>NC_064926.1:452393518-454893518 GCF_023897955.1 Schistocerca gregaria | reverse complement strand
AGCTGGTGGTTACCATGTTCTGTCTCAGCAGTGTTAGTGCTCCATAAGCAGATGAGTAAATGATACTTGTGCAGACGGCGGCACGATCCCGAACATGTGAGCACAACCAACAAATAGTTAATCCTCATGAGTCCATTTTATTTTTACGTACCACCGCATATTTTTAATGGCCTCAATTTAGCAGGAGGATAGTGCACAAGCTTCTTCAAATTTTCCAGATACTGCTGAAGAGAGTCATTGACAATTTGTTTCCTTCTAGAAACCAAGTTGTCGGTATGCCGAATGCTAAGTTTCACTCTCTGATCTATATAGTCCCAGACATCAGCTATCAGGTTAGGATACAGTGATTTAGAGGGGCAGTCGAGGTGCGATACGGTACCTGAGTTTTCAAAATCAAGAACGTATGCGTGCAGCCTGAGGTCGCCTTCAAAGAGTGGAGTGTCCGCAACATACTCTTCATGAAGACGTCTAAGAAAGTCCAACTCTCGGCATCATAAAGTTGAAATGAACATTCTGGTTAATGTTCTTCATAACTCCGAATCATCTCTAACCTAAACCACACCCTTTACATAGCGCAGGATAAACGTCTCACTAGGCTGCCTGTGTACTCAACATTTGAATTATGTGAAAAGAGACAAGAGCACGACTGCTCAGTCCACGAGGTGTCCAACTACAAACGTCTGCTGCATGCAGTTACCTTCGTAGAGTTCATTCAGACACTGGTTGAGACTAAATATTTTAGTCAGCTGACTTGCCACAGTTGTCAGTTCAAAAATGGCTCTGAGCACTATGGGACTTAACAACGTAGGTCATCAGCCCCCTAGAACTTAGAACTACTTAAACCTAACTACATCACACAACACCCAGCCACCACGAGGCAGTGAAAATCCCTGACCCCGGCGGGAATCGAACCCGGGAACCCGAACGTGGAAAGCGAGAACGCTACCGAACGCCCACGAGATGCGGGCACAGTTGTCAGCAACATGAAGTGTATTTCAGCCGTCAGCTGTACAACTTGTTCATTACTCTTCATCTGTCTCGGTCGTAGTGACCGTGACACTAAGTGTATCAACGAAAATTAAATTTGCAACGTATACATAAGATCATGAAAACAGGTTAGCAAAAAGTTCAAAAAAGTATGTGAAAATCTTACAAAAGCAATACATCAGATGGATTCTTTCCTTTAGATGAACTGAATGTCTTCAGTGTCACAGAAGCATTAAAGTGGTCTCAGAGTAGCGAAAAAAGATTATGAAAGAAACAGCGTGGGGACTGTTCACATTTAAACAGAGAAAATCAATTAAGCAATACATATATAAGAACTTCAAAGTATACAATGCAAAGCACATCCTGTCATATTCGAGCAAGACTGCATACAAGAATATGAAAAGTTTGGAATCAGAGAGGTGGGAGCAGTATAGGTATATCTTAGGAAAACATCACATTACACTGTATCAATATTGTCAACAGTATGAAAATTGGAAGTTTGCGGTAATTTCCTATGGGACCAAACTGCTGAGGTCATCGGTTCGTAGCCTCACACACTACTTAATCTGACTTAAACTGCGCTTAGGACAACACACACATCCATGCCAGAGGGAGAACTCTAACCTCCTACGGGGGTCCCCGCGAACCGTGGCAAGGCACCCAAGACAGTGTGGCTACTCCGCGTGGCTCAGTAGTAAGAAGACACATGGTATCCATGGAAACACGATGAAATTATAGCTGGAATAGTACTACATATAAGTAACTGAGTACCTAAAGCATAATACACCAGCATTACATCCCCTTAAAAACTTAAGTCTCACCAACAATATCTAATGTTTTTTGTAAATGATAAATGTCTAGATGAAACCTTAGGAAAGAATCTGACAGCGGGCACTAGCATTGATATCACGTCAAAACATTATTTAAAAAAATTGCAACTATGAGTTACACCAAAACTAAATAAACAATATTTATCCCACTCGTTAGGTACTAGATAGCTTAATCATTTGTTGTGTATAATACAATATACGAATTTAGATGAAGAAATACCTGTTAATATCTGAAGCAGCTTAATACTGACAAATTACAATAATTTCCAGTTGTATTATTTTGCAACCTAGGACTCAAGTGCTAATAAGAAATCTTATAACCTAGTCCTGGGAGGTATTCATCCAAATTACAATCATCGACTAATTTAAATTATTGTACACAAATAATCAAAGTACCATACTACATATAGTAGGTTATATGAACTGCAATTTGCTGGCGTTTACGAACATAAAGAGAAATAATCATCATATTAAAAATGAGAGGAAGCAAAGCTAGCAGGAAAAGGTGTAAGTTTTCGTTTCTTCCTCGTGATGTTAAAGAGTGGACGGTAGAGAAATAGCTTGGGGGCGGTTCGATGAATCCTCTGAAAGGCAATTGTGAATTGCGGAGTAATTACGTAGATGTTGATGTAGATGAAACGAATGCATAATCAAATCTCTCACATAAGATTGTTATAATGTTACTACATTGGCCCACTATTTCAGTGCACAGTATCAGTGTCACTACTTATGGTTTTGCAGTCCTCTACTGATATATGTCATCATGCAATGATATACACTCCTGGAAATTAAAATAAGAACACAGTGAATTCATTGTCCCAGGAAGGGGAAACTTTATTAACACACTCCTGGGGTCAGATACATCACATGATCACACTGACAGAACCACAGGCACATGGACACAGGCAACAGAGCATGCACAATGTCGGCACTAGTACAGTGTATATCCACCTTTCGCAGCAATGCAGGCTGCTATTCTCCCATGGAGACGATCGTAGAGATGCTGGATGTAGTCCTGTGGAACGGCTTGCCATGCCATTTCCACCTGGCGCCTCAGTTGGACCAGCGTTCGAACTGGACGTGCAGACCGCGTGAGACGACGCTTCATCCAGTCCCAAACATGATCAATGGGGGACAGATCCGGAGATCTTGCTGGCCAGGGCAGTTGACTTACACCTTCTAGAGCACGTTGGGTGGCACGGGATACATGCGGACGAGCCTTGTCCTGTTGGAACAGCAAGTTCCCTTGCCGGTCTAGGAATGATAGAACGATAGGTTCGATGACGGTTTGGATGTACTGTGCACTATTCAGTGCCCCTCGACGATCACCAGAGGTGTACGGCCAGTGTAGGAGATCGCTCCCCACACCATGATGCCGGGTGTTGGCCCTGTGTGCCTCGGTCGTATGCAGTCCTGATTGTGGCGTTCACCTGCACGGCACCAAACACGCATACGACCATCATTGGCACCAAGGCAGAAGCGACTCTCATCGCTGAAGACGATACGTCTCCATTCGTCCCTTCATTCACGCCTGTCGCGACACCACTGGAGGCGGGCTGCACGATGTTGGGGCGTGAGCAGAAGACGGCCTAACGGTGTGCGGGACCGTAGCCCAGCTTCATGGAGACGGTTGCGAATGGTCCTCGCCGATACCCCAGGAGCAACAGTGTCCCTAATTTGCTGGGAAGTGGCGGTGCGGTCCCCTACGGCACTGCGTAGGATCCTACGGTCTTGGCGTGCAACCGTGCGTCGCTGCGGTCCGGTCCCAGGTCGACGGGCACGTGCACCTTCCGCCGACCACTGGCGACAACATCGATGTACTGTGGAGACCTCACGCCCCACGTGTTGAGCAATTCGGCGGTACATCCACCCGGCCTCCCGCATGCCCACTATACGCCCTCGCTCAAAGTCCGTCAACTGCACATACGGTTCACGTCCACGCTGTCACGACATGCTACCAGTGTTAAAGACTGCGATGGAGCTCCGTATACCACGGCAAACTGGTTGACACTGATGGCGGCGGTGTACAAATGCTGCGCAGCTAGCGCCATTCGACGGCCAACACCGCTGTTCCTGGTGTGTCCGCAGTGCTGTGCGTGTGATCATTGCTTGTACAGCCCTCTCGCAGTGTCCGGAGCAAGTATGGTGGGTCTGACACACCGGTGTCAATGTGTTCTTTTTTCCATTTCCAGAAGTGTAGTTCTACACAATTTTTTAAAACTTTCTTTGGGTCTTATGTGTAAATCTTCGACATATCGAGGTTTAGACTATTTCTGAGTGTGTCGAATATCATCAGATGTGTTTTCCAGTCTGTTCTTTGATGTTCTTTTACACTGAAGCCCCAAAGACACTGATATAGGGATGCGTATTCAAATACAGTGATATGTAAACAGGCAGAAAATGGCACTGCGGTTGGCTACGCCTATGTAAGACAACAAGAGTCTGGCGCAGTTGTTAATCGGTTACTGTCGAGATTTAAGCCGGTCTAAACGTGGTGTTATAGCTGGCGGGCGGGCGAGCGATGGGGCACAGCATATCAGAGCTAGCTATGAAGTGGGGATATTGCTGTGTGACCATTTCACGAGTGTAGCGTAAACATCAGGAAACCGGTAAAACATCAGATATCGGGCATCCCTGCAGCTGGGAAAAGATCCAGCGAGAACGGATGCTGTGCCATCAACAAGTGTCAGCGTGCGAACCATTCAACGAAACATCATCGATGTGGGCTTTCGAAGCCGAAGGCTCACTCGTGTTTCCTTGATGACTGCACGATACAAAGTTTTACGCCTCGCATGGGCCAGTCAACACCGGTGTTGGACTGTTGATGACTGGGAACATGTTGCCTGGTCAGACGCATCCCCCCCCCCTTCCTTCTAGATACGACTGTGGCAGGTGACACGTATGTAAACATCCTGTCTGATCAACTGCATCCATTGATGGGCATTGTGCATTCCGAAGGACTTGCGCAATTACAACAGGACACTGCGGCACCTCACACGTTCCCACCAAGCTCCCCAGATATGAAAATTATTGAGCACATCTGAGTTGCATTGCAACGTGCAGTTCAGAAGAGTTCTCCACCCGCTCGTACTCTCACAGATTTATGGACAGCCCTAGAGGATTCATGGTGTCAGTTCTCTCCAGCACTACTTCAGACATTATTCAAGTCCATAGCACGTCGTGATTCGACACTTCTGCGTTCTCGCTAGGGCCCTACACGATATTAGGCAGGTGTACCAGTTTCTTTAGCTCTTCATCGTATATGCCTGTTTTCACTGACCATCTCCATTAAACTGTGACTGATCCACACGCTACTTCGTTTCATGCTCCGTTTCCAGTTATTGTGAGTTATACTACACTCCTGGAAATTGAAATAAGAACACCGTGAATTCATTGTCCCGGGAAGGGGAAACTTTATTGAAACATTCCTCGGGTCAGATACATCACATGATCACACTGACAGAACCACAGGCACATAGACATAGGCAACAGAGCATGCACAATGTCGGCACTAGTACAGTGTATATCCACCTTTCGCAGCAATGCAGGCTGCTATTCTCCCATGGAGACGATCGTAGAGATGCTGGATGTAGTCCTGTGGAACGGCTTGCCATGCCATTTCCACCTGGCGCCTCAGTTGGACCAGCGTTCGTGCTGGACGTGCAGACCGCGTGAGACGACGCTTCATCCAGTCCCAAACATGCTCAATGGGGGACAGATCCGGAGATCTTGCTGGCCAGGGTAGTTGACTTACACCTTCTAGAGCACGTTGGGTGGCACGGGAAACACGCGGACGTGCATTGTCCTGTTGGAACAGCAAGTTCCCTTGCCGGTCTAGGAATGGTAGAACGATGGGTTCGATGACGGTTTGGATGTACCGTGCACTATTCAGTGTCCCCTGACGATCACCAGAGGTGTACGGCCAATGTAGAAGACCGCTCCCCACACCATGATGTCAGGTGTTGGCCCTGTGTGCCTCGGTCGTATGCAGTCCTGATTGTGGCGCTCACCTGCACGGCCCCAAACACGCATACGACCATCATTGGCACCAAGGCAGAAGCGACTCTCATCGCTGAAGACGACACGTCTCCATTCGTCCCTCCATTCACGCCTGTCGCGACACCATTGGAGGCGGGCTGCACGATGTTGGGGCGTGAGCGGAAGACGGCCTAACGGGTTGCAGGACAGTAGCCCAGCTTCATGGAGACGGTTGAGAATGGTCCTCGCCGATAGCCCAGGAGCAACAGTGTCCCTAATTTGCTGGGAAGTGGTGGTGCGGTCCCCTATGGCACTGCGTAGGATCCTACGGTCTTGGCGTGCATCCGTGCGTCGCTGCGGTCCGGTCCCAGGTCGACGGGCACGTGCACCTTCCGCCGACCACTGGCGACAACATCGATGTTCTGTGGAGACCTCACGCCCCACGTGTTGAGCAATTCGGCGGTACGTCCACCCGGCCTCCCGCATGCCCACTATACGCCCTCGCTCAAAGTCCGTCAACTGCACATACGGTTCACGTCCACGCTGTCGCGGCATGCTACCAGTGTTAAAGACTGCGATGGAGCTCCGTATGCCACGGCAAACTGGCTGACACTGACGGCGGCGGTGCACAAATGCTGCGCAGCTAGCGCCATTCGACGGCCAACACCGCGGTTCCTGCTGTGTCCGCTGTGCCGTGCGTGTGATCATTGCTTGTACAGCCCTCTCGCAGTGTCCGGAGCAAGTATGGTGGGTCTGACACACTGGTGTCAATGTGTTCTTTTTTCCATTTCCAGGAGTGTATTTATAGTCATGGTGGATTAACATTGTTATGTAAACATATTGTAAGATAAGGACTTTCATTCTTCTGAAGCGAATTTGCTGCTTTTGTAAGTTGTTGTTCTGGTCTTCAGTCCTGAGACTGGTTTGATGCAGCTCTCTATGCTACTCTGTCCTGTGCAAGATTCTTCATCTCCCAGTACCTACTGCAACCTACATCCTTCTGAATCTGTTTAGTGTATTCATCTCTTGGTCTCCCTCTACGATTTTTATCCTCCACGCTGCCCTCCAATCCTAAATTGGTGATCCATTGATGCCTCAGGACATGTCCTAGCAACCAATCTCTTCTTCTAGTCAAGTTGTGCCACAAACTCCTCTTCTCCCCAATCCAATTTAATACCTCCTCATTAGTTATATGATCTGCCCATCTAATCTTCAGCATTTTTCTGTAGCACCACATGTCGGAAGCTTCTATTCTCTTCTTGTCCAAAGTAGTTATCGTCCTTGTTTCACTTCCATAGATGGCTACACTCCATACAAATACTTTCAGAAACGACTTCCTGACACTTAAATCTATACTCGATGTTAACAAATTTCTCTTCTTCACAAACACCTTCCTTGCTATTGCCCGTCTACATTTATATCCTCTCTACTTTGACCATCATCAGTTATTTTGCTCCCCAAATAGCAAAACTCCTTTACTACTTTAAGTGTCTCATTTCCTAATCTAAGTCCCTCAGCCTCACCCGACTTAATTCGACTACATTCCATTATCCTCGTTTTGCTTTTGTTCATGTTCATCTTATACCCTCCTTTCATGACGCTATCCATTTTGTTCAACTACTCTTCTAAGTCCTTTGCTGTCTGTGACAGAATTACAATGTCATCGGCGAAACTCTGAGTTTTTATTTCTTCTCCATGGATTTTATTACCTAGTCCGAATTTTTCTTTTGTTTCCTTCACTGGTTGCTCAATAAACAGATTGAATAACATCGGGGATAGGCTACAACCCTGTCTCAATCCCTTCCCAACCACTGCTTCCCTTTCATGCCCCTCGACTCTTATAACTGCCATTTGGTTTCTGTACAAATTGTAAATAGTCTTTCGCTCCCTGTATTTTACCCCTGTCACCTTCAGAATTTGAAAGAGCGTATTCCAGTCAACAGTGTCAAAAGCTTTCTCTAAATCTACAAATGCTAGAAATGTAGGTTTGCCTTTCCTTAATCTAGCTTCAAAGATAAGTGGTAGAGTCAGTATTGCCTCACGTGTTCCAATATTTCTACGTAATCCAAACTGATCTTCCCCGAGGTCGGCTTCTACCAGTTTTTCCAATCGTCTGTAAAGAATTCGCACTTGGGTGGGTCACCGTCCAGTCCTGCCGAGTGCTGGTGGCAAGTGGGGTTGCACTAAGCGCTTGTGAGGCCAATTGAGGAGCTACTTGACTGAGAGGTACCGGCAACAGTTACTGAAACTCTCAACGGTTGAGAGTACTTTCACTTAATTACTTGACTTCTTTTCTATATTGTTTCCTGAACTTATGATTGCGTGTCGTATTTAATTTTTGTTGATAGTCTTGCTGTGATGATGGACGCTACGTTCGAAACTGTTAAGGAATAAAGAATGATTCGTACAACTAATGGCTAAAATGCAGTTTTTCAAATTGTTGAGACTGACCTGCATTGGGTGACAGAAGCCATTGCTTTGGATTTGAAACAGATCTTAATTCAAAAGGGATGCTAGTCTGTTTAGGACGTTTCTACGACCACTGCTCTTACGCCGCATTCCATGGCTGCACGTGGTACACCACACGTTCTATATAAGCTGGATAATCGTCGCTGATACTTCAACAAATAGGACAACTTCTTTTGCCTAGTGATCATGGATAGACCCAAAAACGATACCTCCACTCTGCCATGTCCTCGCGTCTCCTTGTCAACTTATCTTACTGCCCTTATTGCAAATAACCCATTACACCCTTTTCATTGACGAGACACGTCAGAGGTAGAGAGTGATTTGACCTTGTGCTGTAAGTTCCACCCATGTACAGCGCTCCAAAGGCGCCGGGTTGTCTTTAAATAGAGGAAACTAATATCTTAATAAACACCATCCGAACAGACCTTGAAGGCTCAAAAATATCGTCTGGCCGCCTTTTCATCCTCAGCTCCAAGGTGTCACCAGATGCGGATACAGAGGGGCTCTCAACCGTTGAGAGATTCAGTAACTGGTGCCAGTACCTCTCAGTCAAGTAGCTCCTCAATTGGCATCGCAAGGGCTTAGTGCACCCCACTTGCCATCAGCACTCGGCAGACCTAGACGGTGACCCATCCAAGTGCGACTATGCTTAACTTCTGTGATCTGACGGGAACCGGTGTTACCACTACGGCAATGCCGTTGGCACATTAATATTAGGTCCAGATATTTTCAATTCTCATATTGTACTATGAGAGCCCGCCGTGCGGTCTAACGCTCTGCTTCCCGAGCGAGAAGGCGTGCCGGTCCCCGGCACGAATTCGCCCCGCGGATTGTCGAGTTCCGGTGTGTCGGCCAGCCTGTAGATGGTTTATAAAGAGGTTTTCCATCTACCTCGGCGAATGTGGGCTGGTTCCCCTTATTCCACCTCGGTTACACTGTGTCGGCGATTGCTGCGCAAACACAGCCTCCACGTACGGTACACCATAATTACTGTATCACGCAAACACTGAGGTTACACTCGTCTGGAACGAGACGGTCCCTGGTGGAGAGGGGAGGGGGGAGGTGGGGTCCACTGGGCACAATGTGGGGCCGCAGTGGGGTGAGTGGACTGCTGTTGTGAGGTTGTGTACCACTGAGGGCTACGGCAGGGTCGGAGCCTCTCCGTCGATTCCAGGTCCCCAGTTCAATACATACATACATGTACTATGAGAAGTTTCCTCCAGATGGAAAATGGAGTATTCTCAGGCCTAGCGCAGAGGCCTGGTATGGGGCTGCCTCTGTAAGTACCAGCATCTTAAGATATGAAGACCGTGTGTCTCCATATACTTCCTCTTCTTTGACTCTTGCCGCCAGAGGCGGGTCGTTTTCTTCTTCCAGTGGTCGTTGTTGCTCCAATCGAAAAATGTTAACCGCTACTCATCCATTGCTCGATCAATATATCATTCCCATGGAAAAGTTGGCAGTCGCCTGCCACGCAAGGTAGCCGCGAGGTCTTGGACGTCTTGTAACCGCTCGCGCGGCAGTCCTAGTCGGAGGTTCGATTCCTCCATCGGGCGTGTGTGTGTGTGTGTGTATGTGTGTGTGTGTGTGTGTGTGTGTGTGTGTGTTACTAGCGTAAGTTAGTTTAAATTTAATTAATTAATGTCTAAGCTTAGGGACCAATGACCTCAGCAGTTTAGTGCCATAAGATCTTACCACAAATTTCCAAATTTTGACACTTTCTTGGGCCACCTATCATTGCTCCATCTTTTTAACATGACAAAACCACTTAAGACTTTCGGCCCTTTCAATATAATGGATATAAAATGTATGGATATATAAGGTATCTACATACTTTTTACAATAATGAATATACGGAATAGTTACACGAATGCTAATAACCAATGAAGAAATAGGTACATTACGTTATATAAAGTACCTGCTATAAAAATTATTTCGTCAACATGTGATAAAAAGATACACTCCTGGAAATTGAAATAAGAACACCGTGAATTCATTGTCCCAGGAAGGGGAAACTTTATTGACACATTCCTGGGTTCAGATACATCACATGATCACACTGACAGAACCACAGGCACATAGACACAGGCAACAGAGCATGCACAATGTCGGCACTAGTACAGTGTATATCCACCTTTTGCAGCAATGCAGGCTGCTATTATCCCATGGAGACGATCGTAGAGATGCTGGATGTAGTCCTGTGGAACGGCTTGCCATGCCATTTCCACCTGGCGCCTCAGTTGGACCAGCGTTCGTGCTGGACGTGCAGACCGCGTGAGACGACGCTTCATCCAGTCTCAAACATGCTCAATGGGAGACAGATCCGGAGATCTTGCTGGCCAAGGTAGTTGACTTACACCTTCTAGAGCACGTTGGGTGGCACGGGATACATGCGAACGTGCATTGTCCTGTTGGAACAGCAAGTTCCCTTGCCGGTCTAGGAATGGTAGAACGATGGGTTCGATGACGGTTTGGATGTACCGTACACTATTCAGTGTCCCCTCGACGATCACCAGAGGTGTACGGCCAGTGTAGGAGATCGCTCCCCACACCATGATGCCGGGTGTTGGCCCTGTGTGCCTCGGTCGTATGCAGTCCTGATTGTGGGGCTCACCTGCACGGCGCCAAACACGAATACGACCATCATTGGCACCAAGGCAGAAGTGACTCTCATCGCTGAAGACGACACGTCTCCATTCGTCCCTCCATTCACGCCTGTCGCGACACCACTGGAGGCGGGCTGCACGATGTTGGGGCGTGAGCGGAAGACGGCCTAACGTTGTGCGGGACCGTAGCCCAGCTTCATGGAGACGGTTGCGAATGGTCCTCGCCGATAACCCAGGAGCAACAGTGTCCCTAATTTGCTGGGAAGTGGCGGTGCGGTCCCCTACGGCACTGCGTAGGATCCTACGGTCTTGGCGTGCATCCGTGCGTCGCTGCGGTCCGGTCCCAGGTCGACGGGCACTTGCACCTTCCGCCTTCCACCTGGCCTCCCGCATGCCCACTATACGCCCACGCTCAAAGTCCGTCAACTGCACATACGGTTCACGTCCACGCTTTCGCGGCATGCTACCAGTGTTAAAGACTGCGATGGAGCTCCGTATGCCACGGCAAACTGGCTGACACTGACGGCGGCGGTGCACAAATGCTGCGCCGCTGGCGCCATTCGACGGCCAACACCGCGGTTCCTGGTGTGTCCGCTGTGCCGTGCGTGTGATCATTGCTTGTACAGCCCTCTCGCAGTGTCCGGAGCAAGTATGGTGGGTCTGACACACCGGTGTCAATGTGTTTTTTTTTCCATTTCCAGGAGTGTAGCTATAATCTGGACTGGGCCGAGCAAATTTTCTATATAATAACAGCAGGCACCTCCTGTCTGTTCTTGTGACTTACCGCTAACTCCGTTCACTCAATATTGTGTTAACGCCTTTCAACTACAGCGGCCAAATAAGTTTCTCATGGAATACGAGAAGTTTCATCGAACTGTTGAAGGCTAACGTGCTTCTTTAACGCAGATCACTCATGTCGAAAACGCTATGATTCATGCAGTTTTGTCAGTCTATTCAGCGTCAGCTAAGATTGAAGACTAAAACAGAAATTCGTCCATATACGTAGCGGGACCAATAGCACCTTTCATTTAGGTCGAACTGCTTTGAAAGGGACAGCGACATTTCAAATGCTACGCTGATGGCATCATTCCCTATTATTCCTTAAATTAATTTTTCGACCCCGCATCTGAAATATCAGTACCACAGAAAGCATTCCAATCAAATGGGGAGTCACACTGAAACTCCCATCTGTGGAGTCTACGTGAGATATACACCTGCGAAAAATGGTTCAAATGGCTCTGATCACTATGGGACTTAACTGCTGTGGGCATCAGTCCCCTAGAAATTAGAACTGCTTAAACCTAACTAATCTAAGGACATCACACACATCCATGCCCGAGGCAGGATTCGAACCTGCGACGGTAGCAGTCACGCGGTTCCAGATTGTAGCGGCTAGAACCGCTCGGCCACTCCGGCTATACACCGGCTATACACCTGCCTCCAAGAAGAATTATACTTCATCTTGTCCATACTGGAAGTTGACTAGGACGTCCTGTTTATCTCAGAATTCGAACTAGGCGGCTGTTTATCATTTGGAAACTTGCAATAGTCTCTTGTTTCAGAAGGACTGAGATAGCGTCCCTCCTATAGTCACTTCATCTTTTGCTCTTTCACTATTTAGGGATTTCTCCCCTTAGAAGACACAGTTTGTATCGCACTGAAGATATCTTTCAAATATGCTTGTCTTATGACCTTTCCAGTGCTAAGAATTTTGCCTCCTCCATGTGACGTCCGAATCCGAATTCGTTCAGTGGCAGGGTGGCCTCTAGAGGAAGCTGTAAAGCGGTCTCCGGGTCCCTCATGCAAGTATATATGGGAACAACGGCATTTTTATCTGTGGGAGAACGGGAGCGCTCTGCGATGCGATTCTTGAGAAGAACCTACCTCTCATATTTTCCTTTTGATCCTTCCTGGAGGTTTCTCTCTATTTATTTGTTTATCTCTGAGGTCTGAAATGACGATGGGCCAACTCGTCTTCAGCACGAAGCACGAAAACACGATGATGTTTTCGGAAGTTGTCGTATACCAATTCCACTAAAAGGCAATAGTGGTGTATTAGAGAAGTATGACTAATAATATTCTAATTTGACTACTCATTCATCAACGTAGTAAGTAATTTACTGTAAGAACAATATCACATTTCAAGACTCTATTAAACAGTGAACCTGTACAGTTTTATCGCTCAAGATTACAGCACATACCATCGCTGTCTTTGTGTTGCCACCATTTTTCTGTGAAATGTATGTCTTCGGTTGAATGGCATAGGAACTAAATTCTTGGAGGAGATGTTTATTTTGAATTAAGTTTTACCTTGTACATCTCCTCGGTCTGCGAATGTCCATTTAGTGCTTGTTTGGGCTTCGTTTGTTCTTTGAGGTTGGAGGACAGGATGCTTGGACCACAGATTTTCAAACAGAATGCGACAGATAACTCTGTATATTCTTCAAGTGCGTCAAATTAAAAATAAGTTTATATTGTTTGATCGTACTCCAGAGTTTAAGAAGGCACTGTCGCTGATACTACAATGAAGCAAACAAATAACTCTCTTGTATCTTTTCCAGGATCCTGTTGGGGGCAGCGAATCTACATGCGAGGCTGTAAGTATTTTACGTAACACATCCTTCTCACGTGGCAGTCGCACGAGGCATTTCGCCTCCTTAACGAGGCAGAGAAGTGTGGGGCCTTTTACACAGCTGAATAGGCCACATGTCTGTCGCTCACGTGGCACACACGTAATGGCACTTGTTAGCGAAACTATTTCGGCCATCACTTGCCTTACGTCACCAGACGGAAAGTTTCGGAATTGGTAATGACATCTTGCGAAAGATACCTCAGAGAGAACCATTAAGCATCATTAGATCGTAGGGTCGGCTGTGCAATAAGTGGGGAAGGGGGTATTGAATGTCAATATTCTTTTTTTTTTCAATTCGAGCTCTAACCTGCTGATGCTAGTTAGAACTAGCTCCTCAGAGGCTGTTTTGTCATCATAACATGGCTGACGATTGTTCGAGTTTGCTCTTTAACTGTGAGGGTTTATAACCGACAGAGAAAGGTTTCGAATTTGTACAGATAAGAACACTATTTGATGTTCGGAAATTTATCAGATATTAATTTGATAGTTTAATCTCGTGAAGCTTTCATGGGGATTTTTTTTGACATTTCTGATTTTATTGGTTACAGTATATTCATTCACTGAATGCGTAGAGTTAGGTTCAATGTGGGAATGGGACATGGACTAGTTTGGTTTAGAAGTATTCCATAACCTGTTTTCAAGTTTAGATTGCTCTTGAATCACATTTCTAGTTTTCAAAGCTTTTTGCGTGTTTCATATGATTGATTCAAGGTACTAAGTAGTACTTTAGATGTTTACGATAAATTTTTTTTATATACTTGTTTTTAGGGTTCCGTGCCTCTGTAAAAACGCAGTCGTTTTGTTGTCCCTCTGCCTGTTTGTCCGACTGCGAAGAACCTTTTTTCTCAGGTAAGAGTACACGTATCAGGGTCGAATTTATATCACGCATTAAGGTCCATAATTCCTTTGCGGTGTAAAATGTTTAAGTTCATAAGTCCGTTTAGTTAAAAGATACGATTATTTATGTCACATTTTGATATTCGAATACTCACTCATCAAAATTATAGGGTGCATCCAGTTGACCTATAATCATGAAATTTGGCAAGAAGCAAGGTTTCCTAATAAGTAAAGGCAGAAAATCCGAAATTGTTTTATGTACTTATATCACACGAAAAAAACATTTTTTGTTATTTATTACATGACTTCGATCTTGAAATTAAAACACTCTCAAAAGTCTAGGAGTCTCTGGGACCGATATCTTACCGGTACCAATGTCAGTAACAGCAAAAAAGTCGTCATTATCCTCGATTGTCGGAATGGATAGCTGTGTCTATACATAATTAAGTTTTGTATGGGAATGCAGCCTTTCTTGGCGAAGTTCTGTGATAAAATCTTTTCGCTTTATAAGCCGAGTCAAGGCGTTGTTCTCGTCCCTACAAATATCTTACTCATCTTCGTAACGATGCAGCAGAACGTCTCGTTGACTCGGTTGATAACCCGAGAAAAGATAATTAAGTTTGTGCGGAATCCTCAATGCGCTAATCCCACTCCCACCTGGCCCCTTTTATATTACTCTTATAAGTTTTAAAAATACCACTTTAAAAGCCGTCCGTGTGATACAGAAAGCAAGGACCACTCCTACATTTGCTAATAATCAAATCCTGATGCCTTGAAGCTATACTAAATTGTATTTCTCATGTCCCAGAAACAATCTGGAAACGATAACGGACTCGTAAATTTGAATAGAAACAGACACACAAGATGCAATTTCCTGAACTCAGCGTAACAAAGTAAGTAGGTCCTGCATGGCTTGTTCTTGAGTACAGTGGAGTGAGTACTGACTCGTTAAAGGACAATCAATTCAACTGAACATGTGTTAAAGTTCTGAGTATAGCCATCTGTACAGTGATGACGTCTTCTCACTTCTGAATTCACTGATTTTATATGCAAAAATAAGTAACCCATAAGACTGATCGTATGAAACCGCACTCTCAGTCGACGTACTTTTATCAGTACCTGAAGCAATAGATTGCAAGTCGCCTAGTATCTATCTCATGAAATCGGATTTAAGTGGTTTTCCGACAAAATGAACAATTGTACATTGTGAAGCGATGCCACATGCTTTAACAAGATAGTGCCCATGCAATGTAGCAAGGTCCAGTGACTTAATACAAAGAATGTTCGGCCATATTTCGAGGAAAACTGAAAGACGTACATCGATGCCTTGTAACTGAATACAAGACAATAACTTTACAACCCCGCAGGGATATTCAAAGCCACAAGCAAGCGAAAGAAGCACCATTTCTCATCTCTCATGTCTAAGTGAAAACTACTGTATTCGATATACATGAGAGGGCACCATCTTTGAACTTCCACCATGACGACGTGAAACAATGTCCAACACTGTAATCAGCTTATACACAATTAAGTAACAGTATCCTATGAGTTCTCATTTTACTACTCCACGAGACAGGAGCAATCTTCACTCCAAATGTGGCTCCACCAACATGCATCCAACCAACCGGAACAATGCACAGGTTCGAAAATAATGTAGTAATAGTGAATGCCCTTTCAAGTAAGCAGGACGACTTAGCCTGACAACGCGCGAACGAGTCCTATTTTTCTAGAGCAAATAGATCGCCAGAATCGTAAAATCGCATCTATGGCTAAGTAAAGTGGTTGCTACAGTGTTTTTATCATTTAATCGAAACTCGTTTTATCAGACTCACGTGAAATATGACAAAGATAAACATCACGATCTGCTACAAACAAAAAATGGAAAGATATGAAATTACTGAATGAATAGGCACCTTTCGACTTGTAGGTGTGACTTATGGCTCTTATATGTCTGAGTTTAGTTACACTATTTTCAATCTGTTTGCCCTTAAGTTAATGAAAGAGGGTTTAAACCAGCGCAACGTATGTCAGATGCGATCGGAGGGCAAGCAAAACCAAAAAGACACTTGAAAAGAGGAAGGAGGCACAAACTACTGAGTACACTGATCTGGAGATAATCTACTGATTGAGACAGAGTCACAATGCATTCTGCTCCAGCAAGTGGCAATTTAGAACTCATATTATGTGGAACTAATTGTTTCTATAGTGTTGAGCAGATAAAATCTCTACAGACGAATTATAAGTTCGACTGTGGAAGGGGATTGGTCGTTTAGTTTCGATAGAAATCGTCAAGGCATTCGCCTTAACAGCGGAAACTTCAAGTAGAAAATACTTTTCAGCCAGTAAGACATGTACCAGACCTAGTGACTTATTGTTACTCACACGAATGCAGGGTGGTTGTAATTGAACTTTCGATACGTGAGAGGACTTCCAGGAAAGACGAGGAATCTTGGGACAATGACATTATCTAAAAACATTTGTAGAGACACACGGAAGAGGAAGAACGAATCAACCATTGAAAACTACGCATTTTAATTTCCACATAGGAAATTGCGTAACAATGTTACATACGTTGCTCAGTGTGACCAAAATTTGAATCCACGACAACCTGAAACGGCACTAGAGATTGCTCTAAAGCTGCCCGAAACATTTTAGGTGGCAAGTTGGCTACCTTATTTCGTAAGCTAATCTTCAAACTCCAACGTGTGTTAATGTTCCGCTGATAAACCTTGTCCTTCACCTAAAACCACAGACAAAAGTAATATGGGTTGACGGCCACGAGCCTTTTAACGATCGGTAAGAACATCCGAATCATGTCCAACTCCGGTGCGGAAAGAGGATCACTCCGTATTCCTTTAATGCGTCGATACTCGCGAAGAGTAGCATCATTATTGCTGTTGGTTTGATGAAACAGTTTTACGTGCAAAAACCACCTCACCTTGTCCAGATCAGTTTTGACTGTGTGCAACAGATACTGATGCCTGTCCTAGAACCCTACTTCGCCGTAACAGTACCGGCGCCTAACCGCAGGTCATGACAAAGTTAATAGCACAACTCTTGCAGCGCGAAGTATTAATATCATTCCTATAGAGCCGTAACCATACCGTAACTAATTATCCGTCCACGCTGGCTGAAGTGGCGAAAGTTTAATTGCAACTGCCCTGAACACAAAGCTGTTTACAAATTTTTCACAGGAAATTTTTAAATTCATATATTAATGTGTTCATAGCACGCCTGACATACAGTAGTTCCGAGCGAAGTGGCGTCATCGTAAGACACTGGATTCACTTGCGGAGGACAGTTCAATTACCCGTTCGACCGTGATTTTCCTAAGCGCTGGGATGTATCCTGTGAAAAATGATGCAGCAGATTTCTTCAGCCTGAAAGCGTCCTCAGTCTCGGCATGGGCGGAACATTAAACATCTTTCTTTGCTATCTTATCAAATCGTAATTCTGTAACTCTATATCAAAAATTAAATGTCACACAAGTCAGTATTAATGAAGACGGTAACCAACACCGATCATAATACAAATGCGTGAACACTAAAACTGAAGTACCGATTTTAATGTTAATTATACAAAGAGGTCAGCCAGACTTGCATAATTTGAAAGATGCTTGGCCACAGATGTGCAAAAGAAAAGAATGAAGGAAGCTGTTTATAGT
Organism: Schistocerca gregaria; assembly: GCF_023897955.1. Lineage (NCBI taxonomy): Eukaryota > Metazoa > Arthropoda > Insecta > Orthoptera > Acrididae > Schistocerca > Schistocerca gregaria. The sequence goes on along the minus strand of NC_064926.1, from coordinate 454,875,515 downwards.
GGTAAAAGGGAGTAAATACTTTGATATCCATAACTGATGCTACCTTCTCTGTCGTGTATTGGCATCTCCGATACGTCAACATCAAAAATTTAAGTGCCCTGCTTACTGATCGGTATAGTATGAATGACTCACGAAGTAGCAGTGTTCCGTGAAATTGCATTCAAGTCTAAAAGTTGCTGATGCTCATCCGCAGTAACACACGCATACCAGGCAGCTACACTAGCACAAATGCTATGTCGTCGGTGTCAGCAGTGGTAAACTAAACGTAGTAACGAACCCGTTGGTGGACAGCAAACGTTCATTAACGTCGTCTTTTTTCTAATAGTGAAGTGTTAGTTTGCCGCCGTTAAGACAAAATTTGAGGTGTTCCTCATTTTCAGTCTCTTCATTTCGAAGACCTACTGAAACCTACAATTATACATAAAGGGCTGGAATGTGAAAGGTTATCGCCTATGTATCATAATGTCTCATTTTTATTACTACGTTGACGTATCTCAAACAGGTAGGCCTTTGGCAATCAATATCAGTTAATTACAACACACTGATTAAGATATCAAATCTCAATAATAGAGCAATAGAAACTGATAGGCGTTGATTAGTAAGAGTTTCAGCAAACCCAAATTATTGTACAGTTCTTAATTTAATTAAAACGGAACAGGCAGGTCTTTGACAGCTTCAGTTCAGCAAAATAACGAAAGGCGAAACAGGCAGGCCTTCAATAATCGAAAGGTTTAATCACTGGGTAATGCATTTGCAATTTAATAAATAATATCCAGGCTTTGCCTTTGTTTTCAGTTTTCCACCTTAAAACATTAAAGGAAAAGTGTATCCTAGTTTCAATCAATTCATTCTCATCGACGAGAACTACCCCACAATAACAATTTGCACTACGTCTAACAGCTAATCAACCTATGGTCACCAGTCACCACAGGACAAAATAACACTTAACCATTAGTGCCCAATGCACCACTTCAACGGTACACCATCGCGTGCTATGTTTTCTGTATGCCAATTCCGCCAAAACTAGTTATTTCTCCGAACACCAGAGCTTAAATAGCTGAGCACCTTGTAACCTCCCCACAAAAAGTGTATATCAAGCAGTCACATTCAGCGTAACGCAGTTACAAATACCTGCCAACAGTAAAATATAATTATATATAGTATTCACTGTGACTACCCAACAGTTTATTATTCCGTAACCTTGCAATAGGAACGTGACTAACCTCTCAATAAAACTGTGGGTCACTTATAACCCTTTAATAATGGACTGTGAATTTAAACTGGTAAATTTGGACGTCGGGAGTGCTGCGTCGTGCCCCTGAAAATTCATTCTGAATAAATGGAAAAATCTTACCTCAATGAAGTCGCCGGATAACGCATATAACTCTGCTCTGCTGGCACAGCCCAATGCAATGCTGGCCGATAGATTTGTCATGTATAAACAGAAACAATTGATTTTTCTTTACAATAATCGGGATGATCATGGATTAGAAAAATTAGTAAATTCTTCAAAGTGAGATGAATGATTGTCAAAAGTTAATTTTTATAAGAAAGATTATTATTCAGAGATTTTCTTAAAAGCATTTACATGGGACTTGATATAACAATAGTACATATGCGCGAGGCTGCTTTTACCTTATACTACAACGCTCAGGCACCGCCGTCGATACACACGACCGGCCCAGCCAACACAATACATCAGGCTGCTAGCTACTACTCAGTCATACTGCTACAGACACTGCTCTTACTGCATACAACACTGCTCTCTGGTCCGAGATTCTCTTATAACTTACATATCGCAGACAGCGCGTGAGCAATTCATCGAAATTACATCTGCTCGAGTGCGCTAGCAACAAATTATTTAATCATGGACCTCTTACATAACCCTTCACTACGGGGGGGGGGGGACAAAAATTTGGCAGCGGTGGTGCGTCATTTGGACTTGCCATGAGCAACTAGCATTTTTACATGAATTAAACATATCAAGGAGTGAAAGAAAGTGCACTCGCACTGTGTACAAAATATATTAACAAATGAGATAAAGTACACATGCACTGTGAAACTCTTCAGCATTTTACATGAATTAAACATATCAAGGAGTGAAATAATGTAATAATGTGCACAGGCACTGTGTACAAAATATATTTCCAAATGACATAAAGTACACAAGCACTGTGAAACTCTTTAGCATTTTACATGAATTACACATATCAAGGAGTGAAATAAAATGCACTCGCACTTTAAAAGTCATCAGCTTTTTTACATGAACTAGGAATGGAATGGAAAGGATAGCCTTATGTTTGTAGCTCAGTAGGTTTCAAGTAGCTGCACTGAAAGTCCATATCTTTCCACAGAAGCACAACAACAAGTGAGACAATCTGAAGTTCTCTTCCCTGAAGTATTTATCAGTGTAACCAAGACACTGAAATGTTGTATTAATATTGTATGTTATCATTTTGGTAGTACATTAGGTACACCAAACAGTAGGACCATAATAACATCTCCTTTGGTCAGAGTGATGGACAGCTTGATAAGTCAACACCACATTCTTGTAGTATCCATACTTACATCAACTTAGAAATAATGCAAAAGCCCAATATAGTGCTCCATGATCATGGGGATGGACAGGACATACAGATATAGCAGTAATTGCTGGTAATTAGGTCAGAAGGTGAAGGATACATTAAGTCTCATGCTAGTCATCATTCAGAATTACAGTAGTGTATCAACCGATCTGAATAATTATTGGCATTCATTGGCTACTTACACAGCATTTAACTAGTATGTATGGTGTATTACAGAACATTATTCTTAAGTCATCTCATTACAGTAAACATTGGCACTCAATGGCCAGTTACTAAATATTTATGTAGTATGTATGGTGTATTACATAACATTATTCATAATGCATTTCGTTACAGTAATTATTGGCATAGAATTTATGCATAAATATGAAACATCATTCAGTATTATTCTGAAGTCATCATTCAAAACACGAGTTATTGCACGTAGCATCAAGCTGTTAGTGTTTATATACGATATCTTGCAAGTGACATAAAACATATTTAAAATGTAAGACATTGGAACTAGTATACAATGTGTTTAGTCCAATAATACATAGACATAATGGAATCAATACATCAGAAAAATTTGCATTATGTTTAGGACTAGAAATATATCTTAAACTGGTAGCATTATATAGTTGTATACTGGTAATAGTTCGGACTGGTCATTTTTTTTTGTGGTAACAATGCTTTGCGTTGGGATTAATAGTCAATTGCTGGGGCATGAAAATATTTGCTTTTGACTTACTGCTGGAAATAAGGATTAATAATGTCATTTGTCATAAGTCAGCTGTAGCAAGGTTATGAGACAAGTACAGTATATATGACCACATTCATAAATGACGGACACAACTGGGTAAAAAAAATGCAAATGCTAGAACGGATTTAAAATTAAGTGCTTGTAGCATATTAGTATCATGAAAAGCTTCTCCTGAAAAATAAATACAAAATGGATTATTGACCTGAAAGAAAAAATGTATATAATGCTGAAAAGTAGTAAGCTTCGAATTAACAGGTAATGAAAAGTGTACTTAACATGTATGTACTCTGACTGTCTTTCCCAAAACATTCAGTCATTATACTATGCGACATAAGACATGCTGCCAAAAAGAACTGTAACAAATTCTTAAATAACAACATAGCATCTCTTAACTAATACAAAATATATAAACCTCATCATTATTATCATCTGCAAAGAAAAACTTCATTATTCATATTCTTCATATAACTATTCATCATTATCATCTTCCAAAAATAGACACTTCATTATTCATTATCGTATTACCATTTGCTTCATACAACTATTCATAGTATAGAGTTTCTTACTTCTAGCATATTTCATCACTAACATTAACATGTGTAGTTCTGTCTGACAGCTTCCATCAATCACCTCGTACTCTGAAAGAAAAATAATTAGTTAAGACTGCTATTATACGATGTGTATTGTACACCCTTGTTGATTATTGCTATGTCTGATCCATTTACTCTTCATGACAAGGTATTGCATTTCCTTTCGTGCATTCCGATGGTGAAATTTCCATTTCATAATAAACCACTATGGTTTGTTTAATTTATTTCTTTTACAAGGTATTGCTTTCTGAAAATGGTGAATATGGAATAATATCTTGCATTTAAATCAAATACCCATTAAATGAAAACTTGTATGTCGTGATATGACTAAGCATACAGCATAGCATGACAGAAAACGTATTAGCTCAAAAGCATTGACAATCTTCAAATGCAAAAATGTATGCACAGTACCATAATGTAGTAAAAAAAGATATAGAATAGTCAAGATATTGAGATATCATAAGACAAAAATGTTAAAGTCAACTGGTGTTTGTTACATCTTAATTTCATAGTGCATACAGAGAAAAATAGGAAAACTATCATATATACATTAAAAATGGAAAATGTGCACGGTCTGATGTGTAACGACAAGTAAAGCGACCTGCTAACCTTACTGTGCCAGGCACTTGCCAAGAAAAAATATAATCATTATCAGTAAATGGTCATATAAATATCTGGAAATGGCATTACAGTGTGATAAATCATAAAGTATGTTCATTCAATAAATGGTTTGATATTGGAAATATGGTGATTGCCCTTGCTTTTTCTGGTTCTCAAAGTTTCGACGTGTACTACATTGGGGTGAGGAATGCTCCGAATTTTATATGGACCTGAGTATAGAAGCTCAAATTTACTGTATCTACTCTTTCCTCTGTTGGATAGATAATGTGTGCATACTAACATCTTCTGTCCCATGTGAAAGTCACGGCGTGTAGAAACCTGTTTTTGCTGTCTTCTCCGTCGCTCAGTGGCACGTTTGATGTTGTTGAGCGCAATGTCAATTATTTCATAGTGGCGTAGTTAACGAGATGTAGGAAAAAGATACTAATTCTTTAATTTTGTTAGGTAGTTCAACATTTTTCATTATAAAAGTCGCAGATAGCTTAGTAGATTCATTTGGTATGGAGTTAATTACATCCTTGAATGAGAGTATGTGTGTGTACCAACCAATGTTTTTTATGGCAGTATATTCTACATAGTTTACCAATTTCTTTCATCAGTTGTTCAGAAGGGTTCGAAGAAGCGTGATACCTGGATATATAGATCGGAGAAATGTTTCTAGCTCGTAACATACGTGTCCATATAGCAGATCGAAATTGCGGTCCATTGTCGGAAATTACTATCAATACATGCCCTACATGAAATAAAAAATGTTTTACAAATGCATTCGAAATAGATTTAGCAGTAGCTTTGCGTATCGGAGTGAAGGAAACAAATTTCGAAGTGAGTTCAACAGCGACAAAGATGTAAGAAAAACCTGTATTAGACCTGGGAATCGGACCAAAAACATCTACAGTGGCCTTATGTATCATTTTAACGGGTACAATGGGATTCAACGGAGGAATATGTGAAGTCGTGTCTGATGTAGCTTTCTGGCAGATTTTACAAGACGCTAAAACTCGTTGAATACGTTTCTCCATGTTGGCAAAATAACAGTTCTGTCTCAGTATAAGAAAACATTTTCTGGCTCCATAATGTGCGTAACTTAACTGAGTATACCAAATTAATTTGTTAACAAGTTCGTCAGGAATACATAATAACCAGTTGTTGCTGTCAGGGGGAGAACGGCGAAACAGACTGTTCTTGCGTACAGTATAATGGTTTCTAATGGTAACGTTATTCCTATCTTGCCAAAGGTGTTTAATTTCTTTCCGCACGTTGTCTTTGCTGTGCTCTTGTGCTATGTCTCGTAATGACGACGAAATGAAATTTTCAAATGCAACTCCTGGAATATACATGACTCTAGAATTTGCTTGACACAAGTTAGTTGCGATGTCCTGCTGATTGTTGCTGAGAGAATGGGATAATGCGTCTGCTACAATATTTTGTGTACCGGGAATGTGAACAATTGTAAAATTAAATTCCTGTAAATAAAGTTTCCATCTGCTTAATCCGTCATGTGTAAATTTAGCGGAAAGTAAAAACTGTTTAGCTCTCTGATCTGTGTAGAGGGTAGCATGTCTTCCATAAAGAAAATGCCTAAATCTGGTAAATGCCTATACAACACATAATGTTTCAAGTTGTGTAACAGAATAATTGCGTTCAGCAGGTGACAGAATGCAACTTGCAAAGGCGATGTCTTAAATTACTGTAGGACCGTCTTCTTCAATTTTCTGAAAAATATGTACGCCTAAAGCGGTGTTAGAACTGTCGGTGGCAATGGAAAAATTTCTGGTCGGATCTGGGTGAGATAAAAGTGGCGCATTCAACAAGTCATGTTTCATATTAACAAACTCAGACTGTGTATCCCACGACCAAATAGCGCTTTTAACCGTCAACTGTTATAATCTAGGGGTGTATAAAGCAGAGTAATGAATAAATCTAAGGAAAAAGTTAATTAACCCCAGAAAGCTGCGTAGTTTTTTCTTCGTCGTTGGAACAGTAATGTCACGTAAAGCTTGAAGTTGTTCCGGGTGAGGCGCAATGCCTTCTGCTGAAATTACATGTCCAAGAAATTTTATATAAGTTGTCGTTGACATGACGTGAATCAAGTACGAGTCGAACTGATCCATCCTTTTTCTTAACGATATGGAGCGAGTTTATGTACGGACTAACTACCGGTTCATTAATTCCTTGGTTTAGCATAGCTTGTAATTCTTTCTTAACTTGCTCTCTGTGAATATATGGAATGGGATAATGTTTAGCTTTAAACGTGTCTTGCTGTTTAACTTGAAATTCATACATGAAACCGGACATAGTACCAGGGATGTTGTCAAAAACTGGAGCTTGCTGTAAAAGAATATTGCGTAGTTGAGTGCGTTCGTCGTCTGTCTTTGCGTTGCTCTGTTTTACTTTATCATAAATCATTTGTATAACGTCATAGTCGGCTTCGTCCGGTGTGTTGTAGTTGTGTACATACGTATCTCTGAACAATGTGGAGTGACAGTCCGAGTTACGTGATGTAGAAATTCAAACCGCGAATAAACGCTGCAGAAGAAATTGTTAACCCGAACGGTAATTTGCAAAATTGGTAACAATCACTAAAACAGAGAAAAACTGTGTACTTTCTGCACTTCGGATGGAGCTGAATATGTCAAAATTCCGATTTCAAATGTAATATGGAATAAATAGCAGTAAATGAAATTTCTGTAAAAGTTCTCCTAGTGTAGGTGGGCGAACTGTTTCATTAATAATAATGTCGTTGACATGACGTGAATCAAGTACGAGTCGAACTGATCCATCCTTTTTCTTAACGATATGGATCGAGTTTATGTACGGACTAACTACCGGTTCATTAATTCCTTGGTTTAGCATAGCTTGTAATTCTTTCTTAACTTACTCTCTGTGAATATATGGAATGGGATAATGTTTAGCTTTAAACGTGTCTTGCTGTTTAACTTGAAATTCATACATGAAACCGGACATAGTACCAGGGATGTTGTCAAAAACTGGAGCTTGCGGTAAAAGAATATTGCGTAGTTGAGTGCGTTCGTCGTCTGTCTTTGCGTTGCTCTGTTTTACTTTATCAGAAATCATTTGTATAACGTCATAGTCGGCTTCGTCCGGTGTGTTGTAGTTGTGTACATACGTATCTGTGAACAATGTGGAGTGACAGTCCGAGTTACGTAATGTAGAAATGACCTCTGTCCGATTAATTGCTTGTTCTTTCCAGATAAAGCTTGCTGAAATTCTAATGCAATTTGTACTTTTTCATCCTTTAACATTAAATAGGAATTTTGAAAGTCAATAATTGCGTCGTGTTGTACCAAAATATTCGTACCTAAAATAACGTCTGTTGTCAATAAGGGAACAATCCAAAAATTTGAGTGGAACGTATGACCTGAAATACAAAATGATAAGTGTGTCTAATTTTACATCTATTCCTTTACCAGATACTGCTCCTTTTACTTTCGTTTTACCTAATGGTAACGTAGGATAGGTGTTTTCTGTTATATTCGTTGAAGGTTTCTTCATTTATAATTGATCCAGAATCTATTACTGCTGAAAATGTGGATGATCCAATCTTTACTTCAATGACAGGGTGGGAAATTGTTTTTTGAATAACTGTTGTTTTCATGTAAAAGTGTGTCTCGGATGTCGTCGAAAGTAATAAAATTTTCGTGAACAATACTCTGTGTGTCAAAAGTATTGCTTACGTTGCTGGAAGATTCGTATATACTGTATCTAGTCAAATACTTTCTGATGTCCTGTTATTTGCGGGAGGATGCTGTGGCATCTCGACTATTTGTACTGTTCTGTTATTTCTTCCTGACGTATTAGGTTCGGGATGATATCGACTGTCTGGTTCATTCATGATAAACTGTTGTTATGGTTGATTCTGCTGCTGGTAAGACCTACTGTTATTAAACGTACATTGAAAAATGTGCTCTTTAGTTTTACGTCTGTCATAATAATCGTTACTATACGGCGCATTGCGATATGAGTTGAAATGCTGTGTTTTCTGTACGTAGTGATCTCCTTGTTGCTGTGCGTTACTATGTGGTGAAGCCGACGCTATACGTGTAGGCGGCGAAACATTAAAGCTTGGTTGACCTTACAGACTACATTGTTGGTTAGGTATGCTAACCGACTGGTTTTGTTGATGCTGTGGCGAAAAGCTTCTATTGTTACCAAAATGTGTTTGCTGTTGCTGATAATTGTGAGGATACTCATAATTAAAATTTTGTCTGTTATTTAAGTTCTGATGGTTGTCATTCCTGGACTGTCTATCACCTTTGCTATTAAAATAGCATGGCTGATCGTAATTTCCGTATGCTTGTTTGCCTTGATTATGATGTGAAAAATTTTTGTTTATGAAGGAATTGACTGATTTCTGAACTTCCAAAAGCTGTAACAGAGTTCTAAATGCCAAAATATTTTCTTTCTGCTGTCCTGTTAAAAGTGATACTCATAACGATCGTGGTAATTTAGAAATACATAATTGTATAAGTGCTGATTCACTGTATAGACCACTTAAGTATTGGTGTTGTTGGACCATGTGTTAACAAATTGCCTGACAGTGGGAAAATTTGAGTTCTCATAATTCGGTAAGCTAATTAATTGATCCTTGATTCCGCGCTGTGTTGTCTTCGACTAATACGCTGACAGGTAAGCATTCTGAAATTCTTCCACGGAGTAGCATTGTCTCGCGATCGGTCTCATACGAGATGCCGATTCGCCTTCCAAAAAACTGCAAATAAATTCAAGTTTGTGTATCACGGGCCAAGTTGGTGAAATAGCAAAGCTAAACTGTTGTATCCAATCCAAATCTGTGTTCTGTCATTTTTAAATACCTTAAATTACCTAACAGATAGAAAGTGCTTGTAATCAAATTTATCGTCTCTAAATGTCTGAGCAGGCTCAGGATTGTATGATAATCTGTCTGCCTGTGGTTGTTCGCAATATAACTCACGTACTCTCTGTAAATTACCTAAGTTATAATGGCTGTGTGAGTGTGACAAACGTTCAGAAGGTGGCATATGCTGTAACGTTTAGAGGCTGAAGCATTTTTCATTTCTGTCACTTCTTGCTGTAAAGATGACACTTTTCTACGCAATGTATTACTGGACGAACCTATCTCACTGATTGTCTGCTGTACGTTTTGGAATTCGAGTGTTTGATTGAAAGAAATATATGACGTATCGTCTGATATAGTGTCATTGTTATTTTCGATAACGTCAAAACGACTGGTCAATTTCTGTGGAATGAGGTTTTGTAGATTATTGACTCGTGTTTCACAGTGTTCGGCAATTAAACTGAGACGCCTGCAAAACTGGCAGGGCAGAACAGGTAATGAGGATTGTGGGAAGAGCCACATAAGGTGTCGGTCAGGTTCACTCAAAATTGTAATTTATTTTAATTTAATAACACCTTTAAACAAAAACTACACATAGCCGAACCTTTAGAACTACGAGTTTCAAAAAGGCAATTATTTCACGGCTGAGAGCCTCCAAATAAGGAATCTTAAAAGTCAGCAAAATAAAAATGCAGTTAAAATAGCAAATAAAATAATTAAAATATATATGGTATCACAGTTAGGCTGGAAAGCCTCAAGGCAAAAGTAGACAGAACAAACATATGCAAGGTGCAATACAGGGCCACAATTAAATTTGAAATTTTTAAAATATATTACCACAATCTTTTAAGGCAGAGGGCTGTAATGTTTTCGCTTAAAGGGTAATCTCAAGAATAAGGTTTTAAGCGGATTAAGGCCCACAATTTATTTTCAAAATTAAAAAAATACATAAATTCCAGTAAAAACAGTAATTTTAAATCACTGGAAATGATAGGTTATAAACGGACAATTAAAAACCGGTTAGGAGGAGAATAAAGAAAACGGCACTCAGAAGCCTCCAGGGAGGTCGGTCTGCCCTCGTTCACTTAGGTGAGACAGGTGGTGAGCCCAACTGCACTTGATCCGTCGGAACCCAACCAGGGGACAGCCACAGACCGACCGACACAACGACTTCCTTTCCACCAATCAGTACACGAGAACTCAAACACAACAGATTACGAACGTGATTATCCACAAAGAAATTTGTATTATCTGTCAAAACTACACACGATGTTGGACAGCAACAGCAGGTGAGGAAAGGACGCTGCCTGAAATTACGTTAGTGGCCAGGGCAGGTAAGCGGAACGCTAACGGTGGGCTGAGAAAAGTGAAGGGAAATGGTTTTGGTTTGGTTTTGGGGGAGGGGGGGGGGGGGGGGGGAGACGAGACAGCGAGGTCATCGGTCTCATACGATTAGGGAAGGAAGTCGGCCGCGCCCTTCAAAGGAACCATTCCGGCATTTGCCCGGAGAGATTTGGGGAAAGCACGGGAAACCTAAATCAGGATGGCCTGACGCAGGATTGAACCGTCATCCTCCCGAATGCGAGCAACACTAACAGCCACAAGGCACAAAATTCCGCTGGTACACTTGAATTTGAAATATGGTAACATAGTTAATTTCACCCAAAGGAACACTGCCTGAATTTACGTCAGTGTCCAGGGCAGATAAACAGAACACTAACTACCACAAGGCAGAAAATTCCGCTGATGCACTCGAACTGTAGTCAAGCAATATATTTAATTGCACCGTATGGCGGCTAAAATTTCAGCAATAGAAACACTCGGTGTTGCTCAGAGGGAAACTTAACCAACAACGAACCATCGCAACGAACCACACAACATGAATGGACGTGGCTTGGATAGTTGGAACCCCTACGTCCTGGATCGGTGAACCACGGAGCTCCTAGCGATCGGACAGCTCCACACACGCTCCGACACAGCGCAGGGACCGTCAGCAGACCCAGCCGACTGCACCTTGCGGAGACAACTTCCCTGGTCTGCAGCAACCGACCGACTCCCCACAGAATGCCATTAACATCTAAACAACATCTAAAATAGTCGTCAGTGGAAATAACACCCACTACACAGACAATCTGAAAAACACCCGCACGAAGACCTGAAAAATGCCCAATAGTAGCTAAGCAAGGAGAAAATATAAAAATGCAGTAAATGAAGCAGGCAAACGGGAATACAAATGTCTCAAAAATGAGATCGACAGGAAGTGAAAAATGGCTAAGCAGGGATGGCTAGAGAACAAATGTAAGGATGTAGAGGCTTATCTCACTAGGAGTAAGATAAATACTGCCTACAGGAAAATTAAAGAGACCTTTGGAGAAAAAAGAACCACTTGTATGAATATCAAGAGCTCACATGGAAATCCAGTTCTAACCAAAGAAGGGAAAGCAGAAAGGTGGAAGGAGTATATAGAGGCTCTGTACAAGGGCGATGTACTTCAGAACATTATTATTGAAATGGAAGAAGATGTAGATGAAGATGAAATGGGAGATACGATACTGCGGGAAGAGTTTGACAGAGCACTGAAAGACCTGAATCGAAACAAGGCCCCGGGAGTAGACAACATTCCATTAGAACTTCTGCCGGCCTTGGGAGAGCCAGTCCTGATAAAACTCTACCATCTGGTGAGCAAGATATATGAGACAGGAGAAACTCCCTCAGACTTCAAGAAGAATGTAATAATTCCAATCCCAAAGAAATCAGGTGATGACACATGTGAAAATTACCGAACTATCGGTTTAATAAGTCAAGCTGCACCATACTAACGCGAATTCTTTACACACGAATGGAAAAACTGGTAGAAGCCGACCTCGAGAAAGATCAGTTTGGATTCCGCAGAAATGTTGGAACACATGAGGCAATATTGGCCTTACGATTTACCTTAGAAGAAAGATTAAGAAAAGGCAAACCTACGTTTCTAGCATTTGTAGACTTAGAGAAAGCTTTTGGCAATGTTGACTGGAATACTCTCTTTCAAATTCTGATGGTGGCAGGGATAAAATAGAGGGAGCGAAAGGTTATTTACAATTTGTATAGAAATCAGATGGCAGTTATAAGAGTCGAGGGACATGAAAGGGAGCAGTGGTTGGGAAAGGAGTGAGACAGGGTTGTAGCCTCTCCCCGATGCATTCAGTCTGGATGTTGATCAAGCAGTAAAGGAAACAAAAGAAAAGTTCGGAGTTGATATTAAAATCCATGGGGAAGAAAGAAAAACTTTCAGGTATGCCGATGACTTTGTAGTTCCGTCAGAGACACAAAAAATGGTTCAAATGGCTCTGAGTACTATGGGACTTAACATCTGTGGTCATCAGTCCCCTAGAACTTAGAACTACTTAAACCTAACTAACCTAAGGACATCACACAACACCCAGCCATCACGAGGCAGAGGAAATCCCTGACCCCGCCGGGTATCAGCAAAGGACTTGGAAGAGCAGTTGAATGGAATGGATAGTGTCTTGAAAGGAGGGTATAAGATGAACATCAACAAATGCAAAACGAGGATAATGGAATGTAGTCGAATTAAGTCGGGTGATGCTGACGGAATTAGATTAGGAAATGGTAAAGGAGTTTAGCTATTTGGGGAGCAAAATAACTGATGATGGTGGAAGTAGAGAGGATATAAAATGTAGACTGGCAATAGCAAGGAAAGCGTTTGTGAAGAAGGGAAACTTGTTAACATCGAGTATAGATTTATGTCTCAGGAAGTCGTTTCTGAAAGTATTTGTATAGATAGAATGTAGACATGTATGGAAATGAAACATGGATGATAAATAGTTTGGACAGGAAGAGAATAAAAGCTTTCGACATGTGGTCCTACAGAAGAATGCTGAAGATTAGATGGGCAGATTACATAACTAATGAGGAGGTATTGAATAGAATTGGGGAGAAAGGGAGTTTGTGGAACAACTTGACAAGAAGAAGTGACAGGTTGGTAGGACATGTTCTGAGGCATCAGGGATCAAAAATTTAGCATTGGAGGGCAGCGTGGAGGGTAAAAATCGTAGACGGAGACCAGGAGATGAATACATTAAGCAGGTTCAGGAGGATGTAGGTTCCAGTAAGTACTGGGTGTTGAAGAAGCTTGCACAGGATAGAGTAGCATGGAGAGCTGCATCAACCCAGTCTCAGGACTGAAGACCACAACAACAAAAAACTAAGCACACACGAAGACAAATCGGGAGTCGATGCACATACACACACACACACACACACACACACACACACACACACACACACACACACACAACCACACAGCCGATTCATGAACAGTCGAAGAACCGAAACGCGTCGTCCAGTAGGACGACCGACCAACAATCCACCAAGTCCGTGGCCCGGTTCAAGTGATGCGTGGCGGCAATGGTTGGGCGAGCCATGTCGAAGCAGACCGCACAGCTCCAACCCGACTGCACTAGTGCCGCACTGGAACTCCCAGGCTGGCAGGTCCGGACTGCGCTCCAGTGGGGTTCCAACCCGACTGGCAGGTGAACTCGCTACCCGAACTGCCTACGACGGGCAACGACCGGGAGGTAATAGCAGTCGAGAAAAGATACTACGAAAGGTGATATATCGATACGCGCTGCTAGTGCCGGTCACGGTCAGACAAAGCAGCAACTTAGTGACAGTAGTAATTTAAATTAACGTAGTGAGGTGGAAGTACGTTAAAAACAGGGTGTAAAATACATAATGGTGGGAACAGGAGCAGCACGGCTCGCAAATGAAGCTGGAGAGATCTGTCTGTGCGCCATCCGTTTCGGATCTGCAGGCAGTAACTTTGTAGTTTAGAGGGTGAACAGTGTTTGCAATATTCATTCTATTTTACAACCATGCCCCACCGACGAGAATGTACTCCTGTTGAACAGCTTCAGCCATTTGAAAGGGGAATCATTGTGAGCCAGTGCGGAGTTTGATGGATGGTATCGACGCTTTGCTGCACATGTTGGAGGCAATGTATCGGTGGTGTGTTGCTGTTTTCCTCCTCTGCGGAGGATTCCCACATCGCTAGACCATGTTCGGGACCTCTGTATAGTATAGACACACTTCAAAATGAACGGAGAGTGCGAGCAGTAGTGGCGACCAACTTCATCCAGAGACGTATCCGAGCATATGTTGATCCTGCTGTGTCATTAGCGACCATTGGAAATCGTTTGGTTGCAGCACGATTACGATCCCTTGTCCCTCTGGCCGGGCTGCCAGTAAGACCACAACACCGCCAAGTATGACCATTGAGGTGTCATGAAAGTGTTGACTGGAGAGCGGAATACGCTTTGTTTTCACCATTGATGGGAGTAGGTTCCGTCTGCATACGAATGATGGACGTGCACTAGTATGGTGTAGATTCGGTGAGCTCTCTATTCCAGTGTGCACTGGCTCACGACACACAGGTCACAGCCCAGGTTGAAGGTGTGGGTGACCATCTGTTACAACTTAGTGCTTCTGAGATATATCTTAACCAGTGCCTGTTAAACTGCAGAGGCCGTTATCCCCATGCAACTACCGTTCCTTCGAGAGTAAGATGATGCTGTTTTTCAGCAGGACCATGCACCTCCATATACGCCAGCTGCGCTCTTCGAACTGCCCTGGCCAGTAAGATAACCACATATCTCTCCAATTGAACACACGCGTGAGATGATGATGATGAGGGAACTTCCTGCTTCTCCAGGTGCTGCAAGAATCATTGCCTAATTACAACAAAAGCACAAGATGCTTGGGACAGTGTATTGCAGAATACCGTTCGGCACCTTTATGATCCTTTGCATGTGAGAATAAAAGCCTGCGTTGCCGCCAGAGGGGGTTACAAGGTGTATTTAAGCGAATCTTTGGGCACTGTTTACTGTGCCATGTGTGTTTCGTTTGGTCTCAGTTTATCATCATATACGCCTACAATGATGAAGTACCTGTCTCGCTTGTCAATACAATTACATTATCACTGAGGGTGTTGCTATTTTTTCTGGCAGTGTAATTTAGGTCACAGTAGGTTGGCGTACTCAAAGTTCCATTAGCGCTTCTGTTGTGTCAACAGGAAGGTCGTGTTCCGCCGAGCTCAGTCAGTAAAGAAGAGAAGTGCAAACATGGAAGCTTGTAAACTTCGTCGATATTAAAAAGGGCACAGTATCAGCATCACTCTTCGAAATTCTGAAGTTAGAAGGGATAAAATATAGCGAAAAAAGTTATTTACAATTTTTACAGAAACCGGTCTTTTGTTAGCACAGTCGAAAGGCATAAAAGAGAGGCTGACGATGTTGAGGGAATTAAGGAAATGAGAGACAGAAAGTAGTTGACTAGTTTTGCTGTTTGGATAGTTAAAAAGCTGACGATAGCAAAATTAAAGAGGATATAAAATGCAGACTCCCAATAGGAGGAAAATCTTTTCTGAAAAAGAGAAGTATGCAGACATCGAATACTCGCATAAATTTAAGTATTCGCAAGTGTTATCTGGAAGTATTTATCTGAGTGTTGCCTTATATAGAAGTGAAACGTGAGCGTTAAAGGACACACAAAAAAGACAAAGGAAGCTTTTGTAATTTGACAACAAATGTGAAGAGCGAGTAACTAATGAAAAGTTACTGCATCGAATGCAGGATGAATTATGGCACAAGCTGACAAAAAAGGAAAAAAACAGTTTAAAAGAATAATCATAGCACCTCATGAAACAGTTAATTTCGTACGGAGGGCAGTGTGAGACGAATAAAATTGTAGAGGGAGAAAAGGTTTGAATGCAGAAAACAAATACAAGAGGATCTAGGTTACGTCAGTTATGAAAAATGACGAGGCTGTATAGAATAGACTAGCGTTTAGAGCTGCATCAATTCAGTTTTCGAGCTGAGGACCATATCAATAAATTGATCTCTGGAATAGCTTTGCAATGCCGTGTTACATTCGTTCGTAACTTGGGCTGTTCCTACAGCAGTGATTGGTGTATGTAACCAGTGGATATAATACGTTTGTACAGAATGACGTCTCCTACGTCAGTTTCTATTACCCAGAAATCACGAACACCTTTATTGCGATGGGTAAAGAGCGCCGTCACTACCACAGTTAGTGGGAAAACGTATTGTTTTGTGAACAGTCTCACTGAAATCTCTCCTACAAGGATTATTTTTGCGAATCAGCGGCTACAGTCCTGCGGCCATTTCTTTTGGGTGGCGTAGCAAACGAACCCAAGTCTGAGTTCTCGAACAGCACTACAAGCAATGAGAGACCACTGTAGACAATGCCCTGGTGGAGTGCTTGCAGGAGACGAACGACAAAGTTTTAGATCGGTGAAAGGCCATTGCAGCTTTCAAGAAACTGAAATAGCTGAGAAGTTCGCGAGAAAAGCGAGAACAAGGCGCAGGCAGAAGTACGAAAATTAACCATACTCAGATTTCAAATTTGATTTCAAGAAAGAATTAAGGTCAGATGGGACGGTGAATGGGAACGATCTAGCACTAGCTGAGAATCATTGGGATTATGTACACCTACATACTCTAAAGTATCCGGACACCACTAGACATGAGGAGAGGCCGCCGCCCAGGCACAGTGAAAGGAGTTGGGGAGTGCTGAGTTGTTAGTAGAGATGTAGCAACAGGAGAATGGATCAGACCAGCAGATCTCAGCGATTTGGAAAGTGGACTAAGTGGATGTCACCCGATCAATAAGTTCATCAGGGACATTTCAGCCATTCTAAAGCTCACCACGTCTACTGACGATGACGTGATTCTGAAGCGGAAACGTTAATCAACTGTTATAGCTAAACCAAGACCAGTCAAACATCATATACTAAAGGACAGGGACAGTCGACCATTGAGGCAGAGGGCAGTTGCCAAAAATCCCATGAAACCAACGAAAGGAATCGCTCGGGAGTTCCCAGGTGCTACCAGCTGTTCTGCTATCACAGCGTACATAGGAAATTAACATGAGTAGCGTACGATAGTCGAATAACTTTTCATAAGCCACATTTTTCTGTCATTCATGCTAACCGTCGTTTGAATGGTGAAAACACTGACGCAAATAGGCAGTGAGAGACTGCAAACGAGTGATTTGGAGCGATGAATCACGCTATACCGTGTAGTAATTCGATGGAAGGATTTGGGTTTGGTGAATGCCTAGAGGACGTTTCGTGCCATCCTGTGTTGTGATAAAAGTGAAGTAGAGCGTAGATAGTGTTACGATATGGGGGCGGTTTATTACGCTTAAGAAAACACCAAATACGGAAGACTATGGACACATTTTACAATACTGCATACTGCATACAGGACAGTAACATTTGGTGAAGCCAACCGAGGTGGCCGAGCGGTTCTAGGCACTACTATCTGAAAGCGAACGACCGCTACGGTCGCAGGTTCGAATCCTGGATGTGTGTGATGTCCTTAGGTTAGTTAGGTTTAAGTAGTTCTAAGTTCTATGGGACTGATGACCTCACACGTTGAGTCCCATACTTGTCAGAGCCATTTGAACCATTTATCAACATGAGAATGCACCCTGTCATAAAGCACTATCAGTAAGGCAGTGGTTTGTGAACAATAACGTTTCTGAAACGGACTGGCCTGCCCCAGTGTAGCACGTCCAGGACTAGTTATAATGTCGACTTTACTCCAGACCCCCGTTTCCAGCATTTCTACCTTCTCTGCTTTCGGCTCTTGAGGAATAATTTAGACACCTCACTGAAAGAGTTCCCAGCTGATTTTAAGCTGTCATAAGCGCGAAGGGCGGACACACCAGATATTAATGTCTACTGATAGGAGGCGGTACACTTTTGATCAGATAATGTAACAGGGCTAGTTTCTGATCAAGGTCAGATAGGTCGCCAAATGAAAACCACATTTACATTCAAAAAATTTTTATTTGCTTCATTCAGATTCTGCTTCCAACTGGTTCTCTACATAGTCACCGCTCCGGCTTAGACATCTGCCATTACCGTAGTATCAACTTCTCAATCCGTCGTCATAGATGACAGCCTCCAGTGCTTTTCGCCAGTCCTCTACGCTAGTCTACAGCTCTTTGTCTGTGCCAAAATGTCGTCGCCACGATAAGAGGTTCATGAGAGCAAAGAGATGAAATCGAGTGGGAGCCAAGTCCGACCTGTATGGTTGGTGATCAAACACTTCCCGGCAAAGACAGTTGGTGCAGTTCGTTGTTACGCATGGAAGTAACATAATGTGGCTACTTAACATCCGGCTGAACTCCTCAGTAAGGAGAAATCGAAAGCTAGCACACACCTAACACTTGTCAGGATACCCTATTGTTCTAAAAATCTTTATGTGCTCACTGTGCCCACAGACCTGGCAGCTCAAGATGGTCATGTTAGAGGCACTGCACGACACAGTGTGAAGCTTCATTTGGCTTTTACTGTGATTTTCAGTTTCGCGAACTAGTGGACCTTAAAAAAATAGCTGTCGTATATATTTTCATTCTACTGTTGTACGAAACCAATGGTAAAACGTTGCAACAAAGCTAAAATACCCTTCAACATAAAACAACATTATGATTTGTGATATGAAAGTGTATGCATGGGAGTACGCGTGTAGGACACAATGTGGACTGAAGCTGAAAACTTTATGGTTGCTGCATGCTGTAAACAATAGCTGCAAATGTGTAATATGTGAGATTGCTGTGTTATTGCAAATCAGTAACGTAAAAGTGTAATGGTTTGGTACGCTGTAGGGTACAACAGAGGTTTCCGAGTGTCATTGAATTTAGTACCAACAGCATTGTCTACATGAGGTAAGTTATTAAGCCCGAGTGGACTTAACATGATTTCACCTTTTAAATGATACACTGAACAGCAATTCACGATAGTTACAGGTTAATAAAGAAAATGACCCGTAGTCTCAGAAGGAGAAGGTGATGTAGAGTCTTAAAAAGTTACTTTATGCATGTTTTGCATTGCTCTGGCATAGCTGTTAATACCAGTAAGGATATGTAAACACTAACTACTAAACCATTCAGAGAGGTAACAGACATCTGTCACCTGAAGATGTTTAGTGCATGTAAGAAAAAATTAAATTCTCAGGCGGTTACACGGTCACATCGTGCGCTTCGGAGAACGCCAATTACTTGTCGCCTCCAAACGCACGACGTGTCAAATATTTTACGTGGCATTTTCCAGCTAAAGGGGATAAATCTAAGTCGCACGTACGGTAAAACAAAAAGTTTAGAGGTAACTTTTCCCAATATTTTAATATCATCGTTATTCACCTGATTTGAGACCAGTGATTCTTACCTCCAGTAAAACGCAAACAACATTTCGATAGCAGAGAGTTTACACTAGATGGTACACTGAAGCGCCAAAGAAACTGGTAGAGGCATTCGTACTCAAATACAGAAATGTTTAAAGAGGCAGAATACGGCGCTGCGGTCGGCCACGCCTATATAAGATAACAAGTGTCTGCCGTAGTTGTTAGATCGGTTACTGCTGTTACAATGGCAGCTTGCCAAGATTTAAGTGAGTCTGAACATGGTGTTACAGTCGGCGTACGAGCGAGGGTCACAGCACCTCCGAGGTAGCGATGAAGTGGGGATTTTCCAGTACGACCATCTTACGAGTGTACCGTTAATATCAGGAATTTGGTAAAACATCAAATCTCCGATATCGCTGCGGCCTGAAAAAGATCCTGCAAGAACAGGATCAACGACGATTGAAGTTAATCGCTCGGTGTGACAGAAGAGTAACCTCTCCTCAAATTGCTGCAGATTTTAATGCTGGGTAGTCATCTAGGGTCAGCGTGTGAACCATCTAACGGAACATCATCGATATGGGCTTTCGGACCAGAAGACCCAGTCGTGTACCCCTGATGATTGCACGACACGAGGCTTTAGGCCTGGCTTGGGCCGACATTGGACTGTTGATGACTGGAAAACATGTTGCCTGGCTGGAGGACTCTCGTTTCACATTACATCGAGCAGATGGACGTGTACGGTATGGAGACAACCACATGAATCCATGGACTCTGCATGTCGGGAGGGGACTGTTCAAGCTGGTGGAGGCTCTGTAATGGTGTTTAGCGTGTGCAGTTGGGGTGGTAGGGGACCCCTTATATATATAATATAGGTATGGTAGTGACCCATACGTAAGCATCCTGTCTGATCACCTGCATCCTTTGATGTTTATTGTGCATTTCGACGGGCTTGAGCAATTCCAGCAGGACAGTGCGACATGCCACAGGTCGAGAATTGCTACAGAGCTGCTTCAGGAAGACTCTTCTGAATTTAAGCACTTCAGCTAGCCACCAGACTCTCCAGACATGGATATTATTGATCATATGTGGGATACCTTGCAACGTGCTGTTCAGAAGAGATCTCCACCCCGTCATACTCTTACGAATTTATAGACAGTCGTCCGGAATTAATGGTGTCAGTTGCGTCTAGCACTACTTCAGACATTAATTCAGTCCATGCCACGTCGTTTTGCGGGACTTCTCCGTGCTCGCGGGGGCCCTACACCGTATTAGGCAGATGTATCAGGTTTTTGGCTCTTCATTGTAATATGTTGAACTCTGTCAGCCACTGGCTGCAACAGTATAATCGAAAGCCCATGAGAACCACGGGTCATGATATTAACTATCTGGAAACTTCTCGTATGCCTCCATGCGAAGTGTATGAGTTCTGATCTGTGCAATCGGATACTTTTTAGGCAACTACCAGTCGGTCTGGTATTGAGGCAGAGAGGGGAATTGGGTATATTTGGAGGGGGACTTGCAGTATTTGCTCAAAACCGAGTGAAACCTCTCGAAGCCGGCCCTTGTGGCCGAGCGGTTCTAGGCGCTTCAGTCCCGAACCACAGTGCTGCTACCGTGGCAGATTCGAATATTGACTCGGGCATGGATGTTTGTGCTGTCCTTAGGTTAGTTAGGTTTAAGTAGTTCTAAGTCTAGGGGACTGATGACCTCAGATGTAAAGTCCCAGAGTGCTCAGAGCCATTTGAATCAAACCTCTCGAAAGTCTTGATCAGAACTGGAAGATTTAAACGATTTTAAATTAAATTCTGGAACAATGTGTCCTTCGCAAAAAATCTGAAAGTATACTTGTTTATGAGTAAACAATTTAAATCAAATTAGTTGTTCGACAGCTCGGTGTAGCTGCTATCAATCGCAATCGATGCGGACGACTTTGATCGCTGAGAGTGGTTTCTCTGAGGCGAGTATAATTTATTCCTGTAATAATTATATCAAAAATTAAAAATAGAAAATTGGAGTATATATTTGTTTTACGTGCACGCTCTCACACGTTCGTGTGTGTGTGTGTGTGTGTGTGTGTGTGTGTGTGTGTGTGTGTGTGTGTGTGTGTATGTGTGTGTGCGTGTGTGTGGGCCCGCGCGACCTCGTCAGTGAAAGTACAATTTGGAGAACGAATGATACTATCCATCTGACACTCAAATTAAGGGGACTTCGTTTTCAGTGTCGCTCATTTCTATTCTTCATTTGACTTTCGTCTGCATATTAATTTTGGTTTCATAGCAACATCACAACACAATAACGTGTCACGAGCAGCTGCGTAAAAGAGCACTAACATTTAAAGAAAAAAGAGTATGTTTTTCTCAATGATTGCATAGTGCGTTGTGAACTAGAATTAAATGAGTCCACGCCCCGGAATAATATTCGTCATTTGACAGTGAGATAGAGCAGGAGTAGTCAACCTTTTTTACTTAACGACCACTTTCCTATCTCTGTTAGTAGTAAAATTTTCTAACCGTCCACCGGTTCCACAATAATGGTGACCAATAAAGAAGGGAAATATCGTAACTTTACAGAATTTATGAATCAGTGTTACAGGGAGTTAAGACATATAACAATAAATGCTTACGAAATACGTCATGTACATTTTTTTTAATAAAAATCTCATGAAAATATTTTTAAAACCACTACCCAATACTGCCCTCCATGAAAGCTGACACGCCCAGGTTGATTGTCGCTGAGCTTTATTATTCAGTAATTGAGACACTGTACTTGATTTTGGTAATTTTGACACACACGTAACCTCTAAGATGAATGACACAATGAATGCATTACAAGCAGCTCTCCTCCTTTCCCCCCCCCCCCCCCCCCCTCTCACCCTCAGTTATCATAAAAAGGAAATCCCTCCTTTTCTTAAACTCTAAAATTCGTTGATATACTTACTAGCACTTTTGGTTTAAGATGCTGGTATAGTAGCAGGTATGACAGTCTTACAAAAGAATAAATTTAAGAATGGAGCCGGATTACAGTAAAGTCAAAGGGAATCCAAAGTGGCACATTAGGAATGGCTAGAGGATAAATACAAGGCTATATAAGCATGACTGAAGGAAAGGTTAATATCGTTTATAGGTAAACAAAAGGAAATATTTGTAGAAAAAAAGAGTCTGATTTCGCGCTGCTCCAGTGACATGGAGACGGACTCAAAGAACGGCAGTGATTTTATTCCTGTGGTCGATTATTCTGGTTTCGACACTTGTGCCTCCAGGGGTCGTGCAAAACACATCGCATGGGAACGGTCCTTCGCCTGAAACAAGAAATAAATCCTCTACCTCCCCCTCCCCCCCCCCCCCCCATCGGATGGGCCGGTAGTTCATGTCTCGACAGTAAAGCCTTTATTACGCTGATATCCCAATACATCTGCTACCTCGCTTTTCCGGATCTTATCTTTTATTTGGAACTCTGGTTATATGTTATCGTATCCAGCTTTTCTCGTCGGTATTGATTTTCGTTTGATTATTTACAGTCGTAACGTTCGCTCTCTACTGCTTTTTCCGCCATCGACTTAGCGTTTCTCTCAGCTTCCGTGCGTTACGTGGTTCTCCGCGGCGACCTGCCGACTTTGCTCCACACAAAGAATCACTTCTACGGAAATAGGAGCTCACATGGTAACCAGAAAGAGATGACTGAAGGTGGAAGGAATGTACAGAAGTACTGTACGAGGATGAAGCAGCTGAATCAGCCTCGAATATATTAGGAACGAGTAAATATATCAAGATTGTATTTTCCGCGATGTTATGACTTTAAAATCGTCTTCAAAAGCTCTTCCCAGTGCCACATATACTTTACAACGAGCCGACTGGCGGGATTCAAGATCTAACTAAAAACGACAAGGGATATTACCCTACCAACGTCACGATACCGCTGATGAATGGCTTCCTGCCGCGCAGAATTGCTGAAGCGAACCAGGCGACCACTACAGCAAGAATTAGGTACAGTTTTTGTATTGACAGTCGATGTTACGACTGTGGATCGCTAGCTGGTCACAGAAGATTCCAGCAGTGACCGAGCACCTGCAAACACTTGAAGCCTAGCCTGTACAGTAGCTGCACTCTTAGACTGAAAATTGAGGACAGATCAACCCTTTGGTGGTTAGCAACTGCAACTGCAACTGCAACTGCAACACTGACGAGACAACAGACTCGAATGCTAGACAATAACAAACACCATTTTCACTATACGCAAATTTCGAAGTCGTACAGCAATGCTACTACACCACAAATAGATACACCGAAATATCCACATGACACTGACAATCGCTATCTACCAGCAATGACGAGACTAGCAGAATACAGAGACAACACACATTATCTTCCTATCGTCCAAAACAAGACACCAAAATTATTTCAGTACGATACCTGTTTATATTATGTCAAGATAAATCGTGAATCCAGCTTGCAATTGTCCTCACAAGTAACGACTTCCTTCCAACGCAGAACAGTCTCTCTGCAACCGCCTCGTAATCTTTTATAGCTTTTAACATTCATCTTAAATATGAAGTGAGTCAAAGACTGATTTATATGAAACTAGTATTTGGACAACGCTTATATAAGTATAAAGATAACTGATGTGAAAATTCTCTTTCTTTCTGTGTAGTTTAATGTTGCTACGTAAATCATGTTGTGTAATGTGTTCCACAGATTAACCACTACACCTTTGTGACGACGATCGCTGACTTTTCGTAACAACATCAAATAAATTCAATTCTGATTTTCACTCATTTAGAACTTATCTTACGTAAATGTAATCTTTTTAGCTTTCATCGATATCGGACTCTTGTGCAGTTTGCATGTATCAAGCAATTAAGTGATTTTCACTGAAACCAAAACTTCCTAATACCAACAAGAGATTATGTTACGCAAGAAGCTAGTAATATCTCGGAAAATTAAATCTTTGCTTTCGTCGTTTTGTGAGAGTTTCTACTGATTGATCTTTATGTAACAATACTGTTTCCAGAGATTATTCATCATTCAGTTTCAACCAAATTTAGTTTCCCTTGCACTACGAAATTAAATGTCCTTGAAACACGTCACTTTTAGGATGACACTTAAACTTGCAATTACTTCACAATGAACTACAAGCTAAGCTAATAAGTAACCACACGTAAAGGTTTCGTTTGATCCAAGAAGACTTGCCTTTATTTGGGCTTGGTATCTCAATATAAGTTCAAATCTCGTAACTGATCAAGTGCCAGCAAACACTAGGCACAACCCCACAGAAACGGAAATTCAAGAAGACACAAAAATATAAACAAAACACCTAGATGCCACCGCCTCTTTTGCCTTAACCTTAATTAAGAATTCAAACAAAACTGAGCCTCTTCAGGCGTTAGCAAAACGCAACTCGGTAAAGTTCCCTAAATTAAATCAAGCCACTCGTGACTTATACTAACCAAGTTTTTTGTTTAGTTATATGTTGCTTGTAAATGGTTCCTTTCTATTCCTGTCGCTTACCAACTCAACCTACTGGTACGATCTCTAATATCAAAGCGAAACAGTTCGAATATACATGAGAAAATTGTAGATCCGCTGTGTGATCGTGGGATCCAAACATCAACCAAAGATGTGTTCAAGGCTTTCCCCTCTCGATACACACCAGTCACTACCAAACCGCTCCCAAAAACGTCTAGCAGCCCAATTATCTCAGGGCAGTCCTCAACCTCTAATCATACAATGCGGACAGGACATCGGGTTCTACCGATTCTCCAAAAATCATCAAATGCAAATCTCTGTCTCTAATACGGCTTACGCTGTATCTGTCACAGCAAAATAAGTACTGCTTCCTCCCGAACTGTCCACAGGACGACAACCAATCGACCGCTCAAAAACACAATGCCGCTAAACCAGTGTCTAATCTGCGACTACCTCGAAAACCCGGAACCTACATATATTCCGTAGCTGTGCCTTTGGAGGGCGATACCTCTTTACAACACGCAGTGCGTCGGTACTATATCTGACATAGACTTACCCCGAGATTAACTTCATCGCGAAGAGGTCTTCTGGGGAACTAACTATTTACTGATGTCTTACAATGGGAACCATTTACATGAACAAACACGCAACGCCACGTCAACTTTGGCAATTACATTATTATTCCTTTTGTCCGCCGGGTAACGTCGATAGCGGCCGCCTGCACTTGTGTTATCACCGATAGCGAGTTGTTACGTCGCTTAAGGGGACATTGTATGTCAAATGCCGTCGGTGTTAAATTATCGAATTTTGTGACCCATTATCTTGGAAACTTTTTAAGACACCAACTTGCAATTTTCCATAATTATTGAATGCACATCTCTAGATAAACTGAACTACAATTATTACTAAAATTGTACTTTGGGGTATGTTATCTTTTTTTCTCAAACTCCACGTTTTTTGACAAGGTTTTGTAAATAAATGAACATAAAAACAAAACATTGTCAGGTTATTTTAATTATTCTAGTTCCATTTTTCATGTGTCTACCATCTACTCTTTTATAAAAATAACGGGTCTTTTATTGCAACAAATGTAGTTCAGAGATATTTTTTTATTACAAATTCTTATACAGACTTACATTTCTGCGTCTTTTATGCATAAGAATTGCCCTGGCCCATATTCTGTGTCTTCTTCGGTGTCACAACAGCCCAGCGCTTCCCTCCTTCTTTTCTTTCTTACTTCTTTTGTCATTTCACGTACACGAAGCTCATCCAGTTCCTGCAAATCCTTTAGCTGTGTTCTGACCAAATCTAACACCTAACTTCTCCAGAACCTTACGTCTTTCATAATTCCCACCATTAAAAGTTATTACAGCATCAGACACTGCGTAACCTAACCTAAACTAGAGCCATAAGGGCAACAAATACATTTTTAGGCACACGGCACCACACAACATTATTGACGGACTCATTCACATTCTGGGTCTTCCCATGTAAACACTTCTTTAGTAGGTCAGGATTTGCCCAATCTCTGTAAATAGGTTTTATTGCCTCCATTACTGCCAAAGGAAGAGAATGTTTATGAGTAAATTCATGCAGGTTGCAAGAAAATTCAGCTTACCTATATTTACACCATGTGTTTGGTGGCTGTGGACTCTAAGCATGACATGGCTTGATATTCGATGAAAGAACGTGCTCCACACAGCTCTTTTCATCTTCTCTAAATTGTCACTGCTATCTCTAATGATCTTCTCATGATATTCCTGTAATTCATCAATTACTTAGTCCGTTTGTCTTCAAGCACATTTTATTGTCTTGCCACCAGACATTTTTGTGTTATCCAGCTTGGTTTTTAGGTTACGCAGACGTGTTCCCATCCTTTTCTTGACATTTCCTACACAAAACATAGCAATTCTGAGCCTTCTAGACTGTGTAGTTCCCTAGATATGACTACTCACTGTGGCAGTATATACATAGCCACATAATTTGACAGTCACACGTCAACATTCAAAACTTTGTTTGAAGGTCTCAATTAGTTGATTTTAATGTATTGTTCAGGAGAGCCCTAATTAAATTGTGGAGTAGAAATCAGAAAATGTAAAATTTTAACGATTTTCACGTACAATGTCCCTTAAGTCATGCACATTCACCACATGTTTTCTCTCCGGCGCGCTCGTATCATCTAGAACATGTTTTATCGCCTTTTAATACATCATACACATATGATTATTGTATTCACCACGTGTCATTGGCCATTTATCGGTGGGATGCTGAGAAATTGTAATGGCGAAGGAAACCCGAGTTTTTGACACAGCACAACTTCCACTGAAAAAAGAATGGTGATTAGACAGCTACTCCAGACAATTCGCCACGTTGTCCCCTGCAACGGAATGAAAAACGCGCTTCCATTTACAATGAAAAAAAAAAATCAAAACACCAAAAAATAAGTGATGTACAATAATTAAATTTCTGGAATATATTTCTCTTGGTAGCATATTTCCATGATTAACATTGCAAAATCACTGGTTAATGTAAGCGAGAGATAACACATTGCAAAAGATGAGAGTTAGTACATTAATAATAGGTGTAACCGTCAGAATGTTGAATGAAAGCTTGAAAACGTGCATGCATTATGTTGTACAGATGCCAGATATCAGTTTGTGGTATGGAGATCCATGCCCGTGGCACTTGCTCGGTCAACGTAGGGACAGATAATGCTGTTTGTGAATGACGCTGGATGTGTCATCTGATGGTATCCCGCATGTGCTTGATTAGAGACTGATCTGGTGATCGAGCTGGCCAAGGCAACATTTCGACACTTTGTACTAGATGATGGATTACTACTGTGGTATGTGGGCGAGCGTTATCGTGTTGGAAAACGTCCCGTTGAATGCTGTTCATGAATGGAGCACAAGAGGTAGAATCAACGGACTGACGTACATACTTGCAGCCAGCGTCGCGGAATAACCACGAGAGTGCTCCAACTGTCGTACGAAATCCCCCCCCCCACCCCCCTCCTCACCACAGATTAAAACTCCAGGAGCAGATAC
This sequence comes from Schistocerca gregaria, assembly GCF_023897955.1. Lineage (NCBI taxonomy): Eukaryota > Metazoa > Arthropoda > Insecta > Orthoptera > Acrididae > Schistocerca > Schistocerca gregaria. Next base: position 454,847,426 of record NC_064926.1, on the reverse strand, counting down.
ACAGTGCCTAGACGCAGACAGGTTGGTTGCAAGTCCTCAGTTGGCCACCTTGTAATCAACACACGGCCATCACTGGCACCAAGACAGAATCAACGTTAACATAAAACACAGCAGTCCTCCATCTGGCCCTCCCGTGAGCTTTGTCTTGACACCACTGACGTCGCAAATGGTAGTCGTTTGGGGTCAGTGGAATGCACGCTATAAGACGTCTGGCTCCGACCTGCCCAATTTATATCAGTTCGTTGTGTTACTGTACTGCCAACAGCTGCTCAGATTGCTTCTACAGACGCTGTACGATGTGCCTGAGCCATACGCCGAACACGATTATCTTCCCTCTCGGTAGAGCCAGGCGGCCGTCTGCAGCCCAGTCTTCTTGCGACCGTACATTCTCGTGTCCACTACGGCCAGCAATCATGTACTGTGGCTATATTCCTGCCAAATCTTCCTGCAGTATCGCAGAAGGAACATCCAGTTTCTCGTAGAGCTACGACACGAACTCGTTCAAACTTAATGAGGCGTTGATAATGGCGTCTTTGTCGCCTTAAAAGCATTCTTGACAAACAACATCTCACCACGTCCAATCCCAATGCTTACTACCGTTACAGAGTGTATTTAAAACAGACCTGATTTACATCTTGATAATGGTGCAACTAACGCCAATCTCGACACTGGCACGTAATTTGTCTAGACATCATTTTTCTTCTGTAGAAACAGCCTAACAATTTTCGTTTATGTCGCACAACTCCTTCTTACTGTTGGGATTTTTTTTTCGTCACTGTAAATGAAGGTTCTGTTTTCGCGGCGTTATGACGTTGATGTAGTCCTCGGAATCTCTTTCCAGAAATACAGAAAAAAGTATACACTTCACTGAAACGAGGACAGCCATATCATAATTCGACAGCTATTCCAGAAAATACGCCACGTTGTCCGACGTAACTCTGTGAAACCGGTACCGCCGTATATATTTGCTCGTTTTGAATTTACTGTACTGAGTGCGGCTCGTTCTGCATTAAGGGAAATAATCTTATGCTCGTGGCAATTAACCGTGGCAAAACTGTTCAACCTGTTTAGCAGTATATGTGAAGAGACTAAAAATTTTTACACTTCAAGAATGATGTGATATACTCAACACGAAAGAAGACAGAAACTGACATGTGTAACTGCTTCCTAACCGTCAGTTTAATAACTCGTGGCAGTAAATTACTGGCACAGTTTTTTTTTCAAGGAATTTTATGGATACGTGAAGCAATTTTCAACCTATCACATATTTTTGGAGACAGACTAAAGAAATACAAAGTCACATTCACATCATTAGTAAATTTAGACAAGACTTTTGGCGATAATCACTGAAACTTACCACTCGTCTTCCTATGGGTGGTCACGCATACATTCTAGTGTTTCGAGAGAAATTTACAATTTCCTTCTTACAACGTGTAGCTGCAGTCAGTTTGTAACACATATTTTTGACCTATTTTGTATCTGTTGCGATATTTCTATGTCAATTTGTTGTACTGCTTATGTATGATGTTGTATCTGTCATGGAAATTGTTTAACTCTGTACACATGTTTCAGTTATGTGAATTTTTGAACATGTTGTTTAAATTATGCTTGTGAATTTAAATAACTACTGAAATGCTTGTTATGTAATGCACTATTAATGACTTGGTCCATGACTGGAGAACGCAATTTCTCTACCTTTCCACCCTAGAAGAGACGAGGGAAAAATGAAAATTTAAATCTTTCCTTGCGAGTTCTGATTTATCTTCTTTTATTACTGTGGAAGGTAGGTGACGAGGTACTGGTAGACGTAAAGCTGTGAGGATGGGGCGGGAGTCGTGATTGGGTAGCTCAGTCGGTAGAGCACTTGCCCACGAGAGGCAAAGGCCCCAAGTTCGAGTCTCCGTTTGGTACACAGTTTTAATGTGCCAGGAAATTTCTTACTATGATCATTTCTCCCTATGTTTGTGCACGCCAACAGAATATTTTGTCATGTGGCGAAGATAATCACTGAATGAACTTACGTGCAGAGATCTCGCCCCAACGATATACGTCTTCGTTTTAATGAATGACATCTCACATTCCGTATCATATGCGTGACACACTTTCCTCTATTTCGCGTTTGTACAAAACGAGCTGCCCTTCTGAACTTTTTCGAAGTTCTCCTCCAATTCTGTGTGATGGTGTTCTCATACAATACAGTAGTATTCTAGCAAAGGAGGCACAAGTGTAGTGCACGACGTCTCTTTAGTTGATCTGTTGCATTTTCTAAATGTTCCTTTGCCTTTCCCACATCACAAAATCGTTATAATTTGAGTTGTTCGTAATTGTAATTTCGAAGTAATTAGTTGTATTCGCAACCTTCAGATTTGTGTGTTTTTTCGTGTAATCGAAATTTAACGGGTGGATGTGGATGATCTTACACTTTTCATTGTTTAGGATCAACTGCCACTTTTCGCAGTATACAGACATATTTGTGACTGTAGGCTTTTCTGGCGTAAACTATTGATGAAGGTTTCTTGGGCCTCCAGCCGGGTGATAGCGAATTGTAATTGTAATTTCTAAGTATTATTAGTTGAGTTCACAACTTTTAGATCGGCTGGAGACCCCAGAAACCTTCATCTACACACATATTGTCTAAACTATTTTACAGTTGATTTGATCTTCTGATGAGTTTCGTAGACGGTGATTGACACCATAATTTCCAAACAGTCTAAGAAGGCTGCTCAGATTGTATCCTAATCCGTTTATATTGGTTACAAACAGCAGAGGGCCTGTAACACATCCTTGGATAAAGATTGATATCACTTCTCTTTTACTCAGTGACTTTCTGCCAGTTGCTATGAACTGGTATTTCTGACAGGGAATTAGTAGTTTGATAATTCTTTGTCTTGAAGCATCGACATGTTGACCGAACAAGGCTCTTTGGCATACACCACCACAGTAGACATCGAACACGCGTCTGCGACCGAAAATAAAGCTGAATGTACTGGCACGGACTGCATTGTGTTCTGACGTTGGTACGTCACCCATCTCTTCACTCGGCTGTTATGAACGGTACGCCCACTGGACCCTACACTCGCATCGCAGCATTTTTTATTCGGTTTTTCTCCTCCTCTTCAGGTTCCCGTCAGATTCTGTAGCAAATGCGCAACGCCCGCTCTGCACCCAGATTACAAAAAGTGAACGACTCTCGCCGTTCCTCTCTTTCTCCCGTTTCGGCGGCCTGTTTGTCGTGACAGGACGCCCTTTATTTCGCCCTCTCAGCTCGTGCGCCGCCTCTGAAGCCCCTGCCGTTGTGTACGAGGAATGAAATGTCATCTCACCGCCTGGCGCGTGCGCCGGCAGAGCGGGCTTTAATTTACATACTGGCACGGTCCGCGGCAAGTGTGCGGAACGGACTGCTCAGACCCAGAATTAGTGCCGTGAAACAAACGCAGGTGGCCAGTCACCTGCGGGCGCCTGCCGTTCATTACACGAGCGCGCCCTCTCTGGAGGACCTCTCTCCCTCTCGCCCTCTCTCGTGCCGGCCGCGACGTTTCCACTTCGCCCAGGAATTCGCCTTCCGTGACAATAGCCCATGCGTAAATTAGGGGCCGTACGAATCACAATTGGATTCCGAGGAATCCAGTGTGGCATATCGCTACCTGAACGGAGAACTGAGCGTTTTCAATGAAAGACGCCCTTCGGCCTGAGGGGGACTGTGACGGTGTAATGGCCTCACTTCGCGAGTCTTGTCCACAGTTGATTCTTTCCAAGTGAAAAAACATAGCCGTACTGCGAAAGGTTGATCTCTGTATCGTGTTTTTCTTTTCGAACACCTATATCAGGGGTCATCGACCTTTCATGCTCACAACATACATAAGTGACCTAGTAAATAGTGTCGGGATTTACATGCGGCTTTTCGCGGATGATGCTGTAGTATACAGAGAAGTTGCAGCGTTGGAAAATAGCAGCAACATGCAGGAAGATCTGCAGAGGATAGGCACTTGGTGCAGGGAGTGGCAACTGACCCTTAACAAAAAAAATGGTTCAAATGGCTCTCAGCACTATGGGACTTAACATTTTAGGTCATCAGTCCTCTAGAACTTAGAACTACTTAAACCTAACTAACCTAAGGACATCACACAACACCCAGCCATCGCGAGACAGAGAAAATCCCTGACCCCGCCGGGAATCGAACCCGGGAACCCGGGCGTGGGAAGCGAGAACGCTACCGCACGACCACGAGATGCGGGCTAGACCCTTATCATAGACAAACGTAATGTATTGCGAATACATAGAAAGAAGGATCCTTTATTGTATGATTATATGATAGCGGAACAAACACTGGTAGCAGTTGCTTCTGTAAAATATGTGGAAGTATGCGTACGGAACGATTTGAAGTGGAATGATCATATAAAATTAATTGTTGGTAAGGCGGCTGCCAGGTTGAGATTCATTGGGAGAGACCTCAGAAACTGTATTCCATCGACAAAGGAGATTGCTTACAAAACACTCGTTCGACCTATGCTTGAGTATTGCTCATCAGGCCAGCCGGAGTGGCCGAGCGGTTCTAGGCGCTACAGTCTGGAACCGCGCGACCGCTACGGTCGCAGGTTCGAATCCTGCCTCGGGGATGGATGTGTGTGATGTCCTTAGATTAGTTAGGTTTAAGTAGTTCTAAGTTCTAGGGGACTAATGACCTCAGACGTTAAGTCCCATGGTGCTCAGAGCCATTTGAACCATTTGTTGCTCATCAGTGTGCGATCCCTACCAGGTCGGGTTGACAGAGGAGATAGAGAAGATCCAAAGAAGAGAGGCGCGTTTCGTCACAGGGTTATTTGGAAGCGTGACAGCGTTACGGAGATGTTTAGCAAAGTCAAGTGGCAGACACTGCAAGAGTGGCGCTGTGCATCGCGGTGTAGCTTGCTGTCCAGGTTTCGAGAGGGTGCGTTTCTGGATGAGGTATCGAATATGTTGCTTCCGCCTACTTATACCTCCCGAGGAGATCACGAAATTGAAATTAGAGAGATTAGAGCGCGCACTGAGGCTTTCCGGCAGTCGTTCTTCCCGCGAACCATACGCGACTGAAACAGGAATTGGAGGTAATGACAGTGGCACGAAAAGTTCCCTCTGCCTCACACCGTTGGGTGGCTTCCGAGTATAAATGTAGATGTAGATGTAGAAGATATACGTAAGACACATCTGATTATTAACTGATAACCTACGTAATTTAGTATCTTATGAATCCCTAATATATTAGCTACAGTAAGGGCGCAATAAGTTGGCAACTGACCCTTTAGTACTGCCTGTTAAAAATCCGTTCCACTCGCAACACTTTGTGTAGGCTGCTCTCTGTTTCGTACTGCTGCCACCCTCAGCGACCCCGAAGTTGTGACACTGACGAAGTGTTGTTGTGTTGTCCGTGTGATCGGGCGATTAATTGATTAATAACAGTAACTGTAACATATTTAAATGCCTTATACCGTATGAGACACGATCGCAAATGTTTGCTAAATGTTTTGATTGTAATTTTCTTTCTACTCATTGCATTTTGTTACAACAGCTTTAATGTAATTTGATAATCCTTGCTGCAAATATCGACCGCCTTTGAAGATTATCGTCTCTATAATGCGCATTCACTACTCCACGTTTTTATATATATATATTTTTTAAACTTTTTTATTTGACCTTTGAGTGTGTACTAAATTTAGCCATCGGTAACACTTAGTGACAATGTACACATAATTGAATAAACTCATACAGAAATGCACATTTACGAGAATAAAAAGCTTAACTGTTACAGGTTTGTACATAATGTTTTACAAATTGAATTGAATTGAATTGGAAAATAATTAAAAGTGCCTTGGCTTACTATTCACACCAATTCTGAAATATCTTCATCAGCAAGACATATTTATAATTTACGCACACCATTAAAACCTACAGATTGTGACCAGAACTCTTGATGAAGTTAACTATCACTTTATATAGACTAAAATCTTTAGTACACAAAGGAGAAGGAGCTGATTGAGGAAGATGGTAACCCATACTCAGCAATGTCTTCAGAAAGACCAACCGTTCGCGGTCTAATTTGGGGCACATAAATAAGATGTGGTTGACATCAGCTTCCGACTTGGGATCACACTCACATGCTGGTGAACTGTAAACGTTGATCCGATGTAGATGTTGTGGGAAAGAGGCATGATTGAAGCGGAGTCTTATGATGGTAGAAATCGTGGATGTTACTTCCATGACAAAATTTATACCATAACAGCCGATCGATACGTTCAATCACCCCTGTGTGATTGCAGTGCTGGAAGTACGGGAAGAGAAACAACAAAACATTTCCTGTTTCCCACCCAGCAGAAGCTGCTGTACTACCCCTCTATCCGGTGGTAAGAGGCCAATATCATAAGTTCACGGTCGAAAGAACCAATATAAATTAAAATTAAGCATATCTCGAGATATTACTGTCTCTGTACGTTTCCAACTGGGCACGAAACTACACTCTTAAGAAGCTAGTAACATTAGCTGATGTTTTTGGATTCGGCTGTTAGTCACTAGTCACCGCGGGGCGCAAGAATACTAGACTAGGGCCGCATGCGGCCCGCGGGCCGCAGTTTGACGACCACTGGACTATACATTGGAATTCAGTAAGACTCTCACAAATCTACTGTGTGCGACTGTAGCTCAGTCAGCCCTCGGCGTTTTATTGTAAAAATGTATTAATAAGGCTTCGTACCCTTCGTACAGAATGAGAGATTTCTTCAGCAACATCACTGAGGTTTTGCGTAAGCAACACACCCAACTATCCCCATCTCTGAGAGGTCTTACAATGGAGGATTTTGAAATACATGTTTGTGTTTTCTTAAAGTTTTGTTTGTATATGTATTTTATTCCGTTTTTCTCTCACACTATACAGAATGTTTTCTATGTGATATAAGATTATTAACAACAAATGCGAACATCCGAAGACATCCGTTAGGGAAAGGTGTATATCAAAAGTTCATAATTTTTCAAGAAGTAGAAGTAATTGTTGTTTTCTTTCAGTGCTATTTATCTATACGTTTGTTTACGTATGTTCAAGTGATACAGAACATAAACATGTATTTAGCGTATTTCATAATAATTAGAAACTTATTTTAGTTTCTATGTAGCTTTCCTTCTAAGAATGGCAGTAATGATTCAGAATGTATTTTCTAACATTCCTAAATAAAACAATATAATTATTTATTTGAACTCCAAAAAAGAAGCAATTTCTAAGATAAGAAATAATAACAAAGAAAAAATTAAACAGGGGAAAAATAAATTGAAGAGTTCACTTAAAAAGTTTGTGCAGATACAATTCCCTACATTCTACGTCAAGTTACTCAAACCTATCTAATAATATATGTCTTTTTCTCTGGAGATAGAGAAAAAAGCTCATTATGCGACAAAGGAAATCTCATAATTGGAATAGGGATCATATCTAGAGGTTGATTTCCCGTTTCTATGTTAGCAAGGGAATGGCGTACCCATGGTTGGATGACAGTATGAGTAAGACTCACATACCATGCATTTCGGTCATCTACACTGGTATTTAGCCAAGTAATTGTAGTAATTTTTAAGTTTGAGTCACACTTCATAATTTCTTCACGAACATTGGTAGCTAAAAATGTATTCTGGGTCATGTCCTTTATAATTAAAGATATACTTAAGAAATATTCGGGTATTACATACTTCTATTCACACGTGATCATGGCTTCCATTACTCTTTTTTCTCGATTAATGCAAAAGTATCACCGCAGAGCAGAAAGGTATGTCCTGGAACCACAAACTTTTGATCTACTGTTGTAACATATCAGGTCAAAACAAGATAGTAATACAAAAGTATAACTGTCCAGTGGTTGGTTTCCCCAAGCCCACGGTCAGACGAAAGTTCATTCTAGCGTAAAATTTTCACGTTATAATGATATTCAACGACTTTGTACGTATCACTTCTGATCTAGTTATTCAAGCACCGCTTTACCAGCTGAGGAGATGTAAGGTTTTGCGTTGTTCCCACTACTTTTCCCTACATCGGTCTACTTTCTTTTCTTTGCTCCTACTTAACATTGAAATAGTCTTTGGATTGAAAATTAAGTAAGTCACACTCTGCATTTCCATTGATATACAGCATTCTTCCAGAATGGTCAACATTTCAAGCACGAATGGCACAACTTGTAAACAGTAAAAAAGACAACCGTTGCTATGAAAACGTGCCTCATGTGACTCACTTTATTTCTGAGAAAGCTAAACATTGCCAGAAATTTCATACAGAAACGTCTTTGACGGAGGTCATTTATTCAGTATATTGTCTACATTGTGTAAATTTGTATGATGGCTGTGCTCGAGCGGGCGCACGAAGTTCTAGCGCAGAGGGTTCATGTCGGAAACTTTAACGTGGTTGTGTAAGAATTTGGAGTGAATTACCTTGGAAGACATGGAAGAGAGGAACTCGATGGAGTTCTGCTGAAAAGATTCGACTTGGACCTTTACAAACATAACGACGTGTGTCGTACTGTGATGCAAATGCAGACTCTTTCAGTGCTGAAAGAAATTGTCTTTTCTGACGTGGACTTTACAGGAGGAAGGGGATCAGCTGACAGAAGGAGGACCAGGAAGGTGTGAACTGTCTTATAAAAGTATTGAAAGTGTTTTCTTCAGAACCTTGCTACGTGAGAACGGAAAGCTCAGTTGATTAATAATTACGTGAGTGGCAGCGGAAGATCAGCTTTATAAACGAACTGCAAGCGCTAGGCCAAATTTTTTTTGTGTCGCTCGGTGAAAATTGGTATCAAAGTAAACGTTAGTGGATGTGTGTATTGTTCTCTGACATTCTATTTCCACCTGACTTGAAACAGGAATATCTCGTTCTGACAGTTTCCGTGCGTGCAGAAGCGTTAAAGAAGAATCTGTATGAGATTTACGAACATTACTTTACTGGCTACTTGTTGAGATTTTCGAATGAGACATCTGTAAACTAATTATATGTCTCGAAACTTCTTTTCTCATCACCCTCTATATAGTCAAAAATTCGAGAAATCTCCGAATGTGTTGTGCAGATCACTAGGCATTTTGTCGTCCAGCACGTATGTCAAACCTAAGAGTACATGGAGGGTGCAGTTCCCTTGAGTACCGAGACGCGTAGTAGAATTGTGTTTTTCCTTTAGGTGGTGTGACTGTGATGTTTGATAAAAGTTTTGTCTTAAAATGCGTAACTGTGTTGCAGTTACTTACACGTCAAGTTGAATAGGACCAAATTGAGGAGCAAATCTCCAAGGTCATGGAACGGCTCAGTACATGATACTACAACTTAACAGTAATAACAGATAAAAATCTGTCAGTGTGATCATGTGATGTATCTGACCCCAGGAATGTGTCAATTAATGAACCCGAAAAAAGTCAGACAATGAGTTTAAGTAAACTCAATCAACAATACGACAAGAATCAATTTAATATTTCAAGGAACTCCTCGACAGAATAGAAGAAGTCACCCATGAGGAAAGAGCGTGGATTACTGCTAAGATTTTTGAATTCTAGTGCTAAGGTATGGAAAATGGATGCAGCAGTATACTGCACAAATTTCTGCAAGAAAGTTAAGGAAGTCCGATCCAAATGCAGCTTTGATTGCTGCCGACTTTTAACTGAGTGAAAGCTGCTTATTCTTGGGAATAAGCTTGTTTTCTTAACAAAAAATGACAGTAAGGAATATTTATATACACTCCTGGAAATGGAAAAAAGAACACATTGACACCGGTGTGTCAGACCCACCATACTTGCTCCGGACACTGCGAGAGGGCTGTACAAGCAATGATCACACGCACGGCACAGCGGACACACCAGGAACCGCGGTGTTGGCCGTCGAATGGCGCTAGCTGCGCAGCATTTGTGCACCGCCGCCGTCAGTGTCAGCCAGTTTGCCGTGGCATACGGAGCTCCATCGCAGTCTTTAACACTGGTAGCATGCCGCGACAGCGTAGACGTGAACCGTATGTGCAGATGACGGACTTTGAGCGAGGGCGTATAGTGGGCATGCTGGAGGCCGGGTGGACGTACCGCCGAATTGCTCAACACGTGGGGCGTGAGGTCTCCACAGTACATCGATATTGTCGCTAGTGGTCGGCGGAAGGTGCACGTGCCCGTCGACCTGGGACCGGACCGCAGCGACGCACGGATGCACGCCAAGACCGTAGGATCCTACGCAGTGCCGTAGGGGACCGCACCGCCACTTCCCAGCAAATTAGGGACACTGTTGCTTCTGGGGTATCGGCGAGGACCATTCGCAACCGTCTCCATGAAGCTGGGCTACGGTCCCGCACACCCTAAGGCCGTCTTCCGCTCACGCCCCAACATCGTGCAGCCCACCTCCAGTGGTGTCGCGACAGGCGTGAATGGAGGGACGAATGAAGACGTGTCGTCTTCAGCGATGAGAGTCGCTTCTGCCTTTGTGCCAATGATGGTAGTATGCGTGTTTGGCGCCGTGCAGTTGAGCGCTCCAATGAGGACTGCATACGACCGAGGCACACAGGGCCAACACGCGGCATCATGGTGTGGGGAGCGATCTCCTACACTGGCCGTACACCTCTGGTGATCGTCGAGGGGACACTGAATAGTGCACGGTACATCCAAACCGTCATCGAACCCATCGTTCTACCATTCCTAGACCGGCAAGGGAACTTGCTGTTCCAACAGGACAATGCACGTCCTCATGTATCCCGTGCCACCCAACGTGCTCTAGAAGGTGTAAGTCAACTACCCTGGTCAGCAAGATCTCCGGATCTGTCCCCCATTGAGCATGTTTGGGACTGGATGAAGCGTCGTCTCACGCGGTCTGCACGTCCAGCACGAACGCTGGTCCAACTGAGGCTCCAGGTGGAAATGGCATGGCAAGCTGTTCCACAGGAATACATCCAGCATCTCTACGATCGTCTCCATGGGAGAATAGCAGCCTGCATTGCTGCGAAAGGTCGATATACACTGTACTAGTGCCGACATTGTGTATGCTCTGATGCCTGTGTCTATGTGCCTGTGGTTCTGTCAGTGTGATCATGTGATGTATCTGACCCCAGGAATGTGTCAATAAAGTTTCCCCTTCCTGGGACAATGAATTCACGGTGTTCTTATTTCAATTTCCAGGAGTGTATATTGAGAGGCCAATGTCAAAATACGCAGACTCGTGAATAGAGGTCGACAAGAGCTTCGTGAACTTAAACCACTTACTGCCAGCACCACCCGTTTCTGAACCAAAATATCCTTTTAGAATGGGAAGAGTTACCCAAAAATATAAAACCATTTGACATAAGCGAATAAAAATAAGCAAAGTAGACTAATTCTCGTGTCGAACGATCACTCGCTTCAGATTCCGTTCGAATTGTAAAAATGGCAGCATTAAGTATTTGAACATGATCCTGGACATGGGCTTTCTACTACAGTTTACTATGTATCTGAACACATAGAAATCTCAACTGTTCAGTTTCGCTAATAGTATGCCCATTCTGTGCAATAAAAACGTCAGGTTTTGTTGAATTGTGTGTCAGAAACAGTAAAAACTGACTCTTACTGTGATTTTTTAGTTTATTTTCTACAAGCCATGAACTCAGGTCATGAGTGCTCTATTTGGAATCGAGCCAACATACAACAAACAACATCCTTTACTACCAAGCTACTGTCATCAGCAGATGCCAGACTGAGATTTATTGGAAGAATCCTAAGGAAATGCAATCCAAAAACAAAGGAAGTAGGTTTCAGTACACTTGTTCGCCCACAGCTTGAATACTGCTCAGCAGTGTGGGATCCGAAACAGATAGGATTGATAGAAGAGATAAAGAAGATCCAACAGAGAGCAGCGCGCATCGTTACAGGATCATTTAGTAATCGCGAAAGCTTTACAGAGATGGTAGATAAACTCCAGTGGAAGACTTTGCAGGAGAGACACTCAGTAGCTCGGTACGAGCTTTTGTTGAAGTTTCGAGAACATACCTTCACCGAGGAGTCAAGCAGTATATAGCTCCCTCCTACGTATATCTTGTGAAGATACCATGAAGATAAAATCAGAGAGATTAGAGCCCACACAGAGACATACTGACAATCCTTCTTTCCACGAACAATACGAGACTGATATAGAAGGGAGAACCGATAGAGGTACTTAAGGTACCCTCCGCCACACACCATCGGGTGGCTTGCGGAGTAAGGATGTAGATGTAGATTAGGGGGCAGATCCTTTTTATAAATAAGGAGCAGGAGTGGCCCCAACACTGATCCCTGTGGCACCACCCAATTAACTGTGCCCCACTAAGACCCTACATCACACCCATTCTCAGAACTGTAAATATTAACATTTTGCTGTTTGTTGCTTAAGCAAGAGGTGAACCAATTGTGAGCTACTCCCCACATTCTGTAATTATAATATAAATATAATACTATGATTATATCGATTTAGAGAGGTTTAGTACGATTATCAACTCCATTCAAGTCATAGCAATTAGTAAATCCCCCTTTCATCACCCTCTCTCCTATTAAACAAGAATTTTGCAGAGTGGCTTGTGCTGATATAATAGCAGGAGAAGCTCAAAAATTCTCCAAAACCATGGTACAAAACATGTGGTTAGAAGTACCTCTTGTGGGTGACAATATATACACAGTATCTGTGAACAGGTACAAACTGATACAAATATGGTACCAGAAACAGTACATACATGCAAATAAGTGTATAAAGCTTCCAGCAATAAGTCATTTTTACATATTTGTCATGATACAGTAGAAGTGACCTAAAAAGATGCTTGCTGTGGTAAATCTGTAATCTAGTGCAGTCAAGTACAGTGTACAAATACATATATTTTTGGAATAAGGTACGAAGCATTTCAAAGTCAATACAATTAGCTCTACAATTGTTTGAAAAGAACCCTATAAGGAAGAGTAAGAATTCCTGTCAATTTAAGTGAAGTAAGTGAGATACATATATTTCATACAGTGTGGTACAATTCATTATACAGAAATTACTATTGTATGGTCAAATGTTTAAGAAAATCTAATGAAGGCAGGTGAATATTCTCGCCAGTTCAAATAATGCAATAAAGATACACACATTTAGAGTATAGTACAAAAATGCTTAGAACTGTATGTTCAAAATTACTGAAGAAACCTTTGAGGACAATGTCATGCAGTGAGAGTAAAAAAATATCAGCAAAATGTCACACATATAACTGTTTTGTCACACACATGCTTATCACAGATGCACCAACATGGTAGCATGAACAGATTCCTGGGGAAAACTCAGGGAGCATTATACTGTACTTCAATTTCTACATTGGAAATCCACAGAGCTCAAAGTAAGTATGTTATGAAGGCAGATTCTGGGAGCATGAAGTACCTTGGTCACAGCCTCCACTGACAATCCAGAATTTGAAGTGCTGTAGTCATTCCTCTAGAACCGCCAAATCTGCAGTGCTTCCATTGATCCATGTTTCACAAGCTGTGGCACATGGTGTGACACTCAACTTACTGGCACAGCAAATTACATGAAGCCACCCAGTATAATAATTTCCATCAAGATTTGTGCTTGCCTATTAACCAAGATCATATCCCATGTCTGCCCAGAATACATGAAACAAGTTTACAAAGGACTTAGATAATTCATTATATATTAGTGACAAAATGTATTGTCCAGAAAAAATGGTGCTTTCCTGTACATGTATCTTATTCAAAAAATCCTTACCTGATACCTATACAGTAAAAATAGTTATCTTATGAAATATATATCATATAAATAGCATATAATGGTTGTCAGTGAAGTTCTCGTGTCATTTCCACCAATTGTTTAAACAAATAAATGGTTAATCATCAATATGGCATCAAATGTCAATCTTAAATGCGTATCTCCATTTTTAAAGTATCTCATATACATGAAAAGATTAGGATCCAGGTCCACAAGTTACATACATTTATCTGTCTGGCCAGAGTGGTAATTACCTAATACCTCACGTACAATAACATTAGGAATATGTATGGTGACCACCAAAACAGCTAATTTTTGTATGCCCGCTCTTAGAATAGAAAACTGTATTAGAGTACAATTAAAGTCAGTCATGAGTAAGCCAACATCTTATACTACTGGAGTAAAAATCTTAGGTGTAAAATTATCTTAGCGTTTTTCAGGTTCACTCGTATCATTACAACTACATAACTGTTGTCATTACTGGTGACAAAAGAGTAACATGTTAATTATATTTTCATTAACAAGCTGCAAGTTCCTGAAAATGCGAAGATCAGGTATCAACCACAGAGCAGATCTATTGTCTGATGAGTGAATTCCTCATGAAGACATACATACAGAGCACAGTTCTGAACAAAAACTGGTCATGTTGAACATAGTTTGGTTCTCATTACTGAGAGAAAAACCTTTATTTACCCCCATTGGCTACTTGAAATAAAAATCCATAAAAATATCAACATACATCATCACTACTGAAATAAGATCATCTTCTACTCCTCATTGGCTTCCTGAAATACTTTTCCTTAAAAAAAAATCTCTTCACTTAGATACACATCTTAATTCAGTGTGTATTGTCCCTTCATTATTGCTCAGCATAAGTCCCATTCACATTGTTGTATAGTATCAACATCTTACTTCATCACTCAAATATGGCTCCATAATAAGCACATGATTTCTTACCTTTTGGTCTATTTTTTTACATAAATGTCATACAGTACTCCTTCTCTGTCATTCTTTATGCTGTGTCCAGTTTCATCCAATATACATATTCATTTAATGCTGAAAGGTAATTTCTCTGTATTATGAGTAGTCACTAGCTGAGGATTGTTAACCTCATCTAACGATTTTCTAACATCTCAAAATGGCATCAGTACAGTAGATTCCTGGAATGTCATTCGCAAAGTACCAAAAGTTCATACCAAATTACATTTATGACCAGTTAAGAAAATGATTTCTTGCAGTGAAAGGTCAACCAGTCTCAAAACTTACTTCACTATACTTATATTAGGATATTAGGATAGAGTTATTTATGCTTATTACCTAAATAGGAGAGTAAAGCAAGTGTAGTGCGGTATGAAATGAGAGAAGAAATGGTAATACCCAACTCAAAGAGGCATCAGTCGGCCAGCTGATGTACCCATCATATGGAGATGGATCCTCTACCCATTTTACTCACTTTAACAACATGAAGTTGCGTGTTGTATGAACATTCGGCAGGTTCAGTGACACATTGAGCTAATATGGACTGGATATCATTGAACACCCAGCTCTTTCTATCTATACCAGTGGAATGGCGTAAGGTAGAGCAAAGAACTTCATATGTTCCTTGCGTTTAAATTCATACAAAAAATATCGTATAGTACCAGGTTTTTTGACAAAGACTACAAAATGTGACTGTAAGCTATAGAATAAATCTTGCCTGTTTACTTCACAAGCTGCTTCTACATTGTCTACTTTATGATGTATAATTTCAGAGATATCAACAACTATTTCCTTTCTTTAGAAGTACTTGATTTATGTCCAATAGATTCAGTAGAAATTTATGAATTGACGAAGATAAAAATTTCAAACAGTTTAAGTCTTTTTTCTTTGTTGAAATTTAGTACTCGAGTTGCAAACCACCTAACTTGTCATCGACTTCAGCTCTCGACTGAGCATCATTAAAATAGCATTGTATTCGTGAAGTAATCAACACCCACTATCACCTGCATACTAACAAGTGTCACAGTTAAGAAGTTAGGAGAGAAGTGATGACCTGGGCAAATGAAATCCAAACGTGTTTAGTTTCTAACGTCTCCACTTTTACCGGTTATAAAACGCTTATATTTTGGTCCATTGTATTGGAAATATAAACAGTTCACCCCTAGAATCTACTGAAAGCTGTCTCACTGGTGACCAAAATATGACCACCTGAGTGTAATACCACCGATAAAGATACCTGTCCAACATAAAGTGAAACTATAGAATAGGATATGTGCTAGCTGTGTACCTTCTGTTGGAACAAGGTGTTTCTAATATCATCAAACTTAACAAAATTTATTCCGTCTCTCCTCTGAATCCATGTCACAAAATATTTTTCCTTAGAATGTGTCACCAAAATCACGACCATATGATTAGGTATGTTCCCTAGTGCTTGTAGATGTAAATCTGTTTCACATTCATGATCTGACCAAGTTATGTAACTACTTACCTAGTCAAAAACATTAAAGCCGGCCGCTGTAGCCGAGCGGTTCTAAGCGTTTCATTCAAGAAGTGCGCTGCTGCTACGGTCGCAGGTTCGAATCCTGCCTCGGGTATGGATGTGTGTGATGTCCTTAGGTTTGTTAGGTTTAAGTAGCTCTAAGTCTAGGGGACTGATGACCTCAGATGTTAAGTCATGTAGTGCTTAGAGCGAATTGAACCATTTGAAAAACAATAATTTCTTTCGGTACTAAGACCTCATCAGTTCATGTATTCATGAGATTATGCTCTGTTTTATCTGACATTTCTCGGTCTCTCACTTTGATTGTTAATAGTTTCACACGGGTATAAAATTTATGGTATGTGTAGAAAGACTCCCTATGTTCACAAACGAGTCGTTTACCGTGTGCGCTATGTGTCGTTTTTGTGATTACCCAACATGCCTTCATTGTCACGTGGATTAGATGGTCTCACTTCAACTGCTTCGGCGCGTCGTTCCACACTAAAAATTGCTCGATCACCCCTCTCCTGATTATTTCTTTCATCACAATCGCTACGATCACACGAACCATCTTGTCTTTGATTGTAATGATAGGCACGTGATCTGAAACCACTGTCCTCAGTTTCACGAACTGAAATAAAGTTTCGTCTTTCACGCCAATTGCTGTTATTTCTTTTCTTATACTGATTTCTGCTGAGGTAGCCATTACCACCGCAATTCCTTTGACTCCTAAAACCACGACTTTTGTTCCTTACTTTACCTTAGCGTTCTCGCTTCCCGCGCCCGGGTTTCCGGGTTCGATTTCCGGAGGGATCAGGGATTTTCTCTGCCTCGTAATGACTGGGTGTTGTGTGATGTCCTTAGGTTAGTTAGGTTTAAGTAGTTCTAAGTTCTAGGGGACTGATGACCATAGATGTTAAGTCCCATAGTGCTCAGAACCATTTGAACCATTTTCTGAACTTTACTTTACTTTACATGCGGCAAGTGCCTTATCGACCATACGCCTGCTCTATGAGGCTCTTTCACTTCTGCCTGACCAATTCGCTGTTTGTCGAGTTGCTGTTGCTGTTCATCCTAATTGTGTCGTCCCGAATGCTATCCCGCCATCTGATTCTGGGTCTCCCTCTTCCTCTCCTTCCAACTATTGTTCTGCAGAATGCCATTCTGGGTAGTCTATTCTGTCATTCTTGCTATATGGCCTCCCTAATTCAACCTTCTCCTCTTGAGCACTTCGACGATGTTACGATGTTTGTACAGCCCTTTTAATTCTTCATTTCTTCTTATTCTCCAGTCCATGTTATTTTCGTCGTATACAGGTCTAAAAATTTTCTTTAGTACTTTTTTTTCGAATATTTACAGTTTTTCTTGAATTTTTTTCTAAATATTTTTGTTTCACATCCATATAGCATCACAGGTATAATTGTAGATTGATGTAAGCGGATTTTTGTTCCTGCCTCTAAAATTGCCGTGATTGTTAGACTGTTCTGTCGGGTACCAACTGTATGAATAATTCTGATTGCGGCCATTAGAAAATTGATTATTCTGTTAGTACCGGTTGTTGCGATTTGCAGAATATCCTTCACGTGATCTGTTACGTTGAGAGTGGAAATTCTATCTGTTACTGTCTCTTCCTCTACTTCTTGAATAAAATTCCTCACTGTCAAAGTTCTTGCAGTTTATTTTGAAAGGATTCGGTGTCATCCTTGTAGCGTCCTGCTAAATGAAATTTTCGCAACGTGTCGGTAATTTAGTCAAACAAATTCTTATTAAATCAGAGCAAATGTACGGATTTGACCAGAATCGTTTTTTCCATTAATCTGAATGGCTGGACAAATCTGACTGTTCAAACCTCTTTAAGACAACAATACTGTTTTTGACTCTATGTTGTGTTGCTTAAGTCCAGTGTGCCGACAAGAATGCGTGATAAAATTAACCTTTCGCTTAGCATTCTTGTGCGATCGTTCTCATTCTTATGACTGCTTCAGATTTTAAATAGCCAGACATACATTCAAGTTCAAGACCAATTCACCATGAAACTTGGTGTTGGATTTGCTATACAGGGTGTTACAAAAAGGTACGGCCAAACTTTCAGGAAACATTCTTCATACACAAATAAAGAAAAGAGGTTATGTGGACATGTGTCCGGAAACGCTTAATTTCCATGTTAGAGCTCATTTTAGTTTCGTCAGTATGTACTGTACTTCCTAGAGTCACCGCCTATTGGCCCAATTGAAGGAAGGTAATGTTGACTTTGGTTCTTGTGTTGACATGCGACTCATTGCTCTACAGTACTAGCATCAAGCACATCAGTACGTAGCACCAACAAGTTAGTGTTCATCATGAACGTGGTTTGGTTTTGCAGTCAGCAGTCTAGTGTTTACAAATGCGGGGTTGGCAGATGCCCATTTGATGTATGGATTAGCACGGGGCAATAGCCGTGGCGCGGCACGTTTGTATAGAGACAGATTTCCAGAACTAAGGTGCCACTACAGGAAGACGTTCGAAGCAATTGATCGGCGTCTTACGGAGCACGGAACATTCCAGCCTATGACTCGCGACTGGGGAAGACCTAGAACGACGAGGACATGTGCAATGGACGAGGCTATTCTTCGTGCAGTTGACGATAACCCTAATGTCAGCGTCAGAGAAGTTGCTGCTGTACAAGGTAACGTTGACCACGTCACTGTATGGGGAGTGCTACGGGAGAACCAGGTTGTGTCAGTGCCATGTACAGCGTGTGCAGGCACTGTCAGCAGCTGATTGGCCTCCACGGATAGACTTCTGCGAATGGTTCATCCAACAATGTGTCAATCTTCATTTCAGTGCAAATGTTCTCTTTACGGATGAGGCTTCATTGCTACGTGATCAAATTGCAATTTTTCACGATCAACATGAGTGGGCTGACGAGAATTCGTACGCAATTTTGCAATCACGACATCAACACAGATTTTCTGTGAACATTTGGGCAGGCATTGTTGGTGATGTCTTGATTTGGGCCCCATGTTCTTCCACCTACGCTCAATGGAGCACGTTATCATGATTTCATACGGGACACTCTACCTGTGCTGCTAGAACATGTGCCTTTACAAGTACGACACAACATGTGGTTCATGCACGATGGAGCTCCTGCACATTTCAATCGAAGTGTTCGTACGCTTCTCAACAACAGATTCGGTGTCCGATGGATTGGTAGAGGCGGACCAATTCCATGGCCTCCACGCTCTCCTGACCTCAACCCTCTTGACTTTCATTTATGGGGGTATTTGAAAGCTCTTGTCTACGCAACCCCGGAACCAAATTTGGAGACTATTCGTGCTCGTATTGTGGACGGCTGTGATACAATACGCCATTCTCCAGGGCTGCATCAGCGCGTCAGGGATTCCATGCGACGGAGGGTGAATGCATGTATCCTCTTTAACGGAGGATATTTTGAACATTTCCTGTAACAAAGTGTTTGAAGTCACGCTGGTACGTTCTGTTTCTGTGTGTTTCCATTCCACGATTAATGTGATATGAAGAGAAGTAATAAAATGAGCTCTAACATGGAAAGTAAGCGTTTCCGGGCACATGTCCACATAACATCTTTTCTTTATTTGTGTGTGAGGAATGTTTCCTGAAAGTTTGGCCGTACCTTTTGTAACACCCTGTATAGTGGCTACAGCATGTCATTGGAAGGATTCATAAAAACTTAAAACTTTCGAACAATGAGGCTATATTGTAATCAAAGCAGTCATTCAAGTGCGAGGACAAATTATTTTCACGCTGTGTGAGGCATCCGCGTTATCTCGTCTGCGTAACACACTGCGTTCGCATATCAGTTCACCTACATGCCACGAATCAGAAATTTTGTCAGAAGTATTAAGGTGCGAAGTATTTCTATCGTCATCATCAAGCCCGTGACTGATTTCCCGTTCAATGCGCGGTAATAGCTCATACAGTTTCCATACATCAGACTTACGCTGTCGATTAACGGTCATCTGTTCCTGCGTAAAAGGACAAAGAGGAAGATATTCTTCCAACTCGCCTGTGTAATATCAGAATTTTTGTCCGCATTGCTAGAAAATTGTGTCGCGGTTACAGAAATTTTGTCCACTTGTCCGGTAACTGTATTTATCTGTTCATGGGTAGCAAGCAATACACACTGCTTTTCAAGACTTTGTATTTGGGTTTCGGATTGACTGTTCTGATGTTTCAACTGTGAGATTTTGGTCGTTTCATTGTGTTAGACTCATGACATTAGATTACTCATAACAGGGTTGAACTCCTCACGTACACCTTACTTAACGTGTTTAGTTTTCTCTTTTAAATTTGCCAAAAGTATCTCATATTTTTTTATATTATTATTATTCTGTTCTAGATTGCTGGCAACGTCCCCTAACTTTCTGTCCAGTCTTCTGTCACGATCTTCAAATTTTCTTTGTTGTGCTCTGACAACACATGCAGAATATCTTGCAAAAAAATCATTGTTCCCATGTTTGGCATTACCACAGGACTGGCTCAGTTTGATCAACAGTTGCGAATGCAAAACCTGAATCTTTAACTACAGAACCAGACTGATGTGACATATTACATCTTATACAGACTCAGTTTGCAAATCAGAATCCCAAAACGCACGTTCTTGTTCTATGTTATGCACTGAAAAATTACCCTGGTCATTCCTGTCAGGCACTGTCCTGTTTGTCTCAGTTAGGTCAGTTTTATGAAAGGATCCCTGTTCACTCGTCCCTTCTCTGTTCATAGAATCATCATAAGTGGCATCAGCTACAGCTCTAACACTTTACCTAGCTCTAGTAGCTCTTGACATTTTAATGCAGTTATAGTAAAGTAGCAAACAAACAAAACAGATATCTCTCACAGACAGAAGACCTACACTACATAGGTAACTGCTGAAGTCACATCCTGTAAATGTTAATGAAAGCAGAAAAATATGTAAATTACCACTGATAGATTTCATTGAATAAATGGAAATCAAAGCTTCTGATTATGTTGTGTTGGGGTAAGCTGTCGCTAGCACACCGGTCGGCAGCGATGTAACGAGAACATCGACAGTTGAGGCTGGATCGAGTGGGTCTATCAGGAGAGAGGCCTAAGACAAACTCGCAAGCAACACGTCTCTAACTCCGTCTCGACATCATGTATTTAGGCCGCCGCAGCTGACTGGAGGACTCACTGGGTCTGTGACTCAGTTTCCAGGTTCTCGTCTGTCAGCCACTCACAGAGCAGGCTCAGTTCACATCACAGGCTACGGCAGTACACGGGGACCAGCGACACTAGCAGTGAGACTAGAGTTTGTAATAGCAAGATTACCGATATTTTGTGCGAGAGGACTATAACTGAAAAGCTTGTAAACACATGGACTCTATTCCAGTTACGGAAAGTTCATTTAAATAAAGAACATTGTTTATCCACTTGTGCATTTGTGTTGTAGAAAGAGGATATCATCCACCCATAACAATATCCTCACCCTTGGTTCCTTGCGGTATAAGACTATACAAATACTACTGTGTGATGAGTAAGCTACACTTCAGTAGAGGATACAAAGTAGCTCTGTGTAACCATGTAACACTTCAAGATTCAGGAAACAAAAATATTTTTAACTGGGAGCGCAGCAATAGTGAAAGCAAAGGTCAGTAGCCCAATATACCACTGTTGTTGTTGTGGTCTTCAGTCCAGAGACTGTTTTGATGTAGCTTTCCATGCTACTGTATCCTGTGCAAGCTTCTTCATCTCCAAGTAACTACTGTAACCTACATCCTTCTGAATCTGCTTAGTGTATTCATCTCTTGGTCTCCCTCTACGATTTTTACCATCCACGTTATTCTCCAATACTAAATTGGTGATTGCTTGATGCCTTAGAACATGTCCTACCAACAGATCCTTTCTTCTAGTCAAGTAGTGCCACAAATTCCTCTTCTCCCCAATTCACTTCAATACCTCCTCATTAGTTATGTGATCTACCCATCTAAACTTCAGTATTATTCTATAGCATCACATTTCGAAAGCTTTTATTTTCTTCTTGTCTAAACTACTTATAGTCCACGTTTCACTTCCATACATGGCTTCACTCCACACAAATATTTTCAGAAACGACTTCCGGACACTTAAATCTATACTCAATGTTAACAAATTTCTCTTCTTCAGAAACACTTTCCTTGCCATACCACTAAAAATGCAGAAAATAAAATGGAAGCATCTACTCTATGACTTTCACTGACTCACATCTCTGGTCTGGAACAAAGTCTTACAAAGAATATGATTACATTGATTTACAGAGATTGAGTGCATTTATCAAATTCGCAACTTCATTCATATTTATGACCAAAACTTCCTGACAATCGTCATGGCAAATAGGACAGTTCCGTTTCATCATGGAGAGCTCCCTCTAATGTGTTACAACAAGACTTTCATTTGCTTCCGCTTCTTCAACGTGCAACTGAAAATGCAACTGCCAGTAGCGGCACAAACTCGAAAATCCCAGCAGTGGCATTCTTCATCCACTAATAATATCTAAAAATGTGCTCGCTGCGGCAGCCCCTCGCTCGCTCCATTGACGTCACTGTGCCAACCAAATGCAGTCCACCAACCTTTCTTTTAATGACCTTGGTCCAACAAAATTTTCTTTCGTGGAGGATTGATATATATATATATATATATATAACTCTGGTGACAAAGAGATCCGTTATTTAATAAAATGTGTTTTAAGTTCCATTACGCACATTTTATTGGCAACCAAGCGGTAGCGTAGTTACCAAACTTTACAGCAGATCGTTCTTTTTGATATCGTGTTAGCGTCATAGTGCCTTGGAAGAACTAATGCAGGGACAAGAGTGGAGTAACTTGTGACAAATAGAAATTTTAGGTTGGTCTATCAGGCATGTTCGAATGATTACATGACATATGATTGATTAAAATAAAGAAGGTACACGCCAAGGAAGTTTCACATCCAATAATGAAACAGATGCAGAAATTTCTCATCGTGATTTCAAATAATATTTGAAGTTAAATCAGTTTCAGTTCAACAGCGTAAAGCAGCACATAATTCGCTATCTATTTGATATGTAACGTTACCCCCTTTTCATCTCAAAATTACGAGTTGCATCCAAGATTATGGCTGTCAATCTGGCCTCCGTGTTGGTTACATAGCCTCAAAGGTTTGCCTCTCTTACCCCGTAAAACTTGTCTTTGATTTTCTGTTTCAGAAAGTCGGTTCTATACCTGTGGACGACTTGTTACATTTCGTTTCGCTTTGACTTGGTGTTTTTTGTTTGTGAATACTTTGTTGCTGAGTTCATATGCACTGAGGAAATAAAAGTCAGGCGATAGTGATATACATATCTACAGAGTGCGGTAGTATCGCATACTCAAGGTGTTAAAGGGCAGTGCATTATTGGAACTGTAGACACATGTGAAAAGGTTTCCGACGTGATTATGGCCGCAAGACAGTTATTAACAGATTTTGAAAGTGGAATGGTACAGGGAGCTACACACACGGACATTCCCTTTCGGAAATCCTTAGGGAAGTCAATATTCCGAGATCAACAGTGTCAAGACCGTGCCTAGAACACCAGATTTCAGATATTATTCGTCACTTACGAAACGCATTGTCTAAGTGCCTTCACGTAACGACCGAGAGCAGCGGCGTTCGCATAGAATTGTGAGACAAGAAATACTGCGTGAAATAACGTCAGAAATCAATGTTAGACGTACGACGAAAGTATCCGTGAGGACAGTGCGGCGAAATGAAGCGTTAGTGGGCTGTGGCAGCAGACGAGCGATGCGAGTGCCTTTGCTAACGACACGGCATCACCTGCAGCGCCTCTCTTGGGCTCTTAACCATTCCAGTTGGACCCTAGACGACTGGAAAACTATGGTCTCTTGAGATGAGTCCTGATTTCAGTAGGCAAGAGCTGATTGTGGGGTTCGAGTGTGGTACAAAAATTACAAAGACATGAATCCAAGTTGTCAACAAGGCACTGTGGTTCCACAAGGGTGTGGGCTGTGGTTACACGGAATGGACTGGCTCCTCTTGTCCAGCTGAACCAACTGAGACCACTTGAGACTTCATGTTCTCAAACAACGATGAAACTGATTTGAAGAACATTCTGAACAATTCGAGTGAATCATTTGGACACCCAGATCGCCCGACATAAATCCAGCTGAACATTTATGAGACACAATCGAGACATCGCTTCGTACCCAAAATCCTGCACCGGCAGCACTTCCGCAATTATGGACGGCTATAGACGCAACATCGCTCAGTATTTATCCTGGGAATTCCGACGACTTACGAGTCCGTGCCAAGTCTAGTTGCTGCACTACACCGGGCCAAAAGATGTCCAACACGACAATTGGAAGTATCCCGTGGCTTTTGCCACCTTACCGTGTGTTGTGTAGCTAATCATGCAGCTGTGACAGTACACAGCGGGCGAATGTCAGCCAGAACAACCAGTGGTACTGAACAGTCTCGGAGCATTTACATTACTGTACAATTTCCTGCAACAGTCTTCCACAGTGTGTGTTAGGCTCACATTAAATACGAGAAAAATAGACTAACTTGTTATTGAAACTTGATAATTTGGGATTGTAATATGACATACGCCTCACTATTAAATGCTAAATAAGCTGAAATGAAAGTTGACTGTTAGCTTAACTTTGAACTTCGATAAGGTGTCGCATTACTACGGAATGATGCTGCCCAGTAGTTAACATGCCGAGAATGGATTTCTAATTTCCACCTGGACATCCTTTTTTAGCACTTCCGAGATTTTCGAAAATCGATTAATGTCAATGCCACAAATGTTGCTTTGAATGGAAAACAAGGACCTTTCCTGTATATGTCCCATTCTAGTTTGTGCTCCGTCTCTAAAAGCCGCATTGTAGATGGGACGTTAAGCTGTAATCTGCCTTCTTTCCTTAAATTACCAACATCTTACTGTAATATAGAAAATGTTGTGGGTTATACAACAAATCTATCTGACAAATAGCACCTATAACACAGTTTTGATAAATACAAGAAACTGAAAAGTTATATAAATCATCCAGATTGTAGACAGTACAACCTTCACCGTCAACGAACTCATAAAAATTACTTGGCGTAGGGTCTTATCATCGGGTATAGCATGAACGCTTCTGTCTGTTCGACGTAGAGCTGGTGGAAAGATTCTGACTACTCAGGGTACAATTAAACAGAATTCTTGCTTACGTCCTGGGGAGCCGGCGTAAATCACCGCAGTTGTAGAAGAGACGGGGCGTGTGCACGACAGCCCATATATTTGAGCCCAGTTTATTCTGTCATTTGTAGTGCAGGATTGATCGCCATGTCTTCCACACCGATTTTGCGCTCAGGAACGCACGTTGTTCACAATGATGTGTAGGCAGTCGTCAGTCTGAAAGCACTCTCGTCTCGTAATGGTTATCGCAAATCACCCATGCGATCGAACTGAGCGAGAACATATTATGTTAGTTGCTTCGCCCAAAAACAGGCACAGAACAGTGGTGCCAGAGATAGAGTGTTTGTGGTCTTGCGACAAGCATTTAGATTCTGCACGCTAGTTCAGAGTTACTTTGAACTATCACGTAATTTAAACGTAAAGTTGACGTTAAGCGTGAAATGGTCCACTACCTTACCTCAGATAAAACAGTTAAAGTAGTGTGTTGATATACTTCCTCAGAGTAACAACTAAGCTTTTGTGCATTTGTTAATACACCAGAGGACACAATAAAATTACATATTCATCTTTTCTGAATCCATTTGTGGCAGTCGTTGTCATCATGAGGATTCTTGACTTTCTCAGTTTCTTTTAACAATGAATGAGAAAGCTAGCTGTTAATCATTTTCAGATATTATTGAATTACGCAGATGAACACAGTAGCAACATTATTCTTACTTTTGCCAAAGGCAAAACCTTTTCCCAAAACTCTTCAAAACCTCTCCAGTTGTGAAACAAATACATAATAAAGAGTGTATGACAACAGCACAATGCAATATACATTATCATCTTGATACATTTAGAGTAAAGCAAAGATTCTGGTAACTTTTCCCCAAGGCACTGGTATTTATAATAAATTGCATTCTTCTAGAACATACTAGAACGATGCTATCAAATTAATTTGCATATTTAACACCTGGTAAATTCAGATAGTTACAAGGTAGAACAAACTGCACTACTGGTTTTTAAAAAGTCTGTTAATCATACTGTTTATGATAAAAAGTTCGAATAATATCAGGCTAACATTAAAAGTGTTCAAAGTATTTGACACGGAAAAGTTGTTTATATTTTTAAAAACTGCATTTTCATGCATGTCACAATGTTTTAAGTGAACATATATACGTTTTTATAATCACGAAATCAAGTGTTTACTAGCGAATAATAAAATATTGCTGCATATATCAAGTAGCATATTTGAAAATTCGTAATTAGGCCTAAGCAAGGTTTCTTTGAAACAAAACGTTATTAAATTCAAAATCAATTACAAGTTTTGGCATTTTAATGTTCTTTAAAATTATATACTTTAAGTGCCTTAATGTATAGTAAATAGGATGGCTGCTGATCTGTGACTTTATGTTCAGCTGTCGAACTTCACAATCAAACACGAAATTTAGTTAAAATTAAATTTAATTTCATGTATTGTGTTCCTCACATGAAATTGCCATCTTCGGCTGATTATTGTCTGCTATACACTCCTCTAACGCAATATCATGTATAGAATGTAGAAGATATTTTTTTCACTATGACACATAATTACAAATTATAATTATGTTTTTTTCGTAAAAAGGAGTTTGTTGAAGAATTTGCGTGTCTGATCGTCTTAAGCCATGCAGCTCACTGACATGCAAAGTTTTTCCATAGCATAAAACATAGAGTTGCTAAATACTAAAAAAAATTAGCAACATTTAAAAAATCTCTTAACATTAAATTTTTGTGAACAAAATGTGGTAGTATTTCAAACTAGTCTGTTGTGTCATTGTAAAGAATATTTCTTACAGCCTTTATATAAAATTTGGTTGATATATCAGAATGATAGTGTTGTTTCCACATTCCCAACACATGACCGTAAAAAGAAATACATACTAAGAAACAAAACTTGTTTTAAGATGAATGTAAAAGGTATCTACAAATGATGAATGAAATCTGACAAAGAGTACGTAAAAACTTTATCTCAGAAAATATTTTAAGAACAAAATTTGAAAATTGTGTTCGTGATCACAAAATTATTAACTAGAGTGTAACAGCTTATTTTAAAACGAATATTCCAATTGCTCATAAATGACAGATTTAGTTTATAAAAGGGCCTTTGACATAATCTAAGAACATTGTATTTGTACTCACCACTTACTCTTTTGAGCCCTCCTGCACAGTTTGCAGTTGCAGTTCTTTCTTTGCTTTGTCTCTCTCTCTCTCTCTCTCTCTCTCTCTCTCTCTCTCTGTCTCTCTGTCTCTTATTCTCCTCTCTCTGTCTTTCCTGAAAATGTCTATTATTTTGTCCATATTCGGTGCAGATTGGCATACATTTCAAATCGACCTTACAAGGCATAGTAAAGTTTCGTAATCTAAGTTGTAGTCGAGTAAATATAATTATTTATGTTAGTTATTCAAGCGTAGGAATATATTGAGTGATATTGAATTAGTACCACACCAAAAAATGGAATAAATAGAATACTACAATCAGAGTAAATGATCTTAAAATTGAAAAATAGAAATACACATTTATGCCACAGAAGTATTACAAAAGCAGTCTTGCAAGGGAATTCTGTCTGTTTCTTTTACAGAAATTATTTGCATCAGTATGTTTCCAAAATATGAGGGACCATAATAATTAGTCAGACAACTAGAATTTCACAGTAACTTAGCTACCACATATATCACAATATGATTTGTATTATTACACAAAAACAATTATTAAGAAACAAACAGTGTTGGCATTTTCTTTGCCAGTTCCGCCCCCCCCCCCCACATCTTAGTTAGGTCTTAGTAAGTGGTTAGAACTAGGATTTCCTATGGGGCCGCAGTGTGGTGGACGAAGGTAGAACAGCGGGTTGCTACTAAAGAGCTTGCTAAAGTACAGAGAATGGCCTGCTTAGCCATAATGGGCGGAATTAGCAGCACACCAACCGCTGGATTGGAATCCATACTAGATATGCCTCCAATTCACCTTTGGGTTAAGATGGAGGCAGCAGCTGGGGCACACAGACTTAAAACTGGCCAAAACTTGGTCTCATTCGGATATCCAGAATCACACACGAACATAGTGAGTGAGGTAAATATAGGTATGGATGGGGAAATGCCTGCCGACTATATAATAACTCCCAACTGCTTTGACAAGCCTTACAACATAATAATTGGTAGTAGGGAGCAGTGGCAGAAAACAGTTCGACACCATACGAGGGACATCATTAGTTCTCCGATGGGTCGAAACCAGACCAAGGCGTTGGGGCAGGGCTGTACGGGGATCAGGCAAGACTGGAGAGCATCATCTCTCTAGGGAAACTCGCCTCTGTATTTCAAGCCAAAATAACTGCAATCAGGTCATGTGCGGAAGAGAATATGTGTAGGTACTACAATGACCGTAGCATCTAAATCTATTCAGTCAGCTAGGCAGCCCTGAAATCATTGGCAGCTCCTGCAAGAAGATCCAAGACTGTTGCAGATTGTCACAGGGCTCTGGTGTAGCTCGGGGGAAGCAATAAGGTGAACCTAGTGTGGGACCCTGACCACTCAGGGGTCTGTGACAATGAACAAGCCGATAGATTGGCTAGGACGGGGGCAACAACTCCATTTATTGGACCGGAACCTGTCCTGACAATCACCAAGGCCATGATCCAATTAGAACTACGGAACTGGCTTAGGGAACAGAACGTCGGATATTGGGCCAAGGTCCATAAACAAAAACATTGTAAGGTACTGATGCCCAAGCGATGTTTTAAAACAATCTCTGTAATCTTGTGATTGAACAGGAAAGAGATCAAACTCATGACTGAACTGATGACTGGCCATGGGAACTTCAAAAAACAGCTACACACAATGGGTATGACGGAAGAGGACTCTAAATATAGGATGCATGATGAGGCTGAAGAAACTGCAGCACACCTAATCTTCAAACGCACGGCATTGGAGAGTAAAAGATACAAAATATTCGGGACTACTAGACCTCAAGAAATTGTGTCTAACAAAAAACTGGTAGATGGACTCTTCGCACTATTTATGGGCACTGGTTGGCTTTACTAGATATACAGGGAGAGATACCGCACAATAAACCTCGTTTCAGTGCGGGCAGTAGCGGTTCAGACCTAAGCTGTTTTAGCTCTCCTGTTAAAATCAATCAATCAATCAATCAAAGTTTCTTAGAACCGGACACCGACCAGCAGTCAGAAATGAACATTGGTAACTTTAAAAGTAATATCTGATCATTCAAACAGTTTTTAATTTAATGTTCAAAAATTATGGTTTTAAATCAAATATTTTGACTCCTTGTTCTGAGAGCAAATGTCTGTCAACATTAGCTAAACACTAGGTAGGACATACACTTTTTATAAATTATTAAAATCAAAATTATTGAGGAAGTGATCTTCCTCCACTTTAAACAAAGCTGAGGGTTCTCATAAGAATCTCTTATTATAATAATAGTTTAGTGAATTAATGACCATTTGCATGAAGGTGCCTTTTAAATGGCAGTCTGCAAGTCACATAAAAAATTAGACTCAATCAGATACGCAATACACATATACATATTTAACACATCATACATAGCCATATTGAAAATTATGATGATCGTTTGACAGTAGTAAATAATCATGGCATTTCCTCATATAAAATTAGAAGGAACAGGTGAATGGATTTTAACAAAGTGGATTTAACCTGTTGGAGCTACACTACGAGCTACATAGTGTATCCATCACAAATTAGTACATCTCCTAAAAACATCAACACAAATTGATTTAAAACTTTATATTAAAAAAGTAGTATAAAATGCCACATGGTTAAAGCACCCGCTCGGTTACCGAGCAGTCTAACGCACGCCTTTCTGGAGTGGGAAGGAGCGCCTGGTCCCTGGCACTAGTCCGCCCGGCGGACTTGTGTCGAGGTCCAGTGAGCCGGCCAGTCTGTGGATGGTTTTTAGGCGGTTTTCCATCTGCCTCGACGAATGCTGGCTGGTTCCGCTTATTCCGCCTCAGCTGCACTATGTCGGCGATTGCTATGCAAGCAAGTTCTCCATATATGCCTACACCACCATTACTCTACCACGCAAACATAGGGGTTACAGTCGCCTGGAGTGTGACGTTCCCTGGGAAGTCCACCGGGGCCGAACCGCCCAATAACCCTGGGTTCAGTGTGGGGCGGCGGAGGGGTGATGTGGACTGTGATAGTCGTCGTGGCGTTGTGGACGACTGTGGCTGCAGCGGGGACAGAGCCCCTCTGTCGGTTTCTAGGTCCCTGTTAAAACATGACGTGGTTAAAAAATCGTATACATGGTGTTTATAGCTCACCTACACCTTAAACATATTCTTATTACCTTATCAATATATATATATATATATATATATATATATATATATATATATATATATATATACACTCCTGGAAATTGAAATAAGAACACCGTGAATTCATTGTCCCAGGAAGGGCAAACTTTACTGACACATTCCTGGGGTCAGATACATCACATGATCTCACTGACAGAACCACAGGCACACAGACACAGGCAACAGAGCATGCACAATGTCGGCACTAGTACAGTGTACATCCACCTTTCGCAGCAATGCAGGCTGCTATTCTCCCATGGAGACGATCATAGAGATGCTGGATGTAGTCCTGTGGAACGGCTTGCCATGCCATTTCCACCTGGCGCCTCAGTTGGACCAGCGTTCGTGCTGGACGTGCAGACCGCGTGAGACGACGCTTCATCCAGTCCCAAACATGCTCAATGGGGGACAGATCCGGAGATCTTGCTGGCTAGGGTAGTTGACTTAAACCTTCTAGAGCACGTTGGGTGGCACGGGATACATGCGGACGTGCATTGTCCTGTTGGAACAGCAAGTTCCCTTGCCGGTCTAGGAATGGTAGAACGATGGGTTCGATGACGGTTTGGATGTACCGTGCACTATTCAGTGTCCCCTCGACGATCACCAGAGGTGTACAGCCAGTGTAGGAGATCGCTCCCCACACCATGATGCCGGGTGTTGGCCCTGTGTGCCTCGGTCGTATGCAGTCCTGATTGTGGCGCTCACCTGCACGGCGCCAAACACGCATACTACAATCATTGGCACAAAGGCAGAAGCGACTCTCATCGCTGAAGACGACACGTCTTCATTCGTCCCTCCATTCACGCCTGTCGCGACACCACTGGAGGTTGGCTGCACGATGTTGGGGCGTGAGCGGAAGACGGCCTTAGGGTGTGCGGGACTGTAGCCCAGCTTCATGGAGACGGTTGCGAATGGTCCTCGCCGATACCCCAGGAGCAACAGTGTCCCTAATTTGCTGGGAAGTGGCGGTGCGGTCCCCTACGGCACTGCGTAGGATCCTACGGTCTTGGCGTGCATCAGTGCGTCGCTGCGGTCCTGTCCCAGGTCGACGGGCACGTGCACCTTCCGCCGACCACTGGCGACAACATCGATGTACTGTGGAGACCTCACGCCCCATGTGTTGAGCAATTCGGCGGTACGTCCACCCGGCCTCCCGCATGCCCACTATACGCCCTCGCTCAAAGTCCGTCAAGTGCACATACGGTTCACGTCCACGCTGTCGCGGCATGCTACCAGTGTTAAAGACTGCGATGGAGCTCCGTATGCCACGGCAAACTGGCTGACACTGACGGCGGCGGTGCACAAATGCTGCGCAGCTAGCGCCATTCGACGGCCAACACCGCGGTTCCTGGTGTGTCCGTTGTGCCGTGTGTGTGATCATTGCTTGTACAGCCCTCTCGCAGTGTCCGGAGCAAGTATGCTGGGTCTGACACACCGGTGTCAATGTGTTCTTTTTTCCATTTCCAGGAGTATATATATATATATATATATATATATATATATATATATATATATATATATAACGGTGTTCAAAAGAAGTGTCAAATACTTTGAAAGTTGGTAGTACTCATCAAAACAAGAAAAATAAGTTCTATAAACACGGAACTAGAAATCCATATTTTCTGAGGTAAGTCCAGCAAACATGGATCCAGCAATACATACTTTCTGCGATAAACTTGTGTTTACAGGAGGTGTTCATCGTAGTGCCCATTCATTACAATGCATCGCTCTGCCCTCCGATGTAAAGAATGACGCAATCTTTGAAGTATATCGGATTGTTGCTCTACTTGCTGGCACGCATTGAAGTGTAGTATCTGCACGTTGTTGATTGACGTGGGGTAGGACGTTTCTGTCATATGTCCCCACAACCAAAAGTCTAGGGGATAGATCAGGGCAACGAGCAGACCAAGGTGTGGGACCCTTCCGAACAATCCAGCGGTCCTGAAACATCTACGTCACACTGTGACGAAAGTGTGCTGCTGCACCATGATGCACGAACCACATTTGTATTCATTGCTGCAGTGGCACAGCCTCCAGCAATGTAATCCATTAATGATGAAGTCCCGATATGCTGACCAGTTAAAATTTGTGAAAGCACCTTTGGCCCTAACACTCTATCGCCAAGTACGCCTGTCCATATGTCGCTGAGAATCGGCGTTGATGCCTTCTTTTCTGAACTGCGTGGGGATATACATCTGCCCATACATGCGGGTTATGGAACTTCAAAACACCATCTATTGCGAACCCTGCCTCATCGGTGAATAAAGTCTTGGATGTGAACAGTGGATCCACGGCACACTTCTGCAACAGGCATTGACAGAACTGCCGTCTGCAATGATGATCCTGCGGCCTCGATGCCTGAACGCGCTGTAGATGGCATCGGTAGAGCAGTTCTTCGTGAATTATCCCCCAGATAAGAGAGTGAGACACGCCTTTGGCTGTTACTAATTATCGGACACTGGTCACTGGCCCGGGGGTTTCTTCTATCGAACGCTCCTGCACGTCATGCGTGCGGGCTGCGCCGGGTCTCGGCTGTCGGTCTTCCGAGGTGCAAGGGTGCACGTGTCCCTCAGATGCAGGGAAAGTCTGTCGAACAGCTTATAAGAGGGCCTTCTGCGCTGTGGATATGTTTCAGCGTAGTGGGCATGGGTTGGCAGGCTGCATCAATTTGGTAAACGATAGCAGAATGTCATACCCGCCATTTCACATGTCGAGTAGTTGGCTTCCATTGCTAACAAGTGATGGAAGAGAGATAATGTAAACGTACTACAGCATTACTACGACGAAAGCTAACATAGCCTACAGCGACTCGAACGACACAACTGATTGCAGGCCAGTGAATAGTAGGTAAAATGGAAGTGCCGTGTGGCCAAGGCCTCTTGTCGGGTAGACCGTTCGCCTGGCAAGTGTTTCGAGTTGACGCCACTTCGGCGACTTATGTGTCGATGGGAACGAAATGATGGTGATAAGGAAAACACAACACCCAGTCCCTGTGCGAAGATAATTTCCGACCCAGCCGGGAATCAAATTCGGGCCGTTAGGTATGACATTCCGTCAAGCTGACCACTTCTATTTTTTTTTTTGTTCGATATGCTTCGTTGGGTTTGGTCTGGGCGGACGTCACAACACATCCGTTCAAAATGTTCGTTGTTGATTCCTTAACTCATTTTTTTTTTATTACAGAGAGCCCTCTGACCGGACACGCTGAGCTAGCGTGCCGGCTGACCACTCAGTTACCAGGGGAGGACAATGGTAGATACAGGACTACGGTACTGTGTATATGGGCATCATAATACACTGACAACAGATTTGACGGAGCGCCAGTGCAAAAACTGTGCTAATATCCTCAACCAAGAGGCGTGCAATTATCCTACAAACACATGTTTCACAGTATGTGTTTCCAGGCCTATGTTTATTGGACTTGTTTTTCTAGTGCTACAATCTCTCACGTATTCGACACTTTTTTAACACCCTATATATATCGAGCGAGCACTTTCCTCTGTTCTGACAGATATGTCTGAATTAATCTTTGTATTCATTTTTAACACTTAAGAGAAATCACAGTTGTACTGAAACGTATATTCCATCAAAGAAATTTACAGTCTGTTTGGAATAACCTTCCTCAGTTACTCAATAACAGAGCGCATGCTTCCACAAAGCAAAAGCGTATTTATGTATTGAGGGTATAATATGGAAAAAGCAGAAAAAGTTACACTCACATGGAGTAGTATTATTTTTTTACGAAGTGAAACCTGCTGAGCACCAACCATACTGCGCGCTAACACCCAGGATATATTACATCAGTATTTGACAATGAAAGCGCTTAACTACTTCCAACAAATTTTACCCATAATTTTAAACCTTTACTAAACTTCATGTCGGCGACATCCACTCCCCCCCCCCCCAAAAAAAAACGATGAAAAGAGAGTTTATCATTTACTACATTTTCGCTATTTGTACAGTAAAACATCAGCATCAGGCGCGATGTTTTAATTTATTACTTATTTACTGTTGGAACTGATCGTAAAAATTTTTTGCAGACAATATTTGGACATATCACTGAATGTATCTGCAAAATTATATCATTGTACGTCACATACTTCAGGAGATATGACGCCATAAACATTGTGATGAGTGAAAAACCAGCTTTTGCTTAAACAGATCACAAAGTTACCCAAGATGTACTCACACAGCGTTCGCCAATAAGAGCGCTTAGCGACCCCCAACAAACATTAAACACAATTTTAAACCTTCACGATGCTTTTTCTTCCTGAGAAGCCACACAAAATGATGAAAGGAAAACAGTTTATCGCTTACTATATTTTCGCTACTCATGCAGAAAAATGTCGCATCACGCATGACGTTTTAATTTATTACTTCTTTACTGCTAACGACATTTGCGACATATTTTGTAGACACTAACCACATACAGCCCTGCTTCAGGCGAGACGCGTGTGTTTTGTTCTGCCGTATAGATAAGTGACGTAGAGTGTAATAAAACTCTCTTTAGTTCAGGAAACTAGGTCAGGGAACTAGTTTAATACGTGTATTAGTGTGTTTTGCAAGCTTGCTATTAAAGGTTTCACTTCTCTTTGCGTATTATTCTAGAAAACGTGAAAGGAACATAAAGTAGGGTTACGATCGTATTCTTGCATACATTTTAGCACAGTAAAACTTAATAGAATCTCATTTAATTGTTCTGTTCCGTTCCAGCAAGTTAAGAAAAGCGTATCCCTTTGTTGTTTAACTCTTATTTTGCCAAACACAGCGTAAATTTTAAATTCCTGTATATGAAAACTTTGTACATACGGTAGTAGCTTTGTTTACACACAGTTGCGACTAGGCCTCATTTTTGTATACGTGTTTTTCTTCTTCTTTTCGGTAATCTAACATATTGTCATCGAAGAAAATTTGTTTACATACGATTGAGACTAGACCCAATCTTTCGTAAACGTGTTTTCTAGTTGTTCTGTAATTTAATTTGACTTATTCTCGCGTGAGTGAAAAGTGCCTGACGTGCCGTAGAATTGTTAGCTCCGGGGTTTGGTGTGATGGGTGCAGTATTTTTTTCACTGGGGTGACTGTAGCGGCGTGGGAAATGGGGAAGTGGATCAGACTTATCATTGGTTCTGTAGGATAGGAAAATAGTGGAACAGGAGGGGAAAATTGCTGCCCTTTAAGCACAGTTAGAGCAGGCTAGGGAAGATCTGAACAGATTAAGGAGGGAGAAGGGTAAAAAGAGGTGGGAAGTGGCAACAGGTAACAGGAGTAACAGACCTAGAACTTTGTCAGACAGCTTTATCGTGAATGTGAAGAATACTTTTGACCCGTTGCTTCAGTTAGAAGCTGATGAGCCTCAGACAGAGGTAGGTGTAGAGACGGCACAACAAACTTTCAGTAGAAAACTGAATAAGAATGTAGGGAAGTCAGCAATGAGAAAGAAAGTTTTGTTGTTAGGTAGTTCACATGCCAGAGGTATAAGCCAACTTTTGCAGGACCAGATAGTGTTAGAATACCAGGTCACAATTTTTTTTAAACCAAGTGCTGGCTGGGGCAGGTGACAGAGGATTTAGGTTCACTGTGTAAAGATTTTACCAAGGAAGACACTGTGGCTATTCTGGGTGAGCCAGGCAATAGTATTGATAGAGATCCTGGGCACAATATAGAGTGTGACCTGGCAAAGATTGCATCAGCAACGAGACATGCTAGTGTTGAGTTTTTCTGTTCTGAGACGCCATAACCGACCTCATTTAAGCTCTTCTGTCGGGAGAGTTTATTTGGGGTTGGAACGGCTGCTTGGGTCGGGTGAAGGGTCACATATTGGTTTGGTTCCTGTTTATTCTCTCAGTAGGTGGGATTAAACTAGACGTGGCCTACACCTTAACAGGAAAGGGAAGGGTAAACTGGCTGGGATAATAGTAGGAATTGTAAGGGGGGGGGGGGAGGCACTGCCATGAGTGGTAATATACCAGTGGTCATAGGTGTTGGAGCAGCACATTTTTTAGGATAGGTAGGACAGAACGAAGTCAAGTTCTGAGAGCAGTAAAGATTGAAACAAACCTTCAGTTTGATAAAGAAATCGAACAGCATAATCCTGGCACATTGGATCAGCGAACACAGCTGTTGGTTAAAAATTTACAGCAATCACCAGAAATTTTACTTCTACCCGATTTCGTCTCGGTAAATGTGAATGGCCAAATATCTTTAGTGTATCAAAATATTCGAGGACTTAGAAGTAAAATTAATGAACTACTTATGTGCATTGATGAATTAGAGTCTTTGAACCCAGTTGATATAATCTGCCTCTCTGAACTTCATGTGACCACTGGTATAGATATGTTAAACCTTACAGAATTTAAGTTAGCCTCCTACTTCTGTAGACAAAAGATGGAGAAAGGAGGAGTTGCCACATTTGTTAAACACAGTTTTAAATTTAAGAATATTACATTAACAAATTTTGCTTAGAGCAGCACTGATAAGCATGTGCAACAGAGATAGAATTTCATAATAGGTCCTTTATAATAGTAGCCATATACAGAGCACCTTCAGGAAATTTCAACCTGTTTATAAACAGTCTTGAAGATTTATTATCTCATCTAAAACTAAAAAACAAAGAACTAGTGGTTGCTGGTGCCTTTAATATAGATGTCCTGAAAAACACTGTCAGTAAACAGTTACTGAAATCAGTTACATTGTCATTCAATTTCATTTCTACTGTAAGTTCCCAACTAGGGTATACAAATATTCTAAGACTGCCATTGATAATATATTTATAGACAATTCTAGGCAACTAAGCCACATTACAAAACCAGTAGTAAATGGACTATCTGACCATGACATGCAGCACCTAACATTAAATTTTGAAAATTGGCAGGGTAAAACATATGTCAGAACTGAGTACAGAAGGCCAATAAACCAGTTAAAAACTAAGAAATTTAGGAGATTGCTCAAAGAAATTAATTGGATGGATATTTACAGCATCCAAAACACAAATGGAAAATACAAAACATTCATTGATAAAGTTATCATTTATTTGAAAATTGTTTTCCCCTGAAGGTAACTCTAATTAAACAGAAGTTTAATAAGAAACCATGGATCACACAAGGGATAAAGCTATCACGCAAGACAAAAAGGGAAACTCTATCTGATACGTAGGGACACCTTTGATACTAGCATTATAGCTAATTACAAAAATTACTGCAAAATATTGAAGAAGGTTATCCAGAAATCTAAACACCTGCATTATGAGAAGAAGATAAATACATCCAGCAATAAAATAAAAACTATATGGGATATAGTTAAGACAGAGACAGGTAGGACCAAAAATGAGGAGGAACAAATAGGTCTAAAAGTAAATGAAACCCTGGTAACAAACTCATATTGTGTTGCAAACCATTTAAACAAATACTTTGTCTCTGTTACTGATAGCATGGGGATGTCAGGTTCAGTAAATCACCCAAAGATATAGAATCCATCGTAAAGTCCTTGAAATCAAAGCATTCTAGTGGTTATGATAACATATCAACAATGTTAATAAAAGAGTGGTCATATCTTAAGTTATTTGTGTAATCAATCACTTGTCACAGGAACATTCCCAGACTGGCTTAAATATGCTGAAGTTATACCTCTCCACAAGAAAGGGACAAAGAAACGCCATAAAATTACCGACCGATCTCACTTTTGCCAGTTTTTTCTAAAATCTTTGAGAAAGTTATGTTCAAGTGACTACTTAAGCACCTTAGTGAAAATAACATCGTGTCAGAGTCACAGTTTGGGTTTCCTCAGGGTTCTGATATTGAGAAAGCTATATACACTTAGAGCAAAAATGTCCTTAATTCATTGGACAACAAATTAGAGGTAACTGTCATATTCTGTGTCCTGTCAGAGGCGTTTGACTGTGTGAACCACAGCATTCTTTTAAGTAAATTAAAATATTATGGCGCCACTGGTAGTACTGCAAAGTAGTTTCAGTCATATCTGACTAATAGAAAACAAAGGGTGTCATTATATAACACCTCAGCAGTAGGCAATCAGACTGACTGGGAAGAAATTACATGTGGTGTTCCCCAAGGTTCCATACTAGGTCCACTACTGTCTCTTGTGTATATTAACGACCTGTCATCTGTTACATTACCAGACGCCAAGTTCGTTTTGTTTTCAGATGATACAAACATTGTAATAAATAGTAAATTAAATATAAATTTAGAAAGGGCAGCTAATCAAATGTTTACTGACATTAATAAGTGGGTCATAGCCAATTCACTGCCATTAAACGTTGAAAAACCCCACTACTTCCAAGAGATTTCCTTCTGGTGTGTGTATAAAATATGATGACATGGAATTAAGAGAATTTGAGAGTGTAAAATTCTTGGGATTACAACTTGATAATAAATTCAGTAGGGAGCAACATACTAACGAACTGCTGAAGTGCCTAACAAGTCTGTGTTTCCAATGTGAGTGATGTCAGATATAGGAGATATAAATATAAAAAACTGGTGTATTTTGCTTATTTTCACTCCATTATGTCATATGGTATCATATTTTGTGGTAGCTCCACAAGCAGAAAAAAATTTTAGGATACAGAAGTACATAATAAGAGTAATGAGTAGCGTAAATCCAAGAACATCATGTCGAAACCTATTCAAACAATTGGGCATATTAACCACAGCTTCTCAATATATTTATTCCTTATGAAGTTTGTTGTAAATAATACATCTTTTTTTTCCAACTAACTGCTTAATACACAGATCAATATTAGGAATAAGAACAATGTACATAAAGATTTAAAGTCATTTACTCTTCGCTAGAAAGGAGTCCAGTATTCAGCAACGCATATTTCCAATCAGTTACCAGTAACCATTAAGAGTTTAGTTTCAGACAAGGCACGGTTTAAACATAATTTAAAAGAAAATTTTTTGGCCAACTCCTTCTATTCCATCCATGGGTTTCTCAACAAGTGCTGTAGACAATTTTAATGAAAATTTATTATACTTTAATTTTTGACAAAACTTGGTTCTAACAGGCAAGTAACTACCTACTGTGTGAATGATAGATGTATGGAAAGCAGATGTAAGTCTTAAGTCTGTAAATAGTGGAAGTTTAATTGTAAATCTTCTACATAATCTGACTGTTCTTAACTGAGGATCACTGAAATGAATAATTTACTTTAATTTTTGGCAATACTTGGTTGTAATAGCCAAGAAACTAGCAGATGTCTGAAAGATGGATTTAATGAAATCAGATGTAACTAGTAAACCTGTAAATATTAGAAGTTTATATTTAACTCATGTACATAATTTTACTGTTTATTGACTGAGGATCATTAAAATGAATGAAACTCAAGTTTCTCTAATTACATTTTTTGTAATGTGACTATCTGTCATGTTCCACACCTAGGAGGATTCCCTCTTTTATGGGTCTATGAAATGAATAATTAATCTAATCTAATCTAATCTAACACCACTGAATACACTAGCAATATACGACACATAGTTCAGAAGACATATTGTTATAAACTTCAAGATGAGTAACAACTGTCTCATTATGCATGACATTTAAATTCATTGCTTCTTTGTTACTTACTCTATTCACAGTATATTTCCTCTACACTATCCACAAAAAATGAAATAATCGTGTGGCATTGACGGCCGGGATGCCCAAATGGGGAAGTTCGGCCGCCAGATTGCAAGTCTAATGGGCGACATGCGTGTCGGTTATGATGAGGATACCACGACACCCAGTCCACGAGCGGAGAAAATCTCCAACCCGGCCGGTAATCGAACGCGGTTACGCTACATCGTAGGCAAGGCGTTACCACTCATCTAAGTAGGTGGACCACACAGTACACAAATGGAGCTGAAAAAATGCAGCTGAATGAACCTGTAAAACTGCATCATTCTACGATGGATAAACCAGGACATACGACGCCATAAACAATGAGACGTGTGAAAACACATCGAATCATTCATTAGGTTCAAATTTATTAATTCCTTGCTACTGGCTCTATTTGCAACATATTTTGCAAAGAGCATTTTCATATCTGGCTTAACGTATCTGCGGGGTGGCAGTTCTTGAACTATACGAAAAAAAAGTAAATTAGTTACAAACTACGGCACGCACACATATTATTCATGTTAACGTCACTGCAGATATTCGAATTTACCTTATGACATGTTCGATAAGATTACCATTATTGGCGATGATATGGCGCAGACGAATAGCGAAATTCTGCATGAGCCACTGAAGTGTCGGAACATCGATGCTGTCGATGACCTCCTGAATGGCTTTTTTCAACTAAGCAATGGTTTTGGGGTTATTGCTGTACACCTTGTCATCTCCAGATCCAGAGATTATCGTGGCCAATCGGGGCCCTTGTCCGTGGCCTGTGGGTACCAGAATGCGGTCCCCAAATTGCTCCTTCAGGCCATCAAATATTCTTCTCTTTCGATGGGGTCGAGTTCCACCTTGCATGAAGAACATATTCTCGGAATCAGCGTCACTTTGGATAATCGGGATGAAATCATCCTCCAAAACCCTCAATTACCTTTCAGTAGTCACTGTGACGTCAAGGAATATCGCACCGTTTATTAATGCGTGACTCACGACACAGTTACCCTTTGAGGGTGAAGAGACGTCTCGGTTGCAAATGCGGATACTCAGTTTCCTAAATGCGCTAGTTTTGCTTATTGACGCACACATCCAAATAAAGGTGAGCTTCCCCGCTAAACGAGACCACTAATTCCCATCATGTCCTGCGGCCAACCATGGAGTGTGAACGTCCTAACGCAAACAGTTCAGAATTTATGACGATTTTATTTCGTAAAGGTCAATAATTGTCAACCTGTGCAAAATTGTACTATCGTATTATATGTAGTTGATGAGATATTTCCTCCCAAGTATTGGGATGTGTGAAGACGAGACAGCAGGTCGAAATTGGATGGAGACAGACGTAAGAAACGTGTACAAATAGGTGTGAAATGTGTTATACGCTAATAAAAACTGTTTCTAAGCCACCAGATCTATTTCAGTAAAACTTGGAACATATATTACTTGTTGACAGAAACGAAATACGGTGGGGGCAAAATCCTGCAACCTCCTACTGGTGTGGGGGATGATGACATGGAGGGGGAGCGTGTAATAAGAGGTGGACAGACAGAAAGAGGTGAGGAGCTCATAGTCACAGGTATGGGGTAGGAGGGACCCAGGGCGAAGAGGGAAATTGTTAGAGAAAGAGAAGAGGAGGTAGTGAAAAGAGAGAAATGGAAGGAGGAGGTGGACTGCATAGGAGAGGATGTACAGAGAGATAAGAAGTAGCAAATGGTCAGGCAGAGAGGGTGTTGGATGTGGGCAGAGAGAGAAGGGAAAATGAGATTGACAGAGAGGATGGTGGAGGAGATGGACAGAAAAAGTGTGGTGTGAAAGAGACGGACCATTAGAACTAGAATAAATAACGTCGGGTGCTCTGCTAGTATAGATATCAAAGGAGGCGTACATGCATTCTCTGCCAATGTTTGCTACCTGATAGGCAAGAAAAAGAACCTATCTGGTACAAGTATACGATAAGTGCTGACAATGCCGACCAGAGTACCTGACGAAAAGGTGGATCAAGCGCCTGAATAACCACAGAAGACTGCCGGACGCCTGCCAACTCTCCGAGAAGACGCCTTGCCCATCCCACCGAAGAAGGCCGGTAAAAGCTTCGCCCTGCTTTTTCGCAGGCCACTGAGAAACAGCTTCAGCCTCGCCCTGCCTTATGCACCCCTTCAGCCGAGACAAAGTGCCCAGTGAAGAGTGCTCAACTCAGCTACCAAACTTTTCATTATTTCATCGCATGTGGTGCAGCAGTTTGTCAATTAGGCTTAAATTTGTTTCCACGTGTGTACTGAATTATTGTTAAATACTTTCCCCCTTTTCAATGATATGATTACATGTTATTCGTTTCAAATGAGCAAGCACTTGGAACTACTGGAGGTCGCTAAATAACAAGAATACACTTGCTGAAAAAAATTTGTTGGCGCATTTAGGAATACGTACACCATCAAAATGCCAGGAACAGCTTGATACAAAGTATCATGTTGAGTGCTAATT
Organism: Schistocerca gregaria; assembly: GCF_023897955.1. Classification (NCBI taxonomy): domain Eukaryota; kingdom Metazoa; phylum Arthropoda; class Insecta; order Orthoptera; family Acrididae; genus Schistocerca; species Schistocerca gregaria. Next base: position 454,804,643 of record NC_064926.1, on the reverse strand, counting down.
CTACCGTCATCGCTGAAGAAGTTGCTACTCCTAGACACTAAGCATTTGATTGGCTCGCACGGTTCGATTTTGGAAAATGTAACTGATGCATTTCATTTACGAGGTTGTTTGTGTATCCTATTACCATGATATATGCATGCGTTGGGCTTACTTTCATGACACTGTATTTATATCATTTTGTTTTGTTGTATTCCATTTTGATTGATGCAGTCGTTCTGTTCATTTGTAATATAAACATCTATTCACATTTTTCCTCGCTCACTGCGAATCTAGTTTGGCAGTGGTCAATGATTCTCAGATATGGAGAAATTTGTAATAATCGGTCTGAAGTGATTAGGTAATGCCTAGCCAGTAAGCTCCGGTGAAAGAAGTGACAAACATATGGCGGCCTGGATCAGTAATGAGAATAACATCGTGTGCGTTTGGAAACTGCAGTTAATTCACTGGGTCAACAAAACACGACCACAATTCCATGTTGTTAAGCAAGACAAACTCACAGATATTGGAATAGTAAGTGGAGAAAACGAATGGTAGACTTATTTGTGACCGTCACGGCTAGCTCACAAGATTCAAGCTCAAAGTTAACACACAGTTACCAGATAAAACAAGGACTGATAGCGAAATAATTGAGTCACGAACGGTGTGATTTGAGGCAAAATGCTGAACTTGGACAACCGACATCAAAATTTAATTGCGAAACCGGGAAGTACTGCGCAAAACACGTTCTAAAATTTCAGGGTTTTCCAGCAGTAAACTATAATCGTGCTAGAGAGGACAGAAGCCAAGGCACTAAAAAACAACACTACAGTAGTAAACTTTCAAGGAGAAATTGTGCACGTCTTTGGTTACTCTTTGGTGGATCATTACTTAGAGAAGGCGACAGTCGGAATACACATTGAGGTGAGAAGACAGGATAGCGATATGCACATACAGCACACAGATGGCGGTAATACTACCTAAACAGGGTATAAAAGGGCAGTGCATCGGCGAAGCTGTCATTTATAGTCAAATGATTCATGTGGAAAGGTTTCGGACGTGACTGTGGCCAGACGATGGGAATTAACAGACTTTGAAAGTGGAATCATAGTAGGAGCTAGACGCAGGGGTCACTAAATTTCGGTAATCGTTAGGGAATTCAGTATTCCGAGATCCGCAGTGTCTAGACACTGGACAACGCAGTGGCCGACGGCCTTCACTTAACGACCAAGAGCAGCTGCGTTTGCCAAGAGTTGTCAGTGCTAACAGACAAGCGACACTGAATGAAATAATTGCAGAAAGCAGTGTGGGACGTGCGACGAACGTATCCGTTTGGACAGTGCCTCGAAATTTTGCGTTAAAGGTGTGTGATGGCAGACGACCGAGGAGAGTGTCTTTGTTAACTGTGCAAAATCGTCTGCAACGCCTCTCCTGCGCTCATGACCATTTCGCTTGGCCCGAAGATGTTTGCAAAACGGTGGCTGGGTCAGGTGAGACGCGTTTTCAGTTGGTAAGACCGGATGGAAGGGTTCGAGTGTGGCGCAGATCCCACGAAGCCTTGAACGTCGGTTGCCAGTAAGGCATTGTGCAAGCTGGTGGTGGATCCATAATTCTGTGGGCTGTGTACATGGAATGAGTTGGTTCCGCTGATCAAACGGAGCCGATCATTGACTGGAAATGGCTAAGTTTGGCTAATTACAGGTTGCAGCCATTCATGGACTTCATGTTCACAAACAACGACGGAATTTTTATAGATGATAATGTGCCTTGTCACGGGGCCACAAATGTTTGCGGTTTGTTTGAAGAACACTCTGAACTATTCTAGAGAAAGATTTCGTCACCCAGATCCCCCGACTTATACCCTATCGAACATTTATGGGACATTCTGGAATGGTCAGTTCGTATACAGAAACATGCACAGACAAAACTTTCGCAGTTATATCCATAGAGGCAGAATGGCTCAATATTCCTGCAGGGTCTTCGAATGACTTGAGTCAATGCCACGTCGAGTTGCTGCAGTACCACAGGCAAAAAGAGGTCCGACACGGTATTGGGAGATACCCCATGACTTTTGTTATGTCATTGTAAGCTCAGTGTAGTCCGGGGAAAGTAGTTTTAGCGCCCAAGCTTATCGAATAATCTCATGCGTCTATATTTGTGAACTCCACCTGTCATGTTCTACAATCCATAATACGCCATTTATAAATTAAGCGTTTTACCCTCTTTCAGAATCTAAATGTACGACCACTTTTGTGTTGACGCTTTATGTCTGGAGCAAGGATAAAGAAAACGAATTTAGCGGACGGACGGACACTCCGGACAGAAGGGGTCACGAATTTCTCTTGCTCACTGAGAAACTCCTTTCGTGCAGTTTCCACCCTGCCAAGCTTTACGGACAGAGCAGTGCCTCACCCAAAGATCCCCTTCCAGGAGGTAAATGGCGGCACACTCTGCTAAATACATTTTGCCTCAGATTTGATATCCTCATTAGCACAGTATTCCGCGCAGTGTTTCTCAGCATATTTTCATATTCTAGTTTTTACCCTTGACTACGGCCATACAGATCAAAGTTCGTTATTTTCCCATATATCCTGTCTTCCTACTGTCCATGTTCTGCTTATCAATTGTGGTCATTCTGTTATTCAATTGCTTTATGTTGTCTTCGAGATTTAATGATTTTTAAGGTGAAATGTAACTGATTTTATTACATTTACTTTTGTACATCACCTTTGATCATGTAGTATTTTCAAATGAAAGGGGAACATCCCTGCCTGCCACCAGGAGAACGTCGCCGTTGGGCGTATACGACTAGCGCAACAGGTAAATTACATGGATTCCCGCTGTCTTGCTCCTCTTTGTGTGTAATGGGCCACACTAGGACGCTAGATGTTTGTCACAGGGACAGGTCGGGTTGGAAAACCACTCAAAGCGACATAATGTGGACAGTATGGAAACTATACAATCAGTATGGAAACGCTGATTAATCTTTTAAACCTACCCACCTCTCGCTCCCCTACCGAGTGATAATTTCTGTATTTGAATAACATTGTTATTAACAACCAGAAACCATTTGAGATAGTGTGTTCTTTACTGTCAAGAATGATTTCAATTAAATGGTCATCTTGAAACACAACTGAAGCAGATGGCAAGCGAAATTCCATTACTATGGTATTCAACATCAACTTTTAACAAAGCTCTCGGTACTAACTTATTTCTAAGTTCTGCGATACACGTGATCACATATAGCTAATTATTTCATTCAGCATGTGGTGTAAATAATAAACGCATATCTACATCTGTATCCACAGCTATTTCTGCATCAATATTCGTACTCTCCAAACCACCTTGTGGTGTGTGCTGGAGGGTATTGCTTGTACTACTGTCACTTTTCCCTGTAATGTTCCAGTCGCGAATAGTTTGCGGGAAGAACGATTGCCCGTAAGCTCACCGTGTGGACTCAAATGTCTCTAATTTTATCTTCATGAACTTACCGTGAGATATACGTAGCAAGATGCGATATTTATAGACTCACGTAGAAACGTACGCCCTCGGAATTTTTACTATAAACAACACTGCGATGCAGAATGCCTCACTTGCAGCGTGTGTCACTGGAGTTGGTTGATCGCCTCTTGATTCATTCATGCTTACTAAATAAACATGAAGCAGGCAGAAAGGAATACAAACGTCTCAAAAATGAGATCGACAGGAAGAGCAAAATGGCTAAGCAGGGATGGCTAGAGGACAAATGTAAGGATTTAGAGGCTTATCTCACTAGGGGTAAGGTAGATACTGCCTACAGGAAAATTAAAGAGACCTTTGGAGAAAAGAGAACCACTTGTATGAATATCAAGAGCTCAGATGGAAACCCAGTTCTACGCAAAGAAGGGAAAGCAGAAAGGTGGAAGGAGTATATAAAGGGCCTATACAAGGGCGATGAACTTGAGGATAATATTATCGAAATGGAAGAGGATGTAGATGAAGATGAAATGGGAGATACGATACTGTGTAAACAGTTTGACAGAGCACTGAAAGCCCTGAGTCGAAACAAGGCCCCGGGAGTAGACAACATTCCATTAGAACTACTGACGGCCTTGGGGGAGCCAGTCCTAACAAAACTCAACCATCTGGTGAGCATTATGTACGAGACAGGCGAAATACCCTCAGACTTCAAGAAGAATATAATAATTCCAATCCCAAAGAAAGCAGGGGTTGACAGATGTGAAAATTACCGAATGAGTCACAGCTGCAAAACACTAACGCAAATTCTTTACAGACAAATGTAAAAACTGGTAGAGGCCGACCTCGGGGAAATCAGTTTGTATTCCGTAGAAATAATGAAACACGTGAGGCAATACTGACCTTACGACTTATCTTAGAAGAAAGATTAAGGAAAGGCAAACCTACATTTCTACCATTTGTAGGCTTAGAGAATGCTTTTGACAATATTGACTGGAATACTCTCTTTCAAATTCTAAAGGTGGCAGGGGTAAAATACTGGGAGCGAAAGGCCATTTACAATTTGTACAGAAACCAGATGGCACTTATAAGAGTCGAGGGCAAGAAAGGGAAGCAGTGGGGGGAAAAGGAAACAAAAGAAAGTAGGTATTAAAATCCGTGGAGAAGAAATAAAAACTTTGACTTTCGCGGATGACAGTGTAATCCTGCTGAGACAGCAAAGGACTTGGAAGAGCAGTTGAATGGAATGGACAGTGTCTTGAAGGGAGGATATAAGATGAACATCAACAAAATCAAAACGAGGATTATGGAATGTAGTCGAATTAAGTCGGATGATGCTGAGGGAATTACATTAGGAAATGAGACACTTAAAGTAGTAAAGCAGTTTTTCTATTTTGGGAGCAGAATAACTGATGAAGGTCGAAGTAGAGAGGACATACAATGTAGACTGGCAATGGCAAGGAAAGCGTTTCTGAGATAGAGAAATATGTTAACATCGAGTATAGAATTAAGCTTCAGGAAGTCGTTTCTGAAAGTATTTGTATGGAGTGTAGCCATGTATGGAAGTGAAACATGGACGATAAATAGTTTGGACAAGAAGTGAATAGAAGCTTTCTGAATGTGGTGCTACATAAGAGTGCTGAAGATTAGATGGGTAGTTCAGATAACTAATGAGGAGGTACTGAATAGAATAGGGGAGAAGAGGATTTTGTGGCACAACTTGAGAAGAAGAAGGGGCCGGTTGGTAGGGCATGCTCTGAGGCATCAAGGGATCAGAAATTTAGCACTTGAGGGCAGCGTGGAGGGTAAAAATTATAGAGGGAGACCAAAAGATGAATACACTAAGCAGATTCAGAAGGATGTAGGTTGCAGTAAGTACTGGGAAATGAAGAAGCTTACACAGGATAGAGTAGCATGGACAGCTGTATCAAACCAGTCTCAGGACTGAAGACCACAACAACAAATGAACATCTTCGCTGTTTCCTCTATCAGTTCTATGTGGCTCACATCCAATACTGACGAGCAGTGTTCAAGTATTGGTCGTGCGATTGTTTTGTGAGCTAGTACCTTTGTTGATATACTACATTTTCGGAGGTTTCTTCCAGTGGTCCTCAGTCTGACATCTGCGTTAGTCGCTATTAATTTTATGTGGTCTTTCTACACACATCAAAAAAGTTATGCATCACTCTGCTTCCCAGAACTGCTAAAGATAGACTTGGACTGTGGATATTGTATCACAGTCACAGTCCTTTGGACTGTTCAGAAATGTCACTAAACCCGCCCAAAGATGTGAACAACCATGCATCAGCAGACGGAGGTGGTCCTAAAGCCAGAAAGGAAGTACACGGCTCGTGTTGTCTGTATTTTAATCATGTGTAGACGGTCAATACGGTGGTTCGATCGCGTCCGCATTGTTACTTTGTGCCAGGAAGGGCTCTCAACAAGGGAAGCGTCCAGGCGTCTTAGTGTGAACCAAATCGATGTTGTTCGGACATGGAGGAGATATAGAAAGACAGGAATTGTCGATTCCATGCCTCGCTCAGGTCGACCAAGGGCCACTACTGCAGTGGATGACCGCTACTTACGGATTATGGGTCGGAGGAACCCTGGCAGCAACGCCACCACGCACAATAGGCTGCATGATGCGTAACTTCACTCCCGACATCCATGGCGATGTACATCTTTGCAACCACGACACCATGCAGCGCGCTACAGTTGGGCCCAACAACATGCCGAATGGACCGCTCAGGATTGACATCACGTTCTCTTGACCGATGAGTGTCACATATGCCTTCATACAGACAATCGTCGGAGACGTGTTCAGGGGCAACCGGGTCAGGCTGAAAGTCTTAGACACACTGTCCAGCGACTGCACCAAGGTAGAGGTCCCCTGTTGTTTTGGGGTAGCTTTATGTGGAGCCGACGTACGTCGCTGGTGGTCATGGACGGCGCTGTAACGGCTGTACGATACTTGAATGCCATCCGCTAATCGACAGTGCAACCATGTCGGCAGGATACTGGCGAGACATTCGTCTTCATGGATGACATCATGCACATCTTGTGTATAACTTCCTTTAGGATAATGACATCGCTTGACTAGAGTGGCCAGCATGTTCTGCAGACACTCACCTTATCGAACATGCTTGGGATAGATTGAAAGGGGCTGTTTACGGAATCACCTGTTGAGGAGTGGGACAACCTGGACCAACCGTGCCTTGATGAACTGGTGGATAGTATGCCACGACGAATACAGGCATGCATCAATCAAGAGGACGTGCTACTGGGTATGAGAGGTACCGGCGTGTGCAGCAATCTGGACCACCACCTCTGAAGGTCTCGGTGTATGGCTGTAAAACACGCAATGTGTGATTTTCATGAGCAATAAAATAGGCGGAAAAGATTTTTATGTTGATCTCTATTCCAATTTTCATTATAGGTTACGTAACTCTTGGAACCTAGGTGATGCAAAACTTTTTTTTATGGGTGTATTTCAGATTGCTCTATACGCACAGGCCTAGGTATCTTGTGAAAGTAATTGTTTCCAATGATTGTACAGCAGTTCTGTAATCATGCAATAAAAGGTCTTCCTGTCTCTGTATTCGCAATATGTTATATTTGTTTATGATGAGGGCCAGTTCTTACACACTGCACCGAGCGTTGATCCTCTGCGCGTCTTCATGCATTTCGCTACAATTTTCCACCATCGCGATTTCCTGTATGCCACAGGATCATCTGTAAAAAGCCTCATGGAATTTCCGCCGGTATCTATTAGGTCATTTATATACACAGTGTTAGGAAATTACAAAGTTGAAGCACTTGTAGAGGGAGATAAGTATTAATATTCTGAATCGGAATGCATGTCCGGAAAAGTCATTCAACGAACGTCAAAGTTATCGGTGGTGGCGCCTGTAAATGTATGTATATACAGTGTGATTCCGTGATGATGTATGAACTTTCTAGGATGATGGAGAAGGATACGTGAATCAACTTGAGGTAAGGGTTACTGTACCGGAGACAAACGGGACGAAAGTTACGAGCGAAAATCGTTCTAATACCCCTAATAGTGGAATACATGCAGTAGCACTGTTGTTGTTCATATTTTAGGGTAGACAACTTTCAGAGGCTGTAGTATGGACCAAAACAAAAAAAAAGTTCGGTAAACATGGGTTCTAAAATGCATACCTAAAGAGCTACGAGCACTTGTTCAGTAGAGATGTGTTTAACAGTAGTAAAGATGAACACTTGCTCGTAGCTCCTCATTTTAGAGCCCATCCTTACTGGACTTTTTTTTGTTTTGTTTTGCTCCATACTACCACCTCTGAAAGTTGCCTACCTCACAGTCTTAGCAGCAACTGTACCGTTACATGTATTCCACTGTCAGAGGTACCAGAACGATTTTCTCTTTGTTTTACAGGTCAGTATTGATCATAATTTTGTTTTTCATTTCACAAACTAAACATGTAGCACATGGAGCATTTACTGTGTATCTACATGTTTAGTTTGATATTGATACCACATTAGAATATTTTATGAGCTGAAGATGGCAGTGGCCGAAACCGGTCATAGTAAAAAAAAAAATCATCGTCATCATCATTTAAGACTGATTATGCCTTTCAGCGTTCAGTGTGGTGCATAGTACACCTTTCGCTCCCATACAACAAAGTTGGTCGAAAGATTGAACGGTGCACTGATAACTTAGTCTTGGTACTGACTTCCTTCTTGCAGAAGAGACTAGATCGTAGCTGAGCGCTCACTGCATTAGCTTTGCTACACCTCGCTTCCAGTTCTTTCACTATGTTGCCATCCTGTGAGAATATGCATCGTAAGTACTTGAAACTGTCCACCTGTTCTAACTTTGTTCCTCCTATTTGGCACTCAGTCCGTTTATATCACTTTCCCACTGACATTACTTTCGTTTTGGAGATGCTAATCTTCATACCATAGTCCTTACGTTTCTGATCTACCGCTGAAATATTACTTTGTAAACTTACAATCGAATCCGCCATCGCAACTAAGTCATCCGCATTTGCGAGACTGCTTATTTTGTGTTCACATATCTTAATCTCACCTAGCCAGTTTATTGTTTTCAACATATGATCCATAAATAATATGAACAACATTGGAGACAGGTTGCAGCCTTGTCTTACCCCTGAAACTACTCTGAACCATGAACTCAATTTACCGCCAACTCTAACTGCTGCCTGACCATCTACGTAAAGACCTTCAATTGCTTGCAAATGTTTGCCTCCTATTCCATAATCTCGTAGTACAGACAATAACTTCCTCCTAGGAACCCGGTCATATGCCTTTTATAGATCTATAAAGCATAGATACAATTCCCTGTTCCACTCGTAACACTTCTCCATTATTTGTCGTAAGCTAACGATCTGGCCCTGACAACCTCTATGAGGACTAAACCCACACTGATTTTCATCCAATTTGTCCTCAACTAATACTCGCACTTTCTTTTCAACAATACCTGAGAATATTTTACCCACAACGCTGATTAAAGAGATACCTCTGTAGTTGTTTCAATCTTTTCTGTTTCCATGCTTAAAGATTGGTGTGATTACTGCTTTCTTCCAGTCTGATGGAACCTGTCCTCAGTCCCACGCCATTTCAATTATCCTGTGTAGCCATTTAAGTCCTGACATTCCACTGTATTTGATGAGTTCCGACTTAATTTCATCCACCACAGCCGCTTTATTGCACTGCAATATATTGACCATTTCCTCCACTTCCTTAAATGTGATCCTATTTCCATTATCATCCCTATCCTATTGTACATCGAAATCTGAAACATTACTGATCGTATTTTCACCTACATTGAGCAACTCTTCAAAATATTCCCTCCATCTGCCCAAGGCATCAATAGGATTCACCAGCAGATTTCCTGACCTGTCTAAAATACTTGTCATTTCCTTCTTACCTTCGAAGACTGCTAATTACACTCCACAATGGTTTTCCAGCAGCTTGACCTAAGGTCTCCAACCTGTTTCCAAAGTCTTCCCATGATTTCTACTTGGATGCTGCAATTATCTGTTTGGCTTTGTTTCTTTCTTCAACATAGCTTTCTCTGTCTACCTGAGTTCTAGTATGTAGCCATTTTTGATACGCCATCTTTTTCCTTTTACAGGCTGCCTTGACTATGTCATTCCACCAAGCTGTTTGCTTCATCCTACCTTTGCACACTAGTGTTCCAAGACACTCTTTAGCCACTTCTAATACTGTGTCCCTGTACCTTGTCCATTCCTTTTCCAATGACTGTAATTGACTACATTCAACTAACTGGTACCTTTCTGAGATCACTGTTATCTACTTGTGCCTGATTTCCTTGTCCTGAAGTTTCTCCACTCTTATCCTCCTACATATGGACCTTACCTGCTGCACTTTCGGCCTCACAATACTAATTTCACTGCAGATTAAATAGTGATCAGTGTCATCAAATAATCCCCTGAATGCACGTGTGTCCCTCACAGCCTTCCTGAATTCCTGATCTGTTGTTATATAGTCAATAACAGTTCTGGTTTCCCTGCCTTCACAAGTATACCGGTGAATGTTCTTATGTTTAAAAAAAGGAGTTTGTGATTACGAAGCCCATACTGGCACAGAAATCCAAGAGTTGTTTCTCGTTCCTGTTGGCCTCCATATGCTCTTCAAATTTACCCATAACCTTTTCATACCCTTCTGTTCGATTTCCAACCCTGGCATTAAAATCACCCATGAGCAGAACACTGTCCTTGTTCTTTACTCTAACAACTACGTCACTGAGTGCGTCATAAAAACTATCCATCGTATCTTGATCTATCCCTTCACAATGCGAATATACTGACACAATCCTAATTTTCTTGCAGGAGTCAAATCTATCCACATCAGTCGTTCGTTTACGTACCTTATTGCAACTACGCTGGGTTCCATTTCTTTCCTGATGTAAAGCCCCACACCCCATTGTGCTATTCCTGCTTTGACTCCTGACAGGTAAACCTTGTATTCTCCCACTTCCTCTTCTTTCTCTCCCGTTACCCGAATGTCCCTAACAGCTAAAATGTCCAACCCCATCTTACTTGCAGCCTCTGCCAACTCTACCTTCTTCCCAGAGTAGCCCCTATTGATGTTAAAAACTCCCCATCTCGTTACCATTCGTTTGCCGAGTCGTATCTTAGGAGTCCCTGGTTTGTCAATCAGAGGCGGGACTCCGTCACCTCCAAAAGTCGGAGGCATTTTGCTCTGATTGTTGTCAGCATCATATTTCAAGCACCAGGGAAGCAGGTTGCTAGCCTTACTTGCCCCAGGTCCCATTGGGTTTTACCCCTAACGGTTGAGGGACTAACCGGTGGATTTGGTAGTCTTTGCCGTCTGAGAACAAAGGTGACCACGACTCAGAATATGTTCGAGATGCCCAACCTTATTCCAAAGGAACTGGTATCCTGACTGTCAGAACCACTCACTTGGCCACTCATACGTTGCCCGTGGTTCATGAACTAGGACATGACAACAGGAACCCACACCATGAACCACGAAAAAAAAACACGTAAAAATTGTGACCAAGACGGACCTGTAAAATAAAGTGCCAAAATATGATCACAGACTCATTTTCAGACTTTATGTCTTCAACGGGTAAGATCGGGTTTTGCCCATAACTATCCAATGGTTCGTTTCCTGTACAGGGATCAAGTTGATGTATTTATCCTTCATCATCATAGAAAGTTTGTAACATCATCACGAAATCTCGCTGTATGTACATACATTTACAGGCACTGGCGCCTATAACTTTGACGAGCTGTAGCGTCGTTGGATTTCGTTTCCGGACATGGGTTCGTATTCAAAATATTATACACCACTTACCTCTACAAGTCTGTAAAGGGAATTTCCGAACACCCTGCATACGCGAAAAGTAATGGTTCTATAACAATCCCCAACGACACGTCCGAGGTTGCTTTTACCATTATGGTCACAGCTTATCTATGCAAATGACCTCGATCCGTTCACCGAAAATTCGTGTCATTTTCTGTCAAGTCGGTAGGAGAATTTTACCTTCGAATTCGTTGAACTCCTAAGCTAGTTTTTGCGTCGTTTAACTTTAGTGTATCTACGAGGCTCTGACTAAGTTTGCGGTAAAGCTATACTTGTTTTCGTACCAGTTGTCTAACATGGCTGTTGAATCACGACGGGTCTTTTCCATCACTCACAACTTTACTTAGCACATTAGTATCTAATGTATATTGTACAAAGTTCTTGAACTTCATTAATTGATACTCAGGCATGTTACTATCCATCCCAAAATAACTTGAGTCACTCAGGCTGTAGCTGGTAACTTAAACTATTAAATGATCACGAAATACACGAAAAATATTCTGCACTCGGAATTTAGAACTTCGTCGCTATTTAGCACTGGTTTTAGACAGCTTTGTACCCTAGTACTACGTGGAGAATTGTTACCGTGTATAAGGGAGATTACTTACGGGACCATTACAGAGACGCTTCTGTAGTTAACCGACACTGTATTATTATTTTCCTTTTCCGATCTGGTGTAATTAATATTACTCTGTCCAGACGCAGAAGGGATTTGATCAGACCTGTGGAGAAATTTCCCTGTCCTAAAATATTCACCTGTGGATGCCACACATATTCCGCTACCCTAGAAGTCCTGCGCGTAGAGCACGCCTGACCTGTTAAGGGGAACCCTACAGTTCCTGACCCGACAACTGACGGCGAGAAATTTGCGTCCAGTAATATATCGTCACACAATCGTCTGAGTCTCTAGTTTAGAGTCTCCTCTTTTGGCCTATAATGACGTACAAGCGCACCTTAACTTGTAGTAGTAAAGGTTTGTCACCAAGTCACTTTTTAAAACTACACCGGAAGTAATTAAAAAAAGGGAAACGAACGATAAAAGTAACACTTTATATTTCTTTTATACTGTCTATTAAATTCGTAATATGTAATCAATATGCTCCAGATACTGCCGAAATTTTATTAAAGCTGCCACACCTTAAACTTTGTAAGTCAGTACTTAGTTACCACTTCCTGGTTGTAATAGTGTAGTTAGTTTAGACAAAAACATTTTATTTAAAGAAACAACATGAAAGGAAGATACCTACAAATCGAGTGTTACATAAAACTTCTACACAGATGAGAGCTGATTGCATTATCATTAACATACCTCAACTGAAACCTCATTTTCTCCGCTTCTGAAAAAGCAGTTTCTTTTTTCCAAAAATACTTCGTTTGAAAACTTATTAATGATTGAACTTGCGTATTCGACAAAATTCTTTTTTAAAACTGGAAAAGATTCGAATAACCAATACCATATACGTCTAACTCTACTTCTCAAGTTCCTGAAAAACATCTACTTTTCATATATTAGAAAAGTGTTGTAATTCAATGTTTCTGCTTTGTGCAAGGTTATAATACGGGTTTTTTGCGCTGATTAGAATATTCTGTGTTCAGCTTCTGACCTGTTAAGGCACTCGCCAGTTAGTGTCGTATTTAGTTTTTGACTGGTAAAGATACTAGGCCAGTGAGTTCTGCTTTTAGCTTTCAACCTGTAAAGATACTAAGCAATTTGTCTGAAGATGTTTACTACTTTGTTTCATTTCTGTGATGAAGCGGTGTCATGAACAATTGATTTGATGTTAATAAATGACGAAAAAGGCAAAAAATTTGTTTCAGTCATCTCATTACAACCACGACAATAGGTAAGGAGCTGGACGTAAGAGTTTGTCATTGTACTATTACCACTGGATGCCTCATTATCGGAATTGTGACGTAGAATAAAAATCTGCCATCAGTTTACCAGTATTTTTAATATTTTTATACAGGGGCAATAAATGTTTACAATATAGCATAGCGATGCAGTAGAAGTGGAGAAGAACAATTTAATGTACGACATATACGTCTTTCAAGCTGGTAACAACCTCCGATTGGCATAAATATCTGATAGTACTGTTGCTTTACCATCGTTTTCAGTCGATCTCACTACGACGCTGAGGTAACAGAAACGGCGAGGTCTTATGATTTTTGTCTTGAAGGAAGCTTCCTTGTAAGCGTTTTCTATAACTACACCGCTTTTAATCATTATTTGCATTGAGAATTTGTTTCTATAACATTAGAGATAAATGTTTCTGTTTTTGTATACAAGGTGTGGACAAAAATACACAAACACATAAAACACAACACGTTGCCAAGCCTAATACATCTCCGGCCTGGAGTCTCACTGACTGGAGTAAAATTTTCATTGCTTCCCGCGTCGAACTCCACTCCGATGACCAGCGAAGACTCGTCTGGAAGCCCCCCGGACAGAGGTTCCATACTAATCTGACAGCCGCCAGCCATACGGCCCGACATCGAGAAATGATGGCTGCGAGTGCCATTTCTTCTCATCTCCTCTTTATCTCCGGCAGCCTTACAGCGAAGTAGTAAGTCGACGATATTCTTAGCCCCATTTTGTTGCTGGTTATTCTGTGCTTACGTGGCAGCAAGATACTGCCATCCTGCACACGCCGAGAATTTCTACTGCTTGTCTGCGTGCTTGCAGAACGCTACCTTGACCAGCAAGGTCTCCAGATGTCTACCCAACTGAGAAAGTTTGGAACGTTACGGGCAGGGCTCTCCAAACATCTAGGGATTTTGACAATCTAACACGCCAACTGGACAGAATTTGGCACGATATTCTTCAAGAGGATATCCAACAACTCTGTCAATCAACTCCAAGCAGAATAAGTACTTGAATAAAGGCCTGAGGGGAACCAACGCGTTATTGACTTGTTGAACTTGCAAAGCTCTATTTCTTCAATAAAATCCAAATCTTCTAAAACAGTAATCATTTGCTTGTTTGTACATATACATTTCATCTCTCTAATCCGTCCCATTCGTGAAAGTGCTTCCTGGAGCAACTTTTACTGTCTTGGAATGTATTGTACAAATGTTTTCATGTGAGGTCGCAAACTGACCACTTTTTCAGGATTTTGCAATAAAGAACTACACTCCTGGAAATGGAAAAAAGAACACATTGACACCGGTGTGTCATACCCACCATACTTGCTCCGGACACTGCGAGAGGGCTGTACAAGCAATTATCACACGCACGGCACAGCGGACACACCAGGAACCGCGGTGTTGGCCGTCGAATGTCACTAGCTGCTCAGCATTTGTGCACCGCCGCCGTCAGTGTCAGCCAGTGGACGTGGACGTGAACCGTATGTGCAGCTGACGGACTTTGAGCGAGGGCGTATAGTGGGCATGCGGGAGGCCGGGTGGACGTACCGCCGAATTGCTCAACACGTGGGGCGTGAGGTCTCCACAGTACATCAATGTTGTCGCCAGTGGTCGGCGGAAGGTGTACGTGCCCGTCGACCTAGGACCGGACCGCAGCGACGCACGGATGCACGCCAAGACCGTAGGATCCTACGCAGTGCCGTAGGGGACCGCACCGCCACTTCCCAGCACCAGAGAAATACCCGGTTCGATTACATTAATGTGCCCAACGCCTGTGTTCGACGTCAATTTCAATAACTACTCACACACGACAGACGGCAGAACTAGCAGTGGACGGTATACAAAGCGTGTCTGGGAGAAGTGGAGGGGGGGATGGATGGGGGGGGGGGGTGCATGGAAAACAGTGTAGTCGTCGTCATAATACGGAAACGTAGCTACATGTCTGACGTTTGAAATAACATGACCATTGGCTTTCGGGCCAATGAACACTTTATATGATCAACCTTGTGCTGCTGACCCGACACTTCCTTCACAACTGACCATATGGCTTTAATTTTATCCTGTGAATTAGCTATTCTATTTGCATACAACATACTTTTTGCCTTGCTAATTACATTTTTAAGCACATTACAATACTGTTTGTAATGGGCTACTGTAGCTTGATTGTGACTACTTCTAACATTTTGATATAATTCCTGCGTTGTTCTACATGATATCCTTATGCCACTAGTCAGCCAATAGGGCTGTCCATTTCTGCTAGTACCCCGTTTAGAATGTTGTAATGGAAAGCAACTCTCAAAAAGCATGAGAAATGTGCTATGGAAAGCATTGTATTTATCATCTATATTATCGGCACTATAAACATCTTGCCACTCATGTTCCTTAACAAGTTTTGAAAATCTCTCTATTGCTGTTAGATTAACTTTCCTACGTAGTTTGTAATTAAATACGACATTGGTTAGAGTACAAAAACCTTTTAGTGTTAAAATTTGTGCTTCAGGATCTGAAAGGCCATTCACCCTTTTACTAACAGAATGCCCATCTAGTAATGAAGAATGAATAAAAATATTGTCTATGACTGTGCTACTGTCCTCCTGCACCCTAGTTGGAAAAAAACACAGTTTGCATCAGATCATGTGAATTTAGGAGATCTACCAACATCCTTTTTCTTGCACAATCATGTACAAAATTAATATTGAAGTCACCACATAGAACTACTTTCTGTTACTTCCTACAAAGTGAATCAAGAACCCTCTCTAGCTTAAGCAAAAATGCTCTGAAGTCGGAGTTAGGGGACCTACAAACAACAGCAACTAGAAGTTTAGTTTCACTAAATTCAACTAATGCTGCACAACTTTCAAATATCTGTTCAGTGCAGTGCAGTGCAGTGTCGTGATACGTCTATGGTCTCAAATGAAATACTGTTTTTTACGTACAGAGCCACTCCCCCACCCAGAAGGAACTCCTTGAGAAACAGCCAGCTAATCTGTAGCCTGGTAAAGGAAGCCTCTGAATTATCAAATTATTTAAGTGGTGCTCAGATATACCAATAATTTCAGAGTTAGCATCTATTAGCAGATCACTAACTTTATCTCTAATACCTCTTATATTTTGAAGAAATATGCTAATTCCTTCTCTACTTAGAAACATTACATCCTCTGGAGGTGAGCCCTTAGTTAGAGGCACTTCCTTTAAGCAGGTATACCTATCAGCTGACTTCAGTCTAAAAAAGGTGCAGCTCTAACACCAACTACTATAGGAATTTTTCCATGACTTATACCACTACCACCACCACCACAACCAGCACCACCCACTACACTGTCACCTATAAACTTAGCCAGCCTCCCCTTCCCATACCTGTTGAGGTGCAGGCCATGCCTAGTGAAACTCCATCTACTGATAGATTCAACTGGCACCACTGAGATGTGATCCATGCCCTCCGCCATCAGTGCCCTCCCCAGCCCCACATTAACGCGCCTAACAGCCGCATTAAGGTTAGGCCTATCATGACGCTGAAACAGTTGCACGAAATGCACATTAGTACCACCAGTTTGAGTAGCTGTCTTAACCAAGTCACCACTGACATCATATTCCCCGTCCCTATCGAGACTGTTCCCTGCTCCACCCACTATCACTACCTGATCCTCTTTCGTAAAATTCTTACAAAACTCCCCTATGCTTTCAGTCACCTGAGCCAACCCTGCACTAGGCTTCACAATGCTGGTGACCTGGTACTCACTCCCCAACACTTCCTGCAACTGCTGGCCCACACCTCTACCGTGGGAACTACCTAGCAGCCGAACCTTCTTTCTGCTAGACTTTGCAACTAACCTAAGCCTTTTAATTGCTGAGACTGCTGCAAGTTACCTACATCTACGGCTACACGAGGCTCCTCTCCACTCAACTCTGACAGTTGGTCGTATCTATTGCATGTATGCAAAGTAAAACTGTGTGAGTACCTCCTCTTCCTAGCTACCTTCTTGCCAATTGCCAGTTCCCATTCCCCACCACCCTTCACCCTCCTCAACCTGTCTAGTTCCTCCTTTGCGCATTGTAACTGCACCTGAAGGGCACAGATCTTACGCTCCTGCTCCTCTATTAACTTGTTTCTACTACAGATTCTACATTCGCAGATCTCCCTAAAATGACCACTGGCTTCCCCACTGCATTCCCCCCAATGAAAACCCCACACCGTAATCCACTACTCACAAACCTACGACAGAGCCCATACTTTTCACTTATGGTAAATTTTACAGTTACTGAAAAAAAACTATACGTCTACGTTACCAAAGTTCAGTTACACGAGTAGAACTATTTAAGAACTAACTAACAATAATGGTCTCTAAATTCTCTGCCTACTAAGAAAGCTACTACTTGTATTAATACTACTACAACACAGCCGATACCAATACCAGCAAAACTTCACAAAATTATTAGCTACAACCAATAAATTAAAACTACCACTGTAACACTAAGCGAAGTTAAAACACTTTTTTTTATTGAAATGTTACACTAGAAAGAATAATAAACGTCAGTTGAAAACTAAAGCACGAACGTTACTAACGACTTCAACACACTGAAAACTCTCTAAAACACGGCGAGTGAACGATTACAAAAGATTATTAAGTCGTTATTTCGCCACAAACGGCACGCAACACCGCTGAAATCTATTAAATTTAATAACTGTATTACAGAGCACAAATAAGTTTGTCAGAACTTAGCTTATAACCGCTACAACTGCAGTGCACGCCAAAAAATGTAAACCCACTACTCAACACATGTGTTTTTAACACAAACTTATGTTTTTTTAAATGGACCTTCTATATTTTTTCTTCAGCAATCCATAGCATGACAAAGCATATACAAAATGGCGTTGATTGCATCGCAATAATCCCATTACATCCCGAGATATTGAGACGCGAAGTTGACGCTTGAAACACCCGAAATGCGCTGCTAGCGCACGTCCTGGGGCTCAGGCGTGAACCCCATGCTGCCCGTAATCGCGATGTGATTTACATGTGTAATCACACCTCCATACTTATCAAGAGGTCCGAAACGAATAATACGGTCTGCTGCCATCAACTCTCATAAGCACATAATCGTATCCCTCTTGCACGTTTTACAATATGAACCAGTACCGATCAGTGTACACCCGTCAGGTTGTCTTATTTATCCTGCACACCCAAAGTAAGGTTTATCTAATGCGTTATATGACCCATTGTGCATGTAGCGCAGGGCCTGGCTCTACCTAGTCAAGTGTCCAACGTGGTTCCCTCTACTGCCACAGTTACCACTTCGCCTTGTTTATGATTTGCGACCCATGCAAACTCCTGTACTCCACCACCCTCCGAGCGTCCCATTTATTGTTGCTTTGGCGTGCAGTACATCGCTTGCCAGTGTAGTCTTTCATCAGAGTAATCTAGTGACGGATGTTTGGTCGTCTCACATCTCGTCTACGTGAAACGGGAAGCTTAAATCCAAGACCTCGACATCATCCTAGAACACGCACAGATGAACGTGCTGAAGTTGCTGTGCTCGTTACCATAGCTGTGAATCCTCAAATCAGCACACGTCAGATTGAACGTGAAGTTGGTGTACTGTCCTGAAATTTCAGTAGTAAATCTCTCCATGATGCACAACGCCTGTCTCGTGACGTCTCCCATCTGAGTTTGTTTAGCAACTCCGTAACGCTCTCTCGCCAGCTAAACGATCCCGTGACGAAACGCGCCGCTCTTCGTTGGATATTCTCTATCTCCTCCATCAGACCTACGTGATAGGAATCCCAGATAGATAAAGAATACTCATGAATCGGACAAACAAGCGTCTTATAAGCCACTTCTTTCGTGGGTGAGTTACATTTCCTTAAGATTCTTCCCATGAATCTGAGTCTGCTGTCTACTTTTCCCACTATGTGTTTTATGTGATCATTCCACTTGAGGTCGCTCTGGTTAGTTACGCCTAGATATTTGACGGCAGACGCTGTCTCCAGCTGTTTGTCATCAGTAGTGTAGCTGACATTAGTGGATTTCTTTTCCTATGCATGCGCAATATGTTACATTTATTTACGTTCAGGGTCAACTGCCAGAGCCTGCACCAATCATCAATTCTTTGCAGGTCGTCTGCAAATTCTTACTGTCTTCTGTCGTCACTACTTTGGTATAGACTACTGCATCATCTGAGAATAGCCTTAAAAAGGCATTCTACTAGATCATTTATGTATATTTTAAACAGCAACGGTCATGTGGTGAGTTCTATCTGCAAGAAAGTCTTGAATCCAATCGCAAGCCATCTCTGATACTCATTAAGCTCGTATTTTGTTCATTAAGCGGTAACTCGGGGCTATGTCAAATGCCTTACTGAAATCAAGGAACACGGCATCAACCTGAGTGCCGTTGTACACTGCGCTATGGATATCATGGAGGAACAGAGCGAGCTGAGTTTCGCAAGATCTCTGTTTGCGGAGTCCATGTTGATTTCTGTAGAAGAGATGTTCATTTTGCAAAAAAGCCATAATTCTTGAGCATAAAAGATGTTCCATAATTCTGCAACAGATTGATGTCAACGATATAGGTCTATAATTGTGTCGATCCGTCATACGGCCTTTCTTAAGAACGGGAATGACTTGCACTTTTTTTCCACTCGTTAGGTACCTTTCGTTGCTCAAGCGACCTACGATAAAATACTGCTCGAATGGGAGCAAGTTCTTTCACATAACCTTTATAGAATCTTATTGGTATCCACTACTAAGCGATTGTAGCTGCTTTTCAGTTTCGCGATCGATTATCTCAATGTCTGTCATTTCGACATTCGTATGACGATTGAAAGGAGGGACAGTGTTACGATCTTCCGCGGTGAAACAATTTCGGAAGACCGAATTCGGTATTTCGGCTTTCTCTCTGTTATCCTCCTTTTTGGTGCCGGTGTGGTCGCTGAGTGAATGAATAGATGTTTTCAACCCACTTACTGATTTTGCATACAACCATAATCTCTTACGGGTTTTACTCAGGTCGGTTGACAACGTCTTACTTTCAAAGTCATTGAACGCTTCTCTCATTGCGCTCCTTGCGCTTAGTTTCACTTCGTTGAACTTTTTTTGTCAGCTAGGTTTTTACTTCTCTTGAATCTTAGATGAAATGCTCTTTATTTACGTAGCACGTTTATAACACAGCTATTAAACCATGGTGGATCTTTACCATCCCTTAAAACCTTACTCGGAACATATTTGAGGCATATTGAACGATGCCTTTAAATTTATTTCATTTTTTTCCCACGTCTTCGCCCTCATCACCAAATATTTCATGCTGACTGCTGAGGTATTCTGAAATTTGTATCCTGTCACCCTTGCTGAGCAAATATATCTTCCTACCTTTCTTAACATTCCTTGCAGGACCCGTCATCATAGATGCTGTCACAGCCTTATGGTCACTGATACCTTCCTGATGTTAACTGATTCGATAAGCTGAGGTCTGTTACGTCATCGGATTTTCTCTAGTGGGGTTCAAGACGAAGTATATGGAAATGTACCACCTGCATATACTTGACATTATCAAGTTATGTGGTGACCTAAATTAATGTAGAAAGAGAAGTACAACTTTAAACAGCCAAGATCGGTATTGCACATGTTTATTGTGATGACCGGTTTCAGCAAACCACTTTGCCAGCATCAGATGGTCTGTGGTACATATCACTGAATCTAGGTGAAAGGCGTGTAATATCACAGGACGATACTTCATGGACATAAAAGCAATAGAATAGCAGCAAGTCTAACATAAAATAACTGTTAGATAAAATAACGTACATACTGCACTGATAATACATGCTCATGTTCGCACATTAGCAGAACGTAGACAGTTTGCTGAAACCGGCCATCACAGTAAATGCTGTACCGGCCATCACAGTAAATGCTGTACAATTGACTGTTTGAAGTTGTAGTTCTGTTTCTACAAGTACTGTCTACTCAACAGAGCTTGAAAGAACGTATCAAAAATTATTGTGCAAAAATTACAACAGACATGATTCTTTGTTATGTACATCAACTGCAAGCACGAATTAATAAATGTACCGAACCAAAAATTGTCGTATTTGCGGTTGTTGTTAAACACAATAAAAATGAGAGGCAGCCCCTTGCCTCATCGAAATCAAGAACCCCGATAGCCAGACGGAAGGGAACTCAGCGAAATCAAGAACCCCGATGAGAACTTAAACTTTTACTTCCCCGTCGTCGTTCTTGGATCATTCTAAAAGCAATTTATTACCAGACATTTAACTGCCTACCCATAAAAATTTTACAGCACAATCAAATATGCAAAACTAAATTAAATTTGAATGAAAATATCAACCGCGTAATACAAAAAGTTGTATTTTTTATCGCAAATGCAATGTAGAATCAAATCAATAAGTTCTTAACTGCAAAACGGAAATTTTTAATTTTGTCTATTGCAGCACCATCGTCCACGAATGGAAAAAGTGTTTCAGGTAAACGATAGGTATTTCTTTGCGTATAATCTGAAATAAATTATAGGAGGTCCTATTTGAAAATGAAAAAGTGACCCCCTCCATGGGGTGAGTGAGTGTGTTAGCGGGTTACTACCTTTAGCACAGACACATGTCCGCTTTGATAATATCAGCTTTTCATCTGCAATATTGTTTTTCGTACGATGTGTATTTTTCGAGATATTTTGTTGTTCGAAGTTAAAACAAACGTGCTGTATACAGAAACATGGTGTCTCTCATAAGAGTCGTCAGGGACAATACGCCTGATGTTTCAGCAGATGTTTGAAATTTTGTTTTTTCAATGCAAATACACCTCATCACATGCTTCATGCGACGCCCAGTGCCAATGTAAAGCCTTAGTTTATTTCTCGTTGCAAACAAAATTAATTTTAAAAGGAATTTTACGCACCCATTCAATCAGCGTGGGCTACGACGGTGGTGTCACTGCCAGAATGCTGGCTATACTTCGTGTTTAACTGTCCCTATTAATACATATCAATAAAAAGAATATCGCATTAGAGTAATATGAAACCGGTCTATGAAATGCGCACGTAGAATTCTGCTCTAAGAATAAATTTGTTTGTAAAGGGAACAAACTTTGTAAAGGGAACAAACCTTCTGTCGACATAGGTCGTCGTACGAAAAACGTGATGATAGATGTTTCCGTGGGCTAACTCAAGCTGAACAGTGCAAAAACGAAACTGCAGGTATCTGGCGAAATATCGGAAAGAATGCGGCTGGCATTTCTTTGCCTGAACAGCCGGTGTGTGTGTGTAATTATGTTTTATAATTGAATTTTGGCTGTTTTGTAAATACTTTTCTCCAGTACAGCAATAGTTGCATGAACAAAAGCTTAAAGGATCATGGACAGCCGCGTCTTTCGTTTCCAGTCAATCAGAATGACAGTTTCGCGAGTGCTTTTGGAAGGACAGAGAGCTGCTTGGCCAAAGATAGCATTCGTTGGACTTCATAATAATTTTGTGGTCACGAATCAAAATACAGATAATTTTCGTGACGGAACGATTTCGTGAAAGTGAGTTCTGGATTTTGAATTCTGCAGTGCTTTGAGGTTTTGTGTGGCCTTCAATGATAGTCTTTTCTGCGTGCACACAGACATTATCGCTCTTTAAGCTGTTAAAGGTAGCTGATAACTTTAATATTTCGCTGTATGTATTATCTGTAATATTAGATATTTTTCTTGATAACAATGGTAATTAATGAACTTAAGTTTTCGCTGTGACAATCAGTGATATTTTGCGATGATGAAGCTTACTAGTTGGCCGCTGATTTTTTTTTTTTTTTTTTTTTGGTAGTTAACGTGGAACTGAGTGAACATTAATCACACATGTCAATGTTTCTAAATGCTCTATACAAACTATGCAATTACATTTTACACTGTTTAGTTAACTATTGTTCAACTAAATTATCATTTTGTCTATATAATTCCACAATTCGCACTTTGGTGTGCATGTTTGTTGAATGAAAATTTGGCATGACCTTTAAACAATTTCGTTTAGCCCACATTACTACCCTACACGATTTTATTTGACGATTTGTTCCAAATTTCAAATAATTAATTCCCTACGTATTTTCATTTTAGCTAATTTGTTCTTCTTATAAGAGAAGGATTTAATGACTATTGGAGCGAAACATGTCACAGTTTTAGAGGGTATACTTCCCGCAACGGTCTGTTAGGTTGAGTAATAACTTGTAGTGATCTTTCTGGTAGTAACGTCGCAATTAAGGTGACTCGACCGGCAGAGGTAGTACGGTGGTAATGGCTTACTGAGAACACTGTTGCCCAGTAACCCTGTTTCCGGAGGCCATAATAAATTTTCAAAGCTGTTACTCGACACAGAGGAAAAAGAAAGAAGTTTGACAAACACCGTGTGTTATAATCATAATCTAGATCGGGAGAAAAGTGCCGTTATTGCAAAAGGAGGGCGACACTCGTAACTCATTGCCACACAGCGAGTAGAGCCATATCAAAGAGCGCCAACGATAGAGCATGATGGTACCCAGAACGTCTTTCCGCTAACTCTACAATACGGAATAATAACGTGCAAGCCGGGCGGTGTATCCCTGCGGTCTAGGACGCCTTTGCAAGGTCTGTGCGGCTACCCCCGTCGGACGTTCGAGTGCTCCCTCGGGTATGGGTGTGTGTGTGTGTGTTTTCCCTAGTGTAATTTAGTTTAAGTTACATTACGTAGTCGGTAAGCTTAGGGACCGATGACCTAAGCAGTTTGGTCCCATAAAATCTTACCACAAATTTACAAATTTTACAATAACGTGCAAAATCCGAGCTTCGTAATTCCAGGCCGTTTTAGTACTGATGAGAAAAGCAGAGGCAGATATTTGAGACCCCACAGTGTGATAGGACGGCTGACACCCCTGGTTACACGAGGGCAAATTCTCGCGTAACCAGCTACAATGACACGATATTTTGCTTTAAATAACCCCGTTTCAGTGATCTCCTCCTTAGTGTCTGGTCATTCCATCTGCATCATCTATCCTGACACAGTGACATTCTCGCTAGTAACAAGTTAGCTCTGTGGGCGAAAAGTGACGTGCTGCTTGCTGCTTGTTTGGAGACTTCAAGTTTAGACTACAGTTTGCCGGCTGTGGTATACATAATCACTTCACGCTACCGATTGGTCACAGCCGTGAGTGATAAAAGATGCGGGCTAGCTGGGCCTTCCACTGGTGAAGGGGCATACCGACTGAATGCAACTTAACACCTTCTGTTTGCTGGGTAAGGAGCTGAGTGCTGCGTAACAGGCTGTACGTGTATTGCCTGCTTCGCTGTACACTGCGTATCCTGAGTGAGCTGTGGGTCTCCACCTTCAAGACAAACGTCGTCCGGAAGATGCTCTCGGTTCGAAGCACGCGTCAGCCTTCAGAGTGCTGAGGCCTTTTGTATTCACAGAGGTGCGCCTTCAGCCCGACAACCTTGCTATCACCTGTCCTGCTGCAGGCTACGTGAACCGCCGGTGTCCTGTGTCTAGTATTGCTTGTAGAAGCCTAAGCGAGCAGTCGCCCCGTTTCCTGTAGATGACGAAATTCACTGTAGCAATCATATGACTGAAATTTCACTGGCGCATTCTTGTGTAAGACTTAAGCTCTCACCATCCCTCGGATCTCGGCCTCCAAGAAGTCTAACGTCACTGTCTGACCCATCGAGCCATGATGATGCTCACTGACTTCCTGACCCGAAGCGTGATCGTTACAATACATTTATATCTTTGACGAATTCATTTCTGAGTATTTCACCTAATGACATCGTCTGCTTCCTATGTTACCTTATACCCTGTTTTGGAGTATTTATTGTGTAACGAAATCGATCTCCAAAGAATGGAAAGTCAGTTTGTGCATATCTTGCTGTAATTAGGACCTTTCTTCTTCTTTCTTCGTTTGGGTCATCTAAGGACCAAGCACCAATTTCAATGCTTCCTTCTTTGTTGTTCTTTCTTTTTCCTCCAGTACTCTTTCATCTTTTCACTATGTATCCTTTTTCCCTCCTCGGACCATTTTGACCCTGTCTTCTTCTCCCTCCTGCCTTCGAATCCGTCCATTTTTAACACTTTCCTCTAGAAATTCTCTCTTTCTGTTGCATCTTTTTCACTTATGTTGTTTCTTTCCAAATCATTCCTAACTTCTTGAATCCACGCTATTGTTGACTTCTTGTCCCAAAGATCTGTTGGTTAACCTGTTACTATTCATTCTGTATAAGTGTCCAAAAAATAACAGTCACCTCTTTCGTAGTGTTCCATTTATGTTTTTTTATTTTGCGATAAAATTCTTCATTGCTCCTTAATTTCCATACCTCTGTATTTTTTGGTGGTCCAAATATTTTTCGAATGATTTTTCTTTTATAACTTCTAGTTTGTGTAATTTGTAGTTCAGTACTAAACATTCACTTGCATAAAGACATTCTGGATTTAATACTCTGTTGTAGTGCTATATCACACACCTTTTGCTGTAGACGTTCCTAGTTATTCCATAAGCTCTCTCCATTTTATGTACTCTTTCTTCTATAGCGAATTTTTCTAAGCCATTTTCTTGGATAATTTCTCCTAAATATTTAAATTTATTTATCCTCTTTGTCTAGCCAATATCTATTCCTAGGGATTCCGGAACATTTTTTAAATTTGTCATAAGTTTTATTTTTCACACATATTCTTAAACCTGCTTTGTTGGCTGTTTCTTCTAACAGTTTGGTTTGTATTCCATCATTTGTTAGGTTTTGAGAAAGAATGGAAAAATCATCCCCAAATGCTAAACAGTGAATTCCAATACCTTTGTTTTTAGTTCACAGTCTGGTTTTTGTTTCCATTCTCTTACTATTTTCTCTAGAATGCAGTTAAAGAAGAGTGGAGATAGGCCATAACCTTGCCTTATACCTGTTTTAATGTTGAATGCCTTCGATATTTCACCCTGAAACTTTACTTTTGATTTGGTGTGTGAGCATATCATGAATAAAGTTTGCTACTTTAGATTTGATGCCAAATTCTCTGATCACTTTATCTAGTGTTTTCCTATCAACTGAGTCAAAGGCCTTTTTAAAATCTATAAATATTACAGCTACATCTTTGGAGTTTGTAACTCTGTGACGAATAATGGCCTTTAGGTTGAAAATCTATTCTGAGCAAGATCTGCCCTTTCTAAATCCACTCTGATACTCTCCCAATTAGCTATCAAGTGTTGCCTCTACCTTGTTTATCAGTATTCTTGAAAATATTTTATAACCCACTGGCAACAAAGATATACCTCTTTAGTTATCCACATTTTGCTTACCACCTTTCTTAACCAAGGGATAGATGAGAGACACTTTCCAGAATTCTGGTATCTTTGAGTTTCTCATATTTCTTCAACATGAGCTGAAGGTCATTTATAATTTTTGCTTGAGACCATTTAATAAGTTCAGCTGTAATTGAGTCTTCCCCACTAGCTTTGTTGTTTTTCAGGGTACTTATTTCGTTTTTAATCAGCTGGAGGTGGTGGACCTGCTTCTGTATTTTCATGGAGATCTAAGAATTCTAGCTTACAGTTTGGTTCTTCACAGTTCAATAATTTTTCAAAGTTCTTTCGTAGTATTTCACAATTCTGGCTGTTGCTTAGGCCTAATGTAACATTTTCATCAGTGAAGCATATAGTTGGAGCTTCGTAGCCCTTTATATGACTATTAAACATCTGATAGAAATTCCGAGAGTTATTTTTTACAAAGTTGTTTTGTATGTCACGAAATTGTGATTTCTCAAAAGATCTTTTAACACACTTTATTATTCTTGCTGTTTCTTTTCTTTGCATTCTAAATGCATCAGCAGGCAGCTGTGGACGAGCGGTTCTATGCACTTCAGTCTGGAACCGCGTGACCGCTACGGTCGCACGTTCGAATCCTGTCCCAGGCATGGATGTATGTGATGTCCTTAGGTTAGTTAGGTTTAAGTAGTTCTAAGTTCTAGGGGACTGATGACCTCAGATGTTAAGTCCCACAGTGCTCAGAGCCATTTGAACCATTTTTAAACGCATCAAGGTGTTTCCATTTCTTCTACTGCTTTGTTCTTTCTGTAACTGCTGCTTCACAGGTTTCATTCCACCAGACTTTGTTCTTAATTTTTGTTGTTCCAAAGAAATTTTTCTCTGACCTGTTCATTTCTTGCGATATTTATTCCCATTTCCGTGATTTAGTTCCTTTAATTTCTTCCTGAAAATTTTTATTGCCTCTTTGGTGATCTTGAGCCTGTCTGCAAATTATTTATTTAATTTTTGCTCTCTCTTTTGGTCTATCTTAGGGAGAAGTTTCAGTTTAATCTTAATCAGAATCAAATTATCTGTTTCTTGTTACTTCTACATTCATGTTTTGTTTGAAACTACATTTATAAAAAGCATATGATCTAACTGGAATTCCCCTAGCGTTGGATTTGGAGAGATCCATGTTTTTGCCTTTTTTGGTAAGTTTATGAAGAAGGTTGACATTATCTTCAACTGAAATGTTCTACAAACACTGATTAGTCTTGTGCGTTTTTGTTTGTTCTTTTATTAACTGGATAATATCCTACTAGTTTTGAAACGATTTTTCTCTCCCTATTTGTGCATTAAAATCCCCCCATTAGTATAAAAACATTTCATTTTGGAATTTTTGATATTTCTTCTTCTAGAAGAACGCTTCCACTTTACTTGGATTTTTCTTATTGCCATCATTGATTGGAGCATGACAATTATCAACGGTATACTCTTTATTTTTTGCATTTAACTGTGAGAAGAGATTGTCTTTCTGAACTGGATTTGAATTCTGTAATGTTATATACTAAATTTTTTTGAATAGGGAAAGCGGATCCATGATAATCTAAGAGAATTTCAAGTTCTTTTTGTTTACCAATTATTAGTAATGAGTTTACGTTCAAGGTGCCTGAAAAGAATTTCCTTTTGAACTTCAGTTTAAAGGATACCAGGGATGCTCTCACTCATCCTTAATGCAGATGTCGGGACTCCCCAGAACCCTAGATCCCGATGCATTGCATAAAGGAGTGATGGATTTCTCTTTCGAGTTGCCACCTGGCGTAGAGCTTTCTGCTAACGGACTTTCCATTCTGCAATTGAAATTGTACATTGTACATAGTAGGAAATAAATTCCAAGGTAAGATCGGATTGTTAGTCCGAAATTATAATTTTTCATGGTTTTCTCCATTAGCTTCTTCCGCTCTCTCTGCCATTGGGAGTTAGGATTCCTCTTCCACCATTGAGACCATTGACCGGGCTTCATCTGTAACGCTAGGTAGGGGTCCTCACAGGGTGCTAATATCCGAAGCCAGATGGATTTTAATGCACAAATGGGGAGGGAAAAATTATTTCGAAAAATACTAAGATATTATCCAGTTCATAAAAGAACAAACAAAAATGGCACAAGACTAATCAGTCTTTGTAGAACATTTCAGTTGAAGGTAACGTCAACCTTCTTCAAAAACCAAAAAAGGCAAAAACAGGATTCTTCCGATTCCAATGCTAGGGGAATTCCAGTTAGATCACATGCTCACGAGGTATTACTCCTCCACCTCCTCCTGCTTCATCGCTTGCGAGATGAGGCCCCCGGCTTCTGACCGGCAGTGGCGGAGTTAATTAGGTCCTTTATTCTTTCTATAAATAGAATTTTTAATATTTTTATGATCCACACAATTCAATGTTTTCTCGAGTGGTGGCTCACATAGCTAGAGGATCGGAGGGGAAGCTGTAGCTTGAGCAGCACGTAAGCTGCGACGTATGCTGCTTTTAGAAGGCTGGTGGAGTGACGAGCAGTTTGATATGTGCGTACCTATTTGAAGCTGATATTAAGATCAAGGATGATCGAAAGAATAAGTTCCACTCAGTCCTAACTTTAATTACGAGTATTAATAGCAGTACCTAAATTCTGAAACAAAAACCACTCATTGGCCGTTATTTTGGCATTGTTACAATACAAATAAACTGGAAGTACTTCTAAATTAATAACGGGTACAACGTCATCGGAGATTATACAATGAAATTCGTAACAGAAGTATGTTGTACAGTACACTTAATAACGCGCCTTGTCACTCAGTTAGCACTTCGACATTCTTTATGAGCTGTGATCTCGCTAGTCTCTATTTTAGGCATAAATATGTTCCTTGTGCCAAAAGTGTATTTCTGTGGAATTCACGGAGTGTGTTTGCAATACATTCGCCATAGTGGTATCCAAGTATTTCATTTATTGGTGGTAGCTGCCTGCTTTCCTGTTAGAAGCGATTGCGAGTGCCATCACCAGAAGAGTTGTAACACTGAACAGGGGGAGACCTTCTCATTAGTTACTGACGAGGTTAATTCAAGTACGGTCAAGCCTCACCTTGTCTCCGTAAGTGAAATCATTTTTCCCGCTGTATCTGTCGTGCATCAAGGTCACTGATCAGGGACGTAGTGCCTGCTTCTAATAAGCAATGCACAGGGCAAGGCGGGAGTGGGGTGTTGCGATTTCACTGTTAGGACGACCCGTTGTTCTTCTACTATGACTTCAAAAATAATTCCCAATGACGCAACGTTAATTAGAAAGTGCAAAAGGTCCTTTTTAAACAGACAAGAAAAGTCAGCTGCAATGGTTACTGTGGGACTGAATAAATTTGGCGAAGATTCGAGTACAATGCTTACTATGAAAATTAATATCTACTATAAGCCTGTTTCAGAGCCAAGCACTCTGTGCAGCAGAATACAGTCTACCAGACCGCCTCTTAATTGCCATACATGTCCATTCTCTAATATTCAGATGAGATACATATTCATGACAGTGACAGCTTCTCCTGTAAATCATTTAGCCGCTTCGATCTTGCGCATTTCTCGGTAATTAATGCAATGGAATTACTGCTCAGTATTTCCATGGCTTTACCGTCAGTCCGCTTGCACTTGTCCAACAATAAACACCTACTACTTGGAAAGCACCGCTCGCTCGATTCATTCAACGATCTGCACTGTACGAACATAGAGTTTATACCATATGTTGTCTCATCCTTCAGGAAAAGAACAGCAAAGATTTCGGCCTTGAGAAGCCACAAATTGCATGGAATACGGTATAAGTTATGTTTACTCTTCCGAATATCTTATACAGAAAAATCCTCATACATAAAAGTATGCCTCAGGAGGAGAAGGAGGCGATTAGTGTTGAACATCTCGTCGACAACCAGGTCATTAGGGTCAGAGCACAAGCTCGGATTAGGAAGGATGGGAAATGGATCGGCAGTCCCCTATCAAGGAAACCATCCCGGCATTTGCCTGCAGCGATTTTGGGAAATCAAGGAAAACCTAAATCAGGACGGACGGACGTGTGTTTTAACCATCGTTCTCCCGAATGTGAGACCTGTACGCCGGCCGGAGTGGCCGAGCGGCTCTAGGCGCTACAGTCTGGAACCGCGTGACCGCAAAGGTTAAGCAGTTCTAAGTTCTAGGATTGATGACCTCAGATGTTAAGTCCCATAGTGCTCAGAGCCATTTCAACCATTTTTGAGACCTGTACCTCAAGAGAGTGTAATGACAATCATCTAGTGGATGATCCAATAGATAATATCGGACGTTCCATGAGGCTATTCACTGGCGATGCTGTTACGTACGGAGAAGTCGCAGCCCTAGAAAATGGTAGTGAAATGCAAAAAGGCCTGCTGTTGACCGTCGACAATACAGATTTTACGTATTGCACATAAATAGGCAGAAAGAACCATTATTGTATGATTAAATGACTGCAGGACAATAATTGGAATCATTCACATCGTTACACTCTGTCTTGGGAACAAGTGAGGCGCTCAGAAGGGGAGGAGGAAACGGAATGAAACTTCACGGGCTGAGAAGGTATGTGATGTTATTGTAGTGATTACAAAACGGAGTTAAAATTTTAAAAAAGTTGACAGTATGAGCCCATTGACAGTACGACGTTGCATCCAGTCTGTCTTGGATGAATGCTCTGATTCGATTGGGAAAAGTATCATAAAGTTACCGTAGCCTTTCTAAGGCAAACTGATCCACAACTGTTGTATCTAACCTTGATACACCATATAGTGGTATGAGGATGGCGTTGACGTCGGAGCCACACACGTTCTGTCGCGGACAGGGGATCTTCCTAGCCACCGAATTACCTCAACGTTACGCAGGCAATCTTTGTTCTGTTTTTCAGCCATAGTGGTGTCATAATGTTTAAGTGATATTTCCGCCTGTGACTATACAGACTTTTTTATTTTATATTACTTTCGTGACTTCGGCCTCCATGCCCAATACTGTTGTATTTGATATCGACTTAAGGCCGAAATCATAATAGTATTTAAAAAAACAACGTTGTATAATCAAATGTCGGAAACATCGTTCAAACATTACGTAGAGCGTTCATAGACGCACATGTATGTGTGTATGAACATTGTCCTGTTAAAAAGTGACACATCGATACCGTTGCGTGAGAGGTAACATATGAGGAAGTAGGATGCCCTTGACGTACCTCTGTGCCGTCAGACATCCTTCAGTCACTACCAGCTGTGATCTAAAGTCATGCCCAATGGCTGTCCAGACAGCGTCCGCTGTGCCTCTCCAAACAGTTGGAAGAATTGCGCCTCTCCTTAGGACACCGCCATACTGGCCGGAGAGGGACATCCAAGTTGGTGCAGAACGCTGCACGATGCCTTTCATCGCCAGTCCACGCTTTCCAGTACGGTACCGCTCCAAAAGCAGCCGTTTGTGATGTTAACGGCAGCTACGCATGAAATGGTGAAGATTTGAAGTGGTTATGTTGTGCCTTGTGTACAAATTGACAGTTTTCCCTTGTGGAGGGTCTGGTATGGTCGGTAGAAACCTCACATTGATCACTCATCTAATGCTGTTCACACTCCTTATACGGGGTGTTCCCGTACGAGCATGCAAAAATTTGACGGCACATAGAGGATGCTCCACTGAACAATTTGAGGCAGAGAACCTGGGGTGGGAGAAGCCTGCTTAAGGAGGTAATAGCAATAAAATCACATTACTGTTTACTTTTTTATTTACATTAGTTACAGTTAGTTGCAAATAACATCTCTGACACAATGAACGTAACGTTTGTACTGTAACTTAAAAATGTTATGAAACGATGGCCGTCAGCCTCAGTACAAGTATGACATCGGCAAACAGTATTATGACGCATTCTGAGAGATATCCCTGGCGCGTTTCGAAACACATCACAGGTAGCTGCAGTTCTGGCAACTAATTCCATCTCCGTGCCTTCTGGGGCCACGTACGAAAGTAACTTTAGATATCCTCATAGGAAATAAAAGAAATCAGGTCAGGTCGACCAGGAAATCTCGCATTGAGATGAAATGAGGCGGTGAATCGTCATGTTCTATCCAAATCCTCTCACAAACAGTCTAGGGTGCGTTCTCCATCAACTCCCTCTTTGCACGGATCTCAAGTACAGATGACCATTCAGACAGTCACATAGAAGATGTGGCCTAATGAGATTGTCGGCTACGATACTAGCCCAGATATTCACAGCAAAACGTACTTGACAATGTGACTTTAATACAGCGTGATGGTTTTCGTCGTCCCACAGATGGCTGTTCCAGCTGTTCAAAATACGACAGCAATCAAATGAGGCCTCATCGGTGAAGAGCACGCTCTGGAGAAAATCTACTAGACCGGTCCATTGTTGACACAATGCGGCGTTTCGTGCTGTCAGTCACAAGCACTGCATCGACTCGTTGTGTTTGATATGAGTGTAATTGTTGTTCGTGGAGTACTCGCCACACTTTAGTGTGAGCAGCGCCCATCTCACGTGCAATACGACGAGTACCTGCAGTGGACTCCACTACAACAAGTTCCAGCACATCTTAAAAGTCGGGTGTGGGGGAGGTCCTCAGGTTACCAGGTCCCTTGTTTCTTCTTTGCAACGAACCAGTAGAAATTGTAAATTTGTGGTAAGGTCTTATGGGACCAAACTGCAGAGGTCACCGGTCCCTATGCCTACACACTACTTGATCTAACTTAAACTAACTTACACTATGGACAACACACACACACACATTCGCGAGGGAGGACTCGAACCTCCGACGGAGGGAGCCGCACGGACCGTGATAATGCCCCTAGGCAGCGCGGCCGCCACGCGCGACAACGGACCAGTCTTCCGCATTCGTCGAACGAGAGAAATAAGCACTCGCCATGATGCCTGTCAGGAAATCGTTCCGTTTACGGCCTTTGAGCAGCTCTCGCTGCACGTTCTGTGATGGGACAATATACGGTTCAACAGAGCCGCGTTGTGGACAAGTAAAGTAAACAATACCTGCATCGTGATTTCTTAGTGGCAGGCTCATCTTCCTTGTTACCTTGCAGAAAGTAAAGATTGCACGTGTAAAACCGTAAGCATATTAGTTTTAAAAGCTGGAAAAGTAATGCTACATAAAGCGGTAGACAAGTTTACTTTCACATCTCCTCAAGCTGGCTTCTCCGATCCCAGTTTCCCTACCTGTAATACACTCCTGGAAATTGAAATAAGAACACCGTGAATTCATTGTCCCAGGAAGGGGAAACTTTATTGACACATTCCTGGGGTCAGATACATCACATGATCACACTGACAGAACCACAGGCACATAGACACAGGCAACTTTATTGACACATTCCTGGGGTCAGATACATCACACTGACAGAACCACAGGCACATAGACGCAGGCAACAGAGCATGCACAATGTCGGCACTAGTACAGTGTATATCCACCTTTCGCAGCAATGCAGGCTGCTATTCTCCCATGGAGACGATCGTAGAGATGCTGGATGTAGTCCTGTGGAACGGCTTGCCATGCCATTTCCACCTGGCGCCTCAGTTGGACCAGCGTTCGTGCTGGACGTCCAGACCGCGTGAGACGACGCTTCATCCAGTCCCAAACATGCTCAATGGGAGATAGATCCGGAGATCTTGCTGGCCAGGGTAGTTGACTTACACCTTCTAGAGCACTTTGGGTGGCACGGGATACATGCGGATGTGCATTGTCCTGTTGGAACAGCAAGTTCCCTTGCCGGTCTAGGAATGGTAGAACGATGGGTTCGATGACGGTTTGGATGTACCGTGCACTATTCAGTGTCCCCTCGACGATCACCAGAGGTGTACGGCCAGTGTAGGAGATCGCTCCCCACACCATGATACCGGGTGTTGGCCCTGTGTGCCTCGGTCGTATGCAGTCCTGATTGTGGCGCTCACGTGCACGGTGCCAAACACGCATACGACCAACATTGGCACCGAGGCAGAAGCGACTCTCATCGCTGAAGACGACACGTCTCCATTCGTCCCTCCATTCACGCCTGTCGCGACACCACTGGAGGCGGGCTGCACGATGTTGGGGCGTGAGCGGAAGACGGCCTTAGGGTGTGCGGGACCGTAGCCCAGCTTCATGGAGACGGTTGCGAATGGT
This sequence comes from Schistocerca gregaria, assembly GCF_023897955.1. Lineage (NCBI taxonomy): Eukaryota > Metazoa > Arthropoda > Insecta > Orthoptera > Acrididae > Schistocerca > Schistocerca gregaria. Next base: position 454,770,087 of record NC_064926.1, on the reverse strand, counting down.
CCTCGCCGATACCCCAGGAGCAACAGTGTCCCTAATTTGCTGGGAAGTGGCGGTGCGGTCACCTACGGCACTGAGTAGGATCCTACGGTCTTGGCGTGCATCCGTGCGTCGCTGCGGTCCGGTCCTAGGTCGACGGGCACGTGCACCTTCCGCCGACCACTGGCGACAACATCGATGTACTGTGGAGACCTCACGCCCCACGTGTTGAGCAATTCGGCGGTACGTCCACCCGGCCTCCCGCATGCCCACTATACGCCCTCGCTCAAAGTCCGTCAACTGCACATACGGTTCACGTCCACGCTGTCGCGGCATGCTACCAGTGTTAAAGACTGCGATGGAGCTCCGTATGCCACGGCAAACTGGCTGACACTGACGGCGGCGGTGCACAAATGCTGCGCAGCTAGCGCCATTCGACGGCCAACACCGCGGTTCCTGGTGTGTCCGCTGTGCCGTGCGTGTGATCATTGCTTGTACAGCCCTCTCGCAGTGTCCGGAGCAAGTATGGTGGGTCTGACACACCGGTGTAAATGTGTTCTTTTTTCCACTCCCAGGAGTGTAGTTCAGTGAAGCATTCTCTACGTCCTGTTACATTTTTGTACTCCCTTACGGAAGGACCCTCTATACCTTGCCACGCCTGATAACAAGAATAAAAACGAACAACACGAATCGACTCTGGTGGCCTTTCCAACTTTTGTAGAACACGGCAACGCTTGCCATTTACATTGCCGGCAAGAGTGTGCACGTGTAAGCAGTTACACTGAAATCCGACGGTGTGTTCTCGGTGCTTCACTTTTTTTTATCAGGCAGTGAATATCTACAAGAATATGTACGGGACTATTTAAAGTGGAACGACTACATAAAAGTTATCGCAGATAAAGCAGATACCAGACTGAGATTCAATGGAATAATCCTCAGGAGTTTGACTACTAGCCCCTCGTTTGGCCAATACTTGAATATAATCAGTTTGAGACTGACGGGAGATAGGAGTGGTACAGGAAATACAGGAGATCCGTTGATGAGCAGTAGATTTCGTCACAGGTCTGTTTATTAAGCGCGAAAGTGTCGCGGAAATACTCATCCCTTTCAGTACAGAGACGTTCCAAGACAGGCGTTTGTCTGTTAAAATTTCTAGAGCGTACATCTCTAGAGGACTGATCCAAGCCGGCCGCGGTGGCCTCGCGGTTCTAGGCGCGCAGTCCGGAACCGCGCGACTGCTACGATCGCAAGTTCGAATCCTGCCTCGGGCATGGATGTGTATGATGTCCTTAGGTTAGTTAGGTTTAAGTAGTTCTAAGTTCTAGGGGACTAATGACCACAGCAGTTAAGTCCCATAGTGCTCTGAGCCATTTGAACCACTTGACTGATCAAATGTTTTGTTTCCTTCTATGTATATTTCGCTAAAAGACCAAGTGGTAAAAATACATTCGAGTTCACATGTAGGCTAACCGACAAACATTCTTAAGGCGCTCCATTCGGGCTGGGAAGAGGAAAGAGGAGTGGAGATAGTGATGCACAAAGTACTCTCCACCACACACCATAAGCTAGCCAGCGGGGCACAGCAGCAGTTTTAACGTGCTTGTGTTGCTGACGACCTGTGCTAACGTGTATATTGTGTGATTAAAATTATTTGTTATTGAGCACCTCACAATTGGAACTGTTTTGCTGTTATCAGAGATTTCCGTGTTCCACATCTCTCCAAGTTGCCACTGTATCGGAAGAAAGGGTCAGTTCGCTTGCAGTGCCCTGTACTGCAGTGAATAATAGACGCGTGTGCATTTACCGAAATTCTGTCTTACAATCATCTAGTTTATTTCTTTTGCTGTTTTTGGTGTATCATCGCTCTTGTGACACGAAACAAACGGAACAGAAACAGAGCTCCGGAACTGTACGCGATATAGAAGAATTCCAAAGCAGGAATTGAACCTAAAGAACCATCCTGCCGATTCATGTAGAGTGTGTGGGAATACTTTCGGAGGGAAACGGAAAACGGGGGATTTCTCTTATCAGTTTCTGAAGTAGTCGCGAAAACTGCAGTCGCCGTAGGCATAAGTGGGAAGACCCTGTGTCCTATTATGGGACATTGCAGGCTGTGAAGCAACATGCCTCGAAACACCTGGTAGAAGGAAAATGTTCCGAAGCGCATAAAAATCTGTATCCTTTCAATCCAGATCCAACTAGCGGTGGCGTATTTAATTATCATCGTCGTAGAAAGCATCTTACTTTATAAAAGCTTCTCACGACATTGCATGTATTCGACGTTTTGAGGAGCAGTAGATCACAAATGACACTAGTTCTGAATAATTTTGAACTAAAGAACTTAATTTTTTAAAGCCGTAAGATGTAAATAGTGCCAGCAGATATAGCCACAGGGCGATTCAGCTTTTTACGACACGTGTAAGCGGGAATTTCGAGCACACAGTTTACATCGACAGAGGCAAAGAAGTCACAGCGTGTTGCGCTCCCGTTACATCTCACAGTCTGCTCAATCCTCATTTCTTTGGGAAACACGCAAGTAACGACTCTTTTGAAATGACTTGCTGCACCTGTTCACCCTTCGCCACGTTAGAGCTGGCACTCAGTGTCGATAGGTTGCATTATAATGTGATAAACATCATATCAAGAACAGGTCCCATACTTAGGGACTTATTGAGGAGAGCAGGTGCAGAAATCTTGCACTGTCGCTCATGAAAAACTAGTAGAGGCGGCTTGCCATTGCTTTTCTCCGGCCTGTTATAACATTTCAAATATGCATCTGCGTTGCTTGGATGACTGTGATGGGTGTGTGTACGGTGTAGCATACAGTGCAGTGTCGGCTTTGTACTGTTGTGGTTGAAGTGAAGCAAAGGGCTAAACTCCGTGCCAGCAGACAGTGCACTTCTCTAGAAGAGCACCAAGGCTAACAGCTTAACATCCTCTTCCGACAGAAGGACTGCCATGTGACACACATGACCTTACTTCGTGAGACGGTGCGGAGAGCAAGAAGACTGGAGCAGGAAATTTACTACACCCCGGCTATTCCTCTTGCCGACCAAATACCGGCTGTAAAAATTTTCCACTATCAGAATTCGAACCGGTTTACCTCATGTGACTACACCGGCGTGCGTTAGCGTAGTTGGCTACGCAGGCGGTTGGGTATCAGATAATAAGTAGTTTTAATCAGAGCACAGTCGAGTTTTTAGTTTTTAGCGGCTTTTTTATCGGTTATGTTTAGAGCTCAACAGTGTAGGTTTGCCAGGACGGCATCTACAGATACATCTCTTACATTTAAGGAATTTCAAATCAATCATACTGTCAGTCGCTGGGAGAATGCATGGGCTTCCCGAAGAATTGCCCAGCACATTAGACCTAAGGTGTGTGACACCGCTGGTGCTCCCGGCTCAAAGAAGGTCGACGAACACAATACTTGTATGTAATTAAACTTCAGATCGGTCATTTTGTCAATCAGCGGTAGGATTAGCAGTAAATCCGAAGAACTACCAAGCACCACAGATCAAGGATCCCTTATATTAAAACACTCACACAATAAAACAAAATTAGAAACTTTGAATGAAGAGTTCGGGATCTCCTTATAGGGAGAGTTTCAAACGGATTCATCAGCGGAAATTTGAATGTGATAACCACAGTCAAAACTGTTCTTTTTTTTTTTTTTTTTTTTTTTTTTTGCAGAGGAGGAACAGTCACATGAAAACGATGCAGATGGGAAACAGTAAGTAAACTGTCTATTGTTTCGAAAGTAATGGGGCCCAAATGTTGTTGTTGTTGTTTCGAGTACGCCACATAAGTTTCGCTGGGAAGACATTACAAATCCTCAGTACAGTCCTGATCTCTCCCCAAGCGATTTCCGTATTTTTGGAGCCATGAAAAAAAAAAAAAAAACATTCGTGGTCGTCGACTTATTTCGGACACTTGTGTACATTCATGGTTTCGTAGGCAACTGCATACTTTCTCCACAAAAACATTGATAGATTTGTCTCACAGCAGGATAAGTGTATTAACAGTTAAAGCGATTACTTTGGAAATAATAAATAGTTTACGTGTTTTTTTCTGTATGGCTCGTTTTCAGTTGACTACCCTTAATCCTCTTCAGTACGGAGCTCACATTAAAAGTAAAAATGAGTTACATTGGTGGTAACTGCTTTTTGGTAAAGCTAGCTAACAATGAATAACCTTCAAAAATGTTTTTGAAGCCGTAGTGAATTTTTTGTAGACGGCATCATATATGACACCTTTGGACTTAATCATGACAATTATACACACTACTATGCAGTTTCCTGTTGCTTTTCTACAAAAAAAGTTGTAAACATTACAAATATTGTCCATATTTGCTGTAAATTTCAAGATAGATCAAACAACAAACTTAGTACCAAAGATTCAACAGTTTTAGGTAAAATATCAAAGTATTTAAACAAAACTTTTCTAAGTAAACTGTATAGATCGAAAGAGTAATTATTTTAATAATTTACTTATTTTTACTCATCTTTATTTTTCCAGAACTCGTTTCTTCCTCGTATTCGAATAAGGAGCACTCTTTCTTCTTCTGATACACTGTATCAGAGTGTAATGTTCATCATCAAATTGATCGATATTGGTGTTGGACTCGTCTGGATTAATTCTATTGACCAACTGAATGATCTCTTCATCAGTCTAACTCTGGGGATAAAATGAAAAAAAAAAGAAAATACATCCATACATGCTGTGCATTCTCAGAACTCGAAGTTACCAATCACCGCTGCCACGTCATAATGCTCGCCAGGAGGACGAACATGTGAGCTGACGCAAACACGATGTCCACTGTTCATGATACCACAGGCCAGAAACACTTCAGCTGCATTTGCGAGCGACAAAATAAATAAATAAAACCTGGAGGTAGTACATATGAAACTCGGGTCTGAAGAGGATATGTTGCTGTAGATTACGCCACATGGGCAATCGGTGTTACAGTACACTACATTAAGGGTTTACATCACGGACTTTTAAAATCTTGCCTGGCGCAGAAATTCACACGATCTGGATCGTAGTAAGCAGTTTAGTAGTCGAATTACATACAGGATGACTGCGGACTCCAATAAACTACTATCAACATGTTTCTCCAAAGCTGCCTTTTTCGATAAGTCTCGTAAGTGAGCTGCAATCCATTAGTCGATATTCAGCTACCAGGTAGTGTACAAAGATGGTCGCCGCCAAACGATAGATTTGCTAACGCCTTGCTTCTGTGTACATGCTGGTAAAATAGCTTTCATACTGTTCAAAAATGGTTCAAACGGCTCTGAACACTATGGGACTTAACTTCAGGTCATCAGTCCCCTAGAACTTAGAACTACTTAAACCTAACTAACCTAAGGACATCACACACATCCATACCCGAGGCAGGATTCGAACCTGCGACCGTAACGGTCGCGCGGTTGAAGACTGTAGCGCCTAGAACCGCTCGGCCACCACGGCCGGTAGCTTTCATACTGTGCTACAGTAAATTATATTTCATTTGTTTTGGGCCAAATGAAAGAATCTGTGGAACGAAAATGTCGTACAATGTTTCCTGACACCATACCTTTTATACAATTCGTCTGGTTTCTCCCGTTAGACACAGATGCTTGGCTTACCGTATGTACTCATCAATGCGTTAGACAGACAATGGCAACCCTCTAGTCCTTCCGCGTGAATAACTGCACCCTGCTAGCCACCTTCCTGTGTGTGCCCAAGAGCACGTAACATGTCAAAATTAATTTCTCTCTTACTACACCATTAGCGATTAGATACATCCAATCTCTACGAATTACTCAAATTTTGCCTTACCTTTCATATGAGTAGGAAGACGTAACTTTTCTCGCCTTAAGTTGGAAAGTGGATTCTCTGGAACAATGACTTGGGTTAAATATATTGATATCGAAGTACACAGCAGACTTATAAATAGATTGTTTATTCATTTCAAATGCTCGTGCATGTTCTAAATAAATGTTCAAAACTGTGTGAAATCTTCTGGGACTTCACTGCTAAGGTCGTCAGTTCCCAAACTTACTCACTAGTTAACCTAAATTATCCTAAGGACAAACACACACACCCATGCCCGACGGAGGACTCGAACTTCCGCCGGAACCAGCCGGTACATGGACTAAGTTTCATTCAAGTATAATCAGAATAAATGACGAGATGGTGTACGTTGTTTTGGTCTTCAATCTTGAGACTGGTTTGATGCAGCTCTCCATGCTACTCTATCGTGTGCAAGTTTCTTCATCTCCCAATACCTACTGCAACCTACATCCTTCTGAATCAGTTTAGTGTATTCATCTCTTGGTCTCCCTCTACGATTTTTACCCTCCACGCTACCCTCCAATACTAAACGGTGATACTTTGAAGCCTCAGAACATGTCCTACCAACCGGTCTCTTCTTCTAGTCAAGTTGTGCCACAAACTTCTCTTCTCCCCAATCCTATTCAATATTTCCTCATTAGTTATGTGATCTACCCATCTAATCTTCAGCATTCTTCTGTAGCACCACAGGGCGCTGACGACGTCGATGTTGAGCGCCCATAAGCCCCAACACACCACTGTAGCACCACATTTCGGAAACTTCTATTCTCTTCTTGTCCTAACTATTGATCGTCCATGTTTCACTTCCATACATGGCTACACTCCATACAAATACTTTCAGAAACGACTTCCTGACACTTACATCTATACTCGATGTTAACAAATTTCTCTTCTTCAGAAAGCCTTTCCTTGCCATTGCCAGTCTACATTTTACACCCTCTCTACTTCGACAATCATCAGTTATTTTGCTCCCCAAAAAGCAGAAATCCTTTACTACTTTAAGTGTCTCATTTCCTAATCTAATTCCCTCAGCATCACCTGACTTAATTCCACTACATTCCATTATCCTTGTTTTTCTTTTGTTGATGTTCATCTTATATCCTCCTTTCAAGACACTATCCATTCCGTTCAACTACTCTTCCAACTCCCTTGCCGTCTCTGACAGAATTACAATCTCATCCATCGAACCTTAAAATTTTTATTTCTTCTCCATGGTTTTTAATACCTACTCCGCATTTTTCTTTTGTTTCCTTTACTGCTTGCTCAATATACAGAATGGACAACATCGGGGAAAAGCTACAACCCTGTCTCACTCCCTTCCCAACCACTGCTTCCCTTTGATGTCCCTCGACTCTTATAACAGCAATCTGGTTTCTGTACAAATTGTAAATAGCTTTTGGTTCCCTGTATTTTACCCCTGCCAGCATCAGAATTTGATAGAGAGTATTCCAGTCAACATTGTCAAAAGCTTTCTCTAAGTCTACAAATGCTAGGAACGTCGGTTTGCCTTTCCTTAATCTAGCTTCTAAGATAAGTCGTAGGGTCAGTATTGCCTCACGTGTTCCAATATTTCTACGGAATACAAACTGATCTTCCCCGAGGTCGGCTTCTACTAGTTTTACCTTCCGTCTGTAAAGAATTTGTGTTAGTATTTTGCAGCCGTGACTTATTAAACTGATAGTTCGGTAATCTTCACAACTGTCAACACCTGCTTTCTTTGGGATTGGAATTATTATATTCTTCTTGAAGTCTGAGGGTATTTCGCCTGTCTCATACATCTTGCTCACCAGATGGTAGAGTTTTGTCAGGACTGGCTCTCTCAAAGCTGTCAGTAGTTCTAATGGAATGTTGTCTACTCCCGGAGCTTTGTTGCGACTCAGGTCTTTTAGTGCTCTGTCATGCAGTATCGTATCTCCCATTTCATCTTCATCTACATTCTCTTCCATTTCCATAATATTGTCCTCAAGAACATAGCCCTTGTATAGACCCTCTATATACTAGTTCCACATTTCTGCCTTCCATTCTTTGCTTAGAACTAGGTTTCCATCTGAGCCCTTGATATTCATACAAGTGGCTGTCTATTCTCCAAAGGTCTCTTTAATTTTCCTGTAGGCAGTATCTATCCTACCCCTAGTGAGATAAGCTTCTACGTACTTACATTTGTCCTCTAGCCATCCCTGCTTAGCCATTTTACACTTCCTGTCGATCTCATTTTTGAGACGTTTGTATTCCTTTTTGCCTGCTTCATTTACTGCATTTTTATATTTTCTCCTTTCATCAATTACATTCAATATTTCTTCTGTTACCCAACGATTTCTACTAGCCCTCGTCTTTTTACCCACATGATCCTTTGCTGTCTTCACCACGTCATCCCTCAAAGTTACCCATTCTTCTTCTACTGTGTTTCTTTCCCCCATTCTTGTCAATTGTTCCTTTATGCTCTCCCTGAAACTCTGTACAACCTCTGGTTCTTATAGTTTATCCAGGTCCCATCTCTTTAAATTCCCACCTTTTTGCAGTTTCTTCAGTTTCAATCTACAGGTCCCACCCAATACATTGTGGTCAAAGTACACATCTGCCCCTGGAAATGTCTTACAATTTAAAATCTGGTTCCTAAATCTCTGTCTTACCATTATATAATCTATCTGATACCTTGTAGAATCTCCAGGCTTCTTCCATGTATACAATCTTCTTTTATGATTCTTGACCCAAGTTTTAGCTATGAGTAGGTTGCACTCTGTACAAAATACTACCAGGCGGCTTCCTCTTACGTTTCTTACTCCCAATCCATATTCACCTACTACGTTTCCTTCTCTCCCTTTTCCTACTGGCGAATTCCAGTCACCCATGACTATTAAATTTTCATCTACCTTCACTATCTGAATAATTTCTTTTATTTCATCATACATTTCTTCAATTTCTTCGTCATCTGCAGAGCTAGTTGGCATATAAACTTGTACTACTGTGGTAGGCGTGGGCTTCGTATCCAACTTGGCCACAATAATGCGTTCACTATGCTGTTTGTAGTAGCTTACCCGCATTCCTATTTTCCTATTCATTATTAAACCTACTCCTGCATTACCCCTATTTGAGTTTGTGTTGCCGGCCGCTGTGGTCTAGCGGTTCTAGGCACTCAGTGCGGAACTGCGCGACTTCTACGGTCGGAGGTTCGAATGCTGCCTCGGGCATGGATGTGTGTGATGTCCTTAGGTTAGTTAGGTTTAAGTAGTTCTAAGTTCTAGGGGACTGACGACCACAGATGTTAAGTCCCATAGTGCTGAGCCATTTGAACCATTTTTTTTATTTTTTTTATTTTGTGTTAATAACCCTGTAGTCCTCTGACCAAAAGTCTTGTTCCTCCTGCCACCAAACTTCACTAATTCCCACTATATCTAAATTTAACCTATCCATTTCCCTTTTTAAATTTTCTAGTCTACCTGCCCGATTAAGGGATCTGACAGTCCACGCTCCTCTCGAGCAGTCCCCGCCCGGAGATCCAAATGGGGGACTATTTTACCTCCGGAATGTTTTACCCAAGGGGACGCCATCATCATTTAACCATACTGTAAAGCTGCATGCCCTCGGGAAAAATTACGGCCGTAGTTTCCCGTTGCTTTCAGCCGTTCGCAGTACCAGAACAGCAAGGCCGTTTTGGTTAGTGTTACAAGGCCAGATCAGTCAATCATCCAGACTGTTGCCCCTGAAACTACTGAAAAGGCTGCTGCCCCTCTTCAGGAACCAAACGTTTGTCTGTCCTCTCAACAGATACCCCTCCGTTGTGGTTGCACCTACGGTACGGTTATCTGTATCGCTGAGGCACCCAAGCATCCCCACCAACGGCGAGGTCCATGGTTCATGGGGGTAGAGAAGTGGTGTCATACGTAAGAATAACTGACTGGTTTGAATATCTGTTCCGTCGTGGTTCCAGAGAACACCTTTTTTTTTAGAACATGTTTGTCCACGATGCGTACTAGTACAGCAATGAGCGTTAGGCTGCGTCAGGGACATCAGTGAGCAAGGAACATTTACGAGAGAACAGTGTTAGGTATCAAGAACAGACTGGATGGTCTATTGTTGAAATTTCTTTACCGAAATTTGTGATAAATAATGCGGCGCAGACATAACCTTTGGTACTATTTCGGAAGCAGGAATATGATTCCGCATGAACGTCGTGGAGATTTCTAGAATTCAATGCACAGGACCAAGAGTCCAGTTTATGATATCTCACACATTTGAGATCGTCTCTCTTCCTTTCTCTCTCACTTCTTTCTTTCTCTCTCTCTCCCTCTCTCTCTCTCTCTCCCTTTCTTTCGTTACTTTGAATACTTCTGATTACAATCCTTTATTAAGGCAAAAGTTTTTAAGCAAATAAATTCGCTACCTCCTTTTGTTTATTGTGTCAGCCACATGTAGGCAGCGACTACAAACCAGTGTTTTTGATTGTTTCTTGCTCGCTCTTCCTCTGAGACTCTTTCTGTTCTTCTTGATGTGTTACTGGACATATACAGTATTTTTCACGCTTTTAGTCCAATTTTCTCACTTTTTTTCTTTGTCTTCGTTCATTAAAACACCTTTCCCTAAATCCTGATGTACTTCTTTCATCCATAGGACTTGTGCCTTTCTTCACCTCTCGCAAGTCGTCATTTATTTGTAACTCATTTTAGTTTAATCCTTTTAATGTAGCGTTTCTCAACACGGTACAGTAACAGCGACTCTTCTATAATACCTGTGGTAGCATGAATTAACGAACAACACAAGTGCATATATTGGTTTTGTGGATTCTGATCAGTAACAAGACAATTGATCACTATAGGTTGTGTTAAAAATGAGCGCCTGCAGGGGCAAAACAAGCTTTCAATTTGGTTTGGAACGACTGCTCCACACGTGCTAGCATTTCATCAGAGACGTCCGAGAAGGCTGCAGTAATACGTCTTTGCATATCATCTGGTATAGTTGGTATGTTCTTGTAGACAGCGTCTTTCAGCTTTTCCCGCAGCGGAAAGTCTACAGGCGTCAGATTTTGGGAATGGTACGGGCAAGGTGCAGTTCCTCTGCATCCAATCCAACGATCTGGAAACAACTTGTGATGACTTGCTTCAGTACTTCGAGCATTATGGGCGGGACAGTAGTCACGTTGCTACCACAGGTTCTTCCTAGTCTGCAGAGACACGCCTTCTAGCATCCGTGAAAGACCGTCTGTCAGGAGGCCGAGATAACGTGTGCGTGTTGCGTGTTTCGTCTACGAAAGGCGGGCATATGAGCTTATGTTTCACTGTTTCACACCACAAGTTTACATTCCATGGATGCTGACATTCCACCTGACGAAGCTACCGGGGACCGTCAACAGGCCCATAGTGTATGTTTCAGCGGTTTACCTGCACATGATTGGTAAATGTGGCTCGATCAATAAAGTAGATAGCTGATACACCTGGAGAATCATGTCGCAATGCCCATGTAAAGAAGTTAACACTATTCATACGTTTCCATGAAACTCTTAATGGAGAGAGATGTGGTAGGCGTGGAATGTATGTCAATGGAGACACATGCCGAACTCACCCCTCATTCTCGTGCGACTGCGCGGGAGCTAACGAGCAGATAAACTGCAACAGCAACAAGAACATTAATTTCCCCGACTGCCGTCACTTGTTTTCCTTCTGTTACGTTGTCTAGGTGTTACACTACCGTTTTCTCGTAACTCGTTGAAGAAGTTGATAAATAACCGCCGAGATGGTTGCTGCCTGTTAGGATATCTTGCCACATAGACAGCAAAAGAACGAACTGCAATCTTCCTACATTCTCCATATACCATGAGCATGTCGGCTTTTTCTGTATTGGTAAATTCCCTCGTCCACTCACGACCTACTGCTTGGATAGTCACACACTAACTGACTAAGAAGTCACATTGTGCTCAAGAAACAGACAAGTACATAGTAAGCAAACATAACAACGTTGGTCCTAGCAACTAGTCAGGTTGAATGGCACAATCGATTGTCAGAAACTTATCAAAAATCGATATCACTTAAACGACTCGCTATAGAATCCTGCAACCAACTCCACTGATATCCTAATTTATCCTACTCTTAACTTGTTAATGTCAATAGGCATTGTTTCTTTTAAAAAAGTTTGTTTGCACAAAAGGTTCACTAAGTATTATTAGGATCTATTGGTTGGCTAGCAATATGTGTCTCCGACTACCAATCCATTCTCTGGAAACCGCTCACCAACAAAGCTTTCCACTTCCGTAGTATTTGATGGGGAAGATGGAGGTTATTCACACTATAACGTATTTTGAGTACTTTGACACTAAAACTGCAAAGTTACAAATCTTACAAGTTAGCAACAATAAGTATATTTATCGTAATTGCAACACATAGATCAGTTACATTGGCAAAACCGGGACCGTTGACCCTCTATTGCTCTCTGGCTCGGGTTGAGGGCTAAAAGTGGGCGGATTGCGTCATGGAAGTGTGAGGTGCAGAGGGGCTGTAGCACAGCTGATGTGGGGTACAAGCTACTACTACTTAGAGTGTCTATTTGGGAATCTAGCTGATTACACGACTTTAACCAGGTCTAGTAGTCTTGTATTAGTTCACTCCCTCTCTCCCTCTCTCTCTGTCCACTCTCTCCTTTCCCCCTCTCTCTATAATCCCCTGCCCCATCTCTGTTCACTCTACCCTTTACTCCCTGTTATCTGCTGCTGCCCCTCAGTCCAGCTGCTCTGATATTTCTCCCTCTGCCCACCGGCTCCTCCTCTCTCCTCTAAGTCCATTTCCTACATGCGTCTATCTTTGACCATCTCCCCCACCTCTGTCCCTGCAGCTCCTTCTGAGCCTCTACTCCTGCCACACCCACTGTCCATCTTCTCCTCTTTCCTATCTCTGCCCATTTCCTCCCCTTGCACTCTGTCTGACTCCTGCCCACTCCTTCCATTTCCTCCACCCCCTATCTCTGTCCACTTCGTCCCACTCCTTGTACATCACCTGTCCCTCTCTCTGTCCATCTCCTCCTACCCCAATCTCCATCCATCTGGTCCTCCTCCACATGCCCATCTGCTACTTCCCAATCTGTTGTCTTTTGTCCCTCTCCTCCTGACCCCTCTCTGTCCGTCTTCCTCTCCATCTTCTTGCAGTCAATCTCCTCCTCCCTCTTACCACTGTTCATCCCTTCCACCCTTATTTCTGCCCATCTCCTTCTCTTTCCTTTCTCCATACATATCCCTTCTCCCCTCTCTACCCATCACTTCTCCTCCTGCCTCTACGTATCTCCTTCTGTCTGTATATTCTCCTTTCACAACCTTGTGTCCATATCCTTCCTTTTCTCTGTCCGTTTCTCCCTCGCCTTCTCTCTAACCAACTCCTCCTCCTCCTCCTCCTCCTCCTCCTCCTCCTCCTCCTTTTGCTCCTCTTCCTCCTCCTCCCAATGCCTCCATCCCCTTTCTCTAACCACTTACACCACAGCCATTCCCTGTCAGTTTTTTCCTGGTCCTCTCACTACCCATCTCCTCCTGCTCCTTCTACTCCAATCTCAGCCGGCCGCGGTGGTCTCGCGGTTCTAGGCGCGCAGTCCGGAACCGTGCGACTGCTGCGGTCGCAGGTTCGAATCCTGCCTCGGGCATGGATGTGTGTGATGTGCGTAGGTTAGTTAGGTTTAAGTAGTTCTAAGTTCTAGGGGACTGATGACCATAGCAGTTTAGTCCCATAGTGCTCAGAGCCATTTGAACCATTTTTACTCCAATCTCTCTATCCACTGACTCCTTCTCCCTCTGGCTACCTTGTACCCCCTTTATGTCCTCATCTCTCTCTCAGCCCGTCTCCCCCTTTCTAAGTCTCTCCCCTGCATATGTCCATCTCATCCCATCCCCTCTCTTAGTCTACCTCTTCTTCCCCCTCTGTCCATTTCACACTCTCCCCCCCCTCTCTCTCTCTCTCTCTCCATCTCCTACCCCTCCTTCCTCCTATCTGGATCCTTCTTCTGCCTTTCTGTATGCCCACCTCCTTGGCCCCCCCTCTCTGTCTAATTTATCACCCTCACTACAGTAGGAAGTTTCAGGCTCTCCGCCCCACAGTATTTCTTTGAAGATAGTAAGTAAGAAGTGTACCAAATTTGGTTGAAATCGATCCAGGGGTTTAGGAGGAGCTTTTTACCTCTTACTTTGCCCTCGTATGCATATCTTACATAAATTTTAACATATTTCACACATGTTTGTACACATATCTCAGTTTTCGCCCTGCAACTTCGATTTTACGCAAATTAATTTGGTGCATGCGAATACTATCCACGAAATATATTATGAATTGAATGAGTAGTAAAGACGTAATTCATGATGTGGCAGTTTTTCACTCATCTCAGAGTTTATGATGTCATATCTCCTGAATTACGTGTCGTATAATGATATTATTTTGTAGGTACACTTAGAGGTGTATGTGAATTCTTCCCGCAGAATGTGTCGCGAATATTATTAATTAGTAGTAAAGTAAAGATGTAATAAATCCAAACCTCATTCCCTCTGCGGCAGTTTTTCTCCATGAACAGCGAACATCCACTCCTGGAAATGGAAAAAGGAACACATTGACACCGGTGTGTCAGACCCACCATACTTGCTCCGGACACTGCGAGAGGGCTGTACAAGCAATGATCACACGCACGGCACAGCGGACACACCAGGAACCGCGGTGTTGGCCGTCGAATAGCGCTAGCTGAGCGGCATTTGTGCACCGCCGCCGTCAGTGTCAGCCAGTTTGCCGTGGCATACGGAGCTCCATCACAGTCTTTAACACTGGTAGCATGCCGAGACAGCGTGGACGTGAACCGTATGTGCAGTTGACGGACTTTGAGCGAAGGCGTATAGTGGGCATGCGGGAGGCCGGGTGGACGTACCGCCGAATTGCTCAACACGTGGGGCGTGAGGTCTCCACAGTACATCGATGTTGTCGCCAGTGGTCGGCGGAAGGTGCACGTGCCCGTCGACCTGGGACCGGACAGCAGCGACGCACTTATGAACGCCAAGACCGTAGGATCCTACGCAGTGCCGTAGGGGACCGCACCGCCACTTCCCAGCAAATTAGGGACACTGTTGCTCCTGGGGTATCGGCGAGGACCATTCGCAACCGTCTCCATAAAGCTGGGCTACGGTCCCGCACACCGTTAGGCCGTCTTCCGCTCACGCCCCAACATCGTGCAGCCCGCCTCCAGTGGTGTCGCGACAGGCGTAAATGGAGGGACGAATGGAGACGTGTCGTCTTCAGCGATGAGAGTCGCTTCTGCCTTGGTACCAATGATGGTCGTATGCGTGTTTAGCGCCGTGCAGGTGAGCGCCACAATCAGGACTGCATACGACCGAGGCACACAGGGCCAACACCCGGCATCATGGTGTGGGGAGCGATCTCCTTTACTGGCCGTACACCTCTGGTGATCGTCGAGGGGACACTGAATAGTGCACGGTACATCCAAACCGTCATCGAATCCATCGTTCTACCATTCCTAGACCGGCAAGGGAACTTGCTGTTCCAACACGACAATGCACGTCCGCATGTATCCCGTGCCACCCAACGTGCTCTAGAAGGTGTAAGTCAACTACCCTGGCCAGCAAGATCTCCGGATCTGTCCCCCAATGAGCACGTTTGGGACTGGATGAAGCGTCGTCTCACGCGGTCTGGACGTCCAGCACGAACGCTGGTCCAACTGAGGCGCCAGGTGGAAATGGCATGGCAAGCCGTTCCACAGGACTACATCCAGCATCTCTACGATCGTCTCCATGGGAGAATAGCAGCCTGCATTGCTGCACTGTAGTAGTGCCGACATTGTGCATGCTCTGTTGCCTGTGTCTATGTGCCTGTGGTTCTGTCAGTGTGATCATGTGATGTATCTGACCCCAGGAATGTGTCAATAAAGTTTCCCCTTCCTGGGACAATGAATTCACGGTGTTCTTATTTCAATTTCCAGAAGTGTATATTAAGCGGTAAACTTTAACCCTGTCATCATTTTGTGGGATTGCCAGGAAGAAAAAGTTTATTAAAGGTTGGAAATTGTGTGTAAAGTTGAATGAAAGTCACTAAGTGCTCTCGTTCTCAAATACTGGATGAATATATTGTTTGGGCGTGTGGGCAACGTTTTTTTTTACACCCCCCCCCCCCAATTCTTTTGATAGGTAGGTGGTTCTTACCCCCATAAGCTTTCTTTCCAGATATTAAGTGATATGTGTATCACGTTTGGTTGAATCTAGTCCAGCGGTTTAGGACGATTTGTAGAACATACATCCGGACGTACATACACACATACATATATAGGACATCCATTTGTATAATATGTATGGATTAAATCATCCCTCGAAAAACATTCGCCCTGCACGCCCTTCACGCCAAGGGAGTCACTTGTAATTAATAATCATGCCTTTAATTTAGTACTAAAAAGTTAATTACTAAATGCATGTGCAGTACTGATACAGTCTTCTTTTAAAGTGCATTACATCTGTGTAAAAGTGAATTTTAATTTTTCCATATGACTGAATATACAGGGTGTTACAAAAAGGTACTGCCAAACTTTCAGGAAACATTCCTCACACGCAAAGAAAGAAAATATGTTATGTGGACATGTGTCCGGAAACTCTTACTTTCCATGTTAGTGCTCATTTTATTACTTCTCTTCAAATCACATTAATCATGGAATGGAAACACACAGCAACAGAACGTACCAGCGTGACTTCAGACACTTTGTTACAGGAAATGTTCAAAATGTCCTCCGTTAGCGAGGATACATGCATCCACCCTCCGTCGCATAGAATGCCTGATGCGCTGATGCAGCCCTGGAGAATGGCGTATTGTATCACAGCCGACCACAATACGAGCACGAAGAGTCTCTACATTTGGTACCGGGGTTGCGTAGACAAGAGCTTTCAAATGCCCCCATAAGTGAAAGTCAAGAGGGTTGAGGTCAGGAGAGCGTGGAGGCCATGGAATTGGTCGCCTCTACCAATCGATCGGTCACCGAATCTGTTGTTGAGAAGCGTACGAACACTTCGACAGAAATGTGCAGGAGCTCCATCATGCATGAACCACATGTTGTGTCGTACTTGTTAAGGCACATGTTCTAGCATGATAACGTGCTCCATTGAGAGTAGGTGGAAGAACATGGGGCCCAATCAAGACGTCACCAACAATGCCTGCCCAAATGTGCACAGAAAATCTGTGTTTATGACACAAGCACCGAAGTCAACATTACCTTCCTTCAATTGGGCCAACTGGCGGTGAATCGAGGAAGTACAGTACATACTGAGGAAACTGAAATGAGCTCTAACATGGAAATTAAGCGTCTCCGGACACATATCCATATAACATCTTTTCTTTATTTGTGTGCGAGGAATGTTTCCTGAAAGTTTTGCAGTTCCTTTTTCTAACACCCTGTATTTTGCCTTCCTTTCCTTTCACTAAGGAAATCAATTTCCATCTTTTTCGTAAACTTTCCCTCACCATTGTTATTAGGCGCCCTATAAGTTGAGAATCGCTGTTCTAATATATTCACAGAAAGCCGCTCTTCTATTCTACATTATGACTGATTCCTTGTTTAATCTTTAGTGAAATGCAAGCTCCGTTGCTTATAAGTTTTTCGAACACTGGATTTTCCTTAGAAGTATACCTTTTTCCCTCTTCTTCTGAAAGTTGATTACTAATAATTGTCTTTGTTGCATATGAATGTCACGTTTGCCTACAGTACAGTAGCGGCTCTTTCTTAAACTGTGCCTTCTCACTGATGTTCGAGGTCAGAGTCTCGCCTATGTTAACGTCTTTATTTTTTAATATCACAATAGATTCGTCTTTACTTTCCAGGTTGGAACTTTTGCAGATATTTTCCTGCTAACATATTGGTTTTGTAAAAAGTCTATACGATGACCCTTTATGCATATAATCGTCGTTTTCAGAATCGCCCTTGATACTATCTTAGGTGCTGAGCCATGTGACTCTCCTACTCTGTACTGCTTTGGACGTGACTGGAAGAAGTGATATACCTCCACAGATGCTGGCGTTATTTTTGTAGCTTTCTTTAATGTAGAGTATGAATAATTGCGTATCACTTAGCAACTTGGATTATTTCTGTGCACTAGGTGAGCTGAAACAACTGAACTATTCTAGTATATCGTCCTTGGCATATTTCACTACTTCTGCAACTAGTAAGTCCTAGTCGACTGCATTCCTACTTGTCAGTCTACTTGTGACACTTTAAAGTCAACAGTGTGCGTCAGATGAAATTTATTTTTATATGCCGCTGCAGCGATTTCTAACTTTTGCCATTTTACTAGTGGAAACCATAGAAAAAACTGTATGTTAGTACTAACATACATGTCAAAATTTTACCAACCTCACTCATGTATTATCACAACAACCGATGGCACATCTCCTTTTGCTGAGTACATAAACCGAACACAGAGAAATGAGGAAGCATTCTGGTGAAGACACAGGCCGCAAGTGGCGATATCTGTCGACAAACCGATTCTTACTACGGGCAGATAATTGTAATCCGGTGCCTAGGATGAAGCATCTCGGGAACGGAGAATCTGGCATGCCGTTCACATGCTAGTGTCGGGAAAATCTTTGAAAGTGTTCGAAGGATGGTAAAACCACGAGCAGGTGACAAGTTGTAAGACGTCCATTACTCAATACAGAGCGTGGAGATCGCAAACTTCTCCACTCTGTAAAGGATAATGAGACGTGATTCGTGGCAGGTATGACGACTGGGTCAACGCTGTTGGTGCAGGCATAAGTGTTCCGGCGCGTACCATACAGCATAGGTAGTTGAAATTGGGGCTTCACAGCAGACGACGCCTAACTATTCCAATACTGACCCAACGATGTCGTCAATTACAATTACATTTAACAGGTCCATAGATATTGTACTGCGGATCAATTGAAGCATGTCACGTGATCGGATAAATCACGTTCATTTTTTACAGCAGAACGATAGTCGTGTCTGGATAAACCGTCATTCAGACGAATATCTGCTCGGAACACGCACATCATCAAGGCTCTGGTCCTTGTAACGCAGAGAGTTACATTCATCTGGGCTACCATTGGACTTGGGGCTGTAACCCTAGCCTCCACGGCATCTGGAGCTATGTGGACATAACTGCGGATGACCTGCATCCCTTCTTGATTGATGTCTTCCCCGACAGCGATGGCATTATCCAGCAGCATAACTGCCCGGGCCACAAGCCCAGAAGCGTGCTATAATGGTCTGGAGAGCATCATAGTGAATTCACGTTGATGTCTTAGCCATTAGAACCAGCCACGGAACACATCTGGGACGCTGATGGGTGCCACCGAAACGTAATTTTAGCCAGTTTCGTGACCTGTGTGCGTACGTCCCTCTAGAATTCTGCCAAGCACTTGTCGAAACCATGCCACACAGAATTGCTGCTGTATAGCGTTGTAAAAGTGGACCAAGACACTATTAATCAGGTGTTCATGATGTTTTGGCTCACCAGTGTAGGCCTGTACATATCTGCGTTTTATTTAAATTTTGATGTTAGTTAAAGCGTGGAAGTTTCAGTGTTATACCTGAAAATGGCTGAAGGCCGACACTATGATAGAATATTTTAAAAATAAGTAATTTTAATACTAGTATGCGCCATGATATTATTTAAAGTGTTTGATTCGATTGTGGACCGCATTTTTTTGTATGGTAGGTAATTTTAAGATGCCTACCACAAGCGAAATGCATTACTGAAATTTTAAAATGGAAACCCTCGCAACGAAGACTGTATTTTTATTGGAAATTTTACACTTGTCGCTGTATCATTCCCCACTATGGAACGGAAGAAATTTTGAAATTAATAATTGCTTTAGTTTCGTCTTAGTTGGCGGTGTTGAGTTTGCAACACCAATCAGAGGTCTTTGGATATTCAGGTCATCTACATCGAGATGATTACTCTCCAATTCACAATTAAATGACAAACTGCCTGTTGGCTTCTGTCTCGGGTTCTTCGGCCGACGTTCGTTTGACGATTTTTCTTACGTTTCGCCAGCACGAGTTTCCGGCCATCGAAGTTTCACCCTCCATTGCTGGCGGTGGACTCGAGCCGAGCTCGCGTCCGCAGAGCTGGTGCGCCAAAGTCCATGGGCTTCTCCGCGGTCATTTCCGGTGCGGTTCTCTTGCTGCCTGCGATGGTCGTTCGCTGCACTGCATCACGAGAAGCCAGCATCCGTTTACCTTGAGGGTTTCTTCTTTCTTGTCGAAGCTACTCTCGTGCTTGTGTATTTCTTTAGCTTCTCCGAACAAGCGAGTGTGATAGTTATTTTCTACAGCCAGAACTTCAGTGTGGGAGATTTTTATTACCTGGTCGGTCTCAGACAGCTCGTGTTCAGCCACACTAGATTTCTCCACTTGCCCCAACCTACAATGTCGCTTATGTTTGTGATCCAGGTGTTGATTGATCTTCCAGTCTTTCCAACATAAACTTTTCCGCATTCGCGTGGTACGCGGTATATTCCCGACATTAAAAGTAGGTCCTTTTTCCCCTTTGCCGATCTCAGATACTCTTCGATTTCTTTGTCGGCTTGTAAATCGTCTTTACACCGTGTTTGCGCAATATACGGCCAATTCTGCCGGTCAGTCTCGGAATGTGTGGCTCTGTTATGCTTGTAATATAACTTGTGGAGTACCCTTTGCTCCTCAGAACACTTTCCAAGTGTTGTATTTCTGCCACACATTCCCAGAGTGACGGACAGGAAGTTTGTCAACAAGTGGACACGAAAGGCTTAACAATTTTGTGTCACAATTAATCATCGAACTACCTTCGAGGTCTTTCTCTATCGTTCCACTATTGAAAGCCGCGCGGGCAAAAGATCACTTAAATCTTTCTGTGTGAGATCTGGTTTCTCTCATTTTGTTACGATGATCAATTCTTCCTATGTAGGTGGGTGCCGACAAATATTTTCGTGATCGCAGGAGAAAGTTGAAGATTGAAATTTTACGAGAACATCCCGCTGTAACGAAAACTGCCTTTGTTAATGATTGCCACCCCAATTTGCGTCTCACGTCCATGGCGCACTCTCCCATATTTCACAATGATAGAAAACGAGCTGACCCTCTTTGAATTTTTTTGATGTCCTCCACAAGTCCCATCTCATGAGGATCCTACAAAGCACAGCAATTCTCCAGAAGAGGGCGGACAAGTGTCGCATAAGCAGTCTGTTTAGTAGACTTGATGCACTCTCTAAGCATTGTGCCTTTGGTTTACTTTCCCCAGAACATTATCTATGTGATCGTTACAGTTGAACTAATTCGTAATGGTATCCCTAAGTATTTAGTTGAATTTATAGCGTTTAGATTTTTATGATTTATAGTGCAACAGAAATGTAGCAGATTTCTTTTAGTATTTATATAGATGACTTCACACTTTTCAATATTTAGAATCAATTGCCACCTTTTTCGCCATACAGATATCTTGCCTAATCTTTTTGCAATTGGTTTGGATCGTCTCATGATTTTACAATACGGTAAATTACAGCATCGTTTGCAAATATTTGACGGTTGCTCAGATTATCTCTTAAGTCTTTATGTTGCTCAGGAACGGCAGAGGGTCTGCAACATTTCGTTGGAGAACGCAACACATTACTCCTTCTTTACTCGATGACTTTCCGTACATTACTACGAACAGCGGGCTTTCAGACAGGAACTAAAGAACCAGTGGCACAACTTAGGCAATATTCCATAGGTACAGCCGGCCGGTGTGGCCGAGCGGTTCTAGGTGCTTCAGTCCGGAGCGGCGCTGCAGCTACGGCCGCTGGTTCGAATCCTGCTTCGCGCATGGCTGTGTGAGGTGTCCTTAGGTTAGTTAGGTTAAGTAGTTAGGTTTAAGTAGTTCTAAGTCTAGGGGACTGATGACCTCATATGTTAAGTCTCACAGTGCTTAGAGCCATTTGAACCATAGGTACACAATTCGATTAAAAGTTACTTGTGATGAACGGTGTTAAAATCCTTATGTTAATCTAAAAATATGGAATCAATTTGACATCCCCTGTCGATAGCGCTTATTACTTCACGAGAATAATAAACTAGTTGTGTGTCACAAGGTCGATATTTTCTGAATCTGTGCTGTTTGTCAATACATCGTTTTCTTCAAGGTAGTTCATATGTTCGAACACAACATACCAGTATGTTCCAAAATCCTTCAGCATATCGACGTTAATGATATGGGTCTGTAAATCAACAGATTACTCCTATTTCCTTTATTGGATACTGGTGTGACTTTTGACCAATTCTTTGTTACCGATCTTTCGACTAGTGTGCGGTTGTATATTATTGCTAAGCATTAAGCTATTGTACCTGCGTACTCTGAAACGAACTTGACTGGCACACAATACGAACTGGAAATCTTGTTTTACTAAGTGATTTAAGCCGCCTCGCTACACCGAGGTTATCTGCTTCTAAGTTACTCTTCTTCTTAGTTGTCCTAGATTCGAGTTCTCGAATATTTACTTCTTCTTGTTTCCTGAGAAAATTCATAGTTGATTACCTGTTTGATGTACTTGGTCATATCCCATATTAATTACGTTAACTAGAATTTGTGAATTTACTAGACTATTAACTACGCGCCCTGAATATTCTCTGCCGCAGGAGAAATACAAATCGGTATAAAACGCGCTCGTCATGTCACCTCGTAATTCCGCTTCATTAACGTTACAACAGAGTGTTAGTAATGACGCGCTGTTTAAAATCCTGGGTTTATATTTCATGTTTCCTTTTACCGAATATAACATTGATAACGTAGTCTGTCACGCATATAATTAGTTAAGCCCACACGGGAATATGTCAGTGCGGAGATCGTTGTTGCGTTGGATTAAAGACGTATGCCGATGTTGCGAATGAGTCGGCGCGTTTGTATTGCTGCTGTATTGAATAACACCCAGTTTTGAAAATTTAATTCATTACTTCGGCGCCATCTGTCCGCGCTAAACCTGCTCCAGCTGGCGAACAACTTTTTTTCGTTTTAATTTACAAAAGCAAAATTAATTAATTAGTCGCGCGTGTTTTCACTTCTGTTGGTACGACAGTAAAGCTTGATCGGTGCCATGCGAGGTAAATGAACAAAATAAAATGATCAGCGCAAACTGAGGAAACCGTCGGAAAGCAAGTTCAGTACATTTTGGATTATTTATTTCATGTCTACATTAATGTTTGAGCTAGTTCAAAACTGTAACGTAATCAGAGTATTATACAGGGTGATTCAAAAAGAATACCTCAACTTTAAAAATGTGTATTTAATGAAAGAAACATAATATAACCTTCTGTTATACGTCATTAGAAAGAGTATTTAAAAAGGTTTTTTTTTTACTCAAAAAGAAGTTCAGAGATGTTCAATACGGCCCCCTCCAGACACTCGAGCAATATCAACCCGATAATCCAACTCGTTCCACACTCTCTGTAGCATATCAGACGTAACAGTTTGGATAGCTGCTGTTATTTCTCGTTTCAAATCATCATTGGTGGCTGGGAGAGGTGGCCAAAACACCATATCCTTAACATACCCCCATAAGAAAACATCGCAGGGGGTAAGATCAGGGCTTCTTGGAGGCCAGTGATGAAGTGCTCTGTCACGGGCTGCCTGGCGGCCGATCCATCGCCTCGGGTAGTTGACGTTCAGGTAGTTACGCACAGATAAGTGCCAATGTGGTGGCGCTCCATCCTGCTGAAATATGAATTGTTGTGCTTCTTGTTCGAGCTGAGGGAACAGTCAATTCTCTAACATCTCCAGATACTGTAGTCCAGTTACAGTAGCACCTTCGAAGAAAAAGGGGCCAAAAACTTTATTGGCTGAAATGGCACAGAAAACGTTCACCTTAGGGGAGTCACGTTTATACCAACGTTTAATACACCACCTATCTGGAGGTTTAACACCATACTTCGTTCGAAATGCAAGATGAACAACTGTCGTCGATTCACTTCTTCCATACTCAATAACACAAAAAGCTTTCTGTTGAGCGGTCGCCATCTTAGTATCAACTGACGCTGACGCCTAGTCAACAGCGCCTCAGGAGAACAAATGTACAACTAAATGAAACTTTATAGCTCCCTTAATTCGCCGACAGATAGTGCTTAGCTCTGCCTTTTGTCGTTGCAGAGTTTTAAATTCCTAAAGTTATGGTATTCTTTTTGAATCACCCTGTATTACCGTTGACGTGATTCTGGGGTTGATCTCTGCTGCTCGATTTTGTGAATATGTAATAGGAAACCCACATTACCTAAAGAACAATTATATATACAGCGTACCTCATATCTTGCAGGTAATCTGCAGTGGACAATGAATGGAAGGCAGAGTTACAATGGAAGACGTAACACACGAGCCGTCCCGCAACTGTCAGCAGTAGGGCCACACACACTCAATAAAACATGGAAGTTTTTCGGGTATTGTATGGTGTCATCTTATTTTTAAAAAAAAATTATTAGTGATGGAACCGACGTTTCGGCCACCGTTACATTAGGCTTACTCTAGCACCCTGGAACGGTCGTTTCACCAGTAATAGTTTTCTACAATATGACGTGAACGAAGCCGAGAAAATTTTCATGTCAACTGTGTCCGTCACAGCCTACGCAGTTATAACACATACATTGCGCAAGAAAAGGTATCACTTTTTCGAAACACCGTAATGCCTCCCATTTCAAGAACTGGATTCAAACGTGCCTATAGCCTTTCTCTCTAATTGTGAAAAAGTGTTACACCATCCGACGTCATCCTCAGGCTTGGTGACACTTCAGACTACGAAGTGTCGACAACATCTCAGAAATCTACATCTACATCTACATCCATACTCCGCAAGCCACCTGACGGTGTGTGGCGGAGGGTACCCTGAGTACCTCTATCGGTTCTCCCTTCTATTCCAGTCTCGTATTGTACGTGGAAAGAAGGATTGTCGGTATGCTTCTGTGTGGGCTCTAATCTCTCTGATTTTATCCTCATGGTCTCTTCGCGAGATACACGTAGGAGGGAGCAATATACTGCTTGACTCTTCGGTGAAGGTATGTTCTCGAAACTTTAACAAAAGCCCGTACCGAGCTACTGAGCGTCTCTCCTGCAGAGTCTTCCACTGGAGTTTATCTATCATCTCCGTAACGCTTTCGCAATTACTAAATGATCCTGTAACGAAGCGCGCTGCTCTCCGTTGGATCTTCTCTATCTCTTCTATCAACCCTACCTGGTGCGGATCCCACACTGCTGAGCAGTATTCAAGCATTGGGCGAACAAGCGTACTGTAACCTACTTCCTTTGTTGTCGGATTGCATTTCCTTAGGATTCTTCCAATGAATCTCAGTCTGGCATCTGCTTTACCGACGATCAACTTTATATGATCATTCCATTTTCAATCACTCCTAATGAGTACTCCCAGATAATTTATGGAATTAACTGCTTCCACTTGCTGACCTGCTATTTTGTAGCTAAATGATAAGGGACCTATCTTTCTATGTATTCGCATCACATTACACTTGTCTACATTGAGATTCAATTGCCATTCCGTGCACCATGCGTCAATTCGCTGCAGATCCTCCTGCATTTCAGTACAATTTTCCATTGTTGCAACCTCTCGATACACCACAGCATCATCTGCAAAAAGCCTCAGTGAACTTCCGATGTCATCCACCAGGTCATTTATGTATATTGTGAATAGCAACGGTCCTATGACACTCCCCTGCGGCACACCTGAAATCACTCTTACTTCGGAAGACTTCTCTCCATTGAGAATGACATGCTGCGTTCTGTTATCTAGGAACTCCTCAATCCAATCACACAATTGATCTGATAGTCCGTAAGCTCTTACTTTGTTCATTAAACGACTGTGGGGAACTGTGTCAAACGCCTTGCGGAAGTCAAGAAACACGGCATCTACCTGTGAACCCGTGTCTAAGGCCCTCTGAGTCTCGTGGACGAATAGCGCGAGCTGGGTTTCACACAACCGTCTTTTTCGAAACCCATGCTGATTCCTACAGAGTAGGCGTTTTAATGGTGTTACACCGACACAGTGTTTCACCACAATTCTGCCCAAAGCCATTGCGGAGGTTTCATAAGCTGGGGGGGGGGGGGGGGCGGGTCGTCAGGTAGCCTCTTAACCACGTTCGACGCCTCTGCGATAGAGGTCATAGCCGCGACACCACGGGTTTGAGTATGGCTGACGGAGGTAAACATTTCAGACACAGTGGTGCTCAGAATCAACACGAAACGCCCTCTGAAGGTGACATAAAGGGCTTCAATGAAAGCACCCATTTCCCTGGAGTGTTAATTCCCACCCATTTCGCGAACTAAAACGACAGTTCGTAGTATTACGAGCAACAGGACGACGTTCTTGACAGCTTCCGTCACTAGTGACACCTCCCGAATGATTCGGTTCTGTTCTAGCGATAGCGTGGGGCTGCAACTCCATGTAATGTCTTCGGACCCTTCGGAGTGTAGTGCGACCGGAATATTTGTACTTGTATGTAGGGTGGAACCACTACGAACCGTTCAAAATTATTCTACGAAATTAGGACATGATCCAAAGAAGAAGAGGGTGTTCATGCTTTTTTGACTCTCCTAATTCACGCATGGACGCAACGTATCCACGTGCGTGAATAAACTGGCAAAGGATCCCCCCAAAAACACCCAGATCGGCTACACCGTCGGTACCATCCACAGGTGCATGATAAACACGTCAAAAATGTACCTGTCAGACACTTGGACACCTATTCAGCTTAGTGGTGTCTTGCAGCTGCTCTAGCGCCAGAAAACAGACAAGGCATTCAACACCCATAAACATCTATTCCACATGTAATGTAAATATCTAAATTAAATCCCTCTCAGTACCCTTGAGAGCATGGTAGAATGGTCAATCAATCGTCAATATGGGCTGGAAAACGCCATTTGCCTGCGCGAGATGTTATATTCATCACCTCACGTCTTACTAAAACACATTCAGAACGTATTCTCATTACTTGAAATTTGGCAAGGCAGCGTAAGGTGAAAGCTGCTACTATTGCAGTAGTTACTTCAAAATATTTATTGAGAGCAGTGTAGCTAAAGGGTTTCTGGCCCACCTTGTACTTAAACGCGGCATTCAACCTTGTGATTCCACTGACATCACAGCCGAGATGGTGACCACATTGCACTTCATATGAGTATTGGACTGTGTGATACCACTGATGTTATCAACCATTTCAGTGACGTCATTATCATGTCATTAGTAGCCATGTCCTTTTTTCCTAAGGCGTCACATTGGCAGAATAGAAATACTAGTGACAATATGTATTCTCCATGTCCAGTCCAAACGACTAGTATTACTTATCGATAAGGAAAATATATGTAATCTTCAACTGAACTGCGTAAAATAATTTCATGTTCGAAGGTATTAGTCAGTCCCACTACATTTACAAAAATTAAACAAACTTCACCTGAATTGCTTAAATCGGCATTCTTTATCAAAAATATCGAAACAATCTTTTTTGGTGCTTTGTTCAAAAATGTAAAAATATTTAAACTTCCAGCATAACCTACAGTATATCCAGGTCGAAAAAATGTAACAAATACCACATATTATCTCTCTCTGTTTCCACCCTTCACTAAAATAATGTTTCTGTCAAATGCTTCAGCCCACATCTGTAAATTTCATTGGAAGTTATATGGAATACACTATGGAATATGAGGCAAAGTATAAACGTACTTTCCATAAATACTTAAAATCCATGGTTCGATTATTCACTGTAATTGACAAATTAGTAACATGTGGTGGCCAAAGATCAGGTTTATGTCAATTAGCAATCCGCAAAACTTCAAAATGCGAAATAACTCTCACATTGTTTTTTTCATGTCTAAAATGTCAGCAGAAACATGTCAGGAATGCAAATACGAAATGTTTATGGTAAGTGTCACAATGTTAAGGCCTAAAAGGAGCGTTGTACCAAAATGATCCCAATGAAGCCTATACTGCATAAAAAACACAAATTGGCCAAAGTACAATGCTAAGCAGACCTTGCTAACAAAAAGACTCTCTGAATTGCTGTAAGCTACAGTAAAAATGCAAGTAATGTCTGATGCCTGAAGTATGACTGAATTATTGCGTTAATTGCTACAGTTCCACATCTGTATTATTCTATAACTGTATGTAACATACGTAGCATGCTAAGCAGCCATTGATATTCCACCCTAGGCATTATAGGAGCAAGAAGATACTAGTGCGCTCACACACACACACACACACACACACACACACACACACACACACACACACACTTGTTAAATCAAATGTCACAATGCTATTTTCAGATTTAAAACGCCCATCAAAATACATAAAAGTGTACCTTACAGTATTTTTGAGTCCAAAATGTATGTTACAAATTGTAGAAGTTTTTCAGTAACATGTCACCTCATCAGCCATTATTTTTGGAGGTGTAGGGAAGATAATGCAACATGTTCAACACTACGAAAATATAATCGAAGGTACTTACAGGCTTTTTATTAAATTTCATTTAGGCATTCTCCAGGTTATGTACAAAAATAAATATTAGATGAAAGTTGCGACATTTACTGATTGTAAGTATGGTGCCAAGTAATTAAAGACATTTACAAACTTTATTTCCTTCCTTTGTATAGGTACCTACACAATAATAACAATGCCTAATCGTAATGCTCAAAAACGAGAGCTGTACACACACACTAGAACAAGATCTTTATTGCACTGTAACACATAAACTACTTATTTTCGTAATACACTAAGGGAAGTTACACATGCCTGCATCAATGTAAACATAGCCAAAGATATAGATGGAGAAGCTAACATACAATCGAGCGCGAGCGCGCGCACACACACACACACACACACACACACACACACACACTCACACACACCCACACACACACACACACAAAAAGGTCGATACCTGGGAAATGTAATCTTTGACTCACAATAATTTATATGTCAAATAATTAAGGATTACACATATTAAAAGATACAACAGTTAACTATCGTAATTTGCACGTTCAAGTACAGATCTCTAATACCAAAAAAAAATTTTATTGTTTCTCAAAATATGTAAGATTTCGAATATCAAACACTAGTATCACTACTTTCATAACTTAATTGTTCTTTAACGTTAAAAAAAATACACGTCTTGCTTATTATCGTGTTCCTAGAACTTAACATACGTAATCGAGAAGGTGCGACTTTTAACAGTTTTTTTTAGAAAATCAAGACTGAAAAGTATAGGTGTGTTTATCCTGCAAGTTTTGTAGGGCACTAGTACTCACGGGATCGGCAGCCGAATGAGCAAGTGCTTAGTTACATATGCACCGGGTCTCTGGATCTAATCTGGATGCCGGTAGGGTATTTTTCATTCCAATGTAATTCTAACAGACTTATTGTGGCTGTGGACTTATTACTCATTTATTATTTTCGTAAACTTTAACAAGAGAAAAGGAAAAAGATTTTTATTAAGGAGGCTGGTAATGAAACAGGGTAAGCGAGAACTTCAACTAAATCAGTCCCATCATTTTATTTACATTATTGTATATACATTGGTAACAAGATTAATTTGTGTCATATGCAACACAGAACAAATCCGGATGAGACCAATCGTAGAAATACGGAAAACAATAATTATCGCGACGTGAAACACATGCCCATGGGTTTTTTCAGCATGTAACTTGGGTTACATTCGTAAATGCTTCTTAGTTGCAGCACATTTTCGTGGTGTACCATGCATATCCGAACATGACACTGAATATTGTTGCAATAACTAAAAAAAGATAAAAAGTTATACGAGAGGGAAGATTCCATCCAGAGCCCTCACGCTTATGACACTAAATGTTTAGCTGTTCGACTATGGACACAGTGTGTGGTAGGAACCATACGAAGTACAGAGGCACACCTAAAATTTTCGAACTTGATTTTGTCGAAAAAGGATGAGTTGCATCTTCCTATTCACACATATTGAAGTCCCCACACACACTCTCAATACAAATCAAATTGTCGAAGGGAACTTCATACAGTCCTCTTGTAAGCAGGCAACACAATGGTAGTTGACAAAACAGATAGGCATTCAACACAGAAACAGCATTCTAACCTTATAGTGAATGTCAGCTACTGAATTCTAAATAGTACCCTAATACTGTAATCTGATGATATGTATGTGGACTGGGTGTAAGCTCCAGGGTGGGACTTAATGTGCATTAGCTCCAGAGGGTGTGTCAGCTCCACAGGGCTTTCAGCTACAGTGGTGTCAGCTATCGAATCTTTAAAAAAAATTGTTCTGTAGAATCTGTAGTTGACCGTGTGTGTGCACAGTAGGTTTCAAATACTGGATCTTAAAGGTGTGTTGTAACACTAGAAGTTGACAGAGCGTCCGCAACTCGTGGTCGTGCGGTAGAGTTCTCGCTTCCCGGGTTCGATTCCGGGCGGGGTCAGGGATTTTCTCTGCCTCGTGATGACTGGGTGTTGTGTGATGTCCTTAGGTTAGTTAGGTTTAAGTAGTTCTAAGTTCTAGGGGACTGATGACCATAGATGTTAAGTCGCATAGTGCTCAGAGCCATTTGAACCATTTGACAGAGCGTGTGCCATAAATTGAGAGTGGGAGTGAAATACTGGATCACAAATAGTATTCTCAGTTACACATAAGCTTCAAACAAATGCCCCATACATCGCCATGTTATAGGAAAATTGCAACCACCTATTCTATACATCACTATGTTACCACAAAATTGTAACACAATATCCCTATAAATTATTATTGTTA
The DNA here is from genome assembly GCF_023897955.1 of Schistocerca gregaria. Classification (NCBI taxonomy): domain Eukaryota; kingdom Metazoa; phylum Arthropoda; class Insecta; order Orthoptera; family Acrididae; genus Schistocerca; species Schistocerca gregaria. Next base: position 454,739,535 of record NC_064926.1, on the reverse strand, counting down.
CACGAAAATTTTACAAATAGCATGCAATAGTGGTCATATTAACTGATATTTGGTGACTACCATTGGCCCAAATTAATATTAGCCCAAATCATGGTTAAGACTATTGTGGGACAATGATGGTCAGTTTACAGGGCACGGCAATGATGATCAGTTCACAGTGTAGGTCAATACTGATCAATTTACAGCAGACTGATCCAATACTGCCCCATGGGCCTGGGCTCTCGTACCCATCCCTCACTGCGCTCACAAACACAGGTCCATACTTTATTGTACTGACATATGGCCACATTACATACATTCCGCACATGCATGAGCTGCTTGGCCTCCCGTGCCTCAGACTTAGCGAGAGGAGTACAACTATGTATGCTATTGCCAGGTTGTAAGATGGCCTGCATGTCAGCCTTTTGCCCACCCCTGCCCACCTCTCCCTACGCCCAGGCAGCTGCCCCAGGAGGGCATGCAAGCTGGTACAGCATGTGCTATTGGGTGGAGCAACACTGCTGTTACTTGGCACCATTTTACATACATTAGGTGAAGATTAAATTTTTTCTTGAAAAATAATATTAGTCCTTCAGACTGAACATGACTCATAATACTGACTACCTGTTCCATCAATTCTTTTTTATTTCACACAAACGTGACATGGTGGAAAAAACAGTGCGTGGCTTTGATGTCATGATCATGATTTGATGGATAAAGGGTGATGGGGTCACTGGTACTGCGAAGTTCAACACCGCATTTAAGTGCATTGTGGCCATCATCTTGGATTGGACATTACTGAATTTTCAACTTTCACTGCCACATTTAAGTGCAAAGTAGACTAGTGGTCCTACAATCATACTATTATTAAGATAATCAACCTACTCGTACAGAGATCAGTCCCTTACCTAAGAGAACATTATAAAAATTTGTAAAGTAGTCGCTGAAGATGGAGAGCAACATTGACTGATACTACATAAATCGAAGTTCAGTTATGAAAGCACAATTTGTCAGTTGTGGGAGATAATTCAACAGAAAACGCTGAACCTAAGAAGCCAATAACACTGCAAACAACACTGTATTTAGCAGATTTCCAAATAATAACACATACATAACCTCGGTCTCTGCTGTTTGCACTTTTATGCCACATTCTTTGACCCAGAGACACACAATGTCAACCAAGAACAGCGTCTGACGTTTGGTGCTTCTCTGTCGAGTTTCCAGCTGTGGATCACAAAAAAGTATCATCTTCGAAGACTTGGTCGATATTTCTTATTTAGAGTTTGAGCACATTTAATATCGTCTGCCGCCACATACACAGATTGTATAGTTGGAGAATACCACCACTGTTGGCTATGGGCTGTTCTGTCAGTGAGGGTATTGTTTCGAGCTCCATTATGATGTTGAGCGGTGATTTTATGAGCAATGCAAGTATGGCGGTTACAGCACCCTGGGTTATATCTATTACAAAAGCTGGCTATAGTGATGAAGCCAAGGTCCTCCTCAACAGAAGAAGGTCGAGGCCAATCGCAAACCACTATGACCAGCAGTGTGTCGGCAGTGTGCAGGATGACGAGGCAAGAAATCATAGCACAGTGATTGTGGCGTTGTCAAGTAGTGTGACATATGATGGTCGACCACTGGGATGATTAACAAAGATACAGTTGGTTGAGGTGGTGATGCAGGAATCTGGAAACTTACAATAACCATTAGGCTTGTGGCAGAAGAGGTGAGTAGGATCTTGTAGCAGTCATGGCAGTGGATCATTATTCATAGTATCCATACCAGCATCTGCCAGTTTTGTGCTCCCAGACAGATATTGTGGGATCGTCAGGGAGTGAAACACATGCCTGTAGACCAAGATGATGGCTGTAATAGTGGAGAAGGGTGGTGCAGGGGGCTTTGCTATGGAGCATTACCACGTGGTCATGATGTTTCGCCAGGTTAGTTCTGTTCAAACTAAAGAGTACTGTAAGGGCGAGTGGCCTCTAAATTTAATCCTTACATGGACCGCTGCATGTAAGGTTTGTCCAGTCGCCTAAGCCTCAACTTCGGGCTGCAGATTAACAGCAGCAACTGTGAAATGGAAAATCTCAAGGTTTAAACAGCGGCTTTATATCAACGTAGGAGTAAAAAAAAAATTGTTTTCAGCGTAAGGCAAAAGTTATGAAAGTACAAAATCTACACTCCTGGAAATTGAAATAAGAACACCGTGAATTCATTGTCCCAGGAAGGGGAAACTTTATTGACACATTCCTGGAGTCAGATACATCACATGATCACACTGATAGAACCACAGGCACATAGACACAGGCAACAGAGCATGCACAATGTCGGCACTAGTACAGTGTATATCCACCTTTCGCAGCAATGCAGGCTGCTATTCTCCCATGGAGACGATCGTAGAGATGCTGGATGTAGTGCTGTGGAACGGCTTGCCATGCCATTTCCACCTGGCGCCTCAGTTGGACCAGCGTTCGAGCTGGACATGCAGACCGCGTGAGACGACGCTTCATCCAGTCCCAAACATGCTCAATGGGGGACAGATCCGGAGATCTCGCTGGCCAGGGTAGTTGACTTACACCTTCTAGAGCACGTTGGGTGTCACGGGATACTTGCGGACGTGCATTGTCCTGTTGGAACAGCAAGTTCCCTTGCCGGTCTAGGAATGGTAGAACGATGGGTTCGATGACGGTTTGGATGTACCGTGCACTATTCAGTGTCCCCTCGACGATCACCAGACGTGTACGGCCAGTGTAGGAGATCGCTCCCCACACTATGATGCCGGGTGTTGGCCCTGTGTGCTCGGTCGTATGCAGTCCTGATTGTGGCGCTCACCTGCACGGCGCCAAACACGCATACGACCATCATTGGCACCAATGCAGAAGCGACTCTCATCGCTCAAGACGACACGTCTCCATTCATCCCTCCATTCACGCCTGTCGCGACACCACTGGAGGCGGGCTGCACGATATTGGGGCGTGAGCGGAAGACGGCCTAACGGTGTGCGGGACCGTAGCCCAGCTTCATGGAGACGGTTGCGAATGGTCCTCGCCGATACCCCAGGAGCAACTGTGTCCCTAATTTGCTGGGAAGTGGCGGTGCGGTCCCCTAAGACACTGCGTAAGATCCTACGGTCTTGGCGTGCATCCGTGCGTCGCTGCGGTCCGGTCCCAGGTCGACGGGCACGTGCACCTTCCGCCGACCACTGACGACAACATCGATGTACTGTGGAGACCTCACGCCCCACGTGTTGAGCAATTCGGCGGTACGTCCACCCGGCCTCCCGCATGCCCACTATATGCCCTCGCTCAAAGTCCGTCAACTGCACATACGGTTCACGTCCACGCTGTCGCGGCATGCTACCAGTATTAAAGACTGCGATGGAGCTCCGTATGCCACGGCAAACTGGCTGACACTGACGGCGGCGGTGCACAAATGCTGCTCAGCTAGCGCCATTCGACGGCCAACACCGCGGTTCCTGGTGTGTCCGCTGTGCCGTGCGTGTGATCATTGCTTGTACAGCCCTCTCGAAGTGTCGGAAGCACGTATGGTGGGTCTGCCACACCGGTGTCAATGTGTTCTTTTTTTCCATTTCCAGGAGTGTAGTTGTGGACCACAAAGCGAATGATAGGGTTGAGCCGAGTGTCGAGGTGCATACTACATCTACACTTTTGATAGGTGACTGTTCATGACCAGTACAATGCCGTCTGCTCACAATTAAAATCTTGCCAGAGCTCCACCACCCACATGGGACGGGGTTAGTGTGGATATTTGCATCAGGCACTAACCCATGTTGTGGTTCACATTGGGCGTTACAGCAGATTGCAATTTCCCGTTTTACTACCCTAGCGGTTTACCACTGGTGCCCACTGGAATACAATTACTCGCATTATCGTAAAAATGCGTCTTCTACTCCTGGTTGGGCGCAATATTTTGATTGCCTGTAATACTGAGCAATTAGGGATGAGAAAGTGATGTAGCATAAGTGAAATAACATTTTTTTTTTATTTAAAAGCAGAAAACAGACTATAGAACATGGCCAATAGTATTGCAGTAGCGTGTTGCGACACAAATTGAACATTCACATTTTGGTGCCTACATACAGGGGCACTGACAATTGCATAACATCACCCACCCCCTCCATCCACAGTTTTACTCTTCCCCTCCAACATCCACTCCCTCTTTTCCCTCCCCTCTCTCACCTCATCGCAACCACTTCTGGTTTCTTGGAAATGGGACAATCAGAGTGCTGCTAAACCAAAACCCTCATTTAAATCAACCAATCACAGAAAAATATTTTACTGTCACATAAAATGAAACAGCCATGCTGAGACCTTCCTGCATGAAGGATGGGTGGCGAGCGTGAAATCGTTCTCGCCCAGTGATGATGGTAAGCGCATAACATCTGTACATGACTGATTCCAATGCACGTATTTTGCTTGTCTGCATGCAGCACGCACTCACTCTCTAAAAGCTGTCACATAGTAGAGTCTATGTAAGTGTATACTTGGCTGTAGGAGATGAAATTTTCATGGCGTTTGATGCAGACTTGGCAGGTCTGGATCACAAGAAACACACTCAGGCATATAGCTCAAAATATTATGAAGTATTACATTCTCATAACACACATGCAACCAGTAGGCTACAATTACATTTGCATAAAGCGTATACAACATATAGATTGCAATTTCAGTTTCGTATTGTGTGTACTACATGTAAGTGATTTGTGAAAGGTATAGGTTAATGTAAGTCAGGGCCATTCTTTTGTAGGGATTATTGAAGGTCAGATTGCGTTGCGCTAAAAATATTGTGTGTCAGTTTAGTGTTGATCGGAATAGGTAAAGAGCGAAATGTCTGAGTACGTTCAGTTCTGCTCAGCTGTTTGAAAATCAAATAATGTAAGAGGTCTATCAGCACAGTAATTGATATATTTTTCTAAGAGGACGTTTCATATGTCGACCCTTAGCTGAGGATACCTCACTGGAATCTTCTGATTTTTTCTTCTGGTTTGTGTAATTAGTGTAGCTATTGTTTATTGCTAACGCGTAACTATAGAGAGAATTTCCTTTGTGGTTGTAGTTTTTCATTGTTGTACAGTAAAACAGTTGAGGCTTGCATGTAGATTTGCACGAAGTATTTCGCAGGTGCGCTTGTAATTAACGAGATATTATTTTCAGTGCTATGCCAATGTGTTTTCTTAGTTTTGCTCTTCAGATTGTGCTTTTCTTGTTATAGTGTGAAATACGTGATAATTAGGCTCCAAGGTAAATTGAGAAATGATAGTGACAACGAGCGTAGCATATCAGCACCATCGTGTAATGAATTAACAGACATTCAAAGTAGTAATTTGGTAATTGTCCATAGGGAAATGAAGCGGGCTTCAAATAATGGTGTAGACAGTGAAACAATTAGTGAACAGGGAAGCATTAGCGATCGATCGGTAGGCAGCAGCTCGCCTCAGGAATCCGAAACGACAGGATACAGTCTCGCAAATACTGTAGATTCAGGTTTTGGGTCCTCACCGTTTTCTCAAATAAGCTATTGCTCATGAAAATCACGAGACCTTGCGGGCTAAAATTGACTCAGTTGCATCTACCGATTTGGTTACGCAACTTGCCAAAACTCAGGAAAACTTAAAAGACACAGTAGATACTCTGAAAAATGGTTCAGAACTACACATGCAGGAAATTAGTTGATTATCAGAGAAAGTAGTCGATCTTTCGGATCAGTTAAATAATTTATCTACGAACGTAGATGATAATCTGAATGACACAAGAATGGTAGTCTTTAATGACACAGAAGAGTACAAACAAATTAGGAAATTCAAACAAAATCAGAATCAAATTAATATGCAACACAAAAGAGAAATCCGGGAGGTTGAACATCAGTTGGCACAAGTAATACAAGAATTACATATTTCAGAGGACACTCGCACTCCAGTACGGGAAGAGGGACTTAGAAACACGGAAAAGCCAAAAAATAATGACACAGGGCTTTTCGGAAATCATGAAAGAAATTGGCAAGGTGCACCGAATTTTGTGATGGAACCGCCGAAACGACGTAACAATGACCGACATGCGACTCGCCGACATGATGATTTCGACTATAGGCAGTTTATTAATACACGTAAATTCAAAACATTTAATAATTCTAGCAACGACATTCATCCACAAGGGTGGCTTCATCAATTCTCTCGCTGTTTTCCTCCCAACTGGTCATTAGAACACAGATTAGAATTTATGTGTGGCTATTTAGAGAATGAACCAGCTGTAAGAATGCGATCGGTCTTTCACGATTGTCACAGTGAAGGAGAATGTTGTCATGCCTTCCTCTCAGCATATTGGTCTCAAGTTACACAAGACCGAGTAAAACATAGCATCATAATGATGAAACATTTCGAACAATCTGAATTTTCCAGTCTTGTGAAATATTTTGAAGACATGTTGCACAAGAATCAGTACCTGTCAGACCCATACAGCCCCTCAGAACTCATCCGCATTTGCTTAATCAAATTGCCTGAAGATTTACGACTTATTATTTTGGCAGGACGTTGCAAAGACGACATTGAACCTTTTCGGGGACTGTTACAAGAATTTTAAATAGACACCCGCAATCGCGGAACGTGAAAACAGGAGCACAACAATTACAGTTCACATCCGTCACAATTCCGCGATGACAGAAATAATAAGTGGACATGACAAGTCTATTCTTACAACGTAAATCGTGACCAACACAGACACCACCATTATGACAACTGTCGGCAGAGTAGTAATAATTACAGGAAAAGATCACCTCTCCGCGGTAATGACTATCATAGAGACAATCAGAGAAACCGACAATATGGGAACCAAAATAATAGTTTTGTCGAGGGAGACAGAGTAACTTCAGACGCAACGGTCCACCGTGCAGTTACGATTCCGTGAGAAATTCTCCACTAAATGAACGACAAAAAAGAAACTATGTAAACTACCGACAAAACGACAGACCTGAATTTCATCAGAACTGGAGAAATTCAAACAGGGCAGGGCCCTCTCGACAAGATGAATTTGTAGAAGTTACATATCCAAATCCCAAAAACGACGCGCGCCAACAAAGAGACAGACAAGACTCGCACCGCAGGCAGCCACGAGCGCCGGCTGGCTAAAACAAAAATAACATAGACGCTAACATTGAGGAAAATTTTAGCATTCCTTACTGACGTACACAACATGATAATTACTTTGAAGTTGAAACTCTGTGCACTAGAAAAGGTCAAGGATTGCACCCCATTTTATATGTAAAACTGTTTATTGAAAGATAATCTGCTTTTTAACTTTGTCTTTGCCATAAAACATTTCATTTCATGTTACTAGTACTCTTTGTCACACTTAGAAATTGTTAACATGCAGCTATGTTTTAAAGTTAACTATCCAGTCAAGAACCTAGGGAACTTGTTTAGACAAGTAATTACGAATGCATTGTTATAGTGAACAGACGACACAGTGTTGTTATTTGTGCATTCTTGCTTGTTAGTTGCACAATTATGTAACGACTATACTGCTTACATACTTAGAACATATACTGCTAATGAGATTTTAATGCAACATTTTGGTTTACTTGAAAATATATGCTTTATTTGAAGTACGTTCTGTGAGATTAAAGATGACTTAGCTTTTGGTTTCTTTGACAGCTACACGACTGTATCACGACGCTACTAATGTGTGACTCAATTTACATTGTTGCTTTTGAGCTGCATCTGTTTTATATCTGCACAGTTTTTCTGAATTCTTGTGGAAAGTAAAACATGTTTTAGTAGTAACTTAGTGTTGTAGCTACAATGAGACAGCCTTTTTTGTAGCACAACAATACGTTACAATGTAGTATTTTCTTGATAACGATACTGTACGTAATACCTATGATATCTATACGCATAGCATTTCGCTTTTGCTTATTACGAGGTAAGTACATTGATTTCCACAGAACTTTGCTTATGGACGACGATAAGTACGACACTTGGCACAATTTTTACACTTAAGTAATGACAGAGATTATGTTACAACAAGACGCACAATTTAGCGAGGCAGTACACGTATTTGAGTGATTTATTTTGTACTCAAGACATGTATTTTTAAAGATTTTTGAATTACAATGATACAAAGGTTTTCTGCGATACATTTCATTTCATTGCTGTAATCAGTAAGACCTGAGGGTATAATTACATTAATCCTCAGGGGGTACACCCCTACTTTGTGTACCATGTGCTTGGCAAGAACAAGGAGCCCTAGCTAATATGGTATTTGCCTGTACAACTTTACACATCGGTACCATATTTCTCTAACACAGAAACATGTTTTAGTAGTAACTTAGTGTTGTAGCTACAATGAGACAGCCTTTTTTGTAGCACAACAATACGTTACAATGTAGAATTTTCTTGATAACGATACTGTACGCAATACCTACGATATCTATATGCATAGCATTTCGCTTTTGCTTATTACGAGGTAAGTACATTGACTTCCACATAAGTCAATTTAACAGAGTAACAAACCCTTTTTTTATACATGAGTAACACATGTTTACGCAGTTACATAGTTGGATAACTTCACACATATGAAATTGTATTTTGTCTGTACTTTGTGAACTCTTCATATTTTTTCAGAGTTGACTTTATTGAAGGTCTTGAAATTATTGAAATAAAATGTGACGATTTTGAGATGTGATTGATATGTTATGGTGTTATTACTATGATGACGATGTGTATTATGCTGTTGAGGTATGTTTATGATCAACAAGCTAATGCTATATGAGGAATTTGATTATGCTACGTATTTATTATGATAAAATATTGTAGAAGTGTCAGCGTATATGCATATGCGTAAGAAGGTAAGGAAGAATGAGTAGTGGTTAGTGACTCTGATTTGTCAAAAAGGATGTTGGAAAACAAGAATCGTACTTTAAGAGTTATGAAATGTATGTACATGCGCGAATGTATCACAATGCCGGAGAAAATATTTTGGACACTGTTATATGTATAGGATTTTGTTTCTACACATTTGTTACTCAAATTCACCACCTGTAATTTTTTTTATATGAAACTGTCACTGTAGCGCAACTCCTGACGTAAATATTTCGGTAAGAAAGCTAAGTTACCTTGATGTAACGCGTTGCGGACGTTCAGCTGTGCCAGCCACCTGGAGAAAAAGCCATTAGGTGGAGAAAAAAGAGGCCATTAACCTTGATATTGACATTCCTTTGTAGAAAGCATCGCAAATACGACACTCTCATTACTTGGAAACATATCGTACTCTGTGCTACTTATTGAAATGCTTATGAATTGATGGGAAATATTCTTACATCTGCACACCTGATTATGACAAGTGTCTTTCTACGAGAGTTGCGACAATTTCTACTGACTTATGAAATGCCACATGACTATTGAATGATATTTTTTGCTTTGCTTTACATAGTTGCTTATTTCATTTGATATCTGGTTTCCAGCTGTGCTGAAGCATTGGTTTTATAAAATAAAATTAAATGCATTTGCTAATGTGAACACTTTCTGTCAACAGATCTATTAAATAATAACTTTATGATCCACATTCTTTGTAGAATAAGTTGTGGTGCATCACATTAATTACATAGACATTAAGATGTGAATAGACATTTCCCTTATCTGCATTGTTGTATTTAGTGTACTATTTTTTCTGCTTGAGCTTTGTCATATTTAGGTATAAGTTATTGCATTTCTGCTGCTGTTTGCCAGGCATAGTGCTACTAAATTTCACTTTGTATTACTCTATTAAGCCAGTTTTACTACTGATTTATTTTTCCTTTTGCTGCACATTGGCTCATATTAGTTGTAATGTTGCATTTGCTCTGCTGATTTAGATATACAGCTGCTTGCTTTGCCAATTTACATTTTTTGTCATTGCTGTTTATGTTAATTGTTTTGTACTGTTGCATTGCCTCGTTCTTTAGTGTATATATATATATATATATATATATATATATATATATATATATATATATATATATATATATATATATATATATATATATACATGAGCTCAGTAGATTTAAGTTAGCTTAAGAGGGGTAGACTATAAGAGAAACTAACTATGAAGAATAGGGAAAGAATGCATTGAGAAGATATGAAAAATATTTGGGCAAAAATGAGCATTGTAAAATGAGAAAAAATTATTTAGAATGAGGATATGAACAAGACAGTAGGGTTTAGGGACAACAGGTATAGATAGGACTTTTTGGGAATAATGATGAATGAAGGGAGATCTCCAAGAAGTAAAGAAGGTTTTACTTGCAAAATACTGCAGTAAAACAAACCCTGTCCTTTCCTTTTGTGTTATTCTGATATGTGTTTGTGTATTCTTGTGTATTTGTGTTCTTCCTGTCTTTACATGTTTATCTGATAAGAGATAAATTGTAGAATTTTTCTAATAATATGTTATTTTCTTTGCAAAGATGTTTAGACATTATTTATTCTGTTCTGCTTTAATGCTCATGTGTGATATTAATGTTTCGAAAACTATTCTTATTATTTTATTTATTTACTTATGTCATAATTTCTGTAACACTGATGTACATGTTTATTTCGATTCTTTTATAAAGCCCCTATTACTACAAATGTTATCTGTATTGTTATGTTCTTTAATCATGTATTTTGTACCTTTGTAATAGTATTCTTATGTTGTAAATTTATTATTGTATAGACACCAGTTCTTCAAATTAAGTTACATTTCACTGCACACGTTTCTGTTGGTCATTGTATATGCACAATATCTGAAAACAAGGGGACTGTTAGTGCTTGCACTTGTGTTGATAATTCACCAAGGGACTGGTTAACAGTATTTCTGGTTCTAAGGACAATTCCAAGCACTTTGTGAGTGAACAAGTGGTGGTCTATGGACTTTCTATATTGTCTGCAAGAGTCTTCGACGGTGATTGTGCATCTGCACAGTCGCAACAGATGGCTGCTGGCTGTCTCTACAAGGACTGCAGTGGGTCTGCACCCCTCGTGGCCCACCAATACCGTAATCTCTCAGAGGACTACAGTGGTCTGCTCTTTGATGACCTACCTACCAATACTCTTCAACTTCGACTGACTCTACTCTGTTGTGGCCCATTACCTGTCTGCATGTCAAGAGTCAACATTATTTTTCTGTTGGAAGGACAAAACTACTTCTTCAAGACTGCATGGAAATCCACTACTTCCATTTGCATTTTCTCTTACTGCTCAGACTTTGTGCATAAAATTTTAATTAATACTGTGATAAATGATTGAGACTGTCTTTATGGACTGTGAGAAAATTTTGCTTTCAGTGTATCAATAAGTGTATGCATTTGATTTCTTTGTTGTTGTAATTATGAATGTTTTTTTCAAATCTGTATTGGCCACTGTCCTAAACAATTTGTAAAATTTTTTGTGAGGAGCACGGGGGCTATGTAAATAGGCTGTTTAGGCTTTTATGTTGGTAACGCCACGTAGCACTCTATATGAAAATCTCTGACTGTGCTGTGTGAACGCTGTGGTTTGTTTTGCATTGTTGGAATAGTCGCCATTGTAGTGTTGGGTAGTTGACTGTTAACAGCGCGTAGCATTGCGCAGTTGGAGGTGAGCCGCCAGCAGTGGTGGATGTGGGGAGAGACATGGCGGAGTCTTGAGAGCGGATGATCTGGATGTGTGTCCATCAGAGACAGTAAATTTGTAAGACTGGATGCCAGGAAACTGCTATATATATATTATGACTGTTGAACGTTATTAAGGTAAATATATAGTTTGCTCTCTATCAAAATCTTTCATTTGCTAACTATGCCTATCAGTAGTTAGTGCATTCAGTAGTTTGAATCTTTTATTTATCTGGCAGTAGTGGCTCTCGCTGTATTGCAGTAGTTCGAGTAAGGAAGATTTTTGTGAGGTAAGTGACTTGTGAAAGGTGTAGGTTAATGTTAGTCAGGGCCATTCTTTTGTAGGGATTATTGAAAGTCAGATTGCGTTGCGCTAAAAATATTGTGTGTCAGTTTAGCGTTGATCAGAATAGGTAAAGAGCGAAATGTCTGAGTACGTTTAGTTATGCTCAGCTGTTTGAAAATCAAATAATGTAAGAGGTTTATCAGCATAGTAATTCATTAATTTTTCTAAGGGGACCTCTTGCAATTACTACTGGTGACATCTTCGTTAGAAGATATTGCCCTGTTTATTTTTCATTTTTGTAGAAATTGATTAGATGGAGATATATCGTGGACAGTAGTGGAATGAAAGAGGTATCAGGACAGCGTGCAGTGTTGCCAGATCTCCTCCAAGGTCTAGATCATGGTAAAACACCCTTCCATTTTTCACATTTCAACTTTTCCCCAAACCACTCAAACGAAATATTTCATGATATCAGATACTCATCCCTAGTATCAGTGTAGTCGATCTCTTACGCTGAGTCAAAACTGCAGACAATATTCAATAATACAAGTAACTGCCAAGCTAATTGTTTCCTTTCTTTTACACTGAGCCGGCCGGGGTGGCCGAGCGGTTCTAGACGCTACAGTCTGGAGCCGCGCTACCGCTATGGTCTCAGGTTCGAATGCTGCCTCGGGCCTGGATGTGTGTGATGTCCTTATGTTAGTTAGGTTTAAGTAGTTCTAAGTTCTAGGATACTGATGTCCTCAGAAGTTAAGATCCATAGTGCTCAGAGCCATTTGAACCATTTTTTTTTTTTCTACACTGAAGCGCTAAAGAAACTAGTACAGGCATGCGTAAATACAGAGATATGTAAACTGAGAGAATACGGCGTTGCGGTCGGCAACTCCTGCCTGGCGTAGTTGTCAGATCGGTTACTGCTGCTAAGATGGCAGGTTATCAAGATATAACTGAATTTGAACGTGTTGTCATAGTCGGTGCACGAGCGACGGGACACAGCATCTCCGACGTAGCGATGAAGTGGACATTTTCCCGTACGACCATTTCAAGAGTGTACTATGAATATTAGGAATCAGGTGAAACATCAAATCTCCGACATCGCTCCAGCCGGAAAAAGATCCTGTAAGAAATGGACCAAGAACGACTGAAGAGAATTATTCAATACAACAGAAGTGCAACCCTTCCGCAAATAGCTGCAGATTTCAATGTTGGGTCATCAACAAGTGTCAGCGTGCGAACCATTCAACGAAGCATGCTCCATTTTTAACAATTTTTTCATAATGTGGGGCCGCAGTCATAATATATTTCCTTAAAATCAGGAGTGCCGTTAGACTGTTGTTTATTTGCAATTTTACATTTACATTGACACTATCTTTATTTCGGCTTCAAAGTGCCATTAACAAGTGTTTTAAGTGTTATACAGTGCCTAAGATGGCATACTCTCGTATTTAAAATACACTATTAGACGCATTGTCTAACGGTAGATATTTCTGATAAAGCCTACTGCTTTGTTTCACCGAGTATACCCTCCATATGTGCTTTCGTAGCCGAAGACCCAATGGTGTACCCTTGATGACTACATGACATAAAGCTTTACGCCTCGCCTGGGCCCGTCAAAACCAGAATTGGACTGTTGCTGACTGGAAACATGTTGCCTGGTCAGACGAGTTTCGTTTCACACTGTATCAAGCAGATGGACGTGTATGGCTATGGAGACAACCTCATGAATCCATGGAACTTGCATGACAGCAGGGGACTGTTCAAGCTGGTGGATGCTCTGTAATGATGTTGAGCGTGTGCAGGTGGAGTGGTATGGGACACCTGGTAGTTCTAGGCACGGCTGACAGGTGACACATACATAAGATCCTGTTTGATTATCTGCATCCATTCACGTCCACTATGCATTTCGACGGACTTTGGCAATTCCAGAAGGACAAAGCGACACCCCACACGTCCAGAATTGCTACCGATTTGCTTCAGGAACACTCTTCTGAGTTTAAACAATTCCGCTGCCACCAAACTCATGAACGTTATTGAGCATATCTGGGATGCCTTGCAATGTGGTGCTCAGAAGAGATCTACATCCCCTCGTATTCTTGCGGGTTTATGGACAGCCTTGCACGATTCAATGTTTCAGTTTCTTCCAGCACTACTTCAGACATAGCCTAGTCCATGCCACGTCGTGTGGCGGCACTTCTGCCTCATATCACGTGCGGCCCTGCGAGCATGCAGGTGTACCAGTTTCTTTGGCTCTTCAATGTGTGGTGGAGGTTTTGCTCTTTTTCTGAAGACCTGCTTCCAAGCTGGCTGGGGTGACATGGAAATCCATAAACGTGTTCAGACTGAGGGCTGACCTTCAATAGAGGTAGTCGAAAGCGGAACTCGCTTCGCATAGTTCCACAGTATGGATGTCTGCCGAGGAACGGTACTGTCTAACACTGGGAAGAATCCTTGCAAGAAAATAAAAATCTAAGCTAGGTTTGCTTTAAGTGTAATTTGTATGCTTAATCATTTTGGCGTCATGACATTCAGTAAGTGTCTTCTACTTTTCTGCAACATTTTTGTCTCCTAAGCCCGCTGAAAACTTGCAGATTACTGCCACCCATGCTTCAGTCATCTCGGGTTTAACTGAAAAGCCTTCAGTCTCCACGTTCCATATCGATGGACATTTTTTAACTTCACAGATGAGATCTTCTGTATCCACATCCGTCTCCGACGAGTAGTGCGTCGTACACGGCCGCACTATCAAATAGTAATGACCGGCATGCCGACTGTTCACACGCAGGGACCGGGTACTCGGCCGATTAGTAGCGCCATCGAGTGGCATCGTGTGAAGGCATGTAGCTTTTGGAAGCAATTCTCCGTCAGCGGTGGCCGAGAGGCACTTCCGCGCCAGCAGAAGCACTACTCCCAAGATAAACTCCCCTCGCACCCCCGTCAGATTAAGTGGTAAGATGGCCCAATGGAGATGCCGTTGAAAATTGAACACTGATAAAGCATGAAAACAGGAAGAAGGTGCTCTGAACTGTGAAAAAAGAAGCAAAATAGAAACACTGAGTGGTCTAAGCTCGAGATGAGCAACGTGGAGCGCACCTGAGTAGGCACAACGTCGTGGTTATGTGGTCACGGTGTTGGACTGCCGAGGGAGAGTTCCGTGTCCAAATCTTTCTCATACCCCTGCCTTTCACAAAATGATGAACTGTCCGCCCGGTCATTGACTGCTTTTTCGCAGCAGTCAAATTTGTGTCTGTATCGTGGGTAACGCCCGTTTGCAGCAGTGAGTTGTAAGGAGGGGATCTCCAGAGGAGGGGATCTCCAGACGTACGTACCTCCTATTTGTTCTACACAAGTACCACATGTTATGACTCTAGCGTTCCGTTTTGCAGGTTTTAACTCTTGAATTCCTTTGTTGTAACATAGTTCACACGTGTTTATTTGTTGTTTTCATTTCTGTGAGTGATTTATGCGGCACCTCGCCTGCTGTGCGTCACATTCACTTGCAACACTAATGTGTTGTTACTGGTGACTAATATTCTATAACTAGCGTGTGCTATGACAATTGCCAGCATTATGGAAGGAGAACAAACAGACAGGTCAATGACCAGACGAAAAGTTCATAATTTTGTTGAAAGCAAGAAATAATATGCCAAGAAGCAAATCTGAACACGGATCTCTTGATTTGCAGCCCGACACCGTGATCAGAGTCCGCCCCAATAGCTGAGCGCTAAGCCAGCACGGTAGCTCAGCGTGTTTGGTCAGAGGGTTAGCTGCCCTCTGTAGTACAAAACTGAGTTAATGGATCAACGATGACCTTTAACTAGCGCCATGGGACGTCTGCCCCGAACAAATACAACGAACATTAACGAATAAAATAAGATTTTTAAAAAAAGGTGGTCATCGTGACGGATTGACGTCCTACGGGCCCGGGTCCGATTCCCGGCTGGGTCGGGGATTTTCTCCGCTGAGGGACTGGGTGTTGTGCTGTCTTCATCACCATTTCACCCCCATCCGGCGCGCAGGTCGCCCAATGTGGCGTCGAGTGTAATAAGACCTGCACGAAGGCTGCCGGACTTACCCGTGCAAGGGGCCTCCCAGCCATTGACGCCAAACGCTCGTTTCCACATAACCAAGATGCTCAGGTCCTTGTAATTCACTCGATGTTGCACAACTTGCGTTTGGACCGTACACTGTATCGGTTTTCCTTCGTTTTTCAAGGCTCGGTCCACCTTCTTCCTGTTTTCATGCTTGATCCGTGTACAGTTTTCGACGAGTTATCCAATGAGTCATTTTTACGACTAAATCTGAGGAGGCCCGATGGGGAGTCTCGTTTGTCAGTGCTTCCTTGTGAAAGAGGCCGAATGTAGGGTCGCTGGCTTCAATGCATCGTACAACGTAAACCTGCAGCGCCGTCTACCTTTATTACACCTCCCTGACAACATAAAACTTTCCACGAGACATAGACTCTGTCGAGTTTATCTCAAACATTGCTGTCAACTACTTTAGTGAGTGTTACTATTAAATTATGAAAATTCGAAGTTCACTGCAGGCAAGAACTGACAACATGCAAACAGTAAGTGTTTAAATGAAAGACAATACCGGCAGTGGAAAGTACAGCGACGGTAGCTCATTGAACACGTTTGTCATGACACGGTAATGACCAGAAAACTTTCTCACGGGTGAAATTTTTATGAACCCTTATATGAATACTGATGAAAGAGTATGCTCTAAATTCCATCGCTTCAATTTTATGTTGCCCATTAATAACAGAAACTGGAATTATAAGAAATTGCTTTTCAGTGTAACGTAGAAGGTTGAACATAGGTTATGTTAAATGTAGTTTTGTACACTGCTTGTGACAACGCATAGCATAATTTCATTTCATGTTTCCCAATAATAACAGAAATTAGATTGTTAGAAATTAAATTGCATATACCTTGCTGTGCGACGTATAATGTTGGACATTGTGGTTTCAAATTTGTTTAGTCTAGTTTTATATGAACGTCCACTGCTTATGATATCGCATAACCAAATTTCATTTATCTTTTCCACTAATAACAGAAATTGGATTCTTAGAAATTAAATTACATATACCTTGCTGTGCGACGTAAAATGTTGGGCATAGATCATGGTTTCAAATTTGTTTAATCTAGATTTATATTTAACGTCCACTGCTTGTGATATCGCATAATAAAATTTCATCATACATTTACTTGATGTATTTGTCGTGTATTTCAAAGAATGAGTGTGTTCACGTGACGATGAAATCATAATGCTGTCGCCGAGTCGTCCTAAGTTGATGCCAGACTGTTGTAGGAAGCAACCAATACGGTAAGGCGATTTCGGAAATGTGGTATCGTCCTGAGATCGAGGTGCCGTAACAATGTCGGCACCCCTTATCGATACCAGAGAAGTTGACCACATCTCGCTGCATTCCTCGACCACGAATGGGAGGTGCTGGTGCAGCGTCGCCGCACGGAAGGCCGATATACAGCCGAGCTGAGGAGGGCTCATCCCAGCTCGTGACTTCCGACCAGGCACACAACGTCCTCTAGTGCATGTGTAACTCATGTCTTAGACGGAACTGTACATTTTTACTTAGTGAACTTTGTATTTCAAGAGAACAATTCAATGTAAATGAGTATATTGAGTGATGGTCTAATATTTAAAGATTGTTGTAAATATTCGGCACAATCCTGCAGCAATGGATTGTACAGAGTTAAACAAATCTTTTTATCGTTCTTGTTATTAAGTGAACTGTAATTTCACATGTTGCAATTCAGATCAACTCTCTCCCAAAGCACTCTTTGTTAGACTAGGCGACAGTAGTTCCGTCAGGTCATAGCAGTAAATTTCTCTATGGATAGGCCGCAGTGTTGCTGTAGCTCTGTATGTGGGTATTATCTTCGCCTGCAGCCGCCAGTACTGCGCAGTTGAAAGGTGACAGTGCTGCGATCTGTCAGGGATTTCATTATGCCGTCCCAATACCTTTCATTAACTGAGAGATAGTGTTTAACTTTTATTGGTTGTTGTTAGCTTTCTGAGTATAGCAGAGTAATTGAATTCTGACGACATTAGACTAATTTCCGAACGAATTCATGGAAATACAAGGAAGTGACAATTGATTGGTTAAGCAAGCAAGGGAAAGATTTATCTGCGGTAATACACTATTGGCCATTAAAACTGCTAAACCACGAAGATGACGTGCTACATACGCGAAATTTAACCGACAGGAAGAAGATGCTGTGATATGTAAATCATTAGCTTTTCAGAGCATTCACACAAGGTTGGCGTCGGTCGCGACACCTACAACGAGCTGACATGAAGAAAGTTTCCAATCGATTTCACTTACACAAACAGCAGTTGACCGGCTTTGCCTGGTGAAACGTTGTTGTGATGCATCGTGTAAGGAGGAGAAATGCGTATCATCACGTTTCCGACTTTGATAAAGGTCGAATTGTAGCCTATCGCGACTGCGATTTATCGTATCGCGACATTGCTGCTCGCGTTGGTCGAGATCCAATGACTGTTGGCAGAATATGGAATCGGTGGGTTCAGGAGGGTAATATGGAACGCCGTGCTGGATCCCAACGGCCTCGTATCACTAGCAGTCGAGATGACAGGCATCTTACCCACATTGCTGTAACGGATCGTGCAGCCACGTCTCGATCCCTGAGTCAACAGATGTTGACGTTGCAAGACAACAACCATGTGCACGAACAGTTCGACGACGTTTGCAGCAGCATGGACTATCAGCTCGGAGACCATGGCTGCGGTTACCATTGACGCTGCATCACAGACAGGAGCGCCTGCCGGTGGTGTACTCAACGACGAACCTGGGTGCACGAATGGCAAAACGTCATTTTTTCGGGTGAATCAAGGTTCTGTTTGCAGCATCATGATGGTCGCATCCGTGTTTGGTGACCTCGCGGTGAACGCACATTGGCGGCCTGTATGTCCGAGCGGTTCTAGGCGCTACAGTCTGGAACCGCGTGGCCGCTACGATCGCAGGTTCGAATCCTTACTCGGGCATGGATGTGTGTGATGTCCTTAGATTAGTTAGGTGTAAGTAATTCTAAGTTCTAGGGGACTTATGACCTTAGAAGTAAAGTCCCATAGTGCCCAGAGCAATTTTTGAACGCACATGGGAAGCGTGTATTCGTCATCGCCATACTGGCGTATCACCCGGCGTGGTGATATGGGGTGCCATTGGTTACACGTCTCGGTCACCTCTTGTTCGCATTGACGGTATTTAGAACAGTGGACTTTACATTTCAGATGTGTTACGACCCGTGGCTCTACCCTTCATTCGATCTCTGCGAAACCCTACATTTCAGCAGGATAATGCACGACCGCGTGCTGCAGGTCCTGTACGGGCCTTTCTGGATACAGAAAATGTTCGACTGCCGCCCTGGCCAGCACATTCTCCAGATCACTCACCAATTGAAAACGTCTGGTCAATGGTGGCCGAGCAACTGGCTCGTCACAATACGCAGTCACTACTCTTGATAAACTGTGGTATCGTGTTGAAGCTGCATGGGCAGCTGTACCTGTACAAGCCATCTAAGCTCTGTTTGACTCAATGCCCAGGCGTATCAAGGCCTTTATTACGGTCAGAGGTGGTTGTTCTGGATACTGATTTCTCAGGATCTATGCACCCAAAAAGGTAATCGCATGTCAGTTGTAGTATAATATATTTGTCCGATGAATACCCGTTTATCATCTGCATTTCTTCTTGGTGTAGCAATTTTAATGGCCAGTAGTGTATGAAATATTATATTTTGCTGTAAAACTCTGAAACTTGCTGTTGGTTTATAGAGAGGCTATCGAACCAGGCAAATAATGGGGTATACGAAAACTGTAAAGTTGATCAGTGTAGCATGAACTCAACCATGCGACACCTATAGTGCTGTGATCGCCCTTTGTGTGCTGGACTGAACATGTGAATCAATCGAAACATAGGCCTCTTCTCCCGCGATTTGTTCAGAGCCGCTTTTATTAGGAAGCTTTGCTTTGTGTGACCTCTGACCTGCTAGCTTTCGAGAAGCTCCAGGACGACCTGACGCGAAAAGACTATCTAGGTAGCGTAAGAATGAAAGTGTAAACAGAAAAGAGGACACGATGCGAGCGTGTGCTGCAAATAGTACTTTTTATAATTTCACTTGAGTGTGATTATTATTCAAAGCGACTGCCAATTCGTGTGCTAAACACCCCGCAAGGATAGTTCTTCCAATAAATAAAGTGTGTCTGAATCCCTAAGAAAATGTTTGAATTCTCATTGTTAATCGGCCAGCAGCGTATGTACAGGGGAATCAAGATGAACACATCAAGTGACATGCGATCGTGCGAGATTTGCGTAAAGGTGTCTCAGGAGGAATGGTCAGTATTTAGCAATGTGACAGGAACGATCACTCGAAGCAAAAATGTCTAGCAAACATGGGCTCCAAAGTAGTTACGTTAAGAGTTATGAGCATTTCTTCATCTTCAATATTGTGAAACAAATCCTTTTTACTGCACCCTATTCTCCATATTTTTAGAACTGGTAGTATGGACCAAAACAAGAAAACGTCCGGTAAATATGGGCTTAAAGTGCAGACGTTATGAGATACCAACACTTGTCTATCTTCTCCACAATGAAACAAGTCCCTGCTACTGAATTGGCGCTTATCTGTCCTAATGTATGCTTTTTAGAGCCCATGTTTAGTATACTTTTTTGCTTCAAATGATTGTTCCTGTCATATCACTGAATATTGACCATTCCTCCTGGAGAGCTCTCTAGAAGACGCGATGTTAGTGGAAAGAACACGTGCGGTGTGAACCTGTAGTGTTCCAGTCCACTTACAAGACCTTGTGAAATGATTGGTAATTACAGCCATCCTCCATCTTTATGTTTTCAGCAGTAATGACGAGTGGAGATGCTACAATACCAATTAATGGTTGATTTTCATTTTCTTTATTTGACTGAGCCTGTGTTATGTTTCAACTTCGTATATATACATATCTTACGTCCGAAACATAGGCTGTGAGGACTCATTTACGTTTCGCAAAGCGCGTAAATTTGCGTTTCTCTACTTCAAGAGTTAGTTCCTAGTCACTGCAGTACTTGTATTGTTTTTAGATCTGACTGAATATTACTGCATATTGTACCACACAGAATTTCCTCATCGATACTTGCACCATCTACAAAAGCCCAGCATTGGAATTAGTTGTATCATTAACGTACGAGTAACACAAAGAACAACGAAAGTGCCACATTCGCCCTCGGCTCATGATGTATCAATTTCATATTTGTAGACAATGATAACGTGCTGCGTCTTGGCTATTGCAAAATCTTCCATCCAGTTGCAGTCTCCATAATTTACTTCGGTCCTCGTCCTTACGGCAAGTTTCTGCGTTGCAAGAATTCGTTTGAATATCGTGGAAGCGAAGCACTTAGAAATTCTTATAAATACATTAGTACACTACCTGCGAAATTTAGACAGCTCACCTCTACATGTTGTGGAATCTCACCAACAGCACTGTCTCATAATTTGTTATTGGAAGTCAGACACACCTTCCAATCCCTTTGCTTCTTTTCTCCTTCTTGGTTGTCTTCCTCGCGTTCATTTACACCGGCCGACAGGTTCCTCACGGAGCGTCGGATCCCATTCGTCTGTTTTCAGCTGGGTCGAGAAGTTTAGGTGAGGTTCGAATATATTCTATGTACGAAGTTAGATTTTAACCTCCGAGGAAGGGCTGGATACCACGACGCGTGGGTGTTTGGAGATGAGTGCTGCAATGCGGCGTTTGTTTAAAAAAAAGTGCTGAATGCATGTAAATCAGCTACATCTGTCTCGAAAACATCAATGTGAGTACTGTGTACTCTGCCTTCAGTTATTGGTATTGCCAGGCAAGTTTTACGAATGCATGAGCTGAAGGGAAAACGCCATGCCAGAAAAGTTAAAATCCTTTTTACTTTGTGCCGCCACTTTCCTTCCCTCGCCACTTTTAAGGTAACATGCCTTAACTGATGCTTTACATATTTATACGCTTGTAATACGAAAATGCGTAGTTTCAGTAATACACCGCACTGAGGGCCTCTCAAAACGCGTGGTTGCGAGTATAGTTTATTATGCTAAGTGACAGGATGTGCGACTAGAGTGTACAAAGGTTTTGCCAATGAGATTATGTACATGTAATGATTAATTTACGTAGTAAATGTTGATGTTTGTATTATATGATGCATGGGTGAAATCCTTCTGTGAATCAGCAAGTATTATTTAATTAATGAAAGGTGAATTTGCGGTTTCACACGAGCGCACTTTATTCTAATAATTGTGAAAATTAATGCAATACTGGTAGTATATTTAGTTAATCACATTCTAGTGCTGGAAACGTCACTGCTCTTTAAACACTTGCTAATGGATTTGAGAAAGCAAGCGACAAGATTTCTGGTGGCAGTATTATTTCAGATTAAGTGTAGCTTTTAATAAACAAATCAATTATTTTTCAATGTCTTTTAGTACCCTTACAAGAACCATAGCTCCAAACTTCGATATAGAATAAATTAAAAATTTCGTAGTGTTGCGGGTGTAAGAGTGAAAATATTAGCTTTTCAATTGCCATCCAACATATCACACTTCGAAAATGTACTTCTCACATCGCGATATAGGCCTAATTAATGGAAAGATGCAATCGCAGATGTCAAATATCAAACTTTCACTTCTACTTTCATTTGACCTAGAATGCGACTTTAATGTCAGTATCAGCGTTTTTAATGGAGTTCGAATCATACCTCCTTATTTACTCGAAATCTGTTTTGTTGAATTTATTTGAAGTTGTGCAGACGTACTTCAGTTAACGTTCAATGACTGTCATTCAGCATACGTGTGAAAGATAAACATCAAGTTTAGAATAAGATACTCTGCAGACCTAAAGCATTGAAATGTATGAACACATACGCAAACCACATTTGCAAACCACTTCATGTAAAAGAATCACAACCCTACTGGCATAAAAATGCCATTAAGCAGTAATAATAATTTGTAGACAATTTAACTCCACATCCTAAACCAAAAGAAGATAGACCATAGTAACTTTAAGCATAAGATCCTTGTTACATGAACAAATTATTTTTCGTGGCTATAAGGTACACCTTAAATTTTGTCTACTTGCTATTTCCATTAAAACTCGATTTCACTCGATAGATCACGAACTGCATCCCGATTATCAAATGTTTTATCCTCAGAACACCACAAACTCATCGTTTCATTAAACTTATCAGTTTCTCACAGTCCATGTTTCGTGACGTGTCCGCCATTGTGACTGAAAAAACAAACTGATTTCAGTGTCACCGACTGTCTTTCGATATCTGTCCGTTCGGGCGAGGAGACCGGCTACATTCTGACAGCTCACGTTGTGGCGTACTGATTTGAAAAGATCGGTTGTTTCCGGCAGATGTCGGTCGCCAGGCGAACACACTAATACCGGTGCTACTGGTACAGTAGCGTTAGGCTGGGGCTACACAAACGGAGTGTACCCCAATGCAAGACGTACGGAGGAGGGACGGACGCTGCTAGCCGCGTAACTAAATGCGGAGTCCGAAATATCACGTCGTCTACAGTGCCTTTAAAAAATTGTCTTGTGTAAATGAAGCAAAGAAACACTCGTCTAGGTAGTTAGTTTCCCGTTAAAACTTTTCCTTTTTCCGTTAAAAAGTTAAAAACCACAGTATTGGAATTTGTGTGTTCCGCGTTGTGTAACCTTTTTCCTTTGATGGTGAGGAAACTTTTAGATTAAAAATTAAGTTCTTTCACACCTTTTAGTTGTACATCGTGATTTCCTTTTCGTAATTGTTCATTTTTATCATGATAATTCAAAAATAACGAAAATATCGCGTGCTTTTCGGAAAGTTTCCAGTGAAAACTGCAGTGTCTGACTAATTTACGTTTGATGAATGTTAGATGACTATGAAGTGTACTGTAGCTAACATATAGAAATTGTTTCTAGCTTGGAAGGAGATACATACCTCTTTGCAGGCCCGGGTGAATGAGTGATACGCATTGGCGCTTGACTGGTACACCCTACGACGCGCCAAATCGAGGCTGTAGCCGTATACCTTTCCGTAATTGTACCGCATTTCTCTTTCGCATGTCATTTACGAAGACAGTTACAGTAACACTTAATGTTAACATTGCATTGAGTGTTTTTAATTTTAAAAGTAGAGAAGACATTGGCAGATTCAGGAGCAGGGTTAGCTGTATATTGTGTACAGTTTTTTTTCTTATCCTTAGTAACAGGTTTAATTGCGAAACATCCAATCACTATTACTGCGACAAAATTTAAGAAACAAAGTGAAAAAATTAAGAAAGCTAACCTTGTAGCAATTTATCTTGCGATTAAATGTCAATAGAAGTTGAAGAGATGAAAGGAAAATAGTGCTTTTCACCCTAGTACAGCCAGAAAAGTTCTTAAAATAAAGATAGTTCGCTTCGTAGGTTCCAGGAGATCAAGCAAGTAGACTGAATTTTTCTCCTTCTTTTTCTAAGCCGGTACTCACGATGGATGTTCGAAAATAGGAAGTAGTGGCGTGCGTACTGTCAAAGTTTTCGAAAAAAAGAAGAATGCACCAAAAATATGGGTGCATCCAGTAGTGAGTAGTCGGTTATTACAAAGAGCATTTTACGTTTTGTTTCACGAGCTACGAGAAGATGGATAGAAAATCTTTAAGTATTGCAAAATGTCTCTCTTAAGCGTCGATGAGTTACATCACACGTTTACAAACGCTTTAAAGAAGCAAAACACGATCACGAAACTACCTATAGCTTCAATGCAAACGTTGGATAAAACTTAAATTATAGTGCATCAGTATTCTTTCTCCCCCAAAAATAATCTCAGCTAAAAATAAAGCAACTCAATAATGTGTATTACCGTTTTCAATAACACTTTCACGTCAATTTTTTTCCAAAAAAGATGTTTAGGCCAGTAAACAAACAAGTTCCATTTTCTTTTCCTTGCTGTTATTATTGAAAAGTTGCAAGTAAATCTGTCTTTTGTCAGTATAAGAGATTTCAGTTATCTTCAAGTAAATTAACAGAATGGATATCCAAACAAAGAAGGAGAATAACTCCTTTTGGTTCGCTTTTATGTAAAAAAAAATACTTAGAATCAACAAACGCTGGAGAAACCGAACGCAATTGTTCTGTAGACGTCACAGATTTTTTGGATTGATACTGTTGAGATGGCATGTCCGGTAATTGAGGAGCTGCACCCTGGTTGTAAACATTTCCTGGTGTATGTAATGTCTGATAATGTCCTGGTCTTCTTGCATGCACTGGTATACGTTGCACAGGTTGCTGACTCGCTGCGCAACAACCACGTAAAGATTTCGATTTTGCATTTCACATTTGCTGAAGAGTAGTAAAACCTTCACAACGGAATTTAAGTTTTTGATCCATATCGAATTTTCGCACACTGGACAGTAAAGAATCAAAAAACGATTTGTCTACGTCCTCAGATGACGTTTAAGCAATTCGAGCACTATCCAGAAATTTGCATAGTTTAGCTTCAAGATTTGGTTTTTACTCTTCGCTCTGTCATTTTCTTTTGTGGAATTGATGAGCTAACTGATGCCTGCTCAGGTATAAAGCGTCATCTGATGTTACTGGACTGCCGTTGTTGTCTTCTGGCAGGACCAATCTCAAAGCAAGTTCCACTTGCTGTATTTCGTATTCGTGTAGACATGAAACTGAATTTTTCGATTTTCAAACGGATGCCAAGAACCCCAGCGGTCGGCATAGACGAATTTAAATCTTTTTACTGCTTCTGAACCAGACTAATTCACTTTCTTTATATTCGTATATTTCTGGTAACGGTTCCTGTTGTTACTCCACTTTCGTTGAGACTTCTGGCGTACAAGCAAGAAAAATGAAACGGAAATTTAACGTAAGTTTAAAATTTTTAATACCATTAAAGAATGAATAAATATTGGCCGTAAATGTCTTATATTTATACCTTTGTTTCAAGTTGTTTGGCGACTGGTTGTATAGTTAGTTGATCTGCACTATACGCACAGAATTGCTAAGTCCACAGGCAGTGATAGTGAAAACAGTGTGCTGTGCGATTTGGGGCTGACTGCGTGACAACTGCCTACGTCAGCCGACAGAGGAGGAGTGAAGGAATATCGCGAAAGGATTCCAAACCCGTGCAAGTTTCCCAAACTGTATATGAACAATCGATATTAAACCTATCCGGCTGCTGAAGCCAAAGACGGGTGGTTCACTGTTCTACAATTGCAAGCACTTCTTTTCCACTGTTCTTCTATCAGTGGAAGATTAGTTTCTGTTCACAATGGATCGTTTGGAAAAAAATCGGACAGCACAATTTTTAAAAATCAGTGTCGTGGAAACATTCTAAAGGAAAATACGTTTTATATACCTGAAATATCTGTCGCGTAAGTACATAGAATGTTCCTTCGGCTTGCTGTTGAACAAGTGGCGCGTGCTTCAGTAGTCCATGAATGTGAAATTCGATTTTTCTGTTGACATAACAAAACCATGTTGCCTTGTGCATAATTACAGTAATCAGACATTATGGCCACCTACCTAATAGCCGAGATGTCCACCTTTGGCACGAATAACAGCGACGACGTGACGTGGCATGGAAGCAGTGAGGCATTAGTAGGTCGCTGGAGGAAGTTGGCACCACATCTGCTCGCACAAGTTCATTCCCTTAAATTATAGGAGGAGAGCGATGAATTCTGCCATCACTTTGTCATATCCCAGATGCGTTTGATCGGGTTCAGATCTGGCTGGTTGTGGACCAGCACATCATTTGGAACTCGCCACCGTGTTTCGTGAACTACTCCATCACACTTCTGGCCTTGTGACATGCCACATTATCTTGCTGAAAAATGCCACTGCTGTCGGGAAACATGATCGTCATGAAGGGTGATAATGACGTTGTTTGGTTTTTGGGTTGCTCAACTGCGCGGTCATCAGCGCCCATAAAAATCCCAATTTTTACACAGTCCATTTTTTAAGCTGTCCAATCTAGCCACTGTACGAATGATGATGATAGTGATGGAATGATGAGGACAACACAAACACCCTGTCCCTGGCCGGGAATCGAACCCGGGACCCCATGGTCATGAAGGGGTGTATGTGGTTTGCAACCAGTGTACGATACTCCTTGGTCGTCACGGTGCCTTGCACCAACTCCACTGGACCCATGGACGCCCACATCAATGTTTCCCAGAGCATAACTGGAGCCGCCTCTAGCTTGTCTCTATCCGAAAGTACAGGTGTCAAGGAGCTGTTCCCCTGGAAAACGACGGGTTTGCACCCTCCCATTGGCGTAATGAAGAAGGTATCGGGATTCTTCATACCATGAGACACGCTGTCACTGCGCCTACGTCCAGTGCGATGGTCACATGCCAATTGCAGAAATAGTTGGCGATGCCATGGTGTTATTATTGGCACATCCATGGCTGCCGAGAACCATCGTTAGGAGCGCTCGATACACTGTGTGTTCGGACACACTTGTACTCTGCCCAGAATTAAAGTCTGATGTTAGTGCCCTCACAAATTGCCGCCTGTCCTGTTTTATCAGTCTGCCCATCCTACGATGTCCGACATCTATCGAGAGGTGTCGCCGGCCAATCCTACAACGTCTGGACATGGTTCCATCTCGGTTTCACCACAGAACTTCTCGTACATCCTTCAAGTTTGTGCAGTTTTTCCGAAATGCTCCTGTCGAGCCTCCGGATCATCTGAACATGCCCTCGGTCAGACTCAGATAGATTCCGCGCCTTCCCCATTCTATGAGGGTAATCCCAAAAGTAAGGTCTCCTACTATCTTATTAGTACATAGACCTGTTTATTTCTAAAATGGTTTACATCAGTTTACAGTTTAAAAATTAAGCTATTTTTTTGACATAATCGTCATTTCTGTCGGTGTATTTTTGTAGACGCAGTGGCAGTTTTTGTTTGCCCATGTCATACAATCTCGCCGCCGGCTCCGCGGCTTTGGCGAAGAAGGATGCCGCCACAGGCGTGATTGTTGCTTGGTCTTAGGTGTAAAGTGGTATGCCCAGGTTTCGTCACCCGTGACAATTGAGTCCACAAAGTTGTCCTGTTAGGCTGCAAGGCGGCGAAGAAACGCGCGGGAAACATCAACTTGTTGCCGCATGTGGCTCTCAGTCAGCATGCGTGGCACCTATCTTCCGGGTAATTCAATGTTTGCGTTAAAATTCTGTGAGTGGTGCTTAGGGAAACCTCGGGAACCAATGTGCAGAGATCATCCAGAGTGATCCGCTGATCTTCGGGCATGCTTTGCTCAACCTTCAACACTGTCTCCCCTGAAATTGATGGTCTCCCGCTCCTTTGATCGTCGTGAATTTCGGTCCGACCATCTGCAAACTCTCTACATCACTTACGAACATTTTTAACATCCATGCACGACTCACCATACACTTCCGTCAGTTGGTGATGTATTTCAATCGGCGCAGTTCCCTTTGCGTTCAGAAACCGAATAACTGCGCGCAATTCGCACTTGGCGGTAACATCCAACGGGAGCTCCATTGGCAACGGCTCCCAAGTCAAGACTGAGCGCCTCTGAGCGGGCTGGGCATGTTTACACACAGCGCGTGAAGCACTCTTCGTAACATAGTGACCAACTGCCACACAGAGTTCTCTACTTATAAAAAAATAGACCTTGCTTTTGGGATTAATCTCGTACATCCGGACAGCACGCCCACTGAGACTACATGGACCGTGCGTGTGTCTGACTAGCAGTCATTCCTCGCCAGGTGACGCTGCTACCAGCTGGACGAGTTTATATCGGTGGCTGATCATAACGTTCTGGCTGACCAGTGAATGTACGTGAGAGAGATGGACATCAAATTGAAGAAATTTATTGCGAAAGGTTTGAGTCCACCACAAACTTGGTTGAAAGAGGAAGTGTGTCATCCGTAGCAAACAGAGCTGCAATGAAAAGTTATTTTTTAATGAGGCTGTAAAGCAATCTAATGTGTTGGGTAGAGTGGGATATGAAGAGTCATGCGCATTTAATTTTCCTTTACATGTACAATTTGATTAATTTGGTGGTAACATCTTGCTATTATCGCTAGCTGTACCTGTAAATTCACCTCAGACGTAATGAAGCAAACTAATCTGCTTCTGTTGGCACTTTATCACGCTATCTAGAAACCCGTCTGAGAGCAGTGTTTAATGAACCTGATTTGTTTAATATTCTTTTTTTAATGATATATCACTCTATCCAGTATCGTAACTGTTCAAGGCTATCATCTGGCTTAATTGATGTTATGCGAAAGAATAGATAGCGTTCCTGTCATTATTGACGAGTCTTACATTTTTTCAGATATACTGTACTTCTGTTTTGCTACATTGTGCATTGTTGTTACATTATCAAGATGTAAAACATCAACAATAGGAGAAATGTAAGAGTTTCTCAATACGTATCACTGTCGAAGAATCTCTGAATACAATTATGTAACGAGTTTGGCGAAACTAGTTCACTAATTTTGTTGCAGCTCCTACTGACATTTTAACCAAAAGCATTACTATAACAATGAAGACGTGAAATGAAAAATTTACTAACGGATACTCTCCCAGTACTTAAATGGTCTGAGAAATCATGACATAATGCAGAGCAAGTTTTATGCGACACTGTATCTTTCTTATTTCGATCCTTGCATTCCCCCGTCCTTATTTGTCATATACACGACCTCTTCTTCATCTCCATTATAAGAATCTCCGTGTCGATTCTCTGTGGGGCTAAGAAGACCCGTTGTGGTAGCCACTTTGTAGTCGGACACACGCAATGCGGCACGCATCCTTACGTGCTGTCCACTGGCAACTCCGTACCCAGCACTGACCGCCGTCAGCAGGTCCTTCTTCGCACACCCACCTCACCGGCCGTGTGAGCTGCCCAATTCACTCTCGTGGCGCTTAGCAGTGTGGCTGCAGTCGCGCGGTATCCGTCTCGCTACGGGTGATGCGGCTAGAATGCGCGCTCCAGCGCAGCTGCCGTTCCGCAAATATTCGTTCTTGTGGACTCAGGCTAAGATAGGTCAACGCGGCGGCATGAATAAAAGACAGAGAGGAGCTACCATGTCTGGACATGCCTCCAGCTACACCGTCAAGGAAGTTGCCCGAGCCGGCCTGAGTGGCCGTGCGGTTCTAGGCGCTACAGTCTGGAGCCGAGCGGACGCTACGGTCGCAGGTTCGAATCCTGCCTCGGGCATGGATGTATGTGATGTCCTTAGGATAGTCAGGTTTAATTAGTTCTACGTTCTAGGCGACTGATGACCTCAGAAGTTAAGTCGCATAGTGCTCAGACACATTTGAACCATTTGAATTTGCCCGATTTGTTGCTGTATCGAAGTGGACTGTGCAACTGCTTACAACGAATGTTGTACCATCCACAGCCATGTAACATGGTGTGAGAAAGACTGGACCTGAAAAGACCGTAAGGCCCAGAAACCATAGGTGTGTGACGTGCCTTCTTAATGTCAGTTTCAAACAGACAGGAAGGCTACTTTTAGTGAAAGTCTTGCAAAAAGCACTGCCCATAGCCGCACATAAAACTCGAAACTAATAAAGCAGGTTGCACTTCTTAACTGGAAACTGTGCGTGTGCCAGAATCTCTCGCTAGAAATGAGAAAACTATTAGTTTCGAATTCCGATTACGGTGACTGATTTTGAATCGCCTTTTCTACCTTACGCTGTAACACGAACATAACTGTTCAAATTACTTTTGATGTATGTGATACCAAATAATGTAAACTTCATCTGACTATCTATAAGTCAGCTTGAATAAAAGAATGGTTATCAAAAATACTCATAATGACTTGGCCGTCAATGGCACGCAATGGTTAACTGTTAGGTAACAAAAACTATGCTTCTTATAAAAACGCTTCTGTTGAACTTACATCAAATTCTGTAAATGAAAATTGTTTCTAATATCTCTCAAAGGTTCATTTAGTCCCTGCAATAGTTCCTTATCTTGGAAACGGATAACCCGGCTCTGTTCGATTTGTGCTGTGAAAATGATGAGCTGAAATACATCACTACTCGACAGTTTTCGTTCTTAATATTTCAACCAGTCTACATTAGGAAATTATAATTCTTTCATCCTCTTTTTATAAAAAAATGATAAACACTGCTCACTCAAGGGTGCAAGAGCTGACAATGCAAGTTTTTACCAAGCACATTTTTCATTTACACAGTAAGGATAATCTTCAGTGAAATATTTCGTAAATAAGTAACAGGCTGTAAATAGTCTTCACGGGTTGCCGCCGCATGACGTTGAGTAAATTCCACTGAGGAATTTGCACAACGTTACCCGGCGGCAACCCCGTGAAGACCATTTACAACATAACCGCCGAGAAAGCTTGAAGAGTCACAAGTAAGAGATTGTTTGCGATCAGATCGAAATCTTTCAATAACACGTAAAGAACTCGGACTAACATTAGCTTTTACTGTACCGTAGCATAATCTCCCTCACCATTGTCATACACCATACTGAACACTTTCAACAGGCACTTCATTAAATCACGCAGAATTTACTCTTCTAAATTCCTAATGAAATATTTTTGACTTTGGTGAAGGAAACTACTAAGAATTTACAACACATGACGGATAATTCTTCCCGGATACGAACACGCTGATAGTGTTAAAGGCAATGAAATCTATACACGTCATTAATTACTAAACTAGCGATTGCAGCAAAACAAACTCAATACAAGTCACATTTTCTTCCAAATGAGCCATCTCTCTGTACAGTTATATCAAATCACCCTCTACCGTAAATTATGCATCACGGATCATCTCAAGTAAATACCTTTCTGAGGCACCCCCGCCATCCAAACTCCTCGCCTTGTCATCATACTACTCTCTCTCTAGGTACTCTCTCGGTTCTAGCCGCTTCAGCCCGGAACCGCGCTGCTGGTGTGGTCGCATGTTCGAATCCTGCCTCAGGCATGGATGTATGTGATGTCCTTGGGTTAGTTAGGTTTAAGTAGTTCTAAGTCAAGGGAACTAATGACCTCAGATGTTAAGTCCCATAGTGCTCAGAGCCATTTGAATTTGAGCTCTCTCACTCGCTCTGTTGCCGACAACTGCCTGCGACTCCTTCGCTCGCCAGGGCTCTTTCCAGTAATACCACAACCTCTGGTAGCCACAAACTACGCATCATTCATGTGTTCGGCATAAAAAGATGCTCAGAGTGTTGAACATTCCAAATAAACTGTCAAGGATACCAAACAAACTGATATTTCTCATGATCCAAGCACTGATTGTAATTAACAACTAAAGCCCTCCGAAGCGACGTAGGTGATGCTGTGACAAGTGATTTAACGTGAGACACATGGGTTCTCAAATGTTTGGAAATACTCCGGAAATGTATAACAAATGTTGAATATATGGAATGACCAGATGACGTACTTCACAGCACGTACAGAGGTTGAGCCTATCGTTCCATTGCGTTCTCGTCATTCCAAAGTATTCAGGCCGGTGTGGTTCTGGGCCTACGTGCGCGACTCTGGTGCATGGACCTCAGGGTTCGATCTTGGGTCTGCGATGGAGTATTTTTTGCACTGCGACAGACAATTCTGTGTTTACATTGATGTAAGAGTTCTTACTAAATGTACCGATATTGCGATCTCCCAGCATAAACTATCGCATTAGTTGCTTGATTTGGAGGAGAGGACCAAACAGTGAGGTCATCGATCCCATGTGATTAGGGGAAGATGGGGAAGGAAGGCGGCCGTACCCTTTCAGAGGAACCATCCCGGCATTTTCCCGAAGCGATTTAGGGAAGTCACGTAGAACCTAAATCAGGACGGATGGACTCGGGTCTGAACCGTCGTCCTCACGAATGCAAGTCCAGTGTGCTAAGTACTGCGCCACGTTGCTTTGTCTACCATGTTAAGTCACAAGTAAATGAGTTAAGCTTGTGAATTGCGTCGTTGCCAGTAAGTGACTAAGTTTTCTTTACTAAGTAAATGAAACCTGGTGGTAGGCAAGGGAAGGCGGGATTCGGTTACGATGTGAACGGGGCCGTAATCAGTTACTATTTGTTGCCTTTTACAGTTACAAACGTGTATTTTTAAAACAGTAATTCCATATTCAACAAAAATAAAAAGATACCATACGTTAAATGAAACAATAAGATTACTGTTACCAGTCACTGTTAATTGTTTCCACGACGCGTTTCGAAGGTTTAAACCTCCATCATCAGGTGGATATACATCAGTTAATATGGCATTTGTGTGTTTGTGTTGTGTTACGATTTCTTTGGAGGAAGTTGTGACACTGTCTCCAGTGGTCACAGGATCCTTTCACAGTCGTAACACATCACATGAACACTATCATATTGTATTGTTTATACAATATGATAGTGTTCATGTGATGTGTTACGACTGTGAAAAGATCCTGTGACCACTGGAGATAGTGTCACAACTTCCTCCAAAGAAATCGTAACACAACACAAACACACAAATGCCATATTAACTGATGTATATCCACCTGATGATGGGGGTTTAAACCTTCGAAACGCGTCGTGGAAACAAATAAACAGTGACTGGTAACAGTAATCTTATTGTTTCATTTAATGTCAGTAACAGTCACGGTAAAGCCTAACCTAAAAATGTTCGCATTTAAAGATACCATACGTTATTAATGAAAGAATAAACAACTCTGTAAATAATAGTGTTTTCAGCGCATTACAATTTAGCAAATCACCATAACATACAGAAACAACAACTCAAAAAAAAAAAAAAGGAGCTACTGTGATCACGGCTGAAGGCCTTACACGCCAAGAATGGCAATAAATTAAGAATGATTAAGAACTCGCTGCAATTACAACTTGCAAGTACTGAAATATTAGAAAGTAAGTGCACACAAACACAGCACAAGGTATCAGATGCCAGGAATGGCAGTAAATAAGGTTTCAAGGCTTGCTGCTAAAAACAAATATCCTATTATTTTTTCAAATCAAATGGCTACAATCACGGCTGAAGGCCTTACATGCCAGGAACGGCACTTATATTAAAAAGTGTAGAAGCCTACTCTCAAACCACAAATACAATAGCAAAAATTAACTAAAAAAAAAGAAAACAAGCAACTGATCCAGGCGGTGCTCCAGGAATCGACCTTCAAAAAGGTCCGGCAACCAAAACTTTCGCTAGCGATGAGATAGGCAGCCAAGAGATGCATTCACTTCACAAGATGGCAACTCAGACTAGTGGCAGTCTAACGAAAGACTAATGACAATCTTGCTGAAGCTACCTGACGTCCGATAAACCAAATGCAACGATGGAACAATACGCCGAGGCCGAAACCGGCGGTCTGCACTACGTCCCCAGAATACTGTGTTTAGAGCGCCCGGAACGGGAAAGGAACCACTACCAGATTTCCGTCCGATTCCACAAACCCGAAAATCTGAACAAACAAGTCGCACTACAGAACACCAGACAAACTAACAGTAACGAAAGCCCCACTCGACTTTCATGCGAGGTAAAACCAAAATGCAACCAACCAGAACCAGCAACCACACGTCATTACGGAAACAATCGCAAAGCGAGCCAAAACCAAGTACCAAATGAGTGACGTCAAACTCATTAGGCACACAAACGCACACTGAACTCACTGTGACAAGTCTGATGACGGTTGTCAGAATGAAACAAATCTCTTCACTGCTGTATTAATTCACAGTTGAGTAACCACACCGTCTAATTACTAACCCAAGTGCTTTTAACACGGTAGGGTCTTCAAGTACTAAGTGCAGATCCACCAATCGCCACATGACGGCAAGATCATAATCTGTCACAACATAACATACGCACTACGGGGCCAACACGGGTGACTGACTCCGCTCTACTTGGATTGAAATGCACTCATCTTAAAGCTTGTTGGATCCGGTTTACGACGAGGTCGTGCAACGTCGTGACCACAGTCCGTCCAAACGGCAGTCCAAGCGTGCCGCCAGCGGTCCCGACGTGTTCTCCTCTGCGTGGACCTGGCTCCTCCTCAGTCCCCCAACGAACTTGCCCACTCACACGACCAAGAAAAACCACGATGTCGCTCCCAAGACAGGGCAACAGTTACTACATGTTCATAACCGCCGCTGCTGCCACCAGCGGACAGGCAATGCTTACGAAGCCGAGTGGCGCCAGTCAACACAAGAAGAAGACAAACCACCGCAACCATGCCAACCAAACGATACCGTCTGGCCTGCAAGAGAGGGCAGAAACCTACCAACAGCACCAACACTAGCCGCAGCACATCTCAGTAACGTCTGTAAACAAAAAAGACGGGGAAAATGGAAAGAACCACAAAATAAGAATAGCTCCAACTTGGTTGCAGGGAGGACAATAATTTTGAAACTTCTGGATTTACAACAGATCATATTTAGAAAAGGCGTTCGGTATTTGCTCCTTCTGCTCGAATGGAAGTATTGCATCACTCTATCAGCCTTTCGCGCTCAAGGCCAACTGCTGAATGTGCGGTGAGGCACGCCATATAGTGACGTCAGGTGATCAACATTTGTCGTCCATTTTTGGGTTATTTCCCGACATTTGCGACCCCTTGTGCCTTACATTTAATTACTTATCGCAGCCTCATCTACGTCGCTTCGGAGGTTTTTAAACGTTGATAAGAATCACTCTGTATGCATCTTTCATAACCATATCTCCTAATATGTACACCTTTGTAGCTGCACCTTTACAGTGTTCCAGTCAACACAGAAACTGGACAGCTGCTGACCAGAAGCATGGAGTGTGATCCATAGGGTCGTGATTTTCCTTCGCTTCAGATACTGCAATGTGGCGCGTGCACTGACGTTCAAATGAGACGTTTAACCCACAGCAAGTGGAGTGTGTGGTTGAAGGCAAATGTAGTTCTGTGCATCTGATGGGTGTTTTTCGTACCATTAGTTGGAGCAAATAATTCACGTTACCGTAACAAGAACTGGGATGTATGCTAAAATAGTCTCGGTGGCCAAGTGTCGCCCTTTGTGCAAAATTTTCGTGATCAGTTT
Organism: Schistocerca gregaria; assembly: GCF_023897955.1. NCBI lineage: Eukaryota > Metazoa > Arthropoda > Insecta > Orthoptera > Acrididae > Schistocerca > Schistocerca gregaria. Next base: position 454,703,612 of record NC_064926.1, on the reverse strand, counting down.
GCTGAAGACGCTGTCGACTTGTAAGATGACGACAGATATGTTCACACTGCAGCATGCATACTGCCATGTTTTGTCAGACGCTTAGGCACCTCATCGCACCTCGATTCGTCTGCTAAATAACCCGATCTTAGGAACACAGATAAGTCTGGGGCTGTTTCGAAAAGTAGGTTAAAGGAAGCAGTTGTCGGCCCCAAAATATGGTTTGCTCTAAGCGTAGAATCATCAAACAGCTTCTGCAGATGGATTGGAAATAGTCACTTCTGGGTTGTCTTCCTTCCCGTACTGAGGGCGCTACGAAGGCTGCAGTCGGTGTTTCTCGATATCAACACGATATCTTCGGAGTGATTAATTTTTATGGTTTTTGTAGTTTATATGTTGTTGTTGTTGTTGTTGTGGTCTTCAGTCTTGAGACTGGTTTGATGCAGCTCTCCATGCTACTCTATCCTGTGAAAGTTTCTTCATCTCCCAGTACCTACTGAAACCTACATCCTTCTGAATCTGCTTGGTGTATTCATCTCTTGGTCTCCCTCTACGATTTTTACCCTCCACGCCGCCCCCCCCCCCCCCCAATACTAAATTGGTGATCCCTTGATGCTTCAGAACACATCCTACCAACTGATCCCTTCTTCTAGGCAAGTTGTGCCACGAACTCCTCTTCTCCCCAATTCTACTCAATGCCTCCTCATTAGTTAAGTGATCGTAGTTTATATACATTCTTATAAATATTAGTTTTATGCAACAGTATTTAATTCTGCAGTGAAAAAGGTAAATTACGTGTTTTGATGCAATCCAGCCGTGGTAAAACGATCAAATAAATGAGCCTTATGTTTTTTTCTGAATCCTATGGATATTGGAATCCAAACGATAGTTATTTCCCCATTAATTACTTTTTTGCACAGTGCATGTGTAATATGTATCATTTCTCGTAAGTTATAGTGCTATGTAAACATTAAAATGTAATCAACGTCCGGAAAGCTTTGACGCTGAGATAGGACGAACTTGATGATATGCACTCTATTCAGTTGTTACGACGGAAAAAGAAACATAGGTTCTCATTAATGGGTGAATCCCTCTGGGACACCTCAACCAGGAGCGCGGTATGACATTTACATTTCTGTCAGTAAACCTTGTGGTAGCGTGCTCGACAACCGGAATGTTACGGGGACACCGCCGCGCTGCGCTGTTCCAGCTCTGCCCCACGGGGCGCGGGCTGTGGCGCTGGCAGCTGTTATGGCGGGCAGGTAGGCTAACCCGCAAGCCATGTCGTGGACATACCGTGTACATACGTATGGCGTTACCGGTTATTTTGTAGTAACTGAAGTTGTTGGCAAAGCCACAGGCAACCAATGCTGAACGCGTTACTTTAATGCAGTCCAAATTATTGAGTTTTTTGTGATTGGAAGAACAATTGATCATATTCGTTTCGTATGAAAATGCCTTTTTCTTCCTGAAATCTATACTTATTTATGTTCCAGATGCGTTTCATCTTTCACATTGAGCCCTATTCATTGGCTTTAATGTCGAATTATGCACTTTTGATTTTATATACGGTACTCATATATTAGAAAACAGTTCACGTCATAATTTTTACGTTAATAAATTACTGCTTACAGTTATTCGTTTCTCCGGCTGAACTGTGCGTTTTCTCTCATCTGGCCATAGGTTAAAAGTCGCACTCCGACGATACTAATGAAATATCGGTACATTTTCAGCCAATGATCTACTTGTTTTGTTGTTTTCATGTTTCGTAAGCCTACTGCTTCTGAAACATCACTACTTCTCTGGCAGTAACTGCTCATTTTCCTTACGAGAAGTGCGAGTGATTTGTGTAATTTTTTCAACTGTTTTCTCTTTCTCTTTGTTTATGTAAGTGTTGCCAAATTCATGAAGTAAATTATACAAACGTAACAATCGTTCTTTCATTTTTACCTCTCTCTCTATCTATCTCTGTATGAGCGTGGGTTTCTGTCTCATTGTGAGTGCCTATATGTTTATTTCTTTGTATATATGTGTGCACGCTTTTTTTTACTTCACTGATGTTATTATGTTAAGCTATTTTTTGGGGGATGGGGTGGTGGTACTGTGACTAGTCAGGAAGGGGTTGCAGAAATTTTAAAGCGTATCTAGTCATTGTCAGGGAGTGGATATACAGTTCTAGGTGATCGGATGGTTCTATTTTGATTGCAGCACGAAAAAGGGGTTTGAGTTTATAAAACGAATATTAATAAACCTCTGAGGATAATAGCCACATCAACAAACTTGGTAAATGTTCAGTTTCAGGAAATTAAAAGCGAGTCACAGAAATCGATGAGCAAAGGCTAATGGCAGCTTATTTAGCTTTTCTCATTCTTAGAATGAGTCCTTACAATAAAATATGCCGGTATGAGGAGCTACCGATGCGACGATAATAATAATGCACTCTTATGTAAACATTGTTTATTTCACAGAGAGTCTGTCATAGGAAGACTAACTACTTCAGCATTCTATTGGTTCCTGATGTCACCATCAGCCACAACTTTCTTTATTTATCATCGGAACATTGTGTAATTCTGGCAGCATGAGTGCGTGCGTTTGACCCGTAATTAAACGATCTGGTGGTGTGAACAGAGGGGATTAGCCTTGGTGGAGGGTTTTTGATGTTGTCTGAAAGATGCGTAACATACTAACAAATCAAAGAAAATATTTTGCTGACTATATACTCAATGATGGAAGCTTTCGAGATAGGCTGTTACAGAGTCACAGAGCCTTATACTTCAACAAAATGCTAATAATAACAGGAAGAAAGTTCTGCCTTACAAAGCCTAGAAATTTTTTTTTAAAAAAAACCACTTAAGGATCCGAAAGCCAGTATCAGTGTTCGTGAGAGGATTGTTCGTGATTTATAGCATAACTTCATGAATATCGTATATTAAAAATGTTGGTGTTGGCCAGTGTAGTGATGGATGAAAGAAACGCACCAAGGCTCAGTACCAAAATCAGGAACTTCATACAAAAGCAATGTATGGAGGAGTAAATACCATACGGCTTACTTTAGAAGACAGACTACATCTAAACATTCATGGGTGTGGCTGTTTGTTCTATATCGTGTCTCCCTACCACTTTTGCGCAACGACACTCTGAGCGTGTGTTTTAGGGAATTGACTAGTTTGAACCTGGGTCCTACTGCTGGTAAGGAGACGCCAGACCACACATGACATGTAGAATTCAGAAGAGTTCAGTGAGACTAGCGATGATATAACCAAATACTAAATGATCTCAGCGTCAGTTCCACTGCACTCCCTGTAAAAGAATCTTAATACTAACTAAATATAGTGGAAAGGGTTCAAGGCTTTCCTATTTTTAGTTAGCTGGTAAAATAACGTCGAAAACGCAGTTAAATTTACCATTGGAAGTTTTATTCTACTCACAAACCATCGTTTACAAATTTCACTATTGATAAAAGGTAATGTTTTAATACAGGATGGTAAAAACCAACTGCGTTTAACAGAAATGTGAACGAAGATTCCCTGAATGGGTTTCCAAGTTCTACAATCGATCGAAGGATGACCTATGCCATATCACATCTATAATCTAGGTTTAATTTAAGTTTCACAAAAGAGAAAACTATCAAAATGGTCTACAGTGACCCTCAATTATCTTTAATTACTTATTTAACTTGTCTTAAATTACAGTGGCTGATGTGGCTTCTCAATAACTATATAAAAGAAAAATCATCGCGTTTCAGATCTTTTCTTCAAGTGGCAAATGTGAAAACCATGAGTTTTAATTAACGATCGACACTAGTATTACGCAAAAAGGGGGTGTAAAAGATGAGTCTTCTGCAGTTCTGAGTGAAGCCTAATGCGCTCAAAAATGCGGCATCGCGTGCGTTCATTACCTTGTCGGTGTTTAGGCAGCGTCAGGGCGACAGCGGCCAGCGCAGCATCCATCCAGCTCGCCGTCTCGGAACTAACTCTCCTAACTTCTCCTTACTACAATTCACCGAAGTTGGTTTAAAAAAAAACTATCTGGCTGTGTTTTAATCTGACCAATGAGGGTCTCAATGTTAACCTTAAGCTCTGCCTACAAAAATTCTGTCTATCCAATGAGAAACGTTATACTTTTCGTGGTGGGGCAATGTTTTTAAAGTTTGCAACGTAACAGAGACGCTAAAAAGTCTCACGCTAAAACGTGCGGGTGGTGTGGTCCTTTTAGCGTTATCGTAAGATCTATACTGTTCTTCTGGAGGGCTCTATCTTTTAACATGGGCTGGGGGGTGGTCCTTGACGTACCTGAGACACGAAAAAGTCTCACGCTAAAACTTGTGGGTGGTAGTGGCCCTTTTTGTGTTATCGTAAGATCTATACTGTTTTTCTGGAGGGCTCTAGCTTTTAACATGGGCTGGGGGGTGGTCCTTGTCGTAACAGAGATGCGAAAAAGCCTCACGCTAAAACGTGCGGGTGGTAGACTTAGCGGTAATCTAGCGACGTGGGTGTCCACTCCGTCCGTTATCGTAGGGCCTTCTACCTTAACACGGTTCTGCTCTCGGCTTCTGTCCTCGTTTCTCCCCTCGGAACTGCATCTGCCTCACGGTGGGACGGTACGACATCCATTTAGGCATTCTTGTGATAGTCTGTGGCATTCCATTTGCTCACTCGTTACTTGTATTACATTGGTTAATTTAATGTCACGATTTATTCGGAGCTATGTGACATACTAGTAGATTTGCTTATTATGTCAGGGTTTTCATGGAAGATGTTGGATTTGCCTGACACCTTACATACAGAAAGGAAAACCTGCGTTTACGACATTTGTAGATTTTCTGAAAGCTTGTTTATGGGGATATACTCCAAGAAATTCTGAAAGTTGAAAGAATACAGGGACCGAAATGTTATGTACAGTTTGCACAGAAACCAGACTGCTGTTGTAAGTTCTGAATAACGTGAATGGTAAGCGGTAGCAGGGACTATGGTACCGTAGGGATGTATTCTACCCTCAATATCATTCCGCCTGTACTTTTAGTGTCTAGTAAAGGAAACCAAGTAGAAATTTGGAAAGACAATTAAAGCTTAGTGCGAAGCAATAAAACATTGAGATTTGTCTATGATACTGTAATTTAGATACGGCAAAGGACTTGGCAGTTCAGTTGAATGTTATTGTTGTTGTCTTGGTAGAGGGTTAGAAATTGAACATGTACTAAAATGAAACTAGTGTTCCTGAATAAAGTATTGTTCCGAAGAGACAGGCTGAACACAGTTGGCGGTGCTTGTTGCTGTTAGAAGTAGTTTACCTTGCCGTGAAATGAAGAAGACAGTTCCTGTAAGTTGGTATGGGCAGAGGCCATTCTTGACAACTGATATAAAATAATAATTCGATCCTTTTACCGGCCTCCCAATTCAGATAATACAATAGCTGAAAGGTTCAAACATAACTTGAGTTTAATTTCAAACCCAACCCTACTTATACAATTATAATGGGTGGTGGCATTAATTTATCTTCGATATGAGGGCCAAAATACACGTTTTATTCCGGAAGTATGCATAAAAAATCATCCGAAATTGTGCTAAACCCATTAACTGAAATTTATTTCGAGCAGTTTCATAATGAGATTTATACCAAATAAATAAACAAACAACGGAGTTGATACTTCTTGGCACACAAAACGGACCACAACATTGTTGGAGAAAAACAAAAAAGCATAACATATTCAAACGAACGCAAAATCTCCAAGACTAGCGATCTTTTACAGAACCTCGAAATGTAGCTCGGACAGCCATGCGAGATACTTGTAATAGTTTCCACAACGAAACTGTGTGTCGAAATCTGGCACAAAATCCAAAGAGTTTCTGATCTTATGTAAAGTATGCTAGCGGAAACACACAGCCAATGCCTTCCTTGCGCCGTATCAATGAAAATACCATCAACGACAATGCTACCAAAGCAGAGTTACTAAGCACAGCCTTCCGAAATTCCTTCACCAAAGAAGACGAACTAAATATTACAGAATTCGAATCAAGAACAGCTTCCAACATGAGCAACTTAGAAGCAGATATCCTCGGAGTAGTGAAGCAACTTAATCACCTGCTAAAGGTAAGTCTTACGGTCCAGATTGTGTACCCATTAGGTTCCTTTCAGAGTATGCTTTGCAATAATTCCTTACTTAATAATAACATATAACCGCTCTCTCGGCGGAGGATCCGTACCCAAATACCCAAAGACTGGAAAGCTGCACAGCTCACACAAATTTTCGAGAAAAGTAGTAGAAGTAACTAACTAAATTATAGGCCCATACCATTAACGTCGAAATGCAGCATGATTTTGGATCATATATTGTGTTCGAACATTGTCAATTACCTCTAAAAGAACGGTCTATTGACACACAGTAGAAAACGTGGGTCTTGTGAAACACAACTAGCTCTTTACACACACGAAGTGTTGAATGCTGTTGACAAGGGACTTCAAATGGCTCTGAGCACTATGGGACTTAACTTCTGAGGTCATCAGTCCCCTAGAACTTAGAACTACTTAAACCTAATTAACCTAAGGACATCACACACATCCATGCCCGAAGGAGGACTCGAACCTGCGACCGTAGCGGTCTCGCGGTTCCACACTGTAGCGCCTAGAACCGCTCGGCCACAAAGGCCGGCGAGGGACTTCAAACTGATTCCGTGTTTCCAGATTTCCAGAAGGCTTTTGACACTATACCATACAAGCAGCTTGTAGTGAAATTGCGTGCTTATGGAATATCAGCTCAGTTTGTGAGTGAATTCGTGATTTTCTGTCAGAGAGATCAGAGTTCGTAGTGATTGAAGGAAAGTTATCGATTAAAACAGAAGTAGTTTGTGGCGTCCCCCAAGGTAGTGTAAGAGGCCCTCTGGTGTTCCCTATCTATATAAACCATTTAGGGCACAATCCGAGCAGCCGTCTTGGGTTGTTTGCAGATGATGCTGTCGTTTTTTGTTTAGTACAGTCATCGGAAGACTGAAACAAATTGCAAAACGACTTTGAAAAGGCATCTGTATGGTGCGAAAATTGGCTATTGACCCCAAATAAGGAAAGGTGTAAGGTCATTCATCCATACAAGTGCTAAAAGGAATGCCTCAAACTTCGGTTACAAGATAAATCAGTAAAATTTAAGGGCCGTAAATTCAACTAAATATCTAGGAATTACAATTACGAACAACTTAAATCGGAAAGCACATAGAAAATGTTGTGAGGAAGGCGAACCAAATACACTTAGTAAAGAGACTGCTTACACTACGCTTGTCCTCTTTTAGAATACTGCTGCGCTGTGTGGGATCCTTACCATCCTTCCCAGACAGCACTAACGGAGCACAACGACAAAATATAAGAAGGACAGCACGTTTTGTATTGTTTCGAAATAGGGGACAGAGTGTCGCGGACATGATGGAGCATTTCGGGTGGACATAATAAAAAGAAGGTGTTTCTCTTTGCGGAAGAATCTTTTAACGAAATTTCAATCACCAACTTTCTCCTCCGAAAGAGAAAGTATTTTGTTGACACCAACTTACACAGGGAGAAATAATCATCATAATAAAAGTAAGGGCCGCGCGGGATTAGCCGAGCGGTCTTAGGAGCTGCAGTCATGGACTGTGCGGCTGATCCCGAAGGAGGTTCGAGTTCTCTCTCGGACATGGATGTGTGTGTTTGTCCTTAGGCTAGTTTAGGTTAAGTAGTGTGTAAGCTTAGGGACTGATGACCTTAGCAGTTAAGTCCCATAAGATTTCACACACATTTGAACATTTTTGAACATAAAAATAAGGAAATCAGAGCTCGCTTAGTAAGATATAGATGTTCGTTTATTCCGTGCGCTGTTGGAGATTGGAATAATAGAAAATCATTGCGAAGATGGTTCGATGAACCGTCTGCCAGGCACATAAGTTCAGTCCATAGAGTATCCATGTAGATGTAGATGCAGATGAATCAAACCAGACAACGGTAGGGGAAAAACATTAGGAAATGAAACTCTACAAGAAGTTTACGGATTTTTCTGTTGGGGTCGTAAAATAACTAACGAAGGCCAAAGTAGAGGGGATAAGAAATGCATAAGGCCATAGCAAGAAAAGCGTATCTGAAAAAGATACATTTATTAACATATAGCACAAACCTCAGGGAAAGGAACTGTTTTCTTAATGTATGTGTATTGATCGTAACCCTGTACAGAAATGAAACGTGGGCGGTACACAGGACAGGAAAGAACAGGAGGATGCTGGGTATATCATGTAATAAATGAGGAGATACTGAACCGCATTGAAGGGAATAGAAATTTATAATATAACTTGACTACCGAAAGGGATCTGTCCATAGAAGAAGTCCTGAGGCATCAAGAACCAGTCACTTTGATAATGGAGGAAGTGTGGAGAGGTAAAAACTGTAGAGTAAAATCGAGACAAGTAGATGTAGGCTACAACAACTGTACAAAGATGAATTTGCACAAGACAGACTATAGTTGAAAGCCGCATCAGAACAGCAACAATTTTACAAGTGAAGAGAGAGCTGTGTAGTAGATTTAAAACTGAGATGAATTGTTTCCGATAATAACTGAATAATTTCAATCTGCAAGTGAAGTGTGTGCTGATGTGAAACTTTCTCCCTGAAGGAGAGCTACAGAGACGTTTAGAAGGTGGGAGATGAGGTACTGACGGAGGTAAGGCTGTGGGGGCAGGTCGTAAGCTGTGGTTTGATAGCTCAGTCGGCAATACTGGTACTTACACGTCTGGAGGGATCAAAAAAGTTAGTAAAAAATAAACCATACAATATTCAGTTGTTTCATACATGCCAAATGACGTATCTTACTCGGATTTCTTTAATTTCCTGCCGTTTTATAGTGGGATATGTCCACTCGCGTCCTGTTGTTGACTTAGTTCGATAGTGACAGACAACAAATTATATTAATTAAGATAAGGTTATCTCGGGTAAACTTTTGGCAATCATCTTGCGTCATAAATTATAGTAATGAAGATACACTGCGAAGAGAAACTCATGGGATAGCGATTTACACGTACACAGATGGCGATGTTATTACGTACACGAACTATGAAAGGACAGTGCATTGGCAGTGCTGTCATTTGTACTCAAATGATTCATGTGAAAAGGTTTCCGACGTGATTATGGCCGCACAACGGGAATTAACAGACATTGAACGTGAAATTGTAGGTAGAGCTAGACACATGGGCTCATCCGTTTCAGAAATCGTTATGGTATTCAGTATTCCGAGATCCAAAGTGTCAAGAGGTGTGCCGAGAATATCACATTTCAGGTATTACTTCATACCACGAATAACGCAGAAGCCGATGGCCTTCACTTAACGACTGACAGCGGCGGCGTTTAAATAGAGTTGTCAGTGTTAACAGACAAGCACCACTGCGCGAAATAACCGCGAAAACCAATGCAGGATTCAGGATGAACGTATCCGTTAGGAAAGTGCGGCTAAATCTGTCGTTTGTGGGCCATGGCAGCAGACTTGTCTGTTAGCACTGACAGCTGCACTTAAACATCGCTGCTCTCGGTCGTTAAGTGAAGGCCTTCGACCTCTGCATTATATGTGGTTGGAGGTATTGCCTGAACTGTGATATTGTCGGCACTCTCTTGGCACTGTGGGTCTCGTAATACTGAATTCCATAACGGTTTCTGAAATGGAGGCTCACATGTGTCTATATCTACCTACACATCCACGTTCAATGTCTGTTGGTTCCCGTTGTGCGGCCATAATCACGTCGGCCACCTTTTGGCATGAATCACTTGAGTTCAAATGACAGCTCTAACAATGTGCTGCCCTTTTACACTTTGTGTACGTAATAACACCGTCATCTGTGTACGTGTATATCGCTGTCCCATGAATTTGTCACCTCGGTGTATCTTCATTGCTGTAATTTATGAGCCAAGATGATTGCCAGACGTTTACCCAAGATAATCGTATCTTAAGTAGTATAATTTATGGTCTAATATGGCTGGCACTATCAAACCAAGTCCATGAGTGTGAGATTACAGTGGACATAACCCACTGCAAAACGGCTCGAAATTAAAGAAATCCAAGTAACATAGGTCATTTGGCATGTTTTAGGTAAATGAATATTGAATGGTGTATTTATTTAGGCACTTTTTTATCCCGCCAGACCTGTATGTACCAGTATTAATCTGCAGCTAACAAAGCACAACGCCATGCTAAATGTATTTTTTTTATGCAAGTGAGATAGCTTGTTAGACACTTATATATTGCACAGTCTATTTATATTAAAATTTTTCGAAACACATTGGTGAAACGTAGACGTATGATAGCCTTGAAAGGTATGTATGAAGTCGTCATTTAGAACAATGTGTTCTCATGCTTGGGGGAGCTGAAGTACATTTGTTAAACAAAGTACTCTCTTCCTTCCTAAGAACTGCTAAGTGAGAATTAAAATGTGATGGCACAGGGTTTCTTATTTAATCATCGGCCAAGACCAGCAGCGATGTAGTAAATGGCATCAGATGCATAACACAGCGTTCTTTCATTCAATTGAGAGTATATCCTCTGGCCAGCAGTGCAGTTACTGTATTCTTCTCTCATTTAAGTTAGTGTTTATTACGCATTCATTAACGTCTTCTGGTTGTAAACAACATGCGTGCATTCACAGCTGTGTTTCGTGCCCCTGTATGTTTCATTACCAGAACACTTTGAAGATGCAACAAATCCAGTAAACGGGATTGCCTACACTACGTCTGTCAGTCCTGTTTTAGATTACTGCAGTGCGGTAGTTCATTAGAGAAGGGAACGCCCAGTTTCAACTCCCCATCTGTACCTAAATTTCGCTAGCTTTACCTGTTATTGTTTACAGTAGACAAATTTAGACATACGCCTCATAAAGCATTACTCAGACAATGTTATTGTCTATAGCAAGACTGTACCAAAAACGAGATATGTTACACTCACATGCATCATTCGAGTGTATGATGGAGAGCACTTTTGTCATTTAATCCCCATCTCTGCTCCGTTTACCAATGGTGCATGGAAAGGATGACTGCGGTTGCATAGCCTCACATTTCTCGGATTTTCGTATTGTGATCATTTTGCAAGACGCATGTGGAATGAAGTAAAGTGTTGCCAACTCTCCCTGCGATGTAATCTCCCAGATTTTCTTTAAACCTCTACATGATGCACAGGTCTGTGTTCTGGACTATATAGCACATTTTAAAATGTGCACTGCAGGCTGCGTTTTGCTTACAAGAATCGAGGTAAAAACTTTTCCTACTTATTTATGGAGCACTGCCATCCTTCCACTGACTTCTCTGCAAAGAGGAGAGTGACAGTGAAGAATCTTGTCTTTTTTTTCTTTTTTTTTACAAAAATCATGCATTTCTCATAGATATGTAGTCGCAGAAGACAAAATTATTTTGCCATCCCGTAGACTGATTCTTCTGTAAAGAACGAGAGTGATATTTTTAAAAATCATGCACCTACCATTACTGCATAGTCCATAGTTATAAAATAAATCCATGAACGACAGTAGAGGACAGAGCTGTTTTGCCACTCTGCTACTCAAATAACTCTCAGCACTATGGGACTTAATATCTGAGGTCTTAGAACTACGTAAACCTAACCAACCTAAGGACATCACACACATCCATGCCTGATGCAGGATTCGAACTTGCGACCATAGCAGCAGCGCGGTTCCGGACTAAAGCGCCTAGCACCGCTCGAGCACAACGACCAGTCCACTCTGCTACTGCTTGCCCACCTAAGACAAAGGGTGATGCTGAGATATTTAAAAATATTATGGATTCGCGATTCGTGTGTAGGCAAAGAGTAGATATGGAGTCAGTTGCAGCTGATGGATTAAACAGCGTATTCACTACAACGAGACTGGAACGTTAACGTAGTTTAAAATCAGTGTGTATCGCCAGATCTCACTTATGCCATTGAGTTGTGCCTTTTAATTGAAATACAACTCAACACTTGAGGGTGGAATGTATGTTAGTAATTATGAGGAGAGCCGGAAAATACAGAAAAGAAGTAGAATCAATGATATAGCAGTGACTGTAATGAAAAGTAAAATTTGCGGAGCATGCAACCACGAGAACGGATGGCAAATGGGCCAGGGAAGAAATAGCATTAACGGCGGGACATGTATCAATAAGGACGGATGGCTGATGGACCAAGGGAGTTTTCTGGTGGTTTCCAGAAGATCAAAGAGGACGTAACAATGATATAACCGGAAATAACCAAAAATTCCACAGATTGCAATTCCAACAAGAATACCTCAGAATAATTGCACATGACTAAAAGAAAAATTCCTTTATTTAGTCTACAGAGGCAGACAAGGACTTACAAAACAATTCCGATGCAACAGTCAAGCTCTGGATTAAGAAGTGCTATCCAGAAAACCACAAGACATCCGACGTTAGTAGAAAACTAATGGAAGGAAGGAAGGTTTATAGTGTCGCATTGAGACGTGACAGTGACATGTTATTTCCTTGCAGAAACTTATTTCAAAACATAATATTAATTAATCTCTTAAGTTAAGAAGAAGTATAACTTCTTGCAGAAATGAGCGGAAAATGGCTGTTGGTATTTCGAAATTATTTGATGCAACTCACATCTAAATATTACGTGTAGTTCGAAAGTTATCGGATTTCTAAACAAATTCATGCAGTTGAGGTGCACCGACGTTTGACCACCGTCACACAAGGTGATTAATCAGTGCCGCGAGCGACACAAATCTGCCTGAGTGGGTAGAAGCTAGATCCCAGAGAAGGTGTACAAGAGGCGTCTAGAATGTTCTAGAAGTTCGATGTACAAATACGTCAGTCGAAACTACAAAGGTAAGGCGCAGTTTGTAGGAAGAGACACGCACTTTGGCACCAGCTGCATGGGCTCCACCCTGACCCTGCAAAGTGAGAGAGGAAAACATGCGTTTTGCATGAGACAAATCGCTCTTAAAATTATTACCAGAAGGGATCCTAGTACGTAATATTGAGTTACGGCTGTGACAAAGATAGCTGACTTATGAATGTCAGACACAACAGGCTGAGCTAAAGTTAGAGATGGGGACAGTTCTCCTTGTTCTCAGAACATCGCGATGAGTGTTGACTGAGGGCAGACCATGTACTGGTAGCAGCCCATCCTCGACGGTGCAATAAGCTTTTTTGTTAGTTCATCTGATGTTTTCGAAGTATAACCATGTACATCCAAGTAGTAAGTGCCTATAATTTGCGTTGAAAAGTTGTTTTTTGAACTGTAACATTCCTACGAATGTAGAAGTGGTTGGAAGAGATGAGCAATGTTTCTGTCATGTTATTGCATCATATCTAACTCCTACACAGGTAAGTATGGCTAAGTATATTATCTTCCTACGCCCATGCTGTGTTGTGACTGATAACACAAATGGCCTTGTCGTCCCGAGTGAGTGAGACACACACGGCAGCCTATTTTGGTAATATCACACTGGGGTGACGAGTTGGTAAAAGCTACATTGGCGGTACGATTACTTAGCATTAGTGGCTGCCGTGGAGGCTCGTTGAATTCTTGTGTAGTGTGTATTTACCTTTCATTTTAAGTTAATATTCGTGTGCACGAACCTACTTGAGGGACACAGGACCTCAACAAATATTCTGTTTTTAGCAGGTGCTTTAGGTATTTGTTTTCTGGTCAGTGTAACTCTTCCCAGGCCAGCATTTCATTCAAAGTTTGTGGATGTACCACAAGCAAGAGATCAGCGTCCGAACTTCGCAGTTTAGGTATGACAGGTGCATTCAAAGGCCGGAGCATCGCTGGTGTGGACCGCGTGGCAGGAAGAAGCAGGTGGGTCTATTTTAGCGTTAAAACTTGCAAGAATATGCAACCCGTCCAGTCGCCACTGGAGCGAGTTCTTGTGAGTAGGGGCGGTACATATTTTGTACTTTTTCACTCCGTTTGTAGAACTCAGTACATATACATTAACTGACAGATGAAAAAAGTTACAAAAGTAGTTTCTCGATGGTTAGGCCTGCGATGAAATCTATGTCTTCAAAGGACATTTTAAGTAAGGTTTCAGAGTCACTGCTTAAAACGTTTATTGATTATTACGACAGCTCTATCGGAAGGTTTCCGTTTTCAAGGACGTCGACCTTGCCCTGGCGTAAATGTAACATCTGCTGTGTCTGTACCTGGCGGCTGTTCTCGTTGCATTTCACGTAAAATTCTAAAAAATCGATTTCACATCGATATTGCGCTGTTTTAGATAAAACACATGTGGTGTGAACTGTTAAAAAATTACAGAAACTACATACAGTACTATATCAAAATATTACGTCACACTGTATAAAATCGACGTGAAATCGATAGTTTAGAACTTCACGTGAAATACAACGAGAAAAATGAAATGATCATGTGGTATTGATGACTGGGAGGCCCTATCCAGGGAAGTTTGGCGGCCGAGTTACAAGTCTTCTTTCAGGTGACGCCATACTGGCCGACATGTGTGTCGGTTATCATGAAGGAAGATGAGAAAATCTCCAACCTGGCAGGAAATCGGACCAGGGCCCGCTGCACTGTAGGCAAACGCGTTAACCACTCAGCTAAGCAGGCGGACATACAATGACAACAGTCGCCAGAGACAGTCATACCAGATGTTATATATACATCAGGACAACGTACACGTACGTGAAAATGCATATCTTCCGAAACCGCTGTCGTAATAATCAATAAATGTTTATACACATATCGTCTCACGTTACGGCCACTGCGCAACAAGAGTGGTACAGTGTGAGATGAGAGAACGTGTTCCAGGTTTCCTGCAGTCACGGTTCTGTTTCGGAACAGATGATAGGGTCATCACAGCGTGCAAGTCAATATGCGAGGCAACTGGATACGTACCCCAAAGTCGAAGGACCCGGGACAGTACGTCTAAAACACATACAGATTCACGGTGAAATTCTGGAGGTCTCTGGACCAAATTCCGTGTCGCGTTGAGCTGTAGTTAAATTTTGCCAACAACTTGACGTAGACGTAGGCGACGGTGATCAGGAGGGAAGGCCATCGACATCGGCCACAGACGATATAATACAGCCAATCATTTTGCAACCTAAAAGAACATCAGCAGACAGAGGTTTCCCAACGGTGAGGACGTCGATAAGAACGGCTTTCTAAAGGCTCCCTGACCAAGGAATTGATTCCATCGTCGAGATATTGTTTACAGAGTCTTGCTGACTATGTTGAGAAATTTTGTCACGTATCTGGGTCACTTCGAAGCCTACTATAACGTTGAATTAAAACTTACTTTGTCTGCCATTGTAATGTGTAGCTTACTCCGCAAAGTCCCCTTGTGTACACAACTTGGCTGTAAAATGAAGCAGAATTGTTGCAGTTTACATTTTCGAGAATAACTGCACAGTTCAAACTGTTACAGCTGTTTGTATTGTTTGCACAGACCTGCAGAGCTTCTCTGAGACTGCTTATTTTTCCGTGACTTTTCACGCACAGTGTGCAACATGCATATTTGGCATAAGTGGTATAGTCAGTGCCGTAATCCATCGTTAATGTGTCAAAATTCTAACTTGAATATTTGTTTAACATATTAACTTTCGGCTATAACTAAGAATTTTCAGTACATTTATGTCATATTCTCTAGTTGCAGTTAAATTACCGACAGTTGCAACCATACTGAAAGCAATAACTACTCGAAAGTAACGCGCTCCTAAAATAGCGTGGACATAGCCAATTTTTTTGTACGAGCATAACATGTCATAGGAGCAACGACGCACGTGTCATAATCTACTACTAAAACCCATTCCTAAAAATACTTGAAAATGACCTAAGGTCGAAATTGTACAATCGAACATAAAATAAAGAGAATGGCAGCTGAAGGCATCAAGAAATCTTTAAAAAATTTCATAGCAGCTGCGGAACCTATCGCATTGAAAACCATACAGAATTTCAGTGCAGCAAAACGGTGCAAAACTTTCACTCTGACATGTCTGATAATGTGTTCTGGCGGTTTAATACAATACTTTTGCAGCTAGCTGCTGTGTCGCCTCAAACAGAAGTGTCTTTTTCACCTGATGCTAGCCTGGGCCGTTATTTAAATAATTACTGAAATTCAGGGATCCGGTTTAATACGGAGCTACCCGTCATTGGTTCACCTCACAGGAATTTCAAAAGTTCGTTGCCTGATTACTGCCAATGATCACACACATACAGAGTGTGCCTGAAAGAAAAAAAAACAGTAGGCAGTGCCTATTACGTTTTACGAGCGGCAAAATCGTTATTTGTCAAGGTAAAACGACTGTCCGTTCACGACAGTTGGCGCCCTATGACGCCCTGACGTTTGAAAACGGTTGCATCAAAGTTTATACTGATTCCATTTTGTATGCAAGCCATTAGCGATCAGTGTAAAGCGGGCGCACTGTCTGTGCTTAATAGCCTCCCTGAGCAAGCGCTACAAATTTGCATAGTCCTTTGTTCTCGTCATGATTGGTTGGCTATGTCGCATACCAGTGGAACAGCGTTCTTGGTAGTATTACAACGTGTGCCAGGACACATACATGGAAATTAACAGTACAGTTTACTTGCTGTACACGGAAAAGTTGATGGCACTAACAGAGCTGCTGCGCCATTCTAAGGAAAAGCTTCCCAACAGAAATACTCTCCAGCATTCGACGTTTAGAACAACTGAAAGGAGCCTGAAAGAGACGAGAAAGTTGCGAGTGGGTATCTCGTGGCATTCACAATGTACTGCACAAGTGATAAGCCTTCTGAGTAATGTATGACTCACGCTCAACATCCACGATTGGCTCGAACAATCGCTTTTCAAAATGACAGTTGGAAACGCTTCCAAGTGGAAACGTTCGCCAGTACCCAACCGGAGGGTTAAACGTTTACCATGCTACACTGTAGAGTGCTGCCCGTAAAAAAAGGAAAAAAAAGTCTGCCGAAAGTCCAAGCAGTAATAGTTGATGATTGCTTATGTCAAAACTAGTTTCCAGTATGGTATTTACAGAGTTAAGCATTCCAGTGACAATTCCTCACTTTGGTGCTATTCCACTATAAAAGAACCTTCTATTGAGATGGCATTGCGAACTCAACGCTATATATGGGCAGATGAAAATCCTCACTGGGATAATTTGTGGTCAGATTTTAGACCAAGATGATGACCACTACGCTATCAGGAGATACCTATCTCACTTTTTTTTCCTTTATTTATTTATTTTTTTTTTTTTTGAGAAATTCTAACTAACACATTGAAAAAGGTGGGATAATTTGTGGTGGTCAGATTTTAGACCAAGACGATGACCATTACGCTAACAGGACATATCTATCTCATTTTTCTTGGAGAAATTATAACTAACAGACTGAAAAAGGTCTAGTTGCAGGTTCGTCAGGTAATATGGGTAAAAAACCCCGGAGCTTCTGCTAACGTTGATGGGAATGTTCATCAACACCTGAGCGCCCCATACTCGAAGCAACGGATATCGTTACCCATGTGGATGGTCACCACGGCTTGATATCTTGTACCGGCCGATGTGACCGAGCGGTTCTAGACCCGTCAGTCCGGAATCGCGCTGCTGCTACTGTCGCAAGTTCGAATCCTGCCTCGGGCATGGTTGTGTGTGATGTCCTTGGGTTAGTTAGGTTTAAGTAGGTCTAAGTCTAGGGGATTGACAACCTCAGATGTAAAGTCCCGTAGTGCTTGGAGCCATTTGAACCATTTTTTTGCTGCCTTGTATGCTACATCTGTACCATCAAAAGAGAGATTCGACAGTAACACTGAGCATAGAAATGCTCCTATTTCATCAAGTGATCACCCTTCATATTTTCGAATTACATCCTTATGTAATTTATTGCCCGTTGTAGTGCTTTTAGTGCATTTTTAACGAAATAAGGAACGCACGCCGTCTCCACCGACATCTACATCTACATGGTTACTCTGCAATCAACACTTAAGTGCCTGGCAGAGAGTTCATTGCAACATTTTCATACTACTTTTCTACCACTCCACTCTCGAATGACGCGTGGGTAAAAGGTACATCTAAATCTTTCCGTTCGAGCTCTGACTTCTCTTATTTTGTTATGATGATCATTTCTCCCTACGTAGGTGGGTGTCAACAAAATATTTTCGCATTCGGAAAAGAAAGTTGGTGATTGATATTTCGTAAACAGGTCTCGCCGCAAAGAACAGCGCCTTTGTTTCACTGATTGCCACCCCAACTCGTGTATCATATTATTGACACTCTCATCCCTACTGCGCGATAACACGAAACGAGCTACCCTTCTGTGCACTTTTTCGAAGTCCTCCCTCCATCCTATTTGGTAAGGATCCCACACCGTGCCGTAATATTCCAGCAGAGGACGGACAACTGTAATTTCGGCTGTGTCTTCAGTGGCTTTGTCGCATCTTCTAAGTGTTCTGCCAACAAGGCACACTCTTTATTCGCCTTTCCCACAATATTATCTATGTGGTCGTTCCAGTTTAAGTTGTTCGTAATTGCAATTCCTTGGTATTTAGTCGAATTGACAGCCCTTGGACTTGTGCGATTTATCATATACCCACAATTTATTAGATTTCGTGTAGTACCCATGTGGATAACTTCGCACTTTTCTTTGTTTAGTGCCAATTGGCCGTTTTTCGCACCATACAGAAATTCTCTCTAGACCATTTTGTAATTGGAATTAATGGTCTGATGATTTTACTACACAGTAAGTTACAGCGTCATCTGGAAACTGTCTAAGAGGCCTGCTCAGAGTATCACCTAGATCATTTACGTAAATCAGGGACAGCAGCGGGCCTATGACACTACCTTGCGGAACGCCAGATATCATTACTGTTCTACTCAATGATTTAACGTCCATCACTACGAACTGTGACCTCTCTGAAATGACTAATCCAGTCACAAAACTGAGACGATACTTCACATGCACGCAATTTGGTTAATAGTCGCTTGTAAGGAATGGTCTCAAAAGCTTTCTGAAAATCTAAGAATACGGAATAAAGAGCTAGCTACGTTGCACAAGAACGATATTTGCTGAATCCGTGTTGGTTATGTATCATTAAGTCACTTTCTTCAAAGTGATTCATAATGTTCGAGTACAGTATATGCTCCAAAATCCTACTGCAATTTGAGGTCAGTGATATGGGTCTGTAATTCATTGGATTACTCTTATTTTATTTCTTGAATATTGGTGGGACTTGTGCTACTTTTGTCTGCATAAAGGAACGTGACTGGTATACCATCAGGACCGGAAGACTCGCCTCTGTTACGTGATTTGAGTTGTTTCGCAACACTTAAGATATGTACTTTTATGTCACTCATGCTAACAGCTGTTCTGGTTTCGAATTCTGGAATATTTACTTCGTCTTCTTTCGTGAAGGAATTACGGAAAACTGTATGTAGTAACACCTCTTTAGTGGCACCATCATTGGTGACATTTCCATCACGTAGTGTCCGTATTGACTGTTTTTTGCCACTGGTGTACTCTACAAACGAGCTGAATCTCTTAGGGGTTTCTACCATATTTTGAGACAACGTTTCATTGTGAAAACTATTAAAAGCATCTCGCATTGACGTCCGCACTAAATTTCGCGCTTCCGTGAAACTTAGCCAGTCTTGGGGATTTTCCGTTCCTCTGAATTTGGCATGCTTTTTTCGTTGCTTCTGCAACAGTGTTCTGATGTGTTTTCTGTACCATGGTGGAACAGTCCTGTCTCTTATTAACTTATGCGGTATGAAACTATCTATTGCTTTCGATACTGTATCTTCGAATGTGAGCCATATCTGGTCTACATTTACATAATTAGCTTGGAAGGAATGGAGATTCTATCTTAAGAAGGCATCAAGCGAATTTTTATCTGCTGTTTTAAAGAGATATATTTTTCGTTTATTTTTAGTGGTTTTGGTTGATATGGTTTTGAGCCTCGCAACAATGACCTTGTTTTCACTAATCCCTGTATCCTTCATGACGCTCTCTATTAGATCAGTATTATTTGTGGCTAAGAGGTCAAGTGTGTTTTCGCAACCATTTACAGTTCCTGTGGGCTCATGAAGTAATTGTTGAAAGTAATTCTCTCAGGGAAAACATTTAGTACAATTCCGAAATATGTTCTCTGTCTACGCCGGCCAGCGTGGCCGAGCGGTTCTAGGCGCTTCAGACTGGAACCGCACGACCGCTACGATCGCAGGTTCGAATCCTGCTTCGGGCATGGATGTGTGTGATGTCCTTAGGTTAGTTCCAGGGGACTGATAACCTCAGATGATAAGTATCATAGTGCCCAGATCCATTTGAACCTTTTTTTCTGTCTACAGCCGGCTTTGAACATGTATTTTCGTCAAAAAATCTAGGATAGATTGAAGTCTACAAAAATTATAACTGTATGACTCAGGTACTTATTTGTAATGAGATTCAAGTTTTCTTTGAACCGTTCAGCTATTATATTATCTGAGTCGAGGGGGAGGGGAGAAGGAGCCAATTATTGCTATGGTACGGCTGTTGAGTATAGCCTCTACCCATAGTAATTCGCAGGAACTATCTATTTCAACTTCACTACAAGATAAACTTCTACCAACAGACACAAACACACAACCACCTACTTTATTTAATCTATCCTTTCTGAACACGATTTGCGCCTCCAAATCCGAACTGTTATGAGACTTTAGTATCTCACAGTACTCAAGGGATCCCGCTTGAAGAAACATCCATTTACTGTTCCCTTCAATAAACGAAAGGTTCCGAGGGCACAATTCGTGCATCCACCTTCAACTAATCACCAATAGGTGGTATACGTAATTCAGATACCATACACAATCGGAAGAAATGTTGATTCCACTGTTGTCCAACTTCAACACCCCTCAGAACCAATACTATTGCTTTTAACAAAGGCTTTCCCCTCTTGGTAGATGATCAGTTTGCAATTCCACACACAACTATTATGCGGTATCACTGTTATTTGTTCACACCTTGCCTAGAATTTTCACTTTTTTACGTGAAAAGTGGATCACATTATGAAACGAGTATCTAGAGAATAAGTCGACGTTATGTTTGCAACGTACTAGAATTCCACACCATGGATGAGACGCAAGAAAATGATAAAACACAAAAATAAACTGGATTGAAGTGTGTGATCAGAAGAATCATTACATCATGTCTGCAAGCAGATCAGTGGCAGAGAGTGTGCTGGCAGCGCAGTGTGCTTTATTAACATCAACTTCAACAGTAATGGACTGTGATTTTTGGCTTCCCCGACGAATGTATTGCTTATACACTTCTCGATTTGAAGCAGGATACAACTGTTCGACATCTTCAGGTGGTGGCGGATGCTGCTGTCACAGCTAAAATACGCTGCTGCTGATAAATGCGCGGAGTCCCAGTTTATCAGGCCAGGAACTGACAATCTCATTGCGCGGAAAGACGCCCGCAGTTGAGAGAAAGCGGCGCTCATATGCCCCCTGCCCTCCGCTGATGATCTGATAAAGTTCGACACCGCCTCGCGGGTATCATCAGTCGCATCTTGTAGCAGTGACAACAGCATCTGCCACCACCTGAAGATGTCGAACTGTCGTATCGACGAAATAATGAGGGATTTGCACACTACGATCAAGCGGCAATCCCGAGAATATTTGCATCAACGAACTATTTGTCAATGGCTAAGAGCGATTTGATAATTAACAAAAATAATCGATTTAATGCTTCGTTCGCTTTCTGTTTGAAGACCTACTACGAATTTTGTTGCTCATTTCATTCTCATCACGAGGATTTCTCGCTTTCTAAATCTTGGAATGTACTTGCGGCACGTATACAGGGTATCACAAAAAGGTACGGCCAAACTTTCAAGAAACATTCCTCACACACAAAGAAAGCAAATATGTTATGTGGACATGTGTCCGGAAACGCTTACTTTCCATGTTAGAGCTCATTTTATTACTTGTCTTCAAATCACATTAATCATGGAATGGGAACACACAGCAACAGAACGTACCAGAGTGACTTCAAACACTTTGTTACAGGAAATGTTCAAAATGTCCTCCGTTAGCGAGGATACATGCATCCACCCTCCGTCGCATAGAATCCCTGATGCGCTGATGCAGCCCTGGAGAATGGCGTATTGTACCACAGCCGTCCACAATACGAGCAAGAAGAGTCTACATTTGGTACCGGGGTTGCGTAGACAAGAGCTTTCAAATGCCCCCATAAATGAAAGTCAAGAGGGTTGAGGTCAGGAGAGCGTGGAGGCCATGGAATTGGTCCGCCTCTACCAATACATCGGTCACCAAATCTGTTGTTGAGAAGCGTACGAACACTTCGACTGAAATGTGCAGGAGCTCCATCGTGCAAGAAACACATGTTGTGTCGTACTTGTAAAGGCTCATGTTCTAGCAGCACAGGTAGAGTATCCCGTATGAAATCATGATAACGTGCTCCATTGAACGTAGGTGGAAGAACATGGGGCCCAATCAACACATCACCAACAATACCTGCCAAACGTTCACAGAAAATCTGTGTAGATGACGTGATTGCACAATTGCGTGCCGATTCTCGTCAGCCCACACATGTTGATTGTGAAAATTTACAATTTCATCACGATGGAATGAAGCCTCATCCGTAAAGAGAACATTTACACTGAAATGGGGATTGACACATTGTTAGATGAGCCATTCGCAGAAGTGTACCCGTGGAGGCCAATCAGCTGCTGATAGTGCCTGCACACGCTGTACATGGTACGGAAACAACTGGTTCTCCATACAGTGACGTGGTCAACGTTACCTTGTACAGCAGCAACTTCTCTGACGCTGACATTAGGGTTATAGTCAACTGCACGAGGAATTGGCTCGTCCATTGCAGGTGTCCTCGTAGTTCTAGGTCTTCCTCAGTCGCGAATCATAGGCTGGAATGTTCCGTGTTCCGTAAGACGCCGATCAATTGCTTCGAACGTCTTCCTGTAGGGACACTTTCGTTCTGGAAATCTGTCTCGATACAAACGTACCGCGCCACGGCTCTTGCCCCGTGCTAATCCATACATCAAATGGACATCTGCGAACTCCGCATTTGTAAACATTGCACTGACTGCAAAACCACGTTCGTGATGAACACTAACCTGTTGATGCTACGTACTGATGTGCTTGATGCTAGTACTGTAGAGCAATGAGTCGCTTGTCAACACAAGCACCGAAGTCAACATTACCTTCCTTCAATTGGGCCAACTGGCGGTGTATCGAGGAAGTACAGTACATACTGACGAAACTAAAATGGGCTCTTACTTGGAAATTAAGCGTTTCCGGAAACATGTCCACATCATCTTTTCTTTATTTGCGTGTGAGGGATGTTTCCTGAAAGTTTGGCCGTACCTTTTTGTAACACCCTGTATGCGTCTATTTGGCAGACTGCTGGCGTAAGAAAATTATGTGTCGCGTTGCTTAAGAAACAATGGCCTTATTTAAAGGCGTTTGTATATATTTCTGCACATGTGTAGAAACTGCATTTGCTACATAACTGAATAAATAGACTGTATACAGTCACAGCATGTCAACATGTGTTGCAAAAATTGTACTTTTTAAATGTGTAGCGACAAACATATGTATTGTGCTATGGCAGCATACAGAAGATTTTATGCGGATATACAGTATACACAGTGTGCCGTAATACTGAAATTTCACGGCATGCTTCTCTCCCAGACCGCCCTGCCAACCACACTTACATGAGTGGAGGTCACAATAGGGAGTGCGTCGACAGAGTAGCCTCACTCCAAGCTTCTGTGGGTCGGTGAGATTCAACGGAGAAGAGTCTACAATTTTCGCGCCAATGGCAACATCGATTTGGGGCGGAGCACGAGACCACTGCGGGTAATGGCAGACAAGTTGTGGGGCAGCACCGGTGCCTGGAATGACGCGCCGGACGCACGTGTTTGCTTCGGCGTGGCTGGCCCAAGGTGTTGCCATGGCCAGAGCCTGGTGGAGAAACTTTTCAGAAGGACGGTGCAGAGGCCAGTTCAGATTATGCCAGTTCGAGGTTCCCTGTGGAAGTGGCGATGCAATGGGTTCCGCCCTAGGCCTGGATGGCACTTAGGCATGGCTTGTCTTCATATTCGGCGTGGCCGGCCAGTGTGTGACTGCAGTCATCTGCCAATGACAGAAAGAGTTCATTGACGGCCTCTAAGTCAAACAGACCGGAGAGAAAAGCACTTTCGTACCGAGAAGTGCGATACAACAGTAATCTGCAGTTGCCAACATAGGGCTTAGCCAGTTGTACGTGGCCTTTGTTGAGATGGAAAGTCGTTGGTGTGTTCTTACCAGTATCCAAAAAAAGACGGCATTTCAGAGCCAGTGAGAAGAAGAGCGGAGATGTTGTTTACGACAAGACAGTGCAGAGCACAAAATGGCATGTCCATTTGTGAACCATATCTGTTAGTGACAGACAATGAAAGTATTTGGCCAATCACTCTGCAATGCCCTGAAATTGACTTGCGTCTATTGTGGTCGGACAGAAGCACGATGCACCCATGAATAATTTTGTCATATTAATTGCACAACTGCATAGCCAGTTTGTGGTATAAGAGTGTAATATTTTGATTGTGTAATTACATGTATGGTGAGACTGTGTAGTTGTGCTGTGTTCTGTGTAGTTGTGTTGGAGTTTGGGCTAGACTGGCAGATGGTGAAGACTGGTAGTAGTAAATTGTAGATAATACAAGGAGTCAGTTGTCTGTCAGTAATTCAGTGTGACCACTTGTGAAGTTATTCGTAGGCCTAAACAAGTTGTCATTTTTAGCTCTAGCCCACTCGTATATTTTACCTGGGCCAAGTAAGATTATTTTGTCGAAGTGACATATGAATGTGTTTTGGAATACGTTCTATTATGTATTATTGTTGCCCATTTGAGTGAATTATCATTATATTTCTGTCTGGGAGAAATATTGTTTTATGTGTCTGAGGTCATCTACATTAGTGCTATGAGGAGTCTATTAATCTTCGGTTACACAATAAACAAATCAAATCTAAAGGCTGTAAATTCAACTAAATACGAAGAAACTACATTTACGAACAACTTTAACTGGAAATTACATAAAAATATTGTGAGGAAGGTGAACCGAAGACTGTCTGTTAATGGTAGAACACTTACGTCTACATTTACATGATTATTCTGCAATTCACTTTTAAGTGCTTGGCAGAGGGTTCATCGATCCACCATCATCCTATCTCTCTACCATTCCACTCCCGAAAAGCGCGCGGGAAAAACTAACATCTAAACCTTTCTGTTCGAGATCTGATTTCTCTTATTTTATTTTGAAGATCATTCCTACCTATGTTGGTTGGGCTCAACAAAATATTTTCGCACCCGGAAGAGAAAGTTGGTGACTGAAATTTCGTAAATAGATCTCACTGCGACGAAAAACGTCTTTGCTTTAATGACTTCCATCCCAACTCGCGTATCATATCTGCCACACTCTCTCCCCAACTACGTGATAATACAAAACGAGCTTCCCTTTTTTCCACCTTTTCGATGTCCTCCGTCAATACCACCTGGTAAGGATCCCACACTGCTCAGCAATATTCTAACAGAGGACGAACGAGTGTATGGAAGCTGTCTCTTTAGTGGACTTGTCGCATATTCTAAGTGTCATGCCAATGAACCGCAACCTTTGGCTCGCCTTCCCCTCAGTATTATATATGTTGTCTTTCCAACTGAAGTTGTTCGTAATTTTAACACCCAGGTACTTAGTTGAATTGACAGCCTTGAGAATTGTACTATTTATCGAGTAGTCGAATTCCAACGGATTTCTTTTGGAACTCATGTGGATCACCTCACACTTTTCGTTATTTAGCGTCAACTTCCACCTGTCACACCATACAGCAATCTTTTCTAAATCGCTTTGCAACTGATACTGGTCTTCGGATGCCCTTACTAGACGGCAAATTACATCATAATCTGCGAACAACCTAAGAGAACTGCTCAGGTGGTCACCCAGGTCATTTATATAGATCAGGGACAGCAGAGGTCCCAGGACGCTTCCCTGTGGAACACCTGATATCACTTCAATTTCACTCGATGATTTGCCGTCTATTACTACGAACTGCGACCTTCCCGACAGGAAATCACGAATCCAGTCGCACAACTTAGACGATACCCCATAGGCCCACAGCTTGATTAGAAGTCGTTTGTGAGGAACGGTGTCAAAAGCTTTCCGGAAATCTAGAAATACGGAATCAACTTGAGGTCCCCTGTCGATAACGGCCTTTACTTCGTGCGAATAAAGAGCTAGCTGCGTTGCACAAGAACGACGTTTTCTGAAACCATGCTGATTACGTATCAATAGATCGTTCCCTTCGAGGTGATTCATAATGTTTGAATACAATATATGCTCCAAAACCCTACTGCAAACCGACGTCAATGATATAGATCTGTAGTTCGATGGATTACTAGTATTACCCTTCTTAAACGCTGGTGCGACTTGCGCAATTTTCCAATCTGTAGGTACAGATCTATCGGTGAGAGAGCGGTTGTATATGATTGCTAAGTAGGGAGCTATTGAATCAGCGTCATCTGAAAGGAACCTAATCGGTATACAATCTGGACCTGAAGACTTGAACGTATCAAGCGATTTGAGTTGCTTCGCAACCCCTAAGGTATCTACTTCTAAGAAACTCATGCTAGCAGCTGTTCGTGTTTCAAATTCTGGAATATTCCATTCGTCTTCCCTGGCGAAGGAAATTCGGAAAACTGTGTTCAATAACTCCGCTTTAGTGGCACAGTCGTCGGTAACAGTACCATCGGCACTGCGCAGCGAAGGTATTGACTGCGTCTTGCCGCTTGTGTACTTTACATACGACCAACATTTCTTCGCATTTTCTACCAAATTTCGAGTCAATGTTTCGTTGTGGAACCTATTAAAGGCATCTCGCACTGAAGTCCGTGCCAAATTTCGTGCGTTTGTAAATTTTAGCCAATCTTTGGGATCTCGCGATCTTCTGAACTTCGCATGCTTTATCCGTTCCCTCTGCAACTGCGTTATGACCTGTTTCGTGTACCATGGGGGATCAGTTCCATCTCTTACCAATTTATGAGGTTTGAATCTCTCAATTGCAGTTGCTACTATATCTTTGAATTTGAGCCACATCTCGTCTACATTTGTATAGTCAGTTCGGAAGGAATGGAGATTGTCTCTTAGGAGGGCTTCTAGTGACACTTTATCCGCTTTTTTAATTAAAATTATTTTGCGTTTGTTTCTGGTGGATTTGGAAGAAACGGTATTGAGCCTAGCTACAACGACCTTGTGATCACTAATCCCTGTATCAGACATGATGCTCTCTATTGGCTCTGGATTGTTTGTGGCTAAGAGGTCAAGTGTGTTTTCGCAACCATTTACAATTCGCGTGGGTTCGTGGACTAACTGCTCGAAATAATTTTCGGAGAAAGCATTTAGGACAATCTCGGAAGATGCTTTATGCCTACCACCGGTTTTGAACAAGTATTTTTGCCAACATATCGAGGGAAGGTTGAAATCCCCACCAACTATAACCGTATGAGTGATGTATTTATTTGTTACGAGACTCAAATTTTCTCTGAACGGTTCAGCAACTATATCATGACAGTCTGGGGGTCGGTAGAAGGAGCCAATTATTAAGTTAGTTCGACTGTTAAGCATAACCTCCACCCATACCAATTCGCACGGAGTATCTACGTCGACTTCACTACAAGATAGACCACTACTGACAAACACTCCACCACCAATTCTGCCTAATCTATCTGTCCTGAACAACGTCTGAGACTTCGTAAAATTTCTGCAGAACTTATTTCAGGCTTTAGCCAAGCTTTCTGTACCTATAACGATTTCAGCTTCTGTGCTTTCTATTAGCGCTTGAAGCTCAGGGACTTTCCCAGTACAACTACAACAATTTACAACTACAAATCCGACTGTTTCTTGATCCAAGCACGTCCTGTATTTGCCATGCACCCTTTGAGATTGCAGCGCACCACATACTTTCCCGAGGCCTTCTAACCTAAAAAACGCCCAGTCCACGCCACACAGCATCCGCTACCCGTGTAGCCGCCAGCTGAGTATAGTGAACTCCTGACCTATTCAGAGGAACCCGAAACCTCAGCACCTTTTGGCGCAAGTCAAGGAATCTGCAGCCAACACGGTCTCAAAACCATCTGAGCCTCTGATTCAGACCCGGCTCTGCACCAAAGGTCCACAGTCGGTTCTGTCAACGATGCGGCAGACCGATCTGGGGACAGACGGGACAAGGTTGAGATCCCGGTGATACCCAAGTCTGGCTCCCCACATTGGTGCCCATTGGCTACAGCCTCAAGCTGCGCAACCGAAGTCAGCACTGCCTGCAGCTGCGAGCGAAGGGATGCCAACTCAGCCCTCATCCGAACACAGC
This sequence comes from Schistocerca gregaria, assembly GCF_023897955.1. Lineage (NCBI taxonomy): Eukaryota > Metazoa > Arthropoda > Insecta > Orthoptera > Acrididae > Schistocerca > Schistocerca gregaria. The sequence goes on along the minus strand of NC_064926.1, from coordinate 454,675,280 downwards.
CATCACAGCCCCAGTCCATTCTAGTCGATGTTGAACAACAGTTACTGAAACACGAGTCCATGCCTAGATAATGCAAGGGAATCACAGAAAGAATGTATGAACAAACCTGTACAAATGCCTAACGACTGCGCTACAGTCTGCCTGAATTTACGATTACAGTAACTAAAACTCGAAATTACTCCTCCTATACGAAACTGAACTATGTAACAAATAAGTATGTTAAGAGTAAGTAGGGGGACAAGGGGTGTGTCACCCCACTCTCCATTGTTTCCAAATTTATTCAAGATGGCGGTGAAGACGTCATCGAAGATGGCGGCACGTAGATTTTGGCGGGGGGAATAGTCCAATTGTGCTACATCCACGAACCTAACCTTAAAAAATGGCGGGAAGTTTGAATTTTGGCATGAAAATAGTCCAATTGTGCTACCTCCACTAACCCAACCTTCAGAAAAAATGGTGGGAAGTTTGAATTCCAACAGGATAATGCATACAAAGACCGTATTTATATTTCTTATTATTACTGATTATCATTCATTAACATTCATTATCATTCATTATCATTCATTATCATTTATTACCATTCATTATCATTCATTGTCATTCATTATCATTCATTATCATTTATTATCATTCATTATCATTTATTATTATAGGCCTACCTCCACTATAAAATTGCGCCAAATTCAAACACGATGTTCTCTCGAAAACTGTACTTCTATGTATTATTATCATTCATTATTTATTCAAGATGTCCCATTTTGTCGGTGAGAAAGCCATTCTCCTTACATCCACAACAAAAATCTATCACAAGTTCAAATTCCCAACAACATAATTGATCACATGTACGAGCTTTCTCCGTAACTTATCTTTTTTTTCACTGGTAGCCTATCATAATCGCGTCAAATAATAAACTGCACTTATAGTAACATAATTCCCGTCCTCTGATTTTGAAGGGGCAGAAGGGACTGAAGACTTTATGTCAAGCAGAACGGTCATCACTTGTTCTCCAACACAGTGAGCACACACATCTTTGATATCGCAGTGCAGTCACCACGACGTCCGCGCTCCAACTGAATTAGTTCAAATCCTTCCCCACCCCCTGGCCAGCTCGCGGAGACACTGCCTACACCGGTCACATGAGGCGGCCGGCCACTAGCTCGGGGGCGAGCCCAGCGATCGCTCCCACGTCGTAAACATGTTTTCGCTGGACACGCTGGAACTCGTCGAGTTTGACGACACAGCGGCCCCTTGTCCACTCACCACATGCATTCGTCGCCTCCCACCAAAATTGACCCCCTTGGAGCTGAATCACACAACAGTTGGCTGTTTCCCTGCAACACTTCCGGCACCACGTTCAAACCTGCAGAAACCGACCCCACAAAGCCTTTCGCCACGTGTCCTTGTGCGGTCAAGAACGCAGTGCTACACTTTTGGCGGCAAAGTTTGCTCGACAATGGAATCCGCCATAATCCGCCATGACTATATAACAGCACCTTTGGACCGCACGAGAACGCCCGCTAATTGACACCCTCTCGAGTGCGCGTAATAACTGAACAATCCCTGCGCCGCCGCCCCGCTTACGTCACACACCCTCCATACACGCGACGGACATAGCCTTCTGTAAATACCTCGAAAATGACTCTTTATTTCAGACATTACGGTCATGCATGTGTATTCGAACTGACTTCTCCATGCTCACATAGCGAAACTCCAGAGCTCAGCTGACGTACGTGTGGTCGGGTGAGCCCGCTCCCTGGCCGGCTGACGTCAAGCGGTTTACGGTGCCCGCCCAGCCCCCACGGCCAACGCGGCAGGTAGACAGCGGCGCCTGAGAGCCTCGCCCGCGAGCACTTAACACCGGACACGATGTTTCCTGTCGACCGCATGCCGTACAAAGGATACGTTTGGCGCCAGAGTTTGACTGACAGTGGAATCCACCATGACCATATAACAGCGCGTTTGCTCTTAGCGAGAACGCTCACTATTCACTCTCACCACCCCACTATATTAAATAATTCCACTTCCAATTTCATATACATATTCAAACGTGTTCAACTTCCTAATATCAGATACTTTTTGAGGACCAGAACGCCAACCCCGCCTCCTCCTAGGAACGAGCGCCAAGTTTGAAATCAGCCAGTAGACAAAGCTCACTTTCGCTTCCACCAACAACCTAAGAAAATTATTTCAAACTAAGCCACCAGCACTCAACCTCTTCCTACACGTTTCTGGTAAATGGACTCACCCTTACTTTATTTGGGAATGGAGTATATATATAACGCCGACATGTCCCACATCATACAGACCTGCAAAACACTCCTACATAACTCATTTATAATGTTCTAGACACACGCTTCCCAATTGTGAACAGTTAAAAATAACTCATAGCACAGCCTACAGACATGCGAACCCCTCGTAAATAATGCAAAACATTTATCTCTAAATAGCCTAACAACTGCTAATTTTCGCAAATAATTTCAGTGCATAGGCCGATTGAAGGAAGAACGAGTGTACTTTAATTATTTGCTACATATCTTTTTCAAACTTTTACTTCTCATAGGTTTAGATATGTAAGGCTGACATAAGGCAGTTTTTGAACTCCAGTAGTGCACTACACTTGGCAACACAACCACACCCATCAAGATATTCATTGCAATTCAGATCTGTAACTCCTCTACAGATAAATTTGTCGAGTTATTTGTCTACTCACTCACATTCTGACCAAATTGCCGTTATTGCGCATAAACAGCTCAGAGTGCGCTGTGTTGCTCGGGACAGTAAGGAAGGGCTGCACTCTATTTATTTAGAGCCCTTTTATTTAGTCGTGGAGTATATTTGTCACAAAACACCCACACTGATCCCACTGTGGTCATCTGACACAGGCCACAAACACGTAAACAACTCCTAATTTCACCGCACAATACCATACAGCTCTTAAATAATGCAGTACACCATATCAGCAGACGTGGTCTGTCTCTTAAACTCTCCAAATGAAGCATCGCACAGTGCACAGAGATGCTCGCAAAATAGTGCAAAATAGCGCACAAACACCACCAGCTACCAAACCGACCAAAAGTCTCTGCTCGGCCCTCCCCTAACATGACCTCAACACAGTCGAATTCGTACCTATCACCGGAGAAACTGATACCCCCTATGTGCCTTAGATTACGCTCCAAGGCAGGTCGCGCGCTCGTGCCGTCGGCGGGACGGGGATTCCAGAGTCTCCAGCCAATTTCATCTTCCGAACGCTCGTGACAGCCCTCACATGTGAAACCTGCATTGTTCTTCTCGTGTATTCCGCCGGGGTCTCAGGTCTGGACCTGACTTCACTTCTATTCTCGGAATAGTTCATAGCTCGTTGACACACTCGATTAACGCGGCCAGGAAAACATTTACTACTCGCATACATCCGAGATGGTGACGGAAAAACCAAATGACTCTGATCTGCGCTGCAGCTGCTTGTAATCATTGAGAACACTATTAATTTTTTTCGAACACTTTATTTAACCATACGGTGTATCTATCACGCTATCACAAAACACCAATCCCAGATGTGCCCTGGGCCATGTTGCACAGCCCACAGACACGCACCCAATCATAATTTCATTACACACTATAGCAAACTGCTACTAAATAATTCGCTCAGTACTCGTAAACTATCCTAATAACGCATAGCAGAGCCTGCAGATCCGCTCGCAAAATAACTCAGTAGACGTGCGCAGGTACTGCCCACTCCGCACCCTGCCCACAGGATCGTGAAGTCACCCATCCGTCTGATTTCAGACCTCGCACAGCCCCTGCTCGGCTTCCGCAAGCGTGAGTCGGCGCGGGCAACGCACACACATACGTCCGTCCAGGACCGCTATACATCACAACCCCGAGCCGCTACCACCGAACGCAGGTGAAAGTCAACTTTATATCAATGTAGCATAATTATCAAAGCGCAGCCTCCATACGCTAGATACATCATAGCAGCACATGTCTTTACCTCCTATGACCCTGTAACACAGCGCATTGCTCCTCACACCACATTACACGACCCTTTAATTAAACATAGCTACACATCCCTGCTCTCGCCTCGTCGCGTGACCAGTCATCTAAAACCTTCTCCATATTATTCTTACTTTACAACATTAAAAAAAGGTCTAATTTACACCTCCCACCGCACCTAACCTCACACCTGTCCCACAATCAACATACGCAAACGTCCTCAACCCTATCTTGACACTCATATATCACCCCACAAACCATGTCCATCAATCAATTTACCATTGTCATCCCCTCTTTTCGATTTACAGACGTCGCCTCCATCCAAACACCGATCTACTCACCTTTCTCGCACTTTCAACAGTAAAATTAATGTTACAAACACCCAGAAATACCAAACGCAATTAAAGAGCCAAACTTTTATACAGAGCATCAAGCACATACGACAATATTCAAAGCCTGGTTCATATTTACCACCTCCACCTTGAATTAAATATTAGTACCATTGCTTAACATTCTGCCAGCGCTCGATTTGTACCTATTTTTTCCGCGCTTAACTGTTGTCACTAGCGGTCGAATATCACTATCTATAGATTACATAAATTTCCACATAAAAATGTCTCGGCCCGCCGTTTAGAGACTCCTATGTCCGAACACATAGCATCGTTCAACTATCACTTGCTCTTAACTAATAACTCATTCATCAGGTCTGGGGGATAGGTCACCCCTTTCTTTTTTTCTTTCTTTCAGCAGCAGTCAGCTATTTTTTTTATAGTGGTAGCTAAATTGTGCGATCAACTTAGCATCACCATTCGCTAAACATATCTTCAAATGCGTAAACACACTTACTCAATTACACAGCGGATTCGCTGAGGACATGACCTTCAATATTACAGTTCTTAATCCAATAACCACCGAAACAAGTACTAAATGCTCAAAATAATCCCATAGCGAGTGTCCGAGCGCCGCCGGCGGCATGTCAAAGCCACATAGCTGTCCATCTAAACAGCCGTCCACTCAGCCCCCAGGACCAGAATGCTGAAGTGGACTCTCCCTATACCTGCTCTCCAGCTATTTTCTAACGACATACAGTGCACAAATGGATTCCTGAATAGCGCAGATCTCTATCTCCCCCTTGCATCTCCAATAGGACAAGTAAATACTGTCCCTCCCAGCCAGCGAACCCGACGTCATTCACCTTTCGCTGACAATATCCACTCACAAATTTTAAACATTCTCATATATAAAACCATATTCACTCCTGCCAAAACTCAATTAATAATAAAAAAGCATTCTCCCTTTCCAAGCATAGATGAGTATGCATTTATCTTCACCCATTTGATCTCTGCAATTTAAGTCGGGGAAAGACATATCTATTACCTTCTGTCTATAAACAGAACGATCTCAGTTACTAGAACAGGATCTTGTTTTGACCATTCGCCGGAAGTGCGCGCAATGTTGTACGCCTCAAACTAGGTACACGTACAACAGATCCTCAACACCCTATCATCTTTATCCTCTACCAGCAACAGTGAAAAAGTCACGAAGACACCAATGCGATCCACCTCCAGCGCGGACAAACGAAATTCACAATACTCCCCTGAATAACTCAGAGTGCGACAATCCAAGAATTCCTAACAGCCCGCCAAGTCCGACACTGCAAACTGTAGATGCTTATAGGAACAAGATCATACTAAATATACACACGCTGCAGAGACCCCTTTAAAGTTTGATCACCCATACTCTAAGCGAATGAGAAGCTGCCTCTCGCCCTTGTTCAAACAGTGTCTTCTAACTCGCTTTTTCACACTGCCGAGCATTACGTCTTTCTGCCGCGACTTCGAAGTCAGTGTCTGATTCTAAACAGACATTAACATGGACTGATGCACAGTCTCTCACAGGAAACTACACCTTGCACCTTGTAAATCATAGTCTTACAGTCGATAGCATAACGCTGTAGCGACCTCCCTCGAAAGTGATTGACCACCTCTACATTTAATCTCATATGTCGCAGTGGCCGAATAGTTTATAACTCTGCGTTCCGTTTCTAATGATTGGTCCTTTTTGCACACAAGTACGGGATCACCGTTTTCGGTGCTAGCTACCCCGGAAGTTGCGGTCCATCAACCAAAATTTGTCCCCCAACTCAAGCAAGCATTGTCAGTCAGTCATTATGTGATACCCAATGCACAGATGCGATGGATAAGACACCATCAATCTACTGTAATATTATCCATCATAGCTGATATCGCGAAAAATTTTACAGTAAGTCCAACACTGGCCAATCCTGTGACAGCTTGTTTTCTTAATTTCAGTATCATAGCTAAACCATACATCCTCTACTTTGCAAGTGTCATTTCGATCATTCATAGATGATTGCTCAACACGTCCATTCACACTTAATTCTCGAACACATAAAGGCGATCAAATTATACCAGACAACGCTATACATATTTCTAAGACCTCGCGCATAGTACTCGATCAATCTCTCTGCGTATGGCGGTCACAGAGCTATCTAGTCCTATTACGTTAAAAGGCCATCCTCACCTCGGCATTGACCTACCTACCCCGCAACATCACTACCCAATTATTCCTCAACCGAGCAGACAAATACAGCTACACTCCACCTCTCTTGACTGAATAGAGCTTTCCTAGTCCTAATCGGTCCAAGTGCGCCACATTTCTCGAAATGTAACCATGTCTTGGAGCTTAGCACACCATATCGTTCTATAGTAACAGATCTCAAAGTGCCTTAATTTAATAGCATACAGTTAATAAGAACAATAACGGAGCGATATTTATACACAACGTAGTTCGATAGATTTTTAAGCAAACCATCCAATCTATCATGTGGAAAGTATTGTTCTAGAGTCCATGATCGGTGCATCGAAGGTTCCTGTAGGAGAGAGAGAGAGAGAGAGAGAGAGAGAGAGAGAGAGAGAGAGAGAAAATAAACACACACTTCTAAGACTACAACGTTCAGCACTTGAAAACGGGCAATAACCTTAGATCGCTTACTTTTCCGTCCTGTCAGACATACATCCTTCTCTCCGGTCACCTTACGCTGAGATATCTCTGCCCCAATCGTAAAACTTTTCATTTCTATGATACTAGCCCAATATAGCCCCGCGGACACGTCTAGTGCCCAATGATCACGCCTGATCACGAGTCCGAAATAATACTATAACTCCATCAGGTCTATATAAAAAATGATAGTTATTAGCTGCCGGTACATCCTACAAGCAAACAGATACGTATAACAGCAGCGTCCAACATGTGAAAATTAAAAGTCATCCCGTCACCGACTCTGTAAACACCAGTCTGTTGGGTAAGTGTGTACACAATGATCACAGCCCCTCACAAATACCCACAGCTAACTTAGTCATGACGCTGAAGTCTCGATTTTACACCAAGCATGTGGTCGCGTAAATCAAAGTGCATTTAGAAAACATGGCTGAAATTTTAAATTTTGGCGGGAAAATAGTCCAATTGTGCTACGTCCACTAACCTAAGCATCCAGAAGAAAAACTGGCGGGAAGTTTCAATTCCAAGAGGATAATGCATGCAAAGATCGTACTTGTCTTTTTATTATTATTGATTATCATTCATTAGTATTCATTATTTACTACCATTTATTATTATTTATAGTTATTTATTATTATTTATTATTATTGACCTGCTTCCACTAGAAAATTTCCTCCAAATTCAAATTCCAACAAGACAATGGCTGCAAAACCTTACTTTTGTTTATTATTCATTATCATTCACTATCATTTATTAACATTCATTATCATTCATTGTCATTTATTATCATTCATTATCATCCATTATAAATTATTATCATTCATTATCATTCATTATCATTTATTACTATTATTATTAGAAATAATACTATTACTCCATCAGGTCTATATAAAAAATGATGGTTATTAGCAGCATGTATATACTACAAGCAAACAGATATGTACAACATCAGCGTCCAACGTGTGAAAATTAAAACTCATCCTGTCATGGACTCTGTAAACACCCATCTGTCGGTAAGTGTGTACACAATGATTACAGGCCCTCACAAATACCCACAGCTAATTTAGTTATGATGCTGAAGTCTCGATTTTACACCAGGCATGCGACAGGGTGGGGATCGCATAAATCAAAGTGCATTTAGAGGAATGTGTCAACCTTCATCACACATGAGATGGAAATCCTCTGATGACCGGCGGGTTCACCGTTAACGATCGCAAGTAGACAGCGCTTTAAACCACATACCAAACACGTAGCTGCATATGACTAGAACGCTGGCTATATCACATGACTAAAGCATCCAAATAGGATGCTGAAAATAAAATCCACCTTCAACAACTTGTCCTTCTCTAGAATAAATGAGTCAACATTTGAATTGTACCTAGCTGCAGCTCTGTATCAATCGATCATCCAGTACATCCTCTGTTATGATTTGAAACAGATGTGAGTAAGTTTGGACGTGAATGATTCTCTGTCCTTCTGAAATGCATCAAATACAGTATTCAAGTTATCGTTCTGTGTTCTAAAATTGTCTCTAAATGTAACAAAGGTATATCCAGTCACCTCCACATTTGGGGAGCGCTTGCTCTGTTTTATGAGAGTGAATTAGCGAGCGTTCTCGCTACGAGCAAACGCGGTGTTATATGCTCATGGTGGATTCCACTGTCGGTCAAAGTCTGGCGCCAAACGTATCCTATGTACGGCATGCGATTGACAGGAAACATCGTGTTCGGTGTTAAGTGCTCGCGGGCGAGACCGACCGTTTGTGGCGGGGCCCTCAGGTGCCTCTCGCCGCCACATGGAATTATTCAATATAGCGGGGTGGTGAGAGTGAATTAGCGAGCGTTCTCGCTATGAACAAATGCGCACGGCACGCGGTCGACAGGAAACATCGTGTCCAGAGTTAACTGCTCGCGGGCGAGGCCCTCAGGCGCCGCTGTCTGTCTGGCGCGTTGGTCGTGGGGGCTGGTCGGGCACCCTAAACAGCTTGATGTCAGCCTGCCAGGAAGCGGGCTCACTCAGCCGCGCGTACGTCAGCTGTGCTCTGAGGTTTTGCTGTGTGAGCATGAAGAAGTCAGTTGGAATAAACATGCATGACCGTAATGTCTAAAATAAAGAGTCATTTTCCAAGCATTTACAGAAGATTATGCCCGTCGCGTGTATGGAGGGTGTGTGACGTAAGCGGGGCGGCGGCGCAGCGATTGTACAGCATTACGCGCACTCGAGAGCGAGTCAATTAGCGGGCGTTCTAGTGCGGTCCAAAGGTGCTGTTATATAGTCATGGTGGATTCCACTGTCGAGCAAACTTTGCCGCCAAAAGTGTAGCACTGCATTCTCGATCGCACAAGGACACGTGGCAAATGGCTTCATCAGTTCGGTATCTGCAGGTTTCAACGTGGTGCCGGAAGTGTTTTCCCGCCAAAATCCCACCTTCACGCCATTTTTTCTGAAGGTTAGGTTAGTGGATGTAGCACAATTGGACTATTCCCCCATCAAAATCTGCCATCTTTGATGACGTCATGCGCTGTTGCCAAATCTACATGCCGCCATCTTGTATGACGTCATCGCCGCCATATTGAATAAGTTTGGCAACAATGGAGAGTGGGGTGGCACGCCCCTTGTCCTCCTACTGATGTATACGACTTGCTGCTGGTAGCTGCTTATCCAACAGCGGCAGGGAGCGCACTGGCAGTGACCAACCGACACTGGCTGTTCAAAACAAAAACAGAAGACAGACGACTACACGAATTTACACTATTCAAGGTACTAAGGCGCAATGCTACAACTCTCAAATACTATAATACACCCAAAGTTTATGAATTAAACAATGGAAGTACCGAAAAACAAGCAAAGAAATTAAGAATTAAACTATGTAACAAATAAGTAAGCTAGGAGTATACGACTTGCTGCTGGCAGCTGTTTATCCAATGGCGGCAGAGAGCACACTTAGATGATGCAACAGATCTACTAAAGAGACTGACTACACTACGCTTGTCCGTCCTCTTTTATAGTACTGCTGCGCAATGTGGGATCTTTAATAGATACGATTAATGGAGTACATCAAGAAAGGTAGAAGAAAAGCATAGCGCTTTGTATTATTGAGAAACAGGGGAGAGAGTGTCACGGAATGATACAGGATTTGGGGTGGACGTCATTAAAACAAAGGCGTTTCTCGTTACGGTGCGATCTTCTCACGAAATTTCAGTCACGTACATTCGCCTCCGTACTCGAAAATATTTTGTTGATCCCAACTTACATAGGGATAAACTATCTGCATAATAAAATAAGGGACATGAAAGATTGTACAGAAAGACATAGGAGATCGTCGCTTCCGCACTCTGTTCGAGAGTGGAATAACAGAGAATTATTGTGAAGCTGGTTCCAAGAACCCTGTGCCAACTACTTAAGTGCGATGTGCAGAGTGGCTGTACAGATGCAGACGTAGATGTTGATTTCTTGTGTCTGCAGTTCTCTGAATACATTATTTCTGTTATAAAGCGCCAAGGTTTACTTTCTTACAGTCTCACATGCAGTAATGTACACTATGTGATCAAAAGTATACGGACACCAGGCTGAAAATGACAAGTTCGTCGCGCTCTCCATCGGAAATGACAGCTTTCACTCTCGCAGGCAAGAAAGTGCTTAAAACATCGTTGTAGACCTGTGCTGTGATAGTGCCTCGCAAAACAACAAGGGATGCCAGCTCCTTCCATGAAAAACTTTCAATCAACAGACGAGGTCGGCCTGTACTCTTTTTTGCTGTACGTGTCCCTTCACGTTTCCACTTCTCTATCACGTCGGAAGCAATGGACCTAAGGATATTTAGGAGTGTGGAAATCTCGCGTACAGATGTATGACAGAAGTCACACCCAATCACCTGACCACGTCCGAAGTCCGTGAGTTCCGCTCTCTCACGATGTCTAAGGACTACTGAGGTCGCTGATATGGAATATCTGGCAGTATGTGGTAGCACAATGCACCTAATATGAAAAACGTATGTTTTTGCGTGTGTCCGGATACTTTTGATCACATAGTGTATGTTTGATAAAGGAGGTATTTAGTATACGGCAAATTTGCACAACCCACAGCCAAACTCCGTTCCTCCCAAAATCTCTTGTGAGATCAGTTTCAGCTAAGTGGAATTTCGTGAGACTGCTACAAGCGCATTCCATGGTGTGAAAAGAACTAAATCCATTTGATAACGATGATGGCATGTCCAAGGACACACGAAGTGGACTTCAAGTAAAAGCCGAATAAATCAGTAAGTCTATGATTTTGTTTATGGTACAAAGCTGTTCTCACTCTCGTCCCCAACATAGCCACACGAAATGTCTACCAACATCTGTATGATATCAAGCTACCGATCTCAGTCACTATGTCCAATACACAATGGTAATTCTTGAATCCGACAAGAGTATGATATTGCGTAGTATCTGGGTGAAAATTCTCCCAGTACCACAGGAGCCATAAAAACTGGCAATGAATCAAAGAATTTTTGCACGTGTCACAGAGCATTTTTTCGTAATTATGGACATGATGCAAGCGCTATTCCCCTCGTAAGCTTTCCATGACCTCCCCGATGAATATACAAACATCTTCCTTCTGTAACATTCTATTTTATCTTCGGTGTATTCAGAACTTGATACAGCCAATCACACTTGAAATTGGTACGCGTTGAGCGTCCTCAATCCAAGTAATTTTCCTCCAATCAGTCACTTGTAGAATTTTTTTGGTCACAATATTATCTCAATAAGTTATTGCTTTCACCTTCTGTGGACTATACAGCTAAGATACGTGATCAGACGATGTTGATGCACATCGGGCTGGAACAATCCGCACATTATTCCAGTGCACTAAAGTGTGGAGATGTACCTACACACCTGAAAAATGAGACTGGTGTGGAAATTCCAGTTTCTGAAAAAAATATTCAAGCACTTTACTTGTTGGCGGTAGTTCATTAGTTCCAATTCCCTCACCTTCTGAAGTTAGACGTTGTTGTAAGATATCGTAATTATTTTCTGAATCAAGTATTGAAATATTTAAACTTATGCGGTACAACAAAATCGAGTTAAAAATTTATAATACCAAGTTAATTCGGCAGTTTCATGTGGAGACATATTTATTAGAAAATTGTACGTTTTTCCATATATTTTATAAGATCGTCTCATTGAATATGCATATTGCTGTCTGTTATCACACGTACACATCAGGGGTACTGTTGGGTGCTAACGATTTCCTCCTCTGGATTATAGGACAATGTACACACACATACATACACAGACACTCACACACACTCTCCCACTTCAATTCCAACGCCCACGCGCGCATTTGGCCCTGTTTGCTGGCGGCCATGTTAGGCGATAGTGCGGGCCGCGTGACTGCGGTTATCGACCAGGTGTGGGTATCGGAGGCCGTCGGTAGCGGCTGCGATAGGCTGCAACTGCTGAAGACCGTGAGGCCGCGTGCCTGGGAGGGCCGACCTTTAACTAGCCTAGCGACGCGCAAACTTGCAGAGGTGGCAGCGAAGAGTTACAGCTCTGAGGTTGCGCCAACGTAGCAAAACAGCTCGCCGACAAAGTACCGTATGTAACAGAAACTGCTCTGTCATTTGAACGTATTTTTCATCGGTCCACATGTTCTCTCATTGCTCCGTACGGCAAGGATTTCACCATCCTCCATGTGCGTCATGTGAGAAGTAACACAACTGTTTCCTTATTCTAGTCTTCAAGCATTGTTACCATACAGTAACAGTCCCACATTACAATAAAAACATGACCTAAAATTCAATAGTTTATTACACTTTTTGAAAACGAAAATAACCAATATCTTATCTTTGGTGACGTCGATATGCGTAAGTTCATTAATCATACAAACGGCAGTCAACGTATCGTCATGAATAACAGAGCCTAATGATGAACTTACTTTTTTATCGAACGTGGATTGTGCTTGAGGTTTATCGTTTCCTGAATATTAATGTGATAACAAAAAGCCGTATCCCCCACCATTTTGTTCCAGATAACTCCCGTAATTTGAAATATGTATTTCAGCGATTTTAATGCATTACAACTAATAATAACATCTAGCTGAAATTTCTGTGACAATAGTTAGCACGTAGTGGCTAGTATGGCAGTGACCTTAGTTCTTCTTCTTTTGCGCAAGAACCTCTTGGATGCAAAAAAAAAACTACTACTACCTCTAATGAAATAGTTTTGAAACTCAATGAAATATAGTGAATATTTCAAGTATCTGAAGTTTCCTGATCTGTCAGATGCGAATTTGTGGGAGAGTGTGTTTGTTGGACCTGACATTTTAGATATCATTTTCGACTGCAACTCTGAAGCACGAATGACTCTGTGGAAGAGGTTTGGATATCATTCAATGAGTTTGGTACTATATTTTTAGTGAACAAAAGGGACCAACACTATATTCTTATGGTAGCCAAAAATTTTCAAGTGTGCTGATCGTTTGACAAGCCTAAATATTTACTTTTTGAACAGTCAGCTTGATGTTTTCAAGAAAATTTTCGTGATGTCAGTGAGAATTTTTATCATTTCATCAAGACATGAATGCCATGGGAAGACTGTATTTACACTGCTGGAATATCAGTGTGGTGGGAATCAACTATTAATAACTTCAGCAAATATTTCACTATTCTCTTTCCGTCAGCCACAGCTGTACTAGGTGCTTTAAGGATAAGAGAGAAATGAAGTATGAGTGAAAGTACGCACAAGTCCTGTGCAATAAAAAGTAAGTTTATGTTTTCATTTCAACTAGCAACCATCCACAGCTTCACATGGGTAGCACATAAAAGGGCAAAACCTAAGTCACGACCAACCGATGGTTCTCCTTCGGCAAGTTGCTTGTGTAGAACCCGAAATCGAAGCCTATAACATGGTCGTAAGTTTGCTCAACAGCCCCCTGTTTTTGAGAAAACCACTCCTCAATTTCATGATGCGAAATTGATCCAAAATCGATGGGGACAATAGATAACTGAAACCTGAGCATTTTTCATCATCATATATGTGCTGCTGTCGAAAGATCGCGATACCACACCAAAACTGGCAACGCGAATCGATACCACAAACATTAGTGAGGACTCGCTGCAATCAGTAACGACGTATGAAAGGCGCTCCAGAGGACCATGCCCCTGTCAGTACAGCAGCGCCCTCACACTGAGTTCAATACAGTGTCGAGCACGCAAGAGTTCAGTCCCAGATGGAGACCTCAGCTACAGAAGTCAGCATCATTGTCTAGAACCAACGAGCTGTTACAGTTTCAAATGAGTTGTACTGTTTTTAATGCTGAACATTGTACCTCAAGTGAACAACTTCTTAATTAGTGCGTCTAGTGATGCTTTGTAGTCCACGAAAGTTGTAATTCCCTCAGCATCACCCGATTTAATTTTACTACATTCCATTACCCTCGTTTTACTTTTGTTGATGTTCATTTTACATCCTTCTTTCAAGACACTGTCCATTCCGTTCAACCCCTCTTCCAAGTCCTTTGCTGTCTCTGACAGAATTAAAATGTCATCGGCGAACCTCAACATTTTTATTTCTTCTCCATGGATTTTAATACCTACTCCGAATTTTCCTTTTGTTTCCTTTACTGCTTGCTCAATATACAGATTGAATAACATCGGGGAGAGGCTACAACCCTGTCTCACTCCCTTCCCAACCACTGCTTCCCTTTCATGCCCCTCGACTCTTATAGCTGCCATCTGATTTCTGTACAAATTTTAAATAGCCTTTCGCTCCCTGTATTTTTCCCCAGCCACCTTAAGAATTTGAAAGAGAGTATTCCAATCAACATTGTCAAAAGCTTTCTCTAAGTCCACAAATGCTAGAGACATGAATGTGGGAGCAGCAAATGAAGGTAGCCTGAGGATACTGATGGCCTTTATCGTGTACTATAACCCGCTGCCTCGCTCGGATATCATAGTTTTGTTATGTTGAGTAATGGTGTGTAATTAAGTTAATAATTTAGCAAGATGTCTGCATATATAGTGGTGTAGAGCAGTATGAATAAAATACGTATGCAGTGGCGGTATGTAGGTACGTAATGAATATGTTTCCGTTATTTTACTGTAATCCGCATCAGAAAGCTAGCGTTAATTTTGTAATTATATTTAAAAATGCCTCGATTTATTACATTCGTGCAGAAGCAGAGTTTTTAGGGATTTCTCTGGCTCATCTGGTACAGTATGTGAAACTTTTCCACCATAGCAACACATAACAAACGTTCCTCCCTTCCATTTTAATCAAGAATGGTACCTACATTTTTGATCCATTCCATTATGGTGACTAGTTTGTGGTTAACGAAGTCCGTTAATATATCATAACCAAATTTAGCCTCACCAAAAGCCTCCCACGTTCCAAATGAAAAGGTACGACTCTCTGTTTGTCGTACAGACTTTAAATACGTAGTCATTGTGAGTCTTCAACCGACTTGGAAGCTGTAAGAGACGCTTGACGCTCAGCCCCTAAGATGCGACGGGATTGTGAAAGTTGTAAAGTCTCTGTAGCTCTTAAGGCCACCTGAAGTTCTGCATTCAAGTTCCGGGGGACATGGCATTGCTCGGAGTTGCTGAATTCTAGTAACTTTCGCAGCTCGAAGCCCCTTGCAACTACGCGCTAATTCAGACTTACTTTTGCCATGACTGTAGTAGATTTTTTTGTTCTATCTCCATAAAAACTCTACAGCTATGCCAGGTGGGTGTAGGAACTAAATATCATACAGCACGCTGAAAGTAACATTGGATTTGCGCTGTCGCTGAATACTCAATGGACACTGAGAGGCGCCGATTATCATGTCAGAGCCGTCTGCATGCCGCTCATGTATGACATACTAAAGTGTTAATAATACTCAAGAAGACACAACTTTCTAAAGACGTCTGTGGTGTTCCTCGGGGTTCAAGCTATCTGCATACAAATACCATTGAAATCGGGTCAGCCGTAGAGTCTTGAAAACGTAACACAGTGAGTTACTTTCACAATTAATAATACTGCTGTTTATACGTAAGCATGGATTAAACACGTTGAGGGTTTCGTAAGCATTGTATTGATTATGTTGAATCCAATTACATAGAACGTATCAAACAATAAATGTATTTTCACAAATATGCTAAAGTTCAAAAGTGAAAGAGTAAATAGATTTCTCAACGAGTAAATATTTCCCCTTAATTTTTGTAATACTCTTCAAATCAATACATATCTAGTGTTACTAATCATTTTCTAAAGTAGTCTATGTTCTTCATTAGGGGTGAAGCTATCTACGCGAAATATCGGTTCAGCAGTTTTGTTGCGAAAACGTGATTACTTCCCCATTTATAATACTAGTATGGATGTATGGAATGGGATTGATTACACTGTTTGAGGAGTGTATGAGCCTTGTATTCTAGCTACTATCCACGTATCGGTAAAACCGAATGAAATCTGCGTATGGCTTTATTGGCCGGAAGACCCAGATTGAGATTCGAGAGCTTGGTGCAAGTCTTTTTATTTGACTCTGCTTCGATGACTCGCAGGTCGACGATGATAAAATGATGATGAGGACAACGCACACATCCAGACATGAGTC
The DNA here is from genome assembly GCF_023897955.1 of Schistocerca gregaria. NCBI lineage: Eukaryota > Metazoa > Arthropoda > Insecta > Orthoptera > Acrididae > Schistocerca > Schistocerca gregaria. The sequence continues at coordinate 454,658,693 of NC_064926.1, read as the reverse complement.
TAAAAAGCCGACGTCTGTTTGAGTTGAACTGGGGAACCGAAGGTCATGAAACAGCAACACTAACCGCATGACAACACGTTATAAACGCAAATTTTCATGCAAAAAGAAGTTATAAGGACACATAATGCTCAGCGTCTAAAATGTGTTTGTGAGTGATATTAATATAGAAGTATGGATTCAACACAAAAAGGATTGCATATATATTGTATTTATTACGTTGAATCGTACTATGTAGAACGTATCAAACAATAAAAGCATTTTCACAAATATGATGAAGTTGAAAAGTCAAAGAGTAAATAGCTTACTCAAAAGGTAATTATTGTTCCATATTTCGCGGTATATTCTTCAAATCAATAAGTATGTTGTACTATACATTTTTCTAAAGTAGTCTACGTTCTTCCTACATACCAAATTTTATCAAAATCTGTTAAGTGGTTTATTCTTGAAGGCATAAGAGAGAGTTACTTTCACATTTATAATACTAGTATGGCTTATTTAAAGTCGTTCAGTTTTCGTGGCCACAGCTGTTGATTTCTGGGACTTCAGCGAGTGCGACAAATACCCCACCGCAGTGTCTCCCAACGCAACTGTCTTCGCAGCGGCAGTGCATACCAAGAGCCCGCTGATGCTGCATCGTCCCCCATGGACGTCTCGTGTTGATGAGCACGCAGAAGACCTGGCCGACGCTTATGCCGTTGTCCTGGCGAAGGCGGCCACGTCACGATACGGCGACCCAGTGCCCTGAACTCTGCTCCGGAAAACAGATCCAACAAGACCCAGCGGTGCCGGACTGGGGAGAACTTATTTCAAGTCCCATAAGCTTGGAAGATGGCTGAATGCCGGTGAGTAGACCCACGGTGGTGGTAGATCCCAACGGTTGTAGAAAGCCTGAAGCAACAGTCGAGGATTCGAAACCGGGTGACGGTGGTGGCAGCTGCCTCATAGATGCGTCTTCATGGCAGCGTCCAACGAAGGGTGGGTGTCATAACGTAGCCCAGCTAACAGATGATAACTAGCTGGATCCAGTGTGTATAAATGCTGCTGTCAGGAAGCTGATTACACAGAATCTACTCGACGGGAGTTCGGTGTCGGACCTTGGTCATTGCTATTGCTTCACCGAAGTAGGTCAGAGCTCAGAAGCGCGTCGCTGCTGAGGATGCCGTGGCGGCGTCTGTCATTAACAGCAGCAGAGCCCGGAATATGGCGCTACGGCTACAGGTACTATTTGATCCACTTCAGATGGTTCAGCCAGGATGTCAGTCATGTTTGAGCCCCGTATCATGAAAAAGAGGGAGGCCGTTGATCTACGGGTAGCGTCTATAATAAGTACCCCGCGTCAGATCCACTCCATCGCTTAAATTTGGAATAAAAATCGTCAGTTATGGAGGCTGAAGACTTCCGGCATAAGAAGGCACCCTCATTCAACCATCGGCCTTGTCAAAGAGGGCGGAGGAGCGAAAAGAGATTCAGGGCAGTCTCTTGCCCTTGAGGTGGGAAGTGGCCCTGAAGTTGGTAGAATCAGCAATGATGTGCGACATGATACTGCAGAAGACAATGGAAACCACTTCATTAAAGACACATAAAGTGTATCCACAGGGCATGTGGCCTGTAATTGAAAAAGTGTTATGATGAACGCTCCATTGCCAATAGATTCTGGACTAATCCCCCATTCGGATCTTCAGAAGGGCTCTGGCAATGGGGAGGTGACTGTGAGATAAAGAGCGAATAACAAAAGGAACGATAAAGTCGGGGCACGGAGTATGAGAAGTTTGGACCTGCCAGTGAGGCTAGAAAATCTATAAAGATAAATGCTAAGACTCAATGTATATATATTGGGGATCAGCGAATGGAAGCGAAAGAAGACTACGATTTCTTGTCAGACGATCACATGATAATACTAACAGCAATAGAAAGTAGTATGATGGGAGATGGGTAAGTCATGAACAGAAAGGTAGAGCAGAGAGTGAGTTACTGTGATCAGTTAAGTTATCGGATTATTCTCAGAATCGACAACAAACCAACGCTGACAACAACAGTCAGGTACACCTGTCGACATTGCAAGCGGAAGATGAAGAGACAGAAAAGGTATATGAGGATAATGAATAGGTAATGCAGTAATAAAGGAAGATGAGAATCTAGTACCCACGGGGACTGCAACGTGGTTATAGAAGAAGGAGTAGAAGAAAACTTTACGGGAGAATATGGGCTTGGTAACTGGAATTGAGCTCTGCAGTAAATTTCTGATAGTAACAACGGATATATTGCTCCATAGTAACAAGTGGAGGAGATTTCAGTTCGATTAAATCATGGTCTGACAGAGATTTCAAAATCAAATACTGGATTGTAAGTCGAATCCAGGAGCAGATATAGACTCAGACCACAATTTAGTAACGATGATGAGTAGGAAGAAATTTAAGAGGCTAGTCATGAAGAATCAATGCGCAGAGAAGTTTGATGTGGAAGGAATGAAGAATACGCTTGGAGTCCTCTGGGGCTATAGGTACTTTGATAATTGCTCAATAGACAGTTCGCTTTAAGAGGAATGGACATCCCTAAACATGGTCATCAAGGAAGTTGGAAGGAAAAACATTCGCACAAAAATGGAAATTGGGAAGAAGCCTTGGGTATCAGAAGAAATACTTCAGTTGATCGATACAAGAAGGAAGTGCAAAAAAGTTCCGGGAAATTCAAGAATACGGAGGTACAAGTCACTTAGGAATGAAATAAATAGGAAATGCAAGGAAGCTTAGGCGAAATGCTTCAACAAAAATGTGAAGAAACCGAAAACGAAATTATTATTGGCAGGACAAACTCAGCATATCGGGAAGTCAAAATAATCTTCGGTGAAATTCAAAGCAGGGGTGTTAACATTAAGTGAGTAACAGAAGCTCTACTTGTAGCCTCCTAACAGATAAATTCCGTAACCTCCCAATAAAAAAGTGACTAACCTCATAAAAAATGTGACTCATTTGTAACCTATCAAAATAAATCTCGTAATGTAGCCTTTCAATAATTAACTGACTTTGAATCTAAACTGGTAAATCTCGACGTCAGCCGTGCTGCGTCATGGCCCTGAAAAATCGTTCTGAATAAACTGAAAATTCTTACCACAATGATGTCACTGGATAACGTGTTAATATCTGCTCCCGTAAGAAATTTTTCTGGCACAGCCCAGTGTAATGCTGGCCACTAGATTTTTTTATGTATGAAAAACAACTGATTTTCTTTATGATAATCAGCAGGACTATGGATAGGAGATCTTAGGAAAAACTTTAAATTCAGATGAATGACTGTCAAAAGTTGTCTTTATAAGAAAGATTATTATTGAAAGATTTTTGGAAGCATTTACATGGGACTTTAATTTAACAATAGTACAAAAATCAGTTGTAGCAATTAACTTACGCGCACGGAAATAAAGAACAATAATATTTTTCTTTTACCTTACACTACATCGCTCAGGCACCGCCACCGTTCTCCACGACCGGCCTTGGTAATTCCATAATTCTACTGCTCTTCTCGAGCTACAAAACACCACAACTATACTCCATTGTCCGAACCCCAGGACACAAGTGCTCTCTACCGGTGACCTAACCCAAATGCCGACTGCGAGATACGTCTGCTACTACTACTACTGCTGCCGACCCTGCTCTCTGGTCTGCCTTTCTATTGTAGCTTACATATAGTGGGCAGCGCGTGAGCAATCCATTGAAGTTACATCTGCTCGAGTGCACTAGCAATAAATCCCTTAGTCATGGACCTCTTACATAACCCTCCACTGGGGAGTAAAAAAATTGGCGGCGATGGTGAGTCGAGTGGACTTGCCATGAGCAACAAATTTTTCTATAACCTATTTAGTTCACTAAGTCTGATAAATAATATAAGTACAGAACATACACTCCTGGAAATGGAAAAAAGAACACATTGACACCGGTGTGTCTGACCCACCATACTTGCTCCGGACACTGCGAGAGGGCTGTACAAGCAATGATCACACGCACGGCACAGCGGACACACCAGGAACCGTGGTGTTGGCCGTCGAATGGCGCTAGCTGCGCAGCATTTGTGCACCGCCGCCGTCAGTGTCAGCCAGTTTGCCGTGGCATACGGAGCTCCATCGCAGTCTTTAACACTGGTAGCATGCCGCGACAGCGTGGACGTGAACCGTATGTGCAGTTGACGGACTTTGAGCGAGGGCGTATAGTGGGCATGCGGGAGGCCGGGTGGACGTACCGCCGAACTGCTCAACACGTGGGGCGTGAGGTCTCCACAGTACATCGATGTTGTCGCCAGTGGTCGGCGGAAGGTGCACGTGCCCGTCGACCTAGGACCGGACCGCAGCGACGCACGGATGCACGCCAAGACCGTAGGATCCTACGCAGTGCCGTAGGGGACCGCACCGCCACTTCCCAGCAAATTAGGGACACTGTTGCTCCTGGGGTACCGGCGAGGACCATTCGCAACCGTCTCCATGAAGCTGGGCTACGGTCCCGCACACCGTTAGGCCGTCTTTCGCTCACGCCCCAACATCGTGCAGCCCGCCTCCAGTGGTGTCGCGACAGGCGTGAATGGAGGGACGAATGGAGACGTGTCGTCTTCAGCGATGAGAGTCGCCTTGGTGCCGATGATGGTCGTATGCGTGTTTGGCGCCGTGCAGGTGAGCGCCACAATCAGGACTGCATAGGATCGAGGCACACAGGGCCAACACCCGGCATCATGGTGTGGGGAGCGATCTCCTACACTGGCCATACACCTCTGGTGATCGTCGAGGGGACACTGAATAGTGCACGGTACATCCAAACTGTCATCGAACCCATCGTTCTACCATTCCTAGACCGGCAAGGGAACTTGCTGTTCTAACAGGACAATGCACGTCCGCATGTATCCCGTGCCACCCAACGTGCTGTAGAAGGTGTAAGTCAACTACCCTGGCCAGCAAGATCTCCGGATCTGTCCCCCATCGAGTATGTTTGGGACTGGATGAAGCGTCGTCTCACGTGGTCTGCACGTCCAGCACGAACGCTGGTCCAACTGAGGCGCCAGGTGGAAATGGCATGGCAAGCCGTTCCACAGGACTACATCCAGCATCTCTACGATCGTCTCCATGGGAGAATAGCAGCCTGCATTGCTGCGAAAGGTGGATATACACTGTACTAGTGCCGACATTGTGCATGCTCTGTTGCCTGTGTCTATGTGCCTGTGGTTCTGTCAGTGTGATCATGTGATGTATCTGACCCCAGGAATGTGTCAATAAATTTTCCCCTTCCTGGGACAATGAATTCACGGTGTTCTTATTTCAATTTCCAGGAGTGTATTAAGAGATGTCATAAAGTGCACATGCACTGATTACAGAACATATTAAGAAATGAAATAGAGTGCATACGCATTATATGAGTCTTTACCGATTTTACAAGAATCAGGAATGGAATGGGAAGGATAGCATCATGGTTGTAGCACAGTGGGTTGCATATCGCTGCATATCTTGTCACAGAAGTACAACACCAAGTGTGATAATCTGAAGAAGTTCTTTTCACAGAAGTATTCATCAGTGTGGCCAAGACACTGAAATATAGTATTAAGACTGCATGTTGTCGTCTTGGTAGTACAGTAGGTACACCAAACAGTAGGACCATAATGACATCTCCGTCGGTTAGAGTGGTGGACAGGTTCATATGTCAACACCACATTCTTGTAGAATCCATAACCATACATCAATGTAGCATTAGTACAAAAACCAAGTAGAGTGCTGCATGACTATGAGAATGGAGAGGACATACGGATATCGCAGTAATTGGTGGTAATTAGGTCAGAAGGTGAATGATACATTAAGTCTTATGCTAGTCATTATTCAGAACTACGCTGGTGTACCATCCGATTTCAATAATTATTGGCACTCATTGGCTACTTACAAAGCATTTATGTAGTATTACAAAACATTATTCAGAAGTCATCTCATTGCAGTAATAATTGGCACTCGTTGGCCAGTTACAAAGCATTTTTGTAGTATAACAGAACGATATTCAGAAGGCAGTTGTATACTGGGAATAGTTGGGACTAGTAATATTTTTTTTTTTTGGTGCTATCAAAGCATTGTGTTGGGATCAATAGTCAATTGTTGGGACATGAAAATAATAGCTTTTGACTTATTGCTAGAAATGAGGGTTATTAACATCAAAGTCATTTGTCATGAGTCAGCTGCAGCAAGGTTATCAAACAGGTAGAGTATATGTGATCACATTCATGAATCATACAGACAACTGGGAAAAAAATGCAGCTACTAGAACAGATTTAATAACTAAGTGTGTGTAGCATATAACATAACGACATATTTCAGAAATCATTTTAATGTCATGAAAAGCTTCTCCTGGAAAATATACAGAGTGGATTATTGAGCTGAAAGAAGAAATGTATGTTATGCTGAAAAGTGGTACACTTCTATTTAACAGGTAACGACACATCTGATTAACATGCATGTACTCTAGCTATCCCTTTCCAAAACAATCAACCATTATACTACGCGATATACGACATACTGTCAAATAGAGCTACAACAAATACTTACATAACTACATAAACTGTATCATTGTCTTCATCTGCAAAACAGAAAGAAAACTTCATTATTCATTACCATTTTCTTCATATAACTTGACACCATCATTTATTATTCTCTACAAAAATAGTTCATTATTCACTATCTTATTTATCAGCATCATTCATCAGCATCATCATTTCATATATTACTAAGTTTCTTACTTCTAGCATACTTCATCACTATAATTAACATACATAGCCTTGTTCGACAGTCTGCCGCAATTGCGTCATACTCTGAAAGAAAAGTAATTAGTCAAGGCTACTATCATACGGTGCATACACTGTATTTTGGTAATCTTTGTTAATTCTGATGCATTTACTCTTCATGACAAGGTACTGCATTTTCTTTCGTTCATTCCAAGAATGAAATTTCCATTTCGTAGTAAACCACTTTGGTTGTTTAATTTATTTCTTTTACACGTCATTGATTTCTGAAAATGATGAATATGGATTAATATCTTGCATTTAAATCATATACCCATTAATTGAAAACTTGTCTCTAGTGATATGACTAAGCATACAGCTTAGCATGACAGAAGACGTATTAGGTCAAAACCAAAGAAATTTTCAAGTGCAGAAATGTACATACAATATCTTAATGCAGTAACAAAAAATGTAGGACAGTCAAGATATTGGGCAAAATGTCAAAGTCAACTGGTGTTTGTTATATCTTAAAGATTTCATAGTGCCTACAGAGAAAATTCTACTTTCGATAGGGAAATCATCATATATACATCAAAAAATTGAAAATGTGCGCGATCTGATATATAACGACAATAAAAGCGACCTGCTAACCTTATCTTGCCGGGAACTTGCCAAGAAAAAATATGACCATTCTTCAATAAGTAGTCACGTTGTAAGTAGGCTGTTTGGGTTTTTATTTTGGTATCGCCACGTAGTGCTCTGCATGAAAATCACTGACTGTGCTGTGTGCAGTCTGTGGCTGGTTTGCACTGTTTGAATATTTGCTATTTTTGTGTTGGGCAGTTGGATGTGAACAGTGCGTAGCGTTGCGCAGTTGGAGGTGAGCCGCCAGCAGTGGTGGATGTGGGGAGAGAGATGGCAGAATTTTGAGAGCGGACGATGTGGACGTGTGTCCGCCAGAAAAAGGAAATTTGTAAGACTGGATGTCATGAAATGAGATATATATATTACAACTTTCGAACGTTATTAAGGTAAATACATTGTTTGTTTTCTATCAAAATCTTTCATTTACTGACTATGCCTATCAGCAGTTACTGCCTTTCATATTTAGAATCTTTTATTTAGCTGGCTGTATTGGCACTCGGTGTATTGCAGTAGTTCGAGTAAAGAAGATTTTTGTGAGGTAAGTGATTCATGAAAGGTATATGTTATTGTTCGTCTGAGTCATCCTTTGTAGGGATTATTGAAAGTCAGACTACGCTGTGCTAAAAATATTGTGTGTCAGTTTATTGTTGATCAGAATAAGTAAAGACAGAAATGTCTGACCATGTTCAGTTTTGCTCAGCTGTTTGAAAATCAAATAACGTAAGGAGTTTATCAGCACAGTAATTTATAATTTTCCAAAGAGGATGTTTCAATATACATATCTGGAAATGGCATTACAGTGAGATAAATCATAATGTATATTTATTAAATAAACGTTTTAATACTGGAAATACGGTGATTGCCCTTGGTTTATCTGGTACTACATTGGGGCGAGGAATGCTGCAAATTCTATATCGACCAGCGTACAGAACGTCACATTTACTGCATCTACTGTTTCCTGTGTTGGATCAATAGTGTGTGCGTACTAATATATTTTCTCCTATGTGAAATTCACGACGTATACGAGCCTGTTTATGCTGTCTTGTACGACACTCTGCGGCACGTTTGATGTTGTTGAGCGCAATGTCCATTATTTCATGGTGGCGTAGTCAACGAGATGTAGGAAAAGATACTAACTCTTTAATTTTGTTGGGTAGTTCAACATTTTTCAATGTCACAGCCGGAGATAGCATAGTAGATTCGTTTGGTATGGAATTAATTACATTCTTAATGAGAGTATGTGTGTGTCACAATCAATATGATCTTTATCGCAGTATATTCTACATTGTTTACCAATTTCTTTCATCAATCATTCAGAAGGGTTTGAAGAAGCTTGATACCTGGATATATAGATTGGAGAAATGTTTCTAGCTTGTGACATACGTGTCTATATCGCAGATCGAAATTGTGGTCCATTGTCGGAAATTAACAAGTCATGCCCTACATGAAATAGAAAATGTTTTACAAATGCATTCGACATAGATTTAGCAGTAGCTTTGCATAATGGAGTGAAGGTAACAGATTTCAAAGTGTGTTCGACAGTGACAAAGATGTAACAAAAACCTCTATTAGATCTGGGAATCGGTCCAAAAATGTCTGCAGCGGCCAAATGTCTCAATTTAATGGGCACAGTGGGATGTAACGGAGAAATATGTGAAGTCGTGTCTGATTTACCTTTCTGGCAGATTTTACATGACGCTAAAATTTCATCGAATATGTTTCTCCATGTTGGCAAAATAACAGTTCTGCCTCAGTATAAGAAAACATTTCCTGGCTCCATAATGTGCCTAACTTATATGAGTATACCAAATTAATTTGTTAACAAGCTCGTCAGGAAAGCATAATAACCAGTTGTTGCTGTCAGGGTGAGAGCGGCGAAACAGAATGTGGTTGCGTACAGTACAATTGTTTCTAACGGTCACGTTATTCCTATCTTACCAAAGGTATTTAATTTCTTTCCTTGCGTTGTCCTTGCTCTGCGCTTGTGCTATGTCTCGTAATGACGACGAAATGAAATTTTCAAATGCAACTTGTTGAATATACATGAGGCTAAAATTTGCTTGGCAGAATTCGGATGCGATGTCTTGCTGATTGTTGCTGAGAGAACGGGATAGTGCGTCTGCTACAATATTTTGTGTACCGGGAATGTGAAACATTGTACAATTAAATTCCTGTAAATAAAGCTTCCATCAGCTTAACCTGTCACATGTAAATTCAGCGGAAAGTAAAAACTGTATAGCTCTATGACCTGTATAAACGGTAGTATGTCATCCATAAAGAAAATGCCTAACTCTGGTAAATGCCCATACAACACATAATGCTTCAAGCTCTGTAACAGAATAATTGCGTTCAGCAGGTGACAGAATGCGACTTGCAAAGGCGATGTTTTTAATTGCTGTAGTACCGTCTGCTTCAATTTCCTAAAAAATGTGTACGCCTAGAGAGATGTTAGAACTGTCGGTGGTTAATGAAAAAAATTTCTGGTAGGATGTGGGTGTGATAAAAGTGGCGCATTCAACAAGGCATGTTTCATATTAACAAACTCAGACTGTGCTTGGCTATCCCAGGACCAAACAGCGCTTTTGTCCGTCACCTGGCATAATCTAGGAGTGTCTAAAGCAGAGTAATGAATAAATTTACGGAAAAAGTTAATTAAACCCAGAAATCTGCGTAGTTGTTTCTTGGTCGTTGGAACAGTAATGTCGCGTAAAGCTAGACGTTTTTCCGGGTCAGGCTCAATGCCTTCTGCTGAAATTACATGTCCAATAAATTTTATGGAAGTTTTGCCAAAGTGTGTTTTGCTAAGATTAACTGTCAGACCTAGTGCATGAAAAGATTGCAGCAGTTGTTCGAGAATCAAAATATGTTCAGACCAGTTAGCTTCTGCGATAAGGATGTCATCTACATACGTTGTGATTCTATCTCTTAAGTTCTGTCGGAAGTATAGTATTCAAACCGCGAATAAATGCTGCTGAAGAAATTGTTAGACCGAACGGTAATTTGCAAAATTGATAACAATCGCCAAAACAGAGAAATGCTGCGTACTTTCTGTAGTTCGGATGTAGCTGAATTTGCCAAAATCCCGATTTTAAATTTAATGTGGAATAAACAGCAGTACCATGAAATTTCTGTCGAAGTTCTTCTAGTGTCTGTGGGCGATCTGTTTCCTTAATAATAATGTCGTTGACATGACGCGAATCAAGTATGAAGCGAAGTGAGCCGTCCTTTTTTTATTTTATTTTTTTAATTTTTTTAACATTATGGAGCGGGTTTACGTACGGACTAACTGCCGGTTCGATAATACTTTGGTCTGGCATAGCTTGCAATTCTTTCTGGACTTGTTCTCTATGGATATATGGAATGGGATAATGTTTAGCCTTAAATGTGTCATACTGTTTAACTTGGTCAAGCATAGCTTGCAATTCTTTCTTCACTTCTTCTCTGTGAATATATGGAATGGGATAATGTTTGGCCTTAAATGCGTCATGCCGTTTAACTTGAAATTCATACATAAAACCGGACATAGTACCAGGCATGTTGTCAAAAACTGGAGCTTCCTGTAAAGAAATATTGCGTAGTTGAGTACGTTCGTCATCTGTATTTGCGTTGCTCTGTTTTACTTTATCAGAAATCAGTTGCATAACGTCATAGTCGTCTTCGTCTGGTGTATTGTAGTTTTGTACAGACGTATCTGTGAACAATGTGGAATGATAATCTGTGTAACACGATGTAGAAATGACCTCTGTCCGATTAATTTCCTGTTCTTCTGCTGATAAAGGGTGCTGAAATTCTAATGCCAGTTGTAATTTTTCATCCTTTAACATTACATACGAACTTCGAAAGTCAATAATTGCGTCGTGTTGTACCAAAAAATTCGTAACTAAAATAACGTCTGTTGTCAATAAGGGAACAATCGAAAAATTTGTGTTTAACGTATGACATGCAATACAAAATGATGAGTGTAATTTTATCTACTCCTTTACCAGATACTGCTCCTTTTACTTTAGTTTTGCCTAATGGTAACGTAGGCCAGGAGTTCTCTTTGTTACATTCGTTGAAAGTTTCTTCATTTGTAACTTACATAGGTGATTCGGAATCGATTAGTGCTGAAAATGTGGACGATCCAGTCTTAACTTCAATAACAGAGTGGGGTTTTTTTTAGAACTGGTTTTTCATGTAACAGTGTGTCTCGGATGTCGTCAAAACTAATTACATTTTCTTGAACAAGATTCTGTGTGTCAAAAGTATTGCTTACGTTGCTGGAAGATGCAACCTGTACTGTATTAGTCAAGTTCTTTCAGACGTGCTGTTATTTGCCGGAGGATGCTATGGTGTTTCAGTTATCTGTACTGTTCTGTTACTTCGTCCTGACGTATTAGGTTGGGGATGATATCGAGTGTCTGGTTCATTCATGATAATCTGTGGTTGTGTATGATTCTGCTGCTGACGAAACCTGCTGATATTAAATGTGCGCTGGAAACTGTGCTCATTACTTTTATGGCGCAGAAATGATGTGACTTCTGTACGTAGTGATTTCCCTGTTGCTGTGCGTTACTATTTGGCGGAGCCGACGCTATACGTGTAGGCGGCGAAACATTAAAGCTTGGTTGACATTGCACATTACATTGTTGGTTAGGTATTCTAACCGGCTGTTTTTGTTGTTGTTGTGGGGAAAAGCCTCTATTGTTGCCAAAATGTGTTTGCTGTTGCTGATAATGTTGACGATACTGATGATCTAAAATTTTGTTTGTTATTAAAGCTGTGGTAGTTGTCATTTCTGGAGCGACTAATGAAAACGGTCACTTTCAGGTAAAACTTGTCACATCAGGTTTTCTTTACTCATTCCTAATACTATATAGATCGATAGTTGAAGAGTTGTTTTGATAGCTATGAAGGATAGTAAAACAGTAGGCAGCAGTGCAGAAAACTAAAGAATAAATAGCACTGCTACGGTTCGGGGCCCTGTGCACACTACAGTACGTTTCCATTGAAGTGTAATGAATCCCCTGAAGTCAAAAGCTGCAAATAAATTTTAGTATCTGCGTTAGAAGCCAAGTTGGTGGAAACGCAAAAATAAATTGTTGTGTCCAGACCAAGGGGTGAATTTGGGTTCTGTCATTCTTAAATATCTTAAATTTCCTACCGGAAAAAACTGCTTGTAGTCAAAATTATCGCCTCTGAATGTCTGAGCAGTTTCAGGATTGTACGAGAACCTGTTTGTCTGTGACTGTTCGGAATCTAAATCACGTACTCTCTGTAAATTACCTAAGTTATACTGGCTGTGTGAGAGTGACAAACGTTCAGAATGTGGCGTATGCTGTGACATGTTACAGGCTGAAAAATTTTTCATTTCTGTCACTTCTTGCTGTAAAGGTGACCATTTTCTACGTAATGTATTATTGGACATACCAATCTCACTGATTGTCTGCTGTATATTTTGGAATTCGGGTGTTTTATTGAACCAAACTCATGACGTATCATCTGATTTGGTGTCATTATTATTTTCGATATTGTCAATACGACTAGCCAATTCAGCAATTTTTTCAGTCAGTGCTTTTACCTGATCGTCATTTTTAGTGTCACAGACATCAATTTGTTTTTTTTTTTTCATTTTACATGTGGTTTTGTTTAATTTCTTGACGTCTGCTTTAATGGCATCGGGATCCTGTATTAATTCCAATTGTTCAAGTCTGCTGGTCACTGTCCGAAAGTCTACTGTGTATTTATTTTCCAAAGTCTGAATATTAGTGTCTGTTTTTGTTTTTAGATCGGAGCTTTCACCATGCAATTCAGTGTTCAACCGTTTGATAGTATTTATTTCATCTGATACTGTAGCAATTTTGGCGTCTACGTATGTTTTCGCCTTCGTGGGCCAGCCGGTGTGGCCGTGCGGTTCTAGGCGCTTCAGTTTGGAACCGTGTGACCGCTATGGTCGCAGGTTCGAATCCCGCCTCGGGCATGAATATGTGTGATGTCCTTAGGTTAGTTAGGTTTAAGTAGTTCTAAGTTCTAGGGGACTAATGACCACAGATGTTAAGTCCCATAGTGCTCAGAGCCATTTGAACCATTTTTTTTTTTTTTTTCGCTTTCGTCAACAGCTTACACTTGTCTTCCTGTCTCTGTGTGGTAATTGTTTCCATGACTTGTTTCTTTACTTCGTTCTGTTCCTGTATGAATTTACGGTAACGCGTTTCACTGTTTTGTAGGTTGTGATTAAAGCGTTCGTCAATTTGCCTGTACTGTTGTTCAAATTTCTTCTCGACTTTCGCATCCAGAGTGCGCGAAATTTCTGCTGACAATTTAAACTCGTTGCGTAACTGTGTTGCGTTTTCTGAACATTGTTTGGCAACTGCACTGATTTCATCTCTAAGTAATTTTTTTGTGGCTGCATGTGTATTAGGTATTTCTTGTGCAACAAATCTAATTTCTTCACTAGCCTTAGTCTCCTCACGTAACTGTTCTTTGGTATCATGACATTGCACGGCAATGGCTGCAATCTGTTCACTAAATTATTTGTAATTGTTGTAGTGTTTTTCATTTTTCTGTGTGCTGTGTGATGGTATACCTGCAATTGTCACGTTTTATGTAACCATTTGGTCACTATCTGATTCATGAAAAGGTTTGCTAATTGGATGTTCACTGTTGGTCACTTCATTGGAATCAGATAAATTTGATGTATTTTGAGTACATTGTTCATCTTCGTTGGAAACATTTATGTGTTCACTGTGTAAATTTTGCAGATCAGGTGTGTCAAACTGGGCAGCGTTCATTGTAGCGGAACGTACCTTGTCATCAATTGTCGTTAAATTTACTGTAGGACGTAATTGAATTTGTTTGCTCATCATTTAAATTAGAATCATTACTCGTGGTCGGTAGGCACTGATTATCCGTAATTGGAGGATTATCATTATGATACTGAGTGTCGCTAGTATTATCAGTCAAATTATTCAAGCCGGCTTTATCGCTCATTACGCATCGCGATGTACTGTTGACAGTTTACGCGGCATTTTCACAAGTCAAAGGTAGGCACAAAATCAAACAAAGACAGAGCAAAAATGGAACACATACAATAACAACAAAGAGCAATAAATTGCCGACGATCTGTGAAAGAAGGAGTGAGAAATTAGGAAATGCGTTGCGCCAGATGCGAACTAAATTTAACATTAGGTAAGTAAGAGCACCCCCCCCCCATGAACCATGGACCTTGCCGTTGGTGGGGAGGCTTGCGTGCCTCAGCGATACATATGGCCGTACCGTAGGTGCAACCACAACGGAGGGGTATCTGTTGAGAGGCCAGACAAACATGTGGTTCCTGAAGAGGGGCAGCAGCCTTTTCAGTAGTTGCAGGGGCAACAGTCTGGATGATAGACTGATCCGGCCTTGCAACATTAACCAAAACGGCCTTGCTGTGCTGGTACTGCGAACGGCTGAAAGCAAGGGGAAACTACAGCCGTAATTTTTCCCGAGGACATGCAGCTTTACTGTATGATTAAATGATGATCGCATCCTCTTGGGTAAAATATTCCGGAGGTAAAATAGTCCCCCATTCGGATCTCTGGGCGGGGACTACTCAGGAGGATGTCGTTATCAGGAGGAAGAAAACTGGCGTTCTACGGATCGGAGCGTGGAATGTCAGATCCCTTAATCGGGCACGTAGGTTAGAAAATTTAAAAAGGGAAATGGATAGGTTAAAGTCAGATATAGTGGGAATTAGTGAAGTTCGGTGGCAGGAGGAACAAGACTTCTGGTCAGGTGACTACAGGGCTATAAACACAAAATCAAATAGGGGTAATGCAGGAGTAGGTTTAATAATGAATAGGAAAATAGGAATGCGGGTAAGCTACTACAAACAGCATAGTGAACGCATTATTGTGGCCAAGATAGATACGAAGCCCACACCTACTACAGTAGTACAAGTTTATATGCCAACTAGCTCTGCAGATGATGAAGAAATTGAAGAAATGTATGATGAAATAAAAGAAATTATTCAGATAGTAAAGGGAGACGAAAATTTAATAGTAATGGGTGACTGGAATTCGAGTGTAGGAAAAGGGACAGAAGGAAACATAGTAGGTGAATATGGATTGGGGCTAAGAAATGAAAGAGGAAGCCGCCTAGTAGAATTTTGCACAGAGCACAACTTAATCATAGCTAACACTTGGTTTAAGAATCATAAAAGAAGGCTATATACATGGAAGAACCCTGGAGATACTAAAAGGTATCAAATAGATTATATAATGGTAAGACAGAGATTTAGGAACCAGGTTTTAAGTTGTAAGACATTTCCAGGGGCAGATGTGGACTCGGACCACAATCTATTGGTTATGACCTGTAGATTAAAACTGAAGAAACTGCAAAAATGTGGGAAATTAAGGAGATGGGACCTGGATAAACTGAAAGAACCAGTGGTTGTACAGAGTTTCAGGGAGAGCATAAGGGGACAATTGACAGGGATAGGGGAAAGAAATACAGTAGAAGAAGAATGGGTAGCTCTGAATGATGAAGTAGTGAAGGCAGCAGAGGATAAAGTAGGTAAAAACACGAGGGCTGCTAGAAATCCTTGGGTAACAGAAGAAATATTGAATTTAATTGATGAAAGGAGAAAATATAAAAATGCAGTAAATGAAGCAGGCAAAAAGGAATACAGACGTCTCAAAAATGAGATCGACAGGAAGTGCAAAATGGCTAAACAGGGATGGCTAGAGGACAAATGTAAGGATGTAGAAGCTTATCTCACTAGGGGTAAGATAGATAGTGCCTACAGGAAAATTAAAGAGACCTTTGGAGAGAAGAGAACCACGTGTATGAACATCAAGAGCTCAGATGGCAACCCAGTTCTAAGCAAAGAAGGGAAGGCAGAAAGGTGGAAGGAGTATATAGAAGGTTTATACAAGGGTGATGTACTTGAGGACAATATTATGGAAATGGAAGAGGATGTAGATGAAGACGAAATGGGAGATACGATACTGCGTGAAGAGTTTGACAGAGCACTGAATGACCTGAGTCGAAACAAAGCCCCCGGAGTAGACAACATTCCATTAGAACTACTGACGGCCTTGGGAGAGCCAGTCATGACAAAACTCTACCAGCTGGTGAGCAAGATGTATGAGACAGGCGAAATACCCTCAGACTTCAAGAAGAATATAATAATTCCAATCCCAAAGAAAGAAGGCGCTGACAGATGTGAAAATTACCGAACTATCAGTTTAATAAGTCACAGCTGCAAAATACTAACGCGAATTCTTTACAGACGAATGGAAAAACTGGTAGATGCGGACCTTGGTGAGGATCAGTTTGGATTCCGTCGAAATGTTGGAACACGTGAGGCAATACTGACCTTACGACTTATCTTAGAAGAAAGATTAAGAAAGGGCAAACCTACGTTTCTAGCATTTGTAGACTTAGAGTAAGCTTTTGACAATGTTGACTGGAATACTCTTTTTCAAATTCTAAAGGTGGCAGGGGTAAAATACAGGGAGCGAAAGGCTATTTACAATTTGTACAGAAACCAGATGGCAGTTATAAGAGTTGAGGGACATGAAAGGGAAGCAGTGGTTGGGAAAGGAGTGAGACAGGGTTGTAGCCTCTCCCCGATGTTATTCAATCTGTATATTGAGCAAGCAGTAAAGGAAACAAAAGAAAAATTTGGAGTAGGTATTAAAATTCATGGAGACGAAGTAAAAACTTTGAGGTTCGCCGATGACATTGTAATTCTGTCAGAGACGGCAAAGGACTTGGAAGAGCAGTTGAACGGAATGGACAGTGTCTTGAGAGGAGGATATAAGATGAACATCAACAAAAGCAAAACGAGGATAATGGAATGTAGTCAAATTAAATCAGGTGATGCTGAGGGAATTAGATTAGGAAATGAGACACTTAAAGTAGTAAAGGAGTTTTGCTATTTAGGAAGTAAAATAACTGATGATGGTCGAAGTAGAGAGGATATAAAATGTAGACTGGCAATGGCAAGGAAAGCGTTTCTGAAGAAGAGAAATTTGTTAACATCGAATATAGATTTATGTATCAGGAAGTCGTTTCTGAAAGTATTTGTTTGGAGTGCAGCCATGTATGGAAGTGAAACATGGACGATTACTAGTTTGGACAAGAAGAGAATAGAAGCTTTCGAAATGTGGTGCTACAGAAGAATACTTAAGATAAGGTGAATAGATCACGTAACTAATGAGGAGGTATTGAATAGGATTGGGGAGAAGAGAAGTTTGTGGCACAACTTGACTAGAAGAAGGGATCGGTTGGTAGGACATGTTTTGAGGCATCAAGGGATCACAAATTTAGCGTTGGAGGGCAGCGTGGAGGGTAAAAATCGTAGAGGGAGACCGAGAGATGACTACACTAAGCAGATTCAAAAGGATGTAGGTTGCAGTAGGTACTGGGAGATGAAGCAGCTTGCACAGGATAGAGTAGCATGGAGAGCTGCATCAAACCAGTCTCAGGACTGAAGACAACAACAACAAAGTAAGAGCAGATATATAACTGACTACTTCTCAAAAATTTACAAAAAATATAATCCTGGCCGGCTGTTGTCAAGTGTAATCACCCAACAGATAAATTCCGTAACCTCCAAATAAAACAGTGACTAGCCTCTAAATAAAGATGTAACTCATATATAACCATTCAAAATAATTCTCATAATGTAACCTTTCAGTAATTAACTGACTGAATCTAAACTGGTAAATCTGGACGTCAGCAGTGCTGAGTCACGGCCCTGAAAAATCATTCTTACCTCAATGATTTCGCCGGATGACACGTATATATCTGCTCTTGTAAGAAACTTTTCTGGCACAGCCCAGTGCAATGCTGGCCACTACATTTTGTTATGTATGAAAAACAACTGATTTTCTTTACGATAATCGGCATGACTATGGATAGAATAAATTAGCAAAAACTTTAAATTCAGAGGAATGACTGTCAAAAGTTATCTTTATAAGAAAGATTATTACTAAAAGATTTTTGAGAACATTTACATGGGACTTTAATATAATGATAGTACAAAAATCAGTTGTATTAATTAACATATATGCGTGGCAATAAAGAACAATAATATTTTGCTTTTACCTTATACTGCATCGCTCAGGCACCACCATTGTTCTCCACGACCGGCCTTCGTAATTCCATAACTCAACTGTTCTTTTCGAGCTACAAAACACCACAACTATACTCCATTGTCCGAACCCCATGACTCAAGTGCTCTCTACCAGCGACCTAACCCAGCTGCCCGACTGCGAGCTACTACTACTACTGCTGCCGACACCGCTCTCTGGTCTGCGATTCTACTGTAGCTTACATATCTCAGGCACCGTATGAGCAATCCATGGAAGTTACATCTGTTCGAGTGCTCTATTAATAAATTCCTTAGTCATGGACCTCTTACATACTGTTAAAAGGAGAGGAGAGAGCGGATAGGTGGAAAGAGTACGTAGAAGGAAACCAATTCATATATGTTGGCCAGTTATGAACATGGTGCAGTGAATCACCGAAACTGGTGGGCGTACAATAAATAACATTGAAAGTATGGCTGTAAATGCTCCATAATATTCCAACTCCTGAGACGTGGATAGATCGTGACGTTCCCATCCCGTGGCCCCCCGCTCTCCTGATGTCACTCAACTAGGCAATTTTTTTGCGTGGTTACGTCAAGGATCGCGGGTAAACAACACGGGTCAGTGATACTGCTATCCTTTGGGCACGAATCAATTAAGCAATGGGAAATGTCGATGCTGCAGTGCTGACCCATACATGTGCAGAATTCGAATTATGAAACGTCCCCTTAGAAAAATTATACAAGACTGTGTTTAAACTGACACACAGTATTTTTACAATAGAATGGCCCTAACTAACATTAACCTATACCTTGCACAAATCGCTTACCTCACCAAAAATCTTCGTTACTCGAACTACTGCAATACAGCGAGCGCGACTACTGCCAGCTAAATAAAAGATTCAAACTACTGAAGGCACTATCTACTGATAGGCGTAGTTAGCAAATGAAAGATTTTGATAGAGAACAAACAATGTATTTACCTTAATAGTGTTCAAAAGTCATAATGTATATAGCAGTTCATGACATCCAGTCTTACAAATTTCAAAACTCCGCCATTTCTCTCCCCACATCCACCACTGCTGGCGTCTCACCTCCAACTGCGCAACGCTACGCGCTGTTAACATCCAGCTACCCAACACTACGATGGCAGACAATGCCATCTAGCCACAGACTGCACGCAGCACAGCCAGTGATTTTTATACAGAGCGCTACGTGGTGGTACCAATATAAAAACCTAAACAGGCTTCATACAGAATTACTTCTTGATGTTCTAAGGAGGACGAGTGGGGCATACATTGGATGTCTGGCCTAAGAGGAGAAAATAATGTGAGAACTGATAAGCGTTTTGCAACAGATCGCAATGCTGTATCCCTCAGTTACAATTTTTTTTAAATGATAGGAGAAATTTATGGACACCCTGTACAGTAATGATGTAATCACACTCTGCAGTGGTACACCAGACATTACTTCACTGTCTCTAGATACCTCCCCATCCAAAATAAAGCCATCGTCCTGCACATCAGAAATTTTCGGCTCAGTCTCTAATTATACTAAAGTATCCATAGGAATGTGTTTGTTTTAGAAATGTTGATGTGCTACTGAATCAAAAGCGTTTCGAAATTCTAGACACAAGAGATCAATCTGATTTCCACTAAGCACTATGGGACTTAACATCTGAGGTCATCAGTTCCCTAGAACTTAGAACTACTTAAACCTAACTAACCTAAGGACATCACACACATCCATGCCCGAGGTAGGATTAGAACCTGTGACCGTAGCACCAGCGCGGTTCCGGACCGAAGCGCCTAGAACCGCTCGGCCACAACGACCGGCTGAGTCATATCAGATATTCGCATAGTCCATATGTTATGTTGTAGAGGGGCCGGTCCTCAGTATCTAGCTAGCTGCTTATCCTGCAACGGCCTCTAGTTTACGAGAAAATCAGTCTTGAAATTGTTTACATATCGCGTACTACACCTGCAACGTGGATCTCGGAATATTGAGTTTCCTAACAATTTACGAAATGGAATGTTCCATGCGTCTAGCTCCAAATACCATTCCGCGTACAAAGTTTGTTAATTCTCGTCCTGAAGCCGTAAGCACTTCGGAAACTTTTCCACATGAATCACGTGAGTACAAATGACAGCTCCGCCAATGCGTCGCCTTTTTATGACTTGTGCACGCGATACGAACGCCATATGTACATTTGCATATCTCTATCCCTCGACCTTTGTCATCTCAGTGTATGTCACGCAAAATTATTAAAAAATTATCCCACACAAATGTACTCCACTTTCCCAACATTCTTATGTTTATTTTTACAATCAGGTTAAAATCTTCGCCAAGACAGTTCATGATGCTCACGACCTGAAAAAGACTAAAGAGAAATCGTTTCGAGGGTACATTCCACAAAAATATATTATTTGAATCTGCATCAGCATAGTGCATATCGTTAGACACGAAAGATCAAATAAACGTGGTTCCCATCGAAGTTGAATGAAAAAAGAGCAATCTTTTTGAATTCAAGCGAACTGTGTTTCCGATATCGCTTCAGAAAATTCCGTGCTCCAGAAAGGCAGCAACTATCATTAAACGTGCCTGGTGCTCTGCGAATTTATGTTTGAGTTGCTTCTACGGCAAGAACAATCCGGAGCTTCCACGACAAGTACCTTCCGGAATCCGGTTCTATCACAGCAAGCGATAGCAATTAAGACGATTCTGTAATCTATTTTGTAACCAAGTAGATGAAGTTAAGGAATTCTGTTACCTAGTCAGCAAAATAACTCATATCAAACACATATCTTAATTTGAGAAAGACATTTCTGAGAGTGTACGTTAACAGATCAGCATTTCACAGTAGTGACTGTGGGAATTGCGAAACAGAAAAGAATCGAACCATTATGAGCTGTGGTGGACTGATAAAGTAACGAGACGGTTTTTTTGTAGTATCGGAGAGGAAAGGGGTATGTAGATAACACTTACAAGAAGAAAGGACAGGGTGATACGACATCTGTTAAAACATTAGAGAATAACTTCCATGGTACTAGAGGGAACTGCAGAGGGCAAAACCTGTTACGATTGTGCACATTGCTCCTTATCTTTTCCAAATCTTGGCATTCACTATCGATTGTAGTTACGTGTAAGGTGTCAGGCAAATCCAACACCTTACATGAAAACCCTGACATGATAAGCAAATCCAGTAGTATGTCACATAGCTCGGAATAAATCGTGACATTAAATTAACCAAAGTAATACGAGTAACGAGTGAGCAAATGGAATACCACAGACTAACACAAGAATGCCTAAATGCATGTCGTACCTTCCCACCGTGAGGCAGACGCAGTTCCGAGGGGAGAAACGAGGACAGAAGCCGAGAGCAGAACCGTGTTAAGCTAGATAAGGGAGGGGCTGGGCACCCACGCCGCGAACCTACCTGTACGACTATACAACCCGCACGTTTTAGCGTGAGGCTTTTTCGCGTCTCAGGTACGTCAAGGATCACCCCCACCTTATGTTAAAAGCTAGAGCCCTCCAGAAAAGCAGTATAGATCTTACGATAACACAAAAAGGGCCACTACCACCCGCAAGTTTTAGCGTGAGACTTTTTCGCGTGTCTGTTACATTAGGACAATCCTCCAGCCCATGTTAAAAGATAGAGCCCTCCAGAAGAACATTATAGATCTCACGATAACGCTAAAAGGACCACACCAGTTGCAGGTTTTAGCGTGAGACTTTTTAGCGTCTCTGTTACGTTGCAAACTTTAAAAACATTGCCCCACCACGAAAAGTATAACGTTTCTCATTGGATAGACAGAATTTTTGTAGGCGGAGCTTAAGGTTAACATTGAGACCCTGATTGGTCAGATGAAAACATAGCCAGATAGTTGTTTTAAACTAACTTCGGTAAATTGTAGTAAGGAGAAGTTAGAGGAGAGTTGGTTCCGAGACGGCGAGCTGGATGGCTGCTGCGCCGGCCGCTGTCGCCCTGACGCTGCCTAAACACCGACAAGGTAATGAACGCACGCGATGCCACATTTTTGAGCGCATAAGGCTTACTCAGAACTGCAGAAGTCTCATCTGTTACACCCCTTTTTTGCGTAATACTAGTGTCGATCGTTAATTAAAACTCATGGTGTTCACATTTGCCACTTGAAGTAAAGATCTGAAACGCGATGATTTTTCTTTTATATAGTTATTGAGAAGCCACATCAGCCACTGTAATTTACGACAAGTTAAATAAGTAATTAAAGATAATTGAGGGTCACTGTAGACCATTTTGATAGTTTTTTCTTCTGTGAAACTTAAATTTAACCTAGATTATAGATGTGATATGGCATAGGTGATCCCTCGAAAGATTGTAGAACTTGGAAATCCATTCAGGGAATATTCGTTCACATTTTTGTTGAACGCAGTTGGTTTTTACCATCCTGTATTAAAACATTTCCTTTTATTAATAGTGCAATTTATAAACGATGTTTTGTGATTAGAATAAATTTCCAATGGTAAACTTAACTGCTTTTTCGACGTTATTTTACCAGCTAACTAAAAATAGGAAAGCCTTGAACCCTTTCCACCATATTTAGTTAGAATTAAGATTCTTTTACAGGGAGTGCAGTGGAGCTGACGCTGAGATCATTTAGTATTTGGTTATATCATCGCTAGTCTCACTGAACTCTTCTGAATTCTACATGTCATGTGTGGTCTGGCGTCTCCTTACCAGCAACAGGTCCCAGGTTCAGACTAGTTAATTCCCTAAAAAACACGCTCAGAGCGTCGTTGCGCGAAAGTGATAGGGAGTCATGATATAGTACAAACAGACACCATCATGAATGCTTAGAAAATGGCGACCCTGCCAGAATGGTAAAATACCATGATTGAAGGTCGACCACATGCCTAACTAGGTCAGAAAATATCCTGGTGAAGAATTTTCGTGGTAAAAAATTTTTTTTCTGAAGTTATACATAGTCGAAAACAGTAGCTGCAGTGATAGATAGTAAGGAAGTATTCAAGAAACAGTGAGACATTATACCAGAGGCAATAGCATAATTAAGTTATGAATTTTGAAAATTGTTAGAATTAAGTTTTCTCTCCAATGCAAGCGCTCAGGTGGCGGATACATCGTTGACAAGTTGGTTCTGTCCCAACAAGTAAGTGAATGGATTGTCAGTCTTGGTAGTGTCAAGTCGTGTGAACAAAAAGTTTATGAAACGTGTGAGATCGTATGAGCGCATTTTGACGCGAAGTAGGGCGCGTGAATTGCTTTTAAAACAGAAAATAATTGATTCGGAAAATTTAACAATGGCAGATCGTGACCTTTACAGAATTGAGGTAGAGACCCAGCATGAAAATGGACAGAGAATAGAGGACAGTACAACAGACGATGCAGTATCGCGAGAAATAGGACAGATAACGCACCATAACGAGGATAATGTACGTCGAGGCATAGAAAACCAAGGTCAGCATACGACAGAGGAGCAGGAAAGTAGTGAGACAGTCGATGAGGATTCTAACTTGCGTCTTGAATACATAGAACCCATAGTACAAGTAATCAGAGCTCCCTCACCACAGAGTACAAGGAATGCGAGCAGAAACGTGTCACAGCACAGTTCAATGCAATCGGTTGCGAACCAACACCTGGGCGAAAACACAGAGCGTAGGACGTCGGAAGAAAAGGCAATAGGACCCACCAATCTGGCGGAAGTATTACAACAAATTACGGGAACTATGACAAGGCAAAATAAAGAAATTGCGAACCAAATTCAAATTCAGAATGCAGAAACCACGAGACAAATGCGTGAGTTTAAAGAACAAGACAAAAACATTCAGTTACACCTAAGTCGTATTGAAGACGAGGCAAAAGAATCTAGAGAAGTGATAGGAAACTTAATAACAGGTTACAATCAATTGAGAACAGACATTGACAAGGTACAAGTGGACGTACAAACATTGCGTAATGACATTCAGGACGAGATCAAAACATTACATAACAACACCCACGAAGAGGTCAAGAAACTAAAGAAACAAATAAACGTAATTACTAGACAAGCAGCAGGTACAGCGGGTGAAATTGTTGAAAACAGTATGTTACACAAACGTATCACAAGAGCAGCACTGAAAAGATATGATAACCGCATAGTTAAAATAAAAGCGCAAACAAAGCGACAATTTCAGAAATTGCGAACAGAGTTGTTGCAAACCATTGAAGAGCGTAGTAAACAGGATCGAACAAGCACTGAGTCTGCAACCACATCCGTATCTGTAACACCACCGGAGAAACAAGAAATTAAAGAAGATATTACGCATTTGCGATTCCAATCACAGGCGGAAAGTAACATACGTGAAATCAGACAGACAGCACCGCGGGTACGCGAAAGTTACAGTGGACAATATCCAATGGATCTACCACAACAGGAAAGAACAACGGGAGAAATGATCAGAAACAAAAGTGGCGAAGAATCGCGAATTTCATATGGAACTATGACGAAGTACGACAACGATCATTTCCTCACAGTCAGAAAATTTCAACACTTTCGAGAAGGAAACTCATTACATCCACGAACTTTTATTGATCAATTCCGAGTAGGATTACCAGAACACTGGACGTTAGCACACAAATTAGACTTTATATGTGCATACATGTCAGGAACAGTCGCAGAAATCATGCAAAATGTTGCAGCGACATGCCGATCGTACGAAGATTTCAGAGAGAAGTTTCTCGCACGATATTGGTCCAGCGAAGCACACAACAGAGTGAAGTACGAATTATTACAGAACCCATATTTCGAAAATTCAGGAGAGTCCCGTGAAATTTTTCGAAGCAATGGCAAACAAAAATCAATTCTTAGATGTACCACACAGTGACGGAGAGTTGATTAAATTATGCGCGATGAAGCTACCATTGAAATACCAGCAATCATTAGTAGGTCGCGGAGGCAATGACGTCGAAGCATTTAAAGGTATTCTAAGGGAACTAGAGTTCATATTTTCGGAAGATGACGCAAGAAAAAGACGAAGCGCACGTGAAAACGAAAGCAAAAAGCAGTGGAATCCACAAGACACAGTACGAAAAAACAATAATTGCGAACCACGTGATAACTTCGCACCAAGAAACGACAATAGATTTCAACAAAGAACCGGTTATGGATTTAGAAGAGAATATGGCAATAGCTATAATACACCCAGGAACGGCAACAACTATTACAGAGGGAATACCGACAACCGTAACGGGTACTGGAGAACCAATAGACCGACAAATTATCAACTAAGAAACCACTATCAACAAGCTGAACAAGAAAAGCGAATGCCGATAGAAGAGGTTGAGGTAAAACCACCAAACCCCAATAAAAGTTCGATTTTACAGCTAAGCGCCCACGCCAAAGAGAATGATGCACCGACCCAGGACAATTGCAGCACCTTGAACAGAGAAATCAAAATCTTATCACGAGAAGATAAGAAGGAAGAAACAAATCCGCAGGGACCAGATGAAAACAAAGACAAGAAAATAAGAATATCGTGTTGGGACGAAATTAATTGGGAGAATACTGACGAGGAAGATGAATTATCAGAGGCATGCACAACGAATGTAGGAGCAAAGGACAAAGTAATGAGTATTGCAGAGCTATTTGAGATGAAAACCAGGGAAAGCGAATTCAATGAGGATAATGCGCAGTTGACAGAAGTTGAAAATAAGTTACGAGTGGGCACACAACCCAACGTATATAATGAAGGAAGTTATGAAGCGATAATTAGTGCATTTAGATGCGATTATGTGGAAGTAGCACAAAAGGAGAAGATAGATGAGGATGAGAAAAAAGTAGAGGATGTAGAAGATAGCATAAATGAAGGACGAACTAGAGAAGAGAAAATAAAAGAGAGACAAGTAGCAGTCGAAGCTTATCCTACAGAAAGTTCGAATTCACAAGGGAAATTCCTAAAAAGACTCATGTATGATTCAGTGGAGGATTCGTTGATGCAAGAGGAAGAAGAACAGAACCAACCCTTTCAAATTCAACCAATTGTGAAGGCCATGGTGAAGCATATCCCAGTCAATATTGTAATTGATAGCGGAAGTGAACTGACTGCGATCTTAGAAAATTTATTCACGCAGTGTAATGCCAATGAGGAATTGCCAGTTCTGAAAACACGTAAGATTAAAGTAAGAGGTCCTATTAGAAACAATGCTGCGGAAGTTACGAGACAAACAAGGTTAACTCTTTCGTGCCAAGGTCAAAAGATCGAAGCCAACTTCGTGATTATACCTAAACTAACTGTAGATTTGATTATAGGTGCAGATTTTTTAAATGAGAGACGAGGGATAATAGACATGGGGAAAGGTAGCGTAACATTCGGCAATGTCACACTTCTCTTTGAGCAAAAGCTAAAATTAGAAGAAATACCAGTTATAAACAAACAATTAAGAATAACGCGAGGTAAAAAGTATGAAGAATTAAAATGGTATGCGCAAAAGGGGGAATCGCCTCAACTCAAGTTAGAAGTCCATAAAGAAATGACGAAAAATGACAAGAAGTTCAAGGTATTTCGGGACACAGTAAAAGAGAATTAGAGGGTATTTTATGAGATAAAGCAGACGTACATTTACCTAAGGCTGGCAGTATCAAACACTTTCAGTACAAGTTTGAAGATTAATTTTATTACTCGTAAATAATCAGCACAATGTTTCAAGATTATGTTGCAGATAAGATGGTCAGGAGAAAGAAGAATGAAGAGAGAGGAAGGTGGGAAAAAGAAAGTAGTTTCAATAATAACACCAATAGTACGATAAATTAAGGTGAAGGGATAAAGCGTAGATAGTCTAACAGCATGAAATACTAAAATGTTATACACCACGACACTACACAAAAATAAAAAACGAATTTGAGGATTCTTGAGTAGACGTTAAGACTCCGAATATCTTAGAATTGTAACATGAAAAGGGCGCCGAAATTTGTAAAGCTTTTTAAGTAGGCGCAAAACAAGTAGATAGTAGATATATGTTAGATGATTATAAGTAAAACTTTTTGTAAGAACCATTGTAAAAACTCCAGCAAGGAAGAGATGCAACGACCCACAAGTTGCAACGCGAGATGTATCAGGAAAGAAAAGGACGTGATCAGCAAGACTCGATTCCTACATAGCAGGAGCGTGGAGAGAAGGGAAAGGCTAAACTAACAGACGGCCCTTGTAGCGAAAGTGGGCAATAAATGTGCCCGCTAGGTGGAACCCTGCAGGGATGGAACACGGAGCCGCACAGTGACAGACCCCTGCTGAGACGCGGCGGGACGGCGTTGGGACGGCGAACGCCGGAAGGGTCTCTGAGCCCCGACTCAGCGGAGCGAGCAAAAAACGGCCCGACGATTAGACCGCTTGGGCAAGCCACCCCTGGCAAAAATATGTGTAAAAGTCACACTACTGCTATTAAACAGCACGCTGATGCACGAAACTGAAGAAAACTTCCATAAAGTAAAAATGACACACCTAAACAATTTATCAAACTGTTACTAGGAGGAGAACTTCAAAGCGACTTGTTATCAATAAATATTTCCATATCCTGCCCACAGAAGAACCAAGAAGCAAGTAAGAAGCAGAGAAAAAGCGGGAAGAATAGAAGTTGAAGATTCGCAAGATTGAGACCAAGAAAGAAGATGGGTGAAGAATAGACGACATACCTTCCCAAATCCCTATCCTATTGTAAACAAGTCGTCTGCGAAGTATTACAACGAAAAACGACCGCATTCAGCGACACATAAAGATGACTTTCACGCATACAAAGCCAGTAAACCACGAGATTCTGCACTCACAGCTCCATTCCATTATGGGACCTCCACAACAGCAACACACACTTGCAAAGCCAACAAGGAACGACGAACGAAGCTGTACATCAAATACTTGCCCAGATCCATCCCGCTCAAGTCCATCACCTTCGTAAAAAAAACATTCGCCAACCTCATGCTTGAACATTCATAGGATTGTGTGAACGTGTGAAATCATATTATATTATGTAGGAATTGTGCAAAAGAAACGTGTGAAAAACTAAATACGTTAAGCACACCAGACAGCTAATAAACTACAAAATAACAGTCATTGACTATGGACTTAAGTAAAATATAGACTGTCGATAAAAACAAGTCATTAGTTCTGAAATGGACAGTATATAAAGAAACAATATGCCACTTATTTTCTCCTCATAAAAATGAAAGAATAACTATATTTTACTTAGTTTCTCCTTATAAAAACAAAGAATAAAAAATTATCTTGTTGGATGTTTTCCCTTTCTTTAACATTTGTACCATTTATTAGGATAATACCTCAATACGTGTGTATGTATATTTCTTTGTCAAAGCAATTTTTTTAACTTTTGTACCATTTGTTAGGATAATATTTGAATACTTGTGCATGTATATTTCTTTGTCAAAGCAATTCTAGGAAATAATTCTTATTTGTTAGTGTAACAATGTTGAAATGAGTGTCTCGAAACAAAAACATTTTACTTGCACATGATATTTATAAAATGTGTTAGGAATAGATTTTACTCAACTACTACATTTATCAAAAAAAATATTTCTAAGAAAATCGATGTGAAAGACTCCTCACTTTCGAAAACAAACTTCTTAAAAAAAAACTTCACACTTAAATAAAGAAAGAAAATAATTAAATATTAACAATAGCATAAAAATATTCTTCTCTTGTCATTTTTAATTATAATGTGGAGGAATATAAAAATATAAATTAGTAATACAAACTAGCATAGAACAGAATAACGTGGCTGAACAATACGCAACAAAATTTAGATAAATTAGAAAATTTTTGACTGACTTAGACAACGATTCAGTCATTGCCAAATTCAGTGCAAAAATTAAGTTCGAAGGGTGGTGATATGCAAGGTGTCAGGCAAATCCAACACCTTAAATGAAAACCCTGACATGATAAGCAAATCCAGTAGTATGTCACATAGCTCGGAATAAATCGTGACATTAAATTAACCAAAGTAATACGAGTAACGAGTGAGCAAATGGAGTACCACAGACTAACACAAGAATGCCTAAATGCATGTCGTACCTTCCCACCGTGAGGCAGACGCAGTTCCGAGGGGAGAAACGAGGACAGAAGCCGAGAGCAGAACCGTGTTAAGCTAGATAAGGGAGGGGCTGGGCACCCACGCCGCGAGCCTACCTGTAAGACTGTACAACCCGCACGTTTTAGCGTGAGGCTTTTTCGCGTCTCAGGTACGTCAAGGATCACCCCCAGCCTATGTTAAAAGCTAGAGCCCTCCAGAAAAGCATTATAGATCTTACGATAACACAAAAAGGGCCACTACCATCCGCAAGTTTTAGCGTGAGACTTTTTCGCGTGTCTGTTACATTAGGATCACTCCCCCGCCCATGTTAAAAGATAGAGCCCTCCAGAAGAGCAGTATAGATCTTACGATAACGCTAAAAGGACCACACTAGCTGCAGGTTTTAGCGTGAGACTTTTTAGCGTCTCTGTTATGTTGCAAACTTTAAAAACATTGCCCCACCACGAAAAGTATAACGTTTCTCATTGGATAGACAGAATTTTTGTATGCGGAGCTTAAGGTCAACATTGAAACAATGATTGGTCAGATGAAAACATAGCCAGATAGTTGTTTTAAACTAACTTCGGTAAATTGTAGTAAGGAGAAGTTAGAGGAGAGTTGGTTCCAAGACGGCGAGCTGGATGGCTGCTGCGCCGGCCGCTGTCGCCCTGACGCTGCCTAAACACCGACAAGATAATGAACGCACGCGATGCCACATTTTTGAGCGCATAAGGCTTACTCAGAACTGCAGAAGTCTCATCTGTTACACCCCTTTTTTGCGTAATACTAGTGTCGATCGTTAATTAAAACTCATGGTGTTCACATTTGCCACTTGAAGTAAAGATCTGAAACGCGATGATTTTTCTTTTATATAGTTATTGAGAAGCCACATCAGCCACTGTAATTTACGACAAGTTAAATAAGTAATTAAAGATAATTGAGGGTCACTGTAGACCATTTTGATAGTTTTTTCTTCTGTGAAACTTAAATTTAACCTAGATTATAGATGTGATATGGCATAGGTGATCCCTCGAAAGATTGTAGAACTTGGAAATTCATTCAGGGAATATTCGTTCACATTTTTGTTGAACGCAGTTGGTTTTTACCATCCTGTATTAAAACATTTCCTTTTATTAATAGTGCAATTTATAAACGATGTTTTGTGATTAGAATAAATTTCCAATGGTAAACTTAACTGCTTTTTCGACGTTATTTTACCAGCTAACTAAAAATAGGAAAGCCTTGAACCCTTTCCACCATATTTAGTTAGAATTAAGATTCTTTTACAGGGAGTGCAGTGGAGCTGACGCTGAGATCATTTAGTATTTGGTTATATCATCGCTAGTCTCACTGAACTCTTCTGAATTCTACATGTCATGTGTGGTCTGGCGTCTCCTTACCAGCAACAGGTCCCAGGTTCAAACTAGTTAATTCCCTAAAAAACACGCTCAGAGCGTCGTTGCGCGAAAGTGGTAGGGAGACACGATGTAGTACAAACAGACACCACCATGAATGCTTAGATACGTGCACTCCGATCTCCGCACTACTCAAATTCCGAAGGCCAGAGAAATTTATCGTTTGGTGCCGAGATCGATCTCTCGCAACGGGATTGAGAGCAAAAGTCAGGCCACACTATAGCCTCTTCTCTTTACATAGGTACGAGCAATGTACTAACATGAGGTCAGCCAAAAACATATGACGATACACAAGCTTCACGCTATTGGGCACACTGATTCTCTCCTCTGCCCAGAATGCCACCTCCCAAACGCTGGCAAACATCGTTTAACCTGTGGAGCTGTGTTTGACGTGTGGAAGTTGGTACAGAGGAACACGGCCTGTTATCTTCACACCCCGCTTCACACGATTAACCCCAGATCACCCTTTGCCTGGAGGATACTTCCTGACCTCAAAGAGTCACGCTCTTACAAGGTTTAACAGAAAGTTCATTTACTACTTATTCCTAAATGAACAGAAGTTTCCAGACTATTGGCAATATCTCCAAAATAATTATAGCACATTTAAGCAGGCTCCTCGATTCCAACAACTCTTCACAAAGTTTTTACGCAGTATCTTTCTAAACCCCCTCACAGCTGGGGAGCACCGGATAAATGACGATGCCCGTAGTGGACACTGACAAGAAGTGAAATGGTTATCTACCTAATACCAATGATCATTATTCGAAAATGGGAAGAGCGAGTGAGATGATGTGCAGGATTTGTTTTCTATCATTATTTTGACTTCTTTCGACCGTGTAGTCGTTGTTTAAGTGATATGAAGGCAACAATTTCCATTCTCTTATTTTTCCTCAAATGTTTCGACTTTACTCGTGTGTTGGTAATGGTCGCATGAAGTAAACATGATTAAATTTTATTTCCTATTGAGATTATTTATGTCATTTAAATTGTTTACAATGATTTCCCTGTCACATAAACAATTTGTATAAAAATTACATCCCCAATTTTGAAGTTTCAGATCAACGCAAAATATAATAAATATAAATAAAACTGGAAGGGGCGTTCAGGGCTGGGAATGGGAAGGCATCGTGGCCAGGTCTCTGGTTTCGAACCCTGTCCACTCCATCTGCACAAGCTTGAAACTGATCGCTCTACTTTCAAAAAAAGAAGTAAGCAAGAGCCCCGCCTTCAAAACCCCCAATCAGTAAAAAAAGTTCCCGCTCGTGTAAAGCTGGAAAACCGGGTTCGACTTTCGGTCTGGCACAAATATTCATTGCCGTCCTTTCAACATGCTGTTCATATTCACAATTGTGAATACGTTTTCTGCATTCTGCACCAGAGCCAAGCTGTCCTTAAAAAGTCAGTTCATATGACTCGGAATAACTTACATTACTGAATTTACTGAAATTTTAATCACTTAAAATTTTTCGTTGGTACCTTTTAAAGGCAATCGCAATTATGAATAGCTATATGAGCCTTCGCAATTCAGAAAACTTCTTTTAAAGTTCAATACGTGATTACATACTGACGTCTTTGTACTATTATACGTCATAGATATTACTTTCACTTCCGAGCACTCACAATGCGCAGTAACACTTGCGCGATAGACTAATTGTGTGGTCATTTCGTGTGGATGCGTGTACGACAGTTTTCGTTCTTATCCACGTCGTTTATTTTAGTCATTGTTAGGGCGCTGATAACAACGCCGTTGGACGCCCATAAAATCCACACACACACACACACACACACACACACACACACGATTTCATTAAACTTACATTTATTTGGGAGAAATGGACTAAGAAATAAGTTTCGGAAATCCACCTGCTGCTCTACAGCTTTAGAAAAGAAGCTTTTTGTAGGCTGGTTGCGTAGCATAATGGTTACAGTATAAGTTTATGCAAGAGGTTATGGGTTCGAATCTCGTCTAGTACTGGGAATTATGTTTTAAATCTTTATGGAAATCAACTTTGCTCACTATTTTTATTTAGTTAATTGGTTTATACGTATTTTTATTCCTATTACTTTCTCACATAAATTAATCACTGAACTAACTTTTTCATTAGCACTCCTTTTTCTTCTTATACTACCTGCTTCACAGAATCTTTTTGCATATGATTTTAATTTGTTCTGTTTCATCATCCTAAATTTTCGTCCATGATATTACGTTCATTATGTCTGTTCCTCAATTTGCTTTAATTTCATTTTACTTATAATCCCTTCTGGAGCTTAAAACTTAATCTGTGTTATTTTGTCCACATAATAATAAGAATTTATGTTTTAAATCTTTGTATGAGTATTACTACCTAAAATATGTAATGATCCTGTAATGAAAATTACGTTTTTGACACCATTGTACAATCAATATAAGTAGATTATTATGTCTTTTGTTTTCTAACTTTTTTGAAATGTTTAAATATTACAATAGACAAATAAAAAAATTACATACACATGCACAAACATTCCAGCTCGAGAATGAATTATAGGAAGAAAAAATGAGAGCAATTTGTGAAGCTTATATAGTGGTTAAAATGAAGAGACAAAGGAATATAAATAAAAATTCCAATTAAAACAATTAGTTTACTAAAAATGATGAATGTCATTTCGATAAACATGAAAAAATAAAAAATCTAAGCACTTCATAGGATTTGAACCCGCAATCTCTTTCATATGAGGCTTGTACCATAACCATAATGAATACCCTTTTTCAAAGCTGTAGAGCATCATACGAAATTCAGAAATCCTTTTTCGTCGCTTACTCGCAGGGTATTACGCTTGGAACCTTCACCTACAATAATTTAAGTCTCCTTGTACGTCTCGACAAGCTCTTCCCGGTCGTCTGCAGTCCGCCAGCCATCGCCTGGTCTCCATTAGCATTCGGTATAGTCGTCGCAGCGTCGTCAGAACAGCACTGGAACACCTTGTAGGGACTCAATCATACAGCATGACATGAAGAATAAACATAGCCACTTTTGTATAACAATTGTCCAAATGGCTCTGAGCACTATGGGACTTAACTTCTGAGGTCATCATTTCCCTAGAACTTATAACTAGTTAAACCTAACTAACCTAAGGACATCACACACACCCATGCCCGATGCAGGGTTCGAACCTGCGACTGTAGCGGTCGCACGGTTCCAGACTGTAGCGCCTAGAACCGCTCGGCCACCTCGGCCGGCGTTAGTATAATAATTCATCTAATATCTGTAATACAAAATTATAACACCTACTTTACTTGCCTGGCGTCGCTCAGCAGAGCATAGCATTATTTACCGAGACTCATCCTAAACTCTAGACAATGAACGGGAAACACGAAAACCACATCACAGTACCAGTACCACGTCCAGTACAGTGTAAGAAAAACTTTGGCATTCAGAACTTCTTCCAGACGTCCCAGAATGGATAATTACAGGTCCTGTATGGGTTTCAAGGAAGTCGTTTTACCGCTCTCCCTGCACAATAGTGGCAAGTTCTGGTAACGGTGATGGAGGTGGACAGAGATTACCCACCCTTCTCTCCAAATTAGGGCACAAAAGCTCAATAATATGAACTCTGGTAGCTGCAGTGGCCACGAGAGATGCGACGAGTCATCCTCGTGCTCATCAAGCCAGTCCTGGACGATGCTATCTGTGTGAACAGGAGTCCTGTCGTCTAGGAACGCAAATATTATATCATGGGGTGGACCATATTAGCCTAAATTGTCAAATACAGAGTGCGTTCCACAAGTAATGCGACAATTTTTTTTTCTGACGCAACAATGGATGTAAATGAAAGAATAGACTCAGGGTCAAGATGATTGTACTCACTAATGAGCCTACTCAAAAGTTAAGCTTTGTCAATCATCACAAAGATGAAGATATAAAATACTATTATCTGCCACATAGTACTGTACAGTTCAGAAAGCTGGAAGCTTATAAAGAATGAAAGAGAAAAACTGATTTTTTTTAAAGGAAAGTAATGGGAAAAATCTGGGGACCTGTATTAGAGAATGGCGTATGGAGAATTCGAAAGAACAATGAAATTTATCAGTTAATGAAGCAACCCACTGTCATCCAGAAATTAAAAAGTAGTAGACTGCAATGGGCTGGACATGTGGCCAGAATGGAAAACAACAGAATCACCAAGAAAGCATTTGAAGGAACTTTCCAGGCAACAAGACCATTGCCCCGACCTCGTACAAGGTGGAAAGATGACATAGAAAATGACATCGCAGCATTAGGAATTTCCGCAGGGTGGAGAGAGGCTACGAGACATAGAATTCGGTGGAAGCAGATCATTGATGCAGCGCATGGTCTACAGGGCCTGTGATCGCTGAGAAGAGAGAGAGAGAGAACGGTACAGCTAGGCGTGTTGTAACCGGCTGGGCTAAGTGGAGGTGGGTATTGGCTTCAAAACTCTCAATGTCTCATTCGGCTGCGAGCTGCCGGAGAGTTAGGAAGTGCGTTTCCGTCAACCAAGTCTCGAGTTTAAGTGACACGGCACAATGGATCATTCTGTAGAGCAACGGTACGCTATCAAATTTTGCTTTAAACTTGGGAAGTCTGCCACCGAAACGTTTCCATTATTTCAGCATGGCTTTGGGAATGAATGCTTGTCCAAATCACAAGTTTTCCAATGGCACCAGTCGTTCATGGATGGCCGAGAGGAGATCACCGACGGCCATCAACCGCATGAGTCGACGAAAATGCGCGCGATTGTTTCAACTCTAACAAACGGCTGAGCCTTCAATTGATACCAAAACTCTAAATATGTCAAAAACAACCGATTTCCGCATTGTGTCCGAAGATCTGAACATGAGAAAGGTGTGTGCCAACTCGTCCCAAAAGTGTTGACCGACGGACACAAGCACATGCGAGTGCTTTGGTGCTGAGAAACGTTGAAATGTGTGAAAATGATCCTCATTTTTTAAACTGGTGATGAGTCGTGGATTTTTGAGTACGGCCCTGAGACAAAAAGGCAGAATTCACAGTGGCACACCCCATCGTCTCCCCGCCCAAGAAGGCACGCATGAGCAAGTCCAGTATCAAAACCATGCTAATTGTCTTCTTTGACGTCAGAGGCATTGTCCACCACGAATTCGTAACTACCGGGACTACAGTGAACTCAGATTTCTAATTGGAGGTGCTCAAAAGACTGAAAAGGAGGGTCTCACTCTGCCGAAGCGACATCAAGGACACGTGGAAAGTTCACGACTGCAACGTGCCGAGTCACAGCGCCTTCATTGTAAACGTCTTCCTGGCCAGGACCAAGACACCATTGGTTCCCCAGCCTCCCTACAGTCCTGACCAGGCTCCCACTACCTTTGTTTTGTTTCCTCGGTTAAAAGGAGTCATGAAAGGAAAACATTGCGACACGATTGAAAGCATCCAGGCTCATGTAACATCATCTCTAAAGGACATTACGAATGCCTTCCAGGCATGGAAACACCGCCTCCAAAAGAGGGTGCTATTTTGAAAATTTTTGATATATGCAATAAATGATCTTTTTTTTTTGTAATTTGGTCGCATTACTCATGGAACTCACCTTCTAATCCATAGCATTAAGGCGACCCGTGGCACTCATGTAATACCACGATATGGCTACGCAAATCAACGAACCCCAATCACGTTTCACTCTCGGCAGCAAGCAGTCTACATCGTAGGCTTGGGTCGGTGTATGCAAGAATTAAAACCACTCTTGTTCGGAAGCAGCCACCATATCGGCACCAACAATAATCGCACACATTTAGCTCCTACGTAATGCACTCATAACCACATCTGGCATTTGCTGCGTACAGAGGACATTCCAAAAGTGTCGCTTGTGGTCAAATATAACAGCACCACGTGCCGGCTTTGTTGACCTCTGCATCTATCTTCAGGCACACCTTTCTCCCGGTGTTTCCATGTTTTTGTCCAGTGTGTGATAAGAGTGTGATACGTTGCAAATGAGTGCCGGACCGGGACTCGAAAGCATTTCTCACACTTCGACTGTCACGGATTACTCCACCAGAGCACGCAATACAAACCTACTCAAGAACTCACCTCCTTCCCTTCTCGTCCAAACCATGCAGAAACTCTCCCACGATACTGCATGATGTGCGTCCGACAAAACTGTTCAAGGTTACATGCTGGGGCGGAATCAAGACTGTGACAGGTTCGTCTTCTGAGTCTGTCTGTGATATGGTAGCCGAGTGAGCGTGAATGGAAAAGATTCAGGATCGATTGCCAATTCAGCATACATTTTTAACTTGTCACATACTGTTAATGCCCATGATACTTGGAGAGACAGTTATATGCAGTTCATATTGCCGACGTCGACATAAATTAACATCAATCACCCCATTTGTCATACACAGTGACAGCTCCCTGAATTGAACTCCCAGCGCATATTGACTGTAAACACGGTATATTACTGTTATCTACACGTAGATCACAAAGTGGAATTAGCGCTGAGACTTAACTGAGCAAGGGCAGAGTTTCGTAATGCTCTTTTCGTTCAGCATGAACGACTGTACATTTTACTGCTACATTTATGTGTAGTTTCAGCTCAGGAGATGCACACCATAAATTAAAGATGGGAAAGGATGAATATCACGCACAGATGACAAGGTTTGAAAATATACTGCAGCAACCACGACTTGAACAGCAATAAAAGACCATAAAAATGAAAACGTTGAAGGATATAGATAAAACTGACTATCTGAAAATTATCGTTCATTTAAATGCATGAATTCATAACAAAACTATACCTTTTATCATTGGAACACATGCAGAGCTAACTCCTATCTACATGAAGACATCCCTAAGTATACTTGAAAAGAGCGGGGAAATAGGTCTAGTAAATGAGAAAGTTTGGTCGTATTTCCAGGATACAAGAGACTTCAGAGAAGTAGCAGCTGATACTGGTCGCTTTTTACTAGAATCCAGGTTTAAGCTTCCTTTAAAATTTTTCAGGAAAAAACAAAGAAGTCAGGAAAATAACACTCAGATTTTAAATGCCAGCTAATAAAAAAACCTAGAACCAGACATTTGTTTCAGATGAAAATAAAGAATTATGTCAGAAGCGCACTTGGAGGCACAGGGCACGACTAGAATAAGTGGAAGCAAATTTTCTTTGAGACAGCTAAAGAAACAGTAGGGACATAAAAACGACAAAAACCAAATCTTTTGAAATTATGGAGTGATGAATTCAAGCAAGCTGCAATCTAAAAAACAAGATAGACGGGGAGATAGTGAAAGACTTTATACTGTATAAAAAGCAAAGAATGGTAAATTACAGACTTGCTAGACAAGTAGAGATAGCTATGAAGGAACCGTTATAAGACTAGATATGATTTAACTGAAGGTCAAAAGTTTGGATACAAAATATTAAAAAAGTTGCGTGGTGGGATCATGACGAATCAAAAATAGATTGAAGACCAGGTAACGAATGGTTGCAGTACTAAAAGAAACTAATAGTAAAAAAAGATGAGTTTTGCTACACTAAAATTATGAATGCTGAAGAATAAAATGCAGTCTCAGTGAGAGACTTGGAAAGTAATTTAAAGGAGGCCGGGAACAAGAAAGCTACAATTATAGATGGAATAAATCGGAAGCTTGTAAAATATGCTAGTATTAAATGGAAAAAGTTTTTGGGGATACTGAATAATATTCGGAGCTTTGTAAAAATTCCAGGGTAATGGAAGATAGCAAGAATTTGAAGTCCATACAAGAAAGGACATAGAAAAGAATGCCTAAATTACAAGGGTGCAGCAATTTTAAACGCTGCTTGTAAAGTTTATTTGTCTAGCAAAGAAACGGAAATTCTAGCCAACAGCAGAAACAATTTTACGAGAGGAGCAATGAGACTTCCGTAAGGGCTGACGCAACATTTGTTTTGAAGCAACTGATTGAAAGAGAACAGGTTTCGACAAGCCACTATTCATGTCCTTCCTAGACTATAAGAAGACCTACAGTGAAGATGGCATGATGAAAGTATGGGAAATACTCATTGACTATGATCTACGTTCGTGGCATGTAGCATTAATGTGCATTCGTTGAGTCAATTAAACCACTATACGATTATTTTTTTCGGCGACCACAAGCAGTCAGTGAAAGAGTTTTAAGGGAAATGTGTTCAAACTGAACAACGGTGTTTAACAAACCCATCAGATAGTTATATCTGCAAATAAAGTAATGTCAATGAAAGGGAAACACAAGATAAGAGCGAAATCAGTGATAAACAATAAAATATGGTAGCAGGCAAATTCGTTTAAATATCTCGAACAGAGATGTCAATATACGAAACTAAATCTGATGTGATTCAAAATATACATAAATGTAACGCTATAAATGGTTATACAAAGAGGTATATTGGTAGGTCTATTAGGAAAAAGATAACGGTAAGACTACACTAGCTACAACTTCTCTTATATTTGACACTGAAAACTGGATCCCGAAATCTACGAGGGTAATCCCAAAAGTAAGGTCTCCTATTTTTTCATAAGTTAAGAACTCTGTGTGGCAGTTGGTCACACTGTTACGAAGAGTGCTTCACGCGCTGTGTGTAAACATGCGCACGCCGCGCTCATGAGCTCAGTCTTGGCTTGGCAGCCGTTGAGAACAGAGCTCCCGTTGGATGTTACCGTCAAGTGCGAAATGCGCTCAGTTATTCACTTTTTTAACGCAAAGGGCACTGGGCCGATTGAAATCCATCGCCAATTGACGGAAGTGTATGGTGAGTCGTGCATGGATGTCAAAAATGTTCGTAAGAGTTTGCAGCTGGTCGGTCCGAAATTCACGACGAACCAAGGAGTGGGAGACCGTTAACTTCTGAGGAGACAGTGTTGAAGGTTGAGCAAAGCATGCGTGAAGATCAGCGGATCACCGTGGATAATCTCTGCACGTTGGTTCCTGAGGTTTCCCGAAGAACCGTTAACAGAATTTTAACAGAAACATTGAACTACCGGAAGGTGTGCGCAAGATGGGTGCCACGCATGCTGACTGAGGACCACATGCGAAAACGAGTTGATGCTTCCCGCGCCTTCGCCTTGCACCCGAGCAGGACAATTTTTGTGGACTCAATTGTCACGGGTGACGAAATCTGGGAATACCACTTTACAACTGAGACCAAGCAACAATCATGCAAGTGGCGGCATCATTCTTCGCCAAAGCCACGGAAATTCAAACAAACACAGTCTGCCAGTAAACTAATGACAACCGCTTTTTGGGATCGGAAAGGGGTATTGTTGGTCGAGTTTATGGCCACTGGGACCACCATTAACGTTGACAGGTACTGTGAGACTGAAAAATCTCAAACGGGCAAATCAGAACCGGAGAAGAGGAATGTTCAGCAAGGGCGTACACACTCTCCATGACAACGCTCGCCCACACATCGCTCGGCAAACCGATGACCTCCTGCAACAGTTTCAATGGAACATAATCACCCACCCACCCTATTGTCCTGACTTGGCATCCAGCTCACAATTTTCTGAACAGCATGGCGGCGAGCTGGTATGACATGGTCATACAAAAACTGCCACAGCGTCTACAAAAGTGCATAGACAGAAATGGTGATTATGTCGAAAAATAGTTAAGTGTTCAAGCTGTAAACTGATGTAAACCATTGCAGAAATAAACAGGTCTATGTACTTATAAAAGAGCAGGAGACCTTACTTTTGGGATTACCCTCGTATTCTTGGACTAATGCTAAGAACAGAGTGCTGAGTGAAGATATAGGACAACATCTAGACATAAAATAATCGACGACAGAAGAAATTGGACACTACCAAAAGAAGTGGTACGGCCACATCAAAAGGATGCCACCTGAGCGCCTGCCGTGGCAAGCCCTGCATTTCAACCAAGCTGGAAAATGGGATATGGGAAGGCTAATGAAGAGATGGAGACAACGGTTTTCTTTTTAATTCCTTTGGTTTCGGAACAGGCCACTACCCATTCCTTGGAATGGAAGAAGAAGGACAGATCCAATCAAAGAAAAATGGTTCGTCAATATTTGGAAGTTACCTCAATTTCACCAAAACAAGAAAACGTTATCCATCTTGCGTGGTGCTAAGTACTGCATCAAATCAAATATGTGTGAACATATGCCGAAGAGGTATTCATCTCACGGCACGATGGAACATCAGACTGGATAGATATGAAGAGTCAATTTCCCTAATTTGTACAACTCTCCTTATATGTTATAGTTAGTTTCAAAGGACAATAGGCAAAATTCTCAAATGATCTTCGGCCATTGCTCACTCACGGCCGCATATAGACTTCCATATGTTGTGATGTACACCTGCATCCAAGTATATCTAGCCTAAATCCTAACATTGATTCTTAACTTGCGCTAGAGGGTCGTTTAAGTCATATCTTCTCAGGAGGAAGCGATTAAAGAAACCCTTTGTTCGTCTTCGTTCTCAGATTCTTAACAGTCACTACGACAGCCTCATTTAAGGTCTTTTGTGCTATCATTTAAGTGCCTAGCTGTTCTAGTTCCTAGCGGCATATCTCTTATTAAAACTTTTTGAGTATTCCCACCACGTCATTCCGTCTACCGTTGTATCCTTCTCACATTTCTATGACGAAACAGTTTTCTGCGGACCAAACAACGGCCAAAGAGGAGTTTCAATTGTGGCTAATGTTGTGTATCATCAACATGGACAGATGCAATGAATATGGATGATACGATACTCTATGGTACTCTGCAGTTTGAATTCACTGTGTTTTTTTTTCTTTTTTAGCAGTTGTATTGATCTGATTTTGTAAATGATACTGA
Source organism: Schistocerca gregaria (assembly GCF_023897955.1). Lineage (NCBI taxonomy): Eukaryota > Metazoa > Arthropoda > Insecta > Orthoptera > Acrididae > Schistocerca > Schistocerca gregaria. Next base: position 454,617,013 of record NC_064926.1, on the reverse strand, counting down.
CAATATTATACACATGTTTAATGCATTATTCATACTACAACTTCTCCCGGATAATTATTTTGTTCAAATTGCACATGAATTGCACCTGACGTAGTGGAATAATGTTGACTGTCAGCTGTGTTCATATCACTAAAATTACAGATCGTGCATCAGAGCTTTTATAATTTTGTCTTCGATGGATTTAATTATTCTTAGCAAATTGACCATGACAAGGAACCACAGAATACCACTCGCACACGACACTGATGTATGCTCCCAGAAATATTTTTCTCCTTGATTCGTATGTAGTTTTTAATTTTGGCCTCATACATCAGCAATGAAATCTTATTCAACAATAAATACCCACAGCATTGTTCTAAGAAAATGCAATCTGATTCGATTAATTTTTTTCTTTTATAAATAGAGTACAGTATCACGGATGCACATTTATTTCTTACACATCGGAATATTGTTTGCAGTTTCAAGCAATTTAAATTTGCCGCTGTGATAAAAGTTAAGATGTTTCAAATGGCTCTGAGCACTATGGGACTCAACTGCTGTGGCCATTAGTCCCCTAGAACTTAGAACTACTTAAACCTTACTAACCTAAGGACATCACACACATCCATGCCCGAGGCGGGATTCGAACCTGCGACCGTAGCAGTCGCACGGTTCCGGACTGCGCGCCTAGGACCGCGAGACCACCGCGGCCGGCAAAAGTTAAGATGGCGGCCAACAAAAGATAGAGGATTTCTTTTTTAATTAATATATTCCTTTGCTCAATAAATAATTAATCATTTAAATTGATGCCACCAATAAAAAAGTTATTAAATTGTTTTGCAAATTAGTTTAACACAAACCCATGGTATTTTCAACTAGAAGTACAGACGAAGTTGCTATATAATCGCAACTAACAATTAATACAAAATTATAATTAAAAGAGGAAGTGAATTTTTAATAATTAATCATAAATAGTTTTAACGCATTTGTCTCTTTTTGTTTTTACCAGCAAATGAACATAAAAGTACAATAATTTTACATTAAATGTTTTTCATTTAACAGACCTCAAATCGATTCGCGTCTTGCGTCGGCGACGTACATCAGAAGAAGACGACAAAAGGGTACAAAAAAGAAGAAAAGAATGACATAGATTAGCAAAGAATGTGAAACAAATTTTGTCTCTGTTTTACATAATTACATAATTGAATGAATATTATTGACTTACGTAATTTTTCACACGTTCATATTTCACTCGTAATAAAAAAAATATGTATATCGTGGATGCTATACAATCCACATGTAAACATTCATATTCAGGTTCCCGCATTTTTCCTTGAGGCCAGGATGGGTCCACTGAAGAAAATGAAAGGCCGATTTCCCTCCCCAAATTAGGCTAATCTCACCTCATACTCGACATCAGTTGGACACAAATCCCAATATTCACTCGATCTTACTCTCTTGGTACTGTGCGGGTTTGGGTGTGCCACTGTGCTCTGTCAAACTGTTTGCCTAATATTAGAAGGAAACTATTTTTCCTTTCAAAATTTTTTTGCTGACTACTTAAACCGCTGCTGCGATTGGTTAGTGTAGACGTTATGATAGGGACGCAGTCGGACGTAATGTGATTCGAATCGCTGTCCTGCCTCTTCTTTTTAGGTTTTTTTGTGGTTCTTCGACCTGTGAAGGCAGATACTCGGATGAATAATGGAGGAATGCTTCCACTGAGTGAAATGTGTGGTGTGTTCTGCGGGGTCGGGGAAGCCTGAATGTATTTTAGTCAGGTTAGGTAAATATGGAATCTGTTCAGTTGCTTTTTACAGTGCTACTTTACGATATTTATCTGGTCCTTAAGCAGCTGTTTATCCGCTTTAATGCTCTACTTACGTGACAATTTTCCTAATACATTTGAAGATCTCTGCTTTTATATTAATGTCCTCATATGTTGTGCTTGCTAGCGATACTATTGCTTAAGATTGTGTGCAAATGTTGAACGGTTTTGGCATTTTTCTATGCTCCGATATATTCTTTTCATGAGAATCGTTCAATAAATAATAATGTCCCATAACTCAGTACGTATTTATTCTTAAGAGTTAGATTTTGGTTGCAAAACTATCAATATTTCTTTTGCATGTACTACTTTTCTGCGTAGCTTGCATCATCTTCTACGGCCTTACACTATCATTGAGTAAGAGCATGTATTCCCTGTCGGTAAAAGGTCTTACCCTATGGTCGTAGCCGTATTTTCACTTCATGAATTGCGCTCTCACTATCTTTTAAGAATGTCCCAAGTAGTGTGGGTTAAAGTAGCCCAAACAGACGAAGTGCGAGGCCACAGGTCTGAGTTACAGGGTGGTTGAGGCACGATGTACAGTCCAGTTTGGCGATGTGTTCCCGGGTTCTGAGACTTGTCAGGGTGTAAATTGGCGTGTGAAGTAAGATTTCATTTGGGAAAGGTTTCTCAGTACGTTCAAATATGTCTCTGGATTAACGACAACCCATGCATGAGAATGACATCATCACTGTTCCGAAATACTATCAACATGACTTTGTCAGCTGGGGGAGCTGCCTTTAACATCTTCTTCTTCAGTGATTTAGGGTGGTACCACTCCAGTGACTACGTTTTTATTTCTGTCTCAAAGTAACGCTCCCACGCTTCGTCACCTGTAACGATCCGTGACACAAATGCCTCTCCACTTGAAACATCCCTTGGAAGAATATTATAAATGACAGTGCTGGAAAACCTCTACGTTATTTGGTTTTCAGACAGCTGAGCAAAACTGAACATCTTCAGACATTTCTCTCTTTACTTACTCTGATCGTCACTAAACTGACACACAATATACTTTTAGCGCAACGCAATCTGACTTTCAATAATCCCTACAAAAGAATGGCCCTGACTAACAATAACCTTCATCTTTCATGAACCACTTACCTCACAAACATCTTCGTTACTCGAACTACTGCAAAACAGTGAGCGCCAATACTGCCAGCTAAATAAAAGATTCTAACTACTGATAGGCACAGTTAGCAAATGAAAGATTTTGATAGAGAACAAACAATGTATTTACCTTAATAATGTTCAAAAGTCATTATATATATATATATATATATATATATATATATATATATATATATATATATATCAGTTCCTGATATCCAATATTACAAATTTACTCTTTCTGATGGACACACGTCCAGATCGCCCGCACTCAAAATTCTGCCATCTCTCTCCCCACGCTCACCATTGCTGGCGGCTCACCTCCAACGGCGCAACGCTACGCGCTGTTCACATCCAACTGCCCAACACTACAATAGCAAATATTCCAACAATGCAAACCAGCCACAGACTGCGCATAGCACAGTCAGGGATTTTCATACAGAGCGCTACGTGGCGTTACAAACATGAAAACCTAAACAGCCTGCTTACACACTGGTTTCTACCTGCTCCAGCAGCTGAGAAGAGATGGCTTTTTGAATTTTATGGTCTGTTGTGAGCATTCGTGGGACGAATCTTGAGCACAACTACAGAGCTAATAGTCAGCTTGTGATGCACGGGTAAGTACGAATGATGGCGTGGGTGCGATTCGCCATGTAGAGAGCAGTAACTGTGGCGGGACATCCCGATCGTATCCGATCATGGAGCTCAGCTACTGCAATTCCTGACGCATTAACTCCCTTTATCCATTACTCAATAGTACTCCTATCAATTCAATTACTGGACACACAAACACACACACACACACACACACACACACACATACATACATATATGAATGTGAACCACGGTTTCTTTCTCCGCAACCAATAAAATTCAATTATTGTAGGCTCCTTTAATTGGACTCTTGGGTAGATGCCTTTTTTTGATGGTTTACTAACGCTCTGCCATTTGCCGGAATTGTTCAAATCTTCGCACACGTAACGAAAAAGCATCAAATTAGAAGCACCTGTAAGAACGTTTTTCTGTTTAATTTATATCAACGGCTGTGATAAAAGTGGAGCATTACTGATATCTTACGTCAAAAGTTGTTTTGATCTTCTCTATGAACACTGAATCACAGATTCTGCTGTTGATAGTTGTTTCTGTACAATTCTATAAAGTGCTTTTGTATCAAATTATCTGTTTTGCGTGATTTTAAAATGTTGCGTATTTGCTGTGAGCTATTTATTGTGGTATGTCATTTTCTGTCGTTTTTAGTGATTTTGCTACTTTTAACAATACAGATAAACGCAAAATTATATATAAAATGGAAAATTCGTGACATTCTGCCCGGTCAAATCCACGAAGAACAGAAACTTGAAATTTGGAGAGGTTTATGATCTTACATTGCATGTACCGTTTAAGAAGCGATTTTTCGAAGTTCCAACCCTAAAGGGGTGAAATAAGGCATGAAAGGTTCTTTGCAATTATGTCGCTATTAAGGCAAACTTAAACCTATAACTACAAAAATTGGTATTTGGTTTTTTATTCAGAAACCAAAAAATATGTGTTTTAGCAGTTTGGAAATTCAAACCATAAGGAAGTGCAATAGTGGATGATTTTTTTAAAAAATAAATCATTGTTAAAGATCTACAAAAGCGTTTTAAAAATCATATCTTTGAAAATAGGAGCAAACAAGAAAAGTACATGTTTCAGTGTTTATGGAAATTCAAAATTCAAAGGGGTGAGATGGGGGATGAAAAATTTTATGAAAATATTTAATTATAAAAGCTTTTGTTAAAGTAAATCTACGAAAATTTATATTTTGCTTCTTTGCTCGAAATAACAAACTTACTTGTTTCAGTGTTTCTGAAATTGAAACGCTGAGGGGGTGAAATAGGAGAGGAAAATTTTTATGAAAATATTTCTTTGAATTGAAACATTTTCAGACCTAAATCTATGACAACTGGTATTTGATTCTCGGTTAGAAACAAGAAGTATATTTTGGGGGATGAAAGTTTCTATGGAAATATTACCACAGGAACGCAAAAGGCAGGATTGACAGAAGCCTCCGACTCCAACTACCTGAATTTTGGTGAAAAGTACATTCGGAAAAGACCATCTTAATTAGACGATCTGAATTAGCTCGAAAAGCTTAGAACCCGTTGCAGTTTGTACATAAAATCAAAGAAGGTTGTTTTACAATTGCCAACACAAATCGGATTTGTCAGAACTGCATAGAAAAAGAAACGGTTCTCAATTACATTAATTTTTGAGTAGTCCTAATATAAGTTTATAAAATAATTTTTGTTGTAATTACTGAGCAACACGAGCGAAGCAGTGAACGCTAAACCAGCATTTAATATACATATTTTGCATGTATAATCGACTGTTTTAGGAGTTGTCTTTGTTTCCTGTTTGAGTTGAACCAAAAATCTTCTAAACAGTTATTAGTATGACAAATGTAATTAGCGGGTGATGTAAACTTTTTTATTCAGACACGCAAGCCAGACTCTTCATGCCTGTTGTTTAACTATTTACATAATACTGAATGACCTCTCTCCTGTGAATGACTTTTCCCCTCATAAAAATAAGTTATTAGTTCAACAGATTCCCTGTTTGATATTCACTTTACTTGAACTGTATATCCTAATCATAGAAGTGGAGGAGGAAATTAGTGTTTTACGTCCCATCGACAACGAGGTCATTAGAGATGGAGCACAAGCTCGGATTAGGGAAGGATGGAAAAGGAAATCGACCGTGCCCTTTCAGATAATCATCTCCGCATTTGCCTAAAGCGATTTAAGGTAATCACGGAAACCTAGATCAGGATAGCCGGATGCGGTTTTGAACCTTCGTCCTTCCGAATGCGAGCTCCAGTGAGTTAACCACTGCGCACATTGCTCGATATATACCAATAGAGAATAATAGGTTATATTTTAATACGGCTCCTACCAAACGGTTTGCTATAGCTTAAGATGTAACAATCTATTTACCGGAAATCAGTCCAGTAGGTTTGTTCACAACAGTCGCCATTTAACATAGACACTATTCCTCCAATCCACTTCTCAAACAATCACTGGACCATCCAGAACCCAAAGTGACAGTTCCAAAGTATTCAGATGGAAAAGTCCGTATAACTTTCGAAATGTAATGTCGATAAGTAGCACTCAGAATGGAGCTCTACCCACAAACTCCGATAAAACTCTACTAGTGAGCAGTCGTCTCGTAACGTATTTTGCAAAACTTCCACAGACTCATCCGAAAAATTTCAATGCAGACAAAACAGTCAACAAGAAGTCGTAATAAAATAACTGCTATAGGGACATAAGCAAACTAAAATTGAATCAAATGTTTTTTCGAGCGTATTTGCAACGTGTGTTGTATTAATGATAAATAAATACAAATTGTACCAAATACAATTCAATACTCACACGAAAACACATTTTTGTATGATATAATACGATTGCGTTATTAGAAATGTTCCGTGCTTATTTGAATTTTCCTTGACTGTCGGACTCCGTTTGCATTCCAATTGTAGTCGCAGGCAGCAGACTCCGAGAACACCGGCGCTTGTCCTCGTATGGTTTTCACTTCACTTCAATGAATAAAAAATACTAGATACTGTTGTTCAATATACTATTATTCATGCACACATATGATACATAGAACTCGTAATACTTCATATTTAAAATCGCACATCTTCATTGTCCTTCTACTTACGACATAATGTGTAAAAAAAGAAATAGTATGCACCTTACCGCGCATCGCGCATTCATAATTAAATTCTTTGTTAATGCTTAAGGTCGATCGGTGCTTCAATTTTTTGTTTTTAGTGAATCTTTATTTTACCATATCCTGAGGTCTTTCACCATTTACTTACACAAACGACGAATATGTTTAGAACTTCCTATTGCACAGTATTTCTACGTGTCCAGAGTGTTTATAAGTTAGTTAACAAGAGCAAGCTCTGATTGTGAAAAGAGCAAGTAACTTAGAGACATGTTTGATACAGCACTGACTGCAGTATATCTTCAAGTCTTATTCCCTTCTAACACTGTTAGTTCCCAGCGTCCCCTGTAGGTGGCAACACGAAAGAGCTGTTCCAACAGTCATCATGTAGTTGTATAACGGTGCAGAGTTAGCGTGTTGTTGTTTATGATTTCATGAACCCGAATCCGCTACTACAGTTCAGAGACAATTCAGGACTAAATATTGCAAGCCACCACCTGAAACACAATCTGCCATTAACTGGTACAGTAGTTTCACCGAAACTGCTGTGTATCACACAGGACGCTGGGTCAGGATTGGACAGCAGTCTCTGACGCAACACTCGAACAAGTTTGTGAGGCTTTTATTCGTAGGCTGGGTAAATGAACGAGACGTGCCAGCTTAGAATTGATTATGCCTAGTGTTAAAGTGTAGGAGGTTTGATAGAAACGCCTGTCATTCAAACCCTACAGACCGGAACTGTGGAAAACTTTTCGAGAATGTGACAAAGAAAAACTAGATAAGTTTGGTGTAGAATTTTTTAACAAAATACAGACTAAAGAAGATTTTCTTTAGAAAATTGTATTCAATGACGAAACCAACTTCCATTCTGCGGTAAAGTGAATCGGCGTAATGTTGGGATATGTGGCGAGCAGAACAACGACACGTAATCGAACACGTACTGGACTCGCATAAGGTAAATATTTTTTACACTGTAGCTGTAACGAGATTGACGGTTTTTTTTCCCAGGATCAGCTGTAGCTGGCATATCGTAACTGGACATTCTTTAGTGCCTCAATCATAACAGGATATGGACATAGAATTTATTTTCCATCAAGATGACGCGCTACCACATTATCATCGTGCAGTTGCCGTGTATCTCCGTAGGAATGAGCTGACTTGGATTTGACGTGTTGGAACAATACTCTGACCTGACTACCAGGATAAGCTGATACAATCACACTGGACTTCTGTATATGGGGTTACATTAAAGAAAGAGTATTTGTTCCTCCGCTTCCGGGAAATGTCCACGAGCTGCGACAACGGATAACACAAGCAGTTGTCACTATACATGAAGACGTGTTTCATACGATTAGGCAGGAAACTGGTTATAGATGAGACAATTATCGTGTTACAAAAGGTACTCACACTGAACGTTTGTAAATAAATCCCACAGATATACAGCATTCAGCGCTAGAGCAAACAATTCTGTGTGTTATTTACCTTTTCACAGTTAACGGATATTTATATGTAGCTAATTTATAAACGTCTTGCATTGTCAAACAAGAAGAAACTGTTGCAGGCATGTTAAGCCACAGGAAACCACACATAACTGTTTAAAGCCTCCCATAACTGAAAACGCAGCCCACTCGGTACTCCGGGGCAGTACTAATATTTGCACCTGCAAAAATGTACATGACATGTGCATAAATCGAAGAATTTACAATTTAAGGTGATATGGTTCATAAAAGAAAGTAACAGAAAATAAAAACAAGTGAGGACTGTTGCTGTTCTCTTGGTCGCTATCGTTGTCCATTATAAGACAAGAAAAGTGGGTGTCATCAGACTCGTGATTGGTTTGATCAGCCCGACAAGTCTTCCTCTCCTGCGTCAACTTCCTCAATTATTTGTTTGATACATTCCAAGCCTTTACACTTTACACTACCCTCTACTAACTTGGAAGTTACTCCGTTGTCTTACACCACGGCCTGTGATCCTGTCGTTTCTACACTTCAATGTTTTCCATACGTTTCTGTCCTCGCCGATTCTGCGAAGGACGTCCACATTTCTTGTCTCATGATGCCCACCTAATTTTCAGCATCCTTTTACAGCGATATACCTCAATCACTTCGGTTCTCTTCTTCTCCGTGCAACCTCCCGCTCACTTATTGACCTTAATGACAGTGAAAAATTAAACCACGTGTACCTAATGGAAATTTGGGAAAAGCAATTGTCACCGATGATAATCCGTCGGTAAACAGGGAGGAAGGGTTACATCTAAATGAAAGAAAAAATGCAAATGAAATTGGTGGAAATTAATTTTGAAAAAGGGTAAAGTTAATAAAGAAAGTAAATGTGCGGTCGTTACGTTAACAAATAACTGGCGTTAATTAGATATTTGAGATTTGGGGAAAATTACGGTCGCCATTCCTATGGACAACTACTATAATAACTGAAAAAGAAAGGTTAATGCACATATAATTACACTAAAAGCGTGGCAACTGAAGGTTGACGAGTGTTGTGTGAAAACTGAATGTTTGTAAGAAGTAATAAATTTCGCTACGCTCTGACTTAATCCCCCCCATGAACCATGGACCTTGCCGTTGGTGGGGAGGCTTGCGTGCCTCAGCGATACAGATGGCCGTACCGTAGGTGCAACCACAACGGAGGGGTATCTGTTGATAGGCCAGACAAACGTGTGGTTCCTGAAGAGGGGCAGCAGCCTTTTCAGTAGTTGCAGGGGCAACAGTCTGGATGATTGACTGATCTGGCCTTGCAACATTAACCAAAACGGCCTTGCTGTGCTGGTACTGCGAACGGCTGAAAGCAAGGGGAAACTACAGCCGTAATTTTTCCCGAGGACATGCAGCTTTACTGTATGATTAAATGATGATGGCATCCTCTTGGGTAAAATATTCCGGAGGTAAAATAGTCCCCCATTCGGATCTCTGGGCGGGGACTACTCAGGAGGATGTCGTTATCAGGAGAAAGAAAACTGGCGTTCTACGGATCGGAGCGTGGAATGTCAGATCCCTTAATCGGGCAGGTAGGTTAGAAAATTTAAAAAGGGAAATGGATAGGTTAAAGTTAGATATAGTGGGAATTAGTGAAGTTCGGCGGCAGGAGGAACAAGACTTCTGGTCAGGTGACTACAGGGTTATAAACACAAAATCAAATAGGGGTAATGCAGGAGTAGGTTTAATAATGAATAGGAAAATAGGAATGCGGGTAAGCTACTACAAACAGCATAGTGAACGCATTATTGTGGCCAAGATAGATACGAAGCCCACACCTACTACAATAGTACAAGTTTATATGCCAACTAGCTCTGCAGATGATGAAGAAATTGAAGAAATGTACGATCAAATAAAAGAAATTGTTCAGATAGTGAAGGGAGACGAAAATTTAATAGTAATGGGTGACTGTAATTCGGCAGTAGGAAAAGGGAGAGAAGGAAACATAGTAGGTGAATATGGATTGGGGCTAAGAAATGAAAGAGGAAGCCGCCTAGTAGAATTTTGCACAGAGCACAACTTAATCATAGCTAACACTTGGTTTAAGAATCATGAAAGAAGGTTGTATACGTGGAAGAACCCTGGAGATACTAAAAGGTATCAAGTAGATTATATAATGGTAAGACAGAGATTTAGGAACCAGGTTTTAAGTTGTAAGACATTTCCAGGGGCAGACGTGGACTCGGACCACAATCTATTGGTTATGACCTGTAGATTAAAACTGAAGAAACTGCAAAAATGTGGGAAATTAAGGAGATGGGACCTGGATAAACTGAAAGAACCAGAGGTTGTACAAAGTTTCAGGGAGAGCATAAGGGGTCAATTGACAGGAATAGGGGAAAGAAATACAGTAGAAGAAGAATGGGTAGCTCTGAGGGATGAAGTAGTGAAGGCAGCAGAGGATAAAGTAGGTACAAAGACGAGGGCTGCTAGAAATCCTTGGGTAACAGAAGAAATATTGAATTTAATTGATGAAAGGAGAAAATATAAAAATGCAGTAAATGAAGCAGGCAAAAAGGAATACAGACGTCTCAAAAATGAGATCGACAGGAAGTGCAAAATGGCTAAACAGGGATGGCTAGAGGACAAATGTAAGGATGTAGAAGCTTATCTCACTAGGGGTAAGATAGATAGTGCCTACAGGAAAATTAAAGAGACCTTTGGAGAGAAGAGAACCACGTGTATGAACATCAAGAGCTCAGATGGCAACCCAGTTCTAAGCAAAGAAGGGAAGGCAGAAAGGTGGAAGGAGTATATAGAAGGTTTATACAAGGGTGATGTACTTGAGGACAATATTATGGAAATGGAAGAGGATGTAGATGAAGACGAAATGGGAGATACGATACTGCGTGAAGAGTTTGACAGAGCACTGAAAGACCTGAGTCGAAACAAAGCCCCGGGAGTAGACAACATTCCATTAGAACTACTGACGGCCTTGGGAGAGCCAGTCATGACAAAACTCTACCAGCTGGTGAGCAAGATGTATGAGACAGGCGAAATACCCTCAGACTTCAAGAAGAATATAATAATTCCAATCCCAAAGAAAGCAGGTGCTGACAGATGTGAAAATTACCGAACTATCAGTTTAATAAGTCACAGTTGCAAAATACTAACGCGAATTCTTTACAGACGAATGGAAAAACTGGTAGATGCGGACCTCGGGGAGGATCAGTTTGGATTCCGTCGAAATGTTGGAACACGTGAGGCAATACTGACCTTACGACTTATCTTAGAAGAAAAATTAAGGAAAGGCTAACCTACGTTTCTAGCATTTGTAGACTTAGAGAAAGCTTTTGACAATGTTGACTGGAATACTCTTTTTCAAATTCTAAAGGTGGCAGGGGTAAAATACAGGGAGCGAAAGGCTATTTACAATTTGTACAGAAACCAGATGGCAGTCATAAAAGTCGAGGGGCATGAAAGGGAAGCAGTGGTTGGGAAAGGAGTGAGACAGGGTTGTAGCCTCTCCCCGATGTTATTCAATCTGTATATTGAGCAAGCAGTAAAGGAAACAAAAGAAAAATTTGGAGTAGGTATTAAAATTCATGGAGACGAAGTAAAAACTTTGAGGTTCGCCGATGACATTGTAATTCTGTCAGAGACGGCTAAGGACTTGGAAGAGCAGTTGAACGGAATGGACAGTGTCTTGAAAGGAGGATATAAGATGAACATCAACAAAAGCAAAACGAGGATAATGGAGTGTAGTCAAATTAAATCGGGTGATGCTGAGGGAATTAGATTAGGAAATGAGACACTTCAAGTAGTAAAGGAGTTTTGCTATTTAGGAAGTAAAATAACTGATGATGGTCGAAGTAGAGAGGATATAAAATGTAGACTAGCAATGGCAAGGAAAGCGTTTCTGAAGAAGAGAAATTTGTTAACATCGAATATAGATTTATGTATCAGGAAGTCGTTTCTGAAAGTATTTGTTTGGAGTGTAGTCATGTATGGAAGTGAAACATGGACAATAACTAGTTTGGACAAGAAGAGAATAGAAGCTTTCGAAATGTGGTGCTACAGAAGAATACTGAAGATAAGGTGGATAGATCACGTAACTAATGAGGAGGTATTGAATAGGATTGGGGAGAAGAGAAGTTTGTGGCACAACTTGACTAGAAGAAGGGATCGGTTGGTAGGACATGTTTTCAGGCATCAAGGGATCACAAATTTAGCGTTGGAGGGCAGCGTGGAGGGTAAAAATCGTAGAGGGATACCGAGAGATAAGTACACTAAGCAGATTCAGAAGGATGTAGGTTGCAGTAGGTACTGGGAGATGAAGCAGCTTGCACAGGATAGAGTAGCATGGAGAGCTGCATCAAACCAGTCTCAGGACTGAAGACAACAACAACAACAACTGACTTAATTTAGCAAAAGAATTAATAAAACCGGAAAACTGAAAGTTAATTAAGTGACTGAAATTAATAATGAACTTTTGTTATGAACCACTACGAAATTAAATAAACTAAGATTAGTCTTGGGCTACCTCAACAATCATCTCAAAAGCAACTTGAATCTACGCAATTTATAAATAAGAGATTTAACTTTGAACTTGAATTTAATGATTTTGAACAATTAACAATAGTAAAATTTAGTACGTACCAAGCTGAGCTGCAGTATCAGGTAAGCTAAAATATGGTAACAAAACTTGCACTCTTAATTTGTGCTTGTGTAACCTAAATATAGTTCTGTTTGCTTATTGTAGCCAGCTATGAATACTTTAACTGAAATTTAAAATTAAAGCAGTGAAATGGAATGATATTACTTTAATGCTGGCGTTTTCATTTCAGAAAAGGAAGGGACCCTGCTTGGTAATGCAATTGCGACAATGAGCAACAAAGGTTCATGCTAAGTTGCTGTATTTTAGTGATGCAAATGGAACAGTTTGAAAAGCTGAGGTCTGCCATACAGTTCTAAAACTTTACGTGCTTTCAGTCTTTCTTGTTAGTTGATCGAAGGTTTGAAGTCGTCGATCGATGAGGTGGCGACAATCACTTATTGTGGCCGTCGCTGTTGCAGAAGCTGGATGTTGGCGCGTCTTCTTCTCGACACGGACACCAGGCGAAACGGGCTCTTCATGTGATGTGTTTCCCGTCCGCGACACCGCGCCAGAAACTATTATAGGAAGTCGAGCGCAATCACATGCTGCCAAACCCAGAAAGTGCGGAAAGTCGCGGGTGCGTCACTCAACACACCTGCTCCACCGCCCTACTGTAGTCAGACTCTGCTCTGCCCGCGCTCCACGCGGCAGAGTTAACACTCCCAAGATCATAAACACTTTGGTTCTCCACACGACCTATCCATGTAATCGTTCGATAGGATAGTTTTCCTTAGGCAAGACCCAGCGTAAAAATACAAATAATATTTACAAAACAAGTCAATTAATAACAGTTACAATATATAAAGACACAGAAGTGTCATATCTTCAGGTAACAAAATAAGGAAATAGATTATAGTACACTAGATGAAAATAGGAGGATATGCATTTCCGGCGTTACATCCGGTTCCCCAACAGTCAGTGATTCACTTCCATACAGTTCTACGCTCTAGACGTGTATTCTCAAAAATTTCTTTCTCAAATTAAGGTCATGTCTGAAACGAACAGACTTCTTTTGAATAGAGCAGCCCTCTCGTGCTAGTTTGCTTTATATGTCCTCGCTTCATCAGTGCGTGTTATTTTGCTTCCAGGGTAGCAGAATTTCGTCACTTCACCTACTTTGTGATCATCAATTTTTATACTTAGTTCTCCACTAATATTATTTCTGTTACTGCTCAAACTTTCGTCTTTCTTCGCTTTACTGTCAATGGTGCGATTTTCTCGAAGGACGACCGATATAGTCTTCATCTCATCTCTCTACGCAGTAACAGTAGTTGTTTGTGGAAATAAATAGTATACCTGGAAGCTGTGGCATTAACCACACGATTATGTCAATGGCTGACGTCGTATGTTTAGCCCCGTTATTCTGCAAAATTAAGCAAGAGAGAGGATTTAACGTCAGGGCGAGAACGATGGTATTAGAGAAAGCGTACGAAAAGAAGAAATGGCTAAGAAAATCTATCGTGACCTTGCCAAACGAAACACACTCGCGATTTAAGGAAACTGAGGAAAACGTTCCTCCTCAATGCTAGTCCAGTGGAGCATTACGACCAGTTTATGTAACACTGGCATGTTCTTGAGGTGTCTCCTGTGAATCAGATATTTCGTTGCGACGTCCTGGTATAATAAACTCTCGGATCTAGTTGCATAGATTTTGGGTCATCAGTTATATGTTTCCACGATTATATCATTCTTCAACTTCAAGATTCAAAAGTACTATCGCATTTATCCTTCTGCCGTTTGTGAATAATTCAGCATATCGTCTTGGTGATGATCAAATTGTCATGTACAAAGCGTAGGATGTGATAACGAAGAAACACAGGTCCTGCGTCATTAGCGAACGCTACTGGATTAGATTGATGACCATTTTACTCTCACCTCTCACAGCATTCAACGCCATGTTGGCGATTTCATTGCTCTTTCCGAAGATATTGCTTGTAAATCCAGCTTCCATTTTTCCTAATTTAAAACGGACCACCCCACCATTACCCTCGATTCTTTAAATAATCTAGCTTCCATGTACGAAACTGGTTCAGACTTGCTTTCAAAATGAGTTAATGTGTTAAATATTTGCTGTTAAGCATTTGAAAGCTTTACAGCTAAAGACGTAAATACTATTTTATCACGCATCTCAAAGTTCATGACATCTTGTCTCTTGATTTATCTGTCGCAGAACGATTTAATTTTGAAAGTATATTTAGACTGTCTGAAACGTATTTTGCGAATAGCGTTAGTTGCTTGTAAAGAAGTAATTAGCAAAAACGTCGCGCCTGGTGGTGAAGTTTTACCGCGTGAACAGTTAGAATGTAACAAGCGACAAACTTTTTACGTTCATTACTTTGTGGAGCGAGGTGTGACAACAATAGAAAGGTTACAAAATGTTTGAAATTATCTGCCATATTTGCTGGAAGTTCATCTATTGTGTTAAACATTTAACGTAGGATTATACCTTTTAAGGAGTCATGCCCCTGAACGGGCAGCATTTTTTAGCATTATCTTCACTCACATAATGCAACTGATCTATAAATGAGAGAGAGTTCAAAATTCTGATACACCGTTAGGGTCATTAGGCAAAGCATTTCCCAAAACATAATTGAGAATTTTATTATACTTTGGTGCTGATAACTATACTTATAATAATATAAGAAACGGAACACTATTTCACTGCGCTACCATTTTCTTTGGAACCACTGACTGCACAGCTTGGAAAAAGAGTCAGGGTACAGAAAACATTCACATAAGTGTTTTATGCCTCCAGTTTCCTTCCCTGATGCTGATCTGTGAAAAAGACTAGTAATGTATTTTATTACAACAAAAATATTTTAAAATGTATCTCAAATATCACCAACATCATCATCATGTTATAAGTTTTCAGGAAATAGTAGGCAAGGGAGATAGAGGAGGTCATTCTAAATATCTTTACCAATTTTTGTGAGGTTAACTTCAGTCATTTAGGAGAAAAGTATACCTGAATGATGAAAATTCGTGTTTTCGGTACATTTCAAAAGAAGATTTACAGATTTATTAACTTACCACTTTTCTGGTTTAGAACATTCCAGCTGCATACTCAAGTTGTGTTCCTGTTTCCTTATCCTCCATCATCTTTCTCTTCATTTTTTTTCTATCCTTGATTCCTTGGTAGCAGCTTCTGCAGCTGTCGCTGCTTCGGTTACCTGCCGCTTATCAGTAGCAGTTAGACCCGATGCCATATTCCTTCCCGTCTGGATGTTCAATTTCTTCATAACATTGACCCTTGAAATTGCACCATCATTGAATGTTATTATTGGATCCATTACACCGATCTTCAGCACTGTCAGCCCAGCAAATACAGTTTTGGGTATTCTCTCCCATATACAGCTACTGAATCTTTGACTTGCATTTGAGAGAGACCATGCTTACATTTCCTTTTTATTTGATAGATCCCTATACATAGGCCTAATTACCTCCATTACAGCAAGTGGTATGAAATGCTTGTGGGTATATTCTATGCTAGTAGCATTGCTCAACCAGTACTTGTATCACGAATCTTCCCCTTTTGGACCAAAACAATGTTGTTGGATTTCACCTGTTGACACTCTGTGAAACTATGTTGCCTAAACAGCTCGTCTCATGTTCTCCAAATCTCCTACATTTCTCCTTACTGCTAGTCCGTAATATTGAGTCAAAGAATCAATTTTACTTTTTGTAAGACGACCTGGACCACCTATGTGGTTACCATCTGACAGTTTTTTTCCACTGAAGTCTTTACCTAATTTTCTCAGCTGAGCTCACATTCTATTTTGTACATGCCCAACACATTCAGGCTTTTCTATCAGAGTGTCTCCATATGGTCTGTCATTAACAACAGTAGTGTGTTCTTTACATTCTCCATCCCAAAGGTAGACTCCATACCTCACACTACGAATAACCCCTGATCTTGTAAAAATGTTTAGAACTCCTTTCGTTTGCATGTTTCCACTTGAGCTGTCAAAGTTCTTTAAACAAAGGTGTGTGCCAATAAATTTACTTGAACAACCCTGGCAGTGCCTTGACAGAATTCATAATCTAGTATCTTACCAGTTTCAATAAATGTGGCTACTTACAACCCCGTTCAGGGAAGTGCGACTTCTCTTCTCCTGAGATAAATCAAATGCTGCTACAATGTATGTATTCTCACACAAGGAGGTAAATCCATCACTGCACAAAAAGTCTGGCAGCTCTCATTCCCCTTCCAATACATGGCATTGCATAAGCAAGCTGAATATTCACACTGTAACGTCGACTATCAGTTACTGGCGATGTCATAGTATCACTATGCAGCTTACACGAGTTAGAGGCAATCACTAACCGACTTGAAAGACCCTTCCTTGCTGAAATGTCCTCAGAAACGTCAATAACAGACTATCTTCACAACTGTAGTACTTACATTTCACAGCACTCTTCAAAAATCTTGACAGCATATTTAGATTCACAATAACATTTTCGTCGTTACTGCTGCTCACAATACTACTAAGCTTGTTCTTATTGCATTCAGAAGGCGAAAGTTAAGGTCTAGAAGCACTGCCTGTAGACACATTCTCCGCAGGCGACTTTTGAAGCAACTGTTGTGTATTATTCAGGTGTGTTTGGAACTGGTTGCCGCGAAACATTCGTTTGGAGCAAAATTTCTTTATTCTCTGCATTTGTAGCACAAGAAACACACACATAGAAACAAAACAACACACAATAACTACAAAATCACGCGTGTATGACATTCTGAAATTATATATTCTCAGATCTTTGTTTACATTGGAACCACAGCCTTCTAGGCATGCCTGTCCTTTACTTCTTGGAGTCAGTGCCTTCTACAATACACCTGTGTTAACGATCCTAACTAACGGCGGAAAAAACGGAAGAACAAAAAATGCATCACGTATTCTGACGCACTTCAAACTTACAGATGGGCGTGGCCTCTGTGCAACATAACGTTTAATCTCAATTTTAGAACGAACGGAAAACGATAATGCCCATAAACTATACATTTTTTAAATCAGCATCAAATGCTCTTTTCTATACACCTAGAAACTTTTTTCAAATAGTTGGTCACTTTCAGGAGCATGTCCCCTTAAGTAGATTATGACATCAGTTTAAATTTTTAAATTCAGTCAATAGTTATGTGAAATATAAGACATTATCCGATTAAAACGAGAAAGATGAAAAGAGTGAGTAAAATGTTTATTATTGTAAAATAAATCGCCATGACTATTAACACATTGAGACGAAATTATCAGTGCCTTTATGGAAAAATTTTTGTGCTTGCTTATGGATATATTCATCCAAAACAAATACACGGCCATAAAAGTTTATCTTCTGAGCTTCAAAAATATGGAAATCTCATGGGGAGAGATTGGGACTGTACTGTGGTTGAATAGTCTATACAATCTAGGCAACATGTGGGCAGAATGATCCTTTAACAGAATGATAACTTTTTGAATACTCTACAAAGGGTTCTTGTGAACCACTAAATACTTTGCAGGCAAACAGTTACCATCATCCATACCGTCCCGATTTCTCCACATACGATTTCCATGTTTTGGTAGCCCTGATGAAAGACATTGGTGGCCATAGTTTTGCTTCGTGTGAAGAGGTGCACAGCTAGGTACAATCATGGTGCCATAGGCAAGCACGGTCATATTTCCATGAAGGAATTGACACTCTGGTCTCACAGTGGGATAAAATTATTAACATTTATGTCGACTACCTTTGCAGTCATTAACAGTTAACAGTTTAGCTACTTTTCCTCTTTATGTAAAAAATTAAATTTTGTTTGTCCCTGAAAGCCGTTAGATGTTCTTTGTTTTTGTGGTCTTCAGTCCTGAGACTGGTTTGATGCAGCTCTCCATGCTACTCTATCCTATGCAAGCTTCTTCATCTCCCAGAACCCACTGCAACCCACATCCTTCTGAATCTGCTTAGTGTAGTCATCTCTAGGTCTCCCTCTACGATTTTTACCCTCTACGCTGGCCTCCAATACTAAATTGGTGATCCCTTGATGCCTCAGAACATGTCCTACCAACCGATCCCTTCTTCTGGTCAAGTTGTGCCACAAACTTCTCTTTTCCCCAATCCTATTCAATACCTCCTCATTAGTTATGTGATCTACCCATCTAACCTTCAGCATTCTTCTGTAGCACCACATTTCGAAAGCTTCTATTCTCTTCTTGTCCAAACTATTTATCGTCCATGTTTCACTTCCATACCTGGCTACACACCGTACAAATACTTTCATAAATGTCATCCTGACGCTTAAAACTATACTCGATGTTAACAACTTTCTCTTCTTCAGAAACGCTTTCCTTGCGATTGCCAGTCTACATTTTATATCCTCTCTACTTCGACCATCATCAGTTATTTTGCTCCCCAAATAGCAAAACTCCTTTACTACTTTAAGTGTCTCATTTCCTAATCTAATTCCCTCAGCATCACACGACTTAATTCGACTACATTCCATTATCCTCGTTTTGCTTTTGTTGATGTTCATCTTATATTCTCCTTTAAAGACACTATCCATTCCGTTCAACTGCTCTTCCAAGTCCTTACGATGTCATCGGCGAACCTCAAAGTTTTTATTTCTTCTCCATGGATTTTAATACCTACTCCAAACTTTTCTTTTGTTTCCTTTACTGCTTGCTCAATATACAGACTGAATAACATCGGGGAGAGACTACAACCCTGTCTCACTCCCTTCCCAACCACTGCTTCCCTTTCATGTCCCTCGACTCTTATAACTGCCATCTGGTTTCTGTACAAATTGTAAATAGCCTTTGGCTCCCTATATTTTACCCCAGCCACCTTCAGAATTTGAAAATTTGTCAAAAGCTTTCTCTAAGTCTACAAATGCTAGAAACGTAGGTTTGCCCTTCCTTAATCTAGCTTCTAAGATAAATCGTAAGGTCAGTATTGCCTCACGTGTTCCAACATTTCTACGGAATCCAAACTGATCTTCCCCGAGGTCGGCTTCTACTACTTTTTCCATTCGTCAGTAAAGAATTCGAGTTAGTATTTTGCAGCTGTTACTTATTAAACTGATAGTTTGGTAATTTTCACATCTGTCGACACCTGCTTTCTTTGGGATTGGAATTATTATATTCTTCTTCAAGTCTGAGGGTATTTCGCCTGACTCATACATCTTGCTCACCACATGGTAGAGTTTTGTCAGGACTGGCTCTCCCAAGGCCATCAGTAGTTCCAATGGAATGTTGTCTACTCCGGGGGCATTGTTTCGCCACAGATCTTTCAGTGCTCTGTCAAACTCTACACGCAGTATCATATCTCCCATTTCGTCTCCATCTACATCCTCTTCCATTTCCATAATATTGTCCTCAAGCACATCGCCCTTGTATAGACCCTCTTGTAAGGTATCAGGCAAATCCAACACCTTCCATGAAAACCCTGACATGATAAGCAAATCCAGTAGTATGTCACATAGCTCCGAATAAATCGTGACATTAAATTAACCAAAGTAATACGAGTAACGAGTGAGCAAATGGAATACCATAGACTAACACAACAATTCCTAAATTCATGTCGTACCTTCCCACCGTGAGACCGACGCAGTTCCGAGAGGAGAAACGAGAACAGAAGCCGAAAGCAGAACCGTGTTAAGCTAGAAGGCCCTACGATAAGGGACGGACTGGACACCCAAGTCGGCATCCTACCTCTAAGACTACCACCTGCACGTTTTAGTGTGAGACTTTTTCGCGTCTCAGTTACATCAAGGACCACCCGCGAGCCCCTGTTAAAAGCTACAGCCCTGCAGAAAAACAGTATAGATCTTACGATAACACAAAAAGGGCCGCTACCACCCTCAAGTTTTAGCGTGAGACTTTTTCGCGTGTCTGTTACATTAGGACCATCCTCCAGCCCATGTTAAAAGATAGAGCCCTCCAGAAGAACAGTATAGATCTTACGATAACGCTAAAAGGACCACACCAGCTACAGGTTTTAGCGTGAGACTTTTTAGCGTCTCTGTTATGTTGCAAACTTTAAAAAACATTGCCCCACCACGAAAAGTATAACGTTTCTCATTGGATAGACAGGATTTTTGTAGGCGGAGCTTAAGGTTAACATTGAGACCCTGATTGGTCAGATGAAAACATAGCCAGATAGTTTTTTTAAACTAACTTCGGTAAATTGTAGTAAGGAGAAGTTAGAGGAGAGTTGGTTCCGAGACGGCGAGCTGGATGGCTGCTGCGCCGGCCGCTGTCTCCCTGATGCTGCCTAAACACCGACAAGGTAATGAACGCACGCGATGCCGCATTTTTGAGCGCATAAGGCTTCACTCAGAACTGCAGAAGTCTCATCTGTTACACCCCCTTTTTGCGTAATACTACTGTGGATTGTAAATTAAAGCACATGGTGTTCATATTTGCCACCTGAAGTAAAAATCTGAAACGCGATGATTTTTCGGTTATATAGTTATTGAGAAGCCACATCAGCCACTGTAATTTACGACAAGTTAGATAAGTAATTAAAGATAATTGAGGGTCACTGTAGACCATTTTGATAGTTTGCTCTTTTGTGAAACTTAATTTAAACCTAGATTCCAGATGTGATATGGCATAGGTCATCCTTCGATCCATTGTAGAACTTGGAAACCCATTCAGGGAATATTCGTTCACATTTTTGTTGAACGCAGTTGGTTTTTACCATCCTGTATTAAAACATTTCTTTATATCAATAGTGCAACTTATAAACGATGTTTTGTGAGTAGAATAAAATTTCCAGTGGTAAAATTAACTGCTTTTTCGACGTTATTTTACCAGCTAACTAAAAATAGGAAAGCCTTGAACCCCTTCCACTAAATTTAGTTAGTATTAAGATTCTTTTACGGGGAGTGCAGTGGAGCTGACACTGAGATCATTTAGTATTTGGTTATATCATCGCTAGTCTCACTGAACTCTTCTGAATTCTACATGTCATGTGTGGCCTGGCATCTCCTTACCAGCAACAGGTCCCAGGTTCAAACTAGTCAATTCCCTAAAAAACACGCTCAGAGCGTCGTTGCGCGAAAGTGGTAGGGAGACACGATATAGAACAAACAGACACCACCATGAATGTTTAGACTCTATATACTCTTTCCACCTTTCTGCTTTCCCTTCTTTGCTTAGAACTGGGTTTCCATCTGAGCACTTGATGTTCATACAAGTGGTTCTCTTATCTCCAAAGGTATTTTTCTAATTTTCTCCTTTCATCAATTAAATTCAATATTTCTTCTGTTATCCAAGGATGTCTACTAGCCCTCGTCTTTTTACCTACTTGATCCTCTGCTGCCTTCACTACTTCATCCCTCAAAGCTAGCCATTCTTCTTCTACTGTATTTCTTTCCCTCATTCCTGTCAATTGCTCCCTTATGCTCTCGCTGAAACTCTGTACAACCTCTGGTTCTTTTAGTTTATCCAGGTCCCATCTTCTTAAATTCCCACCTTTTTGCAGTTTCTTCAGTTTTAATCTACAGGTCATAACCAATAGATTGTGGTCAGAGTCCACATCTGCCCCTGGAAATGTCTTACAATTTAAAACCTCGTTCCTAAATCTCTGTCTTACCATTATATAATCTATCTGATACCTTTTAGTATCTCCAGGCTTCTTCCATGTATATAGCCTTCTTTTATGATTTTTGAACCAAGCGTTACCTATGATTAAGTTGTGCTCTGTGCAAAATTCTACCAGGCGGCTTCCTCTTTCATTTCTTTGGCCCAGTCCATATTCACCTACTACGTTTCCTTCTCTCCCTTTTCCTACTACCGAATTCCAGTCACCCATTACTATTAAATTTTCATCTCCCATCACTATCTGAATAATTTCTTTTATTTTATCATACATTTCTTCAATTTCTTCGTCATCTCCAGAGCTAGTTGGCATATAAACTTGTACTACTGTAGTAGATGTGGGCTTCGTATCTACCTTGGCCATAATAATGCGTTCACTATGCTGTTTGTAGTAGCTTACCCGCATTCCTATTTTCCTATTCATTATTAAACCTACTCCTGAATTACCTCTATTTGATTTTGTGTTTATAACCCTGTAGTCACCTGACCAAAAGTCTTGTTCCTCCTGCCACCGAACTTCACTAATTCCCACTATATCTAACTTTAACCTATCCATTTCCCTTTTTAAATTTTCTAACCTACCTGCCCAATTAAGGGATCTGACATTCCACGCTCCGACCCGTAGAATGCCAGTTTTCTTTCTCCTGATAACGATATCCTCTTGAGTAGTCCCCACCCGGAGATCCGAATGGGGGACTATTTTACCTCCGAAATGTTTTATCCAAGGGGACGCCATCATAATTTAATCATACAGTAAAGCTCAATGACCTCGGGAAAAATTACGGCCGCAGTTTCCCCTTGCTTTCAGCCGTTCGCAGTACCAGCACAGCAAGGCCGTTTTGGTTATTGTTACAAGGCCAGATCAGTCAATCATCCAGACTGTTGCTCCTGCAACTACTGAAAAGGCTGCTGCCCCTCTTCAGGAACCACACGTTTGTCTGGCCACTCAACTGATACCCCTCCTTTGTGGTTGCACCTATGGTATGGCCATCTGTATCGCTGAGGCACGCAAGCCTCCCCACCAATGGCAAGGTCCATGGTTCATTGGGGGGAAGTCTTAGATAGTACCTGCAATTGGAGCATGGTGACGTGCGATCGTTTTAACCGTATACTTATATAGATGTGCTAATATTTTTGTGCTTCAGGATTGAAAATTGTATTCTTCTACAGGTTGCATTCAACAGCACAGGTAACTCCAAAGCCTTTTTGTGGCGTCTACATCACGAGAGCTCAACACAGCGTTCAGCTGTACGTACAAACGGTATTGGAAGTGTTCTAGAAGTTGACTAAAAGGGCAATTTTGAGATCGGTACCCATGTCTCGAAACACAGCCAACGGCACTGCAGGGCGTCGAAGGTACATAGGCAAACGCCAGCCGGCAGCTTATTCCTTGGCAACAAACGTTAGTTATAACGGACTGTCGGACATCACGCCGAGCTCCTTATTGTCCGAGACGTTAGATGGCATACAACGTGTCTACGCCTATAAAACAACAGCGTAGCCTCTGCTAAACGCAATGATGTTGGACGTGTCGGCATTGTAATTCAGCTTAGATGTCAAAAGGGTGGTCTAGTGGCAGGCGTCTTTATCTATGGCTTCGACTACGTTAGCGTTTTTGAATTCCGAAATGGGTTCCTATCCCCTCCAGAGGGTTCAAATGAAATTTTCTGGGGGATAAAAACAAAAGGGTTTGATTGTGTTTAGTCCACAAAACTAAATTATTTTAAAAGAAACATTATATCACTATTTTATTAAAGTGTAATACTGATTCCATAAGTTACCAATTATTACTTTTTAAACACTAGCATTAAGCCGCGACACAATATAGTGAATATTACGAGACTGAATATCAGAATACCTTCTTCTTCACCTTTTCCACCTTCTCCACACACATCAAAAAAAGTTTTGCATGACCTCGGTTCCGAGAGTACCGGAACCTGTACAGAAAATTGGAATACAGATCAACATAAACTTTATTGCCGCCCTTTTCATTGCTCATGGAAACCACACATTGCATGTTGTACCATCATACAACGAGACCTTAAGAGGAGTTGGTCCAGATCGCTGTACACGCCAGCACCTCTAATACCCATTAGCACGTCCTCTTGAATTGATGCATGCCTGTATTCATCATGGTATATTCCCAACAAGTTCATCAAGGCACTGTTGTCTAGATTGTCGCACTCCTCAACCACGATTAGGTGTAGACCCTCAGAGTGGTTGTCGGTCACGTCGTCCATAAACAGCCCTTTCCAATCTATCCCAGGCATGTTTGATAGGGTTCATGTCTGAAGAACATGCTGGCCACTCTGGTCGAGCGCTGTCGTCACCCTGAAGGAAGTCATGTAAGTAGGCTGTTTAGGTTCTTATATTGGTAACGCCGCCGCCACGTAGCCCTCTGTATGAAAATCACTGGCTGTGCTGTGTGCAGTCTGTGGCTGGTTGGCATTGTTGTAATACTCGCAATTGTAGCGTTGGGCAGTTGGCTGTTAACAGCGCGTAGAGTTGCGCAGTTGGAGGTGAGCCGCCAGCAGTGGTGGATGTGGGGAGAGAAATGGCGGAGTTTTGAAATTTGTAAGACTGGATGTCATGAACTGCTATATATGTTATGACTTTTGATGATATTAAGGTAAATACATTGTTTGTTCTGTAATAAAATATCTCATTTGCTAACTATCCCCATCAGTGCTTTCCGTAGTTTGGATCTTTTATTTAGCTGGCAGTAGTGGCGTTCGCTGTATTTCAGTAGTTCGAGTAACCAAGAATTTTGTGAGGTAAGTGATTTGTAAATCGTATAGGTTAATGTTAGTCAGGGCCATTTTTTTTGGTAGTGATTTTTGAAAGTCACATTGCGTTGCCCTAAGAATATTGTGTGTCGGTTTAAGCACAGTCAAGTACAATTTTTCTAAGGGGACGTTTCATATGTCGACCGTTAGCCGAGGATACCTCACTGGAATCTTCTTATTTTTTTCTTGTAGTTTGTGTAATTTGTGTAGCTTTTGTTTATTGCTAGCGCGTAATTATAGAGAGAATTTCTTTTGTAGTTGTAGTTTTTCATTGTTGTGCAGTAAAACAGTTGTGGCATGCATGTAGATTTGCAGCAAGTATTTCGCAGCTGCGCTTACAATTAACAAGATACTATTTTCAGTGCTACGTTAATGTCTTCTCTTATTTTTGCTCTTCAAATTGTGCTTTTCTGTGTTATCGTGTGAAATATTGTGACAATAATGGCGTGTGAAAAACGTAATACTAGGCGCCAAAGTAAACTGAGAAATGACAGTGAAGACGAAAACAGTGTGTTAGCGCCACCGAATAATGAAGTAACTAATGTTCAAAGTAGTAATTCGGTAATTGAGCATAGGGAAATGGAGCGAGCTGCAAACAATGGTGTAGGCAGTGAAACAAATAGTGAACAGGGAAGCATTATCGATCGATCGATCGGCAACAGAATTGACAGGTCAGAATCTTGCAAATACTGTAGATTCAGGTTTTGCGTCCTCACCGTTTTCTCAAATAAGTCAAGACACATTTTCCGCTTTTCAAACTGCGAATATTGGCGTTTCCAATGCATTGCCGAATAGCACTGAGGAACATGTTTCAGACACCATTGCATTGTTATTACAGTTGATGCAACAAATGGTACAAAAGCTTCAAAAGTTTGACACAATGGAACAAAATCTTCAAAAGTTAGACACAATGGTACAAAATCCGAGACAAACACAGCAAAAGCTTCAAAAGTTAGACACAATGGAACAAAATCAGAGACAAACACAGCAAAAACTTCAAAAGTTAGACACAATGGAACAAAATCAGAGACAAACACAGCAACAGTTAGACACAATGGAACAAAATCAGAGAAAAACACAGCAAAAACTTCAAAAGTTAGACACCACACTTGAACAAACACGTGAAAATTTAACTACTGAGTCACATAATATTGAATCGAAATGTCAAAAAGTCTGTAATGACGTAAAAACACAGATTTGTGAGCATTTTCAACCTATTTTTTCGCTGCATGAAAATGCATTACAGAATCACGAAGCAACCATAAAAGAACTGCAAACTATTGTTCATGAAAATCATGAGACCTTGCAAGCTAAAATTGACTCAGTTGCATCTACCGATTCGGTTACGCAACTTACAAAAACTCAGGAAAACTTAAAGGACACAGTAGATACTCTGAAAATTGGTTCAGAAAGACACATGGAGGAAATCAGTTCATTATCAGAGAAAGTAGTTGAACTTTCGGATCAGCTAAATAATTCATCTACGAAGGTAGATGATAATCTGAATGACACAAGAATGGTAGTGTTTAATGACACAGAAGAGTTCGAACAAATTAGGAAATTCAAACAAAATCAGAATCAAATTAATACGCAACACCAAAGAGAAATCCGGGAAGTACAAGATCAGCTGACACAGGTAATACAAAAATTACATATTTCAGAGGACTCTCGCACACCACTGCGGGAAGAGGGACATAAAAATACGGAAATCATGAAAGAAATTGGCAAGGTGCGCCGAGATGGAACCGCCGATACGACGTAACAATGACCTATATGCTACTCGCCGACACAATGATTTTGACTATAAGCTGTTCATTACTGCACGTAAATTCAAAACATTTAAGAATTCTGGCAACGACATTCATCCACAAGCGTGGCTCCATCAATTCTCTCATTGTTTTCCTCCCAACTGGTCATTAGAGCACAGATTAGAATTTATGTGTGGCTACTTGGAGAATGAACCAGCTGTAAGAATGCTATCGGTTATTCACGATTGCCACAGTGAAGGAGAATTTTACTATGCCTTCCTCTGAGCGTATTGGTCTCAAGCCACACAAGATCGAGTAAAACATAGCATCATAATGATGAAACATTTCGAACAATCTGAATTTTCCAGTCTTGCGAAATATTTTGAAGACATGTTACATAAGAATCAATATCTTTCAAACCCATACAGCCCTTCAGAACTCATCTGCATTTGCTTAATGAAATTACCGGAACATTTAATGAATATTATTTTGGCAGGGCGTTGCAAAGACGACATTGAAGCTTTTCAGGGACTCTTACAAGAATTAGAAATTGACACAGACAGTCGCGGGTTGCGAAAACAGGAAAACAATCACTACAGGTCACATCCGTCGCAATCCCGCGATGAAAGAAACAATAACTGGACACAACAAGGCTATTCTTACAACGTAAAGCGTGACCAAAACAGACACCAACCGTATGACAATCACTGTCAGAGTAATAGTTACAGAGAAAGATCGCATTTCCGTAGTAATGAATATTACACAGACAATCATAGAAACAGACAATATGGAAACCAGAACTGTTATTATCACGGGAGACGCAAGGGTCCACCGCGCAGTGATAATTCAGGGAGTAATTCTCCACCACTTAACCGACAAGAAAGAAACTACAGGAACTGTCGACATGACGACAAACGATATAATCATAACGACTGACCGGAATTTCATCAGAACTGGCGGGATTCAAACAGAGCTGGGCCCTCTCGGCAAGGTGAATTTGTAGAAGTTAGGTCTCCTAATCCCAATAATAGCGCGCGCCAACAAAGAGACAGACAATGACTCGCACAGCAGGCAGCCGCGTGCGCCGGCTGGCTCAGAGAAAAAGAACATAGACGCTAACCTTTAGAAACATTTTAGCATTCCTTACCGATGTACACAACATGATAATTGCTTTGAAGTTAACTCTGAACACTAGGATGTGTAAAGGCTCGCACCACATTTCAGATGTAAAACCGTTTATTGAAACATAGTCTACTTTTTAACTTTGTCTTTGCCATAAAACTTTTCACTTCACTTTACTAGTATGCTTTGTCAGACTTAGAAACTGTTATCATGCAACAATGTTTTGAAATTAACTATCCAGGCTAGAACCTAGGGAACATATTTAGACAGTAATTACCACTGCATTGTGACAGTGAACAGAGGACACAGTGTTATTGTGTGTGTACATTCTTGGTTGTTAATTCCACGATTACGTAACGACTATAAGGCTAACATACTTAGAAAATATACTACTAATGAGATTTTAATACAACATTTTGGTTTACTTGAAAAGACATTCTTTATTTGAAGTACTTTCTGTGGGTTAAAGATGACTTAGCATTTGGTTTCTTTGACAGTTACATGATTATATCACGACGCTACTACTGTGTGACACAATTTACAATGTTGCATTTGCGGTGTTTCTGTTTTATATCTGCACAGTTTTTCTGAATTCTTCTGGAAAGTATAACATGTTTTAGTAGTAACTTTTGTGGTATAGCTACAATGAGACAGCCTTTTCCGTAGCACAACAATACGTAATAACTACGATATCTATATGCATAGCATTTCACTTTTGTTTATCATGAGGTAAGTACATTGACTTCAGCAGAACTTTACTTACAGAGGATGATAACTACGATACTTCCACAGAGATTATCTTACAACAAGACGCAGAGTTTAGCGCTACAGTACAAGTATTTGAGTGAGTAATTTTGTACTTAAAACATTTATTTTTAAAGATATTTGAAGTACAATGATACAAAGGTTTCCCATGATACATTTCATTCCATTGCTGTAATCTGTAACACCTGAGGGTATGATTACATTCATCCTCAGGGGGGTACACGCTTACTTTGTGTACCATGTGCGTAGCAAGCACAAGGAGCCCTAGCTAATGTGGTATTTGCTTATACAACTGTACATATCGGTACTATATTTCTCTAACACATAAATTACACAGCTATCTGATCATTTAACTGAGAGAGACAAACATTTATTTTGCTGCATCAGTGACAGATGTTTACGTAATTACACAGTTGGATAACTTCATACTTACGATATTGTATTTTTTCTGTACTTTGTGAACTGTTCATATTTTTTCGGAACCATTGTGATACTATGAGAGCTTTGAATGATGTATTTGGTATGGGATCATGATTTTTAAAGTAAGTTTGAGGCAGATGACACTTTTGACATGAGCAGAGAATTTTTTTTTTTTTTGTTTTGAAATTATTGGAGGAAGCTACGACGATTTTGAAAGTTGACTGAGGTGTTATGATGTTATTATTTCGATGACTATGTGTATTATGCTGTTGCGGTACGTTTATGATCAATAAGCTGATGCTATATGAGTTACTTGATTATGCTACGTATCTGTTATGATGAAATATTGAAGAAGTGTTGACGAATAAGGTAAGGAATAATGAGTAGTGGTTAGATACTCTAGTTTGTGAAAAAGGTTGTTGGAAACCAAGAATCGTACTTTAAGAGTTATGAAATGTATGTAAATGCATGAATGTATTACAATGCCGACGAAATTTTTTTGGACACTGTTATATCAATAGTATTTTGTTTCTACAGATGTGTAACGCAAATTCTTGACCTGTGAAATTTTTTATATGAGACTGCCACTGTAGCGGAAACTGGTGTCGTAAATATTTCGGTAAGACAGTTAAGTGACCACCTGCACGTAATGCGTCGTGGGCACCCAGCTGCGCGACAGACGCCTTGAAAAAAAGCCATTAGTGTTTGCCTGTCAGAGGCACAGGTGGAGAAAAAAAAGACAGGCCAATATCCTCGCTATTGACATTCCTTTGTAGAAAGCAACGCGAATACGACACCCTCAAACTTGAAAATATGATTACACTGTAGAGTTCTTAATTTATGATATTTACTGAAATGAAATGATGAGAAACATTTCACGTCTATTGTCTTGCTAGTTGAAAGATTGTTTACTGCATTATGGCTAGCGAATGACGTTTCACGCCTTGCTTTGCCTATTTTGTTTAATATCTAGTTTCTAGCTACACTGTAGCATTGGTTAAAATAAAATTTTATAGATGTACTAATATAAATATTTTCTGTCTACAGATCCAGTATATAATAATATATAATATATAATAATATACTTCCAAAAAAATGAGGGAGCACAAAAAGACATTTCCCTTCACAGGAACTGTATATATAATTTTCTTTTCAAGTTCTTGGTAATTTATTTCATAGAATAAGTTTTTTGTGGTGCACCACTTTAATTATATAGACATTAAGATGTGAATATACATTTCCCTTATCTGCGTTGTTGTCTTTAGCGTACTATTTTTTCTGCTTGTGGGTTTGTCATGTTTAGGTATAAGTTATTACATTTATTGCTGCTTGCTTTGCTTACTTGCATTTTTTTGTCATTGCTGTTTGTGTTAATTGTTTGTGCTGCTGCATTGCGTCGTCCCTTAGTTTAGCATCTAAGCTCAGTAGGTTTAAGTTAGCTTAAGAGGGAGTAGACTATATAAGAAACTATCTATGATGAATTGGAAGAAAATCATTGAGAAGCTATAAGAAAATGGTTTGGCCAAAAAAGTAGTGTACAGTGGAGAAAAACTATTTTTGAAAGAGGGTGTGAACAGAATAAAGAAAGCATGCTTGGATAGGATTTTTTTTTTTTTGGCTGGAGCAAATGTTGAAATAAGAGGGACGATCTATGGAATGAAGTTTTGGGTTGGACTGCAGTACCAAATGTTACACTGAAAACAAACCCTTTCCTTTCCTTGTGTTATCCCACTATGTGTTTGTGTACCCTTGTGTATTTATGTTCTTCCTGTCTTTATATGTTTATCTGATAAGACATATGTTGTAGAATTTTTCTAATACTCATCTACATGAACTATGATGAGGAATACTGTTATCCTCAAATATAATTTGCATTACTAATATGTTATTTACTTTGTAAAGATGTTAGACATTATTAATCTTGTTCTGTTTCAATGCTCATGCGTGAAATTAATGTTTTGAAAACTATTCTCATTATTTTATGTATTTACTTATGACATAATTCCTGTAACTTTGATGTATATGTTTATTTCTATTCTATTGGAAAGCCTGTATTACTGCAAATGTTGTCTGTACTATTATGTTCTTTAATGATATATTTTGCACCTTTGTAATTGTATTCTTATGTTGTAAATTTATGACTGTATGGACACCAGTTCTTCAAATTAAGTTTCATTAGACTGCACACATATCTGTTGGTCACAGTATGTGGACAATATGTGAGAAGTAGAGACTAATAGTGTTTGCACGTGTGTTAATAATTCGGCAAGGGACTGGATAACAGCATTGCTGGTTCTAAGGACATTTAAAAAAAAATTGTGAGTGCACAAGTGGTGGTTCATGGAATTGATATATTCTCCGCAAGACTCTTCGATGGTGATTGTGCACCTGCACAGTCGCAACAGGTGGCTGCTGGACATCTCTACAAGGACTGAAGTGGGTCTGCACTTTCGATGGCCCACCAATACCATTATTTCTACAATGACTGCACCTCTGGTGGCCCACCAATACCGTAATCTCTATCAGGACTACAGTTGGTCTGCACTGTGATGACCTACCTACCAGAATTCTTCAAAACTTCGACTGACTCTGGTGTGGGTTTGCTCTGTTGTGGCCCATTACCTGTCTGCATGTCAAGAGTCAGCACTGTCTTTCCGTTGGAATGACAACACTACTTCTTCAAGATGGCATTAAAATCCACTACTTCCATGTGAATTCTCTTTTACTACTCAAACTTTGAGGAAAAAAAACACTGTAATTTTACTGTGGTGAATGATCAAGATTGTCTTTATGGGACTATGAGAAAATTTTAGCTTTTGACCAACATTGTATCAATAAGTGTGTCCATTTGATATCTTTGTTATTGTAATTATGAAAAATTTTATCAAATCATTATTGGCCACTGCCCAAAACAATTTGTAAAATTTTTTGTGGGGAGCATGGGGGCTATGTAAGTAGGCTGTTTATGTTCTTATATTGGTAACGCCGCCGCCACGTAGCCCTCTGTATGAAAATCACTGGCTGTGCTGTGTGCAGTCTGTGGCTGGTTGGCATTGTTGTAATACTCGCAATTGTAGCGTTGGGCAGTTGGCTGTTAACAGCGCGTAGCGTTGCGCAGTTGGAGGTGAGCCGCCAGCAGTGGTGGATGTGGGGAGAGAAATGGAAGAGTTTTGAAATTTGTAAGACTAGATGTCATGAACTGCTACGTATGTTATGACTTTTGATGATATTAAAGTAAATACAGTGTTCGTTCTCTATTAAAATCTTTCATTTGCTAACTATCCCCATCAGTAGTTAGTGCTTTCCGTAGTTTGAATCTTTTATTTAGCTGGCAGTAGTGGCGCTCGCTGTATTGCAGTAGTTCGAGTAACCAAGATTTTTGTGAGGTAAGCGATTTGTGAAACGTATAGGTTAATGTTAGTCAGGGCCATTTTTTTAGGGATTTTTGAAAGTCATTTTGCGTTGCCCTATAAATATTGTGTGTCAGTTTAAGCACAACCATGTACAATTTTTCTAAGGGGACGTTTCAACGTCGTCCATAAACAGCCCTTCCAATCTATCCCAGGCGTGTGCGATAGGCTTCATGTCTGGAGAACATGCTGGCCACTCTGGTCGAGCGCTGTCGTCACCCTGAAGGAAGTCATTCACAAGATGTGAATGATGGGGGCGCGTATTGTCGTCCATGAAGACGAATGCCTCGCCAATATGCTGCCGATATGGTTGCACTATCGGTGGGAGCTGACATTCACGTATTGTACAGCCGTTACGGCACCTTCCATGACCACCAGCGTCGTACGTCGGCTTAACGTAATGCCATCCCAAAACATCAGGTAACCTAATTCTTCCGCACTCGCTGAACACTGTGTCTAAGGCGTTCAGCGTGACTGGGTTGCCTCCAAACAAGAGTCCAACGACTGTCTCATTGGAGGCATATGCGACACTCATCGGTGAAGAGAACTTGATGGCAATCCTGAATGGTCCATTCGGCGTGTTGTTGGGCCAATGTGTACCGCACTGCATGGCGTCATGGCGTCATGGATCGTTCCATGGAAGTCGGGAGTGAATTTGCGCATCATGCAGCCTATTGCGCACAGTTGGAGTCGTAACACGACATCTTGCAGCGGAACGAAAAACACTATTCAATACTGTGGCGTTGCTTTCAGGGTTCCTCCGAGACATAAATCGTAGGCAGCGTTCCACCATTGCAGTAGTAGCCCTTGGTCGCCTGAGCGAGACATGTCAGAGGCAGTTTCAGTCTCTCTGTATCTCCTCCAGGTCCAAACAACATCGCTTTGGTTCACTCCGAGAGGCCTGGATACTTCCCTTGTTGAGAGTCCTTCCTGTCACACTGTAACAATGTGGACGCGATCGAACAGCGATACTGACCTTCTAGGCATGGTTGAATGACAAACAACGCGAGCCGTGTACCTCCTTCCTGGTGGAATGACGGGAACTGATCAGCTGCCGGACCCCCTCTGACTAACAGGCGCTCCTTATGCATGGTTGTTTACATCTTTTGGCGGATTTAGTGACACCTTTGAACAATCAAATGGACCGTGTCTGTGATACAATATCCACAGTCTACGTCTATCTCTAGGAGGTCTGGGAACCAGTACGATGCAAAACTTTTTTGATGTGTGTACTTCATACGACATACACGCTTTAATACCTCATTAAAATGCCGTCTGCAATTTTTTGGTAGTCTGACACTCCACTCCTTTTCACGTTCGTCAGACATGAGCAAAACCCCCTGTGAATGTTTTAGCGTGACTAGACTATATGTCAGGGGTTAGGAGTGGACTGTTATTCTATGAGAGAGCACATCGGTGTTTAGTTCTTAAAGTGGTTTAATTTCTCTATTATTGTCAAGACACAGAAGATTTTACATTGATTGTGACATTAAGATTTCAGGACAGTTGTCAATGTAAGACACTACATCCTGTTTATCAGAAATAACACTGAAAACAACAATCTCAAATTTAAATAGAAGGTTCTCTACAAGATTTTTCTTCTTTGTAGAAAGTGAAGATCCCGGTTCTAATTCTGTAATATTCTGGATGTCAGTTAAGTGTAAGGAGGATGGCTAGTTTTCGTGACAAGGTGAGGTAAAAATTACTGAAGGTTACTCGAGTTCACAGTGGATGCAAGTTGGTTCAAAAATGGTTCAAATGGCTCTAAGTACCATGGGACTTAACATCAAAGGTTATCAGTCCCCTAGACTTAGAATTACTTAAATCTAACTACCCTAAGGACATCACACACATCCATGCCCGAAGCAGGATTCGAACCTGTGACTGTAGCAGCCACGTGGTTTCAGACTGAAGCGCCTAGAACCGCTCGGCCAAATAGGTCGGCCGGCAAGTTGGTGATCTAACAATTTTATGCCTCAGTCAGCGGCATTTACCTTTAGCTTCGATGTGCTGTCAGCTGCATGGCTGCACTTGCCCTCTGAAAATCCTATAAAAAGCTAATCAAAATCTTTACTGATTTTATCAGCTGAAACTGTCCTATGAGTCTCGTTAGGCGAGAAAATATGCATTCATACCTAGCCTGGAAAATATGGCGATATACACGTGCACAGATGGAGCAGCGTGTATACTTCAATGCCCTCTCAGATCTCTCAAGAAGAATTAACTATGTGGCTGTTTCGTTTCTCCGTTATCGGAACTCAACGACTCTTCAGCTAATTTCTAGCTGAATGTCAGCCAAATTGAACGCAGTGTTCATACAAAAATTCCTCTTTTGGCGTCGTACAGAGCGTGGTGCACCTTGTTCTACACTTGGTGCTGGTACAGAGGAGAGTCCACGAAGTTTTCGGTTTTGTGGCTTTCATAGCAAACTGTCCTTCACCTGTGCACTTTCGTGCTTCACGTCACGGCTTTTTCAGACCAATGGGAGCGTTACTTTCATCTTGTAGAAACTACCCCTGCCTATCGCAAAGGGCCTACCTTTAAACTGCAGCGCAACATCGCCCCTCTTCCTTCTTCCGAGTTTATTTCAGCCAATTGGACATTTTGTTCCCACTAGTGAAGCCTAAAAGCTACACCCTTACATCAGGAGAGTACCACAGACCTTTTACGTGATAACCTGCATCGCTGGTCTGTTTATATCCATCTGGAAATTTCCCAACGCAGTTTTTTAAAGACTTTCTCCATCGTAAGCAGCGTTGGGCCGCTAACTGCTCCCCTCGATGTATCACCAGCCCTTTCGTTGTCTCTCTCGCTGCGGATCACCAACCTCTTTTAAAAGACTTTCGTTGTATGCAGGTCGTGATGGGGCAATTCTTGTCTGACCCCAAATTAAAACATTTCTTCAAGCAGCTTTTTCTAACCTTTTGCTCATTGACATGCAGGATTTGGGTTCCGTGTGTTAATACTGTCGAATTGAGTGTCATCCCTTTGCATTACATACGGTACATTTTGATAGGCAGTACACATCAGTAATTTTGTAATAGTTATTGCACTGTTGTAGGGTCTATACAGTGTCATTATTATTATTGTTATTATTGGTGGCAGTCTGAAGTCGTCCATACCTTTCAGTTGAGAGATAAAGAGTTGAACAATCAAGTGATTAAAGAACATTAAATATAAGTAATAAGTTTTAATTTGGTCGATTTCAAATGGTGTGCAGAAGTGTGGGTGTCGGAAGTGTCGCTATGGAGAGGAAAGGTTAGAGGAAGCGTGTTTTGTACCAACTGTCTGCTCTCAGTGTCGAAAGTTAGATTTATTTTGCATGGAGGAGTAGTAGGTATCACTTGCAAAACCGTAAGAACTGCTTCATCACTCTATAAAGAAAGGGTGGAGGTAGGTGGTGGAGGGGGTGGGTGGGGGAGGGGGTGGGGTGGGGGAGGGAGCAGCCAATATCTGATTTCACTCAGAGGTAATGGTCTCAGGAAGGTTGGAAATCACTGCTCTACAACCATTCGAAGCTGGTACATTCTTTGTTAGACTTTACGTCTATTAACACTAATTTCACGTTTTTCCTGCTTCATCTCTGTGTTATATCCTCTTAGTCCTAAGGGTTTTTGGACCGGATGAATCAAAATTGATATTAAGACGGTGGTTTTAATGCTTCTGGTGTTCCATATTGTCTCCCCCACTTGAGTACAATGCAGAAAACTCTCGTATAACAATCTTAAACTGTCAAAAAATACCTTCCGTAGTATGTTGTTCGACTTGGGCATCACATTGGTGTCAATCTCGATTATGTCACCGAACCGTTGACCCTTCAAGTAAATTTTTCTGAACTTTCTCGTTTTCTAGTAGGTACTTATTGAGAACACCACGTATCGTCACCCCTATATTCGTTAAATATCAGTGGGAGCCGACGAATAAAAATACAGTCACAACTATAAATTATTATTTAATTTTTGAGTCTTTGGTGTGCTGTACTGCGCCGATGACCGTCCCGTTTAGCACCAAACTTAGTGTATCGTTCCCAGTTTAATATTGGATATCTATCGTCAATGAAGTGTTTGTACAGTATATGGTCTGTAAATTTCTGTTGTCGATTATACTCAATTCTTTCTTTCTTTCTCTAATGCCTGTTTCCCGCATTGTGCGCAAGGTCGGCAGGGTTAAGGACGGAATTGGCATGGTTAATTTAAGGGGTGGCCGGATGCCCTTCCTGCCGCCACACCATGCCCCCTGGAACGGAATTAGTGTACCCCAGCTGTCTGTGTCTAGTGTAAGTCGTGAAATAGCGTGCATGTGTTTCAAATGTCTGTGAGTCGTTTAACTGAGGCGGGACGTCAGGACCAGCCCGGTATTCACTTAGGAGGATGTGGAAAACCGCCTAAAAACCACATCCAGGCTGGCCGACACACCTGCCGTCGTCGTTAATCCGCCGGGCGGAGTCGATCCGGGACAGGTGCGCCTACCCAAGTCCAGGAAGCAGCGCGTTAGCGCTCTCGGCTATCCTGGTGGGTGTCGATTATACTCATTGTAAGTGAATTATTATTTTACATAAAATTGCCGTATCTTTCTTGTATGACGAATACATTGTTCATAACACTTCTTACACTCGCTAACATCTGACTTTGAAACACCATCCTAGTAGCTTCTTACGCCGTGTTACGTCTTG
This sequence comes from Schistocerca gregaria, assembly GCF_023897955.1. Taxonomy (NCBI): domain Eukaryota; kingdom Metazoa; phylum Arthropoda; class Insecta; order Orthoptera; family Acrididae; genus Schistocerca; species Schistocerca gregaria. The sequence continues at coordinate 454,579,806 of NC_064926.1, read as the reverse complement.
AAGACATCAGTGACACCTTGTGACAAGAAATCAAAGGCACAACGAATAACTTTGGGAGTGATGGTTATCCGTGGGTAACCAAACGCCAAACATCACCATAATAATCAATTAACCTCCACCATCACACAAAAGGCCAACAGTAGTTGCAGTAAATCAAGTATTGATGAATTAAGACAAACTAAATTACTCTCAAATTGACCTTCGTTAGGCTCAGATCTGAACACTCAAACTTTCTATGCACATCCACGTATATAGCACCCCTCACGGAAATCTCTTAATACCATCCTATACGTATATTCTGAAATTTTAACTCTTTACTGTTAGTAAGTCATATGTCTCACATGACTCACCTAAAGACCAATGCTGACTTAACAGGACGACGGCGCATTATACCAAGTCCTGCAGCCAACTCCCGACTGCCCACTACTATTTCTGAGCGATTGAGTCTCGAGCTAAGCTTTTACTGGCCATATATCCTGTGTTAATTTTAATTGGATTCCAGTCTAATGTACATCAGTCTCCTCCATCTTTAACAATCAAGTTATTATTATTTTGGCCGCCCGCTGGTAGTGGCTTGGACAGCTGCGTGCTTGTTTATTTCACAGACTACCTTCTCGCCACTGTACGACTAGACTACACAACACACATCTACAGTCACCAAATTTATTAGCTTTATTTCACCTACACCACCAATGCTGTTGAAGAGACCAAATCGTATGTAAAAGTGGTATTCAAACTTTTAGACCCGTACACAATCATTAAACCAAAATGTTTTCTTGCTGCGAAGAGACCTTTTCACTAAATTTCTCTTATGAATGCGAAAATAGTTTGTTCCCGCCTAATTACATAAGCAGAAATGATCATCATAAGAAAATAAGTCAGAACTAGGACAGAAAGATTGTCGTGTTCGTTTTTTCGGCCGACTGTTGAAGAATGGAACGATAACGCAATAGTGTGAAAGTGGCTCGATAAAAACTCCGCCAGGCACTTAAGTGTGATTTGCAGACTAGCCACGTAGATGTATATGTAGATTTACTGTCCCTTTCACGTTTTATTTTAAAATCAATTACGGATTTCCACCGTCTACTATCATCATTGGCGCTCGCGGTGGTCGAGCAGTTCTAGGCGCTTCAGTCCGGAACCGCGCTGCTGCTACGGTCGCAGGTTCGAATCCTGCCTCGGGCATGGATGTGTGTGATGCCCTTAGGTTAATTCGGTTTAAGTAGGTCTAAGTCTAGGGGACTGATGACTTCAGATGTTGTCCCATACTGCTTAGAGCCATTTGAAACATTTTCTTATCATCATTAAGAGAATTTCTATCGTTTCAGCACGTAGATGCGTACTCTACTTAACGGACGTTAGATAGAGTCCAAGAATTGCTTAATATTGTAGCAGCTGTGTGTCATTATAGCCACACAATCACCTTCGTGTCCATAGAGTATTCCTCAACACGTTCCGCCGCAATTCCGAAGCGGTTTGGTGACGTGCGATCTTGATGGTACCACGGGTCACCCGAGAATGTAGTGGCCCACCAAACAAATGGCAAAGTACATGATTTCGTTAATGGCATGTATATCAGAGCTAACACTTCAGTCCATGAATACGTTACCCACACAACAACATTTTTATCCTCAACCTGATCCTATCATGTGCCTCATGTGGTTTTCGACGTGTTCATACACTGCCATTGGAGTATAACATTCTCTCGTCGACCCATGCGAACTTTTTCCATGGTTAGAGCGTCAGTTAGTGGTTTTGTGGTTCCCCCGCAAATCTCTGTGAGCCGTAACGAAACCTGAGCAGAGTTATACATGCCTTTGCTGGCCCATACAACTACAACAGTAGATGCGCTCCACAAACAACTTACAGTCTGTGGCGAATGGTATACCTGGCATTAATATATTTTCTTCCCTTTCCATCTTCCACTCGCTAACGACATGTGGGACTGTCCATAAACCATTCATTAGCTCTAAATTCTCTGATCTTCTCATTGTGTTAATTTTGCAAGACGTATGTGGAAAGTGCACTGTGTTACTCGACTCTCCCTGGAACGCACTCTCTTTGAATTTCATTAGCAAACGTATTCGTGATGCACAACGCCTCTCAAGTTGAAGTTTGTTGAGTATCTCCGTATCGCGTGCCGACTAAACGATCACGTGACGGTACGCGCCGGTCTTCATTGTATCTTCTCTTAACCGTCTATTTTTCCGACCTAGTAAAGGATCCGGACTGATAGCAATACTCAATCATCAGTCAGACATGTATTCATAAGCCAGTTCTTTCGTGGATGAAATTCATTACCTTAAGATTCTTCTAACGAATCTCAGCTAGCATCTGTTTCTCCTACAGTTAGTTTTATGTGGTCTTTCCACTTTAGGTCGCTCTGAATGGTTAACCCTAGATATGTTACAGTGGTTACTGCTACCAGCGATCTGTAGCCAATAGTGTATTCGAATACAGGTGGACTTCTTTGGCTACTTACTCGTATTTGTAATACAATACATTTATTTACGCACAGGATCATCTGCTGGTCCCTGCACAAATCATCGATCCTCCACGAGTCTTCTTGTAGTTTGCTACAGTATTATGAGAACATTTTTTTTTCCAACCTCCGATCGGTCGCAGAATGTAAACCACAGTAAAAATAAAAAAAAAATTATCTGCAACATCCAGCTACACCTTCCAGCTACTTCACTATATAATCGCCGCTCCGACTTAGGTATCGTAGCATTCTCTCCAATAAGGTCATCATAGAAGGTAGCCACTGTGATTTCCATCTATTCCCCACTCTGGTCTGGAGCTCGTGGTCTGTGCCGGAACCTTATCCTCATTGCCGGTGGTTCATGTAAGCGAAGAGATTAGGAAGGCAAGGCCAGGCTGTATGGTGGGTGACCAAACACTTCCTACTCAAAACGCTGCAGTAGCATCTTCGTTGCCCTTGCAGTATTCGGACCATAATACCGGGTGGACAAAAATTCAGTATAAATTTGAAAACGGAATAAATCACGGAATAATGTAGATAGAGAGGTACAAATTGACACATATGCTTGGAATGACATGGGATTTTATTAGAACCAAAAAATACAAAAGTTCAAAAATTTCCGACAGATGGCGCTTTATCTGATCAGAGTAGCAATAATTAGCTTAACAAAGTAAGACAAAGCAAAGATGATGTTCTTTACAGGAAATGCTCAACATGTCCACCATTATTCCTCAATAACAGCTGTAGTCGAGGAATAATGTTGTGAACAGCACTATAAAGCATGTCCGGAGTCATGGTGAGGCATTGGCGTCGGATGTTGTCTTTCAGCATCCCTAGAGATATCGGTTGATCACGATACACTTGTGACATCAGGTAACCCCAAAGCTAATAATCACACGGACTGAGGTCTGGGGACGTGGGAGGCGAAGCATGATGAATGTGGCTGCTGAGCACACGATCATCACCAAAGGACCCGCGCAAGAGTTTTTTCACGCGTCTAGCAATATGGGTGGAGCGCCATCCTGCATAAACATCGTACGTTCCAGCAGATGTTTATCAGCCAGGCTGGGGATGATGCGATTCTGTAACAAACTGGCGTACCTCACCCGGCACGGTAGCAGTTACAAAACCAGAATCACGCATTTCCTCGAGGAAACAAGGCTCGATAACGGTAGATGTGGTAAATCCAACCCATACCGTGACTTTCTCGTCTTGCAATGGAGTTTCCACGACAGTTCTAGGATTTTTGGTCGCCCAAATTCTGCAGTTGTGGTCGTTGACAGACCCTAGGAGCGTGAAATGAGCTTCGTCGATCCACAACAGGTTACTCAACCAATCGTCATCTTCCGCCATCTTTAGAAACGCCCACACCGCAAATTCCCCCCGCTTCACCAAATCACCAGGTAACAGTTCATGATGCCGATGGATTTTGCACGGATAGCGTCGGAGGGTACGCCTAAGTGCCAACCAAACAGTAGGGCGACATGCTACTGCACAAGCGCTGATTCCCCGTGCATAGACGAACCCGATACAGTCTCCATTTCTTCCTGAACTGTCTCAGCAGCATTACGCCTTGTGCTCGGTCGGCCACTACAACGTCTATCGTCTAAGCAACCCGTGGCTTCGAACATCGAAATCATTCTCGCCACAGCTGTATTTGTCAACGGACCTTTACCCGCTCGAATCCCCTTCCTATGGCGATAGGATCCTAAGCCTGAACTAGCACATTTCCCATTCCGATAATACAGCTTCACTAAAAGCGCCTTTTCAGGTAACGTCAACATGCTGCGATTGCTGGCGCATCTGATTCTCTCTCTCATTACAGCTCCTTTTATACACGATTGTCATGCGCAGTCACTGACTTTTTGCTGTCCAGCGCCATTTGTCGAACATTTTGTGAACATTGTCATTCCAAGCATGTGTCTCAATTTTTACCTATCTATCTACATCATTCCGTGGTTTATTAAGTTTTCTAATTTATACTGACTTTTTGTTCACCCGGTATATTGTCATGAGGAAGGAAACGCATGACAGTTGAGTTATATGGGCTGCATGAAATCAGGTGGAATCCGTCAGCAGGAATTTACAACTGGCGGGAGACGCTATTTTTTTAGACATACAGTATTTACATGCTACACTGTGCACTCAGGACTGAAAAGTGCGATGTGACACCCACAGACAGAGACACTCTGTAGCAAATCTGCGCAAAGCATCAGCGGATTTTCTCTGTGGTTTTAACTTCACAACCGATTGTAGGTCCAAAAAAATTGTAAACTCTCATCTAGGGTTGGTAACTTCTTATAGGAAACGGCGAGATCTGCGGCTTATACAGAACCTGACCAAAAAAGGATAGTATCTGGAAGTCACGGGCGGATGTCAACGTAATTTCGTACACATATACACTATCATCGTCACCGTAAAGGTTATAACTGCTATTATCGGTGAGAGGTAGAACAGTCACGCAAGTGCATTAGTTTTCTTTTCCGCCCCCGGTAGCTGAGTGGTTAGCGCGACAGAATGTCAATCCTAAGAGCCCGGGTTCGATTCTCGGCTGGATCGGAGATTTTCTCCGCTCAGGGACTGGGCGTTGTGTTCTCCCAATCATCATAATTCCATCCCAATCGACGAGCAAGTCGCTGAAGTGGCGTCAAATAAGCTTGTACACGGTGAACTGCCTACACGACGGAGGGCCCTAGTCACACGCCATTTACATTTACATTAGTATTCTTGTGTTCAGTGGTTAGCAGGCCTGGAAAGTCAAGACTTGGGCGTGAACAGCATCAGATGCTGAGTCATCACTCTGAGGGAGAGGGAGATGCCACATACTCATGTGAAACCCTGCTATCAGCACCTAGCTGAATTTCGAAGATACCGCATTGTGGATCTCCATTTGGCCGGCTGGCCAAATTGTGTAATACGCACATTTGCGAAACATTGGGCTGTGACAGTGCCTTGATGTTGGACTGCAAGAATCTGTGAGTGCAGACATATTCGACGTTCAGATTCCAGTCGACCACGTCTGACTACCACAAGAGGGGATCGCCATATTGTGCATAAATTGCATTGTCTCTTCACAGCTGTACCTGCCATCAAGAACAAGTAGCGCACCCACTGCAACATTCAGTGCCATTCTGCACAATTGGTCGGAGACTAGCAGCAGCCGCTCTAGGGAATTGCACTCCCACGCGTAAGTTCCTGTCACCATCACAACGCGAAGTGGGAGAGTAGGATAGCGGTACCAGTTCAGGCTACACTCATTTATGTCAACACATTTTGGTTTCAAAGTTCCAGAAATTGCGCTGATATCAGCACAGTCCGGTATCACCGTTTTCATGCTGAGGCAACTGTTTCCCTTACATTTAAAGTCACTGACCGTAGAGGTTGAGATCATCATGGTCTAAGGCAATTTGCTCTCCATTCTAGATCTGTGCCCGTAGTGAGAGGCTCAGGATATGGTTCTTTGTTATAACAAATAAATTTTATTTTTATTATTCCAATTACGCATGTTTCGTCGTTCGCTGTAGTGAGATCATTGGCAGCAAGGTTGTGCTATCTGGAAATATCACCGTACTTGACAATGTAAATTAATGAAGTAATGCCGTTTTCTGCAAAATTGCAGTAAATATTAACGTAAGATACTGGCTCTCTTCGTGATCATTTCGCGAGATGTTTGGGGGAGGCAGTATTATTTTGTCGACTCTTCCCAGAAAGTACTCTCTCGAAATTTCAGGGTTGCGCGACGCTCTCTTGTCACGTCCGCCAGTGGAGTTTGTTAAGCATCTCTTTGACGCTCTCCTGCCGACCAAACGACCCCGCTCTGAGTTTCTTATTAACGTAATGTACTTGACGCTACAGTGTGTACAAACTAACGAAGTTCTGCAAAACTGTGTGCGACAGAGTGCCATTCCACCTGCCAATGCTATCTAATATTACCATAGTTACTGACTGTATTCAAGTTTTACATCTTAACCAACACAATTAACAGCAAAGCATTGTCCATTTTCTGTAATTTGCTATAGGGTGGTGCCGTGACCGGGAAGCATGGACTTCTGATGTATGGCGTCACGTTGTGTTCGGCGACGAATCGTGGTTCTGCATCACCCCGGATGACCGTCCTCGGTGAGTGAGGAGGCGACCTGGGAGGAGGACCCATTCCTCTCATAGTTTGTACATGCACAGCGCAGACACTCGTGGTGCCATGGTTTGGGAAAGCATCGGATATGACTTCAGGTCGCGGTAGGTACTCACTAAAGTAACTATAACGTCACAACGGTACGTCAAGAACGTTCAGCGCCCTGATATGTACTTGTGACAGTACTGTGGTATCCTTTTTAACAGGACGTGTTCGTCCACACTTGGTACGTGTCTCTATGAACAGTCTACGTGACGCTTAAGAACTCTCATGGCCAGCAAGATCCCCATATCTGTTCTCGATGTAACATGTGTGGGACCAGCACTGACGTAGCCTCCGTCCCAGTGGCAGTATGTGGGATATCAGGGACCTGTTACATCGGTTGTGGGACAGTTTGCCTCAGGAGAGAATACGTCGGTTTTGTGACACCCTCCTCAACCGAATCAGTGGATGTATCCAGGTCTGAGGGGTTGAACCCTCATTCTGGTAAGTGGGTTTATGTTGCTAAGTTCTTTGTAAATGTCACTCAAAGTTATAGTCATTTAAATAACATCATTTACACCATCCATCTCTAAAGTTTCAATTCGTGTCCTTCTCCCACATTGGGCGCTTCAATTTTTTGTCAGGCAGTATGTATACGTATATTGTTCTGTTAAGAGGGTCGTGCTAAGTTCTTTCTGCAGCTAAGTCCTGACTCCGATCACTAAACTTGCTCGGCACTCTGTAAGCTCGTATTTCGCTCACTGAGAGGCAGTGTAGAGCTGTAACAAATGCCTTTCTGACGTCAAGTGAAGGAACACGGCATCAGTCGCGCCACCGATGTCTACGGCGCTATGGACCTCATGCACAAACAGAGCAAACTGAGTTCCCCAAGATTTTTCTTTGTTGATTTCTATAGAGAAGACCTACAAAAGCACCATTTCCGTGTTTTAGATATTATGAACCCTATTTCACATGTTATCGTATTGGCTACTAGGTCAATGTCATCTGACGGATCTGACATACCTTACGACAGGAGTCTTACTTGCACGACAGTGTTTCGTAAAAGCTACCCGCTGTCGCAACTTTGAATTCGTCTTCTGCAGAATCGTGCATCACTTTCATAGTATTTTCACTGGCGCTAAGATCTGGGAGCAAACCAACAATACATGGCGTGCATTTCTACATGTTGGCATGCACGCTAGTACATATTTAACATCCAGTCGCTGTCGCTACTCTGAAATCTTCTGCTGAATGGCTCATATCGATACGACAACGCTGTCTCCATGGGAACCATTGACATCACTTAACTACTCTATTTGCTTGCATACAACGAGTTTTCGATAAATTGCCACACAACCGATTATCTCATTTATATATCTTTTTATCACATGTTGACGAAATACTTTTTATAGCAGTTACTTTATATAACGTAATGTACCTATTTCTTCATTGGTTATTAGCATTCGTGTAACTATTCCGTATATTCATTACTGTAAAAACTTTTTTACGTCCTGTATGCCTGATTGGCTATCGCTAACTTAATTCGGTATGCAATCGGCGGAGCAACGCGTATTTAAACAACAATGTGGCGCTCCGTAGCAGTTGACGTTCATGGAGTCATGGCACCTGCTCCGCTCCACACCTCGCCTACCATCCTGAGTATAATTCTTATTTTAATATTTGTTATACATGACGTATTTTACATGATACTACTATTATCAGATTGCCCTCTAAATTAATCTGTGTTCATGATTCAGTATAAGTGTCTGAAGATGGACATACTACCGGCCGAAACCGGCACCCCTTGGAATAAAAGCTTTATAGCGGCCGAGACCATTTGTAACCCATTTTTAACGTACTTTTAGCCAGACCGTTGTTTTCTTGTAAGGCGAGGAGATGTCTTTCATTATTTATTCCAAGTATTTCCATGTTTTTGTCTCTTGTAGTAAGTTGGTGATTATTTTCTCTGAAAAGTTCTACAAAAGATGAGCGGCTTGTTCTATATCTCCATGCTTTGATCCGTTCTTTGCAATGGATGTAGAATGTTCTGCTTCTTTTTCCTACCTGGTTCAAAGAAAGAAATACAAATAGTTAGAATACATAGTGAAAGACACATCGTAACCTTACAAGAAAATTACCATACACACAAGAAAAGGGTGAATGAAAGATTCTGCTAAATGACCAAGTGAATATGATTAACTACTCATTGTTTAACTAAGTGACCATGTAAGAGACAGTAATACCAATATACGATCACAAATCATATTCCTCTCCCAATAATATAAATGTATGAGAAAAAATAACAAAATAACAATAAAAATAATTAAAAACTAAAAATGTGTACACACACACACACACACCCACACACACACACACACACAGACGACCACTGAGAGAGAGCTGTTTACCTTAAAAATAACGAAGTATACGATAATCTGTAAGTACTTTTGCTTTATTATTATGAAAGTCTCAACGTACTGTTTTAAATCTATGATCTGTAAGTGGAAACGATAACCTGTAATCATGTAATATCTCAGGAGACCCACTGAAGATGCATTGTAACTAAGCCGAAACGTGTCTGTGTACATAATATAAATGAAAAAAAGGAAAAAACTCAATGTGCAGCATGTAAAAGATGTTTTTCTTTTGAACGACTATAATTTATACACAGCTGCTGCGAAAACGTCCAGTACAAGAAACGTGTTATTATTTATTTATTTCTTAAATTATAGTCCTCTACCTATAATATAAACGCGAACTGTATTATTTATATCTCCAGTTAGCGTTATTTTCTGTTAATCGGCAACTAATGAAACTACGTGTACAACAGCTGCAGATGCTCTAGAATGACCATTCCACGCGTGAGCGACAACAACGCCTGTTTAAAGAAACATGTGCACCGCTTTGGCCCAACACTATCCCTGGTGGGCACGTGTGGTGAAGAGAAGCACACTGACCACATCTTTGGTTCAATCAATCGATTTGATTACACAAAATGTCTGTTGCATGATTTTCTAAAACAGAAATGTCCCCTGCCACTTTCAATAACATTGTTAAAATCGGAGAACTACAAGGGACAGATGCTCGTACCCACTCTTGAAATCTGCCTATACATCTCACGTAAATAGTGAAACGTAAATACTATGCGATAAAACTGGTAGAAAGCTCCACCTTTGATTTCTACGTTGTGGAACTAGTTATAAATACAGGGTGCTCAAAAAGTCACTATAAATTTGAAAGCTGAATAAATCACGGAATAATGTAGATAGAGAGGTACAAATTGACACAAATGCTTGGAATGACATGGGGTTTTATTTGAACCGAAAAATACAAACGTTCAAAAAATGTCCGACGGATGGCGCTTCATATGATCAGAATAGCAACAATTAGCATAACAAAGTAAGACAAAGCAAAGATGATGCTATATACAGGAAATGCTCAATATGTCCGCCTTCATTCCCTAACAATAGCTGTAGTCGAGGTTATGGTGAGGGATTGGCGTCGGATGTTGTCTTTCAGTATCCCTAGAGATATCGGTCGATCAGGATACATTTGCGACTTCAGTTAACCCCAAAGCCAGTAATCAAACGGACTGAGGTCTGTGGACCTGGGAGGCCAAGCATGACAAAAGTGGCGGCTGAGCACACGATCATCACCAAACAACGCGCGCAAGAGACCTTTCACCCGTCTAGCAACACTTTTTCGGTTCTAATAAAACCCCATGTCATTCCAAGCATGTGTGTCAATTTTTACCTCTCTATCTACATTATTCCGTGGATTATTAAGTTTTCAAATTTATACTGACTTTTTGATCACTCGGTATATTAGAGGTGCCTCTAAGAAAACCTCTCAGATACAAATAAAGGTACCAATCCTTGAAAGGGCTCATGGTAAGGACGTTGAGTAACCTTTCATTGTATTTCACTGGAATCATCTGCTAATGCACGACAATGAAGTATGCAGTTGCCCTGCTTTAAAATCGACACTTGTTCAGAACAGCTAAATCATAGAATTCCTTTAAACCTCACACGTGACATCACGAAACTATGAGTATGTAAAGTGAAAACTATAATTTCGTAACATGTCATTTTTGGTCACGAGTGTGAAATATGGTTGCACAAGGAGATGTCACGTGTAAAGCAGTTGATGGTGAAAACAAATGAACCACTCCCAAACCAAGTTCGTTTGACTGAAGACCACACTCACGTTTTAGGCATTCCATCTGTTTACTTTTTAACCATCACCTGCTCCATGAGGAGGCATCTCCATGCTCACTGATCATTGTCGTATTGGAAGCGGAAACTGTATTTTTTACATAGGCCAGATGATAAATTTCAAAAAGAAGAATTTACTTTAACGGAAAAATATTACTCTCTGGCCTAGTCAGGGATCAAGCTCTCAACCTGTGAATATCCAGGTTGGACACCTGCTGCCCCATTTCGCTGCTTGAAGAAAGACAAACGAAAGCCTCCTCACTCCGTGCTTCTCGGTAGACCAGAACACAGATCCAAAGGTTTAGGGTCCTCCCTGTAATGTGGATATGTTCAGTACATGCATCGCTGGCAACGCTTCGTGTATCTGAGAAATACGTAGGTGCCCCGTGACTTTATTTATTATTATTATTATTATTATTATTAATATCGGTGTTTTGCCCTTAAAGAGCGCATTTGGACTAAACAACATGGCCAGTTCCTTTTGCTGCCTTCCTTGCTGCCCAAACTTCCCTCATTCTGTCACTGTGTTTCTGTTTCCGGTCCTCTGTCCATGCTTCTTGTCGGCTTTGTGTCTTCGGCTTCATCTTGGTTGCCTTTTTGGTTGCCCGTATTTCTTTCATCTTCCGGCTGTGAACTTGCTTGCGTTCTTCGGTCCATTTTACGCCTGTTCGTTTGTCACTTTGTATCATGTAGTTTACTTTTCTTAATTCTTATTCTGTCGTCTATAGTGTCTGCTGTTATGCTGAGTTGGTTCAAGTCGCTTTTTACCTCTGCCACCCATTTGTTCTTTCTAGTGGTTACCCAGTCCAAGATCTGTTTGGTCAGTCTGTGTGATGGCATTCTGTATAGGTGTCCATAGAATTGTGGTCAGCGTTTTCTAATCTTTTCTGTGATTGTCTCCGTATGTTTGTATAGTTCCTCTGTAGGTTTCTTGATCCATATTCCATTGTTGTTAGTTTCGCCAAATATCTTTTTAAGTATCTTCCGTTCTACTTTTTCTAGTTGTCTGATACGTGTATGCCCTAGGGTTAGTGTGGTCTCTACTGCATATAGTGCCTCGGGGAGAACCACAGTGTCGTAGTGGCCTAATTTGGCTTTTTGTGAGATAGACTTCTGGTTGTAGTACTTTGTATGCCTTGTCCAGCTTATTTTTCTTTCTTCGTTTGAGTCTCTGTTACGTCGACTCATTTGTAGTGTTTCACCGAAGTATTTGAAGTTTGCCGTTTTGTAAATCATGCCATACTTTTGTTCAGAGATGAAAGTTTCTTTGTGGTCATAAACTGTGTCTTTTCGTAAGAGATCTGTAGTCCAGTTTTGGAAGCGATTTCGTGTAGTTTTTCAATAGCGTCTTTTGTTTCTTTTATACCTTTCGTGACAATCGCCAAATCGTCTGCAAAAGCCAGGCATTTAATTTGTAGGTTTCGTAAGGTTATACCCTGTTGTGATGTTTCTCATTCTTTTATTACCTTATCTAACACCAGATTGAAAAGGAGAGGTGAGAAGCCATCGCCTTGACGGATACCTGTGCGAATTTCAAAGGGCTCTGATAGATCCCCACAGAACTTTACTCTGGAGGTCGTTTTGGTTAAAGTTTTCTCTATGATATTTATTTACACAATATTTAGTTACATAATGAATTCTTCGTTCTCCTAAAAGTATCAGGCTAAGTCAGCGTGCGGGCAGAAGGGAAAGGCATACTACCGCCAAAGACCAGTATCTTGTGTGACACTTGACTGTTCTACTCAATTCTCCGGTACTTTTACCTTAAAGCGAGCTGCAAACCTGAAGAAACTCCTGCCGCGAAGCAGAAAAAGTGAATACGTTCGTATAGCAGCTGACTTTCTAGTAGGCCGCTGCAGCACATTGCCTGGGCGACAGTGTCACGGCCCACGACCACAGGCGTCTTAACCACTTGCAACACTGAACGGGAAATAGACGGAAGGCGAAGAAAGTGAACTTGGTGAGTTTTTAGCGCCGCTGGAAAGTCCGCTACGTGCCTCTTACGGACCGCGGGCAACAAATCGCTTGTATCCGTGGCGCTGTACTGTCGCCGCTGCTGCTCTTCCGCTACTGGAGAGGTATTCACAAGTCTGCCCTGTGGGCCACTTCTCATACTGTAAGCAGCTTGCTCAGCGATCATTAGCTCAGCTAGCTGCTAAAATTTAAGTAAGATATTCTGTCTTGTTCATTCATTCATTCATTCATTGCGTTCCGTAGACTCCATCAAGAAGGAAAACCAAAAGGGAATTGCTGTTAGTCGAGGTACAAACGGTTGATGTTGTGGCCTTCGGTCCGAAGATTAGTTTGAGGTAGCTTTCCAACCTAGTCTGTCCTGTACAAACCTCTCCATCTCTGCATACCCACTGCAACCTATATCATTCTGAGCCTGCTTACCATCGTCAAGCCTACTATTTCTATCCACGAAATTCCCTCCATTATCAAGCTAACTGTTCCTTTATTTCTCAATATGTGTCATATCATCCAGTCACTTTCTTCGGTCAAGTTTTGCCACACATTTTGAAACGTGCCCTTAGAATAATTTATGAATTACTGTACTGGTAAACCCCTTACGTTATTTGATTTTCAAACAGCTGAGCAAAACTGAACGTACTCAGACATCTCTCTCTTTACTTATTCTGATCATCACTAAACTGACACACAATATTTTTAGCACAACGCAATCTGACTTTTAATAATCTCTACAAAAGAATGCCCCTGACTAACATTAACCTATACCTTTCACAAATCATTTACCTCACAAAAATCTTCGTTACTCGAACTCCTGCAACACAGTGAACGCCAATACTGCCAGATAAATAAAAGATTCTAACTACTGAAGGCACTAACTACTGATAGCCCGTAGTTAGCAAATGAAAGATTTTGATAGAGATCAAACAAAGTATTTACCTTAATAGTGTTCAAAGGTCATTACCCTCTCTGATGGACACATGTCCAGATCATCCGCTCTCAAAACTCCGCCATCTCTCTGCCCACATCCACCACTCCTGGCGGCTCACCTCCAACTGCGCAACGCTACGCGCTGTTAACAGCTAACTGCCCAACACTACAATAGCAAACAACAATGCAAACCAGCCACAGACTGCACACAGCACAGCCAGTGATTTTCATACAGAGCGCTACGTGGCGTTACCAATTTAAAAGCCTAAACATCCTATTTACAATTTCTGTTCTCCCCTGTTCAGTTCAGTAAAGAAAATCGAGGATCTGTTAGATTACGATCTATTTGGCTTTAGCAATGGCAAAGGCACGAGACAGGCAGTTTTGGCGTTGTATTCCATAATGGAAGCAAGAATTCAGAAAAATCAAGAGGCGATCTATAGAAAGCATTCGTCAATGCTAAGTGATGCAAATTGTTCGACATTCTCAGGAAAATACGCTTAGTCTATAGGAGAAACAGGTAACATACAATATGTACAAGAATTATGAGGGAAACACAAGAATGGTAGACCATGAAAGAAGTTCTCACATTAAAAATGGTATAACACAGGGATGTGCTCCTTCGCTTCTAACGCTTTGTCTATGGATCGAAGCAAAGGAAAGCTTCAGTGTCGTATTAAAACTCAGCGTGGAAGGATGTCGGTGATAAGATTCGCTGATGACACTCCTTCCTTAGTAAGAGTGATAAATAATTGCAAGAAGTGTTGAAAGATATGAACTGTCTAATGAGGATGCATTATGGACTGTAAGTTAACCAAAGGAAGATTAAAGTCATGAGGAGTAGCAGACTCGAGAATAATGATAAACTTAGCAAACAAAATTGCCGAGGACGAAGTAGACGGAAGAAAAGAAATGTGTTACCTCAGAAACAAAATAACCCATGTCGGATGAAGTAACTAATTCATAAAAAGCAGACTCGCACAGGCAAAGAGGACATTCCTGGGTAAAAGAAGTCTGCTAGTATCCAACATTAGTCTTAATGTGAGGACGAATTTTCTGAGAACGTACTTTCGGAGCACATCACTGTATGGTAGTTAAACATGGACTGTGGGGGAAACCGGAAAAGAAAAGAATCGAAGCGTTTGAGACGTGGTGCTGTACAAGGATGCTGAAAATTCGATGAACTTAATAAGAGATACGGCTATCCTAAGAAATAGCGAGAAGAGGAATATGTGGAAAAGATTGAAAGAAGGAAGGACGGTATGATACACTCCTGGAAATTGAAATAAGAACACCGTGAATTCATTGTCCCAGGAAGGGGAAACTTTATTGAAACATTCCTGGGGTCAAATACATCACATGATCACACTGACAGAACCACAGGCACATAGACACAGGCAACAGAGCATGCACAATGTCGGCACAAGTACTGTGTATATCCACCTTTCGCAGCAATGCAGGCTGCTATTCTCCCATGGAGACGATCGTAGAGATGCTGGATGTAGTCCTGTGGAACGGCTTGCCATGCCATTTCCACCTGGCGCCTCAGTTGGACCAGCGTTCGTGCTGGACGTGCAGACCGCGTGAGACGACGCTTCATCCAGTCCCAAACATGCTCAATGGGGGACAGATCCGGAGATCTTGCTGGCCAGGGTAGTTGACTTACACCTTCTAGAGCACGTTGGGTGGCACGGGATACATGCGGACGTGCATTGTCCTGTTGGAACAGCAAGTTCCCTTGCCGGTCTAGGAATGGTAGAACGATGGGTTCGATGACGGTTTGGATGTACCGTGCACTATTCAGTGTCCCCTCGACGAACACCAGAGGTGTAGGGCCAGTGTAGGAGATCGCTCCCCACACCATGATGCCGGGTGTTGGCCCCGTGTGCCTCGGTCGTATGCAGTCCTGATTGTGGCGCTCACCTGCACGGCGCCAAACACGCATACGACCATCATTGGCATCAAGGCAGAAGCGACTCTCATCGCTGAAGACGACACGTCTCCATTCGTCCCTCCATTCACGCCTGTCGCGACACCACTGGAGGCGGGCTGCACGATGTTGGGGCGTGAGCGGAAGACGGCCTAACGGTGTGCGGGACCGTAGCCCAGCTTCATGGAGACGGTTGCGAATGGTCCTCGCCGATACCCCAGGAGCAACAGTGTCCCTAATTTGCTGGGAAGTGGCGGTGCGGTCCCCTACGGCACTGCGTAGGATGCTACAGTCTTGGCGTGCATCCGTGCGTCGCTGCGGTCCGGTCCCAGGTCGACGGGCACGTGCACCTTCCGCCGACCACTGTCGACAACATCGATGTACTGTAGAGACCTCAAGCCCCACGTGTTGAGCAATTCGGCGGTACGTCCACCCGGCCTCCTGCATGCCCACTATACGCCCTCGCTCAAAGTCCGTCAACTACACATACGGTTCACGTCCACGCTGTCGCGGCATGCTACCAGTGTTAAAGACTGCGATGGAGCTCCGTATGCCACGGCAAACTGGCTGACACTGACGGCGGCGGTGCACAAATGCTGCGCAGCTAGCGCCATTCGACGGCCAACACCGCGGTTCCTGGTGTGTCCGCTGTGCCGTGCGTGTGATCATTGCTTGTACAGCCCTCTCGCAGTGTCCGGAGCAAGTATGGTGGGTCTGACACACCGGTGTCAATGTGTTCTTTTTTCCATTTCCAGTAGTGTAGATGTAACTTCCATGGTACACGAGACAACTGTGGAGAGTAAAAATTGCATTCGGTACCAACAATTAATGTCCTACTTCTGCCACCATCACCTATTGTGTTGCCAAATAGCTATATTTATTCTCTCATTTTTTAATCTAATTCCCTTAGTATCGCCTGATTTAATTCGACTACACTCCATTACCTGTGTTTTACATTTGTTGATAGTCATCTTACAATCTCTCTTCAAAATATTTACCACCTTGTCCATCTGCTCTTCCAAGTCTCTCCCCCGTCTCTGAGACAATTACAGTATCATCGGCAACACTCAAAGTTTTAATATCTTCTCCCTAATTGTTAACTCCCTTTCCAGATTTCTCGTCGATTTCCTTCACAGCAATTACAGTGTACAGGTTCAATAATATCAACGATAGGTTTGACCACAGTATCACTCCACTCTCAACCAATGCATAAGTTCCATATCAACTGACTCTTTATAACTGCCGTTTCATTTTGACACCCTATGCGCCCTGCATTTTATCCCGGAGGCCTTCCAGAATATCAGAAGTATGTTGCAGTGTACATTAACAAAAGAGACACTGATCGTAGAAACTTAACCTATGTACTCCTTTGACAATAACGCTGTTCATGCTGATGGCAGTTACGTTTTATCAAAACAACTGGAAATGTAGCTAGTACTCTGAAATAGATGCTGCCTCCTTAGTTGTACCATATAGCTGCTGTTTATCTCCTATTGGCAGCTTAATATTTACTTGATTAAATTAGTAATTTCCAAAGTAAATAGTTATCTAAACCTTAACCACCGACAAGGAAACTTAAAGGGCTGATGCTCTTCAATTTTCTTCATACTTACAGGATGTAAAGGTGAGTATCCTGAAGTCAGACCTCAAAGTAGTACAATGTAAATAACTAAAAAATCTCCTTTGAAGATGAAAAGATTTCTGAGCACTAAGAAGTTCGGAATGTTTGTGACATATACAAGAAATTGCTGGTAGCTGACAGTGTCGCTTATCTGTCTTGTATTTTTGAGGTCATTGATCTAATTCTCGTTATTAGTTTATATTTATAAATTCTATATTTATTATAAAATGGAAGTGTTACTTAGCAAGTCTAAATCTAAACTTTTTAACAAAAACAAAACTTTACCTTAGTCAGTAATTATATAAAAGTAAATTAAAATTTAATAAACACTTTATTGTTAAATGAAACAATTATATACTTCAAAAATTGTTCAGTCACTAAGAATAAAAAACGTACTTTGTATTCTATTTAGTGTTTCGTGTTATTGAATGGAGTGTTAATTTGAATACCCGTATTTTTATACGATTAAGTAATTAAAATTGAAAATAAAAAATGGAAATATTTTGTTTTCATTAAAAATTATGATTCAGTCTTTTTAACTAAAGCTTCAATTTTATAATTGATACCTAATTTGTAAACAAAAGCAAATACCAATGTTGCTCAACAGAAAAGGGCCCTTTAAATGCTTTGTACTTCACGGCGCTCGGAAATCTTTCAGGTTTCATAGTTCTTCTAGTTTCTTTCTTTTTTTAGAACTGTGTAGTACTATTTTAGGAAATGTAACCCTAGCACTGATAACTAAACTCAATAATTGTGAATAAAATGAAAGTAGGCCTGTTCTTAAGGCCCCTCATGAGTTCTGTTTTGTAGTGTTTATTACCACTTATCATGCATGGTGGAATTTTGCACAGAGCAGAACCTAATCATAGCTAACACTTGGTTCAAGAATCATAAAAGAAGATTGTATACATGGAAGAATCCTGGAGATACTAGAAGGTATCAGACAGATTATATACTGGTAAGACAGAGATTTAAGAACCTGGTTTTAAATTGTAAGACATTTCCAGGGGCAGATGTGGACTCTGACCACAATTTATTGGTTATGAACTATAGTTTAAAACTGAAGAAACTGCAAAAAGGTGGGAATTTAAGGAGATGGGACCTGGATAAACTAAAAGAACCAGAGGTTGTACGGAGTTTCAGGGAGAGCATAAGGGAACAACTAACAGGAATGGGGGAAAGAAATACAGTAGAAGAAGAATGGGTAGCTTTGAGGGATGAAGTGGTGAAGGCAGCAGAGGATCAAGTAGGTAAAAAGACGAGGGCTAGTAGAAATCCTTGGGTAACAGACGAAATATTGAATTTAATTGATGAAAGGAGGAAATATAAAAATACAGTAAATGAAGCAGGCAAAAAGGAATAGAAACGTCTCAAAAATGAGATCGACAGGAAGTGCAAAATGGCTAAGCAGGGATGACTAGAGGACAAATGTAAGGATGTAGAGGCTTATCTGACGAGGGGTAAGATAGATATTGTCTACAGGAAAATTAAAGAGACCTTTGGAGAAAAGAGAACAGCTTGTATGACTATCAAGATCTCAGATGGAAAACCAGTTATACGCAAAGAAGGGAAAGCAGAGAGGTGGAAGGAGTATATAGAGGGTCTATACAAGGGCGATGTACTTGAGGGCAATATTTTGGAAATGGAAGAGGACGTAGATGAGGATGAAATGGGAGACATTATGCTGCGTGAAGAGTTTGACAGAGCACTAAAATACCTGAGTCGCAACAAAGATCCGTGAGTAGACAACATTCCATTAGAACAACCGACAGCCTTGGGAGAGCCAGTCCAGACAAAACTCTGCAATCTGGTGAGAAAGATGTATGAGACAGGAGAAATACCCTATTGGATTCAATAGCAGTACCGGAACACGTGAGGCAATACTGACCCTACGACTTATCTTAGAAGCCAGATTAAGGAAAGGCAAACCTACGTTCCTAGCATTTGTAGACTTCAGAGAAAGCTTCTGACAATGTTGACTGGAATACTCTCTTCCAAATTCTGAAAGGGGCAGGGGTAAAATACAGGCAGCGAAAGGCTATTTACAATTTGTAAAGAAACCAGATGGCTGTTATAAGAGTCGAGGGACATGAAAGGGAACCAGTGGTTGGGAAGGGAGTGAGAAAGGGTTGTAGCATTTCCCCGATGTTATTCAATCTTTATATTGAGCAAGCAGTGAAGGAAACAAAAGAAAAATTCGGAGTAGGTATTAAAATGCATGGAGAAGAAATAAATACTTTGAGGTTTGCCGATGACATTGTAATTCTGTGAGAGACAGCAAAGGACTTGGAAGAACAGTTGAACGGAATGGATAGTGTCTTGAAAGGAAGATATAAGATGAACATCAACAAAAGCAAAACAAGGATAATGGAATGTAGTCGAATTAAGTCGGGTGGTGCTGAGGGAATTAGATTAGGAAACGAGACACTTACAGTAGTATAGGAGTTTTGCTATATGGGGAGCAAAATAACTGATGATGGTCGAAGTAGAGAGGATATAAAATGTAGACTGGCAATGGCAAGGATAGCATTTCTGAAGAAGAAAAATTTGTTAACATAGTATAGGTTTAAGTGTCAGGAAGTAGTTTCTAAAACTACTTGTATGGAGTGTATGGAAGTGTATGGAAGTGAAAAGTGGGCGACAAATAGTTTGGACAAGAAGAGAATAGAATCTTTTGAAATTTGGTGCTACAGAAGAATGCTGAAGATTAGATAGGTAGATCAAATAACTAATGAGGAGGAATTGAATAGGATTGGGGAGAAGAGAAATTTGTGGCACAACTTGACTAGAAGAAGGGATCGGTTGGTAGGATATGTTCTGAGACATCGAGGGATTACCAATTTAGTATTGGAGGGCAGCCTGGAGGGTAAAAATCGTAGAGGGAGACCAAGAGATGAATGCACTAAGCAGATTCAGAAGGATGTAGGTTGCAGTAGGTACTGGGAGATGAAGAAGGTTGCACAGGATAGAGTAGCATGGAGAGCTGCATCAAACCAGTCTCAGGACTGAAGACCACAACAACAACAACATGCATCTATACAACTAACACTGCTGTTTATCATGAAGCTAACAGAAATTTTCATTCATTGAATTTAGATACTGAAATATCTTATAGGTGTGGCTAATAAGGTGAAGGTATGTTTTCAATTTTCCTTTGAAGTTGCAGGTATTTCATTTTTTTCTCTTGTTATATAGTAGCTTGATAAATATCGTTGAACAAGAGGGCATAATTCCTTTGAACCATAAACAAGAAGCTGAAACCTACTGGAAAATTTTTCACTGAACACACTTTGTCTGGTACTTACTCTCCTCCAGTTTTTCAAGAACACTGGGCAAGTGGCTTCAAAAACGCACCTCCTCTCAAAAGATGCCTCCGATAACGATTTACTGCTAGATTAAAAACATTTAAAATCCATGCTGATGTACACAAACTTATACATGTAAAAACTACCGATTACATCAGTCACGTTTTCGGTGGATAATGTATCGTAAAAGCATGGTTTCCTCTGAAGTTGCAGGTATTTCATTTTTTTCTCTTGTTATATAGTAGCTTGATAAATACCGTTGAACAAGAGGGCATAATTCCTTTGAACCATAAACAAGAAGCTGAAACCTACTGGAAAATTTTTCAGTGCTCACACTTTGTCTGGTACTTACTCTCCTCCAGTGTTTCAAGAACAGTGGGCAAGTGGCTTCAAAGTTGCGCATTTCTAGAGCCCTCTAATTTCGGCAAAAGTATGGAAAAAAAGTATGAAATACACACAGAACATCGTTTTCGCTGTTTATTCCAGCTCTCTTATATGCTCGTCAAAGATTATATTCATTTCATAATGCATCGTGTTGGAACATACATAACATATCTTTATTGTTATGTTGTATTTCTTTCTAACTGTATGATTTGTTTCTGAAACATATGAAAGTTCACCACACATATTCTATTTTTCTGTCCGCGATAACCTCACTACGCAACTACAATCTAATTAATAGTTTAAAAGGTCATTAATACAAGACTTAAGGATCATCAAGATGCAAAACAAACGTTTACGTAAATTTCAAATATCTGATAAATGGCTCATACAGTGACATTTTCTGTCACCAGTGTCGTACATTTCCACTCATCGGACCTTTCTAATTATAATCCACACAGAAAACAGGTAGTTCATCTGAAACAGATACTATACGACACCACCCCTCCTGCTCAAAAAGATACAGAAAACTCCAGGTGAGGCCCGATGACACGATTAGCATTCCACAGTTAGGTGAAAAAGATTTCATACCAAAAATTCACTACAACCAGTCGTTACATCACAATACTCGCACCACATCATACACACTACCCCAATAGGCAAACAACCATCAACAACGTCTGTTCTGTTATGTGATTTCTATCCCTCTTAGGGTGCCAGAGAGCAAATACCAACTATGGTCTTGTGGTTAAACAAGGTGACAACAATCAAGGAATGATATCAGCTCAGAGCAGCAAATGCACTTGCATACGGAATTTCTCAGAAGGCCTACCATGTAACAGTCCCTTGACTTGGCCCAACGGTTCTACAGAACAGGAAGCCGCTCCCATCTGCCACGTTCCGTGGAAAGAAACATACCATCATGTCCACGTTATAGAGACCTCGTTCATCTCTGGAGGCAGTGAATCAAAATCCCCACAGACTTAACCGCAGTAATCACTGCAAACTTCCACGTCGGCCACATAACACCGATAGCTGTAGTCCCACTTGCTACACGTACTGCCCCATACACAGCCCGCACTGGCGTGTTGTCGCTCCACGATCCACCATGTACCAACCGTCGTGGCTGCCAGCACCGAGCTCCCAGCGATGAACGGCACGCAGCCCATCGACCGCCACAGACCTGTCGATAGACAAAGATGCGACAACCGGCATACGGGGCAGGCCAGTCCGTGTTTAGGACAAGTGTAGGAATACACGAGGCAATAGTGGGTATACGACTAATCTTACAGGATATGTGAAAGAAGAGCATACGTACATCTATAACAATTGTAGGTTTTGAGAAAAAGAATATACTCTTGGAATTTCTTAAGGCAGCGTGAATAAAATATAGGGGCTGGAGGTTATCTACAACTTTTACGAAAAGCAGGCTGCAGTGATAAGAGCCGAAGCAGATTAATTGGAAGCTGTAGTTGAGAAGGGAGAGAGGCAAGGTTGTAATCTCTGTCTGTGCGGCGAGCTAGCAAACTATGAATGAAACCGAGAACAAATTGAGATTGTAGAACATTTATGAGAAATATTAAAAACAAAGAGAATATAACTTAACTCTTAGTAAGTCTTTTTTGGAGGCATGTAACCAAGGTGCTGCCTTCTACTGGAGTGAAACAAGAAAGATAAACAGTTAACACGATACTAAAATAGAAGCTTTTGAATTGTGGTTCTACAGATGAATGCTGAAGATAAGATACTTATGTGGACTACTAATGAATAGTTACCGAGCCGGTATGACCGAGTGGTTCGAAGCGCTTCAGTCTGGAACCGCGCGACCGCTACGGTCGCAGGTTCGAATCCTGCCTCAAGCATTGATGTGTGTGATGTCCTTAGGTTAATTAGGTTTAATTTGTTCTAAGTTCTAGGGGACTGATGACCTCAGATGTTAAGTCCCATAGTGCTCAGGGCCATTTGAACCATTTTTGAGTTACCGACCTGAATTGGGGAGAAAATAAATTTACTACAGAACTTGAGTAAGTCTTATGGAATTACTGGCTGGAATATCTCAGAGGGTGGGTTAAGTCATCTCTCACAGAGGGAGTTCCTACACATACACTGGTGATATCCTTGCGAATAAATAAGAGATGAATCATGTGTACACTTGATTGCTTTACGGTGTGTAGTGTGGTGTTATGTTTGTGTTCTTTGGCGATGATGAGAGAGATCAGAGGGTGAAGTTCGGTGCCGGTGCAGAGTCTACTCCTCTCTAGTGGCACGAAAGGCACAGCCGAGATTAACGTCCTCATCCGACGGATCACCATGAACAGTGTCACATACCATTATTTCATGATATACTGCGTAGAGTTTTGTAATTTAATCCAGGACAATGACGTAAAGACTGGTGATCAGAAAGCTTACGTCACGACCCCCCTTCTCTTACCAACAAAATACTGGCAGTGAAAATTTCACCTCTCATCAGGATTCGAACTGACTTACCCCGGAATCGAGGGTCGCCACACAAGCGTGAGTAACGACCCTTGCTATAGAGGCAGATAGGAAACGAAATAAAACTTGACAATGGAGAGGGTACGTGCTGTCATTTCAGTGATTACAAATTACAGTCAAATCTACAAAGACCTAAGTAATATGAAGCTGCAGTCGCTATGGTGGACTATATGCATGCACGAATCCGAAGCTGGCCCACAACAGTTGTATCAAACATTTCAGACGAATCAACATAATTTACTAGATTACCATTACGTTCCTTGCAGTTCAGATCCAAACTGTTTACAAATACACTCCTGGAAATTGAAATAAGAACACCGTGAATTCATTGTCCCAGGAAGGGGAAACTTTAATGACACATTCCTGGGGTCAGATACATCACATGATCACACTGACAGAACCACAGGCACATAGACACAGGCAACAGAGCATGCACAATGTCGGCACTAGTACAGTGCATATCCACCTTTCGCAGCAATGCAGGCTGCTGTTCTCCCATGGAGACGATCGTAGAGATGCTGGATGTAGTCCTGTGGAACGGCTTGCCATACCATTTCCACCTGGCGCCTCAGTTGGACCAGCGTTCGTGCTGGACGTGCAGACCGCGTGAGACGACGTTTCATCCAGTCCCAAACATGCTCAATGGGGGACAGATCCGGAGATCTTGCTGGCCAGGGTAGTTGACTTACACCTTGTAGAGCACATTGGGTGGCACGGGATACATGCGGTCGTGCATTGTCCTGTTGGAACAGCAAGTTCCCTTGCCGGTCTAGGAATGGTAGAACGATGGGTTTGATGACGGTTTGGAGTACCGTGCACTATTCACTGTCCCCTCGACGATCACCAGAGGTGTACGGCCAGTGTAGGAGATCGCTCCCCACACCATGATGCCGGGTGTTGGCCCTGTGTGCCTCGGTCGTATACAGTCCTGATTGTGGCGCTTACCTGCACGGCGCCAAACACGCATACGACCATCATTGGCACCAAGGCAGAAGCGACTCTCATCGCTGAAGACGACACGTCTCCATTCGTCCCTCCATTCACGCCTGTCGCGACACCACTGGAGGCGGGTTGCACGATGTTGGGGCGTGAGCGGTAGACGGCCTAACGGTGTGCGGGACCGTAGCCAAGCTTCATGGAGACGGTTGCGAATGGTCCTCGCCGATACCCCAGGAGCAACCGTGTCCCTAATTTGCTGGGAAGTGGCGGTGCGGTCCCCTACGGCACTGCGTAGGATCCTACGGTCTTGGTGTGCATCCGTGCGTCGCTGCGGTCCGGTCCCAGGTCGACGGGCACGTGCACCTTCCGCCGACCACTGGCGACAACATTGATGTACTGTGGAGACCTCACGCCCCACGTGTTGAGCAATTCGGCGGTACGTCCACCCGGCCTCCCGCATGCCCACTATACGCCCTCGCTCAAAGTTCGTCAACTGCACATACGGTTCACGTCCACGCTGTCGCGGCATGCTACCAGTGTTAAAGACTGCGATGGAGCTCCGTATGCCACGGCAAACTGGCTGACACTGACGGCGGCGGTGCATGAATGCTGCGCAGCTAGCGCCATTTGACGGCCAACACCGCGGTTCCTGGTGTGTCCGCTGTGCCGTGCGTGTGATCATTGCTTGTACAGCCCTCTCGCAGTGTCCGGAGCAAGTATGGTGGGTCTGACACACCGGTGTCAATGTGTTCTTTTTTCCATTTCCAGGAGTGTATTTTCATATACTCCCCCCCCCAGCATTGAGGAACCTTATGCCACCATCTTTCCTGTCCCTGCCGGCAAAATGCTGGCAATGGCAATTTCATCCACCCGCAGGATTCGTAACGTCTTACCTTTGTGTCGAGCCACCGTACAGGAAAATAAGTTAGTGGTTGAATCAGTTGACTGTACAACATGCAATTGTCAGTTTGGTGACTGGGAAAAGTGTGGGAGTAAACACTGTGGATGGAAAGCAAGGTTTCACTACAGAAACCGTGTTCAAACGGATATTATTTGCAGTAGTTAGTCTGATGTGAAGAGGCTCGCAACATAACGTACTAGTGTGAAGAACTGCATCGAAGGTATCCTCGCACTGACAACAACAGTGACATCTTGCGGGATATGGACCGAAAACTTAAAAAAAAGAAAAACTGACGTAGCATTGGCAAGGAAACGATGTAAAATGGTACATAGCACAGTGTGAAGGCTGATTAGGAAACTGTGCTAATCGACTGAACATCCTGTGGCTTCGCCGTAGATACGTTTAAGTTTAAGGAAAGTCTGTTGCGGAGCCAAAAATCTCAGTGGGCACAGCAGACGTCATCTGAGAGAGCTTTCACTGTCCACCACAAAGTAGCCGCGAGCGCATTTGTAAGAGGACTGTCCTAATGAATAGCCGGCAAGCGCGGAAGAACAGAACGCCGGCAGTCTTGCGGTGTACCGCAGTCCCTGGAGAATTACTATCACAATCCGAGCCCATCCTTTCCAACACCCCGCCCATTGCGCTCTTGTCTCAATCGTTGGCCCCTGACGCCGTAATTTTTTCATCTGTCAACTGCGTGGTGCAGCTGTTTCTTTTCACACGAAAGGGGGGCTTTTCCCCTCCTTCATAACAAAATTACTTCTCAGAAATGTAATTTCAACGGCCCTGCAGTTTGGCGGGGAACGTCTTACCACAACTATTCAGCGGGAAAATAATTTAGCTGTCACTGACGACAAAGAAAGTTTCGCCTTGTAGAAAGGCACACACACATGGCGGTGTGTGGACGGAGCACAGGTAGGTAACCAGTCTCCAAATTTTAATCAACAGCGAACGCCCTTGCGTAAGTGGATTGTGTTTCATCACCAAAAGCAGTCCTTCACATCTACAAATACCTGACAGAATTAACCTTTATTGGTATGGATAGGTTACTTTGATGTTTAGCTTTTGTTTCATTTGAATTATATAGCATAGCGTAACGAAACTGCACACAAATTTGTAAGTTCACTTGAATGTATACAGCTGTTGTCGCGTACAGTATTTTCTACTGAGCTTTTTACAGTGGAAAAGAGTGTCATATACTGTTATAGTTACACATCATTTCTGCTGATTGATTTTTACTATAAGCATTTATTCTGATATTAACTCACATGTTGTTGTGGTTGGCAGGAGAGCCAACACCGTATTGCTAACGGAGGCCGAAATGCACGAGTTTTAGTTCACGCAGGCTGGTGTGATATCTGGAACATGACAAGAGAATTGGAATTGAGAAAAACGGACGTAGTTGGTGGAATACTTAACTTTAATCCATTAATGGAGAACGTCGCTCTTTATGGTACATGATTCGCAATATCAACAGTACGGATACTGGCGCCTTACTAGGTCGTAGCAAATAACGTAGCTGAAGGCTATGCTAACTATCGTCTCGGCAAATGAGAGCGTAGAAGTCAGTGAACCATCGCTAGCAAAGTCGGCTGTACAACTGGGGCGAGTGCTAGGAAGTCTCTCTAGACCTGCCGTGTGGCGGCACTCGGTCTGCAATCACTGATAGTGGCGACACGCGGGTTGACGTATACTACCGGACCGCGGCCGATTTAAAGGCTACCGCCTAGCAAGTGTGGTGTCTGGCGGTGACACCACACATGTGATTCCACCCTAATAGCCGAGAGCACAGTGTTCCTTCAGCAGGTGAACGGCGTCGACGTCTTGTTTAGCGTCCCGTCAGCACAGACCCGAGCGCACGTAGATTGTTTATTTTCTCACCGCAATTAGTACGAGTCCGTCGACATTGAGTCACTACAACTCGTTCTTACAGAAACGCCACCATCAAGATCAGATTCCAACCTGACCACGCAAGACCAAGAGCCTTCGAAATCGAACACTTTATCCGTGACGATCTTCAAGTAGAACCATAGCACATCGTAGGTATCTACCTATCCATCACAAGTAGCGTCGTCTAAGTGAAGGTGGTCAATGACGCGATATGTAACGCTGTTGCGAGCCGAAGTGTGAACACACTCAGGTTCAAACGTTCCAATGACAGCATCGGTGTGGGTACCGTTGATCATGTAGGTCTAGTATTACATACAATATCTGTCTTCGAACTACCTTTCGAAGTACCGCCAGACGTGGTCACCGCTGCTTTCTGTCCATATGGGACGGTAATTAGCCCCGTGACAGATAAATGGAACACCTTCGAGATGTACGCAGACCTCAACGGCGTGCGACAGTTTAAAATTGCAGTCTCACATAGTCATAGTTGGATGTCGAGTGATTGTGATGCACGGTGAGCGACCACGTATTTGTTCTAGTCGCGGCCAAGAAGGTCATGTACGTATGTTCGACGTGGACGCAGCAACGGCTTACAAAAATCCCATTAAGCGAATCAGTGCTACTCCCCACGATGACGGCCCTCCCTTACAATTACACAGTTGTGGCGCGGTCAACCATCACGGCAGACGGAGGAGCACTTGGAAGAAAGGGAACGTCAGGCGGCACACTTGCAGGAAGTTCAGGACTCATCGGCGCCGTGACAGAGTCGTCACAGATTGTGGGAGATCTCTCATTGACTCCGCGGGCAGATACAGCGAGAGATAGGAACTCGAGGCTAGGGTTGCACCGGCCTCTGCTTTTCTCCCTGAGGGGGATGCAGAGAAGGAACAATATACTATTTCGGAGACGGAAACCCGTTTCGGCAAACAGAGATAGCCAAGGAAACACCCTTCGACTATTGCCTGCCGCTTTGGCCGAGCGGTTCTAGGCGCTTCAGTCTGGAAACGCGCGACCGTACCGGTCACAGGTTCGAATCCTGCCTCGGGCGTGGATGTGTGTGATGTCCTTAGGTTAGTTAGGTTTAAGTAGTTCTAAGTCTAGGGAAAGAAAATTGAGAATGCGCTAGTTGACGATCAGTTTGGCTTTAGGAAAAGTAAAGGCACGAAAGAGGCAATTCTGACGTTACGGCTAATAATGGAAGCATGGCTAAAGAAAAATCAAGACACGTTCATAGGATTTGTCGACCTGGAAAAAGCGTTCGATAATATAAAATGGTACAAGCTGTACGAGATACTGAAAAAAGTAGGGGTAAGCTATAGGGAGAGACGCGTCATATACAATATGTACAACAACCAAAAGGGAATAATAAGTGTGGACGATCAAGAACGAAGTGCTCGTATTAAGAAGGGTGTAATACAAGGCTGTAGCCTTTCGCCCCTACTCTTCAATCTGTACATCGAGGAAGCAATGATGGAAATAAAAGAAAGGTTCAGGAGTGGAATTAAAATACAAGGTGAAAGGATATCAATGATACGATTCGCTGATGACATTGCTATCCTGAGTGAAAGTGAAGAAGAATTAAATTATCTGCTGAACGGAATGAACAGTCTAATGAGTGCACAGTATGGTTTGAGAGTAAATCGGAGAAAGTAGAAAGTAATGAGAAGTAGTAGAAATGAGATTAGCGAGAAACTTAACATCAGGATTGATGGTCACGAAGTCAATGAAGTTAAGGAATTCTGCTACCTAGGCAGTAAAATAACCAATGACGGACGGAGCAAGGAAGACATCAAAAGCAGACTCGCTATGGCAAAAAAGGGCCGCATCAAACCAGTCAGTAGACAAAAAAAAAAAAAAAAAAAAAACCTAAGGGACTGATTCTAACACCACAGCTCCTATGCTGTATGGATTTATTTTGCTTTTCTTTTACTTAATATTACATCGTTAAGCTTCTGTAAATGTGTTTGAGTGAACAGATGACAGAAAATAGTATACTCCTTTCTTTGTACAAACTTTGATGTCATGGTTTTGTTCTATGCAAAGTAGTGTATCTGTCATTTAAATTCTTTGTCCCATTTGGAGGGAACAAAACTTACTGTATATAATTGTGATTTCTGTGTAAATAATGTTTTTGTAGAAACGTCAATATGTGCAAATGCTCTGTTTTAGTTAATGTATTTCTTTACTGTTATGTACACTGCTGATCCTCACTTAGGGTTCTTTGTTATTCTGTATGTAAAAGTTGTTGTGGTTCCCCTCGGGGACGGAACTGTGTAGCGCGCGCAAATTGTGGTTGGCATAGGTAGAAAAGGTGGAACTGAGAGTCAGTCGGGGGAGAGGTACCAGTCGTGGAAGACGTACCAAATTGTGCACTGCCATGTAAATGTTGCATACTGTGCTGGTTCCGAGAGAGGTTTTTGCTGCTACTTTCCAATGCCTTGGATGGATGGATAAATAGCTGGAACTATTCTGGAATCTGTATCTATCATCGCCACCAAGAAATGACAGACTCCAGCAATTCTACCTGCAATTCCACCTACCGACATGCAATCGCCACCACATTGCGCAATCACTGTAATGGAGCACTATAGCAATGTACAGTGAAGGATCAGCTAAATGGATGTGTTAGTGTGCTCAAATATAAGGTAATTTGTAACTGAGTTTATGTACCTACCTTGATTTTTCTCCTTATGATAACACCTCTCAGGTTCCTCTCCGTTTGAACTAAAGTGATTTCCGAGTGTCCCTACTGAAAGAGCATTAAAGACCAGTGTTTTTGCTAATTAATGCCTCTTGAACAAAAAAAAGAAAGTTAATGAAAGTAATTTTCCTAATAAAACTGCTTATTAATGTATTGTTGCCAACTTCAAATTAAGAGTTCGTAAGACTGAGGCTTATAAAGTTTTGCTTCGTAAATGATCTCATTACTGTCTGTTGTAAATCACAGAAGGTGAGCCAGTATCTTACATATATGTTAATTTTGTCTCTCAATGTAGTAAGAGTGGAAAACTGCAGTATGAAACGTTATATACTCATGTTTGCTAAGTGTTTGTCTCTCTTGTGTATTAGAAGTGCATGTGAATAGTATACCAGGATCCACAGTCTGTTTATTGTGTTAATGCTCGGTGACAAGTAACGGAAAGACCATTAATTATGAAAACCATAATTTCTTTATTGAAATGATTGTGAGAAGCAACCTGTTAGTGGATTCCAATTAACTTTCATTTAAATAGTAAAGTATTTAACTGAGACAGACTTAACCTATATCCAATTAATGATTCTGCAGTGAATAGTAATAATAACGTTATAAAGACCATCCAGTTTGTGTAGCCCCTAAAATAATAGTGTGTTTCGGTATCTGCTATAATTTTGCAAATAGTTTGTGCTGCTCCAGTTGTTAGCTTCAATCTTAAAACATACGTATGTGTCAAGAGTTCACTGCACTCACGTGTGACAAAATATAGGTTGTGGTTATCCATTAAAGTTACTAATAACTATTTTCTTGAACGAGAATGTTAATCATTCTCTTGCCTAGTTAGGCAGGCGACCGTTTTCTTTACCTGTTAAACGGTACAGATAAGCAAAATTTTGTTTGTTACTGTTCAAATATTCCCGTAATTCTTACTTTCACTTCCGATAAGCCACCTCCGTTAGGTACACCACGGACAACACAACAAAATTCCTCTCAGAGGGTAACACTGCTCTGTTGCGTTATACCATAATTGCTTCAATAAGATTGTTTTATTTCACAACCTGCTTTAAGGTTATGGTACAGCAGCAGCAGACGCTAGTGTTATATGATGAACTGAGATGTTAAGTCCCAACCGGTTGACGACAGGACGGCCGATGACACAGGAAACATGAATGACACAGGGTCACCCTCACCTGTTGCTTTCCCCGACTTCGACGCCGCTCTTTCCAATTCCCGTGGCAAACAGATCTCGAGGATAGTTACCGCAGCGATACACAACAGGAAATGACTGCAGATTCAACTCTGCTCACTCAGTTTGCAAGTACCCTACTGCAGCCACGGTTAACTGACGGACCTTGGACGGGCGGCATTAATAAAGATTCTACAACCGCTGCGGCGGATTAGGAGATGGCTCCGGTCGAAAACACCTGGGGCCCTCTTTAATAGCAGAAAACGTAGGTAGGAACATAGCCTGCAAATGACAGGCCACTACATTTACTGCGACAAGGTGGTCTCCATTGCAGGAGATAATCTACAGACCCATCGCTTAGCAACCATCTACGTTAAAATGGTTCAAATGGCTCTGAGCACTATGGGACTCAACTGCTGTGGTCATTAGTCCCCTAGAACTTAGAACTACTTAAACCTAACTAACCTAAGGACATCACACACATCCATGCCCGAGGCAGGATTCGAACCTGCGACCGTAGCACATCTACGTTAACACCATTCAGACACGTAAGAAGTTGTCGTTGCTCCAAGACATAGTCAGTGAAGCAGACATTGATACTGTCTTTCTCCAACAGGTGTACGTAGATGATTTACCAGGTATGAACGGTTCTATGAAAAAGTACCATAGCTTCAAGCACTGAGAGAAAGAACTGAAGTTGAAATCGTTACAAGAACAGAAATCTGGCTGAAGCCGGTGATAAATTCTGTCGCAATTTTTACAGAGGCGCGAACCGTGTTCAGAAAGGATAGATTAAATAAAGTAGGAGGTGGTGTGGTTGTTTCTGTT
Source organism: Schistocerca gregaria (assembly GCF_023897955.1). Lineage (NCBI taxonomy): Eukaryota > Metazoa > Arthropoda > Insecta > Orthoptera > Acrididae > Schistocerca > Schistocerca gregaria. Next base: position 454,547,926 of record NC_064926.1, on the reverse strand, counting down.
GGTAGTAGTTTATCTTGTAGTGAAGTTGAAATAGATAGTTCCTCTACTATGGGTAGAGGTTATACTCAACAGCCGTACCAAAATAATAATTGGCTCCTTCTACCGACCCCCCCCCCCCCCCAACTCAGATGATATAATAGGTGAACAGTTCAAAGAAAACTTGATTCTCATTACAATTAAGTACCCCACTAATACAGTTATAGTTGGTGGAGACTTCAATCTACCCTCGATTTGTTGGCGAAAATACATGATCAAAGCCGGTGGCAGACAGAAAACATCTTCCATAATTGTACTAAATGCTTTCTCTGAGAATTAGTTTGAACAATTAGTTCATAAGCCCACACGAATTGTAAATGTTTGCGAAAATACACTTGCCCTTTTAGCCATAAATAATACTGATCTAATACAGAGCGTCATGACGGATACAGGGATTAGTGAAAACAAGGTCATTGTTGCGAGGCTCAAAACCATATCAACCAAAACCACTAAAATTAATCGCAAAATATATCTCTTTAAAACAGCAGATAGAAATTCGCTTGATGCCTTCTTATAAGAGAGCATCCATTCCTTCCAAGCTAATCATGTAAATGTAGACTAGATATGGCTCACATTCAAAGATACAGTATCGAAAGCAATAGATAGTTTCATACCGCATAAGTTAATAAGAGACAGGACTGTTCCACCATGGTACACAAAACACGTCAGAACACTGTTTAGTGGGGACGTCAATGCGAGATGGTTTTAATAGTTTTCACAATGAAACATTGTCTAAAAATATGGTAGAAACCCCTAAGAGATTCTGCCCGTATGTGGAGTACACCAGTGGCAAAAAACAGTCAATACGGACACTGTTGCGCGATGGAAATGTCACAGATGATGGTGCCACTAAAGCGGAGTTACTAAATACAGTTTTCCGTAGTTTCTTCACGAAAAAAGACGAAGTAAATATTCCAGAATTCGAAACCAAAACTTATGTTAGCATGAGTAACATAAAATTAGACATCATAGGTGTTGCAAAACGAATCACTTTAGAAAGGGAAGTCTTCCTGTTCAGATGGTATACCAATCAGGTTCCTTTCAGAGTATGCAGACACAATAGCGCCTTTCTTAGCAATAATAAACGACCGCTCACTTGACGAAAGGTCTGCTCCTAAAGACTGGTAAGTAGCACTGGTCATACCAATATTCAAGAAAGGAAATAGGAGTAACCCATTGGATTACAGAGCCATATCACTGACCTCAATTTGCAGTAGGATTGGAGCATATACTGTACTCGACCATTATGAATCACGTTGATGAAAACGACTTATTGATAAATAACCAACACGGATTCCGAAAATACCGTTTTTATTGTGCAAAGCAGCTAGCTCTTTATTTCCATGAAGTAATGAGTGCTGTCGACAGGGGCTCTCAGATCGATTCCATTTTCCTAGATTTCCAGAAGGCTTTTGATACCGTTCCTCACAAGCGACTGTTAATCAAATTGCATGCACACGGAGTATCATCTCAGTTGTGTTACTAGATTCGTGATTTCCTCTCAGAGAGGTCACAGTTCGTAGTGACAGACGGTAAATCATCAAGTAGAACGGAAGTGATATCTGGCATTCCGTAAGATAGGTCGGCCCTCTACTGTTCCTGATTTGAATAAATGATCTAGGTGATAGTCTGAGCATCACCCTTAGATTGTTTTCAGATGACGCTGTAATTTGCCGTCTAGTAAATTCATCAAACGATCGATTACAATTACTAAGTGACCTAGAGAGAATTTGTGGATGGCGCGCAAAGTGGCAATTGTCACTAAACAAAGAAAAATGCAAGGTCATCCACATGGGTAGTAAAAGAAATCCGATACATTTGGGTATACGATAAATCTCACAAATCTAAGGGCTGTCAATTCGACTAAATACATAGGAATTACATATACGAACAACCTAAACTGGAAAGACATAGACAATACTGTGGCGAAGGCGAAACAAAGACTGCGCTTTGTTCTCAGAACACTTAGATGACGCTACAAACCCAGTAAAGAGACAGTCTACATTAAACTTGTCCGTCCTCTGCTGGAATGATGCTGTGCGTTCTGGGATCCTTGTCAGGTAGGATTGATGCAGGACATCAAAAATGTGCAAAGAAGGGCAGCTCGTTTCGTGTTATCGCGCAATGGGGGTGAGATTGTCACTGATATGATACGTATGGTGGGGTGGCAGTCACTGAAACAAAGGCGGTTTTCTTTGTGGCGACATCTATTTACGAAATTTCAATCACCAACTTTCTCTTCCAAATGCCAAAATATTTTGTTGACACTCCCTACATAGGGAGTAATGATCATCATAAGAAAAAAAGAGAAATTAGAACTCGAACGGAAATATTTAGGTGTTCCTTTATCCCACGAGCCATTCGAGAGTGGAATGGTAGAGAAGTAATAGGAAAATGGTCCGATGAGCCCTCTGCCAGGCACTTAAGTGTGAATTGCAGAGTAACTATGTAGATGTAGATGTGTACTACGCCTCGCCAACTAACAGTGGTGTCACAGCTTTCCTCAGGGAGGGCCTGAAGGAGGACGAAGTACGATGGTTCCTTGACTCTAGAGGAATGTCTGTAATAGTGCTAGGCGTCCAGTTTACAAATGTATACACCCCCTCCGGAACGAGATGACGCTGCGACCGATCGCTGTTCTTCGTGGAAGGAGAAGCATCGCTCTTTCACGGCAGGAACTACGACATGGTGTTAGGGGGGCCATTTCATAGCGTCCAGGCGCTTAAGGATCATCTACCGCAGCATTTACAGCGCAAGGAACCTGGAACACTCAACAGAGTTCTCCAACTGATAGATAGATGGGAACGCCTCCATGAAAGTCGGTCGGGATTTACTCATTTTACTAGTCACTCATCTAGTGGCACAGATAGGATTTAGAGTCTTCCGTTCTCTCTCGGCAGCAGTGAGAGAAGCGAAGGTGTGCCCTATAGCACTTTCGAATCATGAGGCCTATATACGGCCGTCACCTTCGTCTCCAATTGGTGTGGCACAGTAAACATCCCAGGAAATTAAACCTCTCTCGTCTCCCTTCTCCGGACTGTCGGCGCGCCATCGAGAACACATGGAGTTCGTTCGCTCGCCGCCTCCCAACGTATCCTACACCAATCCAATGGTGGTTCAAGAGCATTGATTAGGTACGGTTGCGAGACTGTTGCTTGCAGGCGGCGCCCTTAGATTTTTACTTTACCGTCCTTCGTGAATGTGAGTCCCTGCGACCCACGTCGGAACGACAGATGACAGTACAACAACGTGCGAGGCCACAGATCGTGCGCCGACACCTCGAAGGGGTGATTTTCCGAGCGGGAACACACAGTAATGGATCGACGCACCTTGTATCACGTCAATCGAGTACGTAAACTACGATGAAGAGCGCTGGTGCTGTCAATGACTACTGCTGACGGCCGTCGCCTCACTACGCAACGCTGTATTTGGTGCCGCCTTCTTAGGCCATTACGCATGACTTTATTCGGCTCAATATTCTGATCCTATGACGAAGACAGCAGCCTCACGATAGGCTTTCGGCACTGTTCCACACGACTTCAAAACTGACTTATTAGACGAAATTATGGAAGAAGAAGTTATCTATGCCATACGTAAATTAGCGTCGAACAAGTCTCCTGGCACCGACAGACTCCCTGTGGATCTTTTGAGATGTTATCCTTATTTACTGGCTCCCAATGTGACGTACATCTGTCGGGAGCTTACATGCCCTGCGGTGCCGCTCCCCGCAGCCTTCGTCGAAGGAATATTACACCTGGCCACAGACCGACAGGTAGCACTCGAGTACCGCCCGCTGACACTCCTTAGCTATGACATGACGATATTCACCAGACTGTTAGCGACCCGTACACGACTGATCCTGCCTCACGTCATCTAACCACATCAGGCTTATCTAGAGGGCATCAATAACCTCTGCACAGCACTGTGTCGATCTCGCATCTCTGGAGCGCTGACATCACTAGGTTTCAGCCTATGCTTTTGATCGGGTGGATCACATGTACCTGGCGTCCTTCCGCCAACACAAGCACGAGTAGTAGACGGAGTGATGCGCCTCCCCAGGGGGCGATCACCATGGTCCTCGTGAACGGACGTCTCACGCAACCTCTCCCGATTTCCAAATCGGTGCGTGAAGGCTGCCCCTTCTCGACCTTGCTCTACTTCCTGGCACTTAACGCCCTCCTTGGAAGGCTCCGTCAATGCTTCGTCGGACCAACGTTTCGTAGCTTCACATTTCGCTGTACAGCATACATAAACGACCTGGTTCTCGTGCTCCGAAAGGGTGACTGTGTAACCAATGCACTAAATTCTGGGTAACCAGAATAGAATAATGATTGGATACTTCTCCCGACCTCCCAACAATTGCTGAAAGGTTTAGAGAACCGAGCGGAGTGGCCGCGCGGTTTGAGGCTCCATATCGCGGACTGCGCGGCCCCTCACTCCGGAGATTCGAGTCCTCCCTCTGGCATGGGTGTGTGAGTTGTTCGTATCAAAAGTTAGTTTGAGTTAGGTTAAATAGGTGTAAATCTAGGGACCGATGACCTGAGCAGTTTGGTCCCTCAGGAATTCATATACATCTGAACTCTCTTTTGGAAGGTTCAAAGAAACTTGAGTTCAATTTCAAACACGTACCCGACTCACACAATTACAGTTGGTGGCGACTTTAATTTACCCTCGATATACTATGCCATCAAAAGTATCAGGACACCCCAAAAACATACGTTTGGCATATTAGGTGCATTGTGCTGCCATCTACTTCAAAGTACTCCGTATCAGCGACTTCAGTAGTCATTACACATCGTGAGATAGCTCAATGGGGCGCTCCGCGAAACGCACGGACTTCGAACGTGGTCAGGTGTCACTTGCGTCATACGTCTGTACGCAAGATTCCCACTCTCCTAAACATCCCTACGTCCCTTTTTCCGATGTGATAGTGAAGTGGATACGTGAAGGGACACGTACAGCACAAAAGCGTACAGGCCGACCTCGTCTGTTAACTAACAGACACCGACGACAGTGGAAGACGGTTGTAATGTGTAATAGGCAGACGTCTATCCAGACCATCACACAGGAATTCCAAACAGCATCAGGATCCAATGCAAGTACTATGACAGTTAGGCGGGAGGTGAGAAAACGTAGATTTCATGGTGCAGCGGCTGCACATAAGCCACAAATCACGCCGGTAAATGCCAAACGACGTCTCGCGTGATGTAAGGAGCGTAAACATTGGACGATTGAACAGTAAAACACCTTGTGTGGAGTGACGAATCACGGTAACAATACGGCGATCCGACGGCATAGTGTGGGTATGGAAAATGCCCGGTGAACGTCATCTGCGAGCGTTTGTAGTGCCAACAGTAAAATTCGGAGGCGGTGGTGTTCTGGCGTGGTCGTGTTTACCATGGAGGTGGCTTGCACCACTTGTTGTTTTGCGTGGCACTGTCACAGCACAGGCCTTCTTGTTGTTTTAAGCACCTTCTTGCTTCCCATTGTTGAAGAACAACTCGGGGATGGCAATTGCATTTACAACTACGTTAATTAGATGTGCTTTCCGTCGCTGTGCAGGATGCAAAATATTGTATAGTAATATCCTTTCTTCGGCTACGTCTTTTGGTCGAAATTGAACACAGACTCTCTAGGATTGCGTTTCCCGCATGTCAGTGACTTCATCTTTAAAATACTTGAGCTTCCCATATGATGAAGCGTCTAGGACGTTAACTCTTTGATAAAGGACCCTTATATACTGACAGTAAAACTCTATGCTCTATTTTGGCCACAACCGTTATCTTCGACCGTAATGTTTCACTATTGACTGAAGCTTAGGGCTCGCGTAGCGAATACACCATGTCAAAGAGTCGGGTGATGGTGTCATTTAGAAGAATTTGATCCCAGTTGAGTCTTATTTCACTACCAAGCTCGGGGTGCTGCTGGAGGCAGGCGAAGCCACAAGATACCTGTTGTCATTGAAGATATATAAAATAGGGATATGCACAGCGGTCAGGAAAGCAGACTGACGTTATGTGAGGTGGTTGAAGAGCGAGAGAGGCGAACTTCCTATCAAGCCTGCTTGCTACACAGTTGGACAAACAGGTAAATACGACGCAGTGGGGTGTAGCTGTTCTCAAGATGAAGACCGATGGCTAGAGTTTCCAGTTCGTGACAGTTCGTGAAGTTGAGCGGCTGATCCTTAGAATGGATGACGTAGTTGTAGTCTTCAGCAATGAGCAAAGGGCCACCGTTGGTACCGATGAGACGAGGAAGCTCTTCTTTAAAAAGCAGGGAAAGCTCGTGTCGTTTGGTAGAGCCTGATGGAGCACAGAGGTTTATTATCTGTTTTCCGTTGTCGGTGCATGAGATGCCTCGACCATTAATAGGAGGCTGAACACTATTAAAGGGAATGCCGCCACGCATCAGCATTGCAGTTCCTTTAGAATTTTCACTACTCGCATTAAAAAAAGGCAGTATAACCTGCAATAGTAATATCTGTAATGGTAACTTCCTGAAGAAGAGCAATATCGAGAGCAGTGCCGTACATAAAGTCTGCAAGAGCACGGATTTTATGGCCACACGTAATCCGGTGAATATTGATTCTAGTGATATTATAACTCTGGTCCTGCATTTGGGGGCTGTAGCTGCATTGGAGCATGCGGTGGCGTTTCCGTCTCGACTTCCGCCCAGCAGAGCGATGTTTCGGACGTAACGGGCGGGTCTTCTTTCGTGGCTGTAGCCCTAATAGCGACACCAGGTGTTGATTCCGACGCTGTTGCAACACCCTTAATGGACGCTACCGTTTTCAATAGAGTCCGTTTTAGTTTTTCAGCTTTCTTCTGTACTCCGGAAAGCGCCACGCAATTTTTTTTTCTTTGCGGGTGACGGATGTAAGGTGCCTCCCTTCCTTTTGCCATTCGTGCTCTTGTTATGTTGCTGTTTGGGCTACATTTCGTCGTCAGAACACTGAGTGGAGCTTGCGGCGGTTAGGACGGTACTGTCATTCCTTCCGACCAGAATTACATTGCTAGTTTCGCCGGGAATATCGATGCCTAATGAGTGGCAGAAGTAACCGTTTCGGCAGAGAGGGTGCTTGCAGTAAGGCATGAGGTGTGAAACGCAGCTTCCACGTCGTGTGAGGTCGCCTCCTCTGTCACCAAAGCTTTCTCAGATTCACGGGTGTAGTCCTCGGCACGGCCAACTGCAGCTCTCGGCTCGGTATGCTGAGCGACAGCTGTGGGGTTTGCGTCAGCCAAAACATTGCGAGAGAGCGCGGCAGCGGACCTGTTTGCTGGCGCAGCGGCCGGAACTTAACGACAAAATCCCATACACAATTGTACGATTCCCTGCTATGGCTCTGTGTGTCAGAAGACGAGGGTGGGTTATGTAAAGACGAGGGTGGGTTATGTACTCAGCTACGACAAATAGTCAAGACACCTGCACCTATAGTGTGGGTAAGTTTCAGTCCGTAGCCAGCCGGGGTGGCCGAGCGGTTCTAGGCGCTACAGTCTGCGACCTCGCGACCGCTACGGTCGCAGGTTCGAATCCTGCCTCGGGCATGGATGTGTGTGATGTCCTTAGGTTAGTTAGGTTTAAGTAGTTCTACGTTCTAGGGGACTGATGACCTCAGCAGTTAAGTCCCATAGTGCTCAGAGCCATTTGAACCATTTTTTCAATCCGTAGGAGACCTTGTCCTTGAGCTAAGACAGACTGTAGAAACTATAGTACATAACTGGTGGCATTACGTGCAACTTCAAGCGATAATAATGAAGGAACAGCTTATTTTAAAAACCAGCTGACCATATTGTAAAACTTCCTCATACTGACGTTTCATATTTGCAATACTACTTGTTACAAAGTACTTTTCGAACAATTGGTATGTATGGTCATTATGCTGTCTACCTCGTTACTAGTATCACGTAACTGGACATCTAACGAAAAATAACAAGTTTTTACTCAAAACTGAAGTACTTGCAGTGCTGGATATTAAAATCACGGGATATTGATACCAATATCGCAACCTCGACTTACGGAGTTTCAACGACTCTCACGCGGCGGTAAGTTCACCGTAACGCCTGAAATAAGTGCTTCCTTGTTTTACACAGCTGTATAAATAAATAACGTAACATCTGTTCTCTTAAATCAGATATTGAACAATCTCACTGTTAAAAGCATATACAGGGTGAGTAAAGTAACGTTACCGCTGGATATATTTCGTAAACCACATCAAATACTGACGAACCGATTCCACAGAACGAACGTGAGGAGAGGGACTAGTGTAATTGTTTAATACAAACCGTACAAAAATGCACGGAAGTATGTTTTTTAACACAAACCTACGTTTTTTAAATGGAACCACGTTAGTTTTGTTAGCACATCTGAACATATAAACAAATACGTAATCAATGCCGTTTGTTGCATTGTAAAATGTTAATTGCATTCGGCGATATTGTAACCTAATGTTGACGCTTGAAACCTCCGACGTACAGCTGCGTGTTGTAACAAACACGGGCCACGGTCGGCGAGCAGCATCTGCAGGGACATGTTTACGATGACGACCGTGTTTACGAGTGTGGCTGTAGTGCACTGCTGTCGTTTGGTCGAGCTGTCGCAGTGTCCGCATGTAGCGCTTGCTGCTATTGTTATTCTGCATTCATCTCCGCACTCAGACCAACTGTAGTACACCGTGTTACCAGACGTCTGTGATAGTGTAGTGTTGTAGGAACTGTGACCATGGTGTATTCGAACTCTGAAAAGGCGGAGATGATACTCATCTATGGCGAGTGTCGACGAAATGCAGCTGAAGCCTGCAGAGTGTATGCAGAACGGTACCCGGACAGAGAGCATCCAACGTGCCGCACATTGCAAAACATCTACCGCCAACTGTATGCAACAGGTATGGTCGTAGCACGCAAATGTGTCCGTAACAGGCCCGTCACAGGAGAAGCGGGTGCCGTTGGTGTGTTAGCTGCTGTTGTCATGAACCCACACATGAGTACACGGGACATTGCGAGAGCCCGTGGACTAAGACAAAGTAGTGTCATGCGCATACTGCATCGTCACAGCTTTCACCCGTTTCATGTGTAGCTACATCAGCAATTACATGGTGGTGACTTTAATCATCGAGTGCAATTCTGTCAATGGGCATTAACAGAGAATGCGTTGCAGCTCTACCTGTTTACCGATAAGGCGGGTTTCACAAAGCACAGGGCAGTGAATCTACGGAACATGCATTACTGGTCCGTGGACAATCCTCGCTGGCTCAGACAGGTAGAGAGACAACGACCGTGGACTGTAAATGTATGGTGCGGAATCATTGGCGACCACCTCATTGGTCCTCACTTCATTGCAGGGGCCCAAACAGCTGCAACATACATCGCGTTTCTACAGAATTATCTGCCAACGTTGCTCGAAAATGTCCCACTGGAAACGCGTCGACGTATGTGGTATCATCATAATGGTGCACTTGCACATTCCGCAATTAACGCTAGGCTGACCCTTGACAGGATGTTCGACGGCCGTTTCATAGGACGTGGAGGACACATAAATTGGCCAGCCCGTTCTCCTGATCTTACACCTCAGGACTTCTTTCTGTGGGGTACCTTAAAGGAGAATGTGTACAGTGATGTGCCTAAAACCCCAGAGGATATGAAACAACGTATTGTGGCAGCCTGCGGCGATATTACACCAGATGTTCTGCGGCGTGTACGACATTCATTACGCCAGAGATCGCAATTGTGTGCAGCAAATGATGGCCACCACATTGAACATCTATTGGCCTGACATGTCGGGACACACTCTATTCCACCCCGTAATTGAAAACGGAAACCACGTGTGTACGTGTACCTCACCCCTCATGGTAATGTACATGTGCGTCAGCGAAAAATACCAGTAAAAAGGTGTTAGCATGTGGACGTAATGTGCTGTTCCAGTCTCTTCTGTACCTGAGGTCCATCACCGTTCCCTTTGGATCCCTAAAATTCGGTGCTCTCCGATACACACGATCGAACAGCGGAGGAGTGGTACTCAAGCGTCAACTTTAGGTTACAATATCTCCGGATGTAATTAACATTTTACAATGCAACAAACGGCACTGATTACGTATTTGTTTATATGTTCAGATGTGCTAACAAAACTAACGGGGTTCCATTTAAAATAACGTAGGTTTGTGTTAAAAAACATACTTCCGTGCATTTTTCTATGGTTTGTATTAACCAATTACACCAGCCCCTCTCCTCACGTTCGGTCTGTGGAATCGATTCGTCAGTATTTGATGTGGTTTACGGAAAATATCAAGCGGTAATGTTAGGTGACTCACCCTGTATATTTCTCTTAAGAATACTCAGGCCCATTTTCGCTGTCTTCTCGGCAGATATTTTAAATTTAATCTTTCCGTTGTGTAGATGGAGTCGTCTCAAACAAATACCGCTCATGACATGATTCATGCGATGGCCAGTCTCAGCGGAAATCATCGGTTTGTTTCCCGTTCCTAACAAATTAATTTTAAAATGAAAGTTTATGTGGCCGTTTGACAGGGTGGTCCCAAATTAGTCTATTTCAACTTTCCTTTTATCGATATCTACTGACAGTTCCTGTAAAACAATAAGAATAATCCGAGAAGTAGAGCTGCTACTTGGTGGTAGCAGTCAGCGTGGGCCAGGGCAGCACGTGAGTAGCTGCTGGAGTACTGGCCGTTCATCGCACTTTACTGTCCTGTTAATAGATACTGGTAAAACGAATACCACGCTCCACTAATATGGGACCGCTCTGTTGAATGGCAGCATAAAATACAGCTTTAAAAATCATTTTCCTTTTAACGGGAAACAACAAGACGCTTCCCGTTGATGCTAGGAGTCGCATGGTGATGAGCAATAATCGTTTAGTCCAAGTCATGCCTCACACTGCAAAAATGAAATTGTGTTTATCTGCAGAAACAGCATAGAAAATGCTCCTGGAGGCTCTTAGGGGAAACACACGGTACATGGTGCCTGATAAACAGAGATAAGTCAGCAGAAGACACGGTTGGGTATCTTTGTAACTTCGCATGCGTACAAACTGTCGGCTGGTATGCAGATCATAACTGCAATTTTCTGTGACGGATGGAACGGGCACCAGAGTGCATTAGTGTCGTGTTATTTAGTGTTGTTAGTATTTCAGGCAATTCAGTTGAAGAGGAATGAACATCTCTAAAAAGGTCAATCACAGAAGTTGTAAAGAGAAAGGTAGGTAGAAACATGGTAACAGCGAGGCAACCATGGGTAACACAACAAATGCTTCAGTTGATGCCGTGAGAAGGAAGTACAAAAATGTTCAGGGACATTCAGGGATCGAGAAAGAAGTCACTTAGGAATGAAGTAAACAGAAAGCGCATCGAAGCTAAGGCGACAAGGCTACATGAAAAATACAAAATTGTTAAGACTTTTGTGGCCACTTTCTGACAAACTGCCTATTGGCTTCTGTCTTGGGTTCTTCGGCCGACGTTCATCTATTGATTTTCCTGACGTTTCGCCAGCACGAGTGGCTGGCATTGTCAAAGCTTCACCCATCATTGCCGGTGGTGAACTGGAGCCGAGCTCGCGGCCGCAGACTGTATGTACCTGGCGCGCCAACGTCCGAGGGCTTCCCCACGGTCATTTCCGGTGCGGTTCTCCTCTTGCTATCTGCGACGTTCGTTCGCTGCAGTACCGAAAACCAGGATTCGTTTACCTTAAGGCTTTCCTCTTTCCTGTTGAAACTCTTCACGTGTTTTCGTGTTTCTACAGCTTCTGTGAAGATGAAAAATGTTAAGAAATCGAAAAAGATATGATTGTTGGAAGGAGTGACTCAGCAGACAGAAAAGTGAAAAGAAGCTTCGGTGAAATAAAAGCAAACGTGGTAACATTAAGAGTGCTATGGCAATTCTATTGTTAAATTCAGAGAAGAGAGCGAATAGGCGGAAAAAGTACATTGAGGGTACCTATGAGTCGGAACGCTAGTATGATGACGTGACAGAAGAAGAAACAGGAGGCGACGGAGAGAAGATGGGGGAGCCAGTGTTGGAGTTTAAAAGAACTTGGGACGATCTAAGGTCAAATACGAGAAAACGGTAGACGACATTCCACTAGAATTTCTAAAATCACTGGGAGGGGGGGGGGGGGGGGGGAGGAAGTGGCAACAAAATGAATATTCACATTGGTGTGTAGAATATTGAGACTGGCAATATGCCCGCAAACTTTTGCAAAAATGTCATCCATACAACGCCGAAGATAGCAAGAACTGACAAGTCCGATAAAATCAGCTTAACAACTCATGCATCGAAGTTGATGAAAAGTATAATACACAAAATAATGGAAAAGAACATTGAAGCGTTGCTCTGACATTGCGTTTCATAATGGAAGCAAGAATGAAGAAAAATCAAGACACGTTCATAGAAATTGTCGACCTGGAAAACGTGTTCGACAATGTCAAATGGTGCAACACGTCCGAAATTCTGATAAAAATGGGGGTAAACTGTAGGGAAAGACAGGTAACGCATAATATGTAAAAGATCGAAGAGGAAACAATAAGACTGGAAGGTCAAGATTGAAGTGGTCGCATTAAAAAGGATGTAAGACAGGGATGTAGTCTTTCGTCCCCCAATTTCCACATCGAAGAATCAATGGCGGAAATTAAAAACTGGTTCATGAATGGGATTAAAATTCAAAGTGGAAAGATATCAATGATAAGATTTACTGACGACATTGCCATCCTGACTGAGGGTGAAGAAGAGTAACCCGATGTCTTGAATCGAATCAACAGTCTAGTGAGCACAGAATATGGACTGAGAGTACATCTAAGAAAGACGAATCTAACGAGACGTAGCTGAAATGAGAACAGCGAGAAACTTAATATAAAATAGACAAAGGTAAGGAATTCTGCTACGTAGGCAGCAAAACAAAACGGAAGACGACATAAAAAGCAGACTAGCAATTGTAAAATGAACATTCCTGGCCAACAGAAGTCTGCTACTACAGTGCGATTCTAATAACTGTATCGGTTTCCCGTGAATGGTGCGCCCAGCTTTCAGTAGCTGGTTCGCGGTGAAAGCGCCGCAACCGTCGCCGCTGCGCGCGTTATGCCGGTAGCAGCAGTTTTTGCTGGTAGGGACACAACTGCGATGCAGCCTGCCGTGTCCTTCCGCCCGCCGCGCCAGTCACACTGGCGCCAAACTGCTGGCCGTGACGGATTTTAACGAAGCGCGGCGGAAACCCATGACGTCTCACATCGGATTACTGCTGCCAGTCGAGGAATGCGCCGGACAAACGGATGAGGAACGTCGATGCGCTGGCACTGCGGCGGTTGGGGATCAAACGCGGAAGTCCAACAGCACCGCAGTGGCAAGCCGACGGCATGCGTGTCGTTTCATTTGCGTAACAAACAACGAAAGGAGTTAATCAGACGTTCCAGAATTGAGTAAGACTATAAATACAGTTGAAGAAGGTTCTCAACCACGTTCTTGACGTAGTCGGAAGATGCTATCCAACGAGAGTGTTGTGGAACGTCAGAACACTATGCAGCTGGGCTAAAGACTACTCATCAAACGATAATCAGTGACATCAATCGTCGAAAGTGAAAGGGAGGCCATACCTCTAGGAACTGTCGTATAGCGCTTTTCAGTTCAAAGGATGGTTGCATACAACCCTCCATGCTTTTCCATCCTGCGCAAGCCCCCTCATCTCCGGCAAGACTCTTCATCTCCGAATAACTATACATCCTACATTCTTTTGAACACACATACTGTATTCATCACTTGCTTTCTCTCTCTCTACAATTTTACCCCTCCACGTTTCCCGCCAGTACTAAACTGGTATTTCTTTGATGTCTCAGAATGTGTTGCAACAACCAATCCCTTCTTTTAATCAAGTTAAGCCACAAATTGCTTTTCTCCCCAGTTCTACTCAGTACCTGCTCACTCGTTACGTGATGGCTCAAATGGCTCTAAGCACTATGGGACTTGACATTTGAGGTCATCAGTCCTCTAGAGCCGGACGGGGTGGCCGAGCAGTTCTAGGTGCTACAGTCTGGAACCGCGCGACCGCTACGGTCGCAGGTTCGAATCCTGCCTTGGCCATAGATCTGTCTGATCTCCTTAAGTTAGTTAGGTTTAAGTAGTTCTAGGTTCTAGGGGACTGATGACCTTAGAAGTTAAGTCGCATAGTGCTCAGAGCCATGTGAACCATTTTTAGTCACCTAGACTTAGAACTACTTAAACCTAACTAATCTAAGGACATCACACACATACATGCCCGAGGCAGGATTCGAACCTGCGACCGTAGCAGCAGCGCGGTTCCGGACTCAACCCCTTAGAACCGCTTGGCCACAACGGCTGGCCGTTACGTGATCTACTCACCTATTCTTCAGCATTATCCTGGAGCACCACATTTCAAAAGCCTCTATTCTCTTCTTATCGGAACTATTTTTGTGTGTGTTTCACTTCTATACATAGCTACACTCCATAGATATTCTTTCAGCAAAAACTTCCTGGCACTCAAATCTATACTCAGTATTAACAAGTTTCTCTTCTTCAGAAACGCTTTTCTTGCCATTATCAGTCGTCATTTTATATCCTCTCTACCACGGTCATCATCAGTCATTTTGCTGCCCAAATAACAAAATTCAACTACCGCTTTAAGTGTCTCATTTCCTAATCTAATTCCCTCGGGATCACCTGATTCAACTAAATTTCGTTATTCTAGGTTTGCTTTTGTTAATATTTCTCTTATATCATCTTTCAAGATACTGTCCATTCCGTTCACCTGCTCTCCCAAGTCCTTTGCTGTCTGCGACAGAGTCACAGTGTCATCGGTGAACCTCAAAGTTTTCATTTCTTGTCGCTGAACTTTAAATCCTGCTACAAATTTTTCTTTGGTTTCCTTTACTGCTTTACTACAGATTGAATTATACCAGATATATGCTACAGCCCCGTCTCACACCCCTTTCAAACACAGCTTCTCTTTCGTGTCTTCGACTTTTATAACCGCCATTCGATTTCTGTATGACTTGTATATAATCCTTCATTCCCTGAATTTTACCCCTTCTATCTTCAGAATTGCAAAGAGTTTATTCTAGAAACCCCCCACCCCCAAAGCCTTAAATGTAGGTTTGTCTTTCGCAATACCATGGGAGGGGGGATCCTTTATGCCCATGCTTCGAACCTATTGTTATCAAGTTAGCTACTTCAGAAAATTATGTTTATTGTTGTTGATTTTAACTCTCAACATACTTTTTAAAGAGATACTGACATGTATGCAAGACCCTGAACATGGGCACATTGAATACGACATGCATTGCAAAAGTGCCACTTAGACTTAAGTTTTCAGGTTAATTTTATCTGAAAAATTTAAAATATATGTTGAGTCTGGTATAATAATTCATCAAAAATAATAAACTTTTTTTCAAAATTTTAAAACGTGAAGTAACTAACTAGATAAAAATATGTTCAGAAGGTGGGGATAAATGATGCCCCTCCCTCTTTGTATTGTGAGGGTTAAGATACCTCGTAGGATCAGTGTTGCCTCGCACATTCCTACAGTTCATCGGAATCCAAACCAAATCCGTTTGAAGCTTTACTACAGTAATGAATTAGACGTCATCTACACTTTTTACCCCTCAAACCTTTCTTTATTAGCAAATTAATTATTGTTTGTCGTTTCATAACGTGTCCTATCAACCTATAGCTTTATTTAATGAAGTTGAACCATAAAGCTGTTTTCTGGTAGATTTGATTCTGCAGTTCTTCACTAATTAACTGATCTACCTCTCTAACAGTCAGAATCCTTCTTTTAGATCACTTCTTAACATCTTCTGTTTTTTTTGTTTTTTGTTTTTTGTTTTTTTTTTCCCATCTGCGACTGCTTATTGACCACGTTCCACTCTCACGTAAAGCTACACTTAGGACAAAAATTTTCGGAAGATACTTCCTGATATTTAACATCATATCCACTGTTTCCTTTTTCAGAAAAACGTTTCTTGTTATATCCGCTCTGGATCTTAAATCCCCCGTTATCACCAGCTACTTTTCTGCTCAAATATAAGGGGCAGTCAAATGAAAACCGAATACCCACCACGACGGGACCATGTAACGGTTCCATTCAAAAGTAATCCCACGCGCTTTAAGACGTTTGTCCCACTTGAAGACAAGACGATGAGTTCCTGTTTCATAGAATGCCGTCGGCCGTCGACGGAATCACAACCGCACCCACTCTTGCACTTCCGCGTTTAGCTGAAATCGACGTTTAAGACGGTCTTTCTTCAGGTGAGCGAAGAAGTGAAAATCACTTGGTGAATTATCCAGACTATACGGACGATGTTGCAATGTTTCCCAACCATATCATTAAATTGTAGCCTTCGTCCGATTGGCAGTGTAGGGGCAGACGTTATCGTGCAATAGGATGATTCTGTCCAACGCCATTTCTGGGCTTTTTGATTTCATGGAGCGTCGCACTTTCGGCAACGTTTCTTCATAACGCTGCGCATTGATCATAGTTTCACGCTCGGGGAACTCACCGGGAAGACGTTTACTACAGTCTAAGAAGAAGGTCATCATAACCTTGCCGTGACTTGACTGGATTTATTTGGTGGGGGAGCTGTATGGGTATGGTACGTTTCCACCCTTAGGTTTGTTGTTTGACCTCGCGCTAGAAATGATGGTGGCCTGGAGAAACACGTGGGTGGACGTCGGTTTCGTCGGACGAGGAGGTGGAAGAGTCGGGTTGGTTGTGGATCCGTATTCTATGAAACTGAAGTTGATTGCCTGGTCTCCCAGTGGAACAAATGTCTTAACGCGTGTGGTGATTACTTTTGAATGAAACCATTCCATGGTCCCTTTGCGGCGGGTGTTCGGTTTTCATTTGACTGCCCCTCATAGCAACCCCCACCTACTACTTTCAGCTTCTCAATCTAACTTCCTCACCATCGCCGGACTTAATTGGACAACAATCCATTGCCTTTATTTTACTAGATTCTCACCTAACTTTCTAACCATTGCTAGACTTAATTAACATTCCACTGCCCATGTTTCGCTTTTACTGATGTTAATGGTATAATGACCCTTAAGTATGAGGTTCACTCCTTTCAATTGATCTTACAAGTCCTTTGCCGTCTCTGAAAGAAATACGTATTCTTGCTATCGAAATTCCCACTTACTTTTCTTCACTTCGTACTCAGTGTACAGCCTGGAGAACAAGGGGGGATAAGGATCGATACTGTTTGAAGTAAACAAGATATTTCAGTGGCAAATAAATAGCATCAGTCATCTTAAAAAGAGAACGTAATGTGATTTACTGTATACACAGCGATTCCCTAAATATGACTACTCGAAACTGGCAGCTATCGCCAGCTTGCCCACCTAAATGCGTACTTTACTTGCGCAGAACTGTTTACAGTATTAAGCAAACTACCTCCTATAATTAGAGGTGTTGGAGCAATTTTCAGTTAAGAACCTTAAACTGTGCTCTAATGAGACAAATAAGACAAGTTTTTATGGATACGAGTATTCTGACGCGATACAGGTCCCGATTGTTTAAATGGAAAAGCAGACACTTCTGTTAAATTCATCAAAAACTGTTTACTGACCAAAGAATGCCCCTTAGAACAGTGCTTCTGAGGATCTATGGCGCAGTGCGTGAAAATCACCTCACTTGGAAAAATATGTAGGCGTGATATTTCAAAGTGGCCTGAAGTGGAACAAACACTAAAAGTCTGTTGTAGTGAAGGCAAATGGTTCACTCAATTTATACGGAGAGCTATATAGAGAAGTGTAGAGTCCATAAAGGAGGTCGCCTACAGACCACTTGTGCTATACGCCCTGAGTAGTGTTCGAGTGATGGGGATTTCCACTTGCTCCAGTTAAGAGAAGATATCGAAGATATTCAGAAGCGTGCTGCTGGATTTGTTACCGGTAGGTTAGATAAACATGCGAGTATTACGGAAATGTTCCGATGCTCCGTGAACTCAGATGAGGGAAGAAGACGTTGTTTTCGCGAAATGTTATTGAGAACGTTTAGAAAAACGGCATTTCCATGAGACAGCAGCACATTCGTACTGCCACCAACACTCGTCTCGTGTACGGATAAGTGGAATCAGGGCTCGTACGGAAGCATATATGCAGTCGTTTCTCCCTCGCTGCATTTGCGAGTTGAACAGGAAAAGCAATGACTGGCAGTGGTAGATAGCGCTCTCCGCCATGCATCGTATGATAACTTCCAAAGTATTTTTGTAGGTTCAAATGCACAGGTAGGTACAGTTATCTTACTAGCGTACGTTTTTCATTGGAAAAGGAGGGACAAAAATAAGTCATAGATGTTGTGAGATACCTCCATGCACTGAATATTTAAATGAACGAATAGTCAAATGAAAACGAACAGCTAAATAAAAAGCTCTACATTGCTATCTATATCCATACATGTAAGACACCAGTACATGAGCAGGGAATGTACCTGTATGACCAGCAGTATGTGCAGAACATTGAGAAGAGAGTTAATGTCACGTGGCTTGTAATATAATGTCAGCCAACCTGATGGTATGGACAAACTTATGTCAGGAAAGTGAGATCGCGGGAACGTTGCTGACAAACCGACAACACTCAAATCACGTTATCGCAGCATAGTTGGCTCAAGTGTATTCGTACTTAGAAGATATTTACCGAAAACTCCTGCAGCAGTGGTTAAAGAGGGTTCACTGTGTTCGAAGTAGATAGGCATAATTTCGATCTTATACTCTACATGTAGTTTTCTTACACAATAAAACACTTATTCTTCCTAACTATGATTATTAATTTTGATACACAATACATATTCTGTAGCAAAAATCGTAGGTCCCCCAGGTTGTGACTGCATGAGGAATCAGAAGGCTGCGGTGCATACATTCGACGAATAAATATATGAATGGACTGCTTTCCAGTCTAGATGTCAGTCTATGACATATCGCCGAAAAAAACATCCACTTACGGTTTCTAAAGCAAAGACTTTCTGCAACAGAAAAACGTTGATTTGGAGATAAATTTTTACTGAGAGCCACATACATATCGCACAACGATCGGAAAATAACATAAATGGGATTGATACAAAGGTATACTATGTGATTGACAGCACCCGGACACCCCCAAAACATACGTTTTTCATATTAAGTGCATTGTGCTGCCACCTACTGGCAGGTACTCTCTATCAGCGACCTCAGTAGTCATTAGTCATCGTGAGAGAGCAGAAGGGACGCTCCGCGGATCTCACGGACTTCGAAAGTGGTCAGGTGATCAGGTGTCAGTTTTGTCACACGTCTGTATGCGAGATTTCCAGTCTCCTAAACATCCCTACGTCCACTGTTTCCGACGTGATAGTGAAGTGGAAACGTGAAAGGACACGTACAGCGCAAAAGCGTACACGTCGACCTCGTCTGATGACTGACATACACCGCCGACAGTTGAATAGGGTCGTAATGTGTAACAGGCAGACATTCATCCAGACCATCACACAGGAACTTTAGACTGCATCAGATTCTATTGAAAGTACTATGACAGTTAGCGGGAGGTGAGAAAACTTGGATTTCATAGTCGAGAGGATATTCATAAGCCACACATCACGCCGGCAAATGCCAAATGACGCCTCGCTTGGTGTAAGGAGCATAAACATTGGACGACTGAACAGTGGAAAAACATTGTGTGGAGTGACAAATCACGGTGCACAATGTGGCGATCCGACGGCAGGGTTTGGGTATGGCAAATGTCCGGTGAACAGCATCTGCCAGCGCGTGTAGTGCAAACAGTAAAATTCGGAGGCGGAGGCGTTATGGTGGGGTCGTGTTTTTCATGGAGGCGGCTTGCACCCTTTGTTGTTTTAAACAGGTTCTTGCTTCCCACTGTTGAAGACCAGTTTGTAGATGGCGAGTTCACCTTTCAACACGATTGAGCACCTGTTCATAACGCACGGCCGCTGGTGGAGTGGTTGCTCTACAATAACACCCCTGTAATGAACTGACCTGCACAGAGACCTGATCTGAGTGCTATAGAACACCTCTGGATGTTTTGGAACGCCGACTTCGTGCCAGGCCTCAGCGACCGACATGCATACCTCTCCTCGGTGCAGCACTCTGTGAATAATGGGTTGCCATTCCCCAAGAAATCTTCCAGCACCTGATTGAACGTATGCCTGGGAGAGTGGCAGCTGTCATCAAGGCTAAGGATGGACCAACACCATACTGAGTTCCATCATTACCGATGGAAGGCGCCACGAACTTGTAAGTCGTTTTCAGCCGGGTGTTCTGATATTTTTGATCATGTTCATGTGTGTGTGTGTGTGTGTGTGTGTGTGTGTGTGTGTGTGTGTGCGTCAATCTCCAGTTCAGTATGATGTAGAGATAATGGAATTGGTGCATGATTTATCCTATACCACGTGCAATAAGGCGTCCAGCTTTTTAGTTTGTAGGAGGTAGATGAAAACTTGTATTCAACCGTGGAACATATTATTTTAATTCAGAAACACATTGGGCATCTAGAAAATTTCTTATTTACAGATCCAGGAGACACGATAAAGACACTAAGTCATATTTGCGGCTTGGTATTAAAATCTTCGCCTGACTACATTGATTTCGGATGCCCACTCTTTCTATGAATTACTGTGGAAATTACAAAATAGAACTTCATAAGTTACCTCAAGATTCATTTCTCATCTTGAAAGAAGGAAAGAAGATTAGGGTTTAACATCATGTCATCGAAGAAATCATTAGAGACCGATCACAAGCTCAGATTGATGCAAACGGGGCCACGAAACCCTCCCGTAATTTAATGAAACGATTTGGGGAAGCTATGGAAAACTGTGAGAATTCTATATTTTCACACATTGCAATTATGGACTATCATTTGACACTTTTCTTAAGCTTATCCTTTCGTTTATCTGGACCTCAAAATGTAAAGGATCGTTAGACACAAGGCAATTGTATCTTACAGTAAAATATAATCTTTGCCTGTCATAAGAGGTTTATTATGGGGCTTGACGTTAGCGATATGCACACGCTGAGCTAAATACGCAGCCTGACAAAAAAAAAGGTCAAGCATACAGAAGGAGAGAGAGAGGTGAAATGAAAGTTTATCGGTTAAGAGGGTGTTTGACGGTATTCCACTGATTACAAAATCGAGTTAAATGTATGAGGAACTTGATAGCATGAGCCCACTAATTGGTATGACGTTGCACACTTCTGGCCTAGATGCATGCAGCGTTTCAGTTTGCCGTTGTATCCACTTCTGAATCTAGCTATCCCACAACTGTTGTAATTCGTTCTTCATATCCTGGATGTTGGGAACAGTATAGGCTTCACATCTAAGCTGGTACCACACATGTTCTGTTGGTGATGGATCTGGAGTTCTTGCTCGCTACAGGAGAACTTCAACATCACTGGGACAGTTCATAGACACACTTTCCATGGGTGAACGAGCAATTTTCTGTTAAAAAATAGTACCACTACACTTTGAAATGCGTAATAAAACATGAGAACGCAGGATGTCCATGACGTATCATTGAACAACCAGAGTTCCCTCACACACTACCAGCGGTGACCCGACGGTCCACTGTGCTATGACACCAGAGATGGGGCTGCTGTGCCTCTCCAACACATTGGAAGAATGGAATCTTTCCACAGGCTGCCGCCATACCCGTCGACGATGGTCATCCCGAGCAGTGGAGAACCGCGATTCATCACTGAATCCAATGTGACGCAATTTATTAGCAGTTCATACTTCTCGATGACGCCACCGCTCCAACATGAGACGGTAAGTTCCCCTCAAGCTGCTGCTAGTTTCCGACTGATGGTGTGGGATGGCACACACTGTATCAAAGTTCATTACCAGTTCTTAAATGGTATGAACCGATTGGAAGAGGTTACGACTTGTTTGGTGCACAATACAGCGATCAACCCTTCTGGCGGTCAGACGTGACTGGCCGTAACCTTGACGACGAGTATGCCTGCGCTCATATCCCCACACAGACCAACATGGCGTCACTGTCACAGCCTAATGTCCCACAAATTTAGGTATGGTGCGATTCAACCACTTAGGCAAATGGAGACTCACCGTGAAGCCCCTTCCACACTCTGTCAAGTGCTGTTAACACTGATTCACACGTATCTGTGTCCTTCACTGTCATCACTCAGCATCTGAAGCTGTTGACGCACCTTACATACACAGCAAGTCTTGGTAAAAACAATAACTACGAAGAATACTAATGTATACTGATGGTCATTCTACCTGACAGAGAGAACTGCAACTATAATCATTAACATATGAGACGACGTGTATGTTTATGAGGCCGCATTGATATTCGACCATGTCTTTTGTGGACTTTATTTCTTTTGTGGAGCAGTGTATTTTGTATCACACATAGCTGATCGGCGTAGCTCATGAGATGTAGACACGTTGAGCAGTGTGTTTCGGGCAGGAATAAAATTGCACACGTCTCAAAATTTTATTCAGTTTAATTATTGTCGTCTTTCACCTGCAGTGCACCAGTACTACAATTATGAATAAATTTATTCGTGTTGTGGCATACCGTATTTTTCTGAATCTAATGCAACATAATTTTTTTCAGGCAATACAACTGCAAGAAGAAATAACACCTCTGGTGAGGAGTATTTACTTGAAGTCGATTATGGCTTTTAGTGCACTACAATAGTACGCTTCTTGAGGAGCTCGCAAATTATTATTGCTCTAAGCCAGCTAATTAAATGCCTATACAAACGACGAATGACCTATGACGAAAGACTGGTCTAAGTAGTAGATGAGAAGAGGAATGATAAATCATTGTCGCTAATACTGAGCAGCTGTTACTTGGAACCTGTATCTGTATGACCAGGTGGGGACTGATCCCATCATCCCGTCGACTGCGGGTCCAGTCCCTCACTATTGGCCACCTCGTTCGGTTTTCTTCATCTTCCAGCAGACCAAGCGCCACGTCCTTAACGGAAATACCGTCCACTATAAGTTATAATCCAACCTTGCAGCAAGTTAGGTTAATGTACTTTATTTAGTTTTGGTGAGAAACTGAAGTGATGATCGGTCCTAATTGCTTAACTACCTATATAATCATACAGATTAGGTCTAATTACACAACTATATGCATAGGTTTTACATGTGATATAGCGGTAGCCGATACGGTAGCTCAGCGTGTTCGGACAGAGGGTTAGTTACTCTCTGTAACAAAAATCGGAGTGAATGGATCAACGAAGAACCTAAACGGGTGTTAAAATAAAAGGAGGGGGAAGGGGGGGGTACAAACTTAGATTATTAATCAAAATGTCATCGGTCCTGGGGCCGAAACCTGACACTGCTTAAATTTTGATTAATAATCAGCATTTGGCGGCAGAATACTTTCGGTACAAGAAATCAGCCGCAATCTGCCAACGGCCTTGTCAAAGATGGCGGAAGAGTGGACAGAGGTTAAGGACACTCTATCGGCCTTGGTGTGGCAAAAGGCACCAAAGGCGGATCAATCAGCAATGATCAACGGCATGAGGAAGCAGAAGGCACTGGAAACCATTGCATTAAAGACACATACTATGTATCCACAGGACATGGGGCCCTGTAACTGGAATAGATTCACAATGATCTCTCCATTGGGAAAAGATTCCGGAATAGCCCCCCATTCGGATCTCCGGGAGGGAACTGCCAAGAGGGAGATGACCATGAGAAAAAGATTAAAAAACCAACGAAAATACGAACTTCTACGAGTCTAGGTGTGGAATATCAGAAGTTTGAACGTGGTAGGTAAGCTCAAAACTCTGAAAAATGAAATGCAATATCTCAGTCTAGATATAGTAGGGGTCAGTGAAGTGAAATGAAAGGAAAGAAAACATAGATTTCTGGTCAGATGAGTTCAGGGTAATATCAACAGCAGCAGAAAATGGTGTAACGGAAGTGGGATTCGTTATGAATAGGAAAGTAGGCCAGAGAGTATCTCAATGACAGGGTTATTCTTATCAGAACCGACAACAAACCAACACCGACAGCGATGGTTCAGTCCAGCGCAGTCATGGACGAAACGTAAGGAGCAGAAAAAGTTCTTCAACTAGTAATAACGAATACTCTGTTCAATAATCAAAGGAGCATGAGGTATAATTGGAAAAGGCCGGGTAATACAGGAAAGATTAGTTTACGTCATGGTCAGCCAGAGATTCCGAAATCGGATACTGGACTGCTGGCGTACCAAGGAGCAAATATAGACTCAGATCACAACGTAGTAGTGATGAAGAGGAGACTGCAGTGGAAGAGATTAGTCAAGAAGAATCAATACGTACAGAAGTGGGATACGGAAATACTAAAGAATGACGAGATATGCTTGAAGTTCTCTCAGGCTATAGACACGGAAATGAGGAACAGCTCAGTAGACAGTACAGTTGCAGAGGAAGGGATATCTCTAAAAATGGCAAATCAGTTAAGTTGGAAGGGAAAACATAGGTGCAAAGAAGATAACTGCAACGAAATCACGGGTAACAGAAGAAATACTTCTGCTGATGTATGAAATACGAAAGTTCAAAACTCTTTAGAGAAATTGTGTGCGTGTGAAATCTTATGGGACTTAACTGCTAAGGTCATCAGTCCCTAAGCTTACACACTACTTAACCTAATTATCCTAAGGACAAACACACCCACCCATGCCCGAGGGAGGATTCGAACCTCCGCCGGGACCAGCCGCACAGTCCACGACTGGAGCGCCCCAGAGGGCTCGGCTAATCCCGTTTAGAGAAATTCACGAATACAGAAATACAAGTCACTAAGGAATGAAATCCCCCCCCCCCCCCCCCCATGAACCATGGACCTTGCCGTTGGTGGGGAGGCTTGTGTGCCTCAACAATACATATAGCCGTACCGTAGGTAAAACCACAACGGAGGGGTATCTGTTGAGAGGCCAGACAAACGTGTGGTTCCTGAAGAGGGGCAGCAGCCTTTCAGTAGTTGCAGGGGCAATAGTCTGGATGATTGACTGATCTGGCCTTGTAACACTAACCAAAATGGCCTTGCTCTTCTGGTACTGCGAATGGCTGAAAACAAGGGGAAACTACAGCCGTAATTTTTCCCGAGGGCTTGCAGCTTTACTGTATGATTAAGTGATGATGGCGTCCTCTTGGGTAAAATATTCCGGAGGTAAATTAGTCCCCCATTCGGATCTCCGGACGGGGACTAATCAAGAGGACGTTGTTCTCAGGAGAAAGAAAACTGGCGTTCTACGGATCGGAGCGTGGAATGTCAGATCCATTAACCGGAGAGGTAGGTTAGAAAATTTAAAAAGGGAAATGGATAGGTTAAAGTTAGATATAGTGGGAATTAGTGAAGTTCAGTAACAGGAGGAACAAGACTATTGGTCAGGTGAATACAGGGTTATAAATACAAAATCAAATAGGGGTAATGCAGGAGTAGGTTTAGTAATGAATAAAAAATAGGAGTGCGGGTAAGCTACAACAAACAGCACGGTGAACGCATTATTGTGGCCAAGATAGACACGAAGCCCACGCCTGCTACAGTAGTACAAGTTTATATGCCAACTAGCACTGCAGATGATGAAGAAATTGATGAAATGTGTGATGAAATAAAATAAATCATTCAGGTAGTGAAGGGAGAAGAAAATTTAATAGTTATGGGTGACTGGAATTCAAGAGTAGGAAAAGGGAGACAAGAAAACATAGTAGGTGAATATGGATTAGGTCTAAGAAATGAAAGAGGGAACCGACTGGTAGAATTTTGCACAAAGCATAACTTAATCATAGCTAACACTTGGTTTAAGAATCATGAAAGAAGGTTGTATACATGGAAGAACCCTGGAGATACAAAAACGTGTCAGATAGATTATATAATGGTAATACAGAGATTTAGGAACCAGGTATTAAATTGTAAGACATTTCCAAGGGCAGATGTGAACTCTGACCACAATCTATTGGTTATCAACTGTCGATTAAAAATGAAGAAACTGCAAAAAGGTGGGAATTTAAGGAAATGGGACCTGGATAAACTAACTAAACCAGAGGTTGTACAGAGTTTCAGGGAGAGCATAAGGGAACAATTCACAAGAATGGGGGGCAAAATAACAGTAAAACAAGAATGAATAGCTTTGAGGGATGAAATAGTGAAGGCAGCAGAGGATCAAATAGGTAAAAGATGAGGGATAGTAGAAACCCTCACTAGGGTTAAGATAGATACTACCTACAGGAAAATTAGAGAGACTTTTGGAGAAAGGAGAACCACTTGCATGAATATCAAGAGCTTTGATGGATACCCAGTTATAAGCAAAGAAGGGAAAGCAGAAAGGTGGAAGGAGTATATAGACGGTCTATACAAGGACGATGTACTTGAGGACAGTATAATGGAAATGGGAGAGAATGTAGATGAAGACGAAATGGGAGATATGATATTGCGTGAAGAGTTTGACAGAGTATTGAAAGACCTGAGTCGAAACAAGGTCCCGGGAGTAGACAACATTCCATTAGAACTACTGACAGCCTTGGGAGAGCAAGTCTTTACAAAACTCTACCATCTGGTGAGCAAGATGTACGAGACAGGTGAAATACCTTCAGACTTCAAGAAGAATATAATAATCGCAATCACAAAGAAATCAGGTGTTGACAGATGTGAAAATTACCGAACTATCAGTTTAATAAGTCACAGCTGCAAAATACTAATACGAATTCTTTACAGACGAATGGAAAAACTGATAGAAGCCGACCTCGGGGACGATCAGTTTGGAGTCCGTAGAAATGTTGAAACACGTGAGGCAATACTGACCCTACGACTTACCTTGGAAGAAAGATTAAGGAAAGACAAACCTACGTTTCTAGCACCTGTAGACTTAGAGAAAGCTTTTGACAATGTTGACTAGAATACTCTCTTTCAAATTCTGGAGGTGGCAGGGGTAAAATACGGAGAGCG
Source organism: Schistocerca gregaria (assembly GCF_023897955.1). Classification (NCBI taxonomy): domain Eukaryota; kingdom Metazoa; phylum Arthropoda; class Insecta; order Orthoptera; family Acrididae; genus Schistocerca; species Schistocerca gregaria. The sequence goes on along the minus strand of NC_064926.1, from coordinate 454,520,988 downwards.
AAAGGCTATTTACAACTTGTACAGAAAGCAGATGGCAGTTATAAGAGTCGAGGGGTATGAAAGGGAAGCGGTGGTTGGGAAGGGAGTGAGACAGGGTTATAGCCTATCCCCGATGATATTCATTCTACACTCCTGGAAATGGAAAAAAGAACATATTGACACCGGTGTGTCAGACCCACCATACGTGCTCCGGACACTGCGAGAGGGCTGTACAAGCAATGATCACACGCACGGCACAGCGGACACACCAGGAACCGCGGTGTTGGCCGTCGAATGGCGCTAGCTGCGCAGCATTTGTGCACCGCCGCCCTCAGTGTCAGCCAGTTTGCCGTGGCATACGGAGCTCCATCGCAGTCTTTAACACTGTTAGCATGCCGCGACAGCGTGGGCGTGAACCGTATATGCAGTTGACGGACTTTGAGCGAGGGCGTATAGTGGGCATGCGGGAGGCCGGGTGGACGTACCGCCGAATTGCTCAACACGTGGGGCATGAGGTCTCCGCAGTACATCGATGTTGTCGCCAGTGGTCGGCGGAAGGTGCACGAGCCCGTCGACCTGGGACCGTATCGCAGCAACGCACGGATGCACGCCAAGACCGTAGGATCCTACGCAGTGCCGTAGGGGACCGCGCCGCCACTTCCCAGCAAATTAGGGACACTGTTGCTCCTGGGGTATCGGCGAGGACCATTCGCAACAGTCTCCATGAAGCTGGACTACGGTCCCGCACACCGTTAGGCCGTCTTCCGCTCACGCCCCAGCATCGTGCAGCCCGCTTCCAGTGGTGTCGCGACAGGCGTGAATGGAGCGATGAGAGTCGCTTCTGCCTTGGTGCCAATGATGGTCGTATGCGTGTTTGGCGCCGTGCAGGTGAGCGCCACAATCAGGACTGCATACGACCGAGGCACACAGGGACAACACCCGGCATCGTGGTGTGGGGAGCGATCTCCTACACTGGCCGTACACCTCTGGTGATCGTCGAGGGGACACTGAATAGTGCACGGTACATCCAAACCGTCATCGAACCCATCGTTCTACCATTCCTAGACCGGCAAGGGAACTTGCTGTTCCAACAGGACAATGCACGTCCGCATGTATCCCGTGCCACCCAACTTGCTCTAGAAGGTGTAAGTCAACTACCCTGGCCAGCAAGATCTCCGGATCTGTCCCCCATTGAGCATGTTTGGGACTGGATGAAGCGTCGTCTCACGCGATCTGCACGTCCAGCACGAACGCTGGTTCAACTGAGGCGCCAGGTGGAAACGGCATGGCAAACCGTTCCACAGGACTACATTCAGGATCTCTACGATCGTCTCCATGGGAGAATAGCAGCCTGCATTGCTGTGAAAGGTGGATATACACTGTACTAGTGCCGACACTGTGCATGCTCTGTTGCCTGTGTCTATGTGCCTGTGGTTCTGTCAGTGTGATCATGTGATGTATCTGACCCCAGGAATGTGTCAATAAAGTTTCCCCTTCCTGGGACAATGAATTCACGGTGTTCTTATTTCAATTTCTAGGAGTGTATATATTGGGCAAGCAATAGAGGAAACAAAAGAAAAGTTCGTATCCACAGACTATCAATCACAAGCAATGGTTCCTGTCTTGTTCTTTTTTTTTTTTTTCAAGCAGTTTGATGCGGTGTTTTACATCTGTAACACATCCAAGCGCCGGCCGCGGTGGTCTCGCGGTTCTAGGCGCGCAGTCCGGAACCGTGCGACTGCTACGGTCGCAGGTTCGAATCCTGCCTCGTGCATGGATGTGTGTGATGTCCTTAGGTTAGTTCGGTTTAAGTAGTTCTAAGTTCTAGGGGACTAATGACCGCAGCAGTTGAGTCCCATAGTGCTCAGAGCCATTTGAACCGTTTTGAACATCCAAGCAGTGTATGACAGCAGCTTTGTACACATCCATATATTTTGTTTTTCTGCCACAACTTCGACTTCTGTGTCAGGTGCTAAACCGGGATTAACACATTTTGTTCTATTGTCTCTCACAGAAAGCTTGATATCGCATGATGTAGACTATGGTGCTCCCACAACACACACGATGGTATAAATGAAACACAGAGGCGATGTTCCTTATAGACCAAAAATGTGGAAGACATGGCAACATATGGAGACTAGGAGAGTTTGCAGTATTGTGAAGTGTTTCCAAACAGTTATCTGAAGGTGATGACATACATTTAATCTTATCTCCCACAGAGACGGGATAGCAGATGCGTCAGTGTTCCATTTCAAAGACACCAAGAGCATTGTTTACTCATTTTGCAGTCATGTACAAGAACACTGTTCCAGTGTTGACTATCCCCAGAAGGTGCTGTTCACAACACACATGGGATAGCAGAAGTAAAAAGAGGAACTGCTATTTTTTATGGCAAAAATATGGAGGGCATTGTAGGGAAATTGAAGTGGGACAATTCCTCAGCATTGAAGAACGTTTCCAAACAACTGTGTGAAGGTGGTGACCGTATGTTCCACAATGACAAGTAGCAGATGTCCAGTTTCCAGCCAAGGCTCTCTCGATCTCAAACAAGTGGTGTCATTTCATCATTACGTGGTAATAAACAATGTACCAGTGAACGGATGGGATATAAAAGGCGCCATCGATAGCGGACGATGTACTGTGATAAATACAGCAGTTGATGGCACAATTGGTTTTAGCAGGTTTACCACGGTAATTTGTATTGTGGCTAAACACCTTTCGCTATTATGCAAGTAGCATATACTAGATTGCTAATGCATAGATGACTGTGCAGTACATCAATTCTGTCATACATGCCAAAGTATACCAGACAGTGTACTGTTCCAGTGTAGTCAAGTTATCTATGTAGAACTGGCCCATCGATCATAGTGTGGAATTTACGATTACGACTGGCAATCTTTCCCTATGTGGATGGGAGTTTTCTCACATTCACAGGATAACGCCAGAGACTGAAAGAACTCCCTCTGCATTGTCCTTGACCAACCCTCCCTGCAGCACTATCGCTCTTTTAATCTGGAACTGACCAGAAGTAGGAAGGTTCTATGCACGCTACAGTCCACACCTTATGAAGGAACAGAGCGAGCTGAGTTTGTAATTTCTGTTCAGTGAAGACTGTTGCACACCATCTTACTTACGGTACCCATCCAAGTGCAAAAGATCTCTCCAGAAACATGGATGTCGAGGAGGTTAACTTCCCTTATTGCTGTATAGTAGACATGAGAGTATTGTGCTGATATAACGGACACTTAAGGAGAAACATGTGATTTATTCATATTGGAGCTCCAGACATATGGAGTTTGAAACACTTTATGTAAATCAACTGTGCTATCAATTCTGGAGTATTATTCCAGTGTCTGGAGTCAGCAGCAACAAGGTACCCTCAAGAGAGGAATGACTGTAGAGCATAAACACACACACTCCTAAGGCTATACGGTTTTGTACCTAACAGTGGTATACTGTTAAAGCCATATGGTTTCTGAAGTTTAATCATGTGGAATACATCATTCCTAATACTTTCATTCAGGACATATATGTCCAACATCTGAGATACAACCACTTTGAAAGTAGATGTCAGCACCTTCCAACAGTTGTATGTATACTTTCTCAATGCTGCAGAATTCTCCTATTTCAATATGCTGCGATAATCTTGGTCTCTTTGAAATGGAACACTGACACATCTGCTACCCTATCTCTGTGGAAGAGGAGATTAAATGTATATACCATCACCTACAGATAACTGTGTGGAAACATTTCACATTACTGCAAACTCTTTTAGTCTCCATATGTGGGCCTGTCTTCCACATTTTTGTCTATAAGAAACATCGCCTATGTGTTTTATTCCTACCATCATGTGTGCTGTGGGAGTAGAATAGCTTAAAGCATCCAATGTCTACCTTTCTGTGAGAGACTTTGGATCGAAACATGTTAATTTCAGTTTAGTACCTGACACAGAAGTGGAAGTCATTATAGAGAAACAAAATGTATGGCTGTGTACGAGGTGTAATCATTGCTTGGATGTGTTACAGCTGAAAAACAATGTATCAAACTGCTTACGAAATAACATCACAGGAACTGTCTCTTGTGACTGATAGTCTGTGGGATACGATCTTCCTGTGGTACAGGCAATAAAACCTTACACACATCTGCACAAGCCACTTCGATCACTGGCCACCTGCTCCAAAGAACCGATACATGTATATATAACATGTTTGATATCAACATGCGAACGGTATTTGCATTTCAATATATCAGAAGAAAGCAGTTGTTATATTATGAGTATGAAAGGAAAACATTAATAAAATTGAGAGGGGGCAACATGCACATGGCTACCACCCCATAATGTTTGATAAATTTATTTTATGAGATAAAATACGAACTGTTCCACTACTCATTCTCTTGTGAACTGTTTTGCGAATTAAATGGCTTTCGGCAGACAGTATCTATCGCCATCAAAGACGATCATATTCTGGCAAATAGCGCTTAAGAAGGAAGTAGAGACGAGACAGTCGGAAACTGGGTAGCGTAGTCCTCAGCATTGAAAATAAATTCACACGTTGTGTTCTCTTTCATAAGCTCCTACAGGTGAACCACGTAGATGGCTGGCATAATACCTCGAGTCTACTGCCTGCTCGTTGAATGGAAATGTGATTGAAGGACTATGTAGCGGTTGGTGTTAAGACCAGAAAATCATAATCTGTGAACTTCCAGTGTCGACTCCTCGAGAGCAGCCAGATAGTGTCTTATAAAGTCGTCCACCAGGAGACAATGGTGATTGTGACTTCTGAAATTTTCCCGGCGTATTTGTTCTTCTAATAATTTCCGGGTATGCAGCCGGATCCCGTCGACATTCTGCCACGATATTTCGGCCCAGAGACGTCCGGCCATCATCAGGTGAGTACACAACTACTGAAGAGCCCAGATGCAGTCGCGGTATTTATACCGATTCTCGCGCACGTGTTGACATGCGCGGCATAGCCGAGTTGTACGTGCTGCCCTCGGTGGTGAAAGTAAAAGATCATCTAGTCATTGAGTATCGAATGACGCTGTCTATTCCGCTGTGAATGTATAATTTTAATAACAGGATTCCAAGTTTTATCCAGTTGAAAGCCGTTGTCACGATTTATAAGATTATCGCAAGACGTATTTCCACTGATTCCTTGATTACAGAATCCCAAAATCCGGAAACTGGAGCTAAAATTTTTGTTCCATTGTATTCCATTGAATGTCCCAATGAAATACAATGCTCTGCTACTGCCGATTTTGACGGTTGCCGCAGACGGGTGTATCTTTCATGTTCTGTACATCGTTCATGGACAGTTCTTGTCGTCTGGCCAATATATGCAAAGTCACATTCACAGGGAATTTTGTAGACGCCTGCTTTCTTCAGTTGTAAATCGTCTTTAACGGATCCAACCAGGGCAAGGTTCTTTGCTGGTGGACGGAAGATAACCTTGATTTTATTCTTCTTCAATAGTCGGTCTATTTTCGACGACACATTCCCGGCGTATGGAAGAAACGCAGTTGATTTAAAGTCGTCATCAGCGTCCTCAGTGCGCTGCTTCTTGTTATGACAGTTGCGCATGGCCTTTCTTATTTGGCGTGAAGTGTAGCCATTCTCTTTAAAAACCTTCTCCAAGTGTTCTAATTCTGCGTGGAGGTTTTCATCGTCCGATATTACATGCGCTCGATGTATTAAGGTACTGAGAACACCGGCTGTTTGTGCTGGGTGGTGGCAGCTTGACGCCTGGAGATACAGATCTGTGTGAGTCGGTTTCCTGTACACAGAATGTCCTAATGACCCATCATTTTTACGGTATACTAGCACGTCTAGAAATGGTAAAGTGCCATCTTTTTCAATCTCCATCGTGAATTTGATGTTCTCATGTAAAGAATTTAAATGATGAAGGAATTTCTCCAGTTCCTGTCTGCCTTGAGGCCATACAACAAAAGTATCATCTACGTACCGCCAGAAGACCGTAGGCTTTAAGACAGCAGACTCAAGTGCTTTCTCCTCAAAGTCCTCCATAAAGAGATTAGCTACCACAGGGGACAAAGGGCTCCCCATGGCGACGCCGTCTGTTTGTTCAAAGAATTCGTCATTGAATAGAAAGTACGTTGAGGAGAGTATATGTTCAAACAAGGCCGTGGCAGAATGTCGACGGGATCCGGCTGCATACCCGGAAATTATTAGAAGAACAAATACGCCGGGAAAATTTCAGAAGTCACATCAAATACCTTTACGGGGAGGAGATGGTTCAGGATATCCACGTACTGGATAAATTACGTGAGAAAAGAGCCAGGTTGCTGTGTTCACTAAATTTTTTACTGAAATGTAGAAACAATAACTTGATTCCAACTTTCGCCAGAGTTGTTCATTTTATTAATAGTGTGGCCGCCAACAATATAAAACGCAAGGCGAGTCTGGCTTTATTAAGAGAACGAATCCGTTATACGCGTCGTGAGTTAGGCACTGTTGCCAGGAATTTATATTATTTACATCTGAAGATTGCAGCAAGATGTTCTTCCCTTAGCTGGGACTGGATTGACGGTGTATCCTGGGCCAAGGCAGACTGGGCTCACAGGAACAGTACGAACAGGCAAAGTGCGAAGTTTAGCCAACTCGTAACAAGAAAGCCGCAAGAAGCTATCTCTGGACGATCCGTGGTGAACCTTACGGAGAAATCATTTGACGATGCGACGATGTCAGTGCTTGCGAAAGGTTTAAACTTCGCCCCTACTCCTGTTTCACTGCCTTTAACGGATTTCATCAGTTCCATTGAGGAAGCCATTAGACGTCTCCCTGCGGATAATGCAGACGAAATTATACGTGAATCTTGCCGAACGTTGCTGAAATGTGCGCCACAACGGAGTAACATCTCGCCAGCTGAAAGAGCTGCTCTCCGCAGCCTCAGAGAAGATACTAGCACAGTCGTACTGCCTGCGGATAAGGGTAACGCCACAGTTCTTCTGAAAAGGGAAGCCTACAACGAGAAGATATATTGTCAGCTAAATGATTCCACGTACCGCAGAATTGAAAAGGACCCAACAAGCCGAATATCAAGGAAAACTGCTACCCTTTGAACGACTGTTCTCTACCTGAACAAATTATCAAGAGATTGAGACCACACAATGCAGTACCACCAAGACTCTACGGTCTTCCCAAGATACACAAGGATGGTGCCCCACTACGATTAATAGTGAGTAATATTGGTGCTGCCACCTATTCTACAGCAAAATATCTGGCCTCACTACTAAAGCCGTATGTGGGTAAGTGTTGCCACCATATACGTAATTCCGAGGATTTTGTCAGTCTCTTGAAGGAAGTTAAGCTTAGCTGCTCGGATTTATTAGTCAGCTTTGATGTGGTCTCACTGTTTACCAAAGTGCCTTTAATGGAATCGTTACATCTTATTGGTAACTTATTCAGTGCAGAAATGACGGCCTTGTTTGAACATATACTCTCCTCAACGTACTTTCTATTCAATGACGAATTCTTTGAACAAACAGACGGCGTCGCCATGGGGAGCCCTTTGTCCCCTGTGGTAGCTAATCTCTTTATGGAGGTCTTTGAGGAGAAAGCACTTGAGTCTGCTGTCTTAAGGCCTACGGTCTTCTGGCGGTACGTAGATGATACTTTTGTTGTATGGCCTCATGGCAGACAGGAACTGGAGAAATTCCTTCATCATTTAAACTCTTTACATGAGAACATCAAATTCACGATGGAGATTGAAAAAGATGGCACTTTACCATTTCTAGATGTGCTTGTATGCCGTAAAAATGATGGGTCATTAGGACATTCTGTGTACAGGAAACCGACTCACACAGATCTGTATCTCCAGGCGTCAAGCTGCCACCACCCAGCACAAACAGCCGGTGTTCTCAGTACCTTAATACATATTCTCCATTCCTATTGGGACATCATGAATAGAAAAAATTGTGGATGGGCGCTTGTGAATTTCGTCACAAAGACCTGATAGCAAGACGTGGGCAACTTGTAATCTTCACAATGTACAATCTGTCAAACAAATGTAGTAATGTACAATTTGAAAACAAGAGATACGCTATGAATACTAGAAACCTAGAACCAGACAGTTACTGAAAACTACAGTTAGCCACCAGTCCCTGAAAACATCAACAACAACTATCAGTCGCCCAGTTGTGTGGCAAGAACCAGCCGAAAATGCCGCGTGGAGATCACACGAATGTAACGCGTGGAGAAAGATGTCACGCTGTTTGAGCACAGGGTCACCGGTGACAGAAGCTCAGAACCAAAAATATTCATTTCCTAGCTATGCGATGAGAACATTGCAGAAAATTTAAACCCTCATTGCCAGGTCTTATGTTACGTTGTGGATGTTGTATACCACTAGTGAATGGATGTGCCAAGGTAGACGAAGAACAACAGAACACATCAAGTGAGAATAACATAAAGTAGCTTCAGAATAACCATATTAAAAGAACGTCCAGATCTGATATAAGAATGATAAAAAATACAGTAACAGTTTCTTATAAAGTGCAAGTCGTATCGTTCACGCTAGTTGTGGTCTCTGTGTCAAATATGCTGGTCTGATGATGTCCGTGATTGATGGACTCGTAATTACTTGATGATTTGGACGCGGTATGCGAGACAATGGCGTCCTACCGGTGACCCACGGATAAAGGCGACGTGAAGTCCACGCGCTCGTCGAGCGACCGTGTAGTGGTCGGCATTAATCCCAGACAACAGTGAACGGTGAACTTTCGATGTTGACTTCCCGACAGCGGCCGGGTAGCCCCCTATAAAGCCGTCTGGCAGAGAAGAATACCAGGAAACACTGAGGTGGGGGCACGTGACTCGCTGAGGTGGTATATGCCAAAGATAGTAGCGCCGGATATGGCAAGTGTAGTGCCACTGGTACCGTGACGCTTGCTGGGGTGTGGTCACTGCGGTTGTAAGCCGGCGTACAGGTACGACTATCAATCTACTGTATGGTTGTAGGCGACAGGCGAGGTTACAGTACAATTAATGATTGATATCCTTTCGATACTAACCACTGCTTGATCTCATACTCTTCTCATAACTCAACGTTACAAGTCGTTCTGCATGAATGACTGAACAAATAAAGTGTTACTCCTCTTATTCAAAGCCCTGACACGCTCCCTAGTCTCAGTAACTGTTCAATGTGTACGAGAACCGATATCATTTCTAATTTTACATTACTTCTATATACATCCCTGAAGTCTGTTGCACAAACTAGCATGAAGTTAACCAGCTAGAAAGTAATCCTCTCGTTGTCGCCTAGGATCCGGCACACTAATCACTTAATGTGACACTAAATGAAAATTAAAACCCGAACAGTGTCAGTTAAGGCGGATGTGCTAGACAGAAAATGTGATTTTGTGTCCCTTCAATTTAAGTATCAGCAAAGTTGTTACTCAGATGTCACTAATTTCAACAACAGTAGCATAAGACAATCTGTACTACCCACATCATTTTATGTGCGAGGTGCACCTTCAATTCATTTTCAACTGAAAGAGACAGAAATATGCAGTTTGTTTTAAAATACGCGTGCACTGGTTGTGAATGCGTGATACATATGACAGCTCTGTATGGCACACAGAACTCTAGCATCAGGGAGAGAGGGAGGGTGGTATTTGACGCTTCAGAAGACAACGTTTTGATTACAAGAATACTTTGTAACAAATTCTTTCCTCCATTTGCTTGGTGGGATACCAATTGGAACTCATCGCTAGTTGAGAGAGACCTGTGTTGATGGTGTCATTGACGTGACTACATCTACGTACATAAATAAACTTTCCGCCTACCACTGTACGGTGCGTACAGAGTGTGCGTTGTAGCAATATTAGTTATTTCCTTAACTGTCCCACCCGCAAACTGAGCGAGGAGGGACGAGTGTCTGAAAGCCTCTTTACGAGCCCTAATTTCTCGTGTCTTATCTTCACAGTCCTCGCACGAAATGTACGTTTAAGGCAGTAGAATTGTTCTAAAGTTGTCCTCAAATTCCGGCTCCAAATTTGCTCAATTGTGTCTGGTGTGGATCCCAAACACTCTAACAGTACTCATGAATGGGTATCATTAGCGTTCTATAAATGGTTCTGTGCAGTATGGGACTTAACATCTGAGGTCATCAGTCCCCTAGAACTTAGAACTACTTAAACCTAGCTAGCCTAAGAACATCACACACATCCATGCCCAAGACAGGATTCGAACCTGCGACCATAGCAGTCACGGGGTTCCGGACTGAAGCGCCTAGAAACGCTCGGCCACTACGGCCGGCAGCGTTCTCTCAATATAATAAACGAGCATTCGTCTTCTATGTAACCAACCTGGCGTGCTCATTCCATATAATATCGCTTTGCAACGTCACGCTTAGATATTTAATCAAAATGACTATGTCAAACTGCACCCTACTAACGCTGTATTCGAATGTTAGGACTGTTACTCCTACGCATCTGTATTAAATGTTAATATGTAAGTGGTCCTATCTCACTTCCCTAGGGCACTCCTGATGATACTCTTGTCTCTGATAATAGCCGCCGTCGAAGACCATATACTGTGTTCCATTACTTAAAAATTCTTTGAGCCATTCACATATCTGGGAACCTGAACCATGTGCTCTGACGTTCGTCAACAGTCTGCATTGAGGCTTTCGGGGAATCTGGGAGTGTGGAATCTGCCTGTTGCATCTACCCATTGCTTGTAGGATATTACGTGAAAGAAAGGCATTTCCCATTGGAAATGTTTTCTTAATCCATGTCAGTTTCTGGACAGAAGATTTTCTGTCTCAAGGATATGTATTTCATTGTGCTTTCGTGGACAATTCAAAAATGTCAGAACATAATGTGACAACAAACCAGGACAATCTCGACCGCACACCAGCTGGTCTGACGGCATGATTGAGTAGGGAAAGTTGTTTCGGAAGCTCACCGAATGCGTGGAACACATTGGTTCCAAGGCTGGCATTCTTGTAGGATCTTTGCTCACAATCCAACATACAGACCTGAAAAGACTAAAGATTTCTTCCAGGTGGATGCCACGAATACTGACAGATGACCACAAGGCTGCAGGTGTGGTATATTGCCAAGTAATGTTGATTCATGATGATTGCATGAGACTTCCCTTTCACCTATTGTAACAATGGATGTGATATGACCACCGTTTCTTAGTTCTGCAACAAAGCGCCAGTCAGCTCAATGGAAGCACACACATTCTTTGCCATCAAAAAAATTTCGGTTAAGTTCCAGTACTGAAAAAATATGATGGCTATGTACTGGACGTGAAGGGATAATTGGCCAGCTAGGCAATTTAATTATGTGAATGTATGGTGTCTGTTCTTCCGGACATTACTGAAAGAACAGACACCACACATTCATATAAACATGCCTTTGCTATATACCATGCCCATGTTTCATTGTAGGGATCTTACCCTTGTATTAAAAAACAATGGCTTCCTGAGAAGAGTTTAACAAAGTAAGATTACAGTAAATATTTACAGGAATTTCCCACCACCACCACTGTGTAACAGAATCGTAGGAATTTGAGCTTTATTTAATAACAAGCAAAGTACAGGAACATCTCACCCACGGTATGGATTCCAGTATGTTGGGTAGCTTCCATGCATGTCTACCACACAGACACCACTTCATACTAGCCCACCAACCACTTCCTCTTCGATTTCCGACACACGTCATGTCCGATTGCTACTACTGCTTCTTATTCGCATCTAAGAGTGCATCCAGCAGGCACTGCCCTTGAGATGATTTTTTTTAAAGCAAGGTGGGGGTGAGGGGAAGGTGTACAGTGGATACGTGAGCGAACAAAAGATGAGTATAGCGGCTGCATACACAGAACATCTAATGTGTGACCTGTTCATACTTGCTGCTAGCAATGAAACACCTGCTGCAAATGCTGGTAGTATTAAGAAACGAACGCAATAGTACTAAAAAGGGCCGTAATGATGCACCAAGCAAAGACTCTTAAACATACGTTAATAATCTGAGAGAACGATATGCAGAACTGCATTTAGTTACGAAACTCTTTCGAACAGAAGGCAAGATTGCGATGTACAACATTGCAATATCTGAGATACAGCCTCTCAATTCGAAAAGTGATGCGATATTAACATACTGGCTTGCATAACAAGAACAGGACAGTAGGCATTTTAGCGAATGGGAAGTCATATTAGGTTTGCCGGGGTCACTAGCGTCCACAGCGCAGCAAAATGCAGAAGCACAGGTACACTACACCGCACTCCATGGGGCCCCTTCCATTACATCCCAGAACAGGTAAGGCTGTGGCTCCAAGCATCCTCCCACCCTATACAACGCTTTAGCAGCTAAGAACGGATGCTGCCTATGACACTCTTGCTGTACATACATGCCACAACTCGTACATTCTATAATATATATAAAATGATACCTTAACCGACAGGAATGAATATTGTTAATGTTGTGGCATCTCAGTATACAATTATGATGTGTATCGAGCAATACCCACACTTTGGTTGCAAACGTTAGTAGTATGAAACTCCTGGAATTCACATAAAATTGAGGACCATTTTCGTAAAAAAAGTACATCTACTATGTTTTCGATTTTAATTGAATATTAATTAATATATTTTTAAATCAGAGGAATCGGCTACGCTAAATAAAATTTAACAAAACGTAATATATACCACATTAAATACACGTAAAATACTGCAAATGTTTGAGAAACGTAACTTCTACTGCAAGACAACTTTTCCAAAATTTAAAATCTGTATAATAAATAGTTTTACGTCAGATTTAAAGCAAGATTTACTGTGCTTTTCCGTGCTTGTAACTTGAGGGCTAATACACTCTATGAAATTCTTTAATTAAAACAACCAGTACCATCACTGAATGTTTTATTTGCCAACACAACGCACTCCTTTCAAAACTGTCTGTTGCGGAAATATTCTACTCACGATAGATCTGGTTATACGGTTCTACAGTAATTGAGGTAAGTGCATAAAATATTCGCCATTACGCATACACTTGAGAACGACAAACACTCGTACACCTGCCGAATTTCGTGTAGAGCCCCTGAGAACACGCAGAAGTGTCACAACATGACGTGTCGTGGACAAGACTAACGTCTGAAGTAGACCAAAAATGGTTCAAATGGCTCTGACCACTATCGGACTTAACATCTGAGGTCATCAGTCCCCTACACTTAGAACTACTTAAACCTAACTAGCCTAAGGACATCATACACATCCATATCCGAGGCTGGATTCGAACCTGCGACCGTAGCGATCGCGCAGTACCAAACTGAAGGGCCTAGAACCACTCGGGCACACCGGCCAGCTCTGACGTAGTGCTGGAGGGAAATGACACAATGTATTCTTCTCGGCTGTCCCTAAATCCGTAAGAGTACGACGGAGTGGAGATCTCTTCTGAATAGCACTTGTAACGCATCCCAGATATGATCGATAATGCTCATGTCTTGGAGGTTTGGTGGCCAGCGGAAGTGTTTAAACTCAGAAGAGTGTTACTGGAGTCACTCTGTCTCGATTATGGACGTGTGGAGTGTCGTATTGTCCTGCTGGAGTTTCCCAAGTCCGTCGGAATTCACAACGGACAGAAATCGATGCACGTGGTCACTCAGGATTCTTACATACATGTCGCCTGTCAGAATCGTATCTATACGTATCAGAAGTCTCATATCGCTCGTACTGCACACGTCCCACACCGTTACAGAGCCTCCACCAGCTTGAACAGTCCTCTGTTGACACGCAGGGTCTACGGATTCATGAGGTTGTCTCCATACCCGTGCACGTCCATCCGATCGATACAATCTGAAAAGAGACTCGTTCGACCAGGCAAAATGTTTCCAGTCATCAACAGTCCAATGACGGTATTGACGGGCCCAAGCGAGGCGTAAAGAATTGTGTCGTGCAGTCAGCAAGGGTACACGAGAAAGCGTTCGGCTTCGAAAGCCCATATCGATGATATTTCGTAGAACGGTTCTCAATCTGACACTTGTTGATGGCCCAGCATTAAAATCTGCAGCAATTTGCAGAGGAGTTGCACTTTTGTCACACTGAACGTTTATCTTGAGAAGTCGTTGTTTCCCTTCTTGCAGGACATTTTTCCGGCAGCAGCGACGTCGGAGATTTGATGTTTTACCGGATTCCTGATATTATTTACAGTACAGTCGAGAAATGGTCGTACGGAAAAATCTCCTCCACTGCATCGCTACCTCGGAGATACTGTGTCCCGTCGCTCATGGGTCGACTACAACACCATGTTCAAACTCACTTAAATCTTGATAAACTGAAACTGTAACAGCATAACCTTTTACCCTAACAACTACACCAGACACTTGCTACCTTATATAGGAGTTGCCGACCACAGCGCCGTATTCTGCCTGTTTACATATATCTGTATTTGAATTCACATGCCTATATCAGCTTCTTCAGCACTTCATTGTAGCTCGAAATACAAATGTCACTAGGAACAAATCAAATTGTTTCTGCTTTTAGAAATTTTTATTAATATGGGAAAGAATCGTCAAGAAGCGAAGAAATGGGGGCTGATAATAATAATTTTTTGAAGAATCATGCTCTTCAAAAAATAAAAACTCAGTGATGGTGGATATGCTCGTTCGATTTTGTGAATAATCATCAAAAGTTTTCACGAAAATCCTGCCTTACTTTCCAGTCAGGGGACACAGTAACACGTCTCCTAACAGGGTGTTCGAGGTAGCTGAGAAAGAACCCAGAAAACTAGAGACAAAGTACCATCACAATACCCTGGTGTGTTGAATCATCACGGCACTTGTATGGTATTTGAGTGATATGAAATCAAGGAACAGCAAAGACATTAAAAAAAAGTTACCATAAAAACTAAGCGAAGCAACAGTTCTCGTATACCAGAGGACTGGAAAGGATCGCGTTGTGTGCATAGAAACAAACAGCTATTACGTGACCCCAGTATCGGTTGATGTGATGAAAAAAGAAAAATATTCAACAGTTTCAGAGAAGTTGATACTGCTCCATTACCATGATTAGAAAATGAAGTCAGTGGTACGCAGGCTGACGTAAAGAAATGTTCAATTATTTTGACAACTCTTTGGATGAAGATAAATGTTTTATATGGAAGCTCTTCGACGTTACAGTAACAGTGACAAAGATTCCAATGAAACCCTATATGGTGATGAATCAATTTAGAAGCAGTTGGTGTTTGTGAGGGTACCTGTTTTGCCTCTCGACCGTTTCCATCTGTATGGCCGTACACAAACAATATCTCTGCTTGTTCCCGATATGAATACCGGACCATTCAGCCGCTTACAGTACGTTGCAATAATCACACAGCCTGTAGCACACAAGGAACTCACGGCAAGTAATCAGAGAAAATGTCATTCGTCAATACCGTGTACCGTGCCAACAATTCATTAATGGACACATCTTTATAGGATCTTTTTTCCTCCTTTTATAGTTAGAAATCCGTCCCTGCAGTTTGTCTGTTTTATTAAAGTCTACTCTGCATATAGCAAACGAAAAACTGTGTCCTTCTTAGAGAAACATTGTCTTTGGAAGTATCTAGTTACACTGTACTACCTCTCATGCAAAGTTTTGGTGACAGTCATAGTGTTATGTTGAACATGTTCATGTAGTGTATGATACGACAAATGTGATTAACAGAGTAAAGGTTTAATGAAACGTTGGGAACTGAAGCAAATAACGTGTAATATTTCATTTAATGAAAATTTTGCAAGCAGGAAAGTCATGTCACGAGAGAAACTGTACCAACAACGAGAAAAAGTAGTAATTTGCAGTGAACAGAAACTAAGTTAAAGAACATTTTTAAGAATAGGAACTTAAATTCATGAAACGTCTATCGATTTTCCCTTATTTCTTCTCAAGATAAGACGAAAATGAACGCAAACCAAACCACATCAGAAGTTACGAGGTCTGATAGCCAGTACTAATTCAGTTACTTCTGTACAGCAAAAATAAGACATAGATTAGAATTGGTGGACTGCCAGCCAGAATAATGTAAATGAAAGTATGTACTAATTAAATGGATATGTTACAGGAATGTACAGATTCATAAGAATATTAATATGGACTGAAAACCTTACTTTTGAGATCAACAATGGATACAGACTTAACACTGAAGGCAGCAACAATGAAATGGTGTAAATGAAAATAAGTGCATCAGTTCATAACATCTTCAGTAATTGCAGTGCACCTATTTACCTTTAGATTTTTTGGTTATCTTATGTATGTTTACAAGGTGAACAATCATGACAAAAATAGAACCAAAATCAGAACCAGAGATATATATGAGGTGAATATTTTTTGGACATGGAAGAAGTAGACACAACTATAGACTATGGAAAGGATGTGAGCGAATGTAAACAGGTACAGACTAATTCGGGCATAGAAAAATTGTTTCCTTGAATGAACCAGTTAGTGATAGAAAGTAAAGAGACATATTAAAAACAGAGGAGAGTTTAGGGCTACCAATCATAAATTAAATTATGTGTTGCCAGTAATCTGTAATTGTGGAGAAAATCTGAGCAGTTTTGAAGTCAGAGTACAAGCAGTAGAAACGAAAGTAGATTTCGTAGAATCTAATCTGAGAAATTAAATGAAACCAATATTAGCTGGAAAAGTTGGTGCTAGGGAGAAAAATACACGAGCTTTTGAGAATGTATGTGCTGAAATCAGAATCACTAACGTATAATCAGATGTGTGATGCAGTTACAATCCTTGAGTGTAACGTTGATGAGAAAGTAAAAGCAGTTTGTGAAATTGTAAACTTCAACGAAGGAGTACGTAAAAATAGTGTCCAAATTTAAAAAAAAATATTTCTGTGTTTACTGGGAGAGTTAAAGAGGTAAATAACGATGTAGTTACTAGAGAGCAGATATAGTAATTCAAGTATAAGCTGATGATATTTTGAGCAAAGTAGATAATGCAAATGAAGAGATACGCTGTTTTCTTGTTTTTGAGTATGAATTTGTGTATGGGGAAAGTGAAAAAGTATATACAGATTGTCAGTAGCAGGTGAATATTCGACATTGAAAGCAAAAAGTTATTCAAACTCTATGATATGTAGAAAACCAGTTTCGCCACAACACAGTTTTGTAAACAGTTACAGCTCGATTCATGGGAGAAGTACAAGAATGAATTTTGTAAACAGTTTAGAACTAAACTGGAAGGAACTTAATGTTAATGTAGTTAATGGAGTTGATTTGTTTGAAATGTTTGATTCTACTCAGAAAATCCTCAACTTTAATTTGTCAGTTGCACAGGGAAATAGAGTACCAGCAGTATGTGAAAGTAGATCTCTGTTCCTTTCTGTTATAATTTTGCACAGTTTAGTTTTGACTGTGAAGTTAATGCAGATCTTAGGTGTAAAAAGTGCTTGGTATTGGAATCGAAATGTAAAAAGTACCACAAAATGTAATAGTTAACATAATAAAAAAACACATAAATTAATGTGAGATAGAAACATAAAACAAATTTGTCTCCGAGGGAGAACTGAACGACTTTTTCTTGATTTTACTTTGGTAAATGGACTTTTATCTTGCTATGTTGTGGTTTAAGACCGGATCTATACTACACAATGAATAACTACGATTTACGATATAAAAATGATTCCATAATTTATACTGTATTAACATTTTTATTGTGCTTAATTATTTTAGTGCTTATGTCTACGTTTATGTTAGCAAGTAAGTTGTATTATCAGACATGTTTTACTTATTGTGTCACGTAGTATTTTCTGCAATAAACAAATGGGAACACAATGAAAGCTGAAAAATAAGAAAACGTTATTGCAGTCACTGTTCTCCTAACTAATATTCTCCGCAGATAAATAATATTTCTTGCTTGTCTTCGTCGGTGTGTGTTAAACTCACACAGACCTTCAACTGAAGACGATTTAATTTTGAATGACTTCTGTGCATTTTCCTTGTGTTTCCATCTGTTTGCTGTAAACTCCAACAAATATACAAGTTAAATTGTCCCATCTGTCGCCAATGTGTAATATTACAGTAGAACCAAAGTCAATTTTTTGTTACGTTTTTAATAACATCATTTTTACATGAATGTTACAGTTTTCAAGCATTTATTGATGAGAGGAAGCGGATTTTCGAACAAAAAATATAAGGTGCTATTTAAAGGAGAAGGCGTATTGCTGTTCAGGTGCTTAGAACGAACGAAGTTACAAGATAGGCAATCATGCTGGTTAATGTCCCGTTGGCAGCTAAACAACATCTACTTGATACAGTTCTACTTTGCTTCTGGACAAATAATTACTTTCAGATATCAAGATTTGCGGGCATTCTCTACAAAAGCGAAATTAAGTACTAGGACCACCTGCTTTAGCAACGTGTTGGTGCGTCTTTGGAACGCAGTGGAGCTGCGATTCTACGTGACGAGGATCCGACACGTCTTTGATAGGTTTCCGGACGTATGTGACACCGGATTCCTACGCACAGGTCAGACAACAAAGGGATACAGTTGGTTCACAATAATGTTCGCGTAGGGCACAGCTCTCACGATGGTTTCGGTTACTATCGTAGCTTCCGGAGACACACGTGAACATTCCACACATTTCCCTCATCGGCCTGCGTCCTTAGCGTGGTGCATGTTTAGAGCAGCCGTTTGTATTCACAACGTTTCCGTAAGAGCCTGAAAAATGTAACATGACATAAAGAATGTTCCACTAAACAATTTGAGGCTGGGAACATGGGATCGGAGAGGTCAGATTAAGGAGATGTGGAAGTAAAGTTGTCTACCGGCTTCTCTAACATTAGTGTTTTCCAGATTATTTACAACTAACATTCGTAGAAGTTTACACGTACTGTGCTGTTTATTTACACGTACATTCATTATTTCCTGCAAGGAAACAAGGACGAGCCTGATTACCAGGAAGTCACGATGCATCTTTCGTATAATTTATTTGTCCATAAGGTAGCTCTGTTGTATCGTATTTACAACGTGCTATGAATCAATGACAGACCCATCCGTTACTCAGTCCTATTCAGAGATCTACAGTACAGTACGATGGATTAGTTCCGGTATAGTATTTCCTGGTTGCTGGATTTGAAGGGGATGTCCTATTTCATGGTCTGCGACGTCACCTTACCTGAATCCCCTTTGTTATTTCCGATAGGGATATCTGTACTCACTTGTGTAAGAGACCCCAGTGGTTACGGAGATGGAATTAGTTACCAGAATTGTAGCTGCCTATGATGAATTCGAAACACACCAGGAAAATTCCTCAGGATGCGTCAGAATCTTCTTTACCGATGTCATGCTTGCATTGAGGTTGATGGCCTCAGTTTCAGCATATTTTGCGAGATATAGTACCAATGGTACGTTCATCGTGTGAATGATGGTACTTGCAATTAGCTAATGTAAATACACTCCAGGAAATGGAAAAAAGAACATATTGACACCGGTGTGTCAGACCCACCATACTTGCTCTGGACACTGCGAGAGGGCTGTACAAACAATGATCACACGCACGGCACAGTGGACACACCAGGAACCGCGGTGTTGGCCGTCGAATGGCGCTAGCTGCGCAGCATTTGTGCACCGCCGCCGTCAGTGTCAGCCTGTTTGCCGTGGCATACGGAGCTCCATCGCAGTCTTTAACACTGTTAGCATGCCGCGACAGCGTGGACGTGAACCGTACGTGCAGTTGACGGACTTTGAGCGAGGGCGTATAGTGGGCATGCGGGAGGACGGGTGGACGTACCGCCGAATTGCTCAACACGTGGGCCGTGAGGTCTCCACAGTACATCGATATTGTCGCTAGTGGTCGGCGGAAGGTGCACGTGCCCGTCAACCTGGGACCGGACCGCAGCGACGCATGGATGCACGCAAAGACCGTAGGGTCCTACGCAGTGCCGTAGGGGACCGCACCGCCACTTCCCAGCAAATTAGCGACACTGTTGCTCCTGGGGTATCGGCGAGGACCATTCGCAACCGTCTCCATGAAGCTGGGCTACGGTCCCGCACACCGTTAGGCCGTCTTCTGCTCACGCCCCAACATCGTGCAGCCGCCTCCAGTGGTGTCGCGACAGGCGTGAATGGAGGGACAAATGGAGACCTGTCGTCTTCAGCGATGAGAGTCGCTTCTGCCTTGGTGCCAATGATGGTCGTATGCGTGTTTGGCGCCGTGCAGTTGAGCGCCACAATCAGGACTGCATACGACCGAGGCACACAGGGCCAACACCCGGTATCATGGTGTGGGGAGCGATCTCCTATAC
This sequence comes from Schistocerca gregaria, assembly GCF_023897955.1. NCBI lineage: Eukaryota > Metazoa > Arthropoda > Insecta > Orthoptera > Acrididae > Schistocerca > Schistocerca gregaria. Next base: position 454,500,755 of record NC_064926.1, on the reverse strand, counting down.
TGGCCGTACACCTCTGGTGATCGTCGAGAGGACACTGAATAGTGCACGGTACATCCAAACCGTCATCGAACCCATCGTTCTACCATTCCTAGACCGGCAAGGGAACTTGCTGTTCCAACAGGACAATGCACGTCCGCATGTATCCCGTGCCACCCAACGTGCTCTAGAAGGTGTAAGTCAACTACCCTGGCCAGCAAGATCTCCGGATCTGTCCCCCATTGAGCATGTTTGGGACTGGATGAAGCGTCGTCTCACGCGGTCTGCACGTCCAGCATGAACGCTGGTTCAACTGAGGCGCCAGGTGGAAATGGCATGGCACGCCGTTCCACAGGACTACATCCAGCATCTCTACGATCGTCTCCATGGGAGAATAGCAGCCTGCATTGCTGCGAAAGGTGGATATACACTGTACTAGTTCCGACATTGTGCATGCTCTGTTGCCTGTGCCTATGTGCCTGTGGTTCTGTCAGTGTGATCATGTGATGTATCTGATGCCAGGAATGTGTCAATAAAGTTTCCCCTTCCTGGGACAATGAATTCACGGTGTTCTTATTTCAATTTCCATGAGTGTATAAAAGTATACATTGATGTAATTTTATGCGTATTATCTCCTTAAGGTGACTTCTCCGACCCCAGGTTCCCCATATCAAATTTTTCAGTTGAACTTCCTCTATGTCGTGTTACGGTTTTGCACGCTCTTACGGACACACCTTGTATACTACCAGAGACAAAAAATGAAGCAACCAGAAACCGTGGGGGAACTTCAACGTATCTTCGTACATACACACATCATCGGCGAGTATGTATAAGCTCGGAGTTTCTATCAGTGACAGACACAATGGCCACTAGAGTGCATTAGTGTTATTCGTGTTTGGTGTTGTTACCAGGCCTGGTAGGATATATAAGGGGTATAACTGCGTCAAACATTGAGTTATCCAGTGAAGGACACAGATACGCCACTTACTCGTGTGAGACAGCACTGTCATGACCTGACAGAATCTGAAAGGGACCTCACTGTCAGTTTCCATTTGGCAGACTAGTTGAATTGTGCACTATCCTAATTTATGTGATGTTGGATTGTGCCAGTGCCCAACGTTGGATTTTCTAAGGACGTGAGAGCAGGTTCATTCGTTGTCAGGGGCCGGCGACCACTTCTAGTCACTACAACGAAGAATCACCGTATTGTGTACCAAGCACATCATAACATTTTCACATTTACAGCTGTCATCCGAAAACAAGTAATGGACCCTCCGACACCATTCTGTTCCAACAACACTGGTCATGGACTATTAAGAGCAGCGGCCAGAGTAAGGAAGTACTGTCCCATATGCAGACAGCCTTTACTACTTCAACAAGTAAATACGTTTGGAGTGGTGCCACGACTGGGAAGCACGGACTTCTGATCAATGGCGTCGCTTTGTGTTCAGCGACGAACTGGGGTTGTACAGTATCACAAATGACCATCGTTGGTGAGTATGGCGGCGATAGTCACCGCTGATAGTGATTGATGGAACCTTCCTGGTATAATGGTATACCATGGACACATCTCATGCGACATTATCGTGCTGCCATTTTTCAAAAGGGCAATGCTCGTCCACTCATGCGACGAGTCTCTATGAACAGGCTGTGTGATGTTGAGGTATCCCTGTGGCCATCTAGATCCACCAATCTGCCCCAATAGAACACGTGGGGGACTTGCTCGGACATCAACTTCGTCCTAGTGGCAGTATCGGGAATACCAAGGAGCAGCTGTAACAAAAAAATGGCTCTGAGCACTATGGGACTTAACATCTGTGGTCATCAGTCCCCTAGAACTTAGAAACTACTTAAACCTAAGGACAACACACATCCATGCCCGAGGCAGGATTCGAACCTGCAACCGTAGCAGTCCCGCGGTTCCGGACTGAGCGCCTAGAACCGCTACACCACCGCGGCCGGCTCAGCTGTAACAGTTGTAGGCCAGAGTGCCTGAGGAGAGGACACAACGTCTTTGTCAGAGCCTTCCTAATCCACTAAATTACAGGCCCATATCGTTAACGTCAATATGGAGCAGGACTTTAGAACATATATTGTGTTCGAACATTATGAATTAACTCGAAGGAAACGGTCTATTGACGCACAGTCAACATGGGTTTAGAAAACATCGTTCCTGTGAAACACAACTATCTCTTTATTCAAATGAAGTGTTGAGTGCTATTGACAAGAGATTTCAGATCGATTCCGTATTTCTGCATTTCCGGAAGGCTTTTGACACTATACCACACAAGCGGCTCGTAGTGAAATTACGTGCTTATGGAATATCGTCTCAGTTCTGTGACTAGATTTGTGACTTCCTGTCAGGGAGATCACAGTTCGTAGTAATTGACGGAAAGTCATCGAGTTAAACAGAAGTGATTTCTGGCGTTCCCCTGGGTAGTGTTACAGGCCCTTTGCTGTTCCTTATCTGTGCAAACGATTTGGGAGACAATCTGAGCAGCCATCTTCGGTTCTATGGAGATCACGCTGCCGTTTATCTACCAATAAAGTCATCAAAAGACCGAAACAAACTGCAAAACGATTTAGAAAAGATATCTGAATGGTGCGAAAAGTGGCAGTTGACCCTAGATAACGAAAAGTGTGAGGTAATCCACATGAGTGCTACAAGGAACTCGCTAAACTTCTGTTACACGATAAATCAGTCTAATCTAAAAGCCATAAATTCTACTAAATACCTAGGTATTACAATAACGAACAACTTAAATAGGAAGGAACACATATAAAATGTGGTGGGGGAGGCTAACCAAAGACTCTGTTTTATTGGCAGGACCTTTTGAAAATGTGACAGACCTACTAAGGAGACTGCGTGCACTACGCTTGCCCGTCCTCATTTAGAGTACTGCTGCGCGGTGTGGGATCCTTACCAGGTAGTACTGACGGAGTACATCGAAAAAGTTCAAAGAAAGGCAGCACGTTTTGTATTATCGTGAAATATGGGAGAGAGTGTCACAGAAATGATACAGGATTTGGGCCGGACATCATGAAAGAAAGGCGTTTTTCGTTGCAACGAAATCTTCTCACGAAATTCCGATCCACAACTTTCTCCGCCGAATGCGAAAATATTTTGTTGACTCCGACCTACATAGGGAGGAACGATCACCAAGATAAAATAAGGGAAATCAGAGCTCGTGCGGAAAGATACAGGTGTCCATCAGTTCCGCGCGCTATACGAGTTTGGAATAATACAAAACTGTGAAGGTGGTTCGATGAGCCCTCTTCCAGGCACTTGAATGTGATTTTCAGAGTATCCGTGTAGATGTAGATCTAGCTGAATCGTATTAGGTCATGCATTCAGGCCTTAAGGGGTGCAGTGTCGTACTGGTAAGTGGGCTCTGTGAGCTCTTACTTGCAATTTCTTTGTTGATTTGATTACATTTTATAGTCACTGCAATAACAGCACATATCTCCTCAATCACGATGTTTCGTTTCGTTTGTTACTCACATTATAGAACATTACATTAGAAACATCACAATAAACTCAAGGTATCATGAATTATAAATCTCCGTAGACGGGGTCGAATCGGCCCAGCATGTTTGGTCGCAGGGCTGACTGCTCTCTGCAATAAGAAAACTGAATGAAATTATCGACTAAGAACTTGAAGGAGTGTCCTGTGACGTCCACCATGTAGAAAATACTCAAGCTCACGCCAGTGTGGTGGCGCTCGACTTCAGAGTAAACCTGTTCGAATCCTGGTGGTCAATGAAAATTTTACTGTCAGTATTTCTCCGACAAGGGAAGGAGAGAAGGTGGCCTAAATATCCTGATCATCCATCTTTGCGCCAATGTCCTGGACTCAACTCCATATCTTCGAGCAGTGTCTCACGTAGTAAGGTAGTAAGGGCATGTAACACTATTGCTGGTGATCCGTCTGTCGGATGGAGACGTTACGCTCGGCGGTCCCCTTCGTACAATTTGCGAGCGTTAAGCTATGTGTCGACACTGTGTTTCGCCCTCTTCCTTCTCTCATGATCTCCAACATGAACACAACACTACTCTACACGCACACACATTCCTGTAACCCACACTCAGCAGCTACACTTAGACAGACAGCTGACAGGTCGCGATGGAAAGCTGCCTGCGGGCGCGGAGGGTAGCAGAATCCTTTTCAATTAGGCGACTCAACCTACCTTTCGTGTTCTCCCAGCCAGTCATGCCATACGACTTCAGTTTACTTTACTTACTGTAAATCGGGTATCTTTCGACCGATTTTCAGATTCAAATGTGATTATCGTGATCTTTTTTTTAACTTCCGTAATATTTACTTTAGTGAACATATGGGCTCGTATGAAATAATAACATTCTAGTTAGTAAAAAAAATGTCGAGAAAGTAACATACAAAATGTAGGTGGTCGAAGTTATAATGGATTTCGGATTACGTTGACTGGCCTAACTTTCCACCGCAACTGTCAGCTACCATTCAATTTATGGTTAATATTTCGAAAACACAATGAAACTTTGACCACCCATAAATAAATACATTGATCTAATGTTTTGTAAGTGTTTTATTAAGTTACGTAAAAGAAATACTTTAGTAAGGTACATAAATGTTCAAATGTGTGTGAATTCATAAGGGAACAAACTACTGAGGTCATCGGTCACTATACTTTTACACTACTTAAACTAACTTATGCTAAGAACAACACACACACCCATGTCCGAGGGAGGACTCAAACCTCCGACGGGAGTGGTCGCGCAATCCGTGACATGGCGCCTCAAGCCACGCGCCACTCCGCGCGGTGATACATAAATAAAACAATGCAATCCATCACCAAAATTATAAATGCATCGGAAGGTACTAAGATGGAGCACCACGCACATAGCTCCAAATTTTGTTGAGCCTTGAATGTTCAGTTTTATCCATCTTAGACCTAAATCACCGTTTGAAAACATCCATTGCTATTACAATAAACGTTATCTGTTCTTCATTTATCGAGATGATATCTAGAAATTGTGGCCTAATAAACGTCTTTCCTCGTTTTCGGAGATACTTGACGTCATATGTTTTCGTGAATCACTGCCTGAACCACAACATTTCACATTTTGAGCAACATATGACTGATATTTGTTTTTCTTACTTATTCGCACATTAACAGTTACAAATGAGCCTTCGTCTATATAGCGATAGTTAATGTATCTATTCCTTATTTTCTCACTTTCATTGCTATTCACACGGTTTAATTCATTGTGTATTTGTAGTCGTAGACTACCAATGACCAGCGGTCAAAGTAATATCGAAATCACGCACCTGACATCAGAAATCGTAATATAGTGGCACCTACAGCGTGTTCCACAATTCATGCTGCGCACTGCTAGAGGATGTAGAGGGGACTTAGATGGTCAAGTTTTACATACCCATGTCCGGAAACGTCGTCCAGTGACGCTACAGACCGTCAAAGTTAAAGGCGGCTGCGCCTGCGAATCTATGTATACAGGTATATACAGAGTGATTCTGTGATGATATTACAAAGAAAATAGAGAAGGGTAATGAAGCAATCTGAAGTGAGGCTCCCTGTACCGGAAATGAACAAATCGAATGTTAGAAGCGAAAACCATTCTGATACCTCTGACAGTGGAATACATGTGCTGGTACTGTTGTTGCTAAGGCTGTATGGTAGACAACTTTCAGAGGAAACATAAGGAAAAGATGTCCAGTAAACATGGCATCTAAAATGTATATCAGAGTAGCTATGAGCACTTGTTCATCTTCACTACAATGACGCCCATCTTCTCTACTACACAAGTGGCCACAGCTCTTAAGGTATGCATCTTGGAGTCCATGTTTGTTCAACATTTCTTCTTGTTGTGGTCCATATTACCACCTCCAAACGTTGACTACACTACAACCTTAGCAACAACAGTACCAGTACATGTATTCCACTGTCAGAGGTATCAGAACAGTTTTCACTTATAACTTTCGACTCGTGGGTTTCCAGTATAGGGACGCTTACCTCTGATTGATGCATTTGTCCTACTCCGTCATCACAGAGAGTTTGAAACATCATCACAGAATCACCCTCTATACATAGGGCAACAGTTATGGAACCATATGAAAAAATCGTAAACTAGTTAAAAACTACGGCGTGCCCACACTTTATTCAACATGTAAACGTCACTACGGATATTCGGATTTAGATTATGACACGTTCTATACCTGTGCCATCTTGGCGATGATGTGGCGCATACGAATAGCGAAATTCCGCATGAACCGCTCAAGTGTCGGCACATCGATCCTGTCGATGACTTGATGAACGGCTCTTTTCAGCTCAGCAATTGTAATGAGGTATTTGGTGTACCCCTTGTATTTAATACAGCCCCACAAAAAGCAGGCGCATGTGTTCAGATCCGGAGAATATCGCGGCTCATCGAGGCCCGTTCCAGTGGCCTCTGCGTACCCCAGAGCCAGAATAAGGCCCCAAATCGCTCCGCCAAGATGGGATGAAATAATTTTCTAAAACCTTCACACGCCGTTCGGTAGCCACAGCGCCATCAAGGAATATCACACCGATTATTCCGTGAATGAACATGGCACGCCACACAATCACCCGTTACCGGTGAAGAGACTTCTCGATCGCTAAATGCTGATTCTCGGTCCCCCAAATGAGCTGGTTTTCTTATTGAAGAACCCATCCAAGTTAATGTGAGCTTCGTCGCTAGACCAAACCATGCACGCGGGTACCAATTCCCAACATGCCCCGCGGACAACCGTGCAGTTTCACGCTCTATAGCGTCGTTGTATGACGTTTCCCAACACGGGTTCCTGTGTGAAACTTGACCTATCATGTCCTCTCTACAACCTCTACAAGTGTGTAAAATGAATTGTAAAGTACCCAGTACATATATGTGAAGAAAAAGCTGATCAGTGTGTAAGTAGGCTGTTTAGGTTTTCTTATTGGTAACGCCGCTTAGCGCTCGGTATGAAAAATCACTGGCTGTGCTGTGCGCAGTCTGTGTTTAGTTTGCATTGTTGTCTGCCATTGTAGTGTTGAGCAGCGGCAGCTGGATGCTAACAGCGCGTAGCGTTGCGCAGTTGGAGGTGAGCCGCCAGCAGTGGTGGACGTGGGGAGAGAGATGGCGGAGTTTTGAAATTTGTAAGAATTGGTGTCATGAATTTATATATATATATATATATATATATATATATATATATATATATATATATATAATGACTATTAAGGTAAATACATTGTTTGTTCTGTATTAAAATCTTTCATTTGCTAACTATACCTATCAGTAGTTAGTGCCTTCCGTAGTTAGAATCTTTTATTTAGCTGGCAGTAGTGGTGCTCGCTGTATTGCAGTAGTTCGAGTAACGAAGATTCTTTGTGAGGTAAGTGATTTGTGAAAGGTATAGGTTAATGTTAGTCAGGGCCACTCTTTTGTAGGGATTTTTGAAAGTCAGATTGCGTTGCGCTAAAAATATTGTGTGTCAGTTTAAGCACAGTCGTGTATAGTTTTTCTAAGGGGACGTTTCAAGTGGTCTGGTTTTAGTATTAATCGTGTAACATACATGATAGCGTAGAAGCCACGGATCGACTTGCAGTTCAGTGATATCGGTGGATTTCGTATAACTTGATTCTAGCGTAGTTTTTTGTATATAATTATAGGCTGCAGCAGATTCGCAAACTTCTACCAGACAATCGTCGGAGACGTCTTTGGAGGCAACCTGGTAAGGCTGAACGCCTTAGACACTCTGTCCAGCGAGTGCAGCAAGGTGGAGGTTCTCTGCTGTTTTGGAGTGGCATTTGTGAGGCCGACGTACGCCGATTGTGGTCACGGAATGCGCCGTTGCAACCATATACTGGAGAGGCATTCGTCTTGATCGACGACAATTCGCGCCCCCGCAGTGAACATCTTGTCAATCACTTCCTTCAGTGTAACGACATCGCTCGACTACAGTGGCCAGAATGTTTTCCAAGACATGAAACCTATTTAACATGCCTGGGATATATTGAAAACGGCTGTTTATGGACGACGTGACCCAGCAACCACTCTGAGGGATCTACGTCGAATCGCCCTTGAGGAGTGGGACAATCTGAACCAACAGTGCCTTGGTGAACTGTAGACAGTATGCCTTGACTAATACAGGCATGCATCAATGAAAGAGGGCGTGCTACTGGGTATTAAAGGTACCGGTGTGTACACCAGTCTGGACTAACACCTCTGAAGGTCTCGCTGTATGGTAGTACAACATGCAATGTGCGGTTTTTATGAGCAATTAAAAGGGCGAAAGTGATGTTTATGTTTATCTCTATTCCAATTTTCTGTACAGGTTTCGGAACCGAGGTGATGTAAAATTTTTTTGATGTGTGTAGTGAACACCCAACTGAGACCCTGCTGAGAGTTGTAAAACTTATTGTATACAAGAGAGATGCGCCATATTTTCTCTTCAGCACAAAATTTGTATGTGTCTTTTGTTTTTAGCTTTTGGCAGCATGTTCCTATAGTGTGTCAAATAAACTTAAGTGCAACATATACTGAAGCGCCAAAAAAACTGGTATAAACATGTGTATTCAAATACACAGATGTGTAAATAGACACAATACGTAGCTGCCGTCCACAACCCCTATATTAGACAAGTGTCAGGCGCAGTTGTTAGATCGGTTACTGCTCGTACAATGGCAGGTTATCAAGATTCAAGTGAGCGTGAAAGTGGTATCACAGTCGGAACACAAGCTTTGGGCCACAGCATCTCCGAGGTAGCGGTGAAGTGCGGATTTTCCCGTACGACTATTTCACGAGTACCGTGAATATCACGAATCCGGTAAAACGTCACATCTTCGACATCGCTGCGGCCGGAAGAAGATAGTGCAAGAACAGCACCAACGACGACTGAAAAGAATCGTTCAGCGTGACAGAAATACAACCTTTCCGCAAATTGCTCCAGATTTCAATGCTGGGCCATCAACAAGTGTCAGCGTTCTAATCAATCAATCAGGCATCATCGGTACGGACTTTTGGACCAAAGGCCCACTCCTGTACCCATGATGACTGCACGATACAAAGCTTTATGCCTCGCCTGGGCCCGTCAACACTGGCATTGGACTGTTGTTGACTGGAAACATGTTGCCTTGTCGGACGAGTCTCGTTTCAAATTGTATCGAGCCGATGGACGTGTACGGGTACGGAGACAACGTCATGAATTCATGGACTATGCATGTCAGCAGGGGACTGGTCAAGCTGGTGGAATCTCTGTGATGGTGGGGACGTGTGAAGCTGGAGTGATATGGGACTCCTGATAAGTCTAGTTGCGACAGGTGAAACCTACATAATTATCGTGTCTGATCACCTACATCCATTCATGTCCATTGTGCATTCCGACGTACTTGGACATTTCCAGCAAGACAATGTGACACTCCGCACGTCCAGAATTGCTGCAGAGTGACTCCAGGAACACTGTTCTCAGTTTAAACACTTTCGCTAGCCACCAAACTCCCCAGACATGGACATTACTGAGCATATCTGGGAAGCCTTGCTGTTTAGAAGAAATCGCCACCCCCTCGTACTCTTACGGATTTATGGATAGCCCTGCTGGATTCATTATCTCAGTTCCCTCCAACACTACTTCAGATATAAGTGGAGTCCTTCTCACGTCGTGTAGACACTTCTGTATGGTTGCTGGGCCCTACATCTACATCTACATACATACTCCGCAATCCACCATACGGTGCATGGCTGAGAGTACCTCGTACCACAACTAACATCTTCTCTCTCTGGTCCACTCCCAAACAGAACGAGGGAAAAATGACTGCCTATTTGCCTCTGTACGAGCCGTAACTCTCTTATCTTATCTTTGTTGTCTTTCACGAAATGTAAGTTGGCGGCAGTAAAATTGTACTGCAGTCAGCCTCAAATGCTGGCTCTCTAAATTTCCTTAGTAGCCATTCACGAAAAGAACGCCTCCTTTCCTCTAGAGACCCCCACCCGAGTTCCTGAAGAATTTCCGTAACACTCGCGTGATGATCAAACCTACCAGTAACAAATCTAGCAGCCCGCCTCTGAATTGCTTCTATGTCCTCCCTCAATCCGACCTGATAGGCATCCCAAACGCTCGAGCAGTTCTCAAGAAAAGGTCGTATTAGTGTTTCATAAGCGGTCTCCTTTACAGATGAACCCCATCTTCTCAAGATTCTACCAATGAACCGAAGACGACTATCTGCCTTCCCTACAACTGAAATTACGTTCTTGTCCCACTTCATATCGCTCTGCAATGTTACGCCCAAATATTTAATCGACGTAAGTACACTACTAATGGTGTATTCAAACATTCTCTTTCCTATTCATCTGCATTAATTTACATTTATATACACTCCTGTAAATGGAAAAAAGAACACATTGACACCGGTGTGTCAGACCCACCATACTTGCTCCGGACACTGCGAGAGGGCTGTACAAGCAATGATCACACTCACGGCACAGCGGACACACCAGGAACCGCGGTGTTGGCCGTCGAATGGCGCTAGCTGCGCAGAATTTGTGCACCGCCGCCGTCAGTGTCAGCCAGTTTGCCGTGGCATACGGAGCTCCATCGCAGTCTTTAACACTGGTAGCATGCCGCGACAGCGTGGACGTGAACCGTATGTGTAGTTGACGGACTTTGGGCGAGGGCGTATAGTGGACATGCGAGAGGACGGGTGGACGTACCGCCGAATTGCTCAACACGTGGGGCATGAGGCCTCCACAGTACATCGATGTTGTCGCCAGTGGTCAGCGGAAGGTGCACGTGCCCCTCGACCTGGGACCTGACCGCAGCGACGCACGGATGCACGCCAAGACCGTAGGATCCTACGCAGTGCCGTAGGGGACCGCACCGCCACTTCCCAGCAAATTAGGGACACTGTTGCTCCTGGGGTATCGGCGAGGACCATTCGCAACCGTCTCCATGAAGCTGGGCTATGGTCCCGCACACCGTTAGGCCGTCTTCCGCGCCACAATCAGGACTGTATACGACCGAGGCACACAGGGCCAACACCCAGCATCATGGTGTGGGGAGCGATCTCCTACACTGGCCGTACACCTCTGGTGATTGTCGAGGGGACACTGAATAGTGCACGGTACATCCAAACCGTCATCGAACCCGTCGTTCTACCATTCCTAGACCGGCAAGGGAACTTCCTGTTCCAACAGGACAATGCACGTCCGCATGTATCCCGTGCCACCCAACGTGCTCTAGAAGGTGTAAGTCAACTACCCTGGCCAGCAAGATCTCCAGATCTGTCCCCCATTGAGCATGTTTGGGACTGGATGAAGCGTCGACTCACGCGGTCTGCACGTCCAGTTCGAACGCTGGTCCAACTGAGGCGCCAGGTGGAAATGGCATGGCAAGCCGTTCCACAGGACTACATCCAGCATCTCTACGATCGTCTCCATGGGAGAATAGCAGCCTGCATTGCTGCGAAAGGTGGATATACACTGTACTAGTTCCGACATTGTGCATGCTCTGTTGCCTGTGCCTATGTGCCTGTGGTTCTATCAGTGTGATCATGTGATGTATCTGACTCCAGGAATGTGTCAATAAAGTTTCCCCTTCCTTATTTCAATTTCCAGGAGTGTATATTTAGAGTTAGCTGCCATTCTATACACCAATCACAAATCCTGTCCAAGTCATCTTGTATCCTCCTACAGTCACTCAACGATGACACCTTCCCGTACACCACAGCATCATTAGCAAACAGCCGCACGTTGCTATCCACCCTATCCAAAAGATCATTTATGTGGATAGAAAACAACAGCGGACCTACCACACTTCCCTAGGGCACTCCAAATGATACCCTCACCTCCGATGAACACTCACCATCGAGGACAACAAACTGGCTTCTATTACTTAAGAAGTCTTCGAGCCACTCACATACTTGGGAACAAATCCCATACGCTCGTTTCTTAGTTAGGAGTCTGCAGTGGGACACCGAGTCAAACGCTTTCCGAAAGTCAAGGAATATGGCGTCGGTCTGATACCCTTCATCCATGGTTCGCAAGATATCATGTGAAAAAAGGGCGAGTTGCGTTTCGCAGGAGCGATGCTTTCTAAAGCCGTGCTGATGCGTGGACAGCTACTTCTCTGTCTCAAGGAAATTCATTATACAGGGTGTTACAAAAAGGTACGGCCAAACTTTCAGGAAACATTCCTCACACACAAAGAAAGAATATATGTTACGTGGACATGTGTCCGGAAACGCTTATTTTCCATGTTAGAGCACATTTACTTCTCTTCAAATCGCATTAATCATGGAATGGAAACACACAGCAACAGAACCTACCAGCGTGACTTCAAACACTTTTTTACAGGAAATGTTCAAAATGTCTTCCATTAGCGAGGATACATGCATCCACCCTCCGTCGCATGGAATCCATGATGCGCTGATGCAGCCCTGGAGAATGGCGTATTGTATCACAGCCGTCCACAATACGAGCACGAAGAGTCTCTACATTTGGTACCGGGGTTGCGTAGACAAGAGCTTGCAAATGCCCCCATAAATAAAAAAGTCAAGAGCGTTGAGGTCAGGAGAGCGTGGGGGCCACGGAATTGGTCCGCCTCTACCAATCCGTCGGTCACCGAATCTTTTGTTGAGAAGCGTACGAACACTTCGACTGAAATGTGCAGGAGCTCCATCGTGCATGAACCACATGTTGTGTCGTAAAGGCACATGTTCTAGCAGCACAGATAGAGTATCCCGTGCGCAATCATGATAACGATCTCCTTTCAGTGTAGGTGGAAGAACACACTGACGAAACTAAAATGAGCTCTAACATGGAAATTAAGCGTTTCCGGACACATGTCCACATAACATCTTTTCTTTATTTGTGTGTGAGAAATGTTTCCTGATAGTTCGGCCGTACCTTTTTGTAACACCCTGTATTCAACTGGGACAATGTTCGAGAATCGTGCAACAAACCGATGTTAAGGATATTGGTCTGTAATTTTGAGGATCCGTCTTTCTACCCTGCGCTTTTTCCCTGTCACTCGAGACTTTACGTTGGGCAAGAGATAGATAGATATTAGGCAGATGTACCAATTTCTTTGGCCCCTTTACCACCCCTGACAGTAATCTCGCCTGCAGCTGGCCAAAGTTGGTACGAGGGAGGAAGCAGGGTGCTGCGGCGTGGATCCGTGTGCGACAAAACGTGGTGTCCGCTTGTCCCGGCGGCCAGCGGGCTTGTGCCGAATGCCGGCTGTCCAGCGACCGCAGCGCCAGTGGAAGGGGAGGGATGGCGCCAGCCGGCAAGATGGCCCGCGGCCGGCGCAAGTTTCGCCAGCGGCTGTCCGCGGTGCGGAGCGGCTTCTGCCCGCCAGTGGTCGCCGGGCACCGGAGAAAGCGTGCGAACAGAGAGAGCCCGGCCAGGGCGGCAGCCGCGGCCGCTCGCCCGTGACGGCGCCATAAAACGGCGGTGCTGCGGCCAGGACCGGCAGACATGGCGAGGGCGGCGATCCTGTTGGCGGCCTCAGCGGCCGCCGCGCTGCTCCTGGTGAGGGCGGCGCCATCCGGCAGCGGCAGCGTCGACACCGGCCGCGTAGCACACCCTGCCAGGTCAGCCGCTGCAGCTGTGCATCTGCCGCTCTACACTTGTGCTTCCCTGGTGCTTCAATTTGCTCACTTTGTTGCTGTCATGATCCAAGACTGATGCAGCTCGCCAAGATCCCTGCATAACCACTGCAGCCTATATCCAAGTGAAACCTCTACTGTAGTCATCGTCTGGTCTCTCTCCGCAGTTTGAACATCAATACCAAATCAACTATTCCTTGATGCCTCATAATGTGTCCAATTAAGCTGTCGCTTCTGTTCCTTCACTTATTACATAATTTTATCCAAGTCATTCGAATCATTATTAACTCATTTCGATTCATTATCTACTCAATCAACCCATCTAATCTAGAGCATTCTTCTGTTCTATCACTTTTCAAAAATCACCTGTTCTCTTAACTGATTATCGACCACGTTCACTTTTGTATGAGGTTACGCTCTGGACAAATACGTTCAGAAAAGACTTCGTAATGGTAAAAGTAATAAAATATTGGTTTTTATGATACAATCATAAAAGGTTTCGGCCTTCAAAGCCCATGGGCGGGATTTGATGAACAACCATTTATGATTGTATCATAAAAAAATCATTGATTCAAAAAAAATCTTGGATTTATATTATGTGTTGACATAGTTCTCCGTGCAGAAATGCTTTTCTTATTACCACTCTTCAGCATTTTGTGTCCTCTGTACTACCACCACATCAGTTACTTTGTTTCCCAGGTAACACTACTGTTCCACTGCTTTTATTGCAGTTACATCTTCCTTCTAGAAAAAGTCAGTTCAAGCTACTTGTAAAGCAGCAAAGTGTTTTCTGTGGGAATTAACAGTCTCTCAGAAGCGCCACAGGGGTCATTCCTATGCTCACTGTTGTTTTCCTTGCACCTCAGTGATATTTCGTCATCGGCTCTGTCCTCCTTCAAATATCATTTCTACGTCTCCGACCTCCAGCTTTACCTAAGTGCTACGCCTCAAATAAATACTGCGATATCTCTTAGGAATGATGATCTTTCAGTGGTGAGATGGTTGTAAAATCTGGGACTTAAATGCCAAAAAGACCAAAACAATCTTAGTATCACCCAACATTAATAAGTTACACATTGCACGGACAGTTGCCTTCCACCCCACGGGTTTCCTATAACTCGTTAAAAACACTGAAAGCTTAAATGTAACTTTGGATGGATATCTCAGCTTGGGCGAAAATAGTGTCGCCGCGTGCAGGAAGACTTACGCTGGCCTTCTTGCTCTTAAAAAGTTTCGGAACATCTTTCCATAAGATGTGAAACGTAAACTCGCCGAATCAATTTTTTTACCAACCCCCACTATTGCCATAAATCTGTCTATTTCATCTTGCCAGTGATTAATACGCCCAGTTAGGGTGGCTGCTAACAGGCAAGGTAGGCGACTTGCTTATTTCATCGGCTCCTCACTGCACGAATACCCCAATATGTCTCATCATAGATTAAGCACCTCTCTTTTAACCACTATCAAAACGCCTGATATCATGTGTGTAGAACCCTAGCTTTCGTTCTTCATTAAAAAATACGTAAACTCTTCCTTTCTCACTGCCGTCCATCGCGGATGTAATCTGCCCTGCAGTGCGCTCGTAATTAAAAGCCCTGTTTATTTTAAGAAGCTGAAGCACTTCCTTCCGTTATCTTCTAAATTTCTTGAAGATGTGTGTTAGAGGGTACCGGTAGTGAGATGGTGCAAATTTCAGTGTTAAATGTTCTTCTTCTTATATTACGACGACGTTCTGAAATGTAATGCTCCCGAATATTTTATGTGAAAACTCTTTAAGCTTTTTAAGTAAAACACAAGTTATTTATATTTTACATCTTTACTCTTCATTTGTACATACCTGCCGCTGGAGTGATCCAAACTGTAGAATATAACATTGCGGTGAGAAACGTAAGTGTACGTGGGTGGGTGGGGAAACAGCTTCCGGTAACCGAGTTTCTAACCGCAGAAGAGTTGATCCACAGCTGAAGCACCCTCTCCTTCCAGACCACACACCAGCGCTGCGACATTTGCAACGACCTGTCTCCTTGGATTCTCTGTCATCGATCGTCCTCCACACAGTCCCAACAAGGCCACAACCGATTTTTATCTTTTTGCAAAACTGAAAGGACGCCTTCGAGGACTTCAGTTAAATAGTGGTGAAGCAGTGCAGGCGAAGATCAGGTTGTGGCTTCGTCAACCAAGTCAAACATTCCACAGTGACGGTATGAACAAACTGGTCTATCGCTGGGAGAAACGATTTCATCGCCAGAGTGACTATGTTCAAAAATAAATATGCAGACATGAGGAAAAAGATGTAAAATGTTGATAAAGTTTGTTTTATTGGAAAAACTTCAAGAGTCTTCACACGTAAATTAAGAGTCACAATAGGCTGAATCCCTGCCTCCGTTCTTCGTAAAATAGGCTTATCTTTCTTTATGTTTCAGCTTTGGATGTTTTGTTTTTCATAGGATGATCACGCCTTTAGATTGACCGTTATTCCATTGACAATAAGTAATAATCGCTTCGTATTCATTCATCAACCTTTCCTTTACATAACTCAGAAAATCAAATGACTGGGAAGTAAGACTTCTACTATTAGACTAGGAGGTGACCAGTTCTTTGCTACGCGTACTTTCTCTAGCTCATTCTTCAGCAAAATATTGTCCCTTTCACGATACTTTATTTCTTCAATCACGCCATTCAGCTAAAAAGTTTATAAATACCTTGCCAAAACTGTAAGTTTCATATGGAATCGTTGTGTATGATAACACCTACGATACCAGACTCAAGATAGAAAACATTTTCTTTATTAGTAGGCACTTCAAGCCTCATCTTTTCGAAATGTGAGTTGTTTGCCTCAAAGGCAACACTTTCCTACAGGAGTTTGTGATGAGCGCGCTTATACTGAATAATGTAATTTCGTATTAATAACTACAGGAGAAGCATGAAGGTGGAGTCCTGGCCACAAACATATATTACCTCTGTTATTAACTGCCAACGGCGCTTCCTGTAGACTGAACAACACCCTACAACTCCCCAAAAATTCCAAATGCTTGTATTTAATGATAATTGTTCAAAGTGCGAAGTTCATGACTTTTGTTGGGGCAACGAGGTGTTGTCTGATTTACACTATGACATGCGATTAAAGTCAAGTTGTGGAGAAAAGGGTTTACTTCCCATGGAAATGTTCGTGGCGAGAATAGCCATTCAAAGCGCATGTCCATAATCACACATTTTAAGCATTTCATCGGGATAAGGTTATTTTTTTTCATGTCGAGTGCCATAGCCACAAGTTTTAATAAACTTTAATAAAGACTATCAGATTTTGTAGTATGATCACAATAATGTATTTTCACATTGTCAGCTTTCAAGTGTTTACTCGCGTGATTTGCGCTGCTGTATACAATGTGTGTCTGTCACGTTCATATTACAAGGTTAGATTGATCAGAACCAATGGCGAGCAGTGCCGTGGGGAAAAATTTAACTCCAGAACTACAACAGTGGGAGCACTGCGTGTGGTGCACAGGAAATGCTGTAGTCCTCCTGGCATCCTTCATACAGTCAAATATTCGTACTTCTGCTCAGTTTCACTACTGATTACTTAGGTGTAAACAGTATAGCAGTATAGCAGAAAGGGTAATATTGAAGAACATGTGATAACGTAGCACAGGAAGCAAGTAGGACAGTTCTACCAAGTAGGAATAAGAACCCTTGTGCCTGATTTCATAAAATGTATAGCTACGTAAATTTCAAAATAAATTTATCACGATCAGAATTACCCCTGCCTTGTCAAAGAGCATGGATTCCGAAAGCATCTATCATGCGAAACCCATCTTGTGCTTTTCTCAGAAGACGTCTGGGAGGGCAAGGAGCAAGGGAATCAGGTAGATGAATATTTGTGGACTATTGAGAAGCATTTCCCTCGGTACCACATCAAAGTTTATCAGTAAAAGCACGTTTATACGGAGTATCAACCAAAATTTGTGATTAGGTTAACTGTTGTTTATTAATATGTTAATGAACACGTGGACAATATTAATAGAAACTTGATAGTTTTCACATTTAATGCCGTTATCTATAGAGAAATAATACTTGAACAAAAGCTGTAGAAATAGTCAATCAGATCTTCATAAGATTATAAAATTGTGCAAAACTTGGCAGCTTAATTATATGATAGGTTTATGGGACCCACAGAGAATGAACTCACGGGGGATATAAAACTTATACAAAGAAGGGCGGCACGAATGGTCACAGGAATGTGTCACGGAAATGCTGAAACAGTTCAACTGGCAGACTCTTGAAGAGGTAACAAATCATATCACTTAAGCCGACTTACAAAATTTAGAGAACTGTATTAAATCCAGAGATATTCTTCGGCCCCCTACGTATTACTCCCGTAAGAACCGTGAAGACAAAAGTAAACTAATTACACACGCAAAGAGACATCTAAGCAGTCTTTCTTCCTGCGCTCCACGCGCGACTGCAACGAGTAGGAAGGCTACTATGCAGTTCAATGCAAAGTATCCTTTACCATGTACCTGATGGTGGCTTGCAGAGTACGTATCTAAGCGTACGTATAGCTGTATCAGTTACATACGAAAAATTATGCAAAATAAGTTTCACAACTACGAGGGTGTTATCTGCTACTATTTTAATTACTTTAATTTTTTATTTGGCACCGTCTAGTGAATACAGTATACATTCTTCAAAACTGAAGTGGACGGAAGCCTACATAGAAAAGAGATTTGATTACAAGTGCTAAATTACGGCTCCAGTTACTGTAGCCAAAGTGACGTCAAACGGCTTGTATTTTTAGTACTGCCATTTAAATTTCAATTCGCTACATCTGGATCAGATCAGACTATAATTCTGTCGAATTGTAGGAAAATCTTTAATTTCGAGCAATATTTTACTGGCTATGATAATTGTAGCACCATGTAGGAACCATTTGATATGACTGGAATGTGCTGCACATATGGAAATTATACGAGTACATCTGTGGGCATCGTGGGAGGTAACTGATCTACAATACCACTCATCGAAACCTTTTATACATAATATGCAGTACACAACAAGAATTATATTCTCGTGACACCACATGTTTCGGCTTCCCCATCTCACAACTAAACTACCACCTCAAAGACTAACCTACATACGTTACCATAACCTAGAATTCCAAAAACCATATAGTCGCAAAAAAATATTGTCTGCATTCTGTCTTTGCCCGTGTATGACGTTCCTTGCCACATCATCAGTGCATCACGGGTCAAAGCAGACGTCCAGTATTGTAAATTAAATCGAACCAAATGAAGCGGTCGAAGAAATAAAAAGTTGTTATTGAGTGAGGCATTCAGAATTATTGAAAAGTTGTAGTGTATTTTAAGAGGATGTTGTCCCATAGCTCGTGAATATTTGAAAAAAACGCCATGATTTGCTGACAACAGTGGCTGATGAAAATTCCTTTATTATACAACCATTTCTGGTACACAAACCATCATTAGGTACCGTAAAATATTTACAGCAGCTTAGAAGGCGATATAAAATTAATAGAGTCAAATAATAAAAGAAATCTATGATGCAGGATCCATGGTTATATAGCCTTGTAAGCTTCTGTAAATTGTCATACATGGTGATGGTTTCAAAATAAAGGAATTCTCATCAGCAACTGTTGGTGATGGATCACGATGTTTTTCGAAAATTTGTGAATTCTAATACATTTGGTAATAATCAGATGTGGTTTTGGTTTCTATTGACAGCTACTCATTCGAGACGTACGAGACGAAGATGGTGCCCGCTGAGAGCGCCCCGCGGCGCAAGCTGATGCGGAGGCCGGCAGCCATGGTAGCGGCTGCAGCGCGCCACGAGCAAGCTGCCGAAGAGGTGGCGGCGGTCGCGGAGTCCAAGGTGTCTGAGGACCTCGCGCCCTCCGCATCGCACCACGGTGGCGGCGGCGGTGGGGGAGGAGGTCACGGTGGTGGCCACGGAGGCGGTCACGGAGGCGGCGGTGGAGGCCACGGAGGTGGAGGCGGCGGTCACGGAGGAGGAGGCGGAGGTCACGGAGGTGGCGGTGGCGGTCACGGAGGTGGAGGCGGTGGAGACCACGGCGGTCACTGGGAGAAGGGCGGAGGCAAGAAGCACCACTCTGACCACCACGAGAGCGCCGGCCACAAGGGCGACAAGGGCTACAAGGGCCACCACTCGTACGAGAAGGGTGCCAAGGGCGAGCACGACAAGGAAGGCCACAAGGGCCACTACGCCGACCACGGCGGCAAGAAGAAGAGCCACCACGAGGACGGCGGACACTACGGCGAGCACCACCACGGCGAGAAGGGCGAGAAGGGAGCCAAGTACGGCGAGGGTGGCAAGCACTCCAAGGGCCACAGCACCAAGGGCGGACACTCGGTGCACAAGAAGGACGAGTACGAGAAGAAGCACGAGTTCTACGACGAGCACCACGAGGGTGGCGAGCACGAGAAGGGCGGCGAGTTCCACGCCCACCACGAGGCCAAGGGCGGCGGCCACAAGAAGGGCGGCCACCACCACGGCGAGCACCACGAGGCGCACCACGGCAAGAAGGGCCACCACGAAAAGGGAGGCCACCACGACGACCACAAGGGCCACAAGTCCGCCGGCGGCCACGAGGAGCACCACGAGCACAAGGACGACTACGGCAAGAAGGGCGGGCACGACGAGGGCAAGCACTGGGGCTACAGCTCCGGAGACGGCGGCGGCGGCGGCGGCGGCGGTGGAGGCCACGGCGGCGGCGGTGGAGGAGGGGGTCACGGAGGTGGACACGGAGGCGGCGGTGGAGGCCACGGAGGCGGTGGTGGTGGTCACGGCGGCGGTGGCCACGGAGGTGGAGGCGGCGGAGGTCATCACCGATAGGAACGCGTCCTGCAGCGCAGCACCGAAGGTTCTTTTTGAAGCCTTCACGCCTGTGATGCCGCCGTACTGTGGCCTATCGACTACGACTTGTGCGATTACGCGCGCTGATCGTCTCGTGTACAAGGTCTGCCCCTCTGACACGTCCTACCTGCGTACTGTGTCCTAGTCCTTCCTTACGCGGTACCGCAAAAATTCGGCCTGATGTATTCTCTACATCTCAGTAGACTCGCAACTAGTCTGTGATAATATCCAACTAGAACTGTCTTTCTCAATACCGTCTAGCTACCCAGACAAAAATAATTCTCTTTTTCTCTTCCCAATACGTCAATAAAGCCTACAATTTTTTTCGCTGAATATGTCGTAGTACAGTAAATCGGACATCACATAAACGGTATTATCTAAAAAGTCATATTCCTAGCCTGATGTAGCGATGTCACTCACACTTTCTTCATGCAGTATGAATAATTACGAAAAGCTACAGTAGCTGTCAATGTATCAACTTATTCGACGAACTCGCTTCATTTATACTCATATACTGACTGACGTTCGTTGCATCGTACATCTCGGTCGTTCCCTGTTACGTAATATAATCCTGTTGCTTGTGAAATACGTCACACTAGTTACATAAATTTACCTTTTTTCCTTACTACTGAGCAGTCAGTAGTTGCTCATAATCTGTGATGAAGAGTGTAATTGTTAGTTTATAAATGTTATAAAATAAAAGTGATAACTTCAAAATAAAATCGTCTAATTTTATGTACCTCTCCTAGTATTCACAGCTTTACTTACTATATCTGCAGTATGTACTAAGTATGAATTAATGCTCCGAAGTGAAAAATATAAAGTGTAATATAAGCTATTTACTCAGGACATGGTAGACCTAAAACTGATGAGAATTCGTTCGCTCCAGAAAACGGAAAGGTAATTACAGGTTCTTCTGTTAAGTGCCTCTACTTCAGGCCATACTGAATCAGGTGACCAACTGTCATCTGTGTGGAAGAAACAGATCGAAATGCTGATTTTCGTAACTATTATTTCACATATTAGGCTCTTTCACAGCTGAAGACTTGACAAAATTATGTGGTGGCACATAGTCCTGCTTGTGAAGACAGTCAGAAAAGTGAATCGTTACGTGGATGAGCTAGAAACGAAGCAACATTCGATCCAGTGAAGTACAGCGTCACCACGATTGAAGAAAATAAGCAGGGTAAGAACAACAAGTGTAAGGAATGATTTTTAGATTATCGACGTAAAGGGATAGCCCACTATTAATTTGTTCCACAGTATATCACAGTTAACCAGTATAATCAGTTCAAGTCTTAAATTTTTGTGTGGGCACTGCAGAAAAAACGGTCCACATTCCGGGAATCGTAGGACTAGCTCTTACAGCACTAGGAAACTCCCATTCACAGGGCTGACTATCAGGCAGCTTTTAGCCAAAAATTGTTTCGCACTCACTCTACCATCTGTTCTAATCCTTGTGGTTTTGTCTCGTACTACAAAATAAAAATGGATCCAAAAGCGTAACATCTCCAGGTGATGTGAAACAAATATCACGACAAACTTTCGTACTGCTTGAAAAAAATGTTCTCTTCAGTGGGTTCGGTTATTTAGTGTTAGTTCACATATACAGGATGATTTTACTATATGGAGATAAACTGCAGGAAACGAACCCTGACAGTATAAGCAGCAAAAAATGCGAGCAATTAACGGCAATGCGTGGTGTCAGTACTACAGAGTATTTTTTAATTCAGGCCGGCGAGGGTGGCCGAGCGGTTCTAGGCGCTACAGTCTGGAACCGTGCCACCGCTACGGTCGCAGGTTTGACTCCTCCCTCGGGCATGGATGTGTGTAATGTCCTTAGGTTAGCTAGGTTTAAGTAGTTCTAGGTTCTAGGGAACTGATGACCTCAGAAGTTAAGTCACATAGTGCTCAGAGCCATTTGTTAATTCACCGTTCCTGTACAGCTCAATGCAGTGTAGGACATGCTTTGGGAACATCACCGTTAGACAAGTGTTAGAAGCGTCCCCACGGGCCTCGACATATCCGCGAATACACTTGAGCAGCGACTGACCAACATGTTCAAACGTGCCACCCCCAAGTTAATAATGTCACAGCAGCATGAACGCTATGGTCCAGTATTCGCACGTCCCGAATGGTTTCCGCAGACCCGACTTCTTTCAAACGATACTGCAGTGCCTCTGTTGTTCAGAAGTACGATCCAAAGTTCATACAGACATGCATACACGTCCGAAGCAACAAGCACTGCGGTGACTGCAGCTGACGGTTGTTCGTATTGGCAACTGAGGATGAATTTCATGTATTACATAACGGCTGTAGTCGCTGCAGTGCCTGTTCTTCCATGCGTGACCGAAGGAACATTGCATCGTTCTTGTTAACAGCACAAGCTCTGTAATATCGTATTTATCCACCGAAACCGGGCAAGTGACTTTCAAATAAAGCGTCTCCCCCGTACAGGGGTATACATAGTGGATGTATGCGTAGACACATGGTTGACGACATATGAAAGTTTGAGTCTAGGGGTGAGAAGAGCTGGGATAACGTAAGACTAAGCTGACCGCTCACCATAACAAGGATTTCCGGATCTGAGACACGGTTAGGCACAAATTTTTATTGTCGTCATTCCATTGTCCATATTCGTGACTAAGAATACATTTAACGACGTCTTTAAGGTGGCCCCGCAGGTGGAATTCTAAAGGGTTTAGGTACGAGGACCAGACGGGGCCATGCGACTGGACCACATCGGTAGATCCTTCGGCCAGGGCAGAGGTTGTCGTAATACCACCGTTGGGCAGTGCGCAAGTGAACCGGAGCACCTGCATGTAGTAGACACATAGCCCTTCGAACCAGCGGTGCTTGTCGCTGCGATCATAGTATGGGGATCTCCTTAGCCCGTAGGTGAGTATTGTAAGAATTTCGATACCGCTCCTCGTAAAGGCAGTCTCATCTGTGAATGAGATGGATGACAGGAATCCCAGCACCGTGGCAACGTGTGCAGCGAACCAGTGACAAAACGCTCGTCACGGAAGCAAGTCCGTAGGTAATAACGCCTGCACGCATTGTAAGTTATACGGATAGTGGTAGTTGTCCTGGAGAACGTTCCCCACGGTCGTCTGGCTCACTCCATGCTGCGAAACACCTGCAAAAAATTGCGGTTGTAGCGTGTCATATTGAACAGTGTTCGACATCTCTACTTCTCTACTTCCGAGGCTTATATACGTACCAGGCGCATCTGCCTTTCTTCAATACCCACCCCCGTAAATCATCATGTCTGACACAAACGACGAAATACTTTGCAAAGAGTTGATAGCGCTTTGCTCTTGGCAAGAATACTTTTCCCAGTACAGCTTTGCGACCCACCCACTGCCATATCACTATCAGTATGCAAGTATCATATTGACCTGTTCCTTGTCGGACCTCTTAGAGCGCTGCGCTATACGACGCTCGTTCACACCAAGTCGGAACCTTTACTTTCTTTCCATCAGGCAGTGAATCGGATGCACCCTAGTACAGATATGCGAGTGTACCAAAATTACGGACCTCTTGAGTGTGGAGCTAAAACACTGGTACTGAAAAAACATAGGCACTTGTCTGGTTTGTTCTCAAGTGTGCGTTCAATCACTGAAACCGGCAATCTCAGGATCTTTTGTCTCCACTTTCCTGTGGGTGTACCTCCCTTGGTACCCATTTCTGGCTACGAACCCATATGCCTTTTTTTTCCTCGTTAATCTCTCAGTCATCGTTTCCTGCAGGTTGTTCCAAATTTGTAAAAAAAAAACTCTCTGCAAACGGTTTCGGTACATTAACAACAACAAATAAATATAGATAACAAGTGAAACAAACAAATCGAATAAGTGAAGTTCGGAATACAGGATTTTCAGCCGTATGATTGCTTCAGAGCCAGCCTGAAGCACTTCTTCCACGGGTCCGGCGAAAACAGTCGCGTGACGACAGTTCGACAGCGTCAGCGCCACCGCGCTGCAGCCCCAAATTGGAAAGCCAAGCGATGGCTGGCTGTGGACATTACAGTAGCGGCACTTCTTCCTGGCGCACACCTGATGCCTGCTAGGTGAAGCGAGGAAGGTATCAAATCGAAGTGTTACCCGCAAACACCCTTTCTAGGATAAGGATGACCACTACGACTTCCGGGAAACTTCACGCTTGAAGTTTCAGCCTAATAGCTCATGGCGTTTACCGAGACCGTTAGACACTTCAGTCGTACTGTGAACCGTCATTCGATTATAATGAATAAGGGGAGAAATTGATTGTTCTGTAGTATTGTCCACGACAATCTTGTTATCTTCATATTAAATTCTGAGTGGAGCCTCTGAACGTGCGTATGCGACCAAATGTCATAATAGTTCCCTACTGTTTAATAAAACAAGGCCATTACTGTTGTTGTCAGTGTATATACATTAACTTACCACAACGCACCAGTCAGACTTTGCGATAAATGATTGCGATTTCTCACTTTCAGAGTCGTTTCCTGAAGGCTGTGTCAGTAGGTTAGTTTCCCATTGAAAGATAGCTGCACTCACTTTGAAGTACTGTTAGATTATGGTGTACTGTCTCTGAATATTAAGGGTGCAAACATAAGAGGCGAATATGGCGCAACGAAATAAGTGGATCATACTAATAAACAGAGGACCAGAAACAGATTATTTCCCCAGTAGATCATACGCACAGCTGCTGTCACGCCGAAGTTACAACACATTAAATGTCTAAGGATACCCTTATTTCGGAACACCACCAAGTGGAGAGTAAATTACTAGCCGATAGACTGCCTCCGTTCGATTCTATGATCATTTCGGATACTTAAGTTTCGACAACAAGTTTATCGGTCCTGTTTCGTCGATACCGTTGGTCTCAAGACCCCATGAACTGAATCAGCTGGATTTTTTATTAGGATGTTTAAAGGCTATGGTACATTCCAGCATTCTCGATAGTGTTTATGAAATCCGGGAACGTATTGTGGATGTTTGGCAATGGTTTCGGAAGACTCCTGGAATTTTTGAACGTGTATGGGCATGGGTGATAGTACGTGTTGAATCTTGCCTTCACATTGTTGGTGGCGATTTGTTTGACCGCAAGCGCAATCTGGATCCTGAAAGATTCTGTTATATGAAGTGTTCATATACTCAGTTGCAACTTTTTGCTGACCTATGCTGTGGCTCGTATAATTGTCCTCGACTCGCGCCTTTCGTTTGTACCTGAATATGGATAGTAGTGTGAGTATTTGTATCAAATGTGGAACGCTGCAGTTTCTTTTTTTACATGCCTTCTCTTGAAATGCTGTCTACTACACACAGACCTCTGTCATAATTTCGTCTACCACTGAGAGCCGGAATCGTTGATACCCTAGGTAGTAGATAGAGGCGTATACAAACTTCAGAAATATGTTTTTGTGACAGTTCGACGTAATGTACAGTGAACCGTGTAGGAGAGAGAACTGAACATTGAATAAGCCCTTGTTGTGTTCGTCGTATTCACTCCATCTAAGGATCGTGCAAACTTGGAGCAGATGGTTATCCGGCTTCTGAGACTTTACTACAATTGCAACAGTTGGCGTGCATACTGTTGCAAGACGTCTCCGTGTTTGTTGTTCTGGAATGGAACTCATATGTCCTACAACATGTCCACAGTGCTCAATGACTGCTTCCAGTTACCGTCAGTTATATGAGCCAAATAAAGAATCCCAAAGTATTAGCTTTTCAAAGATGAACAATTTAACATCTTTTTGGTGTCAGTGGCGTATCATACAAGACATGATTAGGAATGATCGTGGTTACCCATTCAGAAAGTTTTAGAATAAAAATTATTAAATCATAGTTTACCATACACAGTAATGAGAGGGCACACTCCACTATATTCGCTTGTGGCAGTATTACGAGGTGCTTTAAATTACAGAAACTATTTCTTTGTACTCTTTCATTACGTTGCACGACATAACTGCAGTTGTCTCTTCCCTGAAACAAGGTTGCAGTATGCTCTTCACATGACTTACAGGCAGGACCGCACGGGGCCCGCAGCACTGATGAACTGCCGAGTTCTTATTCCGCGGTATGTAGTCGTATAAAATGGATGAAAAAGTGAGCAGGAATGAGCCTAGACATTGATGTAGATTACATATATAGTATACTATTGTGCGATAACCAAATAATATTGTTGTAGATCACTATGACATGCAGGGGACATGATCTTAAAGTCTTCGAAATATGCCTCGTGATGACTGGATGTTGTGTGCTGTCCTTAGGTTAGTTAGGTTTACGTAGTTCTAAGTTCTAGGGGACTGATGACCATAGATGTTAAGTCCCATAGTGCTCAGAGCCATTCGAACCATTTTCTTCTAAATATGCAACGAGGTCGATATAACAATTTTTCGTAAAACAAAATATGACATTATCATAGATGGAAATACACTGCCGGAAAAGAAGCAGTACACATTTTTATACGTTTCCAGTACATTCAAGATTTATTATTGCAAAAGTGCATATGGAATACATGAAATGATTATATTTATAGATCAATAGCACAAGCAGTCCTGAGGTACAAAGTACCGACCCACGGTGAAAGACCCATGTTAGTACGTGGTGTAGTCTCCACGGGTGGTAATACAGGCGCTCACTCTGACGTCCAGCTGATCGTACAGATAGCGAATAACGTTCTGCGGTACGTTATGCTAAACGTGCTCGACCTGTTCACGAAGTTCTGTAAGAATGGTTGGCTGACTAGTGGCACGAATCACTTCTCGTCCCATCATGTCACACACGTATTCGACTAGAGACAAAGCCGGAAATCGTGCTTGTCAGGGAAGCTGCTACACGTCTTTCAGAGCATGCTGAGTTTCACGGGCAGAGTATGATAATATTTTGTGATGCTTTCGTAGTCATTGTATGTCATATTAATCTATTTTTCTTTTAATCCATAATAGAACACAGCTGTTGAGGAAGGTGGTGCTTCTGCAGCAGCTGACAATAATGTCTGGAAATAAGATGGAGCAGACAGCAGAGGAAGAAGACGTTCACGACATGTGGAGAAGTGGAAGCAATGGTAGCGGAACTCTACGCAAAAGTGTACTACAAGGGAGGACATAAACGTTCCACCTAAAAGCCTTAATGCTAACGGCACCTACTGTAAGTTACAATGTCGCACTCAGCTTAAAGAAGAAGAGTGAAGTAACATGTTTTATTCCTTCTGGAAACTTGATGATTGCAGTAGGCAACTTGTGTATCTTTGGGGACTTGTTCAGTCAGATCCAATAAAACGTTTGCTTCCAGAAAACCTAAAGACATACGGTTGAAATATTTCTGAAGGATTGGAGTGAGACCTGTAAGGGTGTGTGACCTCTACGCATAATAAAAAAATCTTATGTTAAGACTCTTGTACCGGCCAAAACATGAACGTTGAAATGTCATTGTACTTGATGAAGTTATGTGAAAATCTTAGCATGAAACCTTAGTGACTGATTACAAATTATTGATATCAGGAGATTGTCACTAACCTATTGACAGTGATTT
Organism: Schistocerca gregaria; assembly: GCF_023897955.1. Classification (NCBI taxonomy): domain Eukaryota; kingdom Metazoa; phylum Arthropoda; class Insecta; order Orthoptera; family Acrididae; genus Schistocerca; species Schistocerca gregaria. The sequence continues at coordinate 454,472,778 of NC_064926.1, read as the reverse complement.
TAGTTTGACTGAGAAAGGCAGCAGGAAAATTTTGCAAATTTACACACCAAATGATTGGATGGATATTGTTAGGCAAGCAAAGAAAACGTCCCACGATGTGATGTCATTGAAATGAAATTCTCAGACTTCTAATGCTCCAGGAACTTGGAGAATGAATAGAAAAAAGGGTCTAATTGTTATGCCATCAACTGGCTGGCGATGAGATGGTTACATTATGAAACAGACTATCCTTTTTCCCCGACGTTTAAGCAGACTGTGAATGCTGATGTGCAGTTTCACGAAGCTGATTACGGGCATTATCCTGTTTGAACAACACATCACTTTCCTGTTACAAGAACGGCAAAAGAACGGATCAAACAACTTTGTACACGTACCGAATGCTGGTTTGCGTCCCCTCATGCAACACCAAAGGTGAACGAGACTTGTATCTTCTGGCACCCCAGACCACAGGACCTGGACCAGTGTGTCTTGGAAGAATGCACTCTGCGAGACAGCTCTCGCCGGGCCTAAATCGTACGCGCAATCGACCACCACTTGCGTGCAGCAAGAATCTGCTTCCGTTTCTGAAGAGCACGAGGTGCATTCCCATCTTGAAAGTGACTCTCTGGCAGAAACGCTCCAGCCGTACAATTCGATGCTGTGGCGTGGGTGGAAGATGGGATAGAGGTGCTAATAACGGGCTACAACAGTTTGTGTCGACACGCCTGTTCTCACAAGCCCTCTTACCTGTGCTGTGGTAGCTGTACGATCTGCCCTTACGATACGACGATCCTGGCTGTCGTCTGTGCTGTGTGGACGTCCAGAACCTGGTTTACGGGTGTGAGAATGTTCACGTGACCACGTCCAACTTGTTTGGTAATTCTCCGAAAGGACCATACTGCGATTCAGAAGGCCACAATGCAACCCCTTTCAAACATCCTCAGTTGGCTGTAGGAAGCGCAAATGCATCTCCGTGGTTGGTTGCCTACTTGCTTGATGCGTTTGCACCACACTGAGTCTTCTGCCTCTCAGCATTTCCTATTAAAGGGCAGACACAGATGTTTTGGTAGCTACGCCACTACGCTATCTGTAAGCGGACGACGTTGAAACCATCATCAGTCCATCCACTATCCCACAGGTGGCATATGCCGTCATCTGAAGAAAACAGACGTCGCCTTTCCAGATGTACTACTTTTTATTCGGAAGTGTGTTGTTGAGGCACGTCAAAATCATAAATATCATTGAAGTTACGATATGAGATCATGGTTTCAGTGAGCAAGCAATAAGGCCGGGGACAACACAAGCGAAACGAGCAAACCAGAAAGCTGAATTCCATTCACTGAGTAGTTAAAATTCAGAAAAAGGCAAAAGAAGGCTATATGAATCAATAAAACGAAGCCTTTGTTTCTATAATGCCGAATCCTAGTGAATGACAAAACAAGTCATAAAAAGACTAGAAGCCGAGTTGAAGAGTTTCAAGGCAAGAGAAGATCCCCAAAAAAATAAAAAATTAAAAAATTTAAAAATAACTCAGGAAGCAAATTAAAACTCCCATGTACATCCGAAAACACGGGAAACTGGCATTTAAAATGGTATGGACATTTGATGAGAGTAGGTCGTGAAAGAAGGCCGAAAATAGTATTCCGTTGGTAACCTCCACACAAGACGAAAATAAGAACATCATGCGCAGAATGGGAAAAAGTCAAATGCAGGATTATGTACACCGAAGAAAAGTTCGAGAAGGTTACACACCATGGCCTCAAGAGCTATAAATAACACATAAAATTAATTAAAATTGATTACCATGTAACATGTGAATATAATATTTAGAAAAATTTTGTTTTGCCAATTAAAGTAGAGGAAAGGATTTAAATATGGTAACTGTATTTTCCTTATCACTTCTAGCTCGTTATATCGTTAAAAAGGGGTTCAGATATGGGCCTTCCCAAGAAAGGCACAAAATCCTTTCTAAATGTTTCATTGGAACTAGATGAAACGACAAGACCAGTACAATAGGACACTGAAGCAACTTCTGAATTTTAGCAGCTTAAATAAACGTAAAATCGCAAACGTAATGGCTCTTTCAGGCCCAGCGCAGTCTGGCCACATTTGGCACACACAATATTGCACCCACATTTCGCTGCGTCTTGAGAGAACTTCTCATCACTAATGACGCAGGTTGAATCGTTCGAGTCTGCTGCTTCCACGTCGTTTGCGTCCAGGGCATCACCGCTGTGCGCAACGGGAGGTTTGCAGGAGTTTGGTTAGAATAAGGAAGAATAGGCTCGTTTCCTGGGTTTAATTTTCTTCCTCAAGGCCTTTAGTTTTCCCAACCCTGTCCCCTAGCCGACATCCAACACTTGTAAAACTTAATGACTTCTTTTTAACAGCTCTTCTGTCAGGCGATTTGGTCAGCCGATTCTTGCACTGGAACACTGCAGTGTTTAAATGGGGAAGGGGGGGGGGGGGCATATTACGCCAGCTCCATCTAAGTATGGTGGCTTCTATCACATGTAACGTAAGAACAGGATGACCGAAGACGTATTTCTAATAACAGCTTAGGATTCTGCTATGGCAGTGCGGAATTACTTTAAACTCACGGTAAGGGCGTATGATTTGCATAATTCAAGCAAGTGGTTGCAACAAGATTTCACTTAACCTGGTTTCGATACCGACTAAGGGTGTCTTCATCAGAAAAAATCCGAGAACAATTACCTGTAAAAGATTACAAACCAATAATATACAGGAAAAACCAAATAGATTGTTATTATACGGAAAAAATTGATGAGCTGACTATATTCACATGTAATCTCTTTGGCCAAGCTGAAAACGTTGGCGCCGAGGGCAATAGAGATTCAGGACAAACTTGACACTGTGAAACTTCTTTATCAAAATTCTTTTCTGCTTCTATTGCTGAATGAAATAGGAACTTAGAGCTTCTACGTTATTTAATTCTGCAACAGCTGAGTAAAACTGAACAAAAAATAGGGCTCTGAGCACTACGGGACTTAACTTATAAGGTCATTAGTCCCCTAGAACTTAGAACTACTTAAACCTAACTAACCTAAGGACATCACACACATCCATGCCCGAGGCAGGATTCGAACCTGCGACCGTAGCGGTCGCGCGGTTCCAGACTGTAGCGTCTAAACCGCTCGGCCACCCCGGCCGGCAAAACTGAACATACTGAGCCCACTTTCTCTTTACTTATTCTTATCATGTCAACACTGATCCACAATATTCTAGAGCAACGCATTCTGACTGCTCAAAAATGGGTAACCTGGCTTCAAATAATTAATTCAAAAGAATGGCCCTGACTAAAAATAAATCCTAATAATAACCTATACATTTCATTAAGCACTTACCTCACAAAAATCTTCATTACACGAACTACTGCAACACAGCGAGCTTCAATACTGCTAGCTAAATAAAATATTGTAACTACTAAAGCCACTAACAACTAATACGCACGTGGTTAGCAAACGAAAGATTTTTTTGCAAAAACAAATAATGTATGTTTTAACCTTAATATGTGACATCCAGTTCAAACACGAATATAAATCGTCATTGACATCTAGTACAAAGGTATATAATCATGAATAATATTCAGTCTCTAAGTCGAACATGTACAGGTCGTTAGCCTACGCTAACACTTCGGACATCTACCCTCCATCAATGCTAACTTCTCACATCCAACATCCATCACTGCTGGCTGTTCACCTCCAAATGCCCAGCAGTACTTCCATCAGTGCTGGCGACTGACTTCCAAATGCCCAAAACTGCTGGCGATTAACTTCCAACAACGAGTCCAACCAGCCACAGAGTGTCTTATAAAGAAAGCGCAGTTACAGATCCAACGCAAAGAGCTACACAGCGTTGCCAACACAGATGCAGCCCACTTACAACTGTGACCCCATCTGTTCAATGTGGGTGTCCATGGCCGGCCAAGTATAGTGCCGACACGCTAACTGTTTTGTGCGTACAATTCCCCTATGTCATCGGTGGAGTAATCGCAACAATTATTTTTTTGCAACACTTTGGGAGTAAGCACATGCGATTGTCGAGAGTCGCTTTGCAATAAAATCACGCCGTGGTTGGCGGAGAGGCTTTGGCGAAGAGCAAAATGTCGGCACACAAAAGAGTTCTGAATGTTTCTCACTGAACGAGGCCAAGCATAACGAATGTAATGCAACAAAAGGTTTAAGTCCAGGTCTGCTTCTGTGGAGTGTGCATTTTCCTATACCTCAGTGGAAAAGTCTGTGAAAGCACAGTGCCCTGCGTATCGATCTGACAAGATGGGATAGGAGCATCGAATTCAGAATCAGGACCAACAGGAAGGCGAAAATTGTGTCAGCATTTTCAAGCATCGACGTGGACATGTACAATATTTCCTGCTGTCACTGTGACAATAACAAAGTCCAATGTTGCTGTGTCTGAGCCGTGCGTGGCTGAACAGGTATGGACGGATGAAACAAAGACTGAAGTGGCTTATGGTCCGTCATTAGGTAAAACTCACGACCCAACAGATAATGATGAAACTTCGTCACGCCATAGATGATAGCGTGCGCTTCCTTCTCGATTGGGGAATAGTTACATTGACTAATAACTTGGAATCGAAAGCAGTCGGCCTGCCCTGCGAACTAATTCCGTACGAAGAAGCGTCCCCTGCCAAAACCACAAACTTAGCGGGATCGAAATGAGCAAGGCCTCTGTCACTCAACAACGAAATTTTAGTTTCTGGAATGCATCTTGACACTTTTTGGTCCTAAAAATACACGTTCTTTCTGGGCAAACGATGCAGCGTAGCAGAGATCTGGGTTGTATTGAGTATAAATCGGATATAGTAAGTGATCTACCCGAGAACTGAATCCAATTCCGTCACGTTCCGCGGGGCAGGGAGGTCCTAGATGGCTAGCAAATGTTACTGACGGGGACGAACACCTTGACTATTAAGAACATGGCCTAAGTATTGAATTTCAGTATGAAAAAAGGCACATTTGTCCAAGCGATGCTTCAAACCTGCAGCTGAAATCGCTTGAAAAAGCGTAAGAAGGTTACTGGTATGCTCCTCCAGTGTACATCCTGACACTTTCGAACACGCATCGCGTAAGTCAATTTTTTAAAAATAGCGGCATGCACCAAGCCTATCGGTTAATTTTCCAGGGTGGGGCAACGCATAAGTATCAACTTCTGTTTTGTGGATTCACAGTGGAAACAAAATCAATAAAATGACAAAGTCTTCCAGAACTCTTTGGTATGATAACTAAGGAAGAAGCCCATTGAGTAGCCTGGATAGGAGCAATAACTTCATTGTCTTACCATTCTTTAAGTTCACTTGCAGATTTGCCTCTAGGCGCGTAAGGGATAGGAGGCCCCAGAAATGTTGTGCATTGTCCTTCATTGTAACGTGCGCAACAAAATTATTTGCTCTGCAAAGTAATTCGGAAAATAAATCAGTAAACTCTGCAATCAATTAACACTGACTTTTGCGTTGAAAGCAGGCACAGAAAGTACATTGTCCTGAACAAGAAGACCAAAAAACAATCAAATGAATGTAACCCAAAAATAATTTCACAGTCTCACGAATGCTCAATGGTAAATGTCACTGTGATGATATCAGCCTGGATTGTGGCCGACAGACTAAAAGTACCAAGCACTGGAATGTTCTGACCATTCTACGGATAAGTTGCATGCAATGCATGCAACATTTTTTATACTGTGGCGAGTCTAACTGTTCATAAGTTATACTATTAGGCATTGTAACGGAAGCGCCAGTGTCTAATTGAAGTTGCATACAGTGTCCGTAACAACTAATTTCACAAACAGTTCATTTAACTGTCAAAGCACACCAATTGGGTGGGACGAACTCATACCCTGAATTTGGTCATTATTAGTATCGGTAGCCGGTTTGGAAAATTACTACATTCACTGAGTGAGAAGCTGCTTACTATAGGGAACGTGGGTAGAATTCTTTCTCTGTTGCAAGCACACAGACTGTACATGACCTGGCTTCCCACAAGCAAAGCAACTCGCGTTCCGTGAATGTCAGTTTTGTCTTTTATGCGTGGAAAAGCAGCTGGGACATCATTTCACAGCAGACACACGCGTTGACACTTTTTTACTCTCGCCATGGACGGCGCCCTTTTGCCGTGTGTCAGTTGGCCGCAAACCCATACCTGCTAGTCACTTTGCGATACACTGCAGACGGTAGCTACCTCCAAGACTACTGTCCACAGTTACATTGAAAACGGTACTGTCGTGTCAAATTCTGAAGCTCAGTGACTTACTGACGGTATATCTGTTCTGGCTTTTCCTGCAATCGAAAGAACCTGTAATGAGCTGCAGCAGCCTACACCTGATCCTCGGAATACTTAGTATGGGCGGGAACTAAATCTTCAAAAACCAGCAACTCCGGCCTAATAGTCGGGAAAAATTTTTGAGGGGGGCAGCAAATTCCTGTGCCGGCCGTTGACAAGAAATAAGAAAGTTTCACAGTACCTTGCATTTGTGTAGCACATTGAGCGTCTAAATGAGCGTAGTACTTCTTTCATTCCTCTTGTTCATCGAAAGCTAGGAATGGTGGAATGCACGCAGGTGATGCCCTGGCTGTAGTGGCGGAGTTGATACAGCAGCTGCTTGTGCATTAATGAGGTGCTGGAATGCCGTCATCAGCTACGACAGTTGCTGATTCTAGGAATGAATATATTGCATTAAATTAAAGCCGGCAGCAACAGAAAGCGTAGGCAAAGGTAGTGTAGGAGGCGGTTTAGAGGCCATTTTAATGAGAGAAGTGCCGCAACAAAGTAATTATACACAAATAGCGAAAGCGCTGCCGCTAGCCTGTAAGAAAGAACACAGTAGGATTGCGTCTCAGAAAGAAAAGAGAGCAATATTTATGACGCGCTGTGACGGAGCGGTGTAGAGCACAGGTAGCGTTGGTTCTGTAATCCTCGTCGCAGGATAATGTGTCGGCTACTGTGGGAGTCAGCACAGATTCAAACAAGAAAGGAGAGTAGTTGCAATGGCCGATGGTAGGGATCCAAAATGATCTGTTCAAAACGCTTTCTAATTAATGGAGAACTATTTCTATTAAAGGAAGAAACAATACTTAACTTTATTTCTATGCTTCCTGTGCCTCCCACATTCAAGTACTTTACCACCGTCGGAGGGTCGAGTCCTCCCTCGGGCATGAATGTCTGTTTGTTGCCCTTAGCGTAAGTTAGTTTAAGTTAGATTTAGTAGTGTGTAAGTCTAGGGACCGATGAATGGTTCCTCTGAGCATTATGGGACTTCACATCTAAGGTCAGCAGTCCTCTAGAACTTAGAACTACTTAAACCTAACTAACCAAAGGACATCACACACATCCATGCCCGAGGCAGGATACGAAGCTGCGACCGTAGTGGTCGCGCGGCTCCAGACAGGGACCGATGACCTCAGCAGTTTTTTCCCATAGGAACTTACCACAAATCTCCAATCAATACACGTACTTTACCTCTATTACTACTCGCAGAAGGAAGGCTAGGTATCTTCCTACCACTCGGTACTGACGCTATCGAAATCTGCGATCAAAGAGGGCCGCCCAACCTTGGGTTCCTGGTTAAATCAGCGTTGACAGGGGGCGCTGAACTCCGCCTTCATCGAGGTGTGACACTGCTCGCTCTTTCCAATGGCGCACGAGTCAAAGCTTTCTTGATGTCCTTTCGCAGCGCTGCGATGGTCGGTGTTCAGTGGATGCCTTAGGACTGCAACGTTCGTGGTCGAAATACAGCCACCATATAGTTAAAATAGGGAACTTCCAGAACGCACTTTAGGCCATTTGTATGCAAGTGGTCTGCACAATATTTGGTAATTTCCAATAATGATTGCCTATCGTAGTCGGGGGCCCAAACAATACATATCGAACGTGCGATCGTAAGTGGATCATGCGACCCTGGTGGCTGATGTTATGAGTAAGTTTACAGTGGTCGCTACAGCAACGACAAAAGAAGACAGATACAAAAATACTTGTAATTGCAAAGGAGACGACTTGCCTTAATCGTCGTCGGTGTTGTCATCATGTGAAAATCCATTACGGTGGTCTGGATGGATAATTTAAAAGAGTCGAAACATCTATTCTTCCTGATACTCGTTCGTTTTTCGCACTGTCCGCAATGAAATTGTAAACGGTGTTTCAGTGTCGAACTTGTTCTTACGAAGTTTCACACACTTCGCACCACCACCTTCTACATAGTTCCTTTCTTCCTCGTCCGATGGGACTCCATACTTGCAACAAAAAGTCGAACAATTTTCTACACTGGATAAACATGGAATCAGATTTTTTCATGTGATAGAGTCCGCCCAAGAAACGTCAAGAACACCAGACATCCCACTCACTAACGACATAAATCGTCTCGGATTCTGTACGAACTTACAAATAATTCGCAGAGGTAGGTAATTTAGAGCAACTGAAGGAATGACGGAAAACAGATAAAAATGATGATCACAAATAATTGATCACAACGCCCGCCACCAGAGTCGCATGATCGACTTACGATCGCACGTTCGATAAGTATCGTTTGGACTCCCGACTTCGATAGGCAATCATACTTGGAAATTTTTGCCCTTAAGATTAACTGACGTTGGGAATGATATATTTTGTCATAATAAATAATCACTAATCCCTACAATCGCTGAACAACATTAAAAACGAGTTACAACTCTACGCACACACATATTTAGAGGACTGTTTCAGTGACTTTCCGTTTTAAATATTAGTAAATTAACACAACGCAGCCAGGCACTAAACTAAGTTTTCTGTTTATCGTAGACTCTGTCAGACTCGCTCCATGATCATGTGGCAGTTCTGGTGTTCAGCTTACGTGCATTACTTCCGAGAAACGAACGATGTCGAAATATGTTGTCCATATTGCGCGTGATTACTCCCTTTGGCCGTTACCAAGCAACGGCTTCATGTGTGAGCGCTTTTCAGACTGGTTCCTGTTACTATGCGTCTGTACCATGATGCCGACTTTAACTTGCAGTCCGGGCTGTTTAAATGCTGTTTCCCGTAACTTCGCTCCCTATTCGTCTGCTGTAGATTTCTTGCTTGGTGTTCGTTACTGCCGCCGACAGACTTGAAAAGAGATTTATGTTAAATTGCTTCTGCTTGTTAATTTGTTCCTATTATCACTGGCAAGAATAAAAATGTTATTTGCCCTAAGTTTAAATTGGATATATATTCGTTTGTGTACCGGGGTGTAAGGGAGAATAGAGCTCACTTATACAGGAGGCCTGAGCGTGTTCATTGAATACGTCTGGTTTTAAGATTTTTATTGTGTGAGCTTTGTAACTGATTCTAGTGAGTGCTGTATCACTTGCCTAGTTCTGTTTGATCAGGCTTGCGTCATCAGTACTGTTTCCCACAAGTTTCAGACCAACTGTTTTACGCTTGTATCAGGTTCTCCGGGAAAGGTTATTGGTTTATTATTCAAGATTTAATGGCTATTGGCTTTAGATTCAAGGACTATTGTTTTAACTCAATCTTATTTTTGTTTAAATTACTTTTTAGTACTGTGAAATGTTATTTTAAACTTGGTTCTGGGTGTGGGCAATGGAACGTGTAATCCTGTGAAAATCTGAAGAGCCGCCTGCTTTTGTGAAATGGTTAGTGTGCATTTGTTAAGTATGTGTTACTTGTATGTTTTGGAAGTACCTGTGACTGCACTATTTGGCCTGCATTCTGTAGAGCGACGCGTCCAGTACTGTGAAGTGGTGATGGGCTTGAGTCCCAGCAATACTCAGATGATTGTAAATCGAAGCTAATAGGACACCTGCTGGCATTTATAATTGCACTGTCAACTTTCAGTCATTTGTAATTTGTTACTTACTGAATGCAGTGCTAGTTTATTCTAATAAACTAGGTATAGTGCGAATGGTGCCTACTGGACTGCGTAGCCCTTTTACTCCCCAAGCACCTAGCTGAGAGTCAGTTTCACCTAGCATATTCTATCACTTTGATTGAAGAACTGAAACTGATATTTCGACATCGTTGCTTTCCCAGGAGCAACCCACATTATCAAAACGTCAAAACTGCTACCTAATCATGAAGCAAAGCCTCCGAATGTCATTGAAAATTAGAAAACTTAAAATTCAGTTTCCGATTGCGTTTTGATTTTATCAACATTTTAAGAAAGTATATGTTATACAGGCTGCTACAAAAAGGTACGGTCGAACTTTCAGGAAACATTCCTCACACACAAATAAAGAAAAGATGTTATGTGAACATGTGTCTGGAAACGCTTAATTTCCATGCTAGAGCTCATTTTAGTTTGTTCTTCTACCTACGCTCAATGGAGCACTTTATCATGATTTAATACGGGACACTCTACCTGTGCTGCTAGAACATATGCCTTTACAAGTACGACACAATATGTGGTTCATGCACGATGGAGCTCCTGCACATTTCGTTCGAAGTGTTCGTACGCTTCTCAACAACAGATTCGGTGACCGATGGATTGCTAGAGGCCGACCAATTCCATGGCATCCACGCTCTCCTGACCTCAACCCTCTTGTCTTTCATTTGTGGGGGCATTTGAAAGCTCTTGTGTACGCAACCCCGGTACCAAATGTAGAGACTCTTCGTGCTCGTATTGTGGACGGCTGTGATACAATACGCCATTCTCCAGTGCTGCATCAGCGCATCAGGGATTCCATGCGACGGAGGGTGGATGCATGTATCCTTGCTAACGGAGGACATTTTGAACATTTCCTGTAACAAAGTGTTTGAAGTCACGCTGGTACTTCTGTTGCTGTGTGTTTCCATCCCATGATTAATGTGATTTGAAGAGAATTAATGAAATGAGCTCTAACATGGAAAGTAAGCGTTTCCGGACACATGTCCACATAACATATTTTCTTTCTTTGTGTGTAGGAATGTTTCCTGAAAGTTTGGCCGTACCTTTTTGTAATACCCTGTGTAACATGTGATATAATAAACACAAGTTTTTCGTAAGTTTACTGCTGTTACTCTGAACTAAGCGAAAGGATTTGTCTTTGCGTCCCTTTTTACATCGGGGTCAAATCATGACGAGCGGCTTCCCCGGCGTTCATATCAGTGTTGTCACCTGTAAAATGTGGTAACGCAATATACTACGCGGGAGTAGCCATATATTCTGGCCAGCTCGAGTACAGTCTCCTTCACACCCGACAGTGGGTAAGCGAACTGGCCACCGTCACTTCAAGAGAACTTTTTGACTGTTTACCCTCACTGTTCCCCTAAACATTTCTGAAACACGTTGCCGACGACACCCGCGTAATTTACCGCGGCTATTGAGCGGTTGGTAGGGCCGCTCCGAAGCACTAACGCTGCCCTCAACAGGTCGTAAGGCGTTCCTTTCTATAAAGCTGTCGTTTCCAGATCAATTTAACGACCAACACAGTCCCACATCTGCGCACGCCCAACATCCATCTTCTTGCAGTCGTAGTCAGTATATGTGCTGCAGGTCACACCATACATCCGTATATACAGCAAGATCCCGATTACACGGGTCAATTCAGACGCAAGATATCACGGATGAACGAAACAGAAGGATAATCCGAAACAGACATGTTCCTACCGGAAGCTACTACACACTGTATTTACAGGACTTGTTTTGTGACGTGAGAGTAACTTGATATTCATGTTCTACTCCGAGTAGATATGTTGAAGATGTTACACATCTCCCTGACGGTGATCCACAGTTTTTTGAGTGACGTTACTACGCAACGTAGTGAAAACAATCTTCAAAGAATTGCATATTATCTTCAAAAGTTCTGCTAGTTGTAGCGCATGAAAATAATTGCACATGAAAATAATGGTCCTTAGAGGTGAATGTTCAGTCTGGACGAAAACAACAAAATACACACATCAAAAACGTTTTGCAACACCCCAGAACTCCTGAAGGTAGACGTTAACTGTGGACATTGTATCACAGACACAATCCCTTTGACGTCACTAAACCCGCCCAAAGATATAAACAATCATGCATGAGCAGCGCCTGTTACACGAATGGGGTCAGAGACACGATCAGTTCCAGGCATTCCACCAGGAAGGAGGTACATAGCTCGCGTTGTCTGTAGTTCAACCATGCCTAGACGGTCAATACCGCGGTTCCATCGTGTCCGCATTGTTACTTTGTGCCAGGACGGACTCTCAACAAGAGAGATGTCCAGGCGTCTCGAACTGAACCAAAGCGATGTTGTTCGGTTATGGAGGAGATACAAAGAAACATTAACTGTCGATGACATACTGTCACGTCCCAAGCGTGGGTTTTGCGAGGGATTGAGCGACACGGTTCGTAAACGGGAATTAGCCGGTTGACCTAATTGAGAGGGAGACTTTTGATCTGGCTAAGATGTTAAATTCCCTGGTGTGAAGGTACAAGGCTAGGATATTGGTAGAAGTAAACTCGTATGGACGTTATAAAAGTTCTAATTTATTCATAAAGAATACAGATCACCCTAACTGCGTAGTGATTGTACCTACAGAATAGCCAAGCCCATTACAGAGACGGTGACTGACTTCCACCGTTCTGGCTGCCTGATAGAACTTTCCAGCACTTTGCTGCCCACACTAGCACCCTACGTCAGAGTCCCGCGGTCGCTGCCTAAACGCTCATCGGCGACTATCTCCAACTGTCTGCCTGCAGCCCGCCCTCAGCCCAAGTCGGCTGCTACTCACGCTGACTACCGTCGCTGCCTAAACCCGAGAGAGAGAGCTCCCCGGAGCGGCGTGCCTCCGAGTTTTGTTAGCTCTTCCCCTTCGACCCCGCCAGCGCTTGGCATGACGTAGCGTCGAGTGCAACTTTTCCTTATTAGGGATTGTTTTAGCATTAACTTCAGTACTTTTCTTCAGAAGCTGGGTGGAGGGGTAGAGGGGCCTCTCCCTATATGGTCACGCACTGCGTCCTGAGCCCTTCATTGGCTCCTCATGACGTAGTGCGGTCCCCACCTAGGGCCCTCTTTCTTTCTCTCTCCGCTCCCAGACTTCTCTCTCTAGCCAAGAGTGTTGATACTGCAAGTTATTGTTTATTAAGGGACCTGCCCAGAGCGCCCTGTTTATCTTAATAGCTGAGTCTGCTACCTTGCTTATCACGCGCAGCTGCCTGGCCGCTTGGACCGCCGCCTCGGCTATCTGGCTGCGTCGTTATCTTTTGTGACCCCTCTGACACGCCTGGAGTCCCCTGTTAACTCTATCTCCCCGTATGATTTCTGGTGTATCGTCTGAGAACAACTGCATTTAGACTTGGCTTTTCTGCGGTTACAACAATACCTCGCTCAGGCCACGCAAGGGCTACTACTGCCGTGGATGACCGCTACCTACGGATTATGGCTCGGAGGAACCCAGACAGCAACACCACCATGTTGATAATGCTTTTCGTGCAGCCACAGGACGTCATGTTACGGCTAAAACTGTGCGAAATAGCCTGCATGATGCGCAAATACACTCCCGACATCCGTTTAAAGGTCCATCTTTGCAACCACGACACCATGCACCGCCCCAACAACATGCCGAATGGACTGCTCAGAATTGCCATCACGTTCTCTTCACTGGTAAGAGTCGCATATGACTTCAACCAGACAATCGTCGGAGACGTGTTTGGAGGCTACTCGGTCAGGCTGAACACCTTAGACACACTCTCCAGCGAGTGCAGCAAGGTGGAGGTTCCCTTCTGTTTTGAGAAGGCATTATGTGGGCCGACGTACGCCGCTGGTGGTCATGGAAGGCGCCGTAACGTCTGTCCGATACGTGAATGCCTTCCTTCGACCGATAGTGCGGCCATATCGCCAGCACAATGGCGAGGCATTCGTCTTCATGGACGACAATTTGCGCTCCCATTGTGCCCATCTTGTGAATGTCTTCCTACAGGATAACAACATCGCTTGACTAGAGTAGCCAGCATGTTCTCCAGACGTTAACCCTATCGAACATGCCTGGTATAGATTGAAAAGGGCTGTTCATGGAGGACGTGACCGACCAACCAATCTGAGCTATCTACGCCGAACCGCCGTTGAGGAGTGGGGCAATCTGGACCAATAGAGCCTTGATGCTTCTGAATAGTATGCCACAACGAATACAGGCATGCATCAATGCAAGAGGACATGCTAATTGGTATTAGAGGTACCGGTGTGTACAGCAATCTGGACCACCACCTCTGAAGGTCCGCGCGGGATTAGCCGAGCGGTCTAGGGCGCTGCAGTCTTGGACTGTGCGGCTGGTCCCGGCGGAAGTTCGAGTCCTCCGTCGGGCATGGGTGTCGGGCCTGGGTGTGTGTGTTTGTCCTTAGGATAATTTAATTTAAGTAGTGTTTAAGCTTAGGGACTGATGACCTTAGCAGTTAAGTCCTATAAGATTTCACACACATTTCATTTCTGAAGGTCCTGCTCTATGGTGGTACAACACGGAAAGTGAGGTTTTCATGGGCAATAAAAAGGTGGAAATGATGTTTATGTTGATCTCTACTTCCAATTTTCTCTACCAGTTCCGGAACTCTCGGAATCGAAATAATGCAATACTTCTTTTGATGTGTGTAAATACTGTGAAAATAAGTGTCCCACTTCTGATTCTTTGAGTGTCACACAACTTATTACATTCATCATGAATAGATCACAAATTGGATAAGTACCAGGCTATATAGAGAACAATCCGAGAAATGTTATCCAGGAAAACGAGTAATGAATCAAAATGAAATTTTGTAAAGTAATGGCGGCTCTGGGTGACGCATAATAAATATCGTAGTGAGTTACAGGGATCAAAAACGAGATTCTAGAGATCAGTGAGAGGCTGCACGAGACTCGATGGATTTAAAAATGACGACGTTTAGAGAGATCTGAACATTTTAAAATGAAGAATAGCATTAACGGAAATATAGTAAGATTGCTCTCACTTCTGCACGGAATGGAAGAGGGAAGATTGCGAAAATAAATTTTATCACGCTGACGAAATGTGAAATAATAAATCGGAAGACCATGGAAATGTTGGCAACAATTTTCTCTGTGATCTGAAGAGACGAATCATCTACCGTTTGAATGAAGAAGGCAAAACATAGTATATGTCACATTATTCACGTTTGCCGTACTATGTACACGCTAGATGTCTGAAACTGGCAACTTAATTACAAAGGTATACTTAAAACACACTTTGTTTCGTACATGTTGCTGTGAGTTGTCTTTTGGGAAATAATCGTCCAATTCTTTCTATTTCTACAATGACTTTTCAGTCTGAATTGGTGTGCCCGCTGATTTAAAACTTGCTGGCAGAAATAAACTTTGCGTCGGTTCGAACCTCACCCTTTACTTTTCGCCGGCAAGTGTTCTGGCGACTGAGCTACCCAAGCACTCCTCAGAGCCCATCCTCAAAGTTTTACTTCCGCCAGTATTCTACCACCTTCCAAACTCCACAGAAATTCCCCTGCATACCTTGTGGGGCTAGCTCTCCTGGAAGAAAGGATACTGTAGAGAAATGGTTTTAACTGCAGCCTAACGGGTTCTTTCCATATCTTAATTTTCAACAGCATGTGAAATACTTCATTTAACTCGAGAAGAAGTGATCAGATTCCTTATTGATTCAATTTCAAAACGGACATGCATTTGAGTAGTCTATCAACACGAAAAGAACAATAAATGAGGTAAAGATTAAAAATAGTAAAAAATCTTTAGCAGAAATTAAATACATGGCGGAGAGTCTCGCAGATGAAGCCGTACATGAAGAGTGCAAGGATGGAGTGGAGGAGACGGTGTCAGGTCGGACAAGAAAATATAATATGAAGGTCCGTTTAGCAATTACCTGCGAAGGTAAAGGTCCACTTTCGTGCCCAGGTGCGGCGTAGTTTTGATCTACAGGAAGTTTTACTTTGGCTCTGTTTTCCACTCATTTTTTCCCTGATTATAGTCCCTAGTTTGCCGAGAGTCAAAACATTCGCATAGTCAGACAAATTTTGTCATTTACGCTCTAATAACACGAAGGGCGTTCAATAGGCCATACAACAAATTTCGGTAGTAAAAACGTGAGACATCGTGAAATATTTCTGCTTCAGCCCCTGTAGTTCCATAAGGTTGCGATAGATGGAGGCGCTATATGTAGCCTTCAAAATGGCGTATGTAACGGAGATGCATTCCAAGCAGAGAGCTGTCATTGCGTTTCTTTTGATGGAAAACCATAGCATCGCAGTTATTGATAGGCGCTTGCAGAATGTCTAAGGAGATGGCAGTGAACAAAAGCATGGCGAATCGTTGGACGAGACGTCTGTCGTCATAGCAGCAATGTCGCGCTAACCTGCCCGACCTGCTGCTTGCCGGCCGGATGTACACAATTGTGTCTCCTGCAATTTGGAAGGTGAGAACACACTTATTCGAGGTGATTGACTTCAGTGTGTTCATTACCACAAAAAAATGCAAATAAACTTCTCCTTTCCCATCACAACGGAAGGCCTCACGCAAGTCTGCACATCCGAGAGGAGCTCACAAAACGTCATTGGATGTTTGATTGTCATCTGCCCTACAGACCAGATCTCGCACCTTCCCACTTGCAACTACTTGGCGGGAAGCAGTACGTGGATGATCGGAAGGTGACTGATGCAGCAAAATGTTGGCTCCGGCGTCGACCAGTAGATTGGTACCATGGTGACATAAAAGCCCTCCCAGAGAAGTGGCGTAAGGCCGTCGCATTGAACGGAGACTGTGACGAAAGATGGGGTTTTGTAGCTAGAGGAGTAGGGAATAATATGGTTTATAATAATCCTGAATAAAAGCAACTTGATTTAAGAAATAAAATGTGTTGCGTTACTTATAGAACTCCACTCGTACATCAACACATTTCAGTACCTCTGTTTGCATTATGACGGATTCCTCGATTCCCGATTCCCTTGTATTCGCTGTCTTCCTCTATTGAACACTCCTTGTTTTCTACGTTGTCAGGACAACACTTTGCATCTATCGATGGTCTTCCTAGAACATGTAAACCGTTTGTACATCAAGTAACAACAAGAAATTTAATAAAGATTATCCACTTTAGATGCTATTGTTGAGACCTGTCGCCATTAGAGAATTCCTCCTGGCGATGTTTAGCTACATACTTTCATTTTGTATCCCCACAAAGGAGGATGGGATAATAGAAACACTAAATGCTCAAAATGATGTCCATCAACCTCAATGCGTTTGGCAATACGTGTAACGACGTTCCTCTCAGCAGCGAGTAGTTCGCCTTCCGTAATATTCGCACAAGCGTTGACAATGCGCTAACGCATGTTGTCAGGCATAGTCGGTGGATCACGATGTCCTTCAACTTACCCCACAGAAAGAAATCCAGGGACGTCAGATCCGGTGTAGACGACCAATCTACCTGTCATGAAATATTCAATACCGCATCAACCGCACGCGAGCTATGTGCCGGACATGCATCATGTTGGAGGTACATCGCCATTCTGTCATGCAGTGAAACATTTTGTAGTAACGTCGGTAGAACATTACGTAGGAAATCAGGATACATTGCACCATTTAGATATTTAGATTGCCATCGATAAAATGGGGGCCAATTATCCCGCCTCCCATAATACCACACCATACATTAATCCGCCAAGGTCGCTGATGTTCCACTTGTCGCTGCCATCGTAGATTTTCTGTTGCCTAATAGTGCATTATATGCCGGTTTACGTTACCGCTGTTGGTAAATGACGCTTCGTCGCTAAATAGAACGAGTGCAAAAAATCTGTCATCGTCCCGTTATTTCTCTTGTGCCCAGTGTCAGAACTGTGCACGACGTTCAAAGTCGTCGCCGTGCTACTCCTGGTGCATAGAAATATGGTACAGGTGCAATAGATGTTGATGTAGAATTCTCAACACCGAGGTTTTTGAGATTCCCGATTCTCGAGCAATTTGTCTGCTACTGATGTGCGGATTAGCCGCAACAGCAGCTGAAACACCTACTTGGTCATCATCATTTGTTGCAGGTCGTGGCTGACGTTTCACATGTGGCTGAACAGTTCCTCTTTCCTTAAATAACGTAACTATCCGACGTACGGTCCGGACACTTGGATGATGTCGTCCAGGATACCGAGCAGCATACATAGCACTCGCTCGTTGGGCATTATGATCACAATAGCCATACATCAACATGATATCAACCTTTTCCGCAATTGGTAAAAGGTCCATTTTAACACGGGTAATGTATCACGAAACAAATACCGTCCGCACTGGCAGAATGTTACGTGATACCACGTACCTATACGTTTGTGACTTTTGCTGCACCATCTATCACAAAGGGAAAAAAATGGTCCAACTAAAACATTCATATTTCTTTACGTACTACACGAATATGTAATAAAGAATGGGGGTTTCTACTTAGAGAAAAAACCAGTTGATATCCGTTTGACCTATGGCAGTGCCATCTAGCGGCCCAACCGTAGCGCCATCTGGTGTCCCCCTTCAAACTAGAAACGTTTCGCTCTTTGCAGTTTTATCGTTTAATGCTTATTTCGTGAGATGTATTCACAAAATATTATACTAAATTAAATCACATAGATATTTACATTAATTCTGTTGCTGTGTGCAACTATGAGTATACCTAGACGGATTGTGTCACATAGAATAATGGCGGTGTGCCAAATAATTATCTACAGCGATGGCAGATATGCGTCCGATCAGGACGGCTTCCAGAAAAAAAAGGTGCCGCTTTCTCGGTAAGGCAACTGAACAGCGTAATTATTCTAATGTTTCAGCAGTTGCACATCACAATCGACACAACCCCTTACACTATTTAATATCTTATGTAATTCTTTATTTATATTCTGAACGTATATCTACGTTTTTGTTATGTATCCACACCTACCCTGCAAATTTGCATTTAGATGGTACAGTACATGCCCACACCAGGTTAGATTTCTTACACGGCTGGAATCCTTGTGCTCTCCTTCCCCTTTCACTAATCTTATTATCTTTCCTTCCGCTATCTTTTATTCTGATCCTCACGTAGGCCTACTTGGATCTTTCACTTTCTTTAGTACTTTCTGTTGTGTTGGCAGAAGAGCCAACACCGTGTTACTGGTGGAGACCGAAATGCACGCGTTTTAGCTCACGCAGGCTGGCGTGAGGAGGGAAGAACTATACTGACAAGAGGTCTGGAACATGACAAGGAATGAGACTTCAGAAAGTGAACGTAATTAGTTTGATACTTAACTTTACTCCATTAATGATGAACGCCGCTCTTGACGGTACATGATTCACAATATTATCTGTTCAGAATACATTCATAGTAACTGAATATGGCGCCTTGCTAGGTCGTAGCAAATCATGTAGGTGAAGGCTCTGCTAAAATGTCGTCTCTGCAAATGGGAGCGTATGTAGGCAATGAACCATCGCTAGCAAAGCCGGCTCTAGACTAGACCTTCCGTGAGGCGGCGCTCGGTCTGCATTCACTGATAGTGACGACTCGCGGGTCCGACGTATACTAACGCGCCGCGGCCGATTTAAAGGCTACCACCTAGCGAGTGTGGTGTCTGGCGGTGGGTAAGGACTACAATTTGTAATTATGGCCTTATTTAAAAAGCAACAAGTCTCTCATCAAAGTTCAGCGATCCTCCCGTCGCCATTCCGAGTTGAAACGACATGGTAAAGTCCTGGATCGTTGGCTGACTGAATAGTAGGTCCAACAATTCAGAACTAGTGCAAAGAAGAAAAGTCCAGGGCAAAGAAGGACGCAGCGGAGCGCGGGGGAGCACTGATCCGAAGACCCCACTGTTCTGCAGCGTCATTCTTTGGCGCTAACAGCGACAGGTCTTCCCGTGTGGCGCATCTTCCTTGGTGACCTACATGTGCACCCATACAGAACGCAGGTCGAACAGAAACTAGGTACACGATAGACCTTCGCCTTACGCTCACTGGCTTTCTCCAGATTTCTTCTTATGGGAATAATTGAAAAGTCAAGTGCACACCGTACATCCTTATACCGTGGCTGCACTCATGGAAAGAATACGTATGGCTGTGTAGGAAACCCCGTTGAACATGCTGAATCAGTTGATGGCAGCTTTCGTCGCCTCCTGGAGGAATACACGGAAAGCGTTGGTGACCTTCTGTTTGGTACTGTATTCAAAACTAAATACGTAATGGGCGTATATTACACTTAATAACATATATTTTTCTTTGGTTGCAAACTGTGTTTCATGAAATTTGCAAATTTGTTTCCGATCAGTCCGTTTTAGATCCCACTATTCGTTCTGCCGGAACCTGTACTTATATCTGCTGCTACTCTCCTCTCATTTCTCATTGTCATCATCACCTCGCACTTCTTTGCATCAAATTTCTATCCATACTGTCCCACCAATTCGTTCTATATATTTAGCCTTTCTTGTACCTCTCCTTCTCTATTTCCCCATACCATTAAATCATGTGCCAACTCGATTGCTTTTATATTTTCATCTTTTATTTGCAGTGCATCTCCTGTCGTTATCTTATCCACGTCGGTAATGAAAATAAGAGGATTGGCTCACTCCCTATTTTCTTTTAAAATCAGTTTTTCTCTTGTCCTATTTTTACGAACTTCCTTAATGTGAATGGCAATGAAATTACAATAATAAAGAAGTAAAAATGTACGTAAACAATGTATTATTTCAAAAGGAATCGCCACTGTGAAGCAAATCGTTCAGTGTCTTCATGGAAAAATGATTGTATGGGAAAATGATTGCGCCCAGGCGTGCGTTTCTTCTCCCGAAGCAAATAGACGGGGACGAATGCCTTTCGTCAGGATTGTGCCAAAGATGTGTAAGGACTTCGCAGGGAAGCTTTTGCAGCGATCTCGAAACAACCTTGGCAGCATGTGAGAATGAATTAAATGGATTAATAGTTATGACGATTACTTTTGAAATAATAAATAGTTTACTTACTTTTCTCCCGTCTGCCTCGTTTTAATTGGACTGTCCTTTATATGTTTCCTTTATTGTTCTCATAGGCAGACTTCCCCTATTCTGAAGAGTTTCCCAGGTGTTTTTTTCCATTCACAGTATTATACTTTATGTTGCGCTCTACCAAAGCTACAATTCAGTGGTTTTGGTACAGTACATAAATGATGTGGTAAATGGTAAGATGATGTGGCGGAACCGGTTTATAGTATTTCGTGACTTTAATTACTTACAAATGATATTTCAGGTAGATCAAAATAAATATAAAACCAGTTACCTATTGTCAGCGTAATAATTCGTTTGATCTGAAAAATGGTTATCCCGGCTAATATTTGTCACTCTGCTAAAGAAATCTCCACTTGACGTTGTGTAGAAACGTTGTCTGTGAAGTCGTAAGAGTGGCACGAAATTGCATATCACTTATCATATTTTACACAACTGTTACTTAATATATTTAATGTATTTCATGTAAAGCGTCATAAATAATTAGGCTTCATACATCAGCAAATAAGAAATTGATATTACGTAACATGCTGTGAGCACTGTTTTTAAAGATTCAATCTGCGTTGAATTCTGCCTTTTAAAGTAGATTCGGGGCCACCAGTGCACATTTATTTCCATTCATTTATATCTAACAACATTTATGTTTTTTAAAATTCTCGATTCAAAACTGCTGCGGAGATATTTTTGCTAAGATGGCGGCAGACAGACGATAGACAATTTGTCTATTGTTATTCTCGATTCCTTTTATATCAAGTTAATGTATTCAGGTAAAAGTCTTTAAGCCTTTTGTTCTCTATTCTTTAGCACTTAAAATTATTCTCAATGAAAAATGTTTCATACTTTTTATACCAGCTACTAGTACACTCCGCTGCGCTCCTAATTGCGGAGGTAAAAATTAGAACTTAAAAACATTAATTAAATTGGATTACAATTGAAATAAATACGAAGCCAAGTCTAAACAATAGCGACTCTATTTTTCAAATTAGCACAGGAAGAACAACTGAACCATAATTATCACAGATAACAAAAAGATTATAATTGTCGTTGTCTATGAATGTAGCTCTCTGATAATAGTTTTAATTCACACAGAAATTAAATTATTATAGAAATAATGAAATAATTATCATCATTTTTACACGATAGAGCCTTTTTTATACGTAGTATCCACAATATTTGTTGAAGTTTGTGCTTTCAGTTCATTTTAACATCTTGTGGCTAGAACATAGTGTCGTGGATATTACAATGACCGGTAGTATCAGTAGATAGGGAAAGAAACATAAATGACTGTGTTAGTAACTGGGAACCAACCGCTTGTCATGGTATTTTCGTTGTTTTCTTATTTTGTACGTTATTAGTTTTGTAAACCCTCATCGGCGGTGGCGTAAAAGGCCTCGTTGCTACTGCTGTGGAGACCGAGTCGCCACTGTTGTTACGGCAGGCCGAGTTTGTGAGTTCGTGAAACGGCTTCTAGTGCAGTTCACCGGTAAGAAAATATTTCCTTGCCACGATTACATAGCTATGCTCCAGGGTCAGGTAAAGGACAGGAGAACGAAGGTTCTATAACACGCAAACAAATTAGTAACAAAGTCACACAAATGACTTAAAAGGTTTACTTATCTTGTAACTTTTTGAATAATGAAGTCTGCAACACTGCTTCTAATGTAACACGAAAAACACCCTCCACTGCTAAGCGCAAATCATCGTAATTCATCAGCAGCAGCTATATTATCAGGACTTGTCACCACAGTGGCATAACGAACTGTTAAAAATCGGTTACTTAAAGGGTAGCTTCTAGCCGGAAGACCTGCTGACCCCAAACCACAGCCGTTTGCAACTTCAGTGGTGTCACGTGAGAGCTCATTGGAGGGCAGGGTAGAGGTCTGTTGAGTTTTGCAATAAAAGCTAGTTCTGTCCAATGATCGCCGTGTGTTGGTTAGCAGGAGTCCAGCGGAGGGACCAGTGTTAGACAAAAAAATGGCTCTGAGCACTATGGGACTTAACTTCGGAGGTCATCAGTCCCCGAGAACATACAACTACTTAAACCTAACTAACCTAAGGACATCACACACACTCATGCCCGAGGCAGGATTCGAACCTGCGACCGTAGCGTCGCGCGGTTCCAGACTGTAGCGCCTAGAACCGCTCGCCACTCCGGACGGCGAGGACCAGAAAGGCTGGAGATAAAATTCCATTTACAAATATAGCTTTGGAAGAACCAGAGTTCCTGTAGTCGATAACATAGAGGTATTCATATCCGTACCGAGCGTTGTGTTTACTAACAATAAATAAAATAAAAAAAATAGCACGATATCTGACGATTCCGAGCGACAGTGTCTCTACACGAAAGAATCCACCTTTCGACGACAAGAGCTGCAGAGACAGGCGAGACCGGCGGCCCTGCGGATCATCGCGAAAGCGTGCAGCGTGCCCGGTGCTCGGAGACGGGCGCCTCGGCTCCCGGGGAATGGGACGAAAGAAAACGCGCGGCCAACGCGGGCGGCGGGCCTCGGCAGGGAAGGGACCGCCGTAGGAGAGCAGGGAACAGCAGGCCGGGGCAGGGCGGAGCGAGCCCTGGCGGAACGGATCGCGCCGCCGGATAAATAGCGCCGCCGCAGACTCCCAGCCATCACAGCCCGGCCGTCTCCAGCAAGCGACAGTCGCACAGGTGGGTCCGCCGCTCGCTGGCTCTCTGTCTCACAGCTAAGCTCGCCTCACTCAAGCTAACACCCAAGACTTTCAGCAGCTGAACTCGAACCACTTATTTTTTCAAATTTCTAAACATTTTCTTAAAATTTTGTAAGTCTTTTTAAGTAGAAATACTATTTTATCTTTCCAGCCTCTGCTCGCACAAATACTATCATTACCAATTTACACAACTTAGAAAATCATAATCAGATGATACCAATATGTCTCTTAGTAAATCTTCCTGAGTATCAGTGCAAAACATCGGTAGATGCACAGTTTTGCCGACCGCTGCACTCATCCTTTCGAAAAGTTACGATGTAACGTATTCAAGTCATCTGATGGTGCTTGTCTAAGTGGTATAAATCGGCAGTGATAGCGCCTGTGTGACACTAGTCTACTAAGGCCTTCAGTCTGGAACCACGAGACCGCTACGGTCGCAGGTTCGAATCCTGCCTCGGGCATAGATGTGTGTCATGTTCTTAGGTTAGTTAGGTTTAAGTAGTTCTAAGTTCTAGGGGACTGATGACCTCACATGTTAACTCCCATATTGCTCAGAGCCACTTGAACCATCTACTAAGGCAGAATATAAAAATGTTCTCTTTTAGGGTTCCGAACCTCCTTCGGTAGAAACAGGAACCTCATCTTACACTATCACTTTGTTGTCCGTCTATTTGTCTGTCTGTCTGTGTGTTAACAAGGCTTTTCTCAGGAACTGGTTGCTGTATCAAGTTGAAATTTATATCACACACTAAGGTCTCCTGTCTCTTGTCGGTGTAGAAAGTTTAAGCCTCTAAGTAAATGTAATCAAAACACACGACCATTTATGTCACATGCTTTGATACTCAAAAACTCATTCATCAAAACTTATAGATAAATGGTCTATATATACAATGAAGCTTGTACGGAACACTCAGAGCTCCAGACCTGGTCACACTTGCTCGGTACTTTATACTAACAACAGGGATCTTATTTATCATCAAACATTGTTTATATTGAACCTGAGAGTCTAATAACTAGTATCTACCTAAGCATACAATTCCCAAGAAAGCGACAAATTTAAGACCTCCATTTCAAATGAAGTGTTTGAACGTTTCCCATAGTTGATATTCCGATCAAAAAAGCCTTTTTGCGTTCTTTCTGCTTGGCTCAAGGACCGAAATTTTGTAACTTGTCCAATTTGAAACTGACATTGAATTCGAGAACCCCAGTACGTAACATTACTGTTTCCACTTAAAGTCACAGGGAACATTCCGAAAAGGGTCAGATTCTAGCGCTAAGAAAGGAATCTGTAGCCAATTCTATGTACCTTGTGTCTCACTGTAGGGAACAATACCATTTAGCGAAAAAATTATATTCTGTTAGCAGAAATGGTAACTGACGTAGTACATTCTTTAAATCTATCGACACATTCAAAAGAACAACTTAACCGATTCCGAACAGGCAGTGGTTAGTTTTCAGACACCAGCCTCTTTATAAAACTAAATGACCTCACAATATAAGCACCTGATGCTACTAAACGCGGCGTGTGCACTTAGTTTAATTTTATCACTGACTGGCTGAAATTGGTTAAATTGTGAAATGTTATTCTAATTCTGAAAATAACAGAGTAAAATAACAAAACAGTATAGTTCCAGGAATAGTTAAAATGAGTATTTTGCTCAGCATCTTTCCTTCTCTCTTTTAAGTTCTGTATCTAACAGGATCCTCTAACGTGCCAATACGTGCAGCGTCATCGAGTTTACCACAGTCGAACAGAAAAATCGGCGCCTCTAGATCCACTCGTCTGGACAAGAAAGTCGTGTACGGTCAGTCGGTTGCCTCAAGAACTGCCGCAGAATCTCGCCTTTGTGTTAGACGAGGAAGGTAGGAAGATAGATCGCAGTGTAAGATCCCGTCGATGACGAGTTTATTACACATAAAGGACGATCCCAGATTGGGTATGTTTTAGAAAGGAAATGGACCGTATTCTTCTGAAAGGAATCATCTCGGGTTTTGCCTTAAGCGACTTATCCAAAGCTCGGACGTTTGAATCTAAATATTCATACAGGGATCTGATTCAGTGAAACTCCTGAATTACAGTCCAGAGTCTTAGCGTGTCTAAGATTAAGTTACTGAATCCTGTGTTACTCCACTGCTTTGGATATTAATCTCAACGGACAAAATGTTAGTCAATTCCTTAAAAAACGGCACTAGTTGCTTTGGAGTCTTGTAGGAGTTTTAGACACGGTAACAGGATTTAAGTCAGGCCAGTGAATTCCGGTTCATTTCAACCAGTTTCCGAGCATGTGGCTGAAATCGGGAACCGGTCACGTGACGTCTCGCGCTCTGTGTATGCTGTGATCTTTCTCTTGGCCACCAAGTTTGCGAAAGCCTTTTTTAGAATTCGATCGCAGCTAAACACCTGTTATGAGCAAGACTATAAATATGACTTGCTGCTCGTTTCATTCGCAGCAATTTTAGCTTTTCCCCTCAATATCTGGCTAACCACGCCCTCGGAAATCGCTATACATTCGGGAAAAAAAATGGTCAAATATTTTTGCCAGTTATTTCACTCGCACCAGTTTCATCTTTCTTTAGTTTTTTAATCAGACTGTAGTCACGAAATGGAACAGACATGAAACATCGAATATTACAGAACATGCTTCTGCACGTCTCTATTCACAGGATCACACCGACCGCTGCCTGTTTTGGCTTTATTATTCCTTATGCTGAAACCTCCTTAGGACTTTTACAGTCAAACACACAATAATTATCACAAATTCTAACTAGAGTGCTGCGTTTGTCATAAACCATCCTTGCGCCGTTGTCTTTTTACGGCATACTGTCATAACACGCAAGTTAACGCAAATACGGTGAACCTAGTAGGGCGCCTCATAAGTAGCGAGCAAGGGACTTCACGTGACCCGAATGCCAGCCGCAAGTCTGACACTTCCGAATTTTAGTCACTAATGGGCTGAGGAGCTATTATGCCGATTCCTTCGTGGGACGACTGGTGGGGTCAGATAGCGCATCTGGCGACCAAATTCCACTGGCACGCTCAAATCCGATCTATAACAATGCTGACACTTTACAAAAAAGGGAAAAGGAAAAAGAAGAAAGAAAAAATCAGAAGTAGCAGGTGACATCCCAGCAGTTGCATAGCTCTACAGGATGTAGTCACTAATGATAGCTTCCGCGGGACATAGTATACGGAAGAGACTTGTGGACTTCGTCCCTAGCCAAATTGAGACCACCATCAAATCAACAATTAGCGTGAAGTGTCCTGGAGGTGGCTATAGGTACTTCAGAGATCTTTCATATGTAGGCTTAGAAAGGATTTTGTCCCCCCAGTTATGTCAGTTATTGCTAATATAGACAAGTAAATGAAGCTCTCGTAACTTGCTGGTTACAGGTGAACTGACCGCCGCTGCCTGTTAGACCTTGGACTGTCGGTGATGGCGCGGATGGAGCGCCTCTGGCTCTACGCGGGGCTGGCGCTCTGCGTGGCCGTGTTGGCCGCCGCCCGGACTGTGGGCAAGGAGGAAGAAGCCGCCCCCGCTGACCTAGAGTCGGCCGCCTCCCACTGGGGACATGGAGGCGGAGGAGGTGGTGGTCACGGGGGCCACGGGGGCGGCGGTGGTGGTGGCCACGGAGGCCACGCGGGCGGCGGTGGCGGCAGCGGCGGCCACGGCGGACATCACTTCGAGAAAGGCGGTGGCCACGAACACCACTCTGGCCACCACGGCGGCCACGGCCACAAGGGTGACAAAGGATACAAGGTGAGACTGATGAACGTGGATGGAGATACGAATTTTTTCCACCTTCTTACTGGCCATTCCATTCGAGTCCAGCAGGCGACCCTGTACACCGAATTTCTCACAGTTTAAAAGTTGTTGCTGTTGTGGCCTTCAGCACTGAGACTGGTTTGATGCGGCTCTCCATGCTACTCTATCCTGTGCAAGCTACTTCATCTCCCAGTACAGAAGAAGAACAAATAACTGATCCCATAAAATGATCTATCATTCACGGGCAAATGTGTTCTTAAGGGAAAGCTCTCATCAACCCTTTCTCTCGTTTGAACACGACAGTGCTTTTCTCGTCGTAGGGGTTTTGCCATCAGCTGACCTATTATCTTACCTACCCATCCACTTATAGGGAAAAGTACAGTTTAATGTAGACTCAGAACAACAAAACTGGTGACTACCAACACAGAAAATATAACAGATTCTTCTCTACACATTTTCGACACTGTATTTCTTTCCTAAAGTGAAACTGGGCTGTCGACACTGCAGCGAAACTTCAGTCCTGATCGTCTTGTGCAGCACTATTGAACATAAAAATTTAGAGCCTCTTACTAGATACAGATTTTCACCTTATCAGTTCATTCTTTTAATCTAACTGTTAGTCGTGTTTAAAGCTGTTCTACAAAGCTTTACATACAATTTCTCTGAACGCTGATGGTTACAGTCACTTGCTGATAACACCTACATCTTGTGGTCAGTTCAAGTTGATTGTCTCAGTACTTTTCTGGAGTGAGAAAGTATTACATGATAAGATTCAGCCTTTTGAGGTCAAATAAAGAGATGTTAGGATAAAGTGGCAGTGATTTTGTTGAGCTACTGTCACATTAAAGTTTTGCAAACATTGTGAGAAACGCTACGTTTATTATTATTCATTATTGACACAACTGTACACGCATTTCTGAACGTGTGTCCACCTTCTATCAAGTCTTCATATGTTTCCTTTGTGAAGCTTTAGATTCCTTTCTAGTGCGAGCAATTCTTTTTAAACATCGCAGCTCCTACTTGCGGTAGTCTCTTGATGGTACTTTTTAATTTTTGTGTTCCTCACTTTTCTCTGTTAGCTCTAATCCTCAGCCACAATAAGCTAGTTTTCATTTGTGTGCTCGACCTCTTATTTAAAGTAAATCCTTCTGTTGACTAATTTAGCGTATGAAAAATGTGAACACTTAAGATATTTGTCGACTCAGAGGAGTTTTTAAAATAAATTTAAATTACTACTTCCTTTTCGATGAAAGCATCAATGAAAAGAAAATTAATGTTTTCTCTACGAACAGGGATACCATGAGCACGAGAAGGGTTCAAAGGGCCACCACGACAAGGAAGGGCACAGTGGACACTACTCTGATCACGGAGGCAAGAAGAAGAGCCATCATGAGGAGGGCGGTCACTATGGAGAACATCACTACGCCGAGAAAGGCGAGAAGGGCGCCAAGTACGGGGAAGGTGGCAAGCATTCCAAGGGTCACAGCACCAAGGGCGGCCACTCAGTGCACAAGAAGGACGAGTATGGAAAGAAGCACGAGTTTTACGATGAACACCACGAGGGTGGGCACCACAGCAAACACGGAGAACACGGCTCGCACCATGAAGGAAAGAGTGGTGGACATAAGAAGGGAGGCCACTACCACGGCGGCCACCACGAGGGCCATCACGGCAAGAAAGGCCATCACGAGAAGGGAGGACACCACCACGACCACAAGGGTCACAAGTCCGCTGGGGGTCATGACTCGCACCATGGACACCACTCTGATTATGGGAAGAAGGGAGGTCATTCCGAACACCACGAGTGGGGACACAGCAGTGGAGGCGGCGGTGGTGGCGGCGGCGGAGGTGGCCACGGAGGCGGCGGTGGCGGCCACGGAGGCGGAGGACACGGAGGCGGAGGTGGCGGTGGACACGGTGGACACGGAGGCGGCGGCGGTGGCGGACACGGCGGACACGGTGGAGGAGGCGGCGGTGGACACGGTGGACACGGGGGCGGCGGCGGTGGCGGACATGGCGGACACGGAGGCGGCGGTGGAGGACACGGAGGATGGGGACACGGAGGCGGCGGCGGTGGACACGGAGGCGGCGGCGGCGGCCACGGTGGACACGGAGGCGGCGGTGGCGGACACGGAGGATGGGGACACGGAGGCGGCGGCGGTGGACACGGAGGCGGCGGAGGCGGACACGGAGGATGGGGACATGGAGGCGGTGGACATGGAGGCGGCGGCCATGGTGGCTGGGGACACGGAGGTGGTGGCCATGGAGGTGGAGGAGGTGGACATGGGCACGGGTGGTGAAACAGAAACAGACGTGGCACTGATGAATACATACACATCCATTAGAAAAAAAGAGTTCACAACCTCATTGTTGAGGGAAGTGGATTCTTACTCACTGATCTCGTTTTTCTCCCTCCTGTTGTTAATGTTTGTTGATCGCTCTCCCTTACGGGGAGAAATTTGTTGTATCATTGTTGACTAAATGACTGACAATAAAACGAATTTACAAATAATATTTTCAAATTATTTTAATGCTATTCCAAGCCAGACAATGAGGGTTTATAAAAGAAAAAACTTTGTCCCTATTGGCAACTAATTAGCTATATCACATTAAATTTTAAACAAAACGATCATACAACAGAATGCAGCCATTAAATACGTATAATATCAAAAAAAGCTTAAATTTCACAAGTAAACACGATAAATAAAACTAGTAACAATAAATTACCCTGGTGGTGATGCCAATTTTCTGAATATAATTAATATAGGATTTGCATTTCATTGTTTGAATAGGAAAAAAATCTGTAGGTAAATAAAGCTGCTAGGCTTTTCTCATCCCAGCTGTTCCAACATGAAACACTTCTAAGTATGCCCTCTTGCTGTGCTTATGTGATTAAACATTTTTTAGATGTGTGAGACATTCAAATCAAGTTAGAAAATCATCCATCACCATTGTTTGGCAAAATTCACATCTTTTATCTAATAATGTTTAAAATCTGGTGTAACAGAGACAATGTTTATTACCTACATCTTGAAAAAAATTATAAGAGTACTTTCGTTACAAATGTTTGACGGAATACAAACAAAACTGTTCAAATTTATTACGCATGACATGATCTAGCAATTTATAGAACTTGTAATTTGGAGTAGCCACTTATAAATCAGAGTTATGACTAAAATTCCTCATTGATGCCGACAGTGTAAGGGACAGCAACTAAAAGTGGAAATACTGTTTTTTCAACGTACTATAATAAGATCTCTACGGCGGTCTGTGGTGCTTCAGTTTCATAAAACTATTCGGGGTGTTTCCTGCTTTGGCGAGGGGTTTCAATTTCAGCAGCCCTTAGCGGTTAATCTAATACCTCACCGCCACTTCGAGGTGACGGCTTTATAGAACTGTGCTACTGGGCGTGAGGTCGCACGCTGCCAGTCTACCATTAACACAGCGCATCAGCGCTCACCCTCGCTGTGCCAGGAACCTACCCCGTACCCAGTTGCAGGCTACCGTCTTTATTCAGGTCTTACCTGCTACTCACATTTCTACAGTTTCTTTTAGTACGATAACCCATGAACAATTGTATTACTATCATAATGAATCTCAAGCAGTCGACTTATAGAAGTCACAATTGCCACTAAGAATCCAGAAATGACACAAACAACATTTCTGTACACTGAAATTACTAATTAACACAGTATCTTTATTTAATTCAAAATTATATAATTATGGCACTTAACAGCGAGATATTTAGTCACTTCACAAGACCGTAATTGTAACACACTTTTTATAAATGTATGATAATAAATTCCATTTGATGTTCTGATAACAAATATTCTGAAATCAACCAGTATGCACACAATAACAATCAATACTCATCTGCAATCGGAAACCTATACTATTTGCTTTGAATAAAAACTCATGTGGCCATATAAGTCAAAAGTTAAACATTCCATGTACCTCATAGTCACAGAAGTAATGCGGAAAAACGGCGGTGGGTGAATACTTAAATCTTCATCATCTGGTGCAACTTTAATTGTCGTTTTGTCCATCGAGATGCAAAAGCATTCATTCTCTACTTTCCTATCTCCACGTGGCTTCTCCTTAGGAGCAGTCTACATACTGTTTCTGTAATGAAACCTTCACTACCATTTTCAAAGCAATGTACAATCAGCTGCAGGGTCAAGATGCGTCATAGGAAGAACTCCTCGGTTGTGCGAAATTAATTCTACAAGATAAGCTTTCTCTCACGAGATACGCTCCAAGAAGGTAGGTAGAAGAATTTCTTTACCTTGTGGAAAGTAGGAGAGAAACCATGAGCCATTTCTCTTTTATGTACATTTTCAAAAATGAAATGCAAAAATTTTCAAGTTTTGAAACCAGTTTGTAGTTCAGATGCTATGAAAATAATCAATGATAATGGTTAAGACTGCAGTTTATCCAAGACTGTTGTAATTTATACTAACATTTATCTGATTCAGTTAGCTCATAAGTTCTACTTGCATGGCATTCTAATGTCCTTCCCACACCCATGTTCTTATTAGGTGATTAAACTTCGTGCTTAAGCACAATATTGTCCTAGACAGGTCACACATTGTAAACACGTGATGTCCTTTTCATATCAAGATCAAAGAATAATCAATAAATGTTAAGACAGTAGTTCCAAATACGTTCTGCACAGGTTAATATATACGCCCTTTTCCTCACTTGCACCTTTATTTTATTTCATTTTTTGGTAAATTCTAATTTAAGAGTTAGGTTGCGTCTTGCCCCAAAAAGTACACATCACACAGTTTATGCGCAGGTGCGAAGTAATGCGTCCGCTTAGACGGGCCTCATGATGGTACTGTCAGTTCCAGTACAACACTCGTGGCTGCCGCATCGCGGTCGGGAAGTGGGGCTGAGGCAGCTTCAGTTAAGCTTTTAAAATATGACGACACTTCGTGTATTTGTATTTTTAGTTTGACAATGTCCATTATGGACAAACATTAGTAAGTGTAATTCTGAAGAAGGTTGGGTTATCCCAATTGAAACCTAGGTAAATCTAGGTAACTCCGCAACTGAGGCTGTTAATTTTGAATTTAATATTTATACAGTTGCTGACAGGGTCGCGAAATGCTGAAAGTATTGATATTCGGATTGTCCATATACTCGGGTAATGGCAAATATACATCCTGAGAGTACGTCAAGATAATTTTCTCGCCTTAAGTATCATTAGAGAGCCATTTTAGGCCAGATGATGAGACGGAGAAGACCTGCAACAGGCGATCATAATTATGTTAGTGAGACAACTTCGAGGTGTCCGTAACAGGAGCGAACACAACTTTTCGTTTTGTAAGAACTGATTGACGGTTCTCTCACTTTTTGGAAAACATACAGTGTGAGTCACTAACTATTGCCTCCTAGAATATCTCCGAAAGTATGATAGTAGCTGAAAAGTTTGTGGGACAAAAGCTACATGGAGCAATGGGGGCCATAATACGACGTTGGTTTTTTGTTGCTACGCGAAGTCGCTTCAGAGATATGGTCAACTTGTTTCTTGTTTTTTTTTCTTTTTTTTTTAAATGGGACGCTATACTTTGGTACTTATTTTGTGATAGGTGCTATCGAGACGAATCGATTGATGCGTAACAGTAAGGTCTTTGAAGGTCAACGAAGGTCAAAAGAGTGGCATGAACGTCCAATTACAGAAGCCGTTCCAAGTGATGACCATTGGTATCAATGCAGTGCTGCAATCTTCTTCTTATGGATTGAGTGGCATTCCTGCTCACTTCGGCTCTTATCGAAGCACATGCTCTGACAATTCTCTCTCGTATATCGTGCAAATAGTAAATAATCGCCGAATACGGCATATCCATCTAATGTGCCATTGACATGTAACCACCATTCAGCGGTTTCGCAATGCAACAGTAATAGGAACGATAAGACTAGTATCGTCGGATCAAACGAATGGGAATGATGTATTCCTTCGAGAAACAAGTCGGTATGCTTCTCATTTACGGAGAATGCCAACGAAATTTAGAGAGAGCTAGAGATATATACGCTGAAAGACATCCTCAACGAAATCATCCTGCGCATTGTACATTTAAACATGTGTATGATAAATTGATAACAACTGAATCTTTAAAGCATCGGAAACAAATCCGACAAAGGAAAGTTGCTAAAGAGGAAACGGAAACTTGTACCTTTGCCACTGTGGTTCTAGATCCTTGTGTCAGTTCGCGTCAAATCGCAAGGGAATCTGACATGAGCCAGAGCAGTGTTGTTCGTGTTCTGCATCGCCATGAATATCATCCTTACGATATCAGTCTCCACCAAGACTTAACTGGTACGGATTGTATGCGTCGCATTGAATTCTGCCGATGGGCTCAACTTCAGATTCAGAAGGATGATACATTTATTAATTCGATTTTATTTACTGACGAGGCTACATTCACGAACCATGGAAATGTTAATTTGCACAACATGCATTATTGAGCAACTGAACATCCATGTTCGCTGCAGCTAGTTGCACTTCAAAAACCGTAGTCGGTGAATGCGTGGTGTGTAATTATGGAGGACACATTTATAGCCCCCTATATCATCGAAGAAAGTCTTAATGGTAGGTATACGATGGTTCTTTTTAAGTAAGGGCCGTTCGCGCGTATAGTCCCGTAGTTCGCGCGGACGCCGCAACAAGCCACCGCGCCACTTGCCGGCATCCTTCCCGTTCACACTGATACAAGTTGCAGCTCTTTAACTGACGTGAACGCATCGCTGTGCTTCTTCATAATGATTACGATTACTGAATCGCCCGCCGCGTGTGATATATCGTCAGTGATACGTTTTTTGACTGCGAGAAGCCTATCAGCTGCAGAAATTCATCGTCAGTTAACAGAAGTTTATGGCTTGATGCAATGAGTGAAGGTAAAGTGCATCAATGGGTTAGAGAGTTTAAAAACGGCCGTCAAAACGTCCATGGCGAAGAACACTCAGGCCGGCTCTCTGTGATCACTGATGATTTGGTGGCTGCAGTCGAAACAAAGATTCGTAAGGACAGAAGATTCACAATTTCCAATCCTTCTTTGGAATTTTCACAAGATCGGTTTTGTACAGAATTGTGTCTGAAAACCTAAACTTTAAGAAACTGTGTTCTCGGTGGGCACCCGGACTCCTCACAGAGGATCACAAAGGAAAGAGATTTGCCACTTCATTGGACTTCTTGATTCGTTACGAGGAAGAAGAGGATGACCTGTTGAGTCAAATTGTCACTGGAGATGAAACATGGGTAGCCATATCACTCCCGAAAGCAAACGACAATCGATGGAATGGCGACACACAACCTCACCCGTCAAGGTCAAAGCCAAACGGACGCTGTCAAAGCGCAAGATTATGGCAACTGTGTTCTGGGACCGGCGCGGTGTTTTGCTACTGGACTTTATGCCACGAGGAACGACAATCAACTCAGATGCCTACTGTGCAACTCCGCAGAGCAATTCAAAACAAAAGGCGCGGTATGCTGACAAAGGAGTTTTGCTCCTGCATGATAACGCTAGGCCTCACACCTATCAAAAGACTCGGGATTTGATTGATTCTTTTGGCTGGGAAGTTTTGGACCATGCACCATACAGCCCCGACCTTGCTCCTAGCGATTTTCACCTTTTCCGGTACCTGAAACACCATCTTTGCGGGCAGCGCTTCACTGACGACGATGAAGTGAAAGCGGCCGTGAACTCTTGGCTGTCGGAGCAGGCGGCCGAATTCTTTCGGAGCAGGCGGCCGAATTCTTTGAAGAGGGAATTAAAAACTTAGTTGTACGGTATGACAAGTGCTTAAATAAACAAGGCAACTGTGTAGAAAAATAGGTAAAAGTGTGTAGAATGAGAAAATAAAAGTTTTTGTACAAAAGTATTTGTATCTTTTTAAAAAAATAAAAACGGCCCTTACTTAAAAAACAACCCTCGTACATCTCAAGAAAATTGCGTGGTTGCATTCTTCCTGAGTTATCTGAGGTGTTTCGATTCTCGTTTGTCGCTTCCAAGAGTAAGCAACAAGTTCCAATGATGTATTATGTAACAATAATTTTAATAATATTTTAAACAAATTGCATTCATTTTCTCTTTACGTAGTCCACAAAGTTTCCAAGGTCTTCCAAAACTTCTACGTCTACGTTGCTTATTTCTGTGTTTTTCTTTTATGGCCGTACATGGATATTTTGAGCATCTTCGGCATTTTGGAGTATGGTTCTAAACGAGTACAACACATGTTCTGCCTTTTAACTGAAGTCTAACGGTTAGCGAAGCATATACTAATTCTACAGAGAGCCAAATCCTCATTTTACTTTTTATGCAAGAGAACATTAAAAATGCACGTTCACCTGCATCATTTGATACGAGCAATGTTAGTGACGCGGCTGCAAAGTAGGCAACATCCCAAAATAGGACATCACAACCAGCTGTGTACGTATCTTACGGAACCTCCATCCCGAAACCTACAATGTTTAATTCGCTGGGTTTTCCATTCCCAGGCGATGTCATCTATTTATCTTTCTACTTCTAGAGCTTTCGACAAGTGGAAGAGTACCTTGTCTGTATTGGGAAGTTGTAGTAAAAGGATGAAGTACAGTTATCTTTCGCAAAAGTGCTAT
Organism: Schistocerca gregaria; assembly: GCF_023897955.1. Taxonomy (NCBI): domain Eukaryota; kingdom Metazoa; phylum Arthropoda; class Insecta; order Orthoptera; family Acrididae; genus Schistocerca; species Schistocerca gregaria. Next base: position 454,436,820 of record NC_064926.1, on the reverse strand, counting down.
ATTTTCTGACAATTGCCCTCGAAATTCCCTACAAGATTTTACTACCAACTTCTTGCAGCTCTCAAAGACATCGGAAGGTTCTTCTGGCTTGAGAACTGGTGCCATATACTGAAATTCATAATCCAAGTACGCCGGCCTGGGTGGCCGAGCGGCTCTAGGCGCTACAGTCTGGAACCGCGCGACCGCTACGGTCGCAGGTTCGAATCCTGCCTAGGGCATGGATGTGTGTGATGACCTTAGGTTAGTTAGCTTTAAGTAGTTCTACGTTCTAGGGGACTGATGACCTTAGAAGTTAAGTCCCATAGTGCTCAGAGCCATTTGAACCATATAATCCAAGTACAAAGCTGAAGTATAAATCAGGTGACTTTCAAAATAAATAGCCGAATACATAGCTAGCCAACGTGTAGCAGAGAATCATTTAACTTTTTGGGGATTGTATTTAGATATCATAGTTTGATAAAGCAGTTTGTATTGGTCCAGTCTCTTGGGACTGTAAGAAAACAAACAGTGCGTTTCTCTAATAAGGAATTACAATTATCATGGAAAGAATGCAGCAGTTTTTTTGCACAAAGGTAAAGAGATTGACAAACACGCTTAACAGCAATTAATTCAGAAACTATTTCTTTCAGAAGACTCCTGCTATTTCTTTCAGAAGACTCCTACTATTTCTTTCAGAAGACTCCTACTATTACACGTTTCCCATCAAGTTTTCCACTTTAAAAACATCGTTTCCAGTTTCGAGTTAGGACATTATAAATGGTTGGGACGTCACAAGCAGTTAATTGCAGATTGCAGTACAATGTATTATAATGCACTTCTTCAAAACAGAAAGCTACCTAAGCAAAATTCAAAGTTGCTTTTGAGTCATTACATCTGTACTTTTATTAATAATTAAAAAATACGGAACACTTCTTAAATATTCTTGCACTCTAGCATGGATCACGTTTTTAATGATCATGGTACATTTTGTGTGATGTATTTCAAACCTGCAAAGGAATTGAAGAACCTCATATTGGCAGCAGTTGTAGCTGATTTACACTATTAATGGAGGAGTGGTGAGCAACATGAATGGCAACTTTTAAGTCTGCCCTTTTAATACAGTTCTTGATTTCTAGAGGTTTTATTTTTTAGCATGCTATTGCTATTTTCCATTTCAAGTTTTTCTTGGCGGTTTTTACTTTTTGCGTTATCTAACAGATCCTTTTTATGAGCTTTAATCGTAGAATGGAACTAATTACAATAAGCTCTACAATCTTGACCGGATGGGTCAGGGGCAATCCAGTCAGAAAAGCAACGAAGAGAGAGGTAGGTTACTAATTAATAGCAAGCTCCTTATAACATGCATGAAACACATAGAGAGCAGTAATTAGTATTTATTTTCGCCGATGACATCTTCCGTTAATATTATACATGTCGAGCTATGTAATCATGCATTCACTCCAAAAATCCATTGCGGAAAAATACTAGGTAGAGAGCAGTTATTAGTATTTATTTTCAGCGACGAAACCTTCCATTAAAACTCTGCTTGTTGATCGACGTACTCATGCATTAATTCGAAAACTCCATTCCTGGCAAATACTAATTTTTAATATTCTCTAAAAAACCATTAATTTCCGCATGACGTATTAAGATTTAAACCGTACCAAATAGGCAACAAGGCAAGGTACATAACATCGTCACTGTTCAGTTACGCATATAAAATAAAAAAGAAAACAGAGATAAACGTACCTTTCAGCAAGGGATGTGATTGTGACGTTTCGATGCATCTCTGGAAATACTTTTCTGTCCCTTGATGCAATTTCACTCAATATATACACACACCTAAAACGCTTTCAAACATCAGTTCACAAGCTTCACTGTACCGCTCCTCTTTGCTGATTAACTGCTACTTACTCATTTGATCTTTACACTCTCTTTGAAGCCCCCGACTGTACGTCATCGGGATAATCCCCAATTCAATAACAGTTTCAGTTGCGGAAGCGGTCGTAAAGGAGCGCTGCCAACTAAAAATCAGGAATTAAATGTATCGGTGTAAGCTGGGACTACAAATTTTTTAATCTAAATGCGTTAATCATTTTCTAGAAAACCCAGAGAATTCCTCACAAAGCATGTTGCCCACGTATTTTTCCCTCTGAAGAACTTAACCCCTGTATATTCCCCTCTAAGGCAGCTGATTCCACCTAAAGTTAGGGGGACAGCCCCCAAGGTGGCAACACTTTAGCAGAAGAGAGACGAACACCTAATCATTCAAGTGACGAAAAGGGTCGCAAATGGGGAAATCCAATGACAAAATCTACTCTCACAAAGGGCACATTGTTATGGCCTGACGCCTTGGAACGATCATCTCGTAAAAGGCGAAGCTGATCAACTGTTTGCGTGCTACTGTCGTGAGCAGCTACGGAATATGGTTGAAGGAAGGTGAGGCCACGGGTAGGCGACAAGGTGTTGGATGTCCACGACTCATCTCAGAACACGGAGTAGCAGGCTTGCGGTGTAGGCAAGGACCTGTGGCAAACCTAACGACAAAGTGCAGCGCTGGAACAAGATTTTCCGAGGACACCGTTCAGTGTACATTTTCAACATACTCTTCCGCAGTAGACGAACCTATTTGTTTCTATGTTGACTCAAGGTGTCGACAGTTACAACTGCTGTGAGCACGCGGTCGTAGCTATTGGCCCGCGGGTCAACGGGAATGTGTCGCCTGGTCGGATTAATTTCGTTTATTGTTAGACCGGACTAATTGTGTCCGGACGTGCCATCATCCAGGTGATCAGCTGACTAGTCAGTTAGCGAGTCAGTTTACAGGTATACATAAACATGATAAGTGTTAACATTAATCAACACATCACTTTTTGGTCGTACCCATGCCAACTTTTATTTAATTCTATTTTATTTTGCAGTTAACCAATTTTTAAATAGGAATTAATGAATGGAGCTGAAGGAGTTGTCCAGGAGAAATCATTTTGGGTGAGATTTGAAACTTGCTTTGGTACCTGCCTGCCATTTTACAGTACTCATAAAACGTTAAAAAAGTTTGGTTGCTGCATATTGAAATCTTTCCTGATCCACTGACTGACAATAATATGTTGTTTTGGTCTTCAGTCCAGAGACTGGTTTGATGCAGCTCTCCATGCCACTCTATCCTGGTTTGATGCAGCTCTCCATGCTACTCTATCATGTGCTCTCCGTGCTACTCTTCATGTCCCAGTACCTACTGCAACCTACATCATTCTGAATCTCTTAGTTTCACTCTACGATTTTGACCCTCCACGCTGCCCTCCAATACTAAATTGGTGATCCCTTGATGCCTCAGAATGTACCCTACCAACCGATCCCTTCTTATAGTCAAGTTGTGCCACAAACTCCTATTCTCCCCCATTCTATTCAATACCTCCTCATTAGTTATGTGATCTACCCATCTAATCTTCAGCATTTCGAAAGCTTCTATTCACTTCTTGTCTAAACTATTTATCGTCCACGTTTCACTTCCAAACATGTCTACACTCCATACAAATACTTTCAGAAAAGACTTCCTGACACTTAAATCTGTACTCGATGTTAACAAAATTCTCTTCTTCAGAAACGTTTTCCTTGCCTTTGCCAGTCTACATTTTATACCCTCTCTACTTTGACCATCATCAGTTATTTTGCTCCCCAAATAGCAAAACTCATTTACTGCCTTAAGCGTCTCATTTCCTAATCTAATTCCCGCAGCATCACCCGACTTAATTCAACTACATTCTGTTATCCTCGTTTTGCTTTTGTTGATATTCATCTTACATCCTTCTTTCAACACACAGTCCATTCCGTTCAGCAGCTCTTCCAGGTCCTTTGCTGTCTCTGACAGAATTACAATGTCATCGACGAACCTCAAAGTTTTTATTTCTTCTCCATGGCTTTTAATTCCTACTCCGAATTTTTCTTTTGTTTGCTTTACTGCTTGCTGAATATACAGATTGAATAACATCGGGGATACGCTACAACCCTGTCTCACTCCTTTCCCTACCACTGCTTCCCTTTCATGCTCCTCGACTCTTATAACTGCCATCTGGTTTCTGTACAAATTGTAAATAGCTTTTCGCTTCCCTTATTTTACCCCTGCCACCTTCAGAATTCGAAAGAGAGTGTTCCAGTCAACATTTTCAGAAGCTTTCTCTAAGTCTACAACTGCAAGAAACGTAGGTTTGCCTTTCCTTAATCTATTTTCTAAGATGAGTCGTAGGATCAGTATTGCCTCAGGTGTTCCAACAGTTCTACGGAGTCCAAACTGGTCTTCCCCGAGGTCGGCTTCTATCAGTTTTTCCATTCGTCTGCAAAGAATTTGTGTTTGTATTCTGCAGCCATGGCTTATTAAACTGATAGTCCGGAAATTTTCACATTTCTCAACACCTGATTTCTTTGGGATTGGAATTATTATATTCTTCTTGAAGCCTAAGGGTATTTCTCCTGTCTCATACATCTTGCTCACTAGATGGTAGTTTCGTTAGGCCTGGCTCTCCCAAGGCTGTCAGTAGTTCTTCAGAAACCGTACTTTCGTCGGTCCTCTCCACAGAGACCGTTGTGAGGCGGTCGCACCTTCGATAAGACAGTCTGCGTTGAGAGGCACACAACTCATCTCTTCGCGTCAAGACCCATGGTTCTAGGATTGAGGGGCAGGTGAGAAATGTGCCACGTCTTAAGGCATCATATTTTTGGGGACCTCTAAGCATTCACAAGGAGTATTCTTAGCCCAGAAAGATCAGCTATAAAAGAACGCTGCGTTAGTTCGCGTTATTCGGGCGGACCATTACCTTTTGGTGTGTGTCATGAAGTCCGCAGCTCGTGGTCGTGCGGCAGCGATCTCGCTTCCCGCGTCCGGGTTCCCGGGTTCGATTCCCGGCGGGGTCAGGGATTTTCTCTGCCTCGTGATGACTGGGTGTTGTGTGATGTCCTTAGGTTAGTTAGGTTTAAGTAGTTCTACGTTCTAGGGGACTGATGACCTCAGATGTTAAGTCCCATAGTGTCCAGAGCCATTTGAACCATTTTTGAAACTTGTATAAAATTTCCGCATTTTTACAAAAATTTCTAATTACTTTTGTCGGCAGCGTGTAAATTAATTAGTGAGTTGTCTGCTGTAACAGTAGGTTTGGCTCATATGGTCTCACGTCACTTTAAAAATAAATAAATGACAGTACTAGTCCAGCGAATGTATCACAACTACATAGACAGTCTCCGGCCGACGAGTGTGACATACAAAACTCACACACCACTGGATGAAAAGGAGGAAAAAAGTGATTGACATTGAACATACTGAGAGGATTTAGTTAGTTCTATTAAAAGTAATCACGTTGGTAATGCACTGATCTGACTATTTTCTTTCATTCCTTTTTATTCGTAACCTTATCCATGTTGGTGTTGTAGTACCGGATACAAATCGAAAGAAGTTTCCTTCATATGCTACGGTAAACGACGGCCTTTCTGACCACTTTCCTGCAGTTCTGCTTCACTGACGCTCAGTGCTCGTAGAATTGGAAAGTTGAGAGACTCTAAGAACGGTTTCGACAAGTGGGAGAAACAATCTGCTGTGTCAGAGATTTGAGCAGTACGAAGAAACCGCAGGATGTAATATTCAGCTAAAATTCGTATGCATGTAGGGAACAGTAGACACATTGGTAAAGTAGAGAGTCATACATGCAGTGAATGGACTTTGATGATTTTATTGCAAACAATATGAACACAAAATTTATAGCAAATAGACAAGAAAGTGTAGAAAACTGCTTTGAGTAAACAAATGATTCGCTGTCTGGGAAGAAGGTAGTTTTTGTACTTCGCCTGTAATGAGTTATATGTGAAGAAGATATTAAACTCTCACCTACCTCTCTACATTCTTTGCATCTTCAGGTACGTTTGAAGCATGCCTCAAACTACCTTTTCCATATAATTACCTGTGACATTCACATAGTTTTTAAGCTTAGGTAAGTGTTATTTTTATACCAGAACCGCTATAGTATTTCGTCTGTTCTCTCAACAACAACAGTTCTTGATATCGGATGTACGTTTCATATCATAGTGTCGAATCGATGTTCCTGGGAGTAAGTAGCGGACTTTACGATGGCTGAATCAGAATTTCCACAGGCAACAGTATTCGTATCACATGCACAGTGTGTGGGAGGACATTACCACGAGTAAAACAAATTATGGCTTATACTTAGTCATTCCACGAAGAATCACATTTGACGCTTTCAGACAACGTTCGTGCACTGTGACGACTACGCCCTTTATGAAATAGAGGAAGTGTATCCACAGTTGCAAATACGGGCAACATCAAACTGTAGGCTGGAACAACGACATTGTAAATTTGTGCCGGACTGAGACTAGAACCTGGATTTCCCGTTCGTCGCAAGCACGCTTGTCCGAAGGAACATTACAACGTACTTCTTCCAAATAAAGGCACCACAATATTGTATTTATCAGCCGATACCAGGCTAGCAACTTTCGATTAAATGGCTCCCAAGTACGGAAATTACAATAAGTGTGCGAAGGCAGGTTAATGACACATGTCGTGGGGCTGGGTAAGGAACGTGCACAGATAGCTGAAGTTATTAAAGCGACCACTCGTGACAAGCGGGACCTCTCGGTTCGAGCACAGGTCCAAGACAAATTTTCGAATGTAGTCGTTCCATTCGAAAGTTGTAGCTTGCAAGTATTCGCAACTGCGAACGCAGTTTATGTATAATGTTCATAAAGTTCCCTTTCCATTATGTGCCTGGATCTTTTCTTCAGGCTTTTGACTGATTCCGCCAATGTCTGCGAAATGCTCTCCATTGGTTTCATTGTGAACAATACTTCAATACTTCGCGATAAGGGAAGTTGTAGAAAATGAGAGAACTGCTGACTACGAAACACAGGTTTCTTCTAAGTTCTAATAAATCACTACCTTTACTTCGACGATAATCCTTGCACTACACGAAGCGAATTAGTAGGAACATTGTGTCAGTTTTCCATTATTATCGTAAAGGAAGTGCTTATAATTACAGCTTTTGTTATGGTGTGACGAGAAAACATTACAACGAGATTTCGAGAGAAATAGTGCGAAATGCTCTGTTTTTGAGATGTACGCCTCAGTAAGGGCGAGTGCTTGCATTTACTGTACGCGAAATGAGAAACCCCACCCAATGATGATCAGTTTCTCTGGTGCTGTGCTAAGTCAACCTCTAACCACCCTCATATTTAAAAATTTTGCAGAAGTTTATGTAGATTGTGTGAACGTAAAAACACAACGCCTTTGTATAAATTCTGCCTCTGCTGTGGTGACTAGCATATAGCTACAGACACGCACAGCAGCCTTGCGAGTCGCAGCCACCCGTTTCGCAGGATGAATCTCCTAGCTCAGCAACACTGTCGCCTGCAGAATTCATCTGCATGAGTACCTCAGACGTTGGTCTCCTTCTGCTGACACACTGGTATACTTTGAATTAAATATTATGCTTCGGAAGCACTTGGTCGGCTAGCAAATCCACTACTGGGCATTAAAATTGCTACACCGAGAAGAAATGCAGATGATAAAGGGTATTCATTGGACAAATATATTATATTAGAAGTGACATGTGATTACATTTTCACGCAATTTTGGTGCACAGATCCTGAGGAATCAGTACCCAGAACAACCACCTCTGGCCATAATAACGGCCTTGATACGCCTGGGCACTGACTCAAACACAGCTTGGATGACGTGTACAGATACAGCTGCCCATGCAGCTTCAACACGATTCCACAGTCCATAAAGCGTAGTGGCTGGAGTATTGTGACGAGCCAGTTGCTCGGCCACCATTCTACCACACGTTTTCGATTGGTTGAGAGATCTGGAGAAAGTGCTGGCCATGGCAGCAGTAGAACATTTTCTGTATCCAGAAAGGCCCGTACAGGACCTGCAACATGCGGTAGTGCATTATCCTGCTAAAATGTAGGGTTTCGCAGGGATCGAATGAAGGGTAGAGCCACGGCTCGTAACACATCTGAAACGTAACGTCCAATGTTCAAAGTACCGTCAAAGCGAACAAGAGGAAACCGATATATGTAACCAATGGCATCCCATGCCATCACGCCGGGTGATGCGCCAGTATGACGATGACAAATACACGCTTCCAATGTACGTTCACAGCTATGTCACCAAACTCAGATGCGACCATCATGATGCTGTTAACAGAACCTGGATTCATCCGAAAAAATGACGTTTTGCCATTCGTGCTCCCAGCTTCGTCGTTGAGTACACCATCGCAGGCGCTCCAGGCTATGATGCAGCGTCAAGGGTAACCGCAGTTATGGTCTCCGAGCTGATAGTTCATGCTGCTGCAAACGTCGTCTAACTGTTCAAGCAGATGTTTGTTGTCTCGTAAAAGTCCCCATCTTTTGACTCAGGGATAGAGACGTGGCTGCACGATACGTTACAGCAATGCCGACAAGATGCTTGTCATCTCGACTGCTAGTGATACGAGGCCGTTGGGATCCAGCACTGCGTTCCATTTTACCCTCCTGAACCAACCGATTCCATATTCTGCTAACAGTCATTGGATCTCAACCAACGCGAGCAGCAATTTCGTGATACGATAAACCGCAATCGCGATAGGCTACAATCCGACTTTTATCGAAGTCGGAAACGTGACGATACGCATTTCTCCTCCTTACACGAGGTGACTACTTTGTTGACCCTCAATTACCTACGAATTGCCCCTTGCCGCGTAACAGTCATACAGGATTGCAACGGTCAATACCAACCACACTACTTTGGTGCCAGAGTTATCACTACTATGAGACATGATCTGGGCCTTTGACATTTCTACTAGAAGTACAACTGCCTGCGCTACCTCACATTGCCAGATACATACCTTACACCTCTGCAAGGGTGTGGTTGTATATGTTAATGAAAAAGTCCCATTACAGATCTCACCATCCTCCCAATGGCATGAGACAAGTCCTACACCAGTATGAATACGCGAATCTTTGATATCCCCAGCCCATCCGGTTCCACCCACGGGCAGGAAAGAAACGTATTCTACTCTGAAGACACTGCGCCGTTGCAGGCTCCTTCAACAGTATCTTGCAACTGAAAGATCAGACGCCTCACTTCAGTACCTATCAAGAACTATACATGATCGTCGAAGACCTCTAGCTTAACGAGACATGGGAAGAGTCATGCCTGTGTCCTCACAGTTCAAGCAAGCCGTTCGGAAAGACGACTAGATAGAATTTACGTCTACCAGAAGCATAGAGTTTGATGTCCAAGGCGCTGAACTGTGACCTCCAGGTTTGTCTGACCACAGTGCATACATCTATATGATTCTCCTCAATTATTTAAGAACTGGCGAATTTTGAGAACGATTGAATTCCAGATTTTACGTTGGAGTCTCTGTTTTTTAGTGTTTTAGATACGCAACACGATTTTAAAGTTGTTTACACTATTGGCTCCGTACACTGGGGAGGAGAATCCCTTGAGCATTCAGTCGTCTTCCTCGACCACGTCTTCGATATTCACCTTCCTCGTTACTATACTTTATTTTCAGTAAAGCTCCATGTAATCCTGAAGAGGTGGAGCAAACAGTTTCTCATCTGCTCCGATTCTCTCAGTGTGCTACAGTCGTTGCAGCGTATTCGTCCAGCAGCGGAAATGGTCCAACTCATAGCTGGTTGCAATTGATGGACCGACTCGTTCGATGAGCCACCTCGATTTCTCTCTGGATACTGACCATAGACACATACTACTGGTCGTTAGGTGTATCTCGTGTTGCGAAAGATTCGGCATCTTAGTCGTGAGTTGTTCCACGAAAACACAAAGCAACAGAGCAAAAAAGAAAGCATTTGCACTATTTTCTTGATACTGTCTAGTATTAATGACTGAAATGTCATTCTGATCTGGTAATAGTGATTAAATTTCTTCAGTCCTCATTGGAAAGTACGAAAAACTCACGCCATTTTCTCATATTCACAATACAGGGTGAGTCACTAACTATTGCCACCTGGAATAACTCCGAAAGTATGATATTAACTGAAGAGTTTGTGCGACAAATGTTGCATGGGACAACGCGGGCCATAATAGAACGTTGGTTTTTTGTTGCTAGGTGGGGTTGCGTCAGAGATATGAAGGTCAACTTTGGGATGATTTAGTTTGGTACTTATTTCCTGATAGCGGATATCGAGACGAATCCAGTGATGTGTAACAGTAAGTAAGGTCTTTGAAGGTCAACATAGGTCAAAAAGTGCCATGCACGTCCATTTACAGAAGGTGTTCGAAGCGATGACCATTGGTATCATTGCAGTGCCATACCAATTTAAATAAATAAATAAATGCAGTGCTGCAATCTTCTTATCATGGATTGAGTGGTATTCCTTATCACTTCGGCACTTATCAAAGCACATGCTCTGACAATTCACTCTCACATATCGTGAAAATAGTAAATATTCGTCGAATACGGCTTATCCATCTAACGTGCTATTGACATGTTAACACCATAAACGGTTTCACAATACAACACTAATATCAACGGTAAGACTAGTATCGTCGAATCAAGCGAATTTGAATGATGTATTCCTTCGAAGAATAAGTCGATATACTTCTCATTTACGGAGAATGCCAACGAAATTCAGAGAGAGCTAGAGACTTATACGCTGAATGATATCCTCAACGTACTCACCCTACATGTCGTTCATTTAAATATGCGTACGATAAATTGAAAACAACGGGATCTTGAACGCATCGGAAATATATCCGAGAAAGGAAACTTACTGAAGAGGAAACGGATATTGGTACTCTTGCCACTGTGGTTCGAGATCCTTGTTATAGTTCGCTTCAAATCGCATGGTAATCTGACATGAGCCAGAATGGTGTTGTTCTTGTTCTGCATCGCCATAAATATCATCTTCACCACATCAGTCTCCACCAAGAACTAACTGATACGAATTGTATGCGACGCACTGAATTCTGCCAATGCGCTGAACTTCAAATTCACAGGGATAACACATTTATTAATTTCATTTTGTTTACTGACGAAGCTTCATTCGCGAACCATGGAAATGTTAATTTGCATTACACGTATTATTGGGCAACTGAAAATCCATATTGGCTGCGGCAAGTTGTATACCAAAACCCGTGGTCGGTGAATGTATGGTCTGGTATTCTGAATTATAGGCCCCTATTTCATAGAAGAAAATCTTAATAGTAAGAAATACACCACATTCCTGAAACAAAAATTAGGTCTGTTTTTGGAAGAAATACCTTCAGGAACAAGGAACAGAATGTGGTATCAACAAAATGGGTGTCCGGCACATTTTTCGCTGATTGATAGAAATGAGTTGCAGAGGCAGTTCCCAAATCGTTGGGTTGGTCGCAGAGGAGATGTGTCGTGGCCGGCTCGTTCGCCAGACGTGAGGACTCTGGATATTTTCTTGTGAGGATTCGTAAAAGGCAGTGTTTATGAAGACGTTCCAACGACATCTGAAGATATGCGAGAGAGAATTGTCAGAGCATGTGCTTCGACAAGCGCCGAAGTGATAAGGAATACCACTCAATCCAAGATAAGAAGATTGCAGCACTGCATTGATACCAATGGTCATCAGTTCGAACACCTTTTGCAAATTGACGTTTATGTGAACTTCTTTGACCTTCAGAGACCTTACTGTTGTACATCATTGGATTCATCTCGAGAGCCGCTATCAGAAAATAAGTAACAATTTATAGCATACCATTAAAAAAAAGGTTGACCTTCATATCTTTGAAGCGACCCCACCCAATAAAAGACCAACGTTATATTATGGGCCCCGTTGTCCCATGCAGCTTTTGTCCCACATACTTTTCAGCTCCTATTGTACTTTCGGAGTTATTCTTGGTGACAATAGTTAGTGACTCATCCAGTATAAAGTTACGTGTTGTAGACGGAGACTAGGCATTGCTGAACGATGCAGAGCGAGTTGTCTTGAATGAGTCATCTCGAATTTTGTCGAATCTTAAGTGTAAGTAGACCACTCTGAACAAAATTTAAGTAATGATTTTCATTATCTGTCTTCTAATAGTTTGTACGTGTTTTGATAATCAGTCAAAAGTGGTCTTTCTACTTTCGAATGCGACATTTCTACTTTTAGCTACCTTCGTCTCGGTTTCAGACGCCAAAAAAGTGCTGAATCAAAAAACAAAACTGAAATGTATTGACACTATTATAGATTTGTGTAGTATTTAACAGCTATTACCATATTGCCCATTCACGGAAACTGCCTGGCCCAATGAAGGAAACCATAGCGCCGATGATAGATGTTTTTATTTTTCAAATATTTTATTAGCAGTGAATATTTATGGCCTCTGTGTCCGCCATAGTAAAATTCAAAAGATAAGGTTCAAGTTACACTGAAAATAAAATTTTTATCGCTTTATCCGAGTGTTTTATTAAACGTTTCCTTTGTGTGGCCCGTTGATAGCGACCTTCCCCTACATGTCTAACTGTACGACCTACAGCCCAGGCTTAGGATAACATTTTGCTGGGTACCAGGGTACGTTGGAATTGCGAGCGAATGAACAGGCAGACAAATCCGCCAAAGGGGCTGTCATCTCGCTGGTGAGTCGCAGGTTCATGCAGTTATGAGAGGAGCGGCGGCTGGCACTGATGCACGGTAAGCTGTGGCTGGTGAAGCCAACGATCTGGCCACGGCGTCCCTCATGCTGGACAATCTCGCAGGATGAAGTGGCCTTCACTCACCTCCGAAATGGACAGGCTTCTTGCTCTGGCGAGATGACATCCCAGTCTGTGATGCCTGTGGCATACATATCACTGTGCTCCACATTTTAAATGAAATCATTTTATTTTGAAATAAATGGGCAGAAGAAAATATAGGTGTGTACGAGCAATGTATTTTAGTTTTGACGAGCCGAGTGTGGTCAAGCTATTAAAATTCTATGATATGTATAAGCTCTGGCCTAGGATTTTCTTTTTTATACTGGAGATTTTAGTGTGTTGCTGAATGGCTGTCTCGCCCCCTTTATTCCAGGGATCACCCAGGCACAAGTATCCGCTATCTTCTTTCAATTATTTCCACTGCGTTCAGCCCTTTTCACTGTGACTGCGTGATTTTCGTTGTTTTGTAGTAGTAGTAGCAGTTTTGTTCATCTGTAGATCCATTTTATAAGCATACTCGAAATATCTTACTATTACAATTTAAGAACTAAAAAAATAATGTAATTCATACACGCAGACATTTACATACTAACATGTGTAGTATGACAAGGATGGAACCGGTAGTCGACCATAGCTTTATACTGGGAACCATCCTGGCACATGGCTGAAGTAATTTAGGGAAACCACAGAAATCATGATACGTGTGTTTTTGTGTGTGTGTGTGAGAGAGACAGAGAGACAGACAGAGAGACAGACAGAGAGCGAGAGAGTTTTTAGGACGTTCTTTATTTTTATATTTTCAGTTCAAGTTTTAATCATTTTCTGACCTTTATCCACAATAATCTCATAACAGTTTAGTACAGGCACTAGAGACTGTGCTGTCATACACCCTCACCATCATATGATCATCATCGTCGTCGTCGTCATGCTTGAGTTCTGCTACTTCACTATCTTACAAATAGCACAGTCATCAAACAATAGGTTCAATTTGTACGCATATTGCCTCAATGAAGTGAAAATTTTCCTCTGCATATTTTCTAGCCTAGCAAACAATTATTTTTCTTAAGCTTAACCATATTTCGTGATATTACAGAAGGGTAATGGGTATGCACAGGGAAATGAAATATCACTACCACGTCTCAGACCGTAAAGAAGTTGAGCAATATATAGAAAAAACCCTTCAGCAACAGCCATTCACAAGTCATGAGCACCAATCAGCTACAGTTTGCCGCCGTATGGAGTCTCTACGTATCCGTAATATGTGCTTTGGATTATATGTTCTGGCAGCTGTAAACTAAGGCTAAATGATGTTCAATGTGTATTCGATACGACATAAATCGGATACATGTGAAAGGTTTGATGTAAGCCAGAATTCCTTATTTTGCTCCGGAAAACAACACTATCTTTCCTTAAAGGCGGCTTACTTATTAGTGACGAAATATTGTCATTTTTATCCATTATGTTATGTAGTTTTGTATTGCAGAAATGCTACTCTGTGACAATTGGACAGATCATGTAGATGGTTCACCATTTAGGTTCCATATTTTAAAAAGTAATCCCCAGTATTCACTCACCAACTGCGATACCCCAATCACTCACCAACTGCGATACCCCAAAATTCCTAGGAGTAAAGCTAGACCGTTCCCTTACCTTCAAAGTCCACTGCAAGGACACAAAAATGAAAATGAAAGTATCTGCTAGCAACAACATCATTCGGAAACTGACAGTTAAATATTGGGGCGCACAACCGGATGTCCTTTGCACATCTGCATTGTCCTTATGCTTCTCCGCTGCTGGATATGCAGCACCCGTGTGGCAGAACTCCAACCATGCCAAACAACTGGGCATTGCCGTTAATGAAATAGGAGGCATTATCACTGGTTGCTTGCGGGCAGCTCCCATTAATAAAATATATCATCTCATGGGCACAGCACCTCCACGTATGAGACGAAGAACAGCAGCAGAAAAATAGAAGCAGAAACAGGAGTCAGATCCAAGACACCCCTTGTTCGGATGTGAATGCCAACATCCAAGATTAAGATCAAGAAAAAGTTTTCTCCGTTCAACAGAACCACTCTTAACGTCACCTGCAAATCGTTGAACACAGTTTTGGCGTAACTCACCAACAGAGAGGTATTGGAACAACCGTAAAGAAGAGCTTGCTAAAGGACGTCACCTCCCATATAAAACATGGAAGTTCCTCAACAGGCTGAAACCTAGTGTATCCCGATGCAAGGTCAATTTGAATATATGGGGTTTCTCTCCAGGAGATGAACTATGCGGATTCGGCGAACAGCTAGATCATCAACACCTGCTCAACTGTAGAAACCTCTCAGCACCATGCCTGACGGACAATCTGGTTATCGCCCATGATACAGCAGTTGAAACGGCGGAATTTCGGATGTCATATGGAATTTAATCATGTACTTGTATTGTTTGTAAATTGATGTCATATAGAATTTAATCGTGTACTTATATTGTTTGTAAATTGCTGTCTATCGGCTATATATGTATGCTATGTTCTGGACACGAGTAAATAAATAAAAACTCATAAAGAAGAGGAGAGTGAGGCATAACAATGTCGATCAGCAGTCTTTGTGGCTGCGTCCTGTGTTATGTTCAAATGGTTCAAATGGCTCTGAGCACTATGGGACTCAACTGCTGTGGTCATCAGTCCCCTAGAACTTAGAACTACTTAAACCTAACTAACCTAAGGACATCACACAACACCCAGCCATCACAAGGCAGAGAAAATCCCTGACCTCGCCGGGACGTGTTATGTTCTGAACCTCTGTTCCGTGTTGGTGGGACCGAGGCAGTATGACACCCTTGCTGCTGGTGATCAGTGCGTCGGATGGGGTGTTAACCTCAGCAGTCCAGGTGGTGCTACTCTAGAGGAGAAACCTATACCGCAGCACTGTATTGCACTGCCTCTCTCCTTTCAGTGTCAGCAGCAATATAAACACTGAAAACAGATATAGCTTGAGGCAGTTGACACGCTAGCACCCGCCGGAACGTTTACTACCTAGGTAATTCAAAAAGTAAGGCAACAATTCATCTACTGGAAATTTTTGTTCGAGAAATCAGAGAGATACACAAAGTTCCAAACGAGGTAGTAAGTATTATTTTTCTAAATAGTCATCACGGTTGACTTAACATTTGTTCCGCTGGTAGATAAACTTGTCAGAACAGTCACACAAAAAAAGTTGGGTAAAGGTCTAGGAGGTAATACTCATGACGCCAGCGTCTCGCGTGGTGACCGTCAAGGTGCTTTTGTACGGTTCAAAGAGATGAAAATCGCATATCCGCGATCCGAACTCCATACAAATTTTTACAATATATGCCATCTGAAACGTTGGGTCTCATCATGCATAACCAAGACGGCGGGCGTTGTGCAATAGCACACTTTTCGAAAGCAGTCCCAGTAGTTCCTTCAAGTCGCCTTCTGCAACCTTTCCAGCGTGCCACATTAAATGGCAGCATTCACGATCTCTCAATGAGGTCTTCTAAAAGACAGTGGCCATCATTTCCTTCGTGGTTGCTGTAGGTTTGAACTTCTTACGGGTGGCCGATGAGAGGTGTTTAGATGTTTATTCTTTCTTCATTTCATATGTCACATGATGCATCCGCGTTTTACTGTGATGATAGTGTGCAGGAACAGACCACACTTTGTCACATACTGCATTCGTGGTTGGAGGGACAACCGTTTCATCTTACTCTCGTCCGTGAGTTGCCGCGGTACCCGGCGGGATGACACCTTTCAGCAGTCCAGTGTAGTCTGCACGATATCCACTACAATGCTATTGGAGATGTTGAAATTGTATACAGTCTACCTCATGTGAATACGATCGGCCTGAATCAATCTTTCGACATGGCAAATGTTATCATCTGAAGTGCATATTCTTTACGCCTTCATCGTTGGTCCTATCGCACAGCTGATCTGCTTCTCTCAAAATATTGGTACCAAGGCCACACTTCGTAACATTTCTGACACTTCGAGCCACATCATTATCAATAAAATTATGCTCTGTCTTATGGAAGCAGCTGACTCCATTAGAAACAACTGTTCGGTGTCTGCTACCAGAAAGGGCACCTGATATTTGCACACTGCACTATAGTTTGGTACGTGCCTTTATTTAGCTGATGTGGCACCGGCGGAGCAATCCTAAGCGCTTATTCGCTGCTGGGATGCTGCATGTATGACAGAAAAAATAACTTAGTTACTCATTATTCGTGAAATAAAAGGTCATTTAGGAATTTGTAGGAGCGTAAAGGCTCTCTCAACAACGTAGTCATTAGGAAATACTAACGAAAATAATCTGCAGCTATTACTCGGCCATGCGAACTGGTTACCCAGTTAGTTGAAACTAATTAGCCAAAGTGACTAGGGCAGTCATGATCGTCTTCGGCTGCAACTCGATTCCTAATACGCACAGCTTCTTCCTGTACATAATTATCATTTCAGCCCAACTTATAGATGTATTTCTGCTGACTGAATAGACCAATTCTGGCACACAACACGCGGAGGAGCTGGAGGACGCTGGGGCGTAACTGACAGAGTTTTCTTGCTTGTCGCGTCAGCTCTTCATGTCTGCGGCGCTCTCCTTCAAACAAGTTAACAATGGTGGATATAGCGTTCTTCCACAGTACACTCTTCCAACGTTTGTTTTTCTATGCCTGATCCTTAAACCGTTTGAGATGGGCTCCATGAGGTACACTGCCAGAGCAGAGTTCACCATAAAGGATACGGCTCATGGGATGAGCATGGCCTAACCACCTCAATGCTCTTTAGATTTTCTCTCGGTCTGAGCGAACGAAAAGTCATGATGAAAAGTACCTCTGGAGGGAGCCGTGCAACTTACTATCAATGCCATTAGTAATGAGTAACGAAATTTCTGGAATACATTCGTCTACGTAATATGTTTAGGTGATTACCTTTGCAAGATCACTTGCTAATTTAAGCGCGAGATAAAAAATTGCGCAGTCTGAGGCGCCTTGCCACGTTTCTCGTGGCTGCCTCCGTCGGAGCTTCGAGTCCTGCCTCGGATATGGGTGTGTGTGTTGTCCTTAGCGTAAGTTAGTTTAAGTTACATTAAGTAGTGTGTAGGCCTAGGGACCGATGACCTCAGCAGTTTGGTCTCATAGGTAATTACCACAAGTTTCCAAAATTTCCGAATGTGAAATACTGGTACGTTAATAACCAGAATGCAGGACAACAAGCATCAAGTGCTGGATGTCAGTTTGAGGGATGGAGTTCCATGCCTGTTGCACTTGCTCGGTCAGTTCAGGAAGGACTGGTTCTGTTTGTAGACGCTGCAGTGGTCATCCGATGATGTCCAGTATGTGTTCGATTGGAGACAGATCTGCTGATAGAGTGGGTCAATGCAACATGTCGAAACCCTGTAGAGCGTGTTGGGTTACAACAGTAGTATGTGGACGAGCATTATCCTGCTGGAAAACACCCTCTGGAATGTTATTCATGAATAGCAGCACAACAGTTCGAATCACAAGATTTATGTACAATTTAGCAGTCACGGTGAGTGGTATAACCACGAGAGAGCTCCCGTTGTCATATGGAATCGAACCCCAGACTATAACCCCAGGTGAAGATTCAGGGTGTCCTGGATGTAGACAGGTTGGTTTCACGCCCTCAACTGGCCTCCTTCTAACTAACACACGGCCATCACTGGCACCGAGGCATAACCAGCTTTCATCAGAAAACACAGCAGACCTCTACCCTGCACACCAATGACCTCTCGCTTAACACTACTGAACTCGTAAACGGCGGTGGTTTGGGTTCAGAGGAATAGACGCTACAAGGCGCCTGATTGGAGCTGTCCGATTTTTAAGTTCGGCGAGCCACTTGGTGCTAACTGCTGCTTAGATTGCTAATGCAGATGCAATACAATACGCTAGAGTCATACAACGATGTTCTTCCCTCTCGGAAATGCCACGTGCCATCCGCACATCCTCGTGACCACCACTGGCAGCAATCACGTACGGTGGCTACATTCGCGTCAAGTCTTTCCGCAATATCGCAGGAGGAACATTCAGCTTTTCGTAGCCCGATCACATAACCTCGCTGAGACTCAGTGAGGTGTTGATAATGGCGTCTTTGTAGCCTTAAAGGCATTTTGATTGACATCGGTTCACCAGGTGCAATCTTAAAGGTAACTAACGCTCACAGCCGTTACAGTGTGTATTTAAAGCAAACCTGATTTACGTCCTTATAATGGCGCTACTACCACAAGAGTTATGCGACTGACACGAAATGTGAATAGACATCATCTGTCAGCCATAGAAAGACGCCTACTAACTTTCGTTTATGTCGCACAACTTCTTCTTGGTGCCGCGAATGTTTTTCGTCAGTGCATTTGGATTTTAGTTGTTTCTTCTGTCTACCCAAGCAATTTATAGTATAATTTCTTTCCATTTTAGAAATGTTGTTTTGTGATTTCTTGGTTTGAGTGTGACGAAAACATGACTTCCCATATTTTGTAATCTACACAATTGGTTCTTGCCCCAACTTTTATATCCAAACGAAGAGTGAGAAACGGATAATTGTGGTATCAAATTAACCAGCGTGAGGGGTTGCTAGGCAGAAATACCTAGTTCCCTAAAAGTAATTAATTAGAAGTTAGAAACTACACTATGGATTAATGTCCGAATTTTCATAGCCAAACGAAGAGTGGGAAAGAGACAAATGAGTTATCAAATTTACCAGTGTGAGCTCTAGTTTTCCAAAAAAAGTATTGTACGCTTTAAAATGATCAGGATACTGAAGAAAAAATTAAATAGTGATTTGAGGGACAACTTATTCGAATTATCATGACCAGACGAAGAGTGGAAATTGGACCCATTGCTTATCAAATTTCCTTGCATGAGATCTAATTGTACAAAATAATATTGGCTTGAAAGTAATCAGGTAATGTTGTGTACATACACTCCTGGAAATTGAAATAATAGCACCGTGAATTCATTGTCCCAGGAAGGGAAAACTTTATTGACACATTCCTGGGGTCAGATACATCACATGATCACACTGACAGAACCACAGTCACATAGACACAGGCAACAGAGCATGCACAATGTCGGCACTAGTACAGTGTATATCCACCTTTCGCAGCAATGCAGGCTGCTTTTCTCCCATGGAGACGATCGTAGAGATGCTGGATGTAGTCCTGTGTAACGGCTTGCCATGCCATTTCCACCTGGCGCCTCAGTTGGACCAGCGTTCGAACTGGACGTGCAGACCGCGAGAGACGACGCTTCATCCAGTCCCAAACATGCTCAATGGGGGACAGATCCGGAGATCTTGCTGGCCAGGGTAGTTGACTTACACCTTCTAGAGCACGTTGGGTGGCACGGGATACATGCGGACGTGCATTGTCCTGTTGGAACAGCAAGTTCCCTTGCCGGTCTAGGAATGGTCGAACGATGGGTTCGATGACGGTTTGGATGTACCGTGCACTATTCAGTGTCCCCTCGACGATCACCAGAGGTGTACGGCCAGTGTAGGAGATCGCTCCCCACACCATGATGCCGGGTGTTGGCCCTGTGCGCCTCGGTCGTATGCAGTCCTGATTGTGGCGCTCACCTGCACGGCGCCAAACACGCATACGACCATCATTGGCACCAAGGCAGAAGCGACTCTCATCGCTGAAGACGACACGTCTCCATTCGTCCCTCCATTCACGCCTGTCGCGACACCACTGGAGGCGGGCTGCACGATGTTGGGGCGTGAGCGGAAGACGGCCTAACGGTGTGCGGGACCGTAGCCCAGCTTCATGGAGACGGTTGCGAATGGTAATCGCCGATACCCCAGGAGCAACAGTGACCCTAATTTGATGGGAAGTGGCGGTGCGGTCCCCTACGGCACAGCGTAGGATCCTACGGTCTTGGCGTGCATCCGTGCGTCGCTGCGGTCCGGTCCCAGGTCGACGGGCACGTGCACCTTCCGCCGACCACTGGCGACAACATCGATGTACTGTGGAGACCTCACGCCCCACGTGTTGAGCAATTCGGCGGTACGTCTACCCGGCCTCCCGCATGCTCACTATACGCCGTCGCTCAAAAGTCCGTCAACTGCACATACGGTTCACGTCCACGCTGTCGCGGCATGCTACCAGTGTTAAAGACTGCGATGGAGCTCCGTATGCCACGGCAAACTGGCTGACACTGACGGCGGCGGTGCACAAATGCTGCGCAGCTAGCGCCATTCGACGGCCAACACCGCGGTTCCTGGTGATCATTGCTTGTACAGCCCTCTCGCAGTGTCCGGAGCAAGTATGGTGGGTCTGACACACCGGTGTCAATGTGGTTTTTTTTCCATTTCCAGGAGTGCAGTTCCGCGTAGTCAGCGGGTACAAAAGTTTCCCACTAGAATGATGGAAGAGGCTGTGGAAATATGCAAAATATGTCAAGAAATCGTGAAAATTAAATATGCCAGTGGTCTCGCCTTAATAACTTTTTATAGTGCAGTTTTGTACACAGTGAATACTTACCAGTTTTGTAGCGGATTTGTGTCGTTAAAGATCCATACAAAATGTTTTTGTATTTATTATTATACGCGCGAATAAACCTTGCATTAACGATTTTAATGAAAATTATCCGTAGTCAAAAATAGTGTTCCTGAAAGTAATGATCTTTAAGCCATTACATACGGAAAATGTACGCGTAGGACTTGACATCCAAGTAATTTCTAGGAGTTACGTATTTTTTTAAAAAGAATAACACAAATTATGCCTTCCACAAAAGAAAGTAACTACGGAAAGGGAGCAAGTTCTTACTTTAAGTATTTTTTCAGGTCATCATAAGGCTGTTTTGAGATGATCATCCTGTGGAAAAGCGTGAGAGGATCCAGAGCCACTTTTCCTTTCTTCGTGTTTATATGGTTAGTAACAATTGCCGGAAACTCCACTGCATCTTTAAGTCAGAAATATCTGTTCTCAAAATTGCTGTTCACAGTTCTATTCCTTCCCCTAGAACGGACCTCCAAGGGCAGGTGGCAGTTAAATTCTTCACCTCCAATCAATTCTTTACTTATTGACATTAAGTATTTAAGAGTTTGAAGGGATTATATCTGGCAAACCACTGAAATAGTTTTTTACGTCGCTATCGCCCCTGCCGATACGGGGAGGTCTCATGTATTCCGTTGTAGCCAATTCACAACAGCGGAAGTTCTCATTTTCATCAGAAACATTTTATAATGCAGCTAACTCCAGAGTCCAGTGAGTAAGAATGTTGCTCGTTCTACCTCTTCCATGAGTCAGCCCATCAGAACTTTTCACTGTTTTATGAGGGCTTGTTCAATTGTCATATCCGACTAGATCGCAGACCACAACTTGTCAGAGCGTCTGACTGTGAAATAGCCACTAGTTGTGAGTTTTTTAAATTCTAATATTTCCATTTTATATTCAAGAGTCACCATATCCTAGAAATACGCGAGTAGGTTAGCACATCTGTCGTATTGAAAGAGTCTACTAGCATGAAAATACGGAATCATTTTCTGAACCATGACAAGATGAAGCTGCCAATTTCCCATCCTTTCTGCTTCAATGAAGTATTTTATCGATGTGACCATCCGGAAGTAATGAACCCACAGTCCGTCTGTGCTGCCAGTTTCCTCTAGTGTTTCCAGTTCTTCGTTAAACTGAGGACTGACACTGCGGAATTACTGATCTTGAACTGCATGTGTGTACTGCATATGTAATGACTTAAAGATGTTAGTACTCGTGCATTCAGGAATATTATTTTTGAGTGAGGATGATATTTTCAGTTTCGAGTCCATTTCCACTTAAATTGTTAATGCAACATTTCTCGGCGTGCATAGGGAGTAATTAAAAATATTTTGTATAAATCTAGAGGAAAATTTAACCCTCTCCAACAAAGTTTGTTATGCGTTGTGTACAGAACTACTCAAAAAAATGTTATTAAGGCGAAACCACTGACGTATCTAATTTTTTATGTTTTCTTGACGGTCTTGCAGATTTTCACAACCTCGTATCTCAGTATCTGTTCCGAATTTTCCAATATCTTACCTACGAAATTTGAAGGAACGTTAATGCTCTTTAAATCTGGTAATCCTACATTTTGCTTCAAATGTGCTGGAAGCGCGTTACTGAATAAACACTGAAAAAAGTACCATTTCTGAGAGTTTGTCTAAGAAGTTGAATAACACGCAGGGAGAGAAGATCTAAAACATGGATTTTTCACGAGAGGGGTAATAAATACGTGCAACATACCTAAAAATCAAAACGGAACCACCTTTTGCAAACCAACTCCTTTTTCAGAGCTGGGCTCATTGTGGAAGCTCTTCCATCAACAGTGAAGGCAGAGAAGCGTGTGAGGATAACCAAGAGCGCAAAATATCGTCCATGAGTGCGGAAGTATGTGAAAGGGTAGTGACAAAACTCTTTGCGGGCATTAACGCTTTCCTGACCAAGTCTTGCAGGGATTGTAATAGCCAAATCTTTCCACAATTTTTCGTATGGTCTGCATATAACAAACGAATTCATAAAAAGCTGGTAAATAATAATATGAGAATCGATTATTCCGGAAAATTATGCGCAAGATGCTATCAGCCATCATCTGATGTGCACAAGTGTAGCTGATCACAGAAGATGCCCCGTAAACGTGGAAGGGCTTCCAACAATGTTGACGGCAGAGAAGTGTGTGAGAAGATCCCAGGATCGAGTCCCGGTCCGGCAGACTGTTTTCATCATCCAGGAAGTTTCAGATCAGTGCACATTGTGCTGCAGAGTGAAAATTCGTTCTGGAAACAATCCCCCAGGCTGTGGTTGGGCTATCTCTCTGCAATTCTCATTCTCCCAATAGCGTTAATCCAGCAAGGTATGCAGGAGAGCTTCTGAGAAGTTTGGAAGGTAGAATGAGGTACCGGCGGAAGAAAACCTGCGAGGGAGGGTCGTTGAGCCATGTCGGGATTGTTCAGTCGGTGGACTACTTGCCCACGAAAGGCAAAAGCTCCACGTTCTGGTGTCATTCCGCTACACAGTTTTAATGTGCTAATAAATTTCAAATTAGCGCACTCTCTGCTGCAAAGTGAAAATCCTTTCTGCAGAAGATTAAATTGCTTGGAAGTAATTATGATAATTAAGATGTATACAGCAGGTAAAAACCCTCTGGTACCCTCTAAAATTCTAAGTTAAACACTCAACTTTAATTTCTTAGAGGAGATCCCATTTGCTTTCTCTTGATCGGTATACAGGGCCTACTCTTAATAATAATATAACAAAAATCGATTTTAAACATTTTCGAAGGTGTATATAATAGGAGAAGCAGCTATAAAACCATGTACATATCACATGAAATTAGTGTTTGGTGTATCTGACGCTTTATTTGGAATGTTCACCACTATGAGCGTCTTTACATGTCTGAAGACATGAGTGATACTTATTCTTTGCCTTCCAGACGTTGTAGTATTATTGAGCACAGAGGAAGGCAGAGGAAGGTTTGAGATAAATTTATAGAGCTGACACCTCTGTGGAAGGTTTTATGTGCAGCAAGGGCTAATTCCAAAGCATTGTTGTTAAGATTTCATTGTGTTTAACAATATCTACCCCCGCCCCCATGAACCAGGGACGGTGCTGTCGGTGGGGACGCTTGCGTGCTCAGCGATGCAGACAGCCATACCTAAGTAAACCACAATGGAGGGGTATCGATTTGGAGGTCAGACAAACGTGTGGTTCCTGAAGAGGGCCAGCGTCGTTTACAGTAGTTGCAGGGATAACAGTCTGGACGATTTACTGATCTGGCCTTCTAACACTAACCAAAACGGCCTTGCTGTGCTCGTACTGCGAACGGCTGAAAGCAAGGGAAAATTTCAGCTGTATTTTTTTCTGAGTACTTGCAGCTCTACTGTATGGTTAAATGTTGATGGCGTCCTCTAGGGTAAAATATTCCTGAGGAAAACAGTTCCCCATTAGCATCGCCGTGTGGTGACTACTCAGGAGAATGTCGTCATCTAGAGAAATATAACGCGCATTCTACGCATCATAGCGTGGAATGTTAGATTATTCATCAGTTATTCTGCTCCCCACATAACAAAACTCGTCTACTACTTTAAGTGTCTCATTTCTTCATCTAATTACCTCAGTGTCACCTGATTTAATTTGACGAAATTACATTATCTTGTTGATGTTCATCTTATATCCTCCTTTCAAGACACTGTCCGTTCGGTTCAACTGCTCTTCCAGGTCCTTTGCTGTTTCTGACAGAATTACAATGACATCGGGAAACCGCAAAGTTTTTATTTCTTCTCTATGGATTTTAATTCCTACTCCAAATTTTTCTTTTGTTTCCTATACTCCTTGCTCAATATACAGATTGAATAACATCGGGGAGAGACTACAACCCTCTCTCACTCCCTTCCCAACTACTGCTTCCCTTTCATGCTCCTCGACTCTTATAACTGCCATCTGCTTTCTGTACAAACTGTAAATAGCCTTTCGCTCCCTGTACTTGACTCCTATCAATTTCAGAATTCGAAAGAGAGTATGCCGGTTAGCGTTGTCAAAAGCTTTCTCTAAGTCTACAATGGCTAGAAACGTAGGCTTACCTTCCCTTAAGATCAGTATTGCCTCACGTGTTCCAACATTTCTACGGAATGCAAACTGATCTTCGCCGAGGTCGGCTTCTGCGAGATTTTCCATTAGTCTGTAAAGAATTCGCGTAGGTATTTTGCAGCCTTGACTTATTAAGCTGATAGTTCGGTAATTTTCACACCTGTCAACACCTGCTTTCTGGGATTGGAATTATTATATTCTTCTTGAAGCCTAAGGGTATTTCGCCTGTCTCATACGTCTTGCTCACCAGGTGGTAGAGTTTTGTCAGGCTGGCTCTCCCAAGACTACCAGTAGTTCTAATGGAATGTTGTCTACTCCCAGGGCCTTGTTTTGACAAGGTCTTTCAATGCTCTGTCGAATTCTTCAAGCAGTATTATATCTCCCATTTCTTCTTCGCCTACCTCCTCTTCCATTTCCATTATATTGCCCTCAAGTATATCGTCCTTGTAAGACCCTCTATACACATACTCCTTCCACCTTTCTGCTTTCCCTTCTTTACTTAGAACTGGTTTTCAATCTGAGCTCTTGATATTCATACAAGTCGTTCTCTTTTCTCCAAAATTGTCTTTAATTTTCCTGTAGTGTCTATCTTACCACTAATGATATATTCCCCTACATCCTTACATTTGTCCTTTAGCCATCGTTGGTTAACCAGTTTGCTCTTCCTGGCGATCTCATTTTTGAATGGGGCGTATTCCTTCTTGCCTGCTACGTATACTACATTTCTATATTTTCTCCTTTCATCAATTAAATTCAATACCTCTTATGTTACCCAAGGTTTTCTACTAGCCCTCGTCTTTTTACCTCCTCTGCTGCCTTCACTGTTTCATCTCTCAAAGGTATCCATTCTTCCTCTAATGTATTTCTTTCCCCTGTTCCTGTCAATCCCCTAATGCCCTCTCTGAAGCACTCTACAACCTCTAGTTCTTTCAGTTTATCTAGGCCCCTTCTTCTTAAATTCCTACCTTTTTGTAGTTCTTCAGTTTTAATCTACATTTCATAATCAATAGATTCTCGTCAGAGTCCCCAAGTGTTAGCTATGATTAAGTTATGCTCTGTGCAAAATTCTACCAGCCGGCTTCCTCTTTTATTCCTTACCCCCATTCTGTATTCACTTACTACTTTTCCTTCTCTTCCCTTTCCTACTTCCTATTCCAGTATCCCATGACTATTAAATTTTAGTCTCCCTTCACTATCTGAATAATTTCTTTTATCTCATCATACATTTCTTCAATCTCTTCGTCATCTGCGGAGTTAGTTGGCGTATAAACTTATACTACTGTGGTAGGCGTGGGCTTCATGTCTATCTTGACTTCAATAATGCGTTCACTATGCTGTTCGTAGCAGATGACCCGCACTCCTGTCTTTTTAAATCTATTATTAAACCTACTCCTACATTACCCCTATTTCCTTTTGTATTTATAACCCTGTATACACCTGACAAGAAATCTTGTTCCTCCTGCCACCCAACTTCACTAATTCCCACTACATCTAACTTTTAATCTATCCATTTCCCTTTTTAAATTTTGTAACCTACCTGCCTGATTAAGGGATCTGACATTCCGTAGAACGCCAGTTTCTTTCTCCTGATAACGACGTCCTCCTGAGTTGTCTCCGCCTGCAGATCCGAATGGGAGACTATTTTACCTCCAGAATATTTTACCCAAGTGGACGCCATGATTAGTTAGCCATACAGTAAAGCTGCAAGTCCTCGGAAAAATTACACCTAAAGTTTTCCCTTGCTTCCAGCCGTTCGCAGTACCAGCATAGCAAGGTTAATGTTACAATGCCTGATCAGTCAGACATCCAGACTGTTGGCTCTACATCTACTGAAAAGGCTGTTGTCCCTCTTCGGGAACCACACGTTTGTCTGGCCTCTCAACAGATACCCCTCCATTGTGGTTGCACCTTTGCACCTACGGTACGGCTGTCTGTATCGCTGAGGCGCGCAAGTCTCCCCTCCAACGACAAGGTCCATGGTTCATGGGGGGAGGAGAAGAGATAGTGAATTTAATTGATGAAAGGAGAAAAATTAACAACACAGCAAATGAAGTAGGCGAAACGAGGTACAAACTTTTAAAAAATGAAACTGATAGTAAGTGCAAAATTAATAAGCAGGAAAAGCCAGAGGACAAATGTAAGGATTTAGAAGGAATGATAGACACAGCCTACGCGAAAATTAAAGAAGCCGTTGGGGAAAAGGGAATCAACTGTACGAATATCAAGAGCTCAGATGCTAAAACTGTCCTAAGCAAAGACGGGAAAACTGAAAAACGGATGGATTATATAGAAGGTCTACAAGTATATAAAGGAGATGACCTGGAAAGAACTATTATAGAAAGGGAAGTACATGTAGATGAAGATGAGAGATATGACACTGCGAAAAGAATCTGACAAACTTGTGAAAGACCTAAGTTGAAAAAAGGAACCAGGGATAGATTACATTTCGTCAGAACTACAGATAGCCTTGGGAGGGACACAAGATGTATGAGACAGGCGAAATACTCTCAGACTTCAAGAAGACCGCAGTAATACATATTCCAAAGAAAACAGTTGTTGAAATGTATGAAAATTTCTGAACTAACGGGTTAATAAGTCATGGTTGCAAAACACTAACACGAATTCGTTACAGATGAATGAAAAACTGGTAGAAGCCGACCTAGGGGACGATCAGTTTGGATTTTGGAGGAATGTGGGAACAAACGAGTTAATAATGATCTACGATTATTCTATAACATAGGTTAAGGAGTGTTAATCCTACATTTATAGCATTTGTTGACCTAGAGAAAGCTTTTAACATGTTGAATGGAAGACTCTCATTGAAATTCTGGATGTAGCAGGGGGAAATACAGGGAGCAAAAGGTTTTTTACGACTTGTAGAGAAACCAGACGGCAGTTATAAGAATCGAGGAGCATGAAAGGGAGCCAGTGGGCGGAAAGGGAATGAGACAGAGTTGTAGCCTAGTCCCAATGTTATTCAGTATGTACACTGAACAAGCAGTAAAGAAAACCAAGAACAAATTTTGAATAGGAACTGAAGTCCAGGGAGAGGAAATGAAACTTTGAGGTTTGCCGACGACACAGCAATTCTGTCAGAGACAGCAAAGGACTTAGAAGAGCAGTTGAGCGGAATGATGAAGGAGGATACAAGAAGAGCATCAAGAAAATCAAAACAAGAATAATGAAATGTAGTCGAATTAAATTAGGTGATGCTAAGGGCATCAGATTAAGAAAGGAGACAATGTTGCAGATGAGGTTTGCTATTTCGGCAGGAAAATAACTGAGGACGGCCAAGGTATAGAGGAAATACAATGAAGACTGGCAAAAGCAAGAAAAGCAAACGTGTAGGAGAGAAATTTTTTAACATTGAATGTAGATTTAAGTGTTAGGAAGTCTTTTCTGAGGGCATTTGTCTGGAGTGTAGCCATGTGTGGATGTGAAACATTGACGATAAACAGTTTAAATTAAAAGAGAACAGAAGCTTTCGAAATGTGGTGTTACAGAAAAAGGCTAAAGATTATATATACCGATCATGTAACTAATGAGGAAGTACTGAATGGAATGGGGGGGACAAAAAATGTGTAGCAAAACTCGAGCAAAAGCATGGATCGGTTAACAGTACGCATTCTGAGACACCAAGTCTGCTGTTTTGTTGCCTTCACGCATTTGTTTCATCTACGCCAGAATGTGTAAAAGTGTTCCACCAGCTTTTCAATTTCAAGAACTTTTCAGTCGAGAAAGCTTGAAATATCACGAAAGTGAATGGTTGTTGCGCAAGAAGTAATGCCTCCCTTGCAAATACTATCGTCATCATTGTTATCGTTCATTAACTTTTCCCGAAAAAGTGGATATAACAAATTACATAAATTGGTACCGTAAACAGAAGAGCAGTTCCGGGCGAAAGCATGAGCTTTCCAGCTCCTAAGGTTCTTTGTTTATGGTTTTAAATATTTAAATTCTTTATTTTGTAAAGCAATGTCAACCACATTTTTTGCTTCATTGCTCTAACTGGTGTATATTATTTCGATCATCATTCAATAACTCGGCAGATGTTTCTCTAATTTACGTTATTTGTCACTTTTACACAAATCTTTCACAAAACATAATCACGAATGCTGCTGGTTGTGAGACAAATGCTGATGTTCTTCTTGATATAGATTACATATTGATAGATGTATTGAAATAGTGCTCTTAAAATCCCCAGATGTTCCAAAAAAATTTTACGGATTCTCGGTTACTATTGTCTTTATTATTCTGACAGCTCTTTTCTTTAATTTGAAGACAATGTACTTATGTCGTGTATGGAACCACAAGAAATAATTTCATATCCGAAGATGAAGGGCATATAGGAACAGTACAAAAGTACAAGGCATTATCTGTTACACACTGATAATAGTACTCTAAGGGCATATCAGTCTGATAACATTTCCTTTACTAATTTATTTGTTTGTCTATTTCTCTTCAGAGCCCAGTCAATGGTAATTGACAAGAATCTTGTGCTTGCTTTATAATCTATGAAACTTGCTGTTACATTTAGTTTTACATAAATACTTCCCCCATCAAGCAGAAATTCATGTTTTTTATTATTTTATTTTTTATGTTCGGTATAAGTTTATTGCACGATGAACAGGTTTAACCATCCTGGGGGGTATCATTTGCTTTCTGTACCATGAGCTATGGTGCGTTACCTGTGATTACTGTATTTGATCAAAAGTGTGAGGACACCTATTACTGGACGAAAATATGTCATGTATCCACCCTTCGCCTTTACGACGGCCTCAACTCTGCTCGGGACACATTCAGTGAGGTGTCTGGATGTCTGTGGATGAATTGCAGCCCAGAGCCGAACAAAGTACACAACTGAGTCACCCTGAGTTTTTAGAAGAAGCTACAAGGAAAGAACGTCACTCTCTATCAGAGGACGAACTAAATGACTTGGTTCGTGATCTCTGGGAGACCAAAACTAAAGCAAAGCCACCTGCTACAAATTGAAAGGCTGGTGCATCCTGTAGGATGGCACCAGTGTATGTTCTTTCCGTAAACACCAACAGGAACATGAGCATTTTTTTTCTAAACCACGTGGCCAAGTTTTATGTAATAATGTTGTTTCTATTATAGAGTTACTGGATGCTGAAGATAACTCTGAAGATCAGCGTTTGTTCTTCGACTTCTCCAAACCACCTCGAAAGATATCTCGCTATATAATGGAAATAAGTTGTCGTCTGTTCCTACAACTCACGCAGTTGGTATGAAGGAAAGTCAAATGAAGATGTATCGTTTGCCGTTCACTGTCCGATATGATGACTCTTCATGGCAGATAAGTTCGAATTTTGAAGTGACAGCTACTGTACTTGAATTACAGCTTTGCGGCACAAAAATCTGCTTCTTATTGTGCATGTGGAATAGCAGAGATAGTTGCAAAATGGTTCAAATGGCTCTGAGCAGTATGGGACTTAACTTCTGAGGTCATCAGTCCCCTGGAACTTAGAACTACTTAAACCTAAATAACCTAAGGACATCACGCACATCCATGTCCGAGACAGGATTCGAACCTGCGACCGTAGCACTCGCGCGGTTCCAGACTGAAGCGCCTAGAACCGCTCGAGATAGTTGCAATCACTGTTTTAAGAAAAGCTGGCCAAAGAGAAAATGGTTCAAATGGCTCTAAGCACTATGGGATTTAACATCTGAGGTCATCAGTCCCCTAGACTTAGAACTGCTTAAACGTAACTAACCTCACATTTCCTCTCTGAGCGTGTGAGAGCTTTAACAATGGACAAGAAAGATCATTTTTCCTTCTAGTGTTGTAGGTATGTCCATCATTATGAAGATAGTAACTGTTCTCGAGAGGACGGATACCAATGATGACCGTGCAGCTTCTCTAGAATGAAATGAAATTAATCGAAACTCTCAGCTGCCGACAGGTTTTGTTGAAATACCTCAATGGGGACAGCTGACAGTGTGTGCCCCGACCGCGACTCGAACCCGGGATCTCCTGCTTTTATGGCAGACGCTCTATCCATCTGAGCCACCGAGGGCACATATTTTCCCGATCACTCAATATCTATTGGGAACATTACGATTGGGGGTAGGTGGTGAACAGCCGGGAATGTGTGTCTCACGGGAAGCGTACAAGGGATAAGTCTCTGCAGTCGCGCTGTCCTCTGCGCCCTCGGTGGCTCAGATGGATAGAGCGTCTGCCATGTAAGCAGGAGATCCCAGGTTCGAGTCGCGGTCGGATCATATATTTTCAGCTGTCCCCATTGGGGCATTTCAACAACACCTGTCGGCAGTTGAGGGTTTCGATTAATTTCATTTCACGTACATCACTGTTCTTCCACCCGGCGGAAGTGGCCGTGGGGTTCTAGGCGCTGCAGTCTGGAACCGCGAGACCGCTACAATCGCAGGTTCGAATCCTGCCTCGGGCATGGATGTGTGTGATGTCCTTAGGTTAGTTAGGTTTAACTAGTTCTAAGTTCTAGGGGACTAATGAGTCCCATAGTGCTCAGAGCCATTTGAACTGTTCTTCCAAAATCGTTGTGGGTTATTTATGATGAATTTCATTATTGAAAATATGTGTTGTGACGCCATAATTAAAATGCCTAGCTAGTTTGAGGAGGTACCTACATGCGGTAGGTGGATAAACATCACTTTTGAGCGCCACTTGACAATCAGAACTGTCGACTTGAGCAGATTCCGAATGGTTGAGCTGTCGCTGATGCATCTGTTACTCAGGTGACATCCAGTGACCACTCATCGTCCGAATCGCTGAGTTCCCCCCCCCCCCCCCCCCCCGACGGACACCTTCTGCCGTTGCTGCTTCTGTGCTGTAAACAAAACACTCCACGCCTCCTCCTCCACTGGCGGGTGCGCCTCTCGTGACATCTAGCGGCATTTCAGATACTTTTGTACAGATTGCCGAACGGCATGAAGGTGAAAATAGAGATTCCTGCTCAGCTTGGATGCTAACGAACAGTCGTTCGTTTCGGGTACCGTTCGCGAGTGGAATAAGAACTGGGGAGGGGGGAATGCCTATGGTACACAAAGTGTACACCTCCACCTTCGATAACTGTACATGTTACTGTGTCATTGTAGATTGTTACACAATATGCCGAAACATTTGCGAAAATATTTAAAGATGCTGAGGAAGGCTGAATGAGGCAGCTGGTACCCCAGTTCCCAGTCAGCGTCTGATGAGCATATTCGTGTTTTTTTGTACTCTGATAGTTCCCGTCTTTACCTCGACACAGCAAGGCATATAACTCGTATGAGAAAATTTTAACACTTTACTTTTGTAAAACTGAAATAATGCAAAACTAATTTTACACCTCAGACCGAATTTTACGTGCACAAAAATTTTTCATGTGCTACAATATCACAATTTGGTGTTCTCAGAACCCTTCTGATGATAACGGAAACATTTTACATCATATTTCTCCGTGTTATGTCACTTTATCGACCACGTTTTCGGCTTACACCGCGTTTTACGTGCGTATTTTTCGACGCCAAGTTACCCAACTTGGCCATGCAAAATACGCACGTAAAACTTTCAACCTCTGTAAGTTATCTAGAAAACTTTCAAGATCGATCGAGAGCGACATTTTAGGATTATACCTTTAAAAGTTGAGTTATTAGGTGTGCGTAGCGGTCTTGGAATCCGCGATTAGAGTTTGGTACGAAAAATTATGTTTCTAACAATTTTTATGCCTTCACGTAATACAATTTTTGACAAATTGTACCCGAAAAATTTACGGAAATGCATTATTCATGCATTCATCACGGGTATACTCCTCAATTTTAATTACACGAGATCAGGGATATAGCCGTCATCATCAATCATCACCCAATTTATTTAATATTTTTAACTGCTCATTTTGCTTGTAGTTGGAACCTCTGTATCTTCAAAATGGATGGAGGTATCAAGAAAATTTTCAAGTTAGTTCGAGATCGCTATCTTAGATAAATATACTAAAAATTTCATCCACTTGCCGGGCATAGACGTCTTACAGTCCGCGGCTGGGGTTTGGTCCGCTGCAATCGGCGAGAAAATGGTGAAACGCTTTTTTTTTTTTTGGGAAGGGGGGGGGGGGGGGGTTCTCAGGAACCGCCCATGAATTTACGCAAATGCATCATTCATACTTTCATTCCTTCATTCAGGCGTACACACTTCAGTTTAACTACACCAGTGTCTTGAATTCTTACGTGCATGTTTCCCGTACACGAGTAGGTTAACTTTGAATCTCTTTTTCTGGGAAAGGGATAAAAATACCAAGAAAATTTTCAAGGCTGTTCGAGATTGCGATTTGTGAGTTTATTGTACAAAATCCAGCCTTTTGTGTGTATAGGCATCCTGGAATCCTCAGTTGGGTTTTGGTCTGCTGTTGACGACGAAAATATAATATCGAAAACCTTTTCTTGGGTTTTCCGAGGAATCGCCTATGAACGAATGGTGTGTCCACAAGCCCCATCAAGCCCATCGTAGACCACATAAAATGCAAAAACAGCCAACCGATTTTCTTGATTTGTGTAAGCAGGGGTAAGAGCGTAGTCATACTTTGAACCTGCAGTGTAGGATAGTGACACTAAGACAATTCTTCTGGTGGGTATACAAATGGACCCAGGCCAAGGGCTATCCAAAACACTTCACCCTTCCTTTTCATCACCAATCAGAACCCGAATATAAGCACCTTTAACGCGCAGAATTTTTGGCACATATTGGTAAGCATCTGTCGCGTGCATACCGGCAACATTTCGTAAAAACGACTGCAGCCCAGTTTGGCAATGTTATGGTGGAGAACGTTTTCCTCTCCCAAAATATCGCCACCAACTTCGCAGACAAAACTTCTTTAAGGATGTTAGTAGATAAAGGGCGAATAACAGTCGATCGTATTTCTCATCCGCCGCCGATAGTTGATGGTAACGCTTTCATCCTCGAGCGCCATCCTCCCTGTATTCGTAGTAGAACGCAGTGCGGAAGTTTCGCACCCACACTTCATCGTCAGAGGCGCTGGTGTCGCCAGAGTCCTGCGCCCCACCGTCGCCTGATTTACGCTGCTCTCCAGGCTGTTACGGCAACGCTTCCCTTCTTGCGCCAGTTGCCAAACGCGCCGTGGCCGCTGCTGCATGCCGCGGTCCAACGGCCGCACCAGACTCCAGATGTTTCACCGCCGTCCGTTCGTCCGTTATGTAGCTTTTTGTACTGCCGGCTCTGCTGTGTTGGTTCGAGTCACTGGGCGCGAAGAGTGAGATCTGATTCGTTTCAGCCTCCGCCCCATTAAATATCATTTTATCACTGCTACCCGCCTGATATTTTATTGGCCCAATTGTCTCGCTGTAGCACTAAAAAAATTATGCAAGATACTACAAATGACTTACTTCCATTGTACTTAGTTGAAACGTCTGTAAGTAGGTCACCACTTGCATAACAGTCCAAAACTGAACGGACGTAAACAAAACGCCATCACTTCCATAATCTTTTGTGCAATATCAGTTTCCCAGGTGTGAGACACGAATTTACACTGTCTCTACAGGGTACATCAGTTTCTTCGTGAGTTTCATATCTCGTAGCTTGGCCTCGTGCTTCTAAGTTCTAACTTCGTCATTCTTTTATTTTTCATTTTATTGCGTTTACTTTTAATTTGAATGAGGACAAATAGGTACTGGTGTTCCACATGATTGGATATTGGGACCGCTACTGGTCTTTTGTCTGTAGACGATACAGACATAGCAAAAATAGAAATTCATGTATAATTTTGAAACCATTAACTAACGGCCAAATCTTTGTCAGTAAACTTCGAAAGGACACACTAAACCATCTTCAAGACTTAGGACTTCACTCCCCGTATATGTTTAAAATGCGACGACAAACTGATTCCAGTTGACAGTATTTAACTCTTGGGACTATAACTTGATAATAAATTCAAGTGTTGGGAGACACTGAAAGGTTTATATGTATCATGAGGTATGCCAGTTTTGTTTGGATCAGGACACAAATCGATTAAAGACATTAACTGCAAGTGGGCACTGATTTATATCAATGGGAAAAGTTGAAAATTTGCGTCGGACCTGGATACGAACCCGAGTCACCTGCTTACGAGGCAGATTCGCTGACCACTACACAATCTGCTCAAAGTGGCCAACAAAACTGCGCCTGCTAGCCAAGCACGCCTCCCATCAGATATAAACTCTGAACTTATTCACACACTACTGATGTACTGCCCCTTGCCCATTGTTTTCCATGCTCATGACATTTCTCCGATTCCCATAATCCCATAAAAGAGTTGGTGCGCATATTCATTGAAGGGATCATTGGCGGTCCTCCTCGCTTTAATTACATGTGTGTTGCTTCACACACACATACATTATATATATATATATATATATATATATATATATATATATATATATATATATATATAAAACCATGGCTTCAGAATCTTAATTATTATTCGTCGCACTCCTCCTGCAGCTGAAAGCATTTTGCAGGAAAAGCATAGAGTAAATTTCGCAACTTCGGTTCTGTTCGTCTGAATCAGTTTGCATTGTTTCTAATAATGCAAAGAAAGGTCGTAGTTTTGTGGTAGTAAGATTCAATTCCGTATCATACCAATCATCTTAACACTATTTCAATTTAAAGCAACTTTTCCATTATTTAAAAGAAATTTTATCCAGACAGTTTGACTGTAAATCGCAACATTAGTGCACTATTACGTCTTTCGCTAACTGCCTGGACAGCTAGCTGAATGTTAGGAAAGGTAACAAAATTCTCTTGTCGCAATGCAGCCGAAAATAAATACTAAGACAATTAGCTACGCAATGATATATACACTCCTGGAAATCGAAATAAGAACACCGTGAATTCATTGTCCCAGGAAGGGGAAACTTTATTGACACATTCCTGGGGTCAGATACATCACATGATCACACTGACAGAACCACAGGCATATAGACACAGGCAACAGACCATGTACAATGTCGGCACTAGTACAGTGTACATCCACCTTTCGCAGCAATGCAGGCTGCTATTCTCCTATGGAGACCATCGTAGAGATGCTGGATGTAGTCCTGTGGAACGGCTTGCCATGCCATTTCCACCTGGCGCCTCAGTTGGACCAGCGTTCGTGCTGGACGTGCAGACCGCGTGAGACGACGCTTCATCCAGTCCCAAACATGCTCAATGGGGGACAGATCCGGAGATCTTGCTGGCCAGGGTAGTTGACTTACACCTTCTAGAGCACGTTGGGTGGCACGGGATACATGCGTACGTGCATTGTCCTGTTGGAACAGCAAGTTCCCCTGCCGGTCTAGGAATGGTAGAACGATGGGTTCGATGACGATTTGGATGTACCGTGCACTATTCAGTGTCCCCTCGACGATCACCAGAGGTGTACGGCCAGTGTAGGAGATCGCTCCCCACACCATGATGCCGGGTGTTGGCCCTGTGTGCCTCGGTCGTATGCAGTCCTGATTGTGGCGCTCACCTGCACGGCGCCAAACACGCATACAACCATCATTGGCATCAAGGCAGAAGCGACTCTCATCGCTGAAGACGACACGTCTCCATTCGTCCCTCCATTCACGCCTGTCGCGACACCACTGGAGGCGGGCTGCACGATGTTGGGACGTGATCGGAAGACGGCCTAACGGTGTGCGGGACCGTAGCCCAGCTTCATGGAGACGGTTGCGAATGGTCCTCGCCGATACACCAGGAGCAACAGTGTCCCTAATTTGCTGGGAAGTGGCGGTGCGGCCCCCTACGGCACTGCGTAGGATCCTACGGTCTTGGCGTGCATCCGTGCGTCGCTGCGGTCCGGTCCCAGGTCGACGGGCACGTGCACCTTCCGCCGACCACTGGCGACAACATCGATGTACTGTGGAGACCTCACGCCCCACGTGTTGAGCAATTCGGCGGTACGTCCACCCGGCCTCCCGCATGCCCACTATACGCCCTCGCTCAAAGTCCGTCAACTGCACATACGGTTCACGTCCACGCTGTCGCGGCATGCTACCAGTGTTAAAGACTGCGATGGAGCTCCGTATGCCACGGCAAACTGGTTGACACTGACGGCGGCGGTGCACACATGCTGCGCAGCTAGCGCCATTCGACGGCCAACACCGCGGTTCCTGGTGTGTCCGCTGTGCAGTGCGTGTGATCATTTCTTGTACAGCCCTCTCGCAGTGTCAGGAGCAAGTATGGTGGGTCTGACACACCGGTGTCAATGTGTTCTTTTTTCCATTTCCAGGAGTGTATATATATTGTCCTTTGCGTAAGTTAGATTAAGTAGTGCGTAAGCCTAGGGACCGACCCGATGACCACAGCAGTTTGGTCCCATATTACCGAGCTAAGCAGACAGACCATGGCTGAGTTTGCCGCCGCAGATGAGGAACAATTTTAGGTCCTAGACAAACCTTCCGAGATGGAGTTAGGAACTTATTCATTTGTAAAACTTGCGGACAACTCAGTAGATGCATTTTCTAACAGCGCAATGACTCAGTACGCGACACTTACCCACTCGATTGTTTGAAGACGAACCATTTCGTGTACTGTTCATAGCCATTCTTTATATGAGTAATTTAGAAGTAGGTATCCTCTGAGCAGGAAGCAGTTTAAATCACCTAATAAAATAAAGACTTCCGGTCCAGACTATATACCAGTTAGGTTACTTTCAGAGTATGCTGATGCATTAGCTCCATACTTAACAATCATGCACAACAGCTAGCTCGAGGAGAGATCCGTACCCAAAGACTAGAAAGTTGCACAGGTTCCACCAATATTCAAGAAAGGTAGTTGGAGTAATCCGCTAAATTACAGTCCCATATCATTTATGTCAATATGCAGCAGGATTTTGGAACACATATTGTATTCGAACTTTATGAATTACCCCGAAGAGGTCGGTCTATTGACACACAGTCAACAAGGATTTAGAAAACATCATCTTTGTGACACACAACTAACTCTTTACTCACACGGCGTGTCGTGTGCTATTGCCGGAAGGCTTTTGACGCTGTACCACACAAGTGGTTTCTAGTGAAATTGCGTGCCAATGGAATTTCGGCTGTTATACTGTACGAGTGGATTCGTGATTTCCATTCAGAGAGGTCACAGTTCGTAGTAACTGACGGAAAGTCATCAAGTAAAACGAAAGTGATTTATGGTGTTCCCCAAGATATTGTTATAGGCCCTCAGCTGTTCCTTACCTATATAAACGATTTAGGAAACAACCTGAGCAGCCGTAGTACCTTGTGTTGCAAATGATGTTTCCGTTTCTCGTCTGGTAAAGTCATCAGAAGATCAAAACAAATAGCAAAATAATTTAAGTAAGATCGCTGTATAGTGCGGAAATTGGCAATTGACCATAAATAATGAAAAGGATGAGCTCATCCACATGAGTGCTGAAGGGAATCCGTTAAACCTCGGTTCCTCGATAAATCAGTCAAGTCTCAAGGCCATAAATTGGCATAAATACCTAGAAATTACAATTACGAACAACGTAAACTGGAAAGAACACACAGAAAATGTTGCGGGGACGGCAAACCAAAGACTGCGTTTTATTGTGAGAACACTTAGGAAATGCAACAGACCTAGTAAAGAGACTGCCTACACTGCGCTTGTCCCTTCTCTTTTGAAGTACTGCTGCATGGTGTGGGATCCTCACCAGATAGGAGTAATGGAGTACATCGAGAAAGTTCTAGTTCGGCACCACGTTTTGTATCGTCGAGAAATAGGGAGAGTGTGTCGCGGGGACATGATACAGAATTTGGTGCGGACATCAGTAAAACAATGGCGTTTCTCGCTGGGGCGTAATTTTCTCACGAAATCACCAAGTTTCTCCTTGTATGTCCTACGAGGTTCAATAAGATCGCTAAACACGAATTCACTTTACCGGACGTTATACCAATCTCAAAAAATGCATGAAGTTACACTGACATCCATCCATGTCTCCTGGCTGTTTCACTTATTGGCCAGGCAGTACGTTACTAACCAAATTAAAAATTCAACATTTTTTCTTAAAAGGAAGACATTGTACAGATAGTACATTTGTACTACAACAAATGATTTAGAAAAGCTTAAGGAATACAATTGAGAAGTGCACACGCTTCACATAGGTAATACAGAGGCCTTTGGTAAAGTAAATAGACAGGTGTTATGGGAGTTATTCAGAAGGAGAGAGAAGCCAATATATCTTACACAGGCAATTCAGAAAATCCATGAAAATACAAGAATCCAAATAATTAGGACTAATGAGAAAAGAACAGGGGATATTAACGTAGGAACGCGACAAGATTGCAGCCATTCGCCACTACTCTTTAATATGCACATCAGTGAAACTGTAGCCTAACGGAAAATGAAGATAAAGAATTACACACACCATTTTAAGCAAAAGGATTATGCAACAATGATACTATTTGCGAATGATCAAATTTTAACGTCGAACAGTAAAGATGGACTACGGAGATCTGTCTGTGTACTCCACAAATTACGCCTGATATATAACAAGTGTCAGTACATGAAACAGAAGCCATGGATTTCTGCGAGGGAACTCAGTGTGGACAAAAAGAGCAATCGAGAAATAAAATCATAGAGTAAGTAGATAGATCCAACTTTTTAGGGATCCCACTGAAGTATAGAGGACTTTTATACTAAAAAGACAATACTTAGAACTTCTGCTACCTAACGATACCATTAGAAGATCGCTCCAAAATAAAATAGGACCAGAAACTTAGCCAAAATTTTACAAAGTTATGTAGGTGGAAACGTTGCTGTTTGGATCAGCAAGACTGTTAAGATTAATGACAACGAAATTAAATTCCTCAGGAACATAGCAGCATACACAAAGTTCGATTATGAAAGAAATATGGATATTAGGAAGGAATTGAGAATATTTGATATAAATGAAAGGCTGAAAAAAAAAAGGCAAACATGGATGAGTCACCCGTTGTGAATGGGGGAGTCAAGATTACCACTATATTTTTGCTAGTATTTTCCGAATGATAAAAGATGCATTTAGACCAGTATGAAGATGAAAGAATCAGATGAACCAACAATAGACCAAGCAAAGCTTGACGCATGAAGTAGAAGAAGAGCATTATTATTTCAATGTAAGTGATGCTCAACTAGAAATTGGTACATCGACATTATATAGTCACAGGTAAAAGCGTAATTCAGGATAATCAAATAGAATAGCTACAATAGTTCTGCAAGTGTTTTCTCTTGAGAAATAGAAATTCCTTTCTACCACGTACGTCTACTCTCTTCTTTCTCTACACTCAGCTAACCGCGACGACTTTTTCTGCAAGAACTCTGATTACAGTTTCACTCTTGGAAATGCCACTACATCGGGTTTCTAGCAGGAAATTCTAGAAGTAGTAGCAGATCGCAAACACTACTAAAGACTGAATGCTACAGTTACGTTCGGTAATTATTTAATGCAAATTACAGTTGATATCTGGCACCCCGTCATCCTCCAGGAACTTAAAAACCTCAGATAATTCAAAATGGCTCTGAGCACTATGGGACTTAACATCTTAGGTCATCAGTCCCCTAGAACTTAGAACTACTTCAACCTAACTAACCTAAGTACATCACACACATTCATGCCCGAGACAGGATTCGAACCTGCGACCGTAGCAGTCCCGCGGTTCCGGACTGCAGCGCCTAGAACCGCACGGCCACCACAGCCGGCCTCAGATAATTATCGAATCTGAGTTGAAGCCTGTGTGCAGATCTCAAGACTGAAATAACCGGAATAATTTGTGCTATTCACCGCTGTTAAGAACTGCAAACAGCATTGGAAATTTGTCGTTTGAGATAAGAAAGGTCATGGTAAAAACTGAAGTATAGCTGGCAGGAAAATCGTTGGTCTGTCAGGCCAATGCCATTCTTTATATTCTTACTTTACCTTTTTTGGCTTTCAGGAATCCTATTTCCACTCTGAAAAGTAAGTTTCATTAATTTTGCAAGACAGGATTCGAAGTGACATCGGTATGTCATTGTAAAGAAACGCTGTTTTGTGTTGCTAATAGATCTGATAATTTTATTAAATAGGCTTGTTAGAGGAGAAACGTTTAGTACATCAAACTATTTGGTGTCGCAAGCTGGCCGGTGTGGCCGTCCGGTTCTAGGCGCGTCAGTCTGGAACCGCGTGACCACTGTGGTCGCAGGTTCGAATCCTGCCTCGGGCATGGATGTGTGTGATGTCCTTAAGTTAGTTAGCTTTAAGTAGTTCTAAGTTCTAGGGGACTGATGACCACAGATGTTGAGTCCCATAGTGCTCAGAGCCATTTGAACTGTTCTTCCAAAAGCATTTGGTGTCGTAAACTACGATTGACTCTCGCGGATAAATAAATTGTGTCGCTTGACAACCGAATATTCCTGTGGCGTATAGCCCAACGTTCTGTAACAGAAATTCTAGCTGTTGCGTTGAATAGCATGCATTTTTCTAGAACGTTTCTCCAAAACGTCTAGTAAGTCCATGCTTACAAAACCACACAATCTGCGTCTCTATACTGAATTTGCATTTTCGCCAACTACAATCTTTGTCGAAATAAGAGAAACGTAAATACATGTTGTATAACACAATCTACCACAGGTTTCTCATTGTTTGTATAATGCTGGTGTTAGCCACATAACTAAATTTCATGTAGCACACTTATTTAACTGAGCGACGTCAGCGTTTAGTCGTTGTGGCTTTATGAACATAACGGCATTGTGTTCATTCGGACCGAACAAAAGTAAAAATGCAAAATGTTTAATTCATATGATCTGTACCGTTCCAAGCACACACTTGCTCGATTTGAGTCAGTAAAAAAAGGAAATTACTTCTGAAGAAGGATCCAAGTTCCACAACATCTGTTTTGTACACTGCTCTAAATTAGACACTTTTTGACAGAAGACGTTTTATATCTACCTCCTGTGTATCCATTACCTCTAAAATAAAAATTACAAACTTGTGTATCAGAGGCGCAGTAACATACAAACTCATTAACGTATGCAAACTACACTGCGACCGCGGGAATTTATTATGTAAACGAAGCACCTTTGAGTTACTTTGCTGTGATGGACAGAAGATAAAAACATCTACTCGGCAGAACAGGCAGGGAGAAAGACAGTCTACTCAAGTGGAGAAGTGTTTGGAACGAATCGCATTACACGGTAGCAGCTTCTGTGTTACAATGCCACCGTGTGCGGAAGAAAACGCCATTCACTGGGCAGCGGTACGGGTATAAATAGTGCGGTCAGAGCTCCGGTCGGCAGTCAGCGCCCACCCAGCAACCAGCAACCATGGCAGACATGAGGTGCCTCAGGTACCTCCTGCCAACACTTCTGCTCTCTTACGTCATCTGCTCCCAGCACAGCTCCGCTGAAATCGCAGCGGAAGATGCTGACACTGCTCTGGAGCTGATCGACTTGGACCAAAAGATGGCGGCGGCTTTTGGAGGATTTTTCAGTGAAAACTATGGGCACGGCGGCGGTGGAGGTGGTCATGGTGGTGGAGGTCACGGAGGTGGTGGTGGAGGACATGGAGGTTATGGAGGTGGCGGCCACGGAGGCGGCGGTGGTGGCCACGGAGGCGGCGGTGGTGGCCATGGAGGCGGCGGCGGTGGTCATGGAGGCTATGGAGGTGGTGGCCACGGAGGTGGTGGTGGTGGTCATGGAGGCCATGGAGGCGGTGGCCACGGAGGTGGCGGTGGTGGGCATGGAGGCTATGGAGGCGGTGGCCACGGAGGTGGCGGTGGTGGTCATGGAGGATATGGAGGCGGTGGCCATGGAGGCGGCGGCGGCGGCCATGGAGGTGGTGGCGGCGGACATGGCGGTGGTCATGGAGGATATGGTGGTGGCGGCCATGGAGGTGGTGGCGGAGGTCACGGAGGATATGGCGGAGGTGGTCACGGAGGTGGTGGCGGCGGCCATGGTGGATATGGAGGAGGTGGTCATGGAGGTGGTGGTGGTGGACATGGTGGCTATGGAGGAGGTGGCCATGGAGGAGGTGGTGGTGGACATGGTGGTTATGGAGGAGGTGGCCATGGAGGTGGTGGTGGTGGACATGGAGGATATGGTGGTGGTGGACATGGAGGTGGTGGTGGTGGACATGGAGGATACGGTGGTGGTGGCCATGGAGGTGGTGGTGGTGGACATGGAGGATACGGTGGTGGCGGACATGGAGGTGGTGGCGGCGGCCACGGCGGTCATGGAGGCGGTGGTGGTGGTCATGGAGGTGGTGGTGGAGGCCATGGTGGTGGCGGCCATGGGGGTGGCGGTAGCGGCGGCCATGGTGGATATGGCCATTACATCTCCTACTATTAAACCACCTGTTGTTAAGTTTCTGAAAAGGATTTGAAAACCTTTACATTTTGTACATTATTGTTTATTTGTGTATCTGTTGACAAAAAATAAAAACAATTTTCTAGTGCAATTTGCTACTTTTTATTGCCAAGTTTACAACCCTCCTCATTTTCACTTTTCATCAGGCCGTCGTGCAATGAACAGTGAAAACAAAATTATTTACCGTCTTGTTTCAAATTACGCATTGTCAAACGATTTTACAAATTACTCTGATGAAGTGGCCAAGAAAATGCAGTGTCACATCACTTCTCTTTTACGGGACTAAGACATATTTCTATAAAGGCAATAAGAAAAATTAACTGTCCCTGGCCTGTCTTCCAAAGATACACATTCCTTTTAGTTCAGCAACTTAAATAAAAACGGTTATACCACGGTTCACGACATTCAGAACTATTTTGATCGATGTACAGCTAAAAACTTGTATATGTTCCACAAAAACTTTTTAATGTGTCAAACATAGTTTTCGCATAAAGCCGTAATGCAGTTCTGTAGGCATTAGTAAGTAGTTTTACGTATTTCACAGAAATTTGTTAGTGTGTCAAAAACACCAACAAAATTCAATATTCGACAAAAATCACAATGTAGCCCTGTACCTACCTGTAGGCAGTAGCTTTCTGGGCTTTCCTTTCTTTTCGTCAACATGTATTTCGGAGTAGTGACAAAAATACAGAAACTGTATAATAGTTAACCTGTTCATAGGCTCAGAAGGAACAATTGGAGCATAATTCTGAAATTTTAGTCAATAATATCCCACACTACTAAGAACGTTT
This sequence comes from Schistocerca gregaria, assembly GCF_023897955.1. Classification (NCBI taxonomy): domain Eukaryota; kingdom Metazoa; phylum Arthropoda; class Insecta; order Orthoptera; family Acrididae; genus Schistocerca; species Schistocerca gregaria. The sequence continues at coordinate 454,392,488 of NC_064926.1, read as the reverse complement.
CTATGGTTAATATGTCATATTTGTTAAAAACGTTTCTGACGTAGATTCAACTACTGAAGTTTACTGTGAAACTCTTGCCTCGTGCATTTTTACACACAACGTTAACCTATTGCACCTTTTGCACATCGCTTGCACAGTCTTCGTTGGTCTCTCGAAGACAAGAAGAAAGTATCCGACGCTGACGAAAGATATGGCTCAAGGGCTCTGAGCACTATGACATCTGAGGTCATCAGTCCCCTAGAACTTAGAACTACTTAAACCTAACTAACCTAAGGACATCACACACATCCATCCCCGAGGCAGGATTCGCAACTGCGACTGTAGCGGTCCCGCGGTTCCAGACGTAAGCGCCTAGAACTGGTCGCCCACATCGGCCGGCACGAAAGATATATTACTTCAAATATTGTCACTGCATCTGCAAAAAGTACGCAGCAAAATGAACACATTCACATTCTACGCTATATTATTAACTGATTCTCATATTTACATTTTTCTGTACGGGAATTATTTTTTCGAAGAATAATTCAGCAATCCAAGGAAATTATGAAACAGTTGATGACAGATTAAAGATGAATGTTGAATCTTAAGTTCGACAGGTTAGTTTTATAGCACTATTGTGACTGAAATGTGAAAGTATACGTTCGATTCCTTAGTCAGAACAGTAGTTTAATCTGTCAGAATCCTTCAAGTAAAGAAATTGGGTAATTGGGATAATTTTATAGGGAAACATACACCAGTTTCGCAGATAACAATGTTCTCCTAACCGAAAGTAAAGCCGGCTAGAAATAACTGTAAAATGCGATTGGGATAGTATATTCCATGGAATTTGGGTTAATGATAAACCAAAAAGTTGAAATGTCGCTATTTTTATGTGAGGAGAATAAACATAAGAAGTAAAATAATAGTATTGTCTATATATCAGGACAACTTCTCATAACCAAAGTATTGATGACATTATGAGCAAATAAAAAATATAAATAAAACAGTAATGATATCTATATATTGACGGAGAATTCAAAAGGAAGTTTTTGGATGTCTGCGTTTATTTGCAGCACGCACATTTGTGCCGAAGTGAGACGTAGAGTGTGTAAAAATCAGACACCAAAAATCTGTATGCATTTGGAATGTAGTGCTGTCATTAGTATTTAAAGAACCGTATTTATAGACAAATTGAGAAAATGGGCTACGATACGAATATCTGGCGTTTCATAATAACAAAAACTTCAATTGCGTAACTTTTATTTACTTTCACACAGACTGACAATCACGTTAAGGTTCCTGACCACGTGGGAAACATTCCAGTCGTTGGCCTCTGCAGCACACTATTCATAATAAATAGCATCGACCTTTGAGATAACACTTCCGTTAGACGAATAAGAAAGACCCAGAATCTTTTAGAAAACAAAATATATGAAAAAAATATTCAGTATGATGTGGACGCTAACATTCTACCCTTCTGCACACATCTGATTATCTCGCGAGGCTATCAACTATCAACTGTACTACAGATTCGACATACAAACTGGGGCTTCCTATATGGAACACACGGTGTAGAGACTGTATCTACAGATGTCATTATTTGATATTTAACATGCATATTGACCAAAAAGACGAAATTTTTCTAGATTATCGTTGTGCCTTGGCATTGAGACGGTATACTTTCGTAGCACATTAGTTATAAGACTTACAACATCACCTACAGGCAGCTACAGAAACTATCGATACGTGATTTCCTGTCATTTTATTATGACAAATCGCGGCTAAAACGACGCGTCTTCGAGAGTTCCTTAATTTTCTGATGTTTTGAAAATGAGCATATCATGTAATCCGTGAGAAAGGAAAATGAACCAAGTAAGATTTTTAACGGCATACAATATGACGACTCCTCTAGTCTGCTTCTGACGTAAAACTACGTCGCAACTCATTGGCCACTTTTCCCTCCACGAGGCAAAAATCTGACATGCTTTATTTCACTCTCGGCATTTTAGTACAACGTGGAATTCCCCACTGTTACGTCGCTAGCGCCTCGGCCACGTGCATTTTCATGTCCCATGAGAGGACGGCTTACGACGATAACAGTGCCACAGAAGTGCGCAGTAAACTGTAATAGAAAATACCACAACTCTCCTGAGAAGTCCTCGTAACCGCATGTCAAAACAGTATATTGCATGTTGAAGTACATCATTAAATAAAAAATTATGTATTCAGCGAGTCTGTAGGAGTTCCATCGCGCCTAACACGACTACTCCTTCGCATCTTATGGAGCATCTCAAGATTTTTGCATCGAGCGGCTTCATCGAAACGTTTGCGCAATTTTTCATTAATCTTGTACAGACGATGAATCGCATGGGACATGATTATATGTGTGTGAGTTGCTTCTCGTTGAAAGGTCCCGGCTTCGTGGTGATCATATCCCCCTACGTTTTGTATCCCGCCTGAAAGGCGGCGCATGGGTCTGCTCCTGAAAACTGAAAGGTTGGCCGAATGAAGGAAGAGAGTAGGAGCAGGTGAGGTAAAACACGTCGGTATTGTAAGTAAGTAAAAGTGGTTTACTGGTGCATGAATATATACAGAGGCATGCATAACTTTGTACAGATGAGCACGTATGTGCGAAGCCTTAGACCCGTCGTAAGTAGAGCAAAGTCTCTATATGAAGCGAAGCTGAAGCAAAGTGTCCCGGCCGTCTGCTCTTGATCAAATGGGCAGAATATGGAGCGGAGCTCGTAGATCTGGACAGCGCTGACTAGAGGGCGTAAATATTCCTATATTCTCCTAAAATCACAATGCACTTCTGTATCCACCAGTAGATAGCTACTATCTGCGTTCTTGCTGATTTTTTAAATAAACATCATACGATAATATTTGAACTATTCCAAGCAGAATTTTCCAGAGTAGTGCTGCACTTAACACAATAGTAGCAGCATGTGACACAGTAGTGGCAGAACCACGTCGAGTACAGCAGCCTCGAAGTCGTTAACCATGGAAGAATTCACGCACCTAAAGGCAAAGTGTGATGCAGCTACGTCCTGCTGTAACCACACATCATACATGATTCCCTAGTCATCGAGCTCTGACCACGTTCATAACAAGCCCAAATTAGAATTTCCATCCAGGTACCCTTCGAAAAAAATAAGGTCAAAACAAGCATCGTGATGGCATCGCGCCCCATATCACTGTATAAGGCGATTTACTTTACCACTCTCTCTCTTCTCAGCGATCACAGACCCTGTAGACTACGCGCTGCATCAACAATCTGCTTCCACCGCGGTCTATCTCTCGCAGCCTCTCTCCACCCTATGCAAATTCCTATTGCTGCGATCATCCTTCCACTCTGTACGGGGTCGGCTCAATGGTCTTGTTGCCTGGAGAGTTCGTTAAAATGTTTTCTTGGTGATTCTGTTGTTTTCCATGCTAGCCACATGTCCAGCCCATTTCAGTCTCCTACTTTTTAATTTCTGGATGATAGTGGGTTGCTTCATTAACTGATAAATTTCATTGTTCTTTCGAATTCTCCATACACCATTCTCCAACACAGGTCCCCAGATTTTTCTCATTACCTTTCATTCGAAAACATTCAGTTTTTCTCTTTTATTCTTCGTAAGTGTCCAGCTTTCTGAACCATACAGTACTGTGGGGCACATGATAGTGTTGTATATCTTCATCTTTGTGGTGATTGACAAAGCTTTGCTGTTTAGTGGATTGCTTGGTGAGTACAGACATCTTGACCCTGAGGCTATTCTTTCATTTATATCCATTGTTTTGATATTTTTACTGTTGAAACGTGAGCCAAGGTATTTAAACTGGAGAACATTTTTGAATTTAGAATGCTGGTCAATTTCAATGCGATTGAGTTAAATAACCGATTTACAGCATTGCAAGAAGCCGAGGAGGAAAATAGTGTAGAGAAGGCTTGGGGAAGAATAAAGACTGTAGTAACAGATGCAGAAAAAAAAATAAGCATAAAATACTGGACAAGAAAAAGAAAACGAAGAAACAGAAATGGTTCAACGAAAAGTGTCAGAGTTCAGTAGATCGGAGGAAAGAGGCCAGAATACTGTGGCTGCATAATAAGGAGAGTAAGGACAGGAGAGAGACCTTCAAGGCCGTTAGAAGAGAAGCAGCAAGAGTTCTAGGAACAGAGAAAAGGAAATATCTAACTGGAGTATTAGAATCTATAGAAGTGGAAAGCAGGAATGGAAATTCAAAGAAGTTGTTTCAGTATACAAAGAAAAGTAAGAGAGGTTATCAAAGTGAAAACCTATTCATAAAAGATAAAAATTAAAATATGCTAACGCAGCTGGAAGATATCCTAGAAAGATGGAAAGAGTATTTCTCAGAAATGTTAAATTGCACTGATCCGCACATAACCTTCAATTACGCAATGTCTGAGAGTGACAGCATTAATAATGATGAAATATTATTTATGGTGTAAGGGAAATTTCTATTATATGCCAGAGTGGTAAAGAAAGTTGACTCGGCCTGTATAAGTAGCTTGCATACGTACAGGTCAAGTAAACTTTACTTTACCACTCTGGCATATAATAGGAATTTCCTTTACACCATAAGTAATATTACTCCTCCGAACAGCGATATATCGCATTTAACCAAAACAACGTGAGCATAACATGATATTTGTAATGTGTACTAACGAAGTTACAAGGGCTGCATCCCGATGTTGTGTGTCGCTGTCAGATAATTCATTCACAAACATCGTCGGTATAAAGCTTTTCATGTTCAGATCTGTTTTAATTTGATCATGCATTGTCGAGCACGGTAGCTGAAGTCCAACTGCCTTTTTGCGCGAGAATTTCATTAACGGCTCTCCAGTTAATTGAGCTCCAACGGCAAGCGTTCCCTCTCCGTTTTCTTACGCCCGCTGCGAGGCCTGTCTGAAACTGCTGGAAACAAAAGCATGCTTATGCCACTGATGCGGGGCTTCTTTACGACGTGGGGCCCTGTCAAAGCCATCACCAAATGTACTGATTAACTCTGTTAGTGTTCGCCCTGTCTCCGGATACTCATGCATCCAAAAAAAAGTTACTAATCACTCCTCGGCAGTATAACGACGTCCCCTTGTCTATTAGTGGTTCAAATGGCTCTGAGCACTATGGAACTTAACTTCTGATGTCATCAGTCCCCTAGAACTTAGAACTACTTAAACCTAACTAACCTAAGGACAACACACACATCCATGCCCGAGCCAGGATTTGAACCATGGACCGTCACGGTCGCGCTGTTCCAGACTGTAGCGCCTACAACCGCTCGGCTCTCTATTAATCTTCCACCCTTATTGTTTTCTCTCGTTTTCTTGTCCACAGCGATCGCCACCCATCTTTCGCTACTGCATATCCAATACCTGAGAAATTCAAACATATTACAGACATTCTGACCAGGAGGCCAAACATATTACAGACACTGCTTTCAGGGGGCGATCTGTAGACTGTAATATCTGAAGATAGCCAAATTCGCTTTAAATATTTACTTGAACTGATGACCAGCTTCAACAGTTTTTTGTTGTCGTCTTCTGTTCTCCAATACGACAAAGACACATGCTGCATTTGTAAACATATGTACTATGCGATTGGTAATGAAATATATAAGTATAATATTTTACATACAGGTAACATACCTCATCTTTCTCAACATTATGTCGTATTCAGTAGATACATCGATACTATAAATTGATGTAACGACATACTTCGGATGCCTTGAAATTGAATAACAGCTTTCATATAAGCGTACTATGAGATTGTACTCCGTACGTAACGTGCATGTTGACTGCAGGATGCAACATGAACTAACAACGAGGAGTAATGAATGGCTGTAAATTAATCTTAGTTGTGGTTCCTTTCACAAAAAATGGTTCATGAAGAGTCTCTTTCTCTCACTTAGAAGACGGCCGACGAATATCAAGATCATGAAAGTGGCAGGTCTTTATTTAAAGTGCTGATTTCCCCTTTAAATTGTCGTATTTTATATTACATAGGCCTAACTGTACACCAGAACATGAAACTGTACGTAGCTGCCTTTAGGAAAATACATAATTTATAAAATTATGCCTACCCCACCTAGGGGTTGGGTAACAAGGCTCTTGATTACTCGACAAGGTATAGTTTACAAATTATAGCTACGCCTGTATCATCGCAGACTCATGCTACATAATGGGCTTTAGAATCCTTGTTACTACCTTAAGTGACAATATCACCTACAGATATTTGACAGTTACATTGTAAAATTACTAAATTTCACCCCGGTATTGAGTGAAGTGGTGTTTCAGATTAATATACTTCCAAGGTATTCACACATTGTATAAATTAAATGTTTTATTATTATTATTATTTAGAATATTCTAGCTACTGTTCCTGTTGGGCCGGAAATCTTTGACACTACCTAGCTACAAGGAAAATTAATGTATCGTATTTAGTCTGCACCATGTCTGAAACTTCGTTTTTATCTGTGAAGTTATGCAGATAAATTGAGAAAATATGAGATTCGTGTGAAATTAATCTACACGTTATTTGGCACGTATGCTTGGAGATTGTTCAGTGGAAAATTCTATACTGTACGGATTGAACTGTTATTTCAGGATGTTGTGACGTTACACTGACGTTAACAACGTTTGTGGTTTGTAATTTTGTGACGCTAGGCAGCGTAATAAAAAATAGTGATGTCACAGTAAAATACCTAACAGACAAGTGGGTGAATGTCCAGCTAAGATTGCTTCAGAAATAAAAATAAGAAATCATGAGAATAAAGGTTGCCTGCTTTATACTACAGTGGTTATTTAATCAAAGAAGTCGTACGGAACCTGCGATGTATAGGAACAATGAAATTAAAAAATTAAAAAATTAAAAACCTTTTTTCGACTGGTTTTAAATCCTACAAATATAAAATATACATCGCAAAGCAGAAAAGTGTTAAGCAGTGTATTACTTACTTATATGACTATATTGCTCCTTTATGAAAGATCTTGGATACTGACAGCTACTACTTCTGTATAATCTTTATAATATGCCTGTAACATTCTTTGACTTTAGATTCGGTCTACTTTAATCACTGTACAAATTTCTCATAAACGAATGTTTGTAATTTACCTGGTGTCAATGCTAACAGTACCGTTTGTTACCACGCTGCTACCTAATGGAAATAAGAGGAAGCTTGCCTGTCACAGCGCCAGACTCCAACGGAAACTTTCCCTAGTGTCAATTAGCGATCTTGATTAAACTAGGCGGGTGCGTAGAGGGAGTAAAATAGTGCAATACGTAGTTCTTTGACTCTCCCAAAAGCCTCGATGGCACAGCTACAGCTGTAGGATGTAGACAGCTTTCGATGTTAGAAGAACTTTCTGAGAAGACGTTCAGATTTCATCCTCTTGAATTATTATTGTGTGGTTCTCCGTCCGATAAATAAAGTAGTCAAGCTGCAGACAGAATTGACCAGGAGAAAAACATTCTACTGAAGTGGAGAAGTGTTTGGAACGGATCACATTCCACGGTGCAGCTTCTGTGTTACAATGCCACCGCGTGCGGAAGAAAACGCCATTCACCGGGCGGCGGCACAAGTATAAATAGTGCGGACGGAGCTCCAGTCGGCAGTCAGCGCCCACCCAGCAACCAGCAACCATGGCAGACATGAGGTGCCTCAGGTACCTCCTGCCAACACTTCTGCTCTCTTACGTCATCTGCTCCCAGCAGAGCTATGCTGAAATAGCAGCAGAAGATGCTGACACTGCTCTGGAGCTGATCGACTTGGACCACAAGATGGCGGCCGCTTTTGGAGGATTTTTCAGTGAAAATTATGGGCATGGCGGTGGTGGAGGCGGCCACGGTGGTGGAGGCCATGGAGGTGGTGGTGGAGGCCACGGTGGTCACGGAGGCTACGGAGGTGGTGGACATGGAGGATATGGCGGCGGCGGCCATGGAGGTGGTGGTGGAGGTCATGGAGGTGGCGGTGGAGGCCATGGTGGTCATGGAGGCTATGGAGGTGGTGGTCATGGAGGATATGGCGGCGGCGGCCATGGAGGTGGTGGTGGAGGTCATGGAGGTGGTGGTGGCGGCCATGGTGGTCATGGAGGCTATGGAGGTGGTGGTCATGGAGGATATGGCGGCGGCGGCCATGGAGGTGGTGGTGGAGGTCATGGAGGTGGTGGTGGCGGCCATGGTGGTCATGGAGGCTATGGAGGTGGTGGTCATGGAGGATATGGCGGCGGTGGCCATGGAGGTGGTGGTGGAGGTCATGGAGGTGGTGGTGGCGGCCATGGTGGTCATGGAGGCTATGGAGGTGGTGGTCATGGAGGATATGGCGGCGGTGGCCATGGAGGTGGTGGTGGAGGTCATGGAGGATATGGTGGTGGTCATGGAGGATATGGCGGCGGCGGTCATGGAGGTGGTGGTGGAGGTCATGGGGGATATGGTGGTGGCGGTCACGGAGGTGGTGGCGGCGGCCATGGCGGGTATGGAGGAGGTGGTCATGGAGGTGGTGGTGGAGGTCATGGAGGTGGTGGAGGAGGTCATGGAGGATATGGTGGTGGTGGCCACGGAGGTGGTGGCGGCGGCCATGGTGGATATGGAGGAGGTGGTCATGGAGGTGGGGGTGGTGGACATGGTGGCTATGGGGGTGGTGGTCATGGAGGTGGCGGTGGAGGTCATGGAGGCAGTGGTGGAGGTGGCCATGGTGGATATGGCCATTACATCTCATACTACTAAATCACTTGTTGCTAAGTTTCTGAAAAGGGTCTGGAAACCTTTACGTTTTGTACTTTGTTATTTATTTGTGTAACTGTTGACAAAAAAATAAAAATAACTTTTTACTGCATTTCGCTGCTTTTTACTACCTTAGTTTACAACCCCACGTTGCATCAGTCATGTATACAACAAATAATATAAAGAAAATCATTTATTTCATTTTGTTGGCAATTATACATTGGCAAATGCTTCTTTAACTTACACTGATGAAATTCCAAAGAAAAGAGAATGTCACATCTTTTCCTTTCTGCGAGACTGTAACATATTTCTCGAAATAAAATAAGAAAAATTAATTGTCCTGGGCCAGTCTTCCAAAGAATTACATTCCTTTCAGTTCAAAGACTAAAGTAAACAATAGTTTTACCAATAATCTCAAAATGGGGAATTATTTTTATTTATATAAAGGGATAAAGTTTTGACTGAATTCTGTCATTGTGACAGAAAGTGTGATCTGATGTATCTTGCTAAAAACGTTTAACAACTTATATCACTTAAGACATTTCTTGACTTAAAACCACTGGTTTCGACAGACTTTGCTGTCAACTTGAAGCCTCAAAAATAATTTCGTTGTGAAAAGTGTTCATTTTACGTTGAACCTCGCGCCAAGTTGTCATATGGATAAAAATCAGCACATTATAAAAGGTTTGCCATATTTAAAGTATTTAAAAACATGAAGCACCTTGCACAGGAGACCATGTCCATATACCTGTCGCTCACAGTCGCTTGTTACATCAAAAAAACACAGTAACAATAATTTGAATCATATGTGAGTCTTATATCACCTTTTGCACAAATTGCTTTACGTATTTTCATTGTGACAAAGCTTTACACTGTAATAAGTTTCCTTTAATTTACATCTATGGTCACAATCTTTTCTGTTTAACAGATTACCGGTTTCGGTCTTTAATGACCACCATCAGATCTGTCCCATGATGGTCATTAAAGACCGAAACCGGTAATCTGTTAAGTAGAAAAGATTGTGAACATAGACGTAAATTAAAGGAAACTTATTACATATACGGGTCACGTTGCTTTTTCGCGACGATGTCGCAGCTTGTGAAACCTTTACACTGTGTTGATTTTTATCCACATGATAACCTGCAGTGAGGTTCAACACAAAAGTAACACGTTTCACAACAACAATTTTTTTAAGACTTGAAGATGACAGCAAAGTCTGACAAGACTGGTTGTCTTAAATAAAGATGTATTTTATGCGGTCTAGGCTGTTGAACATTTCTTTCACTTAAAAAGGTTTTAGTGTTTTTTTCATAAACATGATACAGCAAGACCAATGGTGTAGTTTACTGTTAAATGCGTGTATAGTTGGAATGGTCTTTAAAAGGTAGAATTTTTCATTTTTTGTGAAGTATCAGTCAACGCCATGCGAAGTAGTGTTGAAAATTACAGAAGAGAAACGGGAGATAAAATTAAATGCAAATATTGAGAAAATAATACGAAGAAGAAAGCAAGCTCTACTAAGATAAATATACAAAACAGTATATTTCATACTGAAATATATCATTATACAAAATTTATGTAGCCAGCAGATCTGTATGTACATCATGGTGCCTCACATCACCGCTCTTTGACATTTTATGGAGTATTTTAGGAGTTATGCTTCGAAAGGCTTCGTCAAAACTTTTGCGCATTTCTTCATCAGTGTTGTACCCGCGATGAGCCCGATGGGACACGATTATTTTTCATAATGAATTGTCAGCAGTGGAAAGTTCCCGACTTCGTGTTGAGAATTCTCATCTCCTCCCCCTTAATGTTACCGTATGAAAACAGAACTAAAAGTTCGTATGTTACCAGTAGGTAGTTACTTTCTGTGCTTCTTATTGCTTTCTTTTCGTAAACATGATTAAATAAGACTTGAATTTTCCAAATCAGGCTATTCCACAGTAGTGCACCACGGAAGACAGTAACGGCTGAAGCACGATGCTTACAACAGCCACGAAATTGTTTATCAGGGAGCTCGTATGTCTGAGTGCCAAAGTGAAGCTCCATTTGCTGTAACCACACGTCATACATGATTCCCTAGTCTTCGAACTCTGAGGTATTTACTACGTTTACAACATGTCCACATCAGAATTTCCATCCACCTAACCATCAAAAAATTAAGCACTGGGATGACAACACGCCCAATATCATAGCATGCGGCGACTTACTTTACAATTCTGGCCCGTAACAGGATTTTTTCCTTAGACCAAGAAACAATGTCTCCCCTTCGAACAGAGATATATTGCATTTCATCAAAAAATAACACTGCAAGCGGGACACGGCATTTGTAAATCGTACCAACATAGTTCGGCAGGCTCCAACACGATGTTCTGTGCGATTGCTAGATAATTAATTCATAAATATCTGACTAAACCTTTTACTGTAAATATTTTTTTTTAAATTTCGTCACGCATTGTTATCGCGATACCTGAAGTTCAACTGCCCTTTAGCGAAATGATTTATTGTACTCTCGCATTTTCTTACGTTCGCTGCCTAGTCTGTCTTTGACGCTGTTGGGAACAAAAACATGCTTTCCCCAATGAGGCAAAGCTGCTTTACAACGTGGGACGTTGTCAATGTGATCTGCAAATGCACTTATTTACTCAGTCACTGTTTGCTCTATCTGTGGGTTCATGCATCCATACACATGCCACCGTCTCCTCAACCGTGTAACAATGTTGGCTTCTTTATTAGTCCACCATTCTTACTGTTCTCTCTTGGTTCTTGTACAAAGTGTTTGTCACCCATCCTTCGCTACTGCACATCCAGTGCCTGAGGAATTCAAAAAACTTGCTTTTCATATATGACTGACATTCTGACCAGAAGGCGATCTGTAGACGGTAATATCTCAAGAAATATTTCAGACCCAAGATCGCTTTACATATTTACTTGAATTGATGACCGCTTTCAACGGTTTTTTCTGTCGTCGTCGGATGTGTAACGCGACATAGACACACACTGCATTGGCAAATATATTTTCTATGCCAGAACTAACGAAGAACATAAGCATAATATTTCACTTATCGGTAACATACCACATCTTTTTCAATAGATACGTTAATACCTTAGACAGCATGAAATTGAATAACATATTTTGTATAAGCGTACTATGTGATTGTACTCTATAAGTAACGTGAATGTTGACTGCAGGTTATGGCATTTACAAACAAAAACATGGCATTTACAACATAAACTGGTCCATGAAGAATTTCTTTCTCTCACAAAGATTTCAGCCGAATATACTCGAGAAAATGAAAATGGCATGCATTTCATAAAGTGTTCATGACTTCTTTAACTTATCGTATTTTACTCTCCATAACTGTACCAGTACAACGAAATTTGCGTGGCTACCATTAGAAAAAACATGTAATTCATAAAACTATGCCTATACTACCTAGGCGAAGGATAAAGAGGCTTATGATTATGCAATATGGTGTAGTTTATAAAATTATAACTTCGCCTGTACTATAGCGGACTCATGTTACATAATTAGACTTAGAGTCCTTGTTACTGCCTTAAGTGACAATATCATCTACTGCTATTTGACAGTCACCCAGGCATTGGGTGACATGATGTTTTACATTAATATACTTCACAAGAATTCATACACCATATAAATAAAATGTTTTACATTATTATTTAGAATAAACCAGTAGCTGTCCATGTTAGTCTTGCGAGCTAACATCCCAAAGATGTTTGGGCTCACATTTGGTTCCTCTTCGTCGAAATGCATCGGCTCAAACTCGTCTAGGGGTTGAACTTCATGTGTCGCATCACACGACCTAAATTAGACATTTCTGACCTTTTGGGTAAATTGTCTAGCTCATGGAAAGTTTGCGAAATTGTATGAAACATACAACGTTAATATAACACATAACAACAGTAATAATAATATCGGAAGCTAAATTAACGACCCATAAATGATGTAGGCCACACATTTGCGATTCCTTAAGGCTGACCCTTTCGGCCATATACTTAAGTGAGAGCGGAATGCTCATTAACTCACAGTCTGGAAATATTTGACACTAGCTAGCTACAAGCAAATTATGGCATTGTATCTCATATTTGAAATGTGGTTTTTATTCATGCAGTCAGCTATTTTCTAAAAATAAATTTACAGATAAGTGAGAAAATATGACAGTCATTCGCATATTGTATGATGCCATCTAGACAATATATTATGTCTAGTCTTGGACCTGCTTCATTGGCTAATTGTGTAAAGTATGAACTGAACTGTTATGTGGGGATTTACGACTTTTCACTGATGTTACCATGTGTATGGTTTCTAAATTAGTAACGCTAGGTGGTATAATGAAAATAGTGATGCACACTAAAATATCTTACACACAAATCGGTGAGTTTTCCAGAGAGTTTGTTTTAGAAATCAAACTAAGGACTAATGAGAATAAATGTTGCCTGTCTGATGCTATAGTTGTCATTTAATTCAAAAAACAATTCGTATAGAACCTGCGATGCGAAGAGACAATAATATTTCTAATTAAAAAAAATTATTTGGATTAGTTTTAAATCCTACAAATGCGTTGAACAACCAAATAAAATATAAGTATATTACATAAATGTTGATATTGCTCTTTTTTGGAAGTTTGTATAGTGGCAGCTAAATACTGTACAATCTTTATAAATTTTCTGTAATTTTCTTTCACTTTTTATTTGGATTAGTTTAATTAGTGTAGAAACTTCTCATAAACGGATTGTGTAATTTACTTAATATACGGCTGGTCCTGGCGGAGGTTCGAGTCCTCCCTCGGGTATGGGTGTGTGTGTTTGTCCTTAGGATAATTTAGGGTTAAGTAGTGTGTAAGCTCAGGGACTGATGACCTTAGCAGTTAAGTCCTATAAGATTTCACACATCTTTTTAATCTAATGTAAATGCTAAAAGTACACTTTTTCCCACGCTGCCGCATAGTGGATATAACAGGTAGCTTGCCAGTCACAGTGACGGACTCACAAAGGGAACATTCACAAATGTCAGTAAGCGATCTTGATGAAACTTTCTGGGAGTGTAAAAGAGGCAAAATAGTGCAATACATATTTTTTGGTTGTGCCCAATTTCAATTTTAAGGGGTAAGACACACCATGAAATTTAATTCGGCATTTCAGGATTTGTGTGAATTTCTTCGAAATGACGATATATTAAAAAAAGAGTTTTTCATGTAAAAAGTTGATACGTAATTATTGTTCTTGAAAACTGTATAATCATCTTTTGTATTAATCTGAAATTTTGCTAAATGTCCCACCACCATTAATCAATACTGAATAATGAAAACTTTTTTAAAACATAAATTAAGGAAGCTTACAAGCCAGTGTAATAGAGCTGGTTTCTGAAATACCATTTTTGGAAAATAAGCAGTACAAAATGTGCTGTTGGAGTATTTTCAATAACTAATTGAAATATCTAAACTTTCATTACTATTCTAATTATTTATTTTACTTACATTTGTTTTATGTGTGAAACTGTTAATTTAAAATAATAAGTAATTCATTATTATGGTAGAAAATAATTACGATAATGATAATTTACACATGCAAATAAAATGGAGGTCGTTTATTGAACCTCGGGAATGTTCCCTTGTCTGTTCAGCTCCAGATAAGCATGTGTGTGGTCGCTCGTAATAGGCCAAAGTTGCATGCCAACTTGACTGTAAGCAGTGTTTTTGTTAATGACGTTGGTTGTTATCTACCTGCTAGTAGAGATTACGTATCCAAACTGTTTAAATTTCAACATTCTCAAAATACATAGCATAATTTTGAAAAAAATATGAGGCATGTTATCTTGTATATAGAACATTATACTTAATCATTTCATTACTACTGGCATAGAAAATATGTTTACAAATGCAGTCTGTGTCTCTACCGAATTGCAGAAACGAAGCAAAGTACTTTTGAAACCGTTCATCAATCCAAAATAAATATTTAAAAGCGATCTTACACCTGAAGTATTTCTTCAAACCTTATTATCTTCTTTCACCTTATATTGTCGATAGGAGTATATCATGACCTAGAACAACATCTTTCCGACAACAGAATGAGTGTAACACGCTTGAGGTTGCTCTGTATGAGTCAGACAAGGCGTATCAGGTGAGACGGAGCTCCTAGCTGTGCAGCTGGCAAGAAAGCCGTGGGCGGCGAGACCGAAGCTCGTCCACAGGAGGAGAAATCGCCGGTGCAGCTGTCGCAGCTGGTGACAAAACAGCCGACGGTCAGGCCTGGGGAAACTATCACGGGACGAGTCGTGGTCGGCACACGTGTCACAGCTTTTCATCCGCCTCCAGAAAAACTCAGAGAGATGCAGATCCAGGGACACATTATGGGAAGCGGGGCGGGATTACAGTTTGTTACTTCTTCGTCCCCACCTCCTAAATGTAACTTAGCGTCGCCCGAACCTTTAACGAAACACAAATGCCTAAGATTTAAAATCGTATGAGATGCATTAATATGACAATAGCAATATGTTTATAGGAGTGCGCCGGCCGTGGTGGTCGTGCTGTTCTAGGCACTTCAGTCCGGAACCGCGTGACTGCTAAGATCGCAGGTTCGAATCCTGCCTCGGGCATGGATGTGTGTGATGTCCTTACATTAGTTAGGTTTAAGTAGTTCTAAGTTCTAGGGGACTGATGACCTCAGATGTTGAGTCCCATACTGCTCAGAGCCATTTTTTTCTTACAGTTGTGCTTAGCACACTATCTGATGAACCGTATCCGAACATCCAAATGTAACGCGAAATTGAAGCTAGATGTCACGATAGGCGGGCGCATCAGTATAAAAGGAGGCAAGGAATACTGTGTTGTCAGCAGGGAAGCAGAAACTGGAGAATGAAAGAATAAGGAGAACTGAGTGACTTCGACTGTGGTCTAGTCACTGGATATCACCTGAGTAACGTGATCAAAAGTATCCGGACACATGGCTAAACATGACTTACGAATCCGTGGCGCCCTCCATCGGTAATGTTGGAATACAATATAGTGCTGGCCCACGCTTAGCCTTGACGACAGCTTCCACTCTAGCAGGCATACGTTCAGTGAGGTGTTGGAATGTTTCATGGGGAATGGCAGACCATTCTTCACGGAGTGCTACACTGTGCACAGGTATCGGAGAGGCCTGGCACAAAGTCACCATTCCAAGACATTCCTAAGGTGTTCGATACGATTCAACTTACGACTCTGTACAGGCCAGTCTATTACAGGGATGTTATCGGCTGCAGGCCGTGCACTGTGAACAGTTGATCGATAGTGTATGATGATGCAATCGGCATCCCCGAATTGCTCTTCAACAGTGGGAAGCACGAAGCTGCTTACAACATCAGTGTAGGCCTGTGCTGTGATAATGCCACGCAAAACAACAAGAGGTGTAAGCCCTTCCATGAAAAACACGAAAACACCATGACACCACCGCCTCCGAATTTTACTGTTGGCACTGCACACGCTGGCAGATGACGTTCACCGGGCAGTCACCGTATCCACACCCTGCAATCGGATCGCCACATTGTGTACCGTGATTCGTCACTCCACACAACGCTTTCCCACTGTTCAATCGTATAACGTGTACTTACCCCAAGCGAGGCGTCATTTGATGTTTAAAGGCATGATGCGTGGTTTATGAGCAGCTTCTCGACCATAAAATCCAAGTGTTCTCACGTCCCGCCCAACTGTGATACTATTTGCTGTGGATCCTGATGCAGTTTGGAATTCCTGTGTGGTTGCGTGGATAGATGTCTGCCTACTACACATTACGACCCTCTTCAACTGTCGGCGATGTCTATCAGTCAACAGAAGAGAGCGGCCTGTACGCTTTTGTGCTGTACGTGTACCTTCACGTTTCCACTTTGCTGTGACATCGGAAACAGTCGACCTATGGATGTTTAGGAGTGCGGAAATCTCGCGTACAGGCGTATGACACAAGTCATACGCAGTCACTTGACCACGTCCGACGTCCGTGAGTTCAGCGGAGCGCCTCTTTCTGCTCTCTCACGATGTCTAGTGACTACTGAAGTCGCTGAAATGGAGTACTTGGAGAGTAGGTGGCAGCACAATGCACCTAATATGAAAAACGTATGTTTTTGGGGATGTCTGGATACTTTTGATCAGATAGTGTACCTTTCAATCCTTCTAAAGCTGCCCAAGTCAACTGCTAGTAATATGGAGGCGCGAAGAAATATCCAGAGCTACACCCAGACAGGCTGACCTCGAGAAGAGACGGACAGGGACTGCTGTCCGTTGCGGAGGGCGGTTTTAAAAAAATCACATGAAATCAGCGGAAGGAATCACTCGTGATTTCTGTGGCGCTTCAGCAGTAGAGATAGCACAATCATTGTCCGTACGGAGTGAAAGAGAATGGTCGAACATGTCCTCATGAGGTACCATTTTCTGGAGTCAGTGTTAGGCAACAGTTGAGGTGGTGCAAAGAGCGACGTCAATGGATAGTGGATGACGGGAAACGAGTGATTATGAGAGATGAATCACTCTATACATTGCGAAAATGCGATGGAAGGGCTAGAGTTCGACGAACGCCAGGAGAACGTTACCTGTCATTAGGTGTAGTACCAACAGTGAAGAGTGGAGGAGCTATTACAGCGAAGGGAGCTTTCGCGGTATCGCGCTTGAGAAAACGTAAACTACGTACAGTGCCGGAACAGTTCGGAGACGATGACTGTATCCGCTTGATAATGCGTAAGGTAGCGTCTCTGAGGCAATGGTTTGTGGTCACTAACACTCTTGAAATGTATCCACCTGTCACGAGCCCCGATCTAAACTCACTGGAACTCCTTTGGGGTGAGTTACAGTGTAGGCTCCGCTTCCGATCCCCGCGTCCTACTCTACTACCCTCCATCGTTTCGGCCATTGAGGAAGAATGAACTGCCACTTCTCCACAGACATTCAGAGACCTCTCTCAAAGAGGGCCGCAGCAGAGTTCAGACTGTTATAAAAACGAAGAGTAGGCACAGTTTACTTACAGGAGTCCAAACAATTTTGATCAGATAGTACACATCACTTTAACACAACTGCTAAAAAAACTGCAGTTCAGAGATACACTTTATTTGAAAAGCATTTGGTGAACACACACACTATCCTGTGTTGCACCGTGTGTGGGAAGACAATAGTATGTGCATCACTATTCATCTAAACTTCCCAACACAAATTCGCATGAGGCAGTACAGTATTTACATGCAGGTAAAATCTCGCTCCGTTTGTAAGAAAGATTTTAAAGTACTCAAACAATGCAGACTCTGATCGCAAATAAACTTAGACATAAACAGGAAAAAAATGTGTGATTATCTTCACTACCTAGCAGTGGGTATCTTACTACGCATAACATCCCGATAATCAAATAGAACACAGAAACGGCTTTCACTCATCGTAAATCAATGAAACTGCTTAAACCAGTTACTGTTCCTTCTTTTCATCCCACGTGTTTACAATTAAAGTGCAATTACTCACAGGTGTCCAGTGCGGGCTGTTCAAATGGCCCAAATGGCTGTGAGCACTATGGGACTTAACTGCTGTGGTCATCAGTCCCCTAGAACTTAGAACTACTTAAACCTAACTAACCTTAGGACACCACACACATCCATGCCCGAGGCAGGATTCGTACCTGTGACCGTAGCGGTCGCTCGGTTCCAGACTGTAGCGCCTAGAACCGCTCGGCCCCTCTGGCCGGCCCAGTGCGGGTTGTAATTATTGTATAACAGCGTAAAGTTCTAACGCTTTAATGCTGAACAGATATATGCTGGGGAAAAAATTAGTTCCTGTTTTAGCCACCATTGTAAATTTGGCACTGTGAATGCAAGAAAAACGTATAGAAATGTTTCCATATGTAATGGATTAGGAACGATACGTAGGTACAAAATATCAGAGAAGTGAGGAGGGAATAATATTGATTTTATTGTCTACCGCCACTTAAACAATTTGTTCAATACGAGCACCAGAGAGGTCGCCATGGTGCTATACAGTGCGAGATTTGCACCTGGTGGCCAAAAACTGAACCTTTTTTCCAGCTTAGATCTTTTCCGGCATTAACACGTTCTCATATCAACCAGAATTCGCTGCCACAGGATAACTGCAGCCCACATTGGTCCTCCCTGAGTAGGTGCACTTTAATTATATCCACCCAGTACCTTTAGTCAAACAATTTAGAATTCACTGTTAAGTGCCTGGTAAGTGGCGTAATCATGTTATATGTTTCTGAAATGCACTGTAATTTGAAGAGAAATGCCGAAAATTTTCTTACTTTCGCTACAAAATTGTTGAAATGTAGTGAATCTAAATATCTTGGTGCGAAATGAATTTTGGATTGTCTCTTTATTCATCACATACATCTGTACTTGTCAGTACTGGTGTTTAAGTCTGCAACTGATTAAACCAGTTTGGAGTAGCAAGCATTTATGAAACTATTGGACGCAGATCTTAATAAAAAATGAAATAAAATAAAGGATAAGCAAAAGAGCTCACTATTTATTTGCAGGACTGTTATCTTTGGGTGTCTTTAAACTGTAGTTAAGTTATTTCACCTTAGAAGATTTAGTCAGAAATTGAAAGACGAACTCCACATACCTAACTTTCGAAACATCGAAAAATTTAAAATTGTTAGTAAACAATATACAATATGACAAATCTCGCAAAACAGAGCAAACAACTCTGTTTCGGATACTGAAACTTTTGGGACACTGAAACTTTTCTGTAAGATATTGTTCCTTTCGAATCTCGGTCTGGTTTATTTTTAGAGCTTTTGTGGAGTTAAAAATGACTGAAACTGCTGTATTACAGAAATGGCGGCTCTATGTACCATACAGAAATCAATGGCTATATCAGCACGAAATAATAAAATGAATTTAAAATAAATAATTACCAGTACTTACTAAATAATGTTTCTACTCGAGATATAATTACGATTCTGAGCAGTTATTAACTTAAGTCACATAATAGAAGTGTAATGTTCGAAGATTTGTGCGTCTTGAGTGCTTTAAATCAAAGCATGGTTCATCGACAACATCTACATTAAAATACAACTCCGGTTATAAGTTGTCACTTCGCTGTTAAATTTTGAATGCACCTAATTGTGTACAGCAAATAACCTTGTTTCAAATGCCGTCTTTTAAAAGGAAGTTTCTTGATCCGTGAAATTTTATTAAAAGCTGTCTGACTACAATATTTAGAATACATTCAGAAGAGGAAACCTTACTTCGCGCAACTTATTAATCTATGGTCGTAAATGAACATTTAAGAGAACTTTAGTGATGAAATTTAGTATTAGCAAGTTCACGATCTGACTTAAAATATGTCGACGTCCCATCATACCGACAAGGGCCCGTTCATTGAGCACACAGGGCTCACATTGCTATTTTAACATTTTTCTACATAAAACTTGAAATTATAATTTACTGGAATGAACACTGAATGAAGCGTGAGATTTCGTCAGCGGCTACGGGGATCTCGACGCATCTCATCTTCAAGTCCAGAAAGACAGTGCACAGATGCGAGAAAATAATCGCGACGCCGAACAAATAAGTACTTACTGTGAACGTAGCTAGTATGAATAAACACGTTTGGTGAAAACGCAGCAGAATTTCTACTTAGGTTAGCTGAAAAGTGCACGAAGGCATGGAAGGTTTTGCAGAATCATTATTTTTCAGTTACCAATTTAATACAATTCATACATGAAACAGGTGGCTCTCTGTGCTACCACATAATAATCTGCCCAGTTCTTAAGTTTCTCCCAGCGTATTTGTTGACCAAAGACTACAGGGATGTCCTGCCGCTTCACTTAAACTAAACTAAACTCCGTCCGAACAGGCCTTGGAAAGCCCAACTGTACCGACCGGCCGCCGTGTCATCCTCATCACACAGGCCTCAAATGGTTCAAATGGCTCTGAGCACTATGGGACTTAACAACTGTGGTCATCAGTCCCCTAGAACTTAGAACTACTTAAACCTAACTAACCTAAGGACATCACACACATCCATGCCCGAGGCAGGATTCGAACCTGCGACCGTAGCGGTCGCGCGGTTCCAGACTGAAGCGCCTAGAACCACTCGGCCACCGCGGCCGGCTGCACAGGCCTCACTGGATGGAGATATGGAGAGGCATGTGGTCAGCACACCACTCTCCCGGCCGTATGTCAGTTTACGAGACCGGAGCCGCTACTTCTCAATCACGTAGCTCCTCAGTTTGCCTCACGAGGGCCGAGGGCACCCCGCTTGACAACAGCGCTCGGCAGACCGGATGGTTACCCATCCAAGTGCTACCCCGCCCATCAGCGCTTAACTTCGGTGATCTGGCGGGAACCGGTTGTACCACTGCGGCAAGGCCGTTGGCTCATTGAGTCCAATGGGCACAATATTTCAGCCATCAGACCTTGTGACCATTGTCAGGTGCGCTGACAAACTGAGCTCCTGACATAGAACTGGCTGGGTTTCACCTACTTTGTCTAGGAAAATGCAGCATCCTGTTACACAGTGCTTTCCGCTTAGCTAGCCTGGGGTTTTCAGCTCAGGGCGAGCGGCCGACTAATATCCGATGCCCCCGCGAGGCGCTTCGTCCGCGGTCTGAACCCGCGGCCGAGCGTCGGCAGTCGCGGAGACACTAGCGTCGGAGTCTGTGACAGCGTAGATGAAAGTTGTCTGTCCGCCCTAGTAGCTAGATCGTTCTGCTTGCTGAGAGTCTTCTTAATTAAACTCAGTGCTAGTTACCAATCCTTGATAAAATTGTTGCCGTAATCTCGGTTGGTGAGATCCTCCTTGGTGCGAATTTCTAGGGCCTCTCTAACGACGCTGTCCCGTATTAGGAAGTCTGTGCCAATATCATGGTACTCTCGTACTCCATCGCGTGATTCTCAGACAAACAGTGGTCTGCGACCGCTGACTTGTTGGGCTGCGTCAGTCGAGTGTGGTTCTGGTGGTCTTGTCAACGATCTTCGACGGTGCACACTGTCTGTCGAACGTCACTAGAACAGAGAGAGCAGCTATTGGGGACCTGAGAGAGTTCCCTGGGATGGTTGTCTTACCTGCTGAGGAAGGCAACGCTACTATCGTTCTTTCCCACAAGGACTGCAGAAGATACAGAACCTGCGCCATGACAACCCCTAGAGGGAGATCAACGCTGACCTCACAAACAAGTGGAGAACAAGACTAGGGCTCCTCTCAAGAGCGCATATTTGAAAGAGGGGATCGCCAAGAACCTGTTACCTCAAGAACCTGTACCGCCAAGGCTTTATGGACTCCCTGTCCGCCCCGACATCTGAGTGATGCCGGCACGGTAGCTCAGCGTGGTCGCTCAGAGAGCTGTTCGGCATCTGTAATAAATAAGAAAACTGAGTGGAACGATCAACAAACGAACTTGACCGGATGTCATGTGACGTCCGCAACGACCAAACACAACGATCAACAACGAAGAAAATAAAAAAAAAAGTGGTCAGCGTGACAGATTGCCGTCCTACGGGCCAGAGTTCGATTTACGGCTGGGTCACCGGCCGATGTGGCCGTGCGGTTCTAGGCGCTTGAGTCTGGAACCGCGTGACCGCTATGGTGGCAGGTTCGAATCCTGCCTCTGGCATAGATGTGTGTGATGTCCTTACGTTAGCTAGGTTTAAGTAGTTCTAAGTTCTAGGAGACTGATGACCACAGATGTTAAGTCCCATAGTGCTAAGAGCCATTTTAACCATTTTGAACCCGGCTGGGTCAGGGGTGTTTTCTGCTCAGGGACTGGTTGTTGTGCTGTCTTCATCATCATTTCAACTGCATCCGGCCCGCAGGTCGCCCAATGTGGCGTCGAATGTAATAAGACCTGCACCAAGGCAGCCGGACCTGCCCCGCAAGAGGGCCTCCCAGCCAATGACGCCAAACGTTCATTTCCATTTTCTTCCATGGACTCCCTAAAGTTCAGAAAGATGGGGTGCCGTTCCACCCCATTGTGAGAAACATTAGGGCTCCTACATATTTGCAGGCAAAATACCTGACGGAAATACTAAGTCCATATGTGGATAAATGCACTCACCATATAAGAAATCCTGTGGATTTTTTTAAAATGCCTCGACAGCTTCAGGGTGAAAGACTCAGATATCCCGATGAGTTTTGACGTCGTTTCGTTATTCTCCAGGATGCCTCCACCAAAGTAACTAGAGTTTATAAGTCAGAAATTTGACGAGAAGGCCACTAAACCTTTCAGGCATGACGTGACCTCCACGTATTTTCTGTTTAATGGCGAATGCTACGAACAAATGGAAAAAGTTGCAAAGGACACTCTATCCTGCAGTTGAAAATTTGTATAAGGAGTACTTCAAAGAGGAATCCCTCGCGTCATGGAAACCAACTTGTTTTGTTCCATTATGTGGATGGTGCGTTTGTCCTCCGGCCCAATGGAAGGACGAACTCCTTGAATTCCTCACAAATTTGAACTCCATTCATCCCAACAGCGAATTCGTTATAGAGACCGAAGGAAAAGAAAGATTACCATTCCAGGACGTTATGATCAATACAAGAGCTGATGGCACCCTAGGTCAAAGCGTGTATCGGAAAGGATCACACACCGACCTGTATTTGCATGCACCACACTTCACAAAGGAATGGGGTACCAAAAATACTAGTACAGAGATGGCGCACCATTTCAGATGCAGTGAGTCTGTCCCGGAGCTGGAACACTTCAGAATTGTATTCCGAAAAAAACGGGTGCCCAGAATGGGAGATTAGGCGCGTTGTGTGATGCACCACAATAGTACATCCTGTGGAGACGGGAGATGCCACGGAGAAAAAGGCAGCCATTGCCTTTATACTGTACTCTGGAGCACTGTAGGAAAAACTTGAATCCCGATTGAAGATGCGAATAATAGAAAATATCTTTTGGCCTCCCAATAAAACACGAGAATTTTTGGGAAACGTTAAAGATAATTTCGGTTTGTGGAAGGCGTATAACAGACACCCAGTCAGTGTGGGAAGGCACATACTGGACAGACAACGTACACCGTAGATCGTTGCAGAGGACACAAGAGGCACAGTCGCTGATGTATCTCAAGAAGTCAGCGGTCGCAGAACACTGGTGGTCGGAGAATCACTCTAAGGAGTACGAACGTATCAGGATCGTAGCACAGACTGGCACAGCGTTGTTAAAGAGGTCATAGGAATTCGCACCAGGGAGAATCTCATCAACTGAGATTACAACTATAATCTCAGCAAAGCTTGGGATCCAGCACTAAGTTTAATTAAGAAGACTCTCAGCAAACAAGACGATCTAGCCACCAGAGCGGACAGAGGACTTTCATCAACGCTATCACAGACGCCGACGCTAGCGTCTCCGCAACCGCCGACGCAGGACCGCGGACACGGACGGCGGACGGAGCGGCTCGCGCTGGGCAGCGGATATTAAGTCGGCCGCGCGCCCTCAGGAGCTCAGTTCGTCAGCACAAGTCTGATGCAGAACAGCCTGCTACTAAAATCTTGTGCTCTCACAAAATTTACAACACTGACTGCATTGTCCATCACTTTATTCACTTCCGTTTGTACCATTGTAGAAGCCAATGGCTCTCTATATATCGCACATTGTGGGAATTTTATAGCCGGCCGTAGTGGCCGAGAGGTTCTAGGCGCTACAACCTGGCACCGCGTAACCGTTACGGTCGCAGCTTCGAATCCTGCCTCGGGCATGGATGTGTGTGATGTCCTTCCGTTACTTAGGCTTAAGTAGTTCTAAGTTCTAGGGGACTGATGACCTCAGAAGTTAAGTCCCATAGTGCTCAGAGCCATTTGAACCATTTTGAATTTAATAGAAGGAGAAACAGTGCACCCTCTTGCGATGAACCATTTTTTTTAAATTCTGGTAAATGCTGCCGCCCAGCAACACAATCAGTCCGTGACAGATTGTTGTCAGCAATAACGGAATTCACAAGAAAGAAAATGTCTTCCCTGTAGACATGCCATCCAGAACTTTACAAAAGGTAAAGTACTCGAGAATTTCATTTTCATAATAGCTGCGTACAAAACAAAACAAAAGTGAAAGTTTTCCGATATCAGTACTGTCATCCAATTGCTGGACGAATTTTGGGCTATCATGAAGACGTGGTTGCTATGGATTTTTCATGTCAGTGGCTATTGCATCAATAAGACGAGCCACTGTGTAATCTGAGAGTGGTATCGACTTCCCACTCTCGCCAGACCTTTTTAATGGATGATTTCGCACAAATTTTGACGACTGCGAGAAGAAGCAATTTCTCACCAATAACGTGTGATGATTTGGATTTTGCATTTCAGTAGAATTCCCCTCTTATGACTTTGTTAAAAACTGATACCTATTTTCTAAGAATCTGACATTTCCTTTTAGTTGTGCTTCATGACGCTTAAAAAAAATCGATGGGTTTATTTACACGGTCCGGATGTTTTGTCTGCAGATGTCTCGTTGATTATATAGGCAAAGAAATGCTAATACAGCCTAATATCAGGTAATCAACTTGATCTTTACTTATTTACGTGCGGTTTTGCTTTTAGAAGTAACGTTGCTGATAGGAACATAGCAAAAAGAATGTACTTTGATCAAATTCTTTCTTCTTATTAGAACTGAATACTTTGGAACGAAAAGAATCTTTCTGTGAATCACTACCATGGCATTTCATGTTATCAATGATAACTAGCCACTTGTCCACGTAAGTGGTGGAAATTGTATATCTTTACTTTAAATCCGGTTAACCACTTCCACAGAATAAATAACAGAATTTTATTCAACTTCTAGCTGACTACTAGCTTTCAAATGACACCAGAACCTTTACTGAAATCGAGTGGAGAGTCACGAGGACTGTGGTGTTGGGTTGGTTGTTTGGGGGAAGAGATCAAACTTGGAGGTCATCGGTCTCATCGGATTAGGGAAGGACGGGGAAGGAAGCTGGAAGTGCCCTTTCAAAGGAACCTTCCCGGCATTTGCCTGGAGCGATTTAGGGAAATCACGGGAAACCTAAATCAGGATGGTCGGACATGGGATTGAACCGTCGTCCTCAAATGGTTCAAATGGCTCTGAACACTATGGGACTTAACTTCTGAGGTCATCAGTCCCCTAGAACTTAGAACTACTTAAACCTAATTAACCTAAGGACATCATACAATCCATGCCCGAGGCAGGATTTGAACCTTCTAACGTAGCGGTCACGCGGTTCCAGACTGTAGCGCCTACAACCGCTCGGCCACCCCGGCCGGTATTATTGATGGCTTAAGTCTCTGTTATGCCTATCTGTTCCGTTTATTAAAATTAAGGAAAAGCGCTATGTACTTAAGCACCAAGCCCGTGTCTGGAAGACTGTTTGAATTTGTGCACACAAGTGCCTGACTGTCTAACTTCGGTGCTAATTAACTCGGAGACGGCCAAACACGTCGGATTTTTTCTTGACAATTATTTATCAGTACAACCTACCCTGTTACATCCTTACAAGCTTTTCACGCTGTTTCTGACCACCCGGTGTGCAAAAAATATGGCACACGCAGTGGCCACGCGGTTTGAGGCGCGGGTTGCGAGACCCCTCCCGCAGGGAGCCGTGAAACTTACTATCAGTGCCATTGGTAATGAGTAACGAAATTTCTGGAATACATTCGTCTACGTAACATGTTTAGGTGATTAACTTTGCAACATCACTTGTTAATTTAAGCGCGAGATAAGAAATTGCGCAGTATGAGGCGCCTTGCCACGTTTCTCGTGGCTGCCCCCGTCGGAGCTTCGAGTCCTCCCTCGGGCATGGGCTGTGTGTTGTTCTTAGCATAAGTTAATTTATTTTAGTTTAAGTAGTGTGTAAGCCTAGGGACCGATGACCTCAACAGTTTGGTGCTTTTTTTTGTGTGTAATTACATGCCTTTAGAAAAGTGTTGTTTTCAGGGGGATATCTGCTCCCTACTTCTGCAACTATGATTACGAAAAGTATCCATTGAAGTTCAACGGGGAGTACAAAAACAATAGCTGGCAAAGTGAACGTGAAACAAGTTTACTTTTTGTCTCGTTTCATTGACACATTAACATGACGCTATCCTGTCATGTCTAAAGAGGCGTGCACGTATACTCGTACTGTCAATGCTGCACTGTCTTCCGTAGCTCTTTGGAGGTTCATACCCTGGTTTCTGCCTTGGTTCTGGTCGTCTGTTGCCAGTCGCTGTGCTATGTTCACTTAACGACGCACATTGCTGCAGTTCTATTGTTGAGATCGCTACATACTTTTGTCTTAAACAACAGATCGCAAGTACAATCGGCTGCATTGAGTTAAGATGAAATTACTTTTTCGATTTTGAGGTTACCCACAGTAAATCTTTCACTTTCTTATTGGAATTCAGACAGAAAACGGAACATAGTTCGTTGAGGATGCGCTTCAGTTATGTGCCCACGAGAAGCATGCGTTCTACAGGCATCCACGTTCTTAACACAACAAATCCCCCACTCAGTCCATATCAAGTGGGTCAGATGTTTTGACACCATTGTTTATGTTTCCCATAAACTGACATAATATTTGTACTTAGTTTGGATTTAGATTATGGTCACTACCCTTTGCTGCACATCTACTGACTTTGTACAAAGAGTGGTTTTTGTAACAGAGCAAGTTTTTAACAGATTTGGTATCTATATAGTTGTTTTTTTTTCAGCCTTTCAACCGCGTATTTGTGAAAGGTCACACAATGAAACAGGCGGTACTGTGAACCCATGCCCTGTTTAGGCGCAGCGGCACTCACAAATATTTTGTACATTCCCCATGTGTACGAACATTGTTATATATTTTCATCATTTCCAGGTAAAGAACTATACATGAACTGATAGAACCGTAGCAGCACGGCAAACACTCGCTACAGATTAATTTAGGTTGAGTTATTATATTCTGAAGATGACAGTTGGTTTTCACGCTGATGACCTAGCTGCGGAGGAAACGGTGCTGTTTATTCTTATAATTTTTTACAAATCTGCTCAACGCGTATAATGTAGCGTGTAACGAAATTTTCGTCTTAATTATGTGCAAACACTATTCACATCTCATTACACTCAGACGAACACACAGACACACACACACACACACACACACACACACACACACACACACACACGCACGCACGCATCACTGACATTAGCCCACTCACTACGGTTCACACATATAATTTCATTACCATAATTACTATTGCTCTGCGACGTGTTCAATTCAACAGCATTTTGAGTGGCCGACTACCTGAAGCTATCAAAACAGAGATCAGCAGCAGAAACACTTCTCATGTGAAAGACGTAGTAAAACACATCACACGTATTCCTATAGAAACTGGCAGTCCTATGTCAACACGAATAATGTATGTATTCCACAATGCTATAAAATTGTTGGATATTATCACATTTTTAAATTCTTTTTAAACCTGTTGTTGTTGTTGAGGTCATCAGTCCTGAGACTGGTTTGATGCAGCTCTACCCCGTGCAAGCTTCTTCATCTCCCAGTACCTACTGCAACCTACATCCTTTTGAATCTGCTTAGTGTATTCATCTCTTGGTCTCACTCTACGATTTTACCCTCCACGCTGCCCTCCAATACTAAATTGGTGATCCCTTGATGCCTCAGAACATGTCCTACCAATCGATCCCTTCTTCTCGTCAAGTTGTGCCACAAACTCCTCTTCTCCCCAATCCTATTCAATACCTCCTCATTAGTTATGTGATCTACCTATCTAATCTTCAGCATTCTTCTGTAGCACCACATTTCGAAAGCTTCTATTCTCTTCCTGTCCAAACTATTTATCGTCCATGTTTCACTTCCATATATGGCTACACTCCATACAAATACTTTCAGAAATGACTTCCTGACACTTAAATCTATATTCGATGTTAACAAATTTTTCTCCTTCAGAAACGCTTTCCTTGCCATTGATAGTCTACATTTTATATCGTCTCTACTTCGACAATCATCAGTTATTTTGCTCCCCAAATAGCAAAACTCCTTTACTACTTTAAGTGTCTCATTTCCTAATCTAATTCCCTCAGAATCACCCGACTTAATTCGACTACATTCCATTACCCTCGTTTTGCTTTTGTTGCAAAAATACGTATTGTATTTATATTATTTATTTCTGCAGGCAATGCATTGAAGGTTGGTTTAGGTTAGTATAACATACTACTCTGACAAGGAACTTGATATGTGTTTGCCTTTGTAAATCAGTCCTTCAAAAGTTGCATAATTGTGAACTTAGCTCTTTCAGTGCTGAAACTTTCATGTGTGATTTAAGGTAATACACACTCCCATATGTGTACAACCCTTCAGTAGCCCTGAAAACGAAGCGCTGACATAGCTTATATGGCACATCAATTAACCATTGACTCACACTCTCGTCTGGCAACTCTCTTCGGACACTATCACTTTGTCAGCATTTATTCACACTGTAACATTATGAATCCGCGTTCCGTCTAAGTAAACCACTGGTCGATGCTTCTATTTTTCATAAAAATAACATGTAGTTTGAATTTTTCTTTATTAAACATTTTGTCTCGTTCGCATACGATACATTATTTCTTCTACAACTTTTAAAGCGAAATTCCGTAAACAGACCAACTTTTCTCATCGTTTCTTTCCTCGCCTTCAAGTCCAGGTATGCGTGACAAAAGCTGTGATACGTTTGCAACGTTGGTACTTCCTTGAATTGTTCACAGTAACGCAGAAAGTCCTGCTTAATAACACAGTCAATATGATAGCTATTGTGCGCTGTTTGCGTCTTCTTCTTTGGGACAGATACTTCCGTACCACTTTCCTCACCATCCTGTCTAATCCCTCATGATTTTTGTACAGTCGACTTTGACGTTTTGCTTACGCGTCCTGTCATCTTTTCGGTGGGCACTGTCGCTCCTTTGTCCTTCTCGTCGTCAATAATTTTAATGACGTTAATAGCAAGACAATGATACTGCCCCCGAATCACTTCCCTTTATAAAGCTCCAGCTTGTACACTAAAGTAGCAACACCAACTACTTTGAGTTGTCCTGCCTTAGAAGAATGAAAAGAGGACAGTATAGTGTCTCAGATCCCGAAGGAAACGTAATTCGACTTGTTATTCCACGTAGATCCTGGTTTCACAACGGTCGTCTTACCAGATGCCTGATATCCACTCTCAGTCTTACGAGATCTAAACACAAAAGTTTACCGATGAACCTTCACCGCCCTGTACTTATTCCAAATACGTTCTGTGACTGCACTAACATTACACTATGTGACATCAGTCACAGCCTCTGTGCCTACGCGAAATGGAGGAAGCACAGACTGCAAGGATATCTTTGTAGTAGTAACGCAGCACTGGGAACTACACTATGTGATCAAAACTATCAGGGAACCCCTAAAAACATACGTTTTTCATATTAGGTACATTGTGCTGCCACCTACTCCTGGGTATTCCATATGAGCGACTTCAGTAGCCATTAGACATAGTGAGAGGGCAGAATGGGGCGCTCCGCGGAACTCACGTACTTCGACCGTGGTCAGGTGATTGGGTGTCAGTTGAGTCATTCGTCTGTACGCGAGATTTCCGCACTCCTGAACATCACTAGGTCCACTGTTTCCGATGTGATAGTGAAGTAGGAATGTGAAGGGACACGTACAGCACAAAAGCGTACAGGCAGGCCTCGTCTGTTGACTGACAGACACCGCCGACAGTGGAAGAGGGTCGTAATGTGTAATAGGCAGACATCTATCCAGACCATCACACAGGAATTCAGGATCCACTGCAATTACTATAACTGTTAGGCTGGAGGTGATAAAGCTTGGATTTCATGGTCGAGCAGCTGCTCATAAGCCAAACATCAGGCCAGTAAATGCCAAGCGACGCCTTCCTTGGTGTTAGGAGCGTAAACATTGGACGAGTGAACAGTGGCAAAACGTTGTGTGGAGTGACGAATTACGATACACAATGTGGCGATCCGATGTCACTGTGTGGGTATGGCGAATGCTTGGTGAACGTCATCTGCCAGCGTGTGTAGTGCCAATAGTAAAATTCGGAGGAGCTGGTGTTATGCTGCGGTCGTGTATTTCAAGTAGGGGGCTTCCACCCATTGTTGTTTTGCGTGGCACTATCACAGCACCAGATGTTATAAGCACCTTCTTGCTTCCCACTGTTGAAGAGGAATTCGGGTATGGCGATTGCATCTTTCAACAAGATCGAGCACCTGTTCATAATGCACGGCCTGTGGTGGAGTGGTTACACGACGATAACATCCCTGTAATGGACTGGCCTGCACAGAGTCCTGACCTGAATCCTACAGGACAACTTTGGGATGTTTTGGAACGCCAAATTCTCACCGACCGGCATCGATACCTCTCCTCAGTGAAGCACTCCGTGAAGATTGGCCTCCCAGTCCCCAAGAAACCTTCCAGCATCTGACTGAACATATGAATGCGAGAGTGGAAATTGTCATCAATTCTAAGGGTGGGCCAACACCGTACTGAATTCCAAAATTACCGGTTAAGGGCGTCACGAACTTGTAAGTCATTTTCAGCCAGTTGTCCGGATACATTTGATCACATAGTGTATGTTAAAAATCCTTCCATGTTAATATGTATTTTATATGTATATTTATTTCAACTTAGGCATTGGACATTTGTATTTCTTTCGCTCCTTAGCTTATTCTTTCGTTTTGTTTGGTGATGCCAGATCAATTCTCTCTGTTGAACAAACCAGTAGAATTTTGCACAGCATTCAAAGTCCTTTGTTATACTTGTATATTTAGTTTTATTTATCCTAGAACGCCATTGTTAATCGTTAATATTGTTACATTTTTGTTCCATCTTCTTGTCAATCAACATCAGGGTTCCATAGACAATGGTTAAACTTGCTCACTCTCATATTATGTCATCAATTTATATTTCGTATGTCAATTATTTAGCTTTTAGCGGGCCTGATGGCCATTAACTGCTGAAGGACAAATAAATAAATAGACAAATAAATCAAGTAAATAAAATATTTTCTACTGAAATGTGGCTATACCTAACGATGGTATCAAACTAGTTTTTACACTATGGACAGGTGTACAGTTCTGTTTGCCGAATAGTTCACATTTCCCTCTACCAGCCAGAAAGATGAAAACGTGCAGGTAAAGAGTTCTAAACAGCAGAGCCAACAATCTACACACGTCAACAAAACTTTGCACTACTCCGATATGTCGTGTAGGCATTTTGTTATGTGACTATCCTGAACCGTTCGAAAGATCATTGTAAACATAGATACAGTTACCATGGGCGATATCTATGGGTAGAACGCCCCATTCGAATGGACTGAGACATATCAGTTGAAAGTAAAGTACCAGTAGAGACTCTTTAGAGACATCTGTGGAAGAATGAACATCCATCATGCCACGAGCGACAGTCGCTACAAATATTCGAGTCCGCATCATCACGTTACGCGCAGAAGTGTTGTCAACCGCGGAATGCGTACACTGGAATCAAAGCGATGTTGTTTGGTTGATTCAGGAGAGAGGACCAAACAGCGAAGTCATTGGTCCCATCGGACTAGGGAAGGATGGGGAAGAATGTCGGCCACGCCATTTCACAGGAACCATCTCGGTATTTGCCTGAAGTGCTTAAGGTAAATCACGGCAAACCTAAATCAGGATGGTCAGACCTGGGTTTGAACCATCGTCCTCCAGAATGCCAGAATGCCACTGCGCTAACCACTGCGCCACCTTGCTCGGTCAAAGCAATGTCGGTTTATCGTGCTTGTCTTGTGCGTGAACAACAACACACGGAAGAATTTCAGAAGATTTTGCCCTTGTTTAGAGCTTGAAAATGATCAGTGGATTAAGTTTAGTACCATCAGCACAACGTGAAACAACACATTGTAGTGCAAGTTTTCATCTCCCCTTGTTTTTATAGTCACAGTTTTAGCACCTTTTAAAGGCAACAGTTCTGTTGCTCTGTACATCAAATTTCAGGTCGCTTTCGTCCATATTCACTCAAAATAGCTCTGAGCACTATGGACCTTAACATCTGAGATCATCAGTCCCCTAAAACTTAGAACTAGTTAAACCTAACTAACCTAAGGACATCACACACAGACCGAGCGAGGTGGCGCAGTGGTTAGACACTGGACTCGCATTCGGGAGGACGACGATTCAATCCCGTGTCCGGCCATCCTGATTTAGGGCCGGCTGGAGTCGCCGTGCGGTTCTAGGCGCTACAGTCTGGAGCCGAGCGACCGATACGGTTGTTGTTGTTGTTGTGGTCTTCAGTCCTGAGACTGGTTTGATGCAGTTCTCCATGCCACTCTATCCTATGGAAGCAAGCATATTCATCTCCCACTACCTACTGCAACCTACATCCTTCAGAATCTGCTTAGTGTATTCATCTCTTGGTCTCACTCTACGATTTTTACCCTCCACGCTGCCCTCCAGTACTAAATTGGTGATCCCTTGATGCCTCAGAACATGTCCTACCAACCGATCCCTTCTTCTGGCCAAGTTGTGCCACAAACTCCTCCTCTCCCAAATCCTATTCAATACCTCCTCGTTAGTTATGTGATCTACCCATCTAATCTTCAGCATTCTTCTGTAGCACCACATTTCGAAGGCTTCTATTCTCTTCTTGTCCAAACTATTTATTGTCCATGTTTCACTTCCCTACATGGCTACACTCCATACAAATACTTTCAGAAATGACTTCCTGACACTTAAAGCTATACTCGATGTTAACAAATTTCTCTTCTTCAGAAACGCTTTCCTTGCCATTGCCAGTCTGCATTTTATATCCTCTCTACTTCGACAATCATCAGTTATTTTGCTCCCCAAATAGCAAAACTCCTTTACTACTTTAAGTGTCTCATTTCCTAATCTAGTTCCCTCAGCATCACCCGACTTAATTCGACTACATTCCATTATCCTCGTTTTGCTTTTGTTGATGTTCATCTTATACCCTCCTTTCAAGACACTGTCCATTCCGTTCAACTACTCTTCCAAGTCCTTTGCTGTCTCTGACAGAATTACAATGTCATCGGCGAACCTCAAAGTTTTTATTTCTTCTCCATGGACTTCAATACCTACTCCGAATTTTTCTTTTGTGTCCTTTACTGCTTGCTCTATATACAGATTGAATAACATCGGGGAGAGGCTACAAACCTGTCTTACTCCCTTCCCAACAACTGCTTCCCTTTCATGTCCCTCGACTCTTATAACAGCCATCTGGTTTCTGTACATATTGTAAATAGCCTTTCGCTCCCTGTATTTTACCCCTGCCACCTTTAGAATTTGAAAGAGAGTATTCCAGTCAACATTGTCAAAAGCTTTCTCTAAGTATACAAATGCAAGAAACTTAGGTTTGCCTTTCTTTAATCTTTCTTCTAAGATAAGTCGTAAAGTCAGTATTGCCTCACGTGTTCCAGTATTTCTACGGAATCCAAACTGATCTTCCCCCAGGTCGGCTTCTACTAGTTTTTCCATTCGTCTGTAAGGAATTCGTGTTAGTATTTTGCAGCTGTGGCTTATTAGACTGATTGTTCCGTAATTTTCACATTTGTCAACACCTGCTTTCTTTGGGATTGGAATTATTACGTTCTTCTTGAAGTCTGAGGGTATTTCGCCTGTTTCATACACCTTGCTCACCAGACGGTAGAGTTTTGTCAGGACTGGCTCTCCCAAGGCCGTCAGTAGTTCCAATGGAATGTTGTCTACTCCGGGGGCCTTGTTTCGACTCAGGTCTTTCAATGCTCTGTCAAACTCTTCACGCAGTATCGTATCTCCCATTTCATCTTCATCTACATCCTCTTCCAATTCCATAATATTGTCCTCAAGTACATCGCCCTTGTATGGACAATCTATATACTCCTTCCACCTTTCTGCTTTCCCTTTTGTACTTAGAACTGGGTTTCCATCAAAGCTCTTGATGTTCATACAAGTGGTTCTCTTATCTCCAAAGGTCTCTTTAATTTTCCTGTAGGCAGTATCTATCTTACCCCTAGTGAGATAAGCCTCTACATCCTTACATTTGTCTTCTAGCCATCCCTGCTTAGCCATTTTGCATTTTCTGTCGATCTCATTTTTGAGACGTTTGTATTCCTTTTTGCCTGCTTCATTTACTGCATTTTTATATTTTTTCCTTTTATCAATTAAATTTAATATTTCTTCTGTTACCCAAGGATTTCTACTAGCCGTCGTCTTTTTACCTACTTGATCCTCCGCTGCCTTCACTACTTCATCCCTCGAAGCTACCCATTCTTCTTCTACTGTATTTCTTTCCCCCATTCCTGTCAATTGTCCCCTTATGCTCTCCCTGAAACTCTGTACAACCTCTGGTTCTTTCAGTTTATCCAGGTCCCATCTCCTTAAATTCCCACCTTTTTGCAGTTTCTTCAGATTTAATCTACAGATCATAACCAATAGATTGTGGTCAGAGTCAATAGATTGTGGTCAGAGTCCACATCTGCCCCTGAAAATGCCTTACAATTTAAAACCTGGTTCCTAAATCTCTGTCTTACCATTATATAATCTGATACCTTTTAGTATCTCCAGAGTTCTTCCATGTATACAACCTTCTTTCATGATTCTTAAACCAAGTGTTAGCTATGATTA
Source organism: Schistocerca gregaria (assembly GCF_023897955.1). NCBI lineage: Eukaryota > Metazoa > Arthropoda > Insecta > Orthoptera > Acrididae > Schistocerca > Schistocerca gregaria. The sequence goes on along the minus strand of NC_064926.1, from coordinate 454,357,212 downwards.
AGTTGTGCTCTGTGCAAAATTCTACCAGGCGGCTTCCTCTTTCATTTCTCTCCCCCAATCCATATTCACCTACTACGTTTCCTTCCCTCCCTTTTCCTACAACCGAATTCCATTCACCCATGACTATTTAATTTTCTGACGAAAATTCCTTCACTATCTGAATAATTTCTTTTATTTCATCATACATTTCTTCAATTTCTTCGTCATCTGCAGAGATAGTAGGCATATAAACTTGTATTACTGTAGTAGGTGTGGGCTTCGTATCTATCTTGGCCACAATAATGCGTTCACTATGCTGTTTGTAGTAGCTTACCCGCATTCCTATTTTCCTATTCATTATTAAACTTCCTCCTGCATTACTCCTAATTGATTTTGTGTTTATAACCCTGTAGTCACCTAACCAGATGTCTTGTTCCTCCTGCCACCGAACTTCACTAATTCCCACTATATCTAAGTTTAACCTATCCATTTCCCTTTTTAAATTTTCTAATCTACCTGCGGAATTAAGGCATCTGACATTCCACGCTCCGATCCGTAGAACGCCAGATTTCTTTCTCCTGATAACAACGGCCTCTTGAGTAGTCCCCGCCCGGAGATCCGAATGGGGGACTATTTTACCTCCGGAATATTTTACCCAAGAGGACGCCATCATCAATTAATCATACAGTAAAGCTGCATGCCCTAGGGAAAAATTACGGCCGTAGTTTCCCCTTGCTTTCAGACGTTCGCAGTACCAGCACAGCAAGGCCGTTTTGGTTATTGTTACAAGGCCAGGTCAGTCAATCATCCAGACTGTTGCCCTTGCAACTACTGAAAAGGCTGCTGCCCCTCTTCAGGGTATCTGTATCGCTGAGGCACGCAAGCCTCCCCAACAACGGCAGGGTTCATGGTTAATGGGGGGAGGACCGCTAAGGTAGCAGGTTCGAATGCTGCTTCGGGCGTGGATGTGTGTGATGTCCTTAGATTAGTTAGGTTTGATGAGTTCTAAGTTCCAGGCGACTGATAACCTCAGCAGTTAAGTCGCATAGTGCTCAGAGCCATTTGAACCTGATTCAGGTTTTCCGTGATTTCTCCAAATCGCTCCAGGCAAATGCCGGGAAGGTTCCTTTCAAAGGGCACAGCCGACTTCCTTCCCCGTCCTTCCCTAATCCGATGAGACGAATTACCTCGCTGTCTTGTCTCCTTCCCCAAACAACCCAACCCAACATCACACACATCCATGCCCGAGGTAGGATTCGAACTTGCGACCGTAGCGGTCTCGCGGTTCCAGACTGATGCTCCTAGAACAACTCGGCCACTCCGGCCGACGTCCATATTCACTGTTGGCTTAGTTACGCACTGGCTTTCTTTCGATGTTGAATCATAAATCAGTGGAAAGATAATATTTTCTCTTCATACTCTTGTGGCGTTTTCTGAGATCTTTCGGTTTTGGTTGTCATGCTACCGGCAATTCCATGGCGTTTCATAAAGCTGTAGCACCAATCAACTCCACCCCTAAAGTCTGTTAAGTTCGAGTGAAGTGTTAGCTTACGAGCGTGTATTTGAATCATTTTTGTACTAATCACAATAGCATTCTGACGGTGTTCTTGAATCCACTTCAATACGTCTTCTTCTAGATTTGGCCATTTTGCATTCAGTCCTCTATTTGCATACTTAATCTTCCTCATTTTTTCAGTTCTTCTTTACTAGACTGTAAATCGCGAATGACTTTTTCTGTTGGTAGAAGACCGAATGAAGCTAAAACAAAATGGTTCAAATGGCTCTGAACACTATGGGACTCAACTGCTGTGGACATCAGTCCCCTAGAACTTAGAACTACTTAAACCTAACTAACCTAAGGACATCACAGACATCCATGCCCGAGGCAGGACTCGAACCTGCGACCGTAGCAGTTGCACGGTTCCGGACTGCGCTCCTAAACCGCGAGAGCTCAACAATGGCAACAAATCGATAGTAATGATGTTTATGTATGTAGTAAAAAGTTAAATAAACTTTGCATTGTTTGTACGCACAATAGTGGGAATAATTGGTTTTTTGATTGTTTCATTTCGTTAGCCTTGAATGTTGGTTATATTTGCCGATGGAATAACAAGGCAAACCTGTTTGCACTCCAAGATGCAGTTAACAGACGCATTATCATAGGAAATGTAATATCATTGGAAGAGAGCGCAATGGAAGACTTTAAGAAAGTATGTGAAAGAATAGCTTGCAACATTTTTTCCTTCTGTATATGCTGTTACTTCCAATCTATATCCCGCGTCATATGAATACCTTTTACCTTTTTCTATTATGAAACTAGTTACTTACAAAAATATTGTACTGTTACCGATTGCACAAACCAGCTTCAATTCAAGTCCACTGGCACCGTAGACTGAAATAACGTGTCGTAGGCTACACTGTGTTCTGGGTTTGTGATGACGCACGGAATCGAGACATTAAGCTTGTGAACCCCTCAACTCACGTTCGTCGCATCGGTGCACTGCCGCTGCCAGCTGAATCCAACGTTGCCAGATAGAGATAGGTTTGTCGCGGCATCGAACACATGGTGGAAATTTCAAATTTAACACTGGAAATTTTTATATTAATTTAGAATGTAAAACGCACCTAAATTTTAGTGGCATTTTTTCGAAGAAGAAAATGCGTCTTATACTTGTAGTCCTTAAAATATGATAAGTTAATAGTCTAAATATTACTCACAAAACCAAATCTTGAACTCGGTTAAAAATCCAAAAACATGCCGTTAATCAGCTACGCCACGAAAAAGAGAATCACAATCAGAACGAAGATTGTTCGTTCGCAGATTTGATTTTTAAGTGAATGTCCGTTACAATAAAAGTTATCTGGGTATGGTACCGCATCATAATGTAAAACGACTATCATAGAGTAACAGCGACATTTCGACTGCGGATACCATTGCGTCTAATCGTGTACTCCGTTATTCAGGGTACAAGTAAACTAGTAGACGCGGAGGACGATGTGGCCGAAACATCGGTGCTCTTCAGTGATAGTTATTTTACAATACAACAAGGTAACATACCGAGATAACTGTTATCTTAACTGACTCTGACGGCTGAAGCCTACATAAATGCACGAAAAATCCGTTGGTTTATGGAAGCATTTAAAAGTTAACAGACTATTTGTGGCTTCCAAAAATTTGTACAACTGAATCAAGGTAAACGAAGTCTGAAGACAAGTAATATGGAAGTTGAGCTTTCTCTTGAAACTGTATGAAGTCTTATTTGGACTAAAAGCGTCTCACTTGGTTTAAAAAACCATCAGAGGTGACTGCAACAGCAACAATCGCCAACGGCCTAGCTTCGTCGAATAGACCTTTCCTCATCAGATCACCGAAGTTAAGTAACGTCGGACGTGGTCAGTACTTTGGCTGGTTAATCACGCAGGTAAAAGCTCCCTGATGTTGGCTGCTTTCCCTTTGTCTTTAAGACAAGGTGGAAGAAGGATGGTGACGTAAAATCTCCGCGTCAATGTCCTAGATTAAATTTATAGTTCTCAGCAGGTTTTAAATCTAACCGAAAATTATGTCTCCTGGACAACTACTTCAATTCCACAGATGAAGTTTTATTCAAAAACTAGCCTAAAAATCTAGTTTTTATGTATTGTTACATGATGAAGACTAAAGAGTCGTAAGTGTGTTTTTAACGTTCAGTAAGCTATTTACAGGCACATTTGGTCCACGTTATTGTGAATATCCCTACATTTTCCTGCAACCACCCCAGACTTTTTCAAGCTAGCGGCATACTGGGTCGTAATACTTTATGTATTAAGATGGTATCTCTTCTTTCGGACATGTCCGAAAGAACAGGTACCATCTTAGTATATATATAGTTAAGGCTCACCAGCCACTTGACCATCTTCTTCTTCTGTGCGAATGCACAAACAGTGCCTGAACTCTTACGGGAATCGGCAACGCGCCGCGAGTACTGAGTATAATGGCGGGGGCACTACTTTGAGATTGTGGGTTTCGCGGAAGGCGGCCCGAGACAAATCCCTGCAGTCGTGCCTCGGTGGCTCAGATGATTTGGGGCTGCGAAGGTGGCAGAAGATCGACGAACGCAAGAATTTTACTATTCTGTCTTACGTCAACTGTACGATAGTGCTACGCATGCTCCCCTACGGGTTACTGATATACAGCGCATCAAAGTCAAATTGCTGCAGCTCAAACGCATTCAAATGGAGGGCCTGCGGACGAGGTCTCAACCACGTTCCCTTCTACAAGAGGAACTGACGTCACTCTACCATCTAGTCCGTTTACGGTCGCGCCGGAAACGTGGGTGCCTTGCCTCCCTCACAACCGCTGACGGCCGCGTGTTCACCTCTCACCGTGACATTTCTGACTTCGTTTACACCTATTTTACTGATCTGTACGATACTCATGTCCCGGCGGAAACCTCTCTTGACGACTTTACCTCCTTGCTGCCTCTCGTCGTCACTCCTCAATTAAACGACGCCTTTCTGCGTCCCTTTCAGAAGGATGACATATATGATGTTGCAGGATCGCAGTCCCGCAAGTCGCCTGGATTAGATGGTATTCCTAAGGAGTTCTATGTTCAATTTTGGCCGCTCATTGGTGACACCTTAACGTCAATGGTAAATGAAGCGATGCGGGGAGTCTCACTTCCTGCTCCTTTTCAGGAAGGCAGAATGGTCCTCCTCCCGAAATCCACAGGTCGACCTGCAATTGATTCCCTCCGTCCTATTACTCTCCTTAACTTTGATTATAAACTTGTCGCTCGAGCAATTAATATCCGTCTCTCTAAGCTGCTCGATACCATTATTGCCGCCCACCAAAGCTGTGTGCCTGGACGCACGATACTGACTTCCGTTCTCGAATGTCGCGATGTAATCTCGGTGGCGGCTGCCGCTAATATCCCAGGGGCTTTGCTTTTTCTTGATTTCCAAAAAGCGTTCGATCGCGTCAGCCATGATTTTTTATCGAGAGTGCTCACCGCTGTCGGCTTTAATAATGATGCTCGACAAGTCTTAACTAATCTTTTTACCGGTATCAGTGTCTCGGTGATTGTGAACGGTCACCCTACCCCCCCGGATATCGATCAGACGGGGGTTACCCCAGGGAAGCCCCTTATCCATGTCACTTTTTGTTCTATCCTTAGAGACCTTACTTCGCCATCTCACCATGCAATTACGTGGCTGGAATATATTGGGGGAAATTTTTGCAGTCCGTGCATACGCCGATGACGTCATGGTTTTAGTACGACATGCCGAGGACATACCGCGGCTTAAGGATACCTTGGATTCATTTTGTGGTCTTGCTGGTGCTCGCATTAATGATCGCAAATGCACGTTCCTGCCGTTGAGAGGCTTTGATCATGTCGTCATTCCTTGGGCGACGGTTGTCGCTCGCCATAAGACCTTGGGGATCATAGTGGATCGTAATCCGATCAAAATGGCGGCACTAAATTGGCGTGAGGTTACGAGTCGTGTTCACGGGGCGATCCTTGAACATGACCGCCGTTCCCTTAGCCTCCTTCACAAGGCACGGGTTTTAGAGACCTATGTCTTCAGTAAAATATACTACGTTGCGCAGGTCTTCCCGCTTCCCGCGATGATGGCCCGCAGGCTGAATCAGCTGTCTAGTCGATTTCTGCGGCGCCGCCATGTCTTCCGTGTCCGGTATGAAGTTGTGGCCAGGCCTCGGAAGCTTGGAGGATTGGGTCTTTCAGATATCAAAGTGAAGACGTCCATCTTATTTGCCCGCCGCAATGTTTTAACCTGTACGCGGGCTCCGCATTCAGTCACCTCTCGTTTACTTTCCCGCCTCCGGCCGGCCAGTCTGACCCCTCCTGTTGATGTTGGACGGATTAATCCTAAATTGCGGCACATTCGTGAATACTTTGTACTTGTCGGTATTCTGGGTGCTGATATACTTTCTATGACGCATATTACTACCAACATGCTACAAATCCGTTGGGGTACAGCATGTTTCCCTTCTTCTGTTGAACTTGCTTCCCCGTCAACGTCATGGAAAACGGTCTGGTCTCATCTTAGGCTTCCCATTTTGCCGATGGAGATTGTTTCAACGTGGTATAAGGTCATTTACCGTCTGATACCTACGGGTGATCGTCTTTTTCGTATTGGCCTTCGTCCGACTGATCAGTGTGAGGAATGTCATCAAACTGACACCTTACTTCACAGGCTTGTTGCTTGCGGACGGGATCATTGGCTCTGGGTCCGCCGTCAATTAGCTTTTCTTACTAGAGGGCCTGAAACCGCATTCCCAGACGACATCTTCTTACATCCGGACATCTATTATTTTCCTCAGACGAAAACGAACACGATTGTCTGGCTCTTGGGTTACTATGTCCACTACGTCATTGAAGGCGGTAATGACCCAGATCCCCGCGTTTTTCACCATTATTTGTCAACTGCGCATTGGAAATGGCAGCGGTTACCACAATACCGAACGCTTTTTGCGAATATGCTTTTTCTTGTGTTTAACCGTCAAGGTGTTGGTTAAGTTCCCCTGTGATTCCTGTTTCTTCCCTGAGCTTGAGTCCCCTCCCTTGTTGTATTTTTTCGTAATTTTTTTTTTTTGCATGTATATATATACACCCAAAATTCATACGGGTGGGATAACGGGTTGGTCTTCCCCTTCAGAAGAAATGTTTTATTTGTGTTTCAACTAATTTGTTGATTTTCTTTTTGCAGCTAATATTAAATGATGATTTGACTATGGTTGTCTGAATTCTCGTGAAATATACCAAGTCCATCTGATAATAAATGAAAAAAAAAAAAGATGATAGAGCGTCTGCCATCTAAGTAAAAGATACCGGTTTCGAGTCCCGGTCGGGGCACACATTTTCATCTGTCCCCGTTGACGTATGTCAACGCCTGTAAGCAGCTAAGGGTGTTCATTTCATTGTAATTTCATTGTTAATAGTTTCTCATCCTACCAGTGGATCATTATGATATAATTCTTTAGACTGGAATCCATACATCCGACTGTTTTATTCAATTACGTACCGTCTTTTAGCGAGTCCCGAGCTTTTAGCCCAAATGTTTTGGTTACGTGAGTACGAATATATTAACGGTCTTACTTAAAAGCTTTCAAAACATTTTAATTTTTTTAACAGTAAAATATGTTTAGAGAATTATCGTATCTTAGAGTTGTTATTCCTTCTTGATTCGATGTTATGCATTTGTTTACCTGAAGATTTGGCTCCTAGTGCCACGAAAACGTTAGTGCTTTAACAATAAGAGACTAAATAAAACTGAAGAGGTTTATTAATATCCAAGATGGTTACTCGAAGCTGTGGTTGCTCTATCAACAAGTTTATCTGCAAAAAGTTATACATTCTTTCATGTTAACGCACATGACGTAGGCCTATACATATATATCCCGTAAATTGATTCGTTCCGAATTATTTCGGTAAAAGAATTATTCAGTTCATTTACGGAATACCTAACTAACTAACTAACTGTGCCACACCTATATGGATATGTTCACATTGCGTGAACGCATCATTCACACTGTTGTAAGTGTTACACCCGTAAATTGTTACAATATATGTAATGCGAGGTGAAATACTGTTTGGATGTTTTGTATGTCACCAGCGGCACTCACATTGAGTGCATTAAAAGATGTTACATATGACTGAAAACTTCATGACCTCATGTACATCAATATCAAAGTAATTGGTATCCTGTAAATAAAAAAAATAGTTCGTGTGTAGTGCCACTAGTAGGACAAAAAATTATATCTTCATTAACGTTAACACTAATCACGTATCACTTATACCTGTAAACTGAATCGCTTCATATCCTGTCCATAAAGGAATCGTTCAAACGATCTACGGAACATGTAACTAAATAACCGTGATGAAACACGAGTCTCTCTGCCGCTGCTCTACGATGGCAACGGATAATAATCTCATCGCGACATCATAATTAAAGCCGTAATTGTTAGGTTGCAGCAAGCCGCAAGAGAATAAACAGAATAGATTGGCGTGGAGATCGGGAGCGTCAAATCAGTGTTCCGATGAAGTCCACAACAGCGGCAACAACAGAAACATTTACAACAACAAACACTACACAGCAGACTATAAAATTCTCTCTCTAGTTACTAAGATATGCTGCATAATGGATATTATTAAAATACAACGCCCAAGGGACTTTCCAGCTAAAGCTTCCGTGGCTTTTTTATAGTTACATAGCGCGTAGGTAACTAAAACAGTCGCAGAGAATCAAGAAAAACCGCCTCTACAGGGTGTTACAAAAAGGTACGGCCAAACTTTCAGGAAACTCACACACAAAGAAAGGAAATATATTATGGGGACATGTGTCCGGAAACGCTTACTTTCCATGTTAGAGCTCATTTATTACTTCTCTTCAAATCACATTAATCATGAAATGGAAACACACAGCAACAGAACGTGCCAGCGTGACTTCAAACACTTTGTTACAGGAAATGTTCAAAATGTCCTACGTTAGCGAGGATACGTGCATACACCCTCCGTCGCATGGAATCCCTGATACGCTGATGCAGCCCTGGAGAATGGCGTATTGTATCACAGCCGTCCACAATACGAGCACGAAGAGTCTCTACATTTGGTATGGGGGTTGCGTAGACAAGAGCTTTCAAATGCCCCCATAAATGAAAGTGAAGAGGGTTGAGGTCAGGAGAGCGTGGAGGCCATGGAATTGGTCCGCCTCTACCAAGTTATCGGTCACAGACTCTGTTGTTGAGAAGCGTACGAACACTTCGACTGAAATGCGCAGGAGCTCCATCGTGCATGAACCACATGTTGCGTCGTACTTGTAAAGGCACATGTTCAAGCAGCACAGGTAGAGTATTCCGTATGAAATCACGGCGGTGAATCGAGGAAGTACAGTACATACTGACGAAATGGAAATTAAGCGTTTCCGGACACATGTCCGCATTACATCTTTTCTTTATTTGTGTGTGAGAAATGTTTCCTGAAAGTTTGGCCGTACCTTTTTGTAACACCATGCATAATCAACGTACAGTAATTACAACCGAATTGCATCTTATATGATCAACAGCGGTAATAAAACACCATTCCGGCGCCATTTATTCATTTTTGGCCTTCAATAGAGGATAATGTAGCGTTGATAGCGATGAAATTGGTGAGAGGTGTCATTCTGTCTTGTGCTCTGTGTAGCAGAAAAAACTTTGTTTTTTTTCCTTTGTGGAGAAAAGATCTCCATAATTACATAAATTGGGGGTCTCTGTGTAGCAGGAAGACCGGAAGAGTAATTTGCAGGAATCGCGCGCTCCTTACGAGTAACAGCCTCTTGGCAGATTATGCTCCTTCTTTTGAAAAATAAGCCTCTTTCATTCGGGTACGATCGTGCTAAGTCTACCACGTGGCCTCGACGGCTCGACGTAACGGCCGTATACGTGAGGTCACTCCCACCCCAGTCATCAGGACGCCACCATAATGAATCTGCTTCAGTTGCTTCACAACAGGAAGCCGGCTCCCCGCTGCGGTACTGACGAGGCACAACGCAGGCGCCCCGACGCCGCGGCGTCGCCCTGGAACCAGCGGCGACGACGCCTTCTCTTCCGAGTATGGGAAGAGCAGAATTCACCCAAATTCGTTTACTCTTCGCTGAGATTGCGATGCTGCTCGTTGCTTTTCAGATACTGTCAAATCGAGGCCCCAACGGTGAATACAACAGTAACAGCTCTCTGGCTCACATGCATACTTACTTGACACCAGCAAGTCAACCGTAAACTGCCTCGTAACGAGAAGCACTAAAGGATCTCAGTAAAAGTTGACCTGACAGTTTTACGCTTCCCTAAAAGTATTAACTAACACCCAGAGAATACTTTTCTTTCTAGTCATTGTGCGTGGTGGAAAGGCGTTGCATGCTTCATAGTGAGCCGTTGTATGTAGACCATATCTTTGGAAGCCTTCGATGTCACCTTACATTTTACTGTCAGAAAGAAAAATCTTTTGCATTGGTCAATCAATATTTAAATTCAGCCGACCGTTGTGGCCGAGCGGTTCTAGGCGCTTCAGTCTAGAACCACGCTGCTGCTACGGTCGCAGGTTCGAATCCTGCCTCGGGCATGGATGTGTGTGCTGTACTTAGGTTTAAGTAGTTCTAAGCCTAGGGGACTGATGACCTCAGATGTTAAGTCCCATAGTGCTCAGAGCCATTTGAACCATTTGAACTTAAATTCACCCTGAAATCATGCTCGATTTTACGTAACATGTTGGTGAGAAGCAGCACCATTGAGAAAAAGGAAATTGCTTGGAACAGTAATGAGCTCATCGGCAGATCACGTGAAGCCTCGCGTAGCGTGCGACGCAGGGACGCTAAACCGGTGGAAGGGAAAGCAGACCGTCGTCAGTAGAGTCAAAACAGAGCAGAGTGGATAAGGATGTTGCGAGTGGTTTATGTAAGACTGAAAGACCGTGCATCCAGTGGAAGTGCTGTAGCAAATACTCAATAAAAAATTAGTGAACAAGCTTTACTTTACCTAAGTGTTGAACATGATGAAACAAGCTGGTGCAATGGATGTTGATATTGTATGGTAACAGCTGGTATAAAACGAAGGGAACTTATAAGTTGTCACACACAAGGTTGTCTATTTCATTTAATCATTTACCTGCAAATTATCGCCAGTAAAAGATCTACACATTAAGACGGAACTCACCATCATGTTGCAGGTAACACTTAGGATATTATATGGTTGGGTAGCAAAATTACATTTTCAAAGTGTAATATGCGTAACAATGCTTGTTTCAAGAAAAAGACTCGGGAGTTTCAAGGGCCAAGATGAAAGCCCATATCACAGAATCTCTCACTACCATTTCATTGCAGTCAGATTCTATCCTACGAACAGACATGAGAAATAAGCAATAAGGATCCGTTGCACAAATAAATGTTTAAAACTTAACACATAGAAGTTAAAAAATAGCGAAATTCAGTACACGTTATACCATACGTAGGTTTGTAAAGGATACTACAACGACCTTATCCTCAGCCTAAAATAGATCAGCTTTGTGAAATAATAACAGTTATCATTAATTCATACCACTGGGCACTAAATTTATTTAGCTGGTTGATTTCTAATGCCACACTTACGTGTACTCCACATAATTAATAAATCTGAAAACTGTAAGATATTTTGCTAAACTGAATACCTTCCCACAGTTCGTTAATCAATTGTGTGACTATATGAATACCCGGTACTTATAATTAAAGTGCACCTGCTCACATAGGTTCAGTCTGTGTTCCAATTATCGTATGAAACCGAAACTGGTTAGATATTCTAATGTGTTAATGCATAACCTATTTACAGTGCAAAAGACATAGTTGCTATGTCGGGCACCTGGTGCAAATCTGGTGTGGTGAATATAAGTATGACGTATATTAATGTTTCCATATGTAATGGATTAGGAAGAGGACGTGGGCAGAAGAGGTCAAAACATTCCATAAAAACACAATGTTCATTTTATTATTAATAGCCGGTGATGTTAATAACATAGTGTACAGCGACAGTTTACACCTGTTGGCCAGCACTGGAATTTTTTCCAGCGTAGATCAATTCCGCGTTATCTACCACGTTTAGCTGTCTTACGGTAGTTTTACCCACAATGGATATTTGTGAGCAGCTGTACTTTAATTATAACCATCTGGTATGTTACCAAAGTGAAGCTACTAATTTAACATTACAAGCCTCACAGACCATTCATATCTAGCGTGATCAGATGATAACGGGTATTCATTGGACAAATATATTATACTAGAACTGGCATGTGATTACATTTTCACGCAATTTGGGTGCAGATTCCTGAGAAAACAGTACCCAGAACAACCACCTCTGGCCGTAGTAACGGCCTTGTTACGCCTGGGCATCGTGTCAAACAGAGCGTGGATGGCGTGTACAGGTACAGCTGCCCTTGCAGTTTCAACGCAATACCACAGTTCATCAAGAGTAGTGACTCGTGTATTGTGACGAGCCAGTTGCTCGGCCACCATTGACCAGACGTATTCAATTGGTGAGAGATCTGGAGAATGTGCTGGCCAGGCAGCAGTCGAACATTTTCTGTATCCAGAGAGCCCCGTTCAGGACCTGCAACATGCGGTCGTGCATTATCCTGCTTAAATATAGGATATCGCAGGGATCGAATGAAGGGTAGAGCTACGGGTCGTAAAACATCTGAAATGTAACGTCCACTGTTCAAAGTGCCGTCAATGCGGACAAGAGGTGACCGAAACGTGTAACCAATGGCACCCCATACGATCACGCCGGGTGATACGCCAATATGGCGATGACGAATACACGCTCACAATGTGGCTTCACACAGATCTCGCCAAACACGGATGCGACCATCATGATGCTGTAAACAGAACCTGTATTCATCCGAAAGAATGACGTTTTGCCATTCGTGCACCCAGGTTCGTCATTGAGTACACCATCGCAGGCGCTCCTGTCTGTGATGCAGCGTGTAAGAGGTCCATGATTAAAGAATTTGCTGCTAGCGCACTCGAGCTGATGTAATTTCGATGGATTGCTCACGCGCTGCCTGCGATATGTAAGCTAGAAGAGAATCTGAGACCAAAGAGCAGTGTTGACTGCAGTAGGAACTGTGTGGTAGTAGCAGTAAGTTGCTGCTAGTAGTCTGGTGTATCGTGTTGGCTGGGCCGGTCGTGTGCAGCGATGGCGGAGCCTGAGCGTTGTAGTATAAGGTAAAAGCAGCCTCGCGCACATGTAGTATTGTTATATCAAGTCCCATGTAAATGTCTTTAAAAAATCGCTTAATAAGAATCTTTCTCATAAAAAGTAACTTTTGACAATCATTCATTACCTCCCCACAAAATAAAATAATATGAATAATATTCTCATTTAGTGTAACCTCAAAACAGAAAAATTCCTAAACCTCTCAACAGTAAAAAATATAATTATGTCGATCACATTCAGTATAACCTACGAACAGGAAAATTGCGTAACGTATCAATAATAAAATGTGACTAATCTCTCAATAATAAAAAATGTGACTCACTTATAACCTTTCAATAATTGACAGTCAATTTAACCTGGTAAATTTTGGACGTCAGCAGTGCTGCGTCATGGCCCTGATACATCATTCTGAATAAACTGAAAAATCTTACCTTAATTAGGGTGCCGGATAACGCGTATATATCTGTTCCTATAAGAAATTTTTCTGGCGGAGCTAAGTGCAATGCTGGCCGATAGATTTGTCTTATATAAAAGGAAAGAACTGATTTTTATTTTCAATAATCGGGATGACCAAGGATCGGAGAAATTAGTAAATTCTTTAAATTGAAATGAATGATTGTCAAAAGTTACTTTTTATGAGAAAGATTCTTATCAAGCGATTTTTTTAAAAAACATTTACATGGGACTTGATATACCAATACTACATATGCGCGAGGCTGCTTTTTTTACCTTATACTACAACGCTCCGGCTCCGCCATCGCTGCACACGACCAGCCCAGCCAACACGATACACCAGACTACTAGCAGCAACTTACTGCTACTACCACACAGTTCCTACGGCAGTCAACACTGCTCTTTGGCTCAGATTCTCTTACAGCTTACATATCGCAGGCAGCGCGTGAGCAATCCATCGAAATTACATCAGCTCGAGTGCGCTAGCAGCAAATTCTTTAATCATGGACCTCTTACAAGCGCCAATGGTAACCGTAGCCATGGTCTCCGAGCTGATTGTCCATGCTGCTGCTAACGTCGTCGAACTGTTCGTGCAGATGGTTGTTGTCTTGCAAACGTCCCCATCTATTGACTCAGGGATCAAGACGTGGCTGCACGATCCGTTACAGCCATGCGGATAAGATGCCTGTCATCTCGACTCCTAGTGATACGAGGTCGTTGGGATCCAGCAAGGCGCTCCGTATAAGCCTCCTGAACCCATCGATTCCATATTCTGCTAACAGTCATTGGATCTCGACCAAAGCTAGCAGCAATGTCGCGATACGATAAACCGCAATCGCGATAGGCTACAATCCGAGCTTTATCAAAGTCGAAAACGTGATGGTACGCATTTCTCCTCCTTACACAAGGCATCACAACAACGTTTCACCAGGTAACGCCAGTCAACTGCTGTTTCTGTAAGAGAAATCGGTTGGAAACTTTCCTCATGTCAGCACGTTGTAGGTGTAGCTAACGGCGCCAACCTTGTGTGAATGCTCTGAAACGCTAATCATTTGCATATCACAGCATGTTCTTCCTGTCGGTCAAATTTCGCGTCTGTAGCACGTCATCTTCGTGGTGTAGCAATTTTAATAGCTCATAGTGTATTTACAGTGGAAAAAAAATTGTTGCTATGTTGGGCACCTGGTTGAAATCTGGTGTGGTGAATGTAAGAATGACGTATAGAAATGTATCCATATGTAATGGATTAGGAAGAGTACGTAGGCAGAGAAGATCAAAACAGACCAGAAAAACATAATGTTCATTTTATTATTAATCGCTGTAGATGTTAATAAGTTGGTGTACAGCGACAGTTTACACCTGTTGGCCAGCACTGGAATTTTTGTCCAGCGTAAATCGGTTCCGCGTTATCTACCAAGTTTTGCTGTCTTACAGTAGTTTCAGACCACACTGGATCTCTGTGAGTAGCTGTACTTTAATTATAACCATCCGGTATGTTACCAAAGTGAAGCTAATAATTTAACATTACAGGCCCCACAGACCATTCATACCTCTCGTGAATATCAACTACGATAGTGCTCGAAGCTGAACCTAGGTGCTGCAACTGAAACAACCTCCCATCCAATTAAAAAACAAAACAGCGGCAAACAGACTCTTGTCTTCAGTAACATCTAATAGAACTTTCCTCATTATGGGATTTCAGATCACACGGACATTAACGGCACCCATGGCAGTAGTGAGTCCTCATCAGAAAAAAACGCAATTTGCTACTCCACTACTGGCCATTAAAATTGCTACACAAAGAAGAAATGCAGATGATAATCGGGTATTCATTGGAAAAATATATTATACTAGAACTGACATGTGATTACATTTTTACGCAATTCGGGAGCATAGATCCAGAGAAATCAGTACCCAGAACAACCATCTCTGGCCGTAATAACGGCCTTGATACGCCTGGGCATTGAGTCAAACAGAGCTTGGATGGCGTGTACAGTTGCATCTACCCATGCAGCATCAACACGGTACCACAGTTCATCAAGATTAGTGACTGCCGTACTGTGACGAGCCAGTTGCTCGGTCACCATTGACCAGACGTTTTCAATTGGTGAGAGATCTGGAGAATGCGCTGGCCAGGGCAACAATCGATCATTTCCTGTATCCAGAAAGTCCCGTACAGGACCTGGAACATGCGGTCGTGCATTATCCTGCTGAAATATAGGGTTTCGCAGGGATCGAATGAAGGGTAGAGCCACGGGTCGTAACACATCTGAAATGTAACGTCCACTTTTCAGAGTGCCGTCAGTGCGAACAAGAGGTGATCGAGACGTATAACCAATGGCACCCCATACCATCCCGCCGGCTATTACGCCAGTATGACGATGACGAATACACGCTTCCAATGTGCGTTCACCGCGATGTCGCCAAACACAGATGCGACCATCATGATGCTGTAAACAAAACCTGGATTCATCCGAAAAAATGACTTTTTGCCATTCGTGCGCCCAGGGTCGTCGTTGAGTACACCATCGCAGGTGCTCCTGTCTGTGATGCAGCGCTCCTGTCTGCCAGATAGTGCTTCTTGCAGGCGTTATTACAAGGAGCAGTCAAATGAAAAGGAGACAAATGGAAAAAAAGAAGTAAATTGTTTGTTACTTTAAAAGTAACTGCCATAACTGTTAATACATTTATGCCACTGTGCGACAAGACCGACAATGCCTTCATGGAAATATGTTTGCGGTTACCTACGGATCCATGATTGTACCCAGGCGTGCACGTCGTCGTCCGATGCAAATCGACGGCTACGAATGTCTTTCTTCAGGACTGCAAAGATATGAAAATAGCATGGGGAGAGATCAGAATTGCGTAAACGATGTGTAAAGGCCTCCCAACGAAACATCTGCAGCCTAGTCAAAACAATCTTGGCAACATGTGGGCCCGCCCAAAATTTCGAGCAGGCTGCAGAAGTTTCGCTGGGAAACCCTTACACATCTTCAAAGCAGTCCTAATATCTCCCACCAAATTCCCATATCTTTGCAGTCCTGAAGCAATACATTCGTGGGCGTCGATTTGCTTCTGACGAAGAGGTGCTCGCCGTGGTTCAATTGCGGTTCTGTATGCAACCGCAAACATATTTCCGTGGAGACAACGAGCGCTGTGTCTGGCAGTGGGATAATGTGTTTACAGCTATAGCGATTCCTCTAGAAATAATACACAGTTTACGTACTTCTTTTCCATCCGTCTCGCTGTCATTTCAGTGCTCATTATAATAACATGAGCCATTAAGTGTAGCTGCCACGAGCGTGACTGTTTTACGAAACGGTGTGACTAGGGCTATCTCTATGCACTACATACAGTATGCAAAGTCACGCCACCGTTAAGTCGATCACAGTGAGGCGGGTGTGTAGCCAACTATAATGTGGACACTTGTTAAGAAATGTCCAATTTCGTTATTTTAACCTGTCAAGCATTCAACAATTGCACACACTGATTGCCTAAGGATTATTTCATCATTTAGACGTTTCGGTTCTCTGAGGACGCTTATTTCTGTAAAGGCTATTTTAATCTGCTCTCACTAGATAAAGGTTGGGTTCATACTGCGCAATAGTAACACTAACCTCTCTCAGTTTACGTCCACTGAGAAACTAGTGGTCTGCCCTTCAGCAGTCTGCATATTCCTTTAGAGAGAGGAAGCACACACAATTAATTGACCACAGTTACTCAGATCTCAGAAAAATCTCCCAGGGACGGAGAGCCCATCCGTCTTCTGTCGTAAAAATTTCAGAAGAGGCGGGAAAGAGGTCCATTAATTTGTAGGGGCAGACCGCTACAACCTTTTACTCCTGACAACCCGACAACTACGCGGTTCTGCAGTGCATCTTCCTCTCATGGAGTCTCATCACGCCTTAAACAATAATTTAAAAAACATTATTTCGAAGCGCTCCCTGCAAACTATACATTTTTACGATTTTTTACTAAATATCCACAGGTGAACAGTAAATTCAAGCTAATTACTAATATACAAATTTAGGAAATGAGGACACGTCTCCCTTTGACCTATTATTAAGTGAAAAATCATGTGCCAGAATCGGTAATTTTCCCGTATAAATACAAGAGGAATTGGAAAATAGTGTTCGGCTGCATAGTACACAACATACGCATCGACGTGTGCTGCACGCCAATATTTATCATTGGTCAGTATGCATCTGATATCCAAACAATAAATATCACTACAATTTTATGTGAAAAAAAAATTTGAAATAATTACTGCCATCGCATGACTCACCGTTAGTGAAGTGTGGTTAATGAATCGTTTTGTGTGGGTGAAAAAATAAAGGACTATAAGTTTGTCTAGCTTATGTTCATAGTGTTTTGACTGACCATGGTGGGAAACAATGGTGTCGCGTCGTTCGAGACAGTGATCTAGCAAAGACGGACTGCATTTTGTTGCCACATATGAAACTTC
The DNA here is from genome assembly GCF_023897955.1 of Schistocerca gregaria. Taxonomy (NCBI): domain Eukaryota; kingdom Metazoa; phylum Arthropoda; class Insecta; order Orthoptera; family Acrididae; genus Schistocerca; species Schistocerca gregaria. The sequence continues at coordinate 454,339,597 of NC_064926.1, read as the reverse complement.
TGTAAGAAGTGGGCGAAACTCTTTGCACTGAAAAAGGTTCATTTTATGGAAAGAGGATCAAAACTCATTTCATTGGTGTCCAGAACATTTTGGAACGAACATGTTGGCGTTCTGAATTCGCTATACTGTTGCTGAGCGATAACATTCATACGTACACCTAGTACCACGAAAATTTCAGAGATTTTTAAAATTAACAAATAGTGATTTCATATCCTGAACAACCCTGATTACTCTCCTAGTTAATATCGCGTCTCGAACAAGGAAAAGTTACTAACGCCACAGCGTTTCTCATACGCCGATAAACCATCAGAGATATAAACTTTTAAGCTCACGTTCTGATCAAAAGTGGCGTGGGATGTGAGGTCATCCGTTTCTTGGTACACGAGTTCCTGCGTACAGAAGTAAGACGGCGACGGGATCAGGCTGAGATTTTGCAGATCTCTGTGGGTCGAGAGAATACAGAATTATTCTGATATTAGGCTAAGGAGGTAGAAATGGTGATGATATCGGAATGCGACTCTAGGAAGGCTAACTGATGTCCTTTTATTGCTTCTTCACTTGTTTGGAATGAACATGCAGAAGAGCACAGTCACTACTTTCTAAAACGTAGTTGAGGTTTACTAGATAGTCCAACCATTTACCAGAACAACAACCACCCTGGCCTACAACTTCGCTAAGATTCGGGTGTACAGCCAAACTATTACTTCTTCCTACGTATATCTGGCGAAAAGACCTTTAAGATAAAATTACAGAGACTTGAGCCCACACAGTGGCTTACCAGCAATAGTTCTTTCCGCGAACCATTCGTGACAGGAACAGGAAAAACGGGAGTGACACTGATAAGCAAAATACTGTCCGCCACTCACCATAAGGTGGCTTCCGGAGCGAAGACGTAGATGTAATGAAGTAATCTCCTGGCGATTGTACGACAGGCTGTCATAATGAAAAGTAGCAGGAAGCCGTCCATGATGTTGTTTTGTACTATGACAACATCCCGGCTCATTCAGCATAAGACAATCACATATGCCGCTTCTGTGGGATATCAAACTGTGACTCGCTCGTTCCCATTGGTTGCTTTCTCTAGCCGCGACTGAAAAACCATTACACGGAAGGCATTCGCAGAACGTCTACGAGACGATTTTCAAGGTACAACATTTCCGGAACAGCAACCAAGGCCTCCACCAAGTCTTCTATTGTCGAGAAAAATGTGTGACACTGAAGAGTAAGTATCTATAGATGATCGGAAACCATCTCCAAGTTTCATTGTTGCTGTTTGGTTTTTTCCTTATGAGAATTAAAACGTTACTACTACCCCTGGTAAGTGGGTTACAATATGGAAAACAAACGATTTACTGGAACATATTTCATCACGCGTTGCGAGGCTACATGAATCTCCTGGGCCGTGCCAGCCACATCGTTTGACACAGGACACCATCCGGTCGGGCCTGGAGGCATACAGGTATTGGATGGTGGTTCGCGGCGTGGCCACCTGCATTTGCCGTAATTGGATGTCCAGATGATAGGTCGCTGCGGTGGCGTCCCACGCAGTCCCGCACATGTTCTGGTTGCTAGGGTCTGATTAATCACATGCCACTGTAAGCTACCTGATGATTGCCGAGTTCACGAACACTGTCTGAAGGATAAATATTTTAGAGTGAGTATTTGTCAAAAAATGTTAATTTATCAAGTATACAGTAACACGGGAGCGATATAAATCCGAAATTTTGATGCTGTTTATCCACTTCCTGCATCTGTTTTCTTCTTTTAGCGTTGATGTAATGACTATTAATGGACTTTTGTCAAATTAAATTAGGTGGTGCTGAGAGAATTTGATTAGTAAATTAGACATGAAACGTAACTGAAGAGTCTTGCGGTTTCGGCAGCAAAAATTGCTGACGATGGCCGAGGTAGAGGTGAAGTAAAATTTAGAATATCAAGAAAAGCATTCCTGAAAAAGAGATGAGTAATAATATTGAATATAAATTCAATTATTAGAAAGTCTTTTCTGAAAGTATTTGTCTTAAGTACAGCCTTATGCGGAAGTAAAACGTGGATGAGAACTTCAAACAAGAAGAGAATAGGTTTTAAAATGCGTTGTTACAGAAGAAATATGAACATTAGGTGATGAGCAGATCATTATAACCAATGAAGACGTTCTAGATCACATTGTGGAGATAAGGAAGTGGCTTCGAGGAGTGGACCAGTTGATTACACAGCGAAATGTTTTGGGTAAAGACTGTAGAGGAAAACCAAGGCTCGATTACCGTAAGCAGTCTCAAATGTATGTAGGTTGCACTTGTTATGTAGAGATGAAAATACATGCATAATATAGACTCGCCTGGAGAGCTCTATCAAACGAGTTTTCAGACTGAAAACTAAAATAATATAATTATTGTAATATAATTCAACTCATGTCCTCTTCTTCATCTTCTTTCCGTTTTACCCATTTACTGGCCACTTTAATTCAGGTCAACTTCGTTTCCGTCGGTCTTTGTCCGTGACCATTATTCTTTTGTTCTCAGACTCCGGACTTTCCTTCCCTATTATCCTATGAGATTTTTGTCCTGTGTCTAACTCCGACCTGAAAATATGATATTTTGAATTTTTTTATATTTGAAAGTCACATTTTGTAAATCTTTGTAGTAGTATTTCTACTTTTTTTGCTGATCCCTTTGTACCTCATGGATCCACCGTACTCTTGCTCAGAAGAAACTGAACTTCTGACGTGTCAGCCTCCCATGGAACGTTCTAATGATGGTCCTCCTCTTCCTGATGGCGTCCGTGGTTCTCTCAGTTTCGGTTCGCTCGTCTTCTGTTTTCTGATACGACGGTGGGTTTTGATTTTACTAGTGCATCCGTTCTCTAAATGGACCACGTAACAAGGGCCAACAAATAACTAAAATGAGAAACCAGAAGAAACACTATTGGCCATTAAAATTGCTACACCAAGAAGAAATGGAGATGGTGAACGGGTATTCATTGAACAAATATATTATACTAGAACTGACATGTGATATTATTTTCACGCAATGTGGGTGCATACATCCCGAGAAATCAGTACCCAGAACAACCACCTCTGGCCGCTAACGGCCATGTTACGCCTGGGCATTGTGTCAAACAGAGCTTGGATGGCGTGTACAGGTACAGCTGCCCGTGTAGTTTAAACGCAATACCACAGTTCATCAAGAGTAGTGACTGGCCTATTGTGACGAGCCAGTTGCTCGGCCACCATTGACCAGACGTTTTCAATTGGTGAGAGATCTGGAGAACGTGCTGGCCAGGGCAGCAGTAGAACATTTTCTGTATCCAGAAAGGCTCGTACAGAACCTACAACATGCGGTCGTGCATTATCCTGCTGGAATGTAGAGTTTCGCAGGGATCGAATGAAGGGTAGAGTCACGGGACGAAACACGTCTGAAATGTAACGTTCACTGTTCAAAGTGCCGTCAATGCCAACAAGAGATGACCGGGAGGTGTAACCAATGGCACCCCATACGATCACGCCGGGTGATACGGTAGTATGGCAATGGACGAATACACGCTTCCAATGTGCATTCACCGGGATGTCGCCCAACTCGGATGCGACCATCATGATGTTGTAAACAGAAACCGGATTAATCCGAAAAAATGACGTTTTCCCATTCGTGCACCCAGGTTCGTCGTTTAGTACACCATCGCAGGCGCTCCTATCTGTGATGCAGCGTCAAGGGTAACCGCAGCCATGGTCTCCGAGCTGATAGTCCATGCTGCTGCAAACGTCGTCGAACTGTTAGTGCAGATGGTTATTGTCTTGCAAACGTTCCCATCTGTTGACTCAGGGATCAAGACGTGGCTGCACGATCCGTTACAGCCATGCGGATAAGATGCCTGTCATCTCGACTCCTAGTGATACGAGGTCGTTGGGATCCAGCAAGGCGCTCCGTATTAGCCTCCTGAACCCATCGATTCCATATTCTGCTAACAGTCATTGGATCTCGACCAAAGCTAGCAGCAATATCGCGATACGATAAACCGCAATCGCGATAGGCTTCAATCCGACCTTTATCAAAGTCGGAAACGTGATGGTACGCATTTCTCCTCCTCACACGAAGCATGACAACAATGTTTCACCAGGCAACGCCGGTCAACTGCTGTCTGTGTATGAGAAATCGGTCAGAAACTTTCCTAGTCTCAGCACGTTGTAGGTGTAGCCACCGGCGCCAACCTTGTGTAAATGCTCTGAAACGCTAATCATTTGCATATCACAGCATCTTCTTCCTGTTGGTTACATTTCGCCTCTGTAGCACGTCATCTTCGTGGTGTAGCAATTTTAATGGCCAGTAGAGCATTTATCTGATGATTCTCAGACTCGATATTCCTTACTTCTACACCATTCTTCTAACAAATTAAATAATTATAATAATATCAAAATTTTATATTGCGTAGTTCCACAACTCTGTGACAGACGCAACAAACCACTGAAGAGTGCTTGGATTGACCTTGAACCTCGATAGAAGAGTAGAGTAAATCTTTTTCACTCCTTCTAATTAGTCGCTGTTGCTAGGTACCTAATGCGCTTGCTTCCTCGAATCCCATTCTACGAGATCCCAATATCCTCCTTTATATTGAAAGTCCGTTATTTATATAATACTGCTGAGTCAATTAGTTATTGCTTTCTGGCAGCAGTGTCGGCTTTGTGGTGTGTTAAGAGCAATCTCTCTGCTTCTCTTTGCTTTCTGTAATTAACAGACTACATTCGTCAGGGTAAACTTCTAACTGCGCGATTGTCTCTTGCATTCGACGAAACGTTAATTGTGTCGTTATATGCTGGTGGCTTTGCTTTTACTCGACGACATGCGGGCATACTGTATGCGCAGGGACAGAAATCAAACATTTCCAGCCGTAAGGTTTTGTTCTCTCGCCCCCGCACGAAAGGCTGCAAGACAGCGAGGAACGACATTTCACAAAGAGAACAGAAGGGGCACCATGTAGCCTGTGGGCACAAAACTAGAACGACTTGACCGTCTCTAATGGCATGGTTGTCGATAGGACGTTAAACAGTAATTTTCTTCAACAACGGTCTGCTTTCTGACAAACAGCTGTCACACACGAGCGGGAAATTCTCGTCTCTAATTATTAAATGAAACTTCTGTACGATTAAAATATTCCATCAGCATACATAGGACATTTATCGCTACACTGAATCATTCAACTCTATGTTTCTTTACTTCAAAAAAGCAGTATCACGCTAACACTTATCAAAGACAATACACTATTGACCATTAAAATTGCTACACCAAGTACAAATGCAGATGCTTAACGGGTATTCATCTGATTACATTTTCACGCAATTTGGGTGCATAGATCCTGAGAGATCAGTACCCAGAACAACCACATCTCGCCGTAATAACAGCCTTGATACGCCTGGGCATTGAGTCAAACAGAGCTTACATGGCGTGTACAGGTACAGCTGCCCGTGCAGTTTAAACGCAATACCACAGTTCATCAAGAGTAGTGACTGGCCTATTGTGACGAGCCAGTTGCTCGGCCACCATTGACCAGACGTTTTCAATTGGTGAGAGATCTGGAGAACGTGCTGGCCAGGGCAGCAGTAGAACATTTTCTGTATCCAGAAAGGCCCGTACAGAACCTACAACATGCGGTCGTGCATTATCCTGCTGGAATGTAGGGTTTGGCAGGGATCGAATGAAGGGTAGAGCCACGGGTCGTAACACATCTGAAATGTAACGTCCACTGTTCAAAGTGCCGTCAATGTAAACAAGAGTTAACCGAGACGTGTAACCGATGGCACCCCATACGATCACGCCGGGTGATGCGCAAGTATGGCGAAGACGAATACACTTTCCAATGCTCATTCATCGCGATGTCGCCAAACACGTATGCGACCATCATGATGCTGTAAACAGAACCTGGATTCAACCGAAAAAATGAGGTTTCGCCATTCGCTCACCCTTGTTCGTCGTTGAGTACACCATCACAAACTCTCCTGTCTATGACGCATCGTCAACGGTAACCGCAGCCATGGTCTCCGAGCTGATAGTCCATGCTGCTGCAAACGTCGTCGAACTGTTAGTGCAGATGCTTGTTGTCTTGCAAACGTCCCCATCTGTTGACACAGGGATCGAGACGTGGCTTCACGATCCGTTACAGCCATGCGAATAAGATGCCTGTCATCTCGACTCCTAGTGATACGAAGCCGTTGGGATCCAGCACGGCGTTCCGTATTACCCTCCTGAACCCACAGATTCCATATTCTGCTATCAATCATTGGATCTCGACTAACACGGGCGGCAATGTCTCGATACGGTAAACCGCAATCGCGATAGGCTACAATCCGACCTTTATCAAAGTCGGAAACGTGATGATACGCATTTCTCCTCCTTACACGAGGCATGAGAACAACGTTTCACTAGGCAACACCGGTCAACTGCTGTTTGTGTATGAGAAATCGTTTGGAAACTTTCCTTACGTCAGCACGTTGTAGGTATCGCCACCGGCGCCAACCTTGTGTGAATGCTCTGAAAAGCTAATCATTTGCATATCACAGCATCTTCTTCCTGACTGTTAAATTTCGCGTCTGTACAAAAAAAAAAAAAATGGTTCAAGTGGCTCTGAGCACTATGGGACTCAACTTCTGAGGTCATTAGTCCCCTAGAACTTAGAACTAGTTAAACCTAATTAACCTAACGACCACTTTGGCTGGCTTGCGTCTGTACCACGTCATCTTTGTGGTGTAGCAATTTTAATGGCCAGCAGTGTACTATCATATGGAGTATCAAACGAATTTTGTCGACAGATTAAGCATTTCTTGGTAGGAGGACACAGCGCGATATCTTCGTTGAAAAGAAATCGTCAGATGTAGAAATACATTCTGTCCTACCACAGGGAGGTTGGTTTGGACTCATTCTGTGCAGGTTGTACGCAGTGTTTTCCAAGAGGAATGGTCAATATTCAGGGATATGACAGAAACTCTCATTTGAAGCAAAAATCCTTATATGGGAGTAGGCCTTATTTTGAATGGTTTCCGAGACGGAACACAATGGTCATTTGTTTTCCAGCTATTGGCTTGCTAGGTGGTAGCATTTAAATCGGCCTCAGTCCGGTAGTATACGTCGGACCCGCGTGTCGCCACTATCAGTGATTGCAGACCGAGTGCCGCCACACGGCAGGTCTAGAGAGGCTTCCTAGCACTCGCCCCAGTTGTACAGCCGACTTTGCTAGCGATGGTTTACTGACTAAATACGCTCTCATTTGCCGAGACGATAGTTAGCATAGCCTTCAGCTACGTTATTTGCTACGACCTAGCAAGGCGCCATTATCAGTTACTATTGATATTATGAATCACGTACCGTCAAGAGCGACGTTCGTCATTAATGGATTAAAGTTAAGTATTCCACCAGCTACGTCCGTTGTTTCTAAATTCTAATTTCCTCGTCCTGTTCCATACCTCACGCCAGCCTAAGTGAGCTAAATCGCGTGCCTTTCGGCCTCCTCTAGTAACACGGTGTTGGCTCTCCTGCCAACCACAACATTATAATTATAGACTTTGCGTGGAAGACTAGACTGTAGTATGAAGCAGTTCCTAATCAGTGACGAACACCAAGACAGCAGTGGCCCGTCAACTGGTGGAAGGGAGGGAGATACTCCGCCGACCTGGTGGCAAAGCGGTTCTAGGCGCTTCAATTCGAATCCTGCCTCGGGCATGGATGTGTGTGCTGTTCTTCGGTTAGGTTTAATTAGTTCTAAGTTCTGGGGGACGGATGGCCTCAGCTGTTAAGTCCCATAGTGCTCAGAGCCATTTGGCGATACTCCAAAGGCGGAAACGGGGAAGTATGATGACAACTACTTAATGCTAGGCTTGACAAAAACTACAGTTAGGGTGAGAAACTTCCGCTGTGTGTGGTTTGTTTAACGATTTTAGGTGCGGATAGCATGAAACCTAGCAAATTGAAGAGACATCTTGAAACAAAACATCCTGAATAAACGGGGAAACCAAAAGATTTTTTTGTCATGTTTTACTATCGACCGAGAAGAACTACACTAGAACGACGAATATGACGTCTAAGGCCCTTTTAGCGTCTTACCAGGTTTCTCATAGAATTGCTTAATGCAAGAAACCACACACGATTTCAGGAACTCTGATTTCACCAGCAGCGATTGACATAGTATTAACAATGTTTGGCGACTCATTTTCTTAACAGTTGAAAAGTATTCCCGTCTCTAATAACACAGTGTGTAGAAGAATTTTAGACATTTCTGACGATTTGCTCGAGCAGTTAATCGATAAATTGCGCAACAACTATTTTGCATTTCAAGTGGACGAAACAACTGACATACATAAAGATGCTCATCTGATTGCTTATGTTCGTTTCGTTGGTGGAATTTCTTTTCTGTGAGCCGATACTGAAAACAGCTACAGCTGAAAACCTTTTTGACATTATCATTACTTTATTTAATCAAAATGGTATATCATGGAATAAGTGCATTGGAGTGTGCGCAGACGGAGCTCGCTCAGTGTCTGGAATTCATGGTGGACTGTAAGAGGAAGTTAAATCTATAGCTCCTGATGCTGAATAGACTCACTGCTTCATACATTGAGAGGCTCTGGCCGCTAAAGAACTTAGTCCACCCCTTCATCAAGTTCTGCAAATGGTTATACAAACAGTTCATATTATTAAGGCGAAATCTATAAATTCGAGGTTTTTTTAAGTGCTATGTGAGGAGTTGGGTGCTGAACACACTCAGTTCCTCTTTTTTTTAGTGATGCTCATGGCTTTCAAGGGGTAAGGTATTGTAAAGAATGTTTGAACAAGGAATGAGGTATTCTGTTTTTTAAAGGAGAGAAGTCATTCTTTGGCAGACTGTGTCAACAACGGAGATTTTCTATTTAAAATGGCTTGCCCCCCTGATATTTTTGAGAAACTTAATATTCTTAACACTTCACTCCAAAGTAATCAGGCAACTGCACTATCTTTGAATGAAAAGGTGAAGGCGCTCATTAAGAACTTAGAGCTGTGGTAAAACCGAATGGAGAGTGGCATACTAGATATGTTCCCTGCTGTAGTGTCACTGTTCGGTACTTCCAACGGCGATAAAAGTTTTCTTTCTTCGTCGTCTTGCAACATTAAAAGTTCACTTCGAGAAATACTTTAGTAAAGATTTTGCTAGATTATATTCGATTAAATATTCATTCATAAACGCTCCTGGATCATCATTTCTAAGCACACAATAGTAAGGACGACTTATTGAGATCACTTGTGATATTTCACTGAAGAGTAAATTTAATGAAGTGCTTTTGTTGGCGTTTTCGATACATATTAGCAAGGACTTTCCAACGCTAAACCAAAATGCAATGAAGATCCTGATTTCTTTTGCAACAACATACTTGTGTGAGACTGTATTTTCAGCTTTGTCAGCTACGAAGTCGAACTACCGTTCAGAGCTAAATGTAAACAAATAACTTCGAGTGGCTGTTTCTAATATTTATCCACGTCTTGACAAACGTTGTTCTAAAAAGCAAGCTCTTCCATCACACTGAACTTTTTAATTTAAATTTTTATTGCTCTTGTAATTCTTGTTTGCCGAATTGTAAATAATGTTCATTTAATAATTTTTGAATAAATGAGGACGTGATGAAGGTAAACCATTTGTTCCGTATTTTCGTCATAATAAGTCATGTTATTTTTAGTTTCTGCTTCGTAAAATCCTTTTAAATTGAGGTTGGTAAATATAATAAGGAAAAATATAAAATATGACTGTTTTATTAATAATAATAGGCTGCGGGGTTTGGTACCTAGTGAAGGAGGGCCCCAGGAGAAAGGTTTGAGAACCACTGTTCTAGCCCAACATATCTCGTTTCTTGTAGTCTCTTAGTTCGGGAAATATTTTGCCATTAAACTAACCTGTTGCACGCATAGTTGTCCATGAGTGAAGTAGTGAGTGGGATTGAGAGTGTATCAAAGAGAGGCATCAGTTAGCTGTGTTGGAGCACACACTGGCTAGAGTGCCACACATCTAGACTAATAAAGAATATGCAAGAATGGTGTATGTTTAGGGTTTCTGCAATGGTGGTGTTCCTGCTGCTGCAAAGGATACCATCGACACTTCCCGGCACATCGAATTCCTGATCGTACACTGCATACCAGTTTTCATGGTCAGATGTTCAAATGTGTGTAAAATCTTATGGGACTTAACTGCTAAGGTCATCAATTCCTAAGATTACACAGTACTTAACCCAAATTATCCTAAGGACAAACGCACGCACCCATGCCCGAGGGACGACTCGAACCTCCACCGGGACCAGCCTCACAGTCCATGACTGCAGCACCTGAGACCGCTCGGCAAATCCCGAGAGGCCCCGTTTTCATCATATTGCATGAAACAAGTGTACTTCTATGGTGCCGTTTTTGTTCTGAGAATATAACTCAGTAACATATGCAGTGACAGCAACGCACTGCGCAAATGGTGCACCGTAACCCTACTACCAGCACACGGCGACTTTCTGCGTATTGAATCTCGGAAACGATTCCAAATAGGACATATGTTCATACGAAGTTTCTTGCTTCTAATGACCATACTTGTCTTATCCCTGAGTTTTGACCATTCCTGCTGGAGCACGTTGTAAAGGACATGGCAGACGATGTTAATAGTAACCTCAGGTATCTCACAGATGACGCTGCAAAAATATACCTCAGCCTTTGGTAAGATTTATGTGCAATAACTAGTTGCAGCCCAAAGCGACGCCAAGGGAATCCACAACACCGTGTTCCAGTTACCGACCTGAAACCACGCAGCTGATGACACAGACGACTCTCAGAAGCGCCACACGTCAGCGTGTGGTTAATCTCATACCGAGTCGTCGACGCAACATCGCGTCAACCGGCACTTCATTCCTGCGCCACCCGACAGCCAAACAAACAGTCGCCGAGCCGTTGTTTTTGCACGCTTATCGAGCCACCTCGCAGAGGTTCAGCTGAGCGACCGTAACCAGCGGCGCCGAACAGATCCATCATCGGCTTGACACCCGTCTGCATCAGCCCTCTCCTCGTATGCCTAAGCCCTCAGTATGGGGCGCCCTGCCTCTAAGTTGCACACTCGCTTACAATCCTGAACACCTGGAAAGAATTTCAAAATTACTCCACTATTTCCAGAAAAGAGTGTAATGGGGTTTCTGACGATTCTCGTAGAAATTTTTGAATCGAAATTGAAAAATTCAAAATGGCGGATCCAATGTGACGAAAACAATCTGTAAAAAAAATAGTGAACTGGACAAAATACTGTTTGCATGCTAAACTCTATTACAAAATTGTCCCTATTACTGTCTTTATTACAGAAGGTATATATTAGTAACAAAAACTGGATCTTTTTTAAGTCTACTTAATCTTCACGTGAGGCAATATTGACCTTACGACTTATTTTAGAAGAAAGACTAAGAAAAGGCAAACCTATATTTCTAGCATTTGTAGACTTAGAGAAAGCTTTTGACAATGTTGACTGGAATACTCTCTTTCAAATTCTAAAGGTAGCAGGGGTAAAATACAGGGAGCGAAAGGCTATTTACAATTTGCACAGAAACCAGATGGCAGTTATAAGAGTGGAAGAGCATGAAAGGGAAGCAGTGGTTGGGAAAGGGAGTGAGACACGGTTGTAGCCTCTCCCCGATGTTATTCAATCTGTATGTTGAGCAAGCAGTAAAGTAAACAAAAGAAAAATTCGGAGTAGGTATTAAAATCCATGGAGAAGAAATAAACACTTTGAGGTTCGCCGACGACATTTTAATTCTGTCAGAGACAGCAAAGGACATGGAAGAGCAGCTGAATGGAATGGACAGTGTCTTGAAAGGAGGATATAACATGAACATCAGCAAAAGCAAAACGAGGATAATAGAATGTAGTCGAATTAAGTCGGGTGATGCTGAGGGAATTAGATTATGAAATGAGACACTTAAAGTAGTAAAGAAGTTTTGCTATTTGGAGAGCAAAATAACTGATGATGGCCGAAGTAGAGAGGACATAAAATGTAGACTGACAATGAAAACGTAAGCGTTTCTGAAGAAGAGAAATTTGTTAACACACAGTACAGAGTTAAGTGTCAGGAAGTCGTTTCTGAAAGTATTTGTATGGAGTGTAGCCATGTAGGGAAGTGAAACATGGACGATAAATAGTTTGGATAAGAAGAGAGTAGAAGCTTTCGAAATGTGGTGCTACAGAAGAATGCTGAAGATTAGATGGGTAGATCACATAACTAATGAGGAGGTACTGAATAGAATTGGGGAGAAGAGACGTTTGTGGAACAACTTGACTAGAAGAAGGGATCAGTTGGTAGGACCAGTTCTGAGGCATCAATTTAGTATTGGAGGGCAGCGTGGAGGGTAAAAATCGTAGAGGGAGACCAAGAGATGAATACACTAAGCAGATTCAGAAGGACATAGGTTGCAGTAGGTATTGGGAGATGAAGAAGCTTGCACAGGATAGAGTAGCATGGAGAGCGGCATCAAACCAGTCTCAGGAGTGAAGACCACAACAACATAATCTTCTTCCTGTTGCGCTTCTTGTTGTTCATCTTGACGCCTTCCTTCACCTTCTTCCTCACCTACGTTTGTATCCTCTTCATCATCCGTACCATCCGATTCCTAGTAATCCTCTGCAGCAGGGACCAAGAGGACAACAACTTCCGACGACAATGTTTTCACTTCCATCGGAGATTGTTTCCGCAAAGAAGAAAATATGTAGAAATAGTATGTTGCCATAAGTCTCTGGAGCCGCGTGGAGTGGCCGCACGGTTTGAGGCTCCATGTCACGAATTGTGAGGCCCCTCCCGCAGGAGGTTCGACTTCTCCCTCGAGCACGGGTGTGTGTGTGTTGTCCTTAGCATAAGTTAGTTTAAGTAGTGAGTAAAACTATGGGCCGATGACCTTACCAGTCTGCTCTCTTAGGATTTCAAACACATTTCAACATTTGAAGTCTCTGGAAAACATCTTCCATATTTTTCACGAGAGAAGGCTTTCGGTCAAAGCTTAGGGCATAGTGTCTTATTATTTGTTGATTCCTGTGCATCCTGCGAGAGGTGGTCTGTCGGTGAAAGTGTTGAAACATTTATGTCCGGTCCGTGGATTAATAGTCTATGGACTCCTGTTGGCATATTGTACCAAGCCCAGTCTTTGGCATAATACCAGGCTCTTACAGTGTCGTAGCCTCGAAACTTTTCGCTGTCAGTTTCTATTCTTTCAGTGTAAATAATGGCATTTTGCAACTAACGCTTAAAAAAGTTGCTAAAAGTCGGAGTTGTGGCTAGTAGCTGAATTTGAAGGCTGATTCGCTAAGATAATGCTACATACTTAAAGAGGGAATGAAAAAGAAGGGGAAATGTGGTGGAATCTAAAATTTGCTTCCTTTATTTTGCCCGTGTTTTGCAATTTTCTTCCTTGCATTCCAGCAACAAGTTAACTAACAAAAATCAATCGTTAATTAATAATTCAATAATGAAATAAGTTTTCACAGCTGCCGAGTGGTCTGAGGCGTGGCAGTCATAGACTGTGCGGCTGGTCCTGGCTAGGTTCGAGTCCTCCCTCGGGCATGGGTGTGTGTGTTTGTCCTTAGGATAATTTAGGTTAAGTAGTGTGTAAGCTTAGATACTGATGACCTTAGCAGTTAAGTCCCATAAGATTTCAGAAACATTTGAACACACATTTGAACATTAAGTTTTCACAACTAAATACAAATCTTTTTTAATAGCCCCTGTTTATAAAAATTTCGGTCTAATTTCGCTGAACGAAAATATTTCATCCGACAGACGCTGTACTTTTCCAGTCCGCATTGCTCGGTGCGAGACTCAGAAATGAGTGCCGCATTGGACCTGAAACTGAGCCTTCGGAAGAAACAGCTGGCCGCTTCTAAGACCAGTACTTAATAGTCCCAACAATTAAAGGGAACTTCTTAATTCCGAAGACGTTTTTTATTTATGGTCAATTTTTCCGGCGTCTGGCCCATAATCGCCGCACCGCACTGCAGGTTTCGCCGGCCAGCGCCGTTCGCCGCTCACGGACCGTGACCACTACTTGCCGTTTCAGCAGTCACTCCATCAACGTGCGTGCTTGCGTTTAGGGTTTGGAAAAATGGACCGTTTAAAACCGATACAGCATCTGAATAATCGGTATTGTTGGTATCACAATATTTGTCGGTGTTGTTGGACTTAGTTATAACAGTTTCTTTTTTCATTTGTTACTGATGTGTTGTTGTGGTCTTTAGTCCGAAGACTGGTTTGATGCTGCTCTCCATGCTACTCGATCCCGTGCAAGTGTCTTCATATCCGAATAACTACTTCAACTTACATCCTTCTGAATCTGCTTACTGTATTAGTATCGTGGTCGCGTTTTACTCCCCACGCTTCACTCTAACTGTTAATTCGTTGATTATCTCAGACTGTGTCCTATCAACCGATCCCTTCTTTCAGTCAGGTTGTGCTAAAAATTTTTGTGACTCCCCAAGTCTATTCAGTATGTCCTCCTTACTTTCAATATCTAACCATCTAATCTTCAGCGAACTTCTGTAGCACTAAATTTCAAAAGCCTCTATTCTCTTACTGTCTAATCTGTTTATCTCCTGTTTTTCACTTCGGTATATGACTACACCCCAGACAAATACCTTCACAAAAAACTTCCTAATATTTAAACCTATACTCGATGTTAACAAATTTCTCCTCTTCAGTGACGCTTCTCTTGCCATTGCCAGTCTTCTTTTTATACCCTCTCTACTTCGGCCAACATCAGTTTTTTCACCGCTCGAATACAAAAACACATCTACTAGTTTTAGTGTATTGTTTTCTTATCTAATTCCCTCAGTATCGCCTGATTTAATTCTAATACATTCCATTACACTTGGTTTGTTTTTGTTGCTATTCAGTTTATACAGTCCTTCCAAGAGCGGTTCTAGACGCTTCAGTCTGGAGCCGCGCGACCGCTCCGGTTCGCAGGTTCGAATCCTGTCTCGGGCGTGGATGTGAGTGATGTCCTTAGGTTAGTTAGGTTTAAGTAGTTCTAAGTTCTAGGGAAGTGATGACCTCAGATGTTATGTCCCACAGTGCTCAGAGCCATTTGAACCACTTGAACCTTCCAAGATGCTAACCATTCCTTTCAGCTGCTCTTCCAAGTCCTTTGCTGTCTCTGACGGTATGACAATGTCATCGACAAACCTACAATTTTTTTGTTTCTTCTCACTGAGCTTTAAGTCCCACTTCAAATTTTTGTTTGCTTTCCTTTACTGCTTGCCCAGTGTATGAATAACATCTAAGATAGGCCACAACCTTGTCTCACTCCCTTCTGAACCATTGCTTCCCTTCATGTCTCTCAGCTCTTGTAAATGCCGTCTGGTTGTTGTACAAGTTGAAAATATCCTCTCGCTCCCTGTATTTCAGCCTCGCTACCTTCAGAACTTCAAAGAGAGTATTTCAGTCAACATTGTCAAAAGCTTCCTCTATGTCTACAAATGCTGTAAACTAAACTTTGAGTCTCCTTGATCTATCTTCTAATACAAGTGGTAGAGTCAGTATTGCTTCGCGTGCTCCTATATTTTTCCTGATTCCAAAGTGATCCTCCCCGAAGTCGCCTTCCACCACTTCTTCCCGTTGTTTTGTAGAGAATTCGTGTTAGTATCTTGCAATCAAGAGTTATTCAACCGATAGTTTGGTAATAGATACACCTGTCAGCTCCTGCTTTTTTTTAAAATTACAGTTATTATATTCTTCTTGAAGTCTAAGGGTATTTCGCCTGTCTCATACATTTAGTTCTACTCAGGCTATCATCAGTTCTGACGGAATATCGTCTACCCCTGGAGCCTTCCTTCGACTTTCGTCTTTCTGTGCTCTGTCAAATTCTTCTCGCAGTGTCATATCTTCCATCTCATCTTTATCTAGGTCCTCTTCCGTTTGTATAATATTGCCTTTTTAGTAATAATCGGAGAAAGACCCAGAATATCAATTTGACATAGTAGCAGTGCTAAAATTTTTGGTTTTGAAATAAAACTTATTCTGAAAAATTTCGATTGATTTGAAACATTGGTTATTCTATAAAGCGGGAAAGTGATCAGCGTTGTTTTAATAACAACACCGACCGTTAGAAAGTAGTAACACATTACATACAAATCAGACAGCATCACTGAGACGATAGAGTATGAGCTACCTTTGGAAGTGACGTGTTAGTACGCCGGTCCGTGCAGTGTCCAAAACCCGCCACCAGGTGGTCTGTACGGAAGTTTGTCGCTATCGTCCTCGGACAAAGACTGTATTGCAGAATGGCCGTCCCTAGTTTGAAAGTATTCTGAGAAGTCTGGTAGCAGTGAAGTATAATGATTCATTGGCTTTAAACGATTTAAAACCGGAAGAGACACAACAAACTTCCGGCATCATATAAGGAGAAAACATTCACAATGTTCCTTGAAAGCAAAGGTAAATTTGGCTGACGTACCTATAATTTTATTGACGTACTGCTAACTTGGGATAGTAACTCGACCCTTAATTTTATAGTTCCTGCAGAGTGAAACATTGGTACCACCCTAAGGTGACGATGCAGGAAAGCCATCTACTTGTGATCTTTCCTGTTGTCATTGTTACGCGCGTCTTCTTCACCTTTGCCATCTTTGCAGGAGGCATTGAGATCAGTATCTGCGATAGCGTTAACCCTACATCGATCGAGATCTCCTACTCCTTCGCCTTCATTTGAATTCTCCAATCTGTATTCGAAGCCTACATTTGTTACTGGCAATAATAGCAATAAAAGACGAAAATTTGTTATTTCAGAAACTAACTACGCTGAGTGGTTTTAGCAGTTAAACACCATCTCTGGGGCGCAGTAACGGGTGTGCAGAAGCAAACGAGTATCCGCTGCTGTGCGCACGACGTCACTGCAGAACTCTTGGAGATGGAATTTGTATGTTGTCCGCTGTTGTAGTTTTGTGAGTTTTGTCGTTTTCACTTAGTTACTTTCTTTCAGAAAGTGACCTGAAGAAGTGTTTTGACTTTGTGTAACCAGTGTCTGGTTGTGCTGTTGTTAAGCTACAACGTTCATAATCGTAGCACAAAAATGGCTGAAGTAGTGCTTTCTGATTTCCCGCGGAATGTAAGTTTGGAAAAGGTTTCACTGATGAAGCCGTTTCTTAGGCTTTAAATAGAGTTGATGTACAGAATTCCGTAGCGGCACTACAGACGATAAGTGGTCATCTGAGAAAGATGTCCATGAAATTTTGGGCAGTAATGAAAATATCTGGGCACAATATTTTCGCCTCAGAAGCTTCATGCATGGGTCAAAAATGGTTCGAATGGGTAAGCAGGACATCTGCAACAGAAGCAGGGAAGAAATATTTTAACAGATGCAGGATACATAGAACAGGGGTAGAGAATTTAGAACAGATTTCACCTGAGAAGAAGAGTGCTGATAAATGCAGCCACCCACTTTGATAAAAAAAAATCCAAAGGGTAGGAGTACGCCTAAAGTACAAAACTACGTGTGGTATTTAAATAAACTAATTGAAATACTTTCTAGATATAAGTCACTGGCATAATTACCTGAGAGAAACGACCTAACAGTTGAAGTATTTTCTTATGATGAATCCATAATGGATATAGCGTAATATCCAGATCTTGTTTTTTCATGAAAACTTTGCTCATAAACAACTTTTTGCTCTTTGCCAACATTCCCTTTTGGAGAAAACTGAAAAATCAAATATCCTGAACCTCAGGCGTGTTTCAGTGTGATAGTTGTATTATGTTTTTTAAGTCAGTTGTGTTTGTTTAAAAATTGGACAATTTGCAGAATGTAGCAGTAACATTCTGGCAGTAGCAGAATAGCTATTTATATTTCATTTTTCTGAAAGAAAGTAAAAGCCTTTCACAAATGCTGTTCCTTAGAGAAGTCACAGCAGCAGAGAATAGGAGCGCAGAACGCTTACTGCATAACCTTATTGTTTACACGGACCTTGAACACCACCGAGCCACCACGTTACCACCCAGAACACGTGCCGCAACACAGAGTCGATTTGCGTGAGCCAGAGATCGATACCTGACCACGCCCGTGGAGCATGGATTCACGTACCACCGGACGAGAGCGAACCTGTAAGTGCAGTAGCTGTTAGAGCAATAGAGAATCTTTGTGCTCGTCATCTGTCTTGCTGCACTCCTCATTACCTCCAGCAAACTCCCGTTCACTCTCCAATCCATCGAATCCACAATATCCTGTGTGAAGTGTCGAATGGCGTGCTGAGAACATGAAGAACGGCTGATGCATCCCTCTGTGAGGGTCCTTGCTCACTTGGCTTACTACAAATTGTTCATAAATATACAGCTGTGTTCTTCACAAAACGAGAGAACGTAGTATCCTGCGACTACAATATTAGTCAACTCTTACAAATAACTGGATGTAACATAATCCAGCGCAGGTGGTCAAAAAGTATACGACGAACACCAAGTTTATTTGAAGTAAGAGAACACAGTCTTCCGTCTTGGAAATTAAATTTAAAACAGTCTCCAAGAAAACAAATTCTTGTGGAGGGCGTGACAATGGAGAAAACAAAGAGTTCTGAATTAAAGTTCTTGGCACACTTAATGCACAAATAAAGTTCTGAAGCGTCTAGTTCAACTCAAAGAAGACAATGCAAGTAATTTTAAGTCCACTAAATATAGAGGATAAATACCGAAATATTAAAAGGCTGCTGCTTGGTCACCAAGTCAGGGAAGGTATTCTTTTGGAAGACCACGTTGCAGGTTCTAAGACGCGAAGGCTGGCTCAGATGGCGTCTATGGCGTTGCACTGTCTTCGGAGTGAGGTGATTGAAGAAATGCATAAGTGTTCAGTGCTTGGCTCAGGAGAAACACACATCTGAGGACCCATGAGCTGGCCTAAGTATAGCTCACGGCGTCACGATACAGTCGCTCTTGCTTTCCTAACATGACTAGTGTAGGGAAAAGGTCCATGGGACAAACGACCTCTGCTGGCGCTTCGGAAGGTATGTGTAGTGTGGCGGCCCTTGCGTGTCATCTGCCATAATGTGGGCTGCTGGTAGAGTAGGGGTGGACCCCTGACAGAGCAAACAGTTTTTAGGTATGTAAATTACAATGATCTAATAGGCTCAGTTCCAAATAAAAGCAGGTATCAGATTTTAATTCATTGTTAGGATACTGGGAAAATGCAATCAAACTGCAGATTGCTTGCTCAATACTAGTACGACCTACACAAAATATTACTTAAATGTGGGAGACCCATACTAAACAGGACTAATATAGGATATTAAATACACGCAAAGAAATGGGCTGCCAGAAAGGTCATTGATTTATTTGACAGCATCACAGAGATGCTGAAATATATGATCAGGATGATGCCTGAAGATAAATGTCAGCTGTCCCACCAAAACCTACTTCATTAACTCCGAGAAACAGTATTAAGTGAGGAATTGCTATAGAATCCTATAGATCACTTCTGTAAGGTAATCAAAGCCTAATTACAGTGCATGCAGGGGCATTTATGCAACCATTCTCCCACACTTCGTATGTCAATGGAACAAGAATGAAGCCAAATATGGAGTGCCTTGGGTTGCGCATTCTGCCATGTACTTCACAGCGGTTTTTGAGAGTAGACATGGTGATGATGATGAAGAAATTGATGAATTGCATGAGGACATAAAGGAAATTATTCAGGTAGTGAAGGGAGACGAAAATTTAATAGCCATGGGTGACTGGAATTCGAGAGTAGGAAAAGGGAGAGAAGGAAACATAGTAGGTGACTATGGAATGGGGGTAAGAAATGAAAGAGGAAGCCATCTGGTAGAATTTTGCACAAAGAATAACTTAATCAAACCTAACACTTGGTTCACGAATCATAAAAGAAGGCTGTATACATGGAAGAATCCTGGAGATTCTAAAAGGTATCAGATAGATTATATAATGGTACGACAGAGATTTAGGAACCAGGTTTTAAATTGCAAGACATTTCCAGGGGCAGATGTGGACTCTGACCACAATCTATTGGTTATGAACTGTAGATTAAAACTGAAGAAACTAAAAAAAGGTGGGAATTTAAGGAGATGGGACCTGTATAAACTGACTAAACCAGAGGTTGTAGAGAGTTTCAGGGAGAGCATAAGAGAACAATTGACAGGCATGGGGGAAAGAAATACAGTAGAAGAAGAATGTGTAGCTCTGAAGGATGAAGTAGTGAAGGTAGCAGACGATCAAGTAGGTAAAAAGACGAGGGATACTAGAAATCCTTGGGTAACAGAAGAAATATTGAATTTAATTGCTGAAAGGAAAAAATATAAAAATGCAGTAAATGAAGCAGGCGAAAAGGAATACAAACGTCTCAAAAATGAGATTGACAGGAAGTACAAAATGGCTAAGCAGGGATGGCTAGAGGACAAATGTAAGGATGTAGAGGCTGTCTGTGTGACGTAAATGCAAGAGTGTAACGTCAGCACAGCCTGCGAGTAAAGTGGTGGGCTAGATCTATGACCGACAACGGAGACAAAGCAGTGAGAATTGTAAAAAATTGTTAAACAAGCGCACATGTTATCACAAAGATAGGCCGTACACGTGAACAAATAAGGTTTCACGCCGATACCACTACACTTCTTGCGTAGAATCTATACATTGCTAACAAGGTGACCGTACGAACTTCCTCTCACCCCTGATTCTCATTGATCTGGTCTATAGGGCACGATTAGGACTTAAATACCTGGAGACAGGGAGACACAACTCTCAACCGTTTCCGCGAAAATCGGGTTTGAAAACTTGAGGCGTGCCTATGTACTCTATATGATGGTCAGTAGAACTCAGAAGATCACAGCCAAGCGAGTAATCCATTAGTTTTATAATTACAAGATCTGTGGATCGAATCTCATTCTAGGTTTTTTTTCGTAATTCTAACAACAGATACGCATGGTACGAGACTAAATTGTGTGACGACCGAGAACAAAGTTTGTTTTTCAACTGACACATTGAAGAACCATGCACATGGCAAAAGTTCAGATTTAATTAAATGTGCTCTATGTCGCAATAATTAATGTTTCCATGTTTCTATGATCAGTATCATCCCGATTGCCGGGAAGGGTGGCCGAGGGATTCTAGGCGCTACAGTCTGGAACCGCGCGACCACTACGGTCGCAGGTTCGAATCCTGCCTCGGGCATGGATGTGTGTGATGTCTTCAGGGTAGTTAGGTTGACGTAGTTCTAAGTTTTAGGGGACTGATGACCTCAGAAGTGAAGTCCCGTAGTGCTCAGAGCCATTTGAACCATTCCATCCCAATTCGTGCAGTGTTCCGTAGGTTAAACACTATACTTTTCACAAATGTACACACAAAAACGTAAACAAAATTGCTACACTGATTTGAATGAAAGCTTTTGTGGATCCAATTTTTATATGCCGTTTTCTTACAAAAAATTTCTCATTTTTTCAGGACTAAGGTTACACTAATAATAAATGAACCACTATATATTGATCATTTGCACGATCATAATAAATCTGTTGATAGAATTATGTGGGAGGGGGAAAAAAGGATGTAACGGCAGTGAGATTCGATCCGGTGTCCTCATGATTATGAACCTAAGCGCTTCTTCGTTCGGTTACGGATTCCTTACAAGAATATAAGCACGCTTAAAACTTTCAATTTCGAGTTTCTCGAAAATAGTTGAGAGTTGCATCCCCCTGTTTCCGTATGCTGAAGTCCTAGTTGTGCCCTGCACTCTCTGTGAATATGAATGAAATCGGCGAAGGGAAGATCATACGGTCGGCTTGTTAGCTTCTTCGAGTTATGATAAAAGTTCATTCTCCATCAATGTACTCTGCAAACTTATAGTAACCGGTGTTACTCGATGTCGAAAGAACCAGGAGGTAGTGTATGGCCCTAGAGTTAACAGTGGCTCCGAATTCTGTTCAGTGATTGAGTCCTCCGTCTAAGATAAAAGTATAATGAGAGCGGTATCTCTATCTATTTCTTATTGTAAAACTTTTATCAGTTTTATAATATTTGTATTTAAATGACTGTCGGTCCATTTTATAAGAACTATATATTTTACTGTCACAGATGTACTGTATCAGTTCACAGACTGATCTTTGCTGATGTGAAACAAATACGTCCAACTCCTTGTGAGTAATTATGCGTAACGTAAACCCAAAGACATTAAGTCGCATTCTTATCCTATGTCGTGTTGGGTTTCTATATCTGATGCTCGTAACACGCAGCTACGGCAGCTCTCGTCGGATTACAAATGACTACAAGGGCCATACAGAATAAATTAGGGAGTAGAAGGCATCATTAATAAATAATGTCTACGATTTCTGACTGCGTTCTTTGACTCTCACGAAATTAATTATCTCGGGGAGAATTTGTGACATGTTTATATCTCCACTTCCTGCTACACAAAGGTCACAGAAAGTTTTTTAGAATTGAAAACACCTGTATCTTACACGGTTTGTAGTGAGGAGAAACGGCATGCGTTAATGTAGCTGCAAGAAGTTGTAGTGCACAATGCGTAGGAAGCGCCCACCGCTACGTGCTTCGCGGTGAGTTGAGGGGTGTAAGTATAGATGAAAATTGGAGCGAATCGAGGGAAATGGAGAATAAGAAGCAACCACTGGATTGAGACAGCTACAAAGTCGGATCCAGAGGAAACCGTGCGTTACTACAGTACGACCGGGACCGCTGATCCCGGTCCGGGTGGAGCGAAAATCGCGGGTGTGGTAACGCAGTTGCTGCCCGCGCGCCCTGCGGACGTAATCCGCCCTAACTGAGCGTGAAATTGCCATTCGTCCCCCAGCATCGAACATTTCCCAACGGACCGGCACAGATGAACAAGAAACCCGTCATTTTCTTTGTCCCGAAGTAATGTTCCTTTCTATGAAGAATAAGAAACAGTCGTTCTGTCGGATAGGATTTCACCGTGCTCCGAGCGGCAGATCGATACGCCCACATTTCCTTGTAACTGTTCCAGTACGCCTTTACAGAAAAAAAATCACTCCTTCCGTCACAGCAGACATTTTCATACTGTTTCCAAAGGTTACTTGTTACCATGAAAATTCAGTGCCGTGTAATACTTAAAGTAACTTTCACGTTACCTTATAACGTAACGTCGTTGTGTTATTTTGTAAGGCGACACGTATACCGTTTGTATATGTATACCTGTATGTCGTCGTTGTCGATTTTTCTTTCCCTAGTCGATATCAGAGCATGAGAAATGTTTATGTTTGTGTTTACCTATGTTGACAACACGCAACTACACTGCCGCGGTACCACCTGATTCCAGGGTAGCTAACTTAATACAGTATAAAGATAGTGGGTTTCGATGTAGTGTTATTTTAGTGTGATTTTATTCTTCACTTAGTCCTTGAGACTTTAAGAACCAGCTACTCTTAATCAGGCCTGAAATTCGACTTGTGACGAAAGCACTTACGACCAGTCTGCCACAATAGTAATAATACGTATGGCACTACACCACTATATGAAAATATCACTGTTCATGAAATAACAAAATACACGAATAAACTTCTTTGTATCTTTTCTTTTATTCAATCAAATGCGTTCAAACATTTCTTTCGCACACGCAAATCATTCACACATCGTTGTAGAGTGTAAATGTGTGCATGAAAAATAGAACACTGTTTCTGCTGATAACCACGTATGAGTTTTTGGGTTACTAGCTACTTCCACCAACAGGATTTATATTGGATTTTGAAACTGATCTTCCTATCCAAACTTAGGTCCTCCACAATGGCCCATCACCAGTGGGATAACCATCAAATATTCTACCCTTTCGCCGGCCGGGGTGGCCGAGCGGTTCCAGGCGCTACAGTCTGGAACCGCGCGAACGCTGCGGTCGCAGGTTCGAATCCTGCCTCGGGCATGGATGTGTGCGCTGTCCTTACGTTAGCTAGGTTTAAGTAGTTCTACGTTCTAGGGGACTGATGACCTCAGAAGTTAAGTCCCATAGTGCTCAGAGCCATTTGAACCACTCTATCCTTTCGCAGTAGTTAAGAATTCGCGTAAATTGTATTTTCGCGAGTTTAAAGCAAACCATCGGCGGCGCTAAAGCAGTCTTGATGCCGCGACACACTCGCGAGGCTTACTAGTCTGTCATGAAACTGAACTGCATACATCTACAATCAATTCCAAGGTCATAATTCAGCCCACGTAACTGTGTGCAATTGGACTTCGTCAAATTAATTATTTCTCAATTCGTAATCACTGATCCCGACTCTGACCGTTCATAAACGCACAATTAACACTCTTTTTTTGTAAGAGTAAAAGATGGCTTCACGCCATCTACATAGTTATTAAAATATTATTCCAAATGACCTCAAATATTTATCGTTATTATATTTTAAGGGCAATCAGAAAAAATATGATTTACTATCGGAAAATAAAACATAACAGATCGCAGATTGCACGTAATTAAATGACAGCTTTGCATAGCGTAAAGACTTAATCACGCAAAACTATATAAGGAAATACCCGAAATCTCAATTTCTCCGTACCAACTAACAGATAAAAATGAGATATTCAAGACCAGAATAAAATTTCACTCTGTAGCGGAGTGTGCGCTTACATGAAACTTCCCGGTAGATTCAAACTGTGTGCCGAACTGAGACTCGAACTCGGGACCTTTGCTTTTTGCGGGCAAGTGCTCTACCATCTGAGCCACCCAAGCACGACTCACGCCCCGTGCTTGGGTAGCTCTGATGATAGAGCACCTGGCCCCGAAAGGCAAAGGTCCCGAGTTCGAGTCTCGGTCCGGCACACAGTTTTAATCTGCCAGGAAGTTTCAAGATATTCAAGAACTCATAGATCAATCCCTACCTGTAGTGTTATAACCTGTCAGTGCCAACTAACAGATCTCGATGAAACTTGGACCATATATATCAAGAATTGCTACAATACACGACAGAAGATAACACAGAAATACACCCTGATACGAACAGATACGTCAATAATAACAGTGACTCACAGCGATTCATGATGGTCCTATGGACATTACAAAAGGCGGGACACTGTTCTTAAGGATGTTATAATCGCCAAGGACGGCAGTGCATACTGTGAAACATCCTCCCATGGTGTCCATGAAATTGAGTTCTTGTTGAAAAGTAGTATATTCTTCCATCTGCAGTGTTGATAACTGCTGGATGGTTGTTGCTGCATGTGAGTGTGCGGAAATACGTTGCCCCGACGCATCTCACACTTGTTTGATGGGATTTAAGTCCGGGTAACAAGCAGGTCATTCCATTCGCCGAGTATCATTTCCTTCCAAGAGCTCCATCGTCGGCGTTGTTCGATGCGGTCGTGCGTTGTCATACATAGAAATGAAGTCAGAGCCGAATGCACCTGTGAAGGGCGTATAGGGGGAAGGAGTGCAGTGGCACAGAAACTTGAGTGATGAGGGTATCGTGTTCAAAGTTTTGGAGGTCACTACGTCTATGCGACACTATACCTCAACAACTATAACATCTGGACTATCAAAGAGATGATTTTAGACCATATTACCGGGTACACTACAGATTCCTTCCTATCGCCACATGAGGGCATATACAGAGTTATTATTCTGACTAAGTTTGCTCTCGTCTGAGAAGAGCCAGCTAACCCACTCGTCGTTGATTCAGTACCTACGCTCTTGGCACCATTGCGAATGATGCCACCGACGTGTGGGTTCAACGGAACTCAACCTACGCCGGACAAAGAGGCCACCTTCATGCTTCGCAACGTCACTGTGGAGTGTGAGACTGCGTGCCTTGCAATCCTGTTGAATGTTGCTGCAACTGCAACCGCTGCTTTCCGTGGGCCCCATCTTGCCTGTTGTATAATGTAGCAGTCAACTGCAGCTGTAGTTCACGGTGGTTGACCACTTCCTCTCCTACGAACAGCAGTCCCTGTGGTTCGGAACACTTCCCAGGCACTTCCTGGGCTACACTCGTCACTCATCGTTATTCTTCTAGTTTCCCGATGATTCTTCCCAGTGTGATGTCGTCCAGATGTTGTCTCCAGGCCTTTTTGTAATGAAGAATTCATCTCAATATCTCGCTGATTGACACACACTGTGTTTTCCCTTTCCTTCAAACTGTCTCTTGTTGCTCACTGTTGTTACGCTAACCTCAAGCCGTGTGAGGTCCAACTTTGTCCACAACTGGGAGACCTCTGACGATATAATTCCACACTTTCTTACATTACCACAAGGTGGTTAATATGTTACGTCATTAATCTCGGCCTGAAGTTCAGCAAGCAGTCCATATTTTCAAATCTACATTTCATATGCAAACATGTTGAAAATCTGTACATTATATGAAAAGGATATGAAGGTTTGATTCGGTATATCGCAGCACAGGTCCAGATTGCATTGAGAAATATCCAACAAATTTGAAACACACATAGGAGAGTTTTCCCAATTGCTGGACAGGTCTAATTTACCCATTTGCATCCAAGAAGGCGGATGCTGAGTGTTCTGCAGTTTTAACGGAAAACACTTGGATGATGTTTCTCATGCTACTTTCCTTTTGTTCTTGTCAGTGGTATGAAATCCGTTGTTAGGTGAACGTTCGTTGTTACTAGTGCTATGCACGTAAGTTTCATAGAAACTTTGCATCTTCTTCTCTTAACTTAAACAAAACTATTATTATATAAATTAATATGTGCCTCAATTAAGAGTAACACGCCGTTCGTTTATTGTCGAAATTACCTATATTTGAAAAACAGTTCGTCTTTTTAAATCTCTCGTGCTGGGCTCAGCCTCGGACACTACGTTTGTGCGCAACTCAAGCAAACACACTCAGACTGTCTTTCATTTTTTATCGATTAATGCCAACGTGACAATTTCAAATCAATCAAATTGGCAT
The DNA here is from genome assembly GCF_023897955.1 of Schistocerca gregaria. NCBI lineage: Eukaryota > Metazoa > Arthropoda > Insecta > Orthoptera > Acrididae > Schistocerca > Schistocerca gregaria. Next base: position 454,312,742 of record NC_064926.1, on the reverse strand, counting down.
GAGTAGACAATGAAAAAAGCTGTCGATTGAATATTAGCTGGAAAACTAACTATCAGGGAAGCGGCAGGCCACTTTACTGTCCCTAAGAGCTCATTGGGTAAAGGTGCTGCTGCTCTTAAAAGAGAACTACAGCAATGGTATCTTCTTGCGACAAATTTAAAAATACCTTCACTGATCAGTTAAAAGATGAACTGATCAAATTTCTTAAGCATTTAGGGAGCCTCCTATTTTTCGCCCCTAAACAAAACAGAATTTCCAGATTTAGTTCACGATTTAGCAGGAAATTTGAGGTTGAAAATGACTCATTTTTTATTTATTTTGTTGATTGCTGTTTCTACTATTAATGTTGTATGTTTTCATCATAAAATTTTTTTATTGTAATTCGTTCATGCGATACTTCCAAAAGTGCAGTAAAGCTTTTATAACGGCCACCAGAATAACGTCCCCTAGCTTACTATCTGAAAAATATTCTGTAAGAAGAAGACATTCGTAGGTCCACTAAGAATGGAGATAAGAACTGTGGAACGCACTGAGCAATAGCAGCAATACTCGGTGCATATGTGACTCACTCTCTGGAAAACAATACATTACTCGCAACTCGACTGGGAAGATGGATCTGGAGCAGCGAAGAAATTTACAAGAACAAATTATTATAGTCCTGTAAAACCTGGGTCAATTTCAGCTAAACTAGATATAAATGCGTGATTTGTTGTCCGAAGACTGGTCTGATGCAGATTTTCACGGTAGTCTGTTCTGCGCAAGACCCATCATCTCTGATTGTTTTCTCCTTTTTGAGTCGTCAGTCTCCTACTGGTTTGATGAGATCTGCTCTGAATTCCTCTCCTGTGCCAACCATTTAACATCAGAGTGACTCTTGCAACCTACGTCCCCAATTATTTGCTGGATGTATTCCACTGCCTGTCTTCCTCTTCATTAAATACCCGATCTAGGCGTCCAATCTTCGTTATTCTTCTGTAGTATCACGCTTTAAAAGTTTATGTTCTCTTCTTATCTACGTTATTTTTGGATCATGTTTCACTTCCGTACTGGGCTAACCTTCAGACTACTTCAGCAAAGACTTTCTTACACTTAATTTCATATTATAAATTAACATAATTCTATTTTTCAGAAATGCCTTTCTTTCTAATGACATCCTGCTTCTAGCATCATCAGTTATATTTCTGTCGTATTGCCAAATTAGTCTACAGTTTTCGTTTCCTGTTTGCAGTACTTTCTCTATATCGCCTAATCTATTTATTCCACCTTCAATTAACCTTGTTTTATTTTTGTTGATATTCACCTTATAACTTCCTTCCAAGGCGTAATCCATGCCGATGAACAAATTTTCAAAATTCTTTTGTCTCATTTGGAATTACTGTCTGAGGGAAAGCCGACTGTTTAAATAAGACAACTGAAACTCTCAGGAGTTGGGACGGGTATGGCACATACAGGGGGGTGGACAAAAATATGGAAACACCACGAACACTACATATTACCATGCCTAACACAGTATAGGGAATCTATTGGCACTAAAGCATACTCCTGTCGGCTCAGAATCGACAACTACAGGTCCTATCCGGCAGCGACCGTCAACCATTCAGGACTTTCAGCAGCTTCCCAGTGTGATCGTATTGTCCACGAAGACATAACAGGCATAAGGTATAAAACTAACTTGCACAAACACACTGCAGCGCTTCACAACAGAACAGTAAGGTGATAAGACAGGCAAACTATGAGTTTCTGAAACCACAGCCCAGTGGACTATGATGAGTGTATTATAAGCCAGGAATTCTAATTGCATAAACCTTATGCTTCAACCACAGTTAACAAGAATGACGAAATTAGAATTGTCTTCCAATACCCTCCTATGCAGGAGTTTCGTATCTCTTGATGGATCATTTATGAATAGGGATGGTACTGGTATAAGTCATTCAACCTCACACATAATATTTTAGTGTCTCTGTTACATGAGATGTAATATCAACTTAACAGAGTCGAGATTGATGTACGCGCAGTACAGACATACCATCAACTCCTAAAACGTATGTCTCTGCTTCTCCCTCGGAGCTGAACTATGTAGAAAATGCTGGATGGTTCATAGACGAGTCAGTGGATAGAACAGTGGAAAAGTATAAGATATTTCTGAAACTTTCTGGCAGATTAAAACTGTGTGCCGGAAGGAGACTCGAACTCGAGACCTTTGCCTTTCACGAGCAAGTGCTCTACCAACTGAGCTATCCAAAAACGACTCACGATCCCTCCTCACATCTTCAGTTCTACCAGTATTTCGTCTCCCACCTTCCAAACTTCACGGAAGTTTTGAACGTGTTTGTACATCAACACTTAAAAATTAAAAGGACTTCGACAACTAGCGGCAGGTAAAATTTAAAACCTAATCTATTTACATGATGTACAAAGTTATGATATGTATTTCTAAGGAAAAATTTCATTTTGTCATTGCTCATGGTACACAGATATTTTACAAGTACCGCTCTTGGCGATGAACATGATACTTTTCTCTCCCTCTCGCTCAATCAAAGCACCCCCAAAACCCCTTCCTCTCAACAAATGAATAGTACGAGTATGGATGAGGATCAATCCCATCGCAAGAAATGACCCTTTCATCGTCATGTTGCAAAAGACCGACTTTAGACTCAAACACGTTGTACACCTCGTGGCCTCTCATCGAATGCTAGTTTGCTGCACCATCCACTGCGGCTGCGGCGGAGCAGCGTGAACACCATTGTACAGACATTGCAAATAGTCTTCGATCGAGAGGGCTTTCGGTGCCCCAGGGCGACACCTCCCAATGTGCAATAAACATATATTTTTGGTCGCAGACCTACAAACTTTACAACCGGCGATCCATTCGCCTCGTCTCTGATAGGGCCGATAACCTTTTTCTTCTGTGAAACAAGACGATATAATTATCAACCGCGTGTGAATACATGTTGTATTCATTACCGTGGTACCTCATTACTTCGTTTGGATCTCAGTTCTTCACCCGATAGTTGAAATTGTCTATATCTATGTTAAGTAACTTAGGATCATTGAAATGAGGTTTCACAAGCTCACAATAAAAGCGGTACATGTGGACACTTTTAGTCTGCACATCCCCTTATAGGAATGTTCCGTGAAGTCTATTGCAGCCTTCGTCATCTCCACAGCAATGGAGTTAAATTAAATATTGTGACTCCTTTAACATTTGGTCTGACAATGTATTTTCTTATGTCCATCCCATGCAGTTCTAATCAAAATTTCGCGATGTTCCTCCAAATTTTCCATTGTTTTGCCGAATACTGAATTCATACAGAAGCTCTCTGTTTCGTATTCAAATCAATATACTCCTTCAACCAGAGGGATTGTTTGTTGTAGCTTGGGTCATTCTAACCAGCGTCATCCACAATTTGAGACACTGCTGGAGATTACGATAGTGAATAATGTATTTCTGCTTGTTTCCCCGTTTTGTTTCAGATTTGGGACGGAGCTTCCTCACGGAGCTAGTTGCTCCAGACACAGCAGAAACTTACTTATGCATGGAAGTAGGTAAGATACACCCAGAACAGAGCAAACAATAAAACCAGGAAATGCAATGTAGAATACAATCGTCAAGAAATAAAAATAGTAAAAAGTTACAATCAAATTTCCAAGAAATAAAATTAATAAAGCCATAGTATAAAATATAAACGTGGCCATACACTCACACTGCGGGCATTATCACACAGACAAGCTAAACGCGTCTTCGTGATGGACCTACAGGTGCCCCTTATTTTTAGGTACAAAGAGGATAGTGATAATGCCTACAGATTTCGAAACATCTCCCTAGTTTATTTGATGTAGGACCACAGTAAGAGATTCTACAATAGTTATTTTTGGCGACCTCAGCGTCTACCATGAGGAGGGTATTACTCTATTTTCCCTTCATCCTTTTCTGTTTCATTTTTTTAAACAAATCGTCAACAACCTTAGTTTAATTACCGTTCTGCTGTGTTACAAACTTAATAAACCGTAATTCTTTTTCCGTAACATCAGGACCCAAATGGATTTCTAACAGCTGATGGAGCAATGACCTAAGATCAGCTATTATAAGATTTCAGGTGCTCGGACGGAGTATGAATTAGTGTATCGGTTATAAAACGTTTATAGATACCGCTAACAGTCACAAAATTTGTTGATTACTAAATTATTTACTTAGCGACATACACTCCTGGAAATTGAAATAAGAACACCGTGAATTCATTGTCCCAGGAAGGGGAAACTTTATTGACACATTCCTGGGGTCAGATACATCACATGATCACACTGACAGAACCACAGGCACATAGACACAGGCAACAGAGCATGCACAATGTCGGCACTAGTACAGTGTATATCCACCTTTCGCAGCAATGCAGGCTGCTATTCTCCCATGGAGACGATCGTAGAGATGCTGGATGTAGTCCTGTGGAACGGCTTGCCATGCCATTTCCACCTGGCGCCTCAGTTGGACCAGCGTTCGTGCTGGACGTGCAGACCGTGTGAGACGACGCTTCATCCAGTCCCAAACATGCTCAATGGGGGACAGATCCGGAGATCTTGCTGGCCAGGGTAGTTGACTTACACCTTCTAGAGCACGTTGGGTGGCACGGGATACATGCGGACGTGCATTGTCCTGTTGGAACAGCAAGTTCCCTTGCCGGTCTAGGAATGATAAAGCGATGGGTTCGATGACGGTTTCGATGTACCGTGCACTATTCAGTGTCCCCTCGACGATCACCAGAGGTGTACGGCCAGTGTAGGAGATCGCTCCCCACACCATGATGCCGGGTGTTGGCCCTGTGTGCCTCGGTCGTATGCAGTCCTGATTGTGGCTCTCACCTGCACGGCGCCAAACACGCATACGACCATCATTGGCACCAAGGCAGAAGCGACTCTCATCGCTGAAGACGACACGTCTCCATTCGTCCCTCCATTCACGCCTGTCGCGACACCACTGGAGGCGGGCTGCACGATGTTGGGGCGTGAGCGGAAGACGGCCTAACGGTGTGCGGGACCGTAGCCTAGCTTCATGGAGACGGTTGCAAATGGTCCTCGCCGATACCCCAGGAGCAACAGTGACCCTAATTTGAGAGGAAGTGGCGGTGAGGTCCCCTACGGCACAGCGTAGGATCCTACGGTCTTGGCGTGCATCCGTGCGTCGCTGCGGTCCGGTCCCAGGTCGACGGGCACGTGCACCTTCCGCCGACCACTGGCGACAACATCGATGTACTGTGGAGACCTCACGCCCCACGTGTTGAGCAATTCGGCGGTACGTCCACCCGGCCTCCCGCATGCCCACTATACGCCCTCGCTCAAAGTCCGTCAACTGCACATACGGTTCACGTCCACGCTGTCGCGGCATGCTACCAGTGTTAAAGACTGCGATGGAGCTCCGTATGCCACGGCAAACTGGCTGACACTGACGGCGGCGGTGCACAAATGCTGCGCAGCTAGCGCCATTCGACGGCCAACACCGCGGTTCCTGGTGTGTCCGCTGTGCCGTGCGTGTGATCATTGCTTGTACAGCCCTCTCGCAGTGTCCGGAGCAAGTATGGTGGGTCTGACACACCGGTGTCAATGTGTTCTTTTTTCCATTTCCAGGAGTGTATTTCGAGATGATACCTCATCATCAGGCTATACAGGCGTTACAAAAACATTTATTATAAATGTATATAGATATTAAAGTTCCTTTACATGACTGTTATTAACATTCATTGGATAGACAGAGAAGGATAACCTATTATAAGAGGATATCACTTTGCGTGTTGGTTCGTCGCTCACATTAAAACTTTTATAAAACACTCACTTTGTTCTTGTGGTGTGGCATTCTTCTTGTGATGTGCTCAGGTATCGCTATTTCCATGGCTGTCTTGGATTTCATTAACACTGTCCACAAACTTCACAAGGGTGACTTTATAACACAACACAAAGCAAATCAGCAGTGCAGGAAACATGGTGACGATCAAAACAAGACTAGTTTCGACTTCACTATTTATATGTCGATCCTGGTGTTCTCAGTATCAATATATTCTGATTCTCTTGCTGCCGTATTACTGATGTTGGCTGTCGTAATATATTACGAAATGAGTGACTGAGAAAATTTTATAATACAAAAAACAGTAAATAACTTTTTCTTTTAAGAATTACAAAGATATTTCTGTAATATATATTCATATATAACTTAAATGTCATGTACTTACTATTTTAAGACTACTAAAAAGAAATTCGTAAAAAAATGTGAATTTGTGAACTCTGTCTTTTCAGTTCGTATCTCGTTTTTTGACTTATGGGCATGGATGAATAATTCCATTTCTTCCAAAATGACCATTCTTGAGCTCTTTTTCGAAGTATGTAGTATTTTGAGATTGTTTTCTTTTGCAATGCTTTGTCCTATTCGATTTATATGTTTTGCTATAGCTGACTTATTAGATTTATCCAGTCTGAAACAGTCAGTGTGTTTCTTTTTGTTTTTAAATGAGTTTTAAAATTTCTGCCCTTTAGGCCAATGTCGTATTTGTTGCAATGACTACATGTAATTTTATAAATACCTTATTTGCATAGTTTCTCTGTAGATAATTTGATGTCGTCGATCATTTTCATTCTTAAGCCGCTGTTGGTGACAAAAGCTATCCTGATATCTGTGTTATTATACAGCCTACCTATTTTGTTTGAGATGACTCCTAAATGTGGTGTCATTATATACTTAGGTTTTTGTATGCTGTGGGAGTTAGCCATATTAGTTTATTTGTTTTTGTTTTTAGTTATGCGTTGTCAAAGTTCATCTATTTCATGTTCATGATAGCCATTGTTGTATGCACTGTATTTGATAACGTTTATTTCTGTTTCATAATCAGCAGCATTGAGTAGGAGTTTTTGCGCTCTGCGTATGAAAGATCTGAATGTAGTTTCTTTATGTGAGTTAAAATGTGTGGAAGATTTATTAATGACAGTGTTTTGGCTTGTTTTCTGTGTACGTTGGTGTTCTGGGTCTGGTTTGTGTTGGTTATGTTCACGTCTAAGAAATTTATTTAAGTTTTTATTCTGTCATTTTTATTAGAAAACTGTCACAGTCGCTCATTTTGTAATATATTACGCGAACCAAGATCAGTATTATGACAGCAAGACCCGCAGAAGACATTACCACTGACAACACGAGGATCGACATATCAATACCCAAATCGAATCTAGCCTTGTTTGGACCGTCATCTTGTTTCCTGCACTGCTGATTTGTTTTAAGTTATTGTGTTGTAAAGTCACCGTTGTGAAGTTTTTGAATAGCAGTGAAGAAATCCAAGAGAGCCATGGAAATAGCGAACCCTCATCACAAGAAGAATGCTACACCACAAGAACAAACTGAGTCATTGTTTTATAAACATTTTCATGTGTACAATAGACCAGTATACAAAGTAACATCACCTCTCACTAGGTTATCCTTCTATCTCTCTCTCTCTCTCTCTCTCTCTCTCTCTCTCTGTCTCTCTCTCTCTCTCTCTCTTTCCGGAGGGTGACAACAACGATCATGTAAAGATACTTTAATATCTGTATACACTTACGTTAAATGTTTCTGAAATGCCAGTACAGCCTGATGATGAGGTATCACCTCGAAACATGTCGTTGAACAAATAACTTAGTAATCAACAAATTTTGTGACCAAATTATCTAAAAGCTTTTTCATATTTTTGAAAGAGTCACATTCGATTAATGGTCAATATGGCTTCTGATTAATGTATCAGTTGTTCAGGGCTTACGGTATACATTAAATATAAGATTATCGCCCGTCAGAGAAATAGTAAGATCGAGGAACGATGAGATATCATCACTGAGCTTGCCTGTAAAGATATGTATGTATTAGATTCATCTGTTCAATACTACCGTGAGAAACTACAATGACACCCACATTCCATTTGTACAACAGTACTCCGTCTTTCAACTAAGGTTGGCTACCGAAAAATTTATTTTCCAGGTGGGACAAATGTTTGCAACTGCGCTACCTGTCAGGGAACAACTGCTAATTCTGTATGTTACTGGTATGTATTAGCTCTAAATCTAAAGTGATTATACTTAAGGGTAGTCGCTAACAGTTTCATAAATTCGCTAACATCATCACCCTCCAGACTGCTAAAGATGTGTTGGTTGTCTCCAATAATACATAATACATCAGATACCGGGATGTTACAGTACATGTTTTTTATATTGAAGAATGCCAGATTAGCATCCACAGGTAACTTCATCACTGGTAGACATATTTTTCTATTGTGTATGATTCCGACAAAAAATATTGTGATTAAAGAAGGATGTAGGTTACAGTAGGTACTGGGAGATGAAGAAGCTTGCACAGGACAGAGTAGCATGGAGAGCTGCATCAAACCAGTATCAGGACTGAAGACCATAACAACAACAAGTGACTTCATAAGGAATCTCTCCAACTGATACCCTGGGCTATCAATGGCATTAATAACGGGCCTAATTGGGGCATACCCTTTATGAAGATTGATAGTGACACGGAGAGTAAGTGTTCAAAGATCCATAGTAAGACTAAGCATCTTTTAAGGCTCCATGAACCTCACTGATGCCACTGAACGTGGTTTTAAGCTCCGCCACAAACCTATTTTGCCTGATCTACGTTATTGTTAGCCATAAAGTTCTCGACTTTCTGTTCTATTCTACCTGTGATAAAATAGTTGCTCTTTTACCTTTGTCTGCAATTATAATCAAGGCATCATTATCAACTAATTTCTACATCTATATCTACGTGAACCACCTTCAAGCTGTCTCTCTACCGTTCCACTCTCTAACGGCACGCGGGAAAAACGAGCACTAAAATATTTCTGTGCGAGCCCTGATTTCTCTTATGTTATCGTAATGATGATTTCTCCCTATATAGTTGGGTGCCAACAGAATGTTTTCGCAATCGGAGGAGAAAACTGGTGATTGAAATTTCATGAGAAGATCCCGTCGCAACGAAAAACGCCTTTGTTTTAGTTATTGTCACTCCAATTCACGTATCATACCTGTGACACTTTCTCCCCTATTTCGCGATAATACAAAACGATGTCATCCGTTAGTCCCATCTGATGCGGATCCCGCACCGCACAGCAATACTCCAGAGTAGGACGGACAAGGGTGGTGTAAGCAGTCTCTTTAGCAGACATGTTGCACCTTCTAAGTGTTCTGCCAATGAATCGGAGTCTTTGGTTTGCTCCACCCACAATATTATCTATGCGATCGTTCCACTTTAGGTTATTTGTAATTGTAATCGCTAAGTATTTAGTTGAATTTACAGCCTTCAGATTTGTGTGACTTCTCTCGTAATCGAAATTCAGCTGACTTCTTTTAGTACTCATATGAATACTCTTAGTTACCTGCCAGCCGTTGTGGCCGAGCGGTTCTGGGCGCTTCAGTCTAGAACCGCGAGACAACGACGGTCGCAGGTTCGAATCCTACCTCAGGCACGGATGTGTGTGATGTCCTTATGTTAGTTAGGGGACTGATGAGCTCATATGTTAAGTCCCATAGTGGTCAGAGCCATTGGAGCCATTTGAGCCATTTGAGTCTTACTTATCGCAGTCTCATCATGAAACCAACCACCCTCTTTGCTAGGCCCGTCTATCTGTCTGCAGTCGTATTCTTCTGAAAATGCAATCTAATTTTTCTACACTGGTAATACTTTAGCCCGGTCTAATGCTACTGTGGCGTAGGCGATTACGTATTCCCGCCAGTTTTTGCGTAGGCCGCTGCTTCTTATGATGCTGGAGACACCTCACCTATCTAGCTGTTTTAACTCAGACTCAGAGAACTGAATATTGGTAATATTTTGTACCCCATGAAAAAATTGAGAAGGAGATATAAGTTCGGGTTCCTATCTCCGAGTGGTTTGTGCTTCGTCATCAGATTTTGGAGCTTACGTATATGTCTAGTCTCAATTTCCTGCTGAAATATTTCCAAGTGGTTAATGGTGCGCTTGGACACTATGTCAAACGCCTCTGCATCAATGTTAGCCACTAACTTAATATGTGACAAAGATAACTTTAGGTTAATCTTATTTTTACTTTTGTGAAGATCGCAGATTCGCTTTGGAAACACTGTTTTTAATACTGTCTTTGTAACCACGATACTTTTCATTAGTTTTCCTTAATAAAGAACTGACATAATCAGATACTAACCTCTTCTCTACACATTTTTTGTTGAACTTTTTGCTGAACCAATATTAATTGATTTCTTTCGAAAATTAACGTATGTATAAAAAGTCCTATTCGTTTGGCTAGGCACCCACTGGCATAATTTGCTCTTTGCGAGACATGCAGAACTGACCCTAAAATTTTTCATTTTTCGTGAATCCACTCCAGCTGTACTTGACGGATTCCTTATTTGGGCAAAATCGTACACTCAACCCGGGTTTCGGGATGTAAATCCCATATTGAGGCGCTACAAAAAGCAAGGAAAATTAAGAGGGATTCTTCATAAAATTAATTAACATTAAAAGGGCCCATACCAATGCGAACATCCGTTTATACCTCGATTGCATACGAGAAAATAATACCAGTCACCTAAAAAATCCAGCAAATCTTTCAAGTAGCACGTAAAATCCCGTGCGGCTGAGGCATGAGATTGTTCTCTGAATCATCTCCATTTCATACTCTGGACGTCTTAAACATCCACGTTTTCAGTGAGATCCTCGAACTCCCTTGTTGAAACTATATCCAGATTTGGACGATGAGTACTGATGATGGTATATAAATGAGGATGGAGGTCCAAGTACCTCTCAATCATATAATATTTACTATTCCGTCTTGTGGGCACGAGTGATATTAGCTTTCTTCGAGCTACCTTCTGTCAGTTTCTTCAAATAATCGCACGCTTAGAACTTTGATTCTGACTAACATTTCTTCGAGTCCTACAAAGGACAACGCTTTTTGACATATGCATATGGTCAAAGTACTGGATGTTACTTTGCTGAAAACGTAGACACTGCTGCTTTGACTACATCTTGTACTCTATGGAACTACAGTTGTGACCTTACCATGAAGTATTTCGAACTGTTCACAAATGTTTTTCTGAAAATGACCAATATAGTTGGTAATACTCTGTTCTGTAAGCTGAAAAAGTTCTGAAGAAACTACACGTATTACATCCCTATCAGGAAGTACATAGTGGACTTTAACGGAGTCGTCACACGAAGGTAACTACACTGATCAGCCGGAACATTCTGACCGCCGACCTGCTATCGACTTAAACCCGTCCAGGAGATAGCTCGAGACAGCCATTTCGGAAACTGCAGGACTTATCGGGAGTTCGAGGAGTGCTGTGGTGAGTGCCTTCAACAAGTGGCGAAGCCAAGGTGAAACCACATCCAGACGTCATGTCGTAGGCAGGGCAGACTGGTAAAACATAACAGGCGGTGAACTGTGGTGGAAATAACATCAGACTTTGGGCAAAGCACAAGTGTGTCTGAACACACAGTGCACCGAAAACTCACAACGATGGGCCTCCACAGCCGACGACCCGTGCACGTGTCAATGTTAACACCACGACACCGGCAACTACGACGGAAACGGGCACGGGAGCACTGACACTGGACGTTGACACAGCGTCAGAACGTTGTATGGTCTGATGAATCCCGATCTTCATCATGACGTTGGGAGGGCTCGAATCCGTCGCCTTCCAAGGGAACAGCTCCTTGACACCTGTACTGTGGGACGAAGCCAACCAGGGGGCAGCCCCATTAGCTCTGGGGAATATTCATGTGGGCATCCATGTGTCTACTGGAGATCGTGCAAGGCGCAATGACGTCCAAGGGTATCGTGCACTGGTTGCACACCACGTACACCCCTTGATCTAGTGGAGATCGTGCAAGGCGCAATGACGGCCAAGGGTATTGTGCACTGGTTGCGGACCACGTACACCCCTGGGTCTAGTGGAGATCGTGCAAGGCGCACTGACGGCCAAGGGTATCGTGCACTGGTTGCAGACCACGTACACCCTTTCATAAGGATCATGTTTCCGACGGCAGTGGCATTTTTCAAAAATATCATGCGTCATGTGATGGAGTGGTTCGAGTGACACAGTGACGAGCTGCAGTTGATGTGCTGTCCCCCCAACCCTCCAGACCTGAACCCGATCTGGGATGTGACTGAATATGGCGTTAGAGCTCATCGCCCCGACCCCGGAGTTTAAAGGTGACATGTGTGTACAGACATGGTGCCAAATCCCTCCAGCGTTCTACCAAGACCTCATTGCTTCCATGCTACGACGCGTCGCAGCAGTTATCCGTGCCAAATGTACGTAGACATAATGTTTTAGCTAATCAGTGTACACTAGCCGGAGGTAGATCGACTAGAAGCAGTAAGAGAAAATCTCAATGTGTGAGTCAATCTATGGGGCAGCAGAGGAGCCGAACACCATGTAGGGAACGAGCTTGGAGGAAAACATAACACTCGACCAGCGCGAATGTCTGACAACTGAGCACACGGAAAGAGAGCACTGGGTGAGGCGAAGGCTTGGTCAGTGTTAGAACAGCCAGACCAGGCGTTGCTGCTAGCAGGTAAACACCTGGGTCGGTGGGTCTGCACACTCCTGCTTCTCCCGCGCCATCCGTGACAGTATTATGGATTATTTCTCTGCGATAATCACGCTAGTTCCTCTACATCCATCTCGATATCCGCTGGTGGGTGTATTAAAAACACCCATGAAAATTCTTGTTTTTTACACTGAAGCGCCAAAGAAACTGGTATAGCCATGAGTATTCAAATACAGAGATATGTAAACAGGCAGAATACGGCGCTGCGGTCGGCACCGCCTATATAAGACAACAAGTGCCTGGTGCAGCAGTTAGATCGGTTACTGCAGCTACAATGGCAGGTGATCAAGATTTAAGTGAGATTGAACGTGGTGTTCCAGTCGGCGCACGAGCGATGGGACACAGCATCTCCGAGGCAACGATGAAGTGGGGACTTTCCCGTACGACAATTTCACCAGTGTACGGTGAATATGAGGAATAGGGTAAAACATCAAATATCCAACATCGCTGCGGCCTGAAAAAAATCCTCCAACGACTGATGAGAATCATTCAACGTGACATAAGTGCAGTCTCCCGAAAATTGCTTCAGATTTCAGTGCTGGGACATCAACAAGTGTCTGCGTGTGAACCATACAACGAAACGTCATCGATTCGGGCTTTCGGAGCCAAAGGACCACTCGTGTACCCTTGATGACGGCACAACACAAAGCTTTAAGTCTCGCCTGGGCCCGTCAACACCAACATTGGACTATTGATGACTGGAAACATGTTGCCTGGTCGGACGAGTCTCGTTTAACATTGTATTGAGGGGATGGATATGTACAGGTATGGAGACTACCTCACAAATCCATGGACCGTGCATGTCAGCAGGGGACTGTTCAAGCTACTGGAGGCTCTAAATGGCGTGGGGCGTGTGCAGTTAGTGTGATGTGGGACCCCTGATACGTCCAGATACGACTCGTACGTATGCATTCTGTCTGACCACCTGCATCCATTCGTATCCACTGTGCATTCCGACGGATTCGAGTAGTTCCAGCACTACAACGCGACACCTAACACGCCCAGAATTTTTACAGAGTGGCTCCAGGAACACTCTTCTGAGATTAAACACTTACGCCTGCCACCAAACTCCCCACCCTGAGCATCATTTAGCATATCTGGGATCCTTTCAACTTGTTGTTCTGAAGAGATCTTCTCCCCCTCGTACCTTACGGATTTATGGACAGTCCTGCAGAATTCAAAGTCTCAGTACCCTCCAGCACTACTTCAGATATTAGTGGAGACCATGCGAAGTCGTGTAGCGGCACTTCTGCGTATCCGCGCGGGTCCTACACGATATTGGGCAGGTGTACCAGTTACTTTGGATCTTCAGTGTATATGTTTCAGTCCTTATCTTCTTGCCATATTTAATTATTGCTGAAACTGAAAACGAAGCAGGTCATATTTTTCGTTCATTAATTTTACAAAAGTTTTTCTGACTGTAACTTATACGAAGTAAATGGAGCACAATCTTCACAGATATGGAACAAAATCACTTCATTTGATTTTTGTCATCTTTTCCTGCTTCAGGTGGTAATGCAACATTTTTTCAAAGCAATGGCGATACCTCCTTGTGTACAAGCAGAATAAGCATCTGTCGAAGTCGAAGTACCTGCTGGACTGGAGATGCAACTGAGAGATCTGCTTTCTATGTCAACACTATCAGGGTTTGATTCTGTCGCCATTTTCCTCGACGAGCCCGTAGGCTCCCGTCCCTGGTCAAACATTTTCCGATGCTGGAACGTTAAATGGGCTTTTAAGTTTGTTGTGTTGCTGTTCTGAGTACCTTCCCACAAAAATTGTACTTCTCAATTTTACTATCGTTTGATTTAAAATTCAGCCACACGTCATTTATGATAGCCACACACAGAAAAGTCTGTAATATAAGCAAACAATGATCAAACAAAACCACAAACAGAAGAGAAACCGAAAATTTCGTTTCAAACATTTCTACCAAACGTACATTCAAGTGAATGGGGGCTACCAAAATACGCAACAAAATGGTAAGAGTTTCACCAAGAACTTTCAGGTAAAAACTGTAGGGGCCGGCCGGGTGGCCGAGCGATTCTAGGAGCTACAGTCTGGAACCGCACGACCGCCACGGTCGCAGGTTCAAATCCTGCCTCGGGCATGGATGTGTGTGACGTCTTTAGGTTAGTTTGGTTTAAGTAGTTCTAAGTTCTAGGGGACTGATGACCTCAGATGTCAAGTCCCATACTTCTCACAGCCATCTTTAAAAACTGTAAGTATTTCTTAGAGTGTAAATATTTCAATATTAAAAAGAATGTAGAGATGATTTTTCTCAATCATGAGTTAGTTGATGACGATAACAATAATACTACACGATTATATGGCCACAAAATATCGATGTTATCGATTATCGGATAGACAAATTCGGTTTATAAATATATCTTATCAATTTCCTATATACCAATATACTACTGTTCTACAATAGACTGGGTATTAGGAAAATGGCGCAATATTGCCCTCCATTGCTGCTGTAAGTTGTTTCGTACCCAGAGCAATGTTTGTCATTAGTTTCTATTTAGGTTTACAAAAATAAATAAAAATGTGTACGAAACCGTCAGAGCTTCCGTTATAAAGAAAATAAATGCCTAAATACATCACAAATAACGGGAATGAAACCTAGAGCAACCAAAAATAGCCGCACGGGATAGACGCGCGGTGTGAGACGCCTTCCCACAGCCTGCACGGCTTACCTCCGTCGGAGGTTCGAGTCCTCCCTCGGACATGGGTGCGTGTGTTGTCCTTAGCGTAAGTTGGTTTAAGTTAGATTAGCTAGAGTGTCAGCTTAGGGACCGATGACCTCAGCAGTTTGGTGCCACAGAATCTAACCACAAATATTCAAATTTTTTTCCAAAGATAATGACTGGCCGTAAAGAAAACAAGTGGTAGTTGCAAATCTACCAACAGAAACTTATTAGCATCATGTAAGACAGGAAAATAAATATATCGAACTGATGATACCACGAACGGTGCTGAAACATTTAGGTTGACGATACTGAACCCGTGCCACGCTTCGCGTAGTTCTTATCCTTCACAGCTGGGAAATTTGATTGTTGCGCATCGGCTGAAGTCTATATCGTCCATGAGGGATGTTAACGTGTTTAGGTCTAACAGAACGGGCGGTAGCAAGCAGGTAAGTAGTTGTTCTACAGGACCCAGAGTAGCAATTGTAGGACCATTTTTCAAAACGCAAATTCGATTTTAGCACATGTTCTAATGGGTGACTCAACCCATTCATTTCAGGAGAGGGCTAAAATGGATGAAACGGCCTGTGTAACTATACACAGCGAAACACCTGAAACTTGCCCGCAAATATTGCCGAATTGATTGGTAGTCACTGACTCCTACTGTTAGTCAATCAACAGGGTGTAAAAATACTTAAAATGTTTATTTTCGTGCATACATACACTTCCTAAATGGACTATGGACATTTACACACACAAAGTAAAAGTAGAGTTAATTATAACGTCAGTGGAGATTGTTGCAGGATTCTAGTGTGAGTCGTTTACGAGACGTCATATTTTAGAAGTTCCCATACCGCCACTTGTACAATACCTGTGGTAGCACACACTGAAGAACAACACAACTGCATACATTAGTTGCGTGGTTTCTGGCCAGTAACGAGACACTGACCAACACAGGTTCTGTTTAAAATCACCACCGGCAGCCGAAATACACGCTTCAAATCTAGTATGGAACGAGTGCTGCACGCGTTCTAGCACTTCGGTAGAGATGTCCGAGAGGCCTGGAGTAATACGTCATTGCATGTCATCGGGTGTAGTCGGTATGTCCTTGTAGGCAGTGCCTGTCAGTTTTTCCCACAGAAAAATGCCTACAGGCGCCAATTCCAAGAAACGGCCGATCAAGGTACAGGTTGTCTGCATCCAGTCCAACGATTTGGAAACAACTCGGGAAGACAACCTATGGTACTTCGTGCACTATGGGCTAAACAGTTATCATGTTGGTACCACGGGTTCCTCCTAGTCTTCAGAAGGACGTCTTCTAGCTTCCGTAAAAGATGATCTGTCCGGAGGCTGCGCGTTCAGCGTTCCGTCTATGAAAAACGGACCTCTGAGCTGAAGGTCCTCCTTCTCACACCACACGTTTACACTCCATGGACGTTGACATTTCACCTGACGAAGCCATTGGGGATCGTCAACAGACCAGTAGTTTTCCTGGCTTTGATTGGTAAATGTGGCTTTATCACGAAACAAGATACGTGATACATATGGAGTATCATGTTTTAATGACGATGTACACAAGTTAATGATACTTATTATCGTTTCCATGCTGACCTTCATGGAGAGAGATGTGATAGGCATGTAACCTATGTCGATGGGGAATGCATAGGACACTTGCCTGACTAAGGGAACTTCCTCGTGGGATTGCGCGGGAGCTAAGTTGCGAATCTATTGCAACAGCAGCAAAAACATTAATTTGCCCCTCTTTTGTTGTCACTTGTTTCTTCTGTTACAATGTGTAGACTTTAGCATACCACTTTCACGTAACTAATTGAAGAGACTGATAAGTTATTACCGAGATGGTTAACGTCTATTGGGATACTTTGTCGCATGCACCGTACAAGAATGAACTGCACTCCTACACTCTCCATACGCCATGAGCATGTCGGCTTTCTCTGCATTGCTAAACCCCATCGTCCAGTCACTACCCCCTGCTGGAACTGTCACATACTAACTGACCAGCAGGTTGCAGTGCACTCAGGGAACGCACAAGCACACTGTAAGGAAACATAACAACATCTTACATAGCAACTTCCCAGGTTGAATGGCACACAATTATTGGTGGGAGAAGTTTTCAAAATACGATGCCTCGTGAACGACTCGCCCTATAATCCTACAGCAAACACCACAGATGTTCTAATTTAACCTACTTTGTTAATCTCAATAGGCATTGGCCCAATAAAAAAAGCATGTATGCACAAAATACACTTTCTAGATATTATTAAAATCTGTTTATTGACTAATAATACGAGCCCCTGACTACCAGACTATCTTGTGAAAATCGCACATCTATATGTAGTTACAATTCCGTAGCATTTGCGATGGAAGTGTTAGGTGGCTCACCCTGTACACTGCAAAATGAAATGACTGGTAAAGACTCAGACGTTGAATCATGTAGTACACGCGATTCTGAAAGGGAAGAAATTGGGAGTGACTATGATACTGATCAGAAAAATATTTTTTACTTTTTTTTGTAATGACAGTCACACCAAATAGATGAAACACATCCCTATACCTCATATAAGAACTAGGTCGCATAATATCATACGATATGTTCCAGGTGTGAGAGGAATTGCGAAAAGCAAACAGACGAAATGGCGGTCGTTTCTCGCTGATGAAATAATGGATGAAGTAATAATAGTACTAAGCAAAAAGCAAAACGAGGATAATGGAATGTAGTCGAATTAAGTTGGGTGATACTGAGGGAATTCGATTAGGAAATGAGACACTTAAAGTATTAAAGGAGTGTTGCTATTTGGGGAGCAAAATAACTGATGATGGTCAAAGTATAGAGGATATAAAATGTAGACTGGCAATGGCAAGGAAAGCGTTTCTGAAGAAGAGAAATTTGTTAACATCGAGTGTCAGGAAGTCGTTTCTGAAAGTATTTGTATGGATTGTAGCCATGTTTGGAAGTGAAACATGGACGATAAATAGTTTAGACAAGAAGAGAATAGAAGCTTTCCAAATGTGGTACTATAGAAGAGTGCTGAAGATTAGATGGGTAGATCACATAACTAATGAGGAGGTATTGAAGAGAAGAGAAATTTGTGGCACAACTTGACTAGAAGAAGGGATCTGTTGGTAGGACATGTTCTGAGGCATCAAGGGATCACCAATTTAGTATTGGAAGGCAGCGTGGAGGGTAAAAATCGTATAGGGAGACCAAGAGATGAATACACCAAGCATATTCAGAAGGATGTAAGTTACAGTAGGTACTGGGAGATGAAGAAGCTTGCATAGGATAGAGTAGCATGGAGAGCTGCATCAAACCAGTCTCAGGACTGAAGACCACAACAACAACATGCATAATGTGTGTTAATTCTAAATACTTTTCTTCTCAGCTCTTCATTTATAAGACGAAATTTAAGCCTTTATTGGCATGTTGTATTTGGGTGAAATTTACAAAGTTGTAGAGTAAATACAGAAGACCTCTGTGGCAGAGATGGTGCAGCATTAGAAATATTCTATAATATTCTATTCCACATTGACATTACAGAGGTTCAGGTTTCTGACACAGAGTCTAAAATTTGATGATGAATCAACTGTGTCCGATAGACGAAAAGGCTATAAATTGGCTCCTATACGTTAATCTTTGATGTATTGACTAAAATCTGCATGCCACCCTATTCTCTTGCAGAATGTATGACTGAATATGAGATGCTTGTAAAATTTTGAGGATGGTGTACACGGCGTAGTGAAATAGTTTCTGTTTGAAAGCTGTACAGTCCATAATGGGTGTGCCTATCGGGCAGAATCGCCGTGAACATTGAGATAATCATCCCAACGACGCACCAGGTTGAAGGAAACCGTTTGGTGAAACTCCGTGTCCTAATGTGTGATGGAGCCCGAAAATGCCTGCAGCACATCCTCGTCCGACAGGAATCGCCAACCCTTCAGTGCGTTCGTTAAGGGACCGAAGGCGTGATATTCGCACTGCGAGAGATCAGGACTGCAGGGCGGGTGCTCAAGTTACTCGTTTTTCAGATAGCGTAATTACTGCGTTACGACCTTTGCGATTTGGGGACGTGCGTTATCACGAAGAAACACCACCATTTGACCAGTTTTCCCAGACGTTTCCTTCTAAATTACGCACCGTTATACACATTCGTCACTCTCCGATGGGTATCTACCAGTGTTTGTCCTTCGGCAGCCAAGAAAAGAATAACAACACTTTGGTACCGTTTGAACTCATTTGGTAATAAAGTAGCCATAATTCACGCTTCTGCATTTAGCGCGAGCATGATCGGACACGAATGCCACACGAATACGAATGCCTTGCCTACATGCCGGAGCTTGTACACATTCTTAGGAGTCCGCTACGTTGCGAATACGCTGCAGTAACGCCCTCAGACGGAAATATTTTTGATCGCCTTTACAGTTTTTAAATGTACATTTCTTCCAGACCTGGAAAATGCGAAGTGGCAGTTTCGATGTAGCGGATACCAGAACAGCTTACATCTAAAAATTACACGTTTATTTAGGAAAGCAGCCAAGTGGATCTTACAAGCTGAGTAACTGTGCAGGTGATGTAAAAATGTTGTGTATGCATATTACCACAGCATAAAGAAACATAAGCATGCATCACTGGTCTATGGAACACGAACTGGCTCTGTCACATCTGAAAGAGCCGACCGTTGTGGTCGAGCGGTCCTACGCGCTTAAGTCCGGAACCGCGCTGCTGCTACAGTCGCAGGTTCGAATTCTGCCTCGGGCATGGATATGTGTGATGTCAATAGGTCAGTTAGGTTTAAGTATTTCTAAGTCACCCATAGCGTTTAGAGCCATTTAGAGCCAACATCTGAAAGATCAACAACTAACGATTTTGGGAACAGCAAGAAAGAACAAGAAATAAATTGATCCAGAATGCCTTAACACACGAGACAGAGCTGCTTTTACATGCATCTTTGACCTTCAGAAGTATTGCACAAGAGTTGGTTAGGTATCAAAGGAAAGCAAGTGGGTGATTCTATTGGGTATTATGTACGACGACAAAAAAGATGAAACATCTAAAGAAGAAGAGAAGTCTGAGATGATATTAACGCAGCAGTAGATTTAGTAGACAATACTTGCACCTCACATGATGTAGGAAGAATAAGTAGAAAATTGCCTTTGGCCTTATTCTTACGCTTATTAGATGTAGCTGGCATAAACAGTCTTGTCGTTTTCCGTTCTCAACCAACGGGGGACGGATAGGTGAGTCTTTCTGAAATTGCTTTGGAAGACTCCAATCAAAGACGAATTACTACAGAGGGCTCGCAGTAAGCATATCACCCAAACCCTCTCAAAATGTCTGTGAACAGACTGACGGGACCCTTCCAGCAAGATGCTATGGTTGTGAAGACATTAAAATTCAGTATGTCTGTTATAATTGTTCTCCGTTAGTGTCTCAAAAAACATTCCAACTCCTTTTGTGTAGATTGTATGCAGTAGCCAAATGCGTTAAAAAGAGATTTAAATACAATATTTTAAAAATAAATAGTGGAGCCCCCACGAACCATGGATCTTGCAGTTCTTGGGGTGGCTTCCGTGCGTCAGAGATTACAGATAGTTGTACTGTAGACGCAGCCACAAAGGAGCGGTATCTGTTGAGAGGTCAGACAAACTTCCGGTTCCTGAAGGGGAGCAAATGCCGGAATCGTTCCTTTGAAAGGGCACGGCCGACATCATTCCCCATCCTTCCCTAATCCGATGAAACCGATGACCTCGCTGTCTAGTCTCCTCCCCCAAAAAACCCAACCTAACCCTGAAGGGGAGCAGCCCCCTTCATTGCAGTTGCAGGGCTAACAGTAGGATGATTGACTGAATACCCCTATAACATCAATCAGAACGGCCTTTTTGTGCCGGTACTGCAAATGGCTGAAAGCAAGGGAAACTACAGCCATATTTTTTCCCGAGGGCATGCAGTTCTGCTGTGTAGTTAAATGATGACAGCATCTTCTCCGGGTGGGGACTACTCAGGAGGACGTCGTTGTTAGGAAAAACAAAAATGGCGTTCTACGGATCGGAGCGCGGAAAGTTAGATCCCTTAATCGTGCAGTTAGGTTATAAATTAAAAAAAAAAACGATATGGCTAGGTGGAAGTTAGATGTAGTTGGATTTAGTGAAATTCGATGGCAGGACGAACACGACTTCTGGTCACGTGAATAGAAGGTTATAAATACGAAGGCAAATAGGGGTAATGTAGGAGTGAGTTTAATTATGAATAAGAATATAAGAAAGCGGTCAAGCTACTATGATCAGCACAGTGTACGCATCATTGTAGTCAAGATAAACGGGAAGCCCACACCTACCACAGTAGTACGAGTTTATATGTCAACTAGCTATGCAGATGATAACGAGATGGAAGACATGTATGTTCAAATAAAAGAAATTATTCAGATAGTTAAGGGAGATGAAAATGTAATTGTGATTGGAGAATGGAATTCAAAAGTAGAGGATGGAAAAGAAGGAAAAATAGTCGGTGAATTTGGACTGGGAAAAAGGAATGAAGGAGGAAGTCTCCTGGTTGAATGTTATACAGAGCATAATTTAATCATCACTGACACTTGGTTTAAGAATCACGAAAGAGTGTTATATACGTGGGAGGGACCTGCAGACGCCGGAATGTTTTAGATTTATTATGTGACTGTAAGACAGAGATGTCGGAACCAGATTTTAAATTGTAAGACATTTCCAGGGGCAGATGTGGACGTTGGCAACAATTTATTGGCTGTGAACTGTAGGCTAAGACTGAAGTATTTGCAAAAAGGTAGGAAGTTAAGGAGATGGGATCTGGAAAAATTGAAGGAACCAGATGCTGTTTAGAGTTTCAGAGGGAGCATTGGGGAACAGTTGACTAGAATAGGGAAAAATCACACGGTGAATGCAAATGGGTAGCTTTAAGAGCTCAAATAATGAAGTCAGCAGAGGATCAAAGAGGTATAAAAATAAGGCCTAGTAGAAATCTTTCGACAGCACAGGACGTACTCAATTTAACTGATTAAAGGAGAAAATATAAAAATGCAGCAAATGAAGATGGAAGAAGGTAATACAAACGTCTATAAAATGAGAAGTGCAAAATAGCTAAGTAAGAATTGTTAGTGGACAAATATAGTGATTAAGAAGCATATTTCACTAGGATAAAGGTAGATACCGCCAACAGGAAATGAATAACAAGAGCTCAAAGGGAAAGCCAGTCCTAAGCAAGGAAGGGAAAGCTGCAAGGCTGGTTGGTTTAAAGAGGAGGGAAGGGACGAAACTGCTAGGTCATCAGTCCCGAAAGCTGCCAGAGGGAGATGAACTTGAAGGAATTATTATAGGAGTGGAAGAAGACGTGGATGAAGATGAGATAGGAGATACGATACTGCGAGAAGAATTCGTCAGAGCAGTGCCGCTGGAGTAGACGACATTCCGTAGAACTACTTTTACCCTTGGAAAAGCAAGCCGTGACAACGCTCTTCCATTTGGTGTGCAAGATGTATGAGACAGGCGAAATACCCTCAGACTTCAAGAAGAACGTGATAATTCCAATTCCAAAGATTGCAATGCTGAAAAGTGTGAAAATTATAAAACTATTAGTTTCATAAGTCATGTTTGTAAAATACTAACACAATTTTTTATAGAAGAATAGAAAAACCGATACAAGCCAACCTCGGGGAAGATCAGTTTGGATTCCGGAGAAATGTAGGAACACGCGAGACTTTATGGACCCTACGACTTCTCTTAGAAGATAGATTAACGAAAGGCAAACCTACGTCTGTAGACTAAGCGAAAGATTATGACAATGTGGACTGAAATACTCTCTTTCAAATTCTGAAGGTGGCCGGGGTAAAATACAGGGAGCGAAAGGCTATTGACAAATTTTACGGAAACCAGACGGCCATTATAAGAATCGAGAAGAGAGTGAGACAGGATTGTAGCCTGTTCCAGATGTTATTCAATCTGTACATTGAGCAAGCAGTAAAGAAACAAAAGAAATATGTGTATTAGGAGTAATTGTGGGAAGGTGAGGGGTTAAAAATCGTAGAGGGAGACCAAGAGATGTATACAGTAAGCAGATTCAGAAGGGTGTGGGTTGCAGTTGTTATTCGCAGATGAAGAGGCTTGCACATGATATGGTAGCATGGGAAGCTGCATCAAACCATTCCTCGGACTGAAGACCACAACAATAACAAATTGTGGAGGCAGTTTACTTGCAAAGTTTTCTTGGATAGTATTTATTTAATTCTCCTTAGCACACTGTGATTTTCTTAAACTTCATTGTTCTCCTCAATTTGCCATTAAACAGTTCTTTTGAAACGATAAAACAGTGTGAACTCGATTTCTACTTTGTTCGTGTAAATTCACCCTTCGTAATTATTCTTCGTCTTTAACTCGAATTTAGAAACTACTTTATGAATTGCGTAAGTAGTAAAACAAACAAAAAACGGTTTTACTTAGTTTCTGTACTCAACGTAATTCAATGTCAATTCCATTTGTACTCCGAACTATTACCAAAAGGTGAGAAAAAGGCATTTTGCCTGAGAGACATATCATGGTAAAGGTGATACAAACGACCACAACAGCAGTGCAAGATTAAGACACTGGTTAGCCAGTTTCGAGAAACAAAATTCAAACCTCCGTCCGGCCCTACACATTTAGGTTTTCCTAAATCTATTAAGGAGATTGCTGGGATGGTTTCTTTAGCAAACTGGACACAGTCAATTTACTACTTCAGGTATTGGGCCTGAGAGACATATCATGGTAAAGGAGATACAAACAACCACAACAGCAATGCAAGATTAAGACAATGGTTAGCCAGTTTCGAGAAACAAAATTCAAATCTCCGTCCGGCTCTACAGATTTAGGTTTTCCTAAATCTATTAAGCAGATTGCTGGGATGGTCCCTTTAGCAAAATGGACACAGTCAATTTATTACCTCATTCAGACACGGGTGCATCTCCGAAGGAACAAGCTCTGCAGCGATTACAACCGTCACGAAATACTAACAACCATCAGCTATATTAGGGAACGTCAGCAATGAAAATTTGAGCTGGACCTGGGGCACGAACCCGGATTATCCGCTTTACCCCAGACGCCACCTTAACCAACCTGGTCATCTGTGACTCGTGGCGAGCCAAAACTTCCATGTTGTCGTTCCTGCGGGAAATCCGGTTTCGAGTTCCGATCCAGCACAGACTTTCATTGTTCTCTTTCCCTTACACAGCTGACAGTTTATCGTATTCGCAACTGCCTATAAATTTCGTTTATATATGTCTGTGTGTGTGTATGTATATGTATGTACGTACAAATGTCCCACGTCTCCTCCTATGCCACTGGACTTGGCACGCATATGACTTACTGTCTGTAAATCATGGCTATGGCTAGGGGGGGGGGGGGAGGGGGCAAAGCCCCTCGTATTTATATAGATGATGGTGGGGCTGCAAAAGCAGTGTAGCCCGCGACGCGCGAGTACTCATACTTCAGTCATCCAGTATTTGAGAGCATTTAGTGTCTTTCAACAAACTTCACATGTAATTTCAAGCCTCCAAGAAACTTTTTCTTCCTTACGACCCACAAATAATGTTGAAAGGGAAAAGTTTATCACTTACTTCATTTTCACTGTTCATGCAGTAAAACTGCCGCATAATGCATGACATTTTAATTTATTATTTCTTCAGTACTAACTATACTTGGGACATATTTTCCAGCCTGTATTCACGTACAGCCCTGAATGCACGAGAAAATTTATATCATTGTACGCCACAGGAGATATGATGTCTTAAACGCTGAAATGTATGAAATACAGGAGCACCATGTATAAGGTTTTAATTTATTTCTTCTTTATTAATAACTCTGTTCGAAACATATTTCGTGGACGGTATCCACATATGCCGCTGAATACACGTACGTAAATATCATTGCACATCATTGCAGGTTGTCTATAACATACTGTCTCCATGGCGACCATTGTTGCAGCTTCTCTTCACGTTGCAGCAGAGAAAGAGGCACACGGACTGTGGACAAACGTAGAAGTTTGGCACCACATACTTTCTTCAGACAAGTCCCAGTTCTCCAGTTCTGCATCTGGTATCATGATATATGTATCCGTATGTGGGGTATTCATCGTCATCAAATGGTCTTTGTGCCTGACGTGATGTTATGGCTAGGTAGTGGGTACACTGTACGATCAATTTTGGTTTTCATAATCGGCAATTTGGACATCAGTCGTTAAATGACTCAAGTGCTAAGGCCGGTGGCTGTGGCCTGTGTGACGTCTCTGTGACTTTTTGAACAAGATAAAGGAAGACCGTATGTTGCATATGTTGTCCTGAGCCACCTCGATATATATTTTGTTGAACTGTTAACATGGCCCTCAGTTTCCAGCAAACAGGCACGCCACCATTTGTCAGCCACTACAGCCGCTGAAATCTGGGGTAGAGTTGAAACAGAACGACATTACAGGGTAGTTTCTGTTATTTACGCTCTATTCGACTAGATGTCCAGTTGGGTAGGAGGTAGTGTTTCTGCTGCAGATGGCATTAAGTTTCGCACCCAGTATATTCCCGAATCACCTACCAAATTAATCATCTAATCTCTCCATTATACTACTGCATTTATGAACAAAAAATAGAATTTCTTGGTGCGCTCGCATCTACTATAAGACAGCTCTCACACCTCGCAATGAAAAGGTGTGTATAAAGGAAACACCTCCAATAAGGCTGTGGTACTACTGACCTTAGGCTCGAAATTCCCTGTCAAATGTGCCACAGACTTCTTTCTTTCAGCCTCTTACAAACGGTGTCCATACACACAGTTACATATTCTGATCATCACCAGCAAAAATACGCTGTCTAGTGCACTACAGATTATCAATGTTTTATTAAGCATTTAGGAATTTTTAGATATGCACATGTTTCAGAACCTGTTAGTTGTTTATTAGCTGTTTACGGTTACTCTATAGTTGAACTCATTAACGTAGGTAATATTTATGACTGATGAAGGATGAAGCTGGGTACTAGTTACGGAACCTGGTGTACATTCTAGTACACGTCAAATCAGTGGAAGTCTCCAATGTTTCAGAGTAGCCTGAAGACAGAACTTTATGATTTCGCCATCTGTCGCTATGTTATAGGGACATCCGAATAAGTAGCACATCTGAAAGGAAAATTTATTTCATATAACAAATGTTTGTCATTATTTCGCTTTTCGTTATTAACATAAGTCGTCACATTAAAGTTTGCTGGTTCATCCTGAACTCATAGTGAGCTCTCTTAACTTTTGCTAGGTATTTATCACCTGGGTTTGTTTGTTTTATAGAGATTCTCCTGTTACTCCTACTGCAACAGGTGTCTTTAGTTCTGATGACATTAAAATAACAAAGATGCAGCTCGTAAATGTAAACATAACGTAATTTGTGCTGATTGGGCTCATATAAGAAGAATAAAACGTTACACGGGCTGGTATGAAGTTGTCCTTCTAGTAAACGAAACAAAATGACAACAAGAGTAATATTCAGAATCAGAGAGCACGTGTAATTATTTTTACAAAAAATTGCATTAAATTTCAGTGTAATATGTAACATCATTGGTTGTGTGAATTAAACATAACTGATAATGCGTTTTTAAATATATTGAAACCTGTTGGGTAGAGGAAAAAGGAGATACAGACAATACTATGTAAGACGTCGCAAGTGTTCATTTCGTCTCCTATAGTTTCAAATTACTCTTCACAAAATAAGCATATAATATTAGAGATAACTGTTAAGTAATGGTGCTTCCTGCGCTCTTCAAATTAACTGAACGTTGCAAGTAGTCCATACCTCCTACGCATGAAAAATTCCTGGAAATTGTGTTAATGAAGTTTTTCGTCTTCTGATTTTTGCACAGAGAGTGTTCTTTAAACCTGTCGCCCACTTGCTGAGATATAAACAGTCACTTGGGACAGACAAAGCTTCCTTTATGGGGAAAGAAGCTTAGCACGACACAAACTCTGGCAATTAGGGAAGTTTCACTCGTACTTGCTTCTCGGTGTCTCGGTGCTTATTTGCTGGCGACAGACACTTCTTGTTTACGAAACTGTTGTCCGTAAAATAGGGAGCATGTTTTGTTGGCAATGGTTTACGTGGAATCCTTTGCGTATCGACCCGTACTCCGAAACACTTTTGGCCTGCATTGGTGAAGCTGGAATCCATTCCATTGTTTCAGATCGTCCCTCCGATGATGGTAACTCTATTCTATAAATTATTATACAATTTCAACTGAGCAGATAGATAATCTAGAGTTGGGTCTATAAATCGCACGCAAGAAATCATTTTCTTATTAATACACACGAACAAATACTTTTTGAATCAAAATATTTAACTTTTCTTACAATATAGTTTACGTAGCTTTGCTAACTAGTTCTTGAAATGATTTGTTATATTTTTTCACGTTTCTCTGTTAACAAGTTGACGACCAAGATGGATAGTTGTTGCGGTGAACGTAATTTTCGATACATATTACCTGAAAAGCCCTACAACTTTGTGAAATGCTTTGGACTTAAAAGTAAATGGTCAATATTCACCCAGTGATATTCTTATACCAGTCGTCAACGCGCGGCACCAATTCTGATTTGCTTCAGCAACTGTTTACTCGTTTTTCAGCCAATGCATCAGCTTAACGGCGACTCCTCGAAATGTAACGCAAATAAACAAGAGATAGTCGTTAAGTTTTAATTCTCATGCGAAAAAACGAAGCAACGAACATAAAAACTTGGCCCTCGCAGGTCAAAGATAGAAAAGATTAATTTGATTTTAGTAAACTGCGGAAGCATCCAAGGAAAGGTCCCAGAATTACTTTCGGATAAGACAGGTTATAATGCACAGATAGTACTGAGAACAGAAAGCTAGTGGCACTGTTCTGGATGTCTTGTCTGAAAATTACCTTGAACAGACAGTTATAGAACCAACTCATGAGGGTAACGTCTTAGACCTCCTGGCAACAAACAGACCTGACCTTACTGAATCAGTTCACGTAAAGGAAGGTATAAGTGATCATAAGGCTGGGACAGCATCTATGACGACGGGTCTTTCAAGGAATGTTCAGAAAGGCAGGAAGATATATTTGCTCATCAACGGTGACCGAATAAAAATTTTAGAATACCTCAGCAGTCAGCATCAAATATTTGGTGACGAGGACGAAGATGAGGAGAACAAATGGAAAAAATTCAAAGGCCTCGTTCACTATGCCCTACACAAGTACGTTACGAGTAAGGTTCTCAGGGATGGGAAAGATCCACCATGGTTTAGTAGCCATGTTAGAAAAGCGGTACGTAAACAAAGAGCACTTCTGACAAACAAAAGCTGAACGAATCGAAAATGAGCGTAAGGAGAGAAATGAGAGAAGCGTCCAATGATTTTGAAAGTAAGACGTTGTCAACCAACCTGAGTAAAAACGCTAAGAGATTTTGGTACTACGTAAAATCAGTAAGTGGGTCAAAATCATCTATTTCTCTCAGCAACCACACTTACACCGAAACGGAAGATAACGGAGAGAAGGCCGGAATACTGAATTTCGTCTTCCGAAGTTGTTGCACCGCGGAAGATCGTAACACTGTCCGTCCTTTCAATCGGAGTACGAACGTCGAAATGGAAGATATTGAGATAAGCGATTGCGGAACTGAAAAGCAGTTACAATCGCTTAGTAGTGGAAAGCCGTCAGAACCAGATAAGATACCTATAAGATTCTATAAAGATTATGTGAAAGAACTTGCTCACCTTCCAGCAATAATATATCGTTAATTGCTTGAGAAACGAAAGGTACCAGACGACTGAAAAAAAGCGTAGGTCATTCCCATTTTTAAGAAAGGCCGTAAGACAGAAACACAATTACAGACCTATACCGTTTATGTCAATCTGTTGTAGAATTACAGAACATGTTGTATGCTGAAGAATTGTGTCATTTTGGGGGAATGAACGTCTCCGCTATAAAAATCAACATGGATTTTGCAAACAGAGATCCAGCGAAACTCAGCTCACTCTGTTCCTCAATGAGATCCTCAGTGCAGTAGGCAACGGCGCTCAGGTTGATACCGTGTTCCTTTATTTCAGCAAGGCATTTCACATCGTCCCGCATTGCCATTTAATGAAAAAACACCAGAATACGGAGTATCGGAGCAGACTTGCGATTGGATTCAAGACTTTCTTGCAAACAGAATTCATCACGTCGCTCTTAACGGAACAAAATCGAGAGATGTAAAGGTAATATCCGGAGTACCACAGAGAAGTGTGATAGGACCGCTGCTGTTTACGATATACAAAGTGTCCCAGCTGTCTTGTCCACCCAAAATATCTCTGGAACAATAACAGCTATTGAAAAAGGACTTTCACCGGTATCAATGTAGGGCTGGGGCCCATTAATGTACATATTTGGAAACATTCTAAAACGAAAGCAAATGTGTTTTTATCACAAACTTACGTTTTTTTTAATGGACCTCCTATATTTTTTCTTCAGCAATCCACAGCATGACAAAGCACATACACAATGGCGTCGATTGCATCGCAATATTCCCATTACATCCCGAGATATTGAGACGCGAAGCTGAAGCTTGAAACACCCGACATGCGCTGCTAGCGCACGTCCTGAGGCTCAGGCGTGAACCCCATGCTGCCCGTAATCACGATGTGATTGACATGCGTAATCACACTTCCATACTTATCAAGAGGTCCGAAACGAATAATACGGTCTGCTGCCATCAACTCTCATAAGCACATAATGGTTTCCCTCTTGCACGTGTTACGTATCTACGTACAAAATATGAAGCAGTACCGATCGGTGTACACCCGTCAGTTTGTCTTATTTATCTTGCACACCCAACATAAGGTTTATCAAATGCGTTACATGACCCATTGTGCCTGTTGCGCAGTGCCTGGCTCTACCTAGTCAAGTGTCCAACGTAGTTCCCATTACTGCCACAGTTACCACTTCGCTTTGTTTATGATTTGCGACCCATGCAAACTCCTGTACTCCACCACCCTCCGAGCATCCCATTTGTTGTTGCTTTGGCGTGCAGTACACCGCTTGCCAGTGTAGTCGTGCATCAGAGTAATCTAGTGACGGCACGGAGGTAGTACAAATTGTGAACAAACGTTGTAGAAATGCTGCTGATCTATGGAGAATGTACGTTGACGGGAAATACGTTATGAGATCGCTTGTTTGTTGATAGTACTGTTAGCGAACATTATGATTATTAAGTTAATATGTCTGTTTTCTACCCTACTCTACATACCTGTACTGTACCCTGTTGTAGGTGGACGAAATGCTGTTCAGGCAGAACGACTGTACAGAAGACGATTCCCTGACAAGCCATCGCCTTCGCGCCGGATGTTGGGTCGTCTCACAGCTCGTCTACGTGAAACGGGGGGCTTAAATCCAAGACCTCGACATCGTCCTAGAACACGCACAGATGAACGTGCTGAAGTTGCTGTGCTCGCTACCATAGCTGTGAATCCTCAAATCAGCACACGACAAATTGAACATGAAGTTGGTGTGTCGAAATCAAGTCCACAGCGTATTCTTAAACGTCATAAATTTCATCCTTACCATGTTCATTTACACCAGGATCTTCATGGAAAAGAATTCCGCAATAGGGTACCATTTTGTCAGTGAGCTCAGCAAAAACTTCTGACTAATCCAAATTTTTTTGCAGATGCCCTCTTTACCGACGAGGCATCATTCTCAAACAAAAGGAATTGTCAATATGAGGAATATGCATTATTGGTCCGCAGACATATCAAAATGGCTCTGTCAGGTAGAGTATCAACTTCCGTGGAAAGTTAATCTTTGGTGTGGGATTATTGGAGATACCATTATCGGACCTTTCTTTATAAATGGTATGCAAAATGTCAGACAATACTCCAGATTTATACGACACAATCTTACTGATCTCTCGGACACCGTACCTCTGAACCGGAGAATGGTCATGTGGTATCAGCATGACGGATGCCCTGCACATAACGCCTTACGAGCACGACGATTTCTGAACCGTACGTTCCCTGGTGGATTGGACGAGGTGACCCAGTTAGGTGGCCTGCCCGATCTCTGGACCTTACACCGCTGTATTACTTTCTTTGGGGAGCAGTGAAGGATGCTGTTTACCAACATGAACCAACAACACCAGAGGACATGAAGTAACGCATTGTTGATGCCATCAAAGAGGTAACAGTAGCACGAAGTGACCCTATGTATGCAAGCCAATGGGCATCACTTTGAGCATGAGATGTGAACGCTATGTTTAGTATGTAGTGCTGGTATCACAGTGGAAGTTTCTACAAAGGGCCATTTTACCCAGTTATGTTAAGAAGCATTTGTTTGCAACGATTTGTCATTTAACATAACATTGATAATTATGTGATAATAAAATTAATTGGTTGAACATATTTACATTCATCTTTTATGTCCTACCTGAACTTCCCAAATCAAAACGTTTTTACCTAAACAACGTTAAAACTTTTAGTCCACTTGCTCGTTTCACTAAAACCATCAACATGAATTTTACTATTACGAGTGAATGCTTAACTGTCACTTGCGCTAGATCTACAGTAAAGTAAAGTTTTAACGTTGAACGGCATTACCTTTTTAGTAACGGATTAACGATAAGCGAAGTTAACTTTATGACTAACGTTGCGCTACACAGATATCTTACAGAACCGCATCACCCCTAGCCTATGGGAAAAGTACCTGCTGGAATGTACGACGTTAATGCAGGATGGCAGCAGACCGTATTATTCGTTTCGGACCGCTTGATAAGTATGGAAGTGTGATTACCATCTCAATCACATCGCGATTACGGGCAGCATGGGGTTCACGCCTGAGCCTCAGGACGTGCGCTAGTAGCGCATGTCCGGTGTTTCAAGCGTCAACTTAGGGTCTTCATATCTTGGGATGTAATGGGAATATTGCGATTCAATCAACGCCATTGTGTATGTGCTTTGTCATGCTATGGACTGCTGAAGAAAAAATATAGGAGGTCCATTTAAAAAACATAAGTTTGTGTTAAAAAACACATATGCTTTCCTTTTAGAATGTGAAAGTCGTTTTCCAATAGCTGTTATTGTTCCAGAGATATTTTGGGTGGACAATATAGCTGGGACACCCTATATATAAATGGTCTAGTAGAAAGCGTCGGATGCTTTCCAACGCTATTCGCAAATGATGTAGTTGTCTTTACCAATGTAGTAGCGCCAGAAGATAGTAAGAATTTGCAGAAAGACCTGCAGAGAGTTGATGAATGGTGCAGGCTGTGGCAGTTGACCCTGAACGTAAATAAATGTAACATACTGCGCATACACAGGAAAAGAAAACCAATGCTTTACAGCTGCACCGTTAATGACAAAGAGTTTGAGACAGCATCTGCCGTAAAATATCTTGGCGTAACTATCCAGAGCGACCTTAAGAGGAATGACCACATGAAACAGATAGTGGAAAAAGCAGATACCAGACTCAGATTCATCAGAAGAATCTTAAGGGAACTAATTCATCCACGATAGAAGTGGCTTATAAGGCGCTTTTTCGCCCGATTCTTAAGTATTGTTCATCTATCTAGGATCCCTATCGGGTAGGACTGATAGAGGAGATAGTGAAGATTCATCCAAGAGCGGCGCGTTTTGTCACGGCGTCGTTTAGCTGGCGAGAGAGCGTCACGGAGATGCTAAACGAACTCCTCTGGCAGACGTTGCAAGGAAGGTGTTGTGCATCTGGGACAGATTTGTTATTGAAATTTCGGAACAGCACTTATCAAGAGGAGTCAGACAACATAATACTTCTCCCCACAAATCAGAGCCAATAGAGAGGTTTACCGACAACCTTTCTTCCCACGCACTATTCGTTTGCTGTTCACGGGCCTCGTCGTCATTCTGTTAATGTGTTCCACGCATCCGAGGAAAGAGAAAGGACCTGAGTGCCGTACCTACAACTAGATCGCACACATCCCTTCGCCACCACCGACCTGACGGAGTGTGGCGGAGCGCATTTCTGGTACCGCTAAGCGATGTTCTCCTTCACTGTTTCATTCAAGAATGGAGCGTGGGAAGAATGATCGTCGGTAAACCTTTATATTAGCTCTAATTTCTCGAATTTTCTTCTGGTGACTGGAAGTATTATGTTGTCCGTCTCCTTTGGATTTCAATAGTAAACCTCCCAGTGGCACACAAAACCTCTCTTGAGGCGTCTGCCATTGGAGGTGAGCATCTCTGTAACGCTTTCACGCGGACCAAACGAATCCGTGACGAAACGCGCCGCTATCTCTTCCATCAATCTAACCTGGTAAGGGACCTAGAATGATGAGCAGTACTCAAGAATCGGTCGAACAAGTTTTTTGTAGGCCTAAGCCAGTTCTTTCGTACATGAATTACATTTTCTTAATAGTCTTTCTATTAATCTCGGTCTAGCATCTGCTTTTCATACTATTTGTTTTATGTGGTCCTTCCAGTTTCGGTCAATCTGGATGGTTACTCCGAGATATTTTATGGTAGTTACTATATCCGCTAATTTGTCATTACTAGTGTAGGTCCTAATTGTGCAGTATTAGATTTCTTCTCCCATGATGACTCTGTCCTAACAGGCCTCGTAAGATCCAAAGGCACCGACCAACAGCCATGACTTCCTTAGGAGATAGGCTTCATGGGATGTGGATATCGAGGAGCATGTGGTCAGCACACCGCTCTCCTGAACGTTATCAGTTATCGTGACGAGAGCTGTTGCTTCTCAGTCAAGTACCTCCTCATTTGGGGGTACAAGGATTGAGTGGCCTCCGCTCGCCAACAGTGCGCGGCAAACCTGGATGGTCACCCATCCAGTTACTAGCCAAGCTCGACAGCAATTATCTTGGCTATTGTGACTGGAACCGGTGTTACCACTGCGGCAAAGCCGTTGGCTCTCCTACACGGGGTGTCTAGAAATATTGCGTCAATCTTCTAGGGGAGTTGGGGCACAACATAAGGATTGAGAATCGAATGGTAGCCCATGGCCGTAAACGTCAGGGGTTAGTGATAGCAGAAGTAGGAGATCGGAAAGGAAAGGGGAGAGTGATTTACTCTCATGCTCATAAATTAAGGATAATGATGACACATGGTGAAACAACGCTCTGGTGGGCGGTTAGCGAGTTTAAATCATGATCATGCGGTGCATTTTACATGCGGTCGTTGCACGGTGGCGCTGGCAGCAGCCCACACACGCAGAAGTATGTTGGTGCATCTCAGAGTACGGTGCAGCGAGTAAGTGTGAAGACGTTTCCAGACGTGCTAATGGCGACTGTGTGTTGAAAATGGCTCAAAGAACACATATTGATGACGTTATGAGGGGTAGAATACTAGGGCGACTGGAGACTGGTGAAACACAACAGGTCGTAGCACGGGTCCTCTGTGTACCACAAAGTGTGATCTCAAGATTATGGCAACGATTCCAGCAGACAGGAAACGTGTCCAGGCGCTATTGTACTGGACGTCCACTGTGTACAACACCACAAGAAGAACGATATCTCACCATTAGGGCCCGCAGATGGCCACGGAGTACTGCAGATAACTTGCTCGGGACCTTAACACAGCCACTGGAACAGTTGTCTCCAGACACACAGTCTACAGACGACTGGACACACATGATTTACTCGCCCGGAGACCAACAAAATGCATTCTACTGACCCCAGGTCACAGGAGAGCCGGTAAAGCCTCGTGTCAAGAACACAGTACATGGTCATTGGAACAGTGGTCCCAGGTTATATTCACGGACGAGTCCAGGTATAGTCTGACCAGTGATTCTCGCCGGGTTTTCATCTGGCGTGAACCAGGAACCAGATACCAACCTCTTAATGTCGTTGAAAGGGACCTGTATTAAGTTCGTGGTTTGATGGTGTGGGGTGGGATTATGGTTGGTGCACGTACACCCCTGTATGTCTTTGACAGAGGGACTGTACCAGGTCAGGCAAATCGAGGCATCATTTTGCACCGCCTTTTCAAGGGTACAATGGGTCCCACCTTCCTCCTGATGGATGCTAGTGCACGGCCCCATCGAACTGCCATCGTGGAGGAGTACCTTGAAACAGAAGATATCAGGCGAATGGAGTGGCCTGCCTGTTCCCCAGACCTAAACCCCATCGATCACGTCTCGGATGCTCTCGGTCGACGCATCGCTGCACGTCTTCAAACCCCTACGACACTTCAGGAGCCCCGACAGCCACTGGTGCAAGAATGGGAGGCTATACCCTAGCAGCTTCTCGATAACATGATCCAGAGTATGCCAACCCGTTGTGCGGTCTTTGTATGTGTGCATGGTGATGATATCCCATATTGATGTCGGGGTACATGCGAAGGAAACAGTTGCGTTTTGTATCACTTGTGTTTCGGGACGGTTTTCTCAACTTATCACCAATACCGTGGACTTACAGATCTGTGTCGTGTGTATTCCCTATGTGCCTACGCTATTAGCGTTAGTTTTGTGTAGTGCCATGTTGTGTGGCACCACATTCTGCAATTATCCTTAATTTATGATCCTCGAAGGTTGCACTATCAGAGGCCACGCTGCCTGACACTGACGGAAAATTGACTGCCGGAAATTCTCGTACACACCGAGAGTTTCTTTGATTGTAACAGCTGCGTAAACGATTCTTGCAACGAGAAATGTTTCAGACTCCAAAGGATCGCACTCCATGACAGATTTCATGGGTCTCACAGCAAGAAATCGTGACTCGATAAATCTGATGAGCGTGAACGTCAGAAACCGGTCCACCACGCCCGATGTATCGATGCTGGACTACCCGTTCAAATGCTTATGAACAACCAGTCCAAAATGAGCAGGCACGCCATCGTGCTGGATAAAAGGCACGGCACGACTCAGCAATCGCCCACACGTTAACTGTGAAGTGATGTTGTACCACGTGGTGGCGCACACCGTTCGGATTTTCTGGTACCCACAAATTCTCATTGTGGTGATTGAATATGCTATCTCTAGTGAATGTGGCCTCCTCAGTAAACAACATATAAGGTGAGAAATGAACATCATGGTCACTTTGTTGCATAACTCACTGTGCGGATCGCACACGTGTAGGATAGTCGTTGTGGTGCGATTACAGCATTTGGATGTGAAAGCCATGTATGGACTCGGTGTTCAAAATACGCTGTACATTGCTACGAGACATTGTTAAGTCCGGGGCAACAACACGAATGCTGGTGTCTGGATTAGGCTCCACGACATCCAACACACTTTCTTCCCTCATTAGCTCTGCCACTTCTTAGTGACCCACACTCCCACAAATTTCGATATGGACCTGCTAACAAATTGTTGTGCGGTTGATGACTGTCTGGGAAGCGTTCTCGATAAATGCGTCTTTCGTCTCGTCTATTGCACTCAGCTGTTACATACATTAAATCATGTCTGCAGGTTCACCGTTCGTATACCGTTCCATAACCATCGTATGCTGGCTAGCGCTCGGATGAGAAAATTCTCAAGTCTCCTTCCAATACTCTCACGTACAGCACCAACCAGTGGCGTACGACTTCATTTGCGGCCATGGGTTGCTACGTAATTCTCAATCCTTTTGATGTGCCCATCTCCCCTAGAAGTTCGTCGCAATATTTCTGGGATATCCTGCATGCACTATGTGATCTAAAGCATCCGGACACCTGGCTGAAATTACTTACAAGTTCGTGACTTCCTCCATCGGTAATGCTGGAATTCAATGTGTTGTTGCCCACCCTTAGCCTTGATGACAGCTTCCACTCGTGCAGGCATACGTTCAATCAAGTGATGGAAGATTTCTTGGGGAACGGCAGACCATTCTTCATGGAGTGCTGCACTGAGGAGAGGTATATGTCGGTCGGTGAGGCCCGGCACCAAGTCGGCGTTCCAAAACATCCCAAATGTGTTCTATAGGATAGTGGTCAGGACTCTGTGCAGGCCAATCCATTACAGGGATGTTATTGTCATGTAACCACTTCGCCAAAAGCTGTGCATAATGAAAAGGTGCTCGACCGTGTTAAAAGATGCAATCGCCATCCACGAATTGCTCTTCAACAGTGGGCAGCAAGAAGGTGCTTAAAACATCCATGTAGGCCTGTGCTGTGATAGTGCCGCGCAAAACAGCCAGGGGTGCAAGCCCGGCCCCTTAAAAACACGACCATAACATAACGCCACCGCCTACGAATTTTACTGTTGGCACTACGCACGCTGGCAGATGACGTTCATCGAGCATTCCCCATACCCACACTCTTCCATCGAATCGCCACATTCTGTACCCTGAATCGTCACTCCACACAAGTTTTTTCCGTTTTTCAGTCGTTCAATGTTTACACTGCTTACTCTATGCGAGGCGTCGTTTGGCATTTACCGGCGTGATGTGTGGCTCTTGAACAGACGCTCGGCCACGAAATCCAAGTTTTCTCACCTCCCGCATAACTGTCATAGTACTTGCAGTGGATCCTGATGCAGTTTGGAATTCCTGTGTGATGATCTGGTTAGATATCTGCCTATTATACATTACGACCCTCTTCAACTGTCAGTAGTCTCTGTCAGCCAACAGACGAGTTCAGGCTGTACGCTTTTGTTCTTCACGTTTCCACTTCACTATCACATCGGGAACAGTAGACCGAGGGATGTTTAGAATTGTCGAAATCTCGAATAGAGACATGACACAAGTGACACCCAATCTCCTGACCTCATTCAAACTCCGTGAGTTCCACGGAGTGCCCTATTCTGCTCTCTCACGATGTCTAATGACTACTGAGGTCGCTGATAGAGAATATCTGGCAGTCCGTGGCAGCACAATCGACCTAATACGAAAAACATGTTTTTGCGGTTGTAGGGATACTTCTGATCACATAGTGTATGTGCAACAAATGCTGATTCCTTGATGATGTTTACAAACATTCAAGGATGATGGAGAAGGAAAGTTGTGTTAATTTGAGGTAGAGGATTCTGTTCCGGGAACAACCTAGTCGAAAGTTATAAGTGAAGATCCTTCTGATACATCTGACTGTGGGAAACATGTATCCGAATTGTTGTTGTTAAGATTGTAGGAAAGGCAAGATTTAGATGTTGTAGCATGGATCAAAACAGAGAAAAGTCTAGTAAAAGTGG
This sequence comes from Schistocerca gregaria, assembly GCF_023897955.1. Taxonomy (NCBI): domain Eukaryota; kingdom Metazoa; phylum Arthropoda; class Insecta; order Orthoptera; family Acrididae; genus Schistocerca; species Schistocerca gregaria. Next base: position 454,274,334 of record NC_064926.1, on the reverse strand, counting down.
GCTCAAAAACACACACATTGCGAGATATCAGCACTTGTTCACCTTCACTGATGTAAAACACATCTCTTCGGCTGAACAAGAGCTTTTACCTCTTAAGGTATGCATTGTAGAGCTCGTGTTTAATAGATATTTTTTTCTTGTTTTGGTCCATATTACCACATCTGATATTTGTCTACGGTATAGTCTTAGCAACAGCAGTACAGGTACATGTTTTCCACTGTCAGATGTATTAGAAGGATTTTCGATTACAACCTTCGACTCGGCTGTTTCCGGACCAGGATCCCCTACCACCACTTGATTCACTTTCTCTTCGTCACCGTTCCGGGACGTTTGTTACGAAATCACGGAATCACTATATGTGTTAAATTTATTTAGGTTCAGAGTCAACTGCCGCTAACACTTCGTATTGACAACACCTAGGACTTTAAATTTGCTAGGACCACATGACGACCGTCCAAAAGAAAATTCAACATCACTTCGCCCAACGCTGTTTGACTCTTCGCCCTCTTCGGTGGTGTGAATCCACATGCTGCCACAGCTTGCTTTGCTCCTTTGTCTCGGGGTCATTGGTAGTACGGTACATGCAGCACTCTTCCATGGCGATTGGACGGCTGAATAAGCCATCGGGATTGACCTGCCACACCTGTAACATTTGTGCTGCCGCCTGGGTTCGACGTGCGTACTGAATAGGTGTGAGTAGTGATGGAAACGGAGACGTTCGTTATTTTCAGAATATCACGCAGTATGTTCAGAACTGCTCTATGACAGATTTTCACTTTTTCAACTATATTCTCGACTGAGATATGCCGCTCCTCGAGCACCAGTCCCTCCACTTCTCTAGCGACTCCACGTTCTTCACAGAGAACTGATCTCCCATTTTGTTCTTCGTCATGCAGACTCGTTCGACCACACTGGACTCGTCTGCGCCAGCTAACAACCACTGTGTCATATGACGGAGCACTGCTGCCGTATACTTCCACCAACTCAGGACGCGATGTTCCCTTACAAAAGCAGGAAACTAATTACCGAACGGTACTACACTTTACCAAAGGGCTTCGCCATTTCGTTCTGGCCCCCGTAGCGTAGTTTCACGGCACTATGGGCGGGGAGTTCATTATGTTCTACGACTGCATACATGTATCCGCAAACGAAAAATGTATCACGGAGCTATGTTTTCGAGGTGATAATCAAAACCTTATTACCCTTCGTAAGCAGTAGACAATTTCTCATGTGGAAGCCGGTAGCCACCAGTTGCCTGCATTATATTAGCATCTAGGACAGACATCGGTACACATCCATCTGAGAATGACGAATGTGTATGGGACAACATGTCTGTCGAAAAGAATCGTTGTGGAATTATGCGCCAAGTTCCATGGTGCGTCCGCACATCGCAGATGTCATAACGCAGAAGCTAACCCAACACAAGTGAGAGACACTCGAGGACCTGCCCTGTGGTCCTAACTTCTCCCTTTGCGATTATCACGCCTTCGATCATTTAAGAAAGGACTGTCAGACGAGAATTTCCAGCACGCAGTTACGGACTTCTGCACACAGCACGGCATGCTGTTTTACCAAATTAGTATCTTCCACCTGTTGCTTCGGTGGGATGATTGCCTCAGTGCTAACGGACATTTTGGCTGTTTCGCATATCGATTCTGGACTGTATGGGCTTCGAACGATAACATTTTGATCCCCCCTTATATAATAGACACATCAAAAATGTTTTGCATCACCTCAGTTCCGAGAGTTCCGGAACCTGTACAGAAAATTGGAATAGTGATCAACATAAACATCATTTCCGGCCTTTCTATTGTTCATGAAAACCACACAGTGCATGTTGTACCGCCATACAGCGAGACGTTCAGAGGTGGTGGTCCAGACTGCTGTACACACCGGTACCTCTAATACCCAGCAGCACGTCCTCTTGCACTGATGCATGCCTGTAATCGTCGTAGCATACTATCCACAAGTTCATCAAGGCACTGTTGGTCCAGATTGTCCCACTCCTCAACGGCGATTCTGCATAGATCCCTCAGAGTGGTTGGTGGTCACGTAGTCCATAAACAGTCCTTTTCAAACTATCCCAGGCACTTTCGATAGGGTTCATGTATGGAGAACATGCTGGCCACGCTATTCGAGCGAAGTCGTTTTCCTGAAGGGAGTCATTCACGAGACGTGCTCGTTGGGGGCGCGAATTGTCGTCCATGAAGACGAATGCCTCGCCAATATGCTGCCGATGTGGTTATACTATCGGTCGAACGATGGAATTCACTTATCGTACAGTCGTTACGGCGCCTTCCATGACCACCAGCGGCGTACGTCGGCCCCACATGATACCACCCCAAAACAGCAGGGAACCCCCACCTTGCTGCACTCGCTGGACAGTGTGACTAAGGCGTTCAGCCTGACCGGGTTGCCTCCAACCACGTCCACGACGATTGTCTGGTTGAAGGCTTACGCGACACTCATCGGTGAAGATAATGTGATGCCAGTCCTGAGCGGCCCATTCGGCATGTTGTTGGGCCCATCTGTACCTCGCTGCGCGGCGTCGTGGTTGCAAAGTTGGACCTCGCCATGGACGTCGGAGTGAATTGCGCATCATGCAGCCTATTGCGCACAGTTTGAGTCGTAACACGACGTCCTGTGGCCGCACGAAAAGCATTATTCAACATGGTGGCATTGCTGTCAGGGTTCCTCTGAGCCATAATCCGTAGGTAGCGGTCATCCACTGCAGTAGTAGTCCTTGGGCGGCCATAGCGAGGAATGTCATCGACAGTTACTGTCTCTCTTTATTGGTTTAAACAGCACTAATGTGATTTTATGAGGTGGGTGTCCTATTACGTTGGGGCTTTTCAATGCGGTTTTAACCCTTTCTGCGTCTGCGATTCCTAATTGCATCATTAAGTATTCCTGGCTTTTTTGAGCTTCCCAATGCTTCAATGATACCGTTTAGCAACGTTTCACGTAGTTACAGGTTTGGCCAACAGATCACAGTGGCATTTGCTTTCATGACTCGCCATTTGTTTGAAGTGCAGAACAGAGAAGTGTCGTGAGTTGTGCTACTGGATTTGTCAGTGAACAATAACTGTTGTGTTTAGTTTTATTCTGTGCATACTGAAATTGTTGGCAATGGAACCAACTTTAGGTAGTTCCTCAAGGGCAAGGGAAAGAAATGCGGTAGGTTTACAATATAGTTGTGTATGCATTTTTTTGAGTAATTATTATGTAATTTCTAATGACGCCATTTGGAATCCTTATTTTATTTATTAACCAATAGCTTCAAAAGAACTTATGCAATGGATATGGCATATGTGCAAAATATACAGTAAATATTCATCACAAAAAAATTTCCTAATGTTTTTCTAAGTGTGACGCACAAAAGGTTAATGAATTTACCCATGATAACGGAATTAGTGATAAGATTACGAATTTTATTTCATTTAATACTGCGAAAGTAAGCTATTCCTCGACTTTTGTGAATTTCTCTCTCACGTATGGTTGAAACAGTAAGTTCTTACATTAGACTTCTTTTGATATTCAGATTATCAAACAACCGCTTGTATGGAGAGTCTTGAATATTTCTAGCTTTTCTCCTCCTTTTTCTGGATTCCCCCTGGGGCTGTAATTACAACTAGAAGCCCTCAGGTTCTATGTGAGTCGGACGGTGGACAGAACAACTATTCCCCAAGCAAACGTAGGGCTGACTGATAAGGAAGTCGCCACAGTTTGTACTTCGACCGCGTGTTATGCAGAGCGGAGCAAAAATGCGACGGTCGCAGCTAAAACTTCCTGGGTGGGAAAAAAGCTAAAGACCTGGCGAGGGAAACTACGGCCGGCGGGATGGCCTCTCTCCCGCTCCTCTCACCTGCGGAGGCAGCGTTTCACAAGGGGGGCCGCGAAGCGCCCGCCGTCCCAGCGGCCCGCTGCCCGTCTACGGTCCAGTGCCGGCCGCGCATGAAAAGCGAGACGGATCGCGGCTCCGCGCGCCGCTGCGGCGGCCACTCCCTGGAGTCTCCAGCTATCGGACTGGAACCCCGGTCCGCGGCCGTTCAGCAACATATAGACAAGTGCTCCGTGCCGTACGGCTTGTCTGCTTTCGCCATATAGTGTAATACGAGGCGGGTTTCCTAAGTATGAACCGGTCACAAATACTTGGCTTGGAACTTAAATAGTGGCAATTATTTATTTGTTGTTGTTGTGGTCTTCAGTCCTGAGACTGGTTTGATGCAGCTCTCCATGCTACTCTATGCCGTGGAAGCTTCTTCATCCCCCAGTACGTACTGCAAACTACATCCTTCTGAATCTGCTTAGTGTATTCATCTCTTGGTCTCCCTCTACGATTTTTACCCTCCACGCTGCCCTCCAATGCTAAATTTGTAATACCTTGATGTCTCAGAATATGCCCCACCAACCGATCCCCTCTCCTAGTCGCCGCAAATTTCTCTTCTGTCCAATTCTATTCAACATCTCCTCAATAGTTATGTGATCTACCCATCTAATCTTCAGCATTCTTCTGTAGCACCACATTTCGAAAGTTTCTATTCTCTTCTTCTCTAAACTATTTATCGTCCACGTTGCATCTTCCAAACACGGCTATACTCCATACAAATACTTTCAGAAACGACTTCCTGGCACTTAAATCTATATTCGATGTTAACAAATTTCTCTTCTTCAGAAACACTTTCCTTGACATTTACAGTGTACATTTTATATTCTCTCTACTTTGACCATCATCAGTCATTTTGCTTCCCAAATAGCAAAACTCATTTACTACTTCAATTATATAGAGGGTCTATACAAGAGCGATGTTCATGAGGACAATATTATAGAAATGGAAGAGAATGTAGATGAAGATGAAATAAGAGATATGGCACTGCGTGAAGATTTTGACAGAGCACTGAAAGACCTGAGTCGAAACAACGCCCCGGGAGTAGACAGCATTCCATTAGAACTACTGACAGCCTTGGGAGAGCCAGGCCTAACAAAACTCTACCATCTAGTGAGCAAGATGTATGAGACAGGGGAAATACCCTCACACTTGAAGACGAATATAATAATTCCAATCCCAAAGAAAGCAGGGGCTGACAGATGTGAAAATTACCGAACTGTCAGTTTAATAAGCCACAGCTGCAAAGTACTAACACGAATTCTTTACAAACGAATGGAAAACGGGGAAGATCAGTCTGGATTCCGTAGAAATGTTGGAACAAGTGAAGCAATACTGACCCTACGACTTATCTTGAAAAATAGATTAAGGAAAGGCAAACCTAGGTTTCTAGCATTTGTAGACTTAGAAAAAGCTTTTGACAATGTTGACTGGAATAATCTCTTTCAAATTCTGAAGGTGGCAGGGGTAAAATAGAGGGAGCGAAAGGCTATTTACAATTTGTACAGAAACTAGTTGGCAGTTATAACAGTCGAGGCACATGAAAGGGAAACAGTGGTTGGGAACGGAGTGAGACAGGGTTGTAGCCTCTCCGCGATGTTATTTAATCTGTATATTGAGCAAGCAGTAAAGGAAACAAAAGAAAAATTCGGAGTAGGAACTAAAATCTATGCAGAAGAAATAAAATCTTTCAGGTTCGCCGATGACATTGTAATTCTGTCAGAGACAGCAAAGGACCTGGAAGAGCAGCTGAACGGAATGTACAGTCTCTTGAAAGGAGGATATAAAATGAACACCAACAGAAGCAAAACGAGGATAATGTAATTGAATGTAGTCGAATTATTTATTTACGATCCAAAATAGTTCCCATGGTATAGGACGGCCGACACGGCAGCTTTATTTCAAACTAGCTATACTCGGCGAACTTTGTTCCGCCGCTGACCCGGCAAACGCTGTTTTGCAATATAAATCATCTCTAGTCTATAAGAATAATGTATACGTGTAACACAATGTATATATGTAACACAATAGCCGTTGTTGGCGGGAGCTCGTGACACAAACAATAACAATGGCCTAAAACTGTGTAGGGAGTGAGAAAAGGCTTAGGGGGAAGTGCGGCAGTATCGGCCACTGTTAGTTCTAGCGTTTCTAACGTAGATCTCCCGGATTTAACAATTTCAGCCCATACACGGCTCGTCCATGAGCATACAAACATAGTGACAATTTTGTGTCAAAACGTGTTCGCCAGCATTATGATTAAGGCCAAGCGCACACGCATCGATTTCTATCGTACGTTAAAATAATGCACGATTCGATTCTTTCAGAGGAACAATGGAGAACATAGGCAATTCTTTGTTCCACTAAAAGAATTTGATCGTACCATATATTCCGGTACGATAAAAATCGATGCGTGCGCTCTAGGCTTAAATGTTGGTTTGACGATGCACGCGTGCTACATAGTTTAACTTCTAGTTCTAGTTACGTCAATTCAAAGAAGGATATTCGAGTCGTTGCTTTTGGTATGGTTTCTTCAATTACCTATCTATCGAATAGTGAAAGACTGCCTGGGATAACTGATCAAGTGATAATTGATCAGTTATCGACCGGGGTTGAAAATTATTAAATTATTAAAATCTCTATTAAAAATAGGGGTTGATGGTAGAAGATTGAAAATTTAGGGTTCTGTGTATTTTTTAATGCCACATCATAAAAAAATGAAAACAAAAAGTTCTGTCCAAAAAATATGAAAATTTTTTGGGATGGACCACCCTAAAAAAAGGTAATGAAAAACAGATTATGACAGATTCTCAGACCTACCGAATACACATGCAAAATTTCATCAGAATCGATAAAGCCGTTTCGGAGAGTATGGCAAGTAACACTGTGACACGAGAATTTTATATATATGGGTGAAGAGAACAAAAACCGGGCGGAGGGGGAGGGCAGCATCTTTCATTAGTAATCAAAAAGGCATGAGAGCCGCGTTCGAACTCATCGACTGCTTAAATTTTGAATATAAATCATCAGCAATGGCGGTGGTTCAGGCAAAGGCTTCGTCAGAGGAATCGGCGGAGCGCAAAGCGTTGCAGAGCGCTCTCTTGCTGTTTGGGTGGGAAACGGCTCCAAAAAATCGGAAGAATCGGCCGTGATCAACGGCATGAGGCTGCAGAAGGCGATGGAAACCACTGCATTAAAGAAAAATGTCTCTGAAAAGCAAATGTCATGACGATCCCCGCGATGGCAAATGGTTCAGGATTAGTCTCCCAAGCGGATCTATGGGGCCATTGAACGGGTAATTCAGTATGTAAAGAGAGATCAGAATCTAATAATGATAGGGTGATGTAACGCAGATGTATGGAAAGGAATAGAAAAAAAAGGTTAAGCGAAAATGTGGCTAGGCACTATTTCATTTATTCATTTATTTATTGATTTAAACTGATCTGATTAGTGCCATCAGGCCATCTCTTACATTACATTAGGGTTTTACAGATACAGTACCTTCCGTAGATCATAGTTTCCGGAGAAATAATAATTTCAGTTAATTTCAAGACGACAAATAGTACTAAAATGGTGTGAGCTTCTTGAGTGATAATATGAGTAAATAATACTGGCTGATGAAATAAAAACTATGAGGTTCGCTGATGACATTGTAATTTCGTCAGAGACAGCAAAGGACCTGGAAGAGCACCTGAACGGAATGGACAGTGTCTTCAAAGGAGGATATAAGATAAACATCAACAAAAGCAAAATGAGGATAATGGAATGTAGTCGAATTAAATCGGGAGATGCTGCGGATTAGAAAATGAGACGCTTAAAGTAGTTAGGGAGTTTTGCTATTTGGGGAGCAAAATAACTGATGATGGTCGAAGTAGAGAGGATATAAAATGTAGACTGGCGATGGCAAGGAAAGTGTTTCTGACGAAGAGAAATTTGTTAACATCGAGTATAGATTTAAGTGTCAGGAAGCCGTTTCTGAAAGTATTTGTGTGGAGTGTAGCCATGTGTGGCAGTGAAACATGGACGATAAATAGTTTGGACAAGAAGAGAATAGAAGTTTTCGAAATGTGGTGCTACAGAAGAATGTTGAAGATTAGATGGGTAGATCTCATAACTAATGAGAAGATCTTGAGCAGAACTGGTGAGACGAGGAGTTTGTGACAACTTGACTAGAAGAAGGGATCGCTTGGTAGGGCATGTGTTGAGGCATCAAGGGGTCACCAATTTAGTATTGGATGGCAGGGTGGAGGGTAAAAATCGTAGAGGGAGACCAGGAGATGAATATACTATGCAGATTCAGAAGGATGTAGGTTGCAGTAGGTACTGGGAGATGAAGAAGCTTGCACAGGATAGAGTAGCATGGAGAGCTGCATCAAACCAGTCTCAGGACTGAAGACCACAACAACAACAACAACAACAATACTGGCTATGAACTAATAAAGTTAATGCTGGTAGTACTTGTACTACTGCAGCTGCTGCCATTAACAGAAATACTCATAACAACAACAACAATAATAAGAATAATAATAGTGGCAGATATAATATGGATTTGTAGGTGTACAAGATAGAGGTTTTCTAACATAGCGTGCTTTGGGGAAAGGAAATTGAAGAACACTGCATCAGCTAATAGTACCGGGAAAAGAGTAACATTTGGTTCTGATGAATGATGTACAAGGCTAACGAGTGCATACAAAGGCAGCTGTAATTCTTATTGTTGCTTTTGTAAGTATGTGAAGTAGCTGGAAATTCTCTAATACAACGCAGACGATTATTCCAGAGTCGGATTCCTGTTACTGAGAAGCATTGCGAGAAAGTGGCCGAACGACGAAATTGGACAGAAAATATTTTGCTCTGAAGGGAATGTGTGTTTCTGCTATGTCTTCAGATAAGAGGATGAGGATAAAGAAAAGTATGAGTGGCATGTACGTTGATAAGGCAGTACAGAAGACAGACGGTACAGCAGTCTCTACGCTAGTCTGCTCGCAGACAGGATAACTGTGCATATGATGGTGAAATGTGATCAAAGAATGGAGAATGACAGATATGATTAAAAATGGCTCAAATGGCTCTACTTAAACCTAACTAACCTAAGGGCATCACACACATCCATGCCCGGAGCTGTATCCGCACCTGCGACCGTAGCAGCAGCTCGATTCCGGACTGATACGCCTACAACCGCTCGCCCACAGCGGCCGGCAGATATAATTAACACAGGCCTTCATAAACAATTTCAGGTGCCGTGGGCTTTACTGAGAAGGGCCTTGCGGAAAACATAGCTGAAGTCAATAATTGGAAATGTAGGTGTCAGTTTAAATTTCTTTTTGTGAGGATCACAGGCTTGGACGCAGCCGTCTCATGCGAGAACGAGTGCGAAAGGGCGCTGTCGTGCTGTCGTGCAATGCTGGCGAAACGCTGTGTCGATATACGCCGGCCGTAGAGGATCGTCACACACGCAGTAGTCGCGTCCCATTGCTCACCGTTTTCACGGGAACTACGTATATTCAACGCGCATGGTTTAGACGTGAAATTTATGTCTTTTCGGCTCACAATGGAGTCTTAACAAACCCGTATTTATTCGCGGTAGGACGACCGACGCAGCTATAAATGGTCGGCGTAGCGAGCTCGTTGTTATACTGTTCTTACAGATGTAAACTGGTGATGATAAATAACTCGGCGTCCCTGTGTTTCTGTATCTCATGGATCCAGCGCCTGCAAAATCCTGACAAATATCAAGGGAGACCTTAAGCCGAGGATACAAAACCCTTAATCGCCTTATATTTTTCAGGTCAAGAGAGACTAACTTCTCATATTTTCGCAGGGTCTGGAGAGATGCTGATAGATTCATGCGCATTGCAGTGAAGCTCTCTGTGCAGTTTCGATTTTCATCTGTTATCACTCCTGGACTGTTTCCTGAAAGAGAGAAGTTAATGTTCACCCCTTTTAGAGTTAAATATGGTAGGGATTCCCTATATTTCGGCTTAATGAGCCTAGAATGACCCTCCAGTACCGATTGCGTATTGGATGGGTTGAGTTTTAACCCCATACCGTGCGCCCATTTTGATAGTGCCCATAGGTCGATACTAAGATTCTCGATAGCAGTCTTCAGGTTTCTTGGTTTTGCACACAACTGCACATCATGAGCGTACATGTGGTATTTGCAGTGGGACAGTACTGATGACATCATTTACTTATTATGAAAAGAGTGTAGGACCTAATGCAGAGCCCTGGGGGACACTGACACTTTCTGCCTCCACTGTGACGTAATGCTGCCGGACACGATGCATTACTGGAAAGACGTCAGATAGGAACGAACGAAATTTACCCTGCTAAGCTTGACAAGTAAAATGTCAAAGTCTACAGTGTCAGGGGCTATCCTGATGTCCAAGAAGCATATGATAGTCGCTTCTTGTGCATCCATGGCAAGGTTAATGTTTTCTGCTACCTTTATTAAGGCACATATTGTGCTGCGATGTCTATAGAAACCTGTTTGGTATGCATCTACTATGTTGTTAGTAGTTAGGTAGTTTGTTAGTTGTTTGCGGGCTACGTATTCTAAGGCTTTCTACGGTGCAGGAAGAACGCAGATAGGTGGAAACGCTGTTTCGTGATACTGGCTTAACTAGCACCTGTTTCCATTCCTTACGAAAAAATTTGTGCTTAAGGAGTGGTTGAAGATAACTGTTATAGAGGGTAGTGGAGACTCAACAATAAGCTTCATCATTTGTACTGTGATGCTTTCACATCGAGTAGACGCTGCTTTGACATGCATGATGGCTTTTTTGATGATACAGCAAGTGACAAGCCTTAAATAGAATTTTTCGTGGCTACAATAGTTTACCCCCATGAAGAAATCAACGAGTCTCTGTTTCATTTGTGGTTCAGTTATGTTTGTAGATAATACGAAGTATTGGTTCAGTTCTTCTTCTGGGACAAATGGATAAGTTGCAGCTTTTACTTTGCCCATATCAAGACCACGCAGGTTTTTCCACAGAACAGCTCGTCTATTTCAGCTGTCGGTTAATGTAAGGGCATGCCTGAGTTTTGCATGTCTAACAGCTTGACTGACTTTGTTCCGCTTCTGCTTGTAAGCAACATGATTTTGAAGGTCGGGGCGTTTTTCGTATGCCCGATGTGCTGTGTATGGGAGATTCATTAGCTGCTTTAGAGTTATCGAACTTAAAGTTTTCGTTCTTACTTTTCTGGTCTTTATGGGAGCATATTCGTCATTTAGTTCAGTAATCTTGTTAGTAAATCAATACATTTTTCGTTTATGTCCAAGATGGGAATAAAAGACGTTCCCCAAATAATTTCAATAGAATACCTTCCCCAAACCCACAGCTGCCAGTTCAGTTAAATTAATGCGTTTGAAGTCTCGGTACGCAGTCAGTTGCTGCTACTTTCTAGGACATTCTAGCGAGTACGTCATGAAAATTATGTCACTAGTAGACAGGTCACGTGAAGATATTTGAACGATACTGCTCCAGTAAAATAAAACTGTCGTATTACACACACTATATTTACTGAGAAAAAAAATTGCCTGCAGCATCAAAGCAGTAAAAGACCTAATTAGAATTGATTTTCTTTTTAAATAAAGTCAAATGTAATATAATTACATCATAAATATTGAATGAATGGAATAAAAGAAGGATCTCCTCTCCAGCTGTTCATCTCTTAACACTTCTCCCTCGAAATGATGTCCGAAATTAACAACGTATATAATTTAGAATGTAGAATTTTCTTTCATTGACGTTCACGAATATTCTGATTCACTGTCTTTGTTAACAAGTCTGCTTGATTTTTATCAGATGAGATGCATCGAGTGTCAATCGTTCCATCCATTACTTTCTCCCTGGTGAAATGATGTTTTATGGCAGTATGTTTTGTTGTTGGTTTGTCTTTGTCATTTTTGGAGTTTATGATTGCTGCTTCATTATCACACTACACACGTGTTGATTCACCAGTTAGTTCTTTCAGATTAAGGCTCGTCAGTAATTTTCTCATCCAGACCACCTCTCTTGAGTAGGCTTCCACTGACACGTATTCTGCTTCTATTGTGCTCAGTGCAACCGCAGTTTGTTTTATACTCTTCCAGTATGCCGGCGATTCTTCCACTAATATTACAAATCCCGTAATACTTTTGCGACCATCTATACAAGCAACCCAATCAGCATCAGCGAGTGCTTCGAGTATTTGGGTCTAGTGAAGCAGGGGATACAACCAGTCGCCTTTGACCAATGACGTCATACATTACTCATAGGTAATAATGTCTTCACTTTTAGCCACAGATAATAAAACAGTTCTGTGTTCCGGATAAGCGCTATCATTGTACATTAAAATATTTGAATGTGATTTTAAAAGAGTTCGCTACTTACTGCTAAAAATATTCTTCGTGTGCATTTATTTAAATAATTGGTTGTTTGCAATACATTCGGTACTTAATTTCATTCTTAGTGATATTGAGATAAGTGGGACTATTAGTTTCTTATTTTAGTACAATTTTTAGTATATCATTTTCGTTTTTAGGTATGGATTTATCTGTTCCGATGAACCTGGATGATTTGAGTGAGGGTATGGGCGTAGACATGTTGGCCACGATTTGCTTTTTACAAATGTGTGGTTTAGTTGCCGAGTATGTTCGATGTCGTGAGTGCGGCGAACATATGCGCCTCACAAGTGTATCTCGTCGCCGTACTCACGACTTATTCGTGTGGCTCTGCGGCAAAGATCGGCTGTGGCGGTCCATTAGACGAACATCTAAGCTCGCCTTGAGAGACATTATGAAAATCACGTACTGTTGGTGTTTAAGATATCGTGTGTGGTTGTGTGTCCATGAATGTCGTGTGAGAAAGTGTACAATTGTGTATTGGTACTCTTTTTGTAGGTAAGTTTTTCGGAGATGCATGTATGAAATATAGGGGGCCTTTGGGGGGGGGGGGGGGGGGCGTTATGGTCGAAATTCAGGAGTCGCATTTTGGCAAAAGGAAGTATAACAGGGGAGAACCTCCGGTGGGATTATGAGTTTGGGGGGCTGTAGTTTCTGGTCAAGAATGTGACGATATAGTGTTTAAGGTAGCACCCAATCGAAGAAAGGAAGTTTTGGTCAGCTTAATTGAAGATCATGTTGCAGCGGGTTCCATTGTAATTTCAGATGGTATTTCTTCATATAGGAATTTAGGGGAAATGGGTTATCAGCATCTCGTTGTTAATCACAATATTGAGATCAGATCAATATCCACAGGGGTTTGCACAAATAGCATAGAGGGTTATTGGTCAGCTGTAAAATCTCTTGTAGGGAAGGGGAAACGTCAGATTTTCACACTTTAAAGTCACTTAGACGAATATTCATGGAGGCGTAGTATTCCCCAAACATATTGCCCGTTTAAATGTTTTGTTAAACGTGTTGAGCAAATGTACCGTCCGAAATATGTTAGCGAATTTCACATTGGGATTGAGGGTGGGGGGTGAACGTGTGTGTCTGTGCGTGTATGTGTCTGTATGTGTGTGTGTGTGTGTGTGTGTGTGTGTGTGTGTGAGTGTGTGTGAGTGTTTTCGTAATGTTTTGTTTGTTATGTATGTGGGTATATGATTTTTGTTGATGTTCTCCTAGGCAAGTTTCGGTTCTTTTAAGAAGTTCCCGTATGGTAAATTTAGTTTTCCATTTTTTTTTTCTTTTACTGCATTTGACTATTCTGACTATTTCATTGTTGTATTACACCATTACGTATGTTTACGCGTACTCCAGTACGTAATAGAAATTTCGCAGCTGTCGTTCTTCTTTCGTTTCCCAGCACTAGTATCAGTACAATTTTTTCGAATCTCTACTAGCAATATTAAAGGCGAAACGCCCGACATAACTGAAATTTGTTTCCCGTTCTTCAGTTGACCTTTACACTGACACTACCTATTCGAAAAGAACGACATATGTAACATTGATGAGATTTACCTGTATATAACTGGAGAGCAGCATACAAATTCTGTGTATAGCAATATAGCTCAACAAAGGAGTGGGATACTATTGTCACTGCTGTGATCAAAACTATAACTTTCAGTCGATACTATTATCATCGAAGGCGAAAAAAAAAATTGTACCCCATAGTGAAGTACTGGATACAAATTGTATGTGTGTCGTCTTATTGCCTCTTCGCGTAGTTCAACTGAGGTACAGGTTGCAAATGTAACGTACTTCCACTTCTACGTGTTCGTTAGCAATGTACATATACACTCCTGGAAATGGAAAAAAGAACACATTGACACCGGTGTGTCAGACCCACCATACTTGCTCCAGACAGTGCGAGAGGGCTGTACAAGCAATGATCACACGCACGGCACAGCGGACACACCAGGAACCGCGGTGTTGGCCGTCGAATGGCGCTAGCTGCGCAGCATTTGTGCACCGCCACCGTCAGTGTCAGCCAGTTTGCCGTGGCATACGGAGCTCCATCGCAGTCTTTAAAACTGGTTGCATGCCGCGACAGCGTGGACTTGAACCGTATGTGCAGTTGACGGACTTTGAGCGAGGGCATATAGTAGGCATGCGGGAAGCCGGGTGGACGTACCGCCGAATTGCTCAACACGTGGGGCGTGAGGTCTCCACAGTACATCGATGTTGTCGCCAGTGGTCGGCGGAAGGTGCACGTGCTCGTCGACCTCGGACCGGACCGCAGCGACGCACGGATGCACGCCAAGACCGTAGGATCCTACGGAGTACCATAGAGGACCGCACCGCCACTTCCCAGCAAATTAGGGACACTGTTGCTCCTGGGGTATCGGCGAGGACCATTCGCAACCGTCTCCATGAAGCTGGGCTACGGTCCTGCACAGCGTTAGGCCGTCTTCCGCTCATGCCCCAACATCGTGCAGCCCGCCTCCAGTGGTGTCGCGACAGGCGTGAATGGAGGGACTAATGGAGACGTGTCGTCTTCAGCGATGAGAGTCGCTTCTGCCTTGGAGCCAATGATGGTCGTATGCGTGTTTGGCGCCGTGCAGGTGAGCGCCACAATCAGGACTGCATACTACCGAGGCACACAGGGCCAACACCCGGCATCATGGTGTGGGGAGCGATCTCCTACACTGGCCGTACACCTCTGGTGATCGTCGAGGGGACACTGAATAGTGCACGGTACATCCAAACCGTCATCGAACCCATCGTTCTACCATTCCTAGACCGGCAAGGGAACTTGCTGTTCCAACAGGACAATGCACGTCCGCATGTATCCCGTGCCACCCAACGTGCTCTAGAAGGTGTAAGTCAACTACCCTGGCCAGCAAAGATCTCCGGATCTGTCCCCCATTGAGCATGTTTGGGACTGGATGAAGCGTCGTCTCACGCTGTCTGCACGTCCAGCACGAACGCTGGTCCAACTGAGGCGCCAGGTGGAAATGGCATGGCAAGCCGTTCCACAGGACTACATCCAGCATCTCTACGATCGTCTCCATGGGAGAATAGCAGCCTGCATTGCTGCGAAAGGTGGATATACACTGTACTAGTGCCGACATTGTGCATGCTCTGTTGCCTGTGTCTATATGCCTGTGGTTCTGTCACTGTGATCATGTGATGTATCTGACCCCAGGAATGTGTCAATAAAGTTTCCCCTTCCTGGGACAATGAATTCACGGTGTTCTTATTTCAATTTCCAGGAGTGTATATAGGTCAACGGAAGTATGGGACACAAATATTATGCTCGTAGCTCCTTCTGCCATCCGTAGTACTACTATCTGCGTAAGAACAGACTATTGGTGGTAGCGGGGGCGAAAGAAACAACACATGTAAAATTTTAAATGCGAACATTTTATCCCGTGCTTCAGTTGACCTATATAATTCAACTGAACAACGGGATATTAATGCTAAAGAAAACGAAGAAATCGACGTACGGTAAACTTGTATCCCGTACTGCAGTTAGCCAATACAGTTCAATTGAGGTTCGAGATACAACCCATCTATATGTGACGTGAGGTTATGCTACCAATATTTCCATCCACTTTTTCCCCTTCATTTTCACAGAATTATTACGATACAAACACCCGATATACTTAACGTGAAAATACTACATGCCTTGATATACAGGGTATCCGAAAAGTCCTTCCCTGATTACATAAATTGATAACTCAGGCTAGAAGTAAGATACAAATATGAAACTGGTGTCTAATTATTTACAAACTCTCAAAATTTTTTTCACACATCAGTAAACTTCCACATGAGCACCCTTGGTAGCACGTAGCACATCTAGGCGATATTCAGTTTCTGTCCACACATTAGCCAACATCACTGGAGGGATCGATTCAACAACTGTGGTTACCGTTGCCGCAGGGTTTCGAGATCTGGTACACGTGATCGGTAGACCTCGTTCTTTACATAACCCCATAAAAAGATGTCTAATGGGGTTATGTCAGGAGACCGTGGAGGCCAAACCGTTGGCCCATCACGACCAATCCATCGCCATGGAAAGGTCATATCGAGATAGGCACGGACGTCCAAACCCCAATGAGGCGGTGCACCGTCTTGCTGAAACAAGACATCGGGGTAATACTGAAGCAGCTGAGGAACAGCATACAGTTGCAACATGTCCAGATACACTGCTGATGTGATGGTAGCCTCAGCGAAGAAGAATTGTCCGGTAATTCGATCGTGCAATAGCGCGCACCAAACACTCACCTTTGGACTGCCTAAGGTGCACTCCATGACCTCGCCACGGGGTTGTGAACCCTAAATGCGCACATTATGGCGATTCACTAATCCACTGACGAAAAAGGTCGCTTCGTCGGAAAAGGCATTTCGTCTGAGATAATCATCATCGTCCTCAATACGTGATAGCATTTCGACCGCGAAGTCATATCGACGTGTACTGTCATTGGGCAACAAGGCATGAACGATTTGCACTTTGTATGCACGAAACAATAATCGTTGGTGTAAAATGTCATGGAGAGAGCTTTTTGGCATCTGTAATTCACGTGAGCCCCTGCGCACCGATTTCTTCGGACTTCACAGAAAACACTGCCTTACAGCTTCCACCCTGTCTGCTGAGGTTCTTGGTCGACCTGACCTCGGAAGGTCAGCAACCGAGCCTGTGTTCTTGAGCTTCTCATACCAGGCTTTAATGCTCTTGACATCAGGTGGATTCCTTCCAGATGTTGTCTGGAAGTGTCTCTTCACTGTGGTTGGTGATCGTGTCTCATGGTACCACAGGACACACTGTGCCTTCTCCTGACTGGTTAACATGACTTCTTTGGCACCGCATCTCATCCACTACTTACGTACTGCGATCCTAAAACAGAAAAAAACTTTGATAGTTGTAAACAATTCGACAAAAGTTTCATATTTGTATCTTACTTCTAGCCTGCGATATCAATTTATGTAATCAGGGAAAGACTTTTCGGACACCCTGCATATGTAAACTATATTTTTCGTCTCTCGTATTCCTTTGTTTCTGAACGGTCTTGTCAGCTTTTTCATCTGTGTAATAAATGATCTCTGGCCAATTCTGACGTCATTGGTCAAGGCCGACGGGTTGTATCCCCTGCTTCACTAGACCCTAGTGTTTGACCAGTGGGATATAATGCGTTGTTTCCTTCACGTATCTTAGTACCCTTTTTGAAGCATTCCATTGGTTCATATTACACGCTAAATAACATTGTGACAACTTTGTCACTGAGAAAGCTAAGCCTGGTCGAGACCTTTGTGACAGGTAAAGAATTTCATCAACAGGCTCAAGATATGGAATATTTTTAACTTCCTCATCACACTTCTCATAAAGAAAATTCGGTTTCATTTCCACTTGGGTCCTGACGCCCTTAACATTTTGAAGTCCAAATCTATCAAGTAGATATTTAATAACACTAACTGTTCCATCTTCAATGTTCTCAAATTTCACTCCTAACATGTGTGACACCATGGTCATGTGCTTGATTTCAAAGCAACTTTCTAAAAGAGCTTTCACCTTTTGCTTCATCTCTTCATTTTGTGCAATATAAGCATATCATCTACATACACAGACAGAGTAACTTTCCCTTTCTTTGTACTTAGCTTGTACACACAAGGATCTACATGATTTCAAAAGAATTCCAGTTTTTCTAGTGTTATTTAAATGATCATTCCAGTATCTTTCACTTTGTTTCAGTCTATATACTGGCTGCTTTAACTTGCAGACCAAACTTACTTTGTCTCTCTCGATGAAAACTTCTGGCTGGAGCATATATACATTTTCTTTTAATTTGCTGTGCAGATATGCACTCTTCACATCATAGTGATCAGTACATCAATTTTTCTCAACAGCGGCCGTTACCAACAGAGGAATTGTTTCGAAATCGAAAACAGGAGCATAAATCTCGTTGTAGTCTACACCTTCTAGTTGACTAAACCCATTTGCGACCAAACGAGCCTTAAAAATGTGCTTCTCACCAACTGTCTTCTTTCTAAATACCAACCTGCTCTTTACAGGAATTACACCAGACGGTAGCTCAACAAATTTCCAATAATCATGATTCCTCAAGGAAACAATTTCTTCATTCATTACAATTATTCATTACGCTCCCTCGGTGGAATTAACTCATCCTCCTGATCTGAGAAACCATAAAACTCCTCTTCAGTGCTATAAGCTTTTCTTTCACTGCGTATTTCATCTTAGATACTTGAAAATCATAATGTTCCGTCACTGTACAGTTCAGTTTATTATTCTCGGTTGAGAATTTGCCATTCAAAAGTCCTTTGAATATGCCTCCCCTGGATTCCACAACTTGATTTTTTTTTTTGAGATCCAGTTGATGTATCCATGGCCATATAGAGAATATCTTATAAGAACACTTTTTTCTGTCCTTTTGGATACTTTAGAACGGCGTGTTTTTTTTTTTTTTTTTTTTTTTTTTTGGTGCAAGAACGAAAACTTCGCATTTTATCTCACGTAAATATTCTCACACTAGGCATTCTACTTGTCTGCAAATCACAAGGCGCTTATTCGCTGATGTGTCTATTTGTAACATGATTTCGTATGAATGCAGCAGTGTATACCAGCTCATCCCAAGAAATCTTCGGTAAATTACTTCCTAGCAACTGCAACTGTACCATATCTATTAACGTTCTAGAGACATTCAGCTGCTCCATTTTGCTGAGGTGTGTGTGTCATTGTTATTTCATACTGTATTCCTTCAGATTTACAAAACTCCAACCATCTGTACGAACAGAATTTTAGGCCATTATCAGTCCGAGTTCTGTTCAAATGTTTTCCGGTTTTTTTCCATTTCAGTCATCCATTTCTTGAATTCTTCAAATACCTTACTTTTTTAAGAAACGCACAAATATGTATCTGCTGGCATCATTCACGATCCTCATTAAATATATATTTCCTCCAAAACCTGAAACATCAGTGGGTCCCATGAGATTACTACGAACAAATTCTAAAGTGATTCCCCGTTCCTTAGAATTTGCGATACAGTTATCAGAAACAGTCGATGTACCAACCAACCAGCTATCACACGTGGTTATTTTCACCTTCTTCTTCATAGTCTAATCCCAGGACTGCTTCCTTTCTTATCGTGTTCTTTATTGTACGATTACTAACGTGCATCATTCGACAGTGTAATAAGTCTAGTGATTTTGTGTTACATTATTTATTTCTCAATATGTTTATTGGTCTATCAACTGAACATGGCTTCGTATTTATGCAATATGAACGACCTTTCTGCTCAGTTTTAACGAGCAGTCTTTCAGATTCATCGTGGATATTGCAACCTTCTTTATAAAAAATAGCCTTTCTGTCGTTTACAGTAAGCTGCCGCACAAAAACGATTGCGTGGTTGTTCTCAGGCACAAGTAGTGTATTGTCAGCTACGAATTCCTTAGCTAAACCTTCTTTGCTAATTATCTTCGCCTCTACTGTACCTTTCCCCATGGCTTCTGTTCTTCCGCCATCAGCTAAGCTTGTGACCTCAGCTGAAATATTTTTATCAATATCGGAAAAATAATTTTCATTTGGAGCCATGTGATGAGTTGCTCGGGAATCCACTACACAGTTATCACCATTCAATGCAATTGTGCTACAGACAGCACTCATTCCGTCTCACAAGGCTCAATTACAGCCCAAAAATCAGAATCCAGTAGAATCATTTTCTTGTGATACGACCGGGAAGCGTATTTCACACCACTTAGTTTCTCAATAGTGTGTCTGTTCTCCGTCGAGTCCATGCTACGTCGTGTTGCGGCACTTCTGCGTGCTCTCAGGTGCCCTACACGATATTAGGCACGTGTACCAGTTTCTTTGGGTCTTCGGTTTACCTATTGAGAAAAAAAGCTGCGTACACCGTCAAAGCAGTAACAGAGCACCAACACTATCAAAACACTCTGACTGTCTTTCCAAATAACGTAAAAAATAATAAAATCAAGTAATAAAAATGGAATGAATGAAATTAATGAAGGCTCTCTTCTCCATCTGTTTATCTCTTAACAGGTACGAGTTCCTTTCTTTGTAGATTTCATTGCAAATATATTTATGAGAGTGTGACTACCATTTGTATGACAGGTTGTAGCAGGTTGGAGGAGCGCTTAAATTTCACACTGGAAGAACAATTGTATAGGAAACTGAGTTCAGTGTCACCAGCTATAATTAAATGCTCACCTCTCGATTTGACACTTGAAAGAGCAGTTTCGAAGGAGGAAAATCTGCCTACATTAGGAGGTTTGAAGAGGACATATATCAGTAAACCAGAAAAAGAAGAAAGTAAGGAGGAGAAGCAGAAATGAGAAAAACGAGAAACTTAACATCAAAATTGGTGCTCACGAAGTAGATGAAGTTAGAGAATTCTACCACCTTGGAAGCAAACTAATCATCATGGACAAATCAAGGAGGACATAAAAATCAGAGTAGCGCAGGCAAAGAGCACGTTCCTGGCCAAAAGAAGCCTACTGGTATCAAACATTGTCCCTACTTTGACGAAATTTCTAATAACGTACAATTGGAAAACAGCATTGTATGGTAGTGAATCACAGCCAATGAGAAAACTAACAGAAGAGAATGAAAGCGCTTGAGATGTGTGGCAAGCAGGAAAGCAGAAGATTAAGCCTAAGGAACAACAGTATGTACTGTTGCCAAATTCATTCAAGATGGAGCCTTCTCTCCCTGGGGTGTAGATGTTGCAATGTCACATTGCTGTCATCACCACCCCAACCCTCCTCCCTTCCCCATTTCTCCTCCCCTCCCCCACTTCCACTCCTCCCCTCCAGCACTTACCCTTCCCTGCACCACTTGTGAATTGGTGGGAAAAGGACACAATCTGTGCTGAACTGCTAGAGAGGAAGGAAGTAAAGTGCTATTATCCCGCCCAGCTATCCGTGCGGTCTAACGCCCTGCTCCTTGAGTGGGAAGGTGTGTGCTGGTCCCCGACACGAATCCGCCCAGCAGATCAGTGTCTAGGATGTTTTTTAAGGTGGTTTTCCATCTGCCACAACGAATTTGGGCTGGTTCCCCTTATTCCACCTCAGTTACTATGTCGGCGATTGCCACATAAACATTGTACATTGTCTCTACATACTCGTACACTATCATCACTCTACCACACACACGTTAGGGTTACACACGTCTGGAATGATACGTTCCCGGGGGAGGGGGGGGATATCCACTGGGGGCCTAACTGCACAATAACCCTTGGTTCGATGTTGGGCAGCAGTGCGGTGAGTGGACTGCTGTAGCCTGTTGTGAGGTTGTGTACCATTGAGGGCTACAGTGGTGGGGACAGAGCCTCTCATTCATTTCTAGGTCCCTAGTTCAATAAATACATACATACATACAAGGTACTAATTTTATGTATGTACATTAACTATTTTTAAGGTTATTATACAGCTGCTCGATTGTCCTACAGCTGCTCCACACTCCGCCGGCCCCGACCACCGACCCTCACTTTCCAACGCCCCCCTTCCCCTCCCTTTTCCTTAAAGCGTGTCTGTCTATGTTCGCCTCTAAGTTTACAGACAGACTGCTCTAGTCCACAATTTTGCCACCAGATAGTACTCAAAACTGCATTACAACCGCCCCCACCAACCTCTACTTTCCGCCTCTCCCAGTCACCATTCATGAAATGGCGCGAGAAAGCCTGGAGTGGAAGGTACTGCCTTTATCTTTTGTTGGAAATATGTTCAGTTGACAGGATGTAGGTGTCGGACAGAGAGAAGTTACCTGTGTTACCTTTAAGCATACAGCTCAGGACTGTGTCCATAGTCTCCCACATGAGGAATGGAAGGAACTGATAATGTATGAGCATAGAGGGAATGCATTTCATTAAATAATGGTGATGTAGCACGATGGACTGACCATGATGGATTTCCCAACTCATAGGGACTACTGTCTGTGCTGGAGCTGTTTTCGTTTTTTGAAGGGGCAGCTGAGTCCACAGTGCAGGAGACACCTTCGCTCTATTCCACTGTCCCATAAAGAATGAACCAGAGGTGGTCGCCTTGGTGTATGCGGATCAACTGAGAAAACTTAAAATGGATTTTGCTCCGTTTCCGATCGCATGTGTGTATATGTTCACCTTGCTGTGTGCTCCAGTCCACAGTGCCACTCTAAATTAGTGGGGAACGTCCTGCAGCTGCTGCCAGAAGAATTGCCTCCTACCAATGTACAAGTGTATGGGTGCTGAGGAACTTCTACACAGATACATGAAAAGAGGGGATAGGAATGCAAACTATCGCTGAAGCGTAGGAAGAGTTGCCTCCAACCGATCTGGAAGTGAAATAGCTGCTCAGGAACTTCCACACAGATACATGGTAAGATGGGATAGGGCGGCAAATTATACTGAAGTGTAGGATGGACAATACGAGCTACCACGAGTGATGTAAAATGCTTTACTGCTCTAATTATACGTCGAAATTGTGGAGGAAAAAAACACCAATCTTGAACAACTGGTCATACTGCAACATAAGCACTGGGAATGAAGAAAAGTCATTGTAATAAAACAACTACCATAAAAACCGACCCCAAAAGACCTTATCTCTAGAGAGTGGCAGCAAGTGCATGTGTGTTCACCTCGATGCGCAGATACAAATAAACCAGCCTACAATTAATCTCCCCTCCTATCCCCTGTCCTCCCTCTCTCTCCTCCTGTAGGTAGGGCTACTGGTTTTCCAGGCCTGTTCTAGCCTGGTACACAAAAAGATCCATTAGCAAAAATGGTTCAAATGGCTCTGAGCACTATGGGACTCAACTGCTGTGGTCATTAGTCCCCCAGAACTTAGAACTACTTAAACCTAACTAACCTAAGGACATCACACACATCCATCCCCGAGGCAGGATTCGAACCTGCGACCGTAGCAGTCGCACGGTTCCGGACTGCGCGCCTAGAACCGCGAGACCACCGCGGCCGGCATCCATTAGCACTGATATATTGTTTGCAGTCTGCAGAAATCAGTCACAGATGGACAAAAGGCTCAAGATTAGGACGTTCCGTGCAAACCATTAAACGTATTTTTCGAAGAGACTGATACCCCTGGAACAATAGCAAAATATTTGACTATTCACCACAGATGAAGAACTGGAAAGTCAGGAGCAGAATGCTTTCAAATGTTCTGGATGTGCCAACACTGTCATAAAGTATTCTTGCATTCATAGGATAAAGTCAGATATTGAAATAATTCATCAACACCTTGGTGATTACTATCCCAACTGAATAATATCTATAGAAGAAATCTGTCCTCTATTTCGAAATCAGCTGTCTCTTCGTTGAACCTATTGGCTAATGATCCTGAACAAAATTCTACATTGTCCCTCTCTATGCATCTCGTAGATCTTCCTCTGTCTTTAACTAATCCTCCCTGCAATATTTTCTCCAATTTAATTTGGAACTGACAGAAGTAAGATGGTACTGTACCTGCTACATTCGACGCCTTTTGAAGGAATAGATCGGACTGAGTACCACTTAATCAATATACTTTGATATTTTGCTTTCAGGAAGATCATTACACGTGATCCAAACTTGTACAATTGACCGATATTATATAGGCAGGTATTGCAAACACCATAGCTCCAAGAAGCAACTGATCTGTACAAAATTCCTCCATCATCTATGTCTTTGCCGTCTGTACAGCAGGAACCTCGAGAGCAGACACACACACACACACACACATATATATATATATATATATATATATATATATATATATATATATATATATATATATATATATATATCTGTTATTCGGTACAGTGGAATCTGTGAAACCGCTACCATACACGCTTTGGACTTAAGCTGATAATCGCTACATTGTTGCCTTAAAGGTGATCTTAATTAACGTCAACCCACCACATCCAACCTCAAAGGTAACTAGCCCTCATGGCCGTTACAGCGTGTATTTGAAGCAAACCTGATCTGTGTCCTAATAGTGGCGCCACTAACACCACCCTAGCGACCGACCTGAAATTTGAATAGGCATCATCTTTCAGGTGTAGGGAACACAGCTGTCAACTTTCGTTCATATAAAACAATTCCTTCTTTGTGTTCCGTGTTCTTTTTGTTTTCAATTTTTTGTTTATTGTTTTTGTTTTTTCCCGTCGGTGTAGCAGTTGTACACTGAAGCGCCAAAGAAACTAGTGTAGGTGGCGTATTCAAATACAGAGATATGTAAACTGGCAGAACACGGGGGTGCGGTCGGCAACGCCTACAAGACAACAAGTGTCTCGCGCAATTGTTAGATCGGTTACTGCTGTTACAATCGCAGGTTATCAAGATTTAAGTGAGTTTTAACGTGGTGTTATAGTCGGTGCACGAGCGATGGGACCCAGCATCTCCGAGTTAGCGACGAAGGGGGGATTTTCCCGTACGACCATTTCACGAGTGCACCGTGAATATGAGGAATCCGGTAAAGCACCAAATCTGCGACATCGCTGCGGCCGGAAAAAGATCATGCAAGAACGGGACCAACGACGATTGAAGAGAATCGTTGAACGTGATATAAATACAACCCTTCCGCAAACTGCTGCAGCTTTCAATTCGGGACCATCAACAAGTTTCAGCGTGCGAACCATTCAACGAAACATCATCGATATGGGCTTTCGGAGACGAAGGCCCACTCGTGTACCCTTCATTGTTGCAGGACACAAAGCTTTACGCCTCGCCTGGTCCCGACAACACCGACATCGCACTGTTGATAACTGGAAATATGTTACCTCGTCGGACGCATCTTTTCTCAAAATGTTTTGAACTGATGGAAGTGTACGGGACTCCATGGACTCTGCATGTCAGCAGGGGACTGTTTAAGCTAGTGGAGGCTCTGTAATGTGAGGCGTGTGTAGCTGGAGTGATGTGGGACCCATGATATGTCTAGATACGACTCTGTCAGGTGGCACATACGTAAGCATCCTGTCTGATTAACTGCGCCCATTCATGCCAATTGTGCATTGCAATGGACTTGGGCAATTCCAGCAGGACAATGCGACATCCCATGTGACCAGAGTTGCTGCTGAGTGGCTCAAGAAACACTCTTTTGTGTATAAACACTTCCGACGGCCAGCAAACACCCCAGACACGAACATTATTGATCATATCTGGGATGCCTTGCAAATTGCTGTTCAGAAGATCAGCACCTCCTCGTCCTCTTACGAATTTATGGACAGTCGTGCAAGATTCATGGTGTCAGTTCCCTCCAGCACTTCTTCAGACGTTAGTTTAGCCCAAGTCACCTCGTGTTGCGGCACTTCTGCGTGCTCGCAGGAGCCCTACACGATATTAGGCAGGCTGTACCAGTTTCTTTGACTCTTCGGTGTAGGATATCTTTAGAAACGCCAATTTTGTTGACTGTTGGAATGGGGTGGGCTATTGTGCGACAAGTCTCTGTCTCATATGAGCCAAAGCATTGTTGTGCATAGTGATGGGCGGGTTCTGCATAAAGTGTCAGCTACTCTTTCGCGAAGTTAGTCGTGACCTGTATTCCAAAAATGAATAGAAATACATCGCAATAATGGTCTACAGTTGGGGAGTAGTTTGCATTACTATAGCACTATCACTCTGCTGGATTTCGGGCAAACTTTAGTCGTCGTAGTGACCTGGAAATACCCCACTCGTTTGATCGGCGTGTCAGGTGCAGCTTGTACACCTTTCTCCACGTCTCATCCGGCGTAGTGATACAGCGTGAAGACGCTGTCCCCCAGTGTTCACAGCGTTCCAAGGGGGTACGAGCGTCCTCGTTCCTCACTCATTTGTGCATTCCCGTCAATTGTCCGAAATCCATCGTGTTGCAATTTTTCATGCTCCTTAAATTTCTATCCACCTCCGTTGCTCTTGTTCCGAAAACATCGTGGCAGCAATGGACCATCCGCTACTCGAGGCTTTTCTTTCCTCCTAACTGCGCATGGGCGTGATGTGGGAAAAGGGGGACGGGGCATCCATTTGCGCTGAGTAATATAAGTGCATGTAACTAAATTGTGGTATAAGCTATATAGTTTCATTCTGTTGTGTTACGTTTCTACGGCACTGTTGTCACTATTCAAGTTCTAACCTTTGTAAGTACCGCCTGGATATTAAATAAACAAAAGTGCATATTTTTGAAAGCGTTTTACTGCTGTGAGACTTTCCTTTGTCCCGGCGCATACAGTGTTCATATAACATACCGGAATGAAGCCGGGTGACGTCCTCCACAGCCGCCGATATTTCTTAAGGACCATATCCTGTCATTTTCAAGGCAAATCTCTTGCAAGTAATCTCAGTGAAGGGAATTGGGAACCTCTGTTTTCAGAGAAAGTCCGAGAAGATAACACTCATACGTACTGTAAACACTAGCGCCGTCATAAACCAAAGCTGACCGATGTCAGAAGATATCGACAGTGAAATTAATAAACAACGGAAAGTAGCATAAACTCTATCCTTCTGTTTCTCGACAAGTGAGAAAGCAGCATTCCATTCAGAATCCAAACAAAACCCACCATCCCTATTCATAAGGTTACTTGCTAATTTATTTTCAACAGCTTCTTCAATAAAACTATCCTAATTGCTGGAAATGCATGCCAGACTCTCCATGTTGTTATATTGCATAGGATGACCTGGTGCCAAGACAATGTTCTGTAATGGCGGATTTTCTCGGCTGTTGTAAGCGTGTGTTACGCTTATGGTCAGTATACCTGTCCTCCACAGTCATGATAGTCTGACCAATTTATGATCTGAGCAATATATGACATGCCACCACTACAAGGTACATGGCAGACATCCGCCTTACGCAAACAAAGACCATCCTTTGCTGAACCTAAAAGGACCCTAATCTTATATGGTGGAATAAAAACACACTTCACGTCATATTTCCGCAAAATACGACCAGTCCCGTTCGAAATACTCCCTCGCTAAGGCAAAAAAGCCGTAGACTTTGATGCCACCTCGGTATTATCATCATTCATCCGGTGCACAGCTGGTCAATAGTGCAACGCACGTCTAATCGGTCTTTCACTCCAATCAGTGGTGGCATCGAGATGGGATAACTCAGCTGTCAAACTCATAGGGTCCGAAATGACATGGGCGCTGTGAACCAAGGCACACCCTTCCACGTTAGGGCGGATGGTGACAACTATAAGCCTACAGCTGTGAGCCAACGTGTGCAGGCTTTCTATAAACGGCATGTTCCAGCGTACCATCCTCCTTCCGCCTGACCAATACATCAAGCAAGGGAAGACAGCCTTCCATCTACATCGTGAAACGAGTGTTAGAATGGATTAAATTTATGTGTTCTAAAAAGTCGTTCAAATTTTCATTGCCATGGGACCAAACAACAAGAATATCGTCTATATGTCTGAAAAAAACACACAGTTTTCAAATCCGACGATTCCAAGGCACGTTCCTCGAAACTTTTCATAAATAAATTGGCAATAACAAGTGACAAAGGCCTTCCCATTCTCCTCGCAGTACTGGCCAATGAATAAAAAGTAAGTGGAAGTCTACACATGTCGAAATAGGTTCCTTAATTCATCACCATACCTAACCAGAGTCAACCATAAGGAATCAGGCAGAGGAATACGAGCGAGGAGGGAGACCACATCAAAACATACTAGAACATCAGAGTCATTCAAACGCATTCGCTCTAATCGACGGTATGATATCCGCCGAGTTCTATAGGGTTAAACAGAGTGTTTTGCTACATGATATGTCAGAGCACTAATGTCACGCACAATCGGAGCACCCTCTTTGTGGAACTTAGGTAGGCCTTGTAATCTATGGGAAACAGTACAACGAGAACTAAGACTTTTGCTAGGTCTCCTGCGAAATGGAACTTTTCTTCAGGAGGCTGTTTTTTTTTTTTCTTTCTTTTTTTGTGAGGTCAGCACCGATCCTGTGTTACGCTGAATCAGACAGCAAACATTGCATCTTCTGACCGTATTTCTGCTTATCCAAAACAACTGTAAAATTTAAAATTGCCTTTGTTCACAGGTAAATAATAATATCTGGATCAGCCCTCTCAGCCGCTGTGATATTGCTCTTGGGTGGACGTGCCCCAGTCAACACACGACATGCCTCTTTCCTAGCTTCCTCTGCGACATCAGGAGGTAGTTTAAAAACAGCCTGCTCAACAGAACAAATAAAATGGAACACTGGCAAACGTTTGGGAGTCGGAGCAAAATTTAAGCTCTTCCCTAGCATGAATAAAACTACTTCGTCAAGAGCTTTCTCCGTGAGATTTATCACAGATCGTCGAGATACAGTTTGAGATTAGTATGTCGCAAAGCCTGAACATTTCCATGGCTCACAGTGTAATACTATACTGTTACTATGTCGGAAGAAACATTGTATCCTATTTCTGAACAACACAGATTCTGCAATGTCGTACGTCTTTATTAACTGAATGGGTAAGCTGTTAAGACATATTCCGCGGCATCAAGGTTTAATTGATTTGGTTATGAGAGGAAATTGGCGAAAAATTTGGACCAAAGCGTAGCTACAGTAACGAAGTTCAAGTGGATGTATGTTGCGAGTATTTATGCAGATATGGAGAGATTTGAGAGGACATACTAGCGTGGAGAGAGGTATCAGTCCAAACTTCACACCATAGGAACAGAGACTCGTGAACCTAATAAAATTTTGATAGACGGAAAGAAGGGCTATCGGGCATGGTGGCTGGAGTGGACACAGCAGGTGGTCTTAGACACCTAGCGCTGTTAGAAACTGTTGAAATGGTGTTACCGGCAGCCAAATAAGGCACTCTCGAATACACCAAGTTCTTGTGATGTAGGCTTTTGTGGTCGGTATTTACATCCCAGGGCGATTGTTGTTTTATAGGCAACAGGCGGTGGGTTGAGGCAAGCTCCTGCGCTTAGCGTTTTGTCTACCTTGTTCAAATGACTATGGGACTTAACTTCTGAGGTCATCCGTCCCCTAGAACTTAGAACAGCTTAAACCTAACTAACCTAAGGACATCACACATATCCATGCCAGAGGCAGGATTCGAACCTGCGACCTTAGCGGTCGCATGGTTCCAGGCTGTAGCGTCTAGAACCGCTCGGCCACTCCGACCGGCGCGTTTCGTCTCTGAAGGCTGGTATGGGGTGCCACTGGCATACATCACGTTCGCCTCTGGTGGCATAGATGTTAAATTGGACATTAATAAACTGATGTAGTGTCTATTGGGAACCCGCTCAGCCCAGCTATAGGGAATTCCTATTCGGAAAACTTGGAGCAACACTCCGACCGGCCAAGAATACCTACAGCGGTACGTTGACAACACTTAGTTATATGACGTCATGAAAAATACGAAGTCTCAGAATTTAAAATTTTTCTCATTGGTATTAATCCATAAAACTTTTATAAATGAATATGTGTAGAACCACCTACTTGTCAAAGAGGTGGGAGTGAAAATAGTGTAGGCCTCGTCGCACCAATACCCATACTTTAGCCACCCATTACTTGAGCACTTAGTGACTTGCAGCAAACTTCGGGAAATGTGATGTCATAAATACTGAGAAGCGTGAAAAACTGCTCCATAATGCAAGACATTTAAATTTATTACTGCGTTCCTATGAACTCTACTCGTAACACATTTCGCAGACAGTATGTACATACGTTGCTGAATGTTTCTATGTGATTGTATGAGGGTAAGGAAACGGAGAGAGAGAAGGGGTAGGAGAAGATGGACGGAAAGAGCGGGAAGGAGGAGATTGAGTTAGAATCGAACGGAGATGGAGGGAGGGGGAAGGAGCGGACAGATAGAGTGGAGAGAAGAAGGTGGACAGGAAGAGGAGAAGGAGGAGGAGGAGGAGGAGAAGGAGGAGCAGTTGGGCGGAAAGAGGGGCGCCAAGAATTGGGCAATGAGTCGGAAAGGGGGGAGGGTTGCATGAGATGGACAGAGGGGACGTGAAGGAGGGGATGGACAGAGAGAAGGGAGAGGAGGAGATGGACTAATAGAAGATTGGAATAATTACATACATGGGCGACATAAAGCACTCAGGTAGTTCTAACATAAAGTTTACATTCGAAAGATAGAAAGAAATACAAGTTTCGTTTTAGGATACATAGGAACTTAGAAAAACTGGCGGAACTTTAGGGCACAAAATTGACAGAAAGCCCCTTCACTCGGACATACACCTTCGTAAATTGACAGTCATCGCCCCAAGCGGTAAAGAGGAGTAATGAAGATACTTGTACGAAGAAAATGAATTAATATTGGACGCAATGGCTGTTTTGACAAAGAGTTAAATGGTATACTACATCCTAACCTGCAGCTTCTAGCGAAGAAGAACTAGCTAAAGGAATTTTTTTTTTCATTCATAATAACAGTCATAGATCGTATCAGCAGAATGCTAAGAAGACACAGTATTAATACAATGTCCAGACCGACAAACAAGGTGCGTGAATATTTATATTTGAACGCTGTGAAGAACCTACGCCCAATAATTACCACGACAGGAATATACAAAATTCCTTGCAAATGAGATCAAGTACGTGTGGGACATGCTTCAAAAACACGAAAGCACTTGTTGTCTGGGGAATATGGCTAATTTAACAGTACTAGATCATGTACTGAGACGATGCTACGATGTGCAGAAACGCCATGGAATTCAAAAAATAGCAACTATAACAAAAAAGGAGAAGGTCTGAAACTAAATAATCTTTGAGCCTTAATGGTAAATAAAACAAACAGCATCCGCTCTTTTACGTAACAAGCTCCTTCACGATATTCGGTGGCAGTCTGATAAGGTCACGACCCGATCGTTGCGCTGTTACCTACAAATAGTTCGCCTATATGGGCTTGCTGGACTTCGAAAATCAACTAACAAAGTCTTTACAGCTTTAAAGTATGTCACCACCATTAGGAGACGAAATCATACCTTAGATTGCGGCCAAAAAAGGAATCTGTAACGCTGGCTTCGCTTCGACCAGTGTGGATTTTTTAACGGTTTTTAAAATTACAAGTAAAATGTTTCGCGAAATAAGGCTACATCACACTGAAGAGGGTAAGAGAATACTAAAGTCATGCAAACCTAAGTTTTGGAATTATTGAACTAGAATCAAGTTATCAAATTCCTTCAATTGAGTAAATAACCATTATCTTCATGTAAATGACTCATCAGTTAACTGAATATCTGTAATCTTCATGGAAATGACTCATCAGTTCCAGAAGCCTTTTTTAGACACCGGAAAAATTTGGTGACACAAGGCCTGTTAATATTTAGTTACAATGCAATGAAATGACCGGCATTGTAATAATTATGATAATGGGACTTCGTGAAGATCATTAGATTGTAATCTCGACTTGCAGAAAAGAAAATGTACTAGCGACAGTGCGCCTATGGTTTGCCATCGTTGCATCATCAAACTATCAGCTACCAGTTAATTTAACAGGCTGAAATGTTTACTTCATATTTCCATATTATTAATGAAAAGGACCAATCACATCACAAGAGAAAAAAACATACTCTACTGGCCATTGAAATTGCTACACGACGAAGATGACGTGTTACAGACGCGAAATTTAACCCAAAGGAAGAAGATGACTCATCAGTTAACTGAATACCTGTAATCTTCATGGAAATGACTCATCAGTTCCAGAAGCCTTTTTTAGACACCGGAAAAATTTGGTGACACAAGGCCTGTTCTCAGAGCATTCACACAGAGTTGGCGCCGGTGGAGGAGGAGCAGTTGGGCGGAAAGAGGGGCGCCAAGAATTGGGCAATGAGTCGGAAAGGGGGGAGGGTTGCATGAGATGGACAGAGGGGACGTGAAGGAGGGGATGGACAGAGAGAAGGGAGAGGAGGAGATGGACTAATAGAAGATTGGAATAATTACATACATGGGCGACATAAAGCACTCAGGTAGTTCTAACATAAAGTTTACATTCGAAAGATAGAAAGAAATACAAGTTTCGTTTTAGGATACATAGGAACTTAGAAAAACTGGCGGAACTTTAGGGCACAAAATTGACAGAAAGCCCCTTCACTCGGACATACACCTTCGTAAATTGACAGTCATCGCCCCAAGCGGTAAAGAGGAGTAATGAAGATACTTGTACGAAGAAAATGAATTAATATTGGACGCAATGGCTGTTTTGACAAAGAGTTAAATGGTATACTACATCCTAACCTGCAGCTTCTAGCGAAGAAGAACTAGCTAAAGGAATTTTTTTTTTCATTCATAATAACAGTCATAGATCGTATCAGCAGAATGCTAAGAAGACACAGTATTAATACAATGTCCAGACCGACAAACAAGGTGCGTGAATATTTATATTTGAACGCTGTGAAGAACCTACGCCCAATAATTACCACGACAGGAATATACAAAATTCCTTGCAAATGAGATCAAGTACGTGTGGGACATGCTTCAAAAACACGAAAGCACTTGTTGTCTGGGGAATATGGCTAATTTAACAGTACTAGATCATGTACTGAGACGATGCTACGATGTGCAGAAACGCCATGGAATTCAAAAAATAGCAACTATAACAAAAAAGGAGAAGGTCTGAAACTAAATAATCTTTGAGCCTTAATGGTAAATAAAACAAACAGCATCCGCTCTTTTACGTAACAAGCTCCTTCACGATATTCGGTGGCAGTCTGATAAGGTCACGACCCGATCGTTGCGCTGTTACCTACAAATAGTTCGCCTATATGGGCTTGCTGGACTTCGAAAATCAACTAACAAAGTCTTTACAGCTTTAAAGTATGTCACCACCATTAGGAGACGAAATCATACCTTAGATTGCGGCCAAAAAAGGAATCTGTAACGCTGGCTTCGCTTCGACCAGTGTGGATTTTTTAACGGTTTTTAAAATTACAAGTAAAATGTTTCGCGAAATAAGGCTACATCACACTGAAGAGGGTAAGAGAATACTAAAGTCATGCAAACCTAAGTTTTGGAATTATTGAACTAGAATCAAGTTATCAAATTCCTTCAATTGAGTAAATAACCATTATCTTCATGTAAATGACTCATCAGTTAACTGAATATCTGTAATCTTCATGGAAATGACTCATCAGTTCCAGAAGCCTTTTTTAGACACCGGAAAAATTTGGTGACACAAGGCCTGTTAATATTTAGTTACAATGCAATGAAATGACCGGCATTGTAATAATTATGATAATGGGACTTCGTGAAGATCATTAGATTGTAATCTCGACTTGCAGAAAAGAAAATGTACTAGCGACAGTGCGCCTATGGTTTGCCATCGTTGCATCATCAAACTATCAGCTACCAGTTAATTTAACAGGCTGAAATGTTTACTTCATATTTCCATATTATTAATGAAAAGGACCAATCACATCACAAGAGAAAAAAACATACTCTACTGGCCATTGAAATTGCTACACGACGAAGATGACGTGTTACAGACGCGAAATTTAACCCAAAGGAAGAAGATGACTCATCAGTTAACTGAATACCTGTAATCTTCATGGAAATGACTCATCAGTTCCAGAAGCCTTTTTTAGACACCGGAAAAATTTGGTGACACAAGGCCTGTTCTCAGAGCATTCACACAGAGTTGGCGCCGGTGGAGGAGGAGCAGTTGGGCGGAAAGAGGGGCGCCAAGAATTGGGCAATGAGTCGGAAAGGGGGGAGGGTTGCATGAGATGGACAGAGGGGACGTGAAGGAGGGGATGGACAGAGAGAAGGGAGAGGAGGAGATGGACTAATAGAAGATTGGAATAATTACATACATGGGCGACATAAAGCACTCAGGTAGTTCTAACATAAAGTTTACATTCGAAAGATAGAAAGAAATACAAGTTTCGTTTTAGGATACATAGGAACTTAGAAAAACTGGCGGAACTTTAGGGCACAAAATTGACAGAAAGCCCCTTCACTCGGACATACACCTTCGTAAATTGACAGTCATCGCCCCAAGCGGTAAAGAGGAGTAATGAAGATACTTGTACGAAGAAAATGAATTAATATTGGACGCAATGGCTGTTTTGACAAAGAGTTAAATGGTATACTACATCCTAACCTGCAGCTTCTAGCGAAGAAGAACTAGCTAAAGGAATTTTTTTTTTCATTCATAATAACAGTCATAGATCGTATCAGCAGAATGCTAAGAAGACACAGTATTAATACAATGTCCAGACCGACAAACAAGGTGCGTGAATATTTATATTTGAACGCTGTGAAGAACCTACGCCCAATAATTACCACGACAGGAATATACAAAATTCCTTGCAAATGAGATCAAGTACGTGTGGGACATGCTTCAAAAACACGAAAGCACTTGTTGTCTGGGGAATATGGCTAATTTAACAGTACTAGATCATGTACTGAGACGATGCTACGATGTGCAGAAACGCCATGGAATTCAAAAAATAGCAACTATAACAAAAAAGGAGAAGGTCTGAAACTAAATAATCTTTGAGCCTTAATGGTAAATAAAACAAACAGCATCCGCTCTTTTACGTAACAAGCTCCTTCACGATATTCGGTGGCAGTCTGATAAGGTCACGACCCGATCGTTGCGCTGTTACCTACAAATAGTTCGCCTATATGGGCTTGCTGGACTTCGAAAATCAACTAACAAAGTCTTTACAGCTTTAAAGTATGTCACCACCATTAGGAGACGAAATCATACCTTAGATTGCGGCCAAAAAAGGAATCTGTAACGCTGGCTTCGCTTCGACCAGTGTGGATTTTTTAACGGTTTTTAAAATTACAAGTAAAATGTTTCGCGAAATAAGGCTACATCACACTGAAGAGGGTAAGAGAATACTAAAGTCATGCAAACCTAAGTTTTGGAATTATTGAACTAGAATCAAGTTATCAAATTCCTTCAATTGAGTAAATAACCATTATCTTCATGTAAATGACTCATCAGTTAACTGAATATCTGTAATCTTCATGGAAATGACTCATCAGTTCCAGAAGCCTTTTTTAGACACCGGAAAAATTTGGTGACACAAGGCCTGTTAATATTTAGTTACAATGCAATGAAATGACCGGCATTGTAATAATTATGATAATGGGACTTCGTGAAGATCATTAGATTGTAATCTCGACTTGCAGAAAAGAAAATGTACTAGCGACAGTGCGCCTATGGTTTGCCATCGTTGCATCATCAAACTATCAGCTACCAGTTAATTTAACAGGCTGAAATGTTTACTTCATATTTCCATATTATTAATGAAAAGGACCAATCACATCACAAGAGAAAAAAACATACTCTACTGGCCATTGAAATTGCTACACGACGAAGATGACGTGTTACAGACGCGAAATTTAACCCAAAGGAAGAAGATGACTCATCAGTTAACTGAATACCTGTAATCTTCATGGAAATGACTCATCAGTTCCAGAAGCCTTTTTTAGACACCGGAAAAATTTGGTGACACAAGGCCTGTTCTCAGAGCATTCACACAGAGTTGGCGCCGGTGGCGACACCTACAACGTGCTGACACGAGGAAAGTTTCCAACCGATTTCTCATACACAAACAGCAGTTGACCGGCGTTGCCTGGTGAAACATTGTTGTGATGCCTCGTGAAAGGAGGAGAAATGAGTACCATTACGTTTCCGACTTTGATAAAGGTCGGATTGTAGCTTATCGCGATTGCGGTTTATCATGTCGCGACATTGCTGCTCGCATTGGTCGAGATCCAGTGACTGTTAGCAGAATATGGAATCAGTGGGTTCAAGAGGGTAATACGGACCACCGTGCTGGATCCCAACGGCCTCGTATCACTAGCAGTCGATTTGACAGGCATCTTATCCGCATGGCTATAACGGATAGTGCAGCCACGTCTCGATCCCTGAGTCAACAGACGGGGACGTTTGCAAGACAACAACCATCTGCACGAACAGTTCGACGACGTTTGCAGCAGCATGGACTATCAGCTCGGAGACCATGGCTGCGGTTACCCTTGACGCTGCATCACAGATGGGAGTGCCTGCAATTGTGTACTCAACGACGAACCGGGGTGCACGAATGGCAAAACATCATTTTTTCAGATGAATCCAGGTTCTGTTTACAACATCGTGATGGTTGCGTCTGCGTTTGGCGGCCTCGCGGTGAATACATATTGGAAGCGTGTATTCGTCATCGCCATACTGGCGTATCACCCGGCTTGATGGTATGGGGTGCCATTGGTTACACGTCTCGGTCACCTCTTGTTCGCATTGACAGCACTTTGAACAGCGGACGTTACATTTCAGATGTGTTACGACCCGTGGCTCTACCCGTCATTCGATCCCTGTGAAACACTACATTTCAGCAGGATAATGCACGATCCCATGTTGTAGGTACTGAACGGGACTTTCTGGATACAGAAAATGTTCTACTACTGCCCTGGCCAGCACATTCTCCAGATCTCTCACCAATTGGAAACGTCTGGTCAGTGATGGCCGAGCAACTGGCTCGTCACAATACTCTTGTTTAACTGTGGTATCGTGTTGTAGTTGCATGTGCAGCTGTACCTGTGCATGCCATCCAAGCTCTGTTTGACTCAATGCTCAGACGTATCAAGGCCGTTATTACGGCCAGAGGTTGTTGTTCTGGATACTGTTTTCTCAGGATCTATGCAGCCACATTGCGTGAAAATGGAATCACATGTCAGTTCTAGTATAAAATATTTGTCCAATGAATACCCGTTTATCATCTGCATTTCTTCTTGGTGTAGCAATTTGAATGGCCAGTAGTGTATTAAGCTCATACCTGTTGTTATTCACGTAAGATTACATAGCGTAAAAGGTACGTGACGTTACAGGAATCTGGTCGGAACAACAAGAGTAAGAAAGAAGATGAAGATTTACAGTACTTCACTTTCCTTATCGGGAATGGAGAATTACGTGTCAGTGGGCACTGATTTAAATCAAGGGGGAAAGTTGAAAACTTCGGCCGAACCAGGATTCGAACCCGGGTCTCCTGATTAGTAGGCAGATGCAGTGACCACTTTTTTATTTTTTTTCTATTTTTTCCCTCCCTTCTCCCCTCACAGCCCTTCCTTGCGCTCTCCAAAGGTGCCTTGACTGCCGTAGTTAGATTGGAACGAAAATGTCATGTTCCAACAAAGGGTGATTCATAACCTTCTGACCTTTACAGCAATAAAGAACGAAATCAAGAAATAAATCGCATGAAATTATAATGTAAGTGTTCTTCAGAGTCCACGTGCCGTGACGAGAGTTCCTTTTTGAGAACTGAACCTGCTTGATGTATAGCAAAACAGAAAGTGTATTTCTTCATAATGCAAATTTATAAAAGAATTTTTTGACGTACTGTTATTCTTAAAGCCAAATAAAGAACGAAGGACAAAACACATTAGCGGCAGATAGACGAATTGACAGTCCGCCATAAGAGTTGAAAGCCTGTGGCGTTACTTGGTTATGAGACAGAAAATAAAATATTCACTGGACGCTGCTCAAAAAACATAATCGTTATCGAATCACTTCGTTGAAAACGTTTCTCTGTGGATAACAGAATAATCGTCTTCGAAATCTAAAATTCCTGACAGAAATTCTGAATATAAAATAACATAACCTGGTAGCAGGAATAATCGCTCCCTTCATGTCCTTTCCCAACTTGGGCACACGAAGACCTGGAGACACTGGTTCAGACCCAACCAAGCAGAGGGAACACTGGTCCATTGGCCAACCGACATCTCTGCACAAGGAAGGAATCCACCCAAGTTCCGCAAGATGACCAATTGAAGGAGCCCAGAAGCGGTCAGAAGACCAAATGCACGTCGCCCGATGAGTCGACCAACCGAACGACCAACCAACAGTAATGCCCGCTCAAGTCTCCTTCCACCGGACAGTGCACGTGTGTCGCCAGCAGTCGGCGAGTAATGGCTGTGCAGACCTTCTGGATCTCCATCCCGACTCAACGTCCGACACTCGATGACCCGTAAATACTAGCGATCTCTGAATAGATAGTACAACAGTGCTCTTATCGATAAACGCTGCTGCTGCCACTCACGGGGGGGGGGGGGGCAAGCCAGCAACTTAGTGACGCCAGTAAATCGAATAAGAAACGGGACGGCAGTACCGCAAAGACAAGATGTCTAGTAATAAACGGCACGCACAAGAGTTGCGCACGGCTCAGTCATTAATTCATTTGCGCCTTGATTCATAGTGGCTGCAGGATCAAAATGTATACGAAATATAACTATTCTCTACAGAGCAAGTTTCAAAACTTAAGGACGAGGTTCCTGAAGTTACATAACATATTAAAACTTCGGTGGAAATGAATGAAAGTGCAGTACAATGTTGCCAGGGTTCTCTTAGTCGTGCACAGAAAGCTGGACGTAACATGGAATGAGCTCAGTGTGACTGTAACGCCAGATGGGGCTGGGACTACTACACAAGGCAATTGAAGGAACGGGAAAAGGCTGTGCGTCAATCAGCAAGTAGCTACGGTACACAGAAACGTTGCTCTTTATTACAGCATAGCCCGGAGAAAAAATTTGCATGACTTCAAACAGGGAAGAATCATCTGGTAGCTGGAAGGAGGACGAAGTGCGAAGAGTGTCGCTCAAGTGTTTGGTATTGCTTGCAGCATTGTTTCGCGTATCTGTGAAGCGTTCCGAACCACAGGAATGGTCCCCGATCACGATCAACTACAGCAGCTGCAGCATCTGCAAAGATGCCTAGAGCGCAGCGATTGGACAAACGAAGAGTGAAGTCGCATGCTCTTCTCGGATGAGAGCATATTCAGTCTGAGTAGTGATTCTGGAACTATCCCCATATGGCGAGACGTGGAAACTCCTAAGCACATAGGGCATTGTCGAACATGGTCCAGGTGTTAAAGTATGGGGACGCATGATGTTGCACGAGCGTACTAACCTCCTAATCTTTGAACACGGTACACTCGCGGGTCAACTTTACTGTGACAGTGTACTCCTTCCTCATCTGCGTCTTTTTAGGGTTGCATGCGGCGGTGACTTCATTTTTATGGATGACAATGAGTGGCCGTATCGAACAGCTCAAGTGGAGGAGCTCTTGCAGTGAATGGTGTGGCCTGCGAATTGCCCCGACTTAAAACCCATGTAGCACGTGTGAGATGCGCCGGGGACACGTGTTACAGCGCGCCCACATACAGCAACGACGACCCAGCAGTCGTCAGTTACGCTCGTGGAGGAATGGAAGGCTGCTTACCAACCTCTTGGTCAGCATGGGAGCACTTTCCATACTATGCATTGCCTTTCACGGTGACCGTACATACTGATAAGAACCACGTCCTTCCTTTTGTAATGTCCAGGGGAAATCACAAACCGCAGTGGGGTTAGCGCCTTTATTGTATTTGAACAAAAGTGTCATTTTTGATAGAGAACAAACAATGTATTTATCTTAATAGTGTTCAAAAGTCATTTTATATATATAAATTATTGACATCTATTTTGACAAATTTCCTTTTTCTGACGGACACGCGTCCAGATCGTCCGCACATATTAACATCTCAAAACTCTAGCACCTCTCTCCCCAAATCCACCACTGCTGGCGGCTCACTTCCAACTGCCCAACGCTACGAGCTGTTCACATCCAACTGCCCATATTACACTAGCGGATATTCCAACAATTAGTCCGACTAGCCGCAGACTGCACAAAGCGCAGTCAGCGATTTTAATACAGAGCGCTACATGGGGTCACCAACATAAAAACCTAAACAGCCTACTTACAAAATATGGCAATAATATGCATGATAGTTTCCACAGACATTTCAATAAATTACACTACGCCGTTTTTGCCATGAAAAACTGCAGTAGCCTTTGCTGTTGGGATAGAAAACGCGTTACGAGATAAGTTGTATGAGGTACGGATTCCCAATAGATACGTTTACCGAATAAATCACTGAAAAATTTCACAATGTAATTATCGCTGATCGTTCAAGAGAAGTACGCAGAATAGTAGTGTCGTGAGGAACGGTGAGTATCACTCTGCTTGCCATTTAATGTTGGAACACAATGAAGACGGCATGCAAAGAATCTCAGATTGTCAAGAAGTGTATTACACGCTTGAGTATCCAGATAATTAGCATTTCAGCGTAACCACACAAACTAGGCAGAAATTGGCATCTGAGAGAGAGACAGACAACACAAAGTGTTCCTCACTCAGAGACTGCATTTTAATGAGCGTTTGTAATGAGATTATGTTATGCCTCGTGTAGGAAGGGGAAACTTACGCTCTCCGCGGGTTCCCAATGTCCCGGTGTGGCTGGTGCCACAGAGGCAGGCAAACAGTTCGCCCGTCTGTGCAGCCACGGCAGTTACCTCGAGTCGGGAAATACGCTTGCAGCAAGACAGGGAAGCACGAGGGCAGTGCGACGACGTCTGGAGCACCACGGTGACTGTTGCTGCGGCATCTTGGTTCTGACTCAGCATCGACGAACTTAAGTGGATGCTAAGAGGCGAACAACCTTTCCAGATTGCATCCGTTATCGTCACTCACTGAGTGGACAAAAGTAATAGGATACCTCCTAATAGTGTGTTGGACCTCCTTTTGCTTTTAGTGCATCAACTCGACGTGGCGTGAATTCACCAATTCGTTAGAAGTCTCCTATAGAAATATTGATTCGTGCTGCCTCTACAGCCGTCAATAAATGCGAAAGTGTTGCTAGTGCAAAGTTTTGTGCCTGAACTGACCTCTCGATTAGGTCCCATGAATGTTCAATGTGATTCATGTCGCGCAATCATTCGCTCGACTTGTCCAACAATATTCTTCAAACCAATCCCGAACGAATGTGGCCCTGTGACATGGAGCATTGTCATCCATAAACATTCCATCGGTTGGGGATATGAAGTCCACATGGCCGAACATAAGCATTGCCTCTCGATGATCGGTTCTATTGGACCTGAAAGCCCAGTCCATTCCACGTAAACACAGTCCACACCTTTATGGAGCCACCTACAGCTTGCACGGTGCCTTGTTGACAACTTGCGTGCATAGCTGCGTGGGCTCTGTCTCCCACTCGAACCCCACCATCAGCTCTTGCCAACTGAAATCGAGACCCATCTGATCCGGGCACGGTTTTCCAGTCGTCTAGGGCCAATCGATATGGTCGCGAGCCCAGGAGAGACACTGCAGGTGATTTCGTGGTGTTAGCAAAGGCACTCGCGTCGGTCGTCTGCTTCCATAGCCCATTAACGCCACATTTCGCCGCATTGCCCTATCAGGCACGTTCGTCGTACGTCGTACGTCCAACGTTCATTTCTGCTGTTATTTCCCTCAGTGTTGCTTGTCTGTTAGCACTGACAGCTCCACGTAAACGCCGCTGCGCGCGGTCGTTAAATAAAGGCCATCGGTCTCTGCGTTATCCGTGGTGAGAGGTAATGCCTGAAACGTGGTATTCTCGGCACACTCCTTGATACTGTGGATCTCGGAATATTGAATTCCCTTATGATTGCCTGGAATGTCCCATGCTCCTAACTCCAGCTACCATTCCCCGTTCGACGTCTGTTATTCACGTTGTGCAGCCATAACCACGTTAGAAACCTTTTCCCATAAACCACAAATGATAGTACTGCCCTTTTATACATTGCCTTCGTGATACTACCGTCATCTATGTATGTAGATATCGCTGTCCCATGTCTTTTGTCACCTCAATATATGAGTTCAGTGGATGCCGTAATGATGTAGAGAGCCACTTAGTTCACAAAATAACCTCTAGTACACGCTGTCGGTAATTTGATCAGCAGCTGCTAGATTCCTGATGCATTAAACCCGCACTTGTTTAGTCAAATCCGTCAAATCATTGTGTAGTTTCGTAATTAGCAGGGGCAGATTTGAATTTTAATACCTTTTATGTAAGGCCACGTAGTCGTATGTAATTTGTTTATTTCTTTCAAATAGTCTTTGTACGTTACTGACAGTAGAGTTAGCCTTCTGCTGCTGAGTAGTGTGTCAGCAGTGCGCAAGTAGCAGCACTACTGCATTTACTAGGCAGTCTTGTATTTTAATAACCGTTTAAATTTTGTGTCGAATTGTTTGTGCTCTCTGTAGATTAGTTCAGACGTTCTTTGCACAACAGTATTTAGCAACTTCTGTGTTCGGATGCAGGCTGAGTTGGCATCCCTTCGCTCCTACCTTCAGGCAGTGTCGGCTTCGGTCACACATCTTGAGGCTGTTGCCAGTGGGCATCACTGTGGGGATCCAGAAGGGGTTTTGTCGGGGACTGCCAGCTAGTCCCACGCATCCCCCGATCGGACTATGACTGTGGCTGCCCGGGATACTGCCCACATTGAGGCTGACCCCTCACCCGTGGTAGACTGGGAGGTCGTCTCGAGGTGCGGCAAGAGGCGAAAGACATTCCAGAGGGGTGAACGGAAGGCCTCTCCAGTTTGTCTGGCGAACCGGTTTCAGGCTCTGTCTCCGGCTGATACTGATCTTCGGACGGACATGGTTGCTTGTCCTGTTCCAGAGGCTGCCCCTCTGCAAGATCCGGGCTGTCTCAGAGGGTGGATTTACTGGTAGTTGGGAGCTCCAACGTCAGGCGCGTAATGGGGCCCCGTAGGGATATGGCTGAAGGGAGGGGAAGAAAACCAATGTGCACTCAGTGTGCATACCGGGGGGAGTCATTCCAGGTGCGGAAAGGGTCCTTCCGGATACCTTGAAGGGTACAGGGTGCACCCATCTGCAGATGGTCGCTCATGTCGCCACCAATGATGTGTGTCACTATGGATCGGAGGAAATCCTCTCTGCCTTCCAGCGACTATCTGATTTGGTGAAGACTGCCAGACTCGCTAGCGGGATGATAGCAGAGTTCACCATCAGCAGCATCGTCGACTGGACTGACTGCGGACCTTTGGTACAGAGCCGAGTAGAGGGTCTGAATCAGAGACTGAGACGGTTCTGAGACCGTGTGGGCTGCAGATTCCTCGAGTTGCGCCATAGGGTGGTGGGGTTTCGGGTTCTGCTGGATAGGTCAGG
The DNA here is from genome assembly GCF_023897955.1 of Schistocerca gregaria. Classification (NCBI taxonomy): domain Eukaryota; kingdom Metazoa; phylum Arthropoda; class Insecta; order Orthoptera; family Acrididae; genus Schistocerca; species Schistocerca gregaria. Next base: position 454,231,168 of record NC_064926.1, on the reverse strand, counting down.
AGTCCACTACACACAGCAGGCGGCTACACGGGTAGCAGAGGTTGTGTGGCGTCGACTGGGCGGTTTTTTAGGTTAGATGGCCTCGGCCAAGTACAGAAAGGGCAACAGCCTCAAAGGGTGCGAGGCAAAGTCAGGACATGCGGGGACCAAGCAGCAATCGGTAACGCAATTGTAAACTGTCGAAGCTGCATTGGTAAAGTACTGGAACTTCAACGCTGATAGAAAGCACCGAAGCTGAAATCGTTATAGGAAGGGAAAGCTGGCTGAAGCCAGAGATAAGTTCTGCCGAAATTTTTGCTAAGGCAAGACGGTGTTTAGAAAGAATAGACTGCATGCAGCCGGTGGTGGCGTGTTCGTTGCTGTTAGTAGTAGTTTATCCTGTAGTGAAATAGAAGTGGATAGTTACTGTGAATTATTATGGGTGGAGGTTATACTCAACAACCGAGCTAGCTTAATAATTGGATCCTTTAACCGACCTCCCGATTCAGCAGCATTAGTGGCAGAACAACTGAGAGAAAATCTGGAATACATTTCACATAAATTTCCTCAGCATGTTGTAGTCTTAGGTGGTGATTTCAATTTACCAGATATAGACTGGGACACTCAGATGTTTAGGACGGGTGGTAGGAACAGAGCATCGAGTGACATTATACTGAGTGCACTATCCGAAAATTACCTCGAGCAATTAAACAGAGAACCGACTCGTGGAGATAGCATCATGGACCGACTGATAACAAACAGACCCGAACTTTTCGACTCTGTAAGCGCAGAACAGGAAATAAGTGATCATAAGGCCGTTGCAGCGTCCTTTAATATGGAAGTAAATATGAATATAAAAAAAGGGAGGAAGGTTTATCTGTTTAGCAAGAGTAATAGGAGGCAGATTTCAGACTACCTAACAGATCAAAACGAAAAATTTCTGTTCCGACACTGACAATGTTGAGTGTTTATGGAAAAAGTACAAGGCAATCGTAAAATCCGTTTTAGACAGGTATGTGCCGAGTAAAACTGTGAGGGACGGGAAAAAGCCCACCGTGGTTCAACAACAAAGTTAAGAAACTACTGCGAAAGAAAAGAAAGCTTCACTGAAAATTTAAACGCATCCAAAACCTCTCAGACAAACAGAAGCTAAACGATGTCAAAGTTAGCGTAAGGTGGGCTATGCGTGAAGCTTTCAGTGAATTCGAAAGTAAAATTCAATGTACTGACTTGACAGAAAATCCTAGGAAGTTCTGGTCTTACGTTAAATCAGTAAGTGGATCGAAACAGCATATCCAGACACTCTGGGATGATAATGTCATTGAAACAGAGGATGATACGCGTAAAGCGGAAAAACTAAACACCTTTTTCCAAAGCTGTTTCACAGAGGAATACCGCACTGCAGTTCCTTCTCTAAATCCTCGCACGAACGAAAAAAGTGGCTGACTTCGATATAAATGTCCAAGGAATACAAAAGTAACTGAAATCACTCAACAAAGTCCACTGGACCTGACGGGATACCCATTGGCTTCTACACAGAGTACGCGAAAGAACTTGCCCCCCCCCCCCCCCCTTTCTAACAGCCGTGCACCGCAAGTCTCTAGAGGAAGGAAAGGTTCCAAATGATTATAAAAGAGCACAGATAGTTCCAGTTTTTAAGAAGGGTCGTCAAGCAGATGCGCAATACTATAGACCTATATCTCTGACATCGATCTGTTGTAGATTTTTAGAACATGTTTTTTGCTCGCGTATCATGTCATTTCTGGAAACCCAGAATCTACTCTGTAGGAATCAACATGGATTCCGGAAACAGCGATCATGTGAGACCCCACTCGCTTTATTTGTTCACGAGACCCAGAAAATATTAGATACAGGCTTCCAGGTAGATGCCGTTTTCCTTTACTTCCGATAAGCGTTCGATACAGTTCCGCACTGTCGCCTGATAAACAAAGTAAGAGCCTACGGAATATCAGACCAGCTGTGTGGCTGGATTGAAGAGTTTTTAGCAAACAGAACACAGCATGTTGTTCTCAATGGAGAGGCGCTACAGACGTTAAAGTAACCTCTGGCGTGCCACAGGGGAGTATCATGGGACCATTGCTTTTCACACTATATGTAAATGACCTAGAAGATAGTGTCGGAAGTTCCATGCGGCTTTTCGCGGATGATGCTGTAGTATACAGAGAAGTTGCAGCATTAGAAAATTGCAGAGAAATGCAGGTGATATGCAGCCCATAAACACTTGGTGCAGGGAGGGGCAACTGACCCTTAACATAGACAAATATAATGTATTGCGAATAAATAGAAATAACGATCCTTTATTGTATGATTATATGATAGCGGAACGAACACTGATAGCAGTTACTTCTGTAAAATATCTGGGAGTATGCGTGCGGAACGATTTAAAGTGGAATGATCATATAAAATTAATTGTTGGTAAGGCGGGTGCCAGATTGAGATTCGTTGGGAGAGTGCTTAGAAAATGTAGTCCGTCAACAAAGGAGGTGGCTTTCTAAACACCCGTCCGACTGATACTTGAGTGTTGCTCATCAGTGTGGGATCCGTACCAGGTCTGGTTGACAGAGGAGATAGAAAAGATCCAAAGAATAGCGGCGCGTTTCGTCACAGGGTTATTTGGTAAGCGTGATAGCGTTACGGAGATGTTTAGCAAACTCAGGTGGCAGGCTCTGCAAGAGAGGCGCTCTGCATCGCGGTGTAACTTGCTCGCCAGGTTTCGAGAGGGTGCGTTTCTGGATGAGGTGTCGAATATATTGCTTCCCCCTGCTTATACCTCCCGAGGAGATCACGAATGTAAAATTAGAGAGATTCGAGAACGCACGGAGGCTTTCCGGCAGTCGTTCTTCCCGCGAACCATACGCGTCTGGAATAGGAAAGGGAGGTAATGACAGTGGCACGAAAAGTGACCTCCACCACATACCGTTGGGTGGCTTGCGGAGTATAAACGTAGATGTAGATGTAGATGTAGATGACTGTACGTTATCATCTAGATCTCCGTGACGTCATATTTCAACAAGATAAAACCAGACTGCATGCTCCCCGTGCTCGATACAGGTGTTCGACTACTGTCCTGGGATAACAACCGATTTCGTGCAAAATTGTTAACTGTTTACCCAACTGCGCGCAAGCAGTTTCAGCATTACCTCACCAAAGAGGTCGACTGCGCTCGATGAGGTAGGTAATAAACAGGTCAAGTGTGCACAGGTGCTTTATTAGCTACTTGGAGATATTCTCATTGAACTGTTGGTAGCACTCTTCTCATTAGTCACTTTCTCCGAGTACTGTGCTACCCTACAGCTCTCAGAATTGGCTGAGCAAAATTCAGGCCTTATGGCTATATTCTGATTATAAACAAAAGATAAATACTGAGATAGGTATATGGTTAGGCTTGACGTTTGGCTTAGCTTTTCTTCCTGTCGACGAAATTGGTGGCGCTTTTCTTGAAGATTAAATGAGTAATGTTATATGCTTTCAGATTATTTGACAACCGACTACATACAATGTGGGATTCCGTCCGAAATTTTGGTTTCCAATACTAGAAGTTACTAAATAACAACCAATTCTCGTCATGCTTCTCACTGGATTTTCGGCCTTAATTTTCAAAGTGCACATCCACAAACATATCATTCTGCTGACGCTATGTTTCGAACTCAGACAAACACCACATTTAAATCAATCGTATAGGCAGGCCTCACCAATCTAACAATAAACGTGAAAAACATGTGCAGTATGTACAGGATTAGACGTTAAAGTACAGAAATGTAACTAGTTAAAAAAAAGCGTTTCTTACTGTCATTGCTCATTAAGGGCATGAGTATTTTATCAAGCATTTTTAACAACACCTATTACTATTCCTGCTTAACAGTCACAGAAAGAGCTAAGTCTCTGAAAATGTGTAGTGTCAAATGTGTTTTCACCTGCGTGCTGTGCACTTGACTCAGAAATTGACCACCACGTGCACTTGACCTACACTGACGAGAAAAAATCCCAAATACCAAGAAATAATTGACACAGACTAATGAAATTTCGGGAATGCATTTGTCTAGGTAACGTATTTCAGTTATTAACGTTGTAATATCACAGGTTCTGATGAGGAACGAACAGGCCCATATATTTCTTTTATTCCAGCATAAAAACTCCAAAAGTCCCTGGCATCTGATAGACATTGCAGATCCTTGGCTTTATTACAATCGGTGGTTTATGAAAATTAATTCAATTTTGATAAAGAACATCAATTAGGTACAATATAAGAAACACAATGTACGAAAAATAGAATCATAAATGATCTTGTATCATGTAGAATTAGTTTTCGCCGAGAAAAGCGATTCAACATGTACGTTCTTTACTGCAGGAATTTACATTTCTTTTTCTTCCACGCGGCAACTCACGAAATTTCGTAATATTTGCAACAGCGGTAATCGTCAAAGCAGTGTCTGTTTCTTCAGATATGCATTCATTGCGTTGTAAAATGAGATACAGGCACTGTACAAAAATTACATTCAATATACCTGAAAAATGTTGGAACTCACAATGTGCCTCTCTTCTTAAATGACCCACGCACACATATCGAATCATGTGTGTGTGTGTGAAATCTTATGGGACTTAACTGCTAAGGTCATCAGTCCCTAAGCTTACACACTACTTAACCTACATTATCCCAAGGACAAACACACACGCCCATGCCCGAGGGAGACTCGAACCTCCGCCGGGACCAGCCGCACAGTCCATGACACACATATCGAATCATGAGATAGCCTACAACAAAAATGATACGCTGCCTTGAAAAGAATAAATTGCGAGATATAGAAGTGACGTTTTTCGTGCACGGTGGGGCAACTCATTCGCATTTTTCAGTGACATAAACTAGTAAATGCCGTTTTTTGGCTTGTGACACCTTTGCTGCCGGTGTGCAATATGTAAATAGCATTTCCATACTTGTATAACTAACACAGATATGCGTGACAGATGACGAAGATCCCATTTAGCATCAATTAATTTCGAAAAGGCGTATGACACAGTGCTACTGAACAAGTTACCACTGAACATGAGGAATAGCAGGTCTCAGTTAGGGCTTTATATTGTGGTTACACACGCTCACTGAAATTGGGTAATGTCTTATTAGATTAATTCCAAATTAACATACAGCTTCGAAGGGGTAGCCCACTAGCCCCTCTGTTGTTTAAAATTTATCTGATATAAATAATTAAGACATGAAAAAGTAGCTGTAGCTACATAAGAACGTTAGTGACAGATGGTAAAAAAACATTCTCTCCTGTTAGCTGATGCGCAGGTGATAATTTCATAAAACAGCTACGTTCTAAGGAAACCGTTTGATGAAAATGCCAGAAGAGGTTAAACATAAGCACAAAGAAAACGGAGTATATGGTAATGTGTAATGACGAACAGCTTGATTGAGATGCTGCAAATTTTAGTGGTATATGTTCTTTTAAATAACTATGGTGTAACTGTGCTTGGGAAGAAAAGGTGTGTAGAAGACATTAATAATACGATTGGAGAAGGGAAATCTCTTATTTGGCAACTAAACTCAGTCCTTTGGAGCAATAAGTTTACAAAAAAGAAAAGATGTATAGAATAATAGAAGAATGTATGCTAGTTAGAGGTCTAAAGAAATAAGGAAGCGATAAGGAAGAGAAAAAAAATTCGACTGCTATGGAGATGAAGCGCTGGTGTCTCAGGTAAGTTCACGTCAGAAATCGAGAAATTAGAAAAACGATGGACATGGAATGAAACTTAATGGAGGAAGAGGTTACTATGGTATGGCTATTTAGAACGAATGGATGGTGATAATAGATGGCGAAAGAAGATATAGATGTGGATCCTAAAGGGAGAAAAGCAACAAGGTCAGCCGTGTAGAAGATGACAGACGTAAAACAAACTATTGATCCCCGAAATCTCCAATTGGGAAGACCGTAAACTATGGAGCTCGAGAAGCGCCAAAGAGCATTAAGGCTAACAACTAGCATATACTTCGTTCACTTGGTCTTATCCCGTAGCTTTACGGCATCGGCATGTTAAATCAGGGATTGGCAATGTTAGTGGTAGGGCGGGGGGGGGGGGCTCAGGTGGCCTTCCCTCCCCCCCCACCTCCCCTCCCATTCTCGCCATGTTGCCTGAGCCGAATGGTATCCCACGTGTAAGCGCTTTCGAAATGTTCGCGAGTCGTGTAATTGAAGCCGGACATGGGCGCCAGCCCGGTATTCACTTAGACGAAAGTGGAAAACCGCCTAAAAATCACATCCAGGCTGACCGGCACACCGCCACCTCGTCGTTTATTCGCCGGCGCGCCTCCTGAATATCGGGAGCGGCGTTGTAACGCGCAGCCATCCGTGCAGGTAAATGGAAAATACTCCAGTATACACAAAAGCTGTCCAGGACATTGGAAAAAATTCAGAATCTATTAAACAGGACCTTGTTAAAAATGAATAACCCGTTTCTGGGAAAAAAAATTGTCAGTCGCTCTCGTAATATGGGTGCGCACGATGCGCAGGAATGAAGGTAGCGGTGGATGTCACTTATGTCTGTTAAGTACAAAGCATATTACGGTCCGTTAGTTTCGACAAATCACGGAACCCGGCGGTGCAGGAGTACTCGCACGGAGTACAACAGCAGCGAACGGCACAGTAGCTAGTGGAAAGGTGTATGTCCACTCCGTGACACGTTTGTGCGAGGGAGGTGCATTCACGCCCTGGCTATGCTTTACGCCGTGGTACAGGCAACCCGCATCGCAGCTGAGCAAGCCCCGGCGGCAGCGACAGACCGACCGCTAAACACACGGATCGAGGTGGCAAAAGCTTCCACACTGTTCACAAACAAAAGTCTCGAGACACACAGCACTTGCAAAGTGCAGCGAAAGGTCACTTTCCGTATGAGTCTAGCGGCTCTGCAGAAATATGGGCGACTATACGCGACACACAGTGTTATTGTTAGCGTTGGACTGTGTTTACAATACTCACAACGCGCTCAGGAAAGTTCTACAGTTCCACCAACAGATGCAGTCTTCTGATTAATGTATGTCTACAGAGCTCCAGGAAGGGCACACTTTGAAATCACTCGTTTCATATGCCACCACTTTTTTTTTTCTTGCTTCTTTAACATTGAAACTTCATATATTTGACTGTATTTGACTATGCGGTATGATTCACACTTCTTGTCAACACGTAATTTGTGCAAAATTTTGATTTTGTATACCTTACGCGTATTATTTATATGTCCTTTCTATTGATGGGACTTTATACCAATGTAACAATTGTTTTACAAGTTGTTGTTTAACTTTCTTGCTTTGTATACCTATCTGAAAGTTGTGTTTTATACTCTAAAATTTTTATGTAACTAAATTAAAATTTATCAAATGGCTCTGAGCACTATGGGACTTAACATCTATGGTCATCAGTCCCATAGAACTTAGAACTACTTAAACCTAACTAACCTAAGGACATCACACAACGCCCAGTCGTCACGAGGCAGAGAAAATCCCTGACCCCGCCGGGAATCCAACCCGGGCGCGGGAAGCGAGAACGCTACCGCACAACCACGAGCTGCGGACTAAAATTTGTCATTCCTTTTTCTACGCTATGCGGTACCAAATATGTATGCTGCATCGCCCACTGGTCGTGCAAATTGTCTGCCTAGAAAGCATGTTGTAGTTTTGAAATTAGTTTGCCATGACAGTTGTGCGAGTAACAATGTGTCTTTATGTATCTGAATACCTAGATGATCATGGTGTGTATGTGAGTCTCAATATGATGAAGCTTTGTAATGCGTGTACTCTTGTCATGTTGCTCTCTACACCTTAGTATATTTTCTGTCATTTGTATTTTGGTTTCCAGACTATCGGCTGCTTTAACAAGTGGCATTTCATTTAGCGACCAATTCAGCAATTTTTCAGCACTGTCTCAATCGAAAATAATTTCCTTGTTCAAGTGATTGTTAACAGGGATTACGGTTGAAAATATTGCAGTACCATCAACAGCAGGTGGTAGCGTTTCTTTGGTTGCAGTGGAGCATAACATTGTATATCCAGAGGACACCAACAAATTAGTTGACAATCTAGCATATTAATTCCCACTTCAGAGCAGCCTTTGAATTTATACAATAATATATATGTACTGTAGTGTATATATAAAGCTTGTGTAATGTAGCGTTTGGACATACATTGTAATGTTTCTTGCACGCAGTTGGGCCCAGGGGATTAAAGGGTGGAATTGGCTGACTGAGTTCTGGTTACTAGACCAATACTTACTGATTTATTGATAACGTGAATAAATAGTATCACACAGACACAGATTTGGCTTGAACAGAACAACAGATAAAATCACTCGATTTATGAACGGAATGTTTGGAAGACCAAATATTAATACAGCAAGAAATTATTAATAAAGACTCAGATTAAATAAAATGTACATGAATTTAGCGTCACAGTTAAGGCTACATCAGAAAAACCGGCTACAACCACTAGTTCGTAAGCGGAATGTTACCAAGACAAAATATTAACGCAGTAATAAATTATTAATACAGATTCAGATTAAAGAAAAACTGAATGAACTTTGCATCATAGCTAAACCAACAAAAGCATAATAAAACAAGCCATTGGAAGATAACTGCAGAAATATTTTGAGTCTAAAAGATCAAATGTTTACGCTAAATACTATAATAAGAACAGTAGCTTACCGTTTGAAGGACCATGGCTGTCCACCGATTGAATTCTGCCTTTAATGTGCACATTGGTACTTGTAGTTCAGTCCACATATGCACATAAAATACACGTGAAAATAGCACATAAACTAACCTGAAACAGCTCGGTATTATAAACAGAAAAAAAACGTTGGCTTATTTTATCAATAACGTTTGCCGCTCATGGAGTGCACACCATATCACATTACTATTAATCACAACATATAAAAACATGTAGCAAACTGGCTGTTCACCTGATACCTTACAATAGGTACAAGATCTATGTCCTGCACAGCAATCATAACGCACTGTAGACAGCCACTTCAATATCATCCTTTGTTGAGATCAGTTTTTGGGTAACTCTTCGATAATTCCGGATTTGGCCAACACCAAATTACAATACCGTTTCAGAAGCTCAGTATTAGAAACAGAAAACAGCCGTGCCTTATTTTATCAATACCACATGCTACATATGGTGCACACACTATTATCACGGTACCATTAAACACGCCATAAGAGGTGTCCAGAAGCAAACTACAATGAATCCACTATTCTCCATGCTGCTGTCTATCGATTACGCTCTTAAAACACGATCGAAACAGCTTGTGTCTCTCTAAAGCATAGGTACAAAATAGCCTACAGTTGCAAACGACGGTATATCCATTTCTTGTTGCAAAACAAACCTGAGTGAGTCCACTGAATGATGAAGTAGCAAAACGGTGTATCCTTAACACTCGCAATTACATAGAAGGTTGAAAACACAACACTGGCTTTGTACATGTTCTGTATTTTGTCGGAATAATGCTGCTTTTCCAGCTTATTACTTCACAAACGTTAGTTTTGAGCTTCTGTGTGGCAGTTTCGTGAAGTTCTCCCAAATGTACGCTTCTGTGAACAGAAAACAGTAACACACAAACTGTTATGTAGCCATACTGGAACAATTTCCTTCTCTTGGGTTGTTTATGATTACATGGAGTATGGTTTTGATGGCTTTCTTTTTAATAAAATAGGAAGCGTGCTTTATCATCTCCTCCATAATCATGGATATTAATGATGCAATACGTGTACAATCAGTTCCAAAAGGGAAAGGCCATAAAGGATCAGCAAATCCTTCTGACCGGAAGAACAAAGCAAAGCACATGACGTCGGATTCAGTCATCAAATGGTTCAAATGGCTCTGAGAACTATGGGACTCAACTGCTGTGGTCATCAGTCCCCTAGAACTTAGGAACTACTTAAACCTAACTAACCTAAGGACAACACACACATCCATGCCCGAGTCATCAACTTTATTATCAACATATCTTTAAACAGTAATTTAGGCTGTGATGTGTTCGTTTCTTTAGGAGTTGGTCGGTCTCGCCATCGTGTGTGAGCTGGACGCAATGGTCGGCCTCCATCTTGAGTGGCACTCCTTGCTGAAGGGCTACCGCAGCCTTAAACACTTCAAGGCTGCAGTAGCTCGCAACGTGCGGGCTACCGCAGTTCTTGCATTTGGGAAGGCGCTTCTTGAGTGGCGCATTTCACCCTTGCTTCGAGGAAGGTATAGTGGCGTGCCACAGCTCCCCCTTAGCAGTGAAAGCACTGGACTAAGCCTTTCTTGTTCCACAGATTTTCCTAAGTAACCTTAATGTTGGACACCTTCTACACCGAAAAGAACTTCTTGTTCACCTAGTTATTGTTGGTGATCGCCAAGAGTGAAGGTGATTGTCTCTGCATCTGGATGGATTTTAGGCACGTCTGTACACACACCAAACCGTATGTCTTCCAGGGGTTATTTTGGGAGGTCAAGGTCTGTGCACTTTGGGAAACCCTTCAAGATCGCCTTCACGGGATTGTCTGGGACAACAGCGCAACTGTAGAAGGAGAGCGAGAGATCTGCTGCCTGGTGTGTGAACTTCTTGAAATCTTTAACGGTTGAGAGCTGGACTGGCTCATCGTCATCTCTTGCAGCCCTGAAAATGAAAACGGATGTCGTCCACTGTCTGAAGCGCTGCAGTAGTTCTTTGTGGTCTTACTTAACCTTCATGATAACAGGTAGAAGCTGATGCTCAGACCGCCTGGTGAGGAGGCTGAACAGGAGCTGGCGTCGCCTGTATTCGGCTGTCTCTCTGCTCTCTGTGCAGCCCCTGCTCCGACTGTCCAGTAGGGTGTCCTGGACGTGAGCTGGCCACCTCTTCCGTGGTCGGTTTTGGCCGTTCGAACGGCTTTGTTCTATTTCGTCAACAATGGTTGATACTGGTTAGCGACTGTAGTGATGGTGGCTACTTCTGTGGCCAGAATTTTTCGCCGAGTAGGAAAGGTTCTCCGATCTAGAGTCACAATTACGTCATCCTTAAGTGGTCAAGGGTCACGAAAAAGTTTTCGAGTTGGGAATGGATGTCGACAGTCGGTATTGGATGGGTGCAGTTGCTGTTATCGTCAAGCCACTTGGTCAGTGGAACTTCAGCGGGACTGCTACTGTCGCAGGTTCGAATCCTGCCTCGAGCATGGATGTGTGTGATGTCCTTAGGTTAGTTAGATTTAAGTAGTTCTAAGTTCTAGGGGACTGATGACCTCAGATGTTAAGTCCCATAATGCTCAGAGCCATTTGAACCATTTTTTGAACTTCAGATTTGTCAATAAAACTGATTTTAATAGTCAAAAGTAAACATTGAAATGCAATAGTAAGAAGTGAAGTGGCCTACAAAATGGACGGATATGAAGGAAGAAGGTTATGAGGCGAGGCAAGGCCTACTCGTTCTTAAAACGAAACGTTATCTGAACTGGAATAGCCGTAAAGGAAGCAAAAGCGAGGGACATGGATTCCCTGTTCAAAAAACATTTCGAGCAAAGAAAACGAAAATCCTGCTGTCTACAAGAACGTAATCTGTGCTGTCAACAATGTGGAAAAGGACTAAGAGTTTGTAATTCATCCAGCTATACTGAGTTGCCAATTTAGACGGGACAGGGCTGGACTTGTAAGCTTGTGACGTTTTAACTACTTTCAGGCTTTTGCTTCATGTCACATAGATCATAATCACAGCCAGTTGTAGGTATTAAATCGTTTTTTTCTCCTTTGTACCAGTATTAATGTGACTTTTTACTGTTATGTTATTCCTATCTCTACAGAGCCAAAACTCTGTAGATCTATGGGAACAGATTCAAAACAAGGTGAATACAAAATACTTTAACTTATAACTAGTAAAAGAAAAGCTGAATAATTCAGGAACTGACGAAAATTAACTCCTTCCTCAAACACAAATCTATCAAGAAGAGGAATTTAGAATATCTTTCATACGAAAGAAGTAAGAAGACTTCTGCGTTTCCTAAAAAAAAATGTTCTGATTCTTTCACTGCATTGTGCTTCTGGACGCCTCATATAAATACATCAATCAATCTGATAGTCCACCGTATAACACATAATTGATACAAAATCAGTACCCTTCAAAGCAAGCATAATACACCGTGGATAGCGATCTCAGTATCATAAGTTACTGCACTGCGACGGTCTATTTGAAAGTGCGGTCAGATAATTCCGGTTCTAGTAAACACCACATTACAGTACCTGTTCAGAAGGTAACATTGCTTAGCACAGCTAGCTATATACACATCATCGACATTTTACAACTCCTTGCGCCTGACATGCAAGGAACATCGACTTACACGATCAACAGGCTCCAGCGCCTCAAGCCTGCTCAGTAGGACCACAGTAACTGCCATGTGTGTGGGTGGCCTCTCAATAACAAGCCCGCCCTGAACTTGCGGCCAAACTTCCAGCAGTAAGCCGACCAGCGCTGTCAACACCTGTGGCTCCTCTCACAGTTTTTCACTTACCCCTCAGCACCAGCAGGTAACCCCTTCCTCTACCGAGAGATGTGCCAGGCTAGCCAGCGTCATATCACAGGAAGTAGTGCCAAGTTGGGAAACCTAGGCAAAACAGTGTCACATTTGGCACTCTTCAATTTGTTTAATACTGTTGCTCATTATTTTGATATTCAAATTAAGTATACTATACAGTATTTCAAATAATATTTCAGTGCATCTACATTTCGTTTAATCACTTGATTCACTATGCGTTCAAAAGTATCCGGACACCCCATAAAACATACGTTTTTCATAATAGTTGCATTGTGATCCCACCAACTCCATATCAGCGACCACAGTAGTCATTAGACATCGTGAGAGAGCAGAATGGGGCGCTCCCCGGAACCCACGTACTTCGAACGTGGTCAGGTGATTGAGTGTCACTTGTGTCATACGTCGGTACGCGAGATCTCCACACTCCTAAACATCCCTAGGTCCACTGTTTACGATGTGATAGTGAAGTGGAAACGTGAAGGGGACATACAGCACATAAGCGTACAGGCCTATCCACATTTGTTGCTGAATGTAGCTACAAAATATATCATTGTTCGACACGTACTTCAGGAGATATGTCGTCATAAACAACGAAATGCGTAAAAGTGAAACTGCAGGACGACGTTCGGTAGACATACCGGTGACATATGTGTACAAATCCGTATGATATATGTGGAATAGATGTGACACGTACATCCACGGGCAATGTCACTGGTAAAAAGCTCAGTCTAAACCCATGGACAGATTTCAATCAAATTTCTGACACATATTAGTTACAATATGGAAAGAAAGACTGCAGTGGGTAAGAACCACCAGCCTCCTATTGGGGTGAGCATGATACTATGGAGAGAGAAGGTTGGGAGGAGGGGATGGACAGAAGGCGAGGGAGAAGTAAACTGGAATAAATAAATACCTAAGCAACGCCAGTTCCTCAGCTAGTATTACAAAAATATATGCATGTATATATACTATGAGATCAAAAGTATCCGCAAAACCCCCCAAAAAATACATTTTTCATTTTAGGTGCATTGTGCTGCCACCTAATACCAGGTACTGCATATCAGTGACCTCAAGAGTCATTAGACATCACTTGCGTCGTAGGTCTGTACGCGAGATTTCCACTCTCCTAAACATCCCTAGGTCCACTGTTTACGATGTGATAGTGAAGAAACGTGCAGCACAAAAACGTACAGGCCGACCCCATCTGTTAACTGACAAAGACCGCCGACACTTGAAGCGGGTCGTAATGTGTAATAGCCAGACATTTATGCAGATCATCACACAGGAATTCCAAACTGCATCAGGATCCACTATAAGTACTATGACAGTTAGGCGGGAGGTGAGAAAACTTGGATTTCATCGTCGAGCGGATGCTCATAAGCCACCCAGCACGACGGTAAATGCCAAACGACGCCTCAATTAGTGTAAGGAGCTTAACCATTGGACGATTGAACAGCAGAAAAACGTTGTGTAGAGTGACGAATCACGGTACACAATGTGATCCGATGGTACGGCGTGGGTGAACGTCATCTATCAGTGTGTGTAGCGCCAACAGTAAAATTCGGAGGCTTTGGTATTACGGTGTGGTCTTTTTCTTCACGGTGGGTGCTTGCACCCTTGTTGTTTCGTGTGGCACAATCACAGCAGAGGCCTACATTGACTTTTTAAGCATCTTCTTGCTTCCCACTGTTGAAGAGCAATTCGGTAATGGCGATTGCATCTTTCAACACTATCGAGCACCTGTTCATAATGCACGGCCTGTGGCGGAGTGGTTACACGATAATAACATCGCTGTAATGGACTGCCCAGCACAGAGTCCTCTCCTGAATTTTACAGAACACCTTCGGGATATTTTGGAACGCCGACTTCGTGCCAGGCCTCACGGTCCGACATCGATACCTCTGCTCAGTGCAGCACTCCATGAAGAATGGGCTGCCATTCCCAAAGAAACCTTCCAGCATCTGATTTAACGTATGCCCAGAGTGGTAGCTGTCATCAAGGTTGAGGGTGTGCCAATACAATATTGAATTCCAGCATTACCGATGGAGGGCGCCACGAACTTGTAAGTTATTTTCAGCCAGGTGTCCGGATATTTTTGATCACATAGTGTACATTGTATGTTATATTCCCAACTATAGCATCGGATGACTATTTTAGAGAAAACATTTCTGTAATTCCGACACGCAATAATTCGGACTGTCGCCCCTATTACACTTTATTAGTGAAGTTTCACTGTACGTGTACTTCGATAATTGTTAATGTTCGGAATTTTTCGTCCTGATATCCAAAGTCAACAATAGTAGAGTAACTCTCAGACCCTGTTAACGAGAGTGCGCATAACTATCCCGACGCAGATGAAGGAAAGACATGATAACGTAACGAGTGTTTAGTCACTTCTCATTTGACTTACACTTTTGGTTGCAATGAAATTTCACACTAAGATCAAATTTGTGCGTCCTCAAGTCTTCCAAAAGCATCTCTGTGCGGGTGATTATCAGACACTCGCCACACTGACGTGACAGATACCAAGCCGTAACCACAACGGTACGCCTGATTTTTGTAACAAGAGGCGTGTAACTGGGATGCCCACACTAACGTGGCGGTACGCCAGGTGATGCCACGGCGTTTTCACAGCGGTGCAGCATTTCATGCCATGTTGCCGCCCGGTAGCTGCAGACCGTGTTTCCGTTGCGCTTCCGCACAGTTACGCCGCTGCACGGTGCATAACTACTTTGAGGTAATCAGTGTCACGGGATGTCTCCGACTATCGTATCGGACCTCCTTTTATACGGCGTAGTGCAGCAACTCGAAGTGACATGGACTCAACAAGTCGTTGGAAGTCCTCTGTAGAAATACTGAGCCGTGTTGCTCCTATAGCTGTCCACATTAGCGATAGTGTTTTCGTTGCTGTATTTTGCGCACGAACTGACCTCTCGATTACGTCCCATAAACGTTGGATGGGGTTCACGTCGGGCGGTCTGCGAGACCAAATCATTCGCTCGAATTGTCCAGAATATTCTCCAAACCAGTCACGGACAACTGTGGCCCGGTGACACGGCGCTTTATCATCCATAAAAATGCGCTTGTTGTTTGGTAACATGTACTTCATGGACGGATGCAGATGGTGTCCAGGTAGCCGAACGCAACCAATGCCAATCAGTTACCGGTTCAGTTGGACCAGAGGGCCCAGTCAATTCCATTTAAACACAGACCACATTATTATGGAGCCACCACCGGCTTGCACACTGCCTTGTTGACAACTTGTGTCAATGGTTTCGTGTAGTCTGTGCCACACTTGAACACTACCATCGGCTCTTACCAACTGAAATCCAGACTCATCTGATCACAGCACAGTTTTCCAGTCATCTAGGGCCAACCGATAATGATCATGGACCCAGGAGAGGCGCTGCAGGCGATGTCGTGCTGTTAGCAGAAACACTCGCATCGGTCGACTGCCGCCAAAGCCTGTAAACGCCACATTTCAGCGCATTGTCCTAACGGATATGTTCGTCGTACGTCCCACATTGATTTCTGCGGTCATTTCACGCAGTGTTGCTTGACTGCTAGCACTCACAACTCTGCGCAAGCGCCGCTGCTCTAGGGCGTTAAGTGCAGGTCGTCGGGCACTGCGTTGTCCGTGGTGAGAGGTAACGCCTGAAACGAGGTATTCTCGGCACACTCTGAGACTGTGGATCTCGGACTACTGAATTTCCGAAATGAAATGTCCCATGCGTTTGGCTCCAACTATTATTCCGCGTTGAAAGTTGTTAATTCTCCTTGTGCGGCCGTAATGCCGTTGGAAACTTTTTCACATGAATCATCTGAGTTCAAATGACAGCTTGCCAATGCTCTGATCTTTTATTTGTTGTGCACGCGACACTACAGTCATCTGTAATGCGCAAATCGCTATCCCAAGATTTTCGTCACATGAGTGTATATTCTTGACGCGCTTGCAGGAACCAAATCAAACGGTTTTGAGAAAACAGTTTGGTTATAAAACGTCAGAATTTTACATTTTACAGCCTCACTTCGCTCGGTCATCGCTCATAGTTATTCTGATGTTTTCAGTTTAGCTAACTCATTCATCGAGTTTACATTGGAAAATGTAGCCGCTGGCTTCTTTAGGTAAGAGATGTAGCTAACATATCGGAGTTACTGCTAAAAGCAGGTACATATCTGTTTATAATCTATAATAAATACACTAAACCCACCGCACTGCACACACAGACTGTCGGTACAATGTTGTATATTTGTCTATGCGACAGGTATCCCACCTTATTATTTCTAACGGGACAACTACCTTATTGTCTGTTGTGTGATATCCTTATCCATTAAGCAACACTTACTAATTGTTACTGGTACCAGTATATGAATAGTAGTTTAAAGAAATAGTTCATAATGTCCGAGACGTGCAGCTGTTTAATCTGGAATGGAATAGTGACATTAAACTGTAAAAATATGTGTTTCATTTACACATTACCAATTCAGCTCTCGACTGGATGATGGTATAGTAATTTAAGGTAACATCATGTGAAGGCCAGTGATTTTCTTGCAGACAACAGATTCTCCATAGTTCATATTCTACTTACAATGTTTCTAACTGTATCACTGTACAACAGTTAAAGTGTGAATAGCATTAAACCAGATTCCAGAGACCTTTTCAGGATTCAATCGTCTGTGAAGCATGTAAGCAGACTGAAGAGACGAATGAAATTATTTATACGAGCACCTCAACATCGAACGAAACGAGGAAGCTTGCCCGAAACATAGACATATGTGCTTTAATCAAATGGAACTATATGGTTCTAGAGACCTTTTCAAGTTTTAAGTTTTAGAACTTCTGCAATTCTGTCCCAGTTTATGTGGAAAACCAAGTGAGCTGAGGCATGGATGGGGGATTTGAATTGAATAAGGAGGCGTCCTAGGGTAGTCTGTGCAGCTATGGACAGCTATTTATTATGCTAGGGTGGCGCAGTGGTTAGTGTATCTCCCTACTGAGCAGGAGACCCAGGTTCCAGTCACAGCCTTGGCATAAAGGCACAAATTTCGCTTCAGTTTGCATACATAATCCTTCACATTCCTTTATGCTGGTAACAAATTGAGGAAAATTAACAAGTACTTTGTTCTGTCTTTTGTTCTCGACTGGTTTTGATCCAAGGAGGGTAATAGAAGAAACTTCCTTCCAACTTACGTGTAACTGTTACATATGTCAGGAATGAAACAATATGATAAAAATATTATTCTATGGTCAGGTCACATCATCTCAAAACCTTACTTCGGCTACTACTGCATGTGGTAGTGATTGTACTTTGACCTTTCGTCTTGTTCTTACGTGATTTTAATAAACTTCATGATACATTTTGCAAAATTACGTTAATCAGGAAGGGAAGGTCCATAAGTCTTGAAGGAAAGTGCCCACGATTGAATGAATTTAAAGTCAAAGAAGATACCTTCGTTGACCCACACATTTGAGAGTTTTTCAAAGGCTAGCAAGTTTGTGAAATTTTACATGGTGATTAGAAGGCTGCCTGGGAAAGATGTAAAAAATGTTTATTTTAATTTCTTAGAAAATATATTAGCACATAAGATTATAATGAGCCTATGGGTACAGTGTTGTGATGTTACAAACAGCTGGTTCTAACATGTCTCTGAAATATGCCTCTTTCAATCCCTGTTCGACTTCTTCCCAGCGGTGTGCAGAGCTGATTCTGACGGAAATGAAGATTTCGACGTCATACTGCAGATATAGCGAAATATTCAGGGGACTACACTATGTGATCAAAAGTAAGCGGACACCTGGCTGAAAATGATTTACAAGCTCGTGGCGCCCTTCACCGGTAATGCTGGAATTCAATAGTGTGTTGGCCCACGCTTAGCCTTGATCACAGCTTCCACTTTCGCAGGCATACGTTCAATCAGGTGCTGGAAGGTTTCTTGGGGAATGACAGCCCATTCTTCACGGAGTGCTGTACTGAGTAGAGGTATCGATGTCGGCAGATGAAGCCTGGCAAGAAGTCGGCGTTCCAAAACATCCCAAAGGTGTTCTATAAGATTCAGGTCAGGACTTTGTGCAGGCCAGTCCATTACAGGGATATTATTGTCGTGCATTATGAACAGGTGATCGACCGTGTTGAAAGATGCAGTCGCCATCCCCGGATTGCTGTTCAACAATGGGAAGCAAGAAGGTGGTTAAAACATCAATGCAAGCCTGTGCTGTGATAGTGATACGCATCACAGCCAGAGGTGCAAGCCCACTCCATGAAAAACACGACCACACCATAACACCACCGCCTCCAAATTTTACTGCTGGCACTGCACACGCTGGCAGATGACGTTCACGGTGCATTCGCTATACCCACACCCTGCCATCGGATCGCGACATTGTGTGCCGTGATTCATCACTCCACACAACGTTTTTTTAATGTTCAATCGTCCACGCTTACGCTCCTTAACACCAAGCGAGGCGTCGTTTGACATTTACCGGCGTGACGTGTGTCTTATGAGCAGCCGCACCACCATGAAATTCAAGTTTTCTCACCTCCCAACTAACTGTCATAGTACTTGCAGTGGATCGTGGTTCAGTTTGGAATTCCCGTGTGACGGTCTGAATAGATGTCTGCCTATTACATATGACGACTCTCTTCAACTGTCAGCGGTCTCTGTCAGTCAACAGACGAGGTCGGCCTGTACGCTTTTGTGCTGTGCGAGTCTAAGCACATTTCCACTTCACTATCACATCGGAAACAGTGGACCTAGGGATGTTCAGGAGTATGGAAAACTCGCGTACAGGCGTGTGACACGAGTGACACCCTATCACCTGACCACGTTCGAAGACCGTCGGTTCCACCGAAGGCCCCATTCTGCTCTCTCACGATGTCAAATGACTACTGTAGTCGCTGATAAGGGGTACCTGGCTGTAGGTGCCAGCACAATGCAGCTAATATGAAAAACGTATATTTTGGGATGTCCGGGTACTTTTGATCACATAGTGTATCTATCTTATAAGCGAAGAGACAAGCAGAAACACACAACCGATGTATAGACTGATCAAGAATTGTTCAAATTGTTAGGAAATTAGCGCTTTTTATTAAAATCATTAACACTGTCATAAGCAAAATCGAGCCATCCTAGAGACAGAAGCAGAAGCAGGAAGTGAACCAGTATGTAGTAGGTGGGTCAAGCCCTTAACACATCAGGACACCTCCTGCTGAGTGAGAATACACCTTCAGCCGAAAGAAGACTGTAAGAAATCCAAAGGAACTGACACAAGTACCTGTATATTCGCCGGCCGATGTGGCCGAGCGGTTCTAGGCGCTTCAGTTTGGAACCGCGCGACTGCTACGGTCTCAGGTTCGAATCCTGCCTCGGGCATGGGTGTGTGTGATGTCCTTAGGTTAGCTAGGTTTAAGTAGTTTTAAGTTATAGGGGACTGATGACCTCAGGTGTTAAGTCCCATAGTGCTCAGAGCCATTTGAACCATTTGAAGAAGTATATTCGCTAACTCGTAAGACATTGTGCAGGAAACTCTGTCTCTTACACAAGAGCATCTAGTGAGGAACTGACGTTGCAGCTAACAGCCTGTTAAGTGAATATAGCATAATAAGGAGAGCGCAAGCGGTCATCACAAACCAAGTTTCACCTCACTGCCTCACATCACAGCCTCACACCAGCTCCATTTAATTATTCGAGTGCTTCAGCTCTCATCATGAATTGATCACTGGGATCGATTCACAGTAATACATAGCACTCGATTCTATGATTACGATGCTGCAGAGAATGTACATCTTAGATGTTTCAGTACAGTCTATGACCAAGCTGGCGATGTACTGGTGAACTTCATGCTTCTCGCAGCCTACTATCTACTGACAGGAAAACACTGTAATCCAAGAGCAGCATATTGCAGGTGCTGCCAGCACTGAACTTCAATGTAGGAGCCAGAAACAGGGCCTCCTGGCGTCCACGCTTTTGTGCAACATTCACATGCCCCTGCGTGCTGAAGCTCACCAGGTGTTAGTGAGGAGATCAATTGGCCAAACGAATATCAACACAGGTACATCATGGATGGCTCATCAGAACACTGACGACCGTAAAAGTTATTATAATACTGAATGATGACATGAATGTAAGACGGAAGTAATGTGGTTCAGGAGAAATGAGACTGACAGAGCACACAAAGTAAAGTGATTTTGCTACCTTGGAAGCAAAATAATACACGACAGTCAAAGCAAGGAGGACACAAAAGACAGACTAGCACAAGTAAAAAGGCCATTCCTGGTCAAATGAAGTCTGCTGGTATCAAACATCGGCCGCATGATGAGGAAGAAATTTCTGAGTAATACGTTGGCACCCAGCGTTGTATGAAAGTGCCTCATGGATAGCAGGAAAACTGGAAAAAAAGATAATCGAAGCTTTTTAAGATTTGTGCTACAGAAGCATGTTGAAAAGTAGGTGGACATACACGATAAAAAGTGAGATGTTTATCCACTGAATCGGCGAAAGGAAAACATTTGGAAAACACTGACAAAGAGAAGGGACTTGATGGTAGGACATGTGTTTAGGCTTCAAGGAGTAACTTCCATAGCATCTGAGGGATCCGTAGAGAATAAAAATTGTGGAGGATGGCAGACGTTGGAATATACCCAACAAATAAATTAAAAGTATGGGTGCAAGTGCTATAAATGAAAAGACTGGCACAGGAGAGTAATTCGTGGCGGGTCGCATCAAAACAGTTATACTGGTGACAAAACAGATGAATTCCTTATCTGTGAATAAGCATGACCGAAGATCTTTGGCGTAGGGTCGGCTTTTAGCTTGCAGCACCAGTATTAGTCGTTGGTCGTTTTTGTTTATCGTATTGGTGTACATAGAGAAATCACATATTTATATGCACAATGAAATACGAAACGAATATACAAGAGCTCTGGTCTCAATTTACCTTACAGAGCTATATCATCCTATCCACTCCAATGTTGTTGAAAAGAGATTGACGATATCCTTCCAGACTCCACTGAATAATTCTTCTATAATGTGGTTACTGGTTTGCTCTGAAGCTCCACAGACAAACGCTGAGGAGTCTGTGAGTACCCATTTGTACTTGAAGGAATTAATTCTTGCTTGTCCACATCGCATTCTGTTAATTTCACACCAGGTTCTTCTAGGCAGTTGAAAGTCTGATATACGTGTGTGGTCTTTGAAGCCATGGCGACGTAAACTGGGGTTGTTTTCCCATGTCTCCTTCCATACATCTTCAGTCTTCAGTGGTTGGATTTCACGAATGGTCCAGAATGGTTTCGTTGACTTGAGACGCGTTCTGGGTGAGCTGAACACAATTTCCTAGACAGGTAGCCTTTGGGAAAACCCTGAGCTATTAATATTTCCCAATCACAGATCACTGCTTCATCTCATCTCAGGGGTGATGGGCAGGCAGTCAAGACAGAGGAGTTGTTGATTCTCATTGTTTCGTTCTGACGAACGTCTACCTTACTGACAAGCACATTCTTATACCTTGCTGGTGCATAATATTCAGCCACGGAATATACAAGAGATAACGGCCGCTGTACGGAGAGTGTCAGCTTGAGCCCCGCAAGCAAGACGTAGCAGCTTATTTCTCGATAATGTTGTCACTGAACTTTAACTTTCCTGCAAGTGACGTGAGGTGAGTTCTGAATGATAGTGTCATCCCGAGATACTTAGGATGAGGACTGTTACTAACCAGTACCAGTATCCGACAACAACTCTAACATTTTGTCATTGAAAGTGGCTACTTCAATAACAGTTGCGTTTCCCTTATCAGCAGCTGTGATTACGATGTTCTCTTTCTTCCCCGGTTTTAAGAGCGCTTTGCTTTCGGCTATGTTGGTATTTGATTTAGAAGATCAAGCTCGACGTAGAACATGTGAAATGTTTTATCTTGTTGACTAAGTTACTGGCTCAATTACTGCTCTTGAGGAGATGAACTAACGATGCTTCTACTAAACACAGCGACTCTGACGAATAATCGATAACGGCTCGTGATGGCTCAACACTTTTCTGTTTTCTTCTTGTGTCCTCTATCCTACAATTAGACAATCGTATATCTTGAAGTGGTCCCGAGTTCGAGTCTCGGTCGAGCACACAGTTTTAATCTGCCAGGAATTTTCAATCGTATATCTTTCTCTCTTTGTATTTTTGTACGGCGCAGCCTTATCAGTGTTTTGTAACTCTGATTCGACGTTCAAGTCTCTATCAGTTATTTATTTTCTTAGTCCCGTCGCACAGGCTGTTTTTAAACCAGCTTCAGAAGGTGCCGAGAAGGTTAGGACAAAAGCATGTCGTGTGCTGGCTGGAGCAATTTCGTACAAGAGCAATATATATTACAACAGCTGAAAGGGCCGCTTTTCGTTGCTCATCGTGTATTCTGATATTGTTATCTTACCTGCGGACAGGGGATATGTTCCGGGTGTGGTGGACAAGTAGAACTAAATTCAAAAGCTGCAGTATTTACTCTCAAACCCAGTTTATCGCAGATTCACTGTTTACCAGACGAAAAGGGGTGACAGGAAGACTGAATAATAGCCTGAAGGTATGTTCCATGTCACAAGATTCCATCAAGAGTCTTAATGCTTTTTGTGCTGTCCCTCCTAGATTATATGACCTACGTAAGACCCACAAGGAAGGGAGTCCTCTTTGTCGTCAGCATCACTGGTACTCAAACATGCCGTCTAGAAAAACACCTAGCAACTCAGCCAATTTCGTGCGTCGTTTAGAGGTATTGCGTTTGAATGGCCCTAATATTTTAGTAACATTTGATGTGGACCGTCTCTTCACCCGTTTTTCTCTGTCCTTTTAGGATCTGTAAAGGATGATATTTGTTTGTGTAAATCGTGTGTCTACACCGCTTCCCATGTAGTTGTAGCATGTCATATACATTGCTCGGATCATCAGGTCTGTAGAGGACTTAATAGAGGCTACGTTTGGTGTTGGCTTTACGAACATATTTTTACATTTGTTGACTTCCACTTGCTTTTCATTCAATGACGAGTACTGTGAGCACGCGGATGGAGCTGCGGCGGGGAATGCACTGTCACATATTGCTGATCTGCTTATGGAAAATTTCGAGGAACACGTCCTTGAGGCGTCAACACTAAAACCCGTATGCAGATTTAGATGCTTAAGGCGATACTTAGGTTTAGTCTCATGACGACGAGAATTTAAACAGTAATAAATTCTTCTGTTTTCCTTTCCCTCATTTTACCATGTGTATATAAATTATTTCGATAATTTGGATGATTTTGTCAACTGCTGCATAAATGTACATCTTGGTTACATACAAGGAAATAAGTTTTGGGTTATCTGCAATGTGGACATTTTAATTTGTTGTGCAGAGATTTAAACAGCATTTTAGAGTTTATGAATTCAGGTCACCCGAGTGTTCGCTTCTCTTTGGAGGTAGAAAAGGTTGGTTGCTTTTCGTTTCTTGATGTTTTGGTGAGGAGGAAGGTTGATGGCACATTGGGACACGGCTTTGATATAAGCAGGAAGCCAACTCACACTGATTTGTATCCTCAGGCTAGTATTTGTCATCATCCGACTCAAAGAGAATGCATACTTCGTATCTTGGTTCATAGGGTCCATGTCATGTCAGACGCTGAAGTTTTTCAGCTACGATAGCCCACCATTATGTCACCTTTCAACAGAATGGTTATAGTGAAAAGACAGATCAGACCCACATTGCGGTATCGAAAAAACTGTGAATCGCGTCAATGTAGAAAATAACGAGGCGGCCCCAACATTCAGAAAGAGGTAACGGATCGACTGGCGTAATGATGATGGCTTAAGTCTACTGTCCGTTTGCCTCTACAGGCAGCATTTTCAAAATAACTGGTCGTATTCTGCCGAAACTCAGTCTGAAGTGTTATTTTGTCTACCACGATGTAAGATTGCAGTCCTTGTAGGATCTGTAAAGGATGATCTTTGTTTGTGTGTCTACACCGTTTCCCATGAAGTTGTAGTATGTCATATACATTGCTTGGATCATCAGGTCTGTAGAGGACTTCCGTATGGATTCCGAGATAGAACACATTTAACGTCACTTTTGCACATTTTTCTTGAATCAATCGAAAAACCGGCAACCTCTAGAGAAAAAGTGTTGCAGTAAAAAATTGAACTGAACTAAATTAACTACAAGAAGGTCCTATTCATTCGTATCTAAAACTAACAGTTTGCGTCAAGAGAGCATTAGAATATCGATAACTGGCAACCTTGTGTGACACGCTTGCACTGTAGGTTAGATAGTATCAAATTGTTCGTTTCAGCTTCCTCTGCACTACTGTGGTACATTGTAAACAATGACAATGTTGGAATAATACAGAAAATGACTAAAATTGTACATTAAGTATGTTCTATTCTGGGCACCAATCGGAATAGGGTATATGTCTATCTGAAGTTTTTTGTCCCAAATCACTAATACTTCGCTCTTGGAAGCATATACTTCCCCCCATGACTCGCATTGTATACAGTATGAATCACGTAAAACTTGCACGGCAAATATTGCAAATATTGCGCTTTACAAAGAGTGGATTTGTACTGAGAACCTCTTATTGTTAGCCAACCAACAGATTGGAATAATATTTAGAAAGTGTATTTTTTGTGCCAACACGGATCAATGCCCATTGACAATCACAAATTAAAGTAGGGTAAATCAGAATGTCAGTGCTTTATATTGCGGGGTTCTAGAGTTAGTCGTTTACGAGTGTGTTCAAAATGGCCACCGCAGCGCCAACACACGCTTCCAGTCTGGTATGGAATAACTGATGCGCACGTGCTAGCACTTCAGTGATGTCCTTGCAGGCTGCAGTAATACTTCATTGCATATGGTCGGCTGTAGTTGTTATGTCCTTGTACACAGCGTCTTTCAGTTGCGCCACAGAAGAAAGTCTACAGCCGTCAAATCCGCGTAACGGGCCGTCCAAAGTACAGGTCCTCTGAGTCCAACGTTTTGGAAACAATTCTGGAAGATATGCTGTAGTACTTCGTTCTCTATGGACTGGTGCTATCTTGTTGGTACCACAGGTTTCTGCTAGCCTGCAGAGAAACGTCTTCTAGCATCCGTGAAAGATGGTCTAGTAGCAAGTTGCTGTTTCATTCTTGCAACTATGTAAAATGGGTTTATGATCTGACTGTTCACTTTCCCACACCACACTTTTACACTCCATGGACGCTGATGTTCCACCTGCCAAAGCCTGTGGGGAATGTCAACTGACCAGTCTGCATGTTTCGGCGATTTCTGTTCATCTTAGATAAAAGTGGCTTCGTCGCCAAACGAGATATATGATGCATCTGGAGCATCCTGTTTAGTGCCCATGAACAGTGCCCTAACTGTGAGTTACCGGAAAATAATATTCTACGCTAACCACCCATGAGGTTTCTGACGTGACGTAAACAGAGCTGTGCTAAAAGGATATATGCATGATGGAATGTATGATCGCCAACAACGTGATCCAAATAAAAAAATGTCTCTTCAGAACAGTATTGTAAGATAAATCATCAGTACGCCACATAATATAGACATACAGAAAGTTAGTAAACCAGAAGCAAACGTACATAAATGTAGTATTTGTTTACTGGTACCAGGTACCATAGTGTGATATACCGTATTTTGCTCAAACTGTGGAAACCAGTGATATTTATGAAAGCTCATGAGAAGACCATGCACGTTCCATATGAATGAAAAATGCTTTGAAAAGATAATGTACAATCAGCATAAAAGATTACTCTGCTGCTAATGATCTAAAGGATAAATTTTGGATAACTGCATGATAACAAACGGACAAAGAAAAGAAGAATGTTAGGGTGAGACACGTGTGACAGTGCTGAGGAAGAAAACTAGTGTAACAGAGATTAAGTACGTAGTAATGACCAACATTAGAACAAAATTATATAGTCTACATTTACATTTATACTCTACGAAAGACTGTGAAGTGTGTGGTAGAGGGTAATTTTATTGTACGATGTATTAAGATCTTTCCTCGTTCTACTCACGGACGATCCTCGTGAGAATGACTACTTGTGCGCCTCAGTACGTGCTATTCTTTGACTTATTTTATCTGCCAGATTTTCACGGGATACGCACGTAAGGAAGTGGTGAATATTCGTAGTTTTTGAGTTTTGGCTCTGGATGAAGATTTTGGAATTTTTCTCAGGACGTTTTGATAAGATGAGAAGTCATGTCTGCACAATATGAAAGATGCCGGTGTAACGTATACGTAACGGTGTTCCGCATCCGGTAATCCTATTCAAGATGAGCTAAAGAACCTAACACATCTTCAATAAAACTCGTGCTAACTTTAGTATCAGGTGCAATGTGGCAACAGCAGAATTTTGGAACAAATATCGATATAATTATGGGCTCTCTGTTTTGTAATAATCACGCCCCGGCTGTAGAAATAAGAAACCCATTTGTTCCCTGGATATATTCGCTATATTAATGTTGACGGTATGTCATATGCCCTAACATTATGGAAGATAAAATAACGGTAGGTCCATTTCTCGACAATATATCTCTAAGCTCAAATATTAGTTGTTCATGGATTCTTCAGACTATTGTGATTTGCCGTGTAAATGTTAAAAATAGTAAATCGATTAAAAATCTTCCGCATTATTTAATCACTACAATAATTAATGTTGCTTTTAGTCTTATATTTGCACTATTCCATATTTCAATACTGTCGCAGTGCACTTACGCATTTCAAATGAAATTCGCGTTGTCTTTCAGCAGAAAATCTCTAGCCCACAGCATAAATCCAAATACTTAATGAAAACTTAATGTTTTTTCGGTCATTAAGTGTAATCAATCCACAATTAAGGAAGGCCACAACGCCCGCTATCAAGGCATGAAGTTAGATTTCTGGAACGTGTAACGCCTTAAAGTTGTTACACCGCTGACATAAATGAAATCGCATGCAGCCGAGAAAAATTACGAGGGTTGTCCAGAAAGTAAGTTCCGATCGGTCGCTAAGTGGAAACCACAGTGAAAATCAGAAACACCTTATTTGGAAGAGTTAGCTACACTATCCAGATACTTTCTACATAGTCGCCGCTCCGACTTAGACATTTTTCGGAGCGTTATACCAAATTTCCAAGACCATCGTCATAGAAGGCAGTCGCCTGTGCTTTCCGATAATTCTCTACGCTGGTCTATAGCTCGTAACCTGCGCCCAAGTGTTGTCTTTGTATCCAGCGTTTCATGTGAACAGTGGTGATAGGAGGAGCCAATTAGGGCTGTGTTGTGGGTGATCGAACATGTCCCATTGAAAAGGCTGCAGCAGCGTCTTAACTGTCCCTGCAGAGTGCGGCTGAGAATTGCCATGAAGAAGGAAGTACGTGGCAGTTGTGTTAGGTGGGCTGCATTCATTAAGGCGAAGCCTCTCAGCGGGCCCTCCTACTTGGCGGGAGACATCGTTGTTCTAGGCACCTTTACTCGCTCACAGTGAGCTCACAACTGAAAAGAGCGTCTTGATGCAATCGACGGTCATGCCAGACGCACTACCCAACACATCCGTGCAAAGCTGCATCGGATTTTCACTGTGGTGTCCATTTCGCGACCAATCGGAACTTACTTCTGGTCAACCCTCGTATATTATGGTTTTCACTGATCTGTATATCAACAGCGAAACATTTGCTTCTGGGATCACACAATGTTTACCCTGATTTTAGTGTTACAACTCTATAATTAACATCAATACAGACACAGTATTTGACACAGGAATACACAAAGTTCTCAGTCATACGTAACATGTTTTAGTGCCCTCATTGTGAGCACCTTTCGTGAAACGCAAAATATCCAAACGTTACTCTGTCTCGCACCATACATGTTGTCGCAATGTGAGCGTATCAAGTAAAGGTGTAGCATATATTCTGATACTAATGATTCCCCAAAAGAAAAAATGCAACTGTGTGGTATCTACCGATCTTGGTGGCCATGGTATTGGGCTATCCCTTCCAATATATCGATAAGAAATTCTTCTTCCAAAGTCTCCCGGACACGTGTTGTACAGTGAGATGGTGCTCCATCTAGATTTTGAAGCTTTAATATGATGTTCGGTACTTGGGGCTGCTGTGGTGCTTGTCTCACTAATTTGTATGATGATCATACACTCCTGGAAATGGAAAAAAGAACACATTGACACCGGTGTGTCAGACCCACCATACGTACTCCGGACACTGCGAGAGGGCTGTACAAGCAATGATCACACGCACGGCACAGCGGACACACCAGGAACCGCGGTGTTGGCCGTCGAATGGTGCTAGCTGCGCAGCATTTGTGCACCGCCGCCGTCAGTGTCAGCCAGTTTGCCGTGGCATACGGAGCTCCATCGCAGTCTTTAACACTGGTAGCATGCCGCGACAGCGTGGACGTGAACCGTATGTGCAGTTGACGGACTTTGAGCGAGGGCGTATAGTGGGCATGCGGGAGGCCGGGTGGACGTACCGCCGAATTGCTCAACACGTGGGGCGTGAGGTATCCACAGTACATCGATGTTGTCGCCAGTGGTCGGCGGAGGGTGCACGTGCCCGTCGACCTGGGACCGGACCGCAGAGACGCACGGATGCACGCCAAGACCGTAGGATCCTACGCTGTGCCGTAGGGGACCTCACCGCCACTTCCCAGCAAATTAGGGACACTGTTGCTCCTGGGGTATCGGCGAGGACCATTCGCAACCGTCTCCATGAAGGTAGGCTACGGTCCCGCACACCGTTAGGCCGTCTTCCGCTCACGCCCCAACATCGTGCAGCCCGCCTCCAGTGGTGTCGCGACAGGCGTGAATGGAGGGACGAATGGAGACGTGTCGTCTTCAGCGATGAGAGTCGCTTCTGCCTTGGTGCCAATGATGGTCGTATGCGTGTTTGGCGCCGTGCAGGTGAGCGCCACAATCAGGACTGCATACGACCGAGGCACACAGGGCCAACACCCGCCATCATGGTGTGGGGAGCGATCTCCTACACTGGCCGTACACCTCTGGTGATCGTCGAGGGGACACTGAATAGTACACGGTACATCCAAACCGTCATCGAACCCATCGTTCTACCATTCCTAGACCGGCAAGGGAACTTGCTGTTCCAACAGGACAATGCACGTCCGCATGTATCCCGTGCCACCCAACGTGCTCTAGAAGGTGTAAGTCAACTACCCTGGCCAGCAAGATCTCCGGATCTGTCCCCCATTGAGCATGTTTGGGACTGGATGAAGCGTCGTCTCACGCGGTCTGCACGTCCAGTTCGAACGCTGGTCCAACTGAGGCGCCAGGTGGAAATGGCATGGCAAGCTGTTCCACAGGACTACATCCAGCATCTCTACGATCGTCTCCATGGGAGAATAGCAGCCTGCATTGCTGCGAAAGGTGGATATACACTGTACTAGTGCCTACATTGTGCATGCTCTGTTGCCTGTGTCTATGTGCCTGTGGTTCTGTCAGTGTGATCATGTGATGTATCTGACCCCAGGAATGTGTCAATAAAGTTTCCCCTTCCTGGGACAATGAATTCACCGTGTTCTTATTCCAATTTCCAGGAGTGTATAAACACTGTCCGGACATTTACGACAGTCTCTGCAAAATTGAAGTTCATCCACTGCTCTGCTTTTCAGATGCACTCTTATTTTTAAAAAGGCTTTCATATATTTACCGTAAGTTGTACTGAACCTTCGTTACACCATGTTTCGTTCCGCCAGTCAGCTATAGTCCAACTTCGATGATTTCTAGCGTACTGAAGACGTGTAGATTTATGTACTTGTTTGAGCAATGGCCTCTTGCGAGGTGACCGACGCCAGATGTTCGTTGCATGCAGTTCCTGCCGCAATGTTTTCTCGCTAACCGGCCGGCCGGAGTGGCCGTGCGGTTCTAGGCGCTACAGTCTGAAAACGAGCGACCGCTATGGTCGCAGGTTCGGATCCTGCCTCGGGCATGGATGTGTGTGATGTCCTTAGGTTAGGTAGGTTTAATTAGTTCTAAGTTCTAGGCGACTGATGACCTCAGAAGTTAAGTCGCATAGTGCTCAGAGCCATTTGAACCATTTTTTTCTCGCTAACCAGTGGTGGTGGAACTTTACACACAGCATGCAGCAATTTCCTCTCGGGAGTGGAAGCGATTTAGATTCAGAAACCATGAAAGGGATCTCCGGTCCCTCTCTGACAGGATCTTTTTCCGACCACAATTCTGACGTCGTACTTCGTTGCCACTACTTGTACACTCGCTGAACAGTCCGCCGCGAAACACCACCAAATTCAAAAACTCCGCACTTATTACGGTTATGAGCACTGACAAACACGATTTCCCCTTTCTGGCACTCTGCTACGTTCTTACATTTACCCATTTTTAATAGAATTCCCGCTGTAAACATAAATGTCTCACGGATTGCTACTTCCTCATGCAGAGACAGTGCGCACACAGTTGAGCACGTGGCTCGATCACTGCACCATCTGCAAAGGCTTAACTACTCATCATTTCGTGTGCACTGCACGTTCAGTGAGCTTAGTAAGAAATTATTAAGATCCCAGAGAGGACTTTACAACGTAGATAAAAACACAAGGTAACCAACCAGTAAAGTTTAGATTTCTTTTATTTACGTCACATTACGGAGGCATTGATCCAATATCATATGGTAGTTCCGGTATTTAGCTCAAGTGAATTATTGGTCAGATTTACCGAACTCTCAGTTTAATAAGCCACGGCTGCAAAGTACTAACACGAATTCTTTACAAGCTAATGGAAAAAGTAGTAGAAGCGGACCTCGGGGAAGATCAGTTTGGATTCCGTAGAAATATTCGAACACCTGAGGCAATACTGACCTTACTACTCACCTTAGAAGAAAGATTAAGGAAAGACAAATCTACGTTCCTAGCATTTGTAGACTTAGAAAAGCCTTTGACAATGTTGACTGGAATACTCTCTTTCAAATTCTAAAGGCGGCAGGGGTAAAATACAGGGAGCGAAAGCCTATTTACAATTTGTACAGAAACCAGATGACAGTTATAAGAGTCGAGGGGTATGAAACGAAAGCAAGTGGTTGGGAAGGCAGTGAAACAGGCTTGTAGCTTCTCCCCAATGTTATTCAATCTGTATATTGAGCAGGCAGTAAAGGAAACAAAAGAAAAATTCGGAGTCGGTATTAAAATCCATGGAGAAGAAATAAAAACTTTGAGGTTCGCCGATGACACTGTAACTCGGTCAGAGACAGCAAAGGACTTGTAAGAGCAGTTGAACGGAATGGACATGGTCTTGAAAGGAGGATATACGATGAGCATCAACGAAAGCAAAACAAGGATAATGGAATGTAGTCGAATTAAGCCTGGTGATGCTAAGGAAATTAGATTAGGAAATGAGACACTTAAAGTAGTAAAAGAGTTTTGCTATTTGGGGAGCAAAATAACTGATGATGGTCGAAGTAGAGAGGATATAAAATGTAGACTGACACTGCCAAGGAAAGCGTTTCTGAAGAAGAGGAATTTGTTAACATCGAGTAGCCGGCCGCGGTGGTCTAGCGGTTCTAGGCGCGCAGTCCGGAACCGCGCGACTGCTACGGTCGCAGGTTCGAATCCTGCCTCGGGCATGGATGTGTGTGATGTCCTTAGGTTAGTTATGTTTAAATAGTTCTAAGTTCTAGGGGACTGATGACCACAGATGTTAAGTCCCATAGTGCTCAGAGCCATTTGAACCATTTTTTGAACATCGAATATAGATTTAAGTGTCAGGAAGTCGTTTTTGAAAGTATTTGTATGGAGTGTAGCCACGTAAGGAAGTGAAACGTGGACGATGAATAGTTTGGACAAAAATGTGGTGCTACAGAAGAATGCTGAAGATTATATGGGTAGATCACATAACTAATGAGGAGGTATTGAATAGCATTGGGGAGAAGAGGAGTTTGTGGTACAACTTGACTAGAAGAAGGAATCGGTTGGTAGGACATGTTCTGAGGCATCAAGGGATCACCAATTTAGTATTGGAAGGCAGCGTGGAGGGTAAAAATTGTAAAGGGAGACCAAGAGATGAATTCACTAAGCAGATTCAGAAGGATGTCGGTTGCAGTAGGTACTGGGAGATGAAGAAGCTTGCACAGAAAGTAGTCTCGGGACTGAAGACCACAACAACAACAACATTGTGTGGATGTATCACAACCGTGTGCAAGATGAACAAAGTCGATGAACAACTGGATCTATGCTTCCCTTGAGAGTTACATTTAATGTGGTTCTCGATCAGTTCATGAAGGACTGTTGTGCAACCGCGCAACCTTCCTGTTTTCGGTCTTCAGTCTTCACAAGGTTTCATCACGTCCACTCTCATATTGCGGTGCAACATTCAGTGCGAATAGCTTTAACGTCAGTTTCGTACCTGCCATGATCAGATAAGAGTGGGCTCATTTGCCACCGCTCTCATCAGCCCTCCTCCCTCGGCCCCAGATACAGCGCTGTCTGCGCTCCATTCACGTTCTCCAGCCACGCCCAAGCCAGGAGGATATCAAATACAGCTGACAGCAAAATTGGCGAACAGCAATTGTTTATCTCTGGATGATACGGATAACATGACGTAACGCCTTACTGAGAGCTGTTCAGGAATGTTTTGCTTTGTCATCCTCCATTATCTGCAACTTCATCCGCGGTGATGTATTAGTACTAAAGCTCTGTCATGGACGGGTCGAACTTTCATTTTGCCTGCCATTAAACACAGCTTCATATAGATAAAGGTTATCGGCATCCCGTAACGCGCTGCGATAAAGTTCAGAGAGTGTTGGGCATGAGTAACTCGTTAGATCATTCCCGTATGGAAAGTCTATCAAAAGTCGAGAGTCCTTCAGCTGATCCAGGACAGGGAGTTTAAAGTAAATAGCTGAGTCCAGGTTATGCTGCTAATCTAAGTTATCAACAGTTGTCTTGGTCTGTATTTTGCGAGGGCGTGCTGAAAAGTAATACTTTCGAATTTTTTATGTGAAAAGTCTTAAAGTTTTTTAAGTAAAATAAAATTGATTAACGTTCTACGTCTTTACTCTCTACGTCTCCATATTTATTTCTCAACATAGTCACTCTGGCGGCGAACACATTTCTATCAACATCCTGGCGACGAACAGATTTCTATCAACGAGGGAGCAGTTTGTTGATCCTATCACTGTAGAACGAATTTTTTGTCGGAACCACAACCTCACCTCTGCTTGGAATTCTTCATCACTATCAATGTGAAGTCCTCGAAGGTCTTCTTTAAGTTTGGGAAACAGATGAAAATCTGGTGAGGTAAAGTCGGGACTGTATGGAGGACTCTCGACGACAGTGAGTCTAAGAAGCCGGATTGTTGCAGATTTCGCCGCACTCGGATGTGGTTTTGCACTGTCATGCTGATACATACGATGTTCCATGTGAGGACGATCTCTTCGAAATCGAAACGCGCCGACATATAGGTACGATACACATCGCCATGTTACACATAAGAATTTTGAGGCATCCAGGGGCAGAGGGCTGCAAATGTGTGGACATGAATAATTAAGATGTAGGATGTTAATAAGATTTCTTTTATTAAAAAAGCTTTAAGAGTATTCACAAAAAAATTTGGTGGCATTACTTTTCAGCTCGCCCTCATAGTATCAAACCAGCGACCCAGGGTTTGCACGGATAGCACTGAATATGTCTGGCTTGCGGTAATAAATTATATACACGGACGTTCCTTGAGAATCGGTCTTTCTGTTAGTGAAAATCGTATCTAAATCCCTACAATAGTTCTTGAGATTAGCCTTCACATACAGACAGAAAAACATGGGGAGGGAGGGAGGAGGAATTTTATAATATGTGTAGAAATAACAGATTCTTGCATTTCAGAGCAGAAGTAGAAAGAATATTATGGAAGATACGTGAGATGAACACACTAAGCAAATTCAGAAGGATGTAGGTTGCAGTAGGTACTGGGAGATGAATAAGCTTGCACAGGCTAACGTAGCATGGTGAGCTTCATCAAACCAGTCTCAGCACTGAAGACCACAACAACAACAACGTGAGCTTTTGTCCCGCATGTTATTAAAGGAATCCATTCATTCGTTTATTCAGGTCTTACATGTTGCTCTCCTAGGAGCCATGAAGGTAGAACAAATCAGTAACATATAGATGAGCAGTCATTACGCTTAATCGACTAAAGTAGTGGCAAAAGACCTTAACAGATGCCACATAGAAAAATCCTCTGTAAGGCTCTCAGAGTAATTTTCAGAGTATAGATGTTGCCGCAGTACACGAAAATTGAATGTTACTGTCGTCTCTTTATTTTAATACTGTATACTACACACGCATCAAACTGTATGGTAATGGTAAAAGCATACGACTCCTGAAAAGTACATAATGAATGTTAGATGTATCAATGTTCCTGAGCATTACTGTTTGCAATAAAACTGAGACTTTCATCAGTCCCAGTTTTTCAAAAAAAAGTTTTCACTCTGCAGGTGAGCGTACGCTAATTTGAAACTGTCTGACAGGCTAAGACTGTGAGCCAACTCCTAGACTTTTTCCCTTTTCCAGAGAAATGCTGTAATGACTGCAAGCACGAACTCAGGAACTACTTCACAGTTTTACTTCCACCAGTGGAACATTTCCCTCGAAAGGCAAAACTCCAGGATTCGAGTATCACTCCAACACATAATTTAACTTGAAAGGAAATTTCAGACGCCAATGTTAGTTTGTAAAAATAAGTGTTTTACCAGCGATGGCGCTATTGGAGATTTTACTTTCAGAGCAGAAAAATCGGTTCAGTGGCCACTGGCCAGGCATGGGCCAGAGCAAAATGCACACTGCTCCGAGAGCAAAATGCACACTGCTCGCCAAGAATTTAAAACTAGGCTAATTAATTCTCCACCAACTATGACTCGAAGTAGGAACCTTCGCCTTACTAACAGGAAGGTTACAGTATATTGTCTTTTCGGCAGCAAAATATTCACAAATGAAGCACTAGGTAATTCAGTTAGAGGCGCCCTTTAATCTGTCAATGGAATCGGTGTTCGTCAGAAATCGTTCAGAGAAAGGATATATTTTCTCAAATGGGATAGCTGGTTTTGTTCTCTAATTCATTTTCCCCTCAGCCACTACGCAACCTCGCTCGCTTACAACTTGCCAGACTTCAGCGCAGTCGCTTTATTTATCATCAGGTTTAATTCCACAGGAATATTTGTGCCCCACGACCATGATGTAATGTAGGACAGAAAGAAGATCAGCATCGCTCTTAATATCATCGGTACTTCGTCGCAGATCTAGATTTCAGGTAACAGCGCAGCTATCATTGGTGCTGTAAATATAAAAAGAACAAAGGAAACAGACACTAAAAATGAACACTAACCAATAACCATGTCACAGCTGTGTAAAATGCCAAGTGCACAATTATATACCGTTATAGGTAGTCATGTAGACACAGCATAGTAATAAAGACACATTTTGCTACAATATAACTATGGCACGTACAAGCATCAATCAATCTCAGGCTTCTGTTTACAGACTCGGTTTACATCGTGTTGGATTTCCTACACCCTCTATTTCCATTATCCATACATGAAAAACTGGGTTAAGATAAGTTTTTATACATACCATATGAATTGAAAATAACAGTAATAAAATACAATTTTGTCAGCATATAAATTAAAGTAAGCATTGTTACAAATATTGCAATACAATGAGTCCATCATAGTAAACTACGTGACACTGTATCAAAAAAATATATATTCCGTAAAATATTAAAATAGGAGTAACAAGCTGGAGTAAAACTTATGACAATCTAAAAATATCTGTACTACTACATAAAGACAAATTGCGGCTTAACGTTGTCATCAGATCTCTAGGAAATTTCCTGACCGACTTACTTTAAATTTTAACACGACTGACTAATAAACGTTCGGACCAACAAGTACACGTTTATGTATGCTTTCTATATATATTATACATTATGCAAAAGGGAAAGCTTTTTAGCAAAAATCTCTAAAAGTTCTTGACCGATCTGCTCCATATTTTTCGATAGTACTCTAATAAACGTTCGCACAGACATAGACTACATATTTTTAATGTATATGGTATATAAATATATAAAAAAATCTAATTTTTTATTTGAAGACAAGGCAATCTTCAACGCTTTTTCCAAAAATCTCGAAAAGTTCTTCACCGATTTACTTCAAATTTTTACTTGACTCTAATACACGTTCGGAGAGAGGTAGGCTACACACTTTTTTAAATACATATGGTACATATAGATATAAACTGACGAAAAAATGGCAACAGCAAGAAGGAACAGTGCGACGTAAACGAAAGTTGGTAGGCGTGTTTCTACATCTGAAAGATGATGTTTATTCAGATTCACTCCTGTCTCTAAGCTGGTCGTAGGTTGCGTTTCAAAAATGAACAGCATAGAGACTTTCTGCAGTACATGACCATCATTTTGCAGAACAATCCTCAAGCACGTGCAGTGCAAGCTGCTACTGATTTGCTTGCCTGACGGGGCTGCTAAGTGCTAGCCACCTACTGCACTCCCCTGACTTAAGCCCTCATAAGTTCAACTCGTTTTCTAAACTAAAGGAAACACTTCACGGCATTCGCTTCAGATCTGCTACAAATTCGTCGGGCAATAGACCGTGCAGCTCGAAATGTCAACACAACTGGCACTGCTAAGAGTATCCGACGACTCCCACATCGCTGGCAGCGGATTATACACAATGCTGGTGACTACTTTGAAGGTCAGTATAACTTTGGAACACGTATCTATTTTGTACGAGCTGTAAACAAATAGTTGCCACTATTAAAAGTTCCAACCCTCGTAATAGAACCACAGGGCGCAGAACAAGCAAAGGATATACTGAAGTCAGTGCTAAATCACAATTCTGTAACTTTTAAATAGTGTCAGTATTAAGATGGCATAAATGTACTACCACTAAACATCAAATAACACAGCAAAATATTTATAGGTAACAATTATCTCTCTAAATTCTTTGTAGACCACTGAAGATATCTAACACGATTGGGGTAACATGTTTGGTAGAAACAAAAATAAAAAGCGCTATTACAAAAGTTGGATAACATTCGTTCTTATTTATATGACAAACAAAACAGAAGTAGAACTATGGAAGAAAAAAATTGTCGCTAGCCCATGACCTGCCACTGGCCTGACTGTAGGTAGAATATAGGTTTCTTCTCTGTACCAGATGGAAGTAGCGAGTGGCGAACCCAGAGCCCCAGCCATTCTTTACCTGCAGAAAATATCCCCGATACTTATTTGGTCGCACTGAGTGGACGAACTGAAAAGAGGAAATTCCCCAGCCTCAATCAAGGATTGAACACAGCACCTTCAAGCCAAGAGTATGGTGCGCTACCCGCCAGACTACCACTGTGTGCAGAAAGGCAGCAGACCTTACCAGTATAGATATTTTTTAACTATTTGCTCATTAAAACGCTCACGCACCAGTGTTGTAATAAATACATACATCTAATAGTGTTAAAAGAGCCGATGATGGCAGCGTAGGTCCTTCGAAACGATCATAGTAATAAAACTAATTGCTAGTGATCTTGGGAAACTTGATTCTTCAAGAGTTAAGTAAATTCAGAACACCTCCAACTAGTGATTCTGCTAACAACATGCGATTTTTTTTGCAACCCCCATCCGCGATGCTCTGCGGTTCCTGACCGTCAATACAAGGCGTCTCCCTGGTGATGGTTTAGCTGTGGTTGTTCCTTTGCATTACCATTTCACAGTCATGCGATATTGAACTTACTTCTGAACAACACAGGCGCTGCAACACCGTATTTATCCACCGAGACTGGGCAAACGACTTTCAGTTAAATTGTCTCCCCTGTGCGGGAATACACGAGTGCAGGTTGCAGACACATGGCCGACGACATGTGGAAGCCTGGGTCTAACCATAAATCGTGCCCGGGTAATCTAATAGTAAGGCGACCGCTCGCAGTAAGCGAGAAATCTAGGTTCGAGTCCAGGACAGTCACACATTTTCGTTTTTGTCACTCCATTATACAACAGCGAATACATTATACAAACGGATCTGCCTCTCGTGACAACTAGTGGCCAATTCCGCATTACACAGGGATGTCCGTATACTTTTGATCAGATACTGCGATAAGAAACCAGACTACTTCAATGCAGCTTCTGTTCGACGAGCAACCGGAGAGCACGTATCCTTAAGAAATAAATATTTGGATAATAACTCTGAACAACGTCCGAAGTTTTGTCGGTGGAGCTCGCACGTACCCTGTAGACCAACGTTTCGGGCACCGTTGCAAATATCCTTCATTATGGTAAGCACTATATACTGGTGTAAGTCACAGTAGCGGAAGCGCTAGTCTATAAAACTACATAACGAGGCGGACGCATACCCGGGACATCTTTTATGAGAATGAGAACGACTGTGTATTTCTATGTTCGGACAGATTACGCTTATCACATCTGATCCACATACCACTTATTAACTTTTTCAGTAAAACGTGGACGTGACTGAAAGAAGCCCTGTAACATGTATATGTCCATCAAAATTTACGTCTTTGTTCCGCAAGCCAGCGTACGGTATGTGGAGGACAATAATTTCGTACCAGAATCAACAATGCCTAAGAATTAGGTTGAGAATAAGAGTGAAAAAGAAAAAGCAAGAGTCCCTTACCTGTCTTATGGTAGCCCAATTCCTCAAATATCGTTGGATTCCTACAGAAAAGTAGCATCCAATGAACTCTGTGTGGCAAAAATGTGAAGTGCCCAGAATGGGGGAAGGAAACAGAATGAAACTTCACGAGCTGAGAGGTTACGTGATGTTATTTCAGTAATTTCAAAATCGAGACGAATGTACAAATAACTCGGTAATATGAGCCCACTTATCAGCCCTCTGGCCTGGATTCGTGCACTGATTCGTTTGAGAAGGCTGCCGTAAAGCCCTTCTCTCCTGAGGCAATCTGGACCACCACTGTTGTAAGTGGTCCTGGATATCCTGGATACTCTCACTGGGACAGAGTTGGTGTCCGAGCTGGTCCCACGTGTGTTCTATATGGGACATGCCTGTGGATCACACCGACCACTGGAATACCTCATCATCAGGCAGACAGTTCATAGAAACAAATATCATGTGTGGACGAGCACTGTCGTGTTGAAAAATGGCATCAAGGCATTGTCGCGTGAGAAGTGACATAGGAGGAAGCAGAATCTTCATGATGTACTGCTGTGCCATCAGATTCCCCTCGATCACTAGCAGCCGGGACCTGAAGTCATGGCCGGTAACCTCACTCACCATGACGTCTGCAGCAATGGCACTGTGCCTCTCTAAAACACTGGATGAATGTTGCCGTCATACTTACCGACGGTAGTCATCCGGAGTACGCAGAATCACGATTCATCGTTCAGCACAATGAAACACCACTCAGCAGTAGTCCAATATTCCCGGTCACAGCACCACTTCAAACGGAGCCGTTTGTGTTGTGTTGTTAACGGCAGCCTACCCATGGGACGGTAACTCCCTGCATCAGCTGCTGCTAGTCTGTGACCAATGGTGTGATGTAACACAGAACGCTTCAGGACTTCCATTACTTGTTCTCTGATGGCAGGAGCTACGATGTGCTTGGCACACTTTACGCCGATCTTCCCGTGTGATGGTCAGACTTGGTCGACCAGAACCTTCACGACGAGTGCACCCGCCCCCACGTTTGCATGCAGTCCAACATTCGAACGCCCCATAAATCTGAACATTCCACTATTCGTCCAGCTGGCCAAACGGACACTCACAATGAGGCCCCTTTCGGACTCTCTCAGGTGCTTATAACGCTTTCACACGAGTGCGCTTACCTCTGTGTTCTTCACAGCGATAACTCAGTAGCTGAAGCTGTCCACACGCCTTATGTACCCTCCCAGACCTGGTAACAACAATAAATACGAATAGCACTAATGCACTGTGGTGACCGATCTACCTGTCTCAGAAAATTGCAACTCTATTCATTTACATACTCGCAGATTGTGCGTACACATACGAAGTGACGTTGACATTCGATCATGTCCTCTGGGTGCTTCACATTTCCTTTGTCATGCAGTGTATTTTCTTCGCGTCAAAGAAGTTAAAAAGTCCTCTGTTTAGTACTGTAGACTCTCTACGTCTCTGAAAGCTAGGTGTGTATTAGATCCATCGCGAATGTGAATCATGAACTGAAATACGATTAGTTTCTGGGACTGCGCAATCAAGGAATCTATGAAAATAAAGAGGTAGAAAAACCTAATAAACGAACAAGTAAAACTTGGGATCAGGCATTCTGTTTATTAACATCCCACCAACAACTTCATCCATCAGAACAGTAAAACTGAAATACAATGTGTTTTTTACGTATTAACAGTGCGTGCTCCGAAAAACAATTAAGCATGAAAGGCGTTGAGGACATTGGGATTCGAACTCGGCTATAAAACGCGGCAAGACGAGAACATGATCCCACCATTTGGGTGGGGTTCAGCGAATGCGCAAAACAACAAAGGCAGCATCGGTCGTAGAATATATTGCAGAAATATGTAACTGACGACTCAGCTGAATGACCAAAAGCACATCATTAATCAGTATCGCCGAGGAAACCTGAGAGATTACATCATATTTGCTTTCTCTTGTTCTTGTCGGAACCCTTCTGTGTGCAAGTCATAATTTTTCCAGATTTATCCCCCTGGTAGTGTGCGGGATGTATGTTACTGGAAGTAAAATGTAAACAGTTGTTTTGCCGACTGCTGTAGGAGTTTATTGAACATACCTGTGATGATAGCTTTCCATAAATTTCCGATGCGAAAGCGTACAGGATAAAGAGAGCAAGAATAATTTTAAGCTGCACACTGAATATATACCAACAGCAAAAACCAGTACAGTCCAGAACAAGAGCAGGGTTGCTGTGTACGTAGTGATATGATGAGATACTGAGCACTTCACACAGCGCAGAACAAGAGATTACTGGCTTCCCGGTTGGCCTATATCTGTGGGAGAGCGTAGCCCACGTGAGGCGCCGCTTCCGCCTCGTGCGATCGGAGGCGGCGGCTGTTGCAGCAGCGAGATGCAGCACCTGTCACTATCGATACCTGCTGTAGGCGAGGATATCAAATATATCACACTAAAGAAGCAAATCCTCAACAAATTACGCAGCTTTTCTCTCCCTTCTGTGGGAGAGAACACCCTGGAGCAATGATTCCAAATGAATAAACTTTTACGTAAACACTTTATAGATTGCATTCCTTCCATGATTAAAACAACTGGGTCATACATCTCATTAACAAAATTCTCGATATTTGATGTCCATCACTTTCGACATCGCAGCCCTATAATCGTATAACAGGCGATCAAAGAGGGGTCGTAGACGTGGCAGCACAATCAGGGCTAGTTTAAGGACCAAACGACACAAACGGCCTCTTGGAACACCAAGTTGAGAGGGGCACCAGAGATGCTCAACCGCAAAATATGTGTACAGGGTGTATCAAAATTAATGTACACTTGAGAATTTCAGATTGGTCGCAGTGAGGTGTTCGCAATACAAAACTAGCTCTTGCTGAACAACTGCATCAACAACATCATATGCCTATATTGTGGAGTGTATTACTTGTTATACATCAGCTGGTGTCACTAGTTTGTCAGAAACTGATTCCTACTCTTCATTGACGCCATCTACTGAATGTTTTCCTTGCACAAGTGCTGTTGTTATGAAAGGGCATACGCTGTCCACCGTGTGGTGTAGTTTCGCAGTTAAGTTACCCAGTAGAGTAGGCTCCCAGCTTGTTGATAAAGTTCTATTGGGTGCTCCTCCATTGTTGCTCCATTAAATTCTAAATTTGAACCTTCTCTCTTCAACAAGAGTCCAAAAAGTTGGGCTATTCCCTGCCCTCCAATACCAAATTGGTGATCCCTTGATGCCTCAGAACATGTCCTACCAACCGATCCCTTCTTCTGGTCAAGTTGTGCCACAAACTTCTCTTCTCCCCAATCATATTCAATACTTCCTCATTAGTTATGTGATCTACCCATCTAATCTTCAGCATTTTTCTGTAGCACCACATTTCGAAAGCTTCTATTCTCTTCTTGTCTAACCTATTTATCGTCCATGTTTCACTTCCATACATGGCTACACTCCATACAAATATTTTCAGAAATGTCTTCCTGACACTTAAATCTATACTCGATGTTAACAAATTTCTCTTCTTCAGAAACGCTTTCCTTGCCATTGCCAGTCTACATTTTATATCCTCTGTACTTCGACCATCATCAGTTATTTTGCTCCCCAAATAGCAAAACTCCTTTACTACCTTAAGTGTCTCATTTCCTAATCTAATACCCTCAACATCACCCGACTTAATTCGACTACATTCCATTACCCTAGTTTTGCTTTTGTTGATGTTCATCTTATATCCTCCTTTCAAGACACTATCCATTCCGTTCAACTGCTCTTCCAAGTCCTTTGCTGTCTCTGACAGAATTACAATGTCATCGGCCAACCTCAAAGTTTTTATTTCTTCTCCATGGATTTTAATACCTACTCCGAATTTTTCTTTTGTTTCCTTCACTGCTTGCTCAACATACAGATTGAATAACATCGGGGAGAGGCTACAACCCTGTCTCATTCCCTTCCCAACCACTGCTTCCCTCTCATGTCCCTCGACTCTTATAACTGCCATCTGGTTTCTGTACAAACTATTCTCACAGTATGCCTAGTAAATAAAATATCTCCGTAAACTGTGAGTCACTTTGGTGCTTGTACACGTCAAGCTGGCCAGTCTGAATACATGCAGAATGTTGCGCAACCAGTTCTTTCATCCTCCTTGCAGCAGGAAAGTGATTTCCTGTTCCAACAAGATAATGATCCTCCACCTGCTCCCTGTGTCAATGTGCTCCGTAAGGTATGTAGCAACTTCTCTGGCTATCGCCACTACTAGACTTGTCTCAAACGGATCAGGGAGAACGGCCGTTCAAACCGGCGTCCGGCCATCCAGATTTAGGTTTCCTATGACTCCCCTAAATCACTCCAGGCATATGCGGGATGGTTCCTATGACAGGGCACGGCCGATTTCTTTCCTCATTCCTACAAGTAATTCGTGTAACTAATCGCTTACAACTCACAGAGAGTAAGCAAACGGGTGAAGCGGGTATAGAATATCGAGAAAGTATTCACCAACTGTATTACTGACTGCGTGTCAAAATCAGTATCTGCAACTCTGCCCATGGAAGCTACGCTGTATACTAATGTAGACAGTTCAGGATCGGTCCATGTACAGCTACATCTGCCTCTACGCATGTACTCCGCAAGCCACTGTACGATGCATGGCGGAGGATATTTTTTGTACTCGTTTGTTTTTATTAAACCACAATGAGATGGCGACAGCACAATATATAATACGTAAAACACTTGAACCAGCTGGGTCAGCGTCAGCGAGCAACTTGACGGTGGAAGAATGGTATCAAAATGTCCGTAAGTCATCGCAAAGTCATAATCAGCACGGCAGCAAACACTCTGTAGGACAAATCTGAAGTCCAGTCTAGAAGCAGGCAACCGAGTTCCAACAGCGCGTCTTTAACTTCATGTGCAAAGTATTTCACTCGGAGAACGATGTGACTATGGAGCTGCTTATAAAGGCGTTTCCGCCTCTGGATGACAAGCCCATGTGATTCGCCAGAGCGTCGGCTATCGTCAGTTGCCGGAACTCGCAGCCTCATTGAGTCGATAATATCGATATTTTCCCGCCAGAATCGACGTAGCTAGCAGGGCGAGATACGAAAGTATCGTAAACTTACACGAGTGAAAGTATATGGTAATAGAACGAAAAACGTACCCCATCGGTCCGCATACTAGATAACTACGAATGCGTACTTACAAGCTAACTACGAAGGCGTGGGATTTTTTATGTAAAAACTCTTAAGACTTTTTAAATAGCACAAACATTATTAATGTTCTACATATTTATTCATAATGTCTACATGTTTGCATCCCTCTACCGCTACAGGGCTCTGAATTACAGCGTGTAAACTGACGGCGTGTAACGTAACTACGTCGGTGCCTGAGAAACAGGGGGCTGTAGTCGAGTTTAGAATTCGAAGGCTTTATCCCATATATGAAGCACCCTCTCCTTCAGGATGACAATGCGACACTGTGACAACTGCGACAATCCGGCGTCTTGGTTTCATTGTCATCGATCGACCTCCGTACCGCCCTGACTTGGCCCCATCCGATTTTCATCTGCCTCTAAAGCTTAAGCAACTCCTTGGAGGTCTTAATTTTAATAGTGATGAAGCATTTCAAGCAGATGTGAGGTTGTGATTCAGTCAAACATTCTACAATGTCG
Source organism: Schistocerca gregaria (assembly GCF_023897955.1). Lineage (NCBI taxonomy): Eukaryota > Metazoa > Arthropoda > Insecta > Orthoptera > Acrididae > Schistocerca > Schistocerca gregaria. The sequence goes on along the minus strand of NC_064926.1, from coordinate 454,186,325 downwards.
ATATCAATAAACTAGTCTCTCGTTGGGAGACGTATGTTAATCACCAGAAACAATCTTTAGATATGAAGAGTACATTGGGCGGTATCACTTTTCAGCATACCATCGCAGAACAGCATTTCGTACTGTAGTCGGCGGCCGCTCGTAACCACATACATTCACAGTTATCTCGCGGGAACGGTTCTTTTGCGGACCCATATTTACTGGAGAGCTTAGTTCCTCTGTTATCGTATACTTTCAGACGTGTAAGTTTTCGCTATTAATTGTGACCCATCTTGTACATATAGCAAAAAACAGTAATATGATGTTTATAGAGAAATAAAAAACAAATTTAGTGTGGTACATAGCTTGATATAAGTATTTACGTCCGCCGGCATTCCAGCGACGTAGGAATCAGTTTAAATTCGTGCTGTCATCAGTAACCAAACCCATGTCCCCGTAAAATGTTATATCTTTCCCAATCAGGTTGCGCAGGCGTGAAGTCTTAACCAAATGTAAATAAATTACATTAAACTATTCAAAACAATAACTCAGAGTGCTTGGATGAAAAGGGGCAAACCAGGAAACAGCGTTCACTTTAGCAACAGACACTTGTTACCTGGCACAATAAAATAATCCGTTCATATTACAAAAATGTGAGTTTGTATGTATGTATGATACACATCACCTCCTAATTGCTGGTATGATTTCAAACAAATTTGGTACACATATCATTTACATCTACATCTACATCCATACTCCGAAAGCCACCTTACGATGTGTGGCGGAGGGTATTTTGAGTACCTCTATCGGTTCTCCCTTCTATTCCAGTCTCGTATTGTTCATGGAAAGAAAGATTGTCGGTATGCCTCTGTGTGGGCTCTAATCTCTCTCATTTCTGAAAGTATTTGTATGGAGTGTAGCCCTGTATGGAAGTGAAACATGGACGATAAATAGTTTGGACAAGAAGAGAGTGGAGGCTTTCGAAATGTAGTGCTACAGAAGAATGCTGAAGATTAGATGGGTAGATCACATAACTAATGAGGAAGTATTGAATAGGATTGGGGAGAAGAGAAGTTTGTGGCACAAATTGACCAGAAGAAGGGATCGGTTGGTAGGACATGTTCTGAGGCATCAAGGGATCACCAATTTAGTATTGGAAGGCAACGTAGAGGGTAAAAATCGTAGAGGGAGACCAAGAGATGACTACACTAAGCAGATTCAGAAGGGTGTGGGTTGCAGAGGGTTCTGGGAGATGAAGAAGCTTGCACAGGATAGAGTAGCATGGAGAGCTGCATCAAACCAGTCTCAGGACTGAAGACCACAACAACAACAACTGCTTACAGTTGCTGACCTGCTGTATTGCAGCTAAATGATAAAGGGTCTTTCTTACTGTGTATTTCACAGCACATTACACTTGTCTGTATTGAGATTCAATTGCCATTCTCTGCACCATGCGTCAATTCGCTGCAGATCCTCCTGCATTTCAGTACAATTTTACATTGTTACAACCTCTCGATACACCACAGCATCATGTGCAAAAAAGCCTCAGTGAACTTCCGGTGCTATCCACAAGGTCATTTATATATATTGTGAATAGCAATGGTCCTACGACACTGCCCTGCGGCACACCTGAAATCACTCTTACTTCGGAAGACTTCTCTCCATTGAGAATGACATGCTGATTTCTGTTATCTAGTAACTCTTCAATCCAATCACACAATTGGTCTGATAGTCCACATGCATTTACTTTGTTCATTAAAGAACTGTGGGGAACTGTATCGAACGCCTTGCGGAAGTCAAGAAACACGGCATCTACCTGGGAACCCGTGTCTATGGCCCTCTGAGTCTCGTGGACAAATAGCGCGAGCTGGGTTTCACACGATCGTCTTTTTCGAAACCCATGCTCATTCCTACAGATTTACTATCTGGAAAGAACCGCTGTGGGATATGAACCAAAGGGATGGGATGGAGGTGAAATGAAAAAGAAGTACATCCCGCGACGTGCAGATAACAAGACTTTACTCATCCAGTATTTGAGAATGAGAGCACTTAGCGACTTGCAACAAACTTTATACAAAATTTCAAACCTTTAAGAAACTCTTTCTTGTTGAAAACCTCCATAAAAAAGAAAGTAAAAGACTTAATAGCATGCCAGATTTTCTCTGATCATGCAGTAAAACTCTCGCATCAGGCATGACGTTATAGTTCATTACTTCTTTACTACTAACTGTACTCTCGCCATATTTTGCAGGCAGTGTTCGCATATACCACTGAATTTACCTGAAAAAATATATCATTGTACGACATTTAATTTAAGAGATTTGACTTCATGAACACTGAGGTACATAGAAACTGCCACATGACTTTAAATTTATTACTTATTCGCTAATAACTCTATTCGTACACATTCACAGACAGTATCCAAGTATGCCACTGAGTGTACCTACAAAATTATATCATTGTGCGACACGTAGTTCAGGAGACACGACGAGATAAACACTGACCTTCGCGAAAAATCGCCTCATCATGCATGGCTTTTAAATTTATTACTCTTTTTCTACTACATATTTTCCAGACAGTATTCACATATGCCCCTGAATGTACTGACAAAATTATATCATTCTACGACACACAGTTACAGAGAAATGATGTCATAAGCTTTGAGTTGCATGAAAACGAAACTGATAGGGTCAAATTCGCTAGCAATAAGGTGAACTATGTGCACAAATATTGTGAAATATCTTAAATATATGTGCCATGTGCGTGCGCGGCCACAGCTAAAGGTAAAAAGTTCCCCCTATATCCCTGTATCGATTCCAACCAAACTTGGTACACGAATGGTCGTTATCTGGAAAAAAAACACTGTGGGGATAATAACCAGCAACCTCCCAGTGGGGTATGGATAATAAGGTGTAGCCAGAAGGGGGCGGGAGGGGATGGACAGAGAGAGAGAGAGCGGAGGGAAGGTGGAGATGGACACAGATGTGGCGAAAGAGGAGAAGCACACAGAGAGGGAGAGGGGGGAATGGATGGGGGAGGAGAAAATGGACAGAGAGAAGGGAGGGGAGGAGATGTACAGAGAAAGAAAAGCGGAAAAGATGGCCAGAGAATGGGAGGAGAAAGAGACGGACAGTGAGAGATGGAGGTCATAGACAGAGAGAGGAGGAGGAGGAAATGGGGATAATAACCAGCAACCTCCCAGTGGGGTATGGATAATAAGGTGTAGCCAGAAGGGGGCGGGAGGGGATGGACTGAGAGAGAGAGAGCGGAGGGAAGGTGGAGATGGACACAGATGTGGCGAAAGAGGAGAAGCACACAGAGAGGGAGAGGGGGGAATGGATGGGGGAGGAGAAAATGGACAGAGAGAAGGGAGGGGAGGAGATGTACAGAGAAAGAAAAGCGGAAAAGATGGCCAGAGAATGGGAGGAGAAAGAGACGGACAGTGAGAGATGGAGGTCATAGACAGAGAGAGGAGGAGGAGGAAATGGTTACATATAGCGAAGAGGAGGAAATGGTTAGTCAGAGGCGATAGGAGGAGATGGACAGAGAAAGGAAACAGGAAGGGATGGACAGAGAAAGAGAGGAGGATAGGATGGACAAAGAGAGGAGTTGAATGGGATGGACAGAGAGAGGGGAAGGGAGGAGATGGATACACCTGTGGGGAGAAGGGGATACAGAGAGGGGGAAGGAGGAGATGAAGGAATGCAATATTGGAATAAATAGATACTCATTGATGCCTGGTAGTAACCTAGTACTTGATAAAACTCTCTCCCCACTGGAATACAAAACATAAAGCCTAAGCTGACAGCTTAAGCTAACTCTAGACACACAGTAGAAGTAGACAGACACAGTAAGTTGTAAGACATTAACCGCATGAACACCCTGTAGGAACAAGTACATGGAAAACAACACCAATAACAGAAAACAATAATCGTATTAGTATGTGCCCTTGACCACACCGTGAAGGAAGTTGCCCGATTTATTGGTGTATCGCCACAGACTGCCCAACGTTTCTGCGTGGAATAGTGCACAACTCTTAGCCATTTATTAAGGGGTAAGAACTGCGCTCAAAAAATATATCTTCTCAACCAGTTTCCGAGCAAACTCTGCATAGGAAACCGTATGCAGTAGACATTTGGAGATGAGTATCTCACAAAAGGCGTTTGCTCATAGTGGTGCATAAAGCTGATTCTATTCCATGGAGCAAACAATACAGAAACTGAGCAGTAGCTGACTGGAGGTATGTTGTGTGACCCGATGAGCCGCAATTTTCCCTCACTGCAATGATGAAAGGTGTTGACTGCACTGACGGCTCAATGGATGCTTAACCCATAGTACGTGGAGGGTCTGGTTCAGGTCGTTGTTTGTTCTTTGATACTGGTGCTGTCAATCATACTGTGACTTGGGCCGACCCATGTCACTATGAAAATAAATGAGGATGTTTTCAATATTCTAGGTGACCTAGTACTGGGCTTCCTTCTACATCTCCATGATGCTGTGGACTCTCCTGTCCTCCAGGATGACAACAGTCTTGCATGAAAATCTGCATGCATACGTTCCTGATTTGACGGACACTCGTGCACCCTAGCGCAATTCGACTGGCCCACTGAATCCCGGAACTTAATCCCCTTGATAATGTATGGAACTGTTGGGAACAGCAGGTAAAATATAACACTCACATGCCCATAGCTTGAAAACAATATAAGGTCTCGTCATTATCAACAAGAGGCTTCAGCTTGGTGTCGCATACCTGAAGAACCTTATGGACTCTCTTCATCACCAGATTGAGACCATTATAAGGGCTACAGGTGGTGTCAGACGATATTTGCGTTATGTCCAGTGTGCCACGTTTCGTGTGGTGCGTCTTCACCTGTGATGAACATTTTAGGTAAGTTGTAAGCGGTAGTTGAGCGGTTATGAATCATGGTGGTTTTCCATTCGTTCAATGTCTTGTGGCGCCGACATCTTGGTACGTCGCCGTTGTCATAAGGGCGATCGTTAGTACTAGATGGGTGACTCTACTTCAGTTGCCCAGATGTTTGTTACATAAACTGACACAAACTAGGCAATTTATAATGAGTGTGTTATAACTTTTCCTGGCAAGCCTTTCGTTATAGCTCGATTATTCATGTGTGGTAAGCCAAGTATAACATTCCCGGTATCTTACGTTTGCAAGGGTAGGCAAGCATAATATAGCTACAGTTATCTATCTGTTAAACGTTAATGTTTCCACACAATGGAATTTATATATACGTCTGTCAATATTGTTTTGAATTGGATCTGACTGCAAGGAACGTTATTTAGCGATTGTGCGATGTGCAAACGACACTGGTAATCCCAAGTCACATTCTTCATCCTAAGAACTATGTTGCACTCCTCCAATACAAATCAGTTCTTTGGTACCTTAAGATGAGCTGAACTTCGAGTGAGATATAATGTGTATCTTCCAAAACTGTGGAACAGTGAATTTATATGGATTAATAATTTAACTGGAAAGCCCATGTTTTGTTTTCGGTGCTCTGTTTTGTGTGCCGCACACTATGTTACAGAAGACCGCGCGGAAGTGTCTGGGATTACTCTCTACTTTTAGGACGAGCAGTTAAATTACCGTAATTAGGAAAAAAGAATAGAAATCGTCTCTGAACTGTGTCGATTGATGAGTGCGATAGGACAATCTTAAATGAATTTCAAAACTAATATTTTTGCATGTGAACATTTGTCAGAATTCAGGGTGGGCCAAAAGTCACATTACAGGTACTCTCTCTTAGGTCAAAAACCATGCAGGAATGAGGAAACCTGAATATTCCAGTAATGTATGGGTGAGATTGTCTGTCTCTTACGGTATATACCGAATACTGGCGCCATCTTAAAATCGTCCATCTCGAAGTTAAGTCAGTTTTTTTTTTTTTCAATGGAAAGGGGGTCGTGTGATATATCAGATAACATTAGCAATTTTTGACAAGTTCATTCCTGTAAACAGATTCGAAGTAGCAGTCATGTTTCAAAAGTAAAGGATTGTTATATAATTTATTGAGCATTTGAAGACGCTGAATCCGTCAAGCATTTGCAGAAGGATCTCGCCAAAAATGCTGGCACACGCTTCTTCAGTGCGTTGTTTGAGATGGTGTCGGTTTCTTATTTTATTTGAAAATACAAGTTGCTTTAAATGACCCCACAGATAAAATTCAAGCGGTTTGAGATCAGTGATGTGGGTGGCCATTCCTCAAAACCCTGTCGGCCATTCCAATGAACAGAAAACTATCGATCCTACTACTGACGAACAACTGTTCCGCAGTGTGGTGGAGCTCGTCCTTTTGAAAATAAGAGGAAAAGCTGCCATCTTCATTCAGAACTAAGGGAAACACCACTTCTTGCAGTGTTATAAGTGGCGTTGAGCATTTAGGTTCTGATTAATAGAAATGGGCCCAATTACACGGGTACCCCATATTCCAAACCACACCACAACCTTTAAGTCACCAACTGCCATTGAAAGTTCCATCCAGTGTGGATTCTGGTCACTACAGCATGTGTGGTTGTGACAGTGTACTTCACCACTGACAAAAAAGTTTGCCCCATCACTGAACAAGATACCTTGTGCAAAAGAGAGATATTGTTGAGGTTGCTCCAGTGTGGATTCTGGTCACTACAGCATGTGTGGTTGTGACAGTGTACTTCACCACTGACAAAAAAGTTTGCCCTATCACTGAACAAGATACCTTGTGCAAAAGAGAGATATTGTTGAGGTTGCTCTAGGGCCACCATGCAAAACTGCATCGCCTGTCTGGATCATCCTCTGCTAGGTACTGGAGTAGCTGAATCTTGAACGGATGCCATTGATAAACATGAAGGATTAGTATGATCGATGACTGGCTGATTCCACATTCTTCTGAGCAACGTCGCATGCTGCGGTGTGGGCTCTTCACAAAGAACGCTAAAACTATTATTGAGGTTACCTCCTGAGTAGCACTTTTTGGACAGCTACACAGTGCCTTACTCCGTCCTTCAGACATCAAAATGGCTTCACTTCTCTCCTCCTTGCTCAATTTTATTTGCAAATTTGCAATTTTCAGTTACCTGCAACAAAAAAAGTTGTAATTTTTGAACCATAACTGCTACTTCGAGGCCGTTTACAGGAATGAACTTTCAAAAAATGCTGATGTTATCTGATATATCATACGACCACCTTCTTAATTAAAAAAATGATTTAGATTCAAGATGGCCAGTTTCAAAATGGCGCCCATATTTTGTATTTATCGTAAAAGACAGACCACCTCACACATACCTTACTGGAATATTCAGGTTTCCCCATTCCTAAAGGGTTTTTTTACATTGACGTGGTGTACTGAGACTTTTGACTCACCCTGTACACTGCTCACTTAAACGACAGTAGACTTTGATTTATCGTCGTGGTTCCTGACGTATCTGCATTATTCTTAGAGATTTAGAATATTTTATTTCAATTTCGACAAGCTGAACTGTGGACTGAAGATCATTGAACAGCACATTCTCCATCGCTTTCTGGCTATTTACACAAATACGTTTCAAGCTCTTATAAAGGGCTGTGGTATCCAAAAGTCGCACAAGACTACCAAACATTTCAACTTGCACAAATTAAAAATTTTAACCCGTCGCCCCACAGGGTATATCACATCCGTTTATACCTGGCGTAGCGTCCTTTCGTCATTTGTGATGATTTCCACTTATTACAACATACGTCTTCCCATGATTTATCAACAAATGCAATACACTTTCAATAATTTCGTTTTCTGAGCCATGCTTTTTTTCCAAATAAGACTGTTAGATACTCTGCGGTTTGAGTTCAGGGTTCATTAACATGCTACTTTGCACCGTTTGTCTGTGGACGTGGAGGTATTCGAAGATATCGTCACCTCACGAAGACACTGAAACGACCTAAGCGGCACATGGAAACTAAGATCGTCGAAAACGCAATAGACAGTGGAAGTTTCATCTGCAAAGAACGAAAGAGCAAATCAGTACTGATGAGCAAAGCCAGAATCGTTATAGATACATAGCAACACACAATCATACAATGTTCCAAGTCTGGATCTAGAAATCGGTGAAATTAAGCAGGAAAACATTCCACGCAGTGTAATTTTTGGGAAACATGACAAAAATTAATTTAACTTTTGAGTTAATAGTCTAAAGCAGAAATTCACAATTACGATGATAATCCAAATAACCAAACATACACAAATAACATAGTGATACTGAAGTATTGTACAAATAATGTACAGAAACTAGAGGGAAACATATTGGAACCTTTACCTTTCTGAACTAAGCTGAATTAACCTGTTGAACAAAAAAGTTATTAATACAGAATAGTGATAGTAATTGCTCAAATTTATTACTAGGAGGTCTACAGCGAACTTGAATATTATTTTTCATGCCCTTCGGTTACACAAATTTTATTAAAATATCAGCTCGAATATACAAAACCGGAACACCAAGACTCAGTTACACAGAAAAGGAACTAGTGATATTAGTCACCTTCTCCGTTCACAATGGAAACGGTCACAATAAAGTCTTTCAAGTCATCAGGAACATAGTGTCTTTGAATCCATCAGCAACTTAATAGATGGCTTTTGCAAGATCTTGGAATCGCTTCTTCTTGATAGGTATCTTCTCATCATACGCACTGATTGTACTGCTTAAAGTCATTACTAACAAAAATACTAATTAAATCGTGATAAGTGGCATAAACTTTGCGTTCTCGATTATAAGGATATGTTTGTATTTGCTGATTTGTAAAGTACGGTTGTTGAGCAAATTTACCGTAGATTTCTTTAACAAATCTTACCACCATGTCTTGAGTGAGAGGGGGCTTTACTTCATGTGCTATTGATGTCATCTTGGCTTTAAGTGTTAGACTGATCTCGAGAATACATTCCTTTAAGACGGAATAAACCTATCTTTATTGCTGCAAAATCATTGTCATAAAAATGCACACTTTGCTACCATCCAGTCATAGACAGTTGTATTAAAGACCTCATTATCGAGTAATTCCGATTTTGCGCACAAGAGCTGTCACTGATGAAATGCAACACCTTTACTTCAGAGGACACTTTTTGACAATGTAGTCATTTACTAAGGTGTCCTGCTTTCGCTGCACCTTCGCAATATGTATGAACTCTTGCTTTCTAGTCCCCTGGACTATGTACGTAAAATACGAAGGCGCACTGAAAAGTAATAGCTCCAAATTTTTTAGTCTGTTACCAATATTGGTTAAAGTAGTACGTGCCATGAATATTAATCGGTTGCCTTTCCCGTTCGCTGACGCGAGTTGCTACCCTCTGCTGCTTGAGGGCTCCTAGTTCAAGCGCGTAACATGGCGGTGTGTTGCTGTAATCGAGCTTCTAACCGCAGAAGAGTTGGTCCACACATGGAGCACCCCCGATTTCAGCATGACGATGACAGACCTCCCACGAGTACTGCGACATCTGCAACAACCGACGGCTTGCGTTCACTGCCGTCAGTCATCCTGCATACAGTCCCGACTTGGCCCCGTCCGATTTTCATCTGTTTCCGGAACTTAAAGAACCCATTCGACGACTTGACTTTGACAGTAGAGAAACCACGCAATCAGAGGTGGGGCTGTGGCTCCGTCAGCGGAGTCAAAGTTTCTACAGTGATGGAACCAACAAACTGGGTTCTCGCTGGCAGAAATCTGTTCGTCGCCAGGCTGACTATATTGAGAAATAAATGATTAGACATGAATAATAAAGTTGTAGAATGTTACTAAAGTTTAGTATGCAGTCCATTCTAAAAATGATGTTCGATGTAATTTTGTCCTTCTACGTTTCTTACTAGCCCACAATGATATTCTGTATAACAGACTTTTATCACAGTAAATTATTCGTTATGGCCCCCGTGCTTCCATGCTCAGATAGTGGTTTTCACTTCGTCTTACGGCGTGGCTCTCTGACTTATTTCCTGGTCTCTGCCTTTACAGTCAACAAACAAGTACTTTTTACGTCATCTTTCTAACGGTGATAATTTTTAATTTCCCGCAGATTTACAGTTTATTACCACAGGAAGACTGAGACATACACCTTTCAGCGTTGACACTGAGTCGTGAACAGACGATACAGGTACTTAGACGCTGAAAGACAAACAAATTCATTAATGGAAGGAAAAATGAAAACTTGAAAGAGGGAGATAAAGGGCTGCGATCGTAATAAAGACAAGGCTACGATCTCACACTAAAAAAGAGGTAGTGTCAACTTTTTTTTAATCATTATTCTTCTGATTCGTCTGATGAGGCCCGCCACGAATTCCTCGCCTGTGCCAACCTTTCTATCTCAGACTAGCACTTGCAACATACGTCCTCAATCATTTGATGGATATATTCCAATCTCTGCCTTCCTCTACAGTTTTTACCTTCTACAGCTCCCTCACCTACCATGGAAGTTGTTCCTTGATGTCTTTAACAGATGTCCTGTCATCCTGTCACTTCTTCTTGTCAGTGTTCTGTGTAGATTCCTTTCCTCGCCTACTTCGCGAAGACTCTCCTGATTCTTTATCTTGTCAGTCTAACTAATTTTTAACATTCTTCCGTAGCACCATATCTCAAATGCTTCTATTCACTTCTGTTCCTGTTTTTCCGCAATCCATTTTTGACTACACAGAATTCTGTGCTCCAAAAGTACATCCTCAGAAATTTCTTTGTCATATTAAGGCCTATGTTTCATACTAGAAAACTTCTCTTGGCCTGGAATGCCCTTTTTGTCAGCACTAGTCTGCTTTTTATGTCCTCCTTGCTCCATCCGCCATGAGTTATTTTTTGTTGCCTAGGTAGCAGAATTTCGTAATTTCATCTAATTCATCTACAACAAGTTTCTCGTTATTTTAACTTCTGCTACGTCTTTCTTCGATTTACTCTCAATCCATACTCTGTACACATTAGACTGTTCATTCCATTCAGCACATTCTGTAATATTTCCTCAGTTACACTGAGAACAGCAATGGCATCAGCGAATCTTATCATAGATATCCTTTCACCTTGAATTTTATTCCTGTTCCTAACCTCTCCTTTATTTCTAACGTTGCTTCTTTTATGTATAGACAGAACAGTAGCGCCAACAAACTACATCCACGTCTTACACCCTTTTTAATTCGTGCGCTTCCTTCTATGTCTTCCACTCTTATTGTTCCCTCTTGATTCTCGTACATACTGTATATTACCTGTCTTTCGCTATAGCTTATCCTTATTCTCAGAATTTCGAACATCTTGCCCTATTTTACACTGGCCAGCGGTTAGTCGGGTCTACAAATTCCATGAACTTGTTTTGATTTTTCTATAGTCTGGCTTCCATTATCGACCGCAATGTCAGAACCGCCTCGCTGGTGCCTTACTTTTACTAAGTCCGAGGTGATCACCATCTAACACATTTATTTCCATTCGTTTGTGTATTATGGTATCCGTGTCAGCAACTTGGATGTCTGAACTGTTAAGCTGATTGTGTGGTAATTCTCGAATTTGTGGGCTCTTGTAATTTTCGGAATTGTGTTGACGTAGTTTCTCCTGGAAGTGTGATGGTATATCGACAGCCTCATACATTCTAGACACCAATGCGAATAACTGCTCTGTTTCCACTTCCGCCAATGACTTTCGAAATTCCGATGGAAAGTTATCTGTCCCTTCTGCTTTATTTGATTTAAAGTGTTCTAGGACTCTTAACTTCCGATTCTAATACTGCATCCTCTACCAAATCCCTATCGATTCCAGTTTCTTCTTCTATCACGTCTTCAGACAAGACATCTCCTTCATAGGACTCTTTCCACCTACCTGCTCTCTTCTCTGCATTTACTCCAGTTTCTTCTTCTATCACGTCTTCAGACAAGACCTCCCCCTCACAGGACTCTTTCCACCTACCTGCTCTCTTCTCTGCGTTTAACAGTGGAATTCCAATAGCACTCATAATGTTACCACCCTTGCTTGTAACGTCACCAAAGGTCCTTTCACTTTCCTATAAGCCGAGTCGGTCCTCCGAAAATAATTTCTTTTTCGATTTCTTCAAGTTTTTCATGCAGCCAGTTCGTTTTAACTTCCCTGAACTTCCTACTTGTCTCGTGCCTTGTATTTTTGGATTCCTGAATTTCCTGGAATATTTTCGTGCTTCCTTCTTTCGTCAATTAACTTAACTTTTTCTTCCGTCAACATTGTCTAATATTTATTGTGAACAATCATAACAAGACTTTTTTTATTGACTAAGTAACAAACATTTCGGACGCGTCTGCAGAATCTGATGTATACATCAACCAGTTACAGAAGGAAGATTAGGGTTCAACGTCTCGTCAGTGAACAAGTCATCAGCGCCAGCTAGGATTACAGGAGGATGAAGGAAGAAGTCGGCTGTGCCTTTTAAGGAACCATCCCAGCATTTGCCTTAAACGATTTACGAAAACCGCATGAAATCTACGACCAAATCTCGAGGGTCGTATGGGGATTTGAACCACCTTCGTTCTCGAATGTGAATTCAGCATATCACTATTGCGCCACCTCACTCACTACGTATTCAGATTGTACTACAAGAACAGTTTAGTTGAATGAGAAGACAGTTTCATCATTTATGGAAGGAGGAATTTTAGTATCGCTGGATGTCGATTCCAGCTGTGTACAAAACGAGAATAACATTTCCGCCTCGGCTGTATTGTGACCACAGCCATTTATTTCACACGATCAGATGATTTAGGCTATGTACTATTTTCAAGTCGTGAGTAAGGAAACAGTGAGAGGGGAAAGTATCTGGGAACCGCGTAGCCATAAATCCTTGAGAATTTTTAAATAAATTTAATAAACAAGAAGAAAGAAATCCGAACACGTGCACAAGATGAAACATACGTAAAACAACCATCGCTGAATTTAGATCAATGCAAGCGTTATATCTTGTATAGCAGAACATACAATCAAATCCTTTCTCTCTCTGGATATCTTGAGCTTTTCAACGAGGAGGGCACAAACGATGTACTATAAACAATAATGCAACTATAAAGGATAGCGAAAACGACAGGCAATAATCAAATATTAACGCTTGGCACACTACGACAAAATACAAGCTAGCAGAAGCCGACAACCTAAACTAATACTATAAAATCAATTAATAAACAATGAAAACCCACAGGTGAATGTTATCCATGGCTGGTCCCTTGCCACGAGTAATTCAGCCAGACAGTTCAACCACCACCAGCAGTAAAGACAGCTCAACATTTCGTTGGTCACACTAAACAATAGCATTAACATTCTTGAGGTTTAACACTTTGGGGTCTACAGATATCTAGGGGTTACAACACTCTTTCAAATTCTGAAGGTGTCAGGGGTACAATACAGGGAGCAAAAGGCTATATACAATTTGTACAGAAACCAGATGGCACTTATAAGGGGCATGAAAGGGAAGCAGTGGTTGGGAAGGGAGTGAGACAGGCTTGTAGCCTCTCCCCGATGTTATTGAATCTATATATTGAGCAAGCAGTAAAGGAAACAAAAGAAAAATTCGGAGTAGGTATTAAAATCCATGGAGAAGAAATAAAACCTTTGAGGTTCGCCGATGACATTGTGATTCTGTCAGAGAGAGCAAAGGACTTGGAAGAGCAGTTGAACGGAATGGACAGTGTCGTGAAAGGAGGATGTAAGATGAACATCAACAAAAGCAAAACGAGGATAATGGAGTGTAGTCGAATTAAGTCGAGTGATGCTGAGGGAATTAGATTAAGAAATGAGACGTTTAAAGTAGTAAGGGAGTTTTGCTATTTGGGGAGCAAAATAATTGATGATGGTCGAAGTACAGAGGACATAAAATGTAGACTGGCAATGCCAAGGAAAGCGTTTCTGAAGAAGAGGAATTTGTTAAGATCGAATATAGATTTAAGTGTCAGGAAGTCGTTTCTGAAAGTATTTGTATGGAGTTTAGCCATGTATGGAAGTGAAACATGGACGATAAATAGTTTGGACAAGAAGAGAACAGAAGCTTTCGAAATGTGGTGTTACAGAAGAATGCTGAAGATTAGATGGGTAGATCACATAACTAATGAGGAGGTATTGAACAGGATTGGGGAGAAAAGGAGTTTGTAGCACAACTTGACTAGAAGAAGGGATCGGTTGGTAGGACATATTCTGAGGCATCAAGGGATCACCAATTTAGTATTTTAAGCCAGCGTGGAGGGTAAAAATCGTAGAGGGAGACCAAGAAATGAATACACTAAGCAGATTCAGAAGGATATAGGTTGCAGTAGGTACTGGGAGATGAAGAAGCTTGCACAGGATAGAGTAGCATGGAGAGCTGCATCAAACCAGTCTCAGGACTGAAGACCACAACAACAGCAACAAACAACTCTATACGCTCTTGCACAATTTAAAATTATCAAACCAGACACAGTCGTCAGTGCGACAAAGGTTTGTGCTGAAAACAACCATCACATCCTCCTTTAACCATCGTAGCTGAACATCCAAATGACTAGTAAAAACTTTTATTTCAGCAGCTTCGCATACCCTTGATCCACAATGTCAAGCAGTGTGTGCTTGTCCAGACAAGAGCTAATGCCACATGTTGACAGCACGCCTCCGTAAGCCTGGACCGCAGAATCAATCAGGCTGGCTCCACCTCTTTCCTACACAAACTTCTCGCTCTGCCTTGACCAGATAGCTGCCGTCTTGGAAAGTTGCTAGCTGTGGTGTTCTGCTGGCCGTCTACGTCCTGTCCATCTCGACTGATGCTCCACATCCCGATGACAAAAGCGGCTGCCCCGACTTTCAAATACACTGAGCCACCACGCTGGGACATAAATAAGGCCGGCCGGCGCGCCGCACTCGAAGTCTTGTCTGGCGCTGTCCGCGGCCCTTGGAGCAGTATCCACGTAGATGCCGCTTCCTTCACGCAGCACTGACTCGCTCTCTGCTGTCACACACACATGGCCGCTCGTAGCCTCGGTGTGGCACTGCGCTCGCCAAACTATCCGAGTTCGTTGCCTTCTGACGCGACATCGTACACATGACCAGTGCTGGCACCAACAGACAAACGGAAAGGGTGTTCCACTGAGCCGTCAATTGTTAATTCATGACACCAAGTGCTTGCTCTTGTCCTCCTAATATTACAGTTCCCTTAGTGGACGGATACAAGAAGCCTTTCATATAATCACATAGCCTGACTGTGTAAGATTACTAGGACATGAGTAAGCACTTCAAAGTGGTACATCGCCGAAATCAGCTGATCATGTGAAGCAAACAGCTGTGATCAGAATACAGTCGAGGTAAAAATGGAACTGTTCTGGCTGTGGTATCCAATATGAAGAAACTATATAACTGTGATGGTTAAAATTCTTCTGGGTCTTGTATCGCACCACTGTATAAAATTCTTTAGTTATAACCTATATAACCGACGATAAAATGTTATATAGATGAGTTTTAAGCACATAAAAACACTTTTATTCACTTTTATTTATTTATGAATAACACTTTTGTGCGCTTATGAATAAAAGCGTTTTGATGCAATCAAAAGTTCTATATGATATTCTATTACTAGTGCAGTGCGATCACTGTCGTTCCCAATACGTTTACAACATTATATGACCGATTTTTCGACTGTCTTACAATGGCCTTTCAGCATAGGACTGGTTTTGGAGGAGGAAAAATGCCTCTGAGCAGTGTTTCGGCTCGCTTTGGTGCTGTTTGTAGGTTTCTGCCTTCTCTTGGAGGCCAGACGGTTGCGGTTGTTTGTCTTCTTCTC
This sequence comes from Schistocerca gregaria, assembly GCF_023897955.1. Classification (NCBI taxonomy): domain Eukaryota; kingdom Metazoa; phylum Arthropoda; class Insecta; order Orthoptera; family Acrididae; genus Schistocerca; species Schistocerca gregaria. The sequence goes on along the minus strand of NC_064926.1, from coordinate 454,170,606 downwards.
GTGTCGACTGGCGCCACTCGGTTTCGCAAGCGTGGCCTGTCCGCTAGTGGCAGCAGCGGCGGTTACCGGTATGTAGTAACTGTTGGCCTATCTTTGGGGCGTCGTCGTTGTTTTTCCAGGTCGTGCGAATGTGCGAGTTCGGTTGGGGACTCAGTAGGAGCCAGGTCCGCGCAGCACGAGAACACGCATGGACTGCTGGATGGAAGGGCTGTGGTCACGATGGTGCACGACCTCGTCCTAAACCGGATCCAGCAATATTTAAGATGAGTGCATTTCAACCCAAGTAGAGAAACCTCCACCACTGTGATATCTCGCGATTCTCCAGTGACTTGGGGTCGTATTGCTGCTCGTAGTCTCACCGAGGCGAAGAGCAGCGAGTGGAGCGCTTCGGGAGGGCGGATCTGATTAGCTTTCCTCCGTTGCATTTGGTTTATCGGACGTCAGGCAGCTTCAGCAAGATTATCGTTTGTCATTCGTTAGACTTCCACTAGTCTGAGTTACCATCTTGCGAAGTGAATGCGGAGGTTCGAGTCCTCCTTCGGGCATGGGTGTGTGTTTGTCCTTAGGATAATTTAGGTTAAATAGTGTGTAAGCTTAGGGACTGATTACCTTTGCAGTTAACTCCCATAAGATTTCACACACATTTGAACATTTTTGAAGTGAATAACCGCGCGACTGCTACGGTCGCAGGTTCGAATCCTGCCTCGGGCATCGATGTTTGTGATGTCCTTAGGATAGTTAGGTTTAAGTAGTTCTAAATTCTAGGGGACTGGTGACCACAGATGTTAAGTCCCATGGTGCTCAGAGCCATTTGAACCATTTGAAGTGAATATATCTCTTGGCTGCCTATCTTATCGTTCGCGAAAGTGTTGGTTGCCGGACCTTCTCAGAGGTCGATTACTGGAGCACCGTCTGTGGCCCCTTGGTTCTTGTAAGACATGTGTATTCTAAAAGGAGGTCTGATGGCCAGTAGTTGAGTGTAACGCTTCTTCAGTCCACGCCTTCTGCGGGTATGATCTGTCTCAGTACCCTTTAAGGAACTTATGTACTGGTCCTTGTGTTTTATTATTGTATTATTTATTACAATGCCTTGTACTATCTACATTAAAGGTTATATATGTCTAGTTGGTAGTTCTGGTGGCCTTCTGAAATAAATCTATCAGTGTAGAGTTCAGTGGATGTTAAGGGTTGTTTTACAAAGTTTACCATCATCCCATTTCACCGATTTGGTGATCAGTTGATTGGTTTTTTTAATTAACCTTTGCTATCGTATTTCCTGTTTTACAGCAGGTATCTAAATTTTTTATATTATTGTCGTTCCTCGCTTGTAAGGCCTTCAGCCGTGATTATGGTCATTTGCCTTAAAATTCTAATCTGGTATTTGTATTTTAGCAGTAAGCCTTAAAACCTTATTTACTGCCATTCCAGGCGTCTGATGCCTTCTGCTGTGTTTGAGGCGACTTGTTTGTTACGATTGTGGACAAGGCCATAATCAATTACTGTTGGTTGCCTTTTACAGTTACACAAAATTTATTTTAAACCACCAATTCCAGACTAAACAATAAATAAAAATACCACACGTTATTAATGAAAGAATAAATAGTTGTTTCTTCTTTCATTAATAACGTGTGGTATTTTTATTTATTGTTTAGTCTGGAATTACTGGTTTAAAATAAATTATGTGTAACTGTAAAAGGCAACCAACAGTAACTGATTACGGCCCTGTCCACAATCGTAACCGAAACCTGCCTTTCCTTGACTATCAGGTTTGAGGCTCTATATGTTGCAGATGATCGGTGTCATCAAGTCATATTTGTGAAACTATTGGCCCTACGATATAATGGGCTAGTCGTGACGAAAGGGGAGAAAACAGGAAAGAACTATTTGTGGAATTTCAGGCTTGTCAATGATTCGCGACAGTTTGCAAATCATCACTGGGTTTCTGGTGAGCATGTTTTGTGCCTACTTGCTCGGAAATGCACTATCAGATCCTCTATAGTTGTTTATGTATGGAGTCGCGTCTGTGGACACTCAGGCTTCTGCCCCACGACTGCTCACAGCCTGTTGGACTGGGACAGCCAGTAGCTAGGACGCTGGAAGTTTGTAGACGTCCTCTCTACTGATGTTTTCAGGCTGCTTAGTAATTTCAGTCGCTCTTTGCATTCTGCATTGGCGTGTTCACAGCTCTTACGTCTATATACAGGCTCCGTGGAACGTGATAGGTTGCCCACAGTGACGGTGCTGTTCTGCTATCTCCCATTTATTGTATTGTACTAATCATACGTTGAGTTCACGTTCTGCTACTCGTGTGCTGACTGGCCTGCCTGCCTCACCTCTGTTGGCAGCTCCTCCCTCACAGCGCAGCTCACATACTCCTGCAGTATTTAAGTTTGTTCACTTCATTATATCATGTCATGAATCCTGTAGCAGCTGTCTAAAATTTTGAAACCTTGTAGGCAGAGGACGTTGCCTAACCGTCACTGACGCCTTTCAAGTATTGTAAGTGCATTAGCGGAAGCTTCTCTTCTTTGCCTTCTTCTCTTGTTTTATTCCAGGTGACCCTGGTTACCTTTCTTATAAAGTTGCTGTCATAACTTTGGCGAGAAAATTGTGGTGTAGTTCCATCAAATCTTCTTTGATGTTGTTATCCTTACTTATGTGGTAGGCACAGGCAATCAACGTAAGCAGAACAGAATATTTCTGACCTGGTGATGGTGGTTCTCCGTATGCAGCTACCGATTTGTGTTGGTTGACTTCCGGTACAATTTGTATCCCAGTGTACCATCGGCAGTTATGTACACCACTACGTCCAGAAATGGTAGCGAGCCGTTTGTTTCTGTTCAAATGTGTGTGAAATCTTATGGGACTTAACTGCTAAGGTCATCAGTCGCTAAGCTTACACACTACTTAACCTAAATGATCCTACGGACAAACACACACGGCCATGCCCGAGGGAAGACTCGAACCTCCGCCGGGACCAGCCGCACAGTCCATGACTGCAGTGCCTCAGACTGCTCGGCTAATCCCGCACGGCGTTTGTTTCTGTTCCGTAGGTGAACTGTTTGTTCTTGTGCAGGCTCTTTAAATGCTGAAGGAAATTTCTCATCTCCACTTCCCCCTGTGGGCAGATAATGAATGTGTCGTCTACATGCTGTAGCCAGCAGGTTGGGGGGGGGGGGGGGCGTAATATTGCAGGATCCAAGACATTATAGGCTCCACAAAGGATGCAGTGAACTAACTTAATGCTGCAGGAGTATGGGAACTATGTTATGAGTGAGTAATAGCGTACATAGGTGAGACAGGAAGGCGACTCAGCACATGAGTAGCAGGACACGAACGCCACGTGTGATTAGCCCAACACAATAATTCGGTGATAGCGGAACACCACTGTGACTGCGGACTACTTTTCATGTTTCATGAACACGCCAACGCAAAATAGAAGAGGCCGTCGTATTTTATGCAATGACGCGTTGCATTATCCAAGAAAATTTAGTCATTATTACACCGCCCGCTGATCGTACACACTTATTCATCTATGTGTAAATATAGAGACCACACAGAGGCCAGTCGCCACGGCCCTATACACCGACGATACTGCGCTATTGAAGCGCTGCTGCAACCTAGATTAAACTGCTAGGTTCCTCCTGGGGAATCTGGAGAAAATCTCCAAAATTTGTAATGTCTGAAATGTAAAACATATGCTAATAAGGCCAAGTGAATCTGTTGACGTCCAATCTCAAGCACGCAAACCATCAACTTGTAGTATTGTTGGCACAGAAATAGTGTGACTCAGCCAAATACCTTGCTATCATAATACTTAAGAGACTGACTTGGAGACGCACATAACCAGGCGGTCATCGAGGGTTGTGGCCTATTTTATCGACTGTTTCTTCTCCTTAACCGTGACACACTATCAAACGACGCAAAGCTCATCGTCTTGTGTGTCGTCATGCTCTCGGCTACCCTGTATTTCTGTGAAGTGGTGTCTACGGCGCCCCACTGTCACCTAAATCGTCTACACATTCTCCGAAACAAAATTTTCCCAGTTATCACCAGCCGAGACCGCTATACTCTCAAACTTACACATTAAGTAGCAGTTAGGGAAATCATCAATCTACCAACTCATCCGACCTAAATCCATCTAACTTTATGGTACAACAATTTTTTCTCCCCATAGTCTGATAAATTCATCAGAACAACTTCATTTACGAATGCTAGATACATGCAGTTTCTACAAAGATCATGAAGTGTCACGTTTATATACATCTATAGCACTGTTATAAGTCAGACGGGCATATAAAATCTAATAGCCTCCCGTCCAGAAACATACTGTTCGTATATGACGCCATATTATTCTTTTAGACTTGTCTGCGTTTGCGACTGGAACTGTATTCTGTCAGCGTTTACAGTTTTACCTTTATAGTCCACTATTCCCATTTTCACGGATATAGTATGGTGAAACTGTTAATTCACGAAATTAGCGCTTAGTATTTCCGTAATCCAACTGACCATACACTAAAATCTTGTTTAGCATGGCATCAGTGCCGAAGCCAAAGAAATAACACGAACGGGGACTTGTCATACTTTGTGACATATCACAGAACATGATAACTCAAGGTATTCAACTAATTTCCTAGTTCCCGTCGAAAAACACGGAATATAGAAGACGCCTTGCTTCGTGCATCATTGTTCAAAACATTCGGCTATGAGGCAGTGCTCTGGATAGTATGACATGTTCCCTGTTGTGTTTGACGGATTACTCACTGCAGAGCGCTAGCGACACATGTGGTCGTGTGATCAATCCGCCCTTGTCTGTGACGGATTGCTCGTGGCAGCGACGCAACTGCTGACAAGAGACATTAATGGTGTGACGCCAGTGCTACCGGTAATTGTATATTATCACCAGAAACCCTAATAGCCTGAAATTTAGTCTCGTAATTAAGGCGTCCTGGAAACACTCACTTCGTAACTGACAAGGTTAGAATTTTATCTGAAGACTGACAGACAGCGATATGCGTGATCTGTAAAGGATGGGAGACTTGGGATAGTTGGCATAATTTTTAGTTTTCGATAATTTTCCCTCTGATACACAGTCTTAAATGTATGTCTCCTATGCTGCTCATAGTGCTACTCTTTTACTATTTATTGATGATGAAAATATCACTTAAACTGGTATACTGAACTAAGAAAACTTACCTCAGATGTAGGAAAAGCTGTGCACTCCCTGGGTAAGATGTCATAGAACGATAGTTAATGGCATCTGAAAATTAACTGCGAAACTTTTATTTCAACACAAAATGCTGAAATAAGTGATGTGCGTTAGGGATGGGAAGAACCGGCCATTAAGACCGATACCAGTATTTTAGTTTTGAATAATCGGTATTTTTCTGTAGTTTTTGGTATCGGTTATAACAGATATATTTATTTTTTACTGATAACTGGGTATGAAACTGAGATAACGATTTGCCGCAGAAACGGCGCCAAAACTTCGGGGTTTTAAACAAAGTTTGATAGGAAATTCAGTGGCTTCCGAAAGATTGTTTCTGATGGAAGGAATCAACTTATAGATCAACATATTACAGGAAGAATATTTATGAACACATCGGACAATAAACATTGGACAGTAAACTAATTAGTTAATGAAATTTTAACAACTGTCATGTAATTGTTCCTGGCGATTGTTATATTTTGTCAGCTCCCTAAACTTTTCATTCAATTTTTTTGAAAGAACATGTTTGGTTTTGTTACTATAAAATCAGTTGTACTCGAATTCCTGTTAAAAAGTAAAGATATACATTTCCTCAAAAGCATATATTTCGTTCTATTAAATGAAAAAATGCTAAAAATTTTACACAAAACCTCAGCATTTTTCTGTCATTTCAATCAAATAATAAAACAGAAAGGGAGTTACTGCAACAGTAATAAATTAAAAACTTAATTATTCATTCGTCATTCACAGTGAACATAGAAAGGAGATTATCTGCTGGCTATGTCTGTGCAATATAAGTTTACCTGTTCGTAGCCTTTAGAAAAGGATAACTTAACACGAAAACTAGAGTTATCCAACCTCATCTTTTAGCCTTTAGCACTGACTATTCGCAGTGCCCAAAAAGTGGTATGATCCTCGATTACAATATGGTTTTTGTGTAGATATTTAAAAAAATTTAAATCAGGAAGAGGATACCGATGAATTTTTTGTAGTATTCGACCCGTCATTACTTTTAAAGAAAAGCAATGAACAATGGAAGAACTAAGCTTTTTTCTAATTTACCTATTTTGTTTGATATTTTAATTTCGTAACGCAAAAGTCTGAGAGGGTCTTAGAATTTTTCAATGTTTGTTCGATTGCTGGAAATAATAGCAATAAAAAATTGAAAATCGGTTATTTAAAAAAAACGTTATTTTGACTGATTTTAACAGTCAGGTTAAGTTGGAGGTGAAAAAAACGGTAAAACTGAAAGTCGAATGTTTCAGCGTTAACTGACCCCCCTAATGTGAATGTTAAGCATCGATATACAAATTAAATAAAGAAACAAACAAAGGAAGGTTACATAAGAAAACAAGAAAGTCATCAGCAATAGCTTCGTTATCTCCAAGAACATCATCTCTAAGAATCTCTTTTGAACTAGTAGTTTTAATTTGTGCACAGTTTTGTTACGGCTATAATAACACCTCAAGAAAGTCTAGTCATCTTCAAAATTTCTTCTCATTCTCCGTAGTGGAAGCAAATAATGCATCACTATTAGCTTCCATTATCTTTGAAGAATATAGAGAAGCATTATACTTCGTTGACTGGAAATCGTCTAGATGATACTGCTCTGAAATATCTCCACACACCACATTAACAGCACTCTGATTTAGAATTAGTGTAAGTGAGCACTCTCAACATCCTGAAAGTTTGGTTTAGCATTCCTGTCCAATGTCTGTGCGTACTGGTAACCGGTACTGTCCTCATGTTCGACACAGCTTATTAAATCTGGTGCGTCGTCTTCAAAATCTGTAATGTCAGAAACTGTGAACTTCTGTTCCTTTTTTTTTTTTACTTTCTATGCTTATGGCCTTCTCCCTACCTAGTGAATGTAATTTTCTATGAGTAAGTGTATCACTAGGGAATATGGTGGAAGGACTGCAAGGAGGAGGTCTGACCAAAATGTTCGGGTGTGTCAGATTTTCTTTTATGATTCCTAGTGGTAAACCTGCAGTTAAAAAATAAATAAAAAACTACTTACAATGCTTCAACTGATGGCTATGTCCAGAAATAACATGGCAACTTGCTCCAATAGTTCTTTTTGGATAATGTGGATGCCTCACTGTTTCACAAAAGTTTCATGAGTAATTCTACGTCACTTCTCATCAAACTGAAACTCTAGTGGAGGATATGGTGCCTCCATGTTCTTTGACTGTGACAGTACTAGCGTTCATCGTGTATAGCTGTGTGGAAAAAGCGGTATCGCAATCAGCCCCGCTTTCCATTACAGGTTGCAACAGATCCTCTTAACCTCGCCAATGGGAAAAAAAGAACTAGCATATTCCCTTTGACAGGAGTATTCACAGTAAGTAGGGGAACTGCAAAATTATTTTATACTCCGCTGTTGGTGTAAATTGGAAGACGCAGAACAAATATTACTTCAAGCGTAAAATTTGCAAGGAAACTCAGTAATTCTGAGCCATTACATTGTCACACTCATAGTGTTATGTGCCTCGTAGGAGCTAACTTCCACCTGTCGGAAGGTCTTTGAGTAAATTATTAGGGTTCACAAACTGTACCAATCCTGCAATCCCACAGAATGTGTTGAGAGGAAGTCTGAAAGCCTCCTGAAGAAAAATTCCTTCTCGCCGGAGAATACAATTTTTTTTTAGACTGCTCAGTCTTCTAACTGCCACAAATTCATCTCAGAGTAGCAACTGCATCCTACGTCCTCAGTTATTTGCTGGATGTATTCGAATCTCTGTTTTTATCCCCTGTAGCTCCCTCTAGTTCTATGGAAGTTATTCCCTGATGTCTTAAACGATGACTTATCATCCTGTCCCTTCTTCTTCGTCAGATTTTCCTCGCCCATTCTTTGGAGAACCTCATCATTTCTTGCCTTATCAGTTAACCCAATTGTCGACATTCTTCTGTAGCACCACATCTAATATACTACAACGCCATCTATCACAAAGCGAAAAAAGTGATCCAACTGAAACATTCATATTTCTTTACGTACTACATGACTATGCAATAAAAATGGGGTTTCCTATTTAAAAAACGCAGTTGACATCCGTTTGACTTATGACAGCGCCATCTAGCGGGCCAACCATAGCGCCATGTGGTTTCCCCCTTCAAGCTGGACAAGTTTCGTTCTTTGGAGTTTTTTCGTTTGACGCTTATTTCGTGAGGTATTTGGCCCGGTCACGATCAATGGACCACCCTGTATATTGTACATTACCCGTCTTTCATTACAGGCTATCCCTATTTTTCTCCGAAATTCTTACGTCTTGCACCATTCTACGTTGTCGAACGCTTTCTACACGTCGACAAATCCTGTGAAAGTGTCTTGATTTTTCTTCAGCCTTACTTCCTTTATCAACCGCATCTGAGAACTGCCTCTCTGGCACCTTTACCTTTTCTAAAGACAAAATAATCGTCATACCTATCAGATCTTCAATTTTCTTCTCCACTCTTTTGTATATTATTCTTGTCAGTGACATGAATGCATGAGCGCACTGTCGGCTTTTGCAATATTTGTAACTGTATGGATGATATGTTTCCGAAAGTGAGATGGTATATCACCAGTCTTATTACATTCTACACACCAACACCAATAATAGTTTTGTTGCCACTTCCCCCAATTATTTTATAAATTCCAATGGGATGTTTTCTATTTTGTCTGTCTTATTTGATCTTAAGCCTTCCAATGTTCTTTTAATTTATTATTCCAATTCCGAATACGCTATCTCTTTCTGTATGTTCTTGTATCACGTCATCTGGTATGTCCTTCCCCTCATAGAGGTCTTCAGTGTATTCTTTCCATCTATCCACCCTCTTCTTTGCCTTTAACGGTGAAATTTCCTTTACACTCTTATTGTTACCGCCTTTGCTTTTAATTTTATCCAAAGTTGTTTTGACTTTCTATATGCTGAGTCATTCCCTCCAAGAATCATTGCCTTTTCGACTTCTTCACGTTTTTCATGCAGACGTTTCGCTTTAGCTTCCTTGTGCTTCCTATTTACTTTATTTCTTAGGAAACGTGTACTTCTCTATTCCTGAATTTACCTTAACACTATCGTGCTTTTTTTCCGATGAACTGAAGTATTTCCTGCGTTACCCATGACTTCCGATTAGTTTCCTTCATTTTACCTACGTTTTTCTTCTGGGATTATCCTTTTTAGAGATGCCCACTCCTCTTCAACTGAACTGTCGACAGGGGTATTCATTATATAAGTATCTACAGCCTTAGAGAACTTCAAGCGCATCTCTTCATTCCTTAGTACTTCTGATTCCCACTTCTCTGGCGCACAGATTCTTCCTGACTAGTCTGTTAAACTTCACCCTAATTATTACTAAATTGTGATCTGAGTATATCTGTTTCTAGGTACGCCTTACAATCCTATATCTCATTTTCGAATCTCTGGTTGACCATGACGTAAACTAACTGAAATCTTCCCGTAAATCCTGGTCTTTTCCGAGTACATCTCCTCCACTTGTGATCTTGAACAGTGTATGCGCTGTTAATAACTGAAATTCATTGCAGAACTCAATTATTCTCCTCTCTCATTCTTACTACCAAGCCTATATTCTTCCGTAACCGTTTCTTCTACTCCTTCCTCTACAACCGCGTTCCAGTCCCCATGACTATTAGATTTTCATCTCCCTTTACGTACTGAATAACCAGTTAAGTAACCTTATATAGCTTTTTTATGTTTTCATCTTCTGCTTGCGACGTCGGCGTGTATACCTGAAGTATTGTTGTTGGTGTTAGTTTGCTATCGGTTCTGATGACAACTCTATCACCGGACTATTCACAGTACTTACTCTCAGCCGTACCTTCTTATTCATTACGAATTCTACTTCCGTTATACAATTTGCTGCTGCTGTTGATACTACCCTACACTCATCTGATCAGAAATCCTTGTCTTCTTTCCATTTCACTTCACCGAACCCATTTTACCTAGGCTGACCCTTTGCATTTCCCTTTCCAGATCTCCTAGCTTCTCTACCATGTTCATATTCTGATATTCCACATTCCAACTTATAGAATGGTATCCTTTCGTTGGTTATTCGGTCTTTTCCCGATGGTCACCTCCATCTTGGAAGTCCCGTCACGGAGATCCGAAAGGGGTCTAATCTGGAATCGTTTGTTGATGGAGAGATCATCACGAAACTGTTTCAGTTACAGGCCCCATATCCTGTGGATTATGAGTCTTTAATGTAGTGGTTTCCATTGCCTTCTCCATTCTCATGCCGCTGATCATGGATGTTCTTCCGTCTTTTAGGGGCAGTTTCACATCCAAAGGGCAAAACAGTGCTCTGAACTTCTGTCCGCTCCTCCGCCCTCTTTGACAAAGCCGTTGGCAGAATGTGGGTGGCTTTTTATGCTGGAAGTCTTCAACCGCCATTGCTAATGATTTTTATTCAGAATTTAAATTGTGGTGGTGTTCGAACTCAAGACCAAGGAAGTTTTGATTGATAGTCAAAGACGCTACTCCCCCCACCCCTCCCCTCTCCACTTTGTTCGTGACTGTTTGCTCAAAGTTGATTGGGCTGTAATTGGCCAACGGCCTTCCCGCAGTGGTAACACCGGTTCCCGCCAGATCACCGAAGTTAAGCGCTGTCGGGGTGGGCTAGGACGAGGATGGGGGCCGTCCAGTCCGCCGAGCGCTGTTGGTAAGGGTTGTGCACTCAGCCCTTGTGAGGCAAACTGAGAAGTAGCGGCTCCGCTCTCGTAAACTGACATACGACCGGGAAAGCGGTGTGCTGACCACATGCCCCTCCATCTCCGAATCCATTGACACCTTTAGGCAGAGCTTGGAATGTGGAATATCAGTACACGGCGGCCGGTCGGTACCATTGGGCCTTCATGGCCTGTTCGAGCGGAATTTAGTTTTATTATTATTATTATTATTATTATTATTACTTTAGGTGGTAGTAAGCAATACTTACTATGGTTAAAATCACGCAAGGGGCTGAGGTTAAGGTTCCTGAACTTACGAATCGGCGTTGATATTCGGAACGGTATGTGGTCTAAAAGAGGATTCATTCATATGCACAATTTTCCGCAACGAACACCTGATGTGGGGAGGCGAGCAGAGACAGGTCAAAAGTATTGTTGTAGTTAGTCAGATGTTTAGCAGGTAGGATATCTATGGATTATCTGTGGATCACAAGACAATTAATGTGTAGGTGACATTTAGGATGGTGGTTCCACTGATGGTGGCAGGTCAACGAAAGTTTGGTATGGAAATACTGCACTGGGCTTACTTGATCAACAATCCTTGAGCCAGTAGCTCTGCGTTCTGTATGCCACTGTAACGTCCCTGCTCGTGCCAAGTGAAAATAATAACCATTGAGTTTGTGATGGAAGCTTTCTTTGGAAGAATTCTGATTTGTCTGTGATTGTCTCTTTAGGAAGTTCTGTCACATATTTCGCAGAGCAAAACTAGATGAATTGACATGACGTAGGGGACGATGTGTACCCGCTGTGCAGAGCAGTTGGTTATCGGTTCGGCTTGGCAGCGCAGTAATTCTTGCGAATGAAGCAGTGTATGCGAGTTCCGGCTAATATTACCCTTCATCTTCTGTAAATAAATTGTCTGAGCAATAAAAACTTCATCCTGTAAGCTAAATACCCGTGACGAACGCATGCGCATTTTCACACCCGTCGTCAGTCATAACCTACTTGCTGCTCAAGCCTGTACAGAATCAACCAAACGTAATCTCTTCATCAAATAATCAACATTTCGTATCATGCAGCATCGATGTTTTCCTATCAGCCTAAGCGCTAAAAATTCACCCTAAAATTCCTTCAACCTAGTATCTAAATAAAATGTTTCGTTGATGTTTACTCGTGAGCCTCTTCCACAAAAACAACATCCTCTATGACACAATATTTCTTAAAAATAAATAATAGTATAAATATAACATATATGCACAAAAGGTTGTGCAAATTCTTATTAAATACTGGATCTCAAGTATCTGTGGCAAGTAAGCATGTACTTAGTAAATCATAATTGATTCCACCACACTGGAGATTAAGCAGCATAGGTAGCGGTCATGCTGATTCACTCGGCTTGAAAGTGCTAGGATTCCGAATGGGGGAAAGTAGCTTCTGGGTTAATGTGGAAGTGCTCCCTAATGTTGGGCGTGGTTGCAAAATCATACTCGGTTTGTTCTTCCTGGTAGTGCATCACACCAAAGTTAACTTGGAAAGTCAAATAGCATACATGTATGAAACACCTTGTTTTTGTGGCCAGAAAGCCGTTACTCTCGCAAGGAGTGCTCTTAGGCAGAAGCAGTTGCCCAAACTGTGAACAAGGTCCTTTAAAGACAGCTCGTGGGATATCATACCGAATAGTGCTGGAAAATTAATGTGGTGTGATGTAGAAGCTGATCTGCCGGTCAGTCCTTTGTGTGTAATTGAGCCTTTGTCTGAGAATTAAGAATTAGATAAAGTAAACCGTTTTACAAGATTTAGATTGTCCTACACACGGAAAATTGATGGAAGCAGAGTTGTGCCTGTCAGCATCCATAAATGTAGTTCTGGAGAGGTGCAGCTATCATAAGGTATGCTGATACCTAGTTAAGAAATACTAAATTAAGTTGACGTAGATAGATATTCAACATTAATCTGTATAATGCTCCAACAGTCTGTCGGTTTAACTATGTTGAGGAGGAAAGTATCACATTAAAGTGGAAGGAGAAGGAGACTATTAGACTGTTAGAAGAATACGCTGAGTTACTTAATTCTCCTGGACTATTGCCTACCATGCCATTATCTCAACATAATATTCGAACTGTGAATGTGTTGCCTGTCTATAAGAAGCTGTGTAGAGTCCCACATCATTATAAAACTGCCCTATAAGAGCTTATAGACCAATAGCTTCAAGATGGAATCACAAAATAGAGTAAAATCCCCTGGACTGCACTTTTCATCATTGTACCCAAGAAATCATCAGATGGGAGTAACACATATAGGGTATGTTGTGACTACTGATATTTAACCGACGAAACAATTAAAGATCCCTACCCTGCACCTAATATAATAGAAGGCTGAGATAATCTAGACCAGCGTCATTATTTTACAACTGTAGATTTATGAAGTGAGTAGAATCAATTGAAGACAGCGTCCGATGACCATCCAAAAACAGCATTCTCAACTCCATCTTCTCATTATCAAGATTAAAACATACCTTCTGGAGTGACAAACTGCCAACAACGTTCCACTGGCTATTACATGGTGCACTAAGAGCATTAAAACTGAAGCAATATGTGGGCTATTTAGATGATTGTGTGCTCCAAGGACACCCAGATCCATATACCAGATTTAGGCGAAGTCTCTGATTGTTAATATGCAGCATTATTAGCTCTCTTCTAGGAAAAATTCCATTTCATGTTACAAGAGGTTCTAACACCCTCTACAGAAAAGGAATTGCTGACATATCTAGGCCTAAATAATTTTTATTCATTGCAAAAATTCTGGAACTGTAAAACAAAACTAATTATTGAAAAAGGCGTAAAGTCTTAATGGCCCCGAGATTGTGAAATGTCTTTTGAAAATTAAAATATTTATTTATTTCTAGTCCAGTTTTCCATTCTGAATTAGCAGAAACAATTTCTGATTGTTGTATGATGCTAGCAATTGTGCCTTGAGGTGCATTTTTTTTTACTATTGAGAAAGAAATAGTAGCACTAATATACAGAGTAACTTATTTCTGTTGTTATTCGTATGGACAATACTTCAAAGTAATAGCAGATCATGCAACATTGAAATGTTTACTAGGTCTTAAACTCCAATGAGCTGTTCAACTAGATGAGTGTTACAACTGAGTGAATTTAGTTAAAAAGTAGTAAAACCACCAGGTAAATCACATAGAAACGATGATGGCCTTGATCACAAAATTAGCTCTGTGTAATGTGCTGGGCTAGACACAGAAAAACTGAAAGAAGCACAGATCACTTATGCAGACTGTCAGAGGTTACCAGAGGCAGGTAAACCATTTCAGCTGGTTGGCATGCACATATATTTGGACTATTTGCTCAAACATTAGCAGGAAACCATTATGAGCTAATGATAATTGATCATTTCTCACGTTCCGTGTACATAATAGGAATATCTTACCAGCAGGCAGAAACAGTGGAACAAGTGATGGTTAACGAGTGGCTACTAAAGTTCGTCACACTTTAGCTAGTGATAACGGACCAAGGAAAGAATTTTATATCCAGTTTAATAAAGCAAGTTTGCTGATTATTACACTTTACGAAATTTTGGTTCAGTGCGTTTCACCCACAGGCAAACGGACAAACAGAGGGAGACCATTGTCAGGTTGAAAAATGTTGAGTTACTACATTAACAATCATCACAGTGATTGGAACAAACTAATCCATTATGCAGTAATGGCATATAATTAAAAATCCACAAGAGTATAGGATTGTCTCCCTGTGAGGTCGTTCTCAGTTAGAAGAATTCATCTCCTATTGAGCTATGTAAGAGCCCTCACGTGAAAGATATATCAGCAATAAAATAATTATCGACAAAGTTAATAAATATTCGGTGCCAGGTTAAATAAATGAACACAAAACCCTTGGAATTACAGGAAAGTACCCATATTAAAAAAGCTGTATTACCAAAGTATCGTGCCAGATAATGGCTTATGTTAACCAACCTCCGCGCATCAAAGGGAAAGACTAACAATTTCTTGTTTATTACCAAAGTCCCTATCACGTGATGAAAATGATTTCACCTGTTAAAGTTAAATTACAATTTTCAACGTAAGATAATGGTCGATGTACGTCGAATCCGCTATTTTAAAAGAGCCCCACAGGTCCTGCCTCAATTTCTGGCAGCACCTTCAGAAAGGAGGTTGGGGGGGGGGGGGGGGGGAAGGGGCTGGGATTGCATGGGGCAAAAGGAAAGTATGGTAAAATTAGATAAGACAAACGGAGAAAACAGGATGCATCTACAGTTATTCTGACACACCCATATGCCTTAAGGTCACGAAGAGGGGACAAATTGCGACGTCCTTTTCCTTATTGTCTTATTAAATTACTATGGTTTTTTGTGCTTATATGTTGTATTTATCTTTAAGAAATTTTGTGGAGTAGAGGGTGTTGTTTTGTGGAAGAGCCTCACGAATGAATGTCAATGAAACACTTTGCTTAGATATTATGTTGAAGGAATTTTAGAGCGAATTTTGAGCGCTTTGGCAGATAGGAAAACATCCATGCTACATGATACGATATGTTGATTATTTGATGGAGAGTGTACGTTTGGCGGATTCTGTACGGACTTGAACAGCAAGTAGATTATCATTGAGGACGAGTGTGTTCATGTGCATGCATTTGTCTCGGTTGTGATACACCTGTCTTTTAACACCAGGGCCTCCACCTCTCTTGATCTCTTGCGATTCCTGGTTCTTCAGACAAAGATAATCCGCCACTTAGTTCTTCATCATTCAGATGTGTCAGACCACACTGGGAAAGTGTACACCACCAAACAATTGTATCATACAGTTGTACATTGTTTCTGTACATTTCCAACTAGTAAGCATAGACTTCAGCATAGTCAACCCCTTTCCACAATTTAAACTGCCTGCCCTGTCCTGCGGGTTTAGCAGAACGTCTCACAGTGATCAGTGGAACATTTGGCTATCACGTCTGTCACTTACAGTTGCCTACATAACCAGACAGACAAAAACGATCGAGTCTGCTGCTAGAAGTAGCTCTCAAATGCGTGTAACTAAAGAGAGTGGGATAGTGACAGACCCATGCATCGCATATCAGATAATTTGGTTCTTTACTGAAATTAAAATTGGGGGTCTGATAAACAGGAATCAAAACACATCAGAATCTCCACCTAAAAAAAGTTCCTGTGGAGTTTTAGGAAATAAATACACTATATCCTCTTTGTAAAAACGCGCTCTGTCACTGAAATGGCCAGATTCTGAAGAGGCATAAATAAGAATTATAATAAGGTCACAAAAAGTGCAGCCTATGCCTCAGCATTATCAACAACTTCTAAATAGGTCAGTGGCATTCTCCCTCGGTAAAATAATGCAGTACCAGTAGGTAGATCGGGAGCCACATCAAAGAAGGTAGAAAAGCCAGGAAAAGAAAAATGATCTAAGAACATTTCTCGCCAAAATATCGCGTTTGCACTTGATTCAAAAATAAATTGTTCCAATGCCACAAGAGTAAAAATCGGAACTAATTCTTTTACAAGAAAATGTTAGCCGGCCAGGGTGGCCGAGCGTTTCTAGGCGCTACAGTCTGGAACCGCGCGACCGCTACGGTCGCAGGTTCGAATCCTGCCTCGGGCATGGCTGTGTGTGATGTCCTTAGGTTGGTTAGGCTTAAGTATTCTAAGTTCTAGGGGACTGATGCCATCAGAAGTCAAGTCCCATAGTGCTCAGAGCCATCTTTTTGAAAAGGTTAGGCCTACGTTCAGTTATTACCTAAACAGTTTAGATGATTACTTGCAAGTGTCCCTTAAGGTCGTGTATCACAGACCTTGGCAGAGTCAATGGATGAACC
This sequence comes from Schistocerca gregaria, assembly GCF_023897955.1. NCBI lineage: Eukaryota > Metazoa > Arthropoda > Insecta > Orthoptera > Acrididae > Schistocerca > Schistocerca gregaria. The sequence continues at coordinate 454,153,877 of NC_064926.1, read as the reverse complement.
TGAATGCTAAGTGCTGAATCCGGCTCCTCCACCCTCTACATGTTTTTTTTTTTTCATTTTTCTTCCTTCTTTTTTCGTGTCCCCGCACTCTCAGGTTGAAAAGACGACTTCGCAGGAAGACGACTGCCGTATGCGGTGACCGAGGATGGGTTTCCTGTGGAAATTCAGTGTCAGTCATAGAGGAAGGAGCCGGCACTCCACCTCCTCCACGCGTGGGCAGTGCGGCTCCTGAGAATCAACGGAAACGAAAGCTGATTGTATGTGTTTTACCGTCTCCACGTGTTCCAATGGCACGCTGAGTCCGATCAGAAGCGGCCTGTGCCATGCTTTCTCCATTCGTTGTTGCAGAAGAAGGATGGGAATAAGAGTCTCAGGGATGCTCGGCAAGTCTGCTCCAGACACGTCCATCCTCACGTGATCCCGAAGAGGGCGGTTTCGGTCTGAGAGATATATCAGAGGGGCTGGCTGCTAGATGCTTTTGAATCTTGAACAGCAGCTGACGTACCATCAAGTCTGAACTCAGTGAGGGCAAAGGCATCCTTCAATAGAATATTCTCAGAAGGGCGGAGAAGCGAAGATGAATCGTCCGACTCCTAACCATCTTGCATCCGTCTACATATGTTTTGAAGAATTAGCGGCAGCCAAGCGGAAGCTACAGTGGTCAAGTCCCTTCGCGGGGTTAACGGCTGAAATTCACTAAGGCCATCAAGCAACGATTCGCATTTCCATTCAGGAAGTTGGTTAGGCATAATGGCTGTCATCTGGGATAAGAGTTCCGCTATAGTTAGCATTTTATGATGTTCGTAAGTGGATTTTAAGACTGACATGATGTCGACAATTGATGCAGAGGTGTCCGCTGTCGTTACATATAAAACAGGTCCCTCCTTGTCCTGTGTAAATTAAATGTACTCGGTATCCACACACCCGCAAATGAGCGGGGATGTTCCGATTTGCCACCATGTCCATGGATCGAACACCACTACAAGCTTGTTAATGATGAGCGGACCACCGTTCCTGCCGCATATTCCTTAAGTCCCGCCGGCCGCGGTGGCCATGCGGTTCTAGACGCTTCAGTCAGCAACCGCGCTGCTGCTACGGTCGCAGGTTCCAATCCTGCCTCGGGCATGGATGTGTGTGATGTCCTCAGGTTAGTTAGATTTAAGTAGTTCTAAGTTCTAGGGGACAGATGACCTCAGATGTTAAGTCCCATAGTGTTCAGAGCCATTTTTGAACCTTATGTCCCCAGACTGAAGCAGGAGGGACACATGTCAGCCTTTCTTTTCAGGAATTGTCTCATATATCTTCCACACCAGTAGAGTAGTTTTAACAAACACGAAATGCGTTGCGAATAAGCATTACTATCTCAGTATTTCTGAGGAAATGTCACCTACAATTGTTTTGTTCCTACTTAGGTCTTTCAGCGCTTTGTGAAATTCCCCTTCAAGTATCGAGCCCCCGTCTCAACTTCAGCTACAAAGACAATTTAGTTTGATTACTAAAATAAACATTTCTACAAATAGTACTTACTCCTTCTGTTATCTTCACAGGCTTCAGGTATGGACAAAAGTTTATGTTGTGAAAACACATACTTAATTAATGTCCGTACTTCAGTGCCGTGCGATTAACAGGAGTAGTAAATAGTTATTCTGTAAATGTTTAGAAAAATCAAAAATATTTTAATATTAAACTGACCTTATTCGTGAAATCTGTCCAGTGGGAATTGCGGTGTACAGATAATGACGATACAGAATTCCAAGCATCCGAAACGGATCTTTACCCTTTTATACTATCGTACTTTTCAATAAAGAAACGTTCTTTGTGAGTCAAGGCATACGTACACTTGTCCTTTTTATTTTACGAAATGAAATCCGTCACGGTTTGAAAACAATAAAATTTCGTTCATATACGCTGCGTGTTGTGCCAGGATAAGAAATTTTTCATCATGCCATCGCAACTATTTATCGTTATTTATTGATTTATTTAGTCTATGCAGATCAGGCCCTTCAGGCCGTGTCTTACATCTGACCACATTCTCAACTTCTAGGTTCAATGATTTATATATGGGACATGGAGGTTTCCGAAACGCAAGATCCTGGAAAGAACATATTTTCAGCTTAAAATCAGTAATTTGACAGAGAGTGTTAAACTGGAAACCTGTAATGGTATCATTTATTGAATTCAACTAGGTATTTGTTTGATTCAGAAGACAGAGAAACAATGGATAAAATCATTACAGGATTTAATGGGAAAGCTAAATTAACCAACTCTGAGAAACAAAACAAACGGAATTAATGAAACATGTCGGCGCACGCTCCACTACAGAACGAAATTCTGACTCTACAAATGGAATTAACAGTCAGCCACAGCTACAAACACTGTAGGTTACGCGTTTGGCTCTTTCCGTTTGCGTGAGTGAGTGTGTATGTGTGTGTGTGTGTGGCTATTGCTGAAAAGGGCCTTAATGGCCGGAAACTATAGTTGTGTGACTCTTTTGTTGTCCCTATCTCGACTCAGCATCTCCGCTATATGATGAGTAGCAGCTTTCCTTCTCAATATTGTTACATTCCATCCTCGACTTTAAAGTGTTTGATTAACACAATAATTCTCCAACCTATGACAAGTAGCAACCTTACCAATATTGTAATATTCCATCCTGTATTTCCCATCTTTTGGTTTACACAATGCTATACTCTTTCATCGTTAGGATTTTTTTCACATCAACACGATACATATTACACGTACCAGGGAAAGTGACGTGAATCTGACTGCGAGAATCTAAGTTGCGAGCGCTCTCTCTCTCTCTCTCTCTCTCTCATGTGTGTGTAAATGTGTATGTTTCTCTGTCTTCTCGTGTAATCAATGAAAAATGAAACAAAGTTGCGTTATAATGCAGTATAGCAACTGACCGTGAGCCGGCTATATACATGATACGTTTACCCGAAATTTTCCACTGTGGCGCATCATACTGCATCGGCAAAAATGGTTAAAATGGCTTTAAGCACTAAGGGACTTAAAATCTGAGGTCATCAGCGGCCGGCACTGCATCTACAAGAGCAGTTCGAGCACCAGTTGGCGCCACAGCGACACAATGAACTGTTACAAATCGATTACTTCAAGGACACCTCCAGTTCATTGATCCCGGACCATTGTCATTTACGACTTCGTTGTTGTCCAGCGAGAGCTCATTCGAGGACAGAGTGGAGGTTTGTGGTGTTTTTTGATGAAAGCCGGTTCTGCCAGAGGTCTGGCGAGCATTCTGTCGGAGCAACACTCCAACACCGTCTTTATCGTAATGACATAAGCCACACCCAAGATTCCAGGACATCTGTTACCTGTAGAGAACCACTGCCCTCACCAAGCCATCCTACACACCCAATTATACATATCATATCTATGTGATCACCTGTCAAAAGGCTGAGTAACCATCTTCTGCAGCGTGTACTGCTGCGATAAGTGCAGGAAGGGAGTCAGAGAAGTTCTGGAAGGCACTGAGAGCGATATGGGGCCAGACCGACTCCTCTGCTGTGGTCAGCTGCGCTAGTTTCTCGTTGAAGATCCATGACACGAATAGTCTAATGGAGGATGTCCCACAGATTCTCGATTGGGATTAAATGCGGTGAGTTTGGTGGCCAAGGGAGTTCTGTACACTCATCTGGTGCTCTTCGAACGACGCACGTACACTGTGAGTGGTGTGACACGGAACTTTGTTCTGCTGGTAGATGCCATCGTGCTAAAGGAAAACAAAAAGCATGTAACTTTTAGTGTCAATAAACAATGTTGCCTGGTCGCAATGGACAAACTGAGATTGAAATGCATGTAATACTGGACATGATCCCCAAGGATAGATGCATACTTCTGTTGATTCACTGTGTCTTCCAAAATGACGAGGTCACTCAGGCAACGCTATGAAAATAATTCCCCAGACCACAATGATGTCTCCTCCGGCCTGGACACTTTGCTTTCAGCCGTTTCAGGCCGTACACGCCAACAGCCATCTGTACGACGGAGCATAGAACGTGATTCATCCGAGAAGACCACTTTCCACCACCCGGTGGACGACCACTTGCGGTACCGGCGCACAAATTCCAGCGTTCATCGTTGATGAACAGCAGTCAGCATCAGTGCATGAACAAGGTGCCTGCTCTGAAGACCCATCCACAGCAACATTCGCTGAATGCCCGATGAGGAAACACTGTTGGTAGCCCCTTGATTGTTCTGGGTGGTCAGTTGCTTAACAGTTGCAGCAGTCATTCAGTCCTTCATCTGTGGCCCGGTTTTGGATAGCGCCACTTTGATATGCACGCTACACTTTGAATACTTTAAACCTTTCAGCACGTGAGCAGTTTATTACACTGCTGGCCATTAAAATCACATAAGGTTGGCGCCGGTGGCGACACCTACAACGTGCTGACATGAAGAAAGTTTCCAACCGATTTCTCATACACAAACAGCAGTTGACCGGTGTTGCCTGGTGAAACGTTGTTGTGATGCCTCGTATAAGGAGGAGAAATGCGTACCATCACGTTTACGACTTTGATAAAGGTCGGATTGTAGCCTATCGCCATTTCGCTTTACCGTGTCGTGACACTGCTGCTCGCGTTGGTCGAGATCCAATGACTGTTAGCAGAAGATGGAATCGGTGGGTTCAGGAGGCTAATACGGAGCGCCTTGCTGCATCCCAACGGCCTCGTATCACGAACAGTCGAGATGACAGGCATATTATCCGCATGGCTGTAACAGATCGTGCAGCCACGTCTCGATCCCTGAGTCAACAGATGGAGACGTTTGCAGACAACAACCATCTGCACGAACAGATCGACGACGTTTGCAGCAGCATGGACTATCAGCTCAGAGACCATGGCTACGGTAACCGTTGACAATGCATCACAGACAGGAGCGCCTGCGATGGTGTACTCAACGACGAAACTGGGTGCACGAATGGCAAAACGTCATTTTTTCGGATGAATCCGGGTTCTGTTTACAGCATGATGATGGTCGCATACGTGTTTGGCGACATCGCGATGAACGCTCGTTGGAAGCGTCTATTCGTCATCGCCATACTGGCGTATACACCGGGCGTGATGCTATGGGATGCCATTTTTTACACGTCTCGGTCACATCGTAATCGCATTGACGGCACTTTGTCAGTGTACGTTACATTTCAGATGTGTTACGACCTGTGCCTCTACCCTTCATTCGATCCCTGCAAAACCGTACATTTCAGCAGGATAATGCACGACCGCATGTTGCAGGTCCTGTACGGACCTTTCTGGATACAGAAAATGTTCGACTGCTGCCCTGGCCAGCACATTCTCCAGATCTCTCACCAACTGAAAACGTCTGGTCAGTGGTGGCCGAGCAACTGGCTCGTGACAATACGCCAGTCACTACTCTTGATGAACTGTGGTTATGGTGTTGAAGCTGCATGGGAAGCTGTACGTATACATGCCATCAATGCTCTGTTGCGTATCAAGGCCGTTATTACGGCCAGAGGTAGTTGTTCTGGTTACTGATTTCTCAGGATCTATGCACCCTAACTGCGTGAAAATATAATATATTTGTCCAATGAATATCCGTATATCCGTTTATCATCTGCATTTCTTCTTGGTGTAGCAATTTTAATTTCCAGTAGTGTAATATAGCCGCTTTGGAAATGCTTACACCCTCCATCCGAAAACCAAATATCATGCCGTTTTTGACGACAGATAAATTGCTCAGTTTCCGCATCATGACAACGACTCCACTGTTATCTGCACCCCCCTGAGTCGCTTTATAAACTATCTACTGCTACTGCTGGTACCAGCTGTCTATGAATGGCTATTGAACGTTCGAAATGGTTCAAATTGCTCTGAACACTATGGGACTTAACATCTGAGGTCATCAGTCCGCTAGAACTTAGATCTACTTAAACCTAACTAACCTGAAGACATCACACACACCCATGACCGAGGCCGGATTGGAGCCTGCGACCGTGGCAGCTGCACGGTTCCGGACTGAAGCGCGTAGAACCGCTCAGCCACAGTTGCCGGCTATTGAACGTTGACGTCGAACATAGGCAGTAGTCATATTAATCTGACTGGACTGTGTAACAAGTATTTGAATCATGATAGCAAAGGAAACATTTGATCTTGCATTATCTTCTTCAGAAATAACATCACGAAGTTGCCGAAGGTAAGGCACAGCCACCAGTCTCAACACGTCAGGAATGTAACGCATGCTGTCCGTATTACCGTCTACTGGAACAATGGGTGTTCGTGTTGTGTACCAAACGGTAACCCGCACCATGACATGAGCTCGGCCTTTATGACACTCCTGAATGCATTCGTGGAAAATGTGAAGAAATGGTTACGATCGATCGCAGAATGACAGTAAGTGAATTCGTTGATGACGTTGGCATATCAACTGTCTCATGTCACGAAATTTTTTCCGGTATTTTGAGTATAATATGTCTGATAGGACTCAGGAAATTTCAACAAACTTTACAATAATTTCTAACCTTAACGAAACTTCTTCGTGCTGACACCCCCAGAAAATGGTGAAGGGTGAGAAGTTTACCGTTTACTACATTTTCACTGTTCATCACGTTATAATTTGTCACTTCTTTACTGCCATCTCTATCGGCAACATATTTTGCAGATAGTATCCGGTTATACCACTAAAAGTACCCGCAAAATTACGTCATTCTCACTCATAAACACTGACATGCGTGAAAGACTAGCTTTTGCTCAAAACGAGGCGCAAATTACCCTCACTACATTCAGCCAGTGTTTCATAATGAGAGCGCTTTGCGACTGTCAACAAACCGCAAAAATAAATTCAAGCTTTCTGTAAACTTTTTCTCGTACCAGGCGACAATCAGTACAGGAATCAAACGCCAGGGGCGCTGCAGTACACTCACTTGCCACGAGCAGTCGACTCGGACAAGAACTTTGCTCGTGTGTAGTTTGCTTACATTGTACTGAACGAATTTCCAGGGGGATGCGGGGAGCGGAGGGAGCAAGCTCCGCTCACTGTCAACCACCACATTGTTTGCAAGGGGGATGAAGAGGGAGGGAGAGGGAAGAGAAGGGTGACACGCTGCACTTTCATCATGCAGTGTTTACCAGCTATAGTTTCCACGGTTATTATATTGTTAGATGGCCAATGTTTGGCAGCTCCTGGATACACAACACTAGCAGACCGAATTCGACCGAGTTCTATCGACTTAAGCGGATCCGGAACCAGGGAACCCTGGATCAGTCAAGATGTTATGAAGAAGTTGAAAAAGGGGCCCCACTTGGAACGTGTCAGAATTGAGCCGGTTCGTCGTTACATACTTTTTCTTGGTGTTATTCACATTTCGACCACGACACAGTTAGATTATTTCTTTCTTGTCTTTTCCCTTATTCAAATAACACAAGACTTTTAATGGTACATCAATGATTTCAGTATGGCTGTTGATAATATATCGGTATACAGATAAATCGATATTTTCTCCAAACAATATCGATATAAAAAGACGATATGTTTCACGTTATATAAGAATAACAAAACTTCCATATTGAGTGCCGATATTTTTATTTTATATTATATTTTTTACAATTTTCCCTAAATATTTGCAGCTGTTTTTTTGAAACTGTAGTAGAACATAATTTTACTTTCACTGTGTCAAGGAGTTTTACTACCCAGAGGATTGACAATCCGTCACGCTGACCATTCAGCTACCGGGGACGGACAATACAGCAAGTGAAAGCTGTGATCAGGCTTTAATTTATTCATTTAAAATTTTCAGCATATTAATCCTTTATTCTGCTCTGTGTTAACTGTTATGTTGGAAGAGCTTCTTTTTTGTTATGTTTTTGGGACTGCTGCTCCAGAAAATGATAATAGTGCACATACATAAAAAATTATGACATGCAATGCTAATTTCATACATCCGTTTATTATGCAGTGTTGCCAAAGGTGTCTTTCCTTTCAATCAATACGAGCCACATCTTGACACTCTTGTTCACATCTACAGAAAGTTGTACACTGTGTGAAGTAAACAGGAAGAAAATCAGGTTTCTTCAACAACCAAACTGTCACCTCAGGCAACTAAATAGCCGTTTGAATCGCGTGCTAAAGGCCTTGCAGAAGAACAGCTTCATATGTGAAGAGTATTTCATTGCTTAACAGTTTATCCAGCGTAAATAAAGAATTGTCATGACAGTTTGCCAAAACAACATGTTCTGTCGGTTCTTACAAAATACGATTCTGCTTTGAGGTACTTGAAGTCAATGCTTCACTTCTATTCTACAAAAGCGCAAGCTTATGTCGGGATTATATTTGTTTCTTATTTGCCACATCCTAGAACAATAAGTTGTAGCAATGTGGGGCACCTGGTTTCACAAGTTATGCAATATGAATATCCACAGAATTCCATTTATGTAATGGCTAGCGATGTTATGAGTACGTGATTAAACAAGTTCTAGGGGACTGATGACCTCAGATGTTAATTCCCATAGTGCTCAGAGCCATTTGAACCATTTATTTCCGAACCTGAGAGCACACGTGAGACATCGAAAGTCACTTGATCATCTTGGTACTGCAGTACAGCGTGGCTCTTGCAGTGAGAAAGCTGAAAGCGTTTTTCCTCACAGAAAAACTGTCAGTTTCTGTGTTGTCTCAAGTGTAAACATTTCAAAATAATATACAATGCAAAGACAGCTGCTGTGAAATCACTTGCCAACAGCAAAGGAAAGCAAGTGAGGTAGTTTGCGTCAATGCTTCGCTTTTATTCTACAAGATCGCTCGCTTATGTCAGGATTATATTTGATTCTTATTTGCCACATCCCAAAACAATAAGTGGTAGCAATGTGGGGCACCATGAAATTGTGTCAAGAAACAGTAGGTGTCTTTCACAGAAACACACAATCATTTGTGAATAATTTGCTTCAGCTGTCTGATTACGAATATTCATCCACAAAAGTATGAGGTATCTAAGTACATACTCAAATGTTCCTGTCAGTACAGTGGCTTTCAACAGCCCAAGTTTTACACAGGTTTTTAAGGGAGAAATCCTTGTGTTGGTATCTAAAAGATGGCGGACTTTCGTCCGCTCTGACGTCATCCAATGCCCGTTCTCAGCGTAGACAGTGCCCTCTGACTTTATTCTAACCTCGTTGAGTGCAAGACTGCTGAGCCAGCGGACTAACACAATGGTCTTCCCGTTGCTCCCTCCTCACCCTCTGAGCCGCAGACGTAAATGTGAACGCGAGACCGGCTCGGCGGTAGGTGCTTACTGCTCGAAGCGGTCTGCTACAGCCGTGGAAGACCTGCGCTGTGATCCCACGGCCGTATGATGGCCGCCCCTCAGTGCCGCACCAGCTTATACGACGCGACAGCCAATAAAAACGGGGATTATCTGAGCACTGCCAAACTAATTCCTGCCGACCTGCGCCCCACTGCGGATCGCGTCTCCGAGACGCGTTTAGGACTCGGCTCGCATTAAAGCGGCCGGGCGCCTCTCCGCTGTTAACGACCGCGCATCTACTTGGCTATCGCCGGAACTGTGTACATACAACTGCACTCACTTCGAATGATTGGCTCGTCGTTAGCGCCGGGAGACTGGAGGCCGCTACGTGTAGTGATGTGCGAACTGCTGTTACATGGTGTTTACAGCAAATTAAGAACCGAGAAAGATCACGGATTGAGCGTGCAGAATTTTAATTTTATGTTTCCATTTTATGATTTTGATGAATACGCTGATTCAGTAGCAATATAGGGCTTAGCTGGTGCTTCGTGGCCGGCAAAGCAATAAGGCGAGGATCTCCCACTTCAGCAGCTGGTGTACGGACTACTCGAGGCCTGTCTGAGGACCAACAGAAGTGACAAATCATTTGGGGCCACCTGCCTCGCCACACCTCCACTTTAGTTGCCTTTCCTTGGAAAGAACATATTAAGATAAATGTTACAATAGCTAACTTCATTACGCGAAAAATTTAGGAATGATAAACATGGTACAGAAGGAAATCGGCACTTTTTATTAAGCAACTGTAACATCCACGAGACAAATTTTAGCTACACTGCGACGAGATGAAATTATGCCTGTAACAGTTATAAACATTATATATTCGACATATTAAAAAAATAGTGAAAACTGTGATAAATATTAATTATTTATATAATATTCTATGATGTAATTGGACATATCGATGTGTATCATACAAAAACAATGATAATTGTAAATTCCTTTTATGATCTGCGTTTGTCTTTCTTTGTTTTTACCTTTTGTGGTTGGCTTTTGTAGCTTTCGGACGCATATCAAACTGAGATCTGTTAAGAAATTGTAATTATTTGTTAATTATTACTTGAAAAAAGAGTTCATTATTATTATAAATATGAGTAAATAATTATTTGTAACTTTAATTCCTCTCTCAGTAAGCATTATCTGTGTTAATTACTTCTTTCCGCTGCAACGAGCGCAGCCATTGATGATAGCGATTTGTATCGCGTTTTTGTCTGTGTTTTCCTTAGAAACAAATCAAATGTGTTCTTGATGAAGTCTAAATAGTGCACAATACCGAAGTAGAGTTTGTAGAGTTTAATAAGCATTTCAAATACTTACTTATTTGATCTAACAATAGAAATTCTCTATCAATTGTCTGTCGTCATCTTAACAATTATCTCTGCGGCAAATTCAAATTACGCAACTCTGTAGACATAAATGCCGAACGTAATACAAATGTGTAAAAATAAATGTGCACCGGTGATCCCGAACTCATTTTAATGAAATTAATTGGAATCAGATTGGATCTTTAAAAACAGTGCTCATAGCACGATCGTTATAACAAACTTTTCTAGCTGATGTATGGAGCCGAAATTAACTAGGCACGAGTTGCGAAGAATATTGTTTCAGGTAACATACGTCAGTGTTGTGCGCGGCTGATATTCGGTGGTTTTAATGATCATTTTGCTGGAGATAACTATTTCCATCATAATCAATAGTTGCATAGAATCTGTTGTATGAACTGTGATTTAGTGACACTTACACAACTTATGGACAACACTTTAACACAGCGTCAACTTGGAGCTCTTTAGCAACTTGACCAAATCTTTAGCCGGGAGAAAATTTATTTAGTAATTACTCAATGTAATAAAATAAGATTATCATTTTCATTTACAAATTAGTTAAATACCAAACCACTGAATAACACAGCGAACGCCACACAACGGATATCTGATTTAGGGAGATCGAGACAGACGACAGATTGCAGTGCATTCACAAAACTAAGTTTTAGTGAGGGCTGTACTCTATGAAGGACTGGTAAGTTGGGAGTCAGACAGTAAAGCCTCTCCTGTATTCGTAATTTTGTTTAACAATAGTTTTACAGTTGGTGAATAACGCAGAGAGCCGAAAATACTGTTAAATGCTTTATTTCAATACCATAACCGGTTTCGGGCTACCATACCCGCCTTCAGATGGCTGACATTTCCAGTTATATTGATGTCTTGGTCGGCAGCATGTCTTCTGACGCAGCGCTGCACAGGTATATTTAAATATTTGGAGCCACTTTGTATGTTGTTTCATTAATAAAAATATACTAATGTGTCTGCATTTTTTAGGTTATCTGCAGCTGCAGTCACAATCAGCAGCTTTGATATGATGAGTGATCGTGAGTAAGTAAGCTACCGTACATGCAATAACATCATCTGCCCTCAGGTGTCTGCCTGTTCGGATGAGCATAGCATACGATATGTTCTCCGCTCTCCCTCCTCCCAAGATGTCGCAACACACAGAGGGGGGCATGGCCAGGGGTGCACATCTGTGCACGATGCTAATGTACAGCGTGTACATTATGCAACAAATAATGTGGATGTATGGCTTAAACACATTGAAGGTTTTATAAGCATTATATTCGTTACTTTGAATAATATCATGTAGTACATATCGACCGATGAAACCATTTTCACAGATATGGAAAAGATCAAGAGTCAGAGTAATACCGTTTTCAAAGAGTAAATATTTTCCCCTAATTCCCTTAATATTCTTCAAATCAATAAGTATCTTTTACTACACACTTTCTAAAGCAGACTATCTTCTTCCTCGGGATTCATGCTATCTCCATACCAAATTTAATAGGTATCGGTGCAGCGGGTTAGTCATTATAACATTAGTATGGATAACACTTTCAATCACGATATCTCTTTTTTTGCGATCGGATTTTCATGAAACACAGCCTACACATTGCCCTAAGTTATACTCAAGTTACCTGTGAAAACCTCATGAAACAGATTATCATGTCAACCAAACAGACACGCACAGATACGATTGTTTTAGATAAAACTTTAAATGACAAATTTTTTCATGATTAGATTTTTGTGAAATAAAGCTTACACGGTTACCCGATCCATGCTAAAGTTACCTGCGAAAACCCCACGAAAATTCGTCTAGCAGTTTTAGAGAAGCATATTCAAACAGTCACGACATTTTTACAGATTTCTCGTTAGTTTAGATAAGGTGAAACCGTTGTACACACTTACATAGGCTCCAATGGATGGCGATTTGTTTTGTTATTGCCCTTATGCTTTTCCAGGTTGATATATAGCAGCTGCATTACAAATGTCGCAAATATTGTATATAAATCACAATGACACACTTCACAACAATCTAAACGATTAACGTTCAAACTAACATTACATATATTATGAAGTGTGGCACTGTGATTTATTTATAATATCTGCGATGTTGGTAATGCAACAGCTTATACGTCGCCATGGAAAGCCATACTGACCATGACAAAACAAATTACGAGCCACTGGAATGTATATGCAGTGAAGGAACAGACAGCATGCTGCTAACCAAAACATCAGTGTACTTGGAATTGTTAAACGTCTGAAGATGGCATGGTAACCCAAAATCGTTTAAGGTATTGAATTAATGAATTCAAAAAGTGTTTGTGACTGTTCGCTAATTCATCAACAATCACTGAAAGCCACAGAGTTCACAAGATCCAACATAGATCAAATAACATTAGTTTTTCTTCTTCTATTACAAACCTATCTGCTGATTGTAGTAAGAAAGAATTACACTAACAAAATTCAATTTTTCGTGCAAAGTTCGTAAATTTTTTAGAAACAAGAAACTAAGTTTGGCAACTAGTAAATAAAATAAGCTGTTATCTGAACCAGCAAAGATTCAGCTCATGAAGGGACAGTTGTAGCCACATAGAGGTTATTCCCTAAGTTCAGAGTAAATCTATTTAAAGAAATAACATCTTCATAAGATTTGTCGCTGGTTCTAGAAGACGACATAAAAACTTTAATATCGTTAGCTTGTTTTTCATTTTTTTCTCATTGTGCTGCAACTTCACGAAACTGCTGGAGAAGAGGACATAGAGCAGCATATTAGCATGGTCTCCTATTGTGAGAGGAGACCAATTGAACATTGCGATCTGGAGTTAGCTGTTACTACTAGAACATTCCATCGCGTCGCGAAACCGCGGAGTAGCGGTAGTTTCTCATCGCTCACTTCGCATGCGTTGCGAAAGGACGCATCTTCCTCAATCGGTTGTCTCGTGACTTCACTCGGTATCACGCAACGCTCACTCACTCAGTGCAAGGCAAAAAGGAATAACGTAGAATGACACAGTATTTTCTTTGTTTACTTCCTCTACAGAATTTTGTAGCTAGTGTTGGTTCCTTTGGCTCATTGCAGTTTCTATTCGATAAATAACTCATTAATCGATTGTATGGAAATTTGCCTCAGTGACTCAGTGGCTTAAGTTTCAGACTACATAACTAAAGGTCTGAGCTTTGATTCCCCATTGGTTCTTCGATTTTATGTTTTGCTTGTCACTTGTTTCACATCTGGCAATGACATAAATGGCAAGTCATTCACTGAGCTGACAAAGGTCGTTGGATGCTTACTAGTATCGTATCGGTCCACCTTTGCCCGGTTTAGTGGCATGGACTTAACAAGTCATTGGAAGTCCCCTGTAGGAATATTGAGCTATGAATCCTCTATAGCCGTCCATAATTGCAGAAGTGTTGCCGGGACAGGATTTTGTGTGGATACTATTATGTCTTCCACAAAATCGACGCCTGCTGATTTAAGACAGATGTTTAGGTCGATTTCTAACACTGGTAGTACAAGCTCAATCCACATCTTCTTCCATTTATGGGGTACATAACATTCTTCAGTAGCTTTATCTGCAATTTTCTTGGTTTTTTTAGGCTATCAGATGTAGCACTTGAGATATAGCCTCGAATGGGACCACCAAAATGATCGTGCTCTACAATGTTCCTGGGTGCATTACATGTTTCCACCTCCCACCATGTGAAGATACATCCAGTATTGGTGTACATAATTGTTTTGGTGGTATAGGTGTTATGATATGGGAAGGAATAATGACACATTGGCGTACTGACCTCCAACTCTTTGAACAGGGTATATTCACTGGCCAACGTTCTTGTGACACTGAACCCCTACCTCATGAGCATCTTTTCATGGTTGCATTTGACTCAGACTTCATTTTTATGCATGAAAAAGCAGAACTACATTGTACAGCGCAGGTGGAGGTGCTCTTGGAACGAGATGATATTCGCAAAAGGGCTGGCCTTCCCGTACCTCGAATTGGAATCCTATCGAGCACGTGTGGAATGCATTAGGGAGACATACACCAGCATGTCGCACCCTATCAAGAACCATGTCCTGCCTTTTGTAATGACAACAGGACCATCATAAACTGCAATGACTAAAATATGATGACTGTCATTTTCTTCGTCTCATTGCGTATTTCTTTCAATTACCTTCTGTACTAGTCTGTAGCAGTTCTTTCTAGGTATGGACGAAGTGTCACTGAGCTAAGTTGCTTGGCAGTTGACATATCATGTGAAAGTTACTGTCACACCAGTGCACATAAAAATGTAAACGCTTCTACTGAACCGATCCCGCAGTATCCATACCTATCAAGAAAAATGTAACACTCCAAACATCAATGAAGGCAGCTGCTGACAGGTTCGAGTATTCTCGGATCATCAGTTTAACAAGTCATAGCTGAAAAACATTAATACGAATTATCTATAGAAGAATGTAACTATTGCATGAAGCCAACATGCGAGAAGATCAATTTGCATTGAGAAGTTACGTAGGAATACGCCCAGAAATACTGACTTTATCGCTTTTGTTAGAAGCTGGACTGTAAAAAGACAAGTCTACATTTATAGCAGCTGTAGATTTAAAAGAAGCATTTGACAACGTTGACTGGACGACACTCTATGAAATTCTGCGGTTAACACCAGGCTGTTGGATACATTTACAGAGACCAGCGTTATAATTGACTGGTAGCGTGCTGTTCCCACTACAAAAAACGGCTATGATGAGGTGCTGGTAAATCCTGGGACATCTTTCCAAATGTGGATTTTTCAAGGTACCGGCACAACATGGATGCAGAGGAGAGCAGATAATGGATCATGGACCACCTGTGCTACCGTCCATGCTGCTCTGTCATGCAAGGATGAAGAGCTCATGAAGGCTGAAGGCGGTGCAGTGCAGTATTTTTGGGTGTTATCTTCCGTCTTGGTGCCAGTAGTAGTAGGGGGTTAGGGGTGTCAGGACACTTTTGATATCAAATTGATATGCAAATTAATTAAACTGATTAATTAATCACCCCCCCAACCACACCCGCCCCCGACCACGTCCACCCCCGCCCCCCGGATGACGTCTCGTGTTTTCTCAGCTGCATGTTTGCCCGGCCCCCTCCACCCCCTTCCCCACCTGCCACCAACCTGGGTATTGGCGGATATTTTTAATTTTGGCAGGAATTTCGAATTTTGGCGTGAATTTCTTTGTCCCAGGGCTGTGCTGAGATCCCCCCCCCCCATCCCCACCGCTAATTGGCGGGAAACTAAAATTGGCGGTTCCCTTCCCAGGATTCGAACCCTGGTCCTCCTGGGCGGAAAGCCCAATTTCACCGGTCTAACACAATTAAACCACCAGAGGTGCTTGGAATTGACAGGAAATTAAAAATGGCGGTGGCCTGTCTGGGACTCAAGCCCTTGTTATCCTGGGTGGAAAGCCTTATTGCACCCCCCTAACGCAATTAAAAATCGGTGAAATTGACGGGAAATTAAAAATCAGTGTGCGCTTTCCGAGACTCGAACACTGATTCTGCTGGATAGAAGCCCAAGTGCACCCCCAAAACATGGAAACAGTCCAGATGTGGGGAGGAAGGTTGGGTTAGTGTACTTTATTTATTTTGATCGGTAAACTGGTGCAAATATCGATCCTAATTACGTAATTAATCACAAACATCGGGCCTCATAACACTACTATATGCACAGCCCTACACAAGGATGGCATAAAAGCCCAATACAGCTCAGGAACTGACAATGCCATACAAGTGCTGCTGTCGAATGTAAAATGATTGTGTTTTTCTTTTTTAATAGTTGTTTCATTATAGGAGTCGAGTTGATGTTAAATATACCAGCGCAGAATAGCGGGCGACTTCCCTACGAGGCCGTGGCTCTCACTCAGTCGGGATAGCAGTCATTTATCACGGTTCTGAGGACGCCGGCGTCGCGTTTTGGCACTGCGGGGGGGGGGGGGGGGGGGGGCTTCCTGTTTCGCAAACAGCCGACTGCTGAAATAGTCGTCTGGGGTGTACTCCAGATGGGCGTAGTTATGCTACTTAATTTCCCTTTTGTGTTGTCTATGACCGCTGCCTGAAGGCATGGAGGACCTACAGCTGTAGGAGTGACGGCAGAAAAAACAGTCAAGGGCTCTGGACAGAACCGCTCTCTGTCTAGGGGATGCGTTGCGTGAAGGCTTTGTCGCTATATTTTGGACAATTTGCACTTGAGGTGGCCATCCTTTTATCTCCTATTGTTTAGTTGAACATAATGCGCTATCAAGCAGACATAGCGCCTCGTGTAGGGACTTCACCATTGTAGCTTCCGCGTTCTCCAGCCCCCTCCCAGCAGGTAGCAGCTTGCCTACCGTACGCCTCCTGACCAGGGGCCCTATTCTGTATCGTTCATACCGATCGGTGTAGTAGGTTAGTCTCGGTAGTGACGTCATTTTCGGTTCTTTATGGAAATATCCTATTCAGTAAGCTTCTGAGACTGTTACCGAACGGTCCTCCCACCGATTTTACGACAATTGTACCGAGAGGTTTTGGATTTCGGTCTGGCCCTGTCGATCGGTGAGCTGTGGCTTATGTACACCTATAATTTGTTATTTTAAACATATTTAGCGGTTTTAGTTTTCGATTTAATGATTGTGCTACTAAAGAATCACCAGAGGACGCATCCGCTTGGGAAGTGAGTTCATGATAGACTATTTTCCTTTGTTAGAAATATGGTTAGGTTAGGTTTTTATTGTGAATGATTACATAAAAAACGTTTTCGGTCAATATTCTCTCAAAATACGAGTTATTTTTATGCAAATAACAGTTTAAAGATCATTAAATATCAAGATATCGGCTCTGCTTATGTATATTACATGAGTGTGAACTGACGCTACTAGTGCTTTTGTGTACTTTTTCCCACAAATGGTTTATTTAGTAATTAGTGAAACATGTTTACAACTTTCAAGTAACAATGGAAAGTAATTATGTGAAGCCTGATATTGGAAACCTTCCAAACAATATCGCATTTATGACTTACGCAGTACCGTATGGCAACGAAGTCAGCCTAAGTTCCCCTACACTATACTATAAGAATAGAGCACGCTGTGTCTGTCGTGGCCACTTGCTAGCCGGCACGGTGGCTCAGCGTGTTCGGTCAGAGAGCTGGTTGGTCTCTGTAATAAAAAAAAAAAAAAAAAAAAAAAAAAAAAACTTAGTGGAATGATCAACAAACGAACTTTAACGGATGTCATGTGACGTCCGCAACGACCCAACACAACGATCAACAATGGAAAAAAAGTGGTTAGCGTGCGGGAATGCGGTATGAAAGGACACGTATTCGCGCATGGGTGGATACAAGAATTTTTTTCTTCTTCATATATGCAACACATTCTGAGACATTGTTATTCGTGTAATTTAAGATTTTTCTGCAACATTCGTTATTACTTACATGTAAGAGCGCACTTCGTCAGTAATGATTTCTGTGTGTTTAAAATACGGAATATGAAATTGTTGTAACAGATGAAATTGCTGTGATTGAAACTACCGACAATGACCTTTATATTTTTTCTTGTCAGAAATAATTCACCATTTTTTCCGGATACTTAGCGGTTTCCGAGTATGCGGTTAGACAGGAATCTTAGAGCACAACTTAAATTACTGGAAATGTAACAGTCTTCATCATAATCTTGCTTGTCTCAAGTATTTATCTGCGATCGAATCCTCAACCACAGTAGACAGAGATGGAAGATCTCTGCAGTAATATTTTTAGATTGTAGCACCATATACGAAACATTTTCATTCATGAGATGCATGTTATAAACTTCGACGAACTGCAGGAGCTCTCGAAAATGCGTTTTTTTTTTATTTTATTTTTAAGACCCAAATCGTTGACGTATTATATAGAAAAGTGGGCTACTTGATCATTTGGATCTCTAGGAGCGAGTTATAATTACATTATGTTTATCTTCTTATTCTTCGAAACCCTCAGAATCAATTTTTCGGGTGTTTTTATATATGTATTTTTACAATGTAGTACTACACACTATTACTAACTCATTTTCCGAACGTAAAATCCCAAACACGATGTCAGTGTGAGTGATAATAAGATGACATAAAGCGGCATTTACGACAATCTGCAGAATACAGTCAAATACGCTATCGTTATTATGCATGCATGGAAACATGCGGTCAGAGAAACTGTAAAAAATTTTACGCATTTCAGCTGAGAATCATGGAAATAGATATACTGCGCCTGATACTGTTAAGGAGGAGGCAAGGGCGATGAAGGTGGGTACGTCAGCTCGATGGAATGCGGCGTCATCCGTTGTTGTTGTTGTGATCTTCAGTCCTGAGACTGGTTTGATGCAGCTCTCCATGCTACTCTATCCTGTGCAACCCTCTTCATCTCCCAGTACCTACTGCAGCCTACATCCTTCTGAATCTGCTTATTGTATTCATCTCTTGGTCTCCCTCTTCGATTTTTACCCTCCACACTGCCCTCCAGTACTAAACTGGTGATCCCTTGATGCCTCAGAACATGTCCTACCAACCGAGCTCTTCTTCTAGTTAAGCTGTGCCACAAACTCCTCTTCTCCCCGATTCTATTCAATACCTCCTCATTAGTTATGTGATCTACCCTCTAATCCTCAGCATTCTTCTGTAGCACCACATTTCGAAAGCTTCTATTCTATTCTTGTCTAAGCTATTTATCGTCCATGTTTCACTTCCATACATGGCTACACTCCATACAAATACTTTCAGAAACGACTTCCTGACACTTAAATCTACACTCCTGAAATGGAAAAAAGAACACATTGACACCGGTGTGTCAGACCCACCATACTTGCTCCGGACACTGCGAGAGGGCTGTACAAGCAATGATCACACACACGGCACAACGGACACACCAGGAACCGCGGTGTTGGCCGTCGAATGGCGCTAGCTGCGCAGCATTTGTGCACCGCCGCCGTCAGTGTCAGCCAGTTTGCCGTGGCATACGGAGCTCCATCGCAGTCTTTAACACTGGTAGCATGCCGCGACAGCGTGGACGTGAACCGTATGTGCAGTTGACGGACTTTGAGCGAGGGCGTATAGTGGGCATGCGGGAGGCCGGGTGGACGTACCGCCGAATTGCTCAACACGTGGGGCGTGAGGTCTCCACAGTACATCGATGTTGTCGCCAGTGGTCGGCGGAAGGTGCACGTGCCCGTCGACCTGGGACCGGACCGCAGCGACGCACGGATGCACGCCAAGACCGTAGGATCCTACGCAGTGCCGTAGGGGACTGCACCGCCACTTTCCGCCACTTCCCAGCAAATTAGGGACACTGTTGCTCCTGGGGTATAGGCGAAGACCATTCGCAACCGTCGCCATGAAGCTGGGCTACGGTCCCGCACACCGTTAGGCCGTCTTCCGCTCACGCCCCAACATCGTGCAGCCCGCCTCCAGTGGTGTCGCGACAGGCGTGAATGGAGGGACGAATGGAGACGTGTCGTCTTCAGCGATGAGAGTCGCTTCTGCCTTGGTGCAAATGATGGTCGTATGCGTGTTTGGCGCCGTGCAGGTGAGCGCCACAATCAGGACTGCATACGACCGAGGCACACAGGGCCAACACCCGGCATCATGGTGTGAGGAGCGATCTCCTACACTGGCCATACACCTCTGGTGATCGTCGAGGGGACACTGAATAGTGCACGGTACATCCAAACCGTCATCGAACCCATCGTTCTACCATTCCTAGACCGGCAAGGGAACTTGCTGTTACAACAGGACAATGCACGTCCACATGTATCCCGTGCCACCCAACGTGCTCTAGAAGGAGTAAGTCAACTACCCTGGCCAGCAAGATCTCCGGATCTGCCCCCCATTGAGCATGTTTGGGACTGGATGAAGCGTCGTCTCACGCGGTCTGCACGTCCAGCATGAACGCTGGTCCAACTGAGGCGCCAGGTGGAAATGGCATGGCAAGCCGTTCCACAGGACTACATCCAGCATCTCTACGATCGTCTCCATGGGAGAATAGCAGCCTGCATTGCTGCGAAAGGTGGATATACACTGTACTAGTGCCGACATTGTGCATGCTCTGTTGCCTGTGTGTATGTGCCTGTGGTTCTGTCAGTGTGATCATGTGATGTATCTGACCCCAGGAATGTGTCAATAAAGTTTCCCCTTCCTGGGACAATGAATTCACGGTGTTCTTATTTCAATTTCCAGGAGTGTATACTCGATGTTAACAAATCTTTCTTTTTCAGAAACGCTTTCCTTGCCATTGCCAGTCTACATCTTATATCCTCTCTACTTCGACCATCATCAGTTATTTTGTTCCCCAAATAGCAAAACTCTTTTGTACTTTAAGTGTCTCATTTCCTAATCTAATTCCCTCAGCATCACCCGACTTAATTCGACAACATTCCATTATCCTCGTTTTGCTTTTGTTGATCTTCATCTTATATCCTCCTTTCAAGACACTGTCCATTCCGTTCAACTGCTGTTCCAAGTCTTTTGCTGTCTCTGACAGAATTACAAGGCAACGTAAAGGCAATTTTCGGTGCTTGGAAGAATAGCGTGCCTGTGTTGTCTGCTAACCGCTTTGTGTTCATGGCGCTGTGTGCGCTGCAGTGCACATGTGCGGATCTGCGGCCGCTTGCTTTTGATTGGCATGCGCTACACGAACCGACAACAACGCTTCGGTACTCCAGACTCGAACCGTATCGCTAATGAAATGCATACTGAATAATGCAGGGACTCTAATTCGAGTACTAGACCGTTCGGCGCCACACCACATGAGCTAACGCAAGTGTCGTTAGGTGGTGTAATGACGCAACCGCGACACATGCTCTGCTCGGCCATGTGTTTGGCAGTCTCTATTGATGACCACATGTTTGCCTCCGTCAGGGGGGAGAGGGGGGGGGGGGGAGCGGCAGTCAGCAGCTGAAATTTGTATACAGTTCTGCTGTCAAGGTGCACTTTGTTCATCAATACCGGTTTCGAAGGTCAGTGTTTTCCGCCACAGCCCTGTCCTAAGGAAAATACTTTTCAAGGACTGCAGCTGGGACTGGGCGTGTCAGACTATCCATCTGTCTCAGACTGAACAAAGGATGTTTTTCTAAGGCTAACAGCTACATCCAATTTTCGATGCACTTGCAGGCAAACAAAGTATGCTGTCTCAGATTTTTATTTCCTCCCCCCCACAGATGTGATACTTTCCTCAAACAGATGCACCATGCCCGCTTGAAGAAAAAAATGCAAGTTATAACTTGTTGGTATGGCACTTTGAGTTCCTATTGGTCCTCTACAAAATAGAGCGTGGAGTCTGAAGCTATGTAAAGCCCACCACCCACCACAATCATCATCAGTCTGTGGCAGTGTACAGTGTGGTTACTACACCATGAAACGCCCAGCCCTCGGTGATACCAGCGACAGTGGTGGTGGGAAAGGGCCAAACTTAGGTCAATTGCCATGTAAGTGTTTATAAAAAAAATTATGAGTTCAAATTGTGGCAGTTATGAAATTTCGTAGGAAAGTATGCAAAATTTTTCTAGATTGTGATACATTTTTGTAACAAGTGACTACAAAAGTCTTTTTTCTTACTATTACAGCATTCATTCCCGGAATGATGTTGGCATTAGAACGCCAGCAGGAGGCTGAAAGTCTCCAGCAAGCGGAAAAGCTTGTGTCAGCATCATGTAAGTACATCTCAAAATTCTGTGTGTGATAGTTATTTGCTCATAAAGCATCTCTTAAAGTGTTCAAATCGTAACAAGTGTTTATAAGATTTCTACTGTTGTTCTAGCATTAAAGAAGCAGCAACTGAAAACTTAAAGTCCCCATCAAGTGGAAGATCTTGTGCTAGCATCACGTAAGTACATCTACAAATTCTGTGTGGTAGTTACATGTTCAAAAACAGCTCTTGATGTATTCATATAATAACAAGTGTTTATAAACTTTTGATCTTGCTGTTGCAGCTTTAGAGCAGCAGCTGATGGGCATTGAGCTGCTGCTGCTGGAGTCTGAAATGCAGCAAGAAAGTAAGTACAGTTGTAATATATTGCCATTAGACCTTTTTTATCATATACATTTGTGAGGTATGTATAAATTCATCGTTGTAGATGTTTCTTCTACTCAAAAAGAAAATTGGATTCCCTTAGGGGTATGCATCGAGAAAGATAACCTGTAGTCATCACTTCCATCTGGTATGAACGTTTTACTTATTTATTTAATTTTTTCGTAGTTATAATCAGTATCTTGTTGTAGTCAAATTCAGAAAAAAATTTCTTGTTGTTTCTAATACACAATATCTTGTTGTAGTCAAATTCAGTAAAAATTTTTGTTGTTGTTTCTAATAATCAATATCTTGTTGTAGGCAACTTCCGTGAGATGGATCGATAGCTTCACAACAATAACAACAACAATTCTGGCGAGGGTGAGATGCTTGAGTGGGAACGTGAGATGCTGGCTGCTGAAAGACAGTGCGATCCCTCCCTTCTGGAGTGGGGGATGGATATATTTGAGTGGGTGGGAGAACTGCCAGAAAGATCGACTGAACTGCTCAGTCCTGGGACCCAGAATGTAAAAGGTGATTATAAGGTCACCCTCATCATTTAAGCATATAGTTATTATTCAGGAATGGTGATTTACTTAATTGTCATTGTTTGTTTATAGCATATATTTGAAAGAATCTTGAGCATTGTGCTTAATTTTTCTCATTACTCGTATGTCACAGAGGTGACGCCAACACCATCATGATAGGATATGGCTGTGGCACGTGCACCTAGAGCAGTGGTTGTGGGGACGGGTGTCACACACGCATCCAAGCGCCGTGCACCACTGTGCATAGCGCTACTTGTCACGCAGGAGGTGGTCGCGGCTGCTTCAGTGCCTGCCCCCGAACCACGGCATAACATCTGGCGTTCTTGGGTGGTTCAGTCAGAGCAACAATCCTCCAACCCCCAGGCTGGGGATGGTGAATGCTCCACCATGCAGGAGCATCAAGGAGCGCCCTCGCTGCAGCCTGGGTGCTTCCTCAGGAGGTCGCAGCCAACATCTCGTACTCACGCTCCGACTCCTCGCCCTCACCGGCGACGCAAGGTATGTGTACCTCAGCGCATACCCCTCTCCCCTGAAGGCGTCTCATCCCCAACTCCCTCATCTCCACCGGATGGATGCAGTCATCACCTAGCTGTCGTATTAATGATAATGAACCTGTGGCTAGCGGTAGTGCTCTGTCCCATCCTGATAGTGAAGGACATCAGATTAGTGGTGTCATGACCCCTCTAGAATACTCGGCGGTTGATAGGGCCTTTGAGGGGTGTTTCTCAGTTTCTCATTTAATAGAATAGAGAATCCGGTGAGGGGGGGGGGGGTGCAAATCGTTACCCAGCCAGGTTTCTAGAAGTGTGCCTCGCGGTGTTGGAGTAGGAGCTCCTGAAAGCTCTAGACGATCTGAGATATATTGCCATTAAATGTAATGCAGTGCTCTTCTGCGAGTTGACTCACGCACCCAAACAGAAGAGGCTGCTGAGAAGAAAACTTTACATTAGATCTGGGGCGATAATGGCGTCATATCTCTGAGTACATCAATTGCCAAGTGGTATCATGAATCCACCTTGGGTGCTATACTGGCCCAGTTTTCCGAGATGGAAGTAAGAGGGTCAGCTAAGGCACTCAGCCAAATACCACATCTCGACATCCATATTCATGTCTATGATGTGTTACACGTAGAGTCCAGTTATGTCGACTTTCCTGAGGATATTAAGTAGAAGCGGGCTTGCATTACCGTTCAAAATGAAAAAGTGTCTCAAATGGCTCTGAGCACTATGGGACTTAACATCTATGGTCATCTGTCCCCTAGAACTTAGAACTACTTAAACCTAACTAACCTAAGGACATCACACAACACCCAGTCATCACGATGCAGAGAAAATCCCTGACCCCGCCGGGAATCGAACCTGGGCGCGGGAAGCGAGAACGCTACCACACGACCAAAATGAAAAATATCATTCTTGTTTTGCATGATCAATCCTGGCTTGTGAAAGAAAAATTAAACAGTATCCAGAGCGCACATCTGGATACGGAATAGGTCTTAATATTCATGGATGTTATAAGTTTTATGGTATCGAGTTTCACGTGAAGATTCAGGTCATAGCAAAATTTGAGGCACAAAATCCCGGAATATCAGTTTACTTATATGGCCTGAAGAAGAAGCAGGAAAGCAAGTCAGATGAGCAGGACAAGCATACTATAGTTGTACCACTCCATTTTTCGAAATATGCAGGTGAGCGTGATCTCCATGTAAACATGCTGCTCTTCTCTGAAGGTGATAATCAGCGTTATGTATGGATCAAAGACATGTCGTGCCTTCTTTACAGCCAATTGTGGAAACAGAAATATAAGAAACACATTTGCTTCAGGTGTCTAAATAACTTTTCAAAATAAAAGTATTTAAAAAGGCATCTGGAGGACTGTGAATCCAAGGAACCAATACGTGTTGTTATGCCTGCAGAAGATACCAAGTTCATTAAATTCAAGAATGCTCACCGTCAGGAACAATGTCCATTTGTTGTATACGCAGACTTCTAATGTCTTCTTAGCCTCAGATACCACCTTCACGTAAAAACACGTACCGTATGTGGCAGAGTACCAAATTGCATTTCATATTGTCACGTAGAAGATGGAGTAATTAGATGAATGACGAACACTAACTTCACTTAACGAAGGTTTATTCAGCACTTGTACATACAAGGGTGCGGAGTGAACTGCCTCCAGAAGGAACACATACAGTGTATATATACAGCTACAGAATATTCCAGTACAATGATGCTTGACATTTGTGGACACTTCTAGAATGAACTCGAACCGAATATAGAAACTAAAATTTTACAGGTTAGGTGAGCTTTGAATTCATAACCCTCCATGCAACAATTTAGGATTATAATCACTACACCACGGTGATACTCAGGTTCTTTTGCCGTACTGCTCTCCCTTTAAGTGAACAGAGTCTCGGTGTTACGTCGTCCTAATCGGGGAAGATGTCATCGATCCTGAACGACACCCGATGACTGATGTTAGCCCTGGCGGTGATCTTAGAACTTCTTTTGCTGCTACGCACTTCGTCACCTTTCTGATTGTAGCCTGTCGCTAGAGCTTCGAATTTACCCTGGGTAACAGGATCCTAGTAGGGCTTCATTCGAAGGACATGGACCGTGTCTCGGTTCTTTCGTCGTCTTGTGTCGGGGTCGTAATCTTCAACTTCATAAGTAACATCAGACAAGTGTCTTACATCCTTACAACGCCCAAAGAAGCGCCTGAGGAGCTTCTCAGAGAGACCAACCTTCCGAACATGAGTGAAGATCCAGACGAGGTCACCAGGCTGGTAAACAACAGAGCGGTGGCTCGCGCCATACCTTCGGTGATCGTTTTCTTGAGCCTGCAGCGTGCGGAGTCGAGATAACTGCCGATCTTCCTCAGCTCTGGTTAACACCTGGCCGATGCAGTCGTCGTCCACGTCATCAGGATGTAACGGAAACTCAGTGACCATCATCGTAGACACCTCACGCTCACGCACCAGGAAAAATGGTGTCATGTTTCGCGGTGTTGTAGCCAAATGTCACGAAAGGTCGCGCGTCATGTCGCGAAAGGTAGCGCGTCATCCCAGTTGCTCCGCTCAACATTGACGAACATTGATAGCATGTTGGTGAAGGTCTTATTAAGGCGTTCAGTAAGCCCGTTAGTTCGCCGACGGTAGGCAGTCGTCATGCGATGAGCAATGTTCCACCGACGGCTAATCTCTGTCACAGAATTCGATTGAAAAACTTTCCCTCGATCCGTAATTAACGACCTTGAGGCACCGTGTTTTAATACAATGTCTTCCATGGTGAATTTGGCTATCTCGAATGCTTCGGATATTTTCACGGCCTTTGTAATGGCATAGCGTGTCATATAATAAACTGCAAACAATAATCCCTCTATTGCCACTAGCAGACGTTGGCATTCGTCCGAGGAGGTCAGTCCCAACACGCTGGAAAAGCGTTTCGGCTGGTGGAATTGGTATGAGTCGGCCATGTGGTTTCTCAGGGACAGCCTTTCTCCTCTGGCACTCTCACACATAGTGACAGTCACTCCTAAATAAACCTGTCCAGAAAAATCTCTTGTAGATTCTATCGTATGTCTTATTAAATCCTAAATGTGTGGCATGAGGTGTGTCCTGGAATTTCTGTAGAACATCTACATGCATGTGAGAAGGAATCACAGGTAGCCACCTCTTTCCAAATGGATCAAAGTTTTCTTGCAAAGTAATCCATTAACTACCTTAAATTATCCTTTCACATCCTCTGGCCGATTTAAGGCAAGCATAATTTGATATATCTTCGCGTCCTTCTTCGGCTCAGCAGAGAGATCCAAGAGTGCAGCGAGACACTCACTATCTTCATCAAAGTCTTGATGGTTTTGCACCGGGTTCATTGAGAGACAGTAGGCATCCTTGGTGTTTTCTTCTACTTTTGGGCACTATGGTAATGTCTTGAAGATTTTGTGCGCACATGGTGAGTCGTCCTCTTGGATCCTTAAGAACTGTCAACCAACAAAGTGAATGATGGTCTGTAACAACTGTGATTGGCCTTCCATAGAGATACTGTCGAAATCTGCACATCGCCCAGATCACAGCAAGATATTCTCTTTCTATAATTGAGTAGTTACTCTCAGTTTTTGTCCTAGAAGCACAGGCTATAACCTTCCCTTTTCCATCCGAAATTTGCACCAGAACACCACCGATCTCATACCCACTAACATCTGTTTGTAGTTCTGTAGGTGCTCTCTCATCATACAGACCAAGTACAGGGCAAGTCGTCAGAGCTTTCTGCAGCACATTGAAAGAAGCTTGTTGAACACCAACCAAAATAAATTTAACACCATATTTTAACAATTCTTGGAGTGACTTGGCTTGGATACAAAAGTCTTTGATAAAACGACGGTAATAACAGCATAATGCGAGGAAGCTTCTCACATTTCTAATAATATTAGGAACAGGAAATTCCGGTATGACACAAGGTGTCCAAGTATTTTGATTCACTTTGCTCCAAAGAGACACTTTCTTGAATTAAGTTTTAGTCTGCCTTGTTGGAGACACTTTTTATATGTTCATCAAATGTCTCTGAGAACACTATAATGTCATCTAAACAATAAAGACACATCGTCCACTTCAGGGGACCTAGAAGAATATCCATCAACCGTTCAAAAGTTGCTGGTGCATTACACAAACCAAACGGCATTATCTTAAACTCATACAGCCCCTCAGGGGTGATGAAGGCAGTTTTCTCACGATCAGCCTCATCCTTTTCGATTTGCCAGTAGTCCTAGTACATGTCCATGGTAGAGAAAAACTTAGCCCCCTTCAGACACTCTAATGTACCATCAAGTCGAGGAAGAGTGTAAACGTCATTTTTAGTTATCTGATTAAGCTTCCTATAATCAATACAAAAGCGCCAACTGCCATCTTTCTTCTTGACAAGGACCTCTGGTGACGACCATAGGCTCTGCGAAGGCTGAATGATGTCATTCTTCATCATTTTCTCTACCTCGTCGCAAATTATTCGACGTTCTGCTGCTGACACACAGTCTGCTCGCTGGCATATTGGTTGATGGTCTCCAGTGCTAATCCATTGCTTCACCGTCGATTTGCTAATTTGCTCTTCACCAGTGGATTGAAGCATTCAGAGAACTCTTGAAGAATGGGAAGTAGCTTCTTCTGTTGTTCCTTAGTGAGATCTGGTGATAGTCGAGCAATAAGATCTTTTCTCGTAGTGGTAGCGCTAATTTCGCCCTCAGACTCGGCATGGGAGGTTTCTATGACGCTCAGCTATTCTGCAATTAATGGCTCAGCGTTTGCTATGCACATGCGTCTTGGAAGGGTCTGTGGTTCTCGGCGACAGTTAACTATCCACAATTCACAGAATCCGTTCTTAAACGAGACGACAGAGGCTAGGATGACCAAGTTATTCTTCAGTGGTATGCTTCTCTTACATTCCACTACAAGATCCATTGGTTGATGCATGGCATTACACGTAACAGTTACCTTTCTAGTGCTGACAGCAGGAATGATCACTTCATCCATGACGCATAGTCTCGACACACTCGGATATGGATCTTCCTGTCCACAGTATCTCATCTCGTCTAAAATAATCTTCGAGCGATCACAATGTATAATTGCCTGAGAAGCTTCCAAAAAGTCCCATCCGAGAATGATGACGTGTCTACACTCTTGTAAGACGATGAATTCTGAGAGCTGAATGTTACATCTTCTGTTTTACATATTTCCCACTAGCCACCTTCAGTGGAAATGTTTTTCTGTCGACGAACACGGTTTTCTGCAAGTGGCGACAGTAATTCTCCGAAATGACTGAATATAATGCTCCAGAATGCACAGGAGCTTGAGCTGATCAATCATCCATGAGGATATCGACGTAGTTTCCTATCATTTTTGTAGTGATCGACGGCGGAGGGTTTTTCTCTTCGGTGGCCTCACCTCCAAGGAAGGTTGCATCCTTTAGTTTTCCAGGTTGCGGCAGCTAGTGATTGGCTGGAGCTTCTAAACAGCGAAGGAGACCTTGCTCGGCGTATTGGGGAGCGTCCTCTCCAGCGGCTAGCTTGCGGCGATCGTGATCTATGGCGTCCTGCACCCACATCTTCTTGTTCATCTTCGTCGTTGAAGTTGACGTCGGCTAAGATCGGTCTGCTGTCTTCTGACGCAGGCGTCATCAATTATCCTCCGCCTTTCTCGAAAATAACGCAACACATCTCCTGACATCAGTATTCCTTGCTGCCCAAACAGTTTCCTCATGGGGCATTGCAGGAACCTAAATTCGCCTGGGTCTCGATTTTTTCACCGTTTTAAAGGGAAATGGAGGACGAGAGATTGGATTTAATGTCTGCTCCACTTCCTTCCTTGTGACCTGTTGAAGCGTCTCGGTTTTTTGCTCGCCGTGCAATCCAAGTGCCTTCTGAACTTCCTCTCTCACTATCTGACGAAGAACATTTGTGAAATCAGTTTCTTCCTCTATCACAAACATCTATATGACGTTTGGAAGCCGTTCAAACTTCTTGCGTGTAATTCTTTCTTGATGCATTGTCTCGATATACTGGCCCCATTTTATGAAGTCATCTGCTGCCGAAACCTACTTCAGGAGTAGGGCTTGATACATGTCCTCAGCAACACCCTTCATGAGATGTGCAACCCTGAATGTAGGATGTTGTAGTTTCTCCTGGACGCTGTGCTCTTTTCTTTTAATTTATCTTCAGCCTTGCACTTCTGTCGTTGTGTGTCACCGAAATACTTGTGCACTTTCGCCTGGAATACTTCCCAGCTTGTGAACTTGTCCTCGTTGTTCTCATATTATTGCTTGTCAGTGCCTTCCAAGTAGAAAAATATGTTGACCAAACACACGGTGTCATCCCATTTGTTAAATTTGTCTATACGCTCATATACCTTCAGCCACTTGTTTGGATCTTGGCCATCGTCACCAGAGAACCCGGAAGGATGTCTCATGTGGTAGCACACCATTGCTGTCATCGTAACATCCTCTTTTTCCTCTGTCTCCGATAAATTGAGATATTTTGAATATCGCTCGTACTCGGGTTTCTTGCCACGTAAACGGCGCCTCTGTTGTGGCCTGATGGGAGCCACTGTGTCGTCGATAATGTGCGATATCACAAGTTCAAATACCCAGCGTCTCCACAAGGATAATGTCACGTAGAAGACGGTGTAACTACACTCCTGGAAATTGAAATAAGAACACCGTGAATTCATTGTCCCAGGAAGGGGAAACTTTATTGACACATTCCTGGGGTCAGATACATCACATGATCACACTGACAGAACCACAGGCACATAGACACAGGCAACAGAGCATGCACAATGTCGGCACTAGTACAGTGTATATCCACCTTTCGCAGCAATGCAGGCTGCTATTCTCCCATGGAGACGATCGTAGAGATGCTGGATGTAGTCCTGTGGAATGGCTTGCCATGCCATTTCCACCTGGCGCCTCAGTTGGACCAGCGTTCGTGCTGGACGTGCAGACCGCGTGACACGACGCTTCATCCAGTCCCAAACGTGCTCAATGGGGGACAGATCCGGAGATCTTGCTGGCCAGGGTAGTTGACTTACACCTTCTATAGCACGTTGGGTGGCACGGGATACATGCGGACGTGCATTGTCCTGTTGGAACAGCAAGTTCCCTTGCCGGTCTAGGAATGGTAGAACGATGGGTTCGATGACGGGTTGGATGTACCGTGCACTATTCAGTGTCCCCTCGACGATCACCAGAGGTGTACGGCCAGTGTAGGAGATCGCTCCCCACACCATGATGCCGGGTGTTGGCCCTGTGTGCCTCGGTCGTATGCAGTCCTGATTGTGGTGCTCACCTACACGGTGCCAAACACACATACGACCATCATTGGTACCAAGGCAGAAGCGACTCTCATCGCTGAAGACGACACGTCTCCATTCGTCCCTCCATTCACGCCTGTCGCGACACCACTGGAGGCGGGCAGCACGATGTTGGGGCGTGAGCGGAAGACGGCCTAACGGTGTGCGGGACCGTAGCCCAGCTTCATGGAGACGGTAGCGAATGGTCCTCGCCGATACCCCAGAAGCAACAGTGTCCCTAATTTGCTGGGAAGTGGCGGTGCGGTCCCCTACGGCACTGCGTAGGATCCTACGGTCTTGGCGTGCATCCGTGCGTCGCTGCGGTCCGGTCCCAGGTCGACGGGCACGTGCACCTTCCGCCGACCACTGGTGACAACATCGATGTACTGTGGAGACCTCACGCCCCACGTGTTGAGCAATTCGGCGGTACGTCCACCCGGCCTCCCGCATGCCCACTATACGCCCTCGTTCAAAGTTCGTCAACTGCACATACAGTTCACGTCCACGCTGTCGCGGCATGCTACCAGTGTTAAAGACTGCGATGGAGCTCCGTATGCCACGGCAAAATGGCTGACACTGACGGCGGCGGTGCACAAATGCTTCGCAGCTAGCGCCATTCGACGGCCAACACCGCGGTTCCTGGTGTGTCCGCTGTGCCGTGCGTTTGATCATTGCTTGTACAGCCCTCTCGCAGTGT
The DNA here is from genome assembly GCF_023897955.1 of Schistocerca gregaria. Lineage (NCBI taxonomy): Eukaryota > Metazoa > Arthropoda > Insecta > Orthoptera > Acrididae > Schistocerca > Schistocerca gregaria. The sequence continues at coordinate 454,122,172 of NC_064926.1, read as the reverse complement.
CCGGAGCAAGTATGGTGGGTCTGACACACCGGTGTCAATGTGTTCTTTTTTCCATTTCCAGGAGTGTAGATGAATGACGAACGTTAACTTCACTTAACAAAGGTTTATTCAGCACTTTCACATACAAGTGCGGAGTGAACTGCCTTTCGGAGAGGACATATATAGTGTGTATACAGCCACATAACATTATAGTACAATGATGCTTGACATTTGTGAATACTTCTAGAATGTACTCGAACTGAATGTAGAAATTAAAATTGTACGGTCCCTCCATGTGACAGTTTAGTATCATAGCCACTATGCCACAGTGCTACTCAGTTTCTTTTGCGACAATATGAGTCAAGTCTTAACCACTATGAACCTTATGTCGGGCATAATCCTGCGGTTTGGTTGCTCACTGATCTTAAAAAACTCCCATGGGATGTTGGTAGGCTTTACAGTACCAACATCCCCATGACCGAATCGGAGGACGATAAAAAATTATACAATGATGCGGTTAACTGTCATATTTGTGGGCTGCCATTAGATGGAAAAGCTGAAACTCTATGTAGAGGTCTTTGTCCTCTCGCTGGGAAGTTATGCGGTGCAGCACACAATACATGTAATTTGAAGTGTCAGTTACTACGACACATACCCGTTTTCTTCCATAACCTTTGTAGCTGAGCAAATGGTTGATTTCGGTTGGGAGAAAAATCAGGTCAGTGTCATGCCTGAGAGTGTTGAGAAGTATATTTCGTTCTCCAAGCGAATAACGCAGAAAAATTACGCTCCTCTTTCTTTACACAGTAAGTTTTATGCACGCGCCACTCCAGGAACTCGTTGAAACTCTACCTCAAGAGGATATGCATATCACCCGATCTGCTTACCCTTACTAGGAAAAGTTTCAGCTTGTGACTAGGAAAGGAGTTTTCCCTTATGAGTATCTGAATAGTAAGGCAGAACTATTAGCAATCAGAATAGCCGATATTTCTGCATTTATGAGAACTCTCACAGGCAATGCCATAACTAGTACAGATTATGAGCAGGCCGTGATTGTCTGGCGGGAATTCAACATTCCAAATTTGGGTGAATGTGCAAGACTGTACATTGACGCCGATGTGCTCTTGCTTGTGGATGTTTTTGAAAAGTTTCGGAGTGTATGTATGGCCATGTACTCTCTGGTCCCTGCCTTTTATTACACGACACTGAGTTGTCCTGGGACACAATGTTCAAGAAAACGAGGCTTAGCATGGTACTTTTGACTGATACCGATGTGCTTCTTTTCTTTGAGCACGGGATCCGTGGAGGATTTTGCCAGTGTGTCCATAGACACGCCAAGGCAAATAATCCATGTATGGGTACGGGCTTTAACACATCTTTCGATTCAAGTTTTATTCTATATTGTGATGTGAATAACTTATATGGGCATGCCATGATGCAGGAACTGCCAGTTGATGGGTTTCAGTGGATGCTCGAAAACGAATTAGAGGGATTAGGTGGACAAATATTGGGTCTGGCAGCTGATTCTGAGGTAGGGTATGTGGTGAAGGCAGACCTCATATACCCTGTTAGTTTGCATGAAGTGACAAGCGACTTGCCATTAAGTCCAGGGCAACAAGTTCTGTGAGGAAGCACTATTCCTAAACTGATGACCAGTGTTGGACACAGGCAGAGGTAATCTCCACCAGTGTCTCAGCTTAGGGATGGAGGTAGGTAGAATCACCCAGGCTATCCCCTCCAATCAGTCCCCCTGGCTGAATGAGTAAATTTAATTAAATTTCGAAAAGAGAGCGATCGTGAACAGCGATTTCGAAGAAAACTTTTACAAATTAATGAATAATTCCATTTTCGGTAAAACCATGCAGAATGTAACAAATGAACGTGATATTTTGAATAGGAGCGAATGGGATTGGCGTTGGGGCGTAAGAAAGTGCATCGCCAGATCAAATTTTAAGCGAGTCACAATTTTCAATGAGGACTTTGTTGCTGTGGATATGTCCAAGGTTTCAGTAGAGTTTACGAAACCAGTCTATTTTGGTATGTGTATACTGGACATCTCCAAACTCTACACTATGAAATTGCTTAAACTCATTTTGTGGAACCAAGGTAACTTCACATGGATACAGATAGCTTATCTACTGGGTGAATAAGTGCAATCCATATGATGTAATTAGGTGTCATGGTAATGAATTCCATACATCGGGTACACAGCCAGTAATCCTTATGGTATTGTTCCTCAGAACAAGAATGTTATCGGCTTAATGAAAGATGAGGCATGGGATTGCCGATTGTGGAGTTTGTGGGTCTAAGATCCGAAATGTATGCATATCGTACAATAGATGGAGCCACAGAGAGGTGGGCTAAGGGTGTGCGACATGTGGCATCACGTATCCTCATGCACGAAGACTACTTGCGGTGGAGTTCACGGTGCTCCGCCACAACCTCCCACATTTGGTACAGAAAAGTAGTATTCGATTGCGAGCTCATGAGGTGTACACTGTGCTCCAATCTAAAGTCGGATTGTCACCTCATGACGATAAAAGAGCCATTTGTGATGATGGGATTGAAACCCTCCCATACTCACACTATTTACTTGAAGCGCGAGAGGGCGTGGGGAACTCTCACAGTCTGAATGAGAGAGAGTGAGTGAGTGAGTGAGTGACTGGCTGAGTGAGAGCTCTTTTACCATAGTTTAAATATTGTATGTTTGATGTATGGCGTGACTGAATGTGTGAGTGCTTATGTACATCTGTGTGTATGCTTGTGAGCGCACTTCAGTGTGGATGTCTGTGTAAATATGTATCCCTGTGTATAAATGCCATAATATCTGGGCATGATTACGTAAGCGATATGTGCTGGGAAAAAATTATAAAAAATAATTAAAAAATTAAAAATGTGCAATGTATATAAAAGATTTAAGAAATTCAACCAAAATCATCAAAAAAGTTAAAAATGGAAAAAAAGGAAAAAATAGTTTACCGTATTATTTCTCGCTTTTAACTTCATGTGCGTGTGTGAGTGGATGAGTGCATGTGTAAATAGTTTTAAGTTTCACCTACCGCTATCTATCGAAGTGATATTAGTTTCAAGTGTGAGCTTCACCCAGTTCATTTTAGTGAAGCTGTTTGGGATGAACATTTTAGGGCGATCCGCTTCATTCTATCAAATTATTTCATTTTCTTGAGGTGGAAAATGTTTAGAGCCAGCCATTTTAAACCATAAATTAAGTCTTCTGCTTGGATGGAATTTCACTAGTAATAGTATTAGTGTAAGAGACACTATACCTCTACAATAGCTGTAACCAGTACTGCAATGTAAAGCACAAAAACAATTCCAGTTAGTACTATTATTTTTTTAAAACTATGAACTGTAGTAAAAAAAATTTCAAACAGTTACAAGAAGTTTGAATTTAAAAGGAGTATTACTTCGTGTATTGTAAAAACAAGATTTGTGAATGTAAAGCAGTATTATTACTGTTAGTATTTATGCCTGAATAAAAAAATTGTTATTCGTTTCCATATGTCTTTGCTATTATTTCACAAATCCCTACCCTTACAAATAAATATAAAGGATGTGCAAGATGTACAAGATATTAGTTTAAAGCATGAGGGAGTTGACGTTTAAGATGGAGGAAAACAAAATATATGTAATGATTGCATGGAATTTCGCATATCATGCTGCACGTATAGGTTTTTGGGAAGAGGCGGTGCGTGATCGTGTCCATTTCCAAAGACATATAGCAAACATGGCTGAAATTATATCTCCTGTGCCTGAACAAAGCCACAGACATAGGCTCTGGGAAAAGCTACGTGCTCTCTAAGTAGGAACTAGACAGAAAGAAAGAAAAACACAGAATGTGAAGTAAAAAATTCATTTATTTTCATCAATTCAGCTTAAATTAGTTTTACATTTTCATGAGCAGACACAACACTATTTTCACACATCTTCTTCTTCTTCTTGAGCTTATGGATAGCATGACACCCGTAGAATTCCAGGTCTTGAATAGATGCAAACTTGAAGATTCGCTGCATCCAAGCGATCTTCACATCGCCTTTGACGTAGATGATGGTTTCAGGACGACCGAATATTCTAAGTGACGTCATCATTTCTTTGTAAGGTATACCAGGATCGTCCCAGTGGAGTCCGTGAAAGAAACTCGTTAGCCACTTTGTACTCCTCCGTGTTTTAGCACACTTCACGTCCTCGAAAGGCCTCCGTGATGCAATTCTTGTTGAGAATGTCTCTATTATACCAGCATCTTCTGTGTAAGCTATGAGTGCATCATCTTTAAACACGAATTATCTACACCCATTATGATACAAAACCTTGAATGTCGACAACGACGGTCACACTGCAAGTTGTCATTGTGAAGTGCTCTGGGCATGCCACAGCACTTGGTCATTTATACAGCACGCTGAACAACACCAGTAAGTGGGCAACAGTTAATCACACAGTCATGTAGAACTGGAGCATATGCTGCAGCGTGTTCTGGGAAATTTGATGAAAATTCAAATTCGATTCGTACATCTATCGGTCCTGATTTAATAATCTCATTCTGCTTAGAACAGTCTATCACAATGATTGGTGCCAGCTCCTTGGATTTCCATGGACTGAGTAGGCATCCTTCCTCTTCAACACCTTCACAGTAAGAAGCACGGAATCTTGCATATATGTCAAATGCTAGACTGTATACATTCCGCTCTCACTGTAGCAGTAAATTGTCATACGGATAGAATTCTGAATTCAAGTAGACTCAGGCATTAATTAAATTACAGTTGTCAAATATGGTGGAATCATTTGCTAAATTCCTCCTTCTATTGGTCTAGAATACATGATGAATTTTGGCGTTTCCAGCTGCACTGAGGTTTTAATAGCCTATGTTTGGCTGCTCGCTGTCTGTAGCACCGGGTACTCAAAAACCTCCCATGAGCTGAAAGTTAATGGCATATATGTATCGGTATTCAGAACTTTTAAAAGTTTCAAAGGCTCCTTGTCTGCCACAGTGATGTGCGGCATTTTCCATATAATTTTCTTGATATTGTGCTCCTTGAATGTATAAGTTGCCATCTGTTGCACTTCGTACCAGAATAAGCTCCTGTTTAGCATTCATAACAATTCGCTGCTTGTCCTCAGAGTACCTCATAAGCATTTTTGGAGGTATGCATGCACTAAATCGGCGGTACTCTTCTGCTCTTCTGCCCACACGCTCATCTGCAAACCATCCTGGATTTTCTAAGTCATTCAAATCTGAGGGCCGGCCGGTCGCAAATTTATTGTGATCCGTTTTCAAAAACTGTCGCTTTGTGAAACCCAGTAGTGGGCCTGTTGAACCTTTCTGCTTAAAGTCAATCGAAGCATTCACCGTCCTTATTTCAGGTTTATGTTTACTAATGTTTGCACGGAGCTCAATCCCTTTTGCAGACTGTTTTAAAACTTCGTTTAAATCGTCGATATCGTATGTACCAGGTTCAACTTATACAATTTCTTCTTTACCACTAATTTCCAGATGCAGTTTGTTGTTATGCCCATTGTAATTATCCGGGCTGTTATGCCGTGGTCGGTTGATGAATTCTGTGTCGATTCCCAACGTTTCGTCTCCGACTGCGGGAGACATCTTCAAAGGGGTCCGTAGCTCGATGGAATGTCCAACACACCTACAGTAGCGAGCCAGTGGGTGTGTTGGACCTTCCATCGAGCTACGGACTCCTTTGAAAATGTCTCCCGCAGTCGGAGAAGAGACTTTGGGAATCGACACAGAATTCATCAACCGACCACGGCATAACGGCCCGAATAATTACAATGGACATGATATTTCCGGCCGTGAATTTCTACATTTTAGTATCAGTTTATTGGTTGCCTCTGTGATATTTGGGATGGTGTCTCCAGTCCAGTCAGGGCGATCTCCAACGCTTAACTCAGTTGGTGGGAAGTAATTCGCACATAGTACAGACGATCGTTATTTTAATGTCAGAGTGTACGACATTGAATCTAAACACCGGCAGATGAATGGGTGCTTAATGCCCGGCCTTAAATATCATTCGTAAGAGACAGAAGGAATATGGTGCGTAGAAGACCACACAGGAATGTATCAAAGTCTTGGTAGCGTCGAAAATTATTGAACACATGTCTTCTGCCTTTGAAGTACCGTTGCAATTCTTCTGAGGGTTGCAGGTCGCCGAATGAGTCGAAATAGTAGACGTCATTTGTATCTCTTTTTCTAACATACGCTACCCAGTGAGTTCCAGGACCTCTTGCAACATCCAGATTCACTATTCCGCATTCTCCTGATTTCCGAATAGTCTTCAGTAATGTATTCCGCATAAACACACCTCGGAATCTCGGAATGTTGAATTTCTTCGTAACAAACTTAAGCAGATCTATTTTTGTAAGCGCCCTGTCTGGTAGGACTGCTAGGGGGTTTTTCTTTTGTTTATGAAGAGTTATTGTATGGTTTCAAGTACAGCCCTTTTCCGATGGCTGCTGCCTCCATCATGCGGCTATGTCTTCGTGCCTACTGCCGTTACTCCTGAGAGCTTTGTGTATTCTTGACTGTCCTGGTAATTGCCGCAGCACCCCCAGCCAGTGAACTCATGACTGAGAGACCGGCTAAGGCAGGAATAAGGAAGGGAATAATTCCACCCGACGTCTTGGGTTTTTGTAAAACCCTGGGTGGTTTAATCAATCTTTTTTTTCTCACTCGTTTCTGCTTCAGGGCGCTTTTAGCTGCATACAGCACTGTCAGGATACAGTTTTTCATGCATCCTTTGGTTTTCATTTTCTTCCTTAGGGCCCTACGTGCAGCGCTCATACCTTCCTCACACCCAAACCAAATGCTGCAGTCCGTTGACCTATACCAATATCCTTTCTCGCACATATTGCCTTTGCTTTATCAGCTAAAATTCGATCGACGGTGTGATGATCTTTATTTGCTGTGTTAGCGATGTCGTGTTAACTACACGCTTCGTTGAGTGGATTTATTCCCTTATCACCACGTATCAATCGTATTTGAAGTGTTGTTCCAGGTCCCCAGTAGTAATATCCACGAATGTGTAATTCGACTGGTAGTTTGTCGAGAATACCGCCTCCTCCTCTAATGCGTCTCCTATCACGCATGTTATGCTACTGAGGTGCTTGTTGTCTGCACTTCCTGTTATATAAAAGTCAGCGGCGATCCAGTTATTTTGTGATGCGGGAAAACCAAGCCATTTAACCAATGCTCTATTCCCTTAACGACGTATGACCCTCTCTACAAGATACATATGTATTTCCGACCTCTTCTGTAACTCTTGTGTGTGAAAGCAACCTGCAATTTCAGTACCACTGCTGTCCTTTAAGAGGTAGATTCTAGGATTCGTTCTCTGCACTTTGGAAACTGTGAATATCTCGGTTGGCCAGTTTGACATGTGTGATTTCTCAAACGTTGTCTTGTGTTTTGAAATACGGACTAAAGCATCTACATTAAATTGCTGCTTGTTCGGATCTATCATTCTAAAACGATTGTATACTGTATCTGTAAGTCTATTATCATAAACATAGATTGGTCTCATTTTTATTATGCAATGTTTGGTTCAATTATACTGTGCAATTATTTGCGGGAGGATATCGATCCATCTGTGTGAGTCACAAAGATTGAACTGCACCCACATCTGGGTTTTAACTGTTCGGTTCAGACGTTCCACGATACTCGCCTTGATGGGTGAACGTCGAGTAGTGATATATTCCATACCGCTCCATCAAAACCTTAAAATATTTATTGTAAAACTCACCGCCATGATGTGTCTGAAGGTTGTCTGGGATTCGATACGTCACCGTCTGCAGCAATCCATCAAACACATGCGCTACTTCCTTCCCTGTTTTCGCTTTCACAAATAATGCATAGACATATTTAGAATAAGTATCAATGGCCATTAAAATGTGTTTGAATCCGTTATTCACTCTTGAATATTCTCTCATGTCGACAACATCTGCCTGCCACAGGTCGTAGAAACCTTTAATCATAACATGTCTTCGAGGGTATGTTTTGCGTGCTGATTTGCGCAGTTCTCGAACTACTACTACATAGTCTGTAGTAGTACTTATTCTATGATGCTCTCTCTCTAAGCTCAGTAATTATTGAAACAACTTCATTCGAATGAGCTGTATTACCAGCGGCAGCTGATGCCATGAGCAGTCGTAGCCAGTCTATTAGTTCACTGGGGTCGTCGTAATATATATACTACGGGAGTCGATTGCTCACTCTTTTATGCTGAATGTCAATGCCATCACCACTGCTATTTTTTTTTTCACCATCCAAAATAGGTCTTATAGTTGATCTGTTAGAGGCTTATCTCATGAGGGGTAAAATAGATACTGCCTACAAGAAGATTAAAGAGACCTTTGGAGAAAAGAGGACCACTTGCATGAATATCAAGAACTCAATGGAAAACCAGTTCTAAGCAAAGAAGGGAAAGCAGAAAGGTGGAAGGAGTATATAGAGGGTCTATACAGGGGCGATGTTCTTGAGGACAATATTATGGAAATGGAAAAGGATGTAGATGAAGACGAAATGGGAGATACGATACTGCGTTTAGAGTCTGACAGAGCACTGAAAGACCTGAGTCGAAACAAGGTCCCCGGAGTAGACAACATTCCATTGGAACTACTGAAGGCCTTGGGAAAGCCAGTCCTGACAAAATTCTACCATCTGGTGAGCAAGATGTATGAGACAGGCGAAATTCCCTCAGACTTCAAGAAGAATATAATAATTCCAATCCCAAAGAAAGCAGGTGTTGACAGATGTGAAAATTACCGAACTATCAGTTTAATAAGTCACAGCTGCAAAATACTAACGCGAATCCTTTACAGACGAATGGAAAAACTGGTAGAAGCTGACCTCGGGGAAGATCAGTTTGGATTCCGTAGAAATGTTGGAACACGTGAGGCAATAAAGACCCTACGACGTATCTTAGAAGAAAGATTAAGGAAAGGCATACCTACGTTTCTACCATTTGTAGACTTAGAGAAATCTTTTGACAATGTTCACTGGAATACTCTCTTTCAAATTCTAAAGGTGTCAGGGGTAAAATACAGGTAACGAAAGGCTATTTACAATTAAAATCCATGGAGAAGAAATGAAAATTTGAGGTTCGCCGATGACATTGTAATTCTGTCAGAAATAGCAAAGAACTTGGAAGAGCAGTTGAATGGATGGACAGTGTCTTGAAGATGAACATCAACAAAAGCAAAACGAGGATAATGGAATGTAGTCGAATTAAGTCGGGTGATGCTGCGGGAATTAGATTAGGAAACGAATCACTTAAAGTAGTAAAGGAGTTTTGCTATTTGGGGAGCAAAATAACTGATGATGGTCGAAGTAGAGAGGATATAAAATGTAGACTGGCAATTGCAAGGAATGCGTTTCTGAAGAAGAGAAATTTGTTAACATCCAGTATTTATTTAAGTGTCAGGAAGTCGTTTCTGAAAGTATTTGTATGGAAGTGAAACATGTATGGAAGTGAAACATGGACGATAAATAGGTTACACAAGAAGAGAATAGAAGCTTTCGAAATGTGGTGCTACAGAAGAATGCTGAAGATTAGATGGGTAGATCACATAACTAATGAGGAAGTATTGAATAGGACTGGGGAGAAGAGAAGTTTGTGGCACAAATTGACCAGAAGAAGGGATCGGTTGGTAGGACATGTTCTGAGGCATCAAGGGATCACCAGTTTAGTACTGGAGGGCAGCGTGGAGGATAAAAATCGTAGAGGGAGACCAAGAGATGAATACACTAAGCAGATTCAGAAGGATGTGGGCTGCAGTAGGTACTGGGAGATGTAGAAGTGTGCACAGGATAGAGTAGTATGGAGAGCGTCATCGTCGTCGTTGCGGAATTTCGCTTAGAGTTCATCGGGAGATTCAGTAACTCGTTTGAAGGCTTCTCGCAGTGTCTGCCTCCCGCTTCAAGTGCCCTAACCTCATCAATCGTAACTTCTCGCGAACGGCCTTCCGTGCCCCAATGACTTTATGCTTAGTCGGCATCTCGGTGTATACTAATCGGACTTCCGTGCAGCGTGAGATTTTATATATCCGCTCTTTTTCTTCTTGTGATGCTCCCCCTTCTCGGTAACAGCTATTTTCCTTTCAGTTAAGTTACCTGCATTCTTATCAATTGTGTTAACCCGTTCGTACAGTGTCCCGTTCTCAGTGACAGCTATCCCCCCCCCCCCCCCCACCCCCTCAGTTACCGTTTACTTTCTTCTCTAAGGCATTAACCCAATCATTCAGTGTATTGTTCAGTCTCAGAAGGGTTTGACATTATGTCTCTAGTTCCCTGCATACACCTCCAGCTTTATCTTCGAGTGTCAAACTGAGCTCCCGGCATCCGTGTGAATTTATCCATGGTGATGCGTATACTGATGTACTCGCCTCTTTGCAGGAAATCCTGGAAGTTCCGTCTGTACCTACCATCATTCAGTTTTCTTGTCTGATCAATAACGAGAAAGCCATACTGTGATTGATTCCAGCAATCTGCACATATCTTTACAAAATCATTGAACGACATGTCGGTTCCTACAAGATGAGCCTGGTAAATGTGTTTTAAATTCAGACTGTCCTGTTTGAATGCTATAATTAGGTTTCCATTATCCCTCACCAGCTGTTTTGGGATTCTGGAATATGTCTGACTCAGATAAAATACACCAACAGCCATATGGCGACCAAGACAGAAATATCGCCTAATTTGATCTTGGTTTTCCACAGCAACACCATCAAATGTGAACAGTGTGTTTGGCTTTACTGTTTCCGGTAGAGGGATGGGATATAACTGCTCTCACTAAATGTCGTGAAGGTCACACTAACCACACCCTGCAGAGTCTCCTGTAATAGTTGGTGTCCGCAGCTCGTGGTCGTGCGGTAGCGTTCTCGCTCCCCACGCCCGGGTTCCCGGGTTCGATTCAAGGCGGGGTCAGGGATTTTCTCTGCCTCGTGATGACTGGGTGTTGTGGGCTGTCCTTAGGTTAGTTGGGTTTAAGTAGTTCTAAGTTCTAGTGGACTGATGACCATAGATGTTAAGTCCCATAGTGCTCAGAGGCTTTTTGAACCTTTTTTTAATAGTTGGAATTTCGGCTGAAACAGTGTTTTTGAAAATACGCATGCATGCTCAAAGCAGACTCCATGCGGATGTGTTAGTAGCGACACGAGAACATTTGTCTTGCCGCAGTTGGATGCACCTACAATTATTGCACATATGTTGTCGGGAAGGAGTATGCCATTGTTCTTCTTCCGGTCTCCTTGCTCACTGTCACAGCTCCAGTCGCCTACAACAAAGTCTTGATGCTTCACCCACCTTGAAATGACACCGACTACGTCACGTACTGCCTTGCAATGGGTTTTTATAGAAAATAGTGAACACTGTGCCCTTTCTATGATACCGACCAACTCAGGTATTGGCGTGCAAAGGGGTTTTAACGGAGAATTTAGTTAAATGACAAAATTTTCTTCTGTTGCATGTTTCCAGTGAAAGTACTGGGGCAATAGCTTTAGTATTTGCAATATGATAAGAAGTAAGAAATAAAAAACACGTACATGGTTATATATTTTTTATTCAATAATCACACACAGGATGCACTGCATCAACTGCTTCTTTCTTTATGTTAACGCCAGTACAGAATATAGAAAATAAAGCCTTCTTGTAAGCACAAAATTCAGCATGTATTTCTCTCAAACTTATTGGCAGTGCGTCAGTTCCGGCACCATAATGGCCCATTGTTCGAAATCGTCTACATGTACGCTGATCATACTTAAATACTCCGCAATGTCTCTATACACAGCTTTAACACAAGGCAGCCATCTGTTCAGTCTCCCCAACACAATGGATAGCACCATCTATAGATCGAAAAGATTTTTAACGGTGGAGTGCTGTAGATAAACAGATGTGTCACCTGATTTCAAACGGAGTGCAGAGTCTTTGCACACTGTTCTAATGGATAGATATAGAACAGCACAGTAAATGTCCGGAGGAGGACGGCTTGGGTGGAACTCGGCAGTCAACTGCTGCATGATATACGCTTTTGCACGACTGAGTTCATCCCATTCCAACTCCATAAACCGCACTTTAATACTTTTAGATGCATTCTCGATCTCTATCACAATACACCGCTCTCTGTCTATGGCTGCTTGTATACCAGCATGCAAATGTTCTGAACCACTAGCTGTTAAGTTATACACTGAAGAGAAGAGTAGTGGTGCACAGTGCTTATCTGCCCTTACGGTATTAGGGCATCCGAGGCCTAGGGAGTCTCTCATTTCCCTCTTTCTGCCTTTGATGGCCCTTGCCCTTGTGCTTCCGATAGCCCATTCTTCGACTGTCGGGGCTCTTTCTCTTGAAGTTAGTCAACAGCTTCAACGGCGGACGAGGTCTGAAGACCCAGCGGCGAAGAAGGTGAGAGAACCAACTTCAGCAGCGTCTGTACTCCACCTTAGGAGCGGGGCATCAGGCGTCTGTTCTCCATGTCAGGAGCGGCCTTTCCTCCTGCTGACAATAGCTCTAAAACGCTTGGTGACAGGCTATGTGACGAGCCGACCGTAAAAATAGTCATGTTTATGGAAATGTTGTCTTCTGGATCCGGTCTATACTACTTTCCGGTAGGCGCGTTCGCAAGGACCGGTCAGCGTGATAAATATCCAAGGGTTACCGTCGCACGGGCGGCCACGGCTAAGCAAGCTAGCCATCACATCCCATCTTGCAACACCCAACATCGACACCTTGACTGGACGCTACAACACACTATCTAACGCACTTGAAACCCGACGCATAGGCATCTGTGCAGTGCAAGAAACATGGTGGAGAGGAAGCAAATCACGCGACATTGGATTATCATCCAAGTTTGATGGCTGTTGTTGTCTTGGTCCTGAGACTGGTTTGATGCAGCTCTCCATGCTTCCCTATTCTGTGCAAGCTTCTTCATATCCAAGTACTTACTGCATCCTACATCCTTCTGAATCTGTTTAGTGTATTCATCTCTTGGTCTACCTCTACGATTTTTACCCTCCACGCTGCCCTCCAGTGTTAAATTTGTGATCCCTTGATGCCTCAGAACATGTCCTACCAACCGATCCCTTCTTCTGCTCAAGTTGTGCCACAAACTTCTCTTCTCCCCAATCCTATTCAATACTTCCTCATTAATTATGTGATCTACCCATCTAATCTTCAGCATTCTTCTGTAGCACCACATTTCGAAAGCTTCTATTCTCTTCTCGTCCAAACTAGTTATCGTCCATGTTTCACTTCCATACATGGCTACACTCCATACAAATACTTTCAGAAACGAGTTTCTGACACTTAAATCTATACTCGATGTTAACAAATTTCTCTTCTTCAGAAACGCTTTCCTTGCCATTGCCAGTCTACATTTTATATCTTCTCTACTTCGACCTTCATCAGTTATTATGCTCCCCAAATTGCAAAACACCTTTACTACTTTGTCTCATTTCCTAATCTAATTCCCTCAGCATCACCCGACTTAATTCGACTACATTCCATTATCCTCGTTTTGCTTTGGTTGATGTTCATCTTATTTCCTCCTTTAAAGTCACTGTCCATTCCGTTCAACTGCTCTTCCAAGTCCTTCGCTGTCTCTGACAGAATTACAATGTCATCGGCGAACCTCAAATTTTTATTTCTTCTCCATGGATTTTAGTACCTTCTCCGAATTTTTCTTTTGTTTCCTTTACTGCTTGCTCAATATACAGATTGAATAACATCGGGGAGAGGCTAAAACCCTGTCTTACTCCCTTCCCAACCACTGCTTCCCTTTCATGCCCCTCTGCCATCTGGTTTCTATACAAATTGTAAATAGCCTATCGCTCCCTGAATTTACCCCTGCCACCTTTAGAATTTGAAAGAGAGTATTCCAGTCAACATTGTCAAAAGCTTTCTCTAAGTCTACAAATGCTAGAAACGTAGGTTTGCCTTTCCTTATTCTTTCTTCTAAGATAAGTCGTAAGGTCAATATTGCCTCACGTGTTCCAAAATTTCTACGGAATCCAAACTAATCTTCCCCGAGGTCAGCTTCTGCCAGTTTTTCCGTTCATCTGTAAAGATTTCGTGTTAGTATTTTGCAGCTGTGACTTATTAAACTGATAGTTCGGTAATTTCCACATCTGTCAGCACTTCGGTCTTTCAGTGCTCCCTCAAACTCTTCACGCAGTATCATATCTCCCATATCATCTTCATTTCCATCCTCTTCCATTTCCATAATATTGTCCTCAAATACATCGCCCTTGTATAGACCCTCTATATACTCCTTCCACCTTTCTGCCTTCCCTTCTTTGCTTAGAACTGGATTTCCATCTGAGCTCTTGATATTCATACAAGGGGTTCTCTTTTTTCCAAAGGCCTCTTTAATTTTCCTGTAGGCAGTATCTATCTTACCTCTGATGAGATAAGCCTCTACAGCCTTACATTTGTCCTCTAGCCATCCCTGCTCAGCAATTTTGCAGTTCCTGTCGATCTGATTTTTGAGTGGTTGTATTCCTTATTGCCTGCTACATTTTCTGCATTTTTATATTTTCTCCTTTCATCAATTAAATTCAATATCTCTTCTGTTACCCAAGTATTTCTACTAGTCCTCGTCTTTTTACCTACTTGATCCTCTGCTGCCTTCACTACTTCATCCCTGAGAGATACCCATTCTTCTTCTACTGTATTTCTTTCCCCAATCCTGTCAATTTTTCCCTTATGCTCTCCCTGAAACCCTGTACAACCTCTGGTTTAGTCAGTTTATCCAGGTCCCATCTCCTTAAATTCCCACATTTTTGCAGTTTCTTCAGTTTTAATCTACAGTTCATAACTAATAGATTGTGGTCAGAGTCCACATCTGTCCCTGCAAATGTCTTACAATTTAAAAACCTGGTTTCTAAATCTCTGTCTGATACCTTCTAGTATCTCCAGGAGTCTTCCATGTATACAACCTTCTTTTATGGTTCTTGAACCAAGTGTTAGCTATGATTAAGTTATGCTCTCAGCAAAATTCTACCAGGTAGCTTTCTCTTTCATTTCTTACCTCCAATCCATATTCACCTACTATGTTTTCTTCTCTCCCTTTTCCTACTGTCAAATTCCAGTCACCCATGACTATTAAATTTTCGTCTCCCTTCACTAGCTGAATAATTTCTTTTATCTCATCATACATTTCATCAATTTCATCATCATCTGCAGAACTAGTTGGCATATAAACTTGTACTGATGTAGTAGGCGTGGGCATCCCGTGTATCTTGGCGACAATAATGCATTCACTATGCTGTTCGTAGTAGCTTAACCACACTCCTATTTTTTTATTCATTATTAAACCTAATCCTGCATTACCCCTATTTGATTTTGTATTTATAACCCTGTATTCAACTGACCAAAAGTCTTGTTCCTCCCGCCACCAAACTTCACTAATTCCCTTTATATCTAACTTTAACCTATCCATTTCCATTTTTAAATTTTGTAACCTACCTGCCCGATAAGGGATCTAATATTCCACGCTCCGATCCGTAGAACGCCAGATTTCTTTCTCCTGATAATGATGTTCTCCTGAGTAGTCCCCGCCCGGAGATCCGAATGGGGGACTATTTTACCTCGAAATATTTTACCCAAGAGGACACCATCATCATTTACCCACACAGTAAAGCTGCATGCCCTCGGGAAAAATTACAACTGTAGTTTCCCTTGCTTTCAGCCGATCACAGTACGAGCACAGCAAGGCCGTTTTGGTTAGTGTTACAAGGCCAGATTAGTCAGTCATCGAGAATGTTGCCCCTGCAACTACTGGAAAGGTTGCTGCCCCTCTTCAGGAACCACACGTTTGTCTGGTCTCTTAACAGATACCTCTCCATTGTGGTTGCACCTACGGTATGGCCATCTGTATCGCTGAGGCACGCAAGCCTCCCCAATAACGGCAAGGTCCATGGTTCATGGGGGGATGGTAATATCTCTGTAGTGCAAAGATATGATAATCGCCTGTTGAAGATTGTGTACATCACAGATGTCAGAAAAATCCACTTTTTTTAAGTTCCTACGCTCCACAAACTGGCCAAGCAACTTACATCAAGGACGCCTTTTGGAGGATACTTGATGCAGAAAGGAAGAAAATACTGCTCACGATCAGCATGGACTCTGAGAAAAGAATGACGATGGTCACCGTATCCTCAATTTCTCAGAAGCTCATAACGTGGCAATTGCGAAGACGTGTCACATCTAATCACGTATTACACCGGCACTAACGCCACGCAGATCGACTGCATCCTCGTGAGACATCATGACCTCAGAGATGTGCTTGATGCAAATTTCATCCTCTACGAAACAGTTGCAGCACAACACGTCCATTGATCTTTAAGCTACGAATCCAGTTGCCAACAAACAAGCACGTATATCGCACAGGACCTGGGATAATGAAATAGTGCAAATTCAAGGATAAGGAAGCCGGCATCATAGCCCGAATTACTTTGCCATCAACCACCACAATTGACGAAATCTGGGAGAAACTTAAAGAGTCTGGTCACGAAGCTGCACATCCAACTCTTGGGACAACAAAACCAGGGCGATGGAGGGTCGATAGAGATACGTGGCTTTGGAATGACACTTTCAAAGACGTGGTACACGCAAAGAAAAAAAATTATCATGAGTTTCTCACCGATAAAACACTGGAGCAATGGAAAGCATACAGAACAGCCTGAAGAGATGCAAAATAGGCTACAGCAGCAACCAAATCCTCATGTTATGCTGATCTATACACAAAACTTGACACATGAAGGGGAGCGGGACTTAAATCGACTCACTGAAGCAAGACATCACAATTCAGAACATGTTCATCGGTTCTACGGAGTCAAGGATGAGACTGGTAATCGGCTAGCTGACAGGAAGAAGGCCAGAGAACGATGGTGCAGCTACTTCAAGTAGGTCTCCATGGAAGAGTTCCCCCATCCACCAATACCCACTGGCCATGCTGTTGAAGGGCCTGTAAGAGAAATTGCAGTCAAAAAGGTCAAACTGCTTGGAGGAAAATGAAGCCTGGGAAAGCCACCGGTCCGCCGATGACCTTCCAGCAGAGTTAAGGTGTTCCCATCACTGGAAGGCAGCCGAATCGTTAACGGGACTCTTCAACAAGATCACTGATGAGGGACAAACTCCAACCAATTGGCAGCAGAGCATCAACGTGCCTATCTTTAAAAAGGAAGGGAAATCCCGCCGATTGCACATACTACGTCCAATTCGACTTCTCTGCCATGCCATGAAAATCTCTGAGCTTGTTCTAGACCAAAGGATCTATGAGATCACACAGATTTCCAGAAACCAAGCTGGATTTGTGAAGAACTATGGCACAACTGATATGATTCATGCTGCAAGAAACTTAGTCAAGAAACATCATGAGAAAGCCAAACTGCTGCATCTAGCATTCCTGGATCTCGAAAAGGCCTTTTATCGGGTGCCACACAGTCTCATCTGACTAGCACTTCGACAGCATGTTGTGCCAGAGCAGCTTATTAAATGGGCTTAGTTACTTTACGCACAGCCAAGAAGTTATGTCCATATAACCTCAGGACTACCCAAGGTCTTCCCCATAACAGTCGGGATCCATCAAGGTTCTGCATTATCACCGCTTTTGTTCATTCTCATAATGGACACGGTGACAGCTGATCTGCACCGGCCAATACCATGGACCCTACTTTATGCTGACGACACGATGCTGGCAGCAAGAAACAAGCTTGATCTGCTGAGCCTAACTCAAGAATGGAGTAACTGGTTGGTGCAACACGGTTTGCGCCTTAATTTGAAGAAAACCGAGTACATGACATCAGACAGGCATGAAATGGGAACTATCATGATTAATGGTAAAGATCTGACTAATGTGAGTAAGTTTAAGTACCTTGGTTCCACAGTCACCATTGATGGCAGACTCACCAAAGAGCTCAACACCAGAACTCACACAGCCTGAATGAATGGCGAACAACAACCAGAGTCACTTGCTACTACAGGATGAAAGATAATTTAAAATAAAAAATCAATCGCACTGTCATATGACCAGTGGCCTTGAGTGGTGGTGGGTGCTGGCCGACTACAGTTGAGACAGAATGCCGCCAAAGTGTAACGAATCCGAAGATGCTAAGGTGGACAGTAGGCCTCACGTTTATAATGATAGCATTAGGAAACAGTTTGGTGTTGCACCGATCCAAGACAAGATGCGTGAGAGTAGTATTCAATGGTTTGGGCAAGTTTTACTGATGACCATTGGCAAGGTGGTTTACACACTTGAAGTCACCGACTGTAGAACCACAGAACGACATGAGCAACGTTAGGCTGATAATATTCATAAAGACATTAAATGCGTGAACATCCACCCAGATGCAGTCCATGATAGAACAAAATGGAGACAATGGACCCATGTAGCGGACCCCGCAGACGCACAGGAGAAACGCTCAAGGAAAAGAAGAAGAAGAAGAAGAAGAAGAAGAAGAAGAAGAAGAAAATACTGACATCGCTATTAAACCACAGTGGGTCTTTCCCATCCGTTAAGACCTTGCTGGGAACATACTTGTCTAAGGCATATTGAATATGCTGTAAGTTCTGACCCTGGTGGTAGAGCGCTTCAGAGAAAAGCATCTCATTACCATTTTTGAGCGACCTTTGATGCTTAACGTCACTCAGATTACTCCACATTCAGAACCCGTGATAACCCCACTCGAAATTATCGAGTTCTTCAATGGATCGCCACCAGCTTCAACCAACATTTGTTCTTCAATGCCCAGTCTGGGTGTTATAGCCTTCAATAAGCAATACTAATTCTGGTAACTTTCCTCAGATGCTCTTGCAGTTTACTAATATGATATTAACCTTTTTGATATATGATCTGCGAGGACAAGTATTCTCTGAGAACACTGTGGCTGACGCAACGCCTATTTTTATAGGCAGTTCATCTCTGAGCTCATGGGGGAGTTACTCTAACCTAAAATTGTTCCAGAGCACACCGGTCAGTGTACATTGTTGTATATGGGACTCCACAGTAGAGGTCCTTATGTTTTCCCGAGATTACCAATGTGCTAAATGTGGTGTAGCCTACAGCCTTTGTCTTACAACGATAGTAATTGTAAGTACACTGAATGTCTTAATTGTATGTATAGTGTTTATTTAAATTTTGTAATTAATTGTTTAATATTGCAATAAATAAAAGAAAGTGAAAAATTATGGTATTAGTGTGAATGAAACTCAAGCCGATGATTGAAAATCAGTGCGCATGACCATTTGTCTCCAGCTCCAATATCTCAATTAACTCCTCAAAAATCTTTCATACTCTACACCTGCACAATACAGTACATACATTTTCAAAGAAAAATACTGATCTGGTGCTGTAAGCAACATTATACTCACAGCACTGGATGGGCTGACATCACATCAGAGCATGTGCAGTAGGAAACAGATAGCTGCATTCCCTCTCCGAGTTGATCATCGCATGGCTGTCCACCATTTCATCCCTCAACCCTGGTTTATAGCTATCATACAGAGTGTGCTCAAAAATATATTTCGTCCATTTTATTTACAAACCATCATGCATTCAAAGGCAAATGGTGTAATTTTAGTGTGAATTCCAGCTGGTATTCAAAGAGAAATGGCATAATTTTAGTGAAGACATTTGCCTTTAAATATGTCTGCTTGTGTCTGTGTATGTATGGATGGATGTGTGTGCGCGAGTATATACCTATCCTTTTTTCCCCCTAAGGTAAGTCTTTCCGCTCCCGGGATTGGAATGACTCCTTACCCTCTCCCTTAAAACCCACATCCTTTCATCTTTCCTTTTCCTTCCCTCTTTCCTGATGAAGCGGCCGCCGGTTGCGAGGGCTCGAAGTTCTGTGCATGTGTTTGTGTGTTTTGTTCATTGTGCCTGTCTACCGGCGCTTTCCCGCTTGGTAAGTCTTGGAATCCTTATATGTGGTAGCTTGTTAATTTCAGTCAAGTGTGTCAAATTTTCACCTTCATATCTCTCATCACTATGACTGTCTCCAAACATACATTTATCTTTGACAGTATGTTATCAACACTATTAGCGAAACCAATATGCTTATGTTATTAGATGTATCTCAAGTTATTGTGACACGTCAGTATATATGGGTTTCTTCTCTGAAACTTTCATTGACTGCACATGTTGTCTAAGTTCAAAATTAGAATCAAGAAAAGCTGTCGATACGAGTAACTTAGAAGTACATATCCTCAGAGTTGTCAAGCAAATTAAATCACACTATATACCAAATAGGTTGCTTTCAGAGTATGCTGATGTAAAATCTCCATACCTAACAATCATCTACAGTGTCATGCTAGATGAAAGACCCATACCTAAAGACTAAAAAAGCTGCACAGCCCACACCAATGTTCAAGAAAGGCAATATGAGTAATCCACTAAATTACAGGCCTGCTTAACATCGATATGCAGCAGGATTTTGGAACATATATTGTGTCTGAACATAATGAATTACATCAGAGAGAACAGTTCATTGCCACATAGTCAACACACACAATGTGTTGAGTGCTACCAACAAAGGATTTCAAACTGATTGTGTTTTTCTAGTTTTCCAGAAGGCTTTTGACACCATACCTCACAAGCGGCTTGTAATCAAATTGTGTGCTTATGGAATATCGTCTCAGTTATGCGACTAGATTTGTAATTTCCTATCAGAGAGGTAACAGTTCATAGTAACTGTTGGAAAGTCATAGATTAAAACAAAAGTGATTTCTGGTGTTCCCCGAGGTAGTGTTATGAGCCCTCTATTGTTCCTTAACCATACAAAAAATTTAGGAAACAATCTGAGCACCCAGCTTAGGTTGTTTGTAGATGATGCTGTTGTTCATCGTCTAGTAAGGACATCAGAAGATCAAAACCAATTACAAACTGGTTTATATAAGATATCTGCATGGTGCAAAAATTGGCAACTGATGCTAAATAGTAAAGAGTGTGAGATCATTCACATGAGTGCTGAAAGAAATCTGGTAAACTTTGGTTACATGATCAATAAATTAAAACGACATAAAGTTGATTAAACACTTAGGGATTACAGTCATGAACAACTTAAATTGGAAAGAAACCACAGAAAATGTTGTGGGGAAGGGGAACCAAAGTCTGTGTTTTATTCGGAAAATGCTTAGTAACTGTAGCATATCTACTAAAGAGGCTGCCTACATTATGCTTTTCCCTCCTGTTTTGGAGCACTGCTGTGTGATCTGGGATCCTTATCAGATAGCATTAATGGAGTACAGCAGCACGTTTTGTATGACCGCGAAATATGGGAGACTGTGTGTCACAGACATGATACAGGATTTGGGGTGGACATCATTAAACAACTGCCATGGGAGCTTCTCAGTAAATTTCAATCACCAATTTTCTCCTCTGAATGCGAAAATATTTTGTTGATACTGACCTACATCAGGAGAAACGATCATCACACGGAAAGATAAAGGTGTTTGTTTTTTCCATGCATTGTTTGAGAGTGGAATAAGAGAAAATTACTCTACAGAGCATGTCAAAATAATCACAAATACTTAACTTATTCAAACATCTCTGATGACGTTATTTATTAATTAAAATGTCAATCAAACAAGCATTCCAGTGCAATCTGTTTTCGTAGACTGCAGTAATAAGAGCTAATTTCAATTTAAATGAACTGTGACAAATATCAAGAGCTCTGCTCAATGCCAACTGTATGGTGAACAAATTGACTTCACTTTTCTCTAAATTCTTCACAGCTGGTAAAAATGTTGTTATGTCTATTACGAGGTTTCAGATATTTCAGATATTTCAGATGACATCGAACTTTTTTTCTTTAAAAGCCATACAAACTTTACACATTTCTTGATAATTTTATTTCACTCTTCTCATACAAAACAAACAATATAATGTAAGTTATGACTACTTGTAGCATACATTAAATTACGTAACAACTTCCCTGACTAACAGCATGAGGTTGACTGACTTTATATAATTCAAAATTACATGATATCCCTTTTTTAAAAAAGAAAAATATCATCAGAGTCAGGTGTCGGCATGTGAGGCACATTCATCCTACCTGCGGCCATCAACTGGATGGTGAAGTCAATGAGATACCCTTATGGCTGACTGGGTGAGTTAAGACTGCCAGTGTCTTTGATTGCTTTCTGTGTTGCTCAAGTAAAATAGGGGGAAAAGCATGATTTGTAGACAACAGATAAACAAACATCTTATAACGCACAAACAAGAAAGCATTTACCAGCTACACTTTCCTGTTACAGTCTGTCTATTCTTTGCACTGATCAAAAAGGGTGTTGAGGAACCTTCTTGCCCATTATACTGGTTCCTTGCAAGCACACAGATCCTGGATTTGTAGCTCTTAAAGATATTACTATAAACTTAAAAGATGCTATACTTCCTGTACTAGGATTTGCACATTTCTTCACTTTACCGAATATATTATCTAATCTATATAGACTACTACTTACTTAGAAATGCCCTTTTTTGACATTAGTTCATCTATGATGAAATGAATTATTCATTTTACGGTATTTGTTTTCACTAGTTAGGTGATATACGCTATATTGACAGCGTGATGTATCCTGTATTGACATTTGATAATATGTTCATTTACAACAGCAACGAAAATCCCTTCTTGTATGTAGTCTTTGACTTTGCGTTTCAGACCTAATTAATTATCTCACAGATAATGCCTGACACCACACATCTCGTTACATAGTGTGTCAGTTACGACAATGGACTTTTCTTACGTTATTATATCAGTTTATCCTTAAGTAAATAATGTTAGACATTATTCAGTCTCATGCAGACCATACTTGTGATGTCCAAAAAAGTATGCAGTTCCACCTTTCCTTAGTTTCTGTTTAAAGTTATGTCCTTTCATCATGATTTGATCAAAATTTACTCATGCATGTTCCTTTCAATATAGGTAACTATCTTCCTTTAACCATACTATATATCAGTTACTCATAAAAAAAAATTATTATTTCAGCCTCCATTACTGAGTAACTCCCTTGTAGTGGCTTCAAACAAAAGCACATTGCTTAAAACTTCCGTAAAAACAGTACTGTTTTCAGAAATAGTGGTGCTCTCTTATTAACAGTAAAAATTTTCCCAACACAGAACACATTTACCACATCAACAATCGAGCATTCGTAGCTTTTTTTGCACACTGATGACATTTTTAGCAGTTATTCTGATTCGGAGTTAGTTACACTCAGCCTTAGTGGCTATAATTTACCCTTTGGCTAATACAAACTGTGAATGGGTCCTCATTGTTCTGGCGTAGCTACAAGCACTTGAACTAAGATGAAGAACACAAGACCAGAGAAGGTGGTGAAACAACATCAGTCAATGGTGCGCGCTGATTTGGACTGCACCACAGCAGGAGCGACATTTGCAAAAAGTAGACATAATCACCCGTTCCTGCCAGCCTCAGTTGCTCAGATTCTCTCTCTCTCTCTCTCTCTCTCTCTCTCTCTCTCTCTCTCTCTCTCTCTCTTCCCCCCCCCCCCCCCCCCCTCTCTTTGTCATCAGTCTTCTAACTGGTTTGATGCGGCCTGCCACAAGTTCCTCTCCTGTGCTAACTACTTCATCTCAGGGTAGCACTTGCAACCTATGTCCTCAATTATTTGCTTGACGTAGCGCCACATCTCAAATGCTTCGATTCTCTTCTGTTCCGGTTTTCCCACAGTCCATGTTTCACTGCCATACAATTCTGTACTCCAGATGTACATTCATAGAAATTTCTTTCTCAAATTAAGGTCAGTATTTGATGTTTATTAGTAGACTCCTATTGGCCAGGAATGCCTTTTTTTTGCCATAGCTAATCTGTTTTGATGTCCTCTTTTCTCCGTCCATCATTGGTTATTTTACTGCCTAGGAGGCGGAATTCCTTAAGTTCAGCGACTTTATAACCATCAATCCTGATGCTAAGTTTCTCACTGTTCTCATTTCTACTACTTGTCACTACCTTTGTCTTTCTCAGATTTACTCTCAAACCATACTGTGTACTCATTAGACTGTTCATTCCGTTCAGCAGATCATTTAATTCTTCTTCACTTTCACTCAGGATAGCAATGTCATCAGCGAATCGTATCATTGATATCCTTTCACCTTGTATGTTAATTCCACTCCTGAACCTTTCTTTTATTTCCATCATTGCTTCCTCGATGTACAGATTGAAGAGTAGGGGCGAAAGGCTACAGCCTTGTCTTACTCCCTTCTTAATACGAGCACTTCATTCTTGATCGTCCACTCTTATTATTCCCTCTTGGTTGTTGTACATATTGTATATGACCCGTCTCTCCCTATAGCTTACCCCTACTTTTTTCAGAATCTTGAACAGCTTGCACCATTTTATACTGTCGAACGCTTTTTCCAGGTCGATAAATCCTATGAACATGTCTTGATTTTTCTTTAGCCTTGCTTCCATTATTAGCCGTAGCGTCAGAATTGCCTCTCTCGTGCCTTTACTTTTCCTAAAGCCAAACTGATTGTCACCTAGTGCATCCTCAATTTTGTTTTCCATTCTTCTGTATATTATTCTTGAAAGCAGCTTCGATGCGTGAGCTGTTAAGCTGATTGTGCGATAATTCTCGTACTTGTCAAGCTCTTGCCACCTTCGGAATTGTGTGGATGATGCTTTTCTGAATGTCAGATGGTATGGCGCCAGACTCATATATTCTACACACCAACGTGAATAGTCGTTTTGTTGCCACTTCCCCTAATGATTTTAGAAATTCTGATGGAATGTTATCTATCACTTCTGCGTTATTTGACGTTAAGTCCTCCAAAGCTCTTTTAAATTCTGATTCTAATACTGGATCCCCAATCTCTTCTAAATCGATTCCTGTTTCTTCTTCTATCACATCAGACAAATCTTCACCCTCATAGAGGCTTTCAATGTATTCGTTCCACCTATCCGTTCTCCCCTTCCTTTTGACAGTAGAATTCCCGTTTCACTCTTAATGTTACCACCGTTGCTTTTAATTGGCTCAGTATACGGATTAGTGGAAAGTATTCCCGTAGCATAGCAGAGAGTAGTACAAGCACAGTTGGTAGTGATCCACAAATTGTGTGTGTCAACTTGCAGGAGCATTGCATGTAGCCAAGGACTCTGAATTATATTGCATGGTTTATATTGTTTGAGGAGAATTAAATGAAAATTTCAAGACACGTGTAAAGTTTCTATGATTTGACTTGCTTCTAAAGGAAAAAAGTTTGATGTCGGCTGAAACATTCAAGTTGTTAAGGGGTAACAAGATTTTTTTTCCATTTGTGAAGAATATATAGACAAGTAAAGTCAATTTGTTTGCCATACACTTGGCAATAAGCAGAATCTTTGATATTTATCACCGTTCATTTAAAGTGAAATTAGCTATTGTTCCTGCTGTATGTCAAAGTAGGTTGTGCTCTAATATGAATATGATTGACATTTTGATTTGGAAGTGACACTGGAAGTGTATTTAGAGGGGTTAGTCATACGTGATAATTTTTTCATTTTCTGATAATGTAATCCACTGATTCACTGAGGAAGAGAGTATAGAGCGAAGTGAGCTCATGAAAATGTGTGTGCAAATGGGATATTATTTAACTCAGATAGACTTAGATGACATGTACAGTGCATGAAAATTAAGATGAAGCAACCCATATGTCCTAATAGGCCACAATAACTTGGGATGTCTAATAATGTATGCATATAGATTTCGCTAATAGTGTGTATAACTTGATGTCGAGATAAATATGGGTTTGGAGTTAGTCATAGCAATGACAGATACAAAGACAAAAATGCAACACACATGAATGAAATTAATAATTCTGTATTAAGCTGGCACATTCATCTTTATTTGCCCATGTTGAAACTGCGAAAACATGAAATCTGTATAATTATGTAATAATCACGTAGATCGTAGAAGAAGGTGTAATTAGATGAATGACGAACGCTAGTTTCACTTAACGAAAGTTTATTCAGCACTTGGACATACAACAGTGCGCAGTGAGCTTCCTCCGGCCAGAACAAAAAAAAAAATGGCTCTGAGCACTATGGGATTCTACATCTTAGGTCATCAGTCCCCTAGACTTAGAACTACTTAAACCTAAGGACATCACCCACATCCATGCCCGAGGCAGGATTCAAACCTGTGACCGTAGCAGCAGTGCGGTTCCGGCCAGAACACAACCAAACTGCCCTTGTCAAAGTACAACCTCACAACATCCCTACAACGACCCCATTAAATTTTATTTACATTCCCTCCACAAACATGCCTTCACCCTAGCCAGATTACACTCCCATATTTCATTTACTCAGGCTTGTCTGACATTTAGCATTACCCCCAAAGGCCGCACACTTAAAGTTCCCATCTCTGGCTGCAATCCTTCTTTCCATCAGTCCTTATAACCAGTTCCAAACTGCACAATCCATAGCCCTCACCCGCCTAATCCTTCACCTATACATCGACTCGGCCAATGAACACACCCGTCAACTCCTATCCCAAATCAAAGTCCTCAATCTTTCCTCTCCCACATCCACACCGGCTGTTCATAGCATCCTCCTACAGACCAACCGCAAATTAGAACAGCATGCCACCCTCCAACTCAAAAAACTATCCAATCTCCTGGTTTCCCACCTTCGGAAAGGTAACTCACTCACCCTCCACAACCTTTCCAACAAACCTCAACCTCCTCTCATTGCACACAGACCCAGTCTCTCCCATCTACTCAATCTCCCACTTCCAGCTCCACTCTCCCCAACACCTCAAAATTCTAGTCAACACAATCTGGAACCACAACACCCCAATTCAGTAGTTAACCTTTCCTCCAAACCTCTCTCCCAATCCGAAACCTCTGTCCTATCCAAAGGCCTCACCTTCAGCCCCACTCCCAGGTTCAACCAAACTGCCCTTGTCAAAGATTTAGTGTCCTACACTCGTAGTCTCTGCTGGAAATATCACTTTGCCACGAAGAAAAATAATCCTGATCCCACTCCTAATGATCCAACTCCCCAAGACACTATCCAAATTGAGCCCTGCCTGGAACAGTTCCGTCCTCCATCACAGTGGGACCCACCTCCTCTTCCTCAAAATCACCCTCTCCAAAGCTTCCAGGAATTTCTCACTTCCAGCCTTGCCTCTCAATCTTTCTTGAAAAACTTTAATCCTACTCCCAACATCACCACAGCTGAAGCCCAGGCTATCCGTGATCTGAAAGCTGACCGATCCATCATCATTCTTCCGGCTGACAAGGGTTCCACGACCGTGGTACTTGATCGTCGGGAGTATGTGGCTGAGGGACTCCGTCAGCTTTCAGACAACTCTACATACAAAGTTTGCCAAGGTAATCCCATTCCTGATGTCCAGGCAGAGCTTCAAGGAATCCTCAGAACCTTAGGCCCCCAACAAAACCTTTCACCTGACTCCATCAAACTCCTGACCCCACCGACACCTTGCACTCCTACCTTCTACCTACTTCCTAAAATTCACAAATCCAAACATCCCGGCCGCCCCATTGTAGCTGGTTACCAAGCCCTCACAGAACGTATCTCTGCCTATGTAGATCAACACCTTCAACCCATTACATGCAGTCTCCCATCCTTCATCAAAGACACCAACCACTTTCTTGAACACCTGGAATCCTTACCCAGTCTGTTACCCCCCCAGAAACCATCCTTGTAACCATTGATGCCACTTCCCTATACACAAATATCCCGCACGCCCAGGCCTCGCTGCAATGGAGCACTTCCTTTCAAGCCGATCACCTGCCACCCTACCTAAAACCTCTTTCCTCGTCACCTTAGCCAGCTTCATCCTGACCCACAACTTCTTCACTTTTGAAGGACAGACATACCAACAATTAAAGGGAACAGCCATGGGTACCAGGATGGCCCCCTCGTATGCCAACCTATTTATGGGTCGCTTAGAGGAAGCCTTCTTGGTTAGCCAAGCCTGCCAACCCAAAGTTTGGTACAGATTTATTGACGACATCTTCACGATCTGGACTCACAGTGAAGAACAACTCCTGAATTTCCTCTCCAACCTCAACTCCTTTGGTTCCATCAGATTCACCTGGTCCTACTCCAAATCCCATGCCACTTTCCTTGACGTTGACCTCCATCTGTCCAATGGCCAGCTTCACACATCCGTCCACATCAAACCCACCAACAAGCAACAGTACCTCCATTATGACAGCTGCCACCCATTCCATATCAAACGGTCCCTTCCCTACAGCCCAAGCTTTCGTGGCAAACGAATCTGCTCCAGTCCTGAATCCCTAAACCGTTACACCAACAACCTGAAAACAGCTTTCACATCCCGCAACTACCCTCCCGACCTGGTACAGAAGCAAATAACCAGAGCCACTTCCTCATCCCCTCAAACCCAGAACCTCTCACAGAAGAACCCTAAAAGTGCCCCACTTGTGACAGGATACTTCCTGGGACTGGATGAGACTCTGAATGTGGCTCTCAAGCAGGGATACGACTTCCTAAAATCCTGCCCCGAAATATACATATATGTGCGGAATTCTCAATACATTCAATGAGACTTACTACATGACATTCCGGATCCTCTTTCCCACCAACATATTCATACACTGTGCGAGAGTTTGGTCGATATACGTGTTGTCATTAAACTGAACATCTGGCTTGTTAGGCTTGACATGTCGTTCAGGTTATAATTTCTATCAATTAAATAAAACGCTATTACAAAAAGGTTTTTTATATTGACATTATTGCTATATATTACATTAGAGTTATTAATACCGTCGCAGAAGAAGCTGAGTAGCACAATCACTGTGGTGTTGTGGTTATGATACTAGACTGCATGGAGGGCCGTGAGTTCAAAACTCACTTGAAATGTATAACTTTAATTTATATTCAGTTCGAGCACATTCTAGAAGTATCCACAAATATCAACAATCGTTGTACTAGAATGTTCTGTAACTGTATATACACCGTATGTGTACTGGCCGGAACCGCGCTGCTGCTATGGTCACAGGTTCGAATCCTGCCTCGGGCATGGATGTGGGTGATTTCCTTAGGTTAAAGTAGTTCTAAGTCTAGGGGACTGATGACCTAAGATGTAGAGTCCCATAGTGCTCAGAGCCATTTTTTTTTGTTCTGGCCGGAGGAAGCTCACTGCGCACTCTTGTATGTCCAAGTGCTGAATAAACTTTCGTTAAGTGAAACTAGCGTTCGTCATTCATCTAATTACACCTCCTTCTACGATCTACGTGATTATTACATAATTATACAGATTTCGTGTTTTCTCAGTTTCTACATGGACAAATAAAGATGAATGTGCCAGCTTAATACAGAATTATTAATTTCATTCATGTGTGTTGCATTTTTGTCTTTGTATCTGTCATTGCTATGACTACCTCCAAACCCATATTTATCTCGACATCAAGTTATACACACTATTAGTGAAATCCATATGCATACATTATTAGGCATCCCAAATTATTGTTGCCTATTAGTACATATGGGTTGCTTCTACTTAATTTTCATGCACTGTACATGTTATCTAAGTCTATCTGAGTTAATTAATATCCCATTTGCACACACATTTTCATGAGCTCACTTCGCTCTATACTCTCTTCCTCAGTGAATCAGTGGATTACATTATCAGAAAATGAAAAAAATATCACTTATGACTAACCCTCTAAATACACTTCCAGTGTCACTTCCAAATCAAAATGTCAATCATATTCATATTACAGCACAACCTACTTTGACATACAGCAGCAACAATAGCTAATTTCACTTTAAATGAACGGTGATAAATATCAAAGATTCTGCTTATTGCCAAGTGTATGGCAAACAAATTGACTTTACTTGTCTATATATTCTTCACAAATGGAAAAAAATCTTGTTACCCCTTAACAACTTGAATGTTTCAGCCGACATCAAACTTTTTTCCTTTAGAAGCAAGTCAAATCATAGAAACTTTACACGTGTCTTGAAATTTTCATTTAATTCTCCTCAAACAATATAAACCACATCATGTAAGTAATGACTACTCATGCCATTTATTACACTATATTACAACTGCCTTGACTGACAGTTTTTTTTTTTTTTTTTTTTTTTTTTTTTTTTAATTCATAACAGTTGGGAGTGGACACATGGGCACATGAGGTATCTTCTCGTTCCTCATGTCATCGACTGGATGGTGAAGTCTTATCACTGACTGGGTGAATGAAGATTGCTATCGTCGTAGATTTCTTCCTGTGTCACTCATGCAACACAGGAAAAAAACATCGTTTATAGATATGAGATAAAGAAATATCATACTTGGCACAAACATGAAAATATTTAACTGTTATACTTATTTGTTAAAGTCCTCACATCCTCTGTGCTGTCCAGAGAAAGTTATTGAAGAACCTTGTTGTCCCATTACACATTACTGACACTGACCCAACAACATCATCAATTAGGATTGCAATGGGCTTGGGACAGCCCAGACTGGACATGGGTCAATGGAAATGAATTGGCAGTTAGATTTGGATGAATCATGTTTCTTTCCATACCTGGCTGATGGCCATGTCCTAATATGCCCATTCAGGTGAATGGCTGCTGGTAGTAATTGAAAGCACCACAATTGCTGTGGATTACATGAACATTATTGTGGACCACCTGTCTCCCTTCATGCTAAATATCTTCCCCAATGGCAGTGTCGTCTTTCAGTAGGATAATTGTCTTGGTCACAAGTCCAGAATCGTGCTACAGTAGTCTGAGGAGCATGATAGTGTACAAATGATGTTGTTGTCTTCACCATCAAATTCACCTGACCAGACACTGGTGGAACACATGTGGGACGGTGCCAGGAGTCAGCTCCTCTCCAAGCCACATACCTCCATAAAACTACCAAGGACAAAGAAAGCAGCAGACATTGATTTACAAGAATTCTGAATGTATACAAGAAATGACAGCATGAGTGGTAAAATGGATTTTTTTTAGTACATAGTAGAGCGTCACCGAAATGGAGAAAAAACTGAACTACCAGATGCTTTAAGGCAGACCCAACTACATCACAAAAGCCTACTTACAAAATTTCAAGTAACATTATTAAGTAAGGAATCTAGCAACGTACTGCAGCCCCATTTTCCTACTAAACAGGCTAAAGATTACAGAATGCTTCCTAATTGAACAAAAAGAGGTTGATGCAGTAGGCAGGCACAGATAAAAGGTTGGTTTCTGGAACAAGCATGTGAGGAGGAGTCAGTTTCTTACTTTCTCTTGCCCTGATCGGCCAACTCCAAATACAATTTGCTGTCATTCTTATTTTTAATACACTGCAGTTGCCTGGGATTTAAACAAGAACTTGTTTACACTAATGCTTAGTACATTGCTTTAGCATAATATACACAAATAATAATATACAGGACATAAAATCAAAGTGTGCACTCAAAATTATCAGTATTTTCACTCAATACTACATCTGTAAACATATGTCAGCAGACTGAAGCTACATGAGCATTAAATAAGAGGAATGCTGCTCCTACAGCCATTTCTGACTACAGTCAAGAAAGTCAGAGAGAGAGAGAGAGAGAGAGAGAGAGAGAGAGAGAGAGAGAGTGTTTAGTGGGGTCTGTCCTTTTTTTCTTGTCTTACTCAACTTCCTGCAGTTACCAGTTTTAACTGTGGACTCAAGAACCATGTTGGATTTGTTGTTGGCAGCTTGCATGGCAAGACAAGGAATGTTCTCTACAGCCAGTTAGGCTGAGTGCGTTCATGTGAGCTGACCCACAAATGAGCAACTGGAAAGTGTCCTACCTTAAATGTAGTCCTTAATTTTCTAGAATGCCTTGTCATTTATTTATTAAAATTGTGTAAGAAACTTTGGAATTTAGATACACAAAAATTTAAACAGTTTTAGTACAATACTTTTGGGGAGTGGTGGGCAGGGAAGGTGGGGGGGGGGGGGGGGGGGGTCATGGTACCAATGATGCCCCTCTCCAACCTGCCTTGGTTCTGTACCCAGTGATGAGTGGGTCATTTGTGAAACAATGTGAGGAGAAAAGGAAGTGATTACTTAGCATCTCCAACCAAGAGCAAGAAAAGAAGAAAGAAATTAATGTACCTGCTGGTAAGTGTTTCTGTAAAAGATCTTTAATATTTTGCACCTGATGAGTAACCTCTTCTCCAATGCCCATGGAAAAAACTTAGATGCACAAGTTCCAAGCTGTAGGAGGCCAAGGCTTCACTTAAGTGAGCAGGTTTGAGTGGATGTAGGTTGCAGCAGTTACACAGAGATGAACAGGGTTTCACGGAATGGACTACAGTGGAGAGTTCTTTTGCATAACAAAACAGTCTCAAATACACCTTTATGCAGCTGGGACTGTTTCACTATATGTATAAAAAAATTTAATAGAACTGCTAACTTCCAATAGAAACAACATAAAATGTTCCAAAAAAATTTAAAAATGTTGTGATGAACTCCATCAAACCAATCTTAGAACTGTAGACCACAACAACAGCACGTATGATCAAATGTTATGATATGATGTAGAACACACATGAAGTAAGGAGCATTGAAAAGTCAAATGTACACAAAAGTATTTTGAAAAACAGGTTGGCTCATTGCTGAGAGGAACAGAATAAGAAGTCACTCTGAGAAACATAACAAATTCTTCTTCTATCTAATTAGAGTCTATATAATGTAAAAAAAACTTCAAAGTTTTTACACATTCAATTCATTATTTTCTAAACTCGACAGTATGTCACCAGACAAGGTAATTTTTGTCTGTTTTCCTGAATACAAATCGCAGTCAGCCAAGGTATGATACACTGTAACTAGCGTGTCGCAAACATTGCAAATTGGAGCACCCTATCTCTGTAGGCAATGGCCTTATATCACTTGGCAATGTTGTTAGTCTTAGTATTGTCATTCCTAATTCTTTTCATCCTTGTGGCTGAAATGATGATTGCTAGGGCCGTATACTGGGTTAATCTGGTGTAGCTTACTGGTTGTTTTGCACTGCCTCGAGGCAAGCTGTGTAAATAGCATTAAAAATACAGTTATCATTCAAAAGTTCATAAAATTCTTGTCTAAAAACAATCATGAGTATCAGATTTCCAGCACTCTGTTAGATTAAAATACAGCCTAAGACTTTGCAATAGCCATGGGGATTAACTACGTCAGTCCAATGTCTGCAAGGTGCTCCTTTGCTCAGATCTATAACAGTCTTAACTGATGGCATATAGTTTAAGAAAATGCATACAGATAATACTCACACAATTGAATTAAATAATGTTGACTAAGGAGCTGACTTGAATCAATAAGCAGGTTGTACCATAAGTAGCTTTGGAGAGTGATGGCTCCACCACATTGCCATCTATGCTATGTGTGGGATTTGTTCAAAAGGCATCTGTAGCTAGCCAAGATAATACTCACACAATTGAATTAAATAATGTTGACTAAGGAGCTGACTTGAATCAATAAGCAGGTTGTACCATAAGTAGCTTTGGAGAGTGATGGCTCCACCACATTGCCATCTATGCTATGTGTGGGATTTGTTCAAAAGGCATCTGTAGCTAGCCAGTAGCCCTCTCTAACATTCATACATAAGATCTTCCTCATTATCGTCCATACACAGCCACAGTCCAGCCGCACATGTACAAACACTTTAGGGAAAAGTGCTGGGGATGAGCTTCCTGTACCTCGAGCCCTATGAGGCAATTCAAAAGCCTTTAAAGTTCTTGGTTTAAGAACTTTTACGTGAGGCAAAGAGCCTCTCATCAAATATGAGGCCAAGTGTCATATAATGACGACTTAATGACTTTAATGTTGTTATGCTTAAGGCTGTTGGGAGACATCAAGAGCACTCAAAGACAGGAAATCACAGACACAATGCAGAGGGTAAGCAAAAGTGGCAGTGTTTAGATTACCAGAGCTGAATCTTAACACTAGACTACTGCAAAATGCAGATGCCCTGAGCAGCTGTCCCAAAGGGCGAAGTTTCACTTCAGAGAATTAACTGGTAATTCCATGCACCGCCTAGACACTGTTGTAAGGCATCACTGTAAAAGATGGCCATGAAAAGGCATGTCTTAGCAGAGGCAGCAAGCTTGATACTTGATCCTGAGAACTGCAATATCAGTGAGTTTACACGGGTTAGAGTGCTTCTACAACAGTCCCCACCCACAGGAGGACGGAGAGCAGGGCCAAGTTACTTTAAAAACTGTTGTTGCTGGCCATAGCACAAGTGGCAGTGATGTTTAGCTTTCAGTTGAGTGCTGCTGATACCAAACTTGGAGTCTGTTAATATAAAATCCAGAAGTTCCCTATCTACTGCATAGTAGTAGAGCAATAATCTAAATTTGGTTGGCCAGAGGCATCCTGGAAGAGTAGAGTGACTCACCAGATTGGCTGAAGCTTGTTATGTGCTGGTGGATTGACTATTGGAAGGGAGGAATGGTACATCACCATGATCCTTTAAAACCAATTCCCTATTCAGGGGGAGTTCTCGGTCAGATCGATGGGGTGCCAACACCGTGTCACATGTGGTCAGCCTCATTAAGCACTGACAAATCTGTTTTTCTCACTTGGAGTGCTGCTCTCAGGTTTGAACTAAACATGCTACTAGTGTTCGCTATTTCTGCTAGGACCCATCCCCATGGCTTCAGACACTGCCTTCTGTTGTGCAACCAATTGTCTCAATTGCTTTTTCCGATGTTTAGAATTAACCTTCAGTTTATTAGTAAGTCTGATCGCAAATAAATAGTGTTAATCAGACCTATGAATTCAATGAGCCCCTGCAGCAAGCATACTGTTGAGTCAAAGAATCTGCATCTCTCATAGGTGCTTTGTGACAGTGTTTTACACTGATCCAAGTCATCAACCTGCCTTCAATGGGAATTTGTCTTTCTCCATTTGCTCCTCACCCACTCAGAAAATGTAAACTGACCTCAAATGCCCTGAAAAATTCTCAGTGAAGCCAGGCTGATGACTTCGATCAGCTCCAAATACTGTCACAGGGCACCTACAAGAGATGCGGATTATGGGACACAACAGAAAGCATGCTGCGGGAGACTCGTGGAATTTGTGGATCAGACTAGCTAATACACCGAAGGCTAATTCTTAACATCAGAAAAATTAATGGAGGCAACTGGTTGCTCAACAGAACAACAGAAGTCAGTGTTTGAAGCCATGTGGGCAGGTGCTAACAGAAGTAGCAAACTCTAGCATCACATTAAGTAAGGTCTCCTATTTTTTTTTTATAAGTACATATACCTGTTTATTTCTACAATGGTTTACGTCAGTTTACAGCGTGAACATTTAGCTATTTTTCAACATAATCACAGTTTCTGTCAATGCATTTCTGTAGATGCTGTGGCAGTTTTTGTATGCCCATGCCATACCAGCTTATCGCCACACTGTTCAGAAAGTTATGAACCTCTTCTTTCATCTTGTCATCAGCTTTCCGGCCAAATGTTCTTTTAACTTAGGGAACAGATGATAGTCACTGAGTGCCAAGTCAGGACTATAGGGTGGGTGGGTGATTATGTTCCACTGAAACTGTTGCAGGAGAGGAATGGTTTGCCGAGCTATGTGTGGGCGAGCGTTGTCACGGAGAATGTGTAGGTCCTTGCTCAACATTTCTCTTCTACAGTTCTGAATTGCCTGTTTGAGTTTTTTCAGAGTCTCACAGTACCTGTCAGCATTAATTGTGATCCAGTGGGCATAAAGCAGACCAACAATACACCTTTCTGATCCCAAAAAACGGTTGTCACGACTTTACCGGCAGTCTGTGTTTGTTTGAACTTCCGCGGCTTTGGCAAATAAGGATGCCGTCACTGGCGTGATTGTTGCTTGGTCTCAGGTGTAAAGTGGTATGCCCAGGTTTCGTCACCCATGACCATTGAGTCTAGAAAGTTGTCCTGTTCGGCTGCAAGGTGGTGAATATATGCGCGGGAAGCATCAACTCGTTGCTGCATGTGGTCCTCAGTCACTGTCTCCTTAGAAACTGACGGTCTCCCACTCCTTTGTTCATCGTGAATTTTGACCCGACCAGCTGCAAACTCTCTACACCACTTACGAACACTTTCGACATCCACGCATGACTCACCATACACTTCTGTCAATTGGCGTGGATTTCAATCGGTGCAGTGCCCTTTGTGTTCTAAAGATGAATAACTGTGGGCAATTCGCACTTGGCGATAAAATCTAACGGAAGCTCCATTCTCAATGGCTGCCAAGCCCAGACTGAGTGCCTCAGTGCAGCATACACATGTTTACACACAACGCGTGAAGCGCTATGCATAACAGGGTGACCAACTGCGACACAAATAGAGTTCTGTACTTATAAAACAACAGGAGACCTTACTTTTGGGATGATCTTCATGCAAACTTGAGAGCAGCACTCCAAGTGATGTAAACAGGCATGTCAGAGCTTACTGAGGCTGGCCACAAGCAACACAGAGTCAGTGCCCCAGTGGTCTGACTGAGAACTCCCCCAAATACAAAAGCATGGGTTTTTCATGGATCATGGTGATGCACCATTTCTCCCTTCCTATTGTCGACCCACCGATCCACCAGCACTTAACATGCTTTGGCCAATCTGTTAAGTTGCTCTGCACCTCCAGCACGCCCCTAGCCAACCACATTCAGATTCCTGCCCTACTCCTACTCGATAGGTAGGGATACTTTTGGATTTTATATAAACAAACTCCAAGTTTGGTATCACCAACATTCAACTGAAAGCTAAATGTCACTGCCACTTCTATTACGTCCAGCAAGAACAGTTTTTAATGTCACTTGGCCCCGTCCTCCATCCTTCTGTGGGTGGACACTGCTGTACTGGCGCTCTAACCTGTGTAAACTGACCGATGTTGCAGCTCTCAGGAGCAAGTATCACTTGCTGCCACCGCTAAGATTCACCTTTGCATGGCCATCTTTTACAGTGATGACTTACAACAGTGTCTAGGTGGTGGATGGAGTTACCAGTTAATTCTATAAGCAGAACTTCTCCCCTGGGGCAGCTGCCCAGATTATCTGCAATTTGCAGGGCTCTAGTGTTACTATTTAACTCCAGTAACCTAAAAACAACAACTTTTGCGTACTCTCTGCACTGTGTCTCTGATTTCCTACCTTGGAGTGCCCTTGATGGCTCCCAACTTAAGTGTAACAACATACAAGTCATTAAGTCATCAATGCATGACAAAATGTAAAATGGAAGTAGCTGTGAATAATGTAGAAACCATTTTTTAAAGAACTGAAAATTA
Organism: Schistocerca gregaria; assembly: GCF_023897955.1. Lineage (NCBI taxonomy): Eukaryota > Metazoa > Arthropoda > Insecta > Orthoptera > Acrididae > Schistocerca > Schistocerca gregaria. The sequence continues at coordinate 454,084,957 of NC_064926.1, read as the reverse complement.
TGAATTTTTCTTTGGTTTTACATACTTGATAAGATAAGATAACATTTTTATACAAATGATGATCTGTATAAGGTCTGTTGAAAAAATTGCAGGACATTCACACTTTCACACCAATGGTGTGTTGGAGAAAAACGCAGTTGACATTCCCACACATGCCTGTGTCTAATGTGCAACTTCCCGATGTTTCATAGTTGTATGTATGTTAGTTATTTCCAGTGCTGTATTCAGTAGAACGCTGTGTTCCACAGTTTCCAAATTTCGAGATGGCACAGTTTGAAGAGCAACACCTCTGAATTAAATTTTGCGTGAAACTCAAGAAAACCATTGAAAGGATAAAGATTAGAAAGGATAGACAAGATAAAAGAAAATTCGCAGACTGTGTGTTGTAAGATCCAGCTACAGGCATACCAAGACAGCTTCCAGAAGTGGAAAGGGGGGGACGGACAGACAGTGTTTCAATTGTGGAGAACAGTATTTTGATGGAGATCCTGCACAATAAGTAAAAGAAAAGCATAGAAAAAATGTGCGGACAAAGTTCCAGAATTTTTTGAACAGCCTTTGTATTATCATGGCATATTGTTCAGCAGTGACCCATATGCTGGCCACTGCCATACCACATTGTACGTTTCATACAGGAACAAATCTATATAAAATAAGTTATTTACATATACTGAAACTTCTTCTAAAATACATCTTTTTAAAAAGTCTGTGATATCTGACTTCCTGAAAACTGCTTCTATTAAATATCACAGTACACTATTTGTGTATATCTATAAATAATATGTATTTGCACAGTTGATGTTATCTATCCATTATAACAAAACACTGACTCCAAAATGAGGTTTTCACTCTACGGCAGAGTGTGCGCTGATGTGAAACTTCCTGGAAGATTAAAACTGTGTGCCAGACCAAGATAAGAACTCAGGATCTTTGCCTTTCGTAGGCAAGTGCTCTACCTCTTGGCTGTGAAAGGCAAAGGTCCCGAGTTCGAGTCTCGGTGTGGCACACAGTTTTAATTTGCCAGGAAGTTTCAAAACACTGAGTGATACACTGTGCAAGCTGTTCAGTCAACATGAAGATAAAGATGAATGTGAGGTCCAGCATCTTTGATACAACATATGCACTAATATTTAGATGGATAACTGAGTGCAAACAGAACTTCAAACAGTGGTCACCTTCATAGCAACAGTTTTTTCTGACCTCAAATCTCATCGCTCTGTTGGGGGCTGTACCAACAAACATAGCAGAAATATTAACTGAACACAAAGTACAAGATTGCAGTGGAGTGAGCTCACCATACACACATATATACGAAATTTCCTTTAGTATATCACGGCCAACCCAAGGAAAATCTTGGGGAAAAAAATCATATAAAACCAAGATAAAAATAATAAATATATTATTTACATCACTCTGATGAAGAATATTACAAAAAGAGGGCTCTTCATACAATAATAGCATAATAAAAGATTTCCACTTTTTGCTTAGCTGCGAAGTATAAAGTTATTACACACAGGTTACAGTTCTTTCTCTTGTTAAATAAATATAACAAAAAACAGTGTTAAACAAAATATGCAGCAAGTTGTGCCATTTTGTCTCTCGGGGCTCGTGGTCGGCCCCGACTTTTTCCTTTACCCCCTCTTCCCCGAGGAGCCCGACTGCCAGCAGGCCTAGAAACAGCACGGTGCTTTTCCACAAGTGCTGTGAAATGTGTTGAGCAGAAAACGCAACCTGTCATTTCCGTTGCCTCACCTGGAAGCCGTGTCTTCTCCTACAACAAAGGCAGATAACTGTATCATTTGCTGCACAGCTGTAAAGAAGTTACATATGTGGTACAAAATAAGTTCCACACAACAAATTTTCTTTATGAATCATCAATGATAACCTTTACATACTTCATCTTTTCTTCTCTACATTTTGTAAATGAAATAATCACAAAAACTGACTCGTCTAGGAAATGCAAACAGCATATAATATTGACTTATGTACATAACAAAAAAAAATAATGAAATAGTAGCTATATAATGAAATAGTAATTATATAATTAAATAGTAATTATATAATGAAAGAGTAATTGTATACTGGCAAAATAAAAACGAATGCACCATTAATTAAAGCATGCAACATTCCACAATAGAAAATGTCTCAAAAGGCCCATAACAAATGCTTCATGCACAAACAGTATTAGCTCAAAAAAATTAATGGTTACTACACTACCAAGGAACAAAACAATGAAGCCATGACTTACCTTTATTCATTAAATTAACATATTGGTGCAAACGTACCCTTAATAAATTAAACTGTGGTGCTGAGAACCACAGGGGCCTAAAGTATACTACTGTCAATCTTGAGACTGCATCATGTATGCATGCTCCTGACATCTGCTGATCTAATGGTGAGCCAAGTTTATCTGTGCTGTAGTCTCACATGATACATATGAACATCACAAAAAAACTGTCTCACCAATTTCACTGATATTTACTTCTGTATGGGTCTGGCAATGGTGTGCTTTAGGTGATTATGGTTCCCAGTGCCTCAGTTGTTCCTCCTTCTCTAATGCTCTAGCTGGCATCAACATGAAGTTCCGGAGAGTTGTTGTTCTCTAATGCTTTAGCTCGCATCAAGATAAGATTTCAGACCGTTAAATGCAACAACACTATATTACAAATGTCGCTGGCAACATAACTTTTAACCAGCAAGTCCTACACATCCTGCCTTACATCTATCAACTATTGATCATGTACTACATTTCTCATAATTTTTTTATTGGAAACAGGCAACAATTTCATCTCTACAATAATGTATAGTGTAGGTTAACCTACCGGTTTGTACTCAACACTTATCAGCTGTGCTCCACACTCACATACTGCATCCTCAACTAATACTTTATGTGCATCCTCAAATAAATGTATGATGACATCACATCTGTAATGAATAAACATCATTATTAGTTTACCTATAATGTTAGAAAAGGAGTGTTTACTATTGACAACTTTACATTACTACTCACTTGTTGCAACCAAGTTTCCATTTTGGTCCAGATGATGGATCTAATACTAAAATACCTCCCTCACATTCAACACAACTTGACATGCCAGTACTATTTAGACTGTGAGGGCAAGTTGGGTGTGTACAAGCATTACAACCACTTCCTTTCTTCATTTGTCTATAACATACAGAAATTTTCATAAAATTTTTATGATTGGTGTTTCTGAATTTTAATATTTTCTTGGAAAGTTTCACTACAGCAAGTCAAAAACTTTGCATTTAGTAATGTAAGCCAAGAGGTTACAGAAAAAGTGGATTCAGGGCAAGAGAGAGGAATGTGTGAGTGGGGAGGGGGGAATGACACAGAAGCATCAAGGAAAAATAAAATAACAAATCAACGGAAGATAAAGCCAACTATTATCTGAAATCATTTTGTTGTTCTCATTCATGTCTTTCTGTAGCACACAACTTCCCTGTACAAAGTGTTTAACATAAGAAGCGTGTTTAGTTACAAATATTCATATTTTTAACTTTGCAATAGGTCTTATAAATGATAAGAACTAAAGAAAATTCAACAAAATGTATAATATGCTCAGTTAGAGACAAACTGAGAAAGGGAGCTGCCTTGACCAGTATAACAAACAATACGTTGGACCTAGCGTCTGATCGACCTACTGCTACATTCTAACTTTCCCCAACCTAACATTCTTTCCTCCCTGAGGAAGAAATAGTTGAAAGCTAGGACAGCATTTTCTACTTTTATATTTGTCTGACAGCAGTATTTACAATTCTGTCCTCTGAAGATAAGAACCAGATTTTTTCTTTTTTCCCCTGTTTGCAAGTATTTGCAACACACAAACACAACATGACCTATGGCACTCCAGGTTACTCATGTTCTTACTAACAGCCTCCTCCAACCTCAGACGAGGAAAGTATTTTTATGAGATGCAGTTCCAATCTCTCAAAGTTTGTTGCCGAGATGTGTTATGAATCTGTTATAAAACTGTTTCAGTAAGAAGATGCTTGGCTTGTCAAACAAGAAGTAAAAAATACTGTACACCCACTCTATGAAGACTCTTAGCGAAATGGTTTATGGTAGTAGCTGAATTTAAAGAAGCTGATACAGTTTGTATTGACTGATTTCTTTTCATTACCAGCTGTGACAAGCAGACAACTGACAACACTGGCCTAGTTCATATGTGTGTATGAAATCATAAGAGGTGTTCACGAGTTAATTATCACTGTCAAGTTATGAGTAATTGAATTTGAAATCTACTTATTCATAGGCATATTATGCAGACTGAACACAGTACCATCTGCTGACATGTTAGCAACTGGTAATTGGTCAAATGATTCCTGTTAATTCAGGTACTTCCATCTGCCACCATACAGAAAGACTCCACAAAGTGAGTGTACAAGGTGTGTTCAAAAAGTAAGATGACTTTATTTTTTTATGTAAAATTATTTATTTATTCATCAATATTCATGTTGTCTCATTCAAAGTAATCCCCTCAGATACAATACATTTGTGCCAACGCTTTTTCCAACCTTCAAAGCACTTCTTACAAGCATTTTGTGGTACAACCTTCAGTACTTCCAACGATGCAGTTTTTATTTCTTCAATCATTCAAAATCTTCATTCTTTCATAGGTCTCTTCAGTTTTTGGAACAAGAAAAAATTGCAGGGGGCCAAATTCGGTAAATATGATGGCTGAGGCATGACTGTCATGTTGTTTTTGCCCAAAAAATCTCTCATATACAATGATGAATGAGCAAGTGCATTGTCATGATGCAAAAGCCATGAATTGTTTTTCCACAATTCCGGACTTTTTTTTGCATATTGCTTCTGGCAAACAGTGCATAATGTCAAGGTAATACTCCTTATTGACTGTACGACATTGAGGCAAAAGTACATGATGCACTATGCCACGGTTATTGAAGATAGTGAGCAAAACTTGGACATTTGATTGAAGTTGGCATGCGTTTTTTGGTCTTGGTTCTCTGGGAAGCATCCAAAATGTCATAACCGTAAACCCATGTTTCATCACAACTTATGACCCTTTTGTGCAAATCAGGATCATCACTGACATCATTCAAGAACTCCTGAGTGATGCTCATGTGCCAGTTCTTATCAAAATTGAGAAGTTTTGGAACAAACTTCGCGGACACACACCTCATGCCCAAAACGACTGGAAAAATTGAATGACATGAGCCGACCGATACGCCAACATCCTCAGCAACTTCTCTTATGGTAATCTGATGGTTTTTCAAAACAATTTTCTTCACAGCTTTGATGTTATCATGTGTTGTTGATGTGCTGGGGTGTCCAGAGAGGGGTTCGTCATTGGCATCTTCCCGGCCATCTGAGCTTGTACAATTGTAAACATTTTTTTTTAAATTTAGAGCAGACTCACCGTACACCACTGTCAACATTTCAAGTGTTTTAGAGCACTTGATTCCATTTTTCACACAAAATTTGATGCAAATTCTTTGCTCCATTTTTTTGTGATAATCGAAAGTCTGCCAAGCACACTAAAACACATCTAACCTTTCTATCTGTCAAAAACAAACGAAGCATACTGTACACTTGAAACTGCATTGAACAGCCCTCGTATGGTAGGATGGCTCATCCCGGCTCTTCCATATCTTAGGAATAATAAAAGCTTGCCACAAGTGAACTGAGCACTAAAAATGAAAAAAAAAAGTATTTTGACAACTTACAGTGGAAGTAAAAGGTACAGATCAGGAAAAATGTTCAATTCATTAAATTGAAGTGTACATTTTACCCTCAGCAATAATTGTAATGAGTCAGCATATTATTTTTGAAATTTCTCATAGATATGTTTTTGTTATTGAAGACATGACTAAAATTTATGAGAAGTATTCAGGGACATGAAAATTTTGTTCACAAAATAAGGCAAGGGAAAACATGAAAATATGCAATAAATATAAGTTTAGTTCAATAAATAAACAGTGTCAAGTGTCAGTTTCAGGCTGTTCGAGAATACGCAAGAGCACGCACTTTTTTTCTTTGCATCTCTGTAAACTAGTTCTGAATCAACATAATTCGACAAACATCAAACTGCTGTCGTTTCATCTCCTGTGGATACCGTCCTTTGTTATAAACAATATTATGTGCAATAGCAATCTAGCAGGCACTGCTAAATGCTGGTTTACATTTTCACTGATATGTAACGTTTCATCAAAAGTATCATTATTGAACAAACCAATACATAAGGTGATATCAGAAATATTTCAGTATTTGTTACCTTACGTTATCTCTCTGCTGCCCCCCCCCCCCCCCCCCCCCACCACCACCACCCAGTAGCTGAGTGGTCAGCGTGACAGAATGTCAATCCTAAAGGCCCAGGTTTGATTCCTGGCTAGGTCAGAGATTTTCTCCACTCAAGGACTGGATGTCATGTTGTCCTAATCATCATCATCCCCATCGATGTGCAAGTTGCCGAAGTGGTGTCAAATCGAAAGACTTGCACCCACCGAACGGTCTACCCAACGGGAGGCCCTAGTCACACAACATTTATATATCTGCTTTGTTAGACCCTTGATATGAATCAGCACTTTCTTTCATAATCAGCAACTAGCATTCAAAAATTCAGAAACTACAGTGCAGTTGTTTCAAATAGATGTCCAAAGAGTACAACACCATCATGTTTCCTCAAAAAATCTAACTACAAAAAACCTGATCCCTACTCCAAACTCAGGCAAGAAGACGTGGATTTAAGTACTATTCAAACTTGTGAAACTATGTTGAAATTTGAAGTTAAAACAGTGCCATTTTGCAACAGTGCAACAGCAGAATTTTATGGGACTGGAAAGACACTGTTTCAAGAGATGTGTTAGATGAATGCACAACAAAAGAGACCCAGGCTCTCCAGTATCCTGATGAAGGGCAGTCTTCAATTAGAAATAGAAAAAACCATATGACACAATGCGTATCTGACTTTGGCAACCATGGAAATATTTTTTGAAGGCATACATTCTACTCCACAAATTCCAAAATGAGAATTTTTGGCAGTGGGTAAAGAAATTTCTTGATGGTGAGACGTGTTTAAATGATAGTTAAGAGGACAAAAATCAGATTATTAAAGTTTCAACTTTAAAGAATAGAGTAATAATTCGAAAGCACTGTAAGTTCTAGATTCTTTTTAACTTATGAGACAGATTGAATTATGTTTTTGCTTTATTAATGAAGCAGCAATGGCTCTGCCATGTTGGAAACACCTGCCCTCATCTGATGACCAAAGTTAAGCAATGTTGGACTCTATTACTAGATGAATGGGTAACTGTTGATGACTGTCTGGATAGGACTGATACCTCTGCCTCAGGGTCATGCAAGACTCTGCAGTGGCATCTCACTGAAAGACTTGCACAAATCTGTTGGTCATGTGGCATTATTATTATTTACTAATGAAGACTACTGGAGCATTAAAAGAGCAAAAACACTCTTTAAATGTTTCTTCGCAGAGTCAATTTAACATAGGATGCTCGTGTAATAATAAGTGCTCTACAAGAATGTAATAAACAATATGACATAGAAATGGTATAGAGGAAAAGTGTGAACTAATTTAAAAACATTATTGAAGTTACATTATACTCTGAGTTGGTGACACTAGTTCAATTTGAAAAATGTTTACTTAAGGAACTTTTGAAGCTGAGCACTGAACTAAGTAACTCAAAGATGGCCTTTGTGAACAATATAAGCATGATATTCTAGTTTCTGAAGGAAATGAGAATCAATTAATTTTTCTCTTCAGGTGCTAATATTGTGGCTTTATGACTTTCTATAGCCACTTACATGGTATAACATTTTGACGCAATGATGGAAAAGCTTCCACAGTGATGACGTGGAGACTATGATACGCCAACATTGAATATGCGAATTACTTTCAAATGACAACACAAATTAAATTTTTGTGGGGGCCATGTTTGTTACAATGCACGCCAGGTATTTAATTAACATGACTATAATGAGATTCTTCAGTTTTTCCTTAGGGTATTTGTCAATTGAACAGTCCATGGGTGGGTGAACTGTCAGTTAATACTGTCGAAATGGTACTGACAAATCGACCTCCTGCGATCGCATAACTGATAACTGACTTATATTCCCCCCAAGACCAATTCTCAATGCAGCCCAGATTGTGTTAGTGTGGATGTAGTTATTCCATCTGCACTGGATGCCAGAATGTTTTGTTTGCTGAATACGTTCTTAATTAGACCCAGTGCTGATTCTCAAGCCTTGCTGAGATTATAGCCAGAGGCCTGGTTGATAAAACTTTCCCTTGAGCACATTTCGATGGCGTCTCTAATGACATTGCTCTACTATTTTAAAGTTTGTGCTAAAATCCTGGTACATTTGAATTCTATTGAATAATGAGTCTTGGCTAAACATTGCTTTGTGAGAACAGACTACGGATACCTTAGTCTCTGTACTGCTGGTGTTTTCAGCGTTGATGTTCGATGGTGTGCACTGATTGTCTGAAATGACTTGCCATATCTGCACAGAGTATGATATAAATCCACTGTTCCTTAAATCCAGGTTACTTTGACACTCTCAAGTATTGCTCATGCTTTACTGGGCAAGTAGAAGACAGTTCTCACTCAATGCTTTGTCAGTATGTGCCGGACATTTCCCAGCGGTGCACAAGTGTATGGTAAAATGGCAGTGGCTGCCTCTTTCTCTGTGTTTTCATCCATCTCCACAGGTCATCCTGTAGTGGTATCTCATAGAGCATGCCTAACCTGCAACTCTGAGGAACCTTTGTTTTGAAACACAGTTCTGAGGTGTTTGAGTTCCCAGGGAATACTTTCTTCAACCGAAATGGTGCGTGCTCTATGTACTGGTGTTTTTACTGTCCCCTTCCTTTAAGCAGAGTGGTGGCAGCTGTCTGTTTTCTTCCGATACACACAATGGCCTATGGTGCCATCAGCTTTTCTGTTGACTATGATGTCAAAATGTCCAGAAATGGTAGTCTTCTTTCTGCATCAAGCCCCATAGAGAACTGGATTTATGCATAATAGTTCAGATGTGCACATAAGTCACAGAATTTGACCCTTCCATGGGGCCAGATGATGAACAGGACATCCATATAATGGAAAAAACAAGTAGGCTTCCCTTCGGAAGTCTTCATAGGTTCTTCCTCAAAGTGCTCCATACACAATTTGCAACCAAAGGCAAGAGCGGGCTGTGCATTATGACTCCTTCCATTTGTTTGCAGAATATTCCATTAAATACAAAACATTTCAAGATCTGGACATGCTAGAAACAGTTGGTGGTTGTCAAGTGCTCCTCTGTTTAAAGAACGCCAATATGGTAACACAGACAGTTCGCTCCATCAAAGATCGATGCCAAGAACACCAGACACGGACTAATGTATCGCAATAAGTTGGTGGTTGCAGAGCTCTGTTTGTCTGAGACAACTGTACCAAGATTTTAGAACAACCTTAGAAATACTTGGACAGCATCATTAGAGAGGCCATCAGAACATACACCAGGGACAGTCTATCAACCATAACTGCGACTATAATCTCAGTAAGGCTTTGGGAACCAGCACTGGGTCTAATTAAGAAGACACTCAGCAAACACAATGTTTTATCAATCTGTGCAAATGGAGTGGCAGTGCACATCAGTTGTGGTAGCATGGATTGCTACCACAACTAATGCACACTGCTGCACAATGACGCTCACAGATGCGCTCCCAAGCAGGGCAGTTTGTCAGCATATCTGATGTAGTAGTAGTAGAGGGGTTTTGGGCGCATGACAGCAAGGTCTTCAGAGATGTGATGATATGTCTGATCACCAAAATATTGTGCCCATTGGTCACTAGGAACTGGTAAAGCACCTGTGGATTGTTTGATCAATATGAATTTAGCATGTTCAAATTGTTGTACTTCATACAAATTGTATTCCAAGCTATAAAATTGCTTGAAGATGTCTTCACTGTTGCATAAATAGGAATTTTTGGTGATGAAACAATTTGACTCACTTAAAGCCTACACAAATCCAGTAGAGTTTTTGAAAATTATGCCCATGCTCATGTTTCAAGAACTTCCAGCAGTATTTAGTTGAAGAACTATTTGTCTTGAATTGTTATTTTTTTCTTTAGTATGACTGATGCACTTTCTAAAAAAAAGGCATTTTAATTTTCAACATAACAACAAAATATGTAGTAAGGTAAAAATAGAGTACAAACATCAAAAATAAGTTCTCAGGAACCAACATCAACATGGACAAAAAGTAACACCAAAGTTCCTATCCCTCAAAAACAATAAATAAAAAATTAATTAATAAATAAAGTAAAATAAATTAATTGAGATGTCAAGACGGTCTGAGGTACCTTGCCACAGTAAGCACAGTTCTCCCCCCCCCCCCCCCCCCCTCCCCCCATTAGAGGTTCGAGTCCTCCCTCGGGCAAGTTAGTTTATTATCGATTAAGTAGTGTGTAAGCCTTCGCACCGATGACCTCAGCAGTTTGGTCCCACAGGAACTTACCACAAATTTCCAAATATTATTCCAAGCACTAAACTTTGTGACAACAATGCTCCTACATAAGGTAATAGACTATATAAATTGAGGTCAACTGTCTCTTACTCTTAAGAAAAATTCATATCCTTTAAAAGCTTTTGCACTGAAGAAAGCTTTCCCCTTTTCAGATTATGCATGGTCTTCAAACTGCACAATCGATAAAATTAGCTTCAAAATAAACACATTTGTTATTTATGACTGAATTTATGTGTTATTCTTTAGTTCATGTACTCAAGTACAACATTACCCTGTGGGCAATAGAAATCTCTATTTTCAGCATCATGGAGTTAGTTAATTACTTCCTGATGGATTAAGTGTCTGATGTATTAAGATTCTTTCAGTCTCGTCATGAATGGAGGTCTTTGCTGACACATTCAATTTACGCATGACAACTGGGCACTAAGGGAAGTTGTATAAAAAGTTTTACACCGATGTGACACTTCAGCTCAGTCTGTACATAATACACTTCTACTAAAAATATGTGTCATAATGAAAATGTATTTAGTGATCAGAACTGGAAAATGTTCAGTCAAAAACTAAATTTAAAAAATAATAAATAAAGTACAAGGGATAGAATGATGGATATAGTAACTCAGCTTTTCATGCTCATTTAGAATGAATTTCTTGCATATTCTCTTCCATGACTGCACTTTATTGTTAAATTACTAATGTTAGATATGATTGAAAATACAATCTCTTTCAATAGAAGAGGTTCAATTATATTGGTTACCCATAGTTGCATGGGAATGCTAGAAACACATTCCTGTCATTTTATTGGCTACTTCTGGAGTAGGCTGAATAATTTTTATTGTCCAATTCACTAAGTCCAGGGTGTATACGGGGACAAGGCAATAGCAAGATCACTGGTTACATAGCGCGAACACACAAAAGGAAAAGTTAACGGTTTACATTAATGTACACAGCACCGTATATCTACAAGAAAAGTTAAGCTTTCACATATGATGTTGGTCTCTAAGATTAACACTCTACAACAGAAGCCAAGCTTTCACATGTAATATTGAACTTTTCTGCGAGTGTTATACTTTAAGATACAACACACAAATGTGGCAGTAAATTTAAAATCATGACATAAATGTTTCGGCTTGAAATTCTTGTAAGTGGCTGGTCCTCAAAATGTTTAGTTTCAAACGCTCTGTGATTTAGATATCCATCCTACTTTCTCACACGCAACATAATTCATCTTGCGTAAAAAGAAATTTACTTTGAAAGTAACGCCTTCCTAACCACCATTCGCAATACTATCCAGAGACTGTTGGAAATAGGTTTGATTTACCAGTTGCCAGAGAGTGCCAGGAAACAGGCATTATTGTGCGTGTGCAACTACAGTGGTGCAGGAAGCCCGCATGTTCGTGTGTATAGAGCACTAAGAGAGCTCACATCATACAATAAAAGAAACAGGGCATCAGAGGATACTCCAAAGCGCATCGGAATTTCGTAAACCATGCCAAAATGCATAATTCGGCTTGAAGCGCAAATTGGCTTTTTCCAGATTCACAATGAAGTAGGTCCCATCTGATATTAAGCTTTTCAGTGTGGTTTTTGGAATGTAAATTTTCTTTGTGGACCAGTACTCTATGATCTCATTTTTGGTTCTTTATTATGGCATAATGCCATACATGGCAGAAGATGACAACGTGCACTTGAAATTCAGCGAACAATTGGAACTAGCCAATACTGTAGAATGAAACACTTCGTTTCATATAAAATGATTGCCTCAGTGGAAAGATTAATAAAGCCAAATATCTTTAGCAAACTTGCAAAAATAACTTCATTGTTCTGCAGGCGATTAATGCTCGACTGCTACTAACTTGTAAATAAAATAAAATCGGAAAACTGAAATTAATAATATATTTTTGTCCTTCGTAATTATGCGAATGTATTTTAATCCACTTGATAGCTCCCGGCCACAAAAATCTGTTTTGTTTTCATTTGACGTGGGAGCTGTTCACGAAGAGAAGCAGCGAATTCACTTAACGTAAACACGGGTCACGTGGAGACTAGCCCCCTCCCCACTACAACTCAGACAACTCTGTGCAAGCTCCAATCTGGCAGCTAGGGCGCGCGAGAAAAATTTTTCTCGTTTGAATCTGGCTGCTTGCTGCTACTGCCGATACAGCTAGCAGCCAAACTTCAAGTAGCAGGAAGTGGGAGAAGAACTGCTTATACGCGAGTCAAATGCGTATGTGCAACAGACCGCTGGCAACTGGTCAAACTAACCTAATGTGAACAGTTGTGACGTCATGCTCATAGCAAGCAGTTTATTGTTATGAAGAATTACAGTCTGAGCCCTACGACCTTTGACATATTTTTGCTATTTGCAGACGCTTGTGCATGCACAGTGTTTTGTTGTTGTAAACTGCACATTTCCTTTGCCACCAAAGTTTCATTTTTTCCCCCTCTCGTTTATATTTTATTGCTGCAGTTATTATTCTCCAGTAGAAGGATACAATAACATTCTTTGCTAGAGAATCAATTCTGCAGCCAAAACTACAAAAATTTGGCTGAAAGCTAAAACAATGAAAAATTCCCGGAAGTCCGAAAAATTCCCGGGTATTTCCCGGTTGTCCCGGGTCGTATACACCCTATAAGTAAATTCTCACTATTGTGTGTACATCAGAGCTTCTTAGAAATTTGAGTAGCATTAATTATGAAATGCTTGTTGAAAAGTTTTGCAAAACTACACACATCTGTTACCAACATATCATTTACACCTAGTCCCATCTGCTCCTCTTCATGTCTGGTTATACACATTTCCTCCTTCACTCTATCTCATATTCCAGAATGAGATTTTCACTCTGCAGCGGAATGTGCGCTGATATGAAACTTCCTGGCAGATCAGCGCACACTCCGCTGCAGAGTGAAAATCTCATTCTGGAAACATCCCCCAGGCTGTGGCTAAGCCATGTCTCTGCAATACCCTTTCCTTCAAGAGTGCTAGTTCTGCAAGGTTCGCAGGAGAGCTTCTGCAAAGTTTAGAAGGTAGGAGACGAGATATTGACAGAAGTAAAGCTCTGAGGACCGGGCATGAGTCGTGCTTCGGTAGCTCAGATGGTAGAGCACTAGCCCGCGAAAGGCAAAGGTCCCGAGTTCGAGTCTCGGTCAGGCACACAGTTTTAATCTGCCAGGAAGTTTCTATCTCATATTGTCTATATTTCATTATATGGCGTGATTACTTTTTTTCTCTTAATGCATTTCCTTCCATGTCCTCATTACTACCTACAATGTTTTGCAACCAGTTTTGCTATTATCCACAGTATATACACTAGCAGTGTTACTGACTGACAGTTACAGTTTCCTTTTTGTTTTACAAGGTAACTTTATCCATATGCAATCCATGGGTTCTTTGTACACTTTGGTATAATGTGAGTTAGTTTTTGGAGAAAGCAGTATTCAATTATTCAGTACTCAACTTTTATCAATAAAGTGTTATGCTTTTCATTCATGTCACAAGTATATGACAGAACCCAAGAAAAATGTCTCTGGGGTACATGTACTGAATGGCTTTGTCAGTCTGAGAGAAAGATGGGATGAACTGTGAGAACCGTATGGAACGTGTGACACATCTGAAGGGAGTGGAATGATTCCATCAAGTCATTAATGTTGGACTGGAAAGTGAGTCAGAGTAGCTGTGCATGGGAATAGTTTATAGAGTTTGGGGAAGATACTGACCAATAGGCATTTTAAATAAAGATAGAGACAGATGGGTAGCACGTGCTACCATATTGTTGTACATGAAAATGCATTAAAATGTGATTTGTACATGATTTTAGCCTTTTATCGAACAATATGATGCTATTCAAATGAAGAGAAAAGAAAAGAGCAAGCTGTTTCACAGTTCTAGAGTTAAGGCGCCACACTAAACGACTGTAAGTAGAGGCTATGAATTTTCGAGCAGTCCAAAGAACACTGGAAAACACTGAAGTCTTATGAATAACACTGGCACAAGGTCAGTTCACAAAGTAGATCTTGCCCAATAAAACTAACGCACACAAGAATAACAATGGAAATTCCTGGATGGAGCAATATGGGAAATAACTGAAAGCCAACCTCTCACCTACAGCAGATTGCTTTGTTGAGCACAGAAACGCGCCCCCCCCCCCCCCCCCCACACACACACACACACACACACACACACAGAGAGAGAGAGAGAGAGAGAGAGAGAGAGAGAGAGACCCTAATGCACACATGTGTTCCTCTGTCCACACATCACACTGCTATAGATGAGTGGTTGCCTCTACCTTGCTTTTTATATCAACACACAAGAAGCTAATTTTAAGTCATCCACACCTGTTGTTTTCTTGTTTTGCAGTTGTTAGTCTCTACAGTTTTTTACTGTATGTTATAGTGGTATAAAAATTCAAATGAGAGTGTTAGTTTTCCCTGTAATTATGAGATAGGCACCTATTTCTACGCATGACGTCCACTGTCATTACAGTGTAGTGGAAGACAAGGAGACAAGGAAACTGAAGTAGTATGCACAATTATAATCCACAAATACACATCTAATTATTTTCATATTAAAAAATGTATTTTGCATGTATCTGGCACATAAACACATCATAAACTACATATTTCTGAGGAAAAAATTATACAATCATACCTGAATGGGGGATTATTGTAGCAGTATGGGCAGAAAGGATAGCTTCTTCCCTTTGTTCCAGCAGACCATGACAGCAACTCAAAGTCATCTAATGGGCACTTGAGTTCTTTATAAATACGTATACAACCATTCTGTGGTACACTGTAAGTTTCATCACAGTGGGAACAATGCATGCGTGAGGGTTTGGCTTGAATATACTTCATGTAACGTCTGCATTTGCCACATCTTTGCAAAAAGAAGAAAAGGAAAAGTTAGTTTTAGCAAGAGGTCAAATTATTCTGAAACATAGATCATAAGAACCAACAAAAACAACAAAGCAGAACAGAACTTAACCATAGTAATAAGGCCACATAGCTTGCAAATACTAACAGAAAACAATATGGAAAAATGATAGTTACATTAGTTAGGATACGACACTGCAAGACAGCAGCACACAATGATACTGACTTGCAAACATCAGTATTGTTTGCATTCTGGGTATTAAGATATGTTAGGCAGTTACTCAGCAGCTGTACCCCTGGCTCCCATTAAACCATTGATAAATTTTTTGCACAAAGCTCCCATCAATCTCAGTATCTACTTAGGCTCACTACTGCATTTACACAAAAAGTATCCACTTATGATGCTCAGGTTACAAGATCCAGTACTCACATAGTCAACAAATGGAACATCTTACAAGTGAAAACAAAATTTTATATTTTTAGTGTAATATTACAGAAGGATAGCACAGCTGAGAGAGGAAACAAGGAGAAAGTGAAAGTCCAAGCAGACAGAAGGTGTGCAGCAGCACAAAGAGCAGCAGTATGATATGGTGCCGTGTCTATAAGCTCCAAAGCATGCAACGTATTTTCTATTTCATCTTGTGTTCATGATGTAGTAGGAAGTGTGAGTAGATAGAAACAGTAATTTTAAATTTTTGTTATACAACTCTTATTTTAGAAATAAATATATTCAGTTTGGTGCCAAGTCATTGCAGAATGAATTTTGATTTCACACAAAACAATGGAACAATGCGCCAACATAAACCAGGGACAGTTACAGGCATGTGTGACAAATAATTTCAACTGCTGGTGGTGCTTTTAATAACTGAATTAATATGAACTATTTAGTGCAGCAACATTAGTACAGGTGGTAGTATACAGCAGTACACACGTGGAAACATGGTGGCTGATACAAACTGCAGCACTTGCATCTACGAGGGACATTCACTACTTAAACAAACACATTGGTGTAGGAAATAAATATTTATATTTTTACAAAATAAGAGTCGTGTTGCTTCTCAACATCTCACTACTCATTTTACTCATTGCTGAGTGGTGGTGATCTCATTTCCTCATTCATTCTTATGTAGTTGACTCTTTCAACAGATGTCTCCATCCACAGCGATCTTCGGCCTTTCTTAATATGATGTGAAGAGGCAGGCTGGTAATCTTCTTCGCTTGATCCAACCATCTGTTTGCTGCTCTCCCATGTGGTCTTCTGCCCTCAATTTTTCCCTGCACAATGGTCTTCTCTAAATTATCCCCTTTCCTTCTCAAAGTGTGCCAAAGGAACTGAACTTATCTTTGGCTGATACGCGAAGATAACGTTCTTGTGATTTTAAGTTGTTCTATTATTGAAACATTTGTTCTTTTTTGTGTCCACGGTACACGTAGCATCCTCTGCCAACACCACACCTTGAAGGTATCAATGTTGCTCTTATCACTACCTTCCATGGTCTATCTGTATAAGAATGCAGAAAACACCAATGCTTCTACCCAGCGTATCTTCGTTGTCTTAGATATTGCCTAATTCTGCCATATCTTAATGAGTGACCATTGCGGCTCGGTCAAGAATGTTTCGTTGTCTTATTTCTTTATCACAATTTCCTGTGCAATTGATCAGAAAGGCAAGATATACATAATCACTAACTATCTCCAGATTCCTTGAGAATCCTGTAAGTTTTTTTTTTTTTTTTTTTTTTTTATCAATGCCTTGGCAATTAGTAACCATTAGTTTGGTTTTTTTCATGTTTACCTCTAGGCCAAGGTTTAGATATCTTTCCCTCTTGAGAACAGATTACCAAGTGCTTCCACACTTCCTGCTATGAGTGTAGTATCTATCATCTGCGAAGCGTAAATTGTTGATTTTCCTGTCGCCAATTGAAATCCCTCCACCCCAGCCATCCAGCGCTTTCCTGATTACACACTCTGCATAGATATTGTAGAGCTGAGGTGATAGTTTGTAACCTTGTCTGACACCATTTGTCACATCAAAAAATTCAGAGTATTCACCATCTACTTTTATGATTACGGTATGGCTATTATAAAGACGTTTTAGTAAGGATACCAGGTGGTTTGGAATCCCAGACTCATTGAGCACATGCCACAACTTGTCCTACATGACACAACCAAAAGCCTTTTTATAATCTAGGATGCAAATGTAGGCAGGTATACAGAACTCTTAACATTTTTCAATTATCTGCCTTAAATTCAAGACTGCCGCCTGAGTAGTTTACATGACACACAATCCGCTTGTTCTGAGGAAATCTGAGACTGCAGAAATTTTTTACACGTTGATTTATTATATGCAGGAAGACTTCACTAGCATGTGATATTAATGCTACAGTCCTATAGTTGGAGCAGCTCTAACTGATCCTTTTTTGTGCAAAGGAATTAGTCCAGTCTGTAGGCCACTCACTCATTTTCCACACCTTATTACATATTAAATGTAGGTCATGCATGCCTTCCTCTCCCATTGCAGTCAGCATTTATCTGAAAATATCATCTATACCTGTGGATTTTATGCTTTTCAGATGCTTGATGGCATTTTTGATTTCACTGTCCAGAATATCGGGTTGTTTATTTGATTCCATACAAATGTTCTCTTCTTGTATGTTGTTTCCTTTGCAATACAACATTTCACAATATTGTTTCTACTAGCTATTGCTAATTGCTTGTCACTAATAATAGCACCATTATATCTTCTACCATCCATGTAAGCAGTTTGAACTCTCGGGTGATGTTGTTTATCTTCTTGATTAGGTCATGTATTTCATTTAGTTTTTGATGTTGTTCTATGTCATCACAAATACTGGTGAGACACTGAATTGTCGATTCAGCAGCTGTGCTGTATTTTGCAGCACAGTTCTTTGTATGCTGCTTCATCTTGAGCGGTTTGTATGCCATGTTTCTTTAGTGTTTTCCATTCTTCGATGAGAAGTAGAGTATTGTTCGAAATTCAGGGATTCTTCATTGAGGGATCTCAGTAACCTGTTCAGGGAGAGATGAACTGATCATTTCTTTCAACATAATACCACCCAATACTAAAATACTTTTCTCAATAATGAACTACTTTTTTATACTGATGCAAATAAGTCTTTGTCTTGTTAGAATCACTTTCCCATGAATTCCTTGAACTCCTCATCGTTGCTGATCTTTTTTCCACATAATGCCTCCACGAGTTGGCCAAACAAATAAAAAACTGAGGGAGCCGAATGTGGACTGTAGGGAGAATGAGGTAATATCTCCCAAACCATTTTTCAAATGGTTTCTTGTGTCAACTGGGCAGAGTGAGTACGGTCATTGTCATGTAGCAATATCATGCCTTTTTTTTTTACCTGTAATGTTTTTCTCTCATTGCTGGCTCTATTTTGTTCATTAGGACGTCTGAGCTGTAGGTACTGTTTATTGTATGTTCATTTAACAAATAATCATAGAAGATATTATTTGTGACTATTTTGAGATAGTGAAAGACAATATACTGTGTGGCAATATAGTCAAATTAATATGAGCCTAGAAATTTAAAAAATAAATTGAAAACAATTACTCTCCAAATAACAAATAGCCCTGAAATGTACTCAACAGTAATGCACATGACTTTTATTGGCATTGATATGGTGTGAGAATAATCATAGCAAGTAAAAGGAATTTTGGAAAGACTATCATTGAAACTGAATGACAGAAAAGCGAAACTTCGATATGCAACATGATTTTAGTACTTAGAAATGTGTAGCATTGAACTGAAAATAACTATTTAAGCACTTTTATTTAGGTTGAAAAGCATAAGCGAAAACCAAGACAGATACAAATAAATTTAGCTCTCAATATAATAGTGACTAACCTCTACAGATACTGGTGCATTGGGAATAAAAATTCATTAAACGGTTTGAGTAAAGCACTATCTTAAAGGATACAAAATATAAAGGAAATAAAGTTAATGAACATTTCTCATGTCTCTTCCACCCATCCAACACTGATAAGCAAAAACAACCATCCAGACCAACATACTTGGTAAACATACCCTTGTTGCCTGAAACATATTTTGCATAATGACAAATATGAGATGAAGTTACATCAGCTGATAAATATATTTTCTCTGAAGTAGAATAGATCCATAATCATGGGGACAGCAGGACTGAAAGCTAAGCTACAGCATTCAATACTTATGTGCATATGTACTGCTTAGTGCTTCCTCTGTTTGTAATCTGCCCAATCTGTTACATCTTATTAATTTGGAACAGCAAATCAATAATCACAATTCACAAAATCCTTTAAAATGTGCGCACTATGCAGACGCTGTCTTAATCAATACATCACTAATGATTTATCATTAAAAATGAAGGAAAGGAGAGAATTAAGAATGTTCTGCAAATGCAATAAAAGCTGCAGAAAAAAAATAATTTTAGAAAATATAAAAATAAAATCATAATGCAGTCAACTTATTTATACCGTAAAAGAAATGGAAGAGAATAGGAAACAGAAATATATTTAAAAAGAGAACGAAGTAAAAAGTCATTAGCACAGATTGGTGGAAAAAACACATGCCAAATTCAACATACAGTGGCAGAACAACAACAAAGATGGCAGTAAGTATCTACTCTTAAAAATAAAATAGGAACAATAACGGGATTATACACTGGTGCTTGGCGGAGCATGACAATAATTATAACTACTCCTCCTTAATATTGTGGGACTATATATAGTTGGAGCAAATCAAGGAAATGTTTCCATTTTTGTTACAAAATAATCACTTCAACAAATAAATCAAAACATTGTTGCAATGACAGAGCCGATAAACAACATATCAATAAAAGGAGAGAATGTAATTACACTATCATAAGTAATCATACTATCATAAGTAATCATTCTATCATAAGTAATCATACTATCATAAGTAATCATACTATCATAAGTAATCAGAAGTTCATAAAAACACAGTAACAATTCTACATTTACAAATAATCAGAACTTAAACAATATAAACAATACTCACCTTCATTGTAAACAAGGAAGCAAAGTTATTAAATTATACTTAATCTAATATGTAAATAAACCAACAATTTTTCTGATTCAGGACCAAACCAATTTAATGTAAACAATAAAAAAATACTGACTATATGAAAAAATGCTCACAGGCACCCAGAGCATTATAGAAGAATTCTCAAAATGTTCTACTCCATTTTATTGTTTTATTACTTTCTTTATTACTTTCTGAAAATGCCTATTATAGTTAACTAGAGGGTAAATAAAGCAATCGATTATTGTACACTCTTGAGCAGATATAAAGTATGTATTTTTTAAACACATCGATGTGTCATAATATTCATGGGATTTTTGAAACAGGTGTATCCAACATTAAGCAAAGGCATGTGCATATAAGAGAAAGAACAAAGAGAAAGAGAAAACACAAATAATGAGGATGCCACACTGAGTTTATGAAACTAAAACAGTGATGTCTGAGTATATGTGTAGGTTCCAGTATGGCATAAGAGGAAGTGTAAAGCTGAAGTGTATTACATATTCAAAAAATGGAATCTCAAGGGTGGAATATCAACAATATTATTAGGAAAAGGAGAGATTGCTACTCACCGTAAAGATGACCCCTTCAATCGCAGATAGACACAACAAAAACACTGTTACACTTTGTAGCTTCTGGCCAGAATCCGGTCATAGCTGTCAGTGGTAGCAGTCATGTGTGCATGAGGTGTGTTTTCTTGTACAAATGTGCTAATGGTGGACTTCTGTATATGTAGACAAATTGTTTCTATTCTATGCACAGTATTTTGACAACTGTTCATGTTGTCTTCTTCATGAGCTGCGAGTTGCACTGTTATGTGTACTCCCTCCCTGTGATCCAACCAGACTGTGGCTTCTCCCTGTAATCCAACCAGACTGTGGTTTCAAGTCACTATTTGTAATTGAGTTCAATTCCCATTGTCCATTACAGTCTTTAATGTTTTTTATTTCTCAGAGCTTTCACTGATATTCCATGAGACATATGTTACCTCAGCGTTTTCTAGTTTTGGTTCACGATATCTGACAGATTCCAGACATCATTTCAAAAGAGCTTCTTCATCCCAACCTTTACATGTCAGCTACACTCTTGGCAGCTTGTTGGGAATGGATTGACAATATAGCATTGTCATATGCGGAATCAATACAGTTCAAAATGTCTGCCTACCAGAAAGTAAAATTTGTTCACTTGCACCAAAAGCCAAGACAAGATATATGGAACCAAACAAAACTTACTCTCACTGATTAACAGCTCGACAGGGACACACTGAAGATCCTCCCTAAAGGACTAGATTTTACACACAGTCAAAAAAGTCACCAACTACAGCAGCTTCATGGAGCATGTTCCAGCTTTGCTCCAACAAAAGCAGCAGAAGAGGTTCACTGCAAAATCTGTAGAGCACTTATCAAGGTGCCAATACTAAGACCCAACATCTTCAAGATAGAAAGAACAGCACTTTGAATTCTGCTGAAGGACAATGAAAATGTAATTCTGGTGACCAACAAGGCCAATGCTACAGTCCTAATATCATGTGTGGGCTAAAATAAGATTTTCAATCTTTTGAATGACACTGCCTGCAGACAGCTAGACAGACGGTAATATTGGTGCATCTACATATCAGCTGGCACAATACCTGAAATGCATTCTCAATGAATACGGTGGACAGGGCGAACATCACATTCGTAACTCTGCTTTCTTTGTTCACTACCTCTGTCAACTGCAGCTGCAGGATATGGATATTTGTCATTATTCTGTTTGATGAAAAATATTATGAATAAACTGATGGCATGGTGATGAGTAGTCTGTTTTCAACTGTTGCCACGGTGAACTTACACGTGGAATATTTTGAAACAAAGGCGCTAGGGTCTGCCAAAAATACACAGAGTGAAAAAATGTGAAGAGTTCCTGAAGCATTTAAATTCTATTCAACCTAATAAAACATTCATCTTGAAACTTGAAAAAGATGGCTAACTACCTATTCCTCAGAGTAAAGGACTCTGGTTCATAAAGCCAGAACAGATTCAGACAAGGGGAGCTTTGTCAAAAACTCACACCACCTATAATTAGTGTTCTGATGGAATGGGTACTAAGATTTTCAAAGTGAGCAGGCATTGCAGTGAAAATCAAGAACAGCTGAGAAAGAGGTTGCAGGTGAGAGAGAAAGAGAAAGCAAGATTCACTTATCTACCTTATGCTAGCCTAATATCCACGAGGATCTACATCTACATTTGTACTCTGCAAATTGCCTGTGTAGAGCACTGCAGAAGGTATGTCCCACTGTACCAGTCATTAGAGCTTTATCCTCTTCCATTCATATAGATCAGTAGACTCCTACAGAAACGTGGCACCTTGTATTTCACTTCCATCAACAAAGCTAAAAAGTCTTCTTTGTAAAGTTAAAGACAAGCAAGGTCCCCGAAAGCTGGGTATGTACCATATTCAATGTAAATGGGGCATGTCTTAAATGAGGCATACAATCAGAATAGTTGAGGAGAGATGCAAGCAACATCACCGACACTTCCAACTAAAGCCACCAAGCAAATAAGCTACCACTGAGCACTGCGTCAAATATAATCTACAACTTCATCTATGAAATACTCACAAGACACCATACGGTGCATGGCAGAGGGTACCACCTATCACTGTTAGTCATCTCTTTTCATGTTCTGTTTGCAATCAGAGTGAAGCAAAAAAAAAATGTCTGTATGCTTCCATGTTAGCCCTAATTTCATTCAGCTTATCTTTGTGGTCCTATACAAAATGTACGACAAAGCAATAGACTCTGTCTGCAGTTGTTCTCGAAATTTCCACAGTACTGCCTTGTGAAAAGGACATTGCTTTCCCTCCAGGGACTCTCATATGAGTTCATGAACCATCTCCGTAATACTTGGCACACTGATCGAACCTACTGATAAAACATCTAGGAAGATGCCTATGAAACGCTTCAATCTCTTCATTTAATCTGATCTTGTGGGGATCAAGACTAGGACACATTAGCATTCTACACACCATCTCCTTTATAGATGAGCTACACTTTCCAAAAATTCTTCCAATAAAATGAAGTCTACCATTCGTCTTCCCTACTACCAAACTGAAGAGCTCATTCCACTTCTTACCATTTTGCAATGTTACACCCCAATATTTACTCGATGTGACTGTGTCAAGTAGCACACCACTAATGCTATATTAGAAAATGGTAGATTTGTTTTGCCTACTCATCAACTTTAATTTACATTTTTCTACATTTATAGAAAGCTGCCATTCATCACAGCAACTAGAAATTGTAACTAACTTATCTTTTATCAATGCTACAGTTACTCAATGACAAATGACGACACCTCGGCACACACCAGAGTCATCAGCAAAAAAACAGTAAATTACTGCTCACCCTGTCAGACACATCATTTAGGTAAATAAAGAATAAGAGCGATCCTATCTCTCATCATCCATGGTTTGTAGGGTAACATGTGAGAAAAGGGCAAGCTGAATTTTGCACAAGCAACAGTTTCTAAATCCATATTGATTTCCTGGCAGAAGCTTTTCTGTCTCAGGGAAATTGATTATTAATTTTGCAGCAAACCAATGTTGAAGATATTAGTCTATTATTATGCGGGTCTGTTCTATTACCTTTTATGTTTCATGAAATGAAACATGTGATCAGTATCACGGTCCAAATGCCAAGTTCCTGGGACAGTGTAAGTAAAGGAGCTATTGAAATAGAGATGTCACAAAACCTAATGAAATGAAATGTCGTGTGACGAGGGCCTCCCGTCGGGTAGACCGCTCGCCTGGTGCAAGTCTTTCTATTTGACACCACTTCGGCGACTTGCGCGTCGATTGGGATGAATTGATGATGATTAGGACAACACAACACCCAGTCCCTGAGTGGAGAAAATCTCCAACCCAGCCGGGAATCGAACCCGGGCCCTTTGGATTGACAGTCTGTCGCGCTGACCACTGAGCTACCAGGGCGGACTCGGCTTGAGCACACTTACATAATGTGTGTTTCATGGAATATCAGTGCAGACTATGAAAAACAAAAGAGCATCAAAGTGTGTCAGGAATCAAACTAAGTTATAGTGACATTAAAGCAATAATGCTTCACAATCTGGTTGGAGTTCGAGCTGCAAATACATTTAACAGTGTAGCTTGCAGCACATGAAGAAAATGACTGTATGGTGATTGAAATATCATCCAGAATATGGAAACAACAGTTCAGCTGGAAACCTGGAAGTATGCCACTAACAAATACTCCCCCTCACACTTTTAAATCAATATGCTTGATTAAATTCTGAACTTCTTTGAAGCATCTCATGGAGTGAGGACACATGAAACTGTTTATGCTGACCCATCTGTCAGACGGGGCCAAAACTCTGTGCCCTTCTGGGTGCTATTCAAGAGGAGTGCAGTATGCAGTAGTACCAGATGTCTTTCTCTCCCTTCCCTTCCTCCATAACATCACAAACAAAGCTATACTGTATATAACCACTCATCACAATTATCCATACAACAAAGATACACACTTGACTTTTGTATGAGTGGTTAGAGGAAGGGAACAGTAAACTATCTCCACTGGGACCTTGCCCACAATGGCAGTGTGAGATTTCTGCATCTGCCCCCAATGCCCACTACTAAAGTATGAGACTACATTTAAACAGTAACTAAAAATGTGACACGTAATAATGAATATCACACACACAGAAAAATCTAACTAACTGTAGCAACACCCGTAGACACAAAAACAGGCAATAGCTAACACAACACACACACACACACACACACACACACACACACACACACACACACACACACACAAAACTGCAATCTCCGGCAACTAAAACCACACTGTGAGCAGCAGCCTCAGTGCATGATGGGAGTGGCGACTGGGTGGGGGTAAGGAGGAGGCTGCAACAGGGAGGGGGAGGGATGGTATGGTGGACAATGAAGTGCTGCAGGTTAGACTTAGGGGAGGGGAGAGGTGGGGAGGGGACAGGGTGGGGGAAGTAGTGGGAAAGGAGAGAAATAAAAAGACTGGATGTGATGGTGGGATGACAGTTTTGTAGTAGTGGAAAAGGAACAGGAAAAGGGCTGGATGGCGGAGAACACGGACTAATGAAGGTTGAGGCCATGAGGGTTACGGGAATGTAGGATGCATTGCAGGTAAAGTTCTTTCCAGTCTCCCACCATGTCCCAAAGCCCCACTGTCTGACCACAGTGGAGCATTCCCCTTGTAACTCAACACCACCCAGGACTGAAGCAACTGAATTACATTCTCTGCCAGAGTTTTGTCTACCCCTCATCGTGCCCTGAAATGAGAAATGTACTGCCCACTATCCTTCCCACTCATCCCACAGTGGTATTCTGCCATCCACTGAACCCACACAATATACTCGTCCATCCTTACACAACCCCTACTCCCAACCCCTTACCTCATGGCTCATACCACCATAATAGACCTAGATGCAAGATCTGTCACATACATCCTCCCACCACCACTCACTCTAGTCCGGCCACTAACATCACCTATCCCATCAAAGGCAGGGCTACCTGTGAAACCAGTCATGTGATCTACAAGCTAAGCTGCAACCACTGTGCTGCATTCTATGTGGGCATGACAACCAACAAGCTGTACATTATAATTATCCGGGCTGTTATGCCATGGTCGGTTGATGAATTACGTGTCGATTTCCACCGTTTGTGTCTCCGACTGCGGGAGACATCTTCAAGGGGGTACTGTCAGTAGCAAGCCAGTGGGTGTGTTGGACCTTCCATCGAGCTACGGACCCCCTTGAAGATGTCTCCCGCAGTCAGAGACGAAACGTTGGGAATTGACACAGAATTCATCAACCGACCATGGCGTAACAGCCCGGATAATTATAATGGACATTATATTTCCAGCCACGAAAGTCTACATTTTAGTAACAAACAAGCTGCCTGTCTGCATGAATGGCCACCGACAAAATGTGGCTAAGAAACGAGTGGACCACTCTCTTTGCTCAATACACTGCCAAACATGACATTCTTCATTTCAATGACTGTTTAATAGCCTGTGCCATATAGATCCTTCTCACTAACACCAGCTTTTCTGAATTGCACAGGTGAGAACTTTCCTTGCAATACATCCTATGTTCACGTAACCCTCCTGGTCTCAAACTTAGTTAGTCACTGTCCTCACCCATCCAGCCTCTTTCCTGTTCCCATTCCTGCACAACACAGCTGTAATTCCACCAGCACACCCAATCTTTTTACTTTTCTCCTTTCAAGCTACTTCTCTCCTCCTCCCCAACTCTTCCCTCCTCCCTGTCCAACCTGCAGCACTTCACTGTCCACCATCCCCAACATACTATCCCACCAGTTGCCACTCCCATCATGCACTGGCGCTGCTGCTCACAGTGTGGTTTCAGCTGCCAGAGACTGCAGCCACGTGTGTGAGTTGCATTTGCGTGTGCAAGTGTGTGTTTTGGCTATTGTTGATGAAAGCCTTAATGGCCGAAAGCTTTATTTGTGACAGTTATTTTGTTGTGCTTATCTGGGACTCACCATCTTCACTATATGGTGAGTAGCAAGTTTCCTTTTCATAATATTGTTACATTCCATCCTGGATTTTCCATTGTTTGATTTTATCATGGATAAGTATATGTAAAAAGATAAGAAAATGGAGACAATAAGCAATGAAAGGAAATTTGTTCCTAGGTCAGTAGTAGGAACCAACAAGGAGCAAGCAACTATCTGTGAAGTCCTGAAGAAAACTGGCGCTGACAGGACGTATATCTAACTGCTAACCATGCAAGTTGTTATTTCACGGAAGCAAATGATTTCACAGGGAGTAAGGCCATGAGGAAGTGTCAGTAGAAGAGAATAGGAAACATTTTTAGTGATCACAGTCACAGGACATGAATCAAAAGCCAAGGAAATTGACTAAAGAGTGCATAGCACTTTATCAGGACACTGCACAGCTCAGCAGAGCAAAAAAAATATCACCTCTGTAGTAAACAATGTAAGAGTATAGGTAACCACTCACATTTCAGATGAAGTATTGATACAGAGATTAGCTAGTGAAGAACTAGCAGAATAAATAACCTGGTTGAGGTGGTGTGTGATAATAAGACTGACTCATGTAGATTTCGGATTATGTCATTCCTCAAAATTAACAGGCTAGCACAAAAGGGATAAATCTCATTACTGCAGAACACCTCAACTTAATGGTGTGTGACCTTTACTTGTATCATTTCTAGATTCCGTTCTGAATGTTAGGTTCATTATGATGTGGCCATCATTTCATTAATCATCATAGTTATTGGGGTATTTACCTGAAAATAAGACACGCTTTGAAATTAGAAAAAGTTTGTGATGAAAAATAGGGGTCACTATGATTTTGTGTCTGGTGCATATTGCATATGGAGTTTAGTATATATATGGAGTTTTTCTTTCGACTTGGTTGGAGATCTCTATCTGTCAGCAATCTCAAGAAAACTGATCTTATGTAGCGCACTCATTTGTGATCACACCACATCAGCAATAGAGCCAAAGTGAAATATACAGAACATTGTTCATGTTTCATAAATGGTTTGAGATATAAAATGAGATTTTGACAAATCATAACACACAAAGAGGAGAGTATTTTGCCGAATGGTTATTGTGCAAAACTTTATTATCTGTCATGTTATTCCACTGAGAACAGACATTTCTGATGAAAAAATATAATTTTAAGGGCTTTTGTTAGCTGGTGAAATGAGAAATGCTATGGGTTTTGGAACAACATATGTGAAGTCATTACACGTTTACTTTATACCGAGGATGTGGTTTTTTATAAAATGCTGACTTTACTTTTCCTCAGTTCATCACATAGTAAACTTAGTAAACCAGTTTTTCACAACTCTCTTGCAATTATGTCTACACAACATGTTAGTTAGGTGAGACCATGTAAACTCTGCTGAGTGTTAGCAAAAGGAGCAAATTTTAATATGGCAATAACACAAATGTGTAGGTTTTACTCAAACTTCCCCACTCATGACACTTCTCTGAAAGTTACAAATGGTTAATCAACCAGGTGAAAATAAATCACTGCAGTTTCAGCAGAATTCTTTTTAGGTACTAAACAAAGAAGAGGTGACAGATCTTTCTGAATGGTCACAATGCAAGTGTGGGTGTGGAGGGGCCGACTTAATATTTACCAAAAATGCGCGTTTAGGCTTCAGTTTTGGAACGGCGCTTCCCCTCCAGCATTTGGCATTTCCTCTACAGCACTCTGAGTGCCCCCCCCCCCCCTCCCCCCACACACAAGTGCCGCTCTCCCCATGATTCCCCAGCCAACTGTGCATCTATCGGTTACAGCATTTTGTGCCACTATACCTGATATGTTCTAAAATGCTGCACATAAAAATGGGGTTCTCTGGTGGTCATCCCTTGGGTTCTATTGGTGATAAAAATGTAGGGTCAAGTGTTCTGAATATCTCCTGGGCTAGGAATCATTTGTATACTCAACAGAAGGATCATCTTAGTGTCCCCACCGGATCAAAGTATGAATATTACACACATCCTCCTGTTTAGTCAAATGGAGCAAATTGGTTGGTTCTTTTTGCATTTGATGTGGTCTACAGTGGATTGATGGAACTTAGGAGGCAAAATTATTTCATGGGCTGTTCCTCCAAAAACCTTGAGAAAATATGTTTTCTTCTATATTTTCATTGTCACTGGTGGACCAAAACCTAGTTGCAGATTCGGAGCCGGCTATATGCAGCAAATGGCTGTAATTTTTCAGACATGTTCCTAACATCCCAATCTTAAACAACCCTGAAAATTTTTGCATGTTTCCGAGACACAGAGGTACAAAGCTAGCCTCTAGTACACATAAAATAAGCACGTAAAATCCGTTGTGTGGTAAAAAAATTGTTTATAAAGTGCTGTACCACAGAGAAATACGCTGTAAAATGTCTTTGTTATCATCTGGAAACCCCATGTTGTAGTACTGAAGCACATCAATTTTTTTTCTCTATTGGAGCACAAATAATGCAAATATGTTTCTGTTTATTTTAAAAGATCTTGACTGAAAAATGGGGGTACCAACTGCCTCATTTTATCTTCCTTATGCTGAGAGAGAAGAAGACTGTGGCAGTGAGACAAAAAAATAATAAATACTGGAAGATAGTTGAGAGTGGTTGTGTTATAGAAAGAGTGAAGCAGACACTGGCAGTGTGAGAAAAAGAGAGCAAAACATAGTTGACAATGACAGAACAGTGCTAGGAAAAGACTCAAGGAGACATAACCACTAGGTGAGGGGGGGGGGGGGGGGGGGGAGAGAGATAAAGAATAAGAGAAAATGGAAGTGGATGAGAGCCAGTGATAAAGAGAGACAGAGTACATGAAAATGACAAAGAGGGAGGGAGGGGAGGGAGGGAGGGAGGGAGGGAGGGAGGGAGGGAGAGAAGCAGTAGGAAGGAAGGAATGAGATATTAGCAGTAAGAGAGAACAAGAGGGAGACAGTGGGAGTGAGACGATCAGTAGTAGTATGATAGAACAAAGGAGATTGTGGCTGTGAGACAGGAGACAGTGACAGAGAGACACAAAGAAATAATGGCAATGAGTTGGGCTGAATGAGTGAGTGAGAAAAGCCAACTGAGATTGGATGGATATGATCGACTTACAAACTAATAAGTGTGAGCGAGTTTGAAGTGACAGTCATGTTAAAAGAAACACGAGTATGTCAGCGTGTCAAGTTTTTGGGAAAGGTGCTGAGGAAGGCAGAATGAGGCAGCTGATACCCCACTTTTCACTTAGAGTATTTTAAAATAAACATTAATATATTGGCATTTTTTGTGTTCCAAAAGAGAGGTTTGGCAGAAGTTTCCTCCTGCAAATTCTCACTTTATTACTGATCCTATCAAGCATGTAAATGGATTTAGTATCCCCAGAAAACTAAGGATAGCTCTGAATCAACTCCATACAGGACATGGAAGGTGTGGTGATTGTTTGTATGACTGGAAGTTCAAGGATGCTCTGACATATCACTGTGGGATAATTGTGCAAACTACACAGCACCTGATTAAGGAGTGTTTGTAATAAATTTCCTGGTGGCCTTTAAGGACTGCATTTGGTAACACCAAGTTCTACAAACTGGTTAAGAGACTTAGCTATTCAGCTATAAAAAGAATTTGTGTGTGTGTGTGTGTGTGTGTGTGTGTGTGTGTGTGTGTGTGTGTGTGCGCGCGCGCGCGTGCTTTTTTAAAAATATTACGTTTGTTTTTATACTAGGTATATTTAACCATTTAAATAAGAAAGTATAAGAAAGTAAAATGACAATATAAATGCCATTTGGTTGGGGACTTCAATGTCCAGCTTGGCAAGGAAAGAATGTGTAACAAGATAACTGGAAACTATTCAGTTCATTGGAGAACTGTTCGTGATAGAGAGAGATTAGTGGAATTATGCAGAACATTCAGCCTGGTTCTAATGTCACCTGCTTTCAAATGTGCCTAGAAAATGTAACAAAACATCCAGAACATTTAAGGTTCTGAGGAATTTCAACCTAGACTCAGGTCACAATCTTTGAAGATCAAAGTTTGACTAATTCCAAGAAATATCATGAAGGTTACTCCCAGAGAAAAGTTAAGTTTCACAGATACAAGCTAATGAATAATGAGCAACCAAGAAGTCACTCACAAGTTGGAAATCGTAAACCCAGAAAATGAGAACAACTACAAGGGGTTATAGTCAGAGCAGCTAAGGAGGCTGTCCCACTCATCAAATAAAGATGACATTCTTGGCAGAAATGGAATTGCCAGAAAAATGAACTGAACAGGGTCAACTTCCTAAATGCAAGAAAATCACCTACATGTGGGGTAGAGCATGCATTTCATAAGGATCCATTGGTATCCTCTCCTGAACCTACAGTTGAAAGGTTCTAAAGGGAAACTACCTCACAGTGACAAAGTTAATTGCCAGATTCTGGCAAGTTATTCTGAAAGTATCTTCAACTGTGTGGCTCCAGAGACTGAATTTCTTTATGAAAACAATCCAAACATCCATCCACATTCATCTCCACCCATGAAAGAAGAAATCAGTAAGATCATTATGAAGGTTAATGATGCAATGGGTGAAGAACTGATAATTGCTGAACTGTGGAAGCATGCAGTGGATAATGCAATTGATACACTTTTTGCAGTTAGAAATCTGGAAAAGCAGAAAAGCACTGGATGGCCATCTGCCACAATTCATCCACTACATAAGAAAGGTGACAGAACAGATGTGGACAACTACCATAATATCACTTCCCTGGTAGCAACTTACAAGATGCTCTCAAAAGCTCTGCACAGTAGGGCATAACAGCAAATCAATCCACAGTCCAGGAATACAAAGGGATTTTTAGGAAGGGATGATCATGTGTTGAGAAGATTATGAATCTGAAGTCCATCCTTTTATATCTGAAACTCAGAATCATGGAATTTGTGGTGAGTTACGTTGATTTCAGGAAAGTGTAAAACTCTATTGCCTCTACTGTCTTATTTCAAATACTTGAAGAGTTTTCAAATACTTGAAGAGTTTGCCTTAGATAAGACAAAAGTGATTATCCAGTAGACACTGACCAACACTACCCCCAAAGTGATGTTCAGAGGAGAGGTGTCTGATGCCTTTCAAATCAGGACAGGCATGAGACAAGGAGATGGAATATCATCTCTGTTTATGCTTCAGAAAAGGTCATCAGATCATGGCA
Organism: Schistocerca gregaria; assembly: GCF_023897955.1. NCBI lineage: Eukaryota > Metazoa > Arthropoda > Insecta > Orthoptera > Acrididae > Schistocerca > Schistocerca gregaria. The sequence goes on along the minus strand of NC_064926.1, from coordinate 454,052,821 downwards.
TAAAGTAGCATTTGCAGATGATCTAGTCATCTTTTTAGACTCCATAGACACTGCAGCAAAACAGCTTGAAGAACTGAAGACACAAGCAGCAATGACTGGGCTTAAAATATCCTTTGAGGAGGTGTACTCTTTATGACAAATGCAAAATCAGTGCCAAGAGAACTGGAGGTCAGACTACAGAAATTAAGCATGGAGGAAAGTTTAAATATTCAGGTGAATGGACAGAGCCTAACCTATCAGAGAAAGAAGCATTCATGTCATGCAGTAACAAAATAAAGTGGCATAACAACTAATTAAAGGCACCTACAATAATGGATAAATATTCTTACACGCCAAAATTAGGCACTCTTGCACTGTTATTTGGCTGGAGGCTCTACATGCAGCAGAGACTTACATTGAGCAAGAAAGGTAATGGATAAACTTAAGGCCATAGAAGAAAAAAAAAATTCAGGAAAATCCTGGGCTCCACCACAAAAAACACAAGAGTACAGAAGGCATCACCACCACAAACTACATAACAATGTGGAGGAGATAATGACACAATGCAAATAAGAAGTATTGTCTTTTATGGCCATGGGACAGCAATAAGTGTCTAAAGGATATCTAAAAGGATATTAATCTACTTTCAAAATAAGAAAACCATAGGGGCATGGTTCGCAGAAGTTGATAAAGATCTACAAGAACTGGAAATTTTGCCTACAGATATCCATGAGCATGATCTGCTTGAGGAGACGCTACAAGCACACCAAGGTTTCTTACAATCCTGGAGGTGAATTTTCTTTCCACATCATAAAAATGTGGTGGATCTAAAGGTTAATTTCTTTGCTGTTTTTGAGATTAGTCAGTAGTTGCTAGTTGGCTAAGACTGTAAGGCAACTCCTGCATGTTACCAAGATAGGTGGTATGTTTGTGCAATGAAGGCAATTAACACAACTTTTTTTCACAATTTATGTAGAATATACTCTGAGTTCAAACACAATTAAGTATGTCAAACAGGATGACAACAATCATGGACTGCAAAAACATCAGCCATGCAAAACACATCTAGTACTTTTCTCTCACTACATCCTAAAATCCATGGATCAAGGCAGTCAGATGGGTGCAATATTTTTTGACTTCTGGAAAGCATTTGATTCAGTACCACACTAACACTTATTAACGAAAGTACTGCCATGTAGGGTACCAGAGTGTGGATGTAGATGTAGACTCTTGGATATAGAAACGGCGAATTTCACATATACCATAAAGCAATCTACCATGATTGGCTTTTATGGTCATATATGCTGGGATATGTCACAACAGCTGAAGCACATTTGCTTCTGTCAAATCTCAAGAGTAAAGCTCTTATTAGATTCACATTTTTTTACCATTGGATTACTTCTATTCCTTGTAATTATTGGCTATACTTAAAAAATATTGCACATATTTGTCTGTTCGTAAAACTATCAATGGGGTACACATTCGTATAAAGTAACTCATAACTGAAAGCATGATAATGTTATGGTTTTTTGATGCATTATCATTACAACTGTGTTGTGAAAAACATCACAAAGCTCATCAAAAGGTTGCTATATTAATACTTATTCTGCCAATGACAAGATATGTACAATACTCTGTCACAAATTTAATTCCCCAACAAAATGACTGAAATAATATTAGTCTTACTAAATTTCATTCATTGTGAAATTAATGAAAGAGTATATGAGTATTTCTACCACTATAGATAATAAAATGCTTTAGCTGTTACCTGCAGATGCATAGATCCATTGTGGCATGTAGCTTACATTCTAAATATTATTCAACAATTTTGTTATTTATGACAGTATACATAAGAATTCATACTTTGTAAAAGTTGTCTGTAAGTAGGTATTGCATTTTCTACATTACCTTAGACATCTGGATGATCACACGCTATAAGGACAGAGAACTTTAGTAATGGTGTTTTTATTTTATTTTAAAATGTATTTATAAGCACTGCTATGAAAATACACTTTTAGTAACTGTTATAAAAATACATCACTGTACATACCATAGAAAATGTACTAATGTTTGTGAAAATTGTGGTACCAGAAAGAATAGTCAAAATAAATCCAACCTCCAAAGACATACAGAACAGTGTAACAGCAATAAATGATTACAGTTGTAGACAAAACGTACACCTTTATCTGGCAGTGTGTTCTCTTGTGAGTGGTAAAACTGGTGCACACCAAGCTTATTCAGAGGAGGGGAATGTGAATATGTCCCACTTTGGTCAAAGAGCATAACATTAGCAAGCGAGTTTGAATGGGGGCATAATGGTCAGCCTTCAGGAATTGGCTACATTAAACAAATGACATCTGAATCTGTACAGGAAATACTGCTATGAAACTTATGGCTGTATGCATCCAACTGATGCATGTAAGTCATACACAGCAATGAGGATGAACTAGAACACACGAGTCCTAAAGTAAGACAACCACAACCCTGGCTTGACACATAGCCGTAATAGACTCTGTAGCTTAATTGCAGTCAGTGGCATGTTACAGTTACGTAAGGGCACTGTGGAGCTTGAGCACCCCCTATTTCCCCTTGATACTACTGAATGAAATGACAGAGTGTCATTTCTTCTTTAATTCTTTCAATATATTCGTAGAATGTACAATTCTTAAACTTAACCTCTTAGTAGACATAATCAGTTTACGAAGTTTACAAAGTTCAAATGTGAACTGTATACGTCAAAGAATATGGCTCCATGATGAATTTAACTTGTCATGTAAATGCAAATATGTCCACAAACATAGTTCAACATTTTACAAGTGTCTGTGGAATGTTATGTGTATGGACATCTCTAGTTACACAAGGTGCTGTTTAACTGTATTGTTTTTATTAACAAACCTGTATGGAATGTGCACATAATATCCACTATGCACTCAACATGGACATGTGATACAGTCATAATGGAACAGGACATATAACAACAAGATTCTTTTTGAAGATGCGAAGATATCAGTCTTAACTGTTGAAACTGGCCATTAGGAATAAAGAGTACTGAATGAAGCCTTGGTTATTACATGTTTCTTCTAAGCAAATACAGATTGCTCCTTCCAATCTCTAATTATGAGAAATTTCAAACATTTGTCTCTGACATTATCCCAATGTTCTTCTCAAGGTCACCACAATATGCCGACACTCAAGAAGCATATGGAGTCAGCATTCCACATCCATTTCCACAAGTGGAGCTTCAACATTTGGACCACTAACACAGCTCTAGAAAATTTCCAGCCTTTAAAAAGGGGGAAAAATATATCTAAAAACAAAGATGATGTGACTTACCAAACAAAAGCACTGGCAGGTCGATAGACACACGAACAAACACAAACATACACACAAAATTCTAGCTTTCGCAACCAATGGTTGCTTCTTCAGGAAAGAGGGAAGGAGGGGGAAAGACGAAAGGATGTGGGTTTTAAGGGAGAGGGTAAAGAGTCATTCCAATCCCGGGAGCGGAAAGACTTACCTCTCTCCTGAAGAAGCAACAGTCGGTTGCGAAAGCTAGAATTTTGTGTGTATGTTTGTGTTCGTGTCTCTATCGACCTGCCAGCACTTTTGTTTGGTAAGTCACATTATCTTTGTTTTTAGATATATTTTTCCCACGTGGAATGTTTCCATATATCTCTTTCCTGAAGAAGCAACCATCGGTTGCGAAAGCTAGAAAGTCGGTGTGTGTGTGTTTGTGTGTTTTATTTATTGTGCCTATCTACCGGCGCTTTCCCCCTTGGTAAGTCTTGGAATCTTTGTTTTTAATATATATATAAAATAGAAAGAAACTTCCACATGGGAAAAATATATTAAAAACAAAGATTCCAAGACTTACCAAGCGGGAAAGTGCCGGCAGACAGGCACATTAACAAAACACACACACAGAATTACTAGCATTCGCAACCGATGGTTGCTTCTTCAGGAAGGAGAGGGAAAGACGAAAGGATGTGGGTTTTAAGGGAGAGGGTAAGGAGTCATTCCAATCCCGGGAGCGGAAAGACTTCCCTTAGGGGAAAAAAAGGACAGGTGTACACTCGCACACTCACTCACACACACACACACACACACACACACACACACACACACACACACACACACACACACACACACACCCTCTCCCTTAAAACCCACATCCTTTCATTTTTCCCTCTCCTTCCCTCTTTCCTGACGAAGCAACTGCCAGTTGCGAAAGCTCGTAATTCTGTGTGTGCGTTTGTGTGTTTTGTTCATGTGCCTGTCTGCCGGCGCTTTCCCGCTTGATAAGTCTTGGAATCTTTGTTTTTACACAACTCCAGAATTTCCTCTCCAACCTCAACTCCTTTGGTTCCATCAGATTCACCTGGTCCTACTCCAAATCCCATGCCACTTTCCTAGACGTTGACCTCCATCTGTCCAATGGCCAGCTGCACACATCCGTCCACATCAAACCCACCAACAAACAACAGTACCTCCATTATGACAGCTGCCACCCATTCCATATCAAACGGTCCCTTCCCTACAGCCTAGGCCTTCGTGGCAAACGAATCTGCTCCAGTCCTGAATCCCTCGACCATTACACCAACAACCTGAAAACAGCTTTCGCATCCCGCAACTACCCTCCCAACCTGCTACAGAAGCAGATAACCAGAGCCACTTCCTCATCCCCTCAAACCCAGAACCTCTCACAGAAGAACCCCAAAAGTGCCCCACTTGTAACAGAATACTTCCCGGGACTGGATCAGACCTTGAATGTGGCTCTCCAGCAGGGATACGACTTCCTAAAATCCTGCCCCAAAATGAGATCCATCCTTCATGAAATCCTCCCCACTCCACCAAGAGTGTCTTTCCGCCGTCCACCTAACCTTCGTAACCTCTTGGTTCATCCTTATGAAATCCCCAAACCACCTCCCCTACCCTCTGGCTCCTACCCTTGCAACCGCCCCCGGTGTAAAACCTGTCCTATGCACCCTCCCACCACCACCTACTCCAGTCCTGTAACCCGGAAGGTGTACACGATCAAAGGGAGAGCCACATGTAAAAGCACCCACGTGATTTACCAACTGACCTGCCTGCACTGTGATGCTTTCTATGTGGGAATGACCAGCAACAAACTGTCCATTCGCATGAATGGACACAGGCAGACAGTGTTTGTTGGTAATGAGGATCACCCTGTGGCTAAACATGCCTTGATGCACGGCCAGCACATCTTGGCACAGTGTTACACCGTCCGAGTTATCTGGATACTTCCCACCAACACCAACCTATCCGAACTCCGGAGATGGGAACTCGCCCTTCAGTATATCCTCTCTTCTCGATATCCGCCAGGCCTCAACCTCCGCTAATTTCAAGTTGCCGCCGCTCATACCTCACCTGTCTTTCAGCAACTTCTTTGCCTCTGTACTTCCGCCTCGACTGACATCTCTGCCCTTAACTCTTTGCCTTTAAATATGTCTGCTTGTGTCTGTGTATGTGCGGATGGATATGTGTGTGTGTGTGTGTGTGCGAGTGTACACCTGTCCTTTTTTTCCCCTAAGGGAAGTCTTTCCGCTCCCGGGATTGGAATGACTCCTTACCCTCTCCCTTAAAACCCACATCCTTTCATTTTTCCCTCTCCTTCCCTCTTTCCTGACGAAGCAACTGCCAGTTGCGAAAGCTCGTAATTCTGTGTGTGTGTTTGTGTGTTTTGTTCATGTGCCTGTCTGCCGGTGCTTTCCCGCTTGGTAAGTCTTGGAATCTTTGTTTTTAATATATATATATATATATATATTAAAAACAAAGATTCCAAGAATTACGAGCTTTCGCAACTGGCAGTTGCTTCGTCAGGAAAGAGGGAAGGAGAGGGTAAGGAGTCATTCCAATCCCGGGAGCGGACTTACACATGGGAAAAATATATTAAAAACAAAGATTCCAAGACTTACCAAGTGGGAAAGCGCCGGTAGACAGGCAAAATAAAATAAAATATTTCCCATGTGAGTGTATCAACTATCGGTTGCTGTGCTTCAAAGGTTAAATTATGTGTTTGTATTGATAGCACTGTCAGAAACAGTATCATATCATTTCATAGTATGAATACACATTCCATGTCCTAGTGCTTACATTTTCCCGAGGAAATGCGACAAATCCTTTGGTAAATATCTCAAAAACTAAAGAATGACACCAAAATGAAGTGTTTTTAAGAAATGTGGTTTTCATGGTAATAGATTTTTGAGTAAATGGATACATTGTGTTCAACAAGTGGTGTGTGAAGTTACAGACAATGAAATACAAGCTAACTCTTCAGTATCTAGAGAAACACCCATTAGTACTTCGGAGATTAAAAGAAAATGTGATACACAGTTTTCTCAAAATGAAAGTGATGTAAATGGTAGGTTAGGTTATATTATGATAGATTTACAAATCCTAACAAGGATGTTAGGTGAATGAGTGTGTTGTAAAATATGTGGAGGGCCAAAGTTTACATGAAGACAGTGAGGTATCAAATGGACTAGTCAACAAACTTAACATTAATTGTGCCAGTTGTAAATATACTAATTCATTTTGGAATGCTGATAAGTGTAAAGATAATTAATTTGAATCAAATGTTAGTTGGTTTTATGAATTGAGAGCTATTGGCGAAGGACACACTGCAGCAGAAACAATATGTGCCGTGATGAATATGCCACGCCCACATTGTAAAATCAACAAGTATGCAGGATTTATTGGAGTTGCTGTGGAATCTGTTGCATGTTAGTCAATGAAAGGTACTGCAAATGAAGCTGTTGGGATAAATTCTGGTATGACTGACATACCAGTAGCTTTTGATGGCATTTGGCAGAAGTGCAGCTACAGTTCTATGAATTCAGTTGCTACAGTGACCAGTGTAGATACCGGAAAGGTAACAAATTTCCAGATTTTAACCAAACATTGTTATAAGTATAAATCACTGAATGAAAAATGGCATATCTGTGACACAAAATTATGAAGGAACACATGGTGCTATGGAGGCCCCTACAGCTATTGAAATTTTTAGTCTATCTTTGAATGGAAGGGGAGAGTGTTACACCAAGTTCTTAGGTGATGGAGACTGAAAAGCAAATAACAGTGTAGTGGTCACTCAGCCTTATGGTGCGAAGATTAATCACAAAACTGGACTGTGTTGGACATGTTCAGAAGAGGATGGGCACCAGGTTGAGAAAGTTGAAACAAAGTCTGAGAGACAAGAAACTTTCTGATGGTAAAACTGTAAAAGGTAGACTGACAGACAAAATGATGTATGAACTACAGCAGTATTATAGGATGGCCATTAGAAATGATACTGAGAATTTTCTGAAAATGAAGCAGGCAGTATGTGCTAACTTCTTCCACAGACTATCAACTGATGAAAAACCAGTACACCCTTTGCCCTCCTAGACCTGATTCATGGTGCAATTACTGCAATGCCCAGCACTTAAACAGTTCATACAGCCATAAACATTTCATCCCAGCAGCAGTCATGGATATCATAAAACCTATTTACAGAGACCTTGCAAATCCTGAATTACTGAAGAAGTGTCTGCATGGTCAGACTCAAAATCCCAATGAGTCGTTCAATAATCTTATATGGACTCGCTTACCAAAAAATATTTTTGTTAGAATGAAGACACTGAAGTGGGGGGGGGGGGGGGGGGGGGGGGCAGGATGCTGTTGTTGATTTAAATGATGGTAACATTGGCAGAGTGAAAGTGCTACAGCGTATAGGAATTAATCCTGGAGCAAATTGCATCAGAGAATTTGAACAGGTGGACAAGGATCGAATTGATAAAGCAGAGTATGCAGCACAGTTGACCAGTAAGAAGTCCAGAAACAAGAAAAAACTTGGAAAAAGATCAAGAGGATGATATACAGTATGGCGCAGGGTGCTTCTGAGTGATTAAAAATAAAAAGTTGAGCATATATTAAATGAGTTACAGTCTTTTGAAACTTCAGAACCCGTTCCCAAAAATTTACATTTTTTGTTGCATTTTTCCCTAATTCTCAGAAACCACTTCAAGTAGAGTATTCAAATTTTCAGGGAGTAATAACATACATATCCTCAGTCTACTGAACTAAAAGAAGAACATAATGTTATGTATAGTTAAAATTACTTAGGATAACACAAAAAAGTACACAAAATTTTAACCGTGTAATTAAAAAATGGTATTTCCGAAAGCAGTGGCTGAAATGCAATAATTAATTATTCCAGTTCAGCACACTCAGAAGGTACAGTTTAATGTCCTGTAAAAGTTTCATGTCAATGGCTACAGTGGTTCCTGAATTAAAGGGAACCCAAGTCACTAAATTTAACATTGTCGGGATAGTGCATTCCAACTCTCCTTAAAGTTAATTTCTATATATAAAGGCAATGTCCTGACTGAGTGAATGATTCATCAACACCCAGCCCAAACCGAAATTTGGAGAAAGGTGTGGATCTTATATTGTAGGCATTTTTTTAAAAATGAATTTTCAAAATTCCAACCCTTAGGGGGTGAAGTAGGGGTTGAAGAGTTTTTTTTGAAAAATGTCACTATTGAGGCAATTTTGAAGCTAGGCCTATGAAAATTGGTATTTGGCTTCTCAGTGAGAAATAAAAAAATATGTGTTCCAGTGTTTTCAGAAATTTAACCCTATGCGGGTTAAATAGTGTGTGAAAGTTCTTTTTGAAAATGTATTATTATTAAAGAACTACCGAAGTATTTTGAAAGCCATATCTATGAACACTGGTCACTGATGTCTCGCTTACAAATACAAAAATATGTGTTTCAGTGTTTTTGGACACTGAACCCCTAAAGGGGTGAAATAGGGGATGAGATTTTTTTATCAAAATATTTTATTATGAAAGCATTTTTGACTGAATCTATGAAAATTTAAATTTGGAGTCTCAGTTAGAAATAAAAGATACATGTTTAACAGTTGGGGTTTGTACATTTTCTTGTACAAATGAAAACAAGAATGGATTTCCTTTTTAAATGAATAGATCAAGGTTGCATTGTATCAATTTAGGTACAGTAATGAAAAGAATGTCTGATTTTGTTCTGTTAGGGTTTTATCAATTTTCTCAATAAGCTTTCTTTTACACATTTTTGTTTCCTTTTACACATCCTTAAACCAAAGGGTAAAAATCTTCTGGATCAGTCCCACCACTGGTTTCAAGTATGAGCTGCCACTGCCTGCAGCAATGGTTCAACACTGGAGCACTGTAATAGGTGTGGTGCTATCTGTGTCATAAACTAATAGCATGCATGGTAACATACAAACTTCCCTTGTCCAAAAACTACAAATGTCCCAGACTGCTGAAGTGAAAGCTGTCATAGATTTGATGAGTGGCTGAATGTATTGTTGCCATTTAACAATTCACCCTCAATGAAGAATCAGTTAATCCTTGCTCACAACAGCAGCCATATACAAGTTCAATCATACAATGGACCACAATCCAGCAAGTCTGCATAGTTAGACAGCATAACAGAAAAATGTCAAATATAGTGGTCTCAAATGCCACTAGATATAAAATGTTGACTATATATACTGAAGAGAAACATGAACAGCAACAGCCAAATCAGGCAGATTTTGGGGTTCAAAGCACTGCCTCTACTTTACACAGCTTTAAAGGTCATATCACAAAGGGCACTTTTAATCATTTACAGCAAAAATACACCTTCCACTCCCAGGTGGTTCATATCTCGCAAATACATCTTTATAGAGATTGCGGAATAGTAAGAGCATGGACCATGAACATACGGAGTAAAAGGCAGAAGTGTGTACTGTCATCCCCCACAGAGCAGCATGTCCAACTGATAAACAACGAAAGTCTCCCTCAAATTGCCTTAAAGGGTTGATGTTCTTTGTGTGTATGCCTTACCCTCTAGTTACAGAATACAGGTTACTTTGAGCAATTGAGAAAGTAATTAAAAAATAGAACTTACTTTCTTGTGGCATAGTACATATTGTATAGGTAAGTGCATTTGGGTACCAGTCAAACAGCTTACAGATGTTAGCGAGTCAGTAGGCTGAGACAAAAATGTCAGTAACAGTGGACTAACTTACATCAGCAGTTACCATTAAAAAAAATAGTGAATTAGTTCAGTTCAAGCTATTATCCTAACACTTCCTGGCCCCATTTGGAAAGAAAAAGGCATGTATTTCCCAAAGATGATACATGGCAATGTTTCTCTGGCCTACATGTTCGCTTAACCATGTCCCACAAAATGGGTCTGAAATGTGTTCAATTGGCAACTTGTTTGTCACAGTACTCCAGAAAACGTTTTTAATTCTCTGCAGATCTTAATGCAAACCATGTGAAGAGAGGTTCTCCAGAAGCATATTGAAAGACACTTTGGCTCCATATTGTGGCATTGAAAGACACTTTGGCTCCATATTGTGGCAATGAAAGACTGATTGTATCATGAATTTTTCAAAGCAGAGATCATATGCATTCTATTATTCCTACAATACAACAGAAGGAAAGTTGCTACTCACCATATAGCAGAGATGATGAGTCGCAATAGGTACAAAAAGAAGATTCATACAATTACAGCTTTCGGCCATTAAGGCCTTTGTCAGCAGTACACACACACACACACACACACACACACACACACACACACACACACACACACACAAACGCAACTTGCACTCACATCTATAGTCTCAGAGAGCTGAAACCACACTGCCTCTCTGAGACTGCGGACGTGTGTGCAAGTTGCGTTTGCGTGAATGTGTGTGTGTGTGTGTGTGTGTGTGTGTGTGTGTGTGTGTGTGCGCGCGCGCACGTGTGTGTATGTGTGTCTACTGCTGACAAAGGCCTTAATGGTCAAAAGCTATAATTGTGTGAATCTTTTTGTTGTGCCTATTGTGACTCAGCATCTCCACCATATGGTGAGTATCAACTTTCCTTCTGTGGTATTACATTCCATCCTGGATTTTCCATTGTTTGATTCTATTACTCCTACATTTTTGTGCTGTTTTGTTTGTAATATACTATTTAATATAATGGGCAATCACAAAGTTTCCCTTTGGGAGCCTTGCTATAACTTATATGCAATCAGCGCAACTCCAATGTGGATATATAAACACCGACATGTAGGGAAGGGATTAGTGTGCTGTTCATGCCTTTCTGACACGCATGTGGTAAATGTGAAAATGTGAACTATGGTGACATTATTACCAAATGCAACCAAACAGGACCAAAATGCTGTCATTCTTTTCATGGCTACAGCAGGACAAACAGTGGCAGACACCCACTGGAGAGTGGAAAATGTGTGTGCAGCACATATGTCGAAAACCACCATTGTGAAATGGTGCGACAAGGAGTGCTGCTGCTTCATTGTAAAGCTTGTCCCCATATAGCAAATGTCACAAAACAGAAGATGCGCCAACTCCAGTGGTAGACACTCGAGCAGCCGCACTATAGTCAGATCTTTCCCCGTGCAGTTATCACTCCTTCTGTCCCTTAAAAAAGGTTTTGCAGCATAAACAACCCCCGTCAGATGAGAATGTGTAGCAGCAGGACATGGTGCTTTGCCAAATGTGTGTTTTCAACCTGGTGCATTGGCAGGATGATTGCCTCAATGCTCACAGCAATTATGCCTGATTAGCAGACCGATTTGGGATTGTACAACTTTCAAACAGAAACTTTTTGATCGCCTCTTATATTAAGTCACATGTACGACACATCACTCTTTGCAATTTTCACAAACTTTAGTGTAACAAAGTAACTGATAGCCTCATAATTTAGTTGTTGTTGTTGTTGTCTTCAGTCCTGAGACTGGTTTGATGCAGCTCTCCATGCTACTCTATCCTGTGCAAGCTGCTTCATCTCCCAGTACCTACTGCAACCTACATCCTTCTGAATCTGCTTAGTGTACTCATCTCTCGGTCTCCCTCTACGATTTTTACCCTCCACGCTGCCCTCCAATGCTAAATTTGTGATCCCTTGATGCCTCAAAACATGTCCTACCAACCGATCCCTTCTTCTAGTCAAGTTGCTAGAAACGTAGGTTTGCCTTTTCTTAATCTTTCTTCTAAGATAAGTCATAAGGTCAGTATTGCCTCACGTGTTCCAACATTTTGACGGAATCCAAACTGATCCTCCCCGAGGTCTGCATCTACCAGTTTTTCCATTCGTCTGTAAAGAATTCGCGTTAGTATTTTGCAGCCGTGGCTTATTAAACTGATAGTTCGGTAATTTTCACATCTGTCAGCACCTGCTTTCTTTGGGATTGGAATTATTATATTCTTCTTGAAGTATAAATCGTGAAAAGCACACAACAGATCTTTTAACAGATATTCTCATGTTAGAAACTTGTTACATTAGCAGTGGCAGAATATGGCACAAAACTGAAGCTGATAAAGCACAAAAATCTGCCACGAACTAAGTAAATGTTGCCAGCTCACACTAATGTACATTTCCAGAAATCGGTAGATTGAAGATAAGCAGTTACAAGAACAAAATTTCAGTTATTACCTGCATGCACAATTATGTAGTTCAAGCACAAAATTCAATATCAGTAGCAAAGGTGAGCAGAAATTTGGGTAGGCATGGCCACAAGTAGCAATGTTATTCGCAAAAAGCTGTTCCTCAAAGATTTTAGCAATAAATTACCTGGAGTATGATTTTCCAGAAGAAGCCAAAGGTGAGAATGTCACTTCAAAAAGCTGATCCATTCCTTCAATATTTGTTACAAAATAAAGAAATTTCTGCTTAAATATCTCAACTGTATGAAGAAGAACTGCATTATAATCAGCTTTTCCATGAGCTATAAGATTCAACTGTTCTTCTACAGCAGATCGCATTGTGGGCAAGACCAGCTCCGGATCAATCTAATAAAATGGCAAAAATATAGATAGCTTCAAATATCATACTGTGCTTCAGTTTTGTAATCAGATTTACAGGCTTCAAAAATAAAAATGCATTCAGCCAACAACAATGAAATACAAAAAAATAATATAAAACTGTTAAACACATAATGTTAAATTCAACATCACATATTGGAGTCCATAAAGCCAAAATGAGATGAGACTCCAGTTTAAATCAAACACCACACTTCTCTCTTTTCCCGATACAGGCTGCAAAATGCATAGACTGCTTTCACAGAATCAATATACCTAAATCACATTCAACAGAATTAATGTTCAGTAAAACACATCACACTGAGAAATCAGCAATATTAGAACAATGTCTGTTGCCTTGCAGTACCTTTCTGCCAAATTTCAAGACGTACATCAAAGTTATTTTAATTTAACAAAACAACAGTCTTTCAGATTTTGATCTCAGATGATAGAAGTTTGAGTTCATGAATCTCTGTTTCCAGTGAGTATTAAATGAGTACACAGTGTCGTTAAATGGCAGTGTACAAAATCAGCTCACAGGAATATCTTTATGGATACTTTAGACCCCCTCCTTTTCTATCCTGCTCTGCAGAAGTATAGTACCATTTATAACCATTCACAACGGAAAAAAACATGTGGTTCCTGTAGTCAGTTAACAGATGATCAGAGCGAACAACTGGTTTGGAGCAAAGTCTAGAGAGTAGGAAAAGCTATTGGAAGCGTGCGCAACCAGTCCTTGTAGCAATCTGAATCAGAAAACTTAAACATAGACAATGTTGATAACTCTACCATCAAGGGCATCTATTGAAAGGTTCAGAGAGTGGTTAGAACTTCTGGATAAGTGCAGCACTCTTGCTTCAGTGTATAGGCTCATGAAACAGAAAAGTGGTGGCATCCTCCACAGGAGCAAGCTGAGGGTGTGATATGAAGCTCGAGTATCTCTGACCTTTCCCACTCAATCAATCAATGCATATGATGACAACACTACTTTTTGCCTGGAATTGAGAGAATTATTTAATTAACAAGATCTTTTGATCATCCTGGCTGCTATGAAAGTCTTAGCTCATAAAGACATGACAATCTATTGAATTGAAATAATATATGACTCAATGACATGCAGTTTTCCTGATGACTGTCACTGGAATCTGTGTAGTTGCTTTAAATGAACTATTCATGCCATATTCTTTCAGAAAAAGAGAAATATTTTTAAATGTAACATGAATTTAAGTGTTAAACAGTCTTATCTGAAAGTATTTGTCCAGAAGGTAGCCATATATGAATATAAAACATCGATAATGAGTAGCATAGACAAGAAGAGAGTAGAAGTTATTAATGTAATGCTATAGAAAAATGCTTCAGATTAGAAGGTAGATTGAATAATTAATGAAGAGGTACTGAATTGAATTTGGGAAAAGAATGTTATGGCACAATTTGACTCAAGTAAGGATCAGTTGATAAAACACTTTCGAAGGCATCAAGGAACAGTGCATTCGGGGCGTGTGGTCAGCACACCGCTCTCCCGGTCGTTATGATGGTTTTATTTGACCAGGGCCGCTACTATTCGGTCGAGTAGCTCCTCAATTGGCATCACGAGGCTAAGTGCACCCTGAAAAATGGCAACAGCTCACGGCGGCCCAGATGGTCACCCATTCAAGTGCCGGACATGCCCGACAGCACTTAACTTCGGTGATCTGACGGGAACCGGTGTACCCACTGCGGCAAGGCCGTAGCCGTCAGTGAAGAGGGTATTACTAATTCAAGTTCCATTTCAGGTGTTGTCTTACCCACCTCCTTCATGCACCATGGTGTTGGGGCATTTTGTCTCTCATGGTAGTTGCTTGAATTTTTAAATAACATCACCAAGCCATGAACTGATTTGACATGCAACTTTCCATGCTGACAACAGTTCTTGTCATAAAGTGACAATGCACATGTGGTATAAGGTTGAATTGGCTCCTCAACGCTTATAGGAAGACGAGCACTGTGCACAGACTGCTTTGTACCATTCACAATTAAAGAGAGAATGCAACCCACTGAACTACTCTGAGAATGCAGGTTTGCTTTAATCTCAATAATGCAGGTGTCAGTACATAGTAATTTCCTGTGGTTAAAAGAATATTGAGAAAGCGGTTATCTTTTTTAAACACACACACACACACACACACACACACACACACACACACACACACACTTTATCTACATCAAATCACTCTACACTGAAATAAAGACAACATATATCTGAAAGACCAGTCAATGTATTTAAATTATTTCTGAAAGTTTTACAATAGGATTAACATCCACCCATCTTTCAAACTTTTTTAATTAGGAGGAATAACACCATTTCAAATTTATTGAGGTTGTGGAGCCCAGTCAGAAGAAAATGATAGATGTACACTCAAGCTTTTTTTTTTTAAAAAAAAAAGGAAAAAAAAGAAAGTTAAGTCCTGAACACTTTGAACAACTAGAGATATGACATTCATATTCATAGGACATGTACATTAGTAGGCTCTTCAAAAATGATTAGCGTGTCAGAATGCGGGTGCAAGATCAACATCGATTCGTGGTGCAACACAACCTACCGGTATAATGTACCTGCCCCTCTCATTGTCGCCATAAACTGAAGGTAATGGATCAGAGTGACTTACAGACGTAGCACAAACTGTACCCCCAAATTAGTGAGTTTCAAAGAGGGCGCATTATTGGCATGAGAGAATGTGATGCATCCATTCAAGAAATTGCTGCTTGTGTAGGATAAAGCCTTTTGGCAGTGCAACCGGTGTGAGCAGAGTGGTTCACGGAAGCTCATAAAACACAACAAGATGGGTCAGGTCACACCACCCAGATAACCCTTTCCTCTGACCTCCCAAGGAGATCGAAACTGCAGGACAAATCTGCATCCTCCTCAGCTCTGGCATAACAAAGGAATAGTGTAACGTAAAATAGAAAGAAACTTCCACATGGGAAAAATATATTAAAAACAAAGATTCCAAGACTTACCAAGCGGGAAAGTGCCGGCAGACAGGCATAATGAACAAAACACACGAACACACACACAGAATTACTAGCTTTCGCAACCGATGGTTGCTTCTTCAGGAAGGAGAGGGAAAGACGAAAGGATGTGGGTTTTAAGGGAGAGGGTAAGGAGTCATTCCAATCCCGGGAGCGGAAAGACTTCCCTTAGGGGGGAAAAAAGGACAGGTGTACACTCGCGCGCGCACACACACACACACACACACACACACACACACACACACACACACACACATATCCATCCGCACATACACAGACACAAGCAGACATATTTAAAGGCAAAGAGTTAAGGGCAGAGATGTCAGTCGAGGCAGAAGTACAGAGGCAAAGAAGTTGTTGAAAGACAGGTGAGGTATGAGCGGCAGCAACTTGAAATTAGCGGAGGTTGAGGCCTGGCGGATATCGAGAAGAGAGGATATACTGAAGAGCGAGTTCCCATCTCCGGAGTTCGGATAGGTTGGTGTTGGTGGGAAGTATCCAGATAACTCGGACGGTGTAACACTGTGCCAAGATGTGCTGGCCGTGCATCAAGGCATGTTTAGCCACAGGGTGATCCTCATTACCAACAAACACTGTCTGCCTGTGTCCATTCATGTGAATGGACAGTTTGTTGCTGGTCATTCCCACATAGAAAGCGTCACAGTGCAGGCAGGTCAGTTGGTAAATCGTGTACACCTTCCGGGTTACAGGACTGGAGTAGGTGGTGGTGGGAGGGTGCATAGGACAGGTTTTACACCGGGGGCAGTTGCAAGGGTAGGAGCCAGAGGGTAGGGGAGGTGGTTTGGGGATTTCATAGGGATGAACCAAGAGGTTACGAAGGTTAGGTGGACGGTGGAAAGACACTCTTGGTGGAGTGGGGAGGATTTCATGAAGGATGGATCTCATTTCGGGGCAGGATTTTAGGAAGTCGTATCCCTGCTGGAGAGCCACATTCAAGGTCTGATCCAGTCCCAGGAAGTATTCTGTCACAAGTGGGGCACTTTTGGGGTTCTTCTGTGAGAGGTTCTGGGTTTGAGGGGATGAGGAAGTGGCTCTGGTTATCTGCTTCTGTAGCAGGTTGGGAGGGTAGTTGCGGGATGCGAAAGCTGTTTTCAGGTTGTTGGTGTAATGGTCGAGGGATTCAGGACTGGAGCAGATTCGTTTGCCACGAAGGCCTAGGCTGTAGGGAAGGGACCGTTTGATATGGAATGGGTGGCAGCTGTCATAATGGAGGTACTGTTGCTTGTTGGTGGGTTTGATGTGGACGGATGTGTGAAGCTGGCCATTGGACAGATGGAGGTCAACGTCTGGGAAAGTGGCATGTGATTTGGAGTAGGACCAGGTGAATCTGATGGAACCAAAGGAGTTGAGGTTGGAGAGGAAATTCTGGAGTTGTTCTTCACTGTGAGTCCAGATCATGAATATGTCATCAATAAATCTGTACCCAACTTTGGGTTGGCAGGCTTGGGTAACCAAGAAGACTTCCTCTAAGCGACCCATAAATAGGTTGGCATACGAGGGGGCCATCCTGGTACCCATGGCTGTTCCCTTTAATTGTTGGTATGTCTGGCCTTCAAAAGTGAAGAAGTTGTGGGTCAGGATGAAGCTGGCTAAGGTGACGAGGAAAGAGGTTTTAGGTAGGGTGGCAGGTGATCGGCGTGAAAGGAAGTGCTCCATTGCAGCGAGGCCCTGGACGTGCGGGATATTCGTGTATAGGGAAGTGGCATCAATGGTTACAAGGATGGTTTCTGGGGGTAACAGATTGGGTACGGATTCCAGGCATTCGAGAAAGTGGTTGGTGTCTTTGATGAAGGATGGGAGACTGCATGTAATGGGTTGAAGGTGTTGAATAGTGTAACATGTCGTACACTATCAGGAGTGACAGTCTACCACCATTTATTATGACATGGGTTACGTGCGTGTCATCAACTTCTCTGCCTACCACTGAGTGAGGTGGCACAGCGGTTAACACACTGAACTTCCATTCAGGAGGGTTCAAATCCACGTCTGGCCGTCCTGATTTAGGTTTACCGTGATTTCTCTAAATTGCCTCAGACAAATGCCACGATGGTTCCTTTTAAAGGGCACAGCCAACTTCCTTCCCCATCCTTCCCCAATGACGCCGCTGTTTGGTCACCTCTCCCAAATAAACCAACCAACCTCTACCTATCTTTGACAAATGTGAAGAAACATGCTAGATCACAATGGTGTGTGGAATGATGTCACTAGGGACAGGAATGGCATTAGATAGTGCTTTCGGATGAATCCAGGTTCTGTTTGTTTGAAAATGATGGGCGCATTTTGGCTTGCCACAGACAGGGTCAGTGGCATCACAGTGACTGCATTCGCACAAGACCTACATCGCCAACTCAAGGTATTATGGTGTGGAGTGCTATATGGTACATCTTCAAATCACAGATGGTGCAAGTCCAGGGCATCCTTTCTTTACAACATCCCAGACGCCATTCTTCAGCAAGACAATGCATCACCAGACTTGCCACCAATCAAAAATGTGTGGGATATGGTAATATGACAGGTACAGTGCTGTGACGCAAAGCAAACCATCACACAAGAATTTTGGAACCAGCTAAATGCAGCATGAATAGCTGTACCACAGGATGCCATTCATGTCTTATTCATATCGATGCCATCATGCATGGAACAAATTATCAGGGCGCATGACGGGCCCTGTACTTACTATGCAACAGGAAACATACTAAACTGAGGTGGCTGAAATACTAATCATTTCTGCAGAACATACTAATGTACATGTCCTATCTCTAGTTGTTCAAGATGTTCTATATTTTTCTCAACATGATGTACTTAATTCACATTCCCTGTTCAGTTGTCAGTGGTGTTATCCATAGCAATAAGTTATTTTTGATTAATATTCAGTAAATTTTTATTTCTGTTTAAAAATAATGGAGCCTACATCTGCCCCATAAGCAAAAACATTAACACGTTAGTACTGCACTGGACACAGGTATTTGGCTTGGTTTTACACAGTGGCATTAATTGTTTTTTTTTTTTCTAAATAAACTTATTATTTTGGTGTGACTTTGGTTCTTTATGCTCTAACTGCATTACATAGATCTCCCATCTGACAGTGGATAGTGATTCCAGCTTCTGTGCAGACAAATGGGAGTTGCAAAGTATGATCCAGTCAGTGTTCAGATCTGGTAATTATAGGTAACATTCATAAAAGTACAAGGTGGTTCAAAAAAACATTTACAAACTGACATGGCACATCTGGCTTACAACAAGGATCAGTAATCACATAATAACCGGGTGTCACAAATGCCATGACAGGGCACTATAGTCACAATACAGCTGACATCATCAGACAGAAGAGGTTCTGAGAAGTTTGGAAGGTAGGAGACAAGGTACTGGCAGAACTGAAGCTGTGAGGATGGGTTGTGAGTAGTGCTTGCCTGTGAAAGGCAAAGGTCCTGAGTTCGAGTCTTGGTCTGCACACAGTTTTAATCTGTCAGGAAGTTTCATATCAGCACACATCAGCAGCAGAGTTAAAATCTCATTCTGGCATCATCGGACACTGCTTAATTGGGCCATACATTCTCCACATCAGATTTCAGAACGATGGAGCCCCTGAGCATTTCAGCAGAGAAATGAGGGTATATCTGCAAGCAAACTTTCCTGGGCACTGGATTGGTCACATTGGGCCAGTCGCATGGGCACCACGATCACACACTCTGTCTCCAATCGATTTTTTCCTGTGGGTGTATCTGAAGGGCCTTGTGAATGAAACACCTGTTATATCACCGGATGACCTAATGGGCCAGACTGTTGTAGCAGCAGTATGTCTTCGAGATACACCAGGTGTCTTTGAGAGGATGTGCTGTTTAATGCAGTGTCGATGTCAGGCGCAACTCGATGTGTCTGCACAAAACTTTGAGTATCTCCTGTAGCGGGTATCAATTGGCAGCATGTGACGTAACAACTGCAATAACATTTAGTAGCCTCAGATGGCCTTTGTGACCTCTGTTTCCTATATGACTACTGATCCTTGCTGTATGCCCAATGTGGTGTGTCAGTTTGTCAACATTTTTTTGAATCACCATGTATAGGGCTCAATCATGTGTTTAGAAGGAAGCTGTCCTTTGGATCGTAACAACACAAGTGATTCAAACTAACAACAAAATGAATATGAAGTTTCAAATGATATTACTATGATGTTACTTGTTACATTGTACATTTTTCTTATGTTTGCAAATGTTGAACAATTTCTGAACAGTGTCATGCTGTCCTTAAATTAATGGCGCCGAGTGAGGATCGCGAGTGTGTAAAGTCCGGAAAAAAGTGTAAAAATAACGAGGAAAAGTGTTTATCATGCAGTATAGTCAGTGTATATTGCGAAAACTTGTGCATGCCATGCTACATAATAAAGAAAGTCACAGAAAAAACTATGGAACCACAAGAAGTAATAAGGAGAATTACACATGTGGAGCATCTAGATCGTCTTTCGGGGAAACAAGTGTAATATTAAGTTCGGATCCCTGCCACTGCAAGAAACGTGCAGTTAAAGGTGTAATGTGCACAATATGTAAAACTGTGTTTCATTATTCATGTGTTAACGTAAATCCTAAATGTAAGATTTGGTTCTGCGCAAAATGTTGCAGAGAAGATCCTGTGCAAAAACTTAATAAGGTGGATTACACAAACAATATCATTGCAGTGTTGGTGGAAGAGATACGCATTTTACAACACGAGTGCAACAAATCCCCGCAGCTGAACACAACGGGCATAAATAAATTGCACAGTTAACTCCACTCAGGAACCATTAACTATAGTAGCAAAAATATAAGTCATAACTTGTGTAAAAAGTACGGGAGAGTAGGTAGTAATGGCGTATGCGAAACAAAGTTCCGTTCTTGGTGTGCAAAAGTTGATCCGTCGCCGAAAACACATGAAAATTCATCGTCAGAAAGGAAATATGATACCAATGTCTACAGGGCCAGACTAAACCCACCTATTCAATTACGAAACAGATACGAAGTGCTAAGCGAAATAAGTGATGATAGTGCTTCAGAAAATATTTTTGAAAATACGCAGGTACGTGTTTCAGCAGTTGCTGCTCCCCTGAATAGGCCTACGCGCAATTCATGTCAACATATGCCTGGGTCACAGCAAAAAGTACATAATCACATGGGAAAACTGCATATTCTAGCTTATAGCCACGGGTGCGGAATAGCCTCTCTTGTTAATGAAGCATCAGTTGTGAAATCTACGACTTATGTCAAGCCTGGGGCTTCCCTTTCGGAGGTAATTAAGAATGTTTACACTGATGAAATTATCAAGTTGACTTCAAAAGACTTTGTAGCTTTGTTTGGTGGCTCTAATGATGTATATAAAATTGAAACCTCTGAAGCCTGCTCAGAATTGAAAAAATTTGTCTCATACAAACTTTCTCTTTGTCAACATTCCACATCGCTATGATCTGCCACGCTGGTCTTGCGTGAACAAAGAGGTTAGTGCTGCTAATGAGAGTTTTTCCAGTATATGCAGTCAATTCGAAAATGTTTGTGTTGTTGATAGTAGTGGCATTGGTCGGAGATTCCACACTTCTCATGGCCTTCACTTGAATGGCCTAGGGAAGAAAATTGTAGCACAAAAAATATTGGATGAAATAAAAAGGCACCAGCAAACACCTGCAGCATCATCAACGACAGTAACACCACAATAATCAATAACAGCAGGTTCATCACAAGTAGTAACAACAACAGAAGCAACAGCAACAGAAAAATCATTGCCATTAGCAGCAGTAAAATTACCACAAATGGTCAAACCACAATCAGTAACTGCAACTAAACCTTGGGCGGAAACAACAGCAAAACCAACAGTGCCAATAAAAGAATCAAAGGCAGCAACAGCACGAAGAATCCTGTCAGCACCACCACCACAACCACTACCATTACTACCACCACCACCACCACCACCACCACCACCACCACCACCACCACCTCCGGCCACAGAAACAGCAGCAACAACAACAGCAGCAGCAACTGAACCAACAACAACAGCAGCAGCAGCAACAAAACCATGAACAACAGTTGCAGGAACACAACACTGCCTAAGGAGGAGTCAAAGACAAGGTACATCTACATCATTAAATAAGGATTTTTTATGGCTTCAGACAAAGAAAAGGAAAAGATTGTGACAAATCAGCAAGAAAATTTGCAGGTAAGTCACAACTACTATAGAAAAAGCAGCACATTACCAGGTAATGACAAAAGAAAAAATACTTGCAAAACAGTCAGGATAATGTGTCAGAATATTCAATGCCTCAGAAACAAAGTACTAGATCTAGAAGTAGCTTTAAATAATCTTGCTGATATCTCTTGTATTTGTTTATCTGAACACTGGTGCAAGGCGAGTGAATTAAGTCTCATAAATATAAGCAAGTTCAATTTAGCATCACATTATTGCCGAAGTGTTTTTATAAATGGTGGGGGTATGCATTTACTCTAGAGTAGGACTGCAAGTTCAAAGTGAAAACAGAATTGGACCATCTAAATATAGAAAAACATTTTGAATCATGTGCCATAGAGTTAAAAACTGAGGAGAAGAGTGAAAAACTAGTTGTCATTACAGTATATAGATCTTCACTGGGTGACAAAAACATATTCTTCAAAAAAAAAAAAATAAATAAATAAAAAATAGAAGCAGCATTAAACACTTTTTATAGTAATGAAGTGAAATTATTTTTATGTGGAGATTTTAATATTAAACTGTTAATTGAAAGTGATGAAAAAAGACAGCTTTTGAGTATACTCAGCAGCTTCCACATGAAACCACTCTTTACAGATGCCACCAGAATAACAGAACTGTCATCTTCTCTTTTAGACAATATTTTCACAAATATGGAGAATGGTATCACTGAGCCACTAAACATAAACTTAGGTCTTTCGGATCACAATACACTATTAACATACATAAATTACTCTATCCCCAAGGCAGTAAAATATAAGTGAGGATACAAAAGGGCACTTCTATACAGAAAAAGTGAATACTTTCATCCAGTTGTTAGCTAATGAAACCTGGGAAGATGTCTTTGCCAAACAACAACTGAGGAACCTATCAATGTTTTTTCTAGTACATTCATGTCCCTATTTAAGATGTGTTTCCCAAAAAAGCTCACAAAGATCAATGTCATGCCTAGGAACACAAGCCAGTGGATAACACTTGCTATTAGAGTATCTAGTCAAACACTAAAACATATCAGTCAACTCAAAAAAGATAACAAAGATGAACACTTCACAGATTATGTTAAGACATACAAGAAAATTTACAGGAAGGTGATCAAAAAAGCCAAGACAATGCACAATGACAGTGTAATTGCTGGGTCAGCAAACAAATTGAAAACTATATGGAACGTAGTAAAAAAAGAAATCAGTCCAAGCAAAAATGTTAGAAATCCAGATGACTTTGTTTTAAATGATGATCAAGGCGTGCTAGTCAAAAATCTTACTTTAGCAAATTACATTAATTACTACTTCATAAATAGTCCAATCAATCTGAGTAAAAATTGTTCTAAGATTAGTAGAACATCAATCCCAGAAGAGCAAAGTGTTAATTCATTATTGCAACCTCCCATGAACAACTTGGAAGTCAATTGAATAATAAAAACAATGAAGAATAAAATGTCCTTAGGGATTGACGAGATACCTTGCTCAGTCATGATGAGATGTGCTAGTGTCATATCAGACCCACTCTCACACATCATAAACATATCATTTTCAGAAGGTGTCTTTCCACAACAATTAAAAATTGAAAAAGTAAAACCATTGTATAAAAAGGGCGATATACATGACGTGGGAAACTATAGACCAATAGCTTTATTATCGGTATTTACAAAAGTAATAGAGACAGCCATGAAAAACAGAATTACAAATTACCTTGAGAAATTCAATCTATTGTCTGTAAACCAACACGGCTTTCGCAAAGGAATGAGTACAGAGTCAGCCATCACCCAATTCATTGAAAATATTGTAACGGGGCTAGATAAGAACAACAGTACAATAGGAATAAATTTGGACCTCTCAAAGCCATTTGATACTGTCCAACATGATATCCTGCTAGACAAATTAGAATATGTCAGTATACGAGGAGTAGCTAAAAAGTGGTTTCAGTCATATCTCCATAATAGGAAACAGGTAGTAGAAATTGCAACAACAAACAGTAAAAACCAAAGTATTGTTTACAGATCGGATATCCACACTGGGCCAATTGGGGTACCACAGGGGAGTGTTCTAGGACTTCTCCTATTTCTTCTTTACATAAATGATATCAAGATTCCAGTAAATGGTACTCATATAACCCTGTTTGCGGATGACACAAACATTGTAGTAATTGACATAAACCGGGTATTGCCAACATCTGCAACCAGAGTTATAGAATATTTGCAAAATTGGTTGGAAGTGAACAAATTAATCATAAATATCTCTAAAACTAATTATATCCATTACAGGAAAGCAAAGTCACACTCTGATCTAGATCTCAGAATACAAAATAAAGAAATTGTGTGAGTTGCTACCACAAAATTCTTAGGTGTACATATAGATGAAAATTTAGACTGGAAATCCCATATCCTGTATCTCTCGCATAAGTTAAGCTCTGCTTGCTTTGCTTCACGTGTTATTAGCTTTGTATGTAGTAGGGAATGTAGCAGAACTGTTTACTTTGCTTATATACATTCTGCTATTACCTATGACCTCACCTTCTGGGCTCATAGTAAAAAAAATCTCAAAACCATCTTCACTCTACAAATACGAGCTGTTAGAATAATTACCAATAGTTCAAGGCTACTACATGTTTGTGCCTGTCATTCTCATTTCAACTGCTACACATATAATGTCCAATTAACACATTTTACTCACACCTAAAATTGAAACGCATACACAGAAATAAACAATGAATTAAAAAAATTGTTTCAAAAGGAAGATGCAAATAGAGTTTTGGTACTTATTTCAGGTTTTCTCTTTTTTAAAGTAAACTGAGTGCAGCAGATCAGTAATAGATATACACACCTTCTGATATCCATGTACTAATACAATTCCAAGAGGTGTAGGGATAAGCCTGCGACCAGTTCCCAAAGATACATAATTACGCTGACAAATGTTGTTGATGTGGACAGGAATAGAGGCATCTGTGCCAATCCCATGTTTCTCCATCAGAGTAATTACTTCCGCTTCAGTCAAATAATCAGGTGGGCATGTTTGTCTCTCCACAATTTTTGCCTGAAAAAAGAACAACAGGTTGCACTTAACTAAGAATTTTACAGTAGTTAACATCTTTCTAACTCCTCATTTTATGTATTTTCTGTCACTGCTTGGTCACAACACTGATTATTAATATCTTCTCAGTGTATAAATTCCATTACTGTGACTAAATAAAAGGGTGGTTTGGTTGTTTGATGCATTTTTTATTTTTTTTTATTTTTGAAACATGTTCAGTGGTCTATAATGTATATTTTGTTCCTTACTATATTAATATATTTTATATATGACAACATTAAAACAAAGAAGTTTTTCAGTGTGGTGATAACTCTTAATGAAATTTACTCTCCAGATTTCTCCTCTGAACATGAAAATATTTCACTGACACCCACATACATAGGGTGAAACAGTCATAGTAATAAGAGAAATCACTGCTTGCACAGTAGATTAAAGTGTTCATTTTTCCGTGTGCTGTTTGAGAGTGGAACAGTAGATAAATAGTGAGAAAATGGTTCGACGAGGCTTCTGCAAGGTACTTAAGTGTGAATTGCAGAGTAGTTATGTAAATGTGATGAAACAGTCCTGAACACACTTAAACATACTTTTTCATTATTTTTAGGTTTAAAACAACTTTTGGTGCAAAAAGTATGTGTTTTAAATAGTTTTTCATTTCACTTGCAATTCTGTGTGGAATAACATAAAAAATATGACATCCTGGATTGTATAAGATATGCACAGTTCCATTGTGGCACTATGTAGAAAGGACCACAGAAAATTGAAAGTGGAATAAGGAACTATTAAAAACACAGATAATATGTGCACCCCAGGTAATTAAAAAAAAAAAACTGTATTATGTATCATTGTCATCTTCTCTTCAGGTATTGGACAAGAATTGCCTGTTAGGGTACCCATCTCTGTCGCAGCCTCCCTCTGTCTGTTCTCCCATAGTACTTAAAATTTCTTGCCTTTAAGGGAAGTCTCTCACTCTCCATGCTTTGTAGATGTTTGTTCCATTTTCTTCTGTAATCTCTAATTTTATCATTGAGGCTAAAGGTTTGCAGTTCTTCTCTAGTATCTTGATTTCTTAGCCTGTCTTCTCTTGTGCGACCCTTAACATCTCTAAGGAATGTCTCACAAAAAGCCTAAAAACTATGTCATTATGTACTTAATCTATAAATCTAGTAAGAAACAGAATATGTATTAGTAAATGAGAAACCCGGCACTGCCCGGGTATTTATTTATACCTGTGCCTGATATTTCATATATGTGGGATTTATTTTTGACTTATAATGTTTGTAATAGTCTGACTGGAGACATGAATGAAGAGCTTTTTTTCTTCATTAACAAGGGAGAGAGCCATGTAGAGTTGCCTGTGTGAGAAACAATTAACACTATGGTCCATGCCCACAAAATGCAGCATCTATCCTTGCAATTTAGTTATGGTCATGGCATAATATAAGCTCACTAGGAATTGTACATTTTTTGAGCAAAATGGTAAAGAGGTAGGAGGATGTAGGATTGGGGCTATAAAACCTCATTTGCCTGCACAACTTCCTGTTAAAATTTCATCAACTTTTATGATGTTACATTTGAGAGAAGAAACTGCAAATCTCTGAGAGTGGACGGTTCTGAAGATCAGACTTACACCACGCCTCGCTTTCTGAAGGAGTTCCAAAAGAGTAAGTTAAAGCCTGATTGCTCAAGCCACAGTATATCCCACCTCACAATCTTCATTGGATTCTTGAGACCACACAGTTCTCAGCCTTTTAACTGTTCTGTTGCATTCACAAAGATGTAACCATTTTCTAGGCATTTTTATTTGTAAACAAAACAAAATAAAAATGTAACAAGTAGGAAACTTAACAAGTAGGTACCCAAATCACATAGCAAACTTAGTAAGTTCATTTTTCCTGGCAAATAACGTAAATAAAACCTATCCAAAGAAGCAAATCAATGTTGTTAAGTTTTTAATACAAAAAGCAAAATCAGCAAATCCATCAATTTTCAAGATAAAATTGTTCAGCTTAATTCTGTCACTGGCATCAACTTCGGAAAATACACCTGTCAGTGAGTTAAAAAAACACTAAGAATGCCATGTATTGGTTCTTCAGTGTATTACACAGTGATTGTTAAACATTTGAACTACCAAGCTAAGCACACAATTTTAGAAAAAAATGTAAATTTATGTTTTTTTAACATCTTTCAATTTTGATGAAACAAATTCTAGATTTTGCACTTTTACAGTTTTATTATTAGAGTAGATAAGCCACCAAAGATACTCGAAATGCAACCAGCAATCAAACAAACAACATTATTTAGTCACAGCGACAGAATTTATTCACATAGAAGATATTTACAGTTCTTGTAACTGCCAATTAAGTTCTAAACTGCACCAATTTTCTATGTGGAAGAAAAGTACCTCAATAGTAAATGGATACAAAGTCTTACATCATGTATTGCAGCTTCTTCACCAACAGTAAAGTCAGGGATAATTTCATCATTTCCCAAAGCCTGCCAGTGCATAATAGTTGTGTAACCAGGATCCAACAATGTTTTCCCAGTGCAGGTGAAAATTTCTGTGCCAATAGAAAATGCCACTGTTGTGCTTAGATATTTGCAGTCACGTGAAACCTGAAAGATATATTTCATTAAAAAATAAAAATTAGCAGTGCCTGTAGGTATCAGGACTTGCATACCAATTTTGTGTGTGCACATGTATGCATTTATTTCAGACCATTACAGTAACAGGAAGTATTTAAGGCAGCAATATTTAATGAAATCCTCCTGGGCTAACCACGAAAAAGTGTTGAATATCATTATCATTGCAGACACAGCCATTATTCAGCTAGAAGAGTCTGCCACTTTGACATCAATAAAATGCAAAAAGAAATGGACTGGTAGACATTCAGTAGGTATGTTCTGTTCTGTGTTAACTCAATGGATATCACACGTAAACAATCATAATAAGCTCTGGCTTGTGACATAGCAATCTGAATAGGTTCTGTTTGTCACTGCCAAAGCCAATCTGGAACTTGTCACTGTCCCAGTCAGGATGAAACTCAAACTACCATCACTGATGCTAAAATGAAATCTGTTACAATAGTTGAACACAACTGCATGCCATTTGTGTCTCCAATTTCTTCTTTCATTACAGCATAAGAGATAGGCTGCATAGTGACACAGAGTGGCACCAAGCAACCATCAAATGATTCCCAATAGTCCTCTCTGGCCATCTGGATGCAGCAGTGATCCTAATTTGTACTGTGGTCACCATGTGATTAGTCTCGTGACACGTGTCAGGTGCGATTCTTTGTACTGTTGCCATCCAAAAACAGTACCACAAGTACGAGCACCACCTACATCTATTCTGTTCTATAGTTGTAACTCTTATCCAGTGTGTTCTTTTTTTATTGAATCATCCACCTTCTCACAGACCCACAACACACTTTCGGTAAAATTCAGTTAACGACACTGCATTTGCTTGTAGACACAGTCCTGGCACGTCCACAACATTTTACACCTCTGTGACTCAGTGCACTAGATCACTACTACAGAATATCAAATGCAGCTGTTACAGCTTCATTTTTTTGTGTTCTGTAAGAGGTTCCTACCCCACTCATACAATGGTACTGCCTTTATCGGTAACTTGTGCAAATATTGTTTTTCTATGCCACATCTTTACGATAATCCACTTGATCAAACTAGGATTGGAGGTACTTTATATACAGCAAGAAGAGGAGAGAAACCAGTATCAAGCGATGGGGCACTGAGCACCTGAATCTTACTTTTGCAGTGTTCTTTTGAGCGGCATTTGTGTCCTACTGCATAAGGCAAGAAAGTATAAAGTGAGATAGATGTCAGAGAGTAACTAATCCTGCAATGTTACAAATGTGACAGGCTTAAACTGAATTAAAAAATGCTGTCCTCTAATCCAACCACCAAATAAGCAATAACTGAACAGGTGGCTCTGTCATCAAAGCAAATATTTAGCAAGATAATGGAAATTATAGAATGAGAATAACAACTGATGTGTGTGCATTTATGTGCAGGTGTACGCACAGGGAAGGGATGGTTGCATGCTGGTGGTGAGGGAGGGCGGATGTGGAGAGAGGAGGGGGGGTGTACATGTGTGTGCACAAGTGCATGTCAGAACTACAGCTGTTATGTATAAGCACATCCCCACATCTATCTGCGAACACATCACACTGGATTTCCAATCCAGTACAACTTTAATGTTCTTCAGCACCTTCCACATAAACCTGATCTTACCTTGTAATTCAAATTCATTTCTACAAATTAAAGTTTAGATGAAAATAACTGATTTCCTACAAAGGACAATCTGCTGCAGAAAATGTAAAATTTACAGCTTCCAGGTAATATGCAGGGAAAAGAATGGACTTCCTTAGAAAGGCAACAAGATGCAACACGTATACTGGAAACCATTTTACAAGAAGCAATATCAATCAGGTTGTACTATAAAATTTTATCATCATATTTTGTGGCTAGGTTGGTTTTATAAGTCTTTTGTGGAAAATAATAAGCAGAACATGCAACATAATACATACATTTTTATATAAAAGTAAGTAAACAAAGTTATAAGGCTAACTTACAGTTGCAATGAAGTGCCTTGTTATGTAATCATAAAGTCTCCATGCATCATTGTCCAAGTCGCCCTTGTTAGCCAGTTTCATGGGTGTTATTGGGGGATGGTCACCAGCATCATGACCTTTACGAGGTTTGTTTATGCCATCCGCCAGTATTTCACGAACCTCAGCTCCCCACACTGAGCTGTGTTGTTGTTGCTTCAGCACTCCCCTGGTTTGTAAAGATATACACGTAGCGTTTCAATATTGCTTCCACTGAGTTATAAGACAAAGTTGGCAGATAACATGCTTATACAACAATTTTTTTATTACTGTTGTTAAAGTTATAAAATTATGTTTGGGGGCATATCTAAAGGAAGCTGGTGCCGTTTAATGCCACTCACAACTCTGTACTAAATTTAACAAATAAATACATTCAGATCTTACTGCTAACAGTGAATATTCCAGATTGAGACATTTGAGGCTGCACTGGAGAGCTTACTGAAATGAACATCTGTGTCAGGTTCAAAGTATGTCTTGGTGTGGGACTTACACATGCAAGTAATGATCTGCCAACTGAGACCTTGGCACACTTCACATATTGAGACAGTTCCAGTCTATCATTAAATTTCTCCTGCTGCTGTTTCTTCTATAATAATCTACCGTTTTATTTGTAGCACTCAGATATATCATTCTGAAATTAATTATTGGTGTGTGGTTAAGATACCTGCCATCATACTATCTGTTCTAATACTAGACCTGCAAGATTAACAGAAATAGTTGTGTGGAATTTGGAGGAACAAATGAGAGTTGGTACCAGATTGAAACTTTGATTAATCTAAGTTTTATGTCCATAGACTAAATGGGCCCATGAAAGGCACCAGTTGTAAGTCATGTCAAACAATTTTAAACAATCAAAAAGATTTAAAGTAAAGTGTTGTTGCATCTTTGTCAACAATCAAGTTTTGTGGAGGGGGAGTGGTGACAGTAAAATATTCAAACACTGGTTATATATTCACTTGATAAAACATTCTCTCTGATGCTGTACTGACTCAGTACAGAAGTTAGTTTTGAAATTTGTTAACAGAAGACAAAAGAAATGCCACCTGCCAAATAAGCTATGCTCCTAAGGGTTTGTCCCAAAGTAATCATAATCATCAACAAAGTAGCATGTGAATATTCTGCAATCTACTTCATTTACAAAGAACTTAATCTTCTTCGCACTTCTTCAAAAGAACCACAGTGATGAACCTATTTCCCTGAAGTGTACTTGCACATTTATTACACCCTCTACATAGTGAATAGAAGAGAAAGTGTGCTGGCTCCCCTAGTCCACTGGAGCCACCGTGTTATTTTAGTTTCTCCACTTGTGACCCAGGGTAGCACTGCTAAGACAGAGCTCCTTCATTGATGAGAATAAATCTACATAATGGAACGAACAATCTGTGATCCTACATTGAAAATTTCAGTGCTAGTGTCATGCAAAGTTATCAGGCATTCACAAATGACATCCTATAAATATTTGATAAAAATATTTACTACAACAATATTTTCCACTTGCATAGGAAATGTGGAAGATGTCTTCAATTAATACATGAGAAATTGTCTTTCCTGTAGTAGAGCCACAATCCCATAACTCATAATTAAAGAGAGTGGAATGTCAGATGAATTTCCACTTAAGAGGCATAAACACATATGGCATTGTGCAACTCTTATTGCTTGATGAACCACATAACCTGCATCAAGATAAATCAACTTTACTTTGCTGAGTCCATTACTAGAAGCTTTGGCACATGTTGCTAATCTGACTGAGCTTCTGTGGGGATAGGTAGAGCAAACAGTGTTTGTTTATAGTTGCTAGTTACAAAACTCTGTCTGTGTTATTTTGCTCCAAATTTCTAGCATTTGGTTTATGTATGTTAACAAGCATTCACTTTTATATTCACAGTTTTTACCAGATGACAACAACAGTTTTACAGGCTTATAAACACATGTAACTTGTGCAAACTAAGGGCATTTATTACTTATGGAGGATTGTTACAACTCAGAGAACTCACGATGTTGAAATCTCGTTCAAATGGTTCCAACTGAAGTTTAACTTTTCTTGTTTGGAAAATTCAGCACACCTGAGCATTTGTATTCTGTTGTTCCCAAAAATAGTTGCCATCTACCTTCACAGCATTTTTATTGATTCCACAAGGGTATTTGATACCCTTTACTAAATTTCTGAGGTGTGTTTATAACAGAATAGCAATAATTTATATTTGAGATAATTTTCGTATCTCTTTGAGCAACTTAATTTTTAGGAGTATGCTCTAGGCAAGAAACTCATTATAATACAGCATTCGCTTATTATGGTGTAACTGGCATCTACTGAACATTGTGTCAAATATGAATGTCTGTTTTTATTAAGTTTAGGACATCTAGGTCAAGGAGATCTAAACAAGCAATCTTTCGTGAAACCCCATCATGTTGAGTTTCAAATAACACAGCTGCTCATAGTTCATTTGATTAATGCACTCATTTGTTTATACGATAATGGATGGCACCTCGTGTATCCTCTGTGACTGTCACAGACTGAATCGATTTTATTTTGCTGTTTTTGCTCTCTTTTATTTAATACTTTTTGTTAATCTTAAAATAATCTGTATATGTTAAAACTGAAAATATTTAATAATATTTAAATGATAACATTCTGCAAGAATGAGAGTTTAAATATGCATAGATGAGTAGCAGGTTTCAAAGCAATGCCAATTATGGAAAGATGGTTGTGGCTGGTGGATGGCATAGAAGGAAGGAAAATTTGGATATAACATATCATCGACATGAAGGTAATTAAGAAACTCAGTGCAAGCTCAGACTTTTTCAGGAATATGGAACAAAATTGGGTGTGTTCTTTCAAAGGAACCATCTCATCATTTGCCTGAAGCGATTTAGGATAATCAATGCAGATTTGAACTGTTATCCTCCGGAATGAGATTTCAGTGTACCAACAACTGTACTGCCTTAATTCAGTATGTGCATAGTTTGTGAATTTGTAACCATGGTCATTCAGACTGTTTTCCAGCATATTGTGGACTGTAAAAATAATGGGCAAGGTGCATTTAAATGAACATACATTTGATTAATTTTCTAAGCAATATTATAAAGGGTGTGATATTGGAATAGTGCAGAGAGATATGTCTATTAATGAGACTATTTTCAAGGGACTCTTTTTGTGAATTAATGAACTGTAGAGCAATGTGAAAGCAGTGACTAAAACCAGAGGTCTAGAAAGTGAACTGATTTTAATACTAAGCACATACTGTGAACTGTGCACCATATGCAAAAGCTACATCTACATCTACATCTACATCCATACTCCGCAAGCCACCTGACGGTGTGTGTCGGAGGGTACCCTGAGTACCTCTATCGGTTCTCCCTTCTATTCCAGTCTCGTATTGTACGTGGAAAGAAGGATTGTCGGTATGCTTCTGTGTGGGCTCTAATCTCTCTGATTTTATCCTCATGGTCTCTTCGCGAGATATACGTAGGAGGGAGCAATATACTGCTTGACTCTTCGGTGAAGGTATGTTCTCAAAACTTTAACAAAAGCCCGTACCGAGCTACTGAGCGTCTCTCCTGCAGAGTCTTCCACTGGAGTTTATCTATCATCTCCGTAACGCTTTCGCAATTACTAAATGATCCTGTAACGAAGCGCGCTGCTCTCCGTTGGATATTCTCTATCTCTTCTATCAACCCTATCTGGTGCGGATCCCACACTGCTGAGCAGTATTCAAGCATTGGGCGAACAAGCGTACTGTAACCTACTTCCTTTGTTGTCGGATTGCATTTCCTTAAGATTCTTCCAATGAATCTCAGTCTGGCATCTGCTTTACCGACGATCAACTTTATATGATCATTCCATTTTAAATCACTCCTAATGAGTACTCCCAGATAATTTATGGAATTAACTACTTCCAGTTGCTGACCTGCTATTTTGTAGCTAAATGATAAGGGACCTATCTTTCTATGTATTCGCATCACATTACACTTGTCTACATTGAGATTCAATTGCCATTCCGTGCACCATGCGTCAATTCGCTGCAGATCCTCCTGCATTTCAGTACAATTTTCCATTGTTGCAACCTCTCGATACACCACAGCATCATCTGCAAAAAGCCTCAGTGAACTTCCGATGTCATCCACCAGGTCATTTATGTATATTGTGAACAGCAACGGTCCTATGACACTCCCCTGGGGCACACCTGAAATCACTCTTACTTCGGAAGACTTCTCTCCATTGAGAATGACATGCTGCGTTCTGTTATCTAGGAACTCCTCAATCCAATCACACAATTGATCTGATAGTCCGTATGCTCTTACTTTGTTCATTAAACGACTGTGGGGAACTGTGTCAAACGCCTTGCGGAAGTCAAGAAACACGGCATCTACCTGTGAACCCGTGTCTAAGGCCCTCTGAGTCTCGTGGACGAATAGCGAGAGCTGGGTTTCACACGACCGTCTTTTTCGAAACCCATGCTGATTCCTACAGAGTAGATTTCTAGTCTCCAGAAAAGACATTATACTCGAACATAATACGTGTTCCAAAATTCTACAACTGATCGACGTTAGAGATATAGGTCTATAGTTCTGCACATCTGTTTGACGTCCCTTCTTGAAAACGGGGATGACCTGTGCCCTTTTCCAATCCTTTGGAACGCTTCGCTCTTCTAGAGACCTACGGTACACCGCTGCAAGAAGGGGGGCAAGTTCCTTCGCGTACTCTGTGTAAAATCGAACTGGTATTCCATCAGGACCAGCGGCCTTTCCTCTTTTGAGCGATTTTAATTGTTTCTCTATCCCTCTGTCGTCTATTTCGATATCTACCATTTTGTCAACTGTGCGACAATCTAGAGAAGGAACTACAGTGCAGTCTTCCTCTGTGAAACAGCTTTGGAAGAAGACATTTAGTAATTCGGCCTTTAGTCTGTCATCCTCTGTTTCAGTACCATTTTGGTCACAGAGTGTCTGGACATTTTGTTTTGATCCACCTACCGCTTTGACATAGGACCAAAATTTCTTAGGATTTTCTGCCAAGTCAGTACATAGAACTTTACTTTCGAATTCATTGAAAGCCTCTCGCATAGCCCTCCTCACACTGCATTTCGCTTCGCGTAATTTTTGTTTGTCTGCAAGGCTTTGGCTATGTTTATGTTTGCTGTGAAGTTCCCTTTGCTTCCGCAGCAGTTTTCTAACTCGGTTGTTGTACCACGGTGGCTCTTTCCCATCTCTTACGATCCTGCTTGGCACATACTCATCTAACGCATATTGTACCATGGTTTTGAACTTTGTCCACTGATCCTCAACACTGTCTGTACTTGAGACAAAACTTTTGTGTTGAGCCACCAAGTACTCTGAAATCTGCTTTTTGTCACTTTTGCTAAACAGAAAAATCTTCCTACCTTTTTTAATATTTCTATTTATGGCTGAAATCATCGATGCAGTAACCGCTTTATGATCGCTGATTCCCTGTTCTGCATTAACTGATTCAAATAGTTCGGGTCTGTTTGTCACCAGAAGGTCTAATATGTTATCGCCACGAGTCGGTTTTCTATTTAACTGCTCAAGGTAGTTTTCAGATAAAGCACTTAAAAATATTTCACTAGATTCTTTGTCCCTGCCACCCGTTATGAACGTCTGAGTCTCCCAGTCTATATCCGGCAAATTAAAATCTCCACCCAGAACTATAACATGGTGGGGAAATCTACTCGAAATATTTTCCAAATTATTCTTCAGGTGCTGAGCCACAACAGCTGCTGAGCCCGGGGGCCTATAGAGACATCCAATTACCATGTCTGAGCCTGCTTTAACCGTGACCTTCACCCAAATCATTTCACAATTCCAACAATAGTTACAAGTGTTTATTACATGCAGTGATGTTGGCAAACATTACGTCTTTCAAGACAGACTGCATTTGCTCTGCATTGCTGACCACCAGTGCTTAAAACGACAAGTAAATGGTGAGTTCTTTTTACTGGAGCTTCAATCTATCACTTTCAAGAGGAAGGCTGCATTGGCATTATTTAACAAGGCTCACAGTTACAGGAATATGTTTGCAAGCCATCAGTGTGCAATAATTAATCACCATTCCTCATTGTTGTTAACCACTTCATATAACATAACAACAAAAGTGTATAAATAATATTTCCAAGAACTGCAATAAAATTGAATTCACTGCGTAAAACTTTTCACAGCAAAATGTAAATGCAAGTAGTATCTGTCTGTGTTACATTCTTTTAGCACTTACATGCATAGCATATTCTTAATTCTTGAAGTAATACGAAGCATTTTATTTAATTTTGTTGTTATGATTTATTACATGTAAATTGATAATACTACTGTTTATACAACTGCTCTTTTTTCTGTAGATTTGGAGACACACTGCAGTACATTATACAGTATTTTATTCAAAGTGGCAGTAAAATGTGAGCATTTAAAGTGTTCACCATTAAGCCAGTCAACTCTGACCAGGCGGAGCAGAGGAAGTAGACTTTCAGTACTAGTCCACTTATACAGCGGGGAAGCTTTACATTTGACAGTAGTGTGTGAGTAAAGTCTGCTTACACGTAAAAACTGTTATGCTATTGTATACCAGAACACTGGAACAACTTTTCTGCTTGTGGGTGAGTATTACTGATTATTCTACTAAAAGTGAGAGTATTATCTGGTTCATTCTGGAACAGTCAAATTTTAGAAAATTTTTTAGTTATTCAAAAGTTAAATGCAATGGATATTTTTTACTAATTTCATTGGTGGGTGATCAAGCTTCTTTGTTTTTATTTAACACTGTTCACCAGATTTCACTTTTGTTTAACAGTTTGATTAAATTTTGTTGAATTTTTGCTCAAACACTATCAGTACTGCCAGGGGTATTAATTAAGAAAAAGGGGAGGGGTGCATAATCTTGTTTTTGCTGCATGTCCTATGCTGCCTTTGTTAACACCCAGCAAGTCAGCAAACTTCCTCTCTTCTAGACACCACACCATGTATTACTACAAACAGTGACACCTAGGTTTTTGAGATATATCACTGACTATAATCATTTACAATTGTTACTGTACTTAAATTACACACAGTATTTCTAACTGGTGATAAGCACTAAAATATACTGCATTTAAGCAATGACCTTGATTTGATGCTTGTGATTGCCCTGAGCATCAATTTGGTGTAAATATTCTGGAATTTCATACGAGTTCTCATGATGTGACACCACGCAATAAAAGACAATGTAACCTGTGTAGAGTCTTAACCCTCTAGCAGGCGTGCCATTTTTCATAACGTGTGTGTGTGTGTGTGTGGTGTACTTTGTACACATGTAAGGAATTACTGTCTTTATGTTACAAAGGTAAACATATATGAGCAAAATCACAGTTTAATCTCAGTTTAATGAAACAACAATAAACTAAACTTAGATTATATGAGCTAAAGCCCTGTTTAAATAAAGAATAATAAAGTAAATTTTCATTATATCACTCTGTTGCCACAGACAGGTGTTACCTCACACTAATGATCGACCTGAAGCATTAAAAAGTGCAGTTGCATCAGATCCTAGCCAGCCACTTATTTGGCTACTAATTATCTTATAGGCAATTGCCTCATTGTGGGAGTGTGCTCCTAGCTAATAATTTCATGCAGAAACCATTAGTTTTTTCTTGCCCAACTCACTGTTTATTTTATATTACTGCTGCTCACTTGTGAGCATGACAACACAATTTACCACTGTATTAGCTGAAAGTAGTAATGAAGGAATAGGTATGGGTTCACAATTGTGAAACAACAATGATATGGTGAAAAATAATTTTATTTGTGGTTGGCATACTTTATAAATAGGTGTGTCTGTTTGATGGTTAATGAATCACTTCCAAATTCTGCTTTTCCTTCTGCCTATCTCACTGGAATAGAACTTGAATAGAGACTCCCCCTTTTGCATTCAGTCCAACTGTTTGGGCGTTTAGTTTCTATAAGTGGGTCTTTACATTTTACCTTTAATTATTTATCTCCTCCTTGTTGACTCTCACAGAACTCACATCTGACTTGTCCTCTGTACTCATTTCACCATTTGAATCAATGTGTTTGCCATTATGAGCAGTAGCACACTCACTGATACTCATACTTTTCCTTTGTCATCTTGACTTAAGTTTTCATGCTTTCACTCCAATTATTTATTTTTGCTGCACCTCTCTCACCATAAAATAATAATGAAGTGTGTGTGTGTGTGTGTGTGTGTGTGTGTGTGTGTGTGAGAGAGAGAGAGAGAGAGAGAGAGAGAGAGAGAGAGGGAGGTGTGTGTGTGTGTGTGTGTGTGTGTGTGTGTGTGTGTGTGTGTGTGTGTGTGGGCGCGCTACTAGCATTATCAAAATAGTTTCCCTGCTTGGTAACATATGCAAAAACAAATTTTACCACATTTTTTAGGTCACTCCGCACAACACATGACCCTTAAGTTATTAATCTCCATTATGTTAAGCTTTACTTGAGCCAGTGTGTGCAGCATGTTTTTATACACATTTACTTTCAGACAGCCCCACATGAACAAGTCTGGAGATTCTAAATCAGGAGAATTTGGTGGCCATAATCCTTCAGAGATGATTTAATCTCCAAAAAATTCACACATGAAATGAGTTGTTTCAGCAGATATGTGACAAGTTACACAATCCTGCTGCAGCCAACAATGATTTTCATCCACCTCAAGAAATGAAAAACTGTATAATGTTATCTTGTTTCACAACACTGTTCACAGTAGTATCAAAGAAAATAAGGCACACTATCCAACAGTGCAGTATGGCACACCACATTCCAATTTGCTGATGATGCAAGGCATTATCACAAAAGACACATGGATTTTCAGTTGATCACATTCTTGTTTTGACTATTCACATGCCCACTACAGTGAAGAAAGTAATGTATAGTTCTGTGAGTCCATGGATGTCAACAAATGATCAAAATCATGTTCAGTACACTAGACGCTTCTTTTATCCAATGGCTTCAATTCCTGCACACAACAGATGTGATATGCATCACTATCTAAGCAATACCATACAGACTCTGAGACTGTGTAGATAGTTGCTCGAACATTTAAGAGGCAAACACAGCAACAAGTCACTCACCTCAGAAATTTTATCATCTGTCAAAATATGTATTTTCAATCTTGTTTTCTCCTGGACCTGATACATGATGACGTGTCTTCTTTACCAGTTCTGGCTATGGACTATCTCACCATCTCACCTCTCCCTCCAACCTCAAGCTCAGCAATCCTCCTGATAATACTTTCACAATTTAACTGCTATTTAATTTCTTCTGGATACACTATTGCAATTTCAGATATGTAACCATTGACAAGCAAATCTACAGTTAACATATGCATTTCAGAATTACTACATAATTATAACATGACTATTTACACTATAAAAAGTAGTACTGAGTATAATGTCAATATAAAACTGCAAAATCAAACTTTCAATAGAGTGCCCAGAAGAAATAAATAGATAAAATAGTGAAAGCATTATGATTTAGATAATTCTACATGACTGACTCTTTTCAGCTTCAAACAAAGGGATATGCAAGTTCAAGATGGTATACTGTCCATTGCTAAAAATGGAAATTGTATCTCTGTAAACCAAAGCACTGTTACTGCTTAATCTTGCTCAATTTTCCTAAAATTAATATTGCAAATAGTTTATGTAAAGGGAACTGATGTAAGTATTCTGGTGTCATAAACCTTAAACTGTTTATCCTTACCATATACATATACTTACACAAGGTCAAAATTTTCTGGGTACTGTGTAGTCTCTGTTCGAGGATAACTTATGTACCCTTGAGTGTACAATTTCTCAGCAATCTGCATGGCATGATGAGGTCCAAGACCAAGCCCAGAGCTAGCTACTCTCATAAGTTCCACAGTGTTGAGTGCCAGTGGTCGAGCCTTAACCTTCTCCTTCTTTGTGATACTTGTTACTCTAGAATGAATCATAAAATTCATATCGTAAAACACTGCTCCTACAAACAAGAATCTGGGGCAGTTTCTACATCTAACTTGGACAAAACAAATAATTTCCCTATATTAATGTATATAATCTATTACAAGAATTGTAAACAATTTTTCTGGAAATACAATAGCATCTTTCATTTTACAGTTAATGTGGTAAAATATGCAAAAAGTGGTGAAAGCATTTTCAAATACTGTGTACCTTCTCAGTTTTTTATATTAAATTTCTTGCAATAATGAAATAAGAATAAATACTGACTCACTGAAAGACCAAACAGTTTCTTAAATGGTGTCAAACACAGTAGACATGAATACAATATAATCAATATATGTAACTGACATATCTACAAACACCTCAATTAACAGTGAAAAAAACATATTGTCATTTATTTGCCATAATTACTCTTTCTCCTAAACTTCCTTGTCTCATTTATTTTCCTTTACTACAATATGAATTAGAGAGGTGGTGTTGAACGGCAGAAACGCACAAGAGTGTACTTTTATATGTGGTCATCAACTACTCAATGACTGTGTCATGTGGTGAGTGACAATCTGTCCTTATTCATATTGTTGTTATTCCATCCCAGATTTGTTTTCCATTTCTGAAAAAGAAGTATCTACTGTCACTTGAGTAATAGTAATATATCCATATTATCTGTGTTTGCTGACTTCTAACTTGCAGAATCTTGCAATTGTCTGAGTTCAGAAATAATCGAAACTTTAAGTTTTCCAATCAGTTTGTATTTACTCAAGTTGTCTCAGAAAAGAAAAAAAGAAAAGAAAAAAGAAAATGGTACATGTAGTTTTCAGGCGGAAGCCCACAGCATACAAGTTTACACTGATACTACTGGTTTGGATGTTTCAGTCAATATCATCTATAACATAAATTAATCATACAACTATGTATTATATTTTATAACCATTTGAAGCTGGCCAATCATACCTGGAAGTTTGTTATGAGGGGCAGCCAAATGAAAACCACTCTACAAATTCTTCTAGCATAGCACCACAATAAATGTGCAATGCTTTAAAAATACTTTGCAGACATTGCAATGTGCCATAATGTCGAAACACCCAGGAATGCTGTCCAAAAGAATCATCGTGTTGCAAGATGACACCCACTCCCACACTACCAATCAGACAAAAGCTTTGCTTCAGCAATTTGGTTGGGAAACACTACAAAAACCTCCATACAGCCCAGATCCTTCAGGTGATTTTCACATCTTTGGCAACCTGAGGAAAACCATGCATGGACATCGGTTTCAATCAGGTGAGGAAGTGCAGAAGTGGGTGCGGTTGTGGATCTGTCAGCAACTGACCATGTTCTATGAAACAGAAACTTGTCACCTCATCTCTCAGTGGATTAAATGTCTTAATTTGTATGAAGATTACTTTTGAGTGGAACCATTGCATGGTCCCACTATGGTGGATGTGCAGTTCTCACTTAATTGCCTCTTATAAAACGAAGCATCTTACTACAAGTACATAAAGTTTGGCATGAAGATAATAATCGATGAGTCATTAATTCATGCTGTATAAGACGGAGAAAGAAATTAGCTGTGCCCTCATACAAAGAACCATCAAGACCTCAGATTTCCGTTATTTAGCAAAACAACATAGATGTCGATGGTAGCCCAGTCTTTCCGTAATCTCCTAAATGTGTTATGGGTGGAACTTAACAAGGCTGGCTTACAGATATGTGATTTCCCATGAGGACCAGCACTTCCTGACACCTATTACAGAGAAAGTTGTAACAGTCCTGACAAGTAGCAGCACC
Source organism: Schistocerca gregaria (assembly GCF_023897955.1). NCBI lineage: Eukaryota > Metazoa > Arthropoda > Insecta > Orthoptera > Acrididae > Schistocerca > Schistocerca gregaria. The sequence continues at coordinate 454,011,376 of NC_064926.1, read as the reverse complement.
TCACAGAAGCCTTATTAGTGGTAGAAGGAAGTGGCCAATGAGAATGCCTACATTCTGCTGCCAATTATAATTGACTAAAAATGCCTCATGGTTAAATAATTTCATAGTGCAGTCTGGAGCTTCTGAAATCAAGGAGTTGACCTGCAATCATTGCGAAGTGCAGAAGTGCCCTCTGGGGCAGAGGTGGGGTTTCCATATCTCAAAAGTCAGAAGAAGGTGATCCTTTGTGACTAACCAAGTTATATTTTGCAGAGTGGAAACTGAGAGATTCTGAAAGTGCTACTTCATGTGCAGTCATCGATTTTGAATTCAACCATTCCAATTTTTTAAGCGAGTATTGCCATTTTGTGAATGTGCAGTTGTTCCATAGGTACAGACACTAAAATAAGTAGTGTAGCCAAGTTGTTTGTTTGTTTGGTTGGTTGGTTGGATGAGTAAAAAGACCAAACTACTAGGTGATCATTCCCTTTTCCCTGGAACAGACAGGTCTACATGACTGTACAGCAGAGATGATCTACCATGCAAAACCCAGGGGAAGAAGATCCCAAGGTCTACCAAAGGTCAATGAAGGCTAGACAAGGGACAAAAAAGCAAAAAGGGAAAAGTAGGGAGAAAGGCAGGTGAGGTGCCCCATCTAGGAAAATGCTGGGAGCCTCCGAAAGGTGGTAAAAGGCCCCTTCACGAATAAAACGTAAAACTAAGTTGGCCACTGAGGCATCGTCTCCTAACACAAGGGGTAGCAAGCCAGGGAAATTACGAGTCCGAGGCAGGGCGGCGAGGTTGGGACTGTTCAGTAAAATGTTGACCACTATCAAACAGGAACCAGAATGACAGTGGGGTAGGTTCTCACAATGAAGGAGATGACCACAAGTCAGCCAAGTATGGCTGATGCGAAGCTGGCCTAGGAAGGTAGAGTCCTTGTGGGAGAACTGCATGGAGGACCTCAACAGATTTGTAGTCTCCTGTATCGTCTGTGGTTGTTTGATGAAGCCAGAGTGAGCCATTGCATATCTAGATCCCTAAAACTTGATGACATAATATCAATGAGAGGGCTGTTTCCATAATAGCAATATCAAGAGTTGACTTACTTGGCCAGGCTATCAGCAGGTTCACTCCCCATGATACTAACGTGGCCTAGGCTCCGGACAAAGGTCACTGAACGTCCACATTGTTCAATGGCATACAGGGAATCCTGGACAGTCATTTCCACAGGATGGCAAGTGTAACACTGGTCAAGAGCTTGCACACTACTCAAGGAGCTGCTGCAGATGAGAAAGGACCCACCCGTGCAGGAAAGAATATGCTCAAGAGCATGAGAGATGGCTACCAATGTCACAGTGAAAACAACACAGCAATCTGCACTGGCAAGGACTGCAGTTCTCTATGGCCCACTGGAGTTTAAGCACAGCCTACGTGACCTACTGAGCCATAGTATAGACTACTTCTGTACTCTGGGATGTGCCAAGGATGGAGAAAAATTGGTGGGGAGAGCCTCAGGATGAACGGAATCTTTCAGGGACTGGGTAAATTCAAGATGAAGTTTTTGCCGGGAGATGCACCAATAAGGTGCGAGTGGACCCATAGGAGAGGTTGTAGAGGAAACAACTGGAGCTCAGAGAGAAGGAACCATTATGGATTGAGTTTGTAATCCTTGTTCTGAGCCACTGTTGTGGGATATGGATTTCCATGTTTGGAAAGAGGAGACTGTAGTTTGCATGCTTGGGAGAGCTGCAAATGTGTGTAGCTTAACTGACAAGTTGTTGTTGGTGCCTGATCTGCAATGGAGGGACCCCACCCTGTGAGTAAGCTGTTCACAGGGCTAGTCTGAAAGGATCCTATCAAAAGCGAACACTGCAGTGGTGTGTTGGATCGAGTATCTACAATGCTGAGGGCAATGATAAACCACATGCCAGACTCCCATAATCAAGACGGGATTGTATCAAGGTGTTGGAAAGCTGAAGAACAGTAGTGCAATCTGCATCCATGCTCGCGTTACTCAGGCAACAAAGTGTATTTAGGTGCAACCAGCACTTTCATTTCAACAGGCGAACATGGGGAATCCACATCAACCAAGAATCGAAAACCAATCCTAAAGAGAACCAAGTCTCCACCACATTGAGTAGCTGCTCATCAATGTAAAGTTCTGGTTGAGGGTGAATGGTACAACATCAACTGAAGTGCAAGACACAAGTCTTAGCAGCTGAATACTGAAAGCCATGGGTGACGGCCTGTGCCTGCACCTTCCGTATGGTGCCTTGCTGTCAATGTTCTGCAACACCCACACTAGAGGAGCAATAGTAGAGGTGAAAGTCTTTAGCATAAAACAAAGATAATACTGAAAACACCACAGCTGCTGTGAACCATTGATGATTACTAGAAAGAGGAGGACACTCAGTACAGAACCCTGCGGGATGTCATTCTCTTGGATATCAGGAGAACTGTGGCAGGCACCAACTTGAACCTGGAAAATACAATGAGACATGAAGTTCTGGATACATACTGGGAGCAGATCCCAGAAACCTCACTCATGTCAAGTAGTGAGGATATGGCGTTGCCATGTGGTGTCAATGAGCCTTGCATGTCAAAGAAGACAGCTAGCTATAAAGCATTGAAATCAGACAAAAGCTGTTCGGATGGCACATTCCAGCTAAATCAGATTCGATTCTACATCTACATCTACATCCATACTCTGCAAGCTACCTGACGGTGTGTGGCGGAGGATACCCTGAGTACCTCTATTGGTTCTCCCTTCTATTCCAGTCTCGTATTGTTCGTGGAAAGAAGGATTGTCGGTATGCTTCTCTGTGGGCTCTACTCTCTCTGATTTTATCCTCATGGTATCTTCGCAAGATATACATAGGAGGGAGCAATATCCTGCTTGACTCTTCGGTGAAGGTATGTTCTCAAAACTTTAACAAAAGCCTGTACCGAGCTACTGAGCGTCTGTCCTGCAGAGTCTTCCACTGGAGTTTATCTATCATCTCCGTAACGCTTTCACGATTACTAAATGATCCTGTAACGAAGCGTGCTGCTCTCCATTGGATCTTCTCTATCTCTTCTATCAACCTTATCTGGTTCGGATCCCACACCGCTGAGCAGTATTCAAGCAGTGGGCGAACAAACGTACTGTAACCGACTTCCTTAGTTATCTGATTGCATTTCCTTAGGATTCTTCCAATGAATCTCAGTCTGGCAACTGCTTTACCGACAATCAACTTTATATGATCATTCCATTTTAAATCACTCCTAATGCGTACTCCCAGATAATTTATGGAATTAACTGCTTCCAGTTACTGATCTACTATTTTGTAGCTAAATGATAAGGGATCTATCTTTCTATATATTCGCAGCACATTACACTTGTCTACACTGAGATTCAATTGCCATTCCCTGCATCATGCGTCAATTCGCTGCAGATCCTCCTGTATTTCAGTAGAATTTTCCATTGTTACCACCTCTTGATACACCACAGCATCGTCTGCAAAAAGCCTCAGTGAACTTTCGATGTCATTTATGTATATTGTGAATAGCAACGGTCCTATGACACTCCCCTGCGGTACACCTAAAATCACTCTCACTTCGGAAGACTTCTCTCCATTGAGAATGACATGCTGCGTTCTGTTATCTAGGAACACACGAAACCCATGCTGATTCCTACAGAGTAGATTTCTAGTCTCCAGAAAAGTCATTATACTCTAACATAACACGTGTTCCAAAATTCTACAACTGATCGACGTTAGAGATATAGGTCTATAGTTCTGCACATCTGTTTGACATCCCTTCTTGAAAACGGGGATGACCTGTGGCCTTTTCCAATCCTTTGGAACGCTACGCTCTTCTAGAGACCTACGGTACACCGCTGCAAGAAGGGGGGGCAAGTTCCTTCGTGTACTCTGTGTAAAATCGAACTGGTATCCCATCAGGTCCAGCGGCCTTTTCTCTTTTGAGCGATTTTAATTGTTTCTCTATCCCTCTGTCGTCTATTTCTATATCTATCATTTTGTCATCTCTACGACAATCTAGAGAAGGAACTACAGTGCAGTCTTCCTCTGTGAAACAGCTTTGGAAAAATACATTTAGTATTTTGGCCTTTAGTCTGTCATCCTCTGTTTCAGTACCATTTTGGTCACAGAGTGCCTGGACGTTTTGTTTTGATCCACCTACTGCTTTGACATAAAACAAAAACTTCTTAGGATATTCTGCCAAGTCAGAACATAGAATTTTACTTTCGAATTCATTGAACGCCTCTCGCATAGCCCTCCTCACACTACATTTCGCTTCACGTAATTTTTGTTTGTCTGCAAGGCTTTGGCTATGTTTATGTTTGCTGTGAAGTTCCCTTTGCTTCCGCAAAGATTATCAGTAGTGAAACAGCCTTGGCAAAAACTACCCTGGGATGGTGCCAGAAAACACCAAGACTCAAGGAGCCATCACAGTTGCCTGCTGACCATGTGTTCAAGCAACTTACAGAGAACACGGGTGGGACTAATTTGGTAATAAATGTCCATCTCTAGAGGGTGCTTACCCGGTTTATGTACTGGGTCAATCATGCTTTCTCGTCATTGTGATGGGAACTTGTCCTCACTCCAGATGCAGATAAAACCCCATTTGTTTCCATGGAGCTTTGAGTGCTGCATTTCTGTGAGACTTTTCAATGTGTTGACTTTCAACTGTTTTCCTTCTTTGTTGGTGAGGTAATTACTGGTGGGAGTTGCTAGTAAACAGTTGGAGGCAACATACCAAACAGTTAGTGGTGCCTATCCCAGACCAGTGGTCAGATCTGAGAATCTTGTCTGCGAGTAGTTGGATTGCAAGGGGGCATTAATTATTTGACTATGGAGTATTCCTAAAACGCAAATGAGCAGGAAAAACATAATGTTTGATTACAGCATTGATAGGGTACTGTCATGTCTATTACTCAGACATCAACAATGCAAAGTCTGAAATGGAATGAGCATGTAAGGATGGTGGTAGCAAAAGTTAACGGTCCCGCAAAATGATGGATGGGTCCTGTACAAAAGGTCACCACTTCTTTCTCTAAGCTAGTCGCAGGCTGTATTCTAAAAATGAACAGCTTAGAGAAAAAAAAGTGGTGATACTTTCTACTGGACTCGCCTATCATTTTGCCCGACAATGTTCGGGCGCATATAGTGGAAGTTGTGACTGAATTGTATGAAATGGGGCTAGAAAGTGCTGTAGCACCCACCACATTCCCCAAACTTAGGCCCTTGTTACTTGAACTTGATTCCTAAGTTGAAGGAAGCACTTTATGGCATTTGCTTCAGAAGTGGTGCAGAGATTTGTCAGGCAACTGACAGCTCCATTCAATCAATCAATACAACTAGCACTGCTAAGGGTATCTTATGACTTCCACATCACTGACAATGGGTACACAACATTGGTAACTACTTTGAAGGACAATAAAACTTTGAAACACATATTTATTTTTTGTACGTTGTAAATAATTATTGTTATTAAAGTTCCAACACACACAGTGTCAATGTTTACAGCAACAAATTCACTACTAAACTTGTCACCCTCTGTCCACAAAGAGACCAGGAAAGAGTATTATACTCCTATCAGATAAGAATGGACAAAATGTCAGTAGAGAGTACTTGGCCTGCTCACATTCAAAAACTTAGTTATGATGGGAGGTCAGTACACCATAACACCACAGACAGTGAAGCTACTCATCAGAGTATGAAGGATTATGTTACCATGTGATGAGACACGCAGAAATGTGTAATTAATTGAATGAATACTACTATGGCTGCTGAAAAATGGCCATTCAGACAAACGTATTATTCTCTGTCACTGCTTATAAAGAACTTGAAGTGTCATGTTAATACTACACAAAAAGTAGTGAATTTACAAAAAAATTTTGGAAATAGAATCTCACCAGAGTTATTCAAACTCATAGTCCAGAAAAGCAGATAAGTTTAAAAAGGTATCAAGGATGAGAATGTAAGATATCTAAATAAGTAGCCTACAAATAATTAAACTATGAATCTTATTAGACCATATGTAATTAAAAACTTACAGGGCTTCCTTAAACTCTTTGACTTGTGACAGGAAAATGTTAGCTATCTCCCTCTCAAAGCATCGAACTCTCTCCCAGTCCAAAGTATATTCCCGTCCATCTGCTCCTTTTACTATAACCTACAAAAACATAGCAAGTTAATTTAAATAATAAAATAAATATTTGTTTGCATTCAAGCTCATAGCAACATGTTGTGCCAGACATATTGCACAACACACCAACTGTAAACCAAACATTTTCAAAGCTGTCCTCCTCTGATGAGAACCCAGAATACAATTGCTGTTACTGATAGCAGAACAACATCTTGAAATCACTACAAATACAGAAGCAATGACTTCTTGGGTACCCATTCACATACTTAGTAATTATTAACATTACTTCAATGAATAGCACATCAAAGCAATTACATCTTCTGTAAACTCAAAAAGACTGCTACATCAGAACATACAGCATAATCTCTGTCAATACAACACAGAACTCATTTGTTTGCAACATCTGTTTCACTCTTTTTTGTCAAGTAACAATTTATTCTATCATAAACATGTATTCAAGGCACTGAAAGCTCACCATCATGTTTATGGTAGAATAAATCGTATCAAAAAACTAAAAAAAGTGACTAGTTCCATATTTATTGCCATATACATCGCCAAAGACATTCACTTTTCTCTAGGTGCTGCCACTGCCAGCTATCGGATGCACCACTGCAATAAAACTGCATCACCCATTGTTAGTTAATTGCATTAAGTCAAGCGTATTTTGCCATGCTCCATTTGATTTAAAAATGAATGGTCCATGATACAGTTCATCAAATTCACTTTCCAATGCCAAAACATAAAAGGAGGTGTATAATTTGCAGCAGCAGCACAAAAGGACACAAAATTTATTATTAGACTGCTACAGCAAACAGATGGGGAAAAAAGGCTTACTCCAATCCATTACACAGTCTAAATTAAAAACTGCTACCACATAGGAAAACACATGCCCCATTTTTTTAAGGCTGAGCAGTTTTTCCTGATCTCACCCATAGAAATCACTTGGAACACTTAGGAAGAAGAGGTTGTATTTTGTTATAATCTATTTTTTATAAATATTCATTAGTTCTTTGAAATGAATGTGTATTAGCTCCCAAGTGCTTTGAAACACTGATCGAGCATGTTGCTGCCAATTTGCAATTAGTAAAGAACTACTTATACCCCCACAGCAAAAAAATAGCACATCACACGAGGGCTACTGGAAGCAAATATATAGGATTTTTCTGTTTTCCAAACTGCAGTGCACACAAACTAACATTAAATCTACACCTACATCATACTCTGCAAGCCATCTAATGGTGTATGACGGAGGGTACTTTTGGTGCCACTGTCTGATCCCCCCGACCCTATTCCACTCATGAATAGTACGTGGGAAGAATGATTGTCGGTAAGCCTCTGTATTGGCTCTAATTTTTCAAATTTTCTCCTTGCGGTCAATATGCGAGATGTATGTGGAGGGAAGAATTTGTTGCCCCATCCCTCCTGAAAAGTGCTGTCCCAAAATTTCAACAGCAAATCTCTCCGTGATGCACAACACTTCTTTTGTACATCTGCCAGTAGAGTTTGTTAGCATCTTCGTAATGTTCTCTCATCAGCTAAATGATCCCGTGACAAAACGTGCTGCTCTTCGTTGGATCTTCTCTATCTCCTATCTGATAGGGATCCTAGATATATGAACAATACTCAAGAATCAGGCGAACAAGTACCTTATACCCAATTCTTACGTGGATGAGTTACATTTTCTTAAGATTCTTCTGATGAATCTGAGTCTTGTGTCTGCTTTTCCCACTATCTGTTTTATTTGGTCATTCCACTTAAGGTCACTCTGTATAGTTACACCTAGATATTTTAGGGCACATGCTGTCTCCAGCTGCTTGTCATCAATAGTGCAGGTATACAGTAGTGGATTTCTTTCCTATGTATGTGAAATATGTCATATTTATTTACGTTCAGGGTCAACTGGCAGAGTCCACACCATTCATCAATTCTCTGCAGCAATTCATTCTGCAAGTTCTTACTATCTTATGGCATTGCTACTTTGATACAGACAACTAAGCTTTAAAGAGCATCTGACGCTTTCTACTAGATCATTTATATATATTGTAAATAGCAATGGTCCTATCACACTTCTCTGTGGTACTCCAGATATTACCTTTCCACTTGTCAATTTTGTTCCCTTAAGAGTGATGTCACAAGTTCTATCTGCAAGAAATTCTTGAATCCAATCGCAGGTCTGCTCCCACACTCTATAAGCTTGTATTTTTTTCATTAAACAGCAATGCAGGATGGTGTCAAATACCTTACTGGGATCAAGGAACATGGCATAAACCTGAGCACCATTGTCCACTGTGCTGTGGATCTCATGGAGGAACAGAGCGAGCTGAGTTTTGCAGGATATCTGTTTGTGGAATCCATTTTGTTTTTATAGAGGAAATGTTCATTCTCAAAAACCTCATAATTCTTGAGCATAAAACACGTTCCATAATTTTACAACAGACTGACATCAATGATATAGTTGTATAATTGTGTGGGTCTTATCTTCTTTCTTAAAAACAGGAATGACCTGCACTTTTTCCAGTTGTTAGGTACCTTCCATTGCTCAAGCAATCTACGATAAATTACTGCTAGAAGGGGAGCAAATTCTTTAAGATAATCTTTATAGAATCTTATAGGTATCTCATGTGGTCCTGATGCCTTTCCATTACTAAGAGATTATAGCTGCTTTTCGATTCCGCAATCGGTTTTTAGGGTTGGGTTTTTTGGGGAAGGAGACCAGACAGCGAGGTCATCGGTCTCATCGGATTAGGGAAGGATGGGGAAGGAAGTCGGCCGTGCTCTTACAAAGGAACCATTCCGGCATTTGCCTGGAGCGATTTAGAAAAATCACGGAAAACCTAAATCAGGATGGCTGGACGCGGGATTGAACCGTCGTTCTCCTGAATGCGAGTCCAGAGTGCTAGCCACTCTTAGGGTTTTTACTCTGGTTGGTTGAAAATATCTTACTTTCACAATCTTCGAATGTTTCTCTCATTGCTCTTCTTACACTCATTTTCCCTTAGTTCAGCTTTTGTTTGTCAGAAGTGCTTTTCTAACACGGCTATTAAACCACAGTGAATCTTTCCTGTCACTCAAAACCTTACTCGGAACATACTTGTCTAGGGCATAAGGAATGATGTCTTTGAATTTTTTCCATTTGTTCTCCACATCTTCGTCCTCATAACCAAATATTTGATGTCGACTGCTGAGATATTCTGAAATTTTTATCCTGTCACCCATGCTGAGTAAATATATCTTCCTACCTTTCTTAACATTCCTTGTAGGACCCGCCATCATAGCTGCTGTCACAGCCTTATGATCACTGATATCTTCTTCTATGTTAATTGATTCGAGGACTAAGATTCTCTGAGGTCACTGTGGCTGATTTTACAGGCAAATCACGTTTGCTCCCAAGGGAGGGGTTCTCTAAGCTAAAAAAGCCTCATGTGCATGCCACACATGCATGTAGTGCACACCTGACATATTAAGAGGAGCCCTACAATTCTGCACCCGATAGCGGAAGTCAAGAAATTCGCGTCTGATACCATTGCAGAATCATCTGAGCCTCTGGTTTACACCTTCCACTCTGCTCCAAACCAAAGGACCACAATCAACCTGGGGTACAATGCAACAAATAGACAGCTTAGCCAGCACCCCGCATGCATTGCCAATTGCCTTCACCAAATCAGCCAGCCACCAAAAGGAGCTGAGGATGGCCTCAGAACTGAAGCGGCAGGCAACATTCATAATGAAATATGGCACTACATGCAGCCGGTTGCATCCTGTGATGAAGCAAGCTGGGACAGTTTTAATTCCCACCTTGGTTTGCCATCAGTCTCCTTAAATTCATTTTTTCACTTTTTACAATTTACCATTAACATACGTGAATATAATCTGTATTTTCATACGAGAGAAAGACTGGTCCTTAGTTTTTACAGAATATAACATAAGATATAATTTTGTGCTTTGTTTTATAATTGATTTTCTATTTTTTGACTGTTCCTAGTTAGTATCTTTTGTTATAGGGTAGAATCAGTAACTGTTTCGTAACTTAAATTCTTCTGTTGACACATAAACAAATACAAATTCTGTAATAATTGTAAACATTTGGAAGACCAATTGTTAGTAATATGAAAGTATCTATTTGGCTCTATTCAAAAACATGTTAGCAACGCTAGTCCTTAATTAATTCCAAAGTAACAGTTTTGTCGACATTTTTTTTTGCGTGACTATATTTGTTAATTTCATGATTTCAACAAATAATTCGGCCTAGATCTTGTAGTACAAGAACCTGGTAAAAGGTGAGCCATGCGCGGGTTGGTGCCATTATTGCTTGCATCTTGTGTTGGTGGTACTCCCATCTCATGTCTTATTCGATTTACTGGCATCACTAAGTTGCTGGCTTGCCTGCCCATGAGTGACAGCAGCAAAACTTAATGATAAGAGCACTGTCGTACTATCTTTGGAATGACTGCTAGTATTTCCGGGTCATCATGTGTCAGGAGTCCAGTGGGGACGGAGCAGCAGTGAGGTCCAGACAGCCATGACTCGCCCGACCATTGCCGGTGCACATGGGGGGACGACCTTGGTTGGTCATTCGGTCAGTTGTCTCAACAGACGACGTGTATTTGGTCACCAACGGCTTCTGGGCTTTCTGTGTATGTCGACTTGTAATCCCTCCTAGTTGTTCCACAGTGACTGGTTTTAGTATTGTTCGAGTTGTTTGTGGAAGTGTTTTGCGGAATTGTGTGTAGCTTGAGAGGTTTTGACTGAGGAATTATTTTAATGCTGTCTGCGTATTGAATTGAGTCAGTCGCGAGGCCAGGCTAGAACTGCTGGCATGCTGTCAAAACGTGAGGCACTAGCTACGAGAGCGACAAAGTTCATTGTCCACCAAACCTGGACGCTGAAGTTGAGTGATCAGTTAACCTGTTATGAAACCTCAACTATTGTGACATTTTTTTCGTTCATTTGCAGGTTGTTGCTCCCTGGGCTATTCAGGCTAGTAGCGACGTATGATGTGTTGGAGTCGGCAAAATCTTGCAGCAGTCTCCCTATATGGTGATTAATTATTAAATTGACTGTTACTTGCCAGTGAATTGCACCAGTGGTACTTTCTGCCCTGAGGCAGTTAACGCCCCAGTTACCTGCCCTGGTCGCTAGCGTACTTTTCTGGCAGTGCGCCTTTCCTCGTCGTGTTAATGCTGTCCGGCACAGCGTGTAGTTCGACAGCTTTTTAAGTTGTTTAGTTCATATTTGCTTAGAGTGGTTATTGTTCCCTTGGCTGGTTTTAAACGCCAATTTCTGAAGATGTAGTGCTGTTCATATCCTAGTCGTTGGCCCATATTTTCCATTGTTGTGCAATTGGTCGGGGGAATTGGCTAAATTGTTGGTCAGCCCTTGGGCCATCCCTAGTTTGGGTTGCCATCCGATTATTGAACTTCAATTCTTGGCTGCCTGTCTCACCTCACCTTACGTTTGAGCTACCTTCTCAGGCCGACCCTTGGAACACTTCTGAGCACCACTTGTTCTGTTTGTTTCAGAGTGTGATTTTCATTTTCGTTTCCATGTGTATTCTTTAAAGCAAAATTTTTTTATATGAAGGAAGGGGTTTATTTTAAATTGTTGTCTGACTTGTTGTTCAGGCCTCCAGCTGTTGTTTCAAATTTGTTTATGGCCTTTAGTCATGCAATAAGTTAATATTTCTTTAATTAGGCTTTCGGCCATTCTGTTGTAAGTTTAAAAAGAAATTTTTGCTTAAGAAAATTGTTTATTAATGTGTTTTACTTATAATTGTGCTTCAGACATATAGTGTAGGCCTTCGCTACTAATTGTTTTCAGTGGCAATTTTTTTAAAGGAAAAAAAATACCTTCTATTCTAATTGTTTTTTATTTCTAAGCCAGGCCTTCAGCCGTTCTTGTTTTTGGTGTGGTTTTGGGCCTCCAGCCCAGAAAGCATCAAGTTCTTAACTAGGGTTTCAGCCATATTGTTTAGTTGTTATCTTTTAAAGCAATGTGTAAATGAGAGGTTCTTAGAAAAAGACATTGTGTGTTTGATTGTGCAACTCTCAGTAACTGTTTACGGCTCCATCCACCATAATAACCTTATCCTGTGCGCGCTCTGAGTATCTGCCAACCAGGTTGTTAACAATGAAATTAAAGTACTATGAAACACAACTATACAACTGTGCACCTGTCGGCTACATAATTTGCAGTAGTCAGTGTCGAAATCCTCAACCCATTTTTTCAGCCTGTGTAGCAATGCAGAACGACGACACCAAGGGCAATCAACAATCAAAACAGGAAGGATTAGAAGCAGAATGGACCGCTACAATCCACTGTGCTCAACAGCCTTCAGCAGGGCCTCTTCCACAGCATGAATGAGACTACCCGGCAAACATATCGAATGCACACTGGAATTCTTTCCCGCCATGCCTGCTATCTCCCTGAGGGTATCCATCACCCACATAGCATTGGAGTTCCCAATGACTAGCATACCCACCCTCTGTACTTGTTTGGACTGGGCAGGAAAATCGACCACTGGCCCAACAGGAGAGGCATCCCATGCTGGCTCAGAGTTATCATCAACACTGGGTAGCACCTCGTACCTGTTGCTGAGACATAGGGAGCCAGCCACACAGCCTGCTCTCTCTTTGGTCTTACGCCCAGTGACACGCGAACCCACCACTGTCTGCCACCCACTCTGGAATGAGGACGGACCGGTCAGATGTTGTGTATCAGAAGTCACAGCAATGTGCAGGTCACCTGGGGATTCCAGTGGCACCAAAGGTGTCGCAGGTCTCATCATTGGTGCCTCAATGTCACAACAACTACGAGCATTAGCTAGAAGCTTGTATCTTTAAACAGATACAAGTGGTGTGAACAAAAACTGAATTTCATTTTAAGAAGCACAGTGGTACAGGGGACATGACATGAAAACTCCTCAGAATCTTGGTGATGCTTCCTTTCTGTCAGCAACTTTAGAGGTCTGGGAAGGACACTGCAAAGAAGTGCAACAGTTGTGAAGAGAACTGGGAGTACATGGGGTCATTTGACAACTGCTACGAAGGAACTTTTTTCACTGTGGTTTGAACTGACAACACTCTGGAGACCTAAACATATGACACCAGTGAACTTCGAGTAATTATCCTACACCTATTTTCATTTTTTATTGGTGTCAATAAATATTATGTGATTTGCAGCTTTAAGTCTCCTGACTGAATATGTCAGTTCATAGGGATATTTCAGTTTCTCTTTTTAAAATTCAGTCTTGTTCACACCACATATGTTACAAGAACACATCACATGACCATCATCAGACCCATGGCATCCTTCGAAGAGGGTAGGTGGAGCTCTCTTCTCGGCTGCTGTGATGTCAACTGATTTTTTATCACTCTTCTGAAAATGTTTATTAAAATATTTCAATTTCCTTTACATAGAACATTTTGACAAACTATACTTCCACATGTCATGTCTGCTCTCGTAAAAGCACAAAACACAGGTAAAGATACCAACACTGTGAGAAGAAGTTGGCACATCCCCCCTCTGCTTCTCTTCCTGCGACAGTCTATGAATATGTGGAGCAGGCATCCTTCAGTCCAGACAGCAACCATGCCTTGCGTCTTCCTACTATTGACAAACACAAGTAGCTGACAGATCCAGAGAGATACTGAACATCTCTGCCTCACCATAAATTTAATGAATCATGAGACGGAATTGTTGGCCAGATTATACCTTCAGGAGGCAACCTGTGTAGTACTGCTGACAGCCTTCTGAACTAATACACTCAAGACAAAAACGAATGAGGCACCACAAAGGAATTATGAGAGTGGGATGGAAACTGATACATGTGATGAACATGTTCATACATACATTTTATTCAAGAGAACGTGCTTCATAAATTGAGCAAGTCAATAACACGTTGGTCCACCTCTGGCCCTTATGTAAGCAGTTATTCGGCTTAGCATTGATTGATAAGGCTTACTGGATGTCTTCTTGAGGGATATCATACCAAATTCTATCCAACTTTAAAGTTAGATCATCAAAAATCCCAAGCTGGATGGAAGGCCCTGCCCATAATGCTCCAAATGTTCACAATTGGGGTGAGATCCAATGACCTTGCAGACCAAGGTAGGTTTTGGAAAGCACAAAGACAAGCAGCGAAATCTCTCGCCATGTGCAGGCAGGCATTATCTTGCTGAAATGTAAGCCCAGGATGGCTTGCCAAGAAGGACAACAAAATGAGGCATATCCTTGCTTGTCAACAGGCCTCAATTCAAACCAGAACTCACTGTGAAGAGAATTCTACTCCAGTCAATGAGATTCCAGGCTGAAGACATGTCTGGAGATGCCCCAGGCAACTGTGGAATACCAAACTGAATGGACCCGCTATATGGGCTGACAACCAGGAGTGATGGCCTGGATTGTCATTTTTTTGTTGTTGCAGGAACCCTTTGGTTGTTATCCACAGTACCCTCGGAGTAAAGCAGTACATCAATGATATTTTACACCCCACTTTGTTGCCCTTCATGGTAAGTCATCCTAGGCTTACATTTCAACAGGATAACGCCCACCTGCACATGGCTAGAGTTTCTACTGTTTGTCTTTTTGCTTGTCAGCCCCTACCTTGGCCAGTGTGGTTGCTGGATCTCTCTCCAAATGAGAAGATTTGGAGCTTTAAGGACAGGCCTTCCAACCAGCTTGCAAAGATGATGATCTAATCCAACAACTGGGCAGAATTTGGCATGATACCCCTCAAGAAGTCATCCAACAACCCTATAATCAATATCAAGCCAAATAATTACTTGCAAAAGGTCCAGAGGTGGAGCAACACTTTACCAACTTGCTCAATTTGTGAAGCTCTTTCTCTGGACTAAATCATCCAGTTTTTCTAACATTTTAATTATTTGTTTGTATGTACATGTACATCACATTTACTGATTTCCATCCTATTAGAATAATTGCTTGGTGGTGGTTTTTTGTCTTACAGTATAGTATTTTCATCAGGAAGGAAATAGAGGCTGGGAAAGTTTACTCTTTCAAAATCCATTTTTTGCAGTACTGCTCCAACTATATACATGGTGTAAGTATGGATGGATATGCGTGTATGTGTGTGTGCGCGAGTATATACCTATCCTTTTTTCCCCCTAAGGTAAGTCTTTCCGCTCCCGGTATTGGAATGACTCCTTATCCTCTCCCTTAAAACCCACATCCTTTCATCTTTCCTTTTCCTTCCCTCTTTCCTGACGAAGCAGCCGCCGGTTGCGAAAGCTCAAAATTCTGTGTGTGTGTTTTATTCATTATGCCTATCTACCGGCGCTTTACTGCTTGGTAAGTCTTGGAATCTTTGTTTTTAATATATTTTTCCCATGTGGAAGTTTCTTTCTATATATAGGAGACGATCTGAGCAGCCATCTTAGGTTGTTTGCAGATGATGCTGTCATTTATTGTCTAGTAAAGTCTTCAGACGATCAACATAAATTGCAAAACAGTTTAGGAAATACATCCGTATCATGCAAAAATTGGCAATCCATCCTAAATAATGAAAACTGTGAGGTCATCCACATGAGTGCTAAAAGGAATCTGTTAAACATAGGTTAAATGATAAATCGGTCAAATCTAAAGGCCGTAAATTCAACTGAATACCTAGAAACTACAATTATGAACAACTTAAATTGGAAAGCACACACAGAAAATATTGTGGGAAAAGCAAAGAAAGACTGTGTTTTATTAGCAGAATACTTAGAAGATGTAACAGGTCTACTTAAGAGACTGGCTGCACTATACTTGTCCATCCTCTTTTAGAGTACTGTGGCGATGTGGGATCCTTACAAGACAGGATTACTGGAGTACACAGAGAAAGTTCTAAGAAGGGCCGCACATTTTGTATTATCATGAAATAGGGGAGAGAAGGTCACTGAAATGATACAGGATGGGGGTGGATATAATTAAAACAAAAGCATTTTTCGTTTCAGCAGAATCTTCTAACGAAATTTCAATCACCAACTTTCCCCTCTGAATGAAAAAATATTTTGTTGATGTTGACCTAGACTACATTGGGAGAAATGGCCATCATAATAAAATAAGGGAAACCATAGCTCAGATGGAAAGATATAGGAGTTTGTTTCTTCCACGCACTGTGCGTGATTACAATAATAGAGAATTATGGTGTAGATGGTTCGATGAACCTCTGCCAGATACTTAACTGTCAGTATTACCTTGTGTATTGATACATTTCTCAAACACTGAACTCATCTCTGCCAATTTTGGACTCTATCAGCTTTTTCCATTCTTCTGTAAGCAATTCAGGTAAATATTTTGAAACCATGACTTATTAGACTGATGGTTCAGTAATATTCATACCTGTCATGAATTTGAATTATTACATTCTTCCTGATGTCTGAAGGTACTTTGCCTGTCTTGTATCTTGTAAACTGGGTGGCTCTCCCAAGGATCTCAATTATACCTTGTTTTCACTCACATCTTCAAGTGCTCTGTCAATTTCTTCACACAGTATCATATCTCCTATCCTATCTTCACCTACTTCTTCTTCTCATTGTATAATATTGCCCTCAGATGTGTTGTCCTTTATAATGGTGCTCCTAAATATTTATTCTAATGTTCAGCTTTCCCTTCTTTGTTTATTACTGGCTGGCCAAATGAGCTCTTGATATTCTGTTTACCCAACAGGTCTCTCTAATTTTCCTACAAGCAGCATCAATCCTTCCCTCTAGTTATGTATCTTTATACAGCCCTGCATTTTCCCCCTACCCTTTCCTGCTTAGACATTTTGCTCTTTCTCTCAGTTTCGTATCTGTATTCCCTTCTGCCTGCTTCATTTGTTGCCTTTTTCTTTTCATCAGTTTATACTGGGCCTTGTCTGTTTACTTATGTGACCTCCTGTTACCTTCTTTATTTCATCTCTTAAAGTTACTCATTTGTTTTATGTTCCATTCCTTACCTGTTTCAGCCCAATACTGCATATCAATCCCTCTCAAACACTCAACAACTTCTGTTTCCTTCAATTCTTCCAGGTTTCATTTCCTTAAATTCCTACCTTTTCACAATTTCTTCAGTTTCAGTTTGCAATTCACAACCAATAAATTCTGTTCATAGTACACCATAGCCACTGCAAAAGTCACATTTTAAAATGTGATCTCAAAATCACTGTATTAGCATTACATAACCAATTTGAAACCTTCCAGTGTCCCTAGGTCTCTTTCAAGTATACAACCATCTTTCATGATTCTTATAGCAAATGTTAACAATGATTAAATTGTGCTTTGTGCAGAATTCTACCAGGTGACTTGCTCTTACATTCTGTTCCCCCAGCCATGCTTCCCTCCTATTTTTCCCTTTCTTCATTTCCCCACCCTTTACAATGAAGTTTTCACCTCCTTCAAGTTTCTGAGTAGCTTCTTTTATCTCACCATACATTCCTTCAATCTCTTCATCACATGCAGAGCTATTTGGCATATAAACTTTTATGGGTGTTGCCTTCACTTTTATCTTGGCCATGATAATGCATTCACTATGCTGTTCATAGTAGGATATCATATTCCTATTTTCTTATTCATTATTAAGCTTACTACTGCGTTACCCACCACTATCTGATTCTGTGCTGATAACAAGTTACAACTTATCCACTTTCTTTTTTTTTAAATTATCTAACATACCTATCAGATTTACAGATTTAACATTCTGTACTTTGAAAAGTGGAATTATAGTCTTGTTTTTCCCAATGATGACATGCTCCTGAGGAGGCCCCAACCAGAGATTCAAAGGAGTGACTATTTTACCTTCGGAATATTTTACTCAAGAGGACGCTTTCATCATTAAGTCATACGGCAGAGCTGTTTGCCCTGCTTTCAAATGTTTATATTACCGGCGCAGCAACAACATGTTGATTAATGTTACATGGCCAGAGCAGTCAGTCATCCCACAGCCACTGAGAAGGCTTTTGCCTCTCTTCAGGAACCACGGGTTAGTCTGGCCTCTCCCCGTAACATGGCTATCTGTATCAATGAGGCACACAAACCACCTCACATCAGCAAGGTCCATGGTTCATTAGGGGGAGGTGACCACGCAGCATGTATGGCTCTGAAGTAGTCAAATATGTAGCTTTCATGCAGTATATGACTTTTGAAAGCTACATATTTTCAAGTATATAAAGTTGTCTGTTTGTCGACACTGCTTCAGTTAACTATTACAGCAATGATGTAGTGAACTTCTATCATGAATGTTGCCAGTACTTTCTGATTATTTCTACAAAAATAAGAACAAAGTCATTTTATGGTTAACCTACCCTCCCTCTCATACCCTCCCCCCCCCCCTCTCTCTCTCACACACACACACACACACACACACACACACACACAGTCAGTCACACTCTCACAGATATTAAGTTAGAGACCACCATTTACAAAAGCTACTTTTACATCCTCAGAAATTTAGATCAAAGTTTATAGATAATAAACAGAAATTCATAGCTTACCACAAGCACCCAATATGGTTCTGGTTTAAATGTTTGGATTTCATCATGCCTCTGAACACAGAATCCTAATGTAGGTGTTTGGCAAGGACCATAGGAAATAGTAGAAGCATCTAGGTCACCATACTTTCCCTGTGAAAAACAAAAACATAAAAATATCCAATTTGTCATAAACAAATAGTAAATACCACTGTGCCCTAACAAAATCCAATGCAGTCAGAATATATAGGCAACGAATACAAATTACATGTTCTATCCTACTCTTCATAGCTAGAACACAGTTGATGTTCACTTAGACAGGTGATAATACAGAGAGCAGTGAAACAAACAGGCAGTTCCTGAGGTCCATCACAGTAGACCCCATAAAGTGATTGGTTAGCCAGAAACAAAGTCCAGAGCATAACAAAAGCCATCATAAGCACACAAACAGTCCAGGGAACAATCCAAATCAAAAACATAATACAGGCAATGTCAAACACTATACTAATCTATGGTGTGTGTCTAAGGCATCAATGAACTAGTGAGACGAACTGGCAACTTCAGAGTGGCAATATTTACAGGCACTCTCATGCCAGTGGACAGTCCCATGTGATATGCTTCCACCTGCAGTGGTACTTCATGCAGGAGCAAGCTGTGGCCAGAGTATATACCCCAAGTATCTCTAGCCTGTCCTCCATTTCAAGAGTTGGGCTAGGTGGGGAATGCAAATCATTGTCAGATACTGAACACCCCCTGTGTCAGAAATTGCTGGTCCTGAGCTGACTTCATCATGGAAGGGGACAGAGATGTAGAAACCCCAAAAAAGGCTGCCGCAGTAGTTTCTCAACATGATCGATCAGATCTGTGGTGCAGGGGAGTGGGTGCCAGCCACATTGGCAATGGCGATGATGGTTCAGCCTCCACAGACATTCTTCTTTAGTTTGAAAATGTTTCCACACTGATAATTACGAGGTTACAGGGTCACTGGTGTTAGTGAGAGCTGGAACTGGTTTAGAGGTTTGACTTGGCTCCCATCACTCATCATTGTAAACCCTCTGTTGATGTGTGATGTGTAACACAAGGGTGGAGGCTTCAGCACTAATAGGTAGGCTATTAAGCAGCCTTGGCCTGGGCTTTGTTGCCCAGCCGATAGCCAAGGGGGGATGAGAGGTGGGGCTTTTACCTATCACTGCAGTCAGAGCCAATTTCAATGCGTGATTAGATGCTCCTGGCTGGCCACAGCCTCAAATATTTGTCACCCACTACTGCTGACACCTACATCTTGGATCCACCCAGCATCCCAGCTGGAAGTGTGAGCACATGGGTAATGTATGTGGGTGGTGTGTCCACTGAGTCAGGCATTCAGGCATAGCAGAGGTCTGAGCAACCTTCATTCATAGGGGATAAGCCCATTATGTGGCAAAGAATCCTGTGAGTGCTCCCCGAGAATCAGTTGCCGTGGTTACCTAGTGCAGCTGTTGCTGTTACCTATTTCATCTGTGTTTTGAAGGTCCTGATCATCTGCTCAGCTTCTGAATTGGACAAGAGACAGAAAGGAGTAGTGGTCAGGTGCTCCAAACTGCTGCACTGAAAAAAATTCTGAAATGCAGATGCTGTTAACTACGGACTGGTGCGAAAACCAGGTTCGGAGGTACCCCCTCTATTGCAAATATAATGGAGAGGGCACAGATGGTAGCTGCTGCGGTGGTCGTAGCCAACCTTGCCCCATATGGGAAGACAGAGAGGATATCAACAACTAGCAATTGCACTGCACTCGGACGTGATCCAGAGAAACCAACATGCACTCTTTGCCAGGGTTAGTCAGGATGTGACCAAGGATTGAAAAATTGTGCAGGAGCAGATTGACTGTAGGTGCACACAAGGCAGTTCTAGATGTTATATTGTAGGGTTGCATCAACAACAGGCCAATACATGGGGTGTCCCACTATTACCTTCATTCAGCACATTCCCCAATGGGCAGAGTGGAGAAGCTTCAGTATGCATGATGGAGCATGGTAGAAACTACCACACGAAATTGAGAATCATCCATAGCTAACAATGTGACACCATCAGTGACAAAATCCTGTATCATTATGAAAAACAGGTGTGCCACGCATGGTCAGTGCCCTTAGGCAAGTGCTCTGGCCAACCCTGCCATACACCCTGCAGAGCAGCGCACTAGGTTGTTTCTGTTGCTACCATAAACAGGAATTCGTCACGGGTGTGATGCTGATCTGCATCTAAGACAACACAATACTTTATGCTTGTCAAACTCTACATCTGGGCCACACTGCATGTCACTGAATTTGAGTACTGCATGGTAGGTCAAATGACAGATATCATAGGTGTAGTAATTTCGGAACAATGTCCACTGTTGCAGCCACTGAGCCATTTTATCAGGAAGTTTTGAATGGGTACCAAGCAGCAAAATGATGGGCTTGTGACTGGTGATCAGATGAAACTCTGTATCACAGTGATATACGTGAAACTTCTTGATGAATATGATTGCCAACATCTATTCCTCAATTTGCAAATAATTTATCTGTGTCATATTTCATGTTTTTGATGCAAAAACAATCGGCTGTTCTCTGCCACTGACATATCTGTGGGACACCACTGTACCTAAGTCATAAACCAATACAGCAGTGGCAAGTGTTGAGTGTCTGCCTGTATGGAATATTGCTAAACAATGGGCTGACCTGAGGCAGTTTTTAATTTGCAAGGAAGTTTCCTGACATGGTGCTGACCACAAAGGAATGCCTGTAGTTCTTTGAGGTTCTTGGGACATGTTATATTAGTGATTCATGTTGGTATGAGCCCTTCTTTACCTAATATACACCCCAGGTACTTTACACTTGGCTCCAAGAAACTACATTTGTCAAGCCAACAACAAAAACCATGGGTTTCTAGCCTCTCAAACAAAATCTGTAGAACATACAGGTGCTGCTCCACATGGGTCCAGTAATTAATGTGCCATCTAAGTAAATAAAACCAATGGAAATACCTTTAATGAGCTGTTCAAAGTATCTGAAATATCATGGAAGTGCCTGCAACCCCTAATGACAAATGGTATGAACTCTTTTGTCTGGTCATCTACAGGTAACTGAAAGCAGGCATCAGTGAGAACTCTTTCTGAAAAACAATGGCTCCCAACCAATTTAATCAACAATTCCTCCAGCCTAGGAACTGGATGCAGGTCAACATTTGTTTTGTTTGTGCATTAACAATATACCACAAATTCTATGTGATCCATTTGACTTCTCAGCTATGACCCCAGGCATTGTCCACTGGCTAGACATTACCAGTGATATTACTCCCATACTTTGCAGTCTATGTCATTAGATGTTAACTCTCAACTGTGCATGCCAAAAGACACTGAACACGCTTAAAGGTCTGAGGCAATGCTGATTGCTTTGAGGATACATGGGCTTGGAAACCTGTTGAACAACCTACTTTAGGTTCAAAGAATTGCTTATATTGCACATATAACTAGGTTCAAACAGTTGCTTGTATTGCAAAATCATCTATGCCACAAATTTTAGGTGTTGTCCAAGTGTTGACTAATAGCAGGATTGTCAAGCTACATTGTTATACTTAGTGTGGATTGTGATCAGACCCCACAAAAAAATCAATTGTCTATTTTATGTCACCACTTTGTACTGACGGCACTGCACCAGCAGGAAGCCGATGTGCCAACACATACCCACATTAATCAGAGACATGGCTGTGCCTGTGAACAACTGCAAATCTGACACTGATCCATTAATTCCCAGCTGCAACATGAGCTTCTGCATTCTATCTAGTACCGTTATAGGAACTGGCCAGATAAAGTGCAGCACACTGAGAGCCTTTGTTGCCATACACTGGCTGAGAAAGACACTAGATGCCCTGGTGTGCAGCATGCAAAACAGGTGATATCACGGAAATGGCAATGACAATTATGCTGTGAGCCACACGCTGGACATAATTCGATAGCACAAACTTTTCTGGGACTCTTCGACAATCCTGGGGAGAAATCTGTTGTTGGAGCTTCCACTCGATTTGGGACATGCAGATGGCAAATAAAGCATTTCTGTTTTTGTGCATCTGCCAATGATGAGGACAGTGAATCTTTAATTACAGCACTAACTACTGAATCTTGTGTCACCAGAGTACCTGAGAAATGGGCGCTTGCTAAAACAGATGAAGACATTGATTGGATGTCATCAGTGGATCAACGAACACAACAATGAATACAACAAAAACAACAACTAATGACATCATGGATTAATAATTCTGCATTTGATGTGCCACACTATTAACAGTAAAAAATCACACTTGCATACCAAGCCTTGAAAGTCAACAGCCCATGTGGCATAGGACTGCATACACGCTTAACATATTTATTAAATTTGAGCCAAACAGCAACTATGTGGGTTTGGTGACCGTAACAGTCAATCAGCAATCTACAAACATCAGAAACACAACTGGGGTCCGAGAGGGCCATACTTTCTGCACCTTTATATACCATATTACTTTACGACCATAATCGTGCATGCTAATGTTCTGGGTGAATTAAGTGACTTGCTTGACAGTGAAGTACAAAATTATGTAAACAGGCCTCCCAACACACATTTGCCTCATCAAAGCAAATGAGTGGTCGAGTGAGAGATGAAGAAGATACAGCAGCAGACTACTGTTGGTTTTGCAGTAGTTGTAACAGCAATTTCTCCTGTCACTTTTGCAATTCCAGCAGCTGTTCATGCCACTGCTGCTGTCGCTGTTGCTGCTACTGAAATTCCCACTGCTTTTCTTTCGGTTGCTGTTGCTGCAGGTGTTGTTGCTGTTGCAGCTGCAATTACTGTTGTCACAACTTTACAAACTCAGGATCTATGCTTCACTGGAATAGTTGCATTGTGATAAAAGTCCTAGTCGCCACTATTCACTCCTATGCTGCATAGTTAGAACACAGTTTATGATCACTCACACTGGCGGTAATGCAAATAATGGTTAAATAAATGAGTGGTTCCTGAGGTTGATGGCATCAGAGTTCACGAACTGAGCAGGTAGCCAGAAACGAATTTCAGTCATAAGCTACCCACAAAGTCCAGGGAACAATCCAAATCAAAAATGTAACAAAGGCAAAGTCAACCATCCTACCAACCTATGGCACATACCTCGATGAACTACTGAGACTAAATGGCAACTATGAGGCCACAGTATTTAAAAGGCACATTTGCAAGTGCAGCGGCCCCTCATTTGGGAGCGAGCTGCAACCAGAGTACATGGCCCGAGTATCTCTGAACTGTCTTCCACATCAATACTTGGCCTGGGCAGGGAATTTGAATCACTGCCTGATACTAAGTAGCCTACTATCTTCCACAAGATTTTCATTTTTCAGTGAAATTTCCAAACTCAAAGATAAGGAATAGCCTTAATATATAGTTGAGTTATTAATTCCTTATGAAGATTAAAATTCTTGATTACAATTTAGAAACAAAAAATCATTGGACGAAACTCAAAACGTGCATCTTTACTGTGAAACAGATAGATACACTGAAAGCTAGCTGTTTCTTTCCATTTAAACTCCTGTCCAGAAGAGTATTAAGTCTAAATATTAATTTTCAGGAATGCAAGCATTTTGAAGCAGATTTCAAATTTTTTTAAAAACAAATATCGAGAAAAGTATCCACCAGAGCTGAAAGTAGAGAAATATGGTCACACATACAAACAAGGATAATAGATAAGAAAACTTCTTAATTACGGTAACAACTAACAAGAGAACAAAGATGAGGCAGTTTAGAACATTCGTCAGACCTCAGTGGCCAGAGATAGCGGTCGCGGTCGCGCGCGCGAGTGTGTGTGTGTGAGTGTGTGTGTGTGTGTGTGTGTGTGTGTGTGTTTTTTTCAACTTTAGAAGAAGGTCTTTTGGCCAAAAGCTCCAGTATATGGTAGTCATTTTATTGTGTTTTTGTTGTGTCTGACTGCAACTCAACGTTTCCTCTATATTCTGAGTAGCAATCTATCCTTTTTCATAATATTGGAGTTATTCCAACCTGGATTTTCCATTGTTCATCAACACACTATCCTATCATGAGCAAGTCTCTCCACCTCATATCTCAGTGCAACTGCTGCAACTTGCATCCATTTGGACCTCTTTCTGTATTATAGGTACCAAGGATTGTCATTTTCGTGTCTGACACTTCATGACAGTTCAGAATAAAGATATGATTACATTATCCTAAACATAAAGTAAATGAAGTGAAATTTATATAATAGGTAAAGGTCAAAATTATTTTGTAAAGAAAAACTATGGAAGAATACAGCATTATACAGAAATAAGCAATATTGTTTACGTAGGAGTGAAATCAATCTAATGTGTACAGTAGCAAAAGAAGTGAGCAGAAAAGAGGAAACATAAATAAAGACATGGAAAAATTGAAGCACACAAAAAGTTCACATGAAAGATATATAGTGAATAGGGGTTAACCTGTCACACTACCCTGAGATATGCCGGATGCTACCTCTGATTCTGATAAAGTCTCCTGCTAAGAATGATATACTGACTTCTGTTTGCTACGAAAACTTCAGACTAATTGTGCATTTGTTCCAGTATTTTGTCAGTCTGTATTTTGTTCATTAGGCAATGGTGTGAAACAAATGTTGTTTCCTGTTACATGTCACTGTGCTCCACAAATCAGTCCACGATAGGTGAGTGGTTGCTTTTCCCTTATTTTATGTATTGCTCCATACAGGAATATCAACTGCTGTAACTTATTAGATTCTGGAATTCAAGAAACATGGCATCAACCTGAGTACTGTCATGCCTTCTAGATCTCATTAATGAACAAAGCAATTTGGGTTTCACACAATCTGTGTTTGTGGAAATCATGTTTGGCACATGGAAAGGAATTATTTGGTCTTCATGGCAATCATCAAATGTGACTACAATAAAATTTTCGTAATTCCTTGAAAAATTTAAGTCAAGGAGATAGGTCTATTGAGCTTCCTTCTATCATCATGTCTCCCTCTCTGGTGGACACCAACTTCACAAAGCACTGTCCATGCGGGTGGAGAAGCTTGTGTACCCATGTGAAGCTGAGGGCTATGTCGAAGGTAGAGGACCTATTGCCGGAAAGGCCTCAGCCGATGGATCAGAATAAGACTGTCCCATTGTCCCTATCCACTCCTAGTCCTACCCAACTCCACGACCCAACCCAATGTGTGATGCAATCTGTGCCATGGGGTGCAAGGCACATGGAAAGATGTGTCGCAAATGGAGACTCAGGGATACCAGGCAACCTCCCTGAGTAAGTATCCTTACACTGAGCGGTGTATTGGTGGTGTGGACCTTGTAGATCCCCAAACCTTGTGGGACCAATATGGACATGACTAAAGAAAACAAAGAAAAACAAACTAAGGGGCAAATTGAGACCTCAAGTATCCAAACATCGGGGTCAATACCAATGGAAGGCATTCCCACTACTGAATCAGGGTCTAGACCTGAGCCAGAAGTGGCAACTATAACCAAGAAGCTAGACCAGATTAAGATCAAAGGCTTGTCTGGGACCCAGAGGAGGAAACTACTCAGGGAACAGAGGAAAAAGGAAGGGAAAGAATGGCTTCCTAAAGACAAGTGGAGGGAATTAAAGGAATTGAACCTAAGACCCCCAGAAAGAAACTATCTCAGGTTGATGGGGATACACAGACCCCCACTACGTCAAAGACAGGTAGCAAGCGGATAAGGGAGGAATCGAAGATTCCCTCCTCCCTGGATAAGCAAGTCCAGAAAAAACCGAGGCAAGAAACAGGCAAACAGACCTATAGTGCTGCAGTCTCGGTTTTTAGGATGGCAGTTATCCAGGGAGGCTATCCACTGGTGGCCACCACTTCGCAACAGGAGGAACTAGTACAGATGGCCCTCTTTGAAAAGATTGGGAGGAGGGAGATGCTGGCCCAGGACCCCAATTCAGGATGGTCTATCTAGATCGTGGTGCCCTCATTTTTGTCTGTGAGGGGGTGCACATGGTGGAATGGCTCAAAGACAAGGTGCCCATGATACCCCCATGTGAAGAAGCGAAGCTGCTGGTTAAGACGGCAGCAAAGCTTCTTAAGACCGCAAAGATATCAATATTGGTACCAAAGATCCTGAAAGAAGTCTCTCTTAAGACTCTGTTCAGGAAAATGGGGGACCAGAACCCAAAGTCTCAACAGAAGATTGGCGAGTGATCAACCAGATGGTTGCAGCAGAAGGACGAACCCTGGTAGAGGACGTCAGAGAAAAGTCCTTGAAAGTGATGAGTGAGCAGGACCTGAAATTGTTTTTAGGGTTCTCACAGGTCACCGTCAGGGCTCTCAAAGACGGCAGCAAGCTGGAGACTCGAGGTGCTGCAGATTAATCTGCAGCACAGTAAAGGAGCCTCTGCTGTCCTGAGTCGCTGCCTGGAGAGGCAGGAAGTGGATGTGGTCCTGATACAAGAACCCTATTTCTTTAAAGGGGGTGTATTGGGCCTCGGTGGCACTGGAGGTAAGCTGATTTATGCTAGAAATCTAAGAAACTCCAGAATATTCATCTATGTAAGAAATGGAATTTCTTTCATGCCAATGATGGATTTCTGCTCTAGGGATGTAATGACCATTAAAATGCAGCAATGTGAGGAAGATATCACAAGTGAAATTGTTTTCGCCTCAGCATACCTTCCTTATGAAGACATCTCTCCTGGTAGAAATTTGCCATCAGCAAGGTGACCAACTGCTGGTGGGATGCGATACCAATGCCCACAACCTAGCATAGGGCAGCAAGGACACCAACAGTAGAGATGAGTACCTTCTTGAATTTCTTTTAGCTAACAACTTAGAGGGCCTAAATAGGTGCAATGAACCTACATTCAGGAATAGCAGATGGGAAGAAGTAATTGACATAACCTTTAGTTCCATGATGATGGGCAGCTATGTCAAACAGTGGCATGTGGTGTTCGAGCCATCTTCATCGGACCACATGTACTTTAAATTCAAGGTTGAAATGGGAATCAGACAGACTACAATCAACAGGAATCCCAGGAAAACAGACTGGGAGACATATAGGAGAATCCTTGACTTAGGATTATTGGAAACTAAAACCATGATAAGGAATCCAGTAGAATTTGAAGAAATAGCAGACTCTGCCATAGTGACCACATATCAGGACAACGGCACAATCACCAAGCAGTGCACAAATATGAGTGTGCCTTGGTGGAATAACAACTTGGAAATGCAAAGAAAACGGGTACAGAGACTGTTTAATATTGCAAGATGTAAAGAACAATGGGCTGAATATCGTAAGGCCCTTGCCGACTACAATCTTGCAATCAGACAGGCAAAGAAGGCATCCTGGAAGACATTCTGTGAGGAAGTGGGGAGCACAGCTGCACAAGTCAGACTTCACATGATACTGGAGTACCAACCAATCCAGGAGGTACGTTGAGGAAGGAGGATGGGGAATATACAAAGACAGCACTTAAGATGCTGGAACTGCTCCTCAAAACTCACTTTCCTCAATATGCTCTGCCTGACAACAAAGACCAGAATGTGATCCCGGAGAGACATCGGTTCTCAGGCACTCGAAGAGAGGAATGGGAATCAGCCAAGGAGTGTGTGAACTTTAATAA
Source organism: Schistocerca gregaria (assembly GCF_023897955.1). Lineage (NCBI taxonomy): Eukaryota > Metazoa > Arthropoda > Insecta > Orthoptera > Acrididae > Schistocerca > Schistocerca gregaria. Next base: position 453,983,173 of record NC_064926.1, on the reverse strand, counting down.
AATCCAATGGGCGCTGGGAACATTCCAACCGTTCAAGTCACCTGGCCCAGACGGAATTTGTCCAGCTCTCCTGCAACAGGCAGGAGAGAAGCTCATAAGAGTCCTATGCAGGCTATTCAGGTTTAGCCTAGCAGTAGGAATCATTCCAAATGATTGGAGGGCAGTGAAGGTTGTCTTCATTCCAAAGCTGGGGAGAACTGATCATACCAAGGCTAAGGATATGAGACCAATCAGTCTGTCCTCCTCCATTCTCAAAACGTTGGAAAAATTGGTTAATGTATATGTTGGGAAGAGGAGGCTAAGTAGGGCTCCTCTACACTCAAACCAACACGCACATCAATCAGGTAAATCATGTGAGACAGCTCTCCACCAACTCACTGGGAAGGTGGAGAAAGCACTTCACTTCCAAGAAATAGCCCTCTGCATCTTCCTGGATATCGATGGGGCCTTCAGTAACACAACCTTCGATTCCATGGAAAGGATAGCAGAGGTGCCTGACCTGGGGACCACTATATGCAGGTGAACCAGGACCATGCTTAGTGGAAGGAAGGTGGAGGATACCATGATGAATGAAAAGATGGTAATTAACACCACTAGAGGCTGCCCACAAGAAGTTCTGTCCCCTCTATTGTGGAATCTAGTGGTGAACGAACTCATTGAGCAATTAAATTCCGGACAATGCTTATGCCAAGGATATGCAAATGACCTTGTCATAGTAATATTTGGCAAATTTACTGACACAGTTAGAAATATGGCACAGGAAGGTTTGGACATTGTGAAAAATTAGTGTGTTAAACAGGATCTGAGAGTTAATCCTAAGAATATTGTTGTGGCGTCATTAACGAAGACACATATTCAACACTCAAGTTGGAATCTAAAGCTCTTCGATGAAACTCTACCTGTGAAGGGGATAGTGAAATATCTAGGGGTAAACTTAGATGAGAAGCTAACTTGGACCCCTCACATTAAGAGTAATTCTCTAAGACAAAAAGTACTCTAGTGAGTACTAGAAGGGTTTGTGGCAAAAACTGGGGCCTAATCCCCAGGGGTACTCACTGGATATACACCACAGTAGTCAGACCTAGGATTTCCTACGAGTTGCAGCTAAGGAGCTTGCTAAGGTGTGGAAATTGGCCTGCTCAGCCATAACAGGCAGAATTAGCAGCACACCAACTGCTGGAAAGGAAGCCATGCTGGACATGCCTCCACTACACCTTTGGGTCAAGATGGAGGCAGCAGCTGGGGCAAACAGACTTAAAACTGGCAAAAACTGGGTCTCATTCAGATATCCAGAATCACACACTAACATAGTGAGTGAGGTAAATGTGGGAATGGCTGGGGAAATGCCTGCCAACTATATAATAACCCCCAAATGCTTTGACAAGCCTTACAATATAATAACTGGAAGCAGGGAGCAGTGGGAAAAAACAGTCCGAGACCGTATGGGGGACATCGTTTCGTTCACTGAGGGGTCAAAAATAGACCAAGGCGATGGGGCACGGGTGTATGGGGTTCAGCCAAGACTGGAGGGCATCATCTCTTTCAGAAAACCGGCCTCTGTTTTCCAAGCTGAAATTACTGCTATCAGGGCATGTGTGGAGGAGAATATGCATAGGTGCTACAAGCATCATAGCATCTACGTCTACTCAGACAGTCAGGTAGCCCTGAAATCATTGGCAGTTACTGCAACAAGATCTGAGATTGTTGCAGAATGCCAATGGGCTCTGGTGGGGCTATGAGGAAGCAATAGGGTAAACCTAGTGTGGGTCCCTTGCCACTCAGGGATCTGTGGCAATGAACAAGCCAACAGATTGGCTAGGATGGGGGCAACAACTCCATTTATTGGACCGGAACCTGTCATGACAATCACCAAGGCTATGATCAAATTAGAAGTATGGAACTGGCTTAGGAAACGACACGTGGGATATTGGATCAAGGTCCGTAAACAAAAACATGGTAAGATAATGATGGCCAAGCCATGTTTTAAAAGATATGTAATCCTGGGATTGAACAGGAAAGAGATCAGACTAATAACTGGACTGATGACTGGCCATGAGAATTTAAAAAAACTACTACACACAAGGGTATAGCGGAAAAGGAACTGTAGGATCTGTAATGAGGGTGAAGAAACTGCATCACACTTAGTCTTCAAATGCATGGCATTGGAGAGTAAAAGATACAGAATCTTCAGGACAACTAGACCTGAAGAAATTGTGTCTAACAAAAAATTGGTAGATGGTCTCCTTGAACTATTTAAGGGCATTTGTTGGCTTTATTAGATATACAGGGAGCGATACAGCACAATAAACTTAGTTTCAGTGTGGGCAGTGGTGAGTTGGACTTATACTGTTTTAACTTCCCTGGTCAAATCAAATCAAATCAATCATTTGTGTCAGTACCATAACAGTCAAGATGCACCTGGACTGGCACATTCATTGTATCAACTGATTATATATAAAATCAATATGTTTTAATATTTTTTACACCCCAGTACATAAGATCTTGCTTTATACACACTAAATATTTCTCCCAAAATTGTCTTTATGCTTGTTTCAACTTTGTTCAGTTTTTACCTGTCAGTAATAGCTCAGCTTCAATTGACTCTGATATGCAACACACTATGCTTTCCTAGTAGTCTCCTAATTTAGTTACTAGGCTGTGATTTGTCCCTCCCATCACTTAAGCTCTCCTCGCATAGGACATTGTTTCTCATCATAAAGTACAACAAATGCGGTTCCTATCATGGTCGGTGGGCACTCAGAAATGAGCTGGTACATCACATGGGATATGCTGACCGTAATTTGCAACTGCAGTGCTTTCTAGTGGCTGGCACACACACTACACTGTTTGTTTACAAAAATGTACTCGTGTAAAATTGCCAGTTTATTGTTGTTGTTGTTGTTGTTGTCGTTCTGGCCTTACTCTGAAGATTGGTTTGATGCAGCTTGACATGCTGCTCTATCCTGTACGAGTGTCTTCATCTCTGAATAACTACTACAACCTACATCTTTCTGATTCTGCTTAGTGTTTTCATCTCTTGGTCTCCCTTTAAGATTTTTACCCTCTGCACTTCCCTCCAATACTAAATTGATGATCTACTGATGCCTCAGAACAAATCCTACCAACCAATGCCTTCCCCTAGTAAAGTTGAGCCACAAATTCCTTTTCTCCCCAATTCTATTCAGTACTTCCTCTTACTTACATGTCTCACCCATCTAATCTTCAACATTCTTCTGTAGCATCACATTTCAAAAGCTTCTATTCTCTTTCCATCTAAACTGTTTATCATCCGTGTTTCACTTCCATACATGGCTACACTCCATACAAATACTTTCAGAAATGTCTTCCTGACACTTACGATACTTGTTGTCAAAAAATATCTCTTCTTCAGAAACACTTTTCTTGCCATTGCCAGTCTACATTTTATATCCTCTCTACTTCAGCCATCATCGGTTGTTTTGCTGCCTAAGTAGCAAACCTCATCTACTACTTTAAGTGTATTGTTTCCTAATCTGATTTCCTTAGCATCACCTGATTTAATTTGACTACACTCCATTATCCTCATTTTGTTTTTGTTGATGTTCATCTTATATCCTCCTTCCAAGTCCTTTGCTGTCTCTGACAGAATTACAATGTCATCAGCAAACCTCAAAGTTTTTATTTCTTCTCCCTCAGCTTTAAATCCTATTCCATTATTTTTTTATGTTCCATTACCTCCAGTGAAATACACTCTTGCTCCCTTGTCTATATGCTATGCGTGTTGTTCTGCCTGTAGTACACATTATAAACATTATTTAGTCATTACTGGGGGGTTGCATGAGTCCACACACACATTTGCATATACAACTTCATAAAGGACTGAAATCTGGAAACATGTTTGAATGAATGAACGAATGAATGAATACATAAATACTGGCCTGAGAGTAAATCAGGAAGTACTATACACAGCAATCCTGCAGTTCAGTGACTTCACTGGTGCATGTTTCCTGGTATGTTCAGACTATCGAACTCGCTCGCTCTTGTACTTTCAGAACATCATATATTCCAAAGCATATTTGTATTAATTAGATAAGAAAGTTCCAGAATCTTTTAGAAAATATATAAGTGGATAAAAAATGTACACAGAAAGCAAAACATGAATGTGTAACCTCTTGCACCACAGACCAGGACCCCATCCACTACATTACAATTAACAAACACCAGTTTCAAAACTATGTCTTTCATATTATCACTTCCTAAAGGCTTAAACTGTCATTATATCATTAACTGGCATGAAATTATAACAAATCATACCAAAAATGAAGCATTTTGGATAAATATTTGCTGCACTGGTGCCTAGAATCAGTATATTTTTGTAGCTCTCAAGTTCTAGTTCTAAAAGCACTAAATATGGAAAGCCATTAAACACCAACATGTTTTTTCCTGTCATTTTATTATAACAAATTGTACCAAAACTGATGTGTTCAACAGATCCTCAATCTGAACTTTCAATTCATCACCACTGATAAACGACCATGCAGCAACAGCCTTACAGTCACTGATTCCTATCTCGTGTTCCTAGACCCCATCAAGGAACCGAACTTCCAGGTATTGTGCATTTCTTTTTTCTTCTTCTTCTTTTTGGTCATCAGTCTACTGACTGGTTTGATGCGGCCCGCCACGAATTCCTTTCCTGTGCTAACCTCTTCATCTCAGAGTAGCACTTGCAACTTACGTCCTCAATTATTTGCTTGACGTATTCCAATCTCTGTCTTCCTCTACACATTTTGCCCTCTACAGCTCCCTCTAGTACCATGGAAGTCATTCCCTCATGTCTTAGCAGATGTCCTATCATCCTGTCCCTTCTCCTTACCAGTGTTTTCCACATATTCCTTTCTTCTCCTATTCTGCGTAGAACCTCCTCATTCCTTACCTTATCAGTCCACCTAATTTTCAACATTCGTCTATAGCACCACATCTCAAATGCTTCGATTCTCTTCTGTTCTGGTTTTCCCACAGTCCATGTTTCACTACCATACAATGCTGTACTCCAGACGTACATCCTCAGAAATTTCTTCCTCAAATTAAGGCCGGTATTTGATATTAGTAGACTTCTCTTGGCCAGAAATGCCTTTTTTGCCATAGAGAGTCTGCTTTTGATGTCCTCCTTGCTCCATCCATCATTGGTTATTTTACTGCCTAGGTAGCAGAATTCCTTAACTTCATTGACTTCGTGACCATCAATCCTGATGTTAAGTTTCTCGCTGTTCTCATTTCTACTACTTCTCATTACCTTCGTCTTTTTCTGATTTACTCTCAAACCATACCGTGTACTCATTAGAGTGTTCATTCCGTTCAGCAGATCATTTAATTCTTCTTCACTTTCACTCAGGATAGCAATGTCATCAGCGAATCTTATCATTGATATCCTTTCACCTTGTATTTTAATTCCACTCCTGAACTTTTCTTTTATTTCCATCATTGCTTCCTCGATGTACAGATTGAAGAGTAGGGGCGAAAGGCTACAGCCTTGTCTTACTCCCTTCTTAATACGAGCACTTCGTTCTTGATCGTCCACTCTTATTATTCCCTCTTGGTTGTTGACCCTATTGTATATGACCCGTCTCTCCCTATAGCTTACCCCTACTTTTTTCAGAATCTTGAACAGCTTGCACCATTTTATATTGTGGAACGCTTTTTCCAGGTCGACAAATCCTATGAACGTGTCTTGATTATTCTTTAACCTTGCTTCCATTATTATCCGTAACGTCAGAACTGCCTCTCTCGTGCCTTTACTTTTCCTAAAGCCAAACTGATCGTTACCTAGCGCATTCTCAATTTTCTTTTCCATTCTTCTGTATATTATTCTTGTAAGCAGCTTCGATGCATGAGCTGTTAAGCTGATTGTGCGATAATTCTCACACTTGTCAGCTCTTGCCGTCTTCAGAATTGTGTGGATGATGCTTTTCCGAAAGTCAGATGGTATGTCGCCAGACTCATATAATCTACACACCAACGTGAATAGTCGTTTTGTTTCCACTTCCCCTAATGATTTTAGAAATTCTGATGGAATGTTATCTATCCCTTCTGCCTTATTTGACCGTAAGTCCTCCACAGCTCTTTTAAATTCCAATTCTAATACTGGATCCCCTATCTCTTCTAAATCGACTCCTGTTTCTTCTTCTATCACATCAGACAAATCTTCACCCTCATAGAGACTTTCAATGTATTCTTTCCATCTATCTGCTCTATCTTCTGCATTTAACAGTGGAATTCCCATTGCACTCTTAATGTTACCACTGTTGCTTTTAATGTCACCAAAGGTTGTTTTGACTTTCCTGTATGCTAAGTCTGTCCTTCCGACAATCATATCTTTTTCGATGTCTTCACATTTTTCCTGCAGCCATTTCGTCTTAGCTTCCCAGCACTTCCTATTAATTTCATTCCTCAGCGACTTGTATTTCTGTATTCCTGATTTTCCCGGAACATGTTTGTATTTCCTCCTTTCATCAATCAAATAAAGTATTTCTTCTGTTACCCATGGTTTCTTCGCAGCTACCTTCTTTGTACCTATGTTTTTCTTCCCAACTTCTGTGAAGGCCCTTTTTAGAGATGTCCATTTCTCTTCAACTGTACTGCCTACTGCGGTATTCCTTATTGCTGTATCTATAGAGTTAGAGAACTTCAAACGTATCTCATCATTCCTCAGATCTTACGTATCCCACTTCTTTGCGTATTGATTCTTCCTGACTAATGTCTTGAACTTCAGCCTACTCTTCATCACTACTATATTGTGATCTGAGTCTATATCTGCTCCTGGGTACGCCTTACAATCCAGTATCTGATTTCGGAATCTCTGTCTGACCATGATGTAATCTAATTGAAATCTTCCCGTACTTCCCGGCCTTTTCCAAGTATACCTCCTCCTCTTGTGATTCTTGAACAGGGTATTTGCTATTACTAGCTGAAACTTGTTACAGAACTCAATTAGTCTTTCTCCTCTTTCATTCCTTGTCCCAAGCCCATATCCTCGTGTAACCTTTTCTTCTACTCCTTCCCCTACAACTGCATTCCAATCGCCCATGACTATTAGATTTTCGTCCCCCTTTACATACTGCATTACTCTTTCGATATCTTCATAAACTTTCTCTATCTGTTCATCTTCAGCTTGCGACGTCGGCATGTACACTCCCGGAAATTGAAATAAGAACACTGAGAATTCATTGTCCCAGGAAGGGGAAACTTCATTGACACATTCCTGGGGTCAGATACATCACATGATCACACTGACAGAACCACAGGCACATAGACACAGGCAACAGAGCATGCACAATGTCGGCACTAGTACAGTGTATATCCACCTTTTGCAGCAATGCAGGCTGCTATTCTCCCATGGAGACGATCGTAGAGACGCTGGATGTAATCCTGTGGAACGGCTTGCCATGCCATTTCCACCTGGCGCCTCAGTTGGACCAGCATTCGTGCTCGACGTGCAGACCGTGTGAGACGACGCTTCATCCAGTCCCAAACATGCTCAATGGGGGACAGATCCGGAGATCTTGCTGGCCAGGGTAGTTGACTTACACCTTCTAGAGCACGTTGGTGGCACGGGATACATGCGGACGTGCATTGTCCTGTTGGAACAGCAAGTTCCCTTGCCGGTCTAGGAATGGTAGAACGATGGGTTCGATGACGGTTTGGATGTACCGTACACTATTCAGTGTCCCCTCGACGATCACCAGAGGTGTACGGACAGTGTAGGAGATCGCTCCCCACACCATGATGCCGGGTGTTGGCCCTGTGTGCCTCGGTCGTATGCAGTCCTGATTGTGGCGCTCACCTGCACGGCGCCAAACACGCATACGACCATCATTGGCACCAAGGCAGAAGCGACTCTCATCGCTGAAGACGACACGTCTCCATTCGTCCCTCCATTCACGCCTGTCGTGACACCACTGGAGGCGGGCTGCACGATGTTGGGGCGTGAGCAGAAGACGACCTAACGGTGTGCGGGACCGTAGCCCAGCTTCATGGAGACGGTTGCGAATGGTCCTCACCGATACCCCAGGAGCAACAGTGTCCCTTATTTGCTGGGATGTGGCGGTGCGGTCCCCTACGGCACTGCGTAGGATCCTACGGTCTTGGCGTGCATCCGTGGGTCGCTGCGGTCCGGTCCCAGGTCTACAGGCACGTGCACCTTCCGCTGACCACTGGCGACAACATCGATGTACTGTGGAGACCTCACGCCCCACGTGTTGAGCAATTCGGCGGTACATCCACCCGGCCTCCCGCATGCCTACTATACGCCCTCGCTCAAAGTCCGTCAACTGCACATACGGTTCACGTCCACGCTGTCGCGGCATGCTACCAGTGTTAAAGACTGCGATGGAGCTCCGTATGCCACGGCAAACTGGCTGACACTGACGGCGGCAGTGCAAAGATGCTGCGCAGCTAGTGCCATTTGACGGCCAACACCGCGGTTCCTGGTGTGTCCGTTGTGCCATGCGTGTGATCATTGCTTGTACAGCCCTCTCGCAGTGTCCGGAGCAAGTATGATGGGTCTGACACACCGGTGTCAATGTGTTCTTTTTTCCATTTCCAGGAGTGTATACCTGAACTATCGTTGTTGGTGTTGGTCTGCTGTCCATTCTGATTAGAACAACCCGGTCACTGAACTGTTCACAGTAACAGACCCTCTGCCCTACCTTCCTATTCATAACGAATCCTACACCTGTTATACCATTTTCTGCTGCTGTTGATATTACCCGATACTCATCTGACCAGAAATCCTTGTCTTCCTTCCACTTCACTTCACTGACCCCTACTATATCTAGATTGAGCCTTTGCATTTCCCTTTTCAGAGTTTATAGTTTCCCTTCCAAGTTCAAGCTTCTAACATTCCATGCCCCGACTCGTAAAACATTATCCTTTCGTTGATTATTCAATCTTTTTCTCATGGTAACCTCCCCCTTGGCAGTCCCCTCCCAGAGATCCGAATGGGGGACTATTCCGGAATCTTTTGCCAATGGAGAGATCATCATGACACTTCTTCAACTACAGGCCACATGTCCTGTGGATACACAATATGTGTCTTTAATGCAGTGGTTTCCATTGCCTTCTGCATCCTCATGTCGTTGATCATTGCTGATTCTTCCGCCTTTAGGGGCAATTTCCCACCCCTAGGACAAGAGAGTGCCCTGGACCTCTATCCGCTCCTCCGCTCTCTTTGACAAGGCCGTTGGCAGAATGAGGCTGACTTCTTATGCCAGAAGTCTTCGGCCGCCAAAGCTTATTATTTATCAAAATTTAGGCAGTGGCGGGGATCGAACCCAGGACCGAAGACGTTTTGATTATGAATCAAAGACGCTACCCCTAGACCACGGGTAGGGTATCATTGTGCATAACTGACAGAAATCTTCCAGCAGTGTACAGTGAAATAAAATATGTGAATCTGTAGTGTAAGTAGGATGGAAAATTAGAAATTAACAAAGGAATATAGCAAAGAATACAATTAGAAATATCACAAAGGCAGTAATTATTTGAAAATGGAAATGAAGAGTATAGTAACTGATATAAAAGTATTGGAGAAATAGTCTTTTACACAAGTAAAATAGAAAAGCTGTTCAAAGCATATAAAATATCAAAAGTAGACTATCTTACACAAAGAAATGTTCATTCAAAAATAAATCTGTAGTTGTTACATAAAGACTTGAAAATACAAACAAACAAAATTTTTGGACAAAAGGACTACATGGAAAGGCAATGGAAAACAAAAGGAGAGATGGGGTTGAAAACCAGTTCATAACATCACATCCTGTGCCAGATATCACTGTGTGCATTCATTTCATAAGATATGTTGAGTGGAGCATCACCTGAAAAAATTTTGTTTGAAATCTTGTGAACGAACATCCTATTCTGAGATCCAGTTCTTGCCTTGCATCCACACTCTTTGCCTCATTTTCATTCGGTTTTCCCAAATTTGACATTGCTGCTTTGATGTCCTTTTCTGTTATAGCTGAAAAATGTGCTCTGTACACCACCTGAAAAATAAAAGTAGAAATAACTTGACAAGGTTACAATTAAAATCTGTTGCCATGGTATATACATTTTCTTGCCTAATAACTATAAAGAATGTTAATACTGGAAATTCTCTCTCTCTCTCTCTCTCTCTCTCTCTCACAAACACACACACACACACACACACACACACACACACACACACTGGGAGGGGGGGGGGACGCAGGGAGGGGGGAGAGAGCATTTATGCATTGCTCTAGAAAAAAAACGCAAAACTGAGTTATTTAAGTTAAACTGAGTTATATAAGTTAAACCTCTTGCTTAGGGGCCTATTTACTGCTCCTTGCTTCCACAGCCTAATGACAGGTTGACTTAACAATTTTTCACATTCTATCTGTAATTTTCCATTCTCTTATTAATCTAATACTTAAGCATCTGAGCAATTATGACAAACAGTAATATACATTTACCTGTGTGTTTTACAATTCACAATGCTTTCTTTTGCACACTGTGAAAGTACTAGGTGTAAAATAAAAGCGCTAAAAAAGATTTTAAAACTTCTGTTTACAGCAGCACTAAATACACCTAGTAGTTTTCCAAGCAGTCCCCTGGGGTGTCCAAACATAGCATTCAATGTTGCTACCTCTCTCTTTAACAGCACTGGAAGGCACTCTAACATGACTATGGCTTCCTAAAATCATACCTGAAATGAGGTCCCTTCTGTCCAATATTTTGCCCACCACAGCTAGAATAGCCTTTTGTTGTCCTCCCCATCTCCACAATATCTTTGTCCGACCCTATCTTCTTCAGCACCCACGTCCTTACCCAATGGCTCGTATCCATGTGACTGTCTCCACTAGTACTATGAAAATTAGAGCCACCAGTGAAGCAACACATGTCATGTGTCAACTGTTATATAAACACTGTACAGCCCTTTACATTGGCAAGACTACTACCAAATTATCAATTAGGATGAATGGGCTAGGGCTGAGTGTGTATACTCGCAACACACAATATATGATTACAGAATATGATCTACAACATGATAGTCATGACCTCAGTGCCTGTTTCACAACATGTACCATTGGGATTCTTTCCCCAGACACCAGCTTCTCAGATCTCCGCAGGTGGGAACTGGAGTCACAACATGTCCTTCATTTTTGCTACCCAACTGGTCTTAATTTACATTACTTTCAACAGTCTCAGCATATCTTCTCACTATTTTTTCTTCATTACCTTTTACTTTCCTCCATTGAAGTAACAGAAGTCATGGCATAGTGATGTGCTCACATACAGATGGCAGTAGTATCACGTAAACAAGACATAAAAAGTCAGTGCATTGGCCAAGCTATCATTTGTATTCAGGTGATTCATTTGAAAAGGTTACCTGCATGACTATGGCTGCATGATGGGAATTAACAGACTCAGAATGTGGAAAGATAGGTGGACATGAGACAGTCCAACTCAGATATCGCTATGAAACTCTGAGATCCATGTAGTCAAGAGCGTGCCAAGAATACAAAATCTCAGGCATTAACTCTCACCATGGACAATGCAATGGCTGACAGCCTCACTTCATGACCAAGATCAGCAGCATTTGCGTAGAGGTGACAGTGCTAACAAATGAGCAGCTCTGTGTGAAGTAACTGCAGATATCAATGTGGAATGTAAGATAAATGTATGCGTTGAGACATTGCGGCAAAATTTAGCATTAATGAGTTTCGGTAGCAGATCAGTTGAACCCTAGACAAATGGAAAAGCGTAAACTGGTCAGATGAGTCCCGATTTCAGTTGGTAAGAACTGATGGTAGGGTTCAAGTGTGGTGCAGACCCCATAAAGCAATGAACCCAAACTGTCAACAAGGCACTGTGCAAGCTGATGGTGGTTCCATAATGATGTGGGCTGTGTTTAAATGAAATGGACTGGGTTCTCTGGTCCAACTGAACCAATAATTGACTAGAAATAGTTACGTTTGGTTTCTTGGAAACCATCTGCACCCATTCATGAACTTCATGGTCCCAAACAACAAGGGAATTTTTATGGATGACAATAAACCACATTACTGGCCACTATTGTTCGTGATCAATTTGAACAACTTTCTGGACAATTCGAGTGAATGGTTTGGAGATCCAGATCGCCCGGCATGTATCCCATCGAACATTTGTGGGACATAATCAAGACGTCAGTTTGTGCACAAAATCCTGCACCAGTAACATTTTCGTAATTATGAATGGCTATAGAGGCTCATGGCTCAGTGTTTCACAGGGAGCTTCCAACGACTTGCTGACTTCATTTCACATCAAGATGCTCCACTACACTGAGCAAAAGGTGATCCGATACAATATCAGCAGGTATACCATGACTTTTTTCACTTCATATCTACTATTTTTTGACCTCTCTTATTTTCCCTGCAACTTTTACAAACTCAACCTGTTTCCTACACCTCAGTTAGTCCTTTTCCTTCACCCCTCTTTCTCCCCTTTCAAGCATTCTGCCAGGAGGAGGAGCCATTGGCTCCAAAAGTTTGCAAATTTCAGTATCTTTATATGTGTGTTTTCTTGCCACCGTTTTGTGAGTAGATCTTTATTATATTTTTAAAAACTGATTTCTTTTTCAGATACTATTTTTTTATTCATATACTATATAACACAATCATCAGACCAGTCCTAGCATAAGCTGCAGAAACATGGAGTTCAACTGAGAGGGAAGAACACCAATTACAAGTATTAGAAAACTAAGTTTATAGAAAAATCTTTGACCCATACTATGATAATGAACTGTAAAGCTGGATGAGAAGACACAAGACAGAGCTTGACATGCTATCACAACAAGCTACAATAATGAGTATAATAAATTCCAGAAAACTTCAATGGGTAGACCATCTGCTGAGAATGAAAGAGGATCAAGGGGTTTCAAGAACACTCATGGAAAAGTCAGGTGGTAAGAGACCAAAGGGGCAGAGCTAGGTGTACATGGGTAAATGAAATTAAAACAATATGCAACAATATGGACATAAATATTTGGCAGCAAGCAGCGCAACACAGAAGCATTTGGAGGAAACAAGTGAGATTGGCAGGGAAGCTATGAGCCCCTTAGAAGTCAAGAAGAAGAATATTTAATATACAAAATGCATATTACAGCATACGAAACAACCAGTACATGTGAAACTTCCTGGCAGATTAAAACTGTGCGCCCGACCAAGACTCGAATTCGGGTCCTTTGCCTTTCGCGCGTAAGTGCTCTACCATCTGAGCTACTGAAGCACGACTCACACCTGGTACTCACAGCTTTACTTCTGCCAGTATCTCATCTCCTACCTTCCAAACTTTAAAGGCAAAGGTCCCGAGTTCGAGTCTTGGTCGGGCACACAGTTTCAATCTGCCAGGAAGTTTCATATCAGCGCACACTCCGCTGCAGAGTGAAAATCTCATTCTGGAACCAGTACATGTGTTTGTCTGAGCAGTAAATCACCTGGAGAGAAGTTTCAAAGACATACATTCAGAATACTTTTACAATTCTCATAGCCACACTTGAGTATTTTTTTAAAGTATGGACTTGAACCTAAAATTTTGTTTTTAGTTTGCTTTTATTTTATATTTATTTTCCAATGCATTTCAGAGAAATGTCAGCATTTCTTCTCCATGTGACCAATTTTGAAATAGGGTGCAATATCTCTTATTCATATTTCGTTTTCCAACACTATTATATCTCGCAACTAATGTGTGTGCATGCTGAGTGTGATGTTGCCACACACGCATGTTTGAATTGGCCACCAACTGTAACAGTGGGGAGCAGCTGGTGGAGGCCGCCAAAGGGAGGCATGTGCGCACTGATGTCTCCACCCTGTTGTCTACCAGTGACTCATGCACATATATTCACAGAGCAACGCAAACTGGCCTCTCTTGTGTGTCTTCCCAGTCTGCCATTCACATCAGAGAGTCCATATTCCATTTTAGTTGAGTGCTGCATGACTAAAGTCATATTTGGGTTGCTCTGGACTGGTCTCACATACTACGAAGTTACAACATAATTGGCACTGATTTTGGAATGGTTTCTGCATATGTAATCTTCACATGTAGTTTCTTCAGGTTTATCCATTGTGGATGCTGAGCTCCAGGGCTTGACTGAACAGTTTACTTTAGCTGTGATCACCTTGTTGGCTTCTATTAATAACCAGGGTATCACTCCATCGGCCCATCCACATGCTTTCCCTCCACATGATGATTCAGCCTAGCACTGGGACGCTTACGAAAAAAAAAACTCAAGACAGCATTTTTTGGCCTTCAGTGTGACAGACTCGAATTTGTTCAAAGCCTTCTTCCTCTAATGGATTCCACCTAAGGTGTATCATTTACTGTGTCAACTTGCCCCTCTACAAGAATTGGCAGCTCTTACTTTTGATCATATGTGCAATTTACTGTCCAACTACCATCGCAAATGAATACGTGTCATAGTGGCACAAGCTCAGTTCTACTGATGCCAATAGCTGGGGAACCAAACTTCATGGCCTTAGCCATAAATGTCAGTTCGTTACTAGCCCATAACGACATTTGCACTGACTCTGCAGCATACGACGCAATTATGTGTTTACTCCTGACAAAGAAGTGTGCCAAATGCTCTACTCTGTGAAAAATCACAGTTGGCAGAAGTTGTGCAAATAGCACAATATTTTGAAGTTTCTCAGATAGCGGGTGATCAAATTCAAGCTTTGGGTGATGTGGCAGGAGTGTCATAAGATGTACCCACTAGGATGACAGATAACTTGCACGAGGAAGTGGCACTGGTGGCAGTAAACATGTGGGCTCAGCACTCAGCAGACCAAGGCTGGCACAAGTAGCCGCGACCACCATGTCAATGTCAGAGTTCTATGTTTCCATCTTGTCCTTCCTGTTTTGTCCAGCACAAATATTTGGAGTGCCCTACATGCTGGGTTATTTGTAATGCTTGCCAAAAGAAAGGACACATTGCCTCCCCAGTTTGTTCACTGAAGGTTGCTCAGGATACAGACATGGCAGTGAACTGTAAGATTCCAATGCTTGTGACTTCTCCCAAGTAAGCTTTTTTCACCCAAGTGATTTGGGTACAGGTCGACATAATTGAATTCTCAAACCTATATGAGTTTAGGCTCATCACTGCTGACTCCAGTCACAGCGATGATGGTCAATTATAACAAATAGAAAATTGCACTCTTGGGACAATTTATGGCATCTGCCTTTTACAAGTCAGTGGTTCGCTTCATTGTATTTTTGGCAGTTCTTGATGCCAGTGTCGAGAGATTTTTTGAGATGGATGAATTTCTACAGTTGGATTTTCTATCACTGACTCATTTCACCTTGTGTCTGACCACGTACAGTATTCTCGGTGAGAAATACTGTGTGCAGGTTTTTCGGACTTATTTTTGGGAAGGTATAGAGGGTGCTACAAATTTCTCTGCTCATATTTCTTTGACATCCACAGCTCAGTTTTGCTGTTGTCATGTGCATCATATTCCTGTCACTGTGAAAGATCAAGTGACAGCAGAATTAGATGGACTCCAATCTCTAGGGGTGGTGCAACATGTTATGGCTAGTGAATAGTCATCTCCGCTGGTTGTAGTTCAGAAACCGGCGGGGAAACTTAGACCCTGCAATTACTTCAGTACTATTGTCAATGCGCAGGAGGAACTGTTGTTGAAATTGTCTAGTGGCTTATAATTTTTGAGAAGTGATTTGTTGAATGGTATTTGCAGGTTCCTGTAGTAGGCGAAGTCTCTAATCAGTGAGTTCTGGTTTTGAATACTCCTTTGGTCTCTTATCAACATTTGCTCCTTCCTTTTGGCGTGACTAGCACCTCTGCTATTTTCCATGGACTTTTAGAGCAACTGACAATGCCTGTCCCAGGTTGGTTTAATTATTTACACAATATCATCATGGGCTCCTCCACCGCCGATCACTTGCAAAATTTGCACAATTTGTTTTCTGTCTTCTAGTCCATGGGCTTACAGTACAACCTCGCAAAATCTCAGTCCCCCCCCAAGCCTTCTATTGTTTATTTGGCATTCGAGGTCTCACAGGATTCACCCTCTACTGTACCATCTCCACTGTTACGTCTATGCCTCACCCGTCATCTATAGAGGAGCTTCAGGCCTTCCTCGGGAAGATAGCCAACTACCATAAATTTCTGCTGTGGGTGGCCTCCTTGGTCCACCCATTGCATGCCTTGTTACAACAGGAATGTACCTTTTTGCTGGATTCTGAAATGTGAACATGCTTGTCAAATGAAATCCAAACTACTCTCGGCGCCTTGTTTAACTACAGAGTCTCCGGGCCAATACATAGTTTTGGCGAGTGACACCTCACAGTAAAGCCCTCATACACCGGTATGTTGATGGGTCTGAATGACCTGTTGCATTTGCCTCTACACCTCTCACTTCAGCCTGGCAGTGTTACTTTTAGGTGGCAAAAGAGGCTCTTGCCATAGTCTATGCCCTCCAGAAGTCTTCTGGTTTTTATTTTTTGGTATGGCTGTTTGTTTCACCTTATTAATGACCATAAACCCTCAGTTTCCTTGTTTAACCCTCACATTTCCTTGCCTTGACAAGTCACACTGCCTGCAATGCTGGCCACTGCTCTTGTCTCACTACAATTAAAAAATCCATTTTCGACCCAAATTCAAAGTGCTAATCTGGGTGCTTTCTTTTGTCTTTCTGTGGGTCCTGAACCTGACTTTGATTGTGAAGAATAGTTTTGCTTTCATCTTGATAATGAAACACAGGCTGCAGTTGAGGGTTTCCCAATTACAAGCTCAAGCATAGCAACTGCCATTGCTGCTGACTTGGTTATCTGCCAGGTGGTTTGGTTTGTCAAACAGGGCTGGCCAGATAAACCACTGAGTTGGGCTTCAGACCCTCTGCGCAACTAGTTTTTCTTATGGTATCACCTCTCTGTTTTTGACAGTGTTTTGCTGTTGTCCACAGAAAACCTCTCTCCCAGAGTAGCCATCACCGCATCATGGCACTAGGTTGTGTGCCTTCTCCACCAGGACCATTTGGGAATTTTGCACACTAAACTGTTAGGTAGGAGACATGTTCCTTGGCCAGGGATCGATGGTGAAATTGTCCATTTTGTAGTGGCTTGTGACCTGTGTGCCTGACAGCAACCAGCTCCTAAGGTGTCTCTGTTCCTCTGGTCTACTTCATGTCAGCCGTGGGAGTGCATTCATGAACATTTTGCAGGTTCCTTCTTGAATTCCTTTTGGCTCTTGGTTGTGGATACATATTCCCAGTTTCCTTACATTCTCCAAAGTGCATCCAGATAACAGTATGTCATCATATCTGAGGAATCAATCCCACCCACATATTTATTATATTGAAATAAGACAGCAGGTTTCTTCAAAGGTTGTCGTTTGCGAATACTTCTCTCTGACACTGTTTCAGTAGAGGAGGAACTGATCAACATAACTGGATTTTTCTGTGACTTCTTTTCCCTGAAGCCACAGAGAAGCACAAGGCCTTTCTAAAGAATTTGACCTGCCCAATGTCTAATTTGGAAAGAAGGTTAGGTGGGAGAAATTTTCTGTTCCTCCATATTGTGCCAGAGAGGAAGGTTCCCATGGAATACAGTTTTTCCACTACTTGGATTGACGTGAAAAAATTGTCAGAAAAAATGTGGTACCTTTTGTTCCCGTAATTACCAGAGCAAGTAGTTTGTATTAACTACCTAATCCGTGCTCTTTTACCTCCATTCTGTCAGCTTCACACCTTGCTCCACAGTGCACATAAAATGCAAGGCAGTAGTTGTTCACCACAGAATCACATAGCATCCAGAACTTTACACCCGATCTGTGGTGATGTTTATTAGGGAGACACCGATCAAGTTGAGAATTAGTTTTAGAGCCAACAAGACTTTAGTCAACACTCAGCTGTTGATGAGGCGTATGATGGTGATGGAACACATTATTGGCAATATTCAGCATAATATCAAACTTGGGGTCATATGCTGGATGCCCAGGAGGGTACAATTTTGTATTGTCTGTCAAGTGGAAAAATTTTATGAGCAACTGAAATCTATTTCGCGAAAACATTCAGGAAAACCGTGGAGTTGCCATATTTTCGTCTGTGGACCAGTAACTAAAAATTGTCGGTTTCTTTACGAATCCCGTATTTAGTATTACTGCCACAAAAACCCTCATTTCCAGCACAGAGGTAGGATACCACTTTCTCACATGAGAGTTCACTGATAAGTTTACGTTTGCTTCGAGAAATTGCCAAGCATATCTGTTTGTTTCCATTTCCATTATTGTAAACAGTTGCACTGAAAATAAAAACAATTTTTAAACATTCAATTAGCGTAGCATTTTTGGTACATGTTTGGGGCCTAGTAATTCCGAAAATGTGAAGCAGTGAGGAGCAGGATTGTTCAACTCATCAGTTCCAATTTTAACAAACGTGTCGCTGGCTGCAGTCAATTCTTCAACACCGTCTTCATCGCTGCTGGGTGCAGATTCGGCTATTGATAACTCACATGATGAGATATCACCACTAGACCACTCATAGATCGATCTACTGTCCGAAAAACCTGCACAATCGTTCTCACTTTCACTACTTCCGTGGTATACATCGCACTCGAACAAGACTTCTTCCTTGGCAGCGCCATTGTACCTTTGAAACGAATGAAAAACAACCTTGTGTTTGGAACTCGAAAATACTGATTATTGGCATTGACAATCGAAACTAAGTATCTGACGACTATCTTTAGACGACATGGATATATAACGATCTGTGCCTTAGTTTGAAAGAAAAGTGCGTGAAAACGGCAGTACCATTAGATAGTACATGGCACTTTTCGTGCGTACCGAGCGATCCGATTAGATCGTATTTGGCATTAAAAGGGTTAAATTCCCAAAAAAAAAAGTTTGTTGTGGAGTCTTTGCCAGAAGACGCCCTTCTCGCATTTTCTGAGCACTATTGCTTCATGCCCATGGGGGGAGAGGAGCCCGACTGAGTTGCTTAACAAACGGCAGCCACACACGCTGCACCACCTTCTGAGGCCTGCGCCGCACCTGCAATGGTTTGGTTCGTATGGCTGCTTCACACTGGGATTGGTGGTGTGGATGCAAGGGTTTGGTCGCCAGCCCAAGTGGATACCGGCTACTGTCGTTTGCTGCTGGGGAAGCCATCTGTGTGACATCTGTATGGTCAACGGACTGGCGGCATGCCACCTGGATCAGCCGCACCCATATTGCTGCCAGAAACCACTAGTTCATGGGTGTGGCCCCTGTTGCCACAGCCCGACCCACTACCCTCCACCTCAAGCCCATCACTGCCCCGTCCAATTGGCTACCTTCTCTAATTGTGGCGTATATGAGTTCCAGCCTCCCAGCACTCAGTGCCGATCCATCTCTGGCATCGGGTCCACTGCTAAGGCCTGCTGTTCCAGATGGGCCACCTCCACTATCCTCCTTCCCTCATTAAATCAGCCATTGTCACCAGTGTCCAGCCACATTGCCCCCATACTGGGACCTCCCTGCTGATCACGATGTTGAGATGGTGATGGCATCCTCCGCTCTGGTGCTGCTATGAGGCACCACACGGGCCAACTGCCCTCAGATGAGTCCGTGTCCCCACACATTCCGGCCGTATGCTCTGCTGCCCAACCAGCACATTATCCTGCCACTCCATCAGCACTGACTGCTGTCACTCCAGGCCTGATTAATTTGTCTCTCGCCAGAATGCCGGCATCTCCTCCATTGCCTGGGTGTCCACTTTGCACAGGGCAAAGGTGTGTTATATCCTACAACTAGTGTGTGTGTGGTTGTGTGAGTGTGTGCACAAGTGCTAGTTGGCCTCTCTTGTGTGTCTTTCCAGAGTGCCATTCACATCAATGTCCTGCGTATTGTTACATGGGGATTCACAGGAGTCCATATTCCCTTGTAGTTGAGTGCTTCATGAAGAAAGCCATATTTGGGTTACACTGGACCAGTCTCATGTACTACGTAGTTACAACAGACACATTTTCTATTATCAGTTAACTACATTTCTATGCATTATAAGAGCTTTCTTCGATTGTTCATTTATTGTATAATTGGGAAAATATGTCTTAATAAAAGCATGCTTGTCATCAGAGAACCTCCTTCTGCCAGTTTGCCATCTCTTTGTTCCACAGATTTCTATAAATTTTATTCCCAGAGTCAGATGAAGATTTGCTACTGAAATCTTTCGTCCATTAACACCTCTCCAAAGAGCACGAGCGCTTAGAAAGCACAGGACCAGGACATGAAAAATAAATATTTATATCTTTCACAGTCTCCAGCACTTATACATCTGAGCAAGTGAACAGCACCCAACTGCACCAATACTTTATTAGTAATTTACACTACATTGTAGTTTCCTGATATGTTTGCTCACTTTCCTGTTAGTCTTGTCCACATAAAGTATTTCTGTGATTTTATGAGTGGTTAAAAATCCATTTTTTTCCCTAAATAACACCATTTGCTGGTAATCAACTGATAGAAATGGCATATATCCTCCTATCATTAACTTTTGTAGCTTTGGTTTGGTGCACTCGGTCCTACTATTAACACCATGTGCTGATGTTCTGTGGTTCACAGGTCAGAGTAACAATTAGGAGTATGGATACTGGTTGGCTACATGTGCCATCTCCCTATTCAAAATAGGTCTTCATGAGTATTCCCCATGTTGCCAAACCTAATTTTAAGTGTTGTGATCAAATAGCTACTAAAGACCGAGAAATTACAACTCTGGCAGTTGCACAGAATGTATTACAAAGGTGTTATCTCAAAACTACTTGATTTTCATAGAATAATTTGTTTAGAAGATAAAGGCATAAATGCCTTTAGAACAAAATTAAGCTATCACTAATACCATTCAATCTGTTTTGATTTCTGAACAAAGTCTTTGTTAGGGTTTGCCAGAGGAAATCACTTTAGCAAATGGTGTGCACTAACAAAATAGTAACTAGCATATCTGGAGAATGTGCTGTAATACCTTACCACAAATACTTAAACTATGATAAAAATCAGATGTATGAATTTAACAGTGAAAATAGAATTACAGGGAATGTGTGGATTGTTTGTCCTCATATTGGCCACATAATCAGATCTGTTGATTTATGTAACCGGAAGGAGAAAACAAAAAAAGTGTTGTTCTACAAGGATCAATTCTTACAGCTAACAGTCAAGCTGCCAAAAACAATTATGACATGTTTGAAGTTTCTATGGCAAAGAATCCCACTATCCTAGGCCTAAAAAAAGGAAGAAGAAGACGAAGAAGAAGAAGAAGAAGAAAGAGGGACTACTGTGATTTCCCCCTATACAAAAATCTCATCATTTAGGAAACAATTAAGATAGAGTAGATTTACATGTTGCACAAAAAACTTCATTCTGATATTCACCCAAACATGACACACATATTTGTGAGCTATTTTATTTGCAAATTCTTAATGTGTAAGAAAGCGTAAAATATCATACTTACATCAGGATTATGAATACTTCTTTTCATTGAGTTCTGCACAGCTGAAATCACTTCAAAACATATATTTTCACCTTCTTTATCACAATCTAGCCACAAGATGAGGTAGTCACATCCCTTAGCTTCATGTGCCAGAAATGCTGGCATCTTTAATTTTGGTGTTGCTTCTTTCTTCTCAGTAGGGCATGAAAATAACTCAACCTGCAAATCAGTAACTAAATGATTCCATACTTTAAAAAAAATATCAATACAAGTTTTTGGTTTAGTAATTATAAAGCATAGGGGAATCATAAATAACATATGCATGCTGAAAAATTAAATATTATGTGTATGATGTACAAAGCATAATAATAATAATAATAATAATAATAATAATGAGATGAATAAGGTTTAAAACTAAAAATACAATGAGTTTTCTATGCACCCCATACTGATGATCAGAGGAATCGTCAAAGGAAGTGGCATAGGATGGGTGGCCACGAATGTCAGACAAATGGCATGCATACCTGCTTAGGAGAAAGTCATGGCATTAAGACAGTGGTAGTTCAGCAGCTTCAGCATACAGGCTCTCAACCGTGCTAGTGTAAAAGGCACCCGTGGCCAAACAGTTGCCATGATGGTGGATAGTGTTGAGACACCGGAAGATGGATGGGCGTGCAGACGCATAAACAAAGCACCCATAGTCGAGTTTCGAACGGACAAGGGACAAGTACAAATGGAGGAGGGTGGTTCGATCGGCACCCCAGGAAGTACCATTGAGGACATGTAGGACATTGAGGAACTGCATACAGTGGGCTGCCAGGTAAGACACATGGGAGGACCACGAGAATTTCCTATCAAGCATGAACCCCAGGAATTTTGTAGTTTCAATGAACGGAGGGGCAACAGGCCCAAGACGTAATAACGGTGGGAAAAACCACTTGTGTTGCCAGAAATTCATACAGATGGTTTTGTCAGTGGAAAAGCGAAAGCTATTGTCAATGCTCCAGGAGTAAAGACAATCAAGACATTGTTGAAGATGCCGCTCAGTGAGACAGGTCCGTGGAGAACTGCAAAAGATGACAAAATCATCAACAACAAGGCAGTTGGAGATGCCCGGTGGAAGACAGGCCATTATAGGGTTAATGGTGATGGCAAAGAGGACGACACTTTGGACGGAACCCTGAGGCACACCGTTTTCCTGGATAAAGATGTCCAACAAGGCAGAAAACTTGATATTTTAAAAATTCCTGAAGGAAGCAGGGCAGGCAGGCAGCCACAGAAGCCCCATGTGTAAAGTGTATGGAAAATACCAGTTCTCCAGCAGATGTTGCAGGCCTTCTCTAAATCAAAAAACACGGCCACAGTCTGTGATTCCACAGAAAACCATTCATGACATGGTGGACAAAGTAACGAGATGGTCAACTGCAGGATGCCACACTCGAAATCTACACTGCGCTTTCGTCAGTAAATTGCAAGATTTGAGCCACCATACCAGCGGGGCATGAATCATACGTTCCATAACTTTGCAAACACAGCTCATAAGAAAGTTGGGGCGGTATCTAGAAGGAAGGTTTTTGTCCTTACCGGGCTTAGGTACAGGTCTAGCAGTGGCTTTATGCCAGTGTCCGTGAAATGTGCCCTCCGCCCAGATGCGGTTGTATGTGTTAAGCAGAACATGTTTGCTCGCAAGAGAAAGGTGCTGCAACATCTGAATGTGAATGGCATTTGGCCCTAGGGCGGAGGATCGTGATGAACTGAGAGCATGATCTAGTTCTCTCATAGTAAATGTAGCATTGTAGCACTCATGATTCAGAGAAGGGAAGGGTATTATCCGAGCAGCCTCCACTCATTTCCGAAGGAGGAAGGCAGGGTGATAGTGGGAAGAGCTTGAAACTTCCACAAAATGGTGGCCCAAGGTGTTGCAGAGAGCAATAGGGTCCATGATAACATTGTCCGCTACTGTCAGGCCGGAAATTGGGGAATGGATCTTGGTCCCAGAGAGCTGTCGGAGGTTGGCCCACACAACAGAGGAAAGGACGGAATTGTTAGAAGAAATAGTGAGTGAAATGTAGCTAGCTCTTTTGCTATCCTGAAGAATGCTACGACACTTTGCATGCATCTGTTTATAATGAATGAAGTCTGCCATCATAGGATAATGTTTAAAAACCCAGAGAGCACGTGTCCGTGCGTGAATTGCATCGCAAGGTAAAGAGGAAGTGCGAGGAATGGAATGTTCTGCAGCAGTTCTAGTATAATGGCCATTAATTCAACATTGAAGACACTGCAGCCGTGTGAGGAAGAGGGTGGCGTTCACTGGGCCGTGCATGTGTCTATGCAAAGCCTGTTCATCCATCAACTGTTGACCCATCGGTGAATACCACTTCTGAACCCAGATATGTCTCAAGGGCAGTCAAGAACAGGTGGTGAAAAATCATGGGGTCAGTGGAATCTTCTGGACCAAAGAATATTTTGAGTCAAAGCCAAGGTTGAGGCACAAGCCATGGGGCAATGCAATGTCTCCCTGGCCAGAGGTGACAGTGGAGGAAATTTTAGTTCTGAACAGAGACATTGTAGTTGTGCACCAATTGTAAACACAGTTCTGGGTTGCTGTTGTGGGAGGTGGAGTTCCCTTCCAGGTAAAAGGATACAGTTGTTGGGTTGTTCAGGGAAGCTACATATGCATGTAGCATAATTCAGCAGCTCCTGTAAATACCTGGTAGGTAATGGAGGGACTCCAGCCTTGTCTAGTTGGCTGTTCAGAGGGCTAGTTCAGAAGGCTCCTGTAAGAAGTCAGACCCCACAATGGTGAATAGGGTCCAGTATCCACAACGCTGAGAGTGGTGCTGAAGCATTGCAAGACTCTCACAATCAAGATGGGACAGAATCAGAGCTTTGTAGAGCCACAAAAGGGTAGAGAAATTGCACTTCAGCTAGTGTTACTGAGGCAGCAAAATGTAATAAGGTGCGCCAGCACTTTCATTTAAGTTGGCGAAGATGGGGAAGTCATGTCAGCCAGGAATTGAAGACCAGTCCCAAAAAGCGCTGCATCTCAACTACAAGAAGTGATTTATCAGTTACATAAAGCTCGGGGTGTGGGTGGGCAGTACGACGGTGATGGAAGTTCATGAGTCTTTGGCGGCTGAAAACGGAAAGCCATGGGTGAGAGCCCATGGCTGTGCCTTTCATATGGCATCCTGTAGGCAATGCTCAGTAACACCCATACTGGAGGGACAATAATAAAAGCAAAAATCGCCAGCATATAAGGAGCATGATCCCAAAGACCCCACAGCCACAGCTAGACCATTGATGACCGCCAGAAAGAGAGGGGCACTCAGTACAGAGCCCTGCAGGATCCCATTCTCTTGAATATGAGAGGTACTGAATGAAGCATCCGCTTGAACCTGGAACATACAGCATAATAAGAAAGTCTTGACAAAAATCAGGAGTGGATCCCAGAGACGCCACTCGTGAAATGTAGAATGGATGTGGTGACACCATGTCATGTCATAAGCATTCTGGAAGTTGAATAAGACAACAACGACGTGCTGACAATATGCAAAGGATAGTGGACGCAAAGTGAAACAAATTATCATCAAAGGGGCAATGTTTGTGAGTACCTCCCCAAGAGGCAGCGAAAAGGCCCCAAGACTCAAGGAGCCAACACAGCCACTTATTCATCATACATTACAGGGAAGGTTGGTAAGACTGACTGGGCAATAACTGTCCATTTCCGGGGCATTCTTACCTGCTTTCAGTACCAGAACTATCGCACTTCTCACCACTGAAATGGGAACTCACCCTCATTCCAGGTCCGATTAAAGAGGACAAAGACATGACACTGACAATGCACTGAGAGATGTTTCAGCATTTGGTTGTGGACACGGTCTGGCCCTAGGGCCATATCCGGGCAATGGGCTGAGGCTCTGGTGTGTACTCATTCACCAAATGGAGTATATTATGGCTCCAGGTAACAGGTAGAAAAGATAAGCAAATTCCCTCCACCCACTATTTTATGAGCCGAAAGGTTGGGTTGTAGTTATCAGACACAGATAAGTGAGCATAATGCTCAGAAAAGTGTTTGGGAACTGCTTCTCAATCAGTACAAACAGCTCCAGATAAGGAAATACTTGGTATACCTGTAGGGAACTGGAAGCTACAGAGACGTCTCATGTTTGTCCACACCTGTGATGGAGAGGTATGTGACCCAATGGTGGAAACATACAGTTCCCAGGATTCTTGCTTTTGTCGTTTTATGAGGTAGCGGACAGTGGCACAAAGCCATTTAAAGGCAATAAGGTGCTACAATGAAGGGTCCTGCTTCTGGTGTCAGAGCCCGCCTACAATCTCTAATGGCCGCAGTGATCTCCGGGGTCCACCAGGGTACTGTCTTTCAACAGGGGTCCCAAGGAAGAGGGGATGGCTTGAATGGCTGCCAAAAGAATGGCTGTCATTCTATACTGAAGAGCTGCATCGATACTGCCTTGTGGTGAAGAGCTAAGGACGACAGCAGAGGTGAACCCATCCAGTCAGTATTACGGAGAACCCAACTGGCAAGCAACACAGAGAGGGACAGGAAGATCAGGAAGTGGTCACTACCTTACAGGTCTTTGTGGAATCTCCAGTAGGTAGATGGCAGAAGACCACGACTGCAAAAGGAGAATCAATAGCTGAATGAGTTGTGTGTGCCACACTGAAGTGTGTGGCAGCACCAGAGCTCAAGAGGCAAAGATTGAGCTGTCTCAGGAAGGTTTAGATATCTTTACCACGGCCAGTAATCAGCGTCCGACTCCACAAGGGTTATGAGCAATTAAGTCATCTAAGACTAGGAAAGGAATGGGGGAGCTGAGAATGTAATATAGACAGTACATCCTGGGACATGACATCATCGGGAGGTAGGTAGATTACAGATGTGCCCTTATCTGAACAGCCACAGCCTCCAAAGATATATCAAAAGGCACAAGGTCACTATATGTACAATCCAGAACATACATACAAACTCCACCTGATACCATAGTTAGTATGATTCTTAAAATAACCTTGGCAGCCACAAAGGGCTCAGATCCAAGCTGCTGCAAACCACATTTCTGGGACGGCAATACACAATGCAGGGTAAGTACTTAAAAGCTGCTGTAGCTCAGCCAAGTGTGGAAAAATCTGTTACAAGTCAACTGGAGGACCAGAGTGTCCTTCTTGCCCTCCCCCTCCTTCGAATACAACAACTGGGAAGGGGGTGTCCCTGAATTGTTTTCAGGGATAGAGGAAGAACGAGAAGTCCGACACCCAACAGTCTTTGGTTCCTTCAGCCACTGAGTGGCACCTGGCTGTGGATCAGCAGCAACCATGGAGAGATGGTTCCAAGTGACCTCTTCCTAGCTAGAAAAGCTGGAGGAGGATGAGGTGCCTCCAGCTGCGGGGTGGAGACTGGTGTCCCCGGCAGATGGGGAACCAATGCTTCTGAAGTGGGTATAAGTGCAAAAGGTCCCCCAACCTCCCGGTGGGGGATGGAGTGGGGGGAGGAGGGGCAGCGGCATTAGTGGGTGGATCTGAGGACTCATTGTAGGCGGCCCAATAGAGGAAGGCACCATCGACAGAGAAGGCGACAATGTTGCAGCTGTAAGGGATTAAAACACTCTTTTTTTTTCTGGCCTCTTGTTATGTGAGCTTGTCCAAGGTCTTATGCACCTGGACTTTCAACTCAAGCTTAAGAATGGAGCAATCTGGGAAGCAGGGGGGATGGAGTTCTTTCCAGTTTACAGAGATGGAGCCAGGGGCACAAGGAATGCTTCCATGCAACGGACAACCAAAATCTCTGCATACATGCAGGGTTTTGGGTGAACTATAACAACAAGAAGGAAGGGTGCTAGGGCGGAAGGACAGAGAGGCGGAGCATACACCACAGCAGGTGACCTTCCCTGCACAACACGCACTTCTGTAAAATTTGGAAAAGACATTAGGTGAAACCCAATAATGGTGACTATATAATCGTTAGTAGAAGGTAAAGACTGCACTGGGAGCGAAACTGGAAATCAAGACCAAAATCATGAAACAAATCCAAGCAGCGTCTGCACCAAACAGACCATCCAACGGAAAGTCAGAGGAGAGAAGAGATAGTTGAAGTGTAGGTTTGCAGCACAGAAAGAGAAAGTAGTGCTGCAAAGGCTGGACCCTGTGGTAGCCAAGCATGTACTCACTGAACTGTGGTGAGCCCACTGGGAGGCAAGATGTCAGTCCCAGACATTCTCATTTCACATTTTTTAAAATGGTTAATTCAGTAACACAAATGCGACATTTAAAACCATGCAGAAGGCAGACAATTCTTATTATAATAATCAGTATTTTACAGTCAAAATGACTGGGTCCCAAAGATAAAAGTCAAACATAAGGCAAGGAATGACTTTATTGCTCATGTGATTTGTTTTGTAATTTATCCATCAACAGATATCCAAACGTGATTACGGCAAGCAGCCATGACATTTCAAGTTGTACACGAAACATACACTCACAGACTACTCTGTGAATATTTGTTTCACATGCAACTTGAAATGCCATATCTACATGCAGTAATCACTCGTGGATGTCTGATGATGGATAACTTTCATAAAGGGTCGTATGAACAACAACATTATTTCTTGCCTTATGTTTGACTTTCACCATTGCAACCCAGTCACCCTGAATGCAGAAGTACTGATTGTTTCAACTTCAAGTTTAGCATTGAATAACAAAAACTGTGTGATATAACTAAAAATTTACAGTTCCTGTATTTTTTCCTTTGGTTGTAATATGAAACCTTGCTTCTTGCCAAATTTCATGATTCTAGGCCAATGGGAAGTACCCTACATGTTTGGATGAGTGATGTTGCAAGAATCAAAATATGTGGCCTAAATGGCTGTAGCTTTTGCTGCAATGACTTAGAAGCTTACATTTATTAAAACACCTAAGGCCTATAGATCTTAGAATGTTACATAAATTTCAACTTGATATGTCTACCCGTTCCTGAGAAAAAGGGGTCTTAACAGATAAACAAACAGCTAGAGTGTCCAACACTAACTGAGAAAAAAAAATGTGATTTGATATAATTACAAATTTACAGTTTTGGATTTTTTTCTTTTGGTTGTACTGTGAAAGCCTTCTTTTTGCAAGGCATGCGACATAAATGACCATATATTTTGATTGCATTGACTTACAAGCTTCAGTTTATTGCACCACCAAGGGACTGTGGAGCTCTGTAAGTGACAAATTTCAACTTGATATGTCAACCTCATCCTGAGAAAAAGAGTCTTACAACAGAGCTATCCTATAAGAGTTCTGTTTTTACTGACTGAGGCAAGGAATCCAAAAATGTGCCTTCGTTTGTAGGTGTTTGCATATAATTATCAGTGGAAATACGTCTCCTTTGTTGTTGTGGATGAGGGACAGTACCCCTGGATCTGATTTCATATAGGACCACTTAAAACGAAGTTCAGTATTCCTTTTTCTGCTTTCCCACCTTAAATGTCACTTCCTGCCTCTTTCACGAATGCTTAAACACTAACTACCTCGCCACTCAAAGCCTTTACATATGGCAACAATATCTTTCGGTTTGTTCACATTTGCCATGTTACTGGCAGTGAGAAGTAGTAAGCACATTACTTTTGACAGTAAAGTTTATTACAGTCAAATGCTCATACAAGTTCTTTACTGGCTAAAACTGTTTTTCAGTAACTGACAGATACCTCTTCGCAGATGCTATGTTGTTACAAGTGAGGACTCAATATTTATAGGCTACTGGTCTCCTATTAGAAGCTTGGCTGAGTCACCACTTGTGGGAACTCAATATTTATGTTGGGTTCTTAATAGAAGTCATCCACTAGGAGCCTGGCACAAATACTGACCTCCATCATCTTCTCACACAATGATGGACGACAAAGGATCTATCTGCAATTGAAAACTGTGTAACACTACAAACCGTTCTGACTGTTAAAAATTACATGAGTATTTGACTACAATAAACTTAACTGTTCTTCGGATTTTGTGAGATGTCTTTCAATAACATTCTACTAGGCTCGCTTTTGAGGGTGTCACACATTGCACTTTTGACAACAAAATGCATTTGACTTTTCATCTCTGTATGTAGAGTCCTCTAATTTGTTTTACTTGTATTATGTAACCATTTGTATACAGAGTCTGTACGTAATGTACTAGATACACATCAAACAGTATCTATCAGGAGGAATGGACAATATTCAGGGATATGACAGAAATGAACATCAAAAAAAAAAAAAAAAAAAAATAAAAAAATAAAAAAAAAAAAATCTAGTCAATGTGGGTCTACAATGTATATTGTAAGAGCTATGGGCACTTCTTTGATCTTCGAGTCTATGAAACAAATATTTTCTATTGCAAACGTTTTACTTTTCTTATTTTGGGAGAAGGTTGTATGAACCAAAAGAAGAAAAAATTGTCTACAAAACAAGGACGATGAAATGCACATCTTTAAGAGCTATGGGCACCTGTTCAGTAGGAGAGAAGGTGAACAAGTGCTCATAGGTCTTGCAGTATGGATTTTGGAGTCCATGTTTACTAGACTTTCTTTGCTTCAAATAATAGTTTCTGTCACATCTCTGAATATTGACCATTCCTCTTCAAATACCCTGTCTGCAGTGCTTGGTCACCTTTCTCCTGAACTTGAGCAACATTCCTTCACATTCTTCTGACCAGAGTTAAAAGCTATACGTTCCTGCTTGAAGTGTAACACAAATGCCTCTTTATCCAGTTTACTGAACATGTGAGCCTAACTCTTCCTATATAATGTTGTTGCCCCATCTAAATAGTGATTATTAATGCTAAAACTGTCTCTTGCTCACTGATTAATAACTTTGCTATATGCGTACTTATAGAGGTCAGGGCGCGGTGGCCGTGCGGTTCTAGGCGCTGCAGTCCAGAATCGCAGGACTGCCACGGTCACAGGTTCGAATCCTGCCTCAGGCATGGATGTGTGTGATGTCCTTAGGTTAGTTGGGTTTAATTAGTTCTAAGTTCTAGGGGACCGATGACCTAAGATCTTAAGTCCCATAGTGGTCAGAGCCATTTTATAGAGGCCAGGGCTATTAACTGCCATTATAAATAACAGATGTCTGTCACAAGCTGACTTCCCAGAGACTTGTTCTAAGCAGTTCAGTCCCGTTTATTAAGATCGTAACGATACAAAAGCTCTGTAAAACAGTCGTCAAATGTTTCTCGCAGTTGGAACTATAGGTGCAGAGTGAAAAGGGGATAAGAAGAAACAAAAACAAAATTACCGGGTCCACTCGATCCCAGTTATTGTACTTTCCACAGAAGTCCAAAGTCATAACGTGGCCACATACGGATGTCATTCGGAAAAGAACGGTCTCGTTCTGAAATTGCCCGGTCCACTCGTGCACTGCGCACGCTTCTGATCCTGAAAAGAAGGAAACAGCACACGCTTGTTTTTTTGGGTTCTGGAGGCGACTGCAAAACAGTAATCAAAAGAAGAAATACAGACCTCTTCTAGAGTTGCTTTTCCCATTACTTAGTATGCTCGCCAATGACGCAGCCAAAGAAGGCTTTTCTGCTACCATTAACGCCACTTTCATGTTTTTTAATTTACAGTAGTACCCCTAACCATAAAACAAACTTCACACACCTCCACAACGCCGCACAGTTTACATTTGCGCCAACGATGTTACCCATCAGTGTTCATGTTTACCACTCGTAGTTCTCAGCAGAGTTAATATTAATGTTGATGACTGTAGTGGTGATAGAGACTCTATGATCAAAGAGTGAATGTTATAATAAAATTAACTTTTTGGTTATGGAAAGTAGTAACTTTATTTATATATTCGCCCAAAAATCTATTAAGTTGTTTGTGGAATACATCATTCATTTGCAAATATTGCTAACGAAGTACGGCATTTGGGATAGTAGTTACGTATAAGAGCAACAACTAAAGGGTCATACGACTCCATACAAATACGTTTTATTGTTCTACTAGGAGCAAAGCATGTTGTCACAAGCATCGTTTATAGCAAAGGAGCAAACTAACTGCAGGTCCAGAGAAGTTACTTGAGCTACCTCAGAGTAGCGATATTATTCTGGGCGACTCCACAGACACACACACACACACACACACCCACACACAGAGCAATAATATCAGATTGTTCTTCTTGGAGCTCCAGAAGCTGCGAAAGAGTACCTGCATACCACTGTTTCGACTTTTTTGACAGTAAAAAAATGAAAACACTCTGAAATCGAATGGAGTATAGCAGCAGTTATTCCATGATAACTACGACATAATGCTGGTTTTTTGAAATACAGCCACCATGGACGCAGTCTAATGATGTTGTTGCTATTCAGTGGTGGCAGAATGCCAGTTGTGTCACAAAGTACAACAGAGTTGCACTATAAGTGACATGGCAAAAGTTGTACTTCATAGGCGACGTCACTGAAAACCGAATGTTCACACATGCAACTGTAGTATGCCTCTAACTGTGGTGTCATTGTAATTGTGTGAATGAACATGGTTTAAGTTAGGCTGACAGTGAACTAATGTGCTATGTGAATGCTTTATTTTAATACTGGGATAGCAGTTGTGTTTATTTCGTGATGCTGCAACTTAAACATAACTGAGTGATGTAATTCTGTGAGTGAAATACTTGAAATGTTGCAGTCGATCGCTTGTCATAAGAGATTATCGATTCTTTCTATGTGTTTGGTTCACTAAATGTCATGGGTCTTATGTCCAAAAAGTGGATGCAAAATAAATGTACCATCATTCAAATAAAAGAAATCCAATTTTGGACATGAACATGAATATTCTTGTACTGGTACTGAAAATGGATGGAATTCAGTGTGGTAATTCAGTTATAATTTAACAGGCGTTCATATTTCATATCAACCTTATAAGACTTAATCAATCAATCTCCACCAGTTATTACTGTTATTCATCTTCTTGGAAATTTTGTACAGTTTTTAGGCCACTGAAATGTCCTTGATGACTGTGTGAATGATACACAAGAGAAATTGGGATCACACCACATGCTTCTAACCTTCTTCTTCCATGTTTTTGGGCAATATGTAGAAGATATAAATTAATATCAACATTCACTGTTTCTTTGTACAACATTTTGTAAGGCTTCTGTCTCTAGAATCTCATCAATTTCATTTCGATCCAGTTACACTCACTATTGTTTTCATTTTTCTTCTTTCTTACTATTGTATTTTGTAATTCATTGAGTGCTAAGAAGCCATAATACTCCATAAGAATTTATTTTTCCTGCACATATCTTGTGGCGATTAAAGTTCTTCTTATTTAAATTCTATTTTATAAGATCGAAGTCTCTGTTGTTAGGTAGCTAGGACTGACATGACAGCAGGAACTTTAAATTACATCTGTCTAGATTTGAATCAGGATCCTGTGTCACATTCATTTTATATTCGTGTTTTGGCCACCATATGTGTCACTGTAAGTAACTACATGTTTCTCAGCTAAGTAAATGATTCATGTATATATTTTGGCAAACATGTACTAATTTCTGTTTGATCAAAAAATGTATGTATGTGACAATCTGTTACATTGTGCCATTCAGAGTTATTTGTGCTGGGCAGGTAATACTCGCATTTGAATGTGCTCGAGATTTCCTGTACACTGCAGCATTCAGTACAGTGTCGAGCTTGTTTAAACAGTCATGTGACATCTGACTCTCCTGGAGTGGGTGGAAGGGATAAACTGGGTTTCACAGGAATGAATTTCGTACAGACTCAACCCCTCACCACCTCTCAAGTAAGTAAATTTACATGTGGAAACACGCTACTTGCACACTGTCATGCCAACTTAAGTCTTGAAATTTGAAAGGTGTTCTCTATCTTGCATGATGTTTCTTCCCCCACCATCGTTTATGAGCTTCAGTAACTACTGCAAGGTGGCTCTGCTGTCATTCTGCACTGGTTCATTCGCCAGCACAGATCCAGATTCGTTTGTTTATGTACAAGGAAAGTTAGCATGATGCCAGAATAATGGGTTTAGTTTTCAGCTAAGTAAATAAATGCTTTCGAAAGTGCAGAATGACCTAAACAGGTGCAACCAGAATCCCATTCCACCATTCAGCAAATCCTTATAATCACTTATTTGTAATTACATAACAGGCCATCGTTTTGAAGTGACAAAATGGATTAACAAGTGTTGAAAGTCAGAGTGTGCACTTTCTAAGCTTAATATTACTGCAGAACAACACATACTGAAAAGCATTTTTTAATTACGTATAATGACAATTATTTTTGCTTTAGTCTTGGAGTGTAAATATTATTAGAAATAAAAATTTATTAGTAGTTTTAGAGATTTAAAATTACTCTTGATCCTAATGAAAATCCTGTGGAAATATAACAGTATTTGTACAGTAGTGGCGCTATTATTGAGTAATGAGTGTTCTGCACAACAGTACAAAGTTTTATTGCAAAATTACATCTCATACTAATAGAAAGAGGCACATTCACAGCGCCTGTGCCCTATCAGAATCTTCACCAACTCTGAAAATAAAACAAAGCTGAACTGTTGAGACAAAAATCTTACTTCCCATGTACCTTCAGTATGTTGTAAACAACACAAAAATTTAGAAACTGTGCTTTTCAGCAAGCAATACATATCTGCAGTGACTACAGTTGACAGTTTTACTTGTAACATAACGTGAGTTGACATGGCACCTCGTGTAGGTCTGCTTCCATTAGACTTTTGCACAGAGCCAGAAACAATGCTCAAAAGATTTCGAAATTGATTGTAGTCATCCAAAAATTATTTTTTAACGAAATGTGTCCTCATCATATAGCTCCTTTTCTAGCATTCATAGGAGACAAGGCCTGTCTATGCAGCAGCTAGCTCCATCAGGTCCATTGAAGCTCATTGGAATCTGTCGCAATCACCGAATATCAAATAACCACAGGTCTTGACCCGACCATGGTCTGTTCATGTACAATATCACACTTGATGCCAGAGGGGAGGCCTAGTGTCAGGTGCCATATCCTACAACGGAAATGTTCTGTAGCATTGTTGGATGATGTTTCTGGACATGGGTTCCTATCCTCAAAAAAATGGTTCAAATGGCTCTGAGCACTATGGGACTTAACATCTGAGGTCATCACTCCCCTAGAACTTAGAACTACTTAAACGTAACTAGCCTAAGAACATCACACACATCTATGCCTAAGGCAGGATTCGAACTTGCGACCGTAGCGGTCACGCGGTTCCAGACTGTAGGGCCTAGAACCGCTCGGCCATTCCAACCGGCTCCTATCCTCACTTTATACCTCAAGACAACATCTACATCTCCTCAAAGTCTGTCAGTGTAATTATGAAACATCTTGTATAATATTTACATGAGTACAGTTTATATTAATCAGTGCAGCTTTCTTGTACCATTGTACTTTTACATTAGTTGTATAATTATGTCTTTTTTCTCAATATCTGCAAAGAAACTAACTTATTGGCCGGCTGGTGCGGCCGTGCGGTTCTAGGTGCTTCAGTCTGGAACCGCGTAACCGCTACGGTCGCAGGTTCGAATCCTGCCTCGGGCATGCATGTGTATGATGTCCTTAGGTTAGTTAGGTTTAATTAGTTCTAAGTTCTAGGTGACTGATGATCTCAGAAGTTAAATCGCATAGTGCTCAGAGCCATTTGAACCATTTTTTAGCTAACTTATATATAGCTAACAGCTTGTATGTATTTACACAATCCTGTACGAGTAGAAACTTAAATTACTGTGTTCCTCCCATGAACCATACACTTTGCAGTTGGTGGGGAGACTTGCTTGCCTCAGTGATACAGATAGTCATACCATAGGTGCAACCACAATGGATGGGTGTCTGTTGAGAGGCGAGATAAACTTGTGGTTCCAGAATAGAGCCAGCATCCTTTTCAGGGGGCAACAGGAGCAACAATCTAGATGATTGACTGATCTGGTCTTGTAACATCAACCAAAACAGCCTCGCTGTGCCAGCACTGCGAATGGCTGACAGAAAGGGGAAAGTATAGCCATTATTCCCATAGGTGAAATGACATGTCAAAATAATCTGATTTTATCCTTACCAAAGTTCAAGTTTTGGAGATCTGTTGTAGCTCCTACCTATAAAAACGTATGTATTACTCTTTCTATTAAATTAATGTGTTTATTCCAGGTGGGTTTCACGATGAATAAATCGTCCACATACACAGTTACTTTATCTAACAGTTGAGATGCCACAATTATTCCTACAGCAGTAATAAAGACACTCGAGCTGACATTTAAACCAAAGGACAGAGCACAATACTGTTATCTTCTACCTGCAACTATGAATGCCGTATATTTGTGAGATTCCTCTATTAAGAGGATGTGCGAATAGGTGGGTCTTAGATCAAAGCTTGTAAAAAATTTTGCAGCATGAAATTTTTGTAACTGTTCATCCAGATTGTCAGGCCTAATCCAGGCACGAACAATGAGTTGACTTATAGCTCTAGCATCAATCATAAGTGTAACATTACTGTAGTGTTGGCAGAAGAGCCAACACCGTGTTACTAGAGGAGGCCGAAATGCACGTGTTTTAGCTCATGCAGGCTGGTGTGAAGGCGAAAGAACTATACTGACATGAGGTCTGGAACATGACAAGGAATTTGAATTCAGAAAGCAGACGTAATTAGTTTCATACTTAACTTTAATCCATTAATGATGAACGTAGCTCTGGATGCTACATGATTCACAAAGTATCTGTTCAGAAGACGTAGAAACTGAATATGGTGCCTTGCTAGGTCGTAGCAAATGACGTAGCTGAACGCTATGCTAAACTATCGTCTCTGCAAATGAGAGCGTATGTAGTCAGTGAACCAAAGCTAGCAAAGTCAGCTGTACAACTGGGGCGAGTGCAAGGGAGTCTCTGTGGACTAGACCTGCCGTGTGGCGGCGCCCGGTCTGCAGTTCATTGATAGTGGCGATACGCGGATCCAACGTATACTAACGGACTGCGGCCGATTTAAAGGCTACCACCTAGCAAGTGTGGTGTCTGGCTGTGGCACCACAATTACCATGAGGTTTAAGTAAAGCTAACAGTGGACTATCGTATGGTGATAACAAAGCCTCAGTTATCTTCCAGGATAGCAGTTTATGTATTTCTTCAGTGACAGCCTCTTACTTGGACCACAGGATAGAGTACAACAAACAACAGACAGTTTTGTGACGAATTACCTCCATTCGGTATTCATAATCTTGGAAGATATCTTGTTACTCTGCAAATATTTCTATGTTTTTTAATAGCAGTTTAACTAGTTCAGCTTGTTGCTGAGAAGTAAGATACTTGGATTCCTACTTTTGTAACTTATATGATCTTCATTATAGTTCATACCCAAGTACTGAGACTACTCATATACAGCAATTTATTTTAATAAATTTGACCTTTCTATGTTGACAGTACTTACCATGTTTTAGTTTTGTTTTTAATAAATATTTAGTAGTACTCTTTCCATAAATACATGGGTAGCATTTACCCTCAGAGAGGTATAATATACAATTAAACTTCTGAAATTAGGAACATGCATCTAATGTCTTCGTTTCCTAGGATTGCAGGCACTTGTGTTTGCACCTTGACATTGCATGATCTAGTATCAACTGTATGAACAATTTTACAGTTCTAAACCAGCAAGGTAGTCCCTTTTGTAAACTTATTAATTTCAGTGAATGAGTTAGTGGACATCACATTGGCAGTAGCCCTAATTACTAGTACAGTCATAACTGACACATATGCACAGCATCTTGAGCTAGGTTTTCATGTTGCTCATTATCTGTGTTAATATCAGAACACTGCTCATCTCTAACATCAGCTCCAGCATTACATTGCAACAGGTTAACAGTATTGGCATCATTGTCCTCACCCCATCCCACAACTGACATTGGAGGGCATAATTTGGTAGCTTTTAGCTTGTTGAAATTGGCTTAGTGGGGTGGCCAACTTACGCCACATCAGACACACTTACTAATGGATCCTGAGTGTGTCAATTCGTTTTAACAGTTCGGTTTTGCTCTTCATTATTTGCATGGTGAATATTTTTTACATTTGATTGACCTTGATTTCTTATATTAGGCTTCTACCAATCGTGATTAGTATTATGCCCTCATTTCCTTCTTTAGCAAAGTGTATGGCATTGTATCAACTGCCTTATCATCTGCTTTTACTTGCGTCTGATGGACTCAGATTTCCATGTGTATGGTTATTCATCTGAGGCCCTGCTGTCAGTGCTGCACTGCTGTCATGGCAATAGTTCGTTCTAATTTGATTGTCAAAATAATTACCCAGCACAATGGACTGGTCAGTGCCATTGACATTATTCGTTTCAAAATCCTCATGTATCAAGTCAGTTGAGTCCAACACAGACATTTACAAATTTTTCTCTGACAGTTAGTGATAGTTTATCTTGAATAATCCACGACACATCTCAGTGTGAGAATAGTTCAGCCCAGTATAACGTTCTGTTCAAATAGTTTTCAAAGTATTTACATAAACTAACTTGTCAGCTGTGAACAGACTCTGGATTAAAAACATTTTTCCCTAGCCTTCCCTGTAAATGGGTAGACCAGTATTTGGAAAAGAAAGCCTTTTAAAATTGTTCTTTAATGACAACAATTGGCAGTTTCTGTTGTCTCTGACACTAGTCTTCTAACTGGTCTGATGCAGCCCACCACAAATTCCTAGCCAGTGCCATCCTTTTCATTTTAGAATAGCAATTGCAGCCGACATCCTCAATTATCTGCTGGATATATTCAAAGCTCTGTGTTCCTC
Source organism: Schistocerca gregaria (assembly GCF_023897955.1). Classification (NCBI taxonomy): domain Eukaryota; kingdom Metazoa; phylum Arthropoda; class Insecta; order Orthoptera; family Acrididae; genus Schistocerca; species Schistocerca gregaria. The sequence continues at coordinate 453,944,936 of NC_064926.1, read as the reverse complement.
TACAGTTTTTACCCTCTACAGCTCCCTCTAGTACCATGGAAGTTATTCCCTGGTATCTTAACAGATGTCCTATCATACTGTCCATCCTTCTTTTCAGTGTTTTCCTTGTGTTTCTTTTCTCGCCGATCTTCCAGAGATCCTCTTCATTCCTTACCTTATCAGTTCATCTACTTTTCAACATCCTTCTGTAGCACTACATTTCAAATGCTCTGATTCTGTTCTGTTCTGGTTTTTCCACACTTCACATATCACTACCATACAACGCTGTGGTATGGATGTGCAGTCTCAGGAGTTTCTTTCTCAACTTAAGACCTGTATTTGATACTAGTAAAGTTCTTCTGGCAAGGAATTTCCTTTTTTCCAGTGCTAGTCTGCTTTTTATGTCCTCCTTGCTATGCCTATCATGAGTTATTTAGCTGCCTGTTAGGGTTCTGGCTGTTCTCTCTCAGTCCGTATTCTGTACTCCTTAGACTGTTCATTCCATTTAACAGATCCTGTAATTCTTCTTCACTTTCATTGAGGACAGTAGTCATCAGCGAATCTTATCACGGATATCCTTTCACCCTGAATTTTAATCCCTCTCTTGAACCTTTCTTTAATTTCCCTGATTGCTTCTTCGTGCATAAATTGAACAGTAGGGGCGAGCCTACATCCCAGCCTTACGCCCCTTTTTAATCAGAGCACATTTTCTTGGTCTTTCAGTCATATTGTTCCCTCTTAGTTCTTGTATACACTCCTGGAAATGAAAAAAAGAACACATTGACACCGGTGTGTCAGACCCATCATACTTGCTCCGGACACTGCGAGAGGGCTGTACAAGCAATGATCACACGCACGGCACAGCGGACACACCAGGAACCGCGGTGTTGGCCGTCGAATGGCGCTAGCTGCGCAGCATTTGTGCACCGCCGCCGTCAGTGTCAGCCAGTTTGCCGTGGCATACGGAGCTCCATCGCAGTCTTTAACACTGGTAGCATGCCGCGACAGCGTGGACGTGAACCGTATGTGCAGTTGACAGACTTTGAGCGAGGGCGTATAGTGGGCATGCGGGAGGCCGGGTGGACGTACCGCCGAATTGCTCAACACGTGGGGCGTGAGGTCTCCACAGTACATCGATGTTGTCGCCAGTGGTCAGCGGAAGGTGCACGTGCCCGTCGACCTGGGACCAGACCGCAGCGACGCACGGATGCACACCAAGACCGTAGGATCCTACGCAGTGCCGTAGGGGACCGCACCGCCACTTCCCAGCAAATCAGGGACACTGTTGCTCCTGGGGTATCGGCGAGGACCATTCACAACCGTCTCCATGAAGCTGGGCTACGGTCCTGCTCACCGTTAGGCCGCCTTCCGCTCACGCCCCAACATCGTGCAACCCGCCTCCAGTGGTGTCGCGACAGGCGTGAATGGAGGGACGAATGGAGACGTGTCGTCTTCAGCGATGAGAGTCGCTTCTGCCTTGGTGCCAATGATGGTCGTATGCGTGTTTGGCGCCGTGCAGGTGAGCGCCACAATCAGGACTGCATACAACCGAGGCACACAGGGCCAACACCCGGCATCATGGTGTGGGGAGCGATCTCCTACACTGGCCGTACACCTCTGGTGATCGTCGAGGGGACACTGAATAGTGCACGGTACATCCAAACTGTCATCGAACCCATCGTTCTACCATTCCTAGACCGGCAAGGGAACTTGCTGTTCCAACAGGACAATGCACGTCCGCATGTATCCCGTGCCACCCAACGAGCTCTAGAAGGTGTAAGTCAACTACCCTGGCCAGCAAGATCTCCGGATCTGTCCCCCATTGAGCATGTTTGGGACTGGATGAAGCGTCGTCTCACGCGGTCTGCACGTCCAGCACGAACGCTGGTCCAACTGACGCGCCAGGTGGAAATGGCATGGCAAGCCATTCCACAGGACTACATCCAGCATCTCTACGATCGTCTCCATTGGAGAATAGCAGCCTGCATTGCTGCGAAAGGTGGATATACACTGTACTAGTGCCGACATTGTGCATGCTCTGTTGCCTGTGTCTATGTGCCTGTGGTTCTGTCAGTGTGATCATGTGATGTATCTGACCCCAGGAATGTGTCAATAAAGTTTCCCCTTTCTGGGACAATGAATTCATGGTGTTCTTATTTCAATTTCCAGGAGTGTACATTATATATTATCGTCTTTCCCCTATGTTTCAGGATTTCTAACATATTGCACCATTTTACATTGTCGATCGCTTTCTCCAGGTTGACAAATCCTATGACCATACCTAAATGTTTTTTCCATTGTCAACCGCGTCAGAACTGTCTCTCTGGTGCCTGTACATTTCCTAAATCCAAACTTACCATCATCTAACAGATCCTCAGTTTCCTTTTCCACTCTTCTGTATATTATTCTTGTCAGTGACTTGGATGCATGAGCTGGTAAGCTGATTGTGAGGTGATTCTTGCATTTGTCGGCTCTTCTAATCTTGTGATTTGTGTGGATGACGTTTGTCGGAAAGTCTGATAGTATGCTGCTTGTCTTAGAAATTCTACACATCAATGTGAATAACTGTTTTGTTGGCACCTTCCCCATATGATTTTAGAAATTTCGATGGAATGTTATCTATCACTTCTGCCTTATTTGATATTAAGCCTTTTAGCGCTCTTCTAAATTCTGATTGTAATACTGGATCCCCTATCTCTTCCCTGTTGACATTTGTTTCTTCTTCTATCGCATTATCAGATAAGTGCTCCCCCTCACAGAGGCCCTCATTGTACTCTTTTCACATATACGCTCTCTCCTCTGAATTTAGCAGCGGAATTCTCAATGCACTCTTAATGTTACCACCCTTTCTTTTCATTTCACTGAAAGTTGTTTTGACTTTTCTATGTGCCGAGTCTGTTCTTCCGATGATCGTTTCTTATTCGATTTCTTCACATTTTTCACCAAGCCATTTCACCTTAGCTTCCCTGCACTTACTGTTTATTTCATTCCTAGGTGACTCATATTTCTGTATTCCTGAATTTCCCTGAAAGTTATTGTACTTATTTCTTTCGTCGATCAATTAAAATATTTCTTCTGTTATCCACTGTTTCTTCAGAGTTATCTTCTGTGTACCTACGTTTTTCTTTCCAACTTCTGTGATGGTTTCTTTTTAGAGATGTTCAATTGAACTGCCTACTGAGCTGTTCCTTATTGTAGGATCTATAGCCTCAGAGAACTTCAAGTGCATCTCTTCATTCCTTAGTACTTTCGTGTCCCACTTTTTGTGCCTTGATTCTTCCTGACTAATCTCTTAAGCTTCAGACTACTCTTCATCACTACTAAATTGTGATCTGAGCCTATATCGTTCCTGGGTATACCTGAACTATTGTTGCCAGTGTTGGTTTGTCATTAAACTTTGAAAAAACACACTACATGCAGTTCGGAACTTGTAAGGGGTGTCCCATGAGTATATGTCTGACATACGATGACAAGAAGATAGAAGAAGTGAACAGTGTTAAATTATTGGGATTACAGCTTGATAATAAACTCAACTGGGAGGAGCACACCACAGAACAGCTGAAGCGTCTTAACAAATTTCTGTTTGCAATGCGAATTTTGTCAGACATAGGGGATAGAAAAATGAAAAAGCTGGCATACTATGCTTACTTTCATTCCATAATGTCATATGGGATTATTTTTTGGGGTAATTCATCAAGCCAAGCTAAAATTTTCCGGGCACAAAAACGTTCAGTAAGAGTTATATGTGGTGTGAACACAAGAACATCTTGCAGAAGCCTGTTTAGGGAACTAGGGATACTAACTACTGCTTACCAATATATTTATTCCTTAATGAAATTTGTCATTAAAAATATATCACTTTTTCAAACCAACAGCTCAATTCATGGAATCAATACTAGAAATAAGAATAATTTTCACAAGGATTTAAAGTCAGTTAGTCTTGTACAAAAAGGTGTGCATTATTCAGGAACACAAATTTTCAATAACTTGCCAGCAGCCATAAAAAGCTTAACAACCAATGAAATTCAGTTTAAGAGAAGCCTAAAGGATTTATTGGTGGCCAATTCCTTCTACTCCATTGATGAATTTCTCAGTAAAACCAACTGATTTGTGTATAAGTACAATATAACTTCTGCACAATTTCAGTGTAGTAATGTGTTCATTGAAAATTTGTGTGTGTGTGTGTGTGTGTATGTATGTGTGTGTGTGTGTGTGTGTAAGTGCAATCTAACTTCTGCACAATTTCAGTGCAGTAATGTGTTCATTGTAAATAAGTATTATAGTAGTTCTTTCACATGTTTATTACCTTATAATTAAATAAAAAACTTTTTTTTTTAAATTCAGTGCATTATTATTTGTAAAATGACTCTTTCATATAGTGTTCATTAAAAATGACGATCATTCCACTTGGGACCTGTGGTATGGTACATTAGCTTATTTGTTTTAGTTGTAAATATTTGTCATGTATCGTTGTTTTTCTGACATGTTCCACATCCTGGAGGACCTCCTTACTTCAGATCAATCGGAATGAAAGTAAATCTAATCTAATCTAAAAGAACAACCCTATTACTGAACTGTTCACAGGAACACACTCTCTGCCCTACCTTCCTATTCATAACGAATCCTACATCCATTATACCATTTTCTGCTGCTGTCGATATTACCCTATACTCATTTGACCATAAATCTCTCTCTTCTTTCTGTTTCACTTCACTGATCCTTACTATATCAAGACTGAGCCTTTGCAGTTCTCTTTTCAAGCTTCTGACGTCCCACACCCCAATCGTGTGACGTTACCATTCCATTGGTTGTTCAGTCTTTTTCTTTTGGCATTCCCTTTCCAGAGATCCGAATAGGGGACTATTCTTGAATCTTTTGCCATTGGAGAGATCATGATGACACTTTTTCGATGACACTTCATGCGGATACACGTTATTTGTCTTTAATGCAGTGGTTTCCATTGTCTTCTGCATCCTCATGCCGTTGATCACTGCTGATTTTTCCGCCTTTAGGGGCAGTTTCTCACCCCAAGGACAAGAGAGTGCCCTGGACCTCTGTAAGCTCTTCCATCTTCTTTGACAAGGCCGTTGGTAGAATGAGGGTGACTTTCTATGCCATGAAGTCTTCGGGCGCCAACGCTGATTATTAATCAAAATTCAAACTGTGGTGGGTTTCATGTTCAGAACGAAAAACGTTTTGTTTACTGATGAAAGACACTACCCCTATATGACAGGTGCAGATGTATCACACACTCTTTCTTTAAAGTGAACAAGTCCCTCCTCATATCATTAATATGTGCAAAAACATTGTTATGCAACTCAAAGAGGTCCCTAGTTACTGTTGTTTTAATTTGACACAACATAGATTGAATTATTACCCTGAAGCATCTCCGTCTCATGATACTCCAGCACTAGTCTGTTGTATAGCAATTAATCTGTACGTCTTTCTCAGATATCCATTTTTTAAATTCATGAAAAAGTTCCAGCTCTGTGCATCAAATACTTTTCATTTTACCTCTTGTGCAGCAGCTAAGCTACTTACTTTCTCTGCTGCTGAACAGTTCCTTTTAGATTGGATTGTTCTGATGGTATTGAACCAACTTCGTCTGTTAGTCCTTTTATAACGTCAGGAGTGCCTTCATAAGCATCAATCAGTTCCCAAATTTCGCATCATATTGCACCCTATGTGGACTGAAAAGCGTCCTGCTTGAATTGAGTGGCGCAAAGTTTGGGCTTAAAGGTGTTTGAGTGGACTGAAAGGTATCCTGTTTTCAAATGGTTCAAATGGTTCAAATGGCTCTGAGCACTATGGGACTCAACATCTTAGGTCATAAGTCCCCTAGAACTTAGAACTACTTAAACCTAACTAACCGAAGGACATCACACACACCCATGCCTGAGGCAGGATTCGAATCTGCGACCGTAGCAGTCCCGCAGTTCCGGACTGCAGCGCCAGAACCGCATGGCCACTGTATCCTGTTTTAATGGTAAGCAATCGAAATGTGTATTCATCTGTGCCCCTTTTCTTTTATGCAGCCCTACAAATGGGACTACATTGTGGCTAGTTTGTAGTATAAACTCCCCAGTTTCAGGTTGTGATTACATCATGCCAGTTGAAGTTTCTACATTATCAAATGATGGTCATCATATTCGCTGCCATTGGCATGTGATTTGTGATCACTGTTTTCTACAGATAACATCTTTTTAATTTTACCAATTTTTACCATAACACAGATGCCTGAAATTTTTTTGAGAACTTTCGTAAATCCTTTTTAAACAGCAACACACAAGTAATATCGACTCAAAACATAAATTGTCAACAATAAATTAGCGATCTTCAGAAACAAGATAGCAGTGCTGTTCTCTAATGTCCATGTTGTGCACAAAATCAGCCATCATGCTGACATTAATTTATTGAATTATGTAAGCAACGAACAGTTTTCCATACCAGTTGATTTAAATTATTGGCTATGAACTATTTATCCAACTGAGAAAATTTGATAACACACATAGACATAAGGATAAAGGATGATTTTAGTCAGTAGGCAAAAACATGTGTATCAGAAAATTTTATTTAGGATATTTTATGATCTTTTTACATGCCGCATTTTGTATTTATTGGTTATTTATTTCCTTTTTCTGCATCAGGTTATGACATTGGACATGTACATAAAATATGAAAATGGTGAAGGTATTATTTGTAGTTACATGATAACAAATTTCGTAAATACTTGTAGATCAACAAAATAAAATCGAGGCCCAGATAAACATTCACCACTTGGAGTGCTTCCTTCGATATAAACTGATTAATTGTCCAAATTATAGGTACAACGAAGTTTCAAAGAAAAGGACCATTTCAAAGATGATACAAAAGGAGGAAAAGCAATTATTCTTATTTGTAATTGGAATAACTGTAAATGAAATTATGTTCCAGGGATTTTAACATGATGAATAAAAATGAGCTTTAGGCCAAAACATCATTGTTGGTTAATGACTTGCTTGCTGTCAATTGGCCATGTATGTAGTTAATTTTCAAGCAAAGACGATTTTTTGTAAACACAAAACTTTGCGTCATGGCTTTCCAGGTTGAAACATGTACAGTTGCTGCTACTTGTGATTGAAGCAATATTTGAAACTGAATTTTTGGGTGCTAGTCCTGTACTAAAATTTTCGTCGTTTAATTTCAAGCTGACCCTTGATTTTTGAAGTGTCAGTCACTGCAATAAATTTAAGTATACAAGCATTAAAGATTGTGTTATTTCTAACAACTTGTTTTGTAATAGTTCCATTATCATGCTAGTAGTTTGCATCTGGACTGATAGCTGCACATAGCAGTTTTCTGTAATGGTCTATTATACTAACCATTTTAGTGCAGTGAAACAATTGTACCAAAAGAAATCAGAGAACGTGCAAGACAGTTATCTTATGTGTGTTGCATATAAATCAGGTGGAACGCAATTCAGATCGTTCGGATACTTTTGACCATGGTAGTACAGTGAAAGTGTAATCGTATTCACATGATATGGTGACGTTCGTGTTGATTTACAAATTCAGACAGCGTATCATGTGCTATCGTTTATATCTGCATCAACATCACATATGTGGGGGAAAGTAATGTTGTCCGACTCGTACAGAAAGTACTCTCTCGCAATTTCAAAAATAAACCTCTCCCTGTTGCACAACGCATCACTGGAAATTGTTGAGTGTGTCTGTAACGCTCTCTTGTAGACTAAACGAAGCAGTGACAAACTGTGCCGGTCTTCATTGGATCTTTTCTATTACTGCTATCATTCTTGCCAGGTAAACGTCCAAGATTGATGAAAATTAGTCAGGAATAGATCAAACAAGCGCCTTGTAAGCCATTTATTTAGTGGATGAAACACACTTCCTTAAGCTTTATCCTATGATACTCAGTCTGGCATCTCCTTTTCCTATTCCCCAGGCCTAAAAATTAGTGGCCAACAAACAGCCACTGATGGAGACAAAAAAAAAAAAAAATCTGATGATTTCGACGTCACTCTTTCTATGATCTCTCTCGATTCGTCTTCAGAATGTTGGCTTGAGGTATTCATCTCGCTCCAAGACTGAACCTCCACCCATTGCAGGCTTCCCACCCTGGCGGAAAGGTAGGGTGAAAGTGCTACCCCCATACTACAGTGGAACATTAATGGATTCAGCGCAAACGTCCCCTGTGCTTGTATTTGCAGAGAAAGCGTTTTAAAACGTTTGATGCTCCTGGACTACATGGATGACCTGGCTGAGGACAGGGGCAAGAGAGAGGTCGCTGCCTTTGTCAATATGGTCCTCTATCATCTCCCTGGCCACTAACCTACAAGCAGTTGGAGTTAAAATTTAAGTGCATCAGAGGAGAGCAATTTGTTCGCTGTATTTACGTCTACAAGTTGTGATAGGTTCTGAGGTTCTCATAGATCCCGCGACCATTTTTCCTACTGAGACTCTTAAATGCCCATTATGTTTTGTGAGGCTCGACCTCTACTTGTCCTCAAGGTCGGATTTTGTAAAGTCTCATGACGTCTCAAGAGCTGTGCATCCTCAACTTGGGCACACCCATGAACTTTTGTGCTGCTGCTACTTCATCCTCAGCCATCTACTTCTCTTTTTGCTGTCCAGCCTATGTGGCCTCTGTCAGTGAGAAGTCACTGATGACCTTCATCCTAGTGACCACTTCCGACTCCAGATTCACCTAATGGATTGTGCTCTGCTTGAAAGATGGCAGCCATTATGGATGATCATCAGAGCCAACTGAACACTGATCAGCTGCGTGGCTGTGTTCGAATGTCACGACAGTGTGTAGATGTAGATGAACCAAGTGACTTAAGTGATCCACTACACTGCTGACAGTTCCATCCCAAAGTCTTGTGGTCATCTTCGTAGGCAGCCTGTTCGGTGCACTGATGAGTGCCGTTCAGTCAGTGATCCGGGTCAAGAACGCGGCTCTGCGACAGTTTAAGGCCACCCAATAGTGGAGAACCTCGCAGCTCTTGGAGTGGTGAGGGCAAAGGCTCGATGCATCATTGACGAGAGCGTTCCTGGACTCTAACCACTGTTCCACTTGTTCTACAACAGTGTGGGTAGCCATCAGGCGGTTTTACAGTAAAGACAGTCGGTTACCTATAGTAGCTTTGTTGAAAAATAGGTTTTCACCTGAAGACATTGCGCATATAATGGCAGAGCATTTGCTTTGACTATTGCTTCTTTCAGGCAGGATACAGGATGTGGTGTCTTGCACCTCATCGCTAGTAGGATGCCTACGGGATGGAGCGTTCTCGGAATGATATACACCAATTTCAAACAAATAACATTAGTTGTTTTATTTCCAGAAAGATAACTGACACTACTTAACTTTCTTTACAGCAAATGTTGCTAGCGAGAGGCGACATGAAAACAGTACAGTTCTTGCTATACAGCGAGTACAAGGAAACACTTGATAAGGATCACAGCGTAGCACTAATCACGTTGCAGACTCGAGACGATCGAAGTGGCTGAGGTTAACAGGAGCTGCGTTTACAGGCACTTGTTGCAGGGGGCGCGTCTGGCGCGGAGCGGTCGGATTCCGCGTACAATTGGCTGCCGTTTCCTCACAACCTTCTCTGCTCTTGCATTTCGCCTCTTCGTTCCGGCGTTTGTGGTTACGCCAGAACACCGTGTTCCGTCGTTACCATGCCACAGACGGGAGGGCTGAGTTGGACTTCTGGTCCACCAATAGAGAGCGTTACAACTGCCCATACTCCATGTGGGTGCTGGATTTCTTGCTGTCTGCTACTCGTGATACGGCATCCGGTCACGACCAAATCCAGTACAGCGTGCTACAGTACTTGCAAACGGTGTTAAAGGATATCCTATTACCGCGTTTTAATTCGATATGTTTGACAGTCCAGTTTCCCAACTCGTGAAGAGATGCAATTTTGACACTTCTTCTCAAAACAGGAGTGACCAAACGTGTCCCAACAGTTATTGGAGGGTCGCTTTAATGACCTGTGTAGGAAAGACCCTAGAACGCATGGTCAGCAGTCGTATGATCTGGATGTTAGAGGCCAGGTAGTTCCTTAGCTCTCAGTGTGGATGCAGGGTAGGTTGATCAACTTTTGACAACCAGCCCCTGCGAGAGGTGGAAATTCAACATGCTTTCCTACATAAAAATCATTGCCAACGTGTGTTCTTTGACATCAATAAGGTGTACAACACTACTTGGAGGCACAATATTCTCAGTCAACTACTCCAATGAGGCTTTCATGGCCAACTCCCCATCTTCATTCGGTCCTTTCTCTGAAGTTCCTTTTTTAAATAAAAGAGTCAGTGTCATGCTGTCAGATAGTTTTGTGTAGGGGAATGGTCTTCCACATGAAGCTGCTTTAAGTGTCTCTGTCTTTGCCATAGACATTAACCGTATCACGTCCACAGTACACAGTCCTGTCCAGTGTTCCTTATTTCTGCACAATTTTGTGGTCTTCTTCATCCAACACCAAAACAGCGAATCGTCAGCTTCAACTTGCATTGCAGAAGTTGGAGGAGTAGACTACAAGGACTAGTTTTACATTTTCTGCAAAGAAGTGTGTGTGTGTGTGTTCATTTTAATCGTTGTCGTGGCGTTTCTAATTTAACTGAATTGCGAAGTGGGACGCTATTCTTTCTTTTAAAGACTCTGTGAAGTTTATGGGCCTCATTTTAGACTCTAAAAAGTCGTGGTTATCACACCTAAAGGTCCCGATTTCAAGAGTCCAGAAGGCACTTGAGATTTTAAACTCAGTCACAGGTCCTGGGGAGTGGATAGGGCGTGTTTGCTCCAGCTTTATACGGCCTTTGTGTGACTGCGGCTGGACGATGGGTGCACAGTATATGGGTCAGCGAGGCCGTCTTACCTGGATGTGATTGAAGCTATACACCATAAAGGGAAAGGCTGGCCACAGGCACTTACAGGACCAGCTCCAGTCTCTGTGCTGAGGATGGTGAACCGCCGCTTATCATCTGGTGCCAACTCACATATTATGGTGCGTCAGTAAGATCCTTGCTACTCCCACTTCGCCAGCACGCCATAACATAGTTCGTCCACCCACGGAACGACTCTTTACCAATTTTTTACGGGCAGTGAGACTGTTTGGGATCTGTGTGACGTGCTTGCTGGACTCCCTGGTCTGGGCTCATATCCAGGTTATAATGAAATGATTCAAATGGCTCTGAGCACTGTGTCTGGTACGGCGTGCGCGTAATTTGAATCCCCGCCAGACGTCATGGACGTCGAAGAACCCTAGAGGTCTCTGCACCATCGTGCCGTAAGTTGTGGAGGCGCGCGTGTCCTGGCCCGCATTTAGTGTGAGGGCGCCACAGTGGTACACGTGGTTCCAGCGGCCAATAGTGGCGCCCCCGATAGAGTACTTAACAACCGGCCTCTCGCTCACCCACACCCCATCTGCCCTTGGCTCGGGAGTGTCACCTTTGTGCCGCCATTTTCGTGCAGTGTTTTGCAGTGAGTGCTTTACAAAGAGTGTTCCGTGTTGTGTGTCTTTTGGGAAGTGTTGCGAACGGCCATCATACTGTCTGTGAGTGTGATTTTCTATCTCTTGCGAACAAACCCCAGACTGTCGCCATGTTTTTTTTAATTGTGTGTCCACTATGTTACTTGTCTGATTCCTGTGTATTTTATTAACATTGCCAACCCCTTTGCTTTCTGTTTTAACTTTCCACATTTTTCCACCATTTTACACTTTAAGTCACTGTTTTATCGCCTGTTTTTCTTGTTTCTTTTCTTCTTCCATTTTTAAAAAAGACATCGTCTCGACAACAGACAGCCTGTTTATCGTTCTATGTTTTCATGAATAGTAGACGTCTTGGATTCGTTTGGTTGTCTTTGTCACTCCGTTGCTTCTTGCATGATGTCGTCGTAACGTCTCTCTCCATCGTCCGTCGTTGTTTCGTGTTCGCCCTTTCCGTTCGTTTGTTCGTTCGCGGTCCGCTCTACGTTTGGTCCCGCCGCCCTTTCTCGGCCACCCCGCGACCGTTCCGGTCGCGCTCACAACAGGTTACAACACTGTGGGACTTAACATCGGAGGTCATTAATCCCCCGAGATTTAGAACTACTTAAACCTAACTAACCTAAGGACATCACACACATCCGTGCCCGAGGCAGGATTCGAACCTGCGACCGTAGCAGTCGCGCGGTTCCGGACTGAAGCGCCTAGAACCGCACGGCCAGGGTTTTAATCGACTTCTAACCTGGTTACTGCAGAGGTCCAGAGTGATTTTAAATTTAGTGCACCGGAGGAGAGATTGCACTCCTCCTTATGCTTTCAATGCGACATTTTGCGACATTTTAAATGAGCACCACAACTATGTGCTTGTACTCACTGAAGGGTCTAAACAGGAGTATTTCGTTGACTGCTCTGTCGTTTTCCCTGATCATGTCCACAAGATTTTGTTGCCTTCAGACTTCACTGTCTTCGATGCAAATTATCCTCGATCTTGAGGGCACTGGAGCAAATGAGATGTGCCGCGCGTGCTAAATTCCTCGTCTTTTTGTAACCTCCCCCTTCGTAATTCGGTTATTGAATTGGGATATAATTTTACAATGAGTAAGGCCATCGAAGAAAGTAATACCGGTTATTAGGAGGAAGGTCTACAACAGATAATTCTGAAGGAAGAACCTATTCTAAACCTAATCTAAATACCGATAATTTTGAAATAGTGGAATATAGTGCAATCGCTCACGAATCACACTGAGGGAAAAAGGATACCACGTAATATTTAATACAAAAAAAATACTGGTTAGTAAAAAAAGGGATAATTAAACGGTTGTCAGCCCACTAGTACAATGGATATCCAGAATCCTAAGAAAGATAATGGCAAAGAAAATTCAGCAGCAGAAGGTTGTCATGCTCTTCCATAACGCAACAGTTCACGAGAAAATAAATGAATCAGAAAGCACTGAGTTCGGAGTTACTTATTCTGAAATACTACATTCCGAAAGCACAGGTAAATGAAGTTCCTGTTAAAATAAATGACTGACTGTAACTGCAAATTTGTCACACAACAAAAAGACTTTCAGTAACCTCAGTACAATGTAATAAAAATTTGGAAAAAGGAAAACAATTTACATTTAATTATGAAAGATTGAATCGAATGTAGTTTAAGCAAATGTGCAACTGATTTACGTTTAACATAAGAACGATAAAAAACATACCAAGGCAGCAGAAGTCACATGCGAAGATAATATGGAATAAATGAAATTGAGCACTCTTAATTTGTTCTGTAACTTTAGTTATTAGTTTTGTCAATAAAATTTTATGTTGCTTTAAGTGAGTGAAATTAATACTCAGAATTGCAAATTATTTAAGACTCTATTATGCAAATACAAGAATTACCAGTTACTGAGGCAATAAAATTTAGATTGGAACTGGGCATTGGCAAACAAACAAAACTGGCAGTAAATACTTAATCAATTTTCATATTTTTATGACGCTTGGTGATTCGATAGAAAGCAAGGGAACACTGACTGGTAATAATGTATGAGGACAATGACAACACAGGTGCCCTATACGTTTTTAAGTATTGCAGCTTGTTATTCAAGAAAGTTAGTCATTAAATTTCATTAAAGAAATGCCACAGGGTACAGCCTTTACAATATTAGTTATACTTCGTCAGTTAACAGTCTCACGATGTTGTACCTAAGTGGACGACGAAAAATGTAGCCGACAACCATGCTGAGACGCTGCTGGTTGCGAAACACGAGTTGTTTCCAGAGCCATGGATAATTATGGAGCAGGAACAGAATTGCAGCTTCCTCCGGCTGTTCACTCCTACCGTGCTCTTAGTACTCGTGGGTTAACAAAGTGGGTGCTCCTACACTGGCGCGATCACAGTTGGACACCGAGTCTGCGGGTTCGCCCGACAAACCCTCCCGCACACTCAAGACTGAAGCTGCTCTCTCTCCTCTCTGCTTGCAGCGCTATAGAGACTCTCCATATGCAAATATAAACACCGGCACAGCCACTACCATTTAGTCGTTGCTATTGATACATTTGAAAAGAGTTCCCTTGGAGGCTACCCCGCTATTTACAACATTTACATTTTAATTACAATCAATTATGTACATTGACAAATAAATACACTACTAAATCTATTAAATATTAAATATAGTTTTTGTAATTAAGCTTACAGATTCAGAATTTTCAGCGTATTACAATTTATCACCAGATATTAAACGGCGAAAAATTTTTGATGGTGCAGAAGGTATTTTTATGTGCATTGGGTATTTTACATGTACCGGCTCTATGAGTGGTCTTCGGTCTCTGCAACGCATACATCAAGCCGATGATGTAGTTCAGATGCCCAGGTCACCCTTCTTCACTTACAAACACTGGGGATGGTTGTAGCTTCCTGCTATGTACCTGATCACATGGATATTGCTGGGAAAGGAAGGCCGGATGTAACAGGCAAGGGGACATGTAATCCTCAGTTAGTTCAGTGTGGAATCTCGCACATGCCTTCGCCTCGCTATTGAAGTACAGAGTCATGTGCCGATGGGAAGAAGAGTTGCTGGAAGTGACAGACAATAAGCTGTCCCTAGTAAAGTCCGGTCTTGGCGTACCTCCTTCCAGCACGCTGGCGGGATGAAGCCCTGCTTACATCGTCTTCGTGTAGGCCACAGCACTATGACGCATGGCTTCTTGCTCCAGCGAGACGATCCTCCAATGTGTGATGCTTGTGCTGTACAGAACACTGTGTGCCACATTTTACTAGACTGCGTTTTATTTTCAGACCAGAGGGCGGCGGCGGATTTACCGTCAGATCTGTCCTCATTTTTAAGTCACGTTCAAACGAAATTGGTTAGAATTTTACAGTTTTATGATATGTCCAACTTGTTTCCTAAAATTTTAGGGATATGTTGTTAATGTATTAACAGAGTGACGGGCTCACCTACGTTTTCTGTAAGTGGTCAGTCAGTCACATTTCAGTCTGATGTTATTGTAGCTCCTACGTCGTGTTTTAACCGTAGGTTTTCTACGTTTCACCCTTTCTTCACTGTCTTATGATGTGTGAGATGGAGTGATTGTGTGTGCCAACGCGAGTGAGTTAGGAGACAGAGAGAGTGACAGTGTGACAACGTTACCAGCTCTTTTATCCACATTCGTTTCTTTTAATGTTTATAAGGGCGCTGACAAACTCGCAGTTGACGGCCCATAAACTATAAACACTCACGTACTCTCTCTCTCTCTGTCATTCCCATTTAGTTTTAAAGCCTTGTAACTATAGATTGTTAGACTGGATTTTTTGTGCCAACAACCACTGGACAAAAGTGAACGTCCTTCATGCCACGAACAAATAATTAAAGTTAAACAGCGCTGATACCACTATTCTGACGAACTGAAGAGAACTGCGCCGACTGAAAAACGTTACACCGCAATACTAAATCAAATGTTGATCTATTCAGGATACTTCCGAGAAAGACCAAGCAAAACCGGGTCGGTCCGCGTGACCGACTGGAGTGTGGTTTAGCAAGCCATGGTGAGCCCTGGTATACGCGAACGGAAAGCTCACCCGACGCGGAGCCGCTGCGTGGAACACAGCCGTTAAAAATGTATTTCCCAGTGTGCGGCATCAAGGCACAGTTTCCGTACCTCATTAATTACTTTAATCAAAAATTAGGCAAAATGGCATGTTTTAGTATTCGATAGTCAGCCGTTGAAGAGTGTGGTCGATCATTCAACTAACAGCGGTTACCCTATCCAAGAACTGTGAATTTCGTGCGTGTCAAGTTCCTCCATTTGTCACAACGAAAATCCTCTTTCTAAATTAAAGCTAGTGAAACAGGTGCTTCTTGTCACCTATAACCTTGATTAGTATTAAATACGGTATCCATATTGAGATTAGTGATACTGTCAAGGATTTTACAAACACTAAACCTTGCAAAGTATTTTTATTATTTTTAAAATCGAATGACTAGCTATATCATACAGTGTGATAATAAAGGAAGTTCACAATATATGTGCAACTTGTAAAACAATGTTAATATCCCAACACATTTCCTGAATGCTACTTTCAGATTAGGTGATCAACCAAACTTCAACATCAGCTTGGACGTCAACTTAGTATGTAAGTAGGCTGTTTAGGTTTTTTTATTGGTAACGCCGACGTCACGTAGCGCTCTGTATGAAAATCACTGGCTGTGACGTGTGCAGTCTGTGGCTGGTTGGCATTGTTGTAATACTCGCCATTGTAGTGTTGGGCAACGGCAGCTGGATGCTAGCAGCGCGTAGCGTTGCGCAGTTGGAGGTGAGCCGCCAGCGGTGGTGGACGTGGGGAGAGAGATGGCGGAGTTTTGAAATTTGTAAGAACTGGCGTCATAAACTGATATATATTATGACTATTGAGGTAAATACATTGTTTGTTCTCTATTATAATCTTTCATTTGCTAACTGTGCCTATCAGTAGTTAGTGACTTCCGTAGTTTGAATCTTTTAGTTAGCTGGCAGTAGTGGCGCTCGCTGTATTGCAGTAGTTCGAGTAACGAAGATTTTTGTGAGGTAAGTGATTTGTGAAACATATAGATTAATGATAGTCAGGGCCATTCTCTTGTAGGGATGACTGAAAGTCAGATTGCGTTGCACAAAAAAATATTGTGTGTCAGTTTAAGCCTAGTCGTGTATAATTGTTTTAAGGGGACGTTTCAAGTACACCAACCTCATTGAGAAATAGGCTAGCCTCATCTCTGTCAGAAAAATATTAATTACAGACTGTCTTCAAATACATACTGAATTTATCACAAACATCAGTACTTAAAACATACAACTCTTGAAAATAAGAACAGTGTTCTACTTCTACATATGAAGCTGAAGTATATGTTTGTAAGTGCAAAGAAATTCTGTATTTTCCAACATCTGCTTTCTTGTGTTTTTTATTTCACATTGTGTTAGTAGCAATTAAGAAGTTAAACGATAAATTTACTATACAGCTTCGAGCAAAAGCTTTTATTAGGAGATATTTGAATCATAATAAAAGATATCATTTCAGCACCCTGATAGCAAGTGTAGGAGAGGAGTCGAGTAATTCTCCTGCTAACAAAAAGTTTGTGCGTTGTCGCCTCCCTCATAAGCTAATAATCTTGGCAATGGAGTCATAAATACAGATTAATCTTAAGCATTTACTTACGCAGAGGTCACCGTATAAGGGCCTCTGTTCTTCATCAGCAAATTTTATGTAGCACTATTCTTTGTGTTCAGTAAACAACTGTCAATGGCTATGGGCACATATGTCCTCTAATGTATTCTTTACCATTCATAGAATTCATATAGACGATTTTTGCTACTCAACATATGTGTTTACAGATCTTTTAACAGGCAACTATTCTCAGTGCCCATTCAGTCAAAGCTAATGTTAAATGTGTGATAGCACTATTAGATCTGAGAGACACTAAGTGATGACTGGTGAGACTTATTGTATATACAGGTATGTCATTTTTTTCCAAACTTGTACAAAACGGTGGATATTCTTGCGTTGAGACGTAGGCTGAGTTTTTGATGCCAATGTAGAAAAATGGGACGTTATTTGCTACTTTGGGATCCATAAAGCATGTTGAACATCTCATACGATCCATTTAACACGTGTGGAAAATATTCACATCCAAATATTTTTTTAATTTTTGGAGTTTTAATCATGTTAATGCCAATATATAGTATAACAATATTTGAAAGCATAAGTCGTTGATAAGGAACTCTGAACAAAAAAGACAAACCATTAATACAAGCATAAAATTAACGTAGCTCTCTATTGTTATTGATCAATACTTGGTATACACTAGTAATTACTCGGCACAGTCGCGTCAGTGTGATCACCACCTATAGTCGATGTCAACGAGGAACAAACACTCACAGACGGCAGGCGGCAGCACTAGTGGTGGAGGGTACACAAAGGGTGTCGGGGGGACGCTGAAAACAATGTAGTCGTTGTAATGCAGAAACTGAGCGATTTATCTGACGCCCAAAAGGGCATGATATTGGATTTCGGGCCAAGGGTGGAAGCATTTCCGAAACGGCTAAGTTTGTAAAGTGTTTCCATGTCGCCTTGGTTAAAGAATACAGTTCTTGGAAAAACGGTACTCTCCGAAACCGGTGCCGAGATAACGTAATGCACCACGGGCCGTAGATGACAGAGGTGGACTACGGCCGCGGACATATGTGCGGGCGAATAGAAGTGCAGCTGTCAAGCAACTGACGGCCCAACTGAACCAAGGAGCTACCAACAGTGTCTCCTCAACGACCTTTCAGCCTCCGCAGCAGGCACCTGGTCCATGCACTCAAGCTGACTGCTCTTAATCGGCGACAGGTGGCCTTTACAGATGACTCACGTTTTATGACCCATCGGGTAGATCGCCTCTGGCGTGTGTAGGCCTGCAACAATCGTCGGAAGTATCTAGGCCGGAGGAGTGAGCGTTACGAATCTGGAAATCTTTTCTTGGCATCCTCTTAGCGATCTCGTCAGTGCACGAAGTATCAACCACAAGTGTGCCTCTACCTGGGACCATTTCCATTCCTAGATGCAGTTTTTTCTTCCTCAGCACAATAGCATCTAGCAGCAGGACTATGCTACCTTTGCTACGTGTCACACAGCTTGCAGTGTACGTGCGTGTTTCGAAAAGAAGCAGCATGTGTTTAACGTACTCCATTGGTCCAAGTCCCCTGGGTTTAAACCCAATGGAGTGTCTTTGGGGCCACCTCAGTGGGCTGTTCACGCAGTACATCCTCAATTGCGCAAAGTAGCGCAGCTGGCCACGGAACTGGAATCGGGATGGCATCGCCGGTACCTTCCAGAATCTCACTGACTCTCCTCCTGCACGTCCGCGCTCCAAGAGGTAGGTATTTAGGCTTTTGACAGATGATAACATTAATGGGACTGGGCCATGCGATTAATGTATTGTCAACCAAAAAAATAATGGTTGCTGTTTTGCGATAATTGTGTACTGCGGGACTGGTTACTGTCTACTGACAACACTAGCAGACAGCCATTCTATAACAAACATCGTTCACACGGAGGTTTTTCTGAATATGAGTCACCGCTCAAATCGTTTGGACTCCAGGCCATTATGCAGAATATATTTAACATTATGTGTGACATTTAATTCCTACTGACGTATATCCAAGCTACCTGCCGTATTGTAAGACAATCCAGTTTGCAAAATATTCACAGATGGGTAGCGATATTATCCGTTACTGAATTTAACTTACCTCATAGCGGAATGAATTACACATCTGTGAAAGTCTGAGACATTTAATCCACGATCGAAGCTGTTTCTGTTTCAGAACACTTCTTATGATTGACTAGTTGCATCTAATGAAGTACTCACTCTCCACATGGCTGTTAAGATTATCGAGAGAGCTAATGACAACCAAATTATTGCAGCTCGTTTGTAGAATACATGTCAGGTGAAATGTCTTCACGAAAAACGTAATAACAATAGCAAAGAAAGTAGGTGCTGTATTATGGGAGTGCTTCAGAGACGTTAGTTTGTCATATCATGGTCTCACAATATTGATACGAATTTTCTACAGAAGAATGGGCGCAGATAAGGGACAAGACCAGTTTTCATGTCGGAGAAATGTGAGAACACGCGAGACAATACTGACCTAGAAATTTAACTTAGAAAGTACATTGAAGAAAGACAACCCTCATTTAAAGCATTTCTAGATTTAGAAACAGCTTTTGGTAGTGTTGACTAGGATGTAGTCTTTGAAATTCTGAGGTTATAACGGATAAAATACAAGGACCGAAAGCTATCTAAAAATTGTACGAAAACAGGCTGCAGTTGTAACAGACGATGTAAGTGGAAGGGAGGCAATAGTGATTGAGAAGAGAGTGAAGAAGGGTGTAGCCTATCTCCCGTGTTATTCAGTCTGGACACTGAATCAACAGCAGAGGACAGAAAGAAGAAATTTGAAAAAGAAATAAATGTTCAGGTCGAAGAAATAAAATGTTTGTTGCTCACTGATATAGTGTAATCCCACCAAGGACTGCAAAGGACTGGGAAGCTCAGTTTAACGGAATGGATAGTGTCCTGTAAAGAGGTGATATGGTGAATATCAACAAAAGAGCGTTGGGGAACAGCCAAGTAAATTCAAGCGATGTTGAGGCACTTCTAGAGGGTGTTCCACAAAGTGGTTTAAACTGTTTGAACTTTAATAACTGAGAAGATATTAATGGTAATCTGATCCACTTGATTATTTTGGTTCTCTCATGTCTAGTGAGTCTAGCCATTCATCTGTTATTCCTTTTGTTTATTTTAAGTTGCTTATAACAAGATGGTTTGAAACTTGGCCTAGCAGTATAGAAAGTGGATTTTGAAGTGTTATTGGAAATGTGAAACCATTAGCGGTTCATTGAACCCTCTGCCAGGCACTTTATTGTGAATAGCAGGGTAATCACATAGATGTAGATGTAGATGAAAGAAGTGGAGAGATGATGACGGACAGAGTTTGATACTGAGCCGTCATCACGTGTAACAAAACGTAGTGATTATAGCTTCCACAGGATCCCTAAAGAAGTCCATACGCAAGCTGCACGTGGATTAGATGTAAGCAGATTAAGTGTTAACCGCATTTGAAAGTAAGCAAAATGGAAACCCTAGCCGGCCTCGGTGGTCGTGCGGTTCTAGGCGCTGCAGTCCGTAACCGCGGGAGTGCTACGGTCGCAGGTTCGAATCCTGCCTCGGGCTTGGATGTGTGTGATGTCCTTAGGTTAGTTAGGTTTAAGTAGTTCTAAGTTCTAGGGGACTGGACTAGTGACCTAAGATGTTGAGTCCCATAGTGCTCAGAGCCTTTTGAACTTTTTTTTTTTTTTTTTTTTTTTTTTTTTTTTTTTTTTTTTTTTAAACCCTAAATTTCCAGGGTGCTTCACGCGATAAATGAGGAAGATCGAGATGGGCCTCTCGAATTTTGTGAATGGATTTGTGATACTGAACTGTTGACATGTCTTTGTTTGTTCCGATGAGGCGGCGTTTAAACTGAATGGAGCTATCAGTCGCCGTAAGTGTGTACACAGGGCAAGAGATAATCACCATGTTACGGAAGTACGAGCTGTTAATCTCCCTCGGTCATCAGCGTAGTGTGGCATTTTTGTCAGAGGACTTGAGGCCATAGGTTTTTGAAGGGAAACTGCAGGCGTAAAGTACCTTCCAATGTTGTTGGATCGAATTGTACAAGCTGTTCACCAACTGTACCGAGATGAAGACGGCGCACTGTCACATTGCCAACGGACGTGCGGCAGTTCGTGGATGAGACATCTGTTGAGAGGTGGACAGGCAGACGAGCAAACCACGATTCAATGCCGTTAGATTTCTTTTTGTCGGGAACTCTGGAGGATACTGTCCACGCCACAAAGCACCGTACATTGGACGCCATAGAGAAGCGACTGTGGCTGCCTGAGAATTCGTACCAACGGCAACTGTAACACATGTTTGTCGATCTGCTCCGCATCTTTGCACATGCTGTGTTGCTGCCGATGGAGGACAATCTGAACATATTGAACAGCAAAATGCCATCAGCAATGTCGTGACCATCTATGTGACGTAAAAATTCACGGTTTTTATTACTTTTTTGCGTGTTATTAAAGTTTAGACAGCTAAAACGCCATTGTGCGGCGCCACAAATTAGGAAATGGGGCATGAATGTAGTAAATGAGTTACGCTGCTTCTGCGGAATAATAACTGACGATCTCCAAAGTAGAGACGATGTAAAATGCCGACTGGCAAAAGCGAAAAACGTTTTATGAACAATAAATGTTTAACGTGGAATATAAATTGCAGTGTTAGTTAGTCTTTTCTAAACGTACCCGTAACAGCCATCTCCTATCAACAGTTCTTCAAAGACCCGAAATCCCATGTAGAAAATAGCTTCAAAAGTCTGATTGCTTTACAAGCAGGTTAATATTTTATATATTTTACGTTAAGGGTATAAAACTTCTGTCGTCGAAGACGCAAAACCCTAATTACTAATTGCCCATTATTCACGCACAGACTAACGAAAAAGTCAGGACCGAAACAAAATGAGTAATGTTTGGATAATTTGCGCTCCGTTTTAAGAAAATCCAGTTTTTTCTGAATCATAATATTCATAGCGTCACATGTCTTGAATTATGTGTCATGCTCTGGTATAATTTTGCAGCCACACTCACTGGTATGTGTGGATAATGTAGCAATGAAGTAATAAATTAAAATGTCATTCCTGATGCTAAGGTTTTAGTACATGAACAAAGAAAATATAGTATACGAAAAATATTTTTCCTTTCATTATTTTGTAGGGGATGTCAATGAAAACAAGTTTCGAAAATGTCTGAAATTGTGCGTAAAATTTGTTGAATGTCGCTAAGCGCTCTCGTTCTCAAATACTGTATGAATATAATATGGGTAATTTGCTCACTATGAGTACCACTGCCTCAACACATTTACACAGTTTTTAACTTTATACTTGCTGTGTTAAACCTTCGATGTAACATCATGTCTTTTATTGAGTATATTATGACAGAATTTAGTTTTTTAAATTTGGTCAAAAATTATATGAAATACTGAAAATCAAAGTTTTGTTGCTTGCGGAAGCAATTAGACAGGCAATCCGCCACTGGCACGGAGACCATTTTAGTTATTTAGTAGGGGAACTGGTGGACATTGGCAGTAGTGGCACTATGCTCAATTGCTGTTGTTTCGCTACACTGCCTTTAAGATACGCCACCGATGAAGGAGGTTGCTGAGAACAATACCGTCTCTTTCCACCAACTTCGCAGTCTAGTTAAATATTCGAGACAGGAAGGGCAGCTATTTTTGCCTGCTCTAGTTATTTGGTTGTGTACTCCAAGGCAACGTTCTTACTAAGCAAGTAAGAAGTAAGTACAACGATTGAAGTCCATAGATTGATTAATTTAGCAGTATATATGGCGATAAATCTTTAAAACGTATTCGCAAACGAACTAAAATAATTTCAGCAAGGCGATGGGGCAAAATGGCCACCCTAAATAGGGGAAGATCGACACATGAGGCAACCTCTTCTTTCGCCTTATATAAGTATTTTAATAGGTACAACGTAATCAAAGTCTGGATCATATCAAGTAGAAAATATTGTCCTGCATTGATTTTAAAACTGTAACATCAATGTGATATTTGATTTTTTTTCTTCCAAAACCCATAACTTACCTTGAAGTATTCAACTAAAACGATTGTAATATAAATTTGAAATTTATACTTACGGGACATGGCAGAACACACATTTCAGAGTAGATTTATCAAATCTACATGTATTTCCGATTGTAGTCATTGTTTTACTCATCGCCGCTCAGCCCTTTTGTTTTTAGGGTGGTTGGAAATTATAAAAAGAAAACTGATAGAGGCGATGTTTTTAAGCAACTATGACATTAGCGGTGATAAAAGCAACACGCCGAGAAACATCACGTAGGGAAATGAGCAAAGCGTTTAACATTCCAAGAAAAAGTGTAGAGGAGTACTGCAACATATTGAAAAGACTTAGAACCTTCTGAAACGGCAATAGAATTTTTTGGTACACTTGGCCCATAAAAACATTTCTGATAACATATTTCTTTACTTTGTGGTGTTGTACTTAATATTTTCGCTATTTTGATGATGGCACCGAATACAATGGAAATAATATACAGGGTGATTCAGATGCCATTACCTGTAGGATTTATGCAACCTGTAACGCCTTCAAAAACCACATGTAAGATTTTCATGTTCTCTCGCTCTTTACGTGCAGACTGTTAGTCATACAGAAAAAATAAATAGTCCTTTTTGTAGGAATTTCAGTATAGATAAATTTCGTACTTGGATACATTTTCGCTGATGGTCTTGTTTTTCGACTTACTCAAGGAAACCCTGTTTTAAGGTCACTTTCGTACATTTTCCTTGCATGATTCTAAAACTATGGTCTGTTGCGAAAAACCTATCCCGGTACAAAATTTAACCACACTGATTTCCTACAAACAGGTCCTGTTTATTTTTTCGATACGACTAATAGTTTACAAGCACCCAGAGAGAGAATATGAAAATGTTGCACATGATATTTCAAGGTGTTGCAGGTTGCCTAAAACTGATGGGTAGAGGCATCTGAATCACCTGTATAAGACTAAGTTCGCTAATATCTTCCTGAAAGCACTATTTATTCTAAGAATATTTAAATACATAGCCGAGATGTCTGAACCTCAAAAGGAAAATTTGCTTAAAGAGTGCTTCACTAAAGTTAGTGATATATTTTCGTCTTTCACCAAAAGAAGATAGGTGGTTTGCTTACAATTATGCCGTTGCCTGTCAACGTAAAATATGCCAATCTTGGAGTGGTTTTGGAATGGCGGGACCTTGTTCGTTTACAGGAGTTATGAAATGCCACTGAACACGCTCCATTCGATTCCTCAGGTAAATAGTTAGGCACGATGTACTAGCTCCAACAAATTCGATATAACCTTGTTTTTTGACAGCCTGAAGGCTGTTTAGACAAGAATGAAACTGAACGCTATGGACATGTGGAATATAGATGAAGCTGCTATCACTGCAGTCCAAAGGTCTGATAGATTATTCACTGGAAGGCGGTTGCATCAAATAAGGGTGGGTAACATAGATCTCTTATCGCTATGGCTTCAGCTTTTAGTGTAACTGGGAATAGCGTGTCTCTATTATTTATATTTCCTAGGGTTGACGTCGAGGGCAATTCTATCACAGGCGCTCATGTTGGGAGCAATAATAGTTTGGGCGACAGAAACTAACTCCTTGAAATAGATGCAGCGTATCACATGCCCTTGCTTGGTACTAATTGACACTCTTAATTTCCATTTAATCACTTAAGTCTTAGATTTTTGCCAAATAAATGGTGTCATAGTTTTGCCTTTTCCAGAAGATGATGATTATGATGATGACGACTATGATATTTGGTTTGTGAGGCGCTCAACTGAGTGGTTATCAGCGTCCCTTCAAAGTCCCAATCTCTACACAGTCCAGTCTCGCCGCTTATCCCAAATGATGATGAAATGAAGAGAACAACACAAACATGTAGTCCCCAGGCGGAGAAAATCCCGCACCCAGCCGCGAATCGATTCCGGGACCCCGTGATCCAAGGGCAGCAACGCTAGCCACTGGACCACGAGCTGCGGTCTGCCTTTTCCAGTTCAGTGCAGCGAAAAACCAGAGTCCTTGGAAGAATTTACTGCCCCATCAAGTATTTGTAAACTCAGGTGCGAAGCAGACAACTGACAAATGATGATATACGACCTCCTGGGCAGTGTGAACACTGAATTACCGAAGGCAATTACTCCCAGAAATATAACGGCTGGATTCAAACTGATAGGAATTTCACCCTTAAACTGGAACAATTCACACCGCTAGTGACTTTACGCCTTTGTGCATAACACACTTGATCCTTATTTTGATGACTGTCGTTTAACTGCTGAAGCTGGGCCTTCAACTGCTCACGTACACATTGGTAGGCCTATGGTTTTAGTAACAATGCCTGTTAAGTTAAAAGTCACATCACCTGACCATCCATGCCACAAGATGCCTGAAGAAGTCAGGCCAATTGAGAAATGGCAACAAAGAGAAAAAGATACCAAACAAATGAAAAAGAACTTCAGTAATACTGAGAGACACTACAGTGAATGACGCATTAGTGCTCGAACAACAAACCTCCACAGACGTGAAAGGAAATACTTTACAGAAAATAAGGATGCTCTTTGTAAAAACCAATTTAAAAAAAAAAACATTACCGTGGCGAAGCTTAATCATATGATAAAACTCCTCAAATAAAGTGTAAAAAAGAAGTAGGCACTGGAAAGAAGGTCCTTCAGTATGAAAGATGTGGGTGTGGATGCCCTATGTGTTACGTTTCTTAAACCATTTTCTGACAGCAATACAGGTGATGAAGATTTCAGAGCACAAGCTGTAAGCGATGGGGCCGTCTGCCGTGTGTTAAAAATGACGTGAAAAGACTTTTTATGGATGTTTGGGCTGTATAGATACTATCGAGGATTCAGGCGAAGACTGATAAAAACTTAGGACATACTTGTGTGACAAACTGCTATCATGAAACGATAATCTGGATTACGATTTTTGTGTTTGTCATAAAGCTGTAGGAATTTGTATTACATAAACAATGAGTATTAAAGTCGGTATATTTTCAATTAAATAAAGAAGGGATCAGTTGACAGGACACATCCTGAGACATTAAAGATAAGTCAGTTTAATTCTGGGTAGAAGTATGGGCGGGAGTGGGGTGGGAGGAAGGGCGGGAATTGTGAAGGGAGGCCTAGGTGTGACTACAGTAAGGAGGTATAAATAGAGTAGTTTATGTAGAGATGAATAGATTTGTATGGGATAGTTTGTATGGGATAGACCACTCTGAGGAAAATTATCTGTAAATAATTCAAATGTAGCCACATAGTTACTTGCCTCGATATATGTGCTGTTCAAATCTCAAATTAGTGTTAGATTTCGGGGACTTTTTGGTAGCAACTCGAAGCTGGAATAAAATGATCTGGGTGTCTGGGCGTCCTAATTATTATGTCTAGCGGCTGGCCCTCTAGACTAAATTTCTTTCCTTGGTGTGCAATTATGCAACGACAGAATTACACAGGAGAGCAACAGGTATGTGAAGTGAACATTGAGGTTCATCGGTGACTATGTTACATTCACAGAAGAACGTAGGACACTGAGGCGTGCAAACCAAGAGGTGCTGTTGAGATCATAACAATGCTTCCAGTCATCGGTGCACCGACTGGGCAAAGTGCTGTTGAGATATACTTCAGATGTACTGTAGAATATGGAGAGATTAAATCTCGTTGGAGGAACATAGCGTTCCCCTTCACCAACGTAGTATCTTATATTTGCCCAAACATATTTTCCATACAACTAATAAAAAAGAAAGTGGCCGCAAACCAAGAACGAAATAAATTATTGAGTATAGAGTGTGATCTACCTCAGGCTATAATCAGCATAGAGCAAATACTTGTTTCAGCTTATATGCTTTTCCGGAATATTAACCTCCCTCCTGGTAGACATTATAGGAAGCTACAACACTCACTTCAGCTCACCTGCAAAAACGTCTGTTTGTTCAACGTGTACATCTTTCCTACTTTGATTTTCAGCGGCTGCCCGACCACCATTGAAAAGGTGAGCAGGCTGCGTCATGATCGAGCGTCGAAGTCCACCCACGCACTGCTGTATGCTGAGTCCATCAGCCTCTCGCTCTGTAACCCACATAATGATAAAAGTAATCGGTTAAGGATTTACATAGAAATAATATTACATATCTAACAAGATTATTGGGCTTATTACAGGACATTACTTCCATTTAAATCCAGAAAGATGACTGAATGGAAGTGAAACTTTGTTGTATTTCACAGAGATAATTGAAACGTCCCCTTAGAAAAATTATACACGACTGGTCTATGTGAAACGTCCTCTTTGAACAATTATACACGACTGTGCTTAAACTGACACAAAATATTTTTAGCGCAACCCAATCTGACTTTCAATAATCCCTACAAAAGAATGGCCCTGACAACCTTTCACAAATCACTTACCTCACAAAAATCTTCGTTACTCGAACTACTGCAATACAGCGAGCGCCACTACTGCCAGCTAACTAAAAGATTCAAACTACGGAAGGCACTAACTACTGATAGGTTTAGTTAGCAAATGAAAGATTTTAATAGAGAACAAACAATGTCTTTACCTTAGTAGTCATAATATATACACTCCTGGAAATGGAAAAAAGAACACATTGACACCGGTGTGTCAGACCCATCATACTTGCTCCGGACACTGCGAGAGGGCTGTACAAGCAATGATCACACGCACGGCACAGCGGACACTCCAGGAACCGCGGTGTTGGCCGTCGAATGGCGCTAGCTGCGCAGCATTTGTGCACCGCCGCCATCAGTGTCAGCCAGTTTGCCGTGGCATACGGAGCTCCATCGCAGTCTTTAACACTGGTAGCATGCCGCGACAGCGTGGACGTGAACCGTATGTGCAGTTGACGGACTTTGAGCGAGGGCGTATAGTAGGCATGCGGGAGAATGAGTGGACGTACCGCCGAATTGCTCAACATGTGGGGCGTGAGGTCTCCACAGTACATCGATGTTGTCGCCAGTGGTCGGCGGAAGGTGCACGTGCCCGTCGACCTGGGACCGGACCGCAGCGACGCACGCATGTACGCCAAGACCGTAGGATCCTACGCAGTGCCGTAGGGGACCGCACCGCCACTTCCCAGCAAATTAGGGACACTGTTGCTCCTGGGGTATCGGCGAGGACCATTCGCAACCGTCTCCATGAAGCTGGGCTACGGTCCCACACACCGTGAGGCCGTCTTTCGATCACGCCCCAACATCGTGCAGCCCGCCTCCAGTGGTGTCACGACAGGCGTGAATGGAGGGACGAATGGAGACGTGTCGTCTTCAGCGATGAGAGTCGCTTCTGCCTTGGTGTCAATGATGGTCGTATGCGTGTTTGGCGCCGTGCAGGTGAGCGCCACAATCAGGACTGCATACGACCGAGGCACACAGGGCCAACACCCGGCAATATGGTGTGGGAAGCGATCTCCTACACTGGCCGTACACCTCTGGTGATCGTCGAGGGGACACTGAATAGTGCACAGTACTTCAAAACCTTCATCGACCCCTTCGTTCTACCATTCCTAGACCGGCAAGGGAACTTGCTGTTCCAACAGGACAATGCACTTCCGCATGTATCCCGTGCCACCCAACGTGCTCTAGAAGGTGTAAGTCAACTACCCTGGCCAGCAAGATCTCCGGATCTGTTCCCCATTGAGCATGTTTGGGACTGGATGAAGCGTCGTCTCACGCGGTCTGCATGTCCAGCACGAACGCTGGTCCAACTGAGGCGCCAGGTGGAAATGGCATGGCAAGCCGTTCCACAGGACTACATCCAGCATCTCTACGATCGTCTCCATGGGAGAATAGCAGCCTGCATTGCTGCGAAAGGTGGATACACACTGTACTAGTGCCAACATTGTGCATGCTCTGTTGCCTGTGTCAATGTGCCTGTGGTTCTGTCAGTGTGATCATGTGATGTATCTGACCCCAGGAATGTGTCAATAAAGTTTCCCCTTCCTGGGACAATGAATTCACGGTGTTCTTATTTCAATTTCCAGGAGTGTATATCACTTCACGACACCAATGCTTACAAATTTCCAAACTCCGCCATCTCTGTACCCACGTCCACCGCTGCTGACGGCTCACCTCCAACTGCACAACGCTACGCGCTGTTATCATCCAGCTGCCGCTGCCCGACACTACAATGGCAGACAACAATGCAAACCAGCCACAGACTGCGCACAGCACAGCCAGTGATTTTTCATACAGAGCGCTATGTGGCGTTGGCGTTACCAATAAAAAACCCTAAACAGCCTACTTACATAATGTCTTAGAGTAACGAGAGGGAGCGAGATTGCAACAAAGATAAGTCGTAAAGTCAATAGCGAGGCGTTGAGTTCCGTCCATACCGTCATGAAATGGTTGCTGTTTGAAAACTGCTTCATTTTTCCCCCATTTGCATGGCTGCTGATCCCACAGATCTTAGCATAATTTTCCTCTTTTCTGATGACAACAGTATCACAGTCAGTGAGAAGACGAGATAAATCCTTGCAGAGAAAGCAAATGAAACCATCAAAGAAGTTTACACTTGGCCAATACGTAAAAAATGTCATTTAACAGAAAGAAAATAAATTCTATGAATTTCAGTTTGAAAAGGGAAAATGGCACTGTCAGATTAAATGTAGGTGGCGCCTCTATACACTGATCGACCTAATAGCCGCCATGTCCACCTTTGGTACGGATAACAGCTGCGACGCTTAATGGCTCGGAGGAAATGAGGTCTTGATAGGTCGTTGGAGGCAGATAGCACCACATGTGCACACGCATCATCAAATTCCCGTTAATTACGGGGAGGGGGGCTATGAGTCCTGACGCCACGTTCAGTTACATCCCATTTGTTTTCAGTCGTGTTCAGATCTGGCGAGTTGAGAGGCCAGCACATTTTTTGGAACTCACGGTTTTGTCCCTCGAACCATTCCCATCACACTCGGCCTTGTGACATGGCGCATTATCTTGCTGAAAAATCCACTTCCTTCAGGGAACACGGTCGTCATGAAGGCATGTATCCGCTCTGCAACTAGTTTACGATACTCTTTGGCCATTATGGTGTCTTACATGAGCTCCACTGGACCCATGGATATCCACGTGAATGGTCCCTATAGCATAATGGATCCGCCGCCAGCTTGCCTCCGCTCCGCAGTACAGGAAGCTGTTCCCCGGGTTGACGACGGATTCGCGCCCTCACATCGACGTGATGAAAAACGTATCGGGATTCATGAGACCACACAGCGCTCTGCCAACGAGCCAACGCCAAATGCCGACGGTCGCGTTCCCATTTCATCCTATGTCGTGTTGCTAACGTTAGCACATACATGGGTACTCAGCTGCGGAGGTCCATCGCCAGGAGTGTTCGGTGCACTGCGTGTTCAGACACATTTGTGCTCTGCCCAGTATTAAAGTCTGCTTTCTGCTAGTTCTGCCACAGTTGCCCCCCTCCCCCGCCCCCTCGTCTTGTTTGCCAGTCTGTCCAGCCTAATACTACCGACGTCTGTAATGAGGGGTGGCCAACCAACCCCACGAAGTCTGGACTTTGTTACAACTTGGTTTCACCACGTGTTGAAGACAAACCACAGAAATTTTCGAATAGCCGACAAGTCGTAGTTTCCGAAGTGCTGGTACCGAGTCTCCGCGCCACCATAATCTGCACTATGTGAAACTCAGATAGATCGCGCGTCTTCCACAATCTGCTCACAGACAGCACGTTCACTGATACTACAAGAACCGAGCCTGTGTCTGTCATTTGTCGCCAGGTGACTCTGCTATCAGCTGGACGGGTTTATATCGATAGTAAGTCGGTGGTCATACTGTTCTGGCTGATCAGTGTATACTGTGTAACAAACACAAAATTTCCAGGAATGAATATCGATTCTTGGCTGAAGTAGTGAGAACACACAAAAATACTTGCTAATAGAACGTCATCAGGTGTAAATAACCAAAGCATTAGTCGAGATCGTTGTGAAAATCTGTTCAAAACATTGGAGACCTTAACCGTTCCGTGGGGGTACATTCACCAGTCAGTTATACACATTTAAAGGCGTTCTATTAAAAAATCAGTGAACCACTCCAACAAGTAGTCATAGTTAAGTCCTGAGACTTTAAGCTATGCAATAAGTATGATTCTTATACCCGAAATAATTTAGAGAGGCATTCTGACTCATAATCTCTAACAGAAATAGTATCACTCACACACACACACACACACACACACACACACACACACACACACACACACACAGAGAGAGAGAGAGAGAGAGAGAGAGAGAGAGAGAGAGAGAGAGGGAGAGAGGAAGAGGTATTTTTATGATACAGTGCTCCCGAAGAACGGGTTTGCAAATGACTAATATTTGAACAAGAGTACACTTTGTGATTATAGCGTCCGGTTATGTTTATGAGGATGCTTCCTCAGTTTTGTAAAGGATTAAGTAATCCATCAGAATAAACCCATAAATTATGGACATTATTGCCACCTAATAGCACAGTAATATGGAAGATTATCTCACAGGACGTGTAGCAAGAAGCGAAAGTCTAATGAGCATTCGTCAACCCCCTTGTGTGCATCTGGAACCAAATAGCATGCAAAGAGAAACTACTTAACACTAATGCTGCGACTGCGACTCACGAGACATTAGAATATTTATGGACCGTAAACTGAATCCACGATAGACAGCAAGATAGTGGCCATGCATCGTACTGCTGTCGTACATAAGAAACAAAGAATGATTCGGTTTGGATCGAAATAATTCAGGAAGAAGTATGTGTGTTGATACCAAATGAAAGGAATTGCTTTACAAGCCCATATGGATCCTCAAATCAGCAGATATAATATTCAACTTCACAATATTTAATGGTGATACTATGTTCCTAGTATGCCATGAAACAAATGAATAACTCCTTTACAATGTATAGAGGCTGATAACTTTTAAGCTTACTCACGATGGTTTGAGAGAATAATGTACGTCTCTATAATCTGCTTCTGTTTAACCAAGTACAGAGATTCCATTTTACACTGCGGAGGAATAGTATCGCATACCTAATCGCAGAATAATCGCCTCCAAATGATGCAGACATTTAGCTGGCAGTCCTGTAATTAACCTAATCACTTCGTTTAAAACTCACCACAGCAAACAATTGAAAAATGAGTTCATCAGATATTTTAACCACTGTATAATCACCACACCAGCACAAATCCTCTTCAGCCAAAACCTGTCTTCCTCCAGAATCGGAACACTAAACAGACGTCTTCTAAGTGTAGCATCAGGAAGCAGAATCCTCACCATCAGAACACAGAATGGCGAATGCTATTTCATAGAAATAAGACGACGTGGCTTCTAAACGGCATAGCCTTCCCAATTGTTGAAAGACAAACTGAATCGCCAAAGATGTGAAATAGGCTCAGCGATAATGCGAAGAGTTTGCTCAAGGAGCTTATATAGATCAGTCGCAGCTGAGTATAACAGATACGTGAAAATTATTGCGAAGATAGCTACCACAATCTACTAAAAAGAACATGTAATGCGAAAAAAATGAAATGATCAAACAAACAGGGAACTTAATGTCAAAAAAAACAAGGTTCCCCATTCAAACCTCCCTGATTTCAAGGACCCAGGAGAGAAAAACCACAGTAGATACGACAGTGGAAAAATGCATCACATTCTAGAGCATCTCAAAGAATTTATATTCCCACGTCAGAAGTGCCAAGTAACGTCGCCAGAGTCCAGCAAGGTCGCATGAAGTGAAAATGGCGACTCCACAGCAGCGAGCGCAGGCAGTAGTGTGGTTTGCAGAAATAAAATCGCGGATTACTATGCAAAGAAATTATCGTCGTGTGTTTGAATGTGATCCACATGATGTGAAAACAATTAAGGAATGGTATAGGAAGTTTCTGGCAACAGAAAGTGTTCTGAAACATTCTGATGTGCACGTTACAGTGTTTCAGAAGAGACTCAATTCGTCAAGCATCTAGGCAATATAATGTACCTCGACCAACATTGCATCGTGTAGTTCACGAGAGTTTTCGTATGTGTGCTTACAAAGTGCAAATTGTGCAACATCTGACGCCGAACGACAAACCACGCCGAAATAATTTGCTACGGATATGCTGCAGTGTATTTATATGGATGCCAGCTTCCTGGAAAGATGTTTATTCTCAGCTGAGGCAACCTTTCATCTATCAGGAAGGGCTGATAGACATAATGTTCGGATTTGGAGTTCGCAAAACCCGCATGTTGTCATAGAACATGTTCGTGATAGCCCTAGGCTAAACGTCTGGTGTGGGCTAATGTACGACAAGATTGTTGGACCGTTCTTCTTTCCGAAGAAAACAGTGAATGGGTCAGTATATCTCGAAATGTTGTTGCAGTCTGTGTACCCTCAGACACAAGACTTGCAACTCAAAATGTTAGAGCAGTCTCTGTACCCTCAGACACAAGACTTGCTACTCAACATTGTTTTTCAACAAGATGGAGCTCCGCTGGATTGTTCAACGGCTGTTCGCAAGTTTTTGGATAGGAGATATCCCATTCATTGGATCGGACGTGGAGGACCCATTGCCTGGCCACCACGTTCACTTGACATAAAGCAGCTTGATTTCTACATGTGGGGATTCGTGAAGGACCGCGTGTATGCGACCATAGTGGACGATATTCCTACATTGCGACATAATATCGCTAATGCAATTGCAACAACAACAGAGGAAATGTCACAAAGAACTTGGCAAGAAATTGAATATAGACTCGATATTCTTCGTTCTACAAACGGTTCACATGTAGAGGTGTATTGTTGATAAATAAATAAATTCTTCGAAATGCTCTATGATGTGGTGCATTTTTCATTGTAGTAGCAACTGTGTTTTTTTTCCTGGGTCTTTGAAATCAGGGAGTTTTGAGTCGTACACCCTCTACAGATAATTACTTCACAACAACTCTGTCCATGAAACTTGCTGACACATGAAAACTGGGTGTCAGGGGGAGACTAAAACTCGGGACCACCCATGCTTACAGCTTTTCCTATGCCAGACCTCATCTCCTATCTTCCAAACTTCACAGAAGCTCTCATGCGAAAGTTGCAGAATTAGCACTCCTGCTAGAAAGTTTCAATTAGCGCACGCTGAAACATCCCCAGTTTGTGGCTAAGCCATGTCTCCGCAATATCATGTTTTCCAGAAATGCTAATCCAACAATGCTTGAATAACTCAGTCGGTGAGCACTTGCCCGCGAAATGCAAGGTCGTGAGTTTGAGTTTCGGTCCGGCACGAAGTTTTAATTTATCAGGTAGTTTCATATCATAGCACGCTCCGCTGCAACATTAAAATTTCGTTCTGGAGCTCTACCCATGACCATGGTACAAGATCTAGACGTCACTTACATTTAACAAGAAAGATTATACATAAAACTTAAAACAGCGTTTACTACCAAGAAGTAAAACTATACATTTCCTAAGAAGATTAAAGAACTACTAAAAGAAACTTACTTAAAAAGTAAGTTAAAGAGCATCTGTTGAGCAATACATTGTTCACTGTGAAGGGTTACCTAGAAATCATAGAACAGGGGTTTGGTAATATAAATAAAACACATAAATAAAGAAACTTATTTTCTACTAAGGAATAAAATTGTACAATAAATAATGATAACGATAATACAACATCTATCATTTCACATACATATTCAAACTGTTTTTCCTTCTTTTTTTCTTTACTAGATAAACTATCTCTCAGAGCTGTACATTGTATAAAATAACACCCTATCCTCTATTTAAGGTTAACATTTCAAACATTAAAGAGGAAAGCTGACTCAGTTGTTCAGGCTGACTAATAGGAAGTTGCGGCAGACAAAATGGAAACCAAACATCGTCTCTATGCGCCTGTCGTCATCTGTAGTGTGTGGAGCATGGTATTACGAAACAATACGTGTATAATGTGTGCAGTGTGCGCGTTGACGGAGAGTTAGAAAATAAAAGAACAGTGTCCGAAATAACAGTCACTAAATTTTTTGTGTTTTGAGTGTAGCATTAGTCCATTACATTATTTAATAACTCCTTTGCAAAACACCATTTTACTTCACGGATACACAGATTGAGGTAGCACTTTCTTTAAAGCAGAATGGCCGTATATTCGCGAGGTTGAAGACTCCAATCTTCATCTGGTCGTCCTGATTTAGGTTTTCCATGATTTCCCTAAATTACTTCAGACAAAATGGGGGATGCTTCCTACCATAAGGTAATAAGTAACTACCTGTCCCATGAATTTCAAACTAGATCTGTAAGTATGTAAATGCCTGTAGTATGAATCATGTTTTTTATTGTCTTTCTTAAATAAATACCAAGTCATTCCCGGTATCTTTGTAAAAGAGATTTACAGATGAATGGAACTATTTCTGCCGCAACTTATACTTCTTAATATTCGTATTTGTTCGTGAAAAAAGACTAGCAGTAGTAACTAAACGGATATTAATAAGCTAATACTCAGAAGCACCAAAGAAACTGGTATAAGTATGCGTATTCAAACACGGAGATATGTAAACAGGCAGAATACGGCGCTTCAGTGCGCAAAGCCTATATAAGACAAGTCTGGCGCAGCTGTTAGATCGGTCACTGGTGCTAAAATGTTAGGTTCTCAAAGTTTAAGCGAGTTTGAACGTGGAGTTATAGACGGCGCACGAGTGATGAGATACAGAATCTCCGAAGCAGTGATAAAGTGGGGGATTTTCCCGTACGACCATTTCACGAGTGTACCGTGAACGTTAGGGATTCCGGTAAAACATTAAATCTCCGACATAGCTGCATCCGGAAAAAAGATCCTGCAAGAACGGAACCAACGACAATGGAAGCGAATCGCTGAAAAGGCCAGAAGTGCAACCTTCCACAAATTGCAGCAGATTTCAATGCTGGGCCGTCAACAAGTGTCGGCGTGTGAACCATTCAACGAAACATCGTCGATATGGGCTTTCCGAACCGAAGGGCCACTCGTTTACCCTTGATGTCTGCACGACACAAAGCTTTACGCCTCGCCTGGGCTCGTCAACATCGACATTGGATTGATGATGACTGGAAACATGTTGCCTGATCGGACGAGTCCCAAATGGGGGGGGCTTATGGGCGCTCAACGTCGAGGTCATCACCGGTCTCAAATGGTATCGAGTGGATGGACGTGAATGGGCATGGAGACAACCTCACGAATCCATGGAACCTGCAAGTCAGGAGGGGCAGTTGCAGCTGATGAAGGCTCTGTAATAGTGTGGGGCGTGCACAGTTGGAGCGATATTGGACCCCTGATACTCCTAGATATGGCTCTGACAGGTGACACGTACGTAAGCATCCTGTCTGATCACCTATATTCATTCATGTCCACCGTGCATTCCGACGGACTTGGGTAATTCCAGCAAGACAATGCGACACACCACACATCCAGAATTCCTACAGAGTGGCGTGGCTCCAGGAACGCCATTTTGAGTTTGAACACCCGCTGGCCACCAAACTCCCTAGATATGAACATTATTGGGCATGCTAGGACGCCCTGCAACGTGCTGTTCAGAAGAGATCTCCACATCCTCGTACTCTTACGGACTTATGGAGAGCCCTGCAGGATCCATGGTGTCAATTCCCTCCAGCACTACTTGAGACATTACTCGAGTCCATGCCACGTCGTGTTGCGGCACTTCTGCGTGCTCGCGGGGGGACTGCACGATATTTGGCAGGTGTACCAGTTTCATTGGCTCTTCATTGTCGGAGTAGTTTGCGGTTTTCCCAACACATTTGAACGACTTTGCTTGCGACTGGGGTAGCCAAGGTAGGAGTACTCGCTGATAGTTAAGCAGTTGCAGACTTACCTGGTCATTTACCATCTGGCCGAAGATGCAGTACATCGCGACGCTATACAGGAGGACAGGTAATGTGAGAATCGACTTCAGTGCTCTTTCTGACCTCCAACAGTCTGTAAAAACTATTTGTGCACAAACATTATAACGTGATTTTGTTATTACTATGAAATATCGATTTAAGCATTATTATAGAATATATTTCTGCCAGCAACAGACACACTGACATACGTTAAAGACCGTGATAGTCTGCCTAGTTATTTACTCATCCCAATCACATATTATACGTAATACATAATAACGCTACAAGCGGTACAAAGTTAAGTCGCAACCCTCCCTAACACCATCCTCAACCCCATGGTCAAATTGCTATCAAGGCTGTCACAAATAATTCCTTTTTAGGCCGAAAAAAATTATATTCAATACTAATATAATTCATTTACCATCATTCCTACCAAGTCGTCCACTTCACACTCACGTCCCACCTCTAAGGGTGCTAGTAGTATCTTATACTCACAGTATTAACCCCCAGATAGTAAAGCAAATAGGTACCAAGTATTATTTAAATTGCTCTAGGTGTTCCAAAGTTTACATGTTACTAATCTGCCACACCCACAAATAGGGATGCTAGATGTTTATCATTCATGGTAGATTTCTCCCGATGCTACGTCATACGTGTAGACCTACGAAGTTGGGTTGAAATAAGTACAGACGTTCCAAGGCAGAGCTGAAACAACACACACACATTTTTATATATACAGATGATGGCGAACTTTAGGGAAACATCAAAGCACATTCGAGCTCTCTCTCAGATAATGTATTAGTATTTATCGGTCCGTGTACGATAGTGCACGGTACAAATGCGTTGCAAAAAGCAGCGCGCGAAAATGCGACTTTTGGTGGGGTCGTTTTTCGGGTCCTATTGGTCATGGAGATAAGGGGTCAAGTGTTTTGGACCGCCATTGGTCTAGCGATCACTTGTGTACCTACCGGAAGAACGGGCTATTGTAGCTATCCTGCAGTACATGAACAAATTTTAAGTATTGGTCACTTCTTCCATCCCAGGCAAATTGACCAAATCGGTTTTACGTTAGTTGAGGTCTAGCGTGGACCTCATGCGGCTTATAAAAGCACAATTTTTTCATGGATGGTTCCTGAGAAAACCCAGAAAAACCACGAGTTTTGGGTACGAAAAGTACAAATTGTGGGGATGGCCATTCCTATTATTTCTATTCATGTCAGATCGAAATTTATGCCATATCTTTTTAAGACGATACTTCCGGGAAATTTCGAAACTTTTTTTGATGACCTTATCAATTATAGAGATGCAGAGGTTCAAAGTTATAGAAAGTGCACACAAAACGACAAATTCCACTTTTTAGTCATTTTTGCACAGTGGGACGCAATTATGTAAATAAGTAATCATTGCAGATGGCTCTTTAAACATTTATCTAGGACTCGATTTTTCCGTTTAGGAAAATCTTTATCCGTTATCAAGTGGCAACCGAAAAATTATGTTTTTGGGTACAAAAAGTATAAATTGGAGGGATGGCTACATGTAATATTTCTGTTCATGCCAAATAATCTAAATTTTTGCTGGATGTTCTTAAGATGATGTGCTCTGGGAGCCTTTAAACTTTTTTCGATTTCATTTTCTGTTACTGAGACCCAGAGGTTGAAAGTTACCATACCTATGCACGTAAAATGTGCACGTAATATGCAGACTGAGGCGTAAATGTAGTTTTAACTAACCTAGTGAAGATATAGCAAGGGTTTTGGGTTCATTCCAAGGGTTTTTAGATCTCCTAACTATGTTTTTAGTAGCCATTTTTTCACCAATAAAATGTTACGACGATCCGTCCCAGTATAATAGGCACTTCACGTCTATACGGTCTACATTGATCTGAAAATTATTCGGTAGTGTGACTTGGTGACTTCAGCAGCTTACAAAAAATAGTTTCGTCATACGAAATGCTCTGTACTTGCAAATCAAATATCACATTTTTTGGTGTACTGTAGATACAACCTAAAAATGTTGTGCATTTTATGTAAAGTACTGTAAAGTGAACTTGAATTGGATGGGTGACGATTTTGTTTTATCGCTGTGTTATGCAAACTTGTTTGTTGTTTTATTTTTCAAAGCATGTTCGAGTGTAAGTGTATAACTTAACTATCAAAACTTTACTGACCTACAGAATTCGTTTTATATAAGCAGCACACCATGCTGTAACAGGGAAAAGACAGAAACCAGCTGAAACATGCACGTGTTGGAGCACAAAAAAGGCGAATACGTTCCTCTTTAAAATACTCTGAGGGAAAATGGGGAACCAGATGCCTCATCCTTATTCTGCCTTCTTCATAAAATTTTTGCATACAAACAGATTTGGGGTCTTTTGTAGTGAGAAAGGTAGAAGAAAGATAGTAAAAGTAGAAGAGAGAGGGGAAAGTGCTAGTCGGAGAGAAAGAGAGAGGAGACAGTGGTGATGGCAGAGAGAAAGTGGAAATGAAAGAGATGAAGACAATAGCAGCGGGGGAGATAGTGAATGCCAGAGAGAGGCAGCGGCAGTAAAAGAGAAAGAGAGGGGGAGGTGGAAATAGCATCAGTGGTAGCAAAAGAGAGACAAAATGGTGGAAATGAAAAAGAGAGATGAATGGAGATCACAGATAAGCCTGGGGTGTTTGGACACCGCCACCCCCACCCCCAAGACTAGATCCTCGGTCTAGGGGTGAAAACCCCGAGCAAATTATCCTGAAGGGCATGTGTGGAGATGAGACACTGGTGGTTGAAGAGACAGTCAGCAGAATGTAAGCAAGAAATAAAGATATATCGAACATGTATGACAGAACAGATACCACATATGTATAATTAAGGTGAGGACGACCAGTTTACTACTTCAGTGCAGATGCACAGCACACTATAACTCTTACGGGAATCAGCGACATGCCGTGAGTAACGAAGGGAAGGGGGAAGGGGCACTAAAGGTACGTCAGTAGTGTGTGGATAAACTGAGTGTTTGTGTCT
Organism: Schistocerca gregaria; assembly: GCF_023897955.1. NCBI lineage: Eukaryota > Metazoa > Arthropoda > Insecta > Orthoptera > Acrididae > Schistocerca > Schistocerca gregaria. The sequence goes on along the minus strand of NC_064926.1, from coordinate 453,904,962 downwards.
GAAAGAAATCTTGATAGGTTAGTCCGGCCAGTTGCGATGACCTCTATGCCTGGACTGTGCAATGGACAGCGCATCTGCCTAGTAAGCAGGAAACCTGGGTTCGAGTCCTGGTCCAGTTCAAATTTTCAACTTTCCAAAATCAATCAATGTTATTCATTATTTTGTGTTCACAGAAAGAAAGAGGCAGTGGCAATTGGAGAGAAAAAGAATGGGAGAGAGACAATGGCAGTGGGACAGAGAGACAGTGAACGTGGCAGAGTAGGAAATACTGATAAGAATAGCGACAGAAATGGATGATACAGTGACAGTGGGAAAGACAGAGAGGAGAAAGTGCCAATGGGAGAAAAAGGAGTGGGGTCACTGAAATGGAGATGCTGAGAATGGAGGCTTAACTACAAAGAGAAATTGCGTAAAAGAATTTAGAATGTTCTTTGTTAAAACGGCGCGAATATGATCGCATGGCAAAATTTTTGGTTACGAAGGCGTATTGAGGATTGAGGCAGCTGTTTCTCCACCTTTCTGTCAGAGTCTTTTAAAGAGGAACACATTCGCCTTTTTTTGCTCCTACAGGAGCGTTTTTCAGCTGTTCATTATTGTTTAAATTTGAGTATCACAAGTTAATATTTATACTTGAATGTAAGTGACACATGCCAATGCGAAAGATAAACAGTATGTCTTACTGCATCCTTACGTAACTCTCGAAGACGTCGATGCCTTCGGCGCCCGAAGGAGACAGCCGACGTTACGCAGACTTGTGCAGGTCGGTCACGCTCGCGGAGTCAGCCCTTCCTGAATTTGAACTATAGCTACCTTTATCCCCAAACCAGTAACATTGGTATATAGTTCTATCTCGACGTCCTCGGCGTACAGTACTAGAATTGGAGGAGACAGTGGCGCCTCCTTAGGAACAAGAAAGGATATTTCTTGTGCCTCGTCCCAGAAAAATTTGGCGTGTCTCTCCAATAGCTATTATAAGGCAAGTGCCTTTGTGAATATCCGGTGGTACAAACACATGCCAAAGAAACTTTTCACATCAGGAATGTGCCCAGGAGTTGGAAAATGTGTGACTCTAGATCAGGGGAGACACCATTGCCATTCACTAGATGCCCCAAGACTTTTATTTCTTTTGTGGCGAAGAAGCACTTTTCGAAATTCAGATGAAGTCCTGCAGTCTGAACATGCTTCAGTACAGTTTTCTGGCGGCTTAGATGTTCTTCAAATGTTTATTAAAGGATGTTTTCAAAATACCACGAGCTGCACTGATAAGTTTATTTGACAAGCCAGTATTCAAATGTATAACAAATCGTCAGTGGTATCTGATACATAGGAACAAACAACTGTATGTACTGTATATACATCGATTTATACAACATGACAACTGTTTATATAAGTGCATAAGTAGAAGTCTATCTATATAGCAATGACATATGTGTCAGTTAATACGATGGGATGTGTAATCCTTCCTATCACATAGTATACAGGCTGTTGTGTATTTAACTGCTGTCAGATATTAGATAGTGACAATTATTGATGAACACGCTAGGATATGAAATCCGTCCTATCACATAATGCACAGGCTATTGTGTATCTTACTGCTGCCAGATAGTGACAATTATTGATGACGTCTGACATAATTGTCGTTTAGTGTAAAAATGCCATTTCTAAGATCATATAATCTGTGACATGTATTCACATATGTAGAATAATCTTAGGACAGTTGGTCTATGAAGGTGGTATATACATTAGATATAAATGTTAAGATAATCCAATGTACCCCGTCGAATTAAATAATTTTACATCCAGGATATGGAGACACTCCAAACCGAACTTATTCGTTTAAAACTCTGTAGGAATTTTGTAGACTTTTGTACAGACATCTTATTGCGTAACTCTGTTCATTAAGTATGTTGTCCGCTTGTCTCATCTTAAGGGTGTATATTTCAATTTCTTCTACAATATTTAATAATCTGCATTTTTCTGCTTTATGAAAAATTTGGTGCATTGTTTCTGATACTAACTGAGAAAAATGATAAATCAGAATGATAGAGTAAGGTGAGGGGTTTGATGCAGAAACGGTTCAGCCCACAAATAACCATTTTTTAATATTTTTGTGTTGTTTTGTTACTTCATTACATTGTTTTTACAGCCTATCATTTTTGTACTTCTTTCAGGTGCCATTCAGGAGTAAAACATTAGTGGTGTAACTTGTAGACAATATTTTGAAATTAATTGAGTGCAAAATTGGTGTAACCCACTATGCATCTGAGTGATTCTGGTTCTGATCAAGAATATGTTCCAAATGCTTACGAAGATGATTCTGATTATGAAACCCCCGAAAGGAAGCTTAAAAAGAGAATTGTGGAAAGACAAACCAGTATTGAAACAGCAAGACTACAAGCATCTGCTGTGTCAGCGCTTAAAAATGATCCACAAAGTAAGAGAGGTAACCCTACTCTCACAGATCCTGGGAATGATGGACAAATGCCAAGTACCTCAACTAAAACAACAGTTACTATCGTTGAAGGAGATGAAATTGCAGATCTGGATGCGACTGGAAGCTTATTTGATGTTGAAGATGACCCTCTTGCCATTCAAAAAAAAAAAAAAAAAGGGTAGAAAGAGAAAAGAATCCTGATTTGTGGAAACGAAATGTAAAGAAGATGGAAAGTATTACTGACAACTACAAGAAGTTTACTTTCTATTATTGAAATTGTCCTAAAAACTGTAAGGTTAATGTTCCTGAAGAAGACAGGCAGTCTAATTTCGAAAGGTTCTATTCCCTTGGTAAAGAAGATGAATTAGCTCTAAAATGTTTTATCTCTGGATTGGTGCAACAAACAATGAAGAAGCGGTCATATAGTACAACAAAATCAAGTCGTGCATTGACACGTACATACGCCTTAAAGAAAGAGGATGGTACTAATGTTAATGTGTGTAACTTGCTTTCCAAAACACCTTTCAAATTTCGTCTGGTTGGCTAGATCGTGCTGTTACTTTTTACAATCAAAAAGGAGGAGTCGCTTCAGGTAATCGTGGTAAATGTGAAACTGCAAACAAAACTCCTGCAGAAGTCAAACGTCAAGTTAAAGAACACATAAAATCATTAACAATATACCAATCACACTATTCTAGAAAGGAAAATCCAAATCTAGAATATCTTAATCTCGAACTGAACAATGCCAAAATGAATCGTTTGTATTTGGACTATCTCGAACTGAACAAAGCCAAAATGCATCGTTTTTATTAGGATTGGTCTAAGGAACGAGATCACACCCCAGTAAGGGAATCTCTTCACTATCAGGTATTTACTTCATATTTCAATCTTTCATTCCATCCAGCACATTCTGATACATGTGAAAGTTGTGATATGAAGAAAACAGAAACAGCAGCTTCAACTGAGAAAGTGAAAGGAAAATGCTGGAACTGTCACATCAACTACACCTGAGCTGAAGCTGAACTGGCGATGTCCCAAATGAAGGAAGATGTGGAACTGGCCACATCTGATCCTGAGATATGTGTTATAACATTTGATTTGCAGAGTGTTCTTTTCATTCCCAGTTTCTTAGATACGCTATCTACAGCAGTTAACCTGCTTCAATTTCTGTATCCCCAATCTAGTGGAAGACAAAGCCTCAATGTATTTCAGGACAGAGGCACAAGCAGGTAGAGGATCGCAAGAAGTTGCTTCATGTACTTCGCATTTTGTGAACGATTTTCCCTTTCATGTAAAGAAATTAGTCTCTATAGTGATACACTTGGGGGACAAAATCGAAATTTCAATCTGTCTTTTATGTTGCTCTATATTGTTACGAATCTAAAGATTAGTGTTGAGAGTATTTCTCATTTATAGATAATGTGATGAAGAAAGAACAATATATTTTTGGTGTTGAAAGTCTTATTAGAATTATAGGGGTGGCAAAGAAGATAGGGAACAAATTTCAAGTCGCTCATCTACAGGAAGGCGATTTTAAAAGCATCAAACCTTCGAAAGATACAGCTTTTACGAAGAAACTATGTATAGACGTTGAGAGAATCAACTGGCTGACGATACAGCGGCTGAAATTTCACAAGGACAAACCTTTTTAAATCGATTTTTCTGAAACAGTAAATCGAGATATGCTATATAGGTCCATGAATTGCAAGAAAACCAGAAAAGGACTTCAAATACATCAACCATGTGTGTCACGCTATCGAAGTTATCTGAGATGGAAAAATCTACAATAACACACGCTAAAGCTAAAGATTTAATGAAGCTGATGAAGTATGTTCCTCCCATCCATTACAGCTTTTATGAAGATATTATTGATTCACAGGCTACACTTCCAGAGTCTGATACAGACATATCTTTGAGCGAAGAAGGCGAAAATGGGTGATTGCTTCTTTGCTGCGAGAAATGCCTTGACATTTATGTAATGTTACCTTAAAAAGTTATATTATTTTGAGTATTAATCTCAGCAAAGAAAGAAGTTGTACTCTGCATCCCATATTTGTAATAAAATGTGAAATAAATGTTGTTTATTTTCTTTAACTCATACTGTTTATTTAATTTAAATGGTATTAAATCCCTCATTTTCCCTAAAATTGTGATAATGTAGGTTACTTCATTCTGGTATTAAATACATATTTTGTTCGTAGAGAGCAACAGTGATGTATAAAAGTACAAAAATGTGGAATACATCAATAAAATTTCTGATTTTTCTTGGAGGCAAAATGATGTAACCCACAATTTTGGCACCAAAAATCCAGTTTTTTAAGTTCATGTAGAGGGCAAGTATTTACATTTAATAATATCATTCCGAGTACAAAGAACAATTTTTGTAACAGAAACAGTTAATTTATAAGGTTTCTTTAAGTTTCACTCCTTTTTTTCTAAAAACAGGAACTTTGTTGGCTACACCATTTCTGCAGCAAACCCCTCATTTTTGGCATATAGTCACGCAAGAGGCCTGTGACCATTTTACGAAATTATAAACTTTAAACACTGCTATGATGGTCGCTACAAAAATTTTTTTTTAATAGCTTGATATTGAGCAACTCAGTTTATGTAAGCTTTTCGAGTAAACCCATCTTCAAAATATCAAAGAAGGTAAAGTGCTTCATATACCACTTACGGCGTCATGTGTGAGTCACCAATTTCATATTAGAAGTGTTGTTTATTTTCTTTAACTCATAGTGTTTATTTAATTTAAATAGTAATAAATTCCTCATTTCCCTTGAAACTGTGATAATGTAGGTTACTTCATTCTGGCAGCAAATACTGAAGCGGCTAGAACTGCTCGCCTACAGCTGCCGGCTAAGCAAGTTCCCTCCTTTCATATTCTGAAAATAAGTTTACTCGAAGAGCTTACATAAAACTGAGTTGCTGAACATCAGGTGTCTAAAAATTTTGTCTCCGGCGACCATCATAGCAGTGTTTAAAATTTATAACTTCAGGATGATAGTATTTGGCAGCTCGCTCCACCACATTCTGAAGCACAGACGAGGAAAACCGTTACCAAAGAAGGGACTGACATGTGGGTGATTCGTGAAGGCGTTCAAGAAGGGTTCACTTGGCGGGGGAAGTGACGAGATGTAATGGAATGTAATTTTGTCGGAGTAGAAGAATATTGGAACACGCAAAACCAATTTTCGAAGGTTTTGATTACAGTACGTATGAGCAGACGAAAATATCAGCACAAGATAGACGCTGAGAACACTATTATACTAATCGAAAGACTTACATCCCAAAATAATCGCCATATTCTTATATTGTAGGAAAAGTGAAATGAACTTACCACTGCAGCAGCGAAGATGTCAACGCATATTCCGATCATCATGGCCAGGAACAGAACGAAGATTGCTGTACTCATTCCTTCCTCTAGCTAGGCGACGGACCTCGAGTCAAAGAAACTACACTCCTCTACTCGCCATAACAGCATGGTTGCAGTTACCAAACTGTCAACCATGGTCAATTAAGAAAACATGGAATGCGTCAGGCAGATTAATAGGCCGTCGGAAGATTATGATAGAATGCTCAAAGAGTCCAACCAGGTGTTTAAGCTCGTTAGTTTGCTTCTTTAATCGCCGTTGGTTGGATTTCTTTCAATGTTTGCTTTCCAAAAGAGAAAGTGTTTGTAATTTCACGCTTTTGTTTACCATATGGTTGTTAGAGAGCCCAAAATGTTTCGTTTTATCTGGTGGCAATTATCAACAGCAAAATTCACGGGAATTAGGTAATATTGTAAGTAGGCTGGTTAGTTTTTTTTTTTCCACAATCGCAATACCAGATCGGATACGTCTATCATCTTGGCTGTACCTTTACATAACACAAAATCTTTCTCCGTGTCATTCTCCATGTCAGCCATACGACTATGGAACGCACTCCCCTGTGATCTGCGTCTTATCCAGAACTACTCAACATTCAAGAGGGAACTCAAAACTTACATATTAGGGACGGTATAGCCACCATTGTTGTGCCCCTAACATCTCTTTCTTTCTTCTCTCCATCACAGCTTCGAATTTTACCATTCTTTTTCTCTTCCTCTAACCTATCTACCTCTTATATATCTCTTTCACCCCATTCTATCGTCTTATGTCTCTGCTCGATGAGAATAACTCACAAGCTGCAAGAATATAACGAGAAAATTCCCCACTAACTGACATTCACAAAAGAAATGTATGTTTACTTTCATATACTTAGTCACTATTATTATTATTATTATTACTATTATCATTATTATTATCATTATTATTGTTGATTGTTATAATTATTTTTATTGTTATAACTATCATTGTACTACTGTTATAATCTCAAATTTTTTTCGTTTGACATCAATACTGCATAATACGTTAAATGTTCTTAATGTTATTTAGAAACTGTAACTCGTTCAATCTGAGTATGCCTGGTTAGGTGTAAGAGAGGGCCTGAAGGCCCTAATCTTGCCAGGTAAAATAAATGCATAAATAAATAAATAAATATTGCTAACGCCACGTAGCGCTCTGTATGAAGATCACTGGCTGAGCTGTGTGCAGTCTGTGGCTGGTTGGCTTCGTTGTAATACTCGCCATTGTAGCGTTGGGCAGATGGATGTGAACAGCGCGTAGCGTTGCGCAGTTGGAGGTGAGCCGCCAGCAGTGCTGGATGTGGGGAGACAGGTGGCGGAGTTTTGAAATTTGTAGGACGGGATGCCATGAACTGCTACATACGTTATGACTTTTGAACACTATTGAGGTAAATACATTGTTTGTTCTCTATCAAAATCTTTCATTTGCTAACTATGCCTATCAGTAGTTAGTGCCTTCAGTAGTTTGAATCTTTTATTTAGCTGGCAGTAGTGGCGCTCGCTGTGTAGCAGTAGTTCGAGTAACGAAGATTTTTGTGAGGTAAGTGATTTGTGAAAGGTATAGGGCCATTCTTTTGTAGGGATTATTGAAAGTCAGATTGCGTTACGCTAAAAAAAAATATTGTGTGTCAGCTTAAGCACTGTCATGTATAATTGTTCTAAGGGGACGTTTCATATGTCGACCCTTAGCCGAGGATACCTCACTGGAATCTTCTGATTTTTTCCTTGTAGTTTGTGTAATTAGTGTAGATTTTGTTTATTGCTAGCGCGTAATTGCAGAGAGAATCTCCTTTGTAGTTGCAGTCTTTCAGTGTTGTACAGTAAAACAGGTGTGACACGCATGTAAATTTGCACCAAGAATTTCGCAGCTACGCTTGCAATTAACTATATATTATTTTCAGTGCTATGTTAATGTGTTCTCTTATTTTTGCTCTTCAAATTGTGTTTTTCTGTGTTGTCGTGTGAAATATCGTGACAATAATGGCGTGTGAAAAACGTAATACTAGGCTCCAAAGTAAACTGAGAAATGACAGTGAAGACGAAAGCAGTGTATTAGCGCCACCATGTAATGAATCAACTAATGTTCAAAGTGGTAATTTGGTAATTGTGCATAGGGAAATGGAGAGGGCTGCAAAAAATGGCGTAGGCAGTGAAACAATTAGTGAACAGGGAAGCATTATCCATCGATCGGTCGGCAACAGTTCGCCTCAGGATTCCGAAATGACAGGACACGATCTTGCAAATACTGTAGATTCCGGTTTTGCGTCCTCACCGTTTTCTCAAATAAATCAAGACACATTTTCTGCTTTTCAAAATGCGAATATTGCCGGTTCAAATGCACTGCCGAATAGCACTGAGGAACATGTTTCAGACACCAGTGCACTGTTATTACAGTTAATGCAACAAATGGGACAAAGGCTACAAAAGTTAGACACAATGCTTGAACAAAATCAGAAACAAATGGAACAAAATCAGAGACAAACACAGCAAAAGCTTCAAAAGTTAGACACAATGTAACAAAATCAGAGACAAACACAGCAAAAGCTTCAAAAGTTAGACACAATGGAACAAAATCAGAGACAAACACAGCAAAAGCTTCAACCGTTAGACACAATGGAACAAAATCTTCGGAAGTTAGACACCACGCTTGAAAAAACACGTGAAGATTTAACTACTGAGTTGCATAACATTGAATCGAAATGTCAAAAAGTATGTAATGACGTAAAACATAAATTTGTGAGCATTTACAACCTATTTTTTCGCGGCATGAAAATACATTACAGAATCACGAATTAGCTACAAAGGAGCTGCAAACTATTGTTCATGAAAATCATGAGGCCTTGCAAGCTGAAGTTGACTCAGTTGCATCTACCGATCGGGTAACCCAACTTGCAAAAACTTAGGAAAACTTAAAGGACACAGTAGATACGGTTTCAACACAAATGGACACTCTGAAACTTGGTTCAGAAAAAAACACTGAGGAAATGTGTTCAATATCGGAGAAAGTAGCCGAACTTTCGGATCGGTTCACTAACTTATCTACAAAGGTAGATGATGATCTGAATGACCCAAGACCTATAGCGTTCACTGATACTGAAGAGCATGAACAAATTAGAAAATTCAAACAAAATCAAAATCAAATCAATACACAGTACAAAAGCGAAATCCGGGAAGTACAAGATCAGTTGGCACAAGTAATACAAGAACTACATACTTCAGAGCACACTCGCGCTCCAGTACGGGAAGAGGGACATAGAAATACGGAACAACCACAAAATAATAACACAGAACACTTCGGAAATTATGAAAGAAATTGGCAAGGCGCATTGGATTTTGAGATGGAACCGCCGAAACGAAGTAACAATGAGCGATGTGCGACTCGCCGACACGATGATTTTGACTGTGAGCTGTTTATTACTACACGTAAATTCAAAACATTTAAGAATTCTGACAACGACATTCATCCACAAGCATGGCTTCAGCAATTTTCTCATTGTTTTCCTTCCAACTGGTCATTGGAATTTATGTGTCTATTTAGAGAATGCACCAGCTGTAAGAATGCGATTGGTCATTCACGATTGTCACAGTGAAGGAGAATTTTATCATACCTTCCTCTCAGCATATTGGTCTCAAGCTACACAAGACTGAGTAAAACATAGCATCATAATTATGAAACATTTCGAACAATCTGAATTTTCCAGTCTTGTGAAATATTTTGAAGACATGTAGCACAAGAATCAGTACCTGTCAAACCCATAAAGCCCCTCAGAAGTGATCCGCATTTGCTTAATCAAATTGCCTAAACATTTACGACATATTATTTTGGTAGGACGTTTCAAAGACGACATTGAAGCTTTTCAGGGACTGTTACAAGAACTGGAAATTGACACTGACAATCGCGGGACGCGAAAACAGGAGCACAACAATTACGGGTCACACCTGTCACAATTCCGCGATGACAGAAATAATACACGACAAGGCTATTCGTACAACGTAAATTGTGACCAAAACAGAAACCACCCGTATGACAACCGTTGGATGAGTAGTAATAATTACAGGGAAAGATCACCTCTCCGTGGTAATGACTATCACAGAGACAATCAGAGAAACAGACAATATGGGAAACAAAATAATTATTGCCAAGGGAGACAGAATAACTTCAGACGCAATGGTCCACCACGCAGTTACGATTCCGGGAGAAATTCTCCACCACATGACCGACAAACAAGAAACTATGTGAACTACCGACAAAACGACAGACCTGAATTCCATCAGAACTGGCGAGCTTCAAACAGGTCAGGGCATTATCGTCAAGGTGAATTTGTAGAAGTTAGGTCTCCTAATCCCAATAACGACGCGCGACAACAAAGAAACAGACAATGACTCACACCGCAGGCAGCCACGTGCGCCGGCTGGCTCAGAGAAAAATAACATAGACGCTAACCTTGAGAACAATTTTAGCATTCTTTAGCGACGTATACCACATGATAATTGCTTTGAAGTTGAAAGTCTGCGCACTATAAAGGGTAAAATATTGCACCACATTTCACATGTAAAACTGTTTATTGAAAGATAATCTACTTTATAACTTAGTCTTTGCCATAAAACGTTTCACTTCACGCTACTGGCACAATTCGTCACACTGAGAAACTGTTAACATGCAACAATGTTTTAAAGTTAACTATCCAGTCAAGAACCTAGGGAACTTAGACAAGTAATTACGAATGCATTGTTATTGTGAACAGTCGCCACAGTGTGTGTGCACATTCTTGCTTGTTAGTTGCACTATTATGTAACGACTATCAGGCATACATACTTAGGTCATATACTGGTACTGCTAATGAGATTTTAAATCAACATTTTGGTTTATTTGAAGATACATTCTGGATTTAAAGTGCTTTCTGTGAGATACCAGATGACACACTGGTTAGTTTATGTGACAGCTACACGATTTTATCACGACGCTACTAATGAGTGATAATTTACAATGTTGCTTTTGCGGTTTATCTGTTTTATATCTGCACAGTTTTTCTGAATTCTTCTGGAAAGTAAAACATGTTTTAGTAGTAACTTTTGGGGTATAGCTACAAGGAGACAGCCTTTTCCGCAGCACAACAATACGTTACAGCACAGTACTTTCTTCATCACGGCAATAAGCGTAGTAACTAAGATACCTATACGCAAAGGATTTCACTTTTGTTTATCATGAGGTAAGTACAATGACTTCTGCAGAACTTAGCTTTCGGAGGACGATAACTACAACACTTCCATAGAGATTATCTTACAACAAGACGCACAGTTTAGCGCTACAGTACACGTATTTGAGTGATTAATTTTGTACTTAAAACATATATTTTTAAAGATATTTGAAGTACAATGATACAAAGGTTTTCCGTGATACATTTCATTTCATTGCTGTAATCTGTAACACCTGGGGGTATAATTACATTAATTCTCAAAGGGGTACACGCTTACTTTGTGTACCATGTGTTTTGCAAGCACAAGGAGCCCTAGCTAATATTGTATTTGCTTATACAACTTTACACATCAGTACCATATTTCTCTAACACATAAATTACACAGCTATCTGATTATGTAACAGAGAGAGACAAACATTTATTTTACTACATCAGTGACAGATGTTTACGTAATTACACCGTTGGATAACGTCACACATATGAAATTGTATTTTGTCTGTACTTTGTGAAATGTTCACACTTTTTTGGAACCATTGTGATACTATGAGAGCTTTGAATGACGTATTTGGTATGGGATCATGATTTTTAAAGTACGTTTGAGGTAGAAGACACTATTGAAATGAGCAGAGAATTTTTTTTTAGGTTTTGAAATTATTGCAGAAAGCTACGACGTTTTTGAGATTTGGCTGAGATTTTATGATATTATTACGATGACAATGTGTATTATGCTGTTGAGGTATGTTTATGATCAATAAGCTGATGCAATATGAGGAATTTGATTATGCTATGTATTTATTATGATGAAATATTGAAGAAGTGTCTATGAATATGTATATGTGTAATAAAGCAAGGAATAATGAGTAGTGGCTAGGGACTCTGGTTTGTGAAAAAGGATGTTGGAAACCAAGAATCGTACTTTAAGAGTTATGAAATGTGTGTACATGCGTGAATGTATTACAATGCTGTCGAAAATTTTTTGGACACTATTATATTTATAGGATTTTATTTTCTACACATTCGTAACGCAAATTCTCAAACTGTGAAAATAATTTTATATGAGACTGACACTGTAGCGGAAACTGCTGTCATAAATATTACGGTAAAAAAGGTAAGTGACCGTGACGTAATGCGTTGTGAGTAGCCAGGTGTGCCAGCCACCTTGAGAAAAAGTCATTAGTGTGTGCTTTTCAGAGGCACAGGTGGAAAAAAAGGAGGCCATTAACCTCGCTATTGACTTTCCTTTGTAGAAAGCATCGCAAATACGACACGCCCAAACTTGAAAACATATGATTACTCTGTGGAGCTCTTAATTTATGATATTTACTGAAATGAAATGATGAGAAACATTTCATGTCTATTGTCTTGCTAGTTGGAAGATTGTTTACTGCTTTATGAAATGCATTATGGCTAGCGAATGACGTTTCACGCCTTCCTTTGCCTATTTTGTTTAATATCTAGTTTCTAGCTGCACTGCAGCATTGATTAAAATAAAATTTAATAGATGTACTAACATAGTTATTTTATGCCTACAGATCCAGTAAAGAAAATTATGATTTACTTCCAAGAAAATGAGGGAACATAAATAGACATTTCCCTTCACAGGAACTGCTTAAATAATTTTTTTTTTTTACAATTTGGTAACTTGTCTGCTAGAGTAAGTTCTTGTGATGCATCACCCTAGTGTTTAGATGTGATATAGGTATTAAACATGGCCATTTTTACTGTAATATTTTTTCTGCTTGAGCTTTGTCATGTTTAGATATAAGTTATTGCATTTGCTGCTGCTTGCTTTGACAATTTCCATTTTTGTCATTGATGTTTGTGTTAATTGTTTTGTGCTGCTGCATTGCCTCATCCCTTACTTTAGCATCTGAGCTCAGTAGATTTAAGTTAGCTTAAAAGGGGGTACACTATATAAGAGAACGAGTTGCGATGAATTGGAAGAAATGCATTGAGAAGCTATAAGAAAATGTTACACTGAAAACAAACCCTGCCCTTTCCTCTTGTGTTATCCCACTATGTGTTTGTGTATCCTTGGGTATTTGTGTTCTTACTGTCTTTATCCCCCCCATGAACCATGGACCTTGCCGTTGGTGGGGAGGCTTGCTTGCCTCAGCGATACAGATGACCGTACCGTAGGTGCAACCACAACGGAGGGGTATCTGTTGAGAGGCCAGACAAACGTGTGGTTCCTGAAGAGGGGCAGCAGCCTTTTCAGTAGTTGCAGGGGCAACAGTCTGGATGATTGACTGATCTGGCCTTGCAACATTAACCAAAACGGCCTTGCTGTGCTGGTACTGCGAACGGCTGAAAGCAAGGGGAAACTACAGCCGTAATTTTTCCCGAGGACATGCAGCTTTACTGTATGATTAAATGATGATGGCATCCTCTTGGGTAAAATATTCCGGAGGTAAAATAGTCCCCCATTCGGATCTCCGGGCGGGGACTACTCAGGAGGATGTCGTTATCAGGAGAAAGAAAACTGGCGTTCTACGGATCGGAGCATGGAATGTCAGATCCCTTAATCGGGCAGGTAGGTTAGAAAATTTAAAAAGGGAAATGGATAGGTTAAAGTTAGATATAGTGGGAATTAGTGAAGTTCGGTGGCAGGAGGAACAAGACTTCTGGTCAGGTGACTACAGGGTTATAAACACAAAATCAAATAGAGGTAATGCAGGAGTAGGTTTAATCATGAATAGGAAAATAGGAATGCGGGTAAGCTACTACAAACAGCATAGTGAACGCATTATTGTGGCCAAGATAGATACGAAGCCCACGCCTACTACAGTAGTACAAGTTTATATGCCAACTAGCTCTGCAGATGATGAAGAAATTGAAGAAATGTACGATGAAATAAAAGAAATTATTCAGATAGTGAAGGGAGACGAAAATTTAATACTAATGGGTGACTGGAATTCGAGTGTAGGAAAAGGAAGAGAAGGAAACATAGTAGGTGAATATGGATTGGGGCTAAGAAATGAAAGAGGAAGCCGCCTAGTAGAATTTTGCACAGAGCACAACTTAATCATAGCTAACACTTGGTTTAAGAATCATGAAAGAAGGTTGTATACGTGGAAGAACCCTGGAGATACTAAAAGGTATCAGATAGATTATATAATGGTAAGACAGAGATTTAGGAACCAGGTTTTAAGTTGTAAGACATTTCCAGGGGCAGATGTGGACTCTGACCACAATCTATTGGTTATGACCTGTAGATTAAAACTGAAGAAACTGCAAAAATGTGGGAAATTAAGGAGATGGGACCTGGATAAACTGAAAGAACCAGAGGTTGTACAGAGTTTCAGGGAGAGCATAAGGGAACAATTGACAGGAATAAGGGAAAGAAATACAGTAGAAGAAGAATGGGTAGCTCTGAGGGATGTAGTAGTGAAGGCAGCAGAGGATAAAGTAGGTACAAAGACGAGGGCTGCTAGAAATCCTTGGGTAACAGAAGAAATATTGAATTTAATTGATGAAAGGAGAAAATATAAAAATGCAGTAAATGAAGCAGGCAAAAAGGAATACAAACGTCTCAAAAATGAGATCGACAGGAAGTGCAAAATGGCTAAACAGGGATGGCTAGAGGACAAATGTAAGGATGTAGAAGCTTATCTCACTAGGGGTAAGATAGATACTGCCTACAGGAAAATTAAAGAGACCTTTGGAGAGAAGAGAACCAAGTGTATGAATATCAAGAGCTCAGATGGCAACCCAGTTCTAAGCAAAGAAGGGAAGGCAGAAAGGTGGAAGGAGTATATAGAAGGTTTATATAAGGGCAATGCACTTGAGGACAATATTATGGAAATGGAAGAGGATGTAGATGAAGACGAAATGGGAGATACGATACTGCGTGAAGAGTTTGACAGAGCACTGAAAGACCTGAGTCGAAACAAGGCCCCTGGAGTAGACAACATTCCATTAGAACTACTGACGGCCTTGGGACAACCAGTCCTGAGAAAACTCTACCAGCTGGTGAGCAAGATGTATGAGACAGGCGAAATACCCTCAGACTTCAAGAAGAATATAATAATTCCAATCCCAAAGAAAGCAGGTGCTGACAGATGTGAAAATTACCGAACTATCAGTTTAATAAGCCACGGATGCAAAATACTAACGCGAATTCTTTACAGACGAATGGAAAAACTGGTAGATGCAGACCTCGGGGAGGATCAGTTTGGATTCCGTCGAAATGTTGGAACACGTGAGGCAATACTGACCTTACGACTTATCTTAGAAGAAAGATTAAGAAAAGGCAAACCTACGTTTCTAGCATTTGTAGACTTAGAGAAAGCTTTTGACAATGTTGACTGGAATACTCTCTTTCAAATTCTGAAGGTGGCAGGGGTAAAATACAGGGAGCGAAAGGCTATTTATAATTTGTACAGAAACCAGATGGCAGTCATAAGAGTCGAGGGGCATGAAAGGGAAGCAGTGGTTGGGAAAGGAGTGAGACAGGGTTGTAGCCTCTCCCCGATGTTATTCAATCTGTATATTGAGCAAGCAGTAAAGGAAACAAAAAAAATTTGGAGTAGGTATTAAAATTCATGGAGACGAAGTAAAAACTTTGAGGTTCGCCGATGACATTGTAATTCTGTCAGAGACGGCAAAGGACTTGGAAGAGCAGTTGAACGGAATGGACAGTGTCTTGAAAGGAGGATATAAGATGAACATTAACAAAAGCAAAACGAGGATAATCGAATGTAGTCAAATTAAATCGGGTGATGCTGAGGGAATTAGATTAGGAAATGAGACACTTAAAGTAGTAAAGGAGTTTTGCTATTTAGGAAGTAAAATAACTGATGATGGTCGAAGTAGAGAGGATATAAAATGTAGACTGGCAATGGCAAGGAAAGCGTTTCTGAAGAAGAGAAATTTGTTAACATCGAATATAGATTTATGTATCAGGAAGTCGTTTCTGAAAGTATTTGTTTGGAGTGTAGCCATGTATGGAAGTGAAACATGGACGATAACTAGTTTGGACAAGAAGAGAATAGAAGCTTTCGAAATGTGGTGCTACAGAAGAATACTGAAGATAAGGTGGATAGATCACGTAACTAATGAGGAGGTATTGAATAGGATTGGGGAGAAGAGAAGTTTGTGGCACAACTTGACTAGAAGAAGGGATCGGTTGGTAGGACATGTTTTGAGGCATCAAGGGATCACAAATTTAGCATTGGAGGGCAGCGTGGAGGGTAAAAATCGTAGAGGGAGACCGAGAGATGAGTACACTAAGCAGATTCAGAAGGATGTAGGTTGCAGTAGGTACTGGGAGATGAAGCAGCTTGCACAGGATAGAGTAGCATGGAGAGCTGCATCAAACCAGTCTCAGGACTGAAGACAACAACAACAACAACAACTGTCTTTATGTGTTTATCTGATGAGAGGTAGATTGTAGAATTTTTCTGATAATATATTTACTTTGTAAAGATCTTTAGACATTATTTATCTGTTCTGTTTTGTTGCTCATATGTAAAGTTGATTTTTCAAAAGTTATTCTGATCTTTTATGTATTTATTTATGTCATAATTCCTGTAACATGGATGTATATGTTTATTTCTATTCTTTTGTGAAGCCCCTATTACTACAAATTTTATCTGTATTGTTATGTTTTTAATGATGTATTTTGTACCGTTGTTATTGTATTCTTATGTTATAAAATTGTAATTGACACCAGTTCATCAAATTAAGTAACTTGTAAGTTACATTTGACTGCACACGTTTCTGTTGGTCATAGCATATGGACAATATGTGAGAAGTAGGGACTGATAGCGTTTGCACGTGTGTTAATAATTCAGCAAGGGACTGGATGACAGCATTGCTCGTTCTAAGAACATTTAAAAAAAACATTTGTGAGTGCACAAGTGGTGGTTTATGGACGTGCTGTATTCTCCGCAAGACTCTTCGATGGTGATTGTGCACCTGCACAGTCGCAACAGATGGCTGCTGGCCATATCTACAAGGACTACAGTGGGTCTGCATCTTTGATGGCCCACCAATACCATTACTTCTACAAGGACTACAGTGGGTCTGCATCTCTGGTGGCCCACCAATACCGTAGTCTCTATCGGGACTACAGTGGATCTGTTCTGTGATGACCTACCTACCAATAGTCTTAAAAACTTCGACTGACTCTGTTGTGGGTTTGCTCTGTTGTGGCCCATTACCTGTCTGCATGTCAAGAGTCAGCACTGTCTGTCCGTTGGAAGGACAACACTACTTCTTCAAGACAGCATGGAAATCCACTACTTCTGTGTACATTTTCTTTTACTGCTCAGACTTTGAAAAAAAAAATCTGTAATTTTACTGTGATGAATGATCAGGACTGTCTTTATGGACTGTGAGAAAATTTTAGCTTTTGACCAACATTGTATCAATAAGTGTGTGCATTTGATATCTTTGTTATTGTAATTATGAAAAAAATTTTCAAATCATTATTGGCCACTGCCCAAAACAATTTGTAAAATTTTTTGTGGGGAGCATGGGGGCTATGTAAGTAGACTGTTTAGGTTTTTTTTATTGGTAACGCCACATAGCGCTCTGTATGAAAATCACTGGCTGTGCTGTGTGCAGTCTGTGGCTGGTTGACATTGGTGTAATACTCGCCATTGTAGCGTTGGCCAGATGGATGTGAACAGCGCGTAGCGTTACGCTGTTGGAGATGAGCCGCCAGCAGTGCTGGATGTGGGGAGACAGGTGGCGGAGTTTTGAAATTTCTAACACGGGATGCCATGAACTGCTACATACGTTATGGCTTTTGAACACTATTGAGGTAAATACATCGTTTGTTCTCTATCAATATCTTTCGTTTGCTAACTATGCCTATCAGTAGTTAGTGCCTTCAGTAGTTTGAATCTTTTATTTAGCTGGCAGTAGTGGCGCTCGCTGTGTAGCAGTAGTTTGAGTAACGAAGATTTTTGTGAAGTAAGTGATTTGTGAAAGGTATAGGGCCATTCTTTTGTAGAGATTATTGAAAGTGAGATTGTGTTGCGCTAAAAAAAATATTGTGTGTCAGCTTAAGCACAGTCTTGTATAATTTTTCAAAGGGGACGTTTCAATATGAGTGATGTTTTATCTGGTAACTTATGTTATAGCTACTTTAACTGTGTAAAATCGTGGCCTTCGTGATAAGTGTACGTAGAACTGAAACCACAATTGTCGTTTTGTTGTGTTATCTGTATATTATGATCTGGTTAATCGTGATGCTAATTCGTTCCTTACTTCAAGACACAACTAAAAATACATTTCGTTAATTTTGGGTGGAGATTTCCCTTATTTCTGATTACATTACTCCAGGAAGAACTGTGTAGTAATAGGAAGAACACATCATCATTCAATTTAACATAATATGAGCACGAATTTTGCCGCATCCAAATAATTCATTCTTTATTTTCCTCCTCATGTGTTTGCTAACCTATAATCATCTGCTGCACAGTTGTCCATTACGTGAGGCCAGCTACAGAGATACTCCACAAGCCACCATAGGGCACGTGGCGAAGGATATCCTGTACCACTACTAGTGATTTCCTTTCCTGTTCGCCTCGAAAATAGAGTGACGGTAAAACTAATTTCTGGTATCTTGTCCTCATGGCCCTTATGCGCAATTTAAGTTGGCGGAAGCAGAATCGTTTGGAGTCAGCTTCAGATGCCAGTTCTCTAAATTTTCTCAATAGCGTTCCTCAAAAAGAACATCACCTTCCCTCCAGGAATTCCTATTTGAGTTCATGAAACATCTCCGTAACACTTATGTTTCGTTAGATCTCGGAGCCCGCCTCTGAATTGTTCCGTTGTCTTCCTTTAATCTGACCTGGTACTGATCCCAAACACTCGAGCAGTACTCATGAAAATGTCGCACCAGCGCCATATATTCGGTCTACTTTAGAGATGAATGGCACTTTCTTAAAATTGTTCCAATAAACCGAAGTCGACCATTTGTCTTCCCTTCCACAATACTCACATGTTCGTTTCTTTTCATATCGCTTTACAACGTTACGTTCTGCTGTGTCAAGCAGGAAACTACTAACGCTGTGTCCGAACAATATGGGTTTGTTGTTCGTTCTCTTCCGCATTAACTTCCATTTTCCTACATTAAGAGCTCGGCGGCATTTATCACACGAACTAGGAATTTTGTCTAAGTCATCTTGTGCTCTCCTACAGTCACTCAACTTCGACACCATACCGGGACCACAGCATCATCAGCAAACGACTGTAGTTTGCTGTCCACCCTGTTCACGAAATCATTTATGTATATAGAGGACAACAGCGGTCCTATCACACTTCCCCGGGGGACTCCTGAGGACGCCATTGCCTATGATGACACCCTGCGGCTTCGATTGCCTTTGTTTATTAAAACAGGTGTCCGGCCGAATATCATATAAGGGGCAATCAAAAAGTTTCCGTTTGAGCATATATACATCGTAGCACGACTCCTATACGGGTATACAAGCACCGACATGTAGGCAAGGAATTAAGTGGCATTCGTGTATTTCCGACGTGTCTGCGGTAAATGCAGAAAAGTGAGCTTTGGCGACGTTATTACCAAATGTATCCAAACAGGACTACATGCTGTTATTCATTCCTTGGCTGCCGAAGGAGAAGGAGCAGACGACATCCATCGGAGAATGAAGAATGTGTATCGGGATGCAAGTTCGTCGAAAACCACCGTTGTGGAATGGTGCAGCAAGTACCGTGCTGGTCATGATTCGATGCAAGACGCTAGTCGCTCTGTGGGGCCATCCACTCACAGAAACTCAAGTGGGAACCCCTTGAGCAACAGCCCTATAGTCCTGATGTCTCCCCACACGATTATCACACCTTCGGTCCCTTAAAGAATGGCTTGAACGGTCGACGATTACTGTCGGAGGGGGATGTGCAGCAGGCAGCCAAGGATTTCCTCAAGCAGCAGGACATGCTGTGTTACCAAACGGATATCTTGAACCTGGTGCATCGGTAAGACGAAGGCCACAATTCTCAAGGCAGTTTTGCCAGATTGGTAACTTTTTGATTGTCCCTTATGCTATTATGTTCAGAGATTTTATAAAGGATTATTTCAATTAGAAGATGTACAAGTTTTGGTAACCATGCGATTTTGACCAAGTTATTCCATCGCACGACCACTGGCTGCAAAGTGTAGAACAACATTGGTCAGTTCATTTGCCACTGTATGAAGTGTGTTGCGTGGAAGGTCACATGTGAGTGGTAACTGTAAGCGAATTCCGCAGGCATGTCAAAATATCTAAAGTGTACTAAGCACAGTAAAACAGGGCAGATCTTAGGGTTGTCTCCATCGAAGACAGAAACATCTATGCGGGCACTTTCAAATCAAATGGCTCTAAGCACTGTGGGACCTAACATCTGGGCTCATTATTTCCCTAGACTTTGAACTACTTATACCTAACTAACCTAAGGACATCACACACATCCATGCCTGAGGCAGGATTCGAACCTGCGATCGTAGCAGCAGCGTGGTTCCGGACTGAAGCTCCTAGAACCATGCGGGCACTTTAATTTTAATAGCATAAATTACTTACGTTCCACTTAAATATTCATTGTAGTCAGATGTACATTCATTAGGGACAGATGTGTATTCATTATCAAACTGCTGAGTATACAGTCTGATGTGGAGAACCTTATACAGTCTTACAACACAAAATGCATGACACAGACCTACTAATTGGTTTATTTGATTCGTGTTCTTTATGACCAACTTTTAAGACTAAAAACTTATTTTAGAAGAACGCTACATTAAGTGAACAAATGAGAACAGTCGCAATTAATCACACATCGTATCACATCATAATTCAAACGAAAATTTATGTGGCGCATTTAATTATATAACGGACGATCAAAAAGCTACCGTTTGAATGCCAGACAGTCTGCAATCGGTATGCCAATCAGGTAAAATCACAGAGATCATTGAGGCAA
The DNA here is from genome assembly GCF_023897955.1 of Schistocerca gregaria. Classification (NCBI taxonomy): domain Eukaryota; kingdom Metazoa; phylum Arthropoda; class Insecta; order Orthoptera; family Acrididae; genus Schistocerca; species Schistocerca gregaria. The sequence continues at coordinate 453,884,021 of NC_064926.1, read as the reverse complement.
TCAGTCCATAGACGTACAAGGATGAAAAAAATCGTTTGGTAAACCAGCGTGTTCTGCTGCTTGAAGAAGTTCGTAATTGCCTCGTCCGACAGGAATCGTTTATCATTCAAGGCCTTTTCTAAGAGACCGAAGCCATGATAATCGTATGGAGAGAGATCAGGATTTTAGGGCGAGTGTTGGAGTGTCTTCCACTTCAATTGGCTTTAACTTCTGCGTTACATTTGTGATATGTCGACGTGCGTTATCATGAAGCAGTTTTCCCTGACGTTTCGCCTTAACAAACGCCGTAATTTCTCCAGTGCTGCGCAGTACCGTTCACCAGTTATGGAGAGACGGGGTTGTGAGATTGTCTGCATTTTGTATTTGCACAGCAAGTGGACTAATGTGTGCAACTTCAGCTTACGACTTAGTGCGCAAATGGATAAAATCTGAACTGTCTTCTCAAGCCTAGGGTATTAAACAGATATTCTATATAAATATGAACCTGGCCCTGTAAATCAGCTAATATCATGTGCAGATTGTAACAAAATCATTAGAAATGCTACTGTCACTTAACTAAAATGCATAAATTAATAAAAGTGAAAGTTTGGGGTCTATTCTAGAAATACAAAACAACTATTCCATTTTTTATTCTACATATAATTTATCAACTGTGCTTTCAGGGGTCAAGTGATACACAACAATCATGTTCAATTACTTTCAACCCTCAATAACAAAATATTTAACTCTTGGACATATTGAATTGATGATTATTAAAATCGTTATTTCTACATATTAAAAAAAATTACCCCAGGAAAGAATGATAAAAATCTTCGTTAGCTCATTTACATCTACAATATCATTGCTCGTCAATGCACTGAGTTGGTGGAGAATAAATTTACTTTTTGAACCAATGAAAAAACTCTCATGTACTCAATGTGAAGGTAGTTACTATCCTAGCTTTTGATATTCAAAGTGTACGGAAGTTTTAGTGAACAAAATCTCGACTCAATATTTACTGTAGACTAATGCACGGTGGTACTTTAGGATGCGGCATCAGCAATGATGTTGCTCCTGAAGCGCTATTCTCCTACTCTGGCCTTGACTGAATTTTGTCAGTGTCAACTTTCCTGCATTCCGTAGAACGTTAATTTTTCCCTAGTAAAAGGAATGGCTATTGCACACTTGCTATAGGTTGGAGTGACTTGCACAATTTCTTTGCCCACACACATTTCTGCAGGAATAATTAACTACCTCTTTGCTATCTGTCGACACGATATGTGAAGCTTATCGTCCACACTTCACAGAAAGCAAAGCTCTCAGCGTCTTCGCTATTTTCCACACACTTGTGCGGCTCACCGCGGGACGAGAGAGATATCTAGAAATTTTAGTTCCCAAAATGCTTATATACACTCCTGGAAATGGAAAAAAGAACACATTGACACCGGTGTGTCAGACCCACCATACTTGCTCCGGACACTGCGAGAGGGCTGTACAAGCAATGATGACACGCACGGCACAGCGGACACACCAGGAACCACGGTGTTGGCCGTCGAATGGCGCTAGCTGCGCAGCATTTGTGCACCGCCGCCGTCAGTGTCAGCCAGTTTGCCGTGGCATACGGAGCTCCATCGCAGTGTTTAACACTGGTAGCATGCCGCGACAGCGTGGACGTGAACCGTATGTGCAGTTGACGGACTTTGAGCGAGGGCGTATAGCGGGCATGCGGGAGGCCGGGTGGACGTACCGCCGAATTGCTCAACACGTGGGGCGTGAGGCCTCCACAGTACATCGATGTTGTCGCCAGAGGTCGGCGGAAGGTGCACGTGCCCGCCGACCTGGGACCGGACCGCAGCGACGCACGGATGCACGCCAAGACCGTAGGATCCTACGCAGTGCCGTAGGGGACCGCACCGCCACTTCCCAGCAAATTAGGGACACTGTTGCTCCTGGGGTATCGGCGAGGACCATTCGCAACCGTCTCCATGAAGCTGGGCTATGGTCCCGCACACCGTTAGGCCGTCTTCCGCTCACGCCCCAACATCGTGCAGCCCGCCTCCAGTGGTGTCGCGACAGGCGTGAATGGAGGGACGAATGGAGACGTGTCGTCTTCAGCGATGAGAGTCGCTTCTGCCTTGATGCCAATGATGGTCGTATGCGTGTTTGGCGCCGTGCAGGTGAGCGTCACAATCAGGACTGTATACGACCGAGGCACACAGGGCCAACACCCGGCATCATGGTGTGGGGAGCGATCTCCTACACTGGCCGTACACCTCTGGTTATCGTCGAGGGGACACTGAATAGTGCACGGTACATCCAAACCGTCATCGAACCCATCGTTCTACCATTCCTAGACCGGTAAGGGAACTTGCTGTTCCAACAGGACAATGCACGTCCGCATGTATCCCGTGCCACCCAAAGTGCTCTAGAAGGTGTAAGTCAACTACCCTGGCCAGCAAGATCTCCGGATCTGTCCCCCATTGAGCATGTTTGGGACTGGATGAAGCCGTTCCACAGGACTACATCCAGCATCTCTACGATCGTCTCCATGGGAGAATAGCAGCCTACATTGCTGCGAAAGGTGGATATACACTGTACTAGTGTCGACATTGTGCATGCTCTGTTGCCTGTGTCTGTGTGCCTGTGGTTCTGTCAGTGTGATCATGTGATGTATCTGACCCCAGGAATGTGTCAATAAAGTTTCCCCTTCCTGGGACAATGAATTCACGGTGTTCTTATTTCAATTTCCAGGAGTGTATAATGGGGATCTCCCCATCGTGACTAACTTGCGGAGTCCTCATGATCAAATCAAGAGAATTACGACTCAAGAGGCACTGTACCACGTATATGACACTCATGCGGTCGCGGATCACACCGACTCTTGACTGTGGGCAGCATAGCGACTAATATGCATAAGTATGGCGGAGCAAAAGCCGCTCTCCTTTGCAGAGTGAAAGATTCATTACTAAAATAGCGCCTAGTCTGCGTCTAAGACATTTCTCGTGGAAGTTATACCTTCAAGGAGTGCTAGGCAGCACGATATGCTGTTGACCTACTGTTGTGTTTGGAAAGTAGGAACAAGGTCATGATAAAATGATCTATGCATCTGCTAAATTTATTTTGCCCTTTGACTGTGGTTGTTGTTGTTGTTAGAGGTTATCATTTTTATCAGAATCTAAATGAACTTGAATGCTGAAATAATTTAATGAAATGATGGCCAGGTCAGTATTGTAGTCAATTATTGATAGTTGATTAATGGCAACATGGGACTGATCTTTTATGAGGGTTGGAACTTTAATAGTGGCAACTATTTATTTACAGCTCGTATAAAATAAATACGTGTTTCAAAGCTTTGCTGACCATAAAAGTAGTCACCGGCATTGTGTATAACCCGTTGCCAGCGAGGTGGGAGTCGTAGGATACACTTACCAGTGCCAACTGTGTTGCCAGTTCGAGCGGTGTGGTCTACTGTCCGACGAATTTGTAGAAGTTCTGAAGCGAATTCGGTGGAGTGTTTCCTTCAGTTTAGAAATCGAGTTAAACTTACGAGGGCGTAAGTCACGAGAGTGCAGTAGGTGGTATAGCATTTAGCAGCCCCATCAGTGAAATCAGTAACAGCTTGTACAGTACGTTCTTGAGCATTGTCCTGCAAAATGATGGTCAGGTCCTGCAGAAAGTGTCATCACTTCTGTCTCTAAGCTGGTCGTAGGTTGTATTAGAAAAATGAACAGCATAGAGACAGAAGTGGTGACACTTTCTGCAGGACCTGACCATCATTTTGCAGGACAATCCTCAAGTACGTACAATGCAAGCTGTTACTAATTTGTTTGACTGATGGAGCTGCTAAGTGCTATACAACCTACTGCACTCCCTTGACTTAAGCCCTCGTGGGTTCAACTCGATTCCTAAACTGAAGGAAACACTTCACCGAATTCGCTTCAGAACTGCTACAAATTCATCGGGCAATAGACCACGCCGCTCGTCCTGTCAACACAACTGGCACTGCAAAGAGTATCCTACGACTACCTCATCGCTGGCAACGTGTTATACACATTGCCGGTGACTACTTTGAAGGTCAGCAAAACTTTGAAACATGTATCCATTTTGTACGACCTGCAAATAAATAGTTGCCACTATGAATGTTACAACCCTCGTATAAACGAATTATGGCAAAAGGTGTTTTTTTTTTTTTTTTTTTTTTTTTTTTTTGTCTACAGTCTACTGACTGGTTTGATGTGGCCCGCCACGAATTCCTTTCCTGTGCTAACCTCTTCATCTCAGAGTAGCACTTGCAACCTACGTCCTCAATTATTTGCTTGGCGTATTCCAATCTCTGTCTTCCTCTACAGTTTTTGCCCTCTACAGCTCCCTCTAGTACAATGGAAGTCATTCCCTCATGTCTTAGCAGATGTCCTATCATCCTATCCATTCTTCTTATCAGTGTTTTCCACATATTCCTTTCCTCTCCGATTCTGTGTAGAACCTCCTCATTCCTTACCTTATCAGTCCACCTAATTTTCAACATTCGTCTATAGCACCACATCTCAAATGCTTCGAATCTCTTCTATTCCGGTTTTCCCACAGTCCATGTTTCACTACCATACAATGCTGTACTCCAGACGTACATCTTCAGAAATTTCTTCCTCAAATTAAGGCCGGTATTTGATATTAGTAGACTTCTCTTGGCCAGAAATGCCTTTTTTGCCATAGAGAGTCTGCTTTTGATGTCCTCCTTGCTCCGTCCGTCAATGGTTATTTTACTGTCTAGGTAGCAGAATTCCTTAACTTCATTGACTTCGTGACCATCAATCCTGATGTTAAGTTTCTCGCTGTTCTCATTTCTACTACTTCTCATTACCTTCGTCTTTCTCCGATTTACTCTCAAACCATACTGTGTACTCATTAGACTGTTCATTCCGTTCAGCAGATCATTTAATTCTTCTTCACTTTCACTCAGGATAGCAATGTCATCAGCGAATCGTATCATTGAAGTCCTATCACCTTGTATTTCAATTCCACTCCTGAACCTTTCTTTTATTTCCATCATTGCTTCCTCGATGTACAGATTGAAGAGAAGGGGCGAAAGGCTACAGCCTTGTCTTACATTCTTCTTAATACGGGCACTTCGTTCTTGATCGTCCACTCTCATTATTCCCTCTTGGTTGTTGTACATATTGTATATGACCCGTCTCTCCCTATAGCTTACCCCTACTTTTTTCAGAATCTTGAACACCTTGCACCATTTTATGTTGTCGAACGTTTTTTCCAGGTCGACAAATCATATGAACGTGTCTTGATTTTTCTTTAGCCTTGCTTCTATTATTAGCCGTAAAGTCAGAATTGCCTCTCTCGTGCCTTTACTTTTCCTAAAGCCAAACTGATCGTCACCTATCGGATTCTCAATTTTCTATTCCATTCTTCTGTATATTATTCTTGTAAGCAGCTACAATGCATGAGCTGTTAAGCTGATTGTGTGATAATTTTCGCACTTCTCAGCTCTTGCCGTCTTCGGAATTGTGTGGATGATGCTTTTCCGAAAGTCAGAAGGTATGTCGCCAGACTCATATATTCTACACACCAACGTGAATACTCGTTTTGTTGCCACATCCCCTAATGATTTTAGAAACTCTGATGGAATGTTATCTATCCCTTCTGCCTTATTTGACCTTAAGTCCTCCAAAGCTCTTTTAAATTCCGATTCTAATACTGGATCCCCAATCTCTTCTAAATCGACTCCTGTTTGTTCTTCTATCACATCAGACAAATCTTCACCCTCATGGAGGCTTTCAATGTATTCTTTCCACCTATCTACTCTCTCCTATAAATTTGTGGAATTCCCGTTCCACTCTTAATATTACCACCGTTGCTTCTAATGTCACCAGAGGTTGTTTTGACTTTCCTGTATGCTGAGTCTGTCCTTCCGACAATCATATCTTTTTCGATGTCTTCACATTTTTCCTGCATTTCCTGCTTATTTCATTCCTCAGCGACTTGTATTTCTGTATTCCTGATTTTCCCGGAACATGTTTGTACTTCCTCCTTTCATCAATCAACTGAAGTATTTCTTCTGTTATCCATGGTTTCTTCGCAGCTACCTTCTTTGTACCTATGTTTTCCTTCCCAACTTCTGTGAAGGCCCTTTTTAGAGACGTACATTCCTCTTCAACTGTGTTGCCTACTGCGCTATTCCTTATTGCTGTATCTATAGCGTTAGGGAACTTCAAACGTATCTCGTCATTCCTTAGAACTTCCGTATCCCACTTCTTAGCGTATTGATTCTTCCTGACTAATGTCTTGAACTTCAGCCTACTCTTCATCACTACTATATTGTGATCTGAGTCTATATCTGCTCCTGGGTACGCCTTACAATCCAATATCTGATTTCGGAATCTGTGTCTGACCATGATGTCATCTAATTGAAATCTTCCCGTATCTCCCGGCCTTTTCCAAGTATACCTCCTCCTCTTGTGATTTTTGAACAGGGTATTCGCTATTACTAGCCGAAACTTGTTACAGAACTCAATTAGTCTTTCTCCTCTTTCATTCCTCGGCCCAAGCCCATATTCTCCTGTAACCTTTTCTTCTACTCCTTCCCCTACAACTGGATTCCAGTCGCCCATGACTATTAGATTTTCGTCCCCCTTTACATACTGCATTACCCTTTCAATATCCTCATACACTTTCTCTATCTGTTCATCTTCAGCTTGCGACGTCGGCATGTATACCTGAACTATCGTTGTCGGTGTTGGTCTGCTGTCGATTCTGATTAGAACAACCCGGTCACTGAACTGTTCACAGTAACACACCCTCTGCCCTACCTTCCTTTTCATTACGAATCCTACACCTGTTATACCATTTTCTGTTGCTGTTGATATTACCCGATACTCATCTGACCAGAAATCCTTGTCTTCCTTCCACTTCACTTCACTGACCCCTTTTATATCTAGATTGAGCCTTTGCAATCCCCTTTTCATATTTTCTGGTTTCCCTACCACGTTCAAGCTTCTGACATTCCACGCCCCGACTCGTAGAACATTATCCTTTTGTTGATTATTCAATATTTTTCTCATGGTAACCTTTCCCTTGGCAGTCCCCTCCCGAAGATCCGAATGGGGACTATTCCGGAATCTTTTGCCAATGGAGAGATCATCATGACACTTCTTCAACTACAGGCCAATGTCCTGTGGATACACGTTACGTGTCTTTAATGCAGTGGTTTCCATTGCCTTCTGCATCCTCATGTCGTTGATCATTGCTGATTCTTCCGCCTTTAGGGGCAATTTCCCATCCCTAGGACAAGAGAGTGCCCTGAACCTCTATCCGCTCCTCCGCCCTCTTTGACAAGGCCGTTGGCAGAATGAGGCTGACTTCTTATGTCGGAAGTCTTGGGCCACCAATGCTGATTATTTATCATAATTTTGGCAGTGGCGGGGATCGAACCCGGGACCGAAGACGTTTTTGATTATGAATCAAAGACGCTACCCCTTTTTTCATCTTTTTTTTAACCGCCTTTTTTTCCCTTAAAAAGCCGCTTAGGAAAATGGAACTAAAAAAATCCTAAGTGCCACCGCCACTTTCATCCTATAAAAAAAATCTGTTCTACTTCAGGCGTTGGCTCCTGAGTAAACCCACCCTAGAGAGCTGCCTATATATCAGGGGAAATATGGGAAATCGAGGTTAGGGCTATCCTTTGCCACTTTTTTTTGTTACATGATTACATTTAGGGAACGTGCACAAATGAGAATTCTAGAAACTAAGTGTTACAAGTAAGTGTTACAACAACAACGGTGGCATAAAAGAGTAAACCGAAAGAAAAACATAATCACTGATGTAATTCCAACTAAAAGGTTCTTCAATAATGTAACTGGTTCCACTTGGAGCCTCGTCATCGTTATCTGATATCTCCAATTGCGCCTTTGAAGGGCATCTGCAACGGAGGCATTTAGCTTCGCTAGTGCCTCAAGGAAAACAGCATCCTTGCAGCAGCTTGTCTCTTCCTTCGCTCATGGCTGACAAGGCAGAACGTTCAGCCGTTTGTGTGATGCGGCACAGAACATTAACCGCAGCTCGGCACTCCCCAGCTGAGTGGGGGGTTAACGAAAACGATGCGTAAATAATTTGCGAAGAACGTACGGTATTTCAGTGTGCGTTCGAGGGCATTATGAGCATTTTGTAGGTACCACCAGTAATCAAGCTGCTCTTTCTCTCCGTCGCTAAAGATGTAGGCGACGGTAAGTCCTTTGAACCATGTAAGAGCATGATATTTTGCAGCCGGAAAGTAAGTTTCATCGGGACAGAGTAGGGTCTGAGGGTCAATCATATCAGGTGTGACCCGGAGGTAACAAACCAATATCTTCTGTGTTAGTCGCCAAACTCCAGACGATGATGCGCAAGTAAAACGATGTTCATCGGTATACAAAAGGTGACAATCTGGGAAATAAGGGGAGTCTGCCAGTCCAATAGTGTGAAGTCGCTGTAGTGTGGCATATTTTTTGTTGGCGATCTGATACCACTTCGAACGCACCGTGGAAGACAGAAAGTTGTGGTGTATCGTTTTCCACACTCTTGGCCAGTGAACCGTAGGGTACTTGTTTTCCACCACGTTATGGGGAACAGCACCCAGAAGTTTGGTATAAAAATCTTTCGCCTTTGGTGGACGCGTGGCGGAGAGGTTCGAGCTGACATAGCTGTAATCAAGAATGAAGGTCGACACATATGAGAGCTGTGGTGCGACGTGCGCAACCGACACCGGCGGGACGTTAGAGACTGGCATCAGAAACCTGTAGTAAACGACCCGTGAGAGAGGTATATTGACTTTTCCATCGTTTCCTCATGTTGCTCATGTAAAGGGCAGCTGCTCTCGCCCTGACGTTGACCAATCCCAGCCCTCCTTTGTGCACTGGGAGGGTAAGAGTGTCGTATCGTACTTTAAAGATATGACCTGCGGAAACGTAGTAACTGAAGGCCGTCTGAAGCCGGCGACCTATCTGCAGCGGTAGTGGGAGGACTTGTGGCACGTGGTTGAGTTTTGATGCCACGTAGAGGTTCAGGTATTCAACACATTGTAGCTGATTCAAGTCCCGGAGCAGGTTCTGTCGCACCATTGCGCGTATGATCTATAATAACCGTCGGTAGTTTGCTGCAGCTGTTTTACGTACATCTTTCTTGAACGTGATTCCCAAATATCGCAGATCAGAAACTGGTGGGAGGGGAGCGAGGGCTTCCGGTCCGAGACCACGCCCAATATCCAACGACGCCGACTTGTTGATGTTCAGAAAACTGCCCGCGTTCTGTCCGTATCGCTCAATCCAGGTTAGTACGCTTTGAACTTCATTGGAACGAACCAGCAGTAGCAGGTCGTCAGCGTATGTCCTATAGCGAAAGGTGACGTCCCGCAGCGTGATGCCAGATAGGCGGTGGTTAAGGCCCCCTAGGAGTGGCTCGAGTGCTATGGCATAAAGGTAGGTAGAAAGGGGACAACCCTGTCGTAGAGACCTCTTAATGGGTACTGGTCCTACCGTCCTTCCATTGACCTGGACGTGTGAGCTGGCTGCGGTCCAAAGACGCCGTAGGGTGTCGATGAGGCCCGGGGGAAATCCCATACAGTCCATCACTCGTAGGAGGAAGTTGTGGTGCACTCTATCAAAGGCGCGGTTGAAATCTACGGAGACGATCGCCGCTCTCAGACGGCACGCAGATGCGATCGCTATTAAGTCCCTGCAGTCACCGGTGGCCATGTGTATGTTGGCTTCTCCCCCCTGCGACGTCTGTTCTGGAGCGAGGATCATCGGCAAAGTCGTCTCAATACGGCTCGCCATAATCCTGGTGAAAATCTTGTAATCGGCGTTCAGCATTGTAAGCGGCCGATAGTCGTTAATCGATAGCCCTCCACCTGGCTTGTGTACCGGTATGAGATGACCTTCTACAAACGCTGGCGGCACAACACAGTCTGGAGACATAAGTTCGCCGAACATTATAACCCAGCGAGGCATCATGATGTCACGGAAAGTCCGGTTGAATTCGATGGGCAATCCATCAGGTCCAGGAGACTTATTGGCCGCACCATTGTCCACGGCGTCTTCGACTTCTTCGAGTGAGATTTCCTCCGTTAGTGCATTCACGGTAGCCTCGTCGATAGTACGTGTTACCTGCTGTAACACTTAAGTAGTGGCCTCGTCATCGACGATTCTTTCCTTGTAAAGATGACGAAAATGACCCTCCACCGCCTTTACTATGGTTGGTTGGGTCGTACATAAGCGACCGTCGTGTGTCCTGAGTTATGTGATTAAATGTTGGCGTTGTCGGCGCTTATCCGCCACAACGTGGTGCATAGTGGGTTCCTCTGCAAACGTTCGGTCGTGCCGTCGCGAGCCGACTACTGCACCTTCTAGTCGGCGCTTCGTCAATGATAGTATGTGAGCCTTGATTCTGCTTTGATCATGTTGTCTCTCCGGGGAAGGGGGTAAGGCGTCGAGGTACCTCAGTGCCGCGTAGTAAAAATCGAGGGTCTGTCGATGCCACACAGTCACGTCCTTGACATATTGCATAAGTGTCCTACGGATTGCTGGTTTGGCACAGAGGAGCCACCACTCCAGTATCGAGGTGTATCGTGGATGTCGGCGTTCACAGTCAGTCCACGTCGCTGCAACTTGCCGACGGCAATCCAGGTCCAGGAGATGGGCTATGTTGAGCTTCCAAATGCCGTTGCTGCGCCAGACTTGTTGGGGGCGTAGGTGTATAGTGCAGATATAGGCAGTGTGATCGGAATAGGCTTGAGGCCATAGTTCGGCGTCCACCACACCTTGTGTGAGATCTTGTGACACATATATGCGGTCAAGTCGGCTGGCCGAATGACTGGTAAGATGAGTGTGGCCAGAGCGGTTACTGTGGACTTTTTCCCACGTGTCGCACAAGTGAAGTTCTTAGATCATCGCACCCAGTTCCGGACAAGGTTTGTAATGTGGGATTTGGTCCTTGGGGTGAAGTGCGCAATTAAAATCGCCGCTGTGGTCGTATCGTCCAAGGAAAAGGGGAGCGACATCTGTGGAGTAGAATCTGGCGCGGTCGTGACGTCTTGTGGTACCCTACGGCGCGTAAACATTAATGAATCGGGTGTTGAGTGCCGTAAATGCTATTCCTCGCGCGGAGGGAAGAAACGTGACGTCGGTAACTTCAATACCTTCACGCACTAATATTGCCACTCCGGTATCTGCAGGGCTACCGGGCGTCACATGTGTGGTGTAACCGTAAAAGTGCGGGAGTGCAGTCGTTTTCACCTCTTGTAGGAAAGCAAAGTCAACCCCCATGGCTCGTATGGTTTCTTTCAAAAGTTGGATGTTGACAGGAGAACTGATCATGTTGATATTCATTGTCGCCAGGCGGTAAGCCTGGCAACGCGTTGTTTGGGCGAGGTTATCCATGTTGTAGAGAAGCGAACATCGGAAGTGATGTCACCCCCCGCCGAACGCGGTCCTCTTGTGCTGCTTATGCTGCATGGTCCGGCGGCGCCTCAGCTGGCCGCGGGTCGGGATCTTGTGTCTCGACGTCCTCGGCCCACGACGCGGGCGCGGATTTCTGTTCATGTTCCATAGGCTCGGAATGTTTGATAGTAAGGGACCGGGCGACTTCGTTGCACTGGTACCTCCCTACTGCTCACTGTTTATGTTAGGGGGCTGGTGGTCGAACGCTGCATGTTTCTCCGTCTATTCTGCAAGGTTGGAGTCAGTGGAAACGGCCTAAGCCTCGCGGTTGGTTTCTTGAGTGGTCAGTTGTTCTTCCCCGCCGAATGTGAACCGCCGTGTTTCGACACGGTCCGACGACGGCGCTTTCGGCGTTTCGGTGATCGCTGTTTCCGTACGTGGCCTTCATTGTCAGAAGACGGCACTGACTCACGCTCCGCCGGAACAAACGCTTCGGTCGGTACAATAAGGGAATCAATTGCCATCTTACTGGCGTCAATGTCTGTCGCGTTCGGTAGCTCCAGAGTCGTAGTACTATTTTCCACCACTGGCCAGGTCGGCGGATCATCCAGCTTTTTGTCCGTGGAAAGTGATTCTTGTACCGCTGAAGCGGTCTGTCGCGTCTGTTGTGTGGAGAACGTCGTGAGCGCCGCGGCGTAAGTCACGGGTAGAATAGTCTTCGCCGCTGGTGTTGCAGCGTCCTTCGGTGGGAGTTGTGTGATCCGACGCTGGAGGCACTCGGAACGAAGGTGACCTTCCTTACCTCATCCGGAACACGTCTTCGGCTGGCCGTCATAAATAACTATGGCCCGGCATCCTCCTATCTGTAAATAGGATGGCACGTGTCGTTGGAGATCTATGCGCATTTGGCGTACTCCATTGAGTACTGGATACGTCTTAAACTGGGTCCATTTTTCAGCCACATCTTCGTGTACCGTGCCGTAGGGGCGGAGCGCCGCTACAACTTCTGCCGCCGGGAGTTCAAATGGAAGTTCGAAGATGCGTATAGTCCGCAGTCCCATTGCGGCATGGCCGACCTCGACGTTGCCAACATTGCCATCTGCGTGGCAGAAGCGGAGTTCTTGTTTCATCTCTCGAAGCACCTTGTCGCAAGTAGTTCCGTTTATGAGCTTTACATAGACCGTGCTACTGACGATCGAAAAGTGAATGCCGACAATGTCGGCAGCTGGGATCTTGGCTTCCTCTTTTAAAAAGAGTTCGATTTCGAGCCCCTTTGGTCGGGTAAAGTCGTTCCGAAATGTGAATTTCAAGGTTGATCTTCCGTATTGGTTTGCCATGGTCTTGTAGCGCTACGGCGTCACGTTAGTGGCGGCCGAAGAAAGTAAACAAGGCGCGCGGGCCCTCTCTGTCAGCGGAGAGCACGCACCGCACGTCTGCTTCGCTCGGCTGCGAGAGCCGCACTGCCCCTAGACCACGGGTACTTTCTGACTCTGACTCAACACATGGAAATCATCTGACGCTGAATAGACTTTTATGGACTTATTCTACACAGAACTATACTATATTGGTGCAGCTGAAACAAGTGGCGAGACTTTGAGTCTGTTTGCCCTAACAAGCTGCAGCTCCAATACTGTACCCGTTTCTCGATGTGTAACACTGTCTCAGGTGATGTTTATGGTGCAAGCATCTGCAGAGTAGCGACTTGCTACTTGTGCGGCGCCTGTAGTTCGTTATCGCAGACACGAAATATGCAAAGTCGTGGCTGGCGACCTGTTAGACGGACTGCAATTACTCTCTAACAGAGCTCTAAAACCTCGATAGATTGCAGCATGCGACACTCCCGTTCACAGTTCATAGCATGGACCAATTTGACTCACTTATAGGGCAGTTCGCACAAGGAGATCAAATGTCAAGGTGGCAGACCTGACGCAAGCAAGATTGCCCTTGACACAGCCAGTTGTCTGAGATGACTGAAGTCTAAACTGTTAATACAGCTAAGTCCTCACCACAGGCTCCCCAGTCAAGAGCAATGCCAGAGTTAAGTCATGCTCAGGACGAGTGTCCGAAGTGCAACAAGATTCAATATCGGAATCCTCTCCAGACCAGAGTCCTTTCAACCAAACCTCAGTAAACGCCACAAAAGCACTCACACAACTGCTCTCACAATGATTTCGTGCCAATCACAAGATTCCACGAGCTCCACGTCTCCCCTCTAACTCATATGCTCTACCCATCAGCCAATCCTAATCATAGTGAACAATATTCTTTTCTTTTCTGGAGACGCAGCCAATCCCTAATTTGTAAGTTTTTTCCACAGAGAGGATATGGCATTGTGCTCCCGAACTGTTTTTTTCTCGTGCCATGTAGGCAGCGTGTTTTGAGTTTCAGTTTAGCCCTAAAGTGAAAAACACAACTGGACTGGCAGAAGGTTATAGTGTATCTGACCAGGTGTCTCGACTAAACTATGAGAAGCGCTTTTGTGTCCAAACACGAACCATTTCAGAGTCACCATAAATGTTTTGTTCCATTCTAAAACTCGTTTGAAGGCCTGAGGCTTCCCAAAAAAACTCGGCAGGCTGAGGGATGACACCACTTGATGGCTCCTTTGATAGTGTCCAGTCCAAAGTGAACGTGGAAACTTGTGAATTTTTATGGCTGTCATCGCCGGCCGCTGTGACCGAGCAGTTCTAGGCACTTCAGTCCGGAACCACGAGGCTGCAACAGTCGCAGGTTCGAATCCTGCCTCGGGCATGGATGTGTGTGGTGTCCTTAGGTTGGTTAGGTTTACGTAGTTCTAAGTCTAGGGGATTGATGACCTCAGATGTTTAGTCCCACAGTGCTTAGAGCCATTTGAACCATTTATGGCTGTCGTCCCTGTTCACAAAGGGCGTTTATGACATTTTCGAAAAGCCTGGGCTGGGCAACCTAAATTTCTCCTGCGCCCCTGCCCTTGCCAGGGCTAGAGGCTAGAGGTAGATCCAGGCTGGCAGTTTTTTGTCCGAAATCATTGTCTGCGCACCTGTGCGAGAAATTCTTGCGACTAGCGTTCTGTTCCTGGTAAGTGATTCGAGATGCTCCTTTCCCTAATAGCTGCACGTGGCTACCAAGCCCTATACGTCCACTGCAAGATTTATTGTCAAATGGCCAAACTGCATGTTCTTCTCAACTCCAGAAAAAGTAATTAAAAGAGTCACCATAAAGATCCTTCAGTCATTAAGATCGTACATGCTCCCATCAGTGCCTGCTCGTGTAGATAACTTCCTGTCGTCTCACAAAAATAATGTCTTGGGTGTAAAATCAACATTAAAAAGTAGCCTTGAAGATGGAAAATAATGAGAGACTGACTCATCCTCTCTCAGGCTCATTTGATAAGAGCACTGTCTGCAAAAGGAAAGTTTCAGAGTTTTAGCACCGGCTCTGAACAAGGGTGTAAAATGTCGAGAATTCTGAAAACAACCCATCTTTACAGCGGGGCGAAAGTTTCTTCCTGGTCAAAATAAACGATATATTTTAAGCAAAAATGACTTCTACACATAGTACCGCCTATCTTGCTTAGAGTGTATGGTTTGACTTTCATTACTGATTGGGGACATAGTCCTGTTAGCTGTTGTTCTGTTTTGATTATCGTTACTAAATTTTGTTATCTCATAACTTTTCACAATTATTATGCGTATTACTTATCCATAAGTTTGTAAATCATAAGATTTTGAATCCACTACACGAATGTTTATCGTTATGTGCAAATATTTACTCATATTATGAGGCTCTAAAGCTGTTCAAAGTTCGACTGCGTCGAATCGCTTTCATTTGTCTCAAGAATAGTACTGTGAGTGTGATGAAGGGAAAGACTCATCCTTTTAACTTTACTATAATCGCTAAGTATGTTGGTACGTTACACCATTCGCTGGTACTGTCATTACAACCCAACAGAGGAATAACGCGAAGTTCTCATCGACCTTCCACTTCACTTTGCTAATGCTCACTGTCCAGTTCTCAGCCTCTATGTCCCTCTTCTGAAAAATTATATTTTCTCCACTACTGCAACGCATATAGCATTTAACTTATCGATAGGAAGAACATTAGACTCATTTATCCCACCCTTGATAGCATTCTACAAAATTGACATCAACCCGCAGGGCCGAAATGGAGACTAGCTCATCTACAAAATTTATTTGTAAACAAAGATGAGAACAAGAGAACATTTTAAAACATTGCTCATCGTATATAAGGGACGACCAAAAAGTTTCCGTTGGAAGGCCGTACAGTCCAGAACAGGTACGTCAATTAACCAGTATTGCTATGAGCATTGAGGCAATCATCCTACCGATGCACCAGGTTGAAGATACCTGTTTGGTAAAGCACCGTGTTCTGCTGTGTGAAGAATGCAATCACTGTCTACTACACATCCTTGTCCGGCAGGAATTATGGACCCTTAATTCCTTTTTTTAAGGGACAGAAGGTGTGTTAATCATATGGGGAGAGAACAGGACTATAGGGCGAGTGCTCGAGGGTCACCCACAATAGTTGGCGTAACTTACGTGTTACGTCATTTGCGATATGGGACGGTATTGTGTCGAATCGCAACCGACATAGAACATGCACATCATTCCACAACGGTGGTCTTCGACAGACATGCTCGCTCACCATGCACAGTCTTCAGTCATTGATGGATATCTGTTGGTGTTTGTCCTTCGGTAGCCAAGAACAAAGTAACAGCTTGTTGGTCCTGTTTGGACGCATTTGGTAATAACGTGGTGGTATTTATCACACGCTAATCATTTGACTACATGTTGGTGCTTATACAGGGTGTAAAGTTTAAGATGAAAAACCAGAATAACTCGAAATATAAGCTTCACACGACAAAATGTCTAGAATTTTAGAGGGGGGACATCTGCTGGTGCTAAAATTTGCCCGCTACCCGAGCCCCTTGGGGGCGGGCCGGGAGGCAACTTTAAAATTTCAAATGGGAACACCCATTTTTAATGCAGAATCAGATTCTACATAAAAAACTACGTACATTTTGTCTTAAACATTTGTTTTGACTCTTGGTAGTTGGCGCTGTAACTCAAGAAAATCCATGTTCTCATTTTTGCGTGGAAAATAGTTAAGCATAAACAAAAAATACTTATTTACTTCGTAAATTTTGATTCGCTTAAACTAAAACTGTCCCTGTCTCCCCATAGTGTGGGGTTTGAGAGAGAAGAAGTAGTTTTACAAATGTTGACCCCAATTTTTCCCGCAGTTTCGGGTAAGTTCTGTTTGTTTCATGGTCATGAGGCCATACAGCTTTTAATTATCAAACAGCTCATGTGACTATCTAACTAACTAACCAACCAAACATTCTATTTACTATCAAGTGAACTCGTTAACTAAATAACTGACTCACTAGCCTAATTTTTAATTAGATTCAGAGTAATCACTTTTGTTTGTCGAGAAGTCTCACAACTGGGGTGCTGGCTTAATTCTTAAGTCAGTTAGTTTTTTAGTTAATGAGTTCACACGTTAGGAAGTTGGATGTTTGGTTAGTTAGTTAGTTAGTCAGATGATTTGTTTGATAATCAGAAGTTGTGTGGCCTCATTGCCAAAACAAACAAAACTTATCCGAATCTGCGGAAAAAATTGGGCTCAACATTTGCAAAACTCTAACTCCTCTCTCTCAAACCCCACCCTATGGGGCGAGAGGGAGAGTTTCAGTTTTAGCGAATCAAAATTTACGAAGTAAATAAGTATTTTTTATTTATGCGTAACCATTTTTCACGCGAAAATGAGAACATGGTTTTTCTTGAATTACAACGCCAGCTACCAAGAATCAAAACAAATGTTTAAGACAAAATATACGTGGTTTTTTTAATGTAGAATCTGATTCTGCAATAAGAAATGGGTGTTCTCATTTGAAATTTTAAAGTGGCCTCCCGCCCCACCCTCAGGGGGTTGGGGTGGCGGGCAGATGTTCCCTCGAAAATAATAAACTTTGGATTCTAGACATTTTATCGTGTGAAGCTTATTTTTCGAGTTATCCTGATTTGTCAACTTAAAATTTATACCCTGTACATCCTCATCGGAGTCGCGCTGCTTTGCATATATGCTGCAGTAACGTTCTCAAAGGGAAACTTTTTGATCACCCCTTATACTTTGTCTTACAACACCATACTGTGGTGAGCTCTTAATTTCCACTGGATTGAGTTTTGTTGCTTCTTGAGCACCATCCCAGTGACTATACAACGTTAACCAACAAAAATCATGAAACTAAATTAAATTTCAGGTTATACAAACCTAATAATTGCCTGGTGGTGCTTGACATTATTCGAAAGCTGTAGATGCACCTCAAAATCGGAGGCCAAATTGCTGGACATGTACTCGTCGGATTATGCTGACACCTTCATTTTGCGCAAACTAGAAATGTTGTCGTTCAGAATCTCTAACTCAGCAGCAACCCTCAGCATCAGGTCAATAAAGACGCACTCAGAGGAGACGGTGGCTACAGACGGAACTACACTCCTGGAAATGGAAAAAAGAACACGTTGTCACCGGTGTGTCAGACCCACCATACTTGCTCCGGACACTGCGAGGGGGCTGTACAAGCAATGATCACACGCACGGCACAGCGGGCACACCAGGAACCGCGGTGTTGGCCGTCGAATGGCGCTAGCTGCGCAGCATTTGTGCACCGCCGCCGTCAGTGTCAGCCAGTTTGCCGTGGCATACGGAGCTCCATCGCAGTCTTTAACACTGGTAGCATGCCGCGACAGCGTGGACGTGAACCGTATGTGCAGTTGACGGACTTTGAGCGAGGGCGTATAGTGGGCATGCGGGAGGCCGGGTGGACGTACCGCCGAATTGCTCAACACGTGGGGCGTGAGGTCTCCACAGTACATCGATGTTGTCGCCAGTGGTCGGCGGAAGGTGCACGTGCCCGTCGACCTGGGACCGGACCGCAGCGACGCACGGATGCACGCCAAGACCGTAGGATCCTACGCAGTGCCGTAGGGGACCGCACCGCCACTTCCCAGCAAATTAGGGACACTGTTGCTCCTGGTGTATCGGCGAGGACCATTCGCAACCGTCTCCAAGAAGCTGGGCTACGGTCCCGCACACCGTTAGGCCGTCTTCCGCTCACGCCCCAACATCGTGCAGCCCGCCTCCAGTGGTGTCGCGACAGGCGTGAATGGAGCGACGAATGGTGACGTGTCGTCTTCAGCGATGGGAGTCGCTTCTGCCTTGGTGCCAATGATGGTCGTATGCGTGTTTGGCGCCGTGCAGGTGAGCGTCACAATCAGGACTGTATACGACCGAGGCACACAGGGCCAACACCCGGCATCATGGTGTGGGGAGCGATCTCCTACACTGGCCGTACACCTCTGGTGATCGTCGAGGGGACACTGAATAGTGCACAGTACATCCAAACCGTCATCGAACCCATCGTTCTACCATTCCTAGACCGGCAAGGGAACTTGCTGTTCCAACAGGCCAATGCACGTCCGCATGTATCCCGTGCCACCGTACGTGCTCTAGAAGGTGTACGTCAACTACCCTGGCCAGCAAGATCTCCGGATCTGTCCCCCATTGAGCATGTTTGGGACTGGATGAAGGGTCGTCTCACGCGGTCTCCAAGTCTAGCACGAACGCTGGTCCAACTGAGGCGCCAGGTGGAAATGGCATGGCAAGCCGTTCCACAGGACTACATCCAGCATCTCTACGATCGTCTCCATGGGAGAATAGCAGCCTGCATTGGTGCGAAAGGTGGATATACACTGTACTAGTGCCGACATTGTGCATGCTCTGTTGCCTGTGTCTATGTGCCTGTGGTTCTGTCAGTGTGATCATGTGATGTATCTGACCCCAGGAATGTGTCAATAAAGTTTCCCCTTCCTGGGACAATGAATTGACGGTGTTCTTATTTCAATTTCCAGGAGTGTATTAATGCACAGAACTTGTATCATGTAGAGCAGCTCATATGTCGGAGATGCGTAGATGTCCAGTGGTAACCAGGCAGGCAGCGGCAGTGACCGAGGATTTCCGGAAGAGACCTCAGTGGCCATGTTGACGACCAGATGAACCAGCGGGGAAGCCACCCAAATAATCGCTGTTACGCTCGTGATCCCCTGAAAAGTACAGCACGCGTGACAACAGTATCCAGGTAAATTATGAAGACAGTAACTGTTCTCGAAGGAACAGATACTGTTGATGAACGTGCAGCTTTTCCCTGGAATAAATGATGACTAACTGAAACCCTCAGCTGCCGACAGGTGTTGTTGATATACCTCGATGTGGACAGCTGAAAATGTGTGCCCTGACCGGGGCATATGTAGAATTGTGGACAGTTCGGAATGTGAGTCTCACGGGAGGCATGTCCTCGGTGTCTGAGATGGATAGAGCGTCTGCCATGTAAGCAGGAGGTCCCGGGTTCGGGTCCCGGTCGGGGCACACATTTTCAGCTGTCCACATCGAGGTATATCAACAACACATGTCGGCAGCTGAGGGTTTCAGTAAGTCATCATGTATCAAGCTAAGTTTAAAGCATAAGCGAATGGCAGCATGTATGTTTGTATGTTACACAATTTTTGTTGTATTGGTGGTAGCCATCGTGCATAATATCTGCTGCACCCAACATATGTGTCTCATTTCCTTCTGCATCCTGATGTTGAGCTTCCCACAATGAACTCACTGAGAGAGAATTTTACTGATGGAAAAAAACTAGTGCACCATTTTAGAAGTTTCCATTTCACTCAAGATTTATTATTGCAACACTGCATATGGATTACACGAAACGCTTACATTTACAGACCAATAGCACAACCGGTTCTTAAGTACCAGGTATCGAACCTTGCTGAAACACCCATATTAATAAGTGGTGTAGCCTCCACAGGCGGCAGTGCATGGGCTAACTCTGACATTCAGTCGGTCGTACTGATATCGAATACTGTCCTGGGGTACGGTAAGCCACCCCTGTTTTACCTGTTCACATGGTCCTACAATAGTTGTTCGTTGGTGAGACACATGAGTCACTTCTCGTCCTATGATACCCCATGCGTGCTCAACTGGACATGAGTCCCGAGATCCTGCTGGCCAGGGAAACTGCTGCATATCTTGCAGAGCACATTGTGTTTCACGGGCAGTGTGTGGGCGAGCACTATCCTGTTAGAACAACACAACTATTTCCTGTTACAAGAGCGCCAAAAGAATGAGTCTAACGCCATTCTGCATGTACCGAGCGCTAATTAGCGTTCCCTCCAGAAACACCAAATGTGAACGAGAGCTGTAGCTTATTGCACCCAGACCATAAGGCCTCGGATTGGGCCGGTGTGTCTTGGACGTACGCACTCTACGAGACTGTGCGCACGAGGTCTGTGCCATACGCGCAGTCAACGATAACATGTGTGCATGCACTAGAGGTGATCGTGCCCGTAGACCTCCTGCTAATAACCAGTTAGCAACTGTGCGTCTGAGCTCACAAGCGCTCTTATCTGTGCTGTGGTAGCTGCACGATCTGCCACTGTTGCCCTGGCAGACATGTGTATAGCGTGGACATCCAGAATCTCGTACACAGGTATGAGAATGTTCACGTGATTACTGATACCAACATCGTTGCACGACTGACGCAGCATGTCCAACTTGTGTCGCAATTTTCCCAAACGACATTCCGCCACTCGGAAGGACACTATTTCACCCATTTCTAACTCGCTCTGTTGGCTTAGGAAGCACGAGTGCTTCTCCGTTGCATGGTTGGCCGCTTGCTTCACAAGTCTGCACCGCACTGAGCCTTCCGGCTGTTAGTATTCGCTAGACACACACAGCGCTCTGTTAGCTACGTCACTACGCGATCTGTTGGCGGACGACGTTGAAACCATTATCAGTACTTCTACTGTCCCCCAAGTGGCATTTGTCATCATCTGATCAAAATCGATGCCATTTTTCCAGGTGCACTAATTTTTTTCAAATATTTGGAAAATTCTGTTTGAAGTGACAGCACTGTTCAAGAAGGAAGACGGAAAAATGTTGATAGTTGAGGCCCTCAATTACATACAATGGTAAGATTAGATTAGACGTACTTTTTCATTTCAGTAGACCAATAGTAAAGAGATCCTTCAGGATGCAGAAAGTGTCAGAAAACACGAACACAAAATAAATATTTACAAAGAAAAACAGATAAGTTAATGTGCCTTTCGCAGATAGCGAATTAAAGTCTTCATGGATGTGAAACAAGTAAAAAATCTTAAACATATTTTCATTTACAAGACAACAGCAAACATGACACAAAACAAGAGAGTTTTCAATACACTATAGTGCATACTATAATTATTAGGCTATTGTGAGTGTGCATCATCAACAAAATTATTTTACAACTCTTATTTACAACATATCAAAAAAAGTCTTGCATCATGTCACGACGAGTACAGGCATGCATGAATGCAAGAGGACGTGCTACTGGGTATTAGAGGTACCGGTGTGTACAGCAATCTGGATCACCACCTCTGAAGGTCTCGGTGTATTGTGGTACAACATGCGATGTGTGGTTTTCATGAGCAATAAAAAAGGGTGAAATGGTGTTTATGTTGATCTGTATTCCAATTTTCTGTACAGGTTCCGGAACTGTCAGAACCGAGGTGATGCAAAACTTTTTTGATGTGTGTACAGTGATCGCATTACTGCAGTGGAGTTATACTGAACTCAGATTGTGTCTAATACTCGCATTTCTTGATATTACTAGTAGCATATACACATCAGTTGTTGCTGTTAAGAAATTTATCGATGAAGTAGAAAGAGTTTGCCACCGGCTCACTCTTTTAGTCTCCTCTTAAACTGAAATTTATTACTAATTAAACTATTTATGACTCCAGGATAAATCTTCACTCTGCAACAGAGTGTGCGCTGATATGAAACTTCCTGGCAGATTAAAACTGTTTGCCGGTCCAGGACTCGAACCTGGGAAATTTGCCTTTCGCAGTAAAGCACTCTATCGTCTGAGCTACCCAAGAACGATTTATGATCCGCCCTCACGGCTTTCCTTGCGCGTCTCCTACCTCCCAAACTTTACAGAACTTCTCCTGCCTAAGTTGTAAGAGTTGCAAGAGCAACACTTCTGGAAGAAAGGATATTGTGGAGACATGGTTTAGCCACAGCAAATGTCCCAATTCCGAGTTCTCGTCAGGCACACAGTTTTTTGTGGCTACTGGCAAGTTACTGAAAATCTGTGTTCCCGAATAACGGACACCTTTCTGAACTAAAACAAATGACTTTATGTGGAGATTATTCTTATTTCTAGCATTGATTCCAGGAAATGAGCTGTTGGTCTGAAAAAGGATATATTTTAATGACAAGTTTCCTTATAGAATAAATATGTTAGGAAGCAGTTTCCTAAATAGGCCTCTGCAGATTGTTCTTGAGTTCATACAACAACTACTTCTTATGACATGTTTTTGGGCTTTACAAACTTTAGCTTGACTTTATGAGTAACTTCCAAAAAATAATCCCATATGACACTGTGGAATGAAAGTAAGCAAGCACAGTAGGCCAGACATTTTTATCAAGCTTTAATACCAAGAGCTTAACACTGTCAACTTCTTCTGTCTGCTTGTCATCAGACTTTAAGAATGTATTAGTGGAAGGAAAGCCATTACAAATTTTGAAATGCATGTCGTGTGTTTTCCAAAGATATGCTTCGAAGCACCTATTAATGTCCATGAAAATTTCATTAGCGGTCATTTGAGGCTGACTGCACACCGATTCTACTGCTGCCAACGCACATTCCGCGTAAGGACCATGAAGATAAGATTAGAGAGGTTACAGATCGTACAGAGGCATATATACAGTTGTTTTTCCTCACTCAGTTTGCCAGTGGAACAGAAAAGGAAATGACTAGTAGTGATACACGGTATTCTCCAGCAGGCATCATAGTGACGCTAGCGGAGTATCTATGTAGATGCAGATGTTTCTAAGGCTATATTTGATTTGCTACGTATTTCAATTTTTGTATCTGCTGCAAACAAAACAAACTTGGCATGTGGTATTGTTATAGATCAAAGGTTGAACGTTTACATAGGATAAAGGAAGGACCCTAAGACTGGATCTTGTGGGATACCACATATAATTAGTTCCCAGTTGGATAATGTCTGATAGCTCAATACAGGTTTCTTTTCTATTGACACCCTTTGTTTAGTGTCAGAGACATAGAATTTCAACCAGTTGCAGTATTTCCTGCTTCACTCTAACCTTCTATCTTACTTAAAAAGATATTGTGATTTAGACAGTAAAATGCCTTAGACAGATCACAAAATACATCAGTAGCCTGTAGTATATTGTCTACTTAATTAAGTACGACGTCGGAGTATGTGTGGATAGCCTTCTCAGTTTCGAAACCCTTCAGATATCCGAAACTGTGTCTTTGAAAATATATTGTTAGATGGTTAAGAAAGCCGGTTACTTTTCTAAAATTTTCGATAATGCTAACAGTAGTGAAATTAGATGGAAATCTGACAGTAGTTCGATAACTCCTTTCTTAAACGAAACGCTTAACGTAAGCATATTTCTACGATATAGGGAATATTCCACTGATAAATGACTGGCTACACAAATAATTTAAAACGTTACCAAACTTTGAAAGCACATTCTTTCATTAATTTTGCTGATATTTTATGATAACCATTAGATTGTTTGATTTTAAAGTTTTTATGGTGGACATTAGTTATACAGGTGTGCTGAAGATTATATTCATACTGCTGAAGTTATTTGTAATGACTGATCTGACACAATCCATAGCAGCATCTACTGAACCTGACAGTCCCATCTTTTCAGTAACAGCTATGAAACGTTTGTGAAGATGTTTTGCAACACTGCGCATTTCTGTTATCAGTGTATCACTTACTCTTAATGCTCTCTGCTTCTCTTCATGTCTGGTTCCACCAGTCTTCTCCTTCACCCTGTCCCATATTGTCTTTATGTTATTATCTAACGTGATTATTTTTTATTGTAATGCATTTGCTTTAATTTCCGTATTACAGTTTTTAATATTTTGCAGTATGTATTGTACTCGTTATGAGCTTTTGCGTCGACGCAGCTGTTTCGGACTGACAGGTACGTTTCCTTGTTGTTTTATAAAATACCTTTATTCTATGGGTAATCCACGACTTTTCTGTAGATTTTGGTCTAATCTGGGTTAGTTTTGGGTGAAAACAGTGTTCAGATAAGGTAAGGACTTTATTAATGATCGTCTACGCTGTGAGAACTGTATACATCACTCCAGTTTATATCTTCGACAAATGTCCTATCAGTTTTTACTTTTGAACTCAGATTTAGTAGATTTTAGTAGATCTACATTAACAGAAATAACTTTTCCTTTTTTTGTTTTTTGTTTTGTTTTTGCTGTTCAGTAGATCAGTGGAGCTTCAAGGTGATTTATGAACAGGCCGAAATTACCTGCAGGTGCTCCGATTAGGCTTACTATTGTTGTAGCTGTTGTAGTTGTGGTCTTCAGTCCAGAGACTGGTTTGATGCAGCTCTCCAAGCTACTCTATTTAGTGCAAGCTTCTTCATCTCCAAGTACCTACTTCATCCTTCGGAAACTGTTTAGTGTATTCATCTCTTTTCTCCCTCTACGATTTTTACCCTCCACGCTGCCCTCCAATACTAAATGGTGATCCGTTGATGCCCCAGAACATGTCCTACCAACCGACCCCTTTTTCTACACTACTGGCCATTAAAATTGCTACACGACGAAGATGTCGTGCTACAGACGCGAAATTTAACAGACAGGAACAAGATGCTGTGATATGCAAATGATTAGCTTTTCAGAGCATTCACACAAGGTTGGCGCCAGTGGCGACACCTACAACGTGCTGACATGAGGAAAGTTTCCAACCTATTTCTCATACGCAAACAGCAGTTGACCGGCGTTGCCTGGTGAAACGTTGTTGTGGTGCCTCGTGTAAGGAGGAGAAATATGTACCATCCCGATTTTGATAAAGGTTGGATTGTAGCCTATCGCGATTGCGATTTATCGTATCGCGACATTGCTGCTCGCGTTGGTCGAGATGCAATGACTGTTAGCAGAATGTGGAATCGATGGGTTCAGGAGGGTAATACGGAACGCTGTGCCAGATCCCAACGGGCTCATATCACTAGCAGTTGAGATGACAGGCATCTTATCCGCATGGCTGTAATGGATCGTGCACCCTCGTCCTGAGTCAACACATGGGGACGTTTGCAAGACAACAACCATTTGCACGAACAATTCGACGACGTTTGCAGCAACATGGACTATCAGCTCGGAGACCATGGCTGCGTTTCCCATTGACGCTGCATCACAGACAGGAGCGCCTGCGAGTGTGCTCAACGACGAACCTGGGTGCACGAATGTGCAAAACGTCATTCTTTCGGATGCATCCAGGTTCTGTTTACAGCATCATGATGGTCGCATCCGTCTTTGGCGACATCACGGTGAACGCACATTGGAAGCGTGTATTCGTCATCGCCATACTGGCGTAACACCCGGCGTGATTGTATAGGGTGCCATTCGTCTCGGTCACCTCTTGTTCGCACTGACGGCACGTTGAACAATGGACGTTACATTTCAGATGTGTTACGACCCATGGATCTACCGTTTATTCGATCCCTGGGAAACCCTACATTTCAGCAGGATAATGCACGACCGCATGTTGCAGGTCCTGTACGGGCCTATCTGGATACAGAAAATGTTCGACTGGCCAGCACATTCTCCAGATCTCTCACCAACTGAAAACGTCCGGTCAATGGTGGCCGAGCAACTGGCTCTTCACAATACGCCAGTCACCACTCTTGATGAACTGTGGTATCGTGCTGAAGCTGCAAGGGCAGCTGTGTCTGTACAGACCATCCAAGCTCTGTTTGACTCAATGCCCAGGCGTATCATGGCCGTTATTACAGCCAGAGGTGGTTGTTCTGGGTACTGATTTGTCAGGATCTATGCACCCAAATTGCGTGAAAATATAATCACATGTCAGTTCTAGTATAATATATTTGTCCAATGAATACCCGTTTATCATCTGCATCTCTTCTTGGCGTAGCAATTTTAATGGCCAGTAGTGAGTCAAGTTGTGAGGATTACTATTATAAAGGATTTAATATGAAGTTATACTTTTGCTGCGCGTGCTTAGATATGCTTCTCTAGGCAAATTTTATGAATGTCAGTGTTCTTACATTTATGACAGTAGTCGATGAATGTGTCAACTCTTTCTTTTTGCATTTCTGCTCAACAAAGGTGACCTAACCTAAATCCTGTAATACGCAATAGGTCTATACCAAAAGTCGCGTCATGTTCAGAGAGGCAGATTATATCAACTGGATTCGATGACTACATAAATGCAGATTTTATTTCTCAGTCATGGAATATTTTGATGCATTGAAGATAGCTACAATTTTATACAGAACGAGATGAAATTACACAGAAATAATTTTTTTTTTCGGATATCCGAAAATTTTTAACCAACAATTGTTAGTGCAGATGCAAAATGCCAGCATTATGTTGTTTAGTTTCTTTCTCAATATGAATATTTGTTTCAGTTCTAAGTTCTCTTGAAACTTTGTCTTTCTGTCTTTTCTATTTTTAAAAAGATGCTGCTCTGATACCTGCAAGCAGGGATATTTTACCAGTCATAATAGTACTCCCCCCTCCACTCCTCACCTAGCATTATCTGTTAGTAGTCGGATTTTAATAATCCCATCTTCTGACGGAATCAAGAGGAACCATGCCAATATGTGACCCTGCACACAACGTAAGTAGCCATTCCACCTCGAAATTAGCTCTCCTGACTGAAGAAGTGAAATAAGGTCGGTTATGACTTCTGAGAGCGGATGCGAACTCAACATTAGTGTTTCTGGATGCTGATTCAATCTTTGCCAGGTCACTTTTCCTGTGCCCAGGATTTCCGTCAAAACTATTACCTGATCCAGACAATTAAAGTGTCTTCCTTGCTGAAGTGATCGAAAATCCTCTGTCATCTGTTCCAGATCAGCACTAGGTTTACAAATAATTTGTAACCTGTTATTCTGATCCTAGTTCATACTGTAAAAGTTAGGAAATAACTCTAGCACGAGAACTACCTTCCTCAGTTTGTAACAGAGGTAAAAGATCCAACTTATGTTTCACATTCATCACAAAGTTATTAGAAGAAATTCTCAGGTTCGTCCTTCTGCTACATGCTGTTAAATTCAACAAATGCTACTGCTAGTTTTAATACTTCTGTCACTTGGGTCCACGCTCAAGTTATTTATAAATGTTTTTATGCTCCTTCTATACGAGGAAATAAGTAGCATGAAATTCAGTATTCCTTAGACCGACATATGTTAGAAATAACCGAATAAGAGTTGATGTCCGCTGGTTGAGCACGTATGGTACTCTTCGTGCTATACTCCTGTGCTACTAGTCCATTATGATGCCATGTGAACGTTTTCCCCAGTGCGGTGCGAATTTAGCAAGTTTGACACGAGAAATCTTGTGATAAATGATCAGTTAAAATTTTTTTACTGATTCTGGACGATACATTAAATGACGTCTCAAACTGAAGTAAAGTTTTGCAAAAACATTCACTCAAAATTTCACCGCTCCCTGTACTTGTTCCTAAAATGGTGGTACCTATTTTAAGAAACATCAATTACCTTTGCGACTGCGATGACGATAGTGCAGGAAGTTAAATATTAAATAAAATTAAAAATTAAAAGTGGACGCAACAGCTGTTAAAAGTGTGCTGTTGGCAGAGAAGAAGAAATAAATCAAGAAAAACGTAAGGAAATTTCTGGGAAGTATGATTAATGACAAGGCTGTAAAAGTGATAAAACTAAGTGTATATTTAGAAAGCTTTAAGTCATTTAAAGAATATAGTGATAGTGAATGTAAAAAAATGTGCTCGATGTTGAGACTCTAAAATTTTGACGCTGTCATTGCAAACATTTCGTAGGTGCTTTCAAATCTCAGCTGTCCAAATTTCGTGCTTCCGAGTTGAGGGAGAATGCACTGCTATTGCTTCTCAGCGCCTTTCGCACTCTTCCTTTTCTCGAAGTTTCGCCGGGGGAGCTGTTATGATGATCATCGTCCCCGCTTTTTGCTGCATTTGTTTCACCCTTGACGCCCTATTACAGATGATAACATCGTAACGAAGTTCCACACGAAGGAAAATTTTTTTATCATGTCTCTAACAAGCCTCACAACTGGGAATCTGGCATTGTCATTCAGCTCATTATTACACCACACATGACAAAACTGGCTACCATCGATGGCATCAAGACAGCCTTCGCTTTCATGATTGTTGTGACCCTGCCGTAGATTTTCGTTTTTTAGAAATGTTGGCTGCACCCCAGGCTGCTGACTTTTCCAAGTTCGGGCGCACGGGGCAACAGAGTTCGGCCGCTGCCAGCCTACACAGCCGCACCCACAGACACTGCACCCGTTGACGTCCACAGAGACGTCAGCAACGGACATAGCGTCTGCACCAAGTTTACAGTATTCTGCGTCCTCAGAAATGCCACATCTGAATCCACCTGTGCCATTAAACTGACATGCTACTTCCGATTTTTTGCTGATGTTGTGATCCACAAAAATTCCGTCGTTGTTTGGGAACATGAAGTCCATGAATGGCTACATATGGTCTCCAAGTAGCTGAACATAAACAGGACCCAGTCAATTCCATGTAAACACAGTCCACAGCATTATGGAGCCACCACCAGCAGTAGTGCCTTTTTGACAACTTGGAACCATGGTTTCGTGTGGTCTACGCCACACTCGAATCCTTCCACCAACTGAAATTAGGAGTCATCTGACCAGGCCACGCCTTTTCAGTCCTCTAGGATCCAACCGATATGGTCATGAGCAGGTGATGTCATTCTGTTAGCAAAGGCACTCGCGTCGGTCGCTTGCTACCATAGCTCATTAACGCCAGATTTCTTCGCACTGTCCTGACGGATACGTTTGTCGTAGGTCCCACGTTGATTTCAGCGCTTATTTCACCCAGTGTTGCTTGTCTCTTAGCACTGAAGACTCTAGACAAACACCGCTGCTCTCGGTCGTTCAGCGAAGGCCATCGACCTCTGCCTTGCCTGTGATGAGAGACATGTCTGAAATTTGATTTCTTCGCACGCTCTTGACACTGTGGATCTCGGAATATTCAATTCCCTAACGATTCGCGTAATGGAATATCCTATCCGTCTAGCTCCAAATAACGTGCAGTATTCAAAGTATGTTAATACCCATCCTGTGGCCATAATCACATCGAACACCTTTTCACATGAATCACCTGAGTACAAATGACAGTTCCGTCTGTGCTCTTCCGTTTTATACTTTGTTTACGTGATATTACCGCCATCTAAATATGTGCATATTGTTATCCCGTGACTTTCGTTACCGCAATCTGTAGCAGAATCTGGAGAACTTGAGGGCTTTCTCATTGCAAAATAATTACAATACGATATCAATGATCGTTTAATAATTGCAATTCTTTTCAAAACACTTTGTATTCCAGACATCACTGATACACTTAATGGTCAGACTGAACTGCGATATAGCAATCTTCTTGTAGATTCCGACTGTCTAACAGTGTTACTTAATTCTATTCGTATTTGTACTATTACAGTGTTTCTATGTTAGGTGTTTTCCCCAATTTTGTTCTCTCCTCTTTCCCTATTATCCAATCACTTTATATTTTCCTTCACCCCCTCTTTTCTTGAGATCGTCTTTGCATCTCTCGCCTTATTTATTTTATTCTAGGTGGATGATTATGTGTTGTATTTAATGTCTTTTATTTTCTGTCAAGATTATTTAACTTTTCAGGTTTCATTATATGTCGCTATCGTTGTATTAATCAGCTATGTGAGGACGCTACCCAGCTTTCTCTGTCCCGTTCATTCGTAACATTTATCGTGTCTGTTGCGCTCACCTAGCGATGTGGCGCAATGGTTTGCACACTGGACCCGCATTCGGGAGGATAACGGTTCAAAACTCCGTACAGCCAGGCAGATTCACGTATTCTTTGATTTTCCTAAATGTCTCCAGGGAAATGCCGGGACGCTTCCTTTGAAAAGAGCAAGGCCGATTTCCTTCCCAACCTTCCGTAATTCAAGCTTCTGCTTTGTCTTTAACCGCCTCACTATCGACGGGATGTTAAACTCGAATCTGCCTCCCTCCCTGTCGTGCTCACATGGTGGGGCTTATCACTTAGTCTATGCGCGCAGGTCTTTCCTGTCAGTTCCTTGCCCCCCCCCCCCCTCCCCCGCGTCCGGGGTTCCACCGGCTCTCCCCTGTATTCGTTCTGACTGTGTAACTACCGAGTTTCACGATCTGGGTATCTATTGTACTATGGTTTTTATCAGATCTGTTTTCCTGTCTGCAAACCACCGTATGCTAATGCCACACGAGTCTACTCCGCATCATGATGATCTCCCAACGCTTAGTTTCTCTAATCAGTTTCCCATATTATTGACTACTGTATTGTCCACCCCTGGTAGCTGAGTGGTCAGCGCAACAGGATGTCATACCTAGCAGCTCGGGTTCGATTCCCGGCTTGGTCGAAGATTTCCGCCGCTCAGGGACTGGGTGTTGTGTTGTCCTTATCATAATCATTTCATCCCCTTGGACACGGAAATCGCCGAAGTGGTGTCAACTCGAAAGACTTGCAACAGGCGAACGGTTTACCCGACGGGAGGCCCTAGCCACACGGCATATCCAATTGCTATGTTTTAATCCCATTTTTTCAAAGACTCAATCTTTTACAGTTTTTTTTACTGTAGTATCCCTTGCAAACTGAGATGATCCACTCCATTTTATGACCTGACTGCCGTGCCTTCGTCGGACACTTTATTTTAATTTGAATGAGAATGCTGGGTCGTCCATTGAACTCTGGTCTGAGTTTTATATGAATTTATCTGTTATTTTCGAAGTCTTTTTTTAACTTTTGCTATGGGCAGTACTGTTTATTTTATTTTTCCTCAATTTTTCTACAACAGATGTGTACCTGAAGATGCAGCTATAAGGAGCGAAACTGGTCGTTTCAATAAAGGATCACTTAACAGCTGTTGTGGGTCTTCATTTATCAAGAATACTTTGTAATTCTACCAATCGCGTATCCAGGTTTACTCCAAACTCTTCTCTAGAACTGCAGTCACACATTTTTATAGTATTCCAACGCCATTTCTTCAGAAGAGCAGGCGGTAACATAAGGACACATATTTATTTTCCTGATGATCTATGCTGTAGTGGAAATCAAGCTCTGACGTTCTCCAACGTAAAAAACTGATTTTTATATCAATTAAATAGGCCTGACCGGGCCAAGGAAACTGGGTTTGGGAAGCCAGCATATAGCGCTAATTGTAAGTTACGTCTAGACACGTTGTCCTCCTTACAAGTGGTTCATATGGCTCTGTGCACTATGGGACTTAACATCTGAGGTCATCAGTCCCCTAGAATGTAGAACTACTTAAACCTAACTAACCTAAGGACATCACACACATCCGTGCCCGAAGCAGAATTCGAACCTGCGACGGTCGCACGGTTCCATAACGAAGGGCCAAGAACCGCTCGGCCACAGCGGCCGACTGTCCTCCTTACCACGAGAGCCATCAACAGGCGGTCTCCAAGTCTTCGGTAACGACGCCGAGTGTCCTCACTGCGTTCACTGCTGCTGTTGGCCTTCCAAATTTCGGACATCAGCTGCACCATCTCACACAAGGTTGGTCCTTGCACAACGGAGCACATCAACTGTAGGACAGAGAAAAGTGTTGGTGAAACACAGGTTCTAGTCAGATTCTTCGGACAGGGGGAGAGTTGGGGGAGTGTCCTTGCTGAGGAAGCTGTTACTTCTGTGGTGCCTTCTTCCTGTCTCTGTATACAGTTAGTGCCTGCGTCACCTGAGCGTGTGTGGACCTTTTATAGCAATGTCACTCTAGCTAGCGTTTAGCTAGCCTCTTCCCAACACACTGTTACAAGTCCTTGGTCTGATACCGTGACTTGGGCCGTTTATCAATGAACCTGTTTTATTACAGACAGCTCTTTAGAGTTAGATAGTTGCCAACATAATCGTAGAACTAAATCTACGGCTACATTTATATTTACATCTTTAGCCCATTAAGCCTCGTTATGATGTTTGGCAGAGTACTTCTAGTGCCACTGTTCTCCCACTTCCTCTACCCCTTTCCTGTTATAGCTTCGAACTGTGGGCGGGAAGAACGATTTTTCATATGCCTCTGTGTGTGCTGGAGTTTTCTAATTTTACCTCTATAGTATTTTCATATAAGGCTCCAATGACTTGGACCTCATGGGCGTCTTTTTATTCGTGAACGGGTACCGACGGTTATCAGCCATCCACGCATGGATGTACAAGGGTTGTCCAGAAAGGAAGTTCCGATCGCTCACGAAATGGACACCACAGTGAAAACCCGACGAAGCTTTGCACAGATGTGTTGGGTAGTGTCTCTAGTATGACCGTCGATCGCATGAAGAGGCTCTTTCCAGTTGTGAGCGCATTGTGGGCGAATAAAGGTGCCAAGAACAACGTCTCCCGCCAAGTAGGAGGGCCCGCTGAGGGGCTTCGCCTTAATGAATGCAGCCAACCTGACACAACTGTCACGCGCTTCCTTCTTCATGGAAGTTCTCAGCCGCACCCTGCAGGGGCAGTGAAGACGCTCCTGCAGCCTTTTCGATGGGAAGTGTTAGATCACCCACAACACGGCCCTAGTTGGCCCGTCCTGAGTATCATCTCTGTTCACATGAAACGCTGGGTACGAAGGCAACACTTGGGCGCAGGCTACGCAGGATAGACCAGCTAGAGGACTCCAGATTGTAACTTGTCACATGGCCGTGTGTACTGTAGCTACGTCTGTACATGAGAAACAGCGTGCTGTAATGGACTTTCTAACCACGGAAGAGTTCGTCCACACATGAAGCACATGAATAACAAAGGAATGAAGCAAATGATTAAAAATTGAAAAAAATCTTACCTGCTTTTTGGCCCTCTTGGGTTCTATGTCCTCTGCCCTTCTTTATTCTGAGGGGGAGAACGGAACATTGTGGCCAGACCTGAGATTTCGGCGCCCGTTTTGCCCCAAACTCTCCCTTGGCAATAACCCAAACGAAAAGGAACGAAAAAAATGGTCAAGTGCACCCCACTGACAGTTCGTCGGCTAGGGATGGATTCCTCCAGTTACTATCTTTTTTTATTCCTTGTAATGTTTAACGAGTAATTATAAGCTTTAAATGTATTTAAACAGCTCAATTTACGCATGTAAAATCAATTTATTTAATTTAGGTACGATATCTACCCTTGTAAATCAAATGACTGTAGACCACCACTTTGTAGCACATTGCTGTAATTTTGCACGAGCCGTGGCTGGTTTTTCAACATACGTTTTGCGTTTGTTACAGTTTCATCATATTCGATCACAGCAGTCGGCTCATAGTTTGGTGTTACATGTTTATTC
This sequence comes from Schistocerca gregaria, assembly GCF_023897955.1. NCBI lineage: Eukaryota > Metazoa > Arthropoda > Insecta > Orthoptera > Acrididae > Schistocerca > Schistocerca gregaria. The sequence goes on along the minus strand of NC_064926.1, from coordinate 453,850,188 downwards.
TTCTTCCAGTGTCTGTCAAAGAAGTAAAATTCCTCTTCCACCTGATTTTCCGGTTAAGTGCGACCTATCCACATAACTGTCGACTGGTCGCATCGGAGCTTTGTAGACAGTGTAGAACTAGTACCACGTGATCATGTGACCTTTCACGGCTAAGGTCCACCATGGGAATGACATGATATATTCCAGTCGCTTGTGTTGAATCAGGTTGTTAAAATGCGTTGACGCGGAGCCATGACAAAATGGCTCATAGAATTTATCGTGTTTGGAGGTGTCCATGACCATATCGTGAATGATTTGTTAGTATATCAGGGTGGACTGCCTAAGGTGTGCACTAGGAATGGTGTATCGCTCGCATTCACCTCGCACAGTGTGAGGGCAGTGCTTGTGAGGTCATTCTAACCAACAACGAGACGAGTGTCACGTGTTCCAATGACAATTGGTTTCACACCGACTGGGAATTGCTTCTGTTCAGATGCAACTGTGTCGCTTTTACAGTGAACACTGAGGAGGGAACAGCAATGCAATGAGAAGAATTATGTCTCACAATGGCACACAAAGTTGCTCCGTCAATGCACCAAACAACACTGTAAGTGTGTGCGGACGCGTAGTAAGGGTAGATTCTTTCCAAATGATGCAGGGCGTCGAATGCACCGACTGTCCAATCACGAGCTTAACTCGCACCGTGTGCAGAATGTGGTTTAGCCCAGAGATCGTTGTGTGATATTGTGTGCGACTTTTTCGTACCACGATTTGGGCTCTCTCAGTAAGGTTACAGTGGACTTCGAGACGGCACATCCCGAAAACGGTGACAAGTAACTTTAATAACAAAAGCGGCTATGCAAGCAAGTTCTGTTGTGAAGTTAAGGAGTAGGCGCGCCCGAGCCGGGCGCGTGTTTTGACAGCTCAGGAGGCCGAGTCAGGCAGGGGGTAGAAGCCGCTTAGGTCTCGCGCTGTCAACAATAGATGGCGTTACCTTTTGAGGTGCTGTGGTTGGCAGACTCGTGGAGTATGAGAATTTTAGACCGCAAGTGAGGTAGACGTCAGCTCTGGCCAAGTGCTCGGACAAACCCGGCGGTTAGCGCGAAACAAGGAAGGATAACTGCAATGACCGACATGATTGGCCAGAGAACATATATCAATATAGTTAAAGTTAATCCCAACTAGTGAAGAGAAGTCAATAACATGGTTGTAAAAACAAAATTAAGATGAGTCAGTGGATGGAGATGCTCCCTCGATAACAGGTGTAGTTTTTAGGTTATTTAATGATAAATGTTTTAGGTATATATAATAATGTCAATAATGCCTGAAGTAGTATCTACGGATAGGTGTGAGCACTAGCGAACCGTCATAGTAGATTTTTTTATTCTGAATTGAAGGCTTCTCCATTCACCATTTATCACTTATTTATCTGTCCAGTTGCTTATGTTGATCTCATCTTAAGATTATTACAGAGAACATTTCATTTTTCTATCGATATAGTCACAACAGGAACTACCTAACTCGTTTCAGCGTTGTCATTGAATAAGTGTTGCCCTTCTTCAACAACTTCATGATGAGTTTGCATTCTGAGATGACAATAGCCACTCTCGCAGAGCAGCTTGTTCCTCAAGCAACTTTCTGCATTTCTACAGTCTCGCTAAAGCACCAGATCTTAATGCCACTAAAATGTCTGGAAATATATGAAACACCAGGTGAACTGCAGCAACCAGTATCCTTGCAATTTGTTAGCTCAACTATTTGTAATCATTATATGCATATGACATAGCTGAGAAATCTTGTAAACTCTCTTCCTCTCCTGGTAATCAAAGCTAGAGGCAGTGTTTATACTATCATGGTGTCTCCTGAGTGTGCCTAAAATGTCGTCTGGTGTGCTTGGAAGAGTTCTTTATAAAGTTTTACCTATCACCTCAAAAAATTAAAGTTATGTAATTAATCTTTTGTAAATTGGGAACTGCATTTGTGCAGTACTGACACAAACTGAAATCCCCACGACACAATACCGTAACTTGCCGCCAGATGGCCCAAAACAAAGCGTTGCAGACCATCGATAAAATGCAGATTAGCCACACTATTTTGTTTTGGGTCATACAGCAGAGTTCTGAAGTACTGTGGAATGGGGTCTCAATGTGCATCAGGCCTGCAGACATGTATCTGAATCAAAGAAAAATCTGACCCTTCAGGGTTACAGGCAAATATGTTCAGTATATGGTTCTTGGCACTGTTCCAACAAGAACTGCTTCTTAGTTTGGAATGACGTATATTGGCCAGATTTGCACAGTGCAAGAAGAATATGATACACAACATCGTCATACACATCTAGGCCAACCGAATAAATCCACAACAGCAGACCAGTGCCTTAGTACAGAACATCGTGTCATGTACGAAAAAACAAAAATTGTATCCCTAGTTAAGTCTTTCTGGGACTGTGTGATAAAGGTGGCAATACTCATTCGCATAGTGTATGACCTAATAAATAGAGATTCAGTATTCCAATTAAATACAGCTTGCAACCCTGGACTTGCAGCCATTGTGTATAGACAAAAACTAGAGCTTTCACTGGCATTTACTGCTTCAAATCTTGGAGGTAGTAACGATTTTAGCTTGGCCCCTAGCCACAACAACATTTGGTGGCAGCATCTGTCACCTAGCGTATGCGCGGAAGGCTCTCAACACGCTTCTGTCACTGTTTCCAAGCAACTCGATGGTGCATGTGTGAGTGTCAAATGACGACTTCATACAGATATAAATGCGGACACTGGTAAGTGTTAAACAGCCAGCAGTAACAACCAGCCAAGACCAGGCGATGTCAGTTGCCTCTAGAAATACTGTGGGCAGACTTGGGAGCGATATACGAGGTTGTTATAAATGACTGAAACGATTTTATAAATTCACTGTAGCTGCATTAATTAACAGACTAACACAAAATGCAACACTCAAAGTTTTTCTACCGTTCCAGCCATACATCAGATTATTGCCATGAGAGTGTGGCAGTGAGCGGATAGGATCAGTCTGCTGTAACAGTGCAACGACACTTCAGAACGAAGGTTCACCAACTGCCAAATCTACTCGGCAATAGTTTTGCGCAGTATAAGCTCAGGATGCCTCTGCAAGGGGAAGAAGATAGTAAGGGAAAGATTGTAGCTGAAGCCTCACCACTTGCTATTTCTATGAGCCCTAAATCCCGCTGGCAAAGTCAGACACTTTGAACTTTCGACACAGTTGAAACACCTACGCTCTAACACAAGGTTCTTTTTGGTGTGAAGTTATATGAAAGATTCAGTGTTTACTCCTTCTCTATCCCTAATAGACCACTACTGTGACATGACAAACAGTGCTTTTGCACAGGTTGATAGGGACATTCTGCGACAACCGTGAGAGGAAGTCTATTATTGGCTTGATATCTGCAGAACCAGTAGGCCAGCGGGGGGAGTCCATATGGAGCAGTTGTGATATGTCAAAAAAACTTTTTGTGTTTTTCTATGTGTGAAAAGCCCTGTGACAATATGTCAAATAAAGTAGCTACAGCAAATCTGTGAGCTCGCTTAAATCCTTTATAACAGCCTAGTGCTAAACAGAAAAAGTTTTATGTAATATTCTGCCTGTTCTTAGAGGAACATACACAGGCCGGCCGGGGTGGCCGAGTGGTTCTACCCGCTACAGTCTAGAACCGCGCGGCCGCTCCTGTCGCAGGTTCGAATCCTTCCTCAGGCATGAGTGTGTGTGATTTCCTTAGGGTAGTTAGGTTTAAGTAGTTCTAAGTTCTAGGGGACTGATGACCTCAGACGTTAAGTCCCATAGTGCTCAGAGCCATTTGAACATACACATAATAAAAAGTTCAATATACAGTATTGATGTTCCACGATAATGATGATTTAACAGTTCGTTACGAAATGGCGTTCGGCTTCTTAGGCCATTGTCGGCCGCGTGTGACTGATAATTGAGCTACATTAGCACATTTGATAATATTCATGAAATACTCCGTCTGTTTTTGGAGGAACGGAAACATATTAAAAACTTGGATACAATGTATTAATGTTCCATAGTAATATTTATTTATTTATTGTGGAACGTTAATACTGTGAATTCAATTTTAAAAAAATTATCTAGTATCATTTTTTCGTGGTGATGATTAAAAATTAATGACAACTCCTTGGTATTCTCTTCGTCTGATAACAAAACTGTACGCTCGTTAACAAGAAAAACCTTTTGGGGAAACTGAATAACTTAACGAAGATTGTTAAAAGAGGATCGGAATTGCTTAACTTGATCAACATTTCGCCGTGTATTGTCAAGTTGAAGATGCATGCGACTAACTCCTCGAGTTCTAGTGGACGACCCATCAGTAGCTTGCGGAGGGACAAGGTGACCAGCCCGCAAGCGAGTGCCAGCGAGACGGCGGCACCGAGGGCGCTGGCAGCGGCGCAGCTGCCCCCTGGTGGGGTCCAGAGACCTTGCAGTCGCAGCAGCGTGGCGCTGTGGCCCAGCACCGCCCCTACGTCTGGGCCGCGGCTCACCATGCAGTGAAGTGCAGCGCAGCGCTCCACGTCACACCAGCTGCTGCACTTCTGGAACATATCAGTGGCTACACAGCGCGTTGTACTCGGATTCTACCCGGCAGACCCTACCGTGACCTAGTCAGCTGTAGCATGTCAGCTGACCATCCATAACACAGATTCCTACACCTTCTACCCCTCTGATTGTGTGCCCCAAGGTTCTGTCCTCTCCCCTCTTCTATACCTTTTGTATACGGTGGACATGCCACCGCTTTCACCCCCGTCCACCTTCTACAGTACGTCGATGACACTGCCTTCCTTGCTCTCGCCCCCACCCTGCAACGCTCCTAACACCTTCTCCAGTCCCATCTTCACCGGTTCACCGCTTGGTACAACAAGTGGTTGCTCAAGGTCAATCCTTCTAAGACCCAGGCGATCATTGTAGGCAAAACCACCCCTTCCTTCCGTCTCCTCGACTTCTATGTCACCATTTATGGCCGTCCTACCGCCATCACCACCACCCTTAATTACCTTGGCGTCACTCTTGACCGTCGTCTCTCCTGGACCCCCCATCTCCGGACAATCCTAGCCAAGGCACGCTCCTGACTCTGTCTCCTCAAGCTCCCACACATATAAATCCCTCATCCGCCCTATCCTCTGCTATGCTCACCTACCTTTTACAAATCCCTTCAAATCCTAGAACGCCATGCTCTCCGCCTCACCTATCGCATACGTCTCCCCTCCTCCTGTACAATCTTATTCCATTCCCACACCTCCTCTTTTTTCTCGAACGGATACGGATCCTCTACACCTCCCATAAACTTGATCCCCCTCACCCACTTGTCTCTCCTATCATCCCCCACCCCCATCTGCTGTTGCACCTGTATTCCCATGTCCCACCTGCTCTCCATGTCTCCACTCTCCATACCCTCTCCCAAGGTGTCTTCCACCAGCTCGCCCTCCCTGATGATGCCCTCATCCCCTTCATCTACCCCTCCTATCAACTCTGTTCCTCCTCTTCGTATTTTTTCCCTAGGGCACCCTCTCTCCCTTCTTCCTTCTTCCCCCTTCCCCAGACTTCCCCTACTCCCACGTACCTTCTTCCCTCCCCCCCCATCTCCTCTGCCACTTGCAACTCTACTCTCCCCTCTCCCTCCTTCCCCACCTTTTTCCCCTTTTACAGGTCCCCGGACTCGCACACGTCACGTGAACATTAGCGCGCCGAAGATCATCACCATCGGTTTTGTGTGTGTGCTGTCGTCTCTGTGCTTCAGTGTTTTTCACCGCCCACGCTCCATCGTTCATGTGTGTCATTTCCATCTTCAGTGTTTGTGCACAGTGCTGACAGTTTTTAGTTTTTCTTCGCGCGTGAATGGCTTCGTGTTTTTAATAGCTGTGTCTACTGTTTTTTGTCCACCATCATGTTGTGTTAATTCTGTGTCTTCATTGTTTTCTCTTTATACTACCTGAGGCCGAAGAGCGGCGTAATGTTGCCGCTGCCAGCCCACCTTGTGTAAGGTGTAAACTGACAATAAAGAAAAAAAAAGACATGTCAGCTGAAAGCGAGGACACTTAACAATGTTGTTGTTGTGGTCTTCAGTCCTGAGACTGGTTTGATGCAGCTCTCCATGCTACTCTATCCTGTGCAAGCTGCTTCATCTCCCAGTACCTACTGCAACCTACATCCTTCTGAATCTGCTTGGCGTATTCATCTCTTGGTCTCCCTCTACGATTTTTACCCTCCACGCTGCCCTCCAATACTAAACTGGTGATCCCTTGATGCCTCACAACATGTCCTACCAACCGATCCCTTCTTCTGGTCAAGTTGTACCACAAACTTCTCTTCTCCCCAATCCTATTCAATACTTCCTCATTAGTTATATGATCTACCCATCTAATCTTCTGCATTCTTCTGTAGCACCAGATTTCGAAAGCTTCTATTCTCTTCTTGTCTAACCTATTTATCGTCCACGTTTCACTTCCATACATGGCTACACTCCATACAAATACTTTGAGAAACGGCTTGCTGACACTTAAATGAATACTCGATGTTAACAAATTTATCTTCTTCACAAACGCTTTCCTTGTCATTGCCAGTATACATTTTATATCCTCTCTACTTCGACCATCATCAGTTAACAAAGGGAACAGAATTAACAGCAGAAAAATATAAAAAAAATTTTCGTTTCCAAAGCTTTTATAACTTATGGAAGTGACATCTAAATTGAACAGCAGGTTAAGGTGAGTTTCTGGTCGAGACCGATAAAAAAAAATTGTCCAGGTTCGGGTAGGACTCGTGTATGGATGGATCCCTTGGAACTCAGTTACGTATATAGACTGTTCCTCTATTCCGGGAATCGAGGATTTCGACTATTTTTTGCTGTAATCGACATTGATACTGGCAACATATCGGTCCCAGGGATTCCAAGACTTTCGAGAATGTTTCAATTTGAAGTCTGACTACAGACAACACGTGACAAAAGAAAAATCACCGATTTATTGTTTTTTTCCTGTAATTGTACTTTGAAACCTCGCTGCTCGCCACGTTTTATGATGCTACGTCAACGGAATAAGTTTTAATGAGCGTGTTTTCGACTATCAAAATTTGTGATATAGTTTTCAATTTTTATGTCTACCCCTTCCTGAGAACAACGTGCCTTAACGGACGGACAAATCACAAAAAATATTTTTCATGTGATATAATCACAAATTAACAATTTTTGGATATTTTCCTATGGTTCTACAGTGAAACTTTACTTCTAGCAAAATTTTATGATTCGACGTCAACGGGAAATACCGTACAGGTTCTGCCCAGTGAATTTTCGAGGATCAAAATATGTGACATACATGGCCGTGTCTTTTGACTGCACTGGTTTAGAAAATTCCGTATTTCATACCGCCAAGGGGCTGTTGACCTTACTACGTGAAGCACATTTGAAGTTCATACCTCTATCCGTTCCTAAGAAAACGGCTTACAATCAGACAGAGACAAAGACAGACAACAACGTGATCCTATAATGGATCCGTTTTTGCCAATTGAGATACGAAACCCTAAAAATGGATTTTGTTAATCTACTTAGTATCCTTGAAGTACGCTACGCAAAAATTGTTGTCACTAGTGCCGGCCTGAGTAGCCATGCGGTTCTAGGCGCTACAGTCTGGAACCGCGTGGCCGCTACGGTCGCAGGTTCGAATCCTGTCTCGGGCTTGAATGTGTGTGTTGTCGTTAGGTTAGTTACGTTTAAGTTGTTCTAATTTCTAGGTGACTTACGACCTCAGCAGTTGAGTCCCATAGTGCTCAGAGCCATTTGAACCATTTTTTTGTCACTAGTAAACAATGCTTACAAGTAAGCGATGCACATTGCAGTTCTTCCATGATCAGTGACAAATACACCGTATTACCTCACACTTATAACAAGTATTGGCATTGTTGATTCACTCATCATATCAACAGATGGAGCTGAAGTACACAGTGCTCAAAACGAAGCGAGTGTGCAGCATGTTAGATTTTGTAAACACATTATACAACATAGTATAGGATGGAGGGACGTGGCCGAGTCGGTAACAGGAAATACAGGCAGTTAACAGTTGAGGAACCCAACCGTGGAGTAACTCTTCTGCGTGAGAAACACTCACAGCGCTGTGTAGCAAGGGAGCTTGGTGTAAGTCAAAATACAATATCTAAGTTGTGAAAAAGATAGTATGAAAGTCAAACTATTGCTAGACAGTAACGCTCGGGTCGTAGAACGATAACAAAAGCTTTTGAGGATCGTTAGCTTCGAATTCTTGTATTGAGTAACCGCACAAAAACGGCACGGGATTTACGAGAAGGCTTTCGCCAAGTTACTGCGGTACTGTTAAGTGATCAAACAATCAATAATAGACTACTCGAGAATCAATTTGGGTACAGATGACAGAATAAAGAGTATACTTTAGCCAGATTACACAAACAAAGGATACTACGTTTTGCCGGAAGATCACACACATCGTCACTTAATGTGTTGGAGGAAAGTGCCATTCTGTGACGAAACTACAGTGAACTTACATGGAGACGATGGTCTTATATGATATGGACAACTCATGGAGAATGTAACATGAAAACTACAGTGTACCTAGCATCTCTTTTGGAGCATAGATTACAATGCAGTCAGGAGTAATTACAGCGGACACTAGAAGAGAGCTCGGTTGTGGTCCACAGAAGGAATAGCAGAGGTCTATCCGGGGGAAACAAACTCAATGGAATGCTTGATCCTCATGTTCGATCGCTGGCACAAGATCTTGGGGAAGAATTTATTCTGATGCACGGTAATGTTCGTGTCCATGTTGAAGCCACAGAGCTAAATTTTCCTCGGCAACACAGTATTAAAGTTCTTCAGTAGCCAGTGTGTAGTCCCGACCTAAAACCCATAGATAACCTATGGAATTATCTGAGCAGAAGAGTCAGGATTCGTGCAGATCCTTCAGCAACGCTACGGCATTTACAGGGAGCCTTACTAGAGTAAGGATTTCATTCGAAAGTCGATTCGAGGTATGTCGAGAAGCTGTGCTGCCGTTTTTGAAGCAAGAGGGGGCAACAAGGGCTACTGATTTGTAGCAAATGTAAGAAAACTTAATTTCTTATGTGCAACAAAATTCACTCAGTTTTGTGCTTATTTGCAGTTTTTTATGGTTTCTTCGAAGGTTTGTAACTATACTTGCGCACTACTAAAACTACAGTTCGGTAGTTTTGGTACTCTACATAAATGACGTAGTAAGCGGAAGCATTACCGGTAGTACTGGTGGCATTGGAAAGGAAAGAAACATAAATGAATGTGTAAAAGAGACATTAGGTGCTGAGGACATCTCCTTTTCTTTGCACGTAATTAGAACCGCACATCATTCAGTAATCACTCAGTGATACTTCATTACGTATTTCATATCCTTACAGAAAATAAATTCCATTTTATAAGTAATAAAAATTATTTACTCACGTGATTTTTGTGTTTCTATGTAACCAAAGCAATTACTCTTGACGTAACTACAGTTTACACGCACAACCATAAAAAATGTAATTATTGTTATTATTTTGTATTCAGTAGTTCTTCACCATGATCAAAGGCAAAAGTTTCACGTTGTTATTGATAAACGTGAAAGGTATTTTATGAGTAGAAGAAACATGTTATATATATAAGTTCAATGAAGTATTGAAGCGATGTTGGATGTATTTTAGTTCTGGATTTTTATTTTACCTTTTAGCTAGGAAATTACTTTTCCTAGCGCTCTATGGTAAATTTCTATTTTTTCTTTTATTTTACTAGAACATTCGTCTGTTTCACGTTACAAATCAACAATTTTCTAATAAAACCTAAATTAAACATTGACGAATTCAGTTTTGCTATAAATACACTCCTGGAAATTGAAATAAGAACACCGTGAATTCATTGTCCCAGGAAGGGGAAACTTTATTGACACATTCCTGGGTCCAGATACATCACATGATCACACTGACAGAACCACAGGCACATAGACACAGGCAACAGAGCATGCACAATGTCGGCACTAGTACGGTGTATATCCACCTTTCGCAGCAATGCAGGCTGCTATTCTCCCACGGAGACGATCGTAGAGATGCTGGATGTAGTCCTGTGGAACGGCTTGCCATGCCATTTCCACCTGGCGCCTCAGTTGGACCAGCGTTCGTGCTGGACGTGCAGACCGCGTGAGACGACGCTTCATCCAGTCCCAAACATGCTCAATGGGGGACAGATCCGGAGATCTTGCTGGCCAGGGTAGTTGACTTACACCTTCTAGAGCTCGTTGGGTGGCACGGGATACATGCGGACGTGCATTGTCCTGTTGGAACAGCAAGTTCCCTTGCCGGTCTAGGAATGGTAGAACGATGGGTTCGATGACAGTTTGGATGTACCGTGCACTATTCAGTGTCCCCTCGACGATCACCAGAGGTGTACGGCCAGTGTAGGAGATCGCTCCCCACACCATGATGCCGGGTGTTGGCCCTGTGTGCCTCGGTCGTATGCAGTCCTGATTGTGGCGCTCACCTGCACGGCGCCAAACACGCATACGACCATCATTGGCACCAAGGCAGAAGCGACTCTCATCGCTGAAGACGACACGTCTCCATTCGTCCCTCCATTCACGCCTGTCGCGACACCACTGGAGGCGGGCTGCACGATGTTGGGGCGTGAGCGGAAGACGGCCTAACGGTGTGCGGGACCGTAGCCCAGCTTCTTGGAGACGGTTGCGAATGGTCCTCGCCGATACCCCAGGAGCAACAGTGTCCCTATTTTGCTGGGAAGTGGCGGTGTGGTCCCCTACGGCACTGCGTAGGGTCCTACGGTCTTGGCGTGCATCCGTGCGTCGCTGCGGTCCGGTCCCAGGTCGACGGGCACGTGCACCTTCCGCCGACCACTGGCGACAACATCGATGTACTGTGGAGACCTCACGCCCCACGTGTTGAGCAATTCGGCGGTACGTCCACCCGGCCTCCCGCATGCCCACTATACGCCCTCGCTCAAAGTCCGTCAACTGTACATACGGTTCACGTCCACGCTGTCGCGGCATGCTACCAGTGTTAAAGACTGCGATGGAGCTCCGTATGCCACGGCAAACTGGCTGACACTGACGGCGGCGGTGCACAAATGCTGCGCAGCTAGCGCCATTCGACGGCCAACACCGCGGTTCCTGGTGTGTCCGTTGTGCCGTGTGTGTGATCATTGCTTGTACAGCCCTCTCGCAGTGTTCGGAGCAAGTATGGTGGGTCTGACACACCGGTGTCAATGTGTTCTTTTTTCCATTTCCAGGAGTGTATTGTTTATTCTTAAGTAACAGACAAGAGGATAAATATATCGAACAAAAATGTTCCGTTGATTATTCGGCCCTTTCTATATCCTCCCTCAGGCTGTAGACAATTCCTTATTTCCGATTTTAAGAGGACTATAGTTCGATACTGATCATATACGTAAAGTAACCGACCTATATGAGCTAACACCCAACAGATATGCAACACACCTAACATACAGATAATGCGGGTACAACATTAACCTGTTCTAGGGAAGTTCCTGTAGTTTACGCTTACTTATGGTAGTCTTAGGTAGTCTAAGATACTTATTCAATTCTAGATGTATTCATTTCCATGCGGCAAAATTTGTAAAGAAAGTTTATTTTTGTAAAAAGCTAATATTTTGAAAATTACGTACATTTAAAATCATGAGAAGCTTTTTTGAATCGTGTACATAGATTATGACCGCAAAACGATGTTTTAATGCTGAAAGTAAGTTATAAATTACAGAGTGTTGAATAAAACCGTGCACCGACCGAAATATAGGCAGTATAGGTGTTAGATGAGCATTAGTTCAAGAAATGATTCGTCCAGTATATGTACGTATGTCTAATCAAGATTTGCTTAAAATATGCACCAGTGACAATACACAATGTCAATGAGGCCTTCACCGCGTACATTTGGAAACTGGTACCGAAACATCTGCATTGTGGGGCAAAAATTATTGAAACATCAGCATATACATGCAGGCGTTTTGTATTCAACGAAGGTTGTTTATCTATTCTGAAGAACATGAACGCGTTAGGATTCGTCATATGGACGAACAGCAAAAACTTCTCGTAGTTGTCTGACAAGCAACACGTGGCCGCCGTGGAGCAAGCAATGTCTCAATTTGTTAAAAGAGGCCGGACTGAAAAAAATTAAGAACCAGAGCACCTCTATGCTCTTGTGAGCGCAGATGAACCGTAAATTTTGAAACGGTTTTTTTCTCCAAACCTTGAAACGAGTTTTTCTCGAAACAAAATTTTTCAGCTCACGGAGCGCTGTAAAGCCTCGACAGATTAAGAGACACATTTAATTTTTTAATGAAAGATAAGTAAATTTAGGGGGTCTGCGCTAGAGCTTCTTTTTAATTCGAAGTTTATCCGCACATCTATCCGCATCTTATCCCGCACGTGCCTCACACTGACACTTGACAAGTACCGGTTAACATTCTATTAATGAATTTTGGTTATTCTGCCGGTGCTCAACTTTTTCAGCACACATAACTACCAAAAAACTATCAAATTATGTACAAGGAATACATACGTGACCTTCAACTCATAAATTCATCGCCAGGAAAGGATGAAGGTATAGTTTTTTCCTTCGTTGGTGAATTTTCTTGATTTATGTTAATCCAGAAGCGTTACATAAAATATAAATCTCTTGGAGGTGAGTGCCAGCTGGACCATCTTCTGCTCTAAGCAGCAGCAACTGATGGATATTTGATGCTTCATTGGTGTGACCACGAACTGCTATTCCCTGTTGATATAAAAACTGGAGGAATTTTATTATTTTTAAAATCGTCCTGTGTGCATTTTCATGTCTTGTAAGATACTTGTTGAGATAAGGGATGACACATTGGTACCTTGTTTCGTAGTTGCCGGAGCAGTCACGGACAAACTGCGAAGTGTACATTTTTCCGAACTCTAAACGCTCAATTGCCTTTTGTCACTGAGAAACTCCATTTCGAACAAGCTCTTTACCCAAATCCCTGTCTGCAGAAATAGCAGTTACTGGCGGATCCACCACACTGGAATCTAGAGTTTTTGCACACGCTAGAGAACACTTTTCCCAATTCTTTGTCGTAATAAAGCCAAGGAAATGTGCTTTTCCATCCTTCATGGTATGATCTGGCTGACAGTTACTTGCCACTTCTTGCTGATGTACTGCAGCAGCTGGCGGAAGACACTTTCTTGGATACCTTGTTTTTTGGCTGAACATGCTTTTCACTGTTGTCAGTGTTAGTAGTATTCATCTGTGATGATGATGATGACGACAAACGTATGACGAATTTACCCGTAGCTACTAGGAAACTGTTCGAATTCGAAAGTAAGTATAGATGCAATATCCAATATTGTGTTTCAACTTTCCACACCCGTCTAGTAATCGTGCAACTTTTGAAAACGGCGAAAATTTTTGCTTTGGGAGGAGGTTTTGTACCACGCAACCCGTCAGTAGACCTCTTCTTTGTACTAGCTATTAATGCGGAATCACTCCCACAGTCTAGGATATAAACTCCCATATCCTTCGAAGCCATTGTCTCAACAAACAAAAGGATAACAGAATGAGATTTTCACTCTGCAGCGTAGTGTGCGCTGATATGAAACTTCCTGGCAGATTAAAACTGTGTGCCCTGAGCGAGACGCGAACTCGCGACCTTTTCCTTTCGCGGGCAAGTGTTCTCCTAGCTGAGCTACCCAAGCACGACTCACGGCCCGTCCTAACTGCTTTACTTCTGCCAGTACCTCGTCTCCTACCTTTCAAACTTTACAGAAGATCTCCTGGGTAGCTCACTTGGTAGAGCACTTGCCCGCTTAAGGCAAAGGTCCCGAGTTCGAGTCTCGGTCCGGCACACAGTTTTAATATGCTGCGAAGTTTCATATCAGTGCACACTCCCCTCCAGACAACGTCAGCCTGCCACCATCGATATCTAAACTTTGCGCCGGTTGTATGTGCTTATACTTAGACGTGCACAACTGTGTATTGATGTTGCACAGGGTCACTTTCAGAATTTTCTGTAAATGTAGTTTTCACTGCTCTTAATTTTTGCAATTTTACTGCATTTTCTTCATACTTACAAGGAGTAATTTTATCTGCGCCACTCTGTGTATAAATATGTGTTTAAAATCTACTCTACTATGTAAAGATAGTTAAAGTTTTTACGTTGTTACCAAAAATCTCGAAAAATTTATGACCGATTTACTTCAAATTTTTACACGGTACAAAATGATTTCAGATTAAATTGCTATCTTGATATCTTCACACACTTTCTAGTGTAGCAGTATGGCGAGTGGAGAGGTCTGGGAGGTGGATGGTGCGTGCCTATCATTCATCATCTGTGGGCGTTGGTCGAGGATATGGCCGAGATTGCAGAGTCAACATCAGGAGTAAGCGCAAAGGCCGCGTGATGGTCACGACACCAACGTCCACATTTACAATTTTTTTTGTTAATAATTTAACGTCCTTTTACTCTTTTTCAATAATAAATCAAGTTTTGTATCTCCTTATAACAAAAACAAAAAGGAGCTGCAATGTAGATTTCACATACTTTACAGTAGAGGAAAAAGCTACATAAGCTTTACTCTGTATAATTTTGAACTGTAATTTAAATTGTTTTCGTCGTAACATCTGTCCATTTTATTACTTTTACAGATTACTTTTATGAAATGACTGTATGCTTAATATTAAGAAAAAATTGCAATGTTAATTTAAATTCTAAGGTGAAAAGTCTATATGCTTTAATAGCACCTAACGACCTGAATAAACAGGACCAATCTACGGTACAGGTGGACTTGAGAACTCACGAGATACAGTGTGCCGGTATTCTAAATGTAGTGCGTGGTATGTATTATTGCAATATTTGTAGAAATACTACCTATTGGTACTATTTCTTATCTGAAAATCCTGACAATCACGGAGGCCGAAACGCGTGAAGGTGTATGACATTTATAAAAATAAATCGTATCAAGGCGGATAATTATGCTGCAGATACAAGTGACACCAATTGATATAAGTTTACTGACTATATTTCGTAGAAGTTTCTGATGTAAAGCGCAGGAATCATGTACTTTATGATTGGTTAACGAAATCCGCTCACTGGGCAACATAGAAGATGCTGATATAGATGTAGTAACTACCCACTCCACTTCAGTTGTATTGAAATAAAAGACACATGATGTGATTGCCATTTACTTCATCTGACAGCATACAAAGCAGCTGAAGTTTGGCCGAAATAGTTGGAGTGAAAAGTAAAATTATAAATCACTAGTAGGAGAAGATGAACTTGCTGACAGAATTTGCGTCAGGCTAAGATACACTGGTTTCTCTGTCAAATGTGGTTCAATCTTTTTTTCTGACTGAGAAAGTGAGGGAAATACTCGATAGCTGAATAATGTACAATTGTGCATGCGCAAATTTACTTCAAATTCTATCATTTTTTAAAGATAAAATCTTCAAGAACACCAGTTTGATAGTAGCTTCAGTTTAAAAACTGAGATGTAAAGATGTTATTGGATTTGTTAAGTTTTATTTTTTATTTCCCATGATGCGATCAATGGACTGCCTCTTTCGTGAACGTGTCTCACATACATTAATACTGATAGAACCACCGTTTTGCAAGGTAAAATACTGCTATTTTGAAACAAAAAGTCAAATTGTGATACCAGATGAGGCACTACAGTAAGGTGCAACCATTTACTAACAAATCTAATTAATTGCTGAAAATTGGATTTTTAATATTTTTTCTGCGCATCCATTTTCTGGGCGCTCTCACTGTTTCATCGTTCGTTTGCGGGAAAAAAGACAATAGTTGATTTGGTGTGGTAAAGGCAAACTGAATCTGTGAATCCATCTGTCAAACGTTCTGCAACTCTTCAGCTCGAAGAGCGAATTAGGTAAAATATACTGGTGCAGTGTATAGTCGTAAGCCTATTTAACAAGTGGAATTTTACTGTTATGCATGCGAAATATCTTTTTACATGCGGTAACCTGCATACATACGGTTTCCGTCTGATTCCAATGCTCACAGAATTCCCCATATCTTTGTTTACGTATTTCTTAACTGAATGTTTAAAATCAGACTGAACTATGCGAAGAGTAGTGTGGGACGTACATACTGAAAGCAGGCTACCTAAATAATAATGGATACGCAACTGAAAATTTAGTAGAAATAATACTGAAGACAGTTAAATTTCTTAGTTTAATAACAGAGAAAGAATATCTTACATCGTAACACAAGGTTAGAGCAAAGTACAACTTCAGCCCAAAAGTGAGCCTTGCGTCAAAAATTGCATGCAGTTACCAGGATGTAGTTGCATACACTGAGACAATAAGAATGAATGAATTATATGAATGTCCTAAAGGCAGTAATTCAGATCTATTGCTATGATGATGAACAGCAGTTTAGAAATGTAATACCTTTTTTCAGGAGAAGAATTAGGCCATATGTTGGCCATTTACATGACAGGGTATTACATAAACCTTAACATATGGAGTCTCGAGTGGCAGCCGGCGGTCACAGCAGAGCCTCAGGCCTAACGCCGTGTCTGTCTTGGGCTGCCAGCGAAATATCCATCAATAAGCGGGAGGCAGTCAAAGTATTTAACTAATTTTCTTTCTGTAGGTAGTAGCCGACGCAATTAACGTATTTAAACATATAATAAACCAAATAAGGCAATGCTCTTATTTATGTTAGGAAATCAATTAATCATTGTTCAAAACAGTTTGCAACACACACTCTTTCAATAACCTTGCACATATCTAAAGGCTCTTAATGCCACTTTTCAGACCAAGGTGGTTGACTTTATTCTCACCAAAATCCTTCCTTACATGTAGCAATATTTTCTTTCCATTCTTCTTTTCTCAATGTAATTTACTGATAGAGGGAACTGGACTCCCCTACCTAAACTAGGCCTCCTGATTCTTGGTTCTGCATTCTCTCCAACTGCAAGTTTTTGTCACACTGTAGCGGAGTGCAGCAAGTCGCGTGCTTGACACGTTACATTTTTTTTGACGGTGGAAAAGCTTTTACGTTGTGCAATTTTTTTCATTATTTCTCCGAGACATTGGCCGGTAAGTCTTTCAACACATAAGTGTTCTTTAACAGCGACGGTTAACGTTAATGTTTTTACTTAAATTGTTTCATTTATATGTTTAATTAAAAATCTTTTTGATTAACAAATGCGAAATTTCTGGGTAAAGGTGAGTTAGTCTTTTTCTTAAACGTCACAGAACCAAACTGCCAGAAATAAAGCCCACAGAAACCTCTTATAGCAGGGATCTTGGGTTCAGCAAAGGAAACAAAGGGAAAATTTATAACTTCTGTAAGATGCTATATTATACCTACTTCGAAACGGCATTATGTTTTTCCTTATTTAACATATTTAACCAGTTTTTTTGTGATAATTTTCTTATTTTTAGGAGGCATCAGATTTTGAAAACTACTTTTGAGACTACCTATGTGTAGGTTTTCTGAAAATAATTTTTTTTGTAATAAGTTTCAATGTTATTTTCTAAGAATAAAATGTAAATTGTGCATAATATTATAAAGGAAATATTAGATGACTTTAAAACACTTGTGAAGTGTTTTATACTTGAAAATCAAAAACAAAACGGGCGTCCGGTTTCGGCCACTTTCTTCCTTGAAAAAAATTATATCCAAAACAATTCGTACTGGAATACTATCATAATCCTCGTTTTCTAAAATCTTAATTTCTTGTGTAAATAGTGTTATAGAACTTCCAGAAAAGTTAAGAAATATTTTTAATGAAAATTGTGCCCTGGTAGTAAAGACCTCAATATTATCAGTGCTAATGAGATATGTGCGTAGCAGGCTATTGTCTTATCAAACTGGCATTAAAGAAATCAGCGGAGAAGTGTAAGAAATTGATCATATTACTAGACATGAGGCATCTGTACCTGAGTTGGTTTTTAAATTGTCTCCCGAAGTCAATTAAGGCAACTAGTAAAACGATTTCTGCTCGGAAGCCACAACTATAACAGATATACATTCATACAATACGTATCATATTTTTGTTTAAGACATGTAGCACCAGAAACAAATTAATTATGACTCCATACCCTGCTCCAAACCAATATTTCTGGGAGGCTTTCCTTGATTGAGAGGCAAATCCTGGCAGTCTGCTTCCAAGTATTCTCTATTGGGAATCTCTTGTCCCAATTCCAGTTCGCCAGTATCTAGCTATAAAGATCTCTAGTCTACAATGAGTCGATCTTGAACAGCCTGCATTGTCTGTCGATAATAATAATAATAATAATAATAATAATAATAATAATAAATATAATGAATATCAGCTGAAAGGTTATAATCACTGGTGAACTTCATACTTCCGTAGAAAATTCAAATTTCTCTTTGTAGAACATTCTGTAGTGATCTGCTCTATGCGGTTCTGCCACTGAGCGGGCCTTCAAAGTAAATTAAAGCAAAACATATAAAAATAAAATTGAACAGTTTAAAATCCTAGCAAATTGTTTAAAACTTAAAAATGTTTATGGTGAGACCAGAAATAATACGCTGATTAACAAAATATTAAATTATTTTATAGATCTGCATGGATAAGAGAAGTGAAATCCGGGTTTCACCGCGGTTATTAAAATTTTGGAAATGGTGTCTCGCCTCCGCGCAGACCTCTAATTCTTTGGACTACCCACTGCCCATACATGCATCTACCTGTGGTGGCAGCGTTTGCCAGTCTTCCTGCTGCTGCGTCCCCTCTGCACAGAGTAACAAAAGGATGGGAGACTGCCGTGCTTCCCGTTATTTTATATGAGACAAGTGAGTCTCATTAACGTTGAAAACTACCCTCCTTGACTACAGAACACACGGAATATGAAATACTCTCTATACTGTAACGAGGGGCTATTTTGTTTCCTTGCACCAATAATGATAGAACGGTATAATGATGTAGCTGTCAAAAAAATACATTTGTACCATGCTGAAAGACATTCTTAATAAAAGATGCCTGTTTGATATGAAGTACTCTAACTGGTAGTGAAACGCAACTTTTCAGGTCAGAAGTTCATGGTGGACACTGTTGACGACATCTTAGCGAGGAACATGTATAGTTCTACGCAGTCAACAAATATGGTTGCTACTAGTTACCCCAAACCAGTTACTCAAATGAAGAGAACAGACAGCCTGAACCACATATAGGGATAATATTGATTTGACACGGGCTGAGTTAAAGGCATGCTATAGGTGTTTAGATGCCTAGTGCAATTATTAATGTGTAGCCGTTCTAATTATATTTTGTGAGCTCTCTTTCTGTGTGAAGCTCTTGGCAACAAAATTAAAATTACAGCACAAAAACCATTCTCGATGCAGCACTAATTAGATTTTATTTTTCTGTCTACGATCACATTGAGAACACGCAACAAATATTTTAATTGAGGAAATTTCAAAATACGCTAGGGGAGACGGGTCTGTGTGTTGCGTAAGATATACATAAGCGTGTAAGTGTTTAGAAAGGATAAACATGAGGAAAAATTGAAGTCGTGGTAAACAATTTATGCTCAGAATAATAAATAGATGGAGAAAACAAGAGAAAGTGGATGATATTCGTCGTTTTGGAGGGAGTGATACGTTTGGTGGAGTTGAATTCCAATGAACATTAAAATACGTTATAAAGTTGGGATTAAGACTTTGCTAGATTAAACTGCAGTTGGGGGATCGCTATATTACGTCAGTTATTATTTTATTTCCCGATTGGTGGAATATGAGTGGCAGGTGTTCGTGCCATTCTAAACATTCATGGTGGTGTCTGTTTGTACTATATCGTGTCTCCCTACCACTTTCGCGCATCGACGCTCTGAGCGTGTTTTTTAGGGAATTAACTAGTTTGAACCTGGGACCTGCTGCTGGTAAGGAGACGCCAGACCACACATGACATGTAGAATTCAGAAGAGTTCAGTGAGACTAGCGATGATATAACCAAATACTAAATGATCTCAGCGTCAGCTCCACTGCACTCCCTGTAAAAGAATCTTAATACTAACTAAATTTAGTGGAAAGGGTTCAAGGCTTTCCTATTTTTAGTTAGCTGGTAAAATAACGTCGAAAAAGCAGTTAAGTTTACCGTTGAAAGTTTTATTCTACTCACAAAACATCGTTTATAAATTGCAATATAGATAAAAGGAAATGTTTTAATACAGGATGGTAAAAACCAAATGCGTTCAACAAAAATGTGAACGAATATTCCCTAAATGGGTTTCCAAGTTCTACAATCGATCGAAGGATGACCTATGCCATATCACATATATAATCTAGGTTTAAATTAAGTTTCACAAAAGAGAAAACTATCAAAATGGTCTACAGTGACCCTCAATTATCTTTAATTACTTATCTAACCTGTCGTAAATTACAGTGGCTGATGTGGCTTCTCAATAACTATAAAAATAGAAAAATCATCGCGTTTCAGATCTTTACTTCAAGTGGCAAATGTGAACACCATGAGTTTTAATTAACGATCGACACTAGTATTACGCAAAAAGAAGGGGTGTAACAGATGAGACTTCTGCAGTTCTGAGTGAAGCCTTATGCGCTCAAAAATGCGGCATCGCGTGCGTTCATTACCTTGTCGGTGTTTAGGCAGCGTCAGGGCGGCAGCGGCCGGCGCAGCAGCCATCCAGCTCGCCGTCTCGGAACCAACTCTACTCTAACTTCTCCTTACTACAATTTTACCGAAGTTAGTTTAAAAAAACTATCTGGCTATGTTTTCATCTGACCAATCAGGGTCTCAATGTTAACCTTAAGCTCCGCCTACAAAAAATTCTGTCTATCCAATGAGAAACGTTATACTTTTAGTGGTGGGGCAATGTTTGCAACGTAACAGACACGCTAAAAAGTCTCACGCTAAAACCTGCAGCTAGTGTGGTTCTTTTAGCGTTATCGTAAGATCTATACTGCTCTTCTGGAGGGCTCTATCTTTTAACATGGGCTGGGGAGTGATCCTAATGTAACAGACACGCGAAAAAGTCTCACGCTAAAACTTGCGGGTGGTAGTGGCCCTTTTTGTGTTATCGTAAGATCTATACTGCTTTTCTGGAGGGCTCTAGCTTTTAACATGGGCTGGGGGTGATCCTTGACGTACCTGAGACGCGAAAAAGCCTCACGCTAAAACGTGCGGGTTGTATAGTCGTACAGGTAGGCTCGCGGCGTGGGTGCCCAGCCCCTCCCTTATCTAGCTTAACACGGTTCTGCTCTCGGCTTCTGTCCTCGTTTCTCCTCTCGGAACTGCGTCTGCCTCACGGTGGGATGGTACGACATGCATTTAGGCATTCTTGTGTTAGTCTGTGGTACTCCATTTGCTCACTTGTTACTTGTATTGCTTTGGTTAATTTCATGTCACGATTTATTCGGAGCTATGTGACATACTAGTAAATCTGCTTATTATGTCAGGGTTTTCATGGAAGGTGTTGGATTTGCCTGACACCTTACACCATGCTAATTTACTATGGGCATTAGGACTACTTCACTGAATTAGTTACCAGGACACGAGAGTAGTAAATTACTGGGTGAACACCAAGGAGGGAGGAACTGTATCTAGTTCTTCCTGTAATTACCGTTTGCGTTTTGGTTGGTTTATATCTAGCAGAACCCAGTGGTTGCACTAGTAGGTAATTGGGGCGTAGCTGGAGGGACTGTTGGGAGATAGTTATGAGGGCTACTAGAAAACTCCTGTCACTTAACTACGGCAGGCAGATTAGAGATAATTTAGATTCGTAGTACGTGTAAGTAATATACAGTAGCGGAGACTGTGCGATATCTGTATTCCGATGGCTGCAAGTGTTAAAGGTTCGACACAGCGTGCACAATAAGGCGGTCGCTGTTTCCGAGATGGACATAGCTCTGAAGTTTCCAAAGAATATTGTGTTTTTATAGAGAATCATAGGCAGTTTGCGAGTGAATGAATCGAAAATAGCAGACTTTCCTTCATTAAACTGGTGACGGCAGACAATAGCGGGTTATACAAGTTGGGCAAGAATTAAGTCCATACTAGAAATTGTTTATAATGTTTTCAATTATTAAGCAGTGTTCATGAAACAAATAAACATTTTGTTCCTTACAATGTGGAATTGCTATGCATTGCTACAATTCAAGATAAGAACCAATATTATCTACCAGTTTCCGTGAACGGATGTGTATGTTTGAGACAGACTTCTGCAGATAAGCAAGCGGTACGGGAGTTTTTGGTTCTGTGCAATAAACTTCCCCTTTCGCCCACCTCGAGAGGGAGAAACCGCAGGACATTAGGTCAGAACTCCTCCCTGGCCTTTCAAGGGGATCACGACATCCCACATAGCGTTGTGCAAAATTAGTGTCGAGACACGCGTGGACAGGACACACAAAGTGAGGCGGCGCCCCGTATTTCTTAAAGATTAGCTAATTGTAATTGTCCGATGTGGATACAATACCGTGAACATAATTTTCAAGCATACCAAGGTACTGATCTTCATCCATTGTGTCCCGAATGAGACACTGACCCCCAACTTTCGTGGATGTCACGTCGCACCACACCGTGGCTCTTGGGCGATGTTGGGTTTTTTCAGCAACCACCTTCTGATCCTCTGTTGCACAATAATAATTGTGCCCGCCAACAATCGTATCTCCCACCTCTAACACGGAACACGACTTTATCTGACCAAAGGATACTACCGGAAGTATCGGACAAGTCTTCATACCAAGTAAGCATCATCTCCCCAAATTTCGACAGATGAACAGCCTTCCAGCGATAAGTCCAATCAATAATTTGGTTTTCAAGGACGAAAACTCAATTCTTTCTTTCAGAACAGTTCTGTCTACGTACCGGATTATGCTGCCCGAGATGATCCTTGTGATTTCTGAGATCTTCGAGTGAATATTTCCTGAACCACACGCACATTTTCCTTTGTTCTAGATGTCGACGGTTGACCGCTTCTCCTAACGTCTGATACAGAACCCGCCTCTATTAGCTTCGAGTGGAAATTCGTTATTGTCTTTGCACCTACCGAGGCATGAGGTTCTTTCAGACTTCGTCATCATCTTTGTACTTCTACCATTGATCGCCATACTTTCGTTCCGGGATGCCAGAAGAGCCCACCCGAGCAAGATCGTCGGCCACTAATATCTGCAATGATGTAAATGAAATATAATGTAATAAATTCTATAATTTTAAGGGACTGAATTTCTTTTTTTGTTTCATAAAAATTAGTTAAGTGACTGCAGGATTTATAGCCTTTAACTGTAAAATGTATCGTGATGATACCTCTAGTAACAAAAGATTCCGGATTAGTCCCACATACGGATCTTCAAGAGGGTACTTTCGAGAGAAGGTAACAAAGATAAAATAACTATCGCAAGTGTGGCATTCAATGAGTCGGAGCATGGAATGTCAGAAGTTTTAACGTGGTTGGGGAATCCGGAAAATCTGAAAGGCGAAATCCAAAGGTTCAATATAGATGTAGAGGCGGTCGGCGAAGTAAAATGGAAGGAAGATAAGGATTTCTGATAAATCGAATATAGGATAATAACAACTGCACTAGTAAATGGGATAACAGAAGTAGCATAGTAGATAGGGCAGACAATGAGTTACTGTGAATAGTTTAGTGATAACGCAGTTGTCAGAACCGACATCAACACAAGGCTATGTAGGCAAGTCAATGTGAGAAGCAAAATATGAAGAGGTAGAGGAAGTATATGAGCACACTGAAAGGGTCATTCAGTATTTAAAGGGAGATGAAAATCTAAAAAGTAGTAGGAGAATGGAAAGTGGTATTAGCGGAAGGAATTTAAGAGAAAGACTAAGTTCTGCGATAAATTCAACTATTATAACGAACACAGTGTTCAAGAATCACAAGAGTGCATGGAAAAGTCCCGGAAACACCGGAATGTTCCAGCAGGTTTACATCATAGACAGACGTTTTGAAATCAAAATTTTTGGTAGCGAGGCATACCCAGGAGCAGGTGTAGACTTGGAACAGACTTTAGTAATGACGAAGAGTGGTATGAAGTTTAAGAAACTGGTCCAGAAGAATTAATGTGGAAAGAAGTGGGGAACTCAAGTGCTGAGGAATGATGAGAAGCGTTCGAAGTCCTGTCAGGTTGCAGATATCGCGATAGCGGTTACCAAAGCAGGCTATTCAGTTGAGGGACGGTCATGTCATATAAGGGCGTCCACAGAAGTTAGACAGACACACGTGAGTAACATAGGTTCAAGGAAGGTTCCTACGAAAGCACCTTGGGTAACGGAAGAAATTTCTTAATTAATCGTCGCAAAATAGAAGTACAAAAATGTTCAGGGAAAGACAGGAAATCATTTATATAAGTCACGTGAGAGTGAAATAAACAGGAAGTGCACGGAAGGAGATGCTAAATGTCTAAGAAGAAATTTCCGTCGGAAGGACTGATTCAGAATGAGTGAAAACAATCTTCTGTGAAATTAAAAGCTACGGCGGTAACATCAAGAGTGCAGAGTGAATTCCAGTTTCAAACGCAGATGAGATACCGAATAGGTGGAAAGAGTATACTGGAGGCCTCTACGGGAGGGAGAACTTGCCTGATGAAGTGATAGAAGAAATTTCAGTCGAGATAGAACACGTGGGGGATCCAGTATTAAGGTCAGAATTTAACTGAACTTTGAAAGACTTTAGATCAAATAAGGCAAATGGGATGGAAAATATTCCTTCGGAATTCCTAAAATCATTGGAGTAATGGCAACCAAATGACTATTCAAGTGGAGTCAAAGGATCAGACATTCTAAAAATATCGTCCACACACTTACGAAGGCAGCAAGAGCAAGCATCCAAGCCGCTGACAAGAATAATATACAGCAGAATGGGAAACAAAACTGAGGTCCGTTAGGTGATAATCACTTTGGCCTTAGAAAAGATAACGGCACCATACAGACTGTCCTACGTTGCGCCTGATAATGGAAGTGAGACTTGACCATAATCAAGACACTATCATGGGATTTGTCAACCTTGAAAGAACCTCCGACCATATCAAATGGTGTAAGCTACAGGGAAAGAAGGGTATTACATATTATGTATAAGAACCAAGAGAGAACAATAATACTGAAGATCAAGAACGAAGTGCTCGGATTGAAAAGGGTGTAAGACAGGAATCCAATATTTACCCCCTACCGTTCAGCCTACACGTCGAAAAAGCAATGACATAAATAGAAGAAAGATTCAAGAATGTGATTAACATTCAGGTAACGGATATCAGCGATAACATTCACTGATGACACTGCTATCCTCAGTGAAGTGAGGAGGAATTGCAGGAGCTGTTGAATGGAATGAATGGTCTAATTAGTACATAATATGAAATGAGAGTATACAGAAGCAAGACGAAAATAATGAGTAGTAGCAGAAACTAGAATAGCGAGAAACCTGACATAAAAATTGGTGACCGCGAGGTAGACGAAATGAAGGAATTATGCCAGGAGTACATGACAGACCGAGCGAGGTGGCGCAGTGTTCAAAATGTCCAATGTGTGTGAAATCTTACGGGACTTAACTGTTAAGGTCATCAGTCCCTAAGCTTACACACTACTTAACCTAAATTAGCCTAAGGACAAACACACACACCCTTGCCCGAGGGAGGACTCGAACCTCCGCCGGGACCAGCCGCACAGTCCATGACTGCAGCGCCTTAGAACGCTCGGCTAACCCCGCGCGGCATGTGGCGCAGTGGTTAGCACACTGGACTCGCATTCGAGAGGACGATGGTTCAATCCCGTCTCCAGTCATCCTGATTTAGGTTTTCCGTGCTTTCTTTAAATCGTTTCAGGAAAATGCCGGGATGGTTCCTTTGAGAGGGCACGGCCGATTTCCTTCCCAATCCTTCCCTAACCCGAGCTTGCGCCCCGTCTCTAATGACCTCGTTATCGACGGGACGTTAAACACTAACCACCACCACCACCACCACCACCACCAGTAATTGACAGACGAAGCGAAGAGGTCTTTAAAAGCTGATTTTCGCACCCAAAAATTGTTACTAACGACTAACTGAAGTCTACTAGTATAAAACATAGGCTTTAATTTAAAGAATAAATTTCTGAGAATATACGTTTGGAGTACTGCACTGTATTGTGGTGAATGAAGACTGTTGGAAAACCGAAATATAAGAGAATCGATGTGGCTGAGAAGTAGTGCTACAGAAGAATGTTGGAAATTAGCTGGACTGACAAGGTAAGGCATAAGGGGGTTCTTTGTAGAATCGGCGAAGAAAGGGATATGTGAAACACAAGTGACAAGAAGACTGGACAGGATGAAAGGAGATCTGTTCAGACATTGCGGAATAATTTCCGTGGCACTAGAGGAATCTGCAGAAAAAAGTTATACACAGAGATCGTGATATACCCAATAGATGAAGAACTTTGGTTGCAAATGCTACTCTGAGATGAAGAGGTTGGCACAGTTGAGGTATTCGTGGCGGGCCGCATCAAACAGGTCAGAAGACTGATGACTGAAAAACATGTAGCAATGGGGCACTACACTATGGGATCAAAAGTATCCGGACACCCCCCAAAAACATGCGTTTTTCATATTAGGTTCATTTTGCTGCCACCTACTGCCAGGTAATCCATATCAGCGACCTCAGTAGTCATTAGACATCGTGAGAAAGCAGAATGGGTTGGTCCGTGGAACGTGGTCAGATGATTGGGTGTCACTTGTGTCATAGATCTGTACGCGAGATTACCACACTCCGAAACATCCCTATGTTCACTGTTTCCGATGTGATAGTGAAGTGGAAACGTGAAGGGACACATGCAGCACAGACATCTATCCAGATCATCACACAGGAATTCCAATCCGTATCAGGATCCACTGCAAGTACTGTGACAGTTAGGAGGGAGGTGAGAAAACTTGTATTTATTTCATGGTCGATCGGCTGCTCATAAGCCACACCATTCCGGTAAATGCCAAACGACACCTCGCTCGGTGTAAGGAGCGTAAACACTGGACTACTGAACAGTGGAAAAACGTTGTATGCAGTGACGAAGCATGGTACACAATGTGGCGATGCGATGGCAGGGTTTGGGTGTGGCGAATGCCCGGTGAACGTCATCTGTCTACGTGTGCAGTGCCAACAGTAAAATTTGGAGGCGGTGATGTTATGGTGTGGTCGTGTTTTTCATGGAAGGGGCTTGCACCCTTTGTTGTTTTGCGGGGCGCTGTCACAGCACAGGATTACATTGATATTTTAAGCACCATATTGCTTCCTACTGTTGAAGAGCAATTCAGGGATGGCGTTTGCACCTTTCAACACGATCGAGCATCTGTTCATAATGCACCGCCTGTAATGGACTGGCCTGCACAGAGTCCTGACCTGAATCCTATAGAACACCTTTGGGATGTTTTGGAACGCCGACTTCGTGACATCGGTACCTCTCCACAGTGCAACACTCCATGAAGAACTGGCTGCCATTCCCGAAGAAACCTTCCAGTGCGTAACTGAACGTATGCCTGCGAGGGTGGAAGCTGTCATCAAGGCTAAAGGTGGACCAATACAATATTGAAGCCGGCCGCGGTGGTCTAGCGGTTCTAGGCGCTCAGTCTGGAACCTCGCGGCTGCTACGGTCGCAGGTTCGAATCCTGCCTCGGGCATGGATGTGCGTGATGTCCTTAGGTTAGTTAGGTTTAAGTAGTTCTAAGTTCTAGGGGACTGATGACCACAGATGTTAAGTCCCATAGTGCTCCGAACCATTTGAACAATATTGGATTCCAGCATTACCGATAGAGGTCGCCATGAACGTGAAAGTCATTTTCAGCCAGGTGTCCGGATACTTTTGATCACACACTGTTTTTACTCCGCGTTCAGGCTGTATCGTGCGACGTCGACAAGACGCCCTGTTAACCTGCAGCAATGCCGTCGCTGGATGTTGTATGAACGTGGATTAAGTCAGCACACAACTCCGCTGGCCGGTGTCAGCATTCCAGATCATTGAGTCGCTGTATCTCCTTCAAGTAGCTCGTCACTTGCCATCAAAATGGTTCAAATGGCTCTAAGCACTATGGGACTCAACATCTGAGGTCATCAGTCCCCTAGACTTAGAACTACTTAAAGCTAACTAACCTAAGGCCATCACACACATCCATGCCCGAGGCAGGATTCGACCTGCGGCCGTAGCAGCAGCGCGGTTCCGGACTCAAGCGCCTAGAACCGCTAGGCCACAGAGGCCGGCACTTGCCGTCAAGAGAGGGAGTGCAACCGTTCCAGCAAACGTACGCGATGTGGGAACACTGCATTTTGAAGATGTTTACTGAGGGTAAATTATATTTTAATACCCTATCACAACGTGTCCATTTTCGTAAAATGGGACTTCCTTGTTTAACAGAAACAATATTGGCGGTTCAAGTGGATGGTTGGTCGATTTACCGTGAACAGTTTTTGTGATTTTATTTAAACCACTAGTGGCAAGTTCGTAGGACTGGTGGTCTTGGTTACATTCTGCGGCCAGTGCGGTCTCTTAGTTTGATCGCAAGGTTTCATTCTATGACGTCAACTGAAGTCCATTGTTCTCCTGCAACTTTTTTTATTGCTACAGCTGAGACTGGCGGAAGAAATCCTTTCGTTGTGTAACTAGGTATTCTCATCTAGCTCTTTTGTTCATCGTCATAAATACGGTATGCAACAAACAAGTGTGAGTGAACTTCCAGCAGACATTCCTAACACGTCGAGGACATAAATGTGTTACACGCACATTGGTCCGGATACGTTTTACTTCCACGTTAGAGCTCAGTTCCTACGATTGTTGAACCCATTAATAGTTGGAAACTCACAGGAGACGTCTGGATCACCACATTAATCAACACTTTCGTAAATACAACTACTACCACCGTCATATCTTAGCAAACATTTTGGCAGAGAGGCCGAGAAAATGCTAGTCGTATGTAAAATCACTAAACGGGTCTACGGCTTCGATTCAGTCCCTGTTGACCGATCTGTTGTGGCAGTTAAAGAAAGCAAAACGAAAGCCGAAGTTTTAAATTTCAAGTTGAAGAAACCGTTCACATGGGAGAATCGTACAAACATTCAGTCATTTGACCGCCGGACAGACTTCCATCTGGACGACATACTAATAAGCGTCCCTGGCGTAGAGAAAAAACTGAAAGATTAGAAAACAAATATATTACCAGGTCCAGATGGAATTCTAGTTCGGTTTTACAAAGAGTAGACTCCATATGACTGGGAGGCTTACGTCCACGGATCAGCCTAGTTTTACAAAGCGTGGCTAGTGCGAAGCTCAGCTTGCCCTTTTCTCACATAATGTAATGCGAACTAAGAATGAAGGGTAACAGGGAGAGTCCATATTTCTAGATTTCCGGAAAGCATTTGACGCGGTGCTCCATTGGAGGCTTTTAACGAAGGTACGACCATATGGAGTAAGTTCACAGACATGCGAGACTTCTTAAGTAATGGAACTCAGTATGTTGTCCTCGACGGCGAGTGTTCATCAGAGACAAGGTTCCAGTCAGAAGTGCCTCAAGGCAATGTGACAGGACTGCTGCTTTTCTCTACATACGTAAATGATCTGGTGGACAGGGTGGGCAGCAATCCGCGGTCGAATGCTGATCAGTCCGTGGCAAACGGTAAGGCGTCGAAGCTCAGTGACTGTAGGAAGATACAAGACGAGTTAGACAAAATTTCCAGTTGTTGTGACGAATGGCAGCTAGCTCTAAACGTAGAAAAATGTAATTTAGTTCGGATGGGGACGAAGAATAACCCTGTAAGTTTCAGATACAGTATCAGTAGTGCCCTGCTTGACACAGTGAAGTCGTTTAATATCTGAGCGCAACGTTGCAAAGTGATATGAAATGGGACGAACATGTGGGAACTGTGGTAGGGAAAGCGAATGGTGGGCTTCGGTTTATTCGGAAAATTTTAGGAAAATTTGTGGTTCACAGCTAAAGGAGACAGCATATAGGACTCTGGTGCGACCTGTTCTTAAGTACTGTTCGAGTGTCTGGGATCCATTCCAGGTCGGACTGAGGGAGGACATCGAGGCAGTTCAGTGGCGGGCTGCTAGATCTGTTACTGGTAGGCTCGAACAACACGTAAGTATTGCGGAGATGCTTCGGGAAGTCAAATGGGAATCCCTGGAGAGAAGGCGACGTTATTCTGGAGGAACACTAATGAGAAAATTTAGAGAACCGACATTTGAAGCTGAGTTCCGAACGGTTCTATTGCACGTACATTGCACGTAAGGACCATGAAGATAAGATACGAGAAATTTGGGCTCATACGGAGGCACATAGATAGTCCTTTTTCCCTCGCTCTATTTGCGAATGGAACAGAGAAGGTAACTGACTAGTAGTGGTACAGGGTACATTCCGCCACACACCGAACGGTGGTTTGCGGAGTATCTATGTAGATGTAGATGTAAATTAAATGTTCTGAATTCCCTCCGTTATCAAGGATACATGCATCAAACCCCCGTGGCATTGGATCCCTGGTGCTTTAATGTATTCCTACAGAACTGTGTGTTGTTAAACAGCGCTCCAGCCGGCCGCTGTGAATGAGAGGTACTAGGCGCTTCAGTCCGAAACCGCGCTGCTGCTGCGGTAGCAGGTTCAAATCCTGCCTCGGGCATATATGTGTGTGATGTCCTTAGGTTAGTTAGGTTTAAGTAGTTCTAAATCCAGGGGACTGATGACCTCAGATGTTAAGTCCCATAGTGCTCAGAGCCATTTAACAGCCTTCAACAATACAGACATGACGACGTTTTACATCATCTACCGGCGATCGGTACACAAGTGTTTTCAAATGCCCCTACATTCAAATGTCTTGTGGGTCTAGGTTTGGAGACCGTGGAGGCCAAGGAGCTGGTCCAGCTCTAACTATCCATGTGCCACGGAAATCTATACTTAGAACGTTAACACTGAATGAGGAGGCACTCGACCGTGAGTGAGGTACATGTTTGGTCGCACTCGTAAAGAAACCAGTTCTAGCGGAACAGTTTCTAAAAAAGCACGGTAATTTTTTCCGTTGAACCTGGGCGGAAAAACATGAGGCTCTAACAGTCACCAATAGTACCGGCTCAGACTTAGACAGAAAACCTTTCTTGATGATGTGACTGCACAGTTTCCTGAGGCTTCTTCTCAGATAACCGAAAATTTACAAGCTGATTGCTGTGCAAGGAAGCTTCATCTGTGATGAGCAGATTTAAAGTGATAGTTGTCACGCTGTTAGATGAAACAATCATAGAAGTGTACCCGGGCAGGGCAATCAGTTCCTGATGGTGCCTGTACACGCTCTACATCGAATGCATGCGGCAGGAACTCATGTAGCATTCTACGGACAACCATGTGGTCAACGTTACTTGTTGCAGTTAACTGTCCAACACTGACTTTTGGGTTGTCGTCAACTGCGCGTCAAGTTCCTCCTCCAGGCGAGATGCCCTCGTTCTTCTAGGCGTCCGCCACTCGCAAGTAGCAGGCTTAAACGCAGAATACTCCCTATGACGTCCTCCTTTCGGGGCATTGCCTTTATTGAAATTACTCCCGATATAAACGTTGAGCGCCACGGCAGTTATCATCCGTTAATCCGGACCGCAATGGCCATTCCTCAACTCTGTGTTTGAGTACACTTCCACTGCACTATACCGTGTTACGTAATAAGTGAATAGAAGGGCTAGGTTGAGGTGTGTGCTATAACATTTCTTCAAAACGCATTACACATTTATTCAAAAAATTCTCATTAAAACACAACAACAATATTCAACTCACAACTTCCTCAGCAATTACAAATTAATTTATGAAAGGCAAGATAATAAAACAAATCTGATAAAAGTTTCATACATCCCACGTTATACATGAATGAAAAAATACTACTGTTACATGAATAACACGAAGCCTCAACAAAGTAGAAAAAGTATTTCCTTTTTACACAGACAACTATTCACATTCTTGAAAATAGTTAATAAGTTCCTTAGGGTATTTTCGTTCCGTTGTTACAACTACTAAAAAATACTTGTCTTTTCTCATCAGATTCGTTTCGCTTTATTGAGGTAAAGTATCATCAGTGGTCTGCAATAAAAGATATTTACAATTTGATTGGTTTTTAAGACCGAAAAACAGTTCGTTAACCAATTGTTGGTTTTTACTTACGGTAATTTCTGCTAGGTTTCTTGCCTAAATCAGGACGTGCCATCCGCTAGCACATCATTTGTTTCTTTCTTCATTAGATACTGATACTTTTAATATAATTTTTCTCTGCTTTCCACAAATAAGCATTTTTTTGCGTTTTACACAGAACACTTCTTCGAACACAACTGTTTACACACTAAGTGTGTATTGCGTTTTGTAATGTTGCCAACATTGCCACTAGTTTGTATTTGACTAACACTTTTCTTAAAGTTAATTACATATGTATTATTCTATTTACTTATGTTGCTGTGTATTTATGTACTGTATACGAGTAATGAGGGAGTGGTGATGCAGTGAATTTTTTTCTGAGTAGGGGAGGGACGAGGGAGGAAAGAAGATGAGTGGACGTTAGTGGATAGTAGTGATGGACAGTGAGTTGGAGGAAAAGGTGAGAGCAAGAAGTGAAATGAAATTGGGGGAGGGGCGATTGTGTGGCAGAGGGTGGAGGATGGAAAAAGCCCTAATGCTTTTCACATGATCCTCAATTATTTTAAATTGTGTTCGTTTTCCAATATCTTCTTGATGGTTGAGCAACTGTTTATGTTGTGTTATTGATTTGCGAATGAGGAAATTTTCTTGTAAAGGGAGTAAGTGTCTGTCTTTACTGATTCTTATGATGTTCATATATTTCTCAATAGTGCGTGGTCTGTCGTATTACTGCTTTAGTCTGCGAGTGTTGAATGGTTTTCATTGCAGCTCAGTACTCAGATGTTTCCTTTATACCTTGTGTCAAATGTCCTGCCAGTCATACCAATGCATATTTTTTCACAAAATATGCAACTGACATGATAGATGCCATATGGTCAGTACCTACCTAGTTTTAATTTCAGTTTAGGGATGTGATTTTGTACGGAGTTATTTGTTTTATAAGCAATGTTCATGCCCTTTTTTTAAATGATGCTTATTTTCTGTATGAATTTGTTGTGGTAGGTATTTTTATGCAGATCGTCTAAAATAGGGATACCACAGACCAAGCACCGTTGAGACAGATACGAACATCATATGAATCAGTAACGACAAACACCTCCTCCCTTTGGAAGAGAATTTCCACATACAAAAGGCATTAACCCAAAATGATCGGTGCTCAATGACCAAATTATATTGGAAATCAGACGTTATATAAAATAACTGAAGAAAGCACATGAAAAACGAAAGGGCTTTTTCCGTTCTTCACCCTATCCCACCTAACACCCCCCTTTCCACCCTTCCATCCCCCCTATTTAATTTCACTGGTTGCTCCTCACCTTTTCCTCCAATTCACTTTCTGTCAATACTCTCCACTTACGTCCACTCATCTACGTTTCTTCCCCCCCCCCCCCCCACCCCCCACCCCACTTCTTACAAAATGACTCTCCATCACTATTCCTTCATTACTCTTACATAGTATAAAAATACAAAGCACCGTTATTAAATAGAATAACACACATATAATTAACTACAAAAGAAAGTACATTTCATAGACAAACTAGTGGCAATGTTGGTAACACTACAAAACAATAACCACTAAGAAGTACAAAAATAAACACTAAACAGTGGAATACAAGAAAGAGTGCTGTGTAAACCGTAAAAGAATGAACAGTTGTGCAAAGCAGTGAAAAATTTGATTAGAAGTATCAGTGTCTAATGAAGAAGGGAACCAAAGAAGTGCTAGTAGACGCCAATTCATGATGCAGACGACCATCCAAGGAAAAATTACTGTTAGTAAAAACCAAAAAATTGTTAACAAACTGTTTTTCGATCTTAAAAACTAATCAAATTGTAAATATCTTTCATTACAGACCACTGAAGATGCCTTACCTCAATGATGCGAATAGCTTCTGGTGAAAAAAACACGCATTTCATTGTAGTTGTAACGACGGTACGAAAATACCCTCAGGAATTGTAAAGCAGCTACGAACAATAAGACCACACAAATGAACAATTACAATTAATAAAACTTATACGCAACGGAGAAAAAAAAAACAGCAATAGGTCGCGAAATTCGTCGCTTTATTATGTTGTTGTTGTTGAGGTCTTCAGTCCTGAGACTGGTTTGATGCAGCTCTCCATGTTACTCTATTCTGTGCAAGCTTCTTCATCTCCCAGTACCTACTGCAACCTACATCCTTCTGAATCTGTTGAGTGTATTCATCTCTTGGTCTCCCTCTACGATTTTTACCCTCCACACTGCCCTCCAATACTAAACTGGTGATCCCTTGATGCCTCCCAACATGTCCTACCAACCGATCCCTTCTTCTAGTCAACTTGTGCCACAAACTTCTCTTCTCCCCAATCCTATTCAACACTTCCTCATTAGTCATGTGATCTA
Organism: Schistocerca gregaria; assembly: GCF_023897955.1. Taxonomy (NCBI): domain Eukaryota; kingdom Metazoa; phylum Arthropoda; class Insecta; order Orthoptera; family Acrididae; genus Schistocerca; species Schistocerca gregaria. The sequence continues at coordinate 453,815,699 of NC_064926.1, read as the reverse complement.
CCCATCTAATCTTCAGCATTCTTTTGTAGCACCACATTTGGAAAGATTCTATTTTCTTCTTGTCCAAAACTCAAAGTTTTTACTTCTTCTAAATGGATTTTAATACCTACTTCAAATTTTTCTTTTGTTTCCTTCACTGCTTGCTCAATATACAGATTGAATAACATCGGGGAGAGGCTACAACCCTGTCTCACCCCCTTCCCAACCACTGCTTCCCGTTCATGTCCCTCGACTCTTCCAACTGCCATCTGGTTTCTGTACAAATTGTAAATCACCTTTCGCTCCCTGTATTTTACCCCTGCCATCTTCAGAATTTGAAAGAGAGTCTTCCAGTCAACATTGTCAAAAGCTTTCTCTAAGTCTACAAATGCTAGAAACGTAGGTTTGCCTTTCCTTAATCTAGCTTCTAAGATAAGTCGTAGGGTCAATATTGCCTCACGTCTTCCGATATTTCTACAGAAGCCAAACTGATCTTCCCCGAGGTCGTCTTCTACTAGTTATTCTCTTAGTCTGTAACGAATTCGCGTTAGTATTTTGCAGCTGTGACTTATTATCTGATAGTTCGGTAATTTTCACATCTGTCAACACCTGCTTTCTTTGGGATTGGAATTATTATAGTCTTCTTGAGGTCTGAGGGTATTTCGCCTGTCTCATACATCTTGCTCACCAGATGATAGGGTTTTGTTAGGCCTGGCTCTCCCAAGGCTGTCAGTAGTTCTAATGGAATGTTGTCTACTCCCGGGGCCTTGTTTCGACTCAGGTCTTTCAGTGCTCTGTCAAACTCTTCGCGCAGTATCATATCTCTCATTTCATCTTCACCTACATCCTCCTCCATTTCCAAAATACTGTCCTACTGAAAATCATACTCTAAGGATAAAAGAAAAAAAACGACCCATCACGAAGAAATTATCTGAATGGGACGGAAATCAACAGATGTTTACAATTTCAGAAAAATGGGATGATTTATTCAAGAGAAAGAACTCCACAAATTGAGCGAGTCAATAACGTATTGGTCCACCTTTGGCTTTTACGCAAGCAGTTATTCGGTTTGTATTGGCATTGACTGACAGATATATTCGATGTCATCGTGTCCTCGCGATATAGTGCAAAATTGCGGCCAAATCCCGCGTTAGATCGTGAAAATCCTGAGCTGATCGGAGGGCCCCGCCCATAATGCTCCAACATTCTCAATCGCGGAGAGATTCAGTGACATTCCTGGTCGAGGGAGGGTTTGGAAAGAACGAAAGTAAGCCGTAGAAACCTTCAGCTTGTTTGGGCGGGCATGATTTTGCTGAAATGTAAGCCCAGGATGGATTGCCATGAATGGCAAAAAAAACGAGGAGTACCGCAGATGAAAACAAAAGGGATCCTACTATGAAAGGAAGTGACACCCCAGACACTCTCTCCTGATTGTCGGGCCGTGTCGTATGGTGGGCGACAGCCAGGTTGGTATCCAACCGCTCAATTAGAAGCGAGGTCATCACTTAAGACAGTTTTTCTCCAGTCAATGAAATTTCAGGCCGAAGACGTGTCTGGAGAAGCCCCACACAACACAGGATTACCAACGTGACCATTGCCTATCATACGGCAACGCTAAGTATGCATTGGTTGGCAGCAGGCAGTTTGAAATGTTCTGTTAATGAATTTGCTATGAAGGATACTTGGCTTTCGTTGTCTAACACTCGTCGACTAAGTTTATTTAGTGCTGTTGATAGCACAATATGCACCTGAACTGTTCTCAAGAATGTGAAGGTTGGGGTAGTTGGGTCAGTTTTACTAACAGAAGCGACGTTGCTATGTTCTGATCTACATCTACATCTACATTTATACTCTGCAAGCCACCCAACGGTGTGTGGCGGAGGGCACTTTACGTGTCACTATCATTACTACCCTTTTCTGTTCCAGTCGCGTATGGTTCGCGGGAAGAACGACTGTCTGAAAGCCTCCGTGCGCGCTCTAATCTCTCTAATTTTACATTCGTGATCTCCTCGGGAGGTATAAGTAGGGGGAAGCAATATATTCGATACCTCATCCAGAAACGCCCCCTCTCGAAACCTGGCGAGCAAGCTACACCGCGATGCAGAGCGCCTCTCTTGCAGAGTCTGCCACTTTAGTTTACTAAACAACTCCGTAACGCTATCACGGTTACCAAATAACCCTGTGACGGAACGCGCCGCTCTTCTTTGGATCTTCTCTATCTCCTCCGTCAACTCGATCTGGTAAGGATCCCATACTGATGAGCAATACTCAAGTATAGGTCGAACGAGTGTTTTCTTTCTGATGGGGTCTTACACGCGGTACCTTCGACACATATCGACTTGCAGTTAGCACAAATTGCCTTACACGTCTTCCCGCAGTATGACACAATGTCCTCCGTTCATGAAAAAAAAAAAAAAAAAATCTGCTGGTACTTTTCGGCTTTTTTTTCGTTAAGTGAAGTTGGTAATTTTACTACCTTATTAGGTCGAATGGCCACGTTCTACGTAAAACACGCAAAATGGATAGTAATTTTTACTGTCCTTGGGTAACGTCTGTATCTGATTATGACGGACGTGGAGGCCTGCAGCTGTGAGACTGTGCGTCAATGTTTTATTGTCACAGAGGATCTTCTGTGAAGCAAGCGCTGCCACTATTTAGATAATTTCTATCATCTGAAGTACGTCGCCTTCTGAAAGACCGATTTGCTTGACATGAATAAGCCAGCGGCGGGAGATATCATCAGGAAATGTTTGAGAATCTTTGGTCCTATTACACGAGCATAAGCATTCACGTCTTCCCCGAGCGCGTGCAAAGTTTGGAGGCGGCAATAGATAAATGTAGAATTAAGAGACTGTGTATTCGGAAAGTATATAGGTTCAATGGATTCCAAATCCAGGTGAGCCGTGCGGATTCTCTTAGTTTACTCATTTGTGTCAGAGATCACAACGGTACTACCAATTAAATATTTCAACTCCCGTTCTAAGCAGCCACGCATGTGTTTATGAATGATGAATATGGTGGGATCCTGTTCAGTCGATTGCTGGAAGTGTTCCCCAAAACGAGCCCAAGTCTCAACACCCGCAGGAAATGTCTCATGTTTTGTAGTGGGCCGTCTAATGCTTGGTGGTGGAACCAGTGAAGTGACGGTCGCAGAAGGTTGTTTGTTACAGACTGTACTGTTACATATGGAATTAAAGTTTCCCTTCTATTCCCCATGAAGTGTGTAAAATAGCGCGTCTTTGATTTATAAATCAAAACGTCTTCGGTCCCGGGTTCGATCCCCGCCACTGCCTAAATTTTGATAAATAATCAGCATTGGCGGCCGAAGACTTCCGGCATAAGAAGTCAGCCTCATTCTGCCAACGGCCTTGTCAAAGAGGGCGGAGGAGCGGATAGAGGTTCAGGGCACTCTCTTGTCATAGGGGTGGGAAATTGCCCCTAAAGGCGGAAGAATCAGCAATGATCAACGACATGAGGATGCAGAAGGCAATGGAAACCACTGCATTAAAGACACGTAACGTGTATCCACAGGACATGTGGCCTATAGTTGAAGAAGTGTCATGATGATCTCTCCATTGGCAAAAGATTCCGGAATATTCCCTCATTCGGATCTCCAGGAGGGGACTGCCAAGGGGGAGGTTACCATGAGAAAAAGATTGAACAATCAACCAAAGGATGACGTTCTACGAGTCGGGGCGTGGAATGTCAGAAGCTTGAACGTGGTAGGGAAACTAGAAAATCTGAAAAGGGAAATGCAAAGGCTCAATCTAGATATAGTAGGGGTCAGTGAAGTGAAGTGGGAGGAAGACAAGGATTTCTGGTCAGATGAGTATCGCGTAATATCAACAGCAGCAGAAAATGGTATACCAGGTGTAGGATTCGTTATGAATAGGAAGGTAGGGCAGAGGGTGTGTTACTGTGAACAGTTCAGTGACCGGGTTGTTCTAATCAGAATCGACAGCAGACCAACACCGACAACGATAGTTCAGGTATACATGCCGAAGTCGCAAGCTGAAGATGAACAGATAGAGAAAGTGTATGAGGATATTGAAAGGGTAATGCAGTATGTAAAGGGGGACGAAAATGTAATAGTCATGGGCGACTGGAATGCAGTTGTAGGGGAAGGAGTAGAAGAAAAGGTTACAGAAGAATATGGGCTTAGGACAAGGAATGAAAGAGGAGAAAGACTAATTGAGTTCTTTAACAAGTTTCAGCTAGTAATAGCGAACACCCTGTTCAAGAATCACAAGAGGATGAGGTATACTTGGAAAAGGCCGGGAGATACGGGAAGATTTCAATTAGATTACATAATGGTCAGACAGAGATTCCGTAATCAGATACTGGATTGTAAGGCGTATCCAGGAGCAGATATAGACTCAGATCACAATATAGTAGTGATGAAGAGTAGGCTGAAGTTCAAGACATTTGTCAGGAAGAATCGATACGCTAAGAAGTGGGATACGGAAGTTCTAAGGAATGACGAGATACGTTTGAAGTTCCCTAACGCTATAGATACAGCAATAAGGAATAGCGCAGTAGGCAACACAGTTGAAGAGGAATGGACGTCTCTAAAAAGGGCCATCACAGAATTTGGGAAGGAAAACATAGGTACAAAGCAGGTAGCTGCGAAGAAACCATGGGAAACAGAGGAAATACTTCAGTTGATTGATGAAAGGAGGAAGTACAAACATGTTCCGGGAATATCGGGAATACAGAAATACAAGTCGCTGAGGAATGAAATAAATAGGAAGTGCAGGGAAGCTAAGACGAAATGGCTGCAAGAAAAATGTGAAGACATCGAAAAAGATATGATTGTCGGAAGGACAGACTCAGCATACAGGAAAGTCAAAACAACCTTTGGTGACATTAAAAGCAACGGTGGTAAAATTAAGAGTGGAACGGGAATTCCACTGTTAAATGCAGAGGAGAGAGCAGATAGGTGGAAAGAATACATTGAAAGCCTCTATGAGGGTGAAGATTTGTCTGATGTGATAGAAGAAGAAACAGGAGTCGATGTAGATGAGATAGGAGATCCACTATTAGAATCGGAATTTAAAAGAGCTTTGGAGGACTTACGGTCAAATTGGGCAGAAGGGATAGTTAACTTTCCATCAGACTTTCTAAATCATTAGGGGAAGTGGCAACAAAACGGCCATTCACGTTGGTGTGTAGAATATATGAGTCTGGCGACATACCATCTGACTTACTGAAAAACATCATCCACACAATTCCGAAGACGTCAAGAGCTGACAAGTGCGAGAATTATCGCACAATCAGCTTAACAGCTCATGCATCGAAGCTGCTTACAAGAATAATATACAGAAGAATGGAAGAAAAAATTGAGAATGAGAGACGGGTCATATACAATATGTACAACAACCAAGAGGGAATAATAACAGTGGACGATCAAGAACGAAGTGCTCGTACTAAGAAGGGAGTAAGACAAGGCTGTAGCCTTTCGCCCCTACTCTTCAATCTGTACATCGAGAAAGCAATGATGGAAATAAAAGAAAGGTTCTTGAGTGGATTGAAAATACAAGGTGAAAGGATAACAATGATAAGATTCGCTTATGACATTGCTGTCCTGAGTGAAAGTGAAGAAGAATTAAATGATCTGCTGAACGGAATGAACAGTCTAATGAGTACACAGTATGGTTTGAGAGTAAATCGGAGAAAGACGAAGGTAATGAGAAGTAGTAGAAATGAGAACAGCGAGAAACTTAACATTAGGATTGATGGTCATGAAGTGAATGAAGTTCAGGAATTCTGCTACCTAGACAGTAAAATAGCCAATGACGGACGGAGCAAGGAGGACATCAAAAGCAGACTCGCTATGGAAAGAAAGGCATTTCTGGCCAAGAGAAGTCTACTAAGATCAAATACCGGCCTTAATTTGAGGAAGAAATTTCTGAGGGTGTACGTCTGGATTACAGCATTGTATGGTAGTGAAACATGGACTGTGGGAAAACCGGAACAGAAGAGAATCGAAGCATTTGAGATGTGGTACTATAGACGAATGTTGAAAATTAGATGGACTGATAAGGTGAGAAATGAGGAGGTTCTACGCAGTATCGGAGAGGAAAGGAATATGTGGAAAACACTGATAAGGAGAAGGGACAGGATGATAGGACATCTGCTAAGACATGAGGGAATGACTTCCATGGTACTAGAGGGAGCTGTAGAGGGCAAAAACTGTAGAAGAAGACAGAGATTGGAATACGTCAAGCAAATAATTGAGGACGTAGGTTGCAAGTGCTACTCTGAGATGAAGAGGTTAGCACAGGAAAGGAATTCGTGGCGGGCCGCATCAAACCAGTCAGTTAGCACAGGAAAGGAATTCGTGGCGGGCCGCATCAAACCGGTCAGTAGACTGATGAAAAAAAAAAAAAAAAAAAAAAAAATGGACGCGTTGGCATCGCAATCATCGTCATCGAGAAGATCGTGTTTATTGTTATCACTGTTAGTGGACATAGTAGTTCCAGTAACAGATATTTAAAATTTTCATACTTTTCAAAGTGGATTGTGTAATTAAATTTGCGATTCGTTCCAAGCGCGTTTAATATTAGCTCTTGCTCTCGCCTGTACTCTTTTCAGGTGCTGTAACTGATCGTTGCTGTCAGCGTTTCCTGTGCCAGACATCACGAGAAACGTGCAGTAAGAGAGTGTGTGAGGTTCTGGGATGTGGAGCCAAGCTTACTCCAGTGCCGTGGTCATCTGCGCTAGATTTCTCGGTTGAGGACCCATGGCGCGAAAAGACCAAACGAGGCGGTCCCCACAGATTCTTGAATGGGTTAAAATCTGGGGAGTTTTGGTCAGGGGAGTACAGTAAACTCATCCTGGTAAACCTCAAACCACGCACGTACACTGTTATCAGTGTGACACGTTGGTAGGTGGCATCGTGCCGGGAAAAACAGAGTGCATGTAGGGGTCGACATGGTCCATAAGAATAGATGCATATTTGTGTTGTTTCATAGTAACTTTGGGAATGGTGAGATTGCCCAGAGAACGTCACGAAAACGTTCGCCAAACCATAACGCTCCCTCCTCTGGCCCGAACTCTTGCGACAATTGTTGCAGGATGTTTGCATGCAGACATTTCACGCCAGAGATGCCAATGACCGTGTGCCCGACGGAACACTAAACGTGATTCCTCTAAAACGGCCACCTGATGCCAATGGGTGTTCGTCCAGTTGCGTTCGTCACCGATGAACAGCAATCAGCATGGCCCTATGAAGTGGCGCTCACTGTGGAAGCCCATATGCGGTAACGTTTACTGAAATATCGTCGAGAAGACACTGTAGGTAGCCCCTTGGTTCTTTTGGGTGGTCAGTTGCTCATGAGTCGCACGTCTATTTGCCCACAGACATCTCCACAGCCATCATTGACCCCTTTCATCTACGGCTCATGCAGTACCATAGTTGCCCCAGAGTCGGGTTTGGATAGCACTTGTTTGCCATGCATGGTATACTTTAATCATGGCGGCATTCGGAAAATTTATAAACTTATCCATTGTGAAAAGTTTTTCCGCCCGTGGCCCGTAGTCCACTGATTATGCCATTCTGATGTCAGATAAATCATCAAGATTCCCCATTACGACAATGATGGCAGTGTTTCTGTGTTCCCTCGCCATGCTTTATTCATATACTCTCCGCTGCTAGTGCTGACTCTGATTGACTCGTATTTTTCTGTTGGGATACCTTGTAGGTGTGTGCTTCTCATGTAGCATTTCTTATTTGTTATCAAAGTCAGATGTGTTGTTTGGCTCATAACTGATTTGTTATAAGACACAGTTTCTTTGCAGCAAGGCAAGAGAGGTTTACTTGGGGTAAGTTATACCATTTGCTTAACAGAGCACGCCGCCTATAAGGTAGAGTTCAAGACAGCGCTTCCTGTAGAAACTTCCACAACCTCGCTGGTTTGTAGAGACACTCTAAGTTTCACTCTTAATGGTCAACTACATCCACCGTGACTTTAAGTGGCCAGTCTGCCTTTAGCAGAGGAGTGTCTTGTTTGCATCTCTGCTGCAGTATCGCGCACATGGTGTCATTGTGTACCTCAGCCGTCTTTGTGCATTAAACTTACATAGTCGAAGAATGAGCTATTCATACCGCAAGGTGACAGTGAAGTTCAGCTTCTTGAAGGAACACACAACACTAAAGGCATTGGATATATAATAATTATGATCTTGCCGGAATTCGTCTTTCAGTCGTGAGCACTTTTGTGCATGTGAAGATGGTCATCATACAGCTTTTGACAGGATTCTCAATATCAATGCGACTCGAGCTGGTCTTAAATTTCGGCGTATGGACTGACATGTTAGTAACATGCAGGTGGAACATACAAAACTGGATAGTGGACGATTTGGTTATTCGAACTACCATTTGAACTTCCCGCCGAGATGGTTAGTTATTTTCTCAGCAGCTATGGAAAATTGATTAACCATGGGGCTCAAAAATGGGCGCACTTCGCCACATGCACGGTTCTTAACGAAATGAACAGATCCGCATCGAACTTTCCAAACATGTTCCGTCCTATTTGTATATCGGGACCTGCCATGCCATCACCATCTATGATGATAAACTGAAGATGGGCTTCAAATATGAACAGGGTCACGTATGTTACAGCTGCCTGCAACGTCATGGACTGTGAGGCTGATCCCGGCGGAGGTTCGAGTCCTCCCTCGGGCATGGGTGTGTGTGTTTGTCCTTAGGATAATTTAGGTTAAGTAGTGTGTAAGCTTAGAGACTGATGACCTTAGCAGTTAAGTCCTATAAGATTTCACACACACACACACCCAACGTCAAATACATGACTGCCAGGGGCAGAGTGGGTGATGATTACACCGATGGGGCTCTCATTTACGCATGTCCAGGCTATTCAAGTTGACCACCACCCAGCAGGACCGTCATCGCCTCCTGGGCAGCAGGAGGACAAGGCGGAAGGAAAATGACCTTGACCGAGCCCCATCCAGCTACGCATTATCACGAGACGGCGGCGTGAAAAAGGCTACGGAGATAGAAGTCGCCTCCACGGTCGTGGCAACAGTCAAGACCTTCAGCCGTCTTTAGACAATGAGACCCATGAGTGAAAACAAAATTGTCTAAAGGAGGTGAAGAAACGCTGGCGGCCGGCGTCGGGGTCATGCTGGAAGCTACCTCTGGAAAAAGATGACCCCGACAATGGTGATCCTTACGTGCAGAATGAAACAGTCACAGAAGACCCAGTCCAACCCCTGTTGAGAATGGCATCGGTGACCCAAATGGATGTAGGGCCGTTGTAACCTATAGGAAAAGGCGGGTAATACACAATATGATCAAGAATAAAGACTATCTGTGGTGTCTTCCTTTGCACACTGTGTGGTTCTTTACTGGGTATAGGAGCGAGGAACAGATGCTGTTTATGAACAGAGAATTCAGATATTAATTTATACCTAATCTAATATCAAACTGTAAAAATAACATATAAGTGATGAAGTGGCGGCGTCAGTTGCTAACAGTAGATTTGAATGTAGAAATATATACAGGTACAAAAGATTTATAAATCTTTCACTCTCTAATACAATATATAGTCAGAAGGCGTCGAGACTTGGACACTATGACAGTCTGTAAATGCTATTCACCTAACAAACACACAAAATGAGGTAAGTGCGTGGATGTTCGAACTTAAAAATGCTTGCATATTATTAGTAGCGCCGTAGTCGCTCGTGGCAGCGCCATCGTGCCGCGGTGGCGGCTCTAGGAAATGCGGCGGCGCAACTGGCGGCGCGCGTATTTCAAAGTGCTACGGACCGAACTGCGGCCGATACCTCAGAATGGAAGACGAAGAGCGAAGTGCTGGGATTAAAAAGGGTCTTTCGTATTTACTATTCAGTCTACATGTCGAAGAAATAATGACGAAACAAAAGAAGGATCAGGAGTTGGACAAAAATTCAGAAGAAACGATATTGTAAATCTGAGAAACTTCCTAGATGTTTCACAGAAATGTGGAGAGGCCTTAGAGAACAGTTCGATCAGCCCTCGATAAAAAAGCTATCACAGACTGGCAAAGAAAGGGATATTACGAACATGGAGATGGTAATCAGAGATCGGTTGCGACCATATTAAATAAGTTGGAAATCTTAATATGCAAATATCTCCCATTGATTCAGTTCTCGACCCACTGACGAATTTCTGAAGTACAGGACCAGAATAATTTTAATACTCACCAACACATTATTAAAGTCGCAAGACAACGGTGGCAGTTGAAGGACAAAGGGCCGTTTAGTCCAAATTGGCTTCATGGCCAAGCTGAGGAGGAGGATGGCCTTTTTAATCGTTCGGCTTGAGTGGCGCCACTTCAGAATGGACAATCTCTGGGTCTGGAAGTTGTCCCCGCCCCAGCGCATAAAACGAAGCTGGATGTGTCAACACAGCCTCCCGTGTCAGGTTGGCTGCGGAGTGTTTCACTGGCGGAGACACACGTCCTATACAATCAAACTAACGGAGACACCATCTCCAGCCCGATCTGATGCTGGCTCTTGTTGATGCCGTTTCCTTATGGACCGTTCGTGAAAACTGGCGCAGAAGTCTGCCGCCATCTTAGCTAGCAGCATGCTGTAGCCTCCTTCACGTTGGTGTCACGTGTATATAACCATGGCCGGGATCATGACACGTCGGAAGAGAATGCACAAAACTACGTTGGTCGCTGAAATTACGCATATGTGTCGTCTTTCGTGCGAACCACTACAACCCGTTGCTACCTTGGTAAGAAGTACCACATATTCGCTCTTTGCATTCGTATCTCATTAAACGTCATGTCTTCCTTCTTTCTTTCACAACTGTTTCCCGTGGATTAAATCCGTAAGCGGGTCGAAGGCTTCCATCCAGTCACTCACTGATACGTCTGGCCTGGCAATGGAAGACAGCAAAACGAAAGCTGAAATTTTAAATTTAGCATTTGAGAAATCTTTCACGAGGTAGGATCGTACAAACAAACCGCCGTTTGAAGCTCGTTTAGATTCCCGTATGGAGGACATAGTGATAGACATCCCTATGGTTGTGAAGCAGCTGAATGGGTTGAAAATAAATAAATCGCCAAGTCCTGATGGGATTCCAATTCGGTTTTACAGAGAGTACTCTACTGCATTGGCTCCTTACTTAGCTTGCATTTATCGCGAATCTCTTGCCCAACGTAAAGTCCCGAGCGACTGGAAAAAAGCGCAGGTGATGCCTGTATATAAGAAGGGTAGAAGGACGGGTCCTCAAAATTACAGAACAATATCCTTAACATAGGTTTGTTGCAGGATTCTCGAACATATTCTCAGTTCGAATATAATGAATTTCCTTGAGAGAGAGAAATTTCTGTCCATGCATCAGCACGGCTTTAGAAAGCATCGCTCCTGCGAAACGCAACTCGCCCTTTTTTCACATGATATCTTGCGAACCATGGATGAAAGGTATTAGACGGATGCCATTTTCCTTGACTTCCGGAAAGCTTTTTACTTGGTGCCCCACTGCAAACTCCTAACTAACTGCTCGAGGGTTTGGGATCCCTATCAGGTCGGATTGAGGGAAGTAATTCAGAGGCAGGCTGCTAGATTTGTTACTGGGAGGTTGGATCATCACGCGAGTGTTACGGAAATGCTTCAGGAACTCGGGTGGGAGTTTCTAGAGGAACGGAGGCGTTCTTTTCGTGAACAGCTACTGAGTAAATTTAGAGAACCAGCATTTGAGGCTGACTGCAGTACAATTTTACTGCCGCCAACTTACATTTCGCGGAAAGACCACAAAGATAAGAGAGATTAGGGCTCGTACGGAGGCATATAGGCGGTCATTTTTCCCTTGATCTGTAGGGGAGTGGAACAGGGAGACGTTGTGGTATGAGGCACCCTCCGCCACGCACCGTATGGTGAATTGCGGAGTACGTATGTAGATGTAGATGGTGTCTTTCTATTAGAACTACACAGGGTCTGGACGAACTTTTCACACATAGTTTTTGTATTCTCCTTTATAATTCATAACCTCGTAGACGACAGGCTATTACCACAGGCATCCCATCGTTGTGGATTAGTACTGTCTCTCTCTGTATGGCTGCCTCGCAGTTCGTTAGTCTTTATGGTTTGATATAAACAAAAATTAATTCACTCTTCGCCTCCCTGTAAGATGGTTTATCATAAGATTGTGCTTATTCATGTCATTTTGATACAGCTATCGCATGTGTTTAAGAAATACACTACATGCCATTAAAATTGCTACACCAAGAAGAAATGCAGATGATAAACGGGTATTAATTGGACAAATATATTATACTAGAACTGACATGTGATTACATTATCACGCAATTTCGGTGCATAGATCCTGAGAAATCAGTACCCAGAACAACCCCCTCTGGCCGTAATAACGGCCTTGATACGCCTGGGCATTGAGTCAAACAGAGCTTGGATGGCGTGTACAGGTACAGCGACCCATCCAGCTTCAACACGATACCACAGTTCATCAAGAGCAGTGACTGGCGTATTGTGACAAGCCTGTTGCTCGAGCACCATTGACCGGATGTTTTAAGTTGGTGAGAGATTTGGAGAATGTGCTGTCGAGGGCAGCAGTTGAACATTTTCTGTATCCGGAAAGGCCCGTACAGGACCTGCAAAATGCGGTCGTGCATTATCCTTCTAAAATTTAGGGTTTCGCAGGGATCGAATGAAGAGTAGACCTACGGGTCGTAAGATATCTGAAATGTAACGTCCACTGTTCAAGGGGCCGTCAATGCGAACAAGAGGTGACCGAGACGTGTAACCAATGGCACCCCATACCGTCACGCCGGGTGTTACGCCAGTATGACGATGACGGATACACGCTTTCAATGTGAGTTCACCGTGATGTCGCCAGACACGCATGCGACCATCATGATGCTGTAAACAGAACCTGGATTCATCCAAAAAAATGACGTTTTGCCATTCGTGCACCCAGGTTCGTCGTTGAGTACACCATCGCAGGCGCTCCTGTCTGTGATGCAGCGTCAAGGGTAATCGCAGCCATGGTCTCCGAGCTGATAGTCCATGCTGCTGCAAACATCGTCGAACTCTATGTGCAGTTGGTTGTTGTCTTGCAAACGTCCCCATCTGTTGACTCAGGGATCGAGACATGGCTGCACAATCCGTTACAGCCAAGCCGATAAGATGCCTGTCATCTCGACTGCTAGTGATACGAGGCCGTTGGGATCCAGCACGGCGTTCCGTATTACCCTCCTGATTCCATATTCTGCTAACCGTCATTGCATCTCGACCAACGCGAGCAACAATATCGCGATACGATAAACCGCAACCGCGATAGGCTACAATCCAACCTTTGTAAAAGTAAGAAACGTGATGGTACGCATTTCTACTCCTTACACGAGGCATCACAACAACGTTTCACCAGGCAACGCCGGTCAACTTCTGTTTGTGTATGAGAAATCGGTCGGAAACTTTCCTCATGTCAGCACGTTTTAGGTGTCGCCACCGGCGCCAACCTTGTGTGAATACTCTGAAAAGGTAATCATTTGCATATTACAGCATCTTCTTCCTGTCGGTTGAATTTCGCGTCTGTAGTATGTCATCTTCGTGGTGTAGCAATTTTAATGGCCAGTAGTGTATGTTACCTCATGGACCACACAATACGATTTGGCAAAAATGAGGTACTTATCCTGGCCACGATGGATGCAAGTCTAGTTTAGGTCAGGCATATCTAGAGCTAGAAGTCATGGCACTATTAAATTTTGCAAAACGTAGTAATTTCTTAAATAAGAAATTACTGCTATACTGAGGTCATGAAGCCCAGTAAACCAACCACGGTATTACCTGCCGAGAAAGGGTACTGAAAACCACAGTCTTATCTGAATCACATTAACGAAATTGGAATTCCACAAACTTAAAATTTTGTTTGGTAATAATAGTTTTCTACATTTTTGAAGTGTACATTAAGTTTAAATTAATTCCGTGAAAATGGTACGAGCTCCCCAGCAATACGATTATCTGCAGAGATTTCTGAACTAAAATTGCTCTTCAGGGTTTCTGAGCTTGGACCACGTGATAAGTCAGATTTTGATATTGCTGCAACGAAAACGGTTAATTTTATCGTGTTTATTTATTTATTTATTTGAGTGATGAGTCTTCTGAATGATTTGATGCGACCCGTCACTAATGCCTCTCCTGGGTCAATCTTTTCATCACAGAGCAGCATTTGTAACCTAAGTCGTCAATTATTTGCAGGACGTATTCGACAATTTTTACCCTCTACAGCTCCCTCTATTATCATGGCAGTTATTCCCTGATGTCTTAACAGCTATCGTACCATCCTGTCCCTGCGTCTTGTCAGTGTTTTCCATATTTCCTTTCCCGCCGACTCTTCGTACAACCTCCACATTCCTTTCTTTATCAGTCCACCTAATTTTCAACATTCTTCTGTAGCACCACATCTCAAATGCTTAGATTCTCTTCTGTTCCGGTTTTTCCACTCCATGTCTTACAACCAGACATTGCTATACTCCAATCGCACGTTCTCAGAAATTTCTTCCTAACATTAAGGCCTACGTTTGATATTAATAGATTTCTCTTGGCGAGGGAAACCACTTTTCCCGGCGTTAGTCTGCTTTCTATGATCTCCTTGCTCCGTCCATCATGGGCTACTTTGCTGCCTGGGTGGTAGACTTCCTTGACTTCATCCAAACCCTGATCTTAAGTTTCTCGCTGTTCTCATTTCTGCTACTTCTCATTATTTTCGTCTTTTTTCGATTTACTCTCAGTCCATATTCTGTACTCATTAGACTGTCCTTTTCGTTCAAGACATCCTGTAATTCTTCTTCACCTTCAGCAATGTCGTCAGCGAATCCTATAATTTATATCCTTTTACCTGGAACTTAAATGCCAGTCCTCAACTTTTTTTAATTTCTTTAACTGCTTCTTCGATGAACAGGTTGAACAGTGGGAGTGAAAGACTTCGTTCTTGACCTTTCACTCTTTTTTCCTCTTGTCTCTTGTACATATTGTAAATTATCAGTCTTTTCCCATAACGTACCCCTGTTACTCTCAGAATTTCGAACCCCTTACACCCTTTGACACTGTCGAACTCTTTTTCCATGTCAACAAATTCTATGAACGTTTCTTTATTTTTCTTTACTCTTGCTTGCATTATGAACCTCAACGTCAGGGCTGCCTCTGTGGTGCCTTTACGTTTCCTATATCCTCTTCTGTATATTATTCTTCTCAGCAAATTGGATGCATGAGCTGTTAAACTGATTGTGCGATCGTTCTCGTGCTTGTCAGCTCTTGCAGTCTTCAGAACTGTGTGGATGATATTTTTCCGAAACTCAGATGGTATATCACCAGACGCTATACACCGACGTGAATAGTCGTTTTCTTGTCACTTCCCTCAATGGTTTTAGAAATTCTGATGGAATGTTATCTATCCCTTCTTCCTTGTTTGATATTAAGTCATCCAAAGTTCTTCTAAATTATGATTGTAATGCTGGATCCCTAACTCATTCCTGTTGACTCCTGTTTCTTCTTCTATCACGTCATCAGACAAGTTATCTCCCTCATAAAGTCCCACAATGTACTCTATCCAGTTATCCGCTTTCTCCTCTACATTTTAGATTGGAATTCCCACTGCAGTCTTAATGTTACCACCCTTGCACCGAAGTTTGTTTTGACTTTTCTGTATTTTGAGACAGTCCTTCCGGCAATCCTTCATTTTTCAATTTCTTCACGTTTTTCATGCAGCCATTTCGCCTTTTGCTTTCCTAAACTTCCTTGTCATTTCATTCCTAAACGACGAATATTTCTGTATTCTTGAGTTTCCCGGAACCTTTTTGTACTTCTTTCTTTCCTCGATCAACTGAGGTATTTCTTCTGTCACCCATGGTTTCTTCGCAGCTACCTCCTTTGCTTATATGATTTTCTTTCCATCTTCTGTGAATGCCCTTGTTAGAGATGTCGTCGGCCGCTGTGGCCGAGCGGTTCTAGGCCCTTCAGTCTAGACCCGCTCTGCTGCTACGGTCGCAGGTTCGAATCCTGATTCGGGCATGGATGTGTGTGATGTCCTTAGGTTAGTTAGGTATAAGTAGTTCTAAGTCTAGGGGACTGATGATCTGAGATGTTAAGTCCCACAGTGCTTAGAGCCATTTGAACCATTTTTGGTGATGTCCATTCCTTTTTAACTGAACTGCCAGCGAACTATTCCTTGTCGAAGTATCTATAGCCGCGTAGAATTTCAAGACTATCTCTTCATTCCTTAGTATTTCCATATTTTAGTTCTTTGCACATTTCTGGCGCTGCAGTCCGGAACCGCGGGACTGCTTCGGTCGCAGGTTCGAATCCTGCCTCGGGCATGGGTGTTGTGTGATGTCCTTAGGTTAGTTAGGTTTAAGCAGTTCTAAGTTCTAGGGGACTAATGACCTAAGATGTTGAGTCCCATAGTGCTCAGTAGCGAATATTTTGTTCAAGAAACCCAAAGGGGGAGTACACTTGGAAAAGGCCGCGAGATGCGGGAAAATTTCAGTTATATGACATCATGATCAGCCAGAGATTCCGAAATCACACAGTGGATTGTAAGACGTACCCAGAAGCATGTAGAGACTCAGATCACAATTCGGTAGTGATGAAGAGTAGGCTGAAGTTTGAGAGACTAGTCAGGAAGATACAATGTGCAAAGACTGCTTGAATTTGAGCGCCCGACGGCCTGATTGGCTAACTTCAATACCAATTGACTTGGAAACAGCAGTATTTATCGAATTTTTCCTCTCATGAATTTTTTATCAGCATAACATACTCTGCAACACCGTTACAATCCTTTCAGGACTGTTTTTGACCTCCTTGTATATATTGCTAAGAGCAAATATACGAAGTAATTCACGGAGTTTCAGTATCATGTACCGCCTTCAACAATAAATTTACTTTAAATGTTATGAATGAATGGTTGTTGGAGTTTTCATATTTATTTCTGAAGTATTCTCTAGAAAAGCAAACAACTGGATAATTACCTGTTTTTGAGGAACTGCTTCTAAAAATGACCAAAAAGCACTAAGTGGTTCCTGCATACACTACTGTAGCAGAAGCCTTATACAAAATATACAAAATCGAATCAGCTGGTAAATTCATACACTTCACTGGCATTTCTCTAACTAAAGAAATTTCGATAGTGGCTTCGCATTGCAGTTGTGGTGGGAAGAAGAATCTTTAGATCGCAATGAGAATAAAGTAGTACAATTTTTCTGTCAGTGGGAAATTACACTGATCACCAACCAGTTCTTTCTTCATAGTAAAGTATTTTTGACGGTTCAGTTACGAATTAACCATAACTGGTGAGCGGTTAGAACCATAAGCAAATTTATTTTTGCGCTTATTTTTATGTTACAAGAAACTGAATTGTAGTTTTGCTGGAGGTATGGGACATGTCGAAAGTATGCACTGAGTGGCCGAGGCAGTTTGCGAATGGAGATGCGATTACAAGATTACCGCAGCGCCAGGAAATGGATGTTTTGAACAGGCTGCAGTTCATCTTCGAGGAGCCAGGGAGCCAGAACTCGTCCACTGTGGCGGATCTGCTGTTATGACATCAAGATGCAGCCAGATGTGAACTTTAGTTCAAAATGGTTCAAATGGCTCTGAGCACTATGGGATTTAACATCTATGGTCATCAGTTCCCTAGAACTTAGAACTACTTAAACCTAACTAACCTAAGGACATCACACAACACCCAGTCGTCACGAGGCAGGGAAAATCCCTGACCCCGCCGGAAATCGAACCCGGGAACCCGAGCGCGGGAAGCGAGAACGCCACCGCACGACCACGAGCTGTTCTGGTGTCTGGATATTAGCTTAGTACGCCCAACGACTGGGTCGACTCCCACTAGTGATGGGACAACCGACCGTTTTTAACAACCATTTGGTCAGTAGATGGTTTTTTTTCGTTCAGTCGGCTTTTTCAGTCAAATGAAACAACCGAATGAAACTAGTCTCTGCCGTCATGTCAGCTATATGAATGTTTTCACTCATTTGCCGGATTCGAGTGGTTTCATTCAGTGCGAGACAACCGATCGAAATATGTCTCCGCCAGTTGCGGCCGTTATATGAAGGTTTTCACGTACTGACAGCGTTACTGTGGTTTTGTTCACATATTTCGGCTATACAAGAACCACGACTAGGATTGACGACTTTTAACACACAAATAAAGTACGAGTATCTCATTTCAAGGACTCGTGAATAAAACATATATTTCTAGAAAAATTCTCAAAATATACGTATTTGTTTACTTAAATACGAATTTTCGTACTTGTGGCATTAAATATCAATTTGTGGTTGGATTTAAAAGTTTAATATCTGGTGTTGCACAGTAAAATTATGTTTATATAAATGAACAATCACTTTTCAGCACTTTTTTTTATTAGGTCGGTTTCTTGTCTGTTTGTTCGGTACAAATTTTGCATTTGATTTTAAACCTACTTCCAAATAAACTAGACAACTGAAGCTTTCAACATAGCACAAAACTGTATGATACTGCAATATTAACTCTCTTTCGAGTCTGGTGTGTGGTGAAGGGAACTGTTTTCTCGTCTGTCTGTCTGTCTGTTTGTTCGGTACAAATTTTGCAACTGATTTTAAACTAACTTCAAGATAAGCTCAGAACAGGATAACAGTGCAGTATTAACTCGCTTTACTTTCTGGTGTGAGTACGTGGTATTGGTATTTCCCTGTTTTCCTGTTCCAGTCGTGAATATTTTGCAATTAGTAACAATTCCTTATTGGCTTCCGCGTGAGCTCGATTCTCTCTAATTTTTCTATTCGCCGCCTTTCTGTAAGATATCACTTAGGAGGAAGCAGTTTATTGGTTGAATCAGTTGGGGAGAAGCTGAAATAAACCTGAAATTTACCACATGTATCTGTTGTAATCTCATCTAAATCTTTGAAATCAACTGATTGACTTCACACACACAAGATTAAGAAGCAGAAAATAACTTTTTAAACAAAAAGTTTTTAATTTAACACATTTTTAGAATGGAGTAAAAGTACTGAATAATCTCTCCTTGCCTCATGCAGATTCCTAATGTCATACAGATAGTCTGGAAAATTAGTGCTTCTGTATTTTTAATAACTATGCAATACTTGTAAAACTGAAAACAGAAAACGTTGGGCGCCTGCAATAGGTAATAGTAACGAGTGGAGAGAGAAACCGCCGTTGAGAAAAATCGCGAAACATTTCAGATTAGACTAGATTAGTACTTGTTCCATAGCTCATGAATACGACACTTCGTAATGATGTGAAACGAGTCAGGTTAATATATCATTTGAAGTGCAATAAAACTGTTAGTGAGGTAGCTCAACTGTTCTTGCATCGGTTACCTATTGCATGCGTCCCACGTATTTCATTTTAAATTTTGAAGTACTGCCATAGCTATTAAAAATTCACAAGCACAGATTTTCATGACTATCTGCATGACGTTAGGAAACTATAGGGGGCTAGACGGAATTATGTAATGCATTTTCGTTCATTTTAGAAACGTATTATATTAAAAAGTTTTTTATTTATTTATTTATTGAAGCACCAATTCTCTCTTCCCGCCGGTTAGCATCCACCATCAACAATTGTTTTTCGGTAAATGCTGAGGTGACGTGAACATAAACCGTATACGATACAGTTTTTGTAATTGATGACTTGCTCAGTTTCATTTTAAGCATATACCTCCACTTGTGGGAAGTAATTTTTAGAGAAAAATATTTGTCATCATTCTTTAATTTCCTTTGAATTTCTCTGCATAATGTAGTTTCATAACATGAATCGTCCTTCAGATAGTGTTAATCAAGCTCGATTTATCCTGAGGATCACGTCTTACTCTGTCATTGTGTGTATTCCTCTGATACATATATGCATATTTTTATGCAATACTTAAGGATTCATAAATTTCAAACTTTGCAGGTCCTTACAACAAAGGAAACACGTTTGACGTTGTTCCTTGAGATTACCTCTAACGGTGATTTTATGTGTGCTGAAGTGCTTCTGCGTAATAGTATTAATATGTAGATATGTATTTCGTGTTGTAAGCGTTTGTGTATCGTGTAAACAAGGCTGAAATGTTAACGTAGATTTTCCCAGCGTATCAAATACTGATGATTTTCACTGGTTTGCAGCCGTGTTCCATCGTCCTGACAACACCATATTTCGGTGGACCATCTGGCCGCCATCTTCAGGTGATTGTACACTCAATCTCACCTGAAGATGGCGGCCAGATGGTCTGCCGAAATATCGTGTTGTCGTCAGGACGATGGAACCCGGCTGCAAACCCATAAAAATCATAAAGGCTGAAATGGTTAACCAGCTCCGCATTCGCCTAGACGAGTGTGGAGAAACCGCGTAAGGGTGGCTGACAAAAGCGATTCGACGTGATGGGTAATGAAACCGAAACCGCTTCGCCTTCCCAAGTCCGGCACACAGGAAGCAGACACATTAAAAGAAAAATATGTTAAAACTGCCTAGCTGAATTACATTATACTATATTGTAATCACGTTCAAATAAGACATGTGAATACTCGCTCAAGGTTACTCCGCACACAAATATATTTGCTTAGCGAATGTTATAATTTTGCAACAGTGAGTTTCCCCGGATTGGTTATGGTTTTGAGGGCATCTGGAGGCGTATTGGACCATTTTTCGTGCCTAGGAAAATTCCACTGATTGTAAATAAATGGGCTGTAATAACCCTTAGGCAAAAATCATTAAATGACGACTGGCCCGTAGGTAGTTTCTTCGTTTCAGTCTATTAAAAACCTAGAGGTAAACACACTTGGACACTCTCCTATGCACATACAGGATGTATCAAAATGATCTTTACACCTTTGATCACGTGTATTTCAGAAATGGAACCAGAAAGTAGAAACGTGCGATTTATATTTTTTTCTTCTGGCTGACTCCCAGAGGTTGGCACAGTGTGTGTAATGGTTGATACAGACCAGATCTGACACCCAGGTCCATTTTATTTTTATCTTTGGGGGGGGGGGGGAGACCTGCAGGTACTGTGATCTCGTGCGAGAGCAGCAATAGCACACGTTAACGAGGACACGTTAGGCTGGACATGGTAGTGATGTCGCATACATATCCTGTGTGCTACAGATGGGGCACACATGTAAGGTGACATCCATCTCTCTCCCAGTCAGCGAAAATAATCCGATTTCACCAAGATGTCCGGGGTTTTCGATGTTTTTGACTGTGGGCGACAATTTAAAAGTTCTGGCAGGCCAACCCCAGCGATGTGTGAACTTAATTAGTTACGTTAATGGCACCAAGAACAACTTAACCTACTGGAATACACGAATCAGTTCTAAATGATGATAAGAAAAATTACTCCATTCAGTAGATACAGTACTGACCATTGATATTGCTACACCACGAAGATGGCGTGCTACAGACACGAAATTTAACCGTCAGGAAGAATATTCTGTGATATGCAAATGAACAGCTTTTCAGAACATTCACACAAGGTTGGCGCCGGTGGCGACACCTACAACGCGCTGACATGAGGAAACTGTCCAACCGATGTCTCGTACACAAACAGCAGTTGACCGGCGTTGCCTGGTGAAACGTTGTTGTGATGCCTCGTGTAAGGAGGAGAAATGCGTACCATCACGTTTCCTACTTTGATAAAGGGCGGATTGTAGACTATCGCGATTGCGGTTTATCGTATCGCGACATTGCTGCTCGCATTGGTCGAGATCCAATGACTGTTAGCAGAATATGGAATCGGTGGGTTCAGGAGTGTAATACGGAACGTCGTACTGGATCCCAACGGCCTCGTATCACTAACAGCCGAGATGACAGGCATCTTATCCGCATGACTGTAACGGATCGTGCAGCCACTTCTCGATCCCTGAGTCAACAGATGGGGACGTTTGCAAGACAACAACCATCTGCACGAACAATTCGACGACGTTTGCCGCAGCATGGACTATCACTCGGAGACCGTGGCTGCGGTTACCCTTGACGCCGCATCACAGACAGGAGCGCCTGCTATGGTGTACTCAACGACGAACCTGGGTGCACGAATGGCAAAACGTCATTTTTTTGGATGAATCCAGGTTCTGTTTACAGCATCATGATGGTCGCATGCGTGTCTGGCGACATCACGGTGAGCTCACATTGAAAGCGTGTATCCGTCATCGTCATACTGGCGTATCACCCGGCGTGACGGTATGGGGTGCCATTGGTTACACGTCTCGGTCACCTCTTGTTCGCATTGACGGCCCCTTGAACAGTGGACGTTACATTTCAGATATCTTACGACCCGTAGGTCTACTCTTCATTCGATCCCTGCGAAACCCTAAATTTTAGAAGGATAATGCACGACCGCATTTTGCAGGTCCTGTACGGGCCTTTCTGGATACAGAAAATGTTCAACTGCTGCCCTGGACAGCACATTCTCCAAATCTCTCACCAACTTAAAACATCCGGTCAATGGTGCTCGAGCAACAGGCTTGTCACAATACGCCAGTCACTGCTCTTGATGAACTGTGGTATCGTGTTGAAGCTGGATGGGTCGCTGTACCTGTACACGCCATCAAAGCTCTGTTTGACTCAATGCCCAGGCGTATCAAGGCCGTTATTACGGCCAGAGGGGGTTGTTCTGGGTACTGATTTCTCAGAATCTATGCACCCAAATTGCATGAAAATGTAATCACATGTCAGTTGTAGTATAATATATTTGTCCAATGAAACCCGTTTATCATCTGCATTTCTTCTTGGTATAGCAATTTTAGAGGCCAGTAGTGTAATAAAATGAACATATGTAATGCTTATTTTAACTTTGGCATAAACCCTTAGATATGCCTTCACTTCAACCTGGGAGTATGGTTACCCTCTGCTGGCTGTATAATGTAACACAGCTTTAATTAAACTAGTAAAAGTACTGCGGGATCATTTCAGTGAGAAGAATGAGAGGATAGCTCGGTCAACTAAAGCACTACAGAGTGATTTCAATTGAAAGAATGATTACATGGTTCAACCAAAAGTAAAAACTTCCGGCAATTTTCGCTTGAAAAGAAAGAATGAATAATTCAGTCAAGATGCAGTTGGTGCCGTAGACTTTCACTCGGAAAAAAATGAATAATAATGTAACTGACACGTAAACTACAACCGACTTTCTCGACTGTTTTTATTCGGTTACTCCCACAGACTGGTTTCATTCAAAAGAATACCAAATAAACGACTGTTTCCATCCGATTGCTTCCACAGGCTGGTTTCACTGAAATGAATGAATGAATAATTCAACCCGTACGTAAGACTACAACCAAATGAGTTGACTGTTCTCCAACAATAAAATGAATCGGTTGTTTTATTCGGTTGTTCCCATCACTAATTCCCATTACAGGCGACCATTTCTGACACGCATGAAGAGGTCTCTTTCACCTGCGTTAACGCCGAGTGAGGACCTCCAGGGCACACCGTGGTTCGGAATTCACGTTAGACATGATGTAGCTTCGCTAACGACTGAGGCTGAGACGATTTCGATTGGGCGACGATAGTGGCGAAAGTCGCGGCAAATAGAAAATCTGTCATTAGTAAGCTTTGTAACACCAGCAATTTCATTTTACTTCATGAAGTAATCGTCATGCAGTCACAGGGCACCTGTTTCTTATATTTTACGAACTTTAAATGATGAAAATTTGGGATCTCGCCTGGGATTTGAACTCGAACCTACCCTTTCACCGGAACTGGATCTGTCGGGACGATACAGTTCCATCATAAACTCCTTAAGGTCCCCATGATAGGTGAATATCTGACCTTGAATTCTGGTCCCTCAGAAAATTTTTCATCATGACATTTAAGCCTGCCTATGCTTGTATACTTCCATGCAGACACTGGCGGGAGCACGACGATAACAACATTGGTTTCGATCCCTCGTTGGCTCATTCTCCCTGTTGCGGTAATCCAAGTAACACGGCGAGCATTACGTAATGAATTTAGTGCAATACGATATAAGAATGTAGACAGTGGGACACATGGAAGTCTGGGTCGGGCTGGGGAGAATACACGGAGAGCCGAAGTGGTTAAGCGGAAATCCGGGTTCGAATCTCGGTCGGTCACTCTTGGGTAGTAGTTCTGCCCCTAATACGGATGATGTCCAGGAATTCGCAGTCAGTGAGTTAATTTATTAAACGTTATCTTTTCTTAAAAGACTCAGTTCCTAGCAACTGATAAAAAATAATTCGATAGCTGTCTCTTCGTGTGTAGTCGACAACAACGATATGGGCGAGTTTCGGCTCCCCGTCAGCACAGCAAGTTTTGTCGCATTATTCCTAGATCAAATGCGACCACATTTACAACAAATTGTTATCTGGCGCCTTTTTGTGGCCAGGAAACAGCAGCAATAGATGCTGGGTTCGAATCCCATTCAGGTGAAAAAAAATTTCGTATCGTCTTTTCAGGTTCAGACACATCACTATTGGTAAGAAATTCTATATACTAAATCAGATTGAGGGTAATTAAAAATCCCATTAGATGTTGGGTTAAACGTCAGTGATACGGGTTCGTAGCTGTATGTGTCAATCTTGCTACTTTTCTTCCAGCAGTATGAGAGTTAATAAAAATCCCTAAAACTCGAATACAGTGTTCGCCACCCATAGTGCAGCCGTGACCTGCCCACTATCAAATGCATTAAAGTGGTACGTCTTATGTATCCAGGATTCGAATGTTAGGAGGCTTGTTTTTTAAGTAAGGTCCGTTTTGTTGTAGACACTAGTAGTTTGCGTGAATACCGCAAAGAGCGCGTGTGTCGTGTACCCAGCATGCCTCGGGAACAACTGTGCTCAGGTTCAGCTCTGTAGCTAACCTGTACAGTTCTATTCTGTGCTTTCAAAATGTTTAAGACAATTAACTCGCCCACCTCGTGTGATGTTAGCTCAGTGGTACGTTTGTTGTCAGCAAGGAACCTGTCTGCTGCAGAAATTCATCGACAGATTTTCGAAGTGTACAGCGATACTGTTATGAGTGCAAGCAAAGTGTGTAAGTGGGTACGAGAATTTAAAGATGGACGTGACGATGTCCATGATGAGGACCACTGCGGTCGCCCTTCTTTGATTACAGACGATTTGGTAGCTTCAGTTGAAGCAAGGATTCGTGAGAACAGCTGCTTCACAATAACAGGCAACTATGTCGAAAAATAGAGTGAAGTTTGTACTTTCTGAAAATAAATTTGCTTTTTTGAAATAACCTTTCGTAGTGTATTTATGTTCAAACGGACCTTACTTAAAAAACATTCCTTGTACATAGACAAGACGTGGTGACATCCCAATCACTTGTCGCACCAAGCTATTATATTTTCCGTAGCTTCGTCTTAGCTCTACCTTTAATGCATGAGCTAGCCTAATACAATTGTTCATGAGTGTATATGTGTGCATTTACATTTACAAAACCTTTAGTACAAAACACAAAAGTTGAACATGAAGAAATCTATTCTCAAGACTCAAAGACCAGTGAAAATTTGAAACAGAAAACTCCTCCTGATGGAAGCGTTTCGGACTTTTTGTGTCTGGAAAAATCTGTCTAGTGACGATGCGATAGACACTACTGGCATTGGCAGCATTTCCTCTAGTTCTATGTTAAAATTGTTAATGCGACAAAGCGTGGTGTGACGAAGTGTATTTCCTCAATCTGAGAAGCCACATTTGTACAACATCAGTAGTATGGTCACAACGAAAGTCGCATACGTCCACCTCGAATTTCAAACGCCAGAATTTTCATAGGAAGTGTGCATATATTCTAACAAGTTACACTAATAGAAGCTTTCTAACGATAGTGATATTATGGATAAAATTTAAGTTTGCATACGACACGTGAAAGTCAGTCGAAGATCAAACATCAATACCACAAAACAGTTGGTCTTACTTGTGATGACTTGCTCATGTTTAGAATACGTCACTGTAGTTGTAAATAGAAGTACAAATGCTCGAAGTTTCCCAATTTACCTTTTACTTACGTTTCAAGATCTCAGTACAAATATTTTTCTCAGATTTGTAGCAGAACTAGAAATAGATTAGTTACTTTCTTTCGCATTTAATGTGCTCTGAACGTCACTTTAGGGTTTTTAGGCGCCAAGTGTCAAGCATGAGAGGAGTACTACGTTCAACTGTTTTGCAAAATACAGAGAGAGGGCGTAGTTTCTTGTGGTAAATCATCAATGTTGAGTGAAGTGATTAAATCGTAGTGCTGTACGTTACGTGGGCTCTCTCTGACGTAACGCTTCTGGTACCTAAGTGAACCAATGGGGAAGGGGAACACGCCGGTGCTCTTGAAGGGCACAGAGGTCAGTACGAGACTGGTGAGTGGCTATCGTTTTCCCACCACACTATTGTCCCACCCAAGCGAAGAATTGCGCAAGTCAGTTTCAT
This sequence comes from Schistocerca gregaria, assembly GCF_023897955.1. NCBI lineage: Eukaryota > Metazoa > Arthropoda > Insecta > Orthoptera > Acrididae > Schistocerca > Schistocerca gregaria. The sequence continues at coordinate 453,789,336 of NC_064926.1, read as the reverse complement.
ATCCGATTTTCTGTGGAACTCTCCTCACTTATCTTAAGGTTTCTGTATCGTAACAGCTTTCGTAACCACAGATATCTGAGTACTCTACTTTGTGATACACCTATTCCCATGTTACTTATTATCAACAGATAAGTCAACGTGAGGACTTGAGACTGAATGCGACGTTTCCTGTTTAGATAACAAGGCTACGTTTTCAGGGAGTGACTATGCGCCTTTCATTGACTGCATATCAATCATTCAGAAACTGCTGTTCTCTGATGGCGAAATACGCAACACAACTAGCAGCCAGGGGCATTCGTGAGCTACCCTCTTTCAGGTATCCAACGGTGAGTTTTGTGTGGCTGCTGTTAGAGCTCCGACACGAGAAGTTTTTTTTTTTTTTTGTGGCTGGAAAGATGAGGCTGAATTGCTTCGTACCAATATTGTATGAGAATCCTTTGAACGACATAGTTCCGTCGAAACTCTTAAGTATTTTGGATATCCCAGATTCCAGAGACATCCTCATCGATGGGCCAACTTGCTGTTGAGGTGTAAATCTCGATATTCAGAAATCCTGAGTATGTATGTACAGTTTAATGGTGCTTGGAACCGTACTTCAAATTTAATGAATGTCACCAAACGCTACCTAAGCCAGTTTCCCACTGCCACACAGTGGCTAATTCGCTTCAGAACCTCGACATTACAGAAAAATTGATATAAAATCCTACAAAACTATGTTCTTCTTTGATTTTTGGGATAGTTGATTACCTATAAGATGACGGAATTACAAAGTTCATAACGATGGATTCAATGTGGCGGATCTAACATTATTAATTTAGCTGTTTCGAGTGAAACTTTGGGTATAAATCATTTGAGATCTCTGATAACGAATTACAAGTCGAAATTTTCATGCTTTTATCTTCTTCAGTTGGATCAGAAGATGTCAAAGCCAATTAAATACATCATGCATCGTCTTCTCATTGGAATATCTACGCATAAAACCCTCTCGGTAACGACCGATATCCTTATTCTGAGTTTCGTACGGATCTTCAGACAGCCGATCAATCAGCAACGGAGCAGCTTCTATTACGGCGTATAAGTGCATCAAAACTGTATGGACTGATGTTGGCACAGTGCAAATGAATTTGAAGTCATTAACCGTACTATTAAGGCAGTAGTAGACTCATTTGCAAAACTGGAGCCATGTAGAGGAATTTTTGTAGCCAACGAATTTGGCTAATTGGTAGGAGTTTCGTTTTAAGTCGATATATCTCATTGCACTGATTACAAATGTCGTAAACATAGCTTCAGGAGTGCTATTCACCTTCTTTTGTTCTGATAACTGAGCAGGATCGCTGTCATACACACACAAACAATATCTGGAAAATGTGTCTTTGTCCGATGTCCTGTTTACCGGCAACGATCAAGGTACGTATCATATCGGCTTCTGATTGGAATGTCACCGTAGCATTTTAATATAACTTACATAAGACTTTGCTGGACTAAAGTTGGAACTCTTCCTATTCTGTCCGAAACGAGGTGGCCCACCGTATGTCAGGCAGAGCGGGCTGGTGTACTGCTACAGATGCTGCTCTCAAATTTTGGAGGACTGGGCACAGACAGGTTTTCTGTAGTTTTCCAGAATCGGTTAAGGTTAACGTGGGGAGGTTGCTTTCCACACCAATTTCACCCGAGGTGCGTTTATGACTTCTTTGCCGGCGGGACGTTAACATTTCTGGAGAGGAGGCAGGAGGAGAAATTCCACTTGTAGCATTGTCTGTACTGTGACCACATTTATTTCACACTTAGAGCTGATTCCGACGTTGTGTCGTTATTCAGATGGAATCCCTATTGCTTTAGAAGCTGAAAAAGTTGTCTGTTGCAACGTATCTTTCCGTTCTGGATGATAATAAAGCCCGCATCTCGTGGTCGTGCGGTAGCTTTCTCGCTTTCCACGCACGGGTTCCCGGGTTCGATTCCCGGCGGGGTCAGGGATTTTCTCTGCCTCGTGGCGGCTGGGTGTTGTGTGATGTCCTTAGGTTAGTTAGGTTTAAGTAGTTCTAGGGGACTGATGACCATAGATGTTAAGTCCCATAGTGTTCAGAGCCATTTGAACCATTTTTTTTATAATAAAGTGTGAACAATAATTAAATCGAGCAAAAAATGTACAATGCGTGAAAGACAAGTCAAAAATACCATGACACGATGTGGGCAGTATTATAACATACATCAATTAGTAATCAGTCATCTTATTATATTGTATCACCTTCACTGCATTTTATTCACCATCTCTTATTATCTTTCTTTTGGCGTATCAGGCCCTAGTGGCTATTGCACATCATCTTTTGACCTGAAAATATTAAACTGACTTTCACGCAATAAGTGGTAGCAATATTTGAACTTCGTAAAAAACAATAAGCATGTACGACGTTTTAAGAACGTAGTATATGAACGACACAACGTGATAAGCTATGTAGGTCATTTTGTCTTCTTTAGTTTTGGCCTAATTTTTTCGCCGGTATGCAAGTTGTATGCGTTAAATACCATCTTTTGCAACTGTAATGGAAGTGATATTGAGATGGTCTTAATAATACTTTCACTACAGTTGCAAATGACAGTATTTTACCCCTACAACTTGTAAGCTGTCAGTCGTTCCGCCTTCAAACAGTGTGTGCCCAATTCCCGACACATTCATCTGCAACATGAAACTTATACTACAAAATTAAATTACATTACTGAAACATTGCTACAATGAATGTAGACACATTTATCATCATTATGACAATGATTGTTCAATAAACACGATAAAATACAGAGCCCAGTCATACGAACCTCCTACAGTTTGGAAGGCAACATTTGAAGTCAGTTACAAGGGGAGGAAGGCCTCGCTTTGGAATTTTCTGTTTTTATAAATATTTGAATTCAACAGTTATCATGTACGCTGTATTTGAATTATAACTAATATTATCAGTCTTTGACATTATGTACATATTTTATCACATGGTTCTTTTACAGATTAATTATTACATAGTAAAAATTTAAAAGAATGGAAAGTAATACATCTTTTACAAGAAACTTTTCACTGTTCATTCATCCATTACGTTTGGCATTTAGTAGACTGCGGTTGCTGTCTCTGCAACACTTTACATGTTTCAGCTATACTCAGTTTTTATTAATCGATATTAACTCTTCGAGCGACCCATTTGCGCGATCATTCAGGAGATTTCGCATCTTTGGGGCAGTAAGTTTGTCTTTCCACCATCGTGCGTTAGAAGCCATGAAGCAGTCTTTGAAACACCAGTCGTTATTCTGTGTTATCATGCCGAAGATTCTAGTTCCTGTTGCCGCATTTGAAAGAGTTCCGCTCAGTGTTCCAATTTAGGAAGACTGGTTTTGTTTGGAGACGATCCTTGCTCGTGTGGAGATGCTACCAGGATTAACGGATTGACTGAGATCAATTATTTGCTGTGGTGAGATTATTTACGGGAATGCAGGCTAAATTTGTGTATCACTTGGTCGCGATTATTCGAGTTTAAGCACACGATAATATTCCTCTGTCTGGTAAGATGGAAACTGGTGGGTCACTCGAACTTGACTGGATGGAAGATGATTGTAGGGACGTACATTATTTTTTTCAGTCCGTCGAGTTCTAGATTCAGTGTAATCTCCTCCCCTAAATTGTGAAACACTTTTTTATTTGTTTAAAGTCATGTTGTGGGATCACAATCTTTCGGTTTTCCACTGTGAAGCTGAATTTTATTTCTGCCGCTTTGAGGAGCCATGTGGGCCTGCAAATCATTTCCTTGTTTTTGGGTAACAATGTGCACTATACAGTCACGTTAATCCGACAACCTGTTAAAAGCATGAATAACCACCGTATGGAGTGCAGACCACTGGGAGACAAGAAGGAAGAGAGTCAGTGAGGTGCTGGAAGGTACCGACTGGGATGTGGAGCCACACCCACTCTAGAGCTGCGCTAGGTTTCTCGGCTGAGCATCCAAGACGCTAACAGTCCGATCGGAATGGTCGCAATCTCGAATGAGTTTAAATACGTGAAATTTGCTGGTCAGAGGAGTGCGGTGAACTCCTCCTGGTGCCCTTCGAGATATGCACGTACACTGCGAGCTGCGTGGCACGTTGCAATGTAGTCGTGGTAGATGCCATGATGCCGAGGAAAAACAAAATGCATGTAGGGGACGACATGATCCCCAAGGATCGATGCATCCTTGTGTTCATCCACTGAGCCTTCCAGAATGACGAGATCACCCAGGGAATGCGACGAAAGTATTTTCCAGACCATAACGGTCCCTCCTCCGTTCTGAATCCTTCTTTGCTTTCAGATATTTCAACCCATACACGCCAACGGCCATCTCTCCGATGGTACATAAAACGTAATTCATCTGAAAAGGCCACTTGTCGCCTGTCAGTGAACGTGACGTTGCAGTATTCGCGGCCCAATTCCCCCCTTCGTCGCCGATGAACAGGTACCTGGACCAGGAGCCTGCTGTGCAACCCCATACAAAACAACGTTCGCTGAACGGTCGTTGACGACATACTGTTGGTAGCCCGTTGGTTCATCTAGGACAGTGGTTCGCAACCTGGAAGTAACTACCCCCTGAAAGATAAAACGAAGCAGGCAGGTGTGGCCGTGCGGTTCTAGCGGCTTCAGTCTGGAACCGCGAGACCGCTACGGTCGCAGGTTCGAATCCGGCCTCGGGCATGGATGTGTGATATGTCCTTAGGTTAGTTAGGTTTAAGTAGTTCTAAGTTCTAGGGGACTGATGACTTCAGATGTTAAGTCCCATAGTGCTCAGAGCCATGTGAACCATTTTTGTAAAACGAAATTTTCTGATGGGTAAAAACTAAACGATTCGATCCTGTTTCGGTGACAAAACTAAATTCTTTTCAAAAGTTCATTACTACCATCATAATTTTGTGAGACTCTAAAATTGATTTTGTAAGTTGTCAGTAATTACTTTCTCTCAACAAGTAGCATTAATGCGGTGGAGGCTGTAGGTTCTTCACATAGTGCAGCCACTATACATGTATGTTGTGCTTTGTCCTGAACATCGCTGATGATGAAATTGTGACGTAACAAATGCTTCTCCAAGTTGTAGATAGTTCCTGCACTATTCCAGAGATTGTTTCATTACTCGCTTCGAAACAAATAAAAGAACAGATTGACAGCGTTACAATGCTGTAACTACGCAAGTGCTACTATAGTGCAGTACACCGTTTTATTATTATTAGAGTGGTTAGACATAAACCATTAACAACCTGAATTTGTGCAATTTCTTTCAGTTCAGAAGTAAGGAGAGCAGCAATGAAGCAGCAAGAACGGGGAGGGGGGGGGGGGGGGCAACAGATTTCTGGGGGGATGGATGAGGGCGAGGGCACTAGCTAATGCATTTAGAGGTAACGGTCTAAGAAAGGATGGGAACCACTGATCATTTGTCACTGGTCAACTGCTTATCAGTTGCGCATCTATTGGCCCGTACGCGTGTAGGCTGTCGTCGTTCACAGCTGCCATACACAGCCTGTGGCGCACCACATTTGCCTTGGCGCCGGTTTCTGGTAGTGTGGTTCTGCCATGCACGGTGTACTTTAACAATGGTGGTATGTGAACGGTTTACAAACTTAGCCGTTTCGGAAATGCTGCTACCCTGCCAACTGCCATCTGTGAGTGGTTTTTGCGCTTTGAGGTTAAACATAGGCGGTGGTCACATTAATGTAACTGGACCCTGTGTTGTATGTTCTTATTAACCAGCTTCTTCCTGTATTATTTCAACTCAAACCAAATCATTCTTTGTTACTTGTTCATAACATTGTACCAGGTTGCATGGTCGTCATATCGTTCTACATCGTGGTTTCGACCCACGGTCCATGAATATTTTGGGGCATCGGCAACCACATATTGATCTGTAGCTGCAAAATATTAGAGAAAAAGAGCTTGTCTTTCCATGCTGTCAGGTTAAAGACGAGAAACGGTAGGTCGACTGGTGTTGTTTCGACGATCACTGATTGCTAAATATCGGGCAGAGTGATCTCATATCCACTATAACGTTAGCAGGAAGTAATACAAATTCTGTTTTGATCCTAATGGCTTAATTATTATGTTTCTTTAAAGAGACCGATTAAAAAGACAGTTCTGGATCATTGTCTTGAAGGGTCAGTATTTACTGCTAAATGTGATGTGTGTGTGTGTGTTTTTAGGGTCTATCAATCACTACTCATGGGAGTAGTTCACCGATCTTTTAATCGCATACACACCTTACAGTTGTCATTCGGCTGTCTTGAGTCATTTGATTCTGGTTCCTTGGTAATGGGTTAATTTAGCCATTTCCTGGATAGGCAGTTTAATATATTCGATTTGATAGTGTCTAAAAAGCAAAGTGATCCGAAAATATAGTAACCACTTGGAAATGGCACCTCACCGAAATTATCTGATGGTGTGAAGTATTCAAATGATCGTAGTATAACCAAGGAGGAAAATGAAACTGTCCTTCGATGAATTAGTTGTTGTGGCACCGGCTGTGAAAAAACTTATCTTCTGTAGAAATCGTCATAGTTTCCTCAAGAACAGACGGTGTTTAGCGGAACTTGAGATTTTCGTCAATGAGGTCCAGATGGAATTTCAGCTCGGTGTCTTATTCATGCCGTCCAGAAAGCCTTACATAGCAATCCAAGCCTCCGTTAGGTGAATATTTTAAAAGATATGCAACTGGACTCAAGAATTCCCTAAAAAAAACAAATTAATACATTCTTTAGTGGGGAGGCATTATCAGAAGCGAAAGTAGCAGACAGTGCATTTCAAGGAAGTATAAAAAATCACTGTTCGCGATGTATTGGGAGAACCCGAACTCTGAAAAAAATTATGGAGTTGTTCACGGATTTTTATGAGTATTTTGGTGTAACGGACCAGTGGTATGATTTCACTAAAGCCGACATTTCGTTGCGAGATGGCAGCAACTTCGCCGATATTTAAAACAATGCTGATATATATTGGTTGTTGGGGGTGTAAGTGCAGCTGTTTTTATTGGTGACTGACGACGGTGTACTGAACAACATTACATTAGCACTTACTTCATTTGGAGACTAATAATCACAGCTATTAGATGTAGTATATCTTCAGATTCGTCAGTACCTGAAAATACATGGGCAAGAGCAAGCCATTGATGCCTATTTTCACCTGGACAACAGGTCAGATATTAGCTTCTACTGACAGATATAGTCCACGTAGTGGAGCAGTAACATCCGTGCAGAAAACATCAGACAGTACAAATGATGAGTTTGGGGCAAGACTGTTAGATGTAGAAAACAAGCAACTAACACACTAGAGTGGGTACATATTAAGGTAGCAATAATCATAAAATCTGCTCTTATACTCCTAACATCCTGTACATTCTAATATTTTCTGATATGTGGTTCTGACAAGATCCAACAGGTTCTTGATGCAACTAAAAAGATCTGGATATCATCCTTGAGTTCGAAACTAGTCATGTATGAAGAAAAACTAGTCATGTATGAAAAAGTCATGTATGAAGAAAAGTCATGTATGAAGGAGGACTGAAAAATTAAACGCTATATTAGAATTGTTTTAATTATGATTTATTTGGTTTGTTATGCCAATTACTTATGTTTCTGAGAAAATACTTTCACAACTGTGACAAGGTCAATAATATTTAGTCACCAGTACACACAACACAGAACACAGTGTAATGCATCAATTGTCTGCAAAAGTATTGTGATGGCGTTGGTGTCGCTGAGGGAACAGCTCAGTGCCACTCTTCCACTGCATTCAGTGAACCCACACACGATATGCATATTGACGAACTCTTCCTCGGTGAAGTTATACATCTCACTGTCCACTGCTGTTAACGTGCAACACTACCAAATAGGAGACAGAACCAAGAAGTAAATAAGCAAGCTTGTAGAAAAAAAGTAAACTGTGCATTACTGTTGCTTACAGCAAGCACCACGAGTGATTGGCACAAGTATGTAAATGTGGCGTTTCTTCTTTCGGACATACCCAAAAGAGCAGACTCGTTTTGATCCTGCAGCCATTGTGCGCCACAACGCAAACGAATTAGTGACATTAGCTGCTAGTGGGCATTGATCTAATACATCATTTTTGTGTTGGACAAGGATTCGAACCGAGATCTGCTGCTTACTAGGCAGATGCACTGACCACTGCACCAGCTGGACACAGTGCCTGTTGGACATTATCTCCATTAGTCATGGAATTTCGCTGAGCGCATAATGAGCATAATGGGCAAGGGACACTACCTCAGTAGTGTGTGGATAAGTTGAGAATTTGAACCAGATGAGAGGCGTGCTAGGGTAGTTCATCCAGTCGCGATGACAACTGTGTCCAGACGGTGCAGTGATTAGCTTATCTGCCTAGTAAGAAAGAGGCCCGGCTTCGAATCACAGTCTGCCACAAATTTTCAATTTTCGCCATTGATTTGAATCAATGCACATTAGCAGTTTGTGTCATTAGTTTCTTTGTGTCTTGATTCATAATAGCTGTGGGATCAAAGTGTATCTGTTCTTACGGACATGTCCGAACACATGTTACCAGATGGCATGGTGATCAACACATCTGCATAGAAGACAGGAGACCTTGATTAAATCTCTGTACAGCACAGATCTTCAGCTTTCCACACTGATTTAAATCAATGCCCACTAACAGCTAATGACATTAATTTCTTTATGTCTTGACAAATTTGTTACCAACAAGACTCACAATGCATAACTTTAGATTGTTGTACAGATAACTGCAGTACAATACCGATTGAAAGAGAGATGTAGGGCAGGAAAGAAAACAAAATACAATTACTCTGTAGTGAGTCATCAGAGATGATTGGTCAATTGTGTCAAAATACTTAGAGAATATTCGCAGTATAGCTCCCGAAATCACGTCAGTGCAGTTCGGGTTCATCGTTTGTACGGAACGCAAGAACACTATGTATACAAAATTTAAATTGTTCAGAGGAAATGAAAAAGACACTTTATTTACGTGACAAAAGTGTAATAGGTGCTCTGTTCCATCGTTAGAATTCCTTCAACACTTTGGCCCCGGATTTACCTAAGACCAGGGATAGAATTCGGATCGTCAGCTGCACCCTGGTATGAGCGCCCAGCCTCGCTGCACACTTCTCCCACCGCCACTCCACATTGCCTGAGCATGAGGAGGGGGGAAGCAGGCGAAACTGCGATGTGCCGAATTTCAACGGCAGTGCAGTCGCACTGCATGTGACTTGGTTTTATATTTCAGGTTTTTCAACAACATAGATCACAAAACGGATTTTGAGTATAACTTAATTTCGGAGCGATGAAGGCATAATATAATTTTTATCTGGTACAAACTGTTGGCATGTGGACAGACGCAGACAATTTCACAGATTTTCACACTCACGTAATAGAAACTTTTTTAGTCTTATAATCGATAGAGTCTTTCAAGCAAATATTACGATCGAAATTTTGTAGCACTTCTGCGTGAGAACTCTACCCGAGGAAACTATTTAAGACATCCCAAACAGTTTTAACGTAAAAAGATTGACAATTTCCTTTGTAGGTCAATGAATTACGTGTATACATGCAAGAGGGGCACTTTCAACTGAAACGGTTAACGGTCTCGAAAATAGCCCGGAAAAATATAGTATTCTCAGTGACCTCAAAATATTATGAAACGATCTTTGTAATTCTTTCAAGGCAATGAATTCTTCATTCAAACTTCGCGTTCTCATTAATGGCAGTCAGCTTACGGAACTGTAATTTGTTTGTCGGAATGTGTCTCTTCTACAACGTGATTTTATTTTTAAATGCATCCACATAAAATCGGAAATAAGTTGTTTCTCACCTTGCAGTGTTTTACTGTGGGCAGGGTGCATTCAATTTCACTTAATGATACAGGGTACTTATAAATGGCGGAAAATCCGAATTTTTTATGGTTTTATTAAATTCTATAGTCTTTCGTGATTACATTGATACATAAATTATAGATTTTCAAATGAATGATGACCTATATATACCAAATTTTAAGGTTACAGTCATGTATGCCACCACGGCCCCTTTATTTCTGCTACAGAAACCAGTATTAAGTACATTGTATATATTGGTAACAATGCATATTTCTAGTGTCTGTAAATGATTATCTTTGCTAATATTTACTTTTGTTTCGCTGAAGCAGTTTGTACACATGTTACTGAATGCTTGTTGCCCAAGTGCTACATACACTCCTGGAAATTGAAATAAGAACACCGTGAATTCATTGTCCCAGGAAGGGGAAACTTTATTGACACATTCCTGGGGTCAGATACATCACATGATCACACTGACAGAACCACAGGCACATAGACACAGGCAACAGAGCATGCACAATGTCGGCACTAGTACAGTGTATATCCACCTTTCGCAGCAATGCAGGCAGCTGTTCTCCCATGGAGACGATCGTAGAGATGCTGGATGTAGTCCTGTGGAACGGCTTGCCATGCTATTTCCACCTGGCGCCTCAGTTGGACCAGCGTTCGTGCTGGACGTGCAGACCGTGTGAGACGACGCTTCATCCAGTCCCAAACATGCTCAATGGGGGACAGATCCGGAGATCTTGCTGGCCAGGGTAGTTGACTTACACCTTCTAGAGCACGTTGGGTGGCACGGAATACATGCGGACGTGCATTGTCCTGTTGGAACAGCAAGTTCCCTTGCCGGTCTAGGAATGGTAGAACGATGGGTTCGATGACGGTTTGGATGTACCGTGCACTATTCAGTGTCCCCTCGACGATCACCAGAGGTGTACCGCCAGTGTAGGAGATCGCTCCCCACACCATGATGCCGGGTGTTGGCCCTGTGTGCCTCGGTCGTATGCAGTCCTGATTGTGGCGCTCACCTGCACGGCGCCAAACACGCATACGACCATCATTGGGACCAAGACAGAAGCGACTCTCATCGCTGAAGACGACACGTCTCCATTCGTCCCTCCATTCACGCCTGTCGCGACACCACTGGAGGCGGGCTACACGATGTTGGGGCGTGAGCGGAAGACGGCCTAACGGTGTGCGGCACCGTAGCCCAGCTTCATGGAGACAGTTGCGAATGGTCCTCGCCGATAGCCGAGGAGCAACAGTGTCCCTAATTTGCTGGGAAGTGGCGGTGCGGTCCCCTACGGCACTGCGTAGGATCCTACGGTCTTGGCGTGCATCAGTGCATCGCTGCGGTCCGGTCCCAGGTCGATGGGCACGTGCACTTTCCGCCGACCACTGGCGACAACATCGATGTACTGTGGAGACCTCATGCCCCACGTGTTGACCGAGCGAGGTGGCGCAGTGGTTAGCACACTGGACTTGCATTCGGGAGGACGACGGTTCAATCCCGTCTCCGGCCATCCTGATTTAGGTTTTCCGTGATTTCCCTAAATCGTTTCAGGCAAATGCCGGGATGGTTCCTTTGAAAGGGCACGGCCGATTTCCTTCTCAATCCTTCCCTAACCCGAGCTTCTGCTCCGTCTCTAATGACCTCGTTGTCGACGGGACGTTAAACACTAACCACCACTACCACCCACGTGTTGAGCAATGCGGCGGTACGTCTACCCGGCCTCCCGCATGCCCACTATATGCCCTCGCTCAAAGTCCGTCAACTGCACATACGGTTCACGTCCACGCTGTCGCGGCATGTTACCAGTGTTAAAGACTGCGGTGGAGCTCCGTATGCCACGGCAAACTGGCTGACACTGACGGCGGCGGTGCACAAATGCTGCGCAGCTAGCGCCATTCACGGCCAACACCGCGGTTCCTGGTGTGTCCGCTATGCCGTGCGTGTGATCATTGCTTGTACAGCCCTCTCGCATTGTCCGGAGCAAGTATGGTGGGTCTGACACACCGGTGTCAATGTGTTCTTTTTTCCATTTCCAGGAGTGTATATTAGTGGAAGTGCAATAAATACGGATTATGCCACGCATCAAGAAATTCAATAAAAGAAAATTCCGTGGTAACAAGTTCACAAACAAAGCAAACCACACTGTTGAAAGTAACCTATTTATCAGTTCTTTAGGGAAGAAACTCCCACATGGCACGCCTCCTGGTGATTCAAATTTTTGTGTTTACAATGACGTTGTTTGTAGTGGACTTGTTGTTGTTGATGTGGGCATCTTATCTTCTTTGATAAAGGAAGTGGCGAAATGTTAACAATGTGATGGTGTAGGCTGTCAGGAAATAACTGAACAGCAAAGTAGCAAGAAGAGTTTAGCGTCAAAATTAGTTGTTATTTGTAGATTCTGCAATAAATCTACCTCGAAAATGACTTCGAACATTGTGCATAATTCATATGATGTGGATTTGAAGTTAGTTTATGTAATGCGTCCAATAGGAAAAGAAAAAGGCTGCTCAAACATTTTGTGGCTTGACGGACCTTCCTCCTCCTCCCAGTGGGCTCAGAAAGTACATAAATATACTTTTAGGTGCCTTTAAGGTTGTGTCTAAAGCATCTATGAAACGTGCAGCAGAAGAAACTGTAAATATTAGTGGAACCATGGACATTGCTGTTGCACATGATGGAGCAGGGCAACGTCGAGGACATCGTTCCTTGAATGGTGTTGCAAGTGTTACTTCTCTGGAGAATGTTGATGTTGAGGGCTTATATAAGTACCGCCACACCTGCCACACCTGCCACGGTGACACTGAGGGACATATTGAACATCAGCTTTCTAAGAATTATGATGGTTACAGTGGAGGTATGAAGTGTGATGGGGCTCTAAAAATATTACAGTGGTCGGTGCCCGCTTACAACGTTAGATATACAAAGTACCTAGGTGATGGGGACTCTAAAGCTGTCAATAAATTCATAAGTTCAATACTTATAGTGATACCTTGGTAACAAAACTGGGGTGTTGTGGACATGTGCAAAAGGGCAAAGGTGCTAGATTGAGGAAGCTACGAAGATAAATGAAAAAAAGTTGCTATCTGCTGGAAAATCTCTGCTTGGCTGAGGAAGATTGACAGAAACTGAAACAGACCTTCTTTAGAGTTATGGACTGGCCATTAGATGAACTGCGGCCTCTGAATGATGTTACAACAGTGATAAAAGCTGTATGGGCCACCTGCTTTCATAAGTTGTCCACAGATGACCACCCTGTTCACGGACTTTGCCCTAACGTGCAGATTCTTGGTGTGGTTACCAAAAAGGAAAAGAAAGTGGTCAAATTTACCATTATAAGCATTCTCTACCTGAGCCTATTATGAATGAAATAAAACCAATTTTTAGAGACCTGAGTGACCCTGTTTTACCTAGTAAATGTCTTCATGGGGGCACTCAAAGTACAAATGAAAGTTTCAACAATTGCATATGGGAAAGATTAACCAAGAATGTTTCTGTAGGGCTAAATAAATTAAACGTTGGTGTACTAGATGCAGCGATATGTTTCAGTGATGAAGTGATGGGATGGTTGGAAGTCCTGAGAAATTTAGGCCTAAAATGTGGCTCTAATATGGAAGATCAATTGCTTGCGTGTGACAGGCGACGGGTGGATGGAGCTGAAAGGTTCGCTTTTCAAGCTACCAAAGAAGCAATAAGTGCTCAAAGGAATGCCAAGAGGAAGCTTGAAGATGGAGAAATGCTGCAGGCTGAAGACTGCTTCAGGAATGTTCTGAGGCACAGTTTAATTGGACTCATATCTTCATTCGCAATTTTCCGAAAATTGTATATTTCAGAATTCAGGTACAGATATTTCCTACAGTTTATAAAGCATTGCTCTGGTTTTTTTTTCTGCAACTTGCAGTAGTCCATACTTACGTAGTGGATCTAAGTTTTACTCCAGAATCAACTAAATTATAGAAGGAAAAACATTACTAGGAAAAAGATTATGAAAATTAAAATATAAAATGTGATATTCTTTTATCCTTGTAGTATGCATAATAGGTGGATTTAAAAAGGTGTACTACCCTAGCCATCAAGTCAGGCATATTTGGTAAAAATTTGGTCGTCTTCAAATGTATAACATTGGATTAAATGGTACCTCAACTTGAGGGAGCATCTTGGAAAAAAAAATTTGCACCAATTTCTTTGTATATTTTAATAACCATAAGCAGGTTCAAAAATATTCCAAATAATTCTAACTTGTTTAGAAACTGTGCTGCATTGTCTGATAACAAAAAAGCTGTAACACATATACATTATAAACAGTGCCTGAAAGAAACAGGTGTTGATTTTTACATAACATTGAGACGGAAAAGTACCCTGTATTCTTAAATTGAAACATCTGCAATTCATTATGGATGTTCTAATTTCCGTCCCTGCTCTTATTTTTCCTTCAGAAATTTAACACTAGCTTGTTTTAAATCGAAAAAATCGTTTCAGGCATCCTCCCTGACTTAACCAACGTACTTTGTAGTAATGTGTGAAGTCTCCATACTGTTCGTTCTGATCCATAAAAACTGTCGCAAGTAACAGTGGAATAAAATAAGCGATTTGACAGAGTTTACCATTCACACCATAAATTCCTTCATTTGCAGCATGTCTAGAAATCTAGCACAAAGTGCTACTTGATGTGCCGATCAATACGTCCCGTCTGTCGATCGCTGTAATTTTTTGCTCTTACAGTATCGTCTAAATATTTATATTATTTCTGCAGGGTAGTGTAATATCGTTTCGTAGCAAATTTGCAGTACCCATCGCTTATGCGACTGCATAAAATATATTGAGAATTCTAATCCCTCTCTTATGTTACTTCCATTCAGTTTTAAAGGATACATTTCCTTATTTAGGTGGGGGGAATAGAGTGTTTGGTGTAGAAGACACCGACATACACTGCAAAAGAGCTTTTATTTCGTTTGGTTGAAGCTACAACTATTGTTCGTGAAAAATCTGATTGTTTTGAGCGCGTTAGACAATCCTTAGCACGTAGATGCCCGTTGTGCATTAATATAAAAGAACGACGTTTTCATTTACATCTCTAAAACAGCATTTATCACCCAGCAGTGTGAACACCGTCTCTCGGCCGGCAGCGGTGGCATAGCGGTTCCAGGCACTTCAGTCCGGCACCGCGCGACTCCTACGGTCGCAGGTTCGTATCCTGCCTCGGGAATGGATGTGTGTGATGTCCTTAGGTTAGTTAGGTTTAAGTAGTTCTAAGTTCTAGGAGACTGCTGACCTCAGAAGTTAAGTCCCATAGTGCTCAGAACAATTTGTTAAACACCGTCTCTAAACATCACTACCGTCAAAATCTTTATGGACTTATAGTGGGAAACTGTCACACATGCACATTTCTGTCACATATAGAAACGTTCCCCCCCATGAACCAGGGACCTTGCCGTTGGTGGGGAGGCTTGCGTGCCTCAGCGATACAGATGGCCATACCGTAGGTGCAACCACAACGGAGGGGTATCTGTTGAGAGGCCAGACAAACGTGTGGTTCCTGAAAAGGGGCAGCAGCCTTTTCAGTAGTTGCAGGGGCAACAGTCTGGATGATTGACTGATCTGGCCTTGCAACATTAACCAAAACGGCCTTGCTGTGCTGGTACTGCGAACGGCTGAAAGCAAGGGGAAACTACAGCCGTAATTTTTCCCGAGGACATGCAGCTTTACTGTATGATTAAATGATGATGGCATCCTCTTGGGTAAAATATTCCGGAGGTAAAATAGTCCCCCATTCGGATCTCCGGGCGGGGACTACTCAGGAGGATGTCGTTATCAGGAGAAAGAAAACTGGCGTTCTACGGATCGGAGCGTGGAATGTCAGATCCCTTAATCGGTCAGGTAGGTTAGAAAATTTAAAAAGGGAAATGGATAGGTTAAAGTTAGATATAGTGGGAATTAGTGAAGTTCGGTGGCAGGAGGAACAAGACTTCTGGTCAGGTGACTACAGGGTTATAAACACAAAACCAAATAGGGGTAATGCAGGAGTAGGTTTAATAATGAATAGGAAAATAGGAATGCGGGTAAGCTACTACAAACAGCATAGTGAACGCATTATTGTGGCCAAGATAGATACGAAGCCCACACCTACTACAGTAGTACAAGTTTATATGCCAACTAGCTCTGCAGATGATGAAGAAATTGAAGAAATGTACGATGAAATAAAAGAAATTATTCAGATAGTGAAGGGAGACGAAAATTTAATAGTAATGGGTGACTGGAATTCGAGTGTAGGAAAAGGGAGAGAAGGAAACATAGTAGGTGAATATGGATTGGGGCTAAGAAATGAAAGAGGAAGCCGCCTAGTAGAATTTTGCACAGAGCACAACTTAATCATAGCTAACACTTGGTTTAAGAATCATGAAAGAAGGTTGTACACATGGAAGAACCCTGGAGATACTAAAAGGTGTCAGATAGATTATATAATGGTAAGACAGAGATTTAGGAACCAGGTTTTAAATTGTAAGACATTTCCAGGGGCAGATGTGGACTCTGACCACAATCTATTGGTTATGACCTGTAGATTAAAACTGAAGAAACTGCAAAAATGTGGGAAATTAAGGAGATGGGACCTGGATAAACTGAAAGAACCAGAGGTTGTACAGAGTCTCAGGGAGAGCATAAGGGAACAATTGACAGGAATAGGGGAAAGAAATACAGTAGAAGAAGAATGGGTAGCTCTGAGGGATGTAGTAGTGAAGGCAGCAGAGGATAAAGTAGGTACAAAGACGAGGGCTGCTAGAAATCCTTGGGTAACAGAAGAAATATTGAATTTAATTGATGAAAGGATAAAATATAAAAATGCAGTAAATGAAGCAGGCAAAAAGGAATACAAACGTCTCAAAAATGAGATCGACAGGAAGTGCAAAATGGCTAAACAGGGATGGCTAGAGGACAAATGTAAGGATGTAGAAGCTTATCTCACTAGGGGTAAGATAGATACTGCCTACAGGAAAATTAAAGAGACCTTTGGAGAGAAGAGAACCAAGTGTATGAATATCAAGAGCTCAGATGGCAGCCCAGTTCTAAGCAAAGAAGGGAAGGCAGAAAGGTGGAAGGAGTATATAGAAGGTTTATACAAGGGCGATGTGCTTGAGGACAATATTATGGAAATGGAAGAGGATGTAGACGAAGACGAAATGGGAGATACGATACTGCGTGAAGAGTTTGACAGAGCACTGAAAGACCTGAGTCGAAACAAGGCCCCCGGAGTAGACAACATTCCATTAGAACTACTGACGGCCTTGGGACAACCAGTCCTGAGAAAACTCTACCAGCTGGTGAGCAAGATGTATGAGACAGGCGAAATACCCGCAGACTTCAAGAAGAATATAATAATTCCAATTCCAAAGAAAGCAGGTGCTGACAGATGTGAAAATTACCGAACTATCAGTTTAATAAGCCACGGCTGCAAAATACTAACGCGAATTCTTTACAGACGAATGGAAAAACTGGTAGATGCAGACCTCGGGGAGGATCAGTTTGGATTCCGTCGAAATGTTGGAACACGTGAGGCAATACTGACCTTACGACTTATCTTAGAAGGAAGATTAAGAAAAGGCAAACCTACGTTTCTAGCATTTGTAGACTTAGAGAAAGCTTTTGACAATGTTGACTGGAATACTCTTTTTCAAATTCTAAAGGGGGCAGGGGTAAATTACAGGGAGCGAAAGGCTATTTATAATTTGTACAGAAACCAGATGGCAGTCATAAGAGTCGAGGGGCATGAAAGGGAAGCAGTGGTTGGGAAAGGAGTGAGACAGGGTTGTAGCCTCTCCCCGATGTTATTCAATCTGTATATTGAGCAAGCAGTAAAGGAAACAAAAGAAAAATTTGGAGTAGGTATTAAAATTCATGGAGACGAAGTAAAAACTTTGAGGTTCGCCGATGACATTGTAATTCTGTCAGAGACGGCAAAGGACTTGGAAGAGCAGTTGAACGGAATGGACAGTGTCTTGAAAGGAGGATATAAGATGAACATTAACAAAAGCAAAACGAGGATAATGGAATGTAGTCAAATTAAATCGGGTGATGCTGAGGGAATTAGATTAGGAAATTAGATACTTAAAGTAGTAAAGGAATTTTGCTATTTAGGAAGTAAAATAACTGATGATGGTCGAAGTAGAGAGGATATAAAATGTAGACTGGCAATGGCAAGGAAAGCGTTTCTGAAGAAGAGAAATTTGTTAACATCGAATATAGATTTATGTATCAGGAAGTCGTTTCTGAAAGTATTTGTTTGGAGTGTAGCCATGTATGGAAGTGAAACATGGACGATAACTAGTTTGGACAAGAAGAGAATAGAAGCTTTCGAAATGTGGTGCTACAGAAGAATACTGAAGATAAGGTGGATAGATCACGTAACTAATGAGGAGGTATTGAATAGGATTGGGGAGAAGAGAAGTTTGTGGCACAACTTGACTAGAAGAAGGGATCGGTTGGTAGGACATGTTTTGAGGCATCAAGGGATCATAAATTTAGCATTGGAGGGCAGCGTGGAGGGTAAAAATCGTAGAGGGAGACCGAGAGATGAGTACACTAAGCAGATTCAGAAGGATGTAGGTTGCAGTAGGTACTGGGAGATGAAGCAGCTTGCACAGGATAGAGTAGCATGGAGAGCTGCATCAAAGACAGGACTGAAGACAACAACAACAACAACAACATAGAAACGTTTCTTTTTTTCTCCTCTGAGACTACAAAATTTTGCGCACATAATTTTTTATGACTTCTACTAGTTGACAAACCTCACATTCGCCAGGTATTCATTTTACCATTTTTTTATTAGAAACGAAAAATTGAACAGTAATTCTAGTGTAGCATAGAAAAATTTCATTTCTGAGGACTTTCGTCATTTCAAGATGTATTTATATAACCATTTGGTAATTGCGGAGAGCTTTAAGTTCTGAGGAGGCTTCCATTTCGGTAAGTTTTACGATTGTTTGCCTATAGGAGCACTATAGTTCATATAGATGCTATCACTAAAATTGTATTGTAGCAAAAATTCGCTTCTAACAGTGAATCAAGCTGTGAAACATAAGCAAATACTGCAGGACCTTTGTCTTGGACTACTCCGTTATATGGTTTTTTTCCTTCGTCTAGCCATGGCTTCAACTGTTGAAAACATTCGTGCCCATTGGCAATACTGTATGCGTCAGATCGAAAGGTTGCCTTTATGTTCGTATGCTAACACGTAAATATCACTTGTTTAGTGCAGCGTGTCTATAGTAGAGAAACATAACTGACCTGTGACCAAGAAGAACATCTTCCTTTCGTTTATTCTTATCTTTTTATGTGTACACCTGTGTAGGATGACCCTGGACAGTTACTGTACGCTGGGCGAAGGTGCTTCGCCTGTGTACAAAGCAATTTTGTAAACGTCTCCGTAGCAACGCATTTTCACAGCTCTATAAATGGCTGTTATTTACGTCTACAGCTGGTTACGCTTCGGTGCTGAAAGCTGTCAAAAGAACTACCAGCTGTTATGGATTACCTTAAGTTGACTCAACAGTAGGAGTGTCCTAGTAGTAAATAACAATGTATTAACACTTCACGCATTATTCTACATTTTTTCACGCTTGCCACGAGAAGACGGCCCCCAGCAGTGGGATCGGTTTTTTGAAACCACCTATTCGGCGATGCAGGTTAAGATACCAGGTATGACACCTGGCAGCCATTTACGCTGGTGGGCCCTCGTTTATAAATAATCGACGAAAAAAAAATCGGAATTTTTGCTTGGCGTTCAATACCACTAAAAAAAAGCATGGTGTAATGAATAGGGTAATGCTTTTACATGCAGAGGGTCATGGGTTCGTAGCTCTGCTTGCGTTTTAAACATTTTTTAATTTTTAAAATCTCTACCTAAATGAATTTTATTGTTGTTTATGCTCAGTTAATTTGTTTAAATTTTTTATTTCTTTTCCTTTGTCACATCATTATAGTCAGCGGTAGAACTTTTTCATTGTTTCTCTTTTTTTTCTTTGTATCATTCTTTTTCTACTCTTAACTATTCTGAACGTGAATTCAATTGTATTTACCTGTTATAATATGTAAACATTCGAAAATGCTGATCAGTCAGTTAAAAAATAAAAGACGACATAATCTATTTATATTGATCGTGCAGTAGTATCAAAATGCATTTTTCGTTACAAGATGTGTATTTTTACAATAATCATCATACAAACATTTAAAACATAGTCTACATTCCTATTGCACAACATAACGCAACTGTGGATTTGAACGAAAGGAAGGTTATAAGTAAAACGAAATCAAAGGAATATGAGGAATAGAAATAATGAATGCAGTAACATGGACGAGAAAATAGGATGATACAGTGACAGAAATTGAAACGAAATTAATACGTAAAATTAATTAAAATCACACAAACAAAGATTTCACGTGGAGAAAGAATTATAGGAAGAAAAATGAGAGCAAATGAAGAAGTTAGTATGATGGTTAAAATGATGTGACCAAGGAATAGAAAAAGACATCAATTTTAAACCAATTAATTGATAAAAATAATGAAAAAGTTATTCTGAAAAAAAATAAAAATAAAATAAAAACATTTGCAGTAGCTGATGAGATTCCAACCCACGACCTTGTGTACATCGTTGCCTTACCGTATCTATTTCAGGACACAACGACTCAACATAACACTTCTTTTTGGTATTGTGATATTGAGGGTCACGAAAAAAGTCCCAAATTTCGTCAATTACTCGGAAACCAGGTTCCATCAGGGTCAAAGGCTGCAGCGTGTGATACCAGGTATCTTAGCCTATCCTGTATAGATGGTTTCAAAAAGCCGATCCCAGCTCTGGAGACCTCTCCTTGTCAGTGTTGATGACGGCATATCTGTTGAACTAAGCGTCGTACAATAATAGATTGGTGTAGGTACATTCAGCGACATATGTGGATACCGTCTGGGATATACGTTGCGAATAGAGTTTGTCGCAAAGAAATAATAAATTTAAACATTATGCATAATTCAGTAGTTTTCACTCATCTCTCTTTTTATGATTTTGTATATCCTGAATTATGATATATACTCTCCTAGAAATTGAAATAAGAACACCGTGAATTCATTGTCCCAGGAAGGGGAAACTTTATTGACACATTCCTGGGGTCAGATACATCACATGATCACACTGACAGAACCACAGGCACATAGACACAGGCAACAGAGCATGCACAATGTCGGCACTAGTACAGTGTATATCCACCTTTCGCAGCAATGCAGGCTGCTATTCTCCCATGGAGACGATCGTAGAGATGCTGGATGTAGTCCTGTGGAACGGCTTGCCATGCCATTTCCACCTGGCGCCTCAGTTGGACCAGCGTTCGTGCTGGACGTGCAGACCGCGTGAGACGACGCTTCATCCAGTCCCAAACATGCTCAATGGGGGACAGATCCGGAGATCTTGCTGGCCAGGGTAGTTGACTTACACCTTCTAGAGCACGTTGGGTGGCACGGGATACATGCGGACGTGCATTGTCCTGTTGGAACAGCAAGTTCCCTTGCCGGTCTAGGAATGGTAGAACGATGGGTTCGATGACGGTTTGGATGTACCATGCACTATTCAGTGTCCCCTCGACGATCACCAGAGGTGTACGGCCAGTGTAGGAGATCGCTCCCCACACCATGATGCCGGGTGTTGGCCCTGTGTGCCTCGGTCGTATGCAGTCCTGATTGTGGCGCTCACCTGCACGGCGCCAAACACGCATACGACCATCATTGGCACCAAGGCAGAAGCGACTCTCATCGCTGAAGACGTCACGTCTCCATTCGTCCCTCCATTCACGCCTGTCGCAACACCACTGGAGGCGGGCTGCACGATGTTGGGGCGTGAGCAAAAGACGGCCTAACGGTGTGCGGGACCGTAGCCCAGCTTCATGGAGACGGTTGCGAATGGTCCTCGCCGATACCCGAGGAGCAACATTGTCCCTAATTTGCTGGAAAGTGGCGGTGCGGTCCCCTACGGCACTGCGTAGGATCCTACGGTCTTGGCGTGCATCCGAGCGTCGCTGCGGTCCGGTCCCAGGTCGACAGGCACGTGCACCTTTCGCCGACCACTGGCGACAACATCGATGTACTGTGGAGACCTCACGCCCCACGTGTTGAGCAATTCGGCGGTACGTCCACCCGGCCTCCCGCATGCCCACTATATGCCCTCGCTCAAAGTCCGTCAACTGCACATACGGTTCACGTCCACGCTGGGCATGCTGCCAGTGTTAAAGACTGCGATGGAGCTCCGTATGCCACGACAAACTGGCTGACACTGACGGCGGTGGTGCACAAATGCTGCGCAGCTAGCGCCATTCGACGGCCAACACCGCGGTTCCTGGTGTGTCCGCTATGCCGTGCGTGTGATCATTGCTTTCACAGCCCTCTCGCATTGTCCGGAACAAGTATGGTGGGTCTGACACACCGGTGTCAATGTGTTCTTTTTTCCATTTCCAGGAGTGTAGGTAGGTGGTTATTACCTCCACAGCGATTGTTGCCTGACAGTAAGGGATATGTGTACCAAGTTTGGTAGAAATCGGTATATTGGTTTTTGAGGAATATACATACACAGAAACATACAAACATCCATTTTTATAATATGTGTGTATACTTGACATGGTAGATACCTTTTACAGCTCCACGAGGGTTATATAAGACGACAGACTTTAGAGAGAGGCGATGTCGTCGGGAAAATGTTATGTAATGCAGAGAGATTTGCAAATATGTCTGGTGTATTGATACAAAGTTAAACTAAAAGTAGTAGCTGTCAACGAGGAAAGGATACAGTTCTCCGATAGACTTTGGTTCTAGAAATTAGCGGAATCTGGCAGGAGTTGAAAGAGGAGTTGAGAAGTTTTGATTCCACTGGCCAGGATGCTTTTATGGATGCCACGCGGAAGATGCGACTCACACACATAGCAATTATTGCTATTTGTGTCTTTAACCCTAGCAATACAAACACATTTTTCATAACGTACAATGCCATGGGAGAATACTTTCTGTATTCTACAAAAAATTTTGAAACCGAATTTGATTAACTATTGTTAACTTTTGTGAACAATATACTTTTCAAATAGGTACTGATCTAAAAGTAGCGTCAAGGACCCGAAAAGATCTTTTAGCACGATCTTAGCAATGTCAGCGCATTTTCCGTAATATGTGCATGAGGAAAGTGGTACTCCATGAAATTTTTAAAATACATATTTCATTAATTGTCGTTTATTTTCAAGCAAAACACTCTTTTTAAGGATATGTGTACATACAAGAAGGGTCCTCAACATGAAAATATGATTATGGCATTTATTGCGATGGTTAATATACAACGATATATAAGATTAAACTATTAGGAACGTATTCATTTAACACAGGTTAAGTCCAGTTTTACAGACACTCGACTGAACAGGTGCCACAAATGACGTCTTTTCACTAGCAGCTCATCCTTTGTGCTACTGACTATTGTCGATAACTCTTTTGTCACCCAGAATACAACAATCCTGTTTCCCTCGCTTACGTTACACAGTTTTTTGCCCTAAAATATGTATACATTTTCAAAACGGATACGTCTCGATAGAGTAACTTCTGTTATCTTGCCACGAAAAAAGCCAAGACATTTTGACATCGGCGATTACGCTAAACCATGCCATTGCTATAACTGGAATAGATGAACCTATAATAATGGCAGTACGGTGGCAAATAAAGTAATTTTATCTGCATTAATTTAAAAATAGTAAACAGTAATTATGGCAACAATCTAAATGAAGAAAAATTAATATGTTGTGACAGTTAAAACTTGTCCTTTCAACCACTAAAGCCAGAATAAAACAACAGAAAAGTCACTTTATAAATTTGTATGTGAATATTCATTGAATAATTAAGAATTCTTATTTATTCTAATGTGGTCTTCATATGTGTTTCTATTCAGACTTGCTTACATTTTCTCATAACAATCATAAACAGGATTAACAGAATTGTTTTAAAGTATGTTTGTAAAGCATAAAGCCCTTTCCTTTACCGTCTGGATTTGGCAAGTGTTATTTATGTAATCAATTCCCTTTGAAATATATTACCTCAGACGGTTTACTATAAAGTAACATCAGATTGATAATGTTACATGTCCCGGCACCATGCCGGAAGTAATTTTAATTTCTCTGTCTACTATTTGGTACCAGTCTCTACAGAAATCTGGTGAATGATACTCTGTTGCTATAGCACTCATTTTCCAAGAAACGTTCCAGAATAAGTTTAACAATAATTTTACTCGCAGAGTTGAAAGAGGTCACTGTTTTCAATATCTGTTCCATCAAAGAACATGTCACAGACAAAGAGAAAACAGATCGACTCTGAACTGACAGAACAGAGTCATCTGATTGAATGACCATTTTAAGAATGCTTTGATCTTCCTAAAGCGTGGGCAAAGAGGCTTTATTGACAGTTTGTTCATTACAGTTTCCATTAGATAAGTAATGTATTCTATACACGAAAAAAATAGAAAAGTTTAAATAGTACACTATTTACAAACCTAAAAATTTCACAATAACTGATTCCAAATATGATACGCATTATGTGAACTTCCTGTAATGTGTTGTCTTTGAAAAAGGTGCCCTCCAAACATCATGTCACATTACATCTTTAGCAGTAGGGAATTTCAAAGTATGAAAGACACCTTTAGATCCAAATATTTACACAGAGAATCATAACAATTTGTTGAGGATTTCTCACGACAGGTGACATTCTGCATTGACCAGCGTAGCTCGTTTCCGGTCGAGGAGCTAGAAGACTCGACCGTCAGGTTTCCACTATAATTTCTGACACGTGCGAGTGCGCGGGATCGATAACGTGTGTGCGTCTGTATCGTTGCTAGACTCGCGGGTACGTGTTTACCTTCCTTGTCCAGAGAGGGCAACTGGCGTATGCCGACTTTAGAGAGCCTGTATACAGGCTCTCTAGCCATCTTACGCGGAGCGATGCTGCTCGCCGAGTCAGCTGTGTGCTGGGAATGCTCATCGACTAGATGTGCTATTTGGTCATCCAAGTTGTGGCCCACCGGGAGGCTTCTACTAGAGGCCTTTGTTTCAGGTGTGTTTCCTGCACTCGAAGCCTGGTGGTTTACTTCGAGAAGCACCTCAAGAAGGAAATGAGCCTAAGTGGATTAACATCTGCACTCGGCACGGACGTCTTCCTTCTTCTTCTTCTTCTTCTTCTTCTTCTCCTTTTTTTGAGGCAACAGTCTTTTGACTGGTTTCATGCGGTCCGCCGCGAATTCCTCTCCTATGGCAACCTCTTCACTGCAGAGTAGCACTTGCAACCTAGGTCCTCAATTATTTGATAGATGCATTCCAATCGCTGTCTTCCTCTAAAGTTTTTGCTTTCTACAGCTCCCTATAGTGCCATGAAATCATTCTCTCCTGTCTTAACAGATGTCCTACCCTCCTATCCCTTCTCCTGGTCAGTGTTTTCCACATATTCCTTTTCTCTCCGATTCTGCGCAGAACCACATTCCTCACCTTATCAGTCAACCCAGTTTTCAACATTCGTCTATTCTACAACGTCTGAAATGCTTCAGTTCTCTTTTGTTCCGGTTTTCCCACAGTCCATGTTTCAATACCATACAATGCTTTGCTCCTGACATACATTCTGAGAAATTACTTCCTCAAATTAAGGCCCATGTTTGATACTAGCACACATCCCTTGGCCAGAAATATCCATTTTTAGCAGAATTCCTTAACTTCATCCACTACATGACCATCACTCCTGATGTGAAGTTTCTCGCTGTTCTCATTTCTGCTACTTCGGATTACTTACGTCTTTCTTCAATTTACTCTCAATCCGTTTTCTAACTCATCAGACTGTTTATTCCAGTCAGCAGATCATGTAATTATTCTTCAGTTTCACTCAGGATAGCATGTCATCAGGAATCATATCATATAAATCCATTCACCTTGAATTTTAATTCCACTCTGAATCTTTCTTTTATTTCCATCATTGCTTCTTCGATGTACAGATTGAACAGCATGGGTAAAAGACTACATCTCTGTCTTGCATCCTTTTTAATCCGAGCACTTCGTTGTTCGTCTTTCACTCTAATTATTCCCTCTTGGCTCTTGTACGTATTGTGTGTTACCCGTCTCTCCCTATAGATTACGCTCATTTTTCTCAGAATTTCGAACATCTTGCATCATTTTTCATTATCGAACGCTTTTTCCAGATCAACAAGTTCTGTTAACGCGACTTGATTTTTTGTTTATCTTGCTTTCATTATCAGCCGCAATGTCAGAATTGCCTCTCCGCTGCCTTTACCTTTCCTAAAGCTAAATTGATCATCATCTCAGAGTTCCTCAGTTTCTTTTCCATTCTTCTATATATTATTCTTGCAAGCAGCTTGGACGCATGAGCTGTTAAGCTGATTGTGGGACAGTTCTCGCACTTTTCGGCTCTTGCAGTCTTTGGAATTATGTGGATGATATTTTTCCGAAACGTGAATAATCGTTTTGTTGCCATTTCCTCCAATGATTTTAGAAATTCCGAAGCAATGTTGTCTACTCCTTCTGCGTTATTAGATCTTAAGTCCTCCAAAACTCTCTTAAATTCTGATTCTAATACCGGATCCCCTATCTGTTCTAAATAGACTCCTGATTATTCTTCTGTCACATCAGACAAATCTTCCCCCTCGTAGTGGTCTTCAAATTACTCTTTCCATCCGCCCACCCTCTCCTGTGCATTAAGCAGTGGAATTCCTTTTGCACTCTTACTGTTAACAGCCTTGTTTTTAAGTTCACCGAAGGTTGTTTTGAGTTTCCTATACGCTGAAGTCAGTCCTTCCAACAATCTTTTCCTTTTTCGATTTCTTCGTATTTTTCATACAGACACTTCTTCTCAGCTTCCCTGCACTTCCTATTTATTTCATTCCTCAGCGACTCGCATTTCGGTATTCCTGAAATTCCCTGAACAGTTTTGTACTTTCTTCTTTCATTGATCAACTGAAGTATTTCTTCTAGTATCCATGGTTTCTTCGCAGTTACCTTCTTTGTACCTGTGTTTTTCTGTCCATTCCTCTTCAACTGTACTACCCACTGGGCTCCTCTTTCAAATGGTTCAAATGTCTCGAAACACTATGGGACTTAACGTCTAAGGTCATCAGTTCCCTAGACTTAGAACTACTTAAACCTAACTAACCTAAGGACATAACACATATCCATGCCCGAAGCAGGATTTGAACCTGCGACCGTAGCAGCAGCAGGTCGGTTCCGGACTGAAGCGGCTAGAACCGCTGGGCCACATGGGCTGGCGGCTCTTCTTTATTGCTGTATGTGGAGACTTAGAGTACTTCAAGCATATATCGTCATTCCTTAGTACTTCCGTATCCTATTTCCCTGCATATTGATTTTTCCTGACTAATCTCTTAAACTTCGCCTGCTCTTCATCACTACTACATTGTGATCTGAGTCTACATCTGCTCCTGTGTACGCCTTACTAACAAGTGTCTGATTTTGGATTTTCTGTCTGACCATGATGTAATCTAGCTGAAATCTACCCGTATCACTTGGCCTTTTCCGAGTATACCACCTCCTACTGTGATTCTTGAAAAGAGTATTCGCTAATATTAGCTGAAGTTTGTTACAGACTTCAATTAGTCTCTCTCCTCTCTCGTTGTACCAAGTCCACATTCTCCTGCAATCTTTTCTTCTACTCCTTCCTCTACAACTGCATTCAAGGCCCCCATGGCTATTAGATTTTCATCTCCTTTACATACTGTATTATCCTTTCAATATCCTTATATACTTTCTCTAACTCATCATCTTCAGCTTACGTCATCGGCATGAATACCTGAAGTATCGTTGTCGGTGATGGTTTGCTGCCTATTCTAATAAGAACAACTCTATCACTGAACTGTTCACAATAAAACACTCTCTGTCCTACCTTCGTATTCATAACGAATCATACTTCCGTTATACCCTTTTCCGCTGCTGTTGACATTACCCTATACTCACCTGACCAGAAATCCTTGTCTTCTTTCCATTTCATTTCATTGACCGCTACTGTATGTATGTAGTCTGAGCCACGGCATTTCCCTGTTCATGGTTACCAACTTCCCTATATCTACATCTACATAGATTTTCCGCAAGCCACAGCAAGATACCCAGTGCCATTACTTGTCACTTAGCTTCCTGTTCCACTCGCAAATAGAGCGAGGGAGAAACGACTGTCTGTACAACTAAATATGAGCTCTAATTTCACATATCTTATCTTCGTAGTCCTTACGGGCGATATTTTGCCAGCAGCAGAATCGCTCGGCAGTTAGCTTCAATGCTGGTTCTCTAAAATTTCTCAATAGTTTTTCTCGAAAAGAACCCCGCCTTCACTCCAGGGATTCCCATTTGAGTTCCCGAAGTATCTCCATAACACTTAAGTTTTGTTCGGACATACCAGTAACAAATCAGGTAATCTGCCTCTGAACTGCTTCGATGTCCTCCTTCAATCTGATCTTGTACGGATCCCAAATTCTCGGACAGTACTCAAGAACAGGTCGCACCAACGCCCTTTATGCTCTCCGCTTTACAGGTGAATTACTCTTTACCAAAATTCTCCCGATAATTAAAGTCGACCATTCACCTTTCCTACCACAGTCCTGACATGCTCGTTCCACCTCGTATCTCTTTGCAATGCTATTCTGATTTAAATGGCATGTATCCGAACATTACATATTTGATCTTCCTACTCATCCGCAAGAACTTATATTTTTCCACATTTAGGGCAGTAGTAGGGAGTTGGTGGCACGAGGACACTTTTGATATCAAATTGATATGCAAACTAATTAAACTGATCAATTAATCACCCCCGACGATGACCACGTCCACCCCCGCCCCTAGAGGAAGTCACGTGTTTTTCTCCGCCTGCATGTGAGCCCCTACCCTCCCTCTCCCCCAACCTACCCTATTGGGTGAGAGGGGTGAATTTTGAAGGTTGGCGAGAATTTATAATTTTGGTGGGAATTTCTTTGTCCTGGGGCTGTGTTGACGTCCCACCCCCGCCCGGGAACTGGCGGAAAATTAAAATTGTCTGTACCCTTTATGGGACTCAAACCCTGGCCCTCCTGGACGGAAAGTCCAAATGCATCCCCCTAATACAATTGTACCACCGGAGGCGATTGGAACAAACGGAAAATTAAAAATGGCGTTGCCCTTTCCGGGACTTGAACCCCGATTCTACTGGATGGAAAGCTCAAGTGCAACCCCCAACACATGGAAACTGTCCAGATGCGGTAGAGGAAGTTTATGTTAGTGTACTTTATTTATTTTGGTCGGGAAAGTGGCGCAAAGATGGATCCTAGTTACGTAATAATCATAAATGTCAGGCCCTGTTTACAATCATACGCGTAGCTGTACACAAGAAGGGCATAAAATCGCAATACAACTCAAAAACTGACGATGTCATACAGCTGATGTTACCCTGCTTGGAAAAAATTTTGCAATATCACCTGAAACTGGTGACAGAGCACTAACTTTACTCTTCACTTACAAGCTGGCGGGAAAAAGGCAGTGGTGTAAGGTACTACCTTTATTCTTTTTGGCAGGAAATACGTTCAACTGACGAGATGCTGGTCTTGGACAGAGATGAGTTTAAAAAGTGTATTATCTGTAAGCATACAGTATCTATCGCTGTTTGACGTCAGAGTTCGCTACAGACACCTACTAAAAATCACCCTACAGCCCAGCTAATTGCAGACAATACACGCTGTCACAACTGATGGAAAAAATGCATCACAGTTGTAATTATACTTCGAAAATGTCATGAAGAAAACCAGCACTCGTAATCAAAGGGTCATAATGCAAAACATCTACTGGGGAAACTCGTGGTCCTGAAAAAGACTGCAGAGGGAGTGCTAGTTGAACGTGCATTCTCCTCAATATACAACCAGAAACTGCCAAAAACTGAGGCCCTCTCACCTCGCCTCAAGCCTCCCCCCTTCCCCCTACCTCCCTCCATCCTCCTATGGGGCCGGCCGGAGTGGCCGCGCGGTTCTAGGCGCTTCGGTCTCAGGCTCGAATCCTGACTCGGGCATGGACGTGTGTGATGTCCTTAGGTTAGTGAGGTTTAAGTAGATCTAAGTTCTAGGGGACAGATGACCTCAAATGTTAAGTCCCAAAGTGCACAGAACCATTTGAACCTCCTATGGGGAGGACACAGGCTTTTACAGACGGCCAGTTGCTCGCCTGAACGTCTCGCTGTTTTCCCTCTCCATGGCCACAGGCCACACTTGGCGTTCCTCTACCCTCAGTGGTCGCTCGTAGCATGCGACCTGCCTTGAGGCGGCAGTCTAGACAACAGAAAAGGGAAATTCAGTGGCACAACCCCGCACATCTGAAGAATGCTCCACATGACTTTTTCAGAAGTCAGTTGTTTGCGAAACAGAAAGTCCCTTCTGCCTGAAGTGAGTGTAGGCTCACACCGCAGTGTTTTCGGTACAATGTCCTGCTGGGTGGTCAGCATTACAACAGAACACGATGCAGGCATCCTTCAGAACAAAACCCTGATAAGTGAGAGCTATCCTGATTGAGGGGTGGTTGTCTAAAGGACCAGCTGCGATAGGGAACTCAGCCACCATGACGTTCCAAGCACTGCACTGTTTAACATAAACGTGTCTCCTATAATAAAGAACATATTAAAAAAGGAAAACACACTCGCGCTGATGATAAATGTCCTCTTTCCACAAAAATAGGCAAAGTCCATTTTCTTTTAGTTATGGTTTTTACGTTCAGCTGCACGATATGATTCACATCTCATTATTTTGCGACATCCAGCGAAGTGCACTGCCACCGATCACAAATGTTAAGTAGACAGTAAAATCAGAAAAAAAAGCTTTGACTATTTTTCTGCAAAAGTTACAGATCACCACAGAATGTCAAATGTCTCTGAGCACTATGCGACTTAACTTCTGAGGTCGCCTAGAAGTTAGAACTAATTAAACCTAACTAACCTAAGGACATCACACACATCCATGCCCGAGGCAGGATTCGAACTTGCGACCGTAGTGGTCCCTCGGTTCCAGACTGTAGTGCCTAGAACCGCACGGCCACTCCTGCCGGCCATCACAGAATGTCCCCGTTATCTCTAAACTGTCATCGGAGTAAATAAAAAGCGGGAATTTAAACTCCAAAGAGAAAAGAAATCTATATTAAGCAATTTCTTTCAGCTTGTCGAACAAATTACATGATCTGAGAGCGTTTCTCACCTGTTTGCGTTGTACGACGATTTCGAGGTCTTGCATTTAAACTTCCAGATCACGCAGACGAGAAATGAGACGACCTGTAGCATATTTATTACATTGCGTGCGTGTTTCTCTGTTTAAGAGGTTTAATACCTCGTTTATGTAAGTGTAAATTCATTCAGTCTGTAGCGCAATAGTTGCTCACTGAACAGCTAGCTACGTAGCTCATTAACGCGTCATCATCCATTAGTGATACATCAGGAAGGTAGCATGTTGTATATCAAGAATTGTCTGATTTTATAATTCACTTCTTTACTTAGTCTTGCTAGGATGGCTGGGATGTGTGCATACTGTATGCGGACGAAGCAGGAGCTGGCCGCAGTTCGCGAACAGCTGAGTGTGCATTTGGCTATGGGCAGTCATCTTCAGGCTGCTGCCTTGGGGTGTAGTGATGGCGCGTGGCATGGGACATCTCAGCTGTCTCCTGTTTTGCCCACGGGCTCTGCTTCAGAGGCACCTCCTAGTGCACCCGACGCGGTGGATCCGCCCTCACAGAAGGGTGAGTAGTGCGTGGCAACGCATTAGCATCGCTCGAGGTGGAGGGCCACTCTGGAGACGGGGCACCTGGCCTCTCCCATTCACCCTGTGAGGGGACGGGTGGTCGCTTCTTTAGCAAGGTCCGCAGTTATTGGGAGCTCCAATGTAAGGTGCGTTATGGAGCTCCTTAGGCAGGTAGCGTTCAGTGCTGGAAAGAAAGCCAATGTGCACTCGGTATGTCTGCCGTGGATACCCCATCCGGGATGCGGAGGCGGCCTTGCCTGTGTCAGGGTGCAGTCATCTGCAAGTTGTGGCTCACGTCGGCACCAATAACGCCTGCCACACGTATTCTGAAGTGTTCCTCAGTTCGTACAGACGGCTGGTGGAGAGAGTGTAGACTGCTTGCTTCGCGCGCAGGTGCAAGCAAAGCTCGAAATTTGCAGCATCGTTCCCACAGTTGATCGTGGTCTTTTGGTTTGGAGCCGAGTGGAGAGTCTGTACCAAAGGCTTCGCCGACTCTGTGACGGCCTTGGCTGCAGATTTCTAGACCTACGTTATCGTTTATCGATTTGTAGGACTCCCTTTGATAGACTAATGGTGCACCACACAAAGGAATCAGCTACTTGAGTAGCAGAGTACTTGTGGAGCGCACTTGAGGGTTTTTGGCTAGGCAGTAATTTGAGGTGCTCTGGTGAACACTCGTCAGACGATATGCAGCAAGGGAAGTCAGACGGCATTCAGAATAAAGACACTTGGACTGTCACAATTTTATCAGTAAGCTGTCGAAGTATTTGTATAATGTTCCCGAATTTACTGCGCTCCAGGAAAGTTCTGACACTCAGATTATTCTCCGGACCGAGAGCTGGCTGAAACCCGAAGTGGATAGCTCTGAGGTATTTAGCGAGTAGTGGAACGTATATTGGAAAGACATATTAGAGGCCATAGGAGGAGAAGTGTTCACTGCAGGTGACAGAAATATTGTCTCTAATGAGGCCAAAGCTGAATGTGACAGTGAAGTCACCTGGTCGCATATAACAGATGTGGGATGAAGTAAATTATTGGATGTTTTTACCGGCCTCTCCGTTCTGCTGTGACAGTTCTAGAGACATTCAAAAAAAGTCTACGATCAACAGGGCGTAAATACCCAGATCATGCTTGTGTACTTGTTGGAGGCGACTTTAACCTGCAGACTATAGACTGGGATGTCCTTGGATTCAAGCAGGGGGTACAGACAGACAATCATGCGAAATGCTTTTGTACACATTTTCGGAAAACTGCCTTGAGCAGCTAGCTCGGCAGCCCACACGCAATGGCAATATCTTAGACCTTATAGCTACAAATAGGCAGGATCTTATCACAGTATCTGTATAGAAAAAGGCATTAGCGATCATAAAGTCGCTGTAGCAACTATGATTGCGAAAGTGAATAAATCAGTTAAGATGGCTAGGAGAGTGTTTCTCTTACATAGAGCAGATAAGTAGTTATTGGCATCTCACTTAGATAGTTAATTGGCATCACTTAGTACCAGTAAAAAGGATGTAGAGGAATTATGGGCAAAGTTTAATCACAACGTAAATTGTGCTCTGAAGAGCTATGTGCCTATTAATTGGATAAAGCGTGGAAAAGACATACCATGGTTTAATAACGACATTTGGTGGATGCTGAGAAAGCAGAGGCTGTTGCACTCTCGGTTCAATAGGAAACACACAAATGACGTCAAACGAAGGTTAGTAGGGATTCGTGTGTCTGTGAAGCGATTTATGTGCGAAGCATACAACTACCACCGTCACTCCTTAGCAAAAGATCTGTCAAAGAAATCATGAAAATTCTGGTCTTACGTAAAGTAGCTAAATAGATCTAAGGCATCCATTCAGTTCCTTGTTGGCCAGTCTGGTTTGGCAGCTTGAAGATAGCAAAACGAAAGCCGAAGTTTTAAATGTCACCTTAAAGAAATCGTTCACACAGGGAAATCATACAAACATACCATCATTTGGCCATTGGACGGACTTCAGTATGGGTAACTTAGTAACAGCATCTCTGGCGTAGAGAAACGGCTGAAAGTTGTGAAAGAAAATGAATCACTAGGTCCGGATTGAACCCCTGTTCGATTTTACAAACAGTACTCTACAGCATTGGGCCCTTACCTAGCTTGCATTTATATTGAATCTCTCGCCCAGCACTGGGAAAAAGCGCAAGTGACTCCAGTATACAAGAAGGGTAAAAAACGGACCTTCAAAGTTAAAGACCAATATTCATCACTTCGGTTTGCTGCGGAATCCTTTAACATGTTCTCAGTTCGAATATAATAAACTTTCTTTAAACTGGAAAGCTTACTTCCACGAATCAGCATGGTTTTAGAAAGCATCGCTCGTATGAAACTCAGTTTGCCCTTTTCTCCATGATATACCGAAAACTGTGGATGAAGGGCAATAGCCAGATTCCATACTTCTAGATTTCCGGAAAGCATTTGACACGGTGCCCCATTGCAAGTTGTTAACGAAGATACGAGCATATGGAATAAGTTCACAGATATCTGAGTGGCTTGAAGATTTCGTAAACAATAGAGACAAGACGATGTAATCAACGGTGAGTGTTCATCAGAGACAAGGGAATCGTCAGAAGGGTCCCCGGGAAGTGTGATAGGACTGTCGTTCTTCTCTATACACATGTATGATTTGGACGACAGGGTGGACAGGAATCTGCGATTGTTTGCTGATAATGCCATGGTGAACGGTAAGGTGTCGATGTTGAGTGACTGCAGGAATATACGACTTAGACAAACTTTCCAGTTCGTGTGATGAACGGGAGCTAGCCCTAAATGTGTAAACATGTAAGTTAATAGGGATGAGTAACGTTCGGATACAATATTACTAGTGTCAAGTCATTTAAATCAGGGTAACGTTGCAAAGCGATATAAGGTGGAAGGAGCATATCAGAACTGTGGTACGGGAGGCGACTCGTCGACTTCGGTGTATTGGAAGAATTTTAGGAAAGAGCGTTTCATCTGTAGAGGAGACCCCATATAGGACGTTGGTGCGACCTATTCTTGAGTAGTGTCAGAGTGTTTGGGATCCGTAGCAGGTTAGACTGAAGGAGGACATCGAAGCAATTCAGAGGCAGGTTGCCTGGTTTGTTACTTGTAGGTTTGAACAAAACTTAAATGTTAAGGAGATGCTTCGGGAA
This sequence comes from Schistocerca gregaria, assembly GCF_023897955.1. NCBI lineage: Eukaryota > Metazoa > Arthropoda > Insecta > Orthoptera > Acrididae > Schistocerca > Schistocerca gregaria. The sequence goes on along the minus strand of NC_064926.1, from coordinate 453,754,525 downwards.
TTCAAATGGGAATCCCCGGAGGAAAGGCTGGGTTCTTTTCGAGAAAAATTATTGAGAAAATTTAGAGAGCCGATGTTTGAAGCTGACTGCCGGACGATTCTACTACCGCCAACATGCGTTACGCGCAAGGACCACGAAGATATACTAGAAATTACGGCTTATAAGGAGGGATATAGGCAGTCGTTTTTCCCTCGCTGTATTTGGGAGCGGAACAGGAAAGGAAATAACAAGTAGTGGTACAGAGTACCCCCCACCACGCACCGCACAGTGGCTTGTGGACAATCTATGTGGATGTAGATGAAGATGTGGATTGCGATGGCTTGTCAGGGAATCGTCTGCTGTACAGTAGTTGTGCCTATACAGAATTTCGCCCAATAACACCGTCCAAACAGGCCTTGATGGCCTAACGGTACAGACTGGCCGCAGTCTTATCCTCAACCCTTAGTCGGCACTGCATATGGATAGGGTACAGAAAATTGCAGTGCAGGTACGTACAGTAGATTACAAGACAGACGTAACCCTAGTTATCATAATGTTGTCTAACAGCGTTGAACAAAAATATGCGAGTTACTAAAGTATTTTCTATCAAAGTAATTTCTGCGTAGATCAGCATCATTTCTACCTTATCATCGTGAGTATACATCACACACTTTCATACAACAAAAGCTGTGGGTGTGAGTGTTGTCCTTAGCGTAAAGTTAGTTTAAGTAGTGTGTAAGTGTAGGGACCGATGACCTCAGAATTTTGGTCACTTAGGAGTTCACACACATTTGAACAGTTTTGAACAAAAACTGTATTCGCCATGTGTACTACCGCCTTGCAGTTACTAGGTTACTCTGATGCACGACTACACTGGTATGCAGTGTACTGTAAGCTGAAACAATAACAAATGAGGTGAGTGGTGGAGATGTGAGAGGGGGACCGGTGTACCTGTGGTTTCATGAGTAGAAAATCTTTAAAAAAAAAAAAAACGCACCTCTACTACTTCACTACTTTGGGTACGTAGTGTGCACTATCAAGGCAGTAAACAGCTACGGTTTTTTTCACAACCTGTGTTCTTTGTATCGTTTGCACATCTACATTTTATTGAAGAAAAAAATGGTACAGTGTTACATATTTCTCAAAAGCTCTTGAACCCAGGGTCATTTTCTTGAATTTAATGTGCGTGGTTCCATTTAAAAAATTTAGCCCTTACCCTCATTTCCTACTCCTGTGGTCATACAAAACGTATACCCTCAGCAAGGACTACTCAGTGATGTTAAAAGACGTTGATAGAAACAATTTTTCACCGAGCGGTTATAGGCGCTACAGTCTGGAACCGCGCGACCGCTACGGTCGCATGTTCGAATCCTGCCTCGGGAATGGATGTGTGTGATGTCCTTAGGTTAGTTAGGTTTAAGTAGTTCTAAGTTCTAGGGGACTGATGACCTCAGATGTTAAGTCCCATAGTGCTGAGAACCATTTGAACTATTTATTTCGAATATACGCCGCGTATTTATTATTCACGGCCAGCGACGATCACACTCAATTGACTGCATTATCAATCGTTAACATAGTTACATTCGACGCTGTGGACGGATACTTACCAGTATCGTTTGTAACCGAGCAGTCGTCACCGGAATGTTATCGATGACTTTTTCCGCCACTTTAACCTGACCCCTGCGCAACTGATCTGATAACACATTGATAACGGCAATAAGTCCAAGCAGTGAGTTCATACAGTCCTCTGTCATTAAATGTTTTTGCTTCTCACGCACCGAACAAGTAGATCGATACCCTTCAACTTCCAATTAACCTGATACCCAGAAATACTGCGTACAAGGAAATAGGTGCGTGATTACAATCATTTCTTCAGAACTCTCATGAATTAATGTCAAAGCAGAAAGCGTTGTTACCGGTAATGTAGATGACCTTTAACAATTTGTCATCAGACGTCTCAACATATCGCCTTGTTATTGTCGCTGAGGGTCGAACTCTTGTAGATGCACTTCAGACTGTACTTTTCGCTGAAGCGGTTCCCTTGAGGTCAAAAATCTCCACAAAGTACACTTAAGAAACGTAATGTTAAATATGGGGAGAGCAAGCTGTTTGATTGAATTACGCATACTTAGTACTTCTATGAATTACTAATTACTATCGACAGACTTCAGATTTGCATAGTATAAATAACAAACTTCTATATGTAGAAAATGCAATCAAATTTATATAATATTCAGATGTTCGCCAGAAGATAAGCACAGGGTGGTCGGATTGTCTCTCTAATAGACGTACACTCGTCTGCCTATGGCGTGGAGGCTGGTGGGACATGTAAAATTTTGTCTAAGAGAAAAGCATCTGACACTCAAATAAAAAATAAGGAAGATTAGTGGTACAGTTCTCTTGACAATGAATTGGCTAGACGCGGAGATAGAGTTCAGATAGATATTAACCTCGTAGGTGGGGAGCCACAGCTATGATATTCATCTTGGGTATTAATAACCACTTCAGCTACATTTAGTCCTTTATTACTGTACCACTACTGGTTTCGTGGCGCTAAAAGCCACATCTTCAGGTGGCATGTAATCAAAACATTAGAGCGGAAAAGTTCGGAATCTTTTTTCCCAACATTTGTTGTCTGTCAAAACAAAGCACAGCTAAAATACGGTACGCCATGTGTTACAAACTGCCAGATTCCAATATAGTGGATGGGTCCAAAATAATTCGTATCAAAGTGATCGCTTCTCCGATCCATATGGAACCGCGTACAGGGGACGCGGCTGCGTGCTACGATTTGTTTTGGACCCGTCTGCTATACATGCCGTCTTTTAGCGGTGTTTTGTTTTGACAGACATCGAATGTTGGGAAAAAAAGATTCCGATATTCTCCGCTCTAATGTTTTAATCATACGGCACGTGAAGATGTGGCTTTTAGCGCCACGGAACCGGTAGTAGTACAGCAATAAAGGACCAAATACAGGTAAAGCGGTTAGTAATACCCAAAAAGAGTTCAGACAGGCTGTGGAATTCGGCACCACCATTTTCCAAGCGACCACTCCCACATTAAGGGATTTAGGTTTTTTTCTATGAGAGTTGGACTCGTAGTAAAAACATCGCGACACTCCTCACATCTGACTGCTATGCTGGATGATGGGAGAGAACGTTGTGTAGGAGAAGATGGGTGGGCGGATTAAACACTATCTGTGGTCCATAATGAGGACAATTTTAATTTAATTTGTAGAACGTTAAATCAGGCGTTAACTGCCTAACGACTTTTAGCTTTAACACATTGGCATACTTAACACGAGGCTTAGATGTTGCCATTGAAAACTCGTTGTTTGATGTCTGATTGTGTGGCTGTGTCAAAATTTAATATTCCGTCAGTTAAATTACTTAGGAAAACCACAGCAAAAGTAGATCTACGTTGCCGGACGCATATTTGAATTCTACTCGTTTCAAATATGAGTTGAAGGCCTAAAATCCTGTGAAAATTTTGATAGGTACACACATTGAGTATCCTGTGTTGTTACCGCTAAATCGATGTACGAAACTGCAGCAAGTAACCCAGCGGTGCTGTAAGCTGCGTGCGCTAACCGCGTTTAATAACGAATTACATGTTTCAGATTAGTACATCGGTTTCGTTGTTATGAGGAAAAAAGTGATGCTTTAGTCAACTTGGCAACGAGGTGTCGAGGCATCATTTCTCGGAAAAAGAATGTAAAGACAACAGCAACAAGGCGTTATTCAACCACTACTCAGCTCCTAGGCAACTGTTTCGAATAAAAGTGAGAATAGTGTAACATAAATCGGAGACCCGAACCATGTGAGTTACCTTTCTGCAGGCAGTACGACAATCACAAAGAAAAGCTATTGAACCATTTAGTGAAATCTGCGCAACAGCTACCAACTTCACACTATCTGCAGTCCATGAACTACAGAACAGAGCATAAAATACCAGCTGAATTATTCTTTCAGTATTTACTTAAACTAAATCGCAATTAATAATGAAAATAAATGTCTTGTAATATATTCGCATGAAGAAACGTTCTAATACTTAGATAACTGGATAGCCAGAGTTACAGGCTCTTCCTTCTGTTGTTCATCGACGACTTTTACCACCAGTAGAGCGACAAGATGTTTAGCATACAACACTCGAGGGTCAGATGCATACCTGTACAGTTGACTATTATTTCCTGCTAGAAACTAAAGCTGACAGAAAGGTAACACTGTCCCAACAATAGTCTACCGCTTTGGCCGCTCTTCCTCGCCATTGTTGCCACTGCGCTACGGGTGCTACTGCTCTTCAGAATGCAAGATGCGCTTGCAACTACAATTTACTTTAAGTCAATGGACGATTGCTCCCTTTACAAACGCTTCTTAAGATAAGAAAATAATATTGTTTTGAATGATAAAGTTTATTTCAGTTTTGATCACATAAACTGTTTTAATGCTTCGTATGTTTTAACAAACTAATGCTTATCAATAGCTCGAAAGCACTTCTTAGCTATTAAACAGTTTTTTGTGGGAACAGACTGAAGAAATTGAATAGTTAAAACAGTCTTCACACTGATGCTGTTTACCAGTTAAACGACAATCATGGCCGCTTGGGATTAGCCGAGCGGTCTAGAGGCGCTGCAGTCATGGACTGTGCGGCTGGTCCCGGCGGAGGTTCGAGTCCTCCCTCGGGCATGGGAGTGTGTGTTTGTACTTAGGATAATTTAGGTTAAGTACTGTGTAAGCTTAGGGACTGATGACCTTAGCAGTGAAGTCCCATAAGATTTCACAAACATTTGAACATTTCTGAACATGACAAACGTGAAGGAAATTGGTTCGGTGAAATTCTGTAGCATGCATGAAACGGATGCCACAGGACCTGTCAACGTTGCCTTACTATACACTGTTCAGCCACATTAATGTAACCACTGCCTATGTTCTACGTCGATGTGGAATAACCGCCTACAAAAGGCAGGTGGCAGCACTAGAAGTGCGGGATATCCAAACCGTGTCGGGGGGATGCGGAAAAAAGTGCAGTCGTTGTCGTAATCTAGCAATTTATCTGACGATCAAAAGGGCATGATCTTTGTTTTCGGGCCACGAGTGGAATGTTTTCTGAAACGGCTAAGTCTGTACACCTCGTGCCGCCCCGTGTTTGAAGTATACCGTGCATGGCAAAGTTGGGGCATCCACGAGCCGTAGCTGCGGGAATGTTAACACGCAAATGGACGTGAAACTGTTGAGCAGCTGACCGTCTAGATAAACCAAGGGGCCACAAGCAGTGTCTCCACCACGGCCGTTCATAGAACGTTGCTGCGTATTGACCTGTGCAGCAGGGACCTGGTTCATACACCCATGATGACTGCTGTTCACCGGCGATGAAGGCTGCCATTTACAAGTGGTCGTCCATTGATTGGTAACGTGTGGCCTTTTCACATTATTCACATTTTACTCTCCATCGAAAAGATTATCGTTGGCGCGCACGGCGTGAAATGTGTGACAGCAAACACCATGCAGGTTTGTCGGGTGGGTCCACACCGGAAGAGGAAGCGTTATGGACTTGGGAATGTTTTCGTGTCATTCCCTGTGTGGTTTATTCATTCTGGAAGGCACATTTGAGCAACACAAGTATTCACCTATCCATCTCTACAAGCATTTTGTCTTTCCTCCGCACAAGGAAACGTGCCGCACTGCTCGCAGTATACGTTCGTGGTTCTAAGACCACCACAGACTGTTCACGGTACTCCTCTTGCCTAAAGCTCATTGGATTAAACCCAATCGAGAATCTGTGGGACCATCTCAGTCGGGATGTCGATAGTGAACCAAGAAACCTAGCGAACCTGGCCAGACCGCATCTCGTGGTCGTGCGGTAGCATTCTCGCTTCCCACGCCCGGGTTCCCGGGTTCGATTCCCGGCGGGGTCAGGGATTTTCTTTGTCTCTTGATGGCTGGGTGTTGTGTGATGTCCTTAGGTTAGTTAGGTTTAAGTAGTTCTAAGTTCTAGGGGACTGATGACCATAGATGTTGAGTCCCATAGTGCTCAGAGCCATTTGAACCATTTTTTTGGACCTGGCCACGGCACTGCATTGACATGGCTCCACATCTACATCTAATATATATTCCGCTAGCCACCAAGTGGTGTGTGGCGGAGGGCACAATTCGCACCAAAATCATATTACCCCCCTCTGTTCCACTCGCGGATCACGCGTGGGAAAAACGACTGTCTGAACGCCTCAGTAAGAGCTCGTATTTCCCTTATCTTTGAATGGTGATCACTGCGCGATTTGAAAGTTAGTGGTAATAATATATGCTCTACATCCTCGGTGAAGATCGGATTTCGGAATTTAGTGAGCAGCCTCCTCTGTTTAACGCGCCGTCTATCTGCAAGAGTGTCCCACTTCAAACTTTCTATCAGATTTGTAACGGTCTTGCGATTGCTAAATGTACCAATCACGTATTTTGCCGCTCTTCATTGGACCTTATCAATCTCTTGAATCAGACCCAACTGTTAAGGGTCCCATACAGACGAACAGTACTCCAAGACTGGCGAACTAACGTGTTATAAGATATTTCCTTTGTTGAAGGACTGCATCGCCTCAGGATTCTACCAATAAACCGCAATCTAGAGTTCGCCTTACCCGTTACTTGTGTAATCTGATCATCCCCTTTGAGATCATTTCAAATAGTCACACCCATATACTTGACGGAGTCTCGGTCCGGCAGGAAGTTTTAAAGCCGGCCGTGGTGGCCGAGCGGTTCTAGGCGCTTCAGTCCGGAACCGTGCGACTGCTACGGTCGCAGGTTCGAATCTTGCCTCGGGCTTGGATGTATGTGATGTTCTTAGGTTAGCTAGGTTTAAGTAGTTCTAAGTTCTAAGGGACTGATGACCTCAGATGTTAAGTTCCATAGTGCTGACAGCAATTTGAACTTGACGTACGTTACCACTTCTAAAGACTGGGCATTTATTTTGTACTCGTACATAAATGGGGATTTTCGCCTTGTTATAAGCAGTAGGTTACACTTACTAATATTGAGAGATAACTGCCAGTCATTACACCACGCATTTATTTTCTGCAAATCCTCATTGATTTGTTTCCTGTAGACTACAGGCCGCTGTCAATACCATCAACCAGATCTGAGCAGTTCTCTTAGGTTGTTCGCAGATGATGCTGTAATTTACCGTCTAGTAAGGTCATCCGAAGACCAGTATCAGCTGCAAAGCGATTTAGAAAAGATTGCTGTATGGTGTGTCAGGTGGCAGTTGACGCTAAATAACGAAAAGTGTGAGATGATCCACATGAGTTCCAAAAGAAATCCGTTGGAATTCGATTACTCGATAAATAGTACAATCCTCAAGGCTGTCAATTCAACTAAGTACCTGGGTGTTAAAATTACAAACAACTTCAGTTGGAAGGACCACATAGATAATATTGTCGGGAAGGCGAGCCAAAGGTTGCGTTTCATTGGCAGGACACTTAGAAGATGCAACAAGTCCACTAAAGAGACAGCTTACACTACACTCGTTCGTCCTCTGTTAGAATATTGCTGCGCGGTGTGGGATCCTTACCAGGTGGGATTGACGGAGGACATCGAGAGGGTGCAAAGAAGGGCAGCTCGTTTTGTATTATCGCGTTATAGGGGAGAGAGTGTGGCAGATATGATACACGAGTTGGGATGGAAGTCATTACAGCATAGACGTTTTTCGTCGCGGCGAGACCTTTTTACGAAATTTCAGTCACCAACTTTCTCTTCCGAATGCGAAAATATTTTGTTGAGCCCAACCTACATAGGTAGGAATGATCATCAAAATAAAATAAGAGAAATCAGAGCTCGAACAGAAAGGTTTAGGTGTTCGTTTTTCCCGCTCGCTGTTCGGGAGTGGAATAGTAGAGAGATAGTATGATTGTGGTTCGATGAACCCTCTGCCAAGCACTTAAATGTGAATTGCAGAGTAGTCATGTAGATGTAGATCGTTTATGTTATTCGTTAAAAGCAGAGGACCTATTACGCTGCCCTGGGGCACACCTGAAGTTACGCTTGTTTCTGTTGAAGTCACCCCGCTCAGGCGACATACTGCTTCCTGCCTGTTAGAAAACTTTCAGTCCAACCGCATATGTCATCGGATACACCGTAAGGGCGCAATTTTTGTAGCAAGCGACAGTGCGGAACTGAGTCAAACGCTTTTCGAAAGTAGAGAAATATGGCATCAACCTGGGAGCCAGTATCTAGAGCCTGTTGTATATCATGCACAAATAGAACCAGCTGTGTCTCGTATTACCGCTGTTTCCTAAAACCGTGCTGGTTTCTGCAGATGAGTTTCTCAGAGTCTACAAAGGTCATTACGTCTAAACACAAAATATGTTCCATGATTCTACAACAAATCGATGTCAGTGAAATTGGCCGGTAATTGTGTGCATCCGATTTTCTACTCTTTTTATAGATTGCTATGACCTGGGCCTTCTGCCAGGCCCGTGGAACTTTCCGCTGTTGCAATGATCTCTGATAGATGATGGTTAATAATGGAGCTAAATTTGTAGCACTGTCAACATAAAATCTTACGGGGATATCGTCTGGGCCAGATGCCTTCCTGGCGTCTAAGGATCTTAACTGTTTTACAATCCCAGATACACTAAACACTATGTCAGCCATCCTTTCGTTTGTTCGATAATTGAAAAGGGGAATGGTGCTACAGTCCTCTACCGTAACGTGTTTTTGAAATCTAGGTTTAGAATTTCAGCCTTCTGTTTATCATCATCAGTTACATTAGCCATACTGTCAGGAAGAGAAGGTATTGAATTATTTGTAGCGTTCATAGATTTAACGTACGACCAAAATTTTTGCGGGCTATTTTTAGAATCTGCAGATAAAATATTGCTTTGAAATTCGTTAATAGAATCTCTCATTGTCATTCTGACAGCTGTTTTCATTTCGCATAATTTCTCTTTATCAGCGGGGCAGTGACTACATTTAAAACGACTGTGCAAAATTCTCTGCTTTCTCAGCAACTTCCTAATATGTTTGTTGTACCAAAGCGGATCCTTCCCCTACCCTATACTTTTGCTAGGCATATACTTCTCTAGCACATGGTGGACAATACCTTTAAATTCCGACCAAAGATGCTCAATATCTTTGTGTCCCGCGGTGAATGCTTGGAGCTGACTATGAAGATATTCATTAATGACACTTTTATTTGCTTTCCCAAACAAGAAAACTCTACGCCGTTTCTTTGGTTTGTTTGCAACTTCCACTGGCATAGAAGCACAACGACATTATGGTCACTAATACCTTCTTCTAGATTAACTTCCTCAAAAAGATCAGGTCTGTTTGTCGTCAAGATATCTAAGATGTTTCCATGTCGAGTTGGTATTCTAACCAATTGCTGAAGGTTGTATGTTGAGAGAGCTCCTATAATAACTTCACGCCGGCCGCTGTGGTCTCGCGGTTCTAGGCGCGCAGTCCGGAACCGTGCGACTGCTACGGTCGCAGGTTCGAATCCTGCCTCGGGCATGGATGTGTGTGATGTCCTTCGGTTAGTTAGGTTTAAGTAGTTGTAAGTTCTAGGGGACTGATGACCACAGCAGTTGAGTCCCATAGTGCTCAGAGCCATTTGAGCCATAACTTCACACGAATAAATTCTTCATCCTGTGATAAACTTGAATTTTTCCAGTCAATGGATGCTAGATTAAAGTCTCCACCTATAACTAATGAATAATTTGGATATTTACTTCCTATGTACTTAAGACTTTCCCTGAAACGTTCTGCGACCTTAGTTGCGGATGCTGGTGGTCTATAAAAACATCCTAATACAATGGTCAATCCTTGTCTGATTGACAGCTTTATCCAGACTATTTCACATTCTGACACAGTATGGATCTCAACTGCGTTTAAACAGCTTTTAACTACAATGAACACACCACCTCCCGCATCATCAGTCTTATCCTTCCTAAATATTGTCCAATCCGATTTCAAAGTTTCACTGCTTTTTATGTCTGGTTTCAACCAGCTTTCGGTACCTAATACAATATTGGCATTGCTACTGTTCATTTCTGAGATTAACTCGGGATCTTGCTGCAGACACTTCGACAATTTCGACATCTGTGTCGGTACCGTCCAGAACTACGTCCCGCACCAGTCTGCGCTGCAAAAGCCGGGTTTTCAGGTTTTCACAGGTGGTCACGTTAATGGGACTGGACAATGTATATTATGTGGTATAACTTCAGGTGGACTCGTAGATCTCCAGCATTTACGACGTTGTTTGTGCAGAATACTAAAGATGACATAACTGATAATTACATACGCTCTGAAGTAATTCCTAATGATGGTGTTAACGGTAAAGTCGCACACATATCTCACGGTACCGGTATTGTTTGCTGGACCAGATTATACAATTAACATTGTGTAAGTAGGCTGTATAGGTTTTTTTTATTGGTAACGCCACGTAGCGCTCTGTATGAAAATCACTGGCTGTGCTGTGTGCAGTCTGTGGCTGGGTGGCATTGTTGGAATTTGCTATTGCAGCGTTGGGCAGTTGGAAGTGAACAGCGCGTAGCTTTGCGCAGTTGCAGGTGAGCCGCCAGCAGTGTGGATCTGGGGAGATAGATGGTGGAAATTTGAGAGCGGACGATCTGGACGTGTGTCCATCAGAAAGAATAAATTTGTAATATTGGATATCATGGACTGATTATATATATATATATATATATAATGACTTTTGAACACTATTAAGGTAAATAAATTGTTTGTTCTCTATCAAAATCTTTCTTTTGCTAACTATGCCAATCAGTAGTTAGTGCCTTCAGTAGTTTGAACCTTTCATTTAGCTGGCAGTAGTGGCTCACGCTGTATTGCAGTAGTTCGAGTAACGAAGATTTTTGTGAGGTAAGTGATTTGTGAAACGTATAGGTTAAGTTAGTCAGGGCCATTCTCTTTTACGGATTATTGAAAGTCAGATTGCATTGCGCTAAAAAATATTGTGTGTCAGTTTAAGCAGAGTCATGTATAAATTCTTCTAAGGAGACGGGACGTTTCAATTGGAAGAAAGAACATAAGTTTACAGAAGTGCGGATTGTTTCATGGTTGGAGTCTGGAGCAATTTAAGAAGAACCTAGGTCTTAATGGCTAAACGGGACTTTGAACTGTGGTGCACCCGAATGTGAGGTCAGTATGCTAACCACTGCGCCACCTCGCTCGGTAATTATCATTAGTGAATAATTTCAGTAAGTGTTTAGCGAAGTTCTATCGAAATAGTACTAAAATGGTGTCGTTGTGCATATATTTAAGCATTTATAACGTAAGACCAGTTATCGATCAACCGACACAGAACAGGCGCTGCTATGAACAGTTGCAAACAGAAACAATGAATGAGGTTCAAGACCATCTAATGAAAGCGAGACATAAGCGAAGCAGTCCATCTGGTATCTCTTCCTGTGTAAGAGATACACTGATCAGCCAGAATATCATGACCACCGACTGCTGTCGAAATAAACCCGTCCAGGCGATATCAGCATCTCCTGACGAGGAATTTCTGCTAGTCAGACCCACGCACGGAGCATTTATTATCAGCGAGCGCACTGTCTGCGTGTGCAACAGGGAAGGCGCGCTATCTGTCTGACAAGGGGAGGCCACGACGGTTGGAGCGCGGATTTACTGTGAACTTCGTACACTCGTAGTACTCCATGAGGACAACAAAATGTGTGAGCAGTAGCGCGTCCTTCTCAAGCGTTACTGAGAAAATCGCAACATAATTTCGGTCGTGGAATATATATATCTGTGCGTGGTCTTTTTAGCCATGAAGCGTCTGCAGCCGAGTGGTACACGCGAGGTAGCTCAGCGTGTTCGGTCACAACGGTAGCCACCCTTAGTAATAAATAAACTGAGCGAACGGATCACCGAACAAACTGAACGGGTGTCATCGGACGTCCTCCCTGAACAAATTCATCGAACAATATACAGCAACATGTTTTTTTTTTAAAGTGTTTGGTGTTCAGGCCGCTGGATCGAGTTCCGTTTGTCAGTTTTTATTATCAACACAGTCATTTTATTTACTATTTATATTACAATGGATATGATGGGGAAAATACGTGTAATCGGATGAAAGCCGGCCGCTGTGGCCGAGCTGTTCTAAGCGCTTCAGGCTGGAACCGCGCGACCGCTACGGTCGCAGGTTCGAATCCTGCCTCGGGCATGGATGTGTGTGATGTCCTTAGGTTAGTTAGGTTTAAGTAGTTCTAAGTTCTAGGGCACTGATGACCTCAGATGTTAAGTCCCATAGTGCTCAGGGCCATTTGAGACAAACGGATGAAATTTTATTAAATTTGCAATGTTATTTGGCAGTCTACTAAATTTTACTATCACAAATAATGTAATATTCATAACTATCGACTAGTAAACGACGAAATGCATAAAGTCATACTGAACATGTATGCTTGTCCGTGATTTGAGAAATCCCGTATACCTGGAAGAAGCCCGAAACGATTTGTTACCTCCAAGTTTTGACCGGCACAGACAGCTTGCGAAAGATGTACAGTTAATCGTCGCTTTGTACATTCCGAGTACAAATTGCAGGATGGTATTTTTCGTACAAACATGGAAAACATAAAGTTAAACGGCACAAGCTGCATTGAATAAATGCTGTGTTTCAGCATACGCAAGGTCTTTTCAAGTTTTCTGTGGAAAAACAAACCTTGTTAACATTTTCAAAAACCTCTCTTTCAGACGATAGTTTGGAAGCAAACCATGCATAACGCAACATTTCCTTAAAAATCGACGCTGATAATTGTTTATGCAGTATCGAGTGTGTGTTAATAGTGTCTTCCAAGAAGCAATTTCTCGTTCTCTTTCGATTAAATACGAACAGTTTTGAAGACATGGACAATCATACATTTACAGTATCACTGAAACGTCCCCTTTAAACAATTATACAGGACTGGGCTTAAACTGACACACATTATTTTTAGCGCAACACAATCTGACTTTCAAAAATCCCTACAAAAGAATGGCCCTGACTAACATTAACCTATACCTTTCACAAGTCACTTACCTCACGAAAAATCTTCGTTACTGGAACTACTGCAATACAGCGAGCGCCACTACTGCCAGCTAAATAAAAGATTCAAACTACAGAAGGCACTAGCTACTGGTAGGCATAGTTGGCAAATGAAAGATTTTAATAGAGAACAAACAATGTATTTACCTTAATAGTCATAATATATATATAGCAATTCATGACATCCATTCTTACAAATTTCAAAACTCCGCCATCTCTCTCCCCACATCCACCAGTGCTGGCGGCTCACCCCCAACTGCGCAACGACACGCGCTGTTCACTTCCATCTGCCCAATCCTACAATGGCGAGTATTACAATGCCTAACGATGGGTCTCCGCAGCCGACGAACCGTGCATGGGCCAAAGTTAACACCACGACACTGCGACTGAAAAGGGCACGTGACCATCGGCGCTGGACGTTCGCGGAGTGGGAGAGCGTTGCATGATCTGATGATAACTTCATCTTGCCGATGGGAGGGCGCGAATCCGTCGTCTTCCAGCGGAACAGCTCCCTTCACTTCTACTGCAGGACAGAGACCAGGTGGCGGCGGCCCCATTATGCTCTGGGGAACATTCACGTGGGCATCCACGGGTCCATTGGAGCTCTTGCAAGGCATCATGACGGCCAAGAAGTATCGTACACTGGTTCCAGACCACGTATACCCCTTCAAGAAGAACATGTTCCCGACGGCAGTGGCATTGTTTAGCAAGGTAATACGCTATGTCACAAGACCAGGAGTGTGATGGAGTGGTCCGAGGAAGACAGTGGCGAAATCCAATTAATGTGCTGGCCCTCCAACGTGCCAGATCTGAACTCGATCGTACACATCTGGGCTGTGATTGAACGTGGCGTTAGAGCTCATCGCCCCCTTCCCGGAATTTACGGGAATTAGGTGCCTTATCTGTGTAGTTGTGGTGCCAGTTACCTCCAGCAAACTACCAAGGCCTCATTTCTTCCGCGCCATGATGTGTCAGCTCTGTTACGGAGCCAAACATGAATACACCGGCTATTAGGTAGGTGTTTATAATGTTCTGGTTGATCAGTTTAAAAATAGGGGGGAGGGGGGGGGGGGAGAGAGAGTTCCAAAGGAAAAGGTAATAAACCTCTTACCTCTAATTCAATAGCTGTGAAGGTCATTTTCGTATAGATTATCCGAAGTGTCGCTAAATCATTCTGGACGATAGAGCTGTCCAGTTTAATACCCCATCTTGGTCCACTCGCAGTTTGTGCTCTGTGATCTATGACACATAGACGGGTCGAAACGACAATTTCCTTTATCTCTGCCTTATTGCAAACCACTCAAGTACACAAACGACGCCCTGATGAAATTATTTACTCTTACGAAATTATTTACTCTATGGCTTATATTTGCTCACAGAACGAAAGATCAGACCTTGTGACTACAAAGTAATTTGCACTGAAACTACTACCAAATATGTTACGAAGTACAACTCACATTAACTCTCTTAAAGAAGTCATACAACTTAGGCTGTAGGGCATGACTGCTATGTTTATTGTTATTTATCCTTTATTTCTTATTTAGGTCAGTCAGTGAAATTAGCACCCGTGGTCTGTGGGTAGTTTCTTCGAGTAATATTCAAAACGTCATTGGTCCCTGATTCAAAGCCAACTATTCCTTAAATTTTGAATAAAAACTATCAGGAATAGCGTCGACGATTGCCGGGAAAGTCACCCTCGCTCTGCCAATAGCTTTGTCAAAGAGGGCGGAAGAGCGGACAGGTCTTTGAGTGAGACTCTGCCCCTGAAAGACGGAGAATCAACAGTGAGCAATGGCATGAGGGTCAATTGAAAAAGCGTCATAATGATCTCTCCACCGGCAAAATGTTCCGGACTGGTCCAACATTCGGATCTGAGTCGGACTCTGCCAATGGAGAGGTCGCTATGAGAAAAAGATTAAACAAAGGAAAAAAGAATAGCGTTCTACTAGTTGGGACGTGGAATATCAGAAGATTGAACGTGATAGGGAAGCTAGAAAATCTGAAAAGGGAAATGCTAAGGTTCAATCTAGATATAGTGGGGGTCAGTGAAGTGCAGTAGAAAGAAGACAAGGACTGCTGGTTACATGATTTTAGAGTGATGTCAACAGCAGCAGAAAATGGTAAAAGGGGAGTAGGATTCGTTGGGACAGGAAGGTAGGTTCAAATGGCTCTGAGCACTGTGGGACTTAACATCTGTGGTCATCAGTCCCCTAGAACTTAGAACTACTTAAACCTAACTAACCTAAGGACATCACACACATCCATGCCCGAGGCAGGTATCGAACCTGCGACCGTAGCAGTCGCGCGGCTCCGGACTGAGCGCCTATAACCGCGAGACCACCGCGTCCGGCCAGTAAGGTAGGGTAGAGAATGTGTTGCTGTGAACTTTTCAGTGATAGGGACTTTCTCTCCAGCACAGACAGCAAGCCAGCACCGGCAACAATAGTTCAGGTGTACATGTCGACGTCACAAGAACAAGACTGAGACTGAATCGAGTACAGGAAAATAAAACTTACACAAGAATACGAAGCATGGAAATTTGGGAACAAAAATCGAAATGACCAAAATTCTTGAAGATAGAAGATACACCTCGTGAGTTGACACAAGAGATCTGAGAAATAAGCAAAGCTGAAAAACGTAAATATGGTGGAAAGTGTACCCAACGTGTGAAAAACGAAAAGAAATAGTGTGCACGTCATAATCAACGCTTTTTGATCGCTAATATCTAGAGTAATTCTTTTGTTAAAGCTTTTTTTATTTACTCGTTTCGGATATCGCAGAAGTGGTTTCTATCATAAATATACAATAGGAACCAGCAAATACGATACTCTGTATTACGTTTTTTCCTCTGATTCTCTGTTGATGAACCAACACGTGAATAAAAACGTTTTAACAACAATAGGACTCTTGTTACTTGTGACCAAAAAGCGGTGATAAGGGCACGCTTAGTATTAATTTAATGTCCGAAGGCCTCCTGGCCGATATCGTGTCGCAAGGTAGACGAAAAGGAAACTGTTAATGAGGTCAGTAGATTTCGTTCTATGGATTACTAACAAACAGTTCTGATTTTGCTTAGAAAACAAATGCCCACGTTATTATTATCAAACTGTTACTCATATCTTCTCAGCGCACATACGAAACCAGAATTATCAGATAACTCCACTCTGTTTTGGCCTGATGCAGTGGTTCAATGTTCCAAAAAGAGAAAACAGCCTCTGTTGCAAGTGTTTTATTAATAGTGATGCGTGTCGCGCAGTTAGTGCATCTACAGATTATCTGTGATTAGTAATAATAATCTTGTTACTTAACAATTTGCTCGCACCGATCAATGGGATAGCTAAGCTTAAAGTGAGACGTAAAGTGATACATATTTGACGACTGTCTTCGCCTTAACTCCATCATATCAACAGCTTTTACATATAGCTAATGCAGTCCCGCTGTTCAAGGCAAGTGAATCGCTTTAGTTCTCTCCTTTAGCTTAACTATCCCGTTGATCGGTGCTAAATAGGTTCGCGAATAAACTGTTATGTAACAAGATTGTAATTAGTAACTACAATAATCTCAAAAAACACTAATCGGATTTCCCACTGCCCCAATATTTTTAAGTCTTTTTGAACTTTCTCCTCCCCCGCTCACACAATATGTTTACCATCATCTATCCGTACCCCTCTCACACTCCCTCCCTCCCATCTTAATAGCTATCAGTTCACTGAAATAGTTAACTTTTACGTCATTACTAGTATTCTCTTTTTAATTTTTAAGAATATTTTATTGTACTGCATCAGTTTAATTGGCTCTTTTCAGCATTTACTTTATTTCAATCCCTTTTTACTTTCAGCACTGCCACTCGGCGCTTCACTAACCACAAGTTTCGTTCTCGCTTCAATCTACTGTGCTGCCTACTCTTATCAGCATATGCATTGTTTAGAGTGGTGTTTGTTTACCACTAA
Source organism: Schistocerca gregaria (assembly GCF_023897955.1). NCBI lineage: Eukaryota > Metazoa > Arthropoda > Insecta > Orthoptera > Acrididae > Schistocerca > Schistocerca gregaria. The sequence continues at coordinate 453,737,561 of NC_064926.1, read as the reverse complement.
TCTATTTTCGCACCACATATTGCCATGGTTTGGTGAGTTATTTTTTTATCCCAATCCTGAATTCTCCCAAATTTTATTTCTTTCTAATCTTGTAATTCTACGCTTTTAACTCAGAGATTTTCACTTGTCATTTCAGGCTTTCCTATGCTCATATCTCCGCCATCATATCAACGATCTTAAATCTGACTAATGCAGTACCCGGTGTTCAAGGCAGGTGAAGCACTTTACTTCTCACTTTTTGCTTATCTGCCCTATTGATAGGTGCCGGACACGTTCGGGAATAAACTGTTTTGTAACAAGATCGTTATTACTAATTACAGATAATCTGAAGATGCACTAACCGCGCGAAAAGATTCGTTGTAACTAAAGCACTTTCAATAGAGGCTGTTTTTTATTTCCAGAATTATCAGTTTCACTGGGTATCACATGCTCAGAAATATAGATATGCGGGTCTTTATCAAGATGATGGACACGTTATGGTCTTTCACGTGATGTCGCAATGTGGGCGCCTCTAATCAGACACTGTGCAGGTTCCATTTACGTATATATACAGGGAGCAGCGCCCCGTCCCGGCTCAGTGGTGAAGATGCGTCCAACCTCGCTGCTAGCGCTGGCCGTCGTCGTGTCTGCGAGTGCCGTTTCGGCCTCAGTGATCCGGCCCCAGACCCGGCAGGTACAGGCCGCACATTAGCTGTCTGGGACCTGCTCTCTGTTTTTGGTAGCTTTTTGTAATTAAATATTTATATCTACATCTGTGTTCATGCAGCCAACATTAGCATTCCTTTGATATAGCGATCCTTTGTCGCAAAGAGATCTGTTTAGAGTCAAAGAAATGTGACTTTTCAAATTAAAGCACGCCTTGTGTTTTGAAAAATACCTTTTTGTTCCCAAATGTCTTGTTCGCATTGGATGGACTTCGAACAGTTTACCAGTTTCGACTCTTGTGACGCATCATCAGAAGCAATAACTTGACATTAAGTGACAGAAATGGACGTTAGGTGATTACTCGTAGTGTTTTTTTTCTTAACTCAATACTTGTTCTGATGATTACACATGAGTCGAAAACAATGAAATGTAGTTACTACACATGTCCACCCCATACAACAAATCAATTCTAAATAAACTTCTTTCCCCCTCGGGGTGTAGTTTGGAATACTATTGTCTCCGTACCCATACTCGTCCATCCGCTCCACACAATTTGAAACGAGACTCGTCCGACGAGGCAACAAGTTTCCAGTCATCAACAGTCCAATGTCGGTGTTGTCGGTTCCAGGCGAGGCATGAAGCTCCGAAATCCGATATCGATGATGTCTCGTTTAATGGTTCGTACGCTGACAATTGCTTAAGGCCCAGCATTGAAATCGGTGGCAATTGGCTGGACGGTTGCCCTTTTATCACGTTGAACGATTCTGTTCAGTAGTCAATGGTCCCGTTCTTGCAGGACCTTTCTCCGCCGGCAGCAAAGTCGGAGATCTGATGTTTTACCGGATGCCTGATGTTCGTGAAACGGTCGTACGGGGAAATCCCCACTTCAACACTGCCTCGGAGATGCTGTGTCCCATCGCTCGTGCGCCGACTATAACACCACGTTCAAACTCACTTAAATCTTGATTACCTGCCATTGTGACAGCAATAACCGATCTAAGAACTCCGCCAGACACGTATTGTCTTACATATTATCACTACCACTGTAATTTCACTGATGGTGAGTTACTCTAGTCATGTCACTCAGTTGCGATGTGATCCTGTTGTCATGTATTAGATTTGATTGTACATTGATACTGCTGCTGCGGAATTGAATAAAATGTCACTAGCTCCATTTCGTTTCCTGCCAAAAGACACACTACAAAATTTTAATACGTCGGTGTTGCGTGACGCAGACGAGGCGTAAGGCTTTGTGGCGTGCCGTCATCAAGGCTCCGAAAGCCCATATCGGTGATATTTCGTAGAATGGTTCTGATCCTGTGAACTTCTTCTGTAATATAGGCCGAGAGTGAAGGAAGCGAGTAGGAGCAGGAGAGGTGAGGCACGGCGGTACTGCATGTCACGTTAAACACAAGTAAGTATCAAATGCATACATGACTTTGGCTAGGATGAGCACCTAAGTGTGAAGCTGTAGTCCATGTCTAATCCTGAGAAGTAAGAAAGACTGTTGTGTATAATCTGAGAACCAACAAATACTCGTTGCTGTTCAAACTTTAACTGAACGTAACTAATATAAAGTCTCAATAGCAAGATAGCCCACTCGGTAGTAGAAGCGATATTTCCAGGCTGTCTGCTCTTGATGAAAAGGTGCGAAATCAAGACGGCACTGCCTGAGCTCCACAGCATCGGCCAGAGGGCTCTGTGGTCAGCGTAGTCAGTCTTCTCTCGTAGTGCCAACTAACGAGAGCGTGTACCTTCGTTGTGGTATCGTAACTATCGACGTCACATGGCTCCTACGCTGACACTTGCTGATGATCCAGCATTGAAATCTGCAGCAATTGGCTGGAGGGTTACCCTTCTGTCACTTTGAACGGTTCTCTTCAGTCATCGTTGGTCCTGTTCTTGCAGAGCCTTTTTCCGACCGCACTGATGTCAGAAATTTGATGTTTTACCAGAATTCCTGATATTCAGGGTACACTCGGAAAATGGTCGTACGGGAAAATTCCCACTTCGTCGCAACCTCGGAGGTGCTGTGGCCCATCTCTCGTCTGCCGACTATTACACCGGGTTGAAACTCACTTAAATCTTGATAACCTGCCATTGTAGCAGCAGTAACCGATCTAAAATCTGCGCCAGACACTTGTCTCAGATAGGCGTTGCCGACCGCAGCGTCATATTCTGCCTGTTTACATATCTCTGTACTTGAACACGCTTACCTATACTAGTTTCTTTGGCGCTTCAGTATAATTATAGAGTAACTGCAAAAAGATTTTTTGTTGTTGTGAAAACATGTGGCAGGAGAATTGTCAAACTGAACGCAAAAATATTTTTATTTTCTTTTTCATACCAAAAATACCATTACCATCCATATTTACGAAAACAAAAAAAACAATTGCTTTTATTTTCCGAATTTTCCGGGGATTTCCCAAAAATTTTCTTTCATGCGAACCTTGTCCTCATAATTACGGACCAAATCACTCGCACCGTTATTAATTAATGATATTTCATAAATGCGACAATCGATGTTAATTTCCGACTTTTCAGTTGAACTTTCTAAAAGTTTTCTTTCATACAGACCTTGCAGGAGCAGTAACGAACATAACAAAAATAAATCAACCAAATCGATCAGACAATTCTCCGGTGATGATCTTTCATACATGGCGCAACTGATTTTTATTAATATAGATGGATTTGACCGGTCTTCGTGAATGTCAAAGCGACACTACCCGCGTTTGAGATATGTATACTGCCGACGAACTGTCAAGTTACATATCATTAGTCCCAGTGCAATTTCACTGATGGTGAGTTAGTCTAGTCATGTCACTCAGGTGCGATGTGATCCTGTTGTCATGTGTGAGATTTGATTGTACATTGATACTGCTGCTGCGGAATTGAATAAAACGTCACTAGATACATTCCGCTTTCTGCCAAAAGACATACTACAAAATTTTCCAGCTGTTTTCACTTTGACGTTATGAAAAAAAAAACATTTTAAAATGTGCGGACGTATTTCTGTTACAGTCGGTAGAGCAGGACAAAGTAAATGAACTTGGTGACAACTTGTTATTATACGGAAACAGGAACTAGATGAGAAGGAGAGAAGAACCTGACACAGTTCTGAAGACGTAAGTCCAAACACGGTGCTTGGAGTAGTCTACACTCCCTAGGCCAGATGCAAGACCACAGGATCTCAAAGATGTACGAAAAAAATGCATGGACAGTACTTGTTGTTACCTGTGAGGGGCATTGTGAAGTATCCGACAAATCTTCAGACGGAGCACGAGAGAAGACTGGGTTGTTGGTTTTTTACGTCTGATGAATCGTTTTGCAAATATATTTAGTAGAGAATCCAAGCTCTTGACGCAAACATACTGCTAAGTCAACTCTGCAATTGCTCATTTTTATGAATAACAGCATACCCTAAGAAACGGCCGTACATATTACCTGAAGTATTAAAAAAGAGAAAATATTATTCAAAGAAGTAAATTTACGCATGAAATGTTTATAAATTCCAATATATTCATTTCAGAATTGGAAAAGAAACTGATACAATAGAATGTGAGTCTTTCGATCAGGACTAACACGGAAATGTACAAGACTGATTGTGCTAGAGAAAAAGGAACACAGGAAAAAGAATGTGAGGTAGAATGTAAGACATGGGTTCCATGCTACGTTGTTCCGAAGCTCTAATACTACTCATTTTTTAAGTTGTAATGTACCTAATCTGTAATGGACGTTCATTTCCATAACATACCTGCTTCTCAGTGCTGCAATTGGAGTGAGTATGCACTGCCATTTCAGTGCAGTGATGCTGTATTCGCGTTAGAGGTGTAGATGAAGCTGCTGTCTGTCATCCGTCCTCGGTCTCAGCTTCTTCTCCATGCTTCTGAAAAAGTTTACTGTCAATTACAGTCTGGTTTTGGGCCAGTTTCATTATTTTCCTGTTTGCTTTATTACGTAAGCGTCGAGTGGTGTGATCACCATATTTCTTTCAGATCTTTGAATAGACCCCACGTTTTTACTCTTCATGCATTTTAGTTTGAAGGTGCTGATCGTAACTCTTGTTGCAGTTAGAGTATGCGGTCGCTACAACTGAGAACGGAGTCGTGCGAGGTGAGGTAGTGACCTCTCTCAACGGGACGCCCTACAAGCGGTTCCTCGGCATCCCATACGCCACACCGCCGACTGGAGACCTCCGCTTCAAGGTGAGTGCCGTGGTGCGGTCTTGTAGCGGACATCAGTGGATCCATAGCGCTTAATTACTTTTATCGTTTTTCAGTGCTTACCAGATTATTTATCCTATGCTCACCTACATATTACTCCAAATCTCTAATTTTTGATGCACTTTCTTCAGTTGGACATGTAGCAAATGATTATGAAGTGAATGATTAAATATGGTATTTGGTCAGATGCAACGGTTCTCCCCTACTCAGGAATTTAAATTAAAACGTATAAATATATCTCCTAGTGTTAAAAATGTTCATTTGAAATTAAGACTGTCCACAGGAGATTCCTTCTTCCTTTCGTTAGCTCCAACAGCGTGTGATGAAACTGGTAACTAATAAAATTTCTACCTGGAAATGACCATGAATACGTAAATATTTTGTTGAAGGAGTCATTCAGATAAGGCAAAACAGGTCAAAATGACACAGAACTGTCATAATGATTACGAATCCTGATTCACTAGTATTGTAATAAATACAAGAAGCTCCTAATGCGCTCTATGGCTGATTCAGTATTCCCTGCTTATTCTACTAATCATCGAGTAGATACTGTAGACGATTGACATGTTTCAATACACACACACATATACTGAAGCGCGGGAGAGCATACACACACGTATAAGGGAAGACAGTGATATCAAGAAGCTTACTGTTATGCTAATACTGCAAGAAATTTTCAGGAAGTAAATGGTGTAAGAAAGAAAATATGATACTAAATGTAACTATTTCTCTTATTTACGATTAGTGTCAAAAACAGTTATATTACAGGCGCAGTTTCTACGGCTGAGAAGTTATTTCAAGTGCTTTTAAGGGTCGTAGAACAAACTACAAGTGAATTAGGATATAAAAAATGGGAAAGCATACAATTACTGAAAATTTAAATACATGGGGTAGTATATACAGAGGGACGGAGAACTGGAAAGCGAGATGCAACACCGAATACATTGTGGTTGGAACAACTGGAGGAAAAAGAGTGGAGTGTTGTGAGACAAGAAGGTGAGCATTGGGTTCAAAGGGAAAGTGTACAAGTCGGTGGTAAAGCCTGGTATGATATACGGGGCGAGACATGGTCAAGCACAGTAGCCCAGGAAAGGAAGATGGAAGTGGCGGAAATGAGAATGCGGAGGTGGATGTGTGGGGTAACAAGGAAGGACAGGATTAGAAATGAATTTGTTAGAGGAGCTGTGAAAGTGGGACCCATGGGGAAACAGATACAAGAGAGCAGACTAAGGTGGTAGGGACACTTACAGACAAAAGGGGAAGAGATATCGGAAACAGAGTTGAAGATATAAAGACTGAAAGAGCGAGAAGGAGAGGAAGACGGAAGATGAGGTGGAAGGATAAGATATCCGGCGACCTAAGGGAGAAAGGACCGACCAACCAACGTGTCGTCAACAGCCTAGAGGCGTCATTGGATGCGGATATGGAGGGGCACGGGGTCACGCATCGCTCTCCCGGCCATTGTTAGCTTTCGCGACGGTAGGCGGTACTTCTCACTAAAGCAGCTCCTCAGTTGGTTTCGCAAGGGCTGAGTACAACCTGCTTGCCAGTAGAGCCCGCCAGACCCGGACGGTTACTCATCCAAACGCTACCCAAGCTCGACAGGACTTAACTTATCTGACGGGAACCGATGTTACCACTGCTACAAGGCCGTTGGCCTACCTGTCACAGTGAAATGAAAACTGAATAACTCCAAGGCGACTAGTCGAGGATATTTCTGAAAACTATTATTTATCGCACTCACCGTGTTCTACATCCATAACGGATAAAAATTTCATGTTATAACCAATGTCGCGAGAACATCTTTAAGTACCCGTGGTTTTCAATGTATGTCACGCAACAGGCATAGACGTTGTGGCGTGTTCGTAACTCAGCCAACGGCATCCAGTGGCTACCTTTTCACTCTGTACTGTAAACGTAGCTATCTTCTTGAAAGCTGTCATTTCAAGATGCCGAAAAAGTGTTTGAAAATTTGGGGTAGTTTACAGCTCTCACTCTTTACGGTGAGGAACTAATGTGATCGGTGCGATTAAAAACTGTTTACATATACCATGTAAGGTTCATGTGCACCGCTAAACTTCAATTACTCAATTTATTGTGAGTGTATCATTCGATAAACGAACACAGTTCACATTACAAGTCATTTATTTTGCTACTGCCATGTGTTATTTTTTATACCACAAATGAGTTCCACTGCCAGTGGCGAATTGTAAACAGTGTATAATAGACACCATAAAAAATAGTTCCCCTGAAAACCTGTTCTGGTTTGCAGCTTGTATGGACAGCTGTGCATATTAATTCAGTTGTGTCTTGTAATAGGAACCAACATGTAAAACGCCTACATAAGTCAGAGTCAGACTTGGTTGCACCGCAGGACACAATTCATATATTTGTAAACATTAGTAGAAACCTCTCTACGAAACACATGTGAACGCCTAATCACAGTTCACAGCAGCATAGATCAAAGTCTATTTACAACATCTTTAGTGCTGTACGTGGCTCTACTTCTGTTAATTCATCAGAAGCTTATAATAAGAGGGCTAATCATAAGTAAACGCTTAAACACCACAGTTCATTGCATAAAAAGTTTTCGGTTTACTTGCCGCATCAAATTTGGATAAAATCCGAAGCTTTCTAATACTACCTCTGTCACCTTCGTCAGTGGAAAACTGACAGTTTGGCCCCTGGCGAAGATGACGGAGGTAGTCACCAAAAGCTCGGGATTTTATCCAAATCGGAGAAGTTTTTATGCAAGGACTCTGTCGCGAAATACTCTGTAGTAACCACAGTTTATTTTCCCACGGTAAACCGTCCACTTAAAAATTATGCATTATCTCATAGTTTGTTCACAGAATTTCACGTAATAATTCTAAAAATGGCTCTGAGCACTATGGGACTTAACATCTGTGGTCATCAGTCCCCTAGAACTTAGAACTACTTAAGCCTAACTAACCTAAGGACATCACATACATCCATGCCCGAGGCAGGATTCGAACTTGCTACCGTAGCAGTCGTACGGTTCCGGACTGAGCGCCTAGAACCGCTAGGCCACCGCGGCCGGCTAATAATTCTAAAAATATATGTTTATGATAGAGCATAATCAAGTAACTGTTCCCTTTTCATTCCATGTTTCGTGTATAACTAACACGACATTGATTACATGGTTACGATTCCTGCGCTGTGCTTTGCTTCTTGCCGGCAACACTGCAGTACCCAGACTGTTTGGTAACCACCTCAGACAGCGACCTATCGATATTTTATAAAGCTGACTATTACGTAAATTATAACTACTTCAATTTTTAACACGGATGTACAGTTTTATGGTCATATAAATATTGTACCCTGAAGTACCAACATGCCATGCGAAGTGCACTGCAGTACAAAATGAAAAATAATAATTCCACAAACGGCAGTTACAACATATAGAAGCCACACGTACTCTACGCAATTCTATCATAAATGCGATACGAAACGAAAAAATAAATAAAAATAAAGAAATTTAAATCGGATTTCGGCACCTACTGAAGCACTGCCTTCAATTAGTACAAAAATATCGCCAGATCAAGAAAATGTGCAAGTCAGCGTATTATTTTTTCGAGTTCAAATTTATCTTAATAAGAAACAGGAATTTATTCGAGTGTTTTAGAAAGGCAAACAATATTGATTAACATACCGGAAGTAGAGGTGATGTGCACGTAGGCCTCTGGATATCTATCGATAAATTTAGTTTCACTTGTTCAGGTGAATTTTTTTCTAAATCGAAAGTGGCTAATGAAATGAATATAACGCTTTTTAAATATTTTCTTTCTTTTTATGACACTTTCTGACGATGGCAGTCTGTTAGAACTCAGTGCAACAGTCAATGTGGAAAAATAAAAAGTCATGTACACAAATGGTCCAGTACACAATGATTCACACAATGACAACAAACAGAAAAACAGCTTAACTCAGTCACATGCTTGAGGGACACCGGGCAAAGTGCCCATGGCGGCCAAAGAGACCACTGAGGTCCCGGACACTATAAGTTGTTGGCACGGCGCAACCTGTAGCGACAAGTCACCCAGTGAAGTCTAACGTGTCTGCTGTGCCGCCCCTTCCGAGGACACTGTTTGGTAACAGTCTGATATCCCTGTACTAGCAGGATACAGCGGATGAGGTTACTTTTGTGAAAAGGGGCCAAAATAAGTTGCTGTCAGTCACACTCAACATATAAATTTTATTAGTTAAGACAAACAATAACATAAGCAAGAATTAAAAACTCGCAAGGTTTTAATGAAAGAGCTCCTTTGATTTGATTTAAATCAGCTGAAAGCCTCATTCGAAAATCCAGGGCCCTAGGCCTAACCAAGGAATTGAGGTCCAGGAGTTCTTTTGGAAGTTTCACTGGGTTCAAAAAAAATTTTTTTTCACTTCAATAAAAATAGGCTGACGGCCACACATCAAGCGAGAACAGTGTTACTGCTTGAGGCCAAAAGAAAAGAAAAACTTACAATTTTAATAAGCTAAAACGCGGCTGAAGGCCACACAGAGTACTTAAGACTAAAAGGATATCACTATATAAAACACAAGGTGCGGCGCTCAGAAGTTTCCAAGGGTCGGCCTGGGAAGTAACACTAACGCACATTTAGGTGAGACAGGCAGCCCGACCGACAACCTCTTAATGGGTAGGCAAACCAACGGAAGGCCAGCCGACAAACCAACCAACCAAATCAGTTCTGCTCGACCCGACGAGCAAAATCAACAAGACATCAGTAGTTCAACGTTTAGGATACTGGTGCCCAATCCAGCCAAGTTGAGGCTTGATAGTAGGCTAAGTGAGGACTCAACTTTAGAGTCCAAGATCGGTGGGGGTCGAACTTCGTAACCCTCACAAGACGCGCCTCACAACTCCAACCACGCGTGCACGCCGCCAGCGGCTCCGGCCCGAATCAGCGCGACGGGGACTTCCTCGCTGCTCTGCGCCAACCGACCGACTCCACCACCCATAAACGGTCAAAAGATCAAATAGACGTCGGCCGATGAGACGACCGACCAACCAACGGTCGTTCCCGCTCCAGTCTTCTCCAGTCGGTCAGTCCATGTTTGTCGCCAGTGGTCGGCATGTACTGGCTGTCCGAACCTCACTGCTGCTCCGTGCCCAACCAAATCCAGACACACTACACCCGGAGACACTGGCTCGGACCCAAACATACAGAGGGAACACGCCCACTGACTAACCGACATACCTGCACCAGGAAGGAAGTTCTGTAAGATGACCAATTGAAGGGGCCCAGAAGCGGTCAGAAGACCAAATACACGTCGCCCGCTGAGGCGACGGACAGAACGACCAACCATCCGTCGTCCCCGCTCAAGTCTCCTTCCACCGGACAGTGCATGTGTGTCGCCAGTGGTCGCCGAGTACTGGCTGTGCAGACCTTACTGGAGCTACGTCCCGACTGAACTACGCGCACTGCTGGTCCTTCTCCAACTGACTTCCCCATACACGACGACCCGGAAATACTACCGGGCGCTCCAGAGATGGTACGACAGTGCACTATAGATACTCGCTGCTGCCACTCCCAGGCAAGTAAGGTAGGGAGTTAGTGACGCCAGTAAATGGTATAAGGAAACGAGGCGGAAGTAACGTAATCGAAGATGACAACCAATAAATACATGAACATGAGCCGTGCATGGCTCAGTTACATCAACTTCTATGGATTTTAGTTGTCATGATGTAAGGGTAAGTGGTCAGTTAATTTAACTATTATGCAGGGGAAATATTGGTTACATCGTTTTTAGTGTCATACCTTGACTCCGTAATGCTTCTTTAGTTATTGAAAGTTCTATTAGAGGGTATACAGCTTTAGAGTAATGGCGTCACTGCGGGCAAAGCGGCCATATAGGCGGTGGCATAGAGTACTCAGAAGCAGGAAAGGGAGGAAAAATGAAGAACCGAAGCAGGCGAAGAAAGGAAAGACAGTAAAAGGAAAATTGCGTACATCCCGAAATCCAAACCTATAAGATCTCTTTCTGATGACAACGATGAATACAAGGCAACACCGTGAAGAAATATTTTCAAAATCAAGACCAGAAGAGCAGTGAATTAACTGCTAATTGTGCTCCCTCTGGGTCCACGAACCTCTGTACATGAGGAGTACAGTTTGACTTTTATTTGTGAAAAGTGTAAATAATTCAATTCGAATAATGTTTACAATAAAATAAATTTAGTTCTTTGTTAAAACAGTTCTTAAATCCTTATTTTGAGTTTAAAATTAAGGGCCACTTTGCCCACTCAATTCGGGCAGATTGGCCATTTTGCCACACTGTGAAAATCGAATTCTTTAAAGTGCTTAATTTGATCCTTAGGTAATTGGACTATTCGATATCGTCCTTCTATAGTTGCAGATTGTAATTAATCATTTATATGCTCCTCGCCTTAAAAATAGGAATACTTTAGCGTGCCCAGTTTTCCTGAGTGTTCCCTACAGACAGTCAGGCGTGTGGGTGTTTCTACTGAAATGCACTTATTTGAGGAAATAAAAAAAATCATATGTAGGTTGCAAGTTGTCACGAGACTATGTTTAGTTATTTGTGTGACCAACCTTAGCTGTTAACCGCCGGTGTGCGCAGGCTCCGCTGCCTGCAGCCAACTGGACTGGAGTCAGGGACGCCCTCACCTTCGGCCCCAGCTGCTCACAGTCTGGCCGGGGCTCTGAGGACTGCCTCCACATGAACGTCTTCGTGCCCCAGACTGACGACGACTCTCCACTGCCTGTAATGTTCAACATCTACGGCGGCGGCTTCACTGCTGGCTCCTCCGACGGAAGGCCACCAGACTACTTCGTGGAGAACGGTGTCCTCCTAGTGACTTTCAACTACCGCCTGGGTCCTCAGGGTGAGTACCTAATCACGGCATCGCCCCCATTCTCATTCCCAAACCTCACCAAAACAATCCAGAAAAAAAATTATCTCCTAAAATTAAAAAAAAGTAGTTTCTTAATAATTATTTAGGTCCTGTACATTAAAATATGGTAAATATTTTCAGTTGACTAAGCAACCATTTTTAGATCTGAGAACAAGGAATCAAGAGAAAACTTTGTGAAGTTTTACCAGCTCAACTTTGACCTTACAAAAATTTTTGAAATGAGGAAATAAATCAGAGTCTAAGCACTCATGAAAAATTGATTTTTTTCAGATCTGAAGATGATTCTTCAGTCAACTACAACTAGTTATCAGATTTCAATATTTTATAACGTACGTCATCTAGACAATATTATAGACGGTCCAGCCACATTAATGTGACCACCGCCTATTTTAGACTTCAACGCGCAACAACCACTGACACACCTCAGATGACAGCAGTCGCAGTGGAGGGTATACAAAGCGTGTCAGGGGGGAGCAGGTGTGGGTCGCAGAGAACACTGCAGTCCTGCAGAAGGGGAGCGATTTGTCTGACGACCTAAAGGGCATGAACGTTGGTTTCAGATCAAGAGCGGGACCATTTTTGAAAAGGACGTGTTTGTAAACTGCTCTAGTTAAAGTATACCGCGCATGGCAAAATGGCACTACCCGAAACCACTGCAGACGGAACTGTTGTGCACCACGAGCCATAGATAACAGTGAACGACGGCTGTGGAGATGTGTACGAGCGAACAGATATCCTACTGCTGAGAAAAGACCAGCCAGGTGTCCCAAGACCAGCGTCTCCTCAACGACCGGTCAGCGAACATTACTGCATACGGGCCTCCACAGCAGGCGCCTGGTCCATGCACCCATACTGACTGCTGTTCATCGGCGACAGAAGCTGGAATCCGTACGCAAGTACCGCAGCTGGGTGTCCACAGGTCGTCTTTCCAGACGATGCGTGCTCCATCGGACAGATGGCCGTTTGCGTGTACGACGTGAAAACTCTCAAAGTAAACACCCTGGAACCAAAAGGGAATATTATGTTTTGCGGAATGTTTTCGCGATCTCGTCATTCTGGCGGACACAAGGCATTAACACAGGTATGCATCTATCGTTAGATATTAGGTCCACCCCTACATGCAGTTTGTTCTTCCTCGGCTTGATGGCATTTATCAGAAGGACAATGCACCAAGTCAAACAGCTCTCAGTGTACATGTGTGATTCGTAGAGCATCAGGATGAGTTAACCATCCTCACCTCGCCACCAAAGCCTCGGATCTGTGAGACCATCTCAATCGGGCTGTCGCCTCCATGTATCTTGAACCGAGGAAACCTAGCGGCCCATATCGATTCTTTCCAGAACTTCACTCACTCTCTTTCTACATGTCTCGCAGTGATCTGCGGTGTAAAAGGCTTCTGATGGGAGGTGACATTAACGTGACTGCTTATGTGTCAAAGTGTTACACCTCTCACAGAAGTGTAAACATCCGAAAAGTGTGTTGGCTGGTTGCTGCTGGTTGCTGTATTTCTTCAAGTTATAAGAAATTTAGTGAATCCGTTGAGAAAATACGCGTCGTTCCACCAACAAATTGGCCAACTTCGTGTTGTGTTCATGAGCACGTCTAAACGTAATAGCTCCTTTTTACAGTTCGTCACATCCTCACATCAAGTCATCTTCCTGAAGCTATTAATATAAATTTTTTGTGAGTCATCAGTCTTTTGACTGGTCTGATGCCGCCCGCCACCAATTCCTCTCCTGCGCCAACTTCTTCATCTGAGAGTAGCTCTTATACCCTGCGACGTCAATTATTTGGTGGATGTATTCAAATGTCTGTCTTACCCTACAGTTTTTTACTCTCCACAGTTCCCTCCAGTACCATAGATCTTATTTCCTGAATTCATGACACATATCCTATTTTGGTAACCATTCTTCTTATCCGTGTTTACCATGCGTTCCTTTCTTCGCCGAGTCTGAGGAAAAACCCCACACCGCTTATCTTAGCACTCCACCAGAATACTATCAGCCAAACGTACATTCACAGAAATTTCTTCCTCAAAATTAATGCTTATTTTTGGTACCAGTAGACTTCTCTTGGCCAGGAATGCCCTCTTTGTCTAAGCTAGTCTAATTTTTACATCCTCCTCGATTCGTCCATCATGGGTTATTTGGCTGACTAGATACCAAAATCCCTCAACTTCGTTTACTTCGTGTTCAGCTTCGATCTTAAGTTTACCACTACTCTCATTTGTGATACATCCGTTACCTTTGCTTTAATCTCAATTCATACTCTGTGCTCATTATATTCTTCATTCCATTCAACAGATTCTGTGATTCTCCACACTCAACGCGGAAAGCAATGTTATTAGGGAATCTTATCACTGATATTCTTTCACCTGGAATTTTAATCCCACTCTTGAGGTTCTCTTTCATTTCCATCATCGCTTCCTCGGTGTACAAATTGAACGGTAGGGGCAAAAGATTGCATCCCTCTCTTACACACTTTTAATCCGAGCCCTATTGTTCATTTTGGTTCTTGGACATATTGTACCCATCTTTCCTTGGAGCTTACTCCTATTTTTCTTAGAGTTTCGAACATCTTGCACTATTTTCCACTGCTGAACGCTTCTTCGAAGTCGACGAATCCTGTGAGTGTGTATTGTTTTTCTTCAATCTTGCTTGGGGATAGCGCAACATGAGAATAACCTGTCTGGAGCCCTTACCTTTCTTGAAGCCAAACTGATGGTGACCTAACTGATCCTCAGTTATGTTTTCCTATCTTCTGTATTTTATTCTTGTCAGCAGCTTGAGTGCATGAGCTATTAAACTGATTGTGCGATAGTTTACGCACTTACCTGCCCTTATTATGTTCGTAATTGTTTAGACGTCGTCAGTCTTATCGATTCTACACACCAACTTGAAGAGTCGTTAGGTTGCCACTTCACCCAAAGGTTTTAGAAATTCCGATGGAATGTTAGCTATCCCTTCTCTTACCTGATCTCAAGTTTTCCATATCGACTCCAATTTCGTCTTCTGTCACGTCGTCAGACAAGTCCTACCCGTCATAGAGCTTCTTATCAATCGGAAATGAAACTTAGTACACAAAAAGTGGAGATATAATTATAGCCTTTCTATAACTTGTTGTTGTTGTTGTGGTCTTCAGTGCAGACTGGTTTGATGCAGCTCTTCATGCTCCTCTATCCTGGGCAAACTTACTCATTTCCAAGTAACTACTGCCACCTACATCCTTCTGAATCTGCTTAGTGTATTCATCTCTTGGTCTCCCACTATGATTTTTACCCTCCACGCTGCCCTCCAATACTAAAATGATGATCCCTTGATGACTCGCACGTCCTACCAACCGATCCCTTCTTCTAGTCAAGCTGTGCCACAAATTCCTCTTCTCCCCAATTCTATTCAGTACCTCCTCATTACTTACGTGATCTACCCATCTAGTCTTCACCATTCTTCTGTAGCATCATATTTCGAAAGCTTCTATTCTCTTCTTGTCTAAACTATTTATTGTCCATTGCTACACTCCATACAATTGCTCTCAGAAACGACTTCCTGTCACTTAAATCCATACTCGATGCTTACAAATTTCTTTTCTTCAGAAACGATTTTCTTGCCGTTGTCAGCCGGCTGATGTGGACGAGTAATTTTAGCCGCTTCATTCCGGAACCCCGCTGCTGCTACGGTCGCAGGTTCGAATCCTACCTCGGGCATGGACGTGTGTGATGCCCTTAGGTTAGTTAGGTTTAAGTAGTTCTAACTCTAGGGGACTGATGACCGCAGATGTTAAGTCTCATAGTGCTTAGAGCCATTTTTTTGCCATTGCGAGTCTCCATTTTATATCCTCTCTACGTCGACCATCATCAGGTATTTTGCTCTCCATATAGCAATACTCATCTACTACTTTAAGTGTCTCATTTCCTAATCTAATTTCCTCAGTATCACCTTATTTAATTAGACTACATTGCATTACGCTTGTTTTGCTTTGGTTCATATTTATCTATAGTCTCCTGTCAAGACACTATCCACTGAGTTCAACTGCTCTGCCGGGTCCTTTGCTGTCTCTGACAGAATTACAATGTCATTGGCAAACCTCAAAATTTTTATTTCTTCTCCATGCATTTTAATGCCTACTCCAAATTTTTCTTTTGTTTCATTTACTACTTGGTCAATGCATAGGCTGAATAACATCGGGGATATGCTAAAACCTTGTCTCTTTTCCTTCTCAACCACTGCTTCCCTTTCATGCCCCTCGACTCTTAAAACTGCCATCTGGTTTCTGTGCAAATTGTAAATAGCCTTTCGCTCCTTCTATTTTATCCCTGCCACCTTCACAATTTGAAAGAGAGTTTTCCAATTAGCATTGTCAAAAGCTTTCTCTAAGCCTATGAGTGCTAGAAATGTAGGTTTATCTTTTCTTAACAATCTTCTAAGATACGTCGTAGAGTCAGTATTACCTCACGCGTTCCAAAATTTCTATGGAATCCAAACTGATCTTCCCTGAGGTCGGCTTCTACCAGTTTTTCCATTCGTCTGTAAAGAATTCGTGTCAGTATTTTGCAGCCGTGAGTTACTAAACTGATAGTTCGGTGATTTTCACACCTGTCAACACCTGCTACCTTTGGGATTGGAATTATTATATTGTTCTTCAAGTCTGAGGGTATTTCTCCTGTCTCATGTATGTTGCTCTCCAGAAGGTGGAGTTTTGTAAGGCCTGACTCTCCCAAGGCTATCCGTGGTTCTAATAGAGTGTTGTCTACTCCCAGGGCCTTGTTTCGATTTAGGTCTTCCAGTGCACTGTCAAACTCCTCACACACTATCATATCTTCCATTTCATCTTCATCTACGTCGTCTCCCATTTCCATAATATTGTCCTCAGGTACGTCGCCCTTCTATAGATCCTCTATATACTCCGTCCATCTTTCTGCTTTCTCTTCTTTGCTCAGAACTGGGTTTCCATCAGAGCTCTTGATATTCATAAAACTGGTTGTCTTTCTCCAAAGGTCTCTTTAATTTTCCTGTAGGCAGTATCTGTCTGACCCCTAATGATAAATGGCTCTACATCCTTGTATTTGTCCTCTGGCCATCCCTGCTTAGCCATTTTGCACTTTCTGTCGGCCGGCCCGGGTGGCCGAGCGGTTCTAGGCGCTACAGTCTGGAACCGCCGGACCGCTACGGTCGCAGGTTCGAATCCAGCCTCGGGCATGGATGTGTGTGATGTCCTTACGTTAGTTACGTTTAAGTAGTTCTAAGTTCTAGGAGACTGATGACCTCCGACGTTAAGTCCAATAGTGCTCAGAGCCATTTGAACCCTTTGAACTTTCTGTCGATCTCATTTTTGGCCCTTTGTATTCCTTTTTGCCTGCTTTATTTACTGCATCTTTATATTTTCTCCTTTCATCAATTAACTTCAGTATCTCATCTGTTACCCAAGGATTTTTATCTACTTGATCCCCTACTGCCTTCGCTATTTCATATTTCAAAACTACCCATTCTTCGTCTCCTGTATTTCTCTCCCCCGTTGTTGTCAATCGTTCCCGAATACTCTCTCTGAAACTCTCTACAAGCTCTGGTTTTTTTCAATTTATCCAGGTCTCATCTCCTTAAATTCCCACCTTTTTGCAGTTTCTACAGTTTTAATCTACGGTTCATAGTCAATAGATTGTGGTCAGAATCCACATCCTCCCCTGGAAATATGTTATAAATGAAAACCTGGTTCGTAAATCTCTTTATTACCATTATATAATCTATCTGAATCCTTCCAGTGTCTCAAGGCCTCTTCCACATACACAACATTCTTTCATATTACTTAACCCAGGTGTTAGCTATGATTAATTTATGCTCTGTGCAAAATTCTACCAGGCGGCTTCCTCTTTCATTCCTGATCCCCATTCCATATTCATCTACTTCTTTTCCTTCTCTTCCTTTTCCAACTATCGAATTCCAGTACCTCATGACTATTAAATTTTCGTCTCGATTCGCTATCTGAATAATTTATTTTATCTCATCATACATTTCTTCAATCTCTTCCTGGTCTTCATAACTTAAGCACGGTTTTTCATGCTCCAGTATAGTCCTAGGCATCTGAGGTCAAAAACAGGTTATTGGTTTGAGTTGAATACACCTTCGCAACTGCAGTTCTGGATCGGAGTCAGGAATCCAGAGATCTGACGAACACGTTCGAATAATAGTGTCTACTGATGTTCGAATATCTGGCTTTGCAGCATGAGGTCCCAGGAAAGTCGAATATTCAGCTTTGTACAATGTTGTACAAAGGTTGGTGAATGTTTAGCACTTGTATTGCACCCGGAATTTACTTTAAACTTCTCTAATGGAGGGATATGAACCGCCTTCTGTATTGAACGAGTGCATAGTACTCAGTTTTGCAACACCAAGCCTTTGTCTGGTAGGCTCATTGTGGACACACTGGGAACCATCTGGAGGTCTGGAGGGAGGAGGTTAAAGTTCATCCACGCTTTGAACGACAGGAGATCATTTTGTCGATCTGTCGCAGGGTTCCTGAGCCTGCAGAACGACGACATCCCGGGGAACGCGGGCCTCAAGGACCAGCTGCTGGCGCTGCAATGGGTACAGAGGAACATCGCGGCCTTTGGTGGTGACCCCACCAAGGTCACCATCTTCGGGGAGAGCGCTGGTGGTGCCTCATCGTCATTCATGTTCCTCTCACCAAAAGCCGAAGGTAAGAGTGTTAAGATAAAATGCACAGTTATTTAGGGCTTGAAAAGATGTATCACCTCTTACGAAATTGCATCGGAAGTGAGAGAATAGCGTAGATACGCGATACTTTGAGTATCGCTGTATTAGGATATCAGTTTTATAGTGTTAGATCAAGGGGAAAGGTTAGAGGGGCAATAGAAATAGCCAACAGAAATGAGGTGGCGTGTACCGACTTGGCTGCCAGCAGTACCAGCACTACGGAACTGCAGCTCAACAGAGGCAACACACACCACACACACACACACACACACACACACACACACACACACACACACACAGATTCGGGAGACTACAGCGGTCCCGGGTACACGGAGTACTGGCACGCCTCAGCCAGCACTAGGCAGCAAGACAAACAGCACTGACAACTAAATCTTCAGATGTCAGACACTGAGATCAGTACTGAACATTGCATCTCGATAGACTACAGTTCGTGCAACGTAGTACCGTGCAGATGGATGTGAGTAACCGGTAAGTAGTAAATACTAACTACATGACCAACGAAGCACAAATAGAGCACATTTGTGAGTGTTTGCTGTGTGGAGCTCATGCGAAGAAGCCGTAAGAGCGTTGTTTCGTCGTACGACGGATCCCTCTTTCGATTCCTGGTACTGCTAGTTTTTGTACTGTAGTAAGCGTGAAACTATTATATGGCACAATACGTTCCTGACATGTAAAAGGACTGTTCGTAATTTATAGCTTTCGCTTCGTTTCTTTGAAAGTATCAGACCGATAGGGTACAGTTTTGGTTGCACAGAATAAACAGAAAGAATCGGAAAAGAAGAAGAAAGGAACAATTGCATCACGTTTGTGGAAGTAATAATAGTAATATAATAATAAAGACAACAAGAAGAACAGTAATTGACTACTAGATGGCAGCACTGCTGCACATCTATAAATTCCGTACAATCCTTTACAAGTGAGGAGAATGTTGTGCCATATAGTAGTTTTACACGTACTAGAGTTAAAAAACTGTCGTGACCAGTGCTCTATCCCAGTACCCTTGGTACGATGAACTAACGTTATACCGAATTCACCACTCGACCTCCCCACGACAGACACTCACAGATATTTTTTCCTGTGCTCTGTAGGTCATGTCATACTTATTACTTGCCGTTGACGCAGCTTCTCCTGGACGACAGCATATACCACAAACTATATCGGTGTTTTGGTTGATACTCTATCGATATACAGCGTTTGGTACCGATGACTGTCTGACGTCTAGAGTTTTGGATGTGACCCACTGCTGCTGCCCGTTTCCAATTCACTTATCTCCACCAGTCGCTAGCAGTAAAGTAAACTCCAGTCAGGAGCGTCTATTTCCACCAAGAGAAGAAACAATGAAAACACCAGTAAAGAGAATGCATCAAATGAATTCTCAGTTGGGAATGAGGACAACCATCAGCTATAGAATAATATGACAACAATGAAAATTTGTGCAGGACGGGGTCTCGAACCCGGATTTCCCGCTCGTCACCTTACCATTTTTTTTAGAAGTATGTCAAGTTGGTTTATTTGACACCGTAGAGTACAAAATGATGCCACGTGTTACAAAACTTTCAATACTGTATCGTGGTGAGAAATAACTAATAACAGTACTAATATTCAATCTTTCACATACTACTCATTTTGTCTCTATGAGTAATCATAATCGTGTCATGGCACGTCAAGGCTCTGACTCCTCCTTACGATGAAGACCGCGGCCCGGGTGAAGATTCAGTCCGTTGAAGGACTGCCGTCAGCTTGTGTGTCAATTGTTCTTCCGAGCTACAGCTATAAAAATGTTTCCTCCGGGCCGGGTTCGAACCGGCGACCTACGGATTTCTGCTTACAGAATCTCTACAGTCCACGTAAATTCAAGTCCTTAGTTCGAGTTTTAATTTCTCTCCGAGTAGTTTGCCATTTTCGATAGTAATTTCTCGCAGTAAGGTAAATGAAAAGGTAAGGCGTCCGGGTTCGACTTCCGGTCCGGAACAAATTTTCATTGTCGAGATTCCATTCTACAGCTGCTGGTTGTCTTTATTCGCAATTACGAATTCAGTTAATGATTTTCATAACGACTGCAATCAGGCACTGCAATATAGTATCGGAAAGTATAACAAAAAAAATCTGATACGCCTACGCCTCATCCTCAGTTACCTATCAGAAATCAATAATAGCTTCTTTCGCCAGTACACAATAACCAAACTTCCCTCATTCATCAGATAGCGAAAAAAATACCGTGAGGAAGGCAAGATGCAATAGTGACCGAAAAGTTGGAAGTATTACACGCTTACAGTAGATGATGAACAATTCTCTAGTTATCAGCCGAGTGGTGGCGTCGTCTTGTCGCAACGTTTCGATGAGTTTCGTACCCACCATCTTCTGGCGAAGTGTCGGGATGCTGAAGATATACTTGGCTCAACCAAAGACCGGCTGGGGTTGAAGGTGCCGGAGATTTACAGTATTCAGTGCGAATGTGGGATGGAATATATCGGGCAGAGACAACGATGTATCTGCCAGCGATTTACTGAACACATCTGAAACGTACGACTAGGACAGACAAATAAGTCCGCGCTAACAGAACATAGCATTATCGAGGGACGCACCTTCAAATTCGAAAAAAACGAAGAGTCTGTGCAGCTCTGTGCAGCACCAACGGTTTCTGGGACTCGATCTTCAAAGAGGCAGTGGAGATACGTCTGCACAACAATTTAGTAAACAGGGATAGCGGTTTTCAGCTCAGTGCAGCGTCGAATCTAGCAATTGACAAAATACGTCAAGGATGCTGTGATCTGAAGGCAGCGGCGTCCTCAGACAGATTGACAGCCACCGGGTCTCGACGCCGGGACGCGCAGCGCCCTCCTCCCATCACCGACGCGGCACCCCCTTCCGAAGGAACGTGATTGGCCGGCCTACAGAAGCGGACGAAGGACAAGCATCTATTTAGATATTCAGGAAACTTCGCCAGAAGATAATGGGTACGAAACTCATCGAAACGTTGCGACAAGACGACGCCACCACACGGTTCATAGCACTCTGTCTTCAGGCCACAAGTGGCCCATCGGGACGATCCGGGCGCCGTGTCATCCTCAGTGAGGATGCGGATAGGAGGGGCGTGTGGTCAGCACGCCGCTCTCCCGGTCGTTATGATGGTTTTCTTTGACCGGAGCCGCTACTATTCGGTCGAGTAGCTCCTCAATTGGCATCACGAGGCTGAGTGCACCCCGAAACTCGGCTCATAAACCGAGAAGAATTCATTATTGGAAGACACCGAGACAGATTGCAATCGCATACACTGACAATACAGTCACTGACCCAGAGGGATTTTAATGATTATGTCAAGGCATTATGTTATAGTACTTGCCACTAGTGTGATTACACTGGCAAGCAGTCTTCTATGAATGATGACGGAATTCAAGGAAGCCCAGAAGCAGAACACACAGATCATCGTTGCCTTTCAGGCATCAGTCCAGCAGTGGCTCCCCTCTGCGACTTCCGCAGTAGTTTCAAAACCCCATCATGAATAGACGACCAAACATCCAAGGCCTAACAGTGTGCGTCTTTAAAGCAGACGGCATTGCTAATCAAGAGGTCGAGTTCAGAGAACTCACGAGGAAGTTCTCCATCGACTTATGCATGACTGGGGAAACCCACCTAAAACCGGGAATAAAAGCGACAGTCCCCAACTGTGTTAGCTATCGCGAAGACAGGCCAACCCTAGGTGGATGAGTGGCCATATACATAAAAAGAGGGATCCCCCACCACCAGGTATTCTTACCAGCTACCAATAAAATCGAAGCAGTGGCGGTGGAAGTAACCACTGCCACCGGACCCCTAACAATTGTTGCAGACTACCGACCCCCACATGACCAGATAGATGAGGGAGACATAGCTGCTCTAGGGCAAATTGAAGGCAAACTCATAATAGGGAGAGACTTCAATGCCAAACACCCTGATTGGAATTCTAGAGTAACCTCCAGAGCAGGCGCCAGACTACAGCAACTAGCGAGCATCCATCACTTCGAAACATGGGGTCCAGTCGAGCCCACACATTTTCCAAAAAACGGAGGCAGGCCCGATGTGTTAGACATAGCTCTCACCAGGAGGATCGCAGGGTTTGTGGCCGCAAGGACAATCAACAGAATGTCCTCCCACGACAACACAGTGATTCTACAGGTCGATGTGGGAGAATGGGTAGCACTCCCACGGTACCAGACGTCATACAAACATAGAGACTGGGGGCGATACCGAGAAACTGTCGCCTCTGATATCGCTTGCGCTCCGCCACCTACTGCCGAAACAGTAGAACAAGCGCTACAAGACTTAACAGGCACCATCTTGCAGGCAGCGGAAGAGGCCACCCCACCACAAAGGGATGGCCCACCGCCGCACAGTCCCAGAACACTTGCTAGCTCAAATTCGACAAAAGAACAGAGTGGCAAAAGAGTGGAAGATCACTAGAAATCAGGCCACCAGGAGGCTGCTCAATCGTATACAGAGAGAATTGAAGGTAGCGCTCAATTAGCACAGACACCAGCGATGGCAAAACCGCCTCACAGTTCTCAAAGTAGACGATCATACACTATGGCAAGCAACCAAACAGTTTACAAAAAGACGCGCTAGGATGCCGCCACTGCATGGCGAGCGGGGCCTGGTCTACAGCCATGCTGGGAAGGCCATCGCCCTCGCTGACTCCTTCGAGAAGCAGTTTCAAGCGGCAGAACCCCAGGATGAAGAGTATGAAGAGGTAGTCAGTCGTCAACTGGCTGTCTTCCTCAATGCTGAGGAGGACCCAGAGGACGAACCCATACTTTTTGCCCCCAAGGACGTGGCAAGAGTAATCAGGTCCCTCCCTACAAAACAGGCGCCAGGACACGACAGTGTCACTAATCAGTTAGTCAAAAATCTCCCACCCACAGCGATAACACACCTCCCGAACGTCCTTAACGAGATTGCTCGTTCCCGCGAGTTCCCAGCTTGCTGGAAAAATGCCGAAGTGGTCGCGATACACAAACCTGGGAAAGACCCTCTAGTCCCGATTAGCCAATTGCCAACTCTCAGCAAGAACTATGAGCGCCTCCTGCTAGGACCCATACAAGAATATATTACCAGAGAGCAAATTCTGCCGGATTGCCAATTCGGGTTCCGGCAGAACCACTGTGCCCCACAACGGGTCATGAGAGTGGTTGAAGCAGCCACAGAGGGCTTCAGCCACAGAGGCTACTGCGGGATAGTGCTACTAGACGTAGCCAAAGCCTTTGACTCAGTATGGCATAGAGAGCTACTCTACAAGTTGTACACACAAAGGTTTCCCGGGAGCATAGTTCAGCTGATCAAAAGCTTTCTCACGAATAGAACTTTCTCCGTCAAAGTAGAAACTGCTACCTCCACCAAAAGGAGTATTCGTGCAGGGGTGCCACAGGGATCGGTCCTGGGGCCCGTCTTGTACAGTCTGTACACTGCGGACACACCAAAGGACCCCTGGTGCACACTGCACAGTACGCGGACGATACAGCCTACTGCACGAGAAATGGGAACAAGGACCTGGTCATTCGTAAGCTACAAAGGGTTTTAGACGACACAGAAACCTGGGCACGTCGCTGGCGCATCACCATCAACTCTGGAAATACGCAGGCAATGCTGATTACCCGCAGGCTCGGAAGGCGTGAACCTCCTCAACGTCCCTCCCTCCACCTTCACCTAAACGGAACCCAACTCCCCTGGCGCAGAACCGCCAAGTACCTTGGCGTAACCTTGGACTCTCGTCTTACATGGAAACCCCACATAGACGAGGTTCACAGGAAGATCTGTGCCAGAATGTCCATCTTATACCCAATCCTGAACTGAACCAGCTCCCTTCCCTGCCCAGTAGGTGTAAATGTGTACTAGGCCCTGATCCGGCCAGTAATGGAATATGCGTGCCCTGTCTGGGGATAGGCGGCAAAGCAGCACCTGGACAAACTTCAGAGGATGCAGAACCGCGCCTTCAGGAGTGCATTGCATTTACCTCTTGGATTCCCCATAGATGATCTGCACGCCACAGCCGAAATCCCACTCCTGAGAGAGCGTTTCCAAGATCTGGCAACGGCCTTCTATGAGGGTTTTTCCAGATTAGGGAACGGCCTCATCCACTCCCTAGGTCGGTATGACATGTCAAGCACAAGCGACCCAGGACGATCTTCAATGATTAAGTCGAAGAGAAAATCCCAGTATCCAATCCCTAATCCTGCTCCTTCCCATATAACACCAAACATCTCGCCAACCTCAGGCAAATACCAAACACAAACAGAACAGTCATCACATTTCACAGACACCAAAAAGCTTCAGATATAATCACACACACACGTACACAGGGGAGTAAAAGCCGAAAGGCTACAAACTCCCCATCACACTTCCCCAAAGAGGGGAAAGTAACAGATGAGAGCAGCAGCTTCGACAGAAGATCATGGGTACGAAACCCATCGAAATTTTGCGACAAGACGACGCCACCACTCGGCTGATAACCCGAGAAGAATTCATTATTGGAATACACCGGGACACAATGCAATCGCATACACTGACAGTACAGTCACAGACCCAGAGGTATTTTATTGATTATGTCAAGGCATTGTGGTATAGTACTTGCCACTACTGTGATTACACTGGCAAGAAATCTTCTATAAAGGAAAGAAATAAAACTCTTCATATTGTTCTATATGTAGATGAAACTGCATCAGCTCACTGGTGACGCTACTGTGTGCGATTACGACCCCTTGGTGTCCGTTCTCCTCCCGTGTGTAAACGGCCTGGTCTTGTTGAGACTGAGGTAACGACCAGCGGACGCGTCTGTGCTAGTAGGCCTGTTCCGGGCAGCGGTGATGGAGAGCGGCGTCGCCTCCGCCCAATGGGCGGTGCAGCCCAGCCCGCGCGACATCGCCTACCGGCTGGGCGCCGCCCTGGGCTTCCAGCAGCAGGGGGACAACGCCACGCTGGACGACCAACGCCTCGCCGCCTTCCTGAGGGCGGCCGACCCAGAGGACCTGTCGACGACCCAAATCGTAAGTCTCTGCTCACGAAAGAACCTTGCACCTTTAACGCTGCCCTAGCTCTCTCAAAATTACTTCGAGCAATTAGTTCACGAGCCCACTGGAATTGTAGACGGTTGACGAAGCACACTTATACTCTTAGCATTAATAATCCTGAGCTAATAACGAGCGTCAAAACGGACACAGGGGTTTGTGAGTACAGGACTGTCGTAGCGAGACTGAATACCGTAACTCCCACATACTCCAAAAATAAACGAAAAATATATATATTCTGAAAAGCAGATAAAAGTTTGCTTGACGCATTCCTGAGAGACAGTCTGAAATCTTCCAAAATAGCAATGTAAGTGTAGACCAGATGTGCCTTGAATTCAAAGCAATAGTATCGAAAGCAACTGAGAGATATATGCCAAATAAATTAACAAACGCCGAGCGGAATTAGCCTAGCGGTCTAAGGCTCTGCAGTCATGGACTTTGCCGCTGGTCCCGGCGCAGGTTCGAGTCCTCCCTCAGGCATGGGTGTGTGTCTTTGTCCTTAGTATAATTTAGGTTAAGTAGTGTGTAAGCTAAGGGACTGATGACCTCAGCAGTTAAGTCCCATAAGATTTCACACACATTTGAACATTTGATATTAACAAACGACGGAGCTGATCCTCCATGGCGCGAAAACAGGTCAGAACATTGTTGCAGAAATAATGAAAAAAGCATTTCAAAATTTATTGAACGCAAAATCTCCAACATTGGCGATCCCTTACAGAAACTCCAAATTTAGCGCGGTCTTCAATGCGAAACGCATATAATAGTTTTCACGGTGAAACTTTGTCTCGAAACCTGTAAAAAAAATCCGAGGACATTCTGGTCATATATAGTCTGCTAGGGACAAGACACAATCAATGACTTCTCTGTGCGGTAACAATACAAATACTGTCCATGGCAGTGCTGCTAATGCAGAGTTATTAAACACAGTCTTCCGAAATTCCTTCACGAAAGGAGATGAAGTAAACGTTCTAGAATTCGCATCAAGAACAGCTGTCAATATGAGTTACTAAAAAATAGATATTCCTCGGAATAGTGAAGCAACTTAAATCGCTTAATAAAAGTAGGTTTTCCTGTCCAGACTGTATACCAATCAGGTTCCTTTCAGAGTATGCCGACGCAATAGCTCCATACTTAATAATCATATACAACCGCGCATTCGACGAAAGATTCGCACCTAAGGACTGGAAAGTTGCAAGGTCACACCATTATTCAAGAAAGGCAATTAAAGTAATCCACTAACTTACAGGTCCATATCATTAACACCGACATGCAGCAAGATTTTGCATCATAATGTATATTGTGTTAGAACGTTGTGACTTACTTCGAAGAGGCTTCTTGAAAATCTTCACCCCCTGTTTCACCCTCTGAAGGGTTGAATTTCCAGAAACAGTGAAACACGTATTTCTTTCATTCCTAATCGAGAAGC
Source organism: Schistocerca gregaria (assembly GCF_023897955.1). NCBI lineage: Eukaryota > Metazoa > Arthropoda > Insecta > Orthoptera > Acrididae > Schistocerca > Schistocerca gregaria. Next base: position 453,710,595 of record NC_064926.1, on the reverse strand, counting down.
CAAATACCGATTATCGTAGAACTAGCTTTAATAATGTTTTCACAGTCAAATGTTATCATAAAACATTTCATCGCCTGTTTCACTCCATTACGGATTTAATTTCCAAAAACAGTGAAATGTATGTTTTTCTATTTCTAAAAGAGAAGCCAAATACAAATTTTCATAGGTTTCGCTTCAAAAATACTTGCTTAATGAAATATTTCCTCGAAGATTTTCATCCCTTATTTCACCCCTATAGGGGATGAATTTCCAAAAATAATGACACACGTATTTTTTATTTCTAACCGAGAAGCCAAATGCAAATTTTCTTATATTTAGCTTTGAAAAGTGTTCGGTATGAAACGTTTGGTGAAACTTTTCAGCTCATTTTCACTCTCTTAGGAATTGCATTTCCAAAAACACTGAAAAACAGATTTTTTTAATTTGTAACCGAGAAATAAAATACTAATTTCCATAGACATAGCTCTAAAATTACTTTAGTAGTCTTCAGTAATGATATATTTAAAAATAAGGTTTCACCCACTGTTTCACCCCCAATGGGGGTTAAATTTCCAAAACTCCTGAAATGCATATATCTTTATTTCTGACCGAGAAACCAAATACCAATTATCGTAGGTCAGACTTCAAAATTTCATCATCAGCAACAAATTTTCAAAAAAACATTTCATCCCCTATTTTGACCCCCTTAGGAGTGGTATTTCGAAACTCCCTTCTTAAACAACGCCTACAGTAGAAGATAAACACCCTCTCCAAATTTCGACTTTCTGTCCTTAGCGGTTTCGGCTGGGCGATGATGAGTCAGTGATTCGGGACATATGCCTTTTATATACAGAGATTAAACGGTAAGACATATCATTTATTGTTCAGTGAGTCAAAGCCCTATCAATATGCTATTTGTTTGCAACTAACTCATGTAGCCTACTGTAAAAGAGTAAAACAAAAAACTCTAATATCACTGAACTTTGACAAATATAAAAAAGTCTAAAGAAACATAACTGGTTTTAAAACAACTTTAAAAAAGCTTAGTAAAGCTACACATTAAACTTTTACAAGAGTTAAAACACATACGTCAGGAATATAACAGGCTATTAATGCGGTTAAAACTGACCTATATTAATGCAAATTAAACATACCATTCAGACATGGTGGCATGATTCCTCTCACATCTATTAGAGTGAGAAATATGGAGAGGCTGGTATTTACAACATAGATATTTATTTACAACGTACATATTTGCTGCACATACCTATTGCTGTATACTATTAACGTAACAAACTTGAAATCGCATGGAATTTTCGTATTTAAACTAGACGGAAACTAAGCAGACCATTCATATTGACTCTGCTGACGTCATAAACAGGGTAGAGTCGCCACTTTCACGGCCATGAACTCATTACTGAAATTCGTAACCAGTTATAAATACCTTTTAAATTAACATAAAAAATTAAAACTGCTGTTTTCTCAGATGTTTACACACGTCTGTTGTATTTGTAGATGCTCATTAAAATCGTTAGAAACCACGTACAATTAAGCATGTACGACTGCAGGAGTCTCGTTTAGTCGCAGCCCACAGCTGCACTTTAATTATAACCACCCGGCTCAACTAACACCATTTACAACGCCACTGGTTCGCATTTTCTTTTATTTTTCTTCGCACTCACTAATAGCTCTGCAACATCCGTACCTGAAAAGTCACATGCGCTAACTTAAAAATTTCAGATTACTGATGGTGCATACCTCGGATCTTCCACAGGAAGCGTCTCCAGGTACCATAGCCTTCGCCCCAGTGGTAGAGCAACCGTCCGACTCTGCGGTGATCACCGAGCTGCCCGAGGTCAGCCTGAATGAGGGCCGCTACAACAGGGTGCCCTTCATGCTCGGCGTCACTTCGGGGGAAGCCTGTTTGTTCGCCTACGGTAAATATTTCTTGCCCTGTTATTTTCTAGATCTACCGATGTAGAACTGTTCCATCCACACCTCGAAGTTTGATGAGTAAGGAGTTCTCAAGAGGGTCTGTCCTAAAGAGCAAGTAAATACAATTTTATGACCTTTTAAATCCAGGAATATTTTGTATCTCAACGTCAGATTGTAACGCCCCCCTTTACATAACCGGCTTTTGCGAAAATATATTTGACAGTGTTCACTCGTGACTAACAGAAAGTAAATTTTGGCAAGGTTCCGAGGGAAAATATAACACCGATTAGTGAGGGAGAGGTTTACAACAAGTTATCTCTGAGAACGAATTATTCTGCTTACTCTACTTTCAGATAAATTAAGTTCAGTTATCAAAAACTATGCAGTCATTCGCGTATTGTTCCAACGAAAAGGGGTACCACGGGACTCGGGGCATAAAACAATAAACTTTACTAATACTTTTGGAATAAGTGAAGAAAACGGTCACCAGCCTAATTGGGCCTTGTCTATTCACTAAGTAATTAAAACTGCGAACAGCACTGAGTAAGGAATACTTTGAATGTATGCGGCAATGGAAGAATACACATGCTTTTGAAGTATCAAAAGTCACGAAATAATAAGGATAAAAAAATTTCAGTTATTACTACACTCTTTATTAAACACATAGTGAAATGAATCAGGGATACTGACTAAATGTAGGCTGGCTATACTTACGCTAAATTGTTGCGCAACCTCACAGCAGCGTTTACTCACGTTTGCTGACTTGGGAAATGGCGATGTAACACGAAAGAAAACTTCAATTGACTTTAGAATTATTTAAATAAAGGAACTAACATTGAGTACCAGCACAGTTTCAACGCCGAAATACGAACCAGGCTAACACACAAAACAATGCCACAAGTTTACATATAATTAACAGTTATGAATAATTGCTTTCTTTTAAATAACATCTTTAGTTTGAAGTGGCCGTAATTAATTTACGCTCAGATAAATGAATTTACTTTGCATCTGCAAGAACAAATTTTCCTCTAAACAATATTTATGTCTAGAGTGAAGTTATTTAGGCGCATAAGAAAACACTTTTACTTCTGTTTTCAAAATTTAAAAAAATGTAGCAAGTGGCACTAAAATTAATTTTGAAATATTTGTTTCTTTTCTAACAAACGACGTTCGGGTTGTTTCAATAACAGGAATGAACATGGGACCCACTTGGTGAAAATGACTTGAGATCGGGGAGGGGGGGGGGGGGGAGGGAAGGGGGACGCAGGATCTTGATGTGAATGGAGCTGAGTGCCGCTGATTAAAACTTCGCACTCTGACTTACGACGCAACTTGCGCTGCCGATGACGCCAGAGTCCGCATCCAAGTGCTTCTGCAGTGCGCGCGTTCTGACGTCACATCACTCGCGTCAAGGAACGCCGCTGCACGGTGCGTTTTTATTCTTTGACAGCTGTCCCTAACATTTCCCTAACCAGCACTGACACTGTATAAATTGCAATTATTTGCACTATTATCTACACAGATCAATAAACTTTCTCTACACATATGAATATTTTTCAGGTTTACGAGAAAATCGAAATATAATATTTATAGTACATGAAGAAATTTTTTTAAATACGGATATCTGTATTAGTGTTACACGCCACAGAAATTTCGACAGGGAATTAAAGAGCTGAAAGAAACATTGAGGCTTATACTATCTGTCAAAGGACTCGATCACCTATCACAACTATGAATTTGTGGTTAAAATAGGGATTTCGTTTTGACTATTCAATCACATCCTCGTTCTGATAATAAAGAAATTATCAACAGATGAGGACTAAGCACCTTTGTTGTGTATTTGACTGGCCGTCCGCATACAGGGGCACTGACGAATATCCAGAACACTGACGGATTCTGTCTAACAGGGTTCCATTCGAACAGGCCTCATTCCGTCAGCTGCCCGTGTGGCAATCAGTTTGCATTAGTTTACATTGCAGTATGTTTGTGTACCTGATCAGGTTCATAACATATTAACTGAAAAAAACGTGCATTAATTGTAGCTCTGCACCAGAAAGGCTATTCTAGTAAGACAACAACAACACAATTTGGAGTATCCCAATTCACGGTGGTGTATACATTGCAACGATATAAGCAAACTGGTGCCAATCTAAGTGTTTCGCGGTCTGAAAGCCCCAAGAGGCATCACACAGGCAAGATCAGTTCGTATATCTGGAAAGCAAACATCGGAGGACGCCTACTGCACCTGTGATTCGCGAAGAAGTGACCGGTATGCGAGCAGCTGCACTGTCTCGACAGTCCAACGCCATCTCGATAAAAGGTTTAAAAGGCTGAATAGCACCCTAAAAACCTTCATTAGCCAAATAAAATAAGGCGAACAGATTGCAGTGGGTACAGTAACATAAAAACTAGAGTGGACAACGACGGTTAAAGCTATTATTCACGAATTAATCTAAGTTTTAAACTTTTGAAAACTATCTTCGAATGTTTGTTCCTCGACTTCGTGGAGAGTGCGTGAAGAGTCACTGCGTGACGCAAACGGTGAGGCATGGTGGAGGGTCGGTCATTGTGTGAGGATGTTTTGCAAGTGATACAGTCGGTGGAACATTAAAGAAGGAAGGGTACCCCAGCATAGTGATCAGCAACGCAGTTCCACCTGGAGGTACACTTATAGGTCGTGAATTTTTTCTGTAGCAGGACGATCACAAACATGTCCCTCACAAACATGTCCCTGAACTGTGCAGCGGGTGTGTCAATAGATAAGAGAAATGCGGTTAACTGAAGAATATGATTTGGCCAAGTCAGTCACCTGACTTAAACTCCATTACACTCTTATGGGACGAACTTGACACGGAGGTCAGAAAAGAGAGGTATTTTACTATTGAAGTTCTATGGAATAGCTCATAGACGCAATGTCTGCGAAAACACTACAAAATCTTATCTCCTGAATGCCAAGAGTTTCTGTATCTCTTCTGAGAGCAAAGGCTGGGCACTTTTAAGACGCTAAAATCTAAACCATACTGCACTCTGTTTAATGCCAGAGAGAGAAAATGCTTATTTTGTTGGTCTATTTAGTTTGTACGACGTGTTTGTACATTAATATAAAGTATGTAGTTTTCGTCGTGGATGACAAAAAGCTTCTGAACAGTAGTGTACCAGTGACCTTGAGATTCTCTAGAGTATTTAGATCAGTTGAGCGGGATGGTTAGTGTCTTGAAAAGAGATTATATGGTGAATATCAATAGAAGAAAACAGGGTAATGGAATAATTAAGAGAAGTTATGCTTGGAGTAGTAAATTAAAAACTCATAATTAAATCCAGTTCTGGTTTAGGCATCTTCGTCTGTTCCAATTTCAAGTAGACGTTGCTGATTTTTTCATGTTTTCTTAGAAAACCGAACATTTCTTATCCCGCGAGGCGTATGTTTGTATTTTAATAAAGGTATTCGTCCATCTGACATAGTCTGAAAGTTTTGAGTCCGTTCTGTATTCCATTTTTTGAAATGTGCTTTTGGCGCCCAGTTCATTTTTAATGTCATTATTCCCCATCCGAGCCATGTCCTTGCAACCGTCTACTGATTTCAGGAGTCTCCTCTCTGCCGTTTCAAGTGTGTTCCGTTAATTGAGGATTAGAGTCTAAACACTTGATCCATACGTTAGAACAAGTACTGCCATTATAAAGTTGTAGTACTGTCTCTTTTCCTGAATATTTTGGGGAGAGTGCGATTTATAGTACCTACCAAAAGCTAAAAAGTTTGCATTTTATGTTCTTCATCGTTGTACGTAATACACGTCACTTTCCTGGTATTTAAAAGTAAATGTGTTTGTTGTATCAGTTTATGACCCATTATAATTTCTGCTCTTAAATACCACCTACTACGGAATGCCACTTTTTTGTTTTTACCTTTAGATATTGTCTTATCAGGATCATTTTCTGCCTTGTGCAAGGAGCAAATTGCTCTCTGTAATTTATCTTCAGAGTCCACTAAGATTACTTGATCATCCGCAAACAGGAATGTATTTATAACATTATTATTAAGCAAACGACGGTGCACGAACTTATTCTGTAATGGTTCAAATGGCTCTGGGCACTATGGGACTTAACATCTGAGGTCATCAGTCCCCTAGAACTTAGAACTACTTAAACCTAACTAACCTAAAGACATTACACACATCCATGCCCGAGGCAGGATTCGAACCTGCGACCGTAGCGGTCGCACAGTTCCAGACTGAAGCGCCTAGAACCTCTCGGCCACACCGGCCGGCTGTTCAGGAATGTGATTATAAGGTTGTCTATCTACATATAGACTATTCGGGGCTGATAAAGGACACCCTTGTCTAACTCCTGGGGAGATGAGTCTCAGAAACGTACTTCTAGTTGTATTTAGTTTTTTTGTGCATGTACATACCTTCAATTACATTTATTGGTAGCTGAGGTATAACATTCTGCAATTTTCTGTGGTTTAACACCCTTAACTTTGCAAAAGCTTTCACATAGTCGAAAAGGGCTGTGCAGGGTGATTAAAAACATATTTACAAACTGACATGGCAATCGGCCATATAACAAGGAGCCAGGCTCGCAAGCACCACGAGATGGCGCTACGGTCAGTTGCGGGCTGGCATCGTCAGAGAATGTTTAATTGATTCTTAAATTCTCCTGGGCCGACTCTGCGGTAGCAAGTATCTCGTATTCCTGCGAGAGGTTCTGCCGGACGTGCTGAGTGGTGTTTCAACGCATATTCGTTGCCGCATTTGATTTCAGCACGACGGAGCCTCCCTGCATTTCAGCAGACAAGTGAGGGCACATCTGCCGGCAACCGTCCCCGGCCGCTGGATTGCTTGCAGCAATTTATTTTTTCCTGTGGGCGTATCTGAAGGTCCCTGTGTATGAAACACCTGTTAAACCGCCGGACCGTTCAAAGCAGCATCAATGACAGGCGTATCTCCATGCGTCTGGACAAAAATAACTGCAATATCATTTAGTAGTTCCAGACAGCCTTCGCGACCCCTGATCCCTATGCGATTGCTGGTCATTGCTCTATGGCCGATGTGCCATGCCAGTTTGTACACGTTTTTTGAATCACCTGTACATGTGAGATGATAATATCATATGCCTTCTACATTAATTCTGTGCCGACCGAGGTGCCCGAGCGGTTCTAGGCGCTACAGTCTGGAACAGCGAGACCGCTACGGTCGCAGGTTCGAATCCTGCATAGGGCATGGATGTGTGTGATGTCCTTAGGTTAGTTAGGTTTAAGTAGTTCTAAGTTCTAGGGGACTGATCACCTCAGAAGTTAAGTCCCACAGTGCTCAGAGCCATTTGAACCATTTTAGCCATTAATTATGTGCACTGGAAAAAAAACATTGTTTAAGCAAGATCTTCTCATCCGAAACCCATTCTCTTTCCTATAAGAAACGTTTCTGATGATTACGAAATGAGCCACCAGAAACAGTTCAGAGATGCAGAGAAAACAATGTTTTGAAATGTTGTGCTACAGATGAGTGCTCAAGATCTGACGGAAATATTGGGTATCGAATGAAGGGTTGCTGCAACCAATCGAGGAGAAAAGAAATTTATGCAAGAACTTAACAAACAGAAGGAATAGGGATACATCCTATGGCAAGAAGGAACACTGAAATTGGTAATGGAAGGAAGCGTGGAGGGTACAGCTTGTAGGGGCAGACCTAACGAATCATGGCTCACAACAGCCTAATCAACTCTAGAAACAGTAAGAGGCGTTGGTGTACATCTTCCACAACCATTGTTCTTTGCAGATCTTGACTCGAGCGAGTTTCATACATCTGGATCACTTGAAGAAACACTGAACGGGAATAGATCTCTTTTATTGCTCATCTGACTCTTGATCGTCCAGATGGAATCGCTAAGGACAGGAACTTGGAAAATGGTATTATACTGTACGCACCGTTTAAGAAGGGATTTTTCAAAATTCCATCCGTAAGGCGGTGACATAGGGGATGATATGTTTCAGGCATGTATGTCACTATTAAGGCAGTTTTGAAGCTGTAACTACGAAAATTTGTATTTGGTTTTACAGTTTGCACAGTGCGTTGATTTATGCACGAGCAATGGGCGTAACAACATAAAAATTCCATTAAATAAAAACAGAAATGTGTTATTATAGGTTATCTGTCTTGAGCTGACTGCAATGTAATAAAAAGGAATTACACCAGATGCGTTTCGCTTTTATTTACAAAGCATCTTCTGTGGCATTTGTCTTTCTTTACATACTCTGCACCTTCCACTCTTGCTAACAGTGGTTGATGTCGACAGGCTTCATTTCACATCTGCAGTTTTTGGCATTCTGCGTCATTTCCTGCGCTGTACTATTTGTAATTGCCACCCTATGAAACGATTTTGTGTGTGTGTGTGTGTGAGAGAGAGAGAGAGAGAGAGAGAGAGAGAGAGAGAGAGAGAGAGAGAGAGAGAGAGAGGGAGGGAGGGAGGGAGGGAGGGAGGGAGGGAGGGAGAGAGGAAGAGAGAGTAGCAGACTAACTTCGTATAGAAAACGCTGTTTTTAACCTAAAAGACTAAAACAATAAATGTACAAACGTATGTATCCAATCTACAGAATGCCACAGAGGATGCTTTGTAAATAAAAGCGAAACGGGTCTGCTGCAATTCCATTTTATTACATTGCAGTCAACTCAAGACAGATAACCTATAATAACAGATGTTAACAGCTGCTGCGGAAGATGGCCACACAAACAAACATATAAAAACAGAAATGTTATGCAGACCATACAGTCAACGCCAGCGAAGCAGCGTGCGTTAAACTAGCATATGAGAAGGATGTCGTAGGATTCTTAAGTACTGCTGATTATAATCATAATTACGGCATGTGTCACTGGGCCGTTCTTCAACAAAATGATTCAAATGGCTCTAAGGACTATGGGACTTAACATCTGAGGGCATAGGTCCCCTAAGTTTAGAACTACGTAAACCTAACTAACCTAAGGACATCACGCACATTCGTGCCCGAGGCAGGATTCAAACCTGAGACTGTAGCAGCAGCGTGGTTCCGGACTGAAGCGCCTAGAACCACTCGCCCACCGAGGCCGGCGCCGTTCTTCCACCGCAGCAGTTTGTACCTGGTGGATTTAAGCAGATGGTTTCACAATTTCTAAAGCAAGGATATTGTACAGAAACTTAGAAGTAGTATTTTGGTAAGGTATCTAAGTCCGGGAAATTTACCGCTCGGCTACACAGTAAGTTTGAGCATCGGATCGCTTTCAAATACCCCGCTTCACGGTACGCGCAGTACGGAGACAGTGGCAGAGCTACATGCTCTTTAAGAGAGCATGGCATTGGCGATGTTGAGGACACTCAGCGTCGGATTCCCTTCCATGTGGCACAGCACGAAGTCGAGAAATCGGCGTATCCTTGGAACACCACATTAAACCGTCTCGTTGTGAGCTTGGCAGTTTCTCGCAGTCGTTTTGTGGACGGAAGGAAGTGGCATGTGATGTCATAATTACAGTCCAGACTGATGACATCATCTTCTCAGTTCGGGCGCATACCGTGAAGCAGAATAATTGAAAGTAATCATCCTTTATATAAATATCAGTACGTGATATAAATATGGCGCTGAATACAATAAGTCTTCTTTCCACTCCATTTGTTTGTTGTTGCATTTATTACAGTTCTGAGATTTATGAACGTGTCAGAAGTTTCTGAGACCTTCGTGCAGTCGGTGGCCGAGCGGCTTCCTCTTCCCACAGAGGAGGAACGAATTGAGGCTGCCAAACGGGTCGAAGAGTTTTATTTCGGAGCAGAAGGGTTCAGTGTGAACAAGTCACAAGCAATCAGTGACGTAAGTGTTCCCTGCAATAATCACATCTTTTTCATAAAAGGTACTTATATTATAGGCATCCTATAGAGAGGTATTTTTTAAAATGCCGCTATTAAGGCAGACCTACGAAAATTGGTTTTTGGTTTCTTGGTCGGAAATAAAGAAATATGTGTTTCGGGATTTTTGAAAATTTAACCTATGGGGGTGAAATAGTGGGTAAAGGTTTTTTTTTAAAAAAAATCGTTATTTAAGTATTATAAAAGTATTTTTAAAGCTTCATGTATGAAAGTTAGTATTTTGCTTCTTGCTTACAAACAAAAACTCCAGCTAACAGAATTGCTTTTTCGTCAGAAGTACATTTGGAAAAGACCATGTTTATACGGCCTTAATTAGTGTGAAAAGCTTAGAATGTGCTGCAATTTGTGACATCATAAAAATTCGCCTAAATAAAAACAAAACAAACATCTGTGCAGGCCGTACAGTCTACTCGAGCGGCCGCTATCCTGTACATCACATTTTGTCTCACTTCTCAGTTATGTTTAACGTTTGGGCGGTAGTGAGAAAGAAAGAACAACTTGGTCATTAGAGACGGATCTCACGCTAGTAGCCGCGCGGGATTAGCCGAGCGTTCTTGGGCGCTGCAGTCAAGGACTGTGAGGCTGGTCCCGGGGGAGGTTCGAGTCCTCCCTCGGGCATGTGTGTGTGTGTGTGTGTGTGTGTGTGTGTGTGTGTGTGTGTGTGTGTGTGTTTTTGTCCTTACGATAATTTAGGTTAAGTTGTGTGTAAGCTTAGGGACTGATGACATTAGCAGTTAAATCCCATAAGATTTCACACATTTCTAGATAGTATTGAGAGGGCGAGGGAAGGTGGTTGGTTGCCTCTTTTGTGTAGGCACTTACCCAGCATTTGCCTTTAGCAATTAAATCGTCATTGTCCAGTATATCAGTCCGGTTCCGCTCCACTACACCACCCCGCCCAGTTCGCATCACACTGCACGGGGTTGCCGCGCTGTTAGAGGCACGGCTCCTCCCGCCGAAGGTCAGACACTCCATCGAGCATGGGTGTGGACGTTGTTCTTAGCATTAGTTAATTTAAGTAGTGTGTAAGTCTTGGGACTGATGACCTCAGCAGTTTGGTCCCTTAGGAATTCACACACATTTGAACATTTGAGTTTGGATCCCACACAGCTGTTGAATTCTTCTGCTGACCACCGACGCACGATGTGAGTCAGATGTGCATGATGGAATTGGATGAAAGTTCATGGCAGCTTGTCTGAATATTAAGGGAGAGAATGTGTACCTTCTTATTCTTTTGTCTTGTTTGATGCGGCCCACCACAACTTTGCTCCTGTGCCGGCATCGTCATATCAAAGTAGCGCTTGCAGCCATCGTCCGTAATTATTTGTTTGATATATTCCAGTCTCCGTTTTTCCTTATATCTACAAACCTACCTAGCTCTCTATGGTATCATGGAAGTTATTCCGTGATGTCTTAACACATGTCCCATTATCTCTTTCTTTTTTCTACATCCCTTTCCTTCGGATTCTGCGAAGGAGCTCCTCTTTCCTTATCTCTAAAGCACCACATTTCAAAGGCTTCGATTATCTTTTATCTTGTTTTTCCATAATAAAAGAGTCACTTTCATACAATGCATTGCTCCAAATGGATATCCTTCCTCAAATTAAACCGTTTTTTGATACTCATAGAATTTCTTATGTCAAAAATGCTCTCTTTGCCTGAGCTAGTTTGCCTTTAATCAACTCCTTGCTCTGTCTGTCTGATTTTGCTTCCTAGGTAGCAGAAATCCTTTTCTTGATCTACTTATTTGTCACCAGTTTTGATATTTACATTACCATACATCTTATTCCGATACCCCTCATTAGTTTCGTCCTTCTTCCGTTTACTCGCAGTCCATATTTTGTGCCCATTATACCATTCAACTGCACATGTTCCGAAAATTGTTCCTCATTTTTAGTGAGGATAGCAAAGTCATAATCGAATCTTATCACTCAAATCCTTTGACCTAGAATTTTAATCCCTACTCTTGGACCTTTCTTGTACGATGGACGTTCAATAAGTTATTCAACAATTTTTTCTCGGGAAATATCGGTTGAAAGGCGCTGAATTTACTGTGGGACGTCGTCGAATGTTCCCGCTTCAGCCTCTAGAGTTTCCGATAGATGGTGGCGCTATATGTGGCCTTCAAAATACCTTCAGTAACGCAGGTGCGATCCAAGCTGAGAGCTGTTACTGTGTTTCTTTTGGTGGAAAACCAGAGCACCGCAAATAATCATAGGCCTTTTCAGCATGTCTACGGAGACCTGGCAGTGAACAACATCACGTTGAACCGCTGGACGAGGGGTCTGTCATCACCGGCCGGCCGCACACCGCTGTGACTCCTTCAACGTTGGAACGTGCGGACACTCTCATACGAGGTGATGGACGGATCAAAACGAAACACCTCGCTGCTGAACTGGACGTCTCTGTTGGCTCCGAGGTTGACGGGTACAGTGGTACCATGCAGTAATACATGCCCTCCCAGTTAGGTGGCGTAAAACCATCTCATTCATCGGAAATTATATTCAAAAATAGTGTTTTGTAGCCAGTAGAGCGGGGAATAATAAGGTGTATTGAAATCAAGAATAAAACCAGTCCGCTTTCTTAAAAAAAAATATTGCATCACTTCGTATTTCGATAATTGATTCTTCGATGTATAGACTCTACCACTCATCGGAGCGTACATAATTGCTAACTATCTAGTTATTCTCAGTTCCCCTGCATTTTATTGTATTTTCACCACTCTTATTATTATCTCGACAGACTGGCTCCTTAAATGAGGAAATTTCCTCATACTACAGCCAATTCATTAGATTCAACCAGAAGAGTGTGGATCAGCAGTTCCTTATGTTTCAAACTTAGTATCTTCAGTTCTTTCTGTTCTGTTCTCCTTTAGTATCATCCATTCATTCTCGTCTCTTTGAACACCACTTCTGCCCCTTTACGATTTCCTCAAGGCAGATGAAGCAATAATGCTTGTGTATCATGCAGGTGCTTGTTGTCATTCGCTTTCCAGATTCATTTTGTTATGTTCTCATTTCCTTACTGTGTGGTTCTTTATTGAATACAGGAGCGAGGAACGGATGCCGTTCGTGAACAGAGTTTTCAGATATTAAATTAGTCTACAGGCAATATCAAATAGTAAAAATAACACATAACTTTGTTGGTGTAGTAGCAGAGGCAGTTGCTACCAGTAGCTTTCAATGTCGAAACATACACAGATACAAAAAATTTATAAATGTGTGACTGTCCAAAGCAATGTCTATTCGGATGTAGAGCCCTCGCCACTATGAAAGTATGTAAATGTTATTCAACTGGCAAACACACAAAATGGGGTATGTGCGTGAGAGTTCGAACTTACGTAGACCTGCAGCTGGAAATCCGGAGAGGAGATGCTTGCTTCTCATTGGCAGCGGTGTAATCGTTCGTGGCGGCCCCCACGTGCCGCTTTGGCGGCTGTAGGAAACGCAGAGGCGTAACTGGCTGCTACGAATTTGAAAGTGATGCCGACCGGATGGCGGCCGATACCGCACATTTTAAGTACCACCTCGTAGGCAGTTCTTTCTTTCTTCTCCCGCTTGGCTTTCCTGGGGGGCGCGTTTGAGCAACAATCTTCAGCACCCAATCTTCGTGGCCCTTTCCACGGCAGTCGTCTGCCAACGTTCTTCGAACACAGTCACGTATTTTTACCAGCATATTCCAGGGTCTCAGTAGATCCATCCCTGATATCGTCTGCAGTACATTATGGACACCCGCAGTGCTGGCGCGCAACGTCGAGAGGCAGTTACTCTTCTTGTCAGAAATGTCGTCAACACACTGGCAAGTTGAAGAGACATAAAAAATGAAAATTTATTGGATTGTCACCCCATGACCATCTTCATTTGCACGTCCTACTTCATTAGCTTCCTAGAATCAATTGTCTTCCAAAACTTTTCTTACTGAAAGTACGTTATGTCTCACGTGATACTTTGGATACGGTAAATTTTAAAAAACCTGTTCCTAATTCCACCTGTCCTATTAAAAGAAATTGGGAGTAACTGCTTCATACCTTTCCAACTGAGCAATTAGACATCGTGGTTTTCCTATATTATATAAAATGTGTCGAATTTAACGACGAAGTCAGAGATACATTAGAAAATTTAATGAAAATACCTGAAAAATATCTGAACTAAATATACGAAATTTAGCAAAATAAAGTACCATTTATAGGTGATAATAGCACATAGAGACGTATGACAATTATATCAAATAAACTACTTGCAGAGACCTGAATTAAAGTCAGCTGTCGAGAGGAAAAAGAGCAAATTACCTTCTTTTAGCAGTGAATCCATCGCAACATTCACGATCTCTTTTGAAGCAGGATGGATTTACTTTTTTTTTATTTGGGCAAGTACGTTTGCGGTGTAAACTGTGTGCTCGTGTTATATAGATCTTCGTCTGGGTTGAGAATAATTTCGTTTTCAGGGTAGTTGCTGCTTAAAAAAAAATCTTATACTATTATCCAGTAAGTTTCTTTTCACTTGGTGGTAGTTTCCTTGATTCGATCACCATTACTTGTCGAGATATCCTCAGAATTTTTGTCTTATTTCTTAGAATCATCCAAGTCTTCCAGCTTCTTCTGAGGTAACTTCTGAATAAGACATTCTCTTCGTCTATCCTCCTGCAGTTCGTATAAATGTCCTTAATATCACCTTTTCGAGATTTTAGGCGCATGACGGTGGGCAATATTATACACAATGCTCAGTTGGTATAGTCACCCTAAAAATGTAAACTGAAACATAGTTTCTTTCCCGAAATATTACGTAGATGTGTGATTTCAACCCTGGGTGTCGTCGTTCGTCAGCAAAGAGGCGTCAAAAGAAGGGATGAAATGTGGGTAAGAGGATGTGTGATAACCTTTAGATCGTGTGACACGTCCGCGTGTGTGTGTGTGTGTGTGTGTGTGTGTGTGTGTGTGGGTGGGTGGGTGGGTGGGTGGGTTGGGTGCGTGTGTGTGGTATCTGTTGTTTCGGACATGTCCGAAAGGAAATTTTCATCCATCACTGACCATTTATTAAGACACAAGGGAATTAAAGACAGTGGCTGGGAGAGGGAATTTACTTAAATCAATGAGGAAAGTTGAAAATTTGAATCAACAACTGACTTCAAAGGATGTCGTGTGACTGCCGCATCGACCAAACGCAACCAAAAATACAGAACAAAATGGAGAGAAAAACCTCAACGTGAACTTCTAGCTGCGGCCTCTTTCACCTGTGTCGACTCTTTGCTGTTTGAAACAAACCGAGACCGAGGTTCAGGTCGGAAGGCGGCACGCCTTTGTCCCATTACAGATGAAGGTTTTAGGCATCCTTAAGCTAAATTTCAAACTGATGCCTCACAATGAGAGACAATTACGGGGTCTCGAAAAACTTATACTTTCTGACGCAGAGTAATTTTAGGAAGCACCACTCCCTAGAAATCAGATGAGAACACTAAGAGGCAGATAAATACGTCAAAAAGACTACAAGATATCATCATGATGAGACAAAATCAGAGGTATAGAAATGAATTAGGATCGTTGACGAGTACTGGCGAGCAGTAAGCCAAAATTGAAAAGATCGTGAGAGAGTTAAATGAAAACTTCAGAAAACAGGGAAATTCTCCAAGAGCGGTTCGCGATAGGAAGGTAGAATAATATGGAAGTAAATAAGGATAAAAAGTCAATCATAAGTACAGCAACGATAGAAGAAAAATAGCCCTAGCCAATAAATAACCATAAACGCCAACTTACTGTTCGTATAACGATGTGTAGAAATAGACAGCATCCAGTGGTTTTGAATTTCATAGTTCAGTACGCATTTCGTCGCAATGAAGGTAGCGGCTTGCTTATCTCAAAATGTTGTCGTACCCAGTAGAAATGAACAAATGTATTAATTAGCCACATCTAAAAGGCATCAACAGTATATGACAGCAGGTAATTAAAGATACGTTTGAAATGAACTTTACTTATCTCAGCTGTGGTACAAGTTCGTGGCATGGTTTTGTGCTGAACAGAAACGTTCGTTGTGGACAAGAAATAAGAAAAGTGATAGAGAGAGAGAGAGAGAGAAAATGAAAAATCTGAAATGTATTAACAACAGTCAACATGAGTGAAAGGTGAAGTAGTGAGGTGTTGTTTCTAAATCTGCCAAAAGTCAGAACTTGTGGAAAATATTTTCGAACGTTTTACGTGTAAGTGGTATTCCGGTGTTGAAATGCGTATTAGCGCAGTGGACGAAGAGGTGGAGGATGACACCAAAGTTGTTGAAATCAATAGCAATACATTGAGATTAAAATTCATGGCCTTGGAACATAACGTTCATTTATTAGCGATAATGATACATTGTACAGCTGTTTCACTGTACCTATTTTCCGTGTTGTACATAGTAAAAGCTACATGCGAAACACTTGTGAAAATACCACATAATATTCTTCGGGAAAGCACACACGTCTATATGTAGTTTCTTCGATATCCGTACCGCAACTTGCAGAACAACATCATTTTTTATTGCTTCTTTTTTGCTTTGTTAATATTTGTTAAGTATTTTGGTAAGTTTTTGTTTCTTCTTTACTTTTCGGGTATTTTGATAAATGTTCGTTTCTTCTGTAATTTTCAGGTATACTCGGACATCATGTTTATACAGCCTGCATATGCGTTTGCCAGATCAGCGGTGAACACAAGGAGCTTGCCGGTCTATTTCTATTACTTTGACTATGATGGATGGGGCTCAACAGAATATGGTAAGTAACAAAATCATTTCCAGTTATATGACTTTCTCATGTTTCAATGTTTGTTACTGGCATTTGTAACAGTGGCTGAAACGTTGGTCAATACTACAGCATGAAGTCGGGGTTACATAACCTGAAAAATGTCATTGGAACCGACGCTGGGCACGTACGCCTACATTCGCTGGTATTGCGTTTGAGTAGTCAGTCCGAGAAGAATGAAATAATATCCATTTTTGGATAACAGACCTGCGATACAACTGATGAGTAGGTAAAACGTGGAAATAGAAAACCTCATACATCAGCTGCACGTAACGATGATAAATATGAAGATAAATATGAGGATTGACAAAGGTTACAAATGAGGGCTAATAATAACCTTTACTGTCAAATACGGATTTCGGTAATCAATGTTACCCTCTTCAGTCCTGGAAAGCATTTATACAGTGTGACTATATACAAAACAATTGTAATAAACGGTATCAGAAAGGCCAGGAAAACATCGCTCGAGAGACAGGTTATTGCATACGACTTAAAGTAGCAGTCAAAGTACATTTTCTCATGAATTGGCAGATTCCTAAAAGATTATAAGAATGATGCATCGGCCTGTCGAAATTAGAACAGCTATATACACAGTTATTCACTACGTACATTTGTCTTACGCCTCTGACAACAACGTACTTCACTGCAGGCACGGCGCTGCTAGACTGGCAGGCGGTGGCTGACTAGTGAAGGATAGACGTTGGCAACTGGACCGACAGGTGTCGCTAGCGTAACATGTATCTCTTACTTAAAATAATTTATATTGTTACATTACAATCTGCTAACTAAAAAGTGGACGAAAATAAATCTAAACATGTTTACAAATATAATGCCAATTAATAATTAATGCAGATTCCAAAAAGTTACCCTTATAGCGTTAATTACGCATCAAACCAGTCTCAGGACTGAAGACCACAACATCAACAACGCAATGTACCTATGTAGACGCTGAATTTATATATGGTTCGGTTACTGGAAACTGATATACAATAGACTGCTTAAGACAGGATGTAAAAATTAACAAGAACCACAGACACACGTACAAAGCCATTAAAAATTTAAAAAATTATTAGTAACCATTGATCACCGAAACCGGTTATCAAGAATAAAGTTTATTATTAGTGATCATGAGGAAGAAGTTCTCTGATATGCTATCACGGATCGGCCCTTGCTTCTCAGAAAGAGTAAATTAGGTGTTAAGAAGATACATAGAAGTTCACAGGAAGTCTGACATAGGCAAAGGAAGCAAACTATAAACAATAGTAAATAACTGTGTGATACAGGGTGGACGGATACTAGAAAAATAAAAGCTAACGTAATCAACGACAAAATTTAAAGGTTTTTATTTACGAAGGGTTTCGGACGCCTTGTTCTATCATCAGATGAGATTTCTGTTTTAAGCTCAGGTACATTGCTTCTGAGAAACCAAAGACTTCAAAATATCTGCAGTCCTGCATCTCTTCGATCTGTACATTCCTCCAGAGCACGGCATTTGACACCAACACACTCACTCAGTTGGTGCTCCCAACGCTGGTTTGTATTTTTCCCTACATCTGCGTAGTTACCGGGTGATTTCTGAACCAAGAACGCTACCTCCAATGACTGCGCGTTGTGTTCTACGCCGTGGAGAATTGGGTCAAGGGGTGAGAGCATGATATCACTTCACAGTCAGGTCAAACATCTTCATTGAATGAAATGGTGAATGTTTGCTTTGCGTTCGTTACTCACAAGTTCTGCAGGTCGACAACCCATGATGCATACTGCTGACTGACCTTCTTTGGGCATTGACTGTCGAGCGACTGAGTGGTGACAACGAGAGTTTATCTATCATAGCACTGCTTCAACATATCACAAACATCGTAGAAATCTGTGCTGGCAGAGAGAGGCCATTATTTCTTCACAACTTCGTATAGATAATTACTAAAAGACAGAAAGAAAGCACTCTAATCACCGGATCAACAACTTCACTAACTTCATAGTAAACTACAAAACTGCCTAAATACGATTCCTCTATATCGTCTTACCCTCTTATAAACTGACGAACGATGTCGTCGTGCTGAACATTTTTCTCATGCAGTAATTGCTATTGTTGCTGGCGCTTTTGTTCTTGTTGCAGTGTGATCTGCTGCTGCCATAATTTGAAAATGTTTGTTTATATTTTTTAAATGTGTAGATACTCATTGCTAACTTTTGTATCTCTCCAGATACTGAAACACTGCTCGTAGCGTTCGACGCACTGTGTTCAGATCCCACACATCTGAAGAGAGTGGGAGAACATCAAAATCCAAATCTTGTACTTCAGTGAAGGGTGTGGAAAGCCAATGTTGCCGTGAGCTAGCGGAATCAGTCTAAGCAGATCGGATGCCAAGTCCAAAATAACATAAAATCGTGTACTCCAAAGTACCCAACCCGGCCATCACTTAAAAAGAAAAAAAAACTAACTTTTGCGTTAGTGGTGAGTGTTAATTACTCTTTCTCCGCTGGTCAGCGGCATTAAGGAGCAAACGATGTATGAAGTGAAATGATAGAGACACAAACCGCAGCGATCCGACTTGACCATAATGAAGAACGCGGTTTAAGAACCAATGGCTCCCCTCATTTAACACGTGTCTCGCGATCGCAGCGGAAGCTGCAGTCCAGGCGTAAAATGTGATCCTCCCAAGTCATGCAACCATACTTGTGGAATGTGCGTTCATTTCTTCGTCATTGTTGCTATCCAGTATCCAGTAGGGTTACAATCGTTAAGAGTCTCAAATAAAGCAGAAATTAAGTTCTTTTGTGTGTGTAAAGGGGTTACTTGCGAAGCCCACACTACTCCCAAACGTATCACAGCAGTCAGTAAGCATTGAGTGTTCCACAGACACAGTCAACCTAAAATCTGATTGAGTTTCCATTTAAGAGTAGATAAACTCTTATTGAATGTTAATGGAGTCGGATGGACACAAAATTTAATAATATCACCCATATCACCTTTGTACTGTAAGTATTTAGAGCACAATACGATTACCATATGACAACAAGTGCAGCAAGTGGACCTCTATGAATCCATCTTTTGATATGCAAATCGTTGCACTGGCGGTGTTTGCAGTTAAAAATTTTTATATGTGAGGTCCACCAGTTATTCAAAACACAGTTTTTCTGAATAGTAAAATATTTTTTCACTATACCAGAACACAGTGTGATTGCCGTTTGTTATAACAAACCACAATCACACTGTGTTCTGGTGTAATGAAAAAGTACTTTACTACGTTATTTGTGGAAAATACTTGTTATAGTTACGTATGCATCACAGGATCTCAGCATGATGTGGAGAATGGAAGCGCTTGCCACACGAAAACGTAAGTAAATACGAAAATAGGCACGAAAACATCGCAAAAAACTAAATTACATTCTAGAAGATAGGTTAATTCCCAGCAAAAAACTTTCTCATCAACATCGGTTGGTTTGCAGACGACAAGCTACCTATAATAAGTAACACAAAAGTGATCCAGGAAGTTCATGCACAGTATATGTAAAAGTATTTTACAAAAAGAAGTGATCTGTTGTTTGAAGCAAAAATGCACATAATTTTATGATCATTTAACAAAATGTTCACATTGCAGAATAAATAAGAAAACCAAAACCCACTGATGATGACACAGTGGTGCCGAAACACGTTTGGGTACTGAGAAAAACGGTGTTTTGCATAACTGGCGGACGTCACATCCAAAAATCTCTATGAATCCACTCAGTCGCAGTATATAATCGTGCAATTTAATATAAAAAGTTGATAACATTCACATAATGATAAAAATGTTGTTGTTGTTGTTGTCTTCAGTCCTGCGACTGGTTTGATGCAGCTCTCCATGCTACTCTGTCCTGTGCAAGCTTCTTCACCTCCCAGTACCTACTGCAACCTACATTCTTCTGAATCCGCTTAGTGTATTCATCTCTTGGTCTCCCTCTACGATTTTTACCCTCCACGCTGCCCTACAATGCTAAATTTGTGATCCCTTGATGTCTCAGGACATGTCCTACCAACCGGTCCCTTCTTTTTGTCAAGTTGTGCCACAAACACCTCTTCTCCCCAATCCTATTCAATACCTCCTCATTAGTTACGTGATCTATCCACCTTATCTTCAGCATTCTTCTGTAGCACCACATTTCGAAAGCTTCTATTCTCTTCTTGTCCAAACTACTTATCGTCCATGTTTCACTTCCATACATGGCTACACACCATACAAATACTTTCAGAAACGACTTCCTGATACATAAATCTATATTCGATGTTAACAAATTTCTCTTCTTCAGAAACGCTTTCCTTGCCATTGCCAGTCTACATTTTATATCCTCTCTACTTCGACCATCATCAGTTATTTTACTTCCTAAATAGCAAAACTCCTTTACTACTTTAAGTGTCTCATTCCCTCAGCATCACCCGATTTAATTTGACAACATTCCATTATCCTCGTTTTGCTTTTGTTGATGTTCATCTTATATCCTCCTTTCAAGACACTGTCCATTCCGTTCCACTGCTCTTCCAAGTCCTTTGCTGTCTCTGACAGAATTACAATGTCATCGGCGAACCTCAAAGTTTTTACTTCTTCTCCATGAATTTTAATACCTACTCCGAATTTTTCTTTTGTTTCCATTACTGCTTGCTCAATATACAGATTGAATAACATCGGGGAGGGGCTACAACCCTGTCTCACTCCTTTCCCAACCACTGCTTCCCTTTCATGCCCCTCGACTCTTATAACTGCCATCTGGTTTATGTACAAATTGTAAATAGTCTTTCGCTCCCTTTATTTTATCCCTGCCACCTTCAGAATTTGAAAGAGAGTATTCCAGTCAACATTGTCAAAAGCTTTCTCTAAGTCTACAAATGCTAGAAACGTAGGCCTTTTCTCAATCTTTCTTCTAAGATAAGTCGTAAGGTCAGTATTGCCTCACGTGTTCCAACATTTCTACGGAATCCAAACTGATCCTCCACGAGATCCGCATCTACCAGTTTTTCCATTCCTCTGTAAAGAATTCGCATTAGTATTTTGCAGCTGTGACTTATTAAACTGATAGTTCAGTAATTTTCACATCTGTCAACACCTGCTTTCTTTGGGATTGGAATTATTATATTGTTCTTGAAGTCTGAGGGTATTTCGCCTGTCTCATACATCTTTCTCACCAGCTGGTAGAGTTTTGTCATGACTGGCTCTCCCAAGGCCGTCGGTAGTTCTAATAGAATGTTGTCTACTCCGGGGGCCTTGTTTCGACTCAGGTCTTTCAGTGCTCTGTCAAACTCTTCACGCAGTATCTTATCTCCCGTTTCATCTTCATCTACATCCTCTGCCATTTCCATAATATTGTCCTCAAGTACATCGCACTTGTATAAACCCTCGATATACTCCTTCCACCTTTATGCCTTCCCTTCTTTGCTTAGAACTGGGTTGCCATCTGAGCTCTTGATATTCATACAAGTGGTTCTCTTCTCTCCAAAGGTCTCTTTAATTTTCCTGTAGGCCGTATCTATCTTACCCCTAGTGAGAAAAGCTTCTACATCCTTACAATTGTCCTCTAGCCAACCCTGCTTAGCCATTTTGCACTTCCTGTCGATCTCATTTTTGAGACGTCTGTATTCCTTTTTGCCTGCTTCATTTACTGCATTTTTATATTTTCTCCTTTCATCAATTAAATTCAATATTTCTTCTGTTACCCAAGGATTTCTGGTAGCCCTCGTCTTTTTACCTACTTTATCCTCTGCTGCCTTCCCTACTTCATCCCTCAGAGCTACCCATTCTTCTTCTACTGTGTTTCTTTCCCCCATTCCCGTCAATTTTTCCCTTATGCTCTCCCTGAAACTCTGTACAACCTCTGGTTCTTTCAGCTTATCCAGATCCCATGTCCTTAAATTCCCACCTTTTTGCAGTTTCTTCAGTTTTAATCTACAGGTCATAACCAATAGATTGTGGTCAGAGTCCACATTTGCCCCTGGAAATGTCTTAAAATGTAAAACCTGGTTCCTAAATCTCTGTCTTACCATTATATAATCTATCTGAAACCTGTCAGTATCTCCAGGCGTCTTCCATGTATACAGCCATCTTTTATGATTCTTGAAGCAAGTGTTACCTATGATTAAGTTGTGCTCTGTGCAAAATTCTACCAGGCGGCTTCCTCTTTAATTTCTTTGCCCCAGTCCATATTCACCTACTATATTTCCTTCTCTCCCTTTTCCTACTACCGAATACCAGTCACCCATGACTATTAAATTTTCGTGTCCCTTCACTATCTGAATAATTTCTTTGATTTGATCATACATTTCTTCAATTTCTTCGTCATCTGCAGAACTAGTTGGCATATAAACTTGTGCTACTGTAGTAGGTGTGGGCTTCGTATCTATCTTGGCCACAATAATGCGTTCACTAAGCTGTTTGTAGTAGCTTACCCGCATTCCTATTTTCCTGTTCATTATTAAACCTACTCCTGCATTACCCCTATTTGATTTTGTGTTTATAATCCTATTGTCACCTGACCAGAAGTCTTGTTCCTCCTGCCACCGAACTTCATTAATTCATACTATATCTAACTTTAACCTATCCATTTCCCTTTTTAAATTTTCTAACCTACCTGCCCGCTTAAGGGATCTGACATTCCACGCTCCGATCCGTAGAACGGCAGTTTCATTTCTTCTGATAACGACGTCCTCCTCAGTAGTCCCCGCCCGGAGATCCGCATGGGGGACTATTTTACCTCCGGAATACTTTACCCAAGAGGACGCCATCATCATTTAATCATACAGTAAAGCTGCATGTCCTCGGGAAAAATTACGGCTGTAGTTTCTCCTTGCTTTCAGCCGTTTGCATTACCAGCACAGCAAGGCCGTTTTGTTTCATGTTGCAAGGCCAGATCAGTTAATCATCCAGACTGTTGCCCGTGAAACTACTGAAAAGGCTGCTGTCCCTTTTCAGGAAACACATGTTTGTCTGGCCTCTCAACAGATACCCCTCCCTTGTGGTTGGACCTATGGTACGGCCATCTGTATCACTGAGGCACGCAAGCCTCCCCACCAACGGCAAGGTCCACGGTTCATGTGGGGGGGGGGGGGGATGATAAAAATTGCTGTGTCAATAACTTTAGACTGCTGTGTCTGGTGACAATTTCCTAAATATAAAGATGGCGTTCGTTCCGCTTGAATGTTCAGGATTTTCAGAAATAACAGATGATGACAAAATAGTCCAAACTGGATGCAGCAAATTAAAGTTTTGGAGCAGTTCCTTGATAATATACATAAAAATTAAATATAGGTTGTTGTCCCCGTGTTTGGAGTCTATAACCATTAGGCATATAAACAGGCATTGAACGTATTCAGAGACACGCTACTAATACATTTCTGACCGATCAGCATGATACTGTAGCATAAATTCTTGGAAGAGAGACGTAGTTCTCACAAAATCCTGCCGGATAAATATTGGTAACACATTTTCTAAGGGAACTTACAAAGACATACTTTTCCATCGCTCAGCCCGCATTTGGCTTAGGAAAGAAAATCGGTAATAATGGTAGGATGTACTCTCCGTCATGTACCACACAATGCCTTCATTAATAGTTTACATTTCTCCAAAAACTCATGGCAGCTTTAATTAAAGAGCTTCTGGTATCAACTTCTGTTTCCGAAAGAAAATTATAGTACTTTCTTCTGCTGGTTTAACAGATACAAAATATACCACTTCAACGGTGTTTCACACTCAGAAACCTGTTTAGTAGCTTCAGAAAAACTGTAGTATTCAGAAATTAGGATTTCTCAGTAATTTAATTGCTTTGAGAAGAAATTGTATACCTTTGAAAAGAAACTGCACTTTCTTTATTGAGGGCTTCTCTACAATCCACCTGGAAATCCTTCTGATAAGAAGATTATGATGTCTCATGTATAAGACAGTCTAGCACGAAGATAAAAATCTTCAAACACTTTGGAGGTGAGCATTCTTGCACGTGTATCTTTTACCTGATACATCACGATTTGCGCCTAACAATGTATCTGTTATGGTCAGGGAGGTCATAAAAGAAATCAAGAATTTTACTGGCAAGTAGTGCGTAAGGTTCATGCAACTTCTAAACGTGGATATAAGAACTTATAAGATGCAGATTTATGAAAGAGTCAGTTGAACGGCATTGCGTCCGCTGTTAGTATTTAGTGCACGTACTTGCACCTAGTTACAGTCTCCTGGGTATGTTTCACGCCATAAAAGGAATGTATCTGATGTGGTTATTTTAGACGTCGTAGAGCCTGAATGTATGAATCACACATTACTTCTATTTTATTTTCCCAGGTATGATTCACGTAATGGAAGTAGCGTATTTGTTTCCTGTTGCAAATGGACCGGATAAAGATCCAGCTTCCAACGATGGGAAAGTGAGCCAACAGCTGACAACATTGTGGACAAACTTTGGCAAATACGGGTAAGTAATTTGGGTTCGTCATCGAAAACGTATATATATATTACTAACTGGAAGCGCAGAAAAAATAGTACAAATTAGTTCCAAAACTACAGGATAAAATGAAACAAATAACCGGGTCTGATGGTAACGTAAGGGACTTTTCATAAATAAGCAGCTCTGCTTTGGAAAATTATAATTCTGCACAATTCAGAGAGTTTTTATTTCTTTCACTACGCGTTTCGAACGTTACACATCATCAGTTGGATAGGATCATTTATACAGCTGTTCTCCGTAGAAAGATTGGACGATTTCTTGCACTCGAGGCGCCCAACAGACCAATTTGCTCCCTATTTTGTACATAATTAACATGATTAGCCACAGCACCTACGATGCGACGTAGGAAGCTGCTTAAAGTCGTAAAAGTCATTTAGAGTGCGAGAAGAACAGTATGAGAGCTGCATTCTTAAGGGAATAATCCCAATTTCTAATGCCGTAGAGATACATGTGAAGAGAGCGTTACATACTGTTCATGTAACCAACTTCAGAAATAGTCACGTGATGCTGCTGTTTGCTTTTTGCGATGAGACAGAAATTGTAGTTTACCCGTACACTTTAAGACGAGATAACGACGCATCAAGAACTCGTTACCAGAACAGGATGAAAATCGCGTAGGTGTCATTACATGAAAAGACAACACATGATCAGAATTTTGGAAAACTCAATGATTTGCTCAAGAGAAAGAGTCTACAAAGTGAGCCAGTAAGTAACGTGTTGGTCCACATGTGGCCCAATATGCAAGCAGTTATTCGACTTGGCACTGATTGACAGAGATATTGGATGTCCTCCTGAGGGATGTGCAATATTCTGTCCAATTGTGATGTTAGATCCTTTAAATCCCGAGATGGTTGGAGGACTCTGCCCATACTGCTCCAGACGTTCTCAGTTGGGGAGAGATTGTCCAGTGTAACGGCTTAATAATGGTATTTTCTTTGCGTGTAGAGGGCTGAGGATTATCAGCTGTTTGCACAAAACTGTTATTATTAATGAACTGTTGACATAATTAATCAATTTTCTTTAAAAAGTGTCAACCATAGCTTTCTCGAAATAATGATTGCAAATAGTGCACCGCCTGTGAAAACAAAGAAGTCTCAAGATGAGGCCCAGGAAGCGAAATGAAACATAAAGGAGTGAGATGATGAATAGTGTAATTTCAGTGATTCCATAATCGAGTCACTTTTACAAAGAAATTGGCTGTAGGAACTCATTTATCAGTATCAAATCTGCAACCTCACTGGTCTGGATGCATACACAGATACGGATGGAAGCAAGGTCATAAAGCCGTTGCATCGTCGACTAACTCAGCTGATCCACAACTGTTATAGCTGTTCGTTGATATCCTGGGTACTTCGACGGAGATTTAGTTGACGTCCGAGATCTGGGGATCTCACTGTTCACAGGAGTAACCCATCATGCAGACAGTCGATAGAGGCGCACGCAATGTCCAGCTGATCATTGACCTGCTCAAAAATGACACCGTAATACCGTCACATGAGAGATATCATACGAGGCCGGAGGATATCCGTAACGTAGACGTACCGTTGCACCGTCAGTGTTCAATCAGTTACTATCAGCCGTGATCCAGACATACCCGATAGCTCCTCAGACCACGATTCCAGGAGAAACACTGCTACGTATCTACAAAACAATGGAAGAATCTGACCTGTCCCCATGTCGTAGCTTTGTCTATAGTCGACGATAATTATTCGTGATTCATCGGTGAACATAATGTGAGGCTATTCGTCAGCAGCCCGTGCTTCCCTTTCACGGCACAGGTCCACAAGCAGCTCTTTTGTATTGTAGTGTTAGCGCAGTATGTGCGTGAGACGGTAGCCCCCTAATCAACCTAATGCTAGTTTTCCACAAAAGGTGCAGGATGACACGTTGTGTTACGTGGAGTCCATGACTTGTTCTCGGTTGGCAGGCACAGATGTGGAGATGGACTTTGTGCTCAATATGGCTATCCTCCCTCGTGGTAGTCAGAAGTGGGTTGGCCCATAGTACGACAAGTACTCTTGCCCTCACGTTCCTATGCACTCCAGTATCGGGCCACTGCCGCATCTGACTGCCGCACAGTGGGGAGGTTGCACGATCTCACCAGCTGGAGACCCACAATGAGAATGCCTTCAAACTCTGACAGATGCTGATAACCGTCATAAACGAGTTCATGTCGTTTCTTCGCTGCGATCACTCAACATCTGATGCTGTTCACGCCATTTATATACCCTACCAGGCCTGGTAACGACACTAAAAACAAGTAACACTAAAGCACTCTGATGAACATTCTATCTGTTGTGACGTTCTTTATAAAAATCCAAGATTCAAGGGTCAGTACTGTGAAATTCAGCAAAATCCACATTGCGTTGCTGCACACTTAAAATTAAATATACAGAATTTCATTATCTTTCCAATTTTTTCCAGTTGGTTTCCCTTTGAGTTACAGTATCAATTCATTACTCGTCTCTCATTGCTATGGACAATGGTCAATATCTATTAACGATCAGCATCACTTTCAATTCTTGACAATCTTATATCCTTACAAATTAACACTTTTGTAGAAAGAACTACGACCTAACATTAACTGGGTTTGTGTGAGCACAAACAATATCATTTATCACTTCATTTTATAAAAATAGTGTTATGCTGCATTCATAGGTCAACAACTAAACTCTCACAGCTAGCCACTAGCTTTAAGTATTACATCCTACCTATAACAGGGTGCAACGGCAATTGGTACTGCGCTCTTAGTTACAATCTATTCTGCCACTCAGGCAACATCTTTCGTTCAGTGGTGTCAAAGACACAATCTCTTCTACATATGATACCTGTTGCAGGTCATTTTTCATGAATTATATTACACAATCGGGCTCCACGCACAAGTGCACCCCTCACGCGATCACAAAGAATTGCGACCGTGCTCATTTACGCGCTCGCAGATGATGTATACGTCTACGTAGTTACTCTAACATCCGACTAAGTCATTCGAGTTATACAGTTTTTTCTTTATATCAAACCACTATTATTTTACGTATCCAGAACGTTCAGAAACTGATTTCCCGAAACATATATTCAATACAAATCCACTTCACATTAAATGGTAATGCTAAGACAGTCTCCTAAAAATAACTTCTTGGAAATCGCAGCTCCATGTATGTTAGGTATTAGATTCGTTTCGATTACTCCTCTTGCGTGTTCGTTTGATCTAATTCGTGACAACTCGCCATGACGTGAATCATGTCAAATGGCTACACTTCCTCTCTGGAAATATGTCCTCATCGTAGCCATTATACAACAAGAGTTTTTAATAAAATATGTACGTCAAAATTTGATAAATGTAACCGAAACACATACATAATACCGCTTTAGAGGAGGATGTATAGACTGGATGCAGCTGTCAAGTAGAAATGATTTGAACTTGTTTTTCAAACCATTATCTGCCAGTACGTTTAATTCACGAGTGAGTCGATCGAGTACTTTTATGGCTGTATGTGTGTGTGTGTGTGTGTGTGTGTGTGTGTGTGTGTGTGTGTGTGTGTGTGTGTGTGTGTGTTTGTGTTTGTTTGTTTGTCTGTGACTGCATGTTTATTACACTTTGTGAGAGACCAGGGTGGGGGGGGGGGAGACGAAGCAATGAAACAGAATTATTAACAATAATTGATTCTACGTGAAGACTATACAATAACTCGAAAATCCTCATGAGTATTCGTATCATATCCATAACAGTAGCGATGTTGTCTAGCCTTCATTGATAGCACACAGAATAATTACACGTCAATGCAAATTAACAAAATGATTATTTTACCTTTAATCTACGAGAATGCCATTTTACAAACCAATGGAGACAAATTAAACAGAACATCACTATCACATTGCCTGTAGTAAGGTGCTGGGGACTGTGCTTTCCTCATACCATACACTTAGCCTGTATCCGTGAGCAATATTTGGAACGCATTGTGTTCCAAAGCCCATGAATAATTCTAAGTACAGAGAAAACTTCATCTGTGTTTGGAGACTGAACTAAAAAGTAGATGTACGCATATGACGAAAAGGATTCATTGTGTACCTTGTTTATTTTCGCAGAGAGCCAACGCCGGAGGGAAGTACGATGACGTGGGACAGGTTCACAGCGGACACGGACAGCTACATGGACATGAAACTCGAATTCGTGTCGCGTCAGCACTTCCTCGAGGAGCGAATGGCGTTTTGGAGAGATCTACTGCATTTTTAGCACGTTGCATGCAGTCACCTGTTGCTCTTCTACTGTGGAACAGCAAACTTTCTAAAACATTGTATACAGTCACAATTAAAATTTACTTCCTTGTTTTTGTATTAAAATAATTCTTTGTTACTAAATTTATTTTTACGTTATAACTTATTTGATCAATGTTCTTCTTTTGGTACCCACAAGACGCTAGTATTTCAGCGAAAATGAACATGAAACTGACGTTCTTTCGTCAATCTTCTAAAACCATAACATCCATACATTTAAAGCGAGATATGTCCCCTTAATGTGATTTCATATTGTTTTCCAACGACTTTTGTGTAAAGTATTTTTAACTATGGTTGTGGTGGGTAAACTGTGTGGAGGAACGTGAAAAAATTAGAAAGTAATTGAGATGTAGATGTGGAGAAGAGTCACAGAATCATACTGGGCCAACAATTAGTTTCACCGCCTTCAAAAATATTGTGAAACATAAATCGCTTTCTTCTTTCGCCTGGTCTGTTTTTCTATTGAGCAAGTTAAAAATAAAAAGGAAATAGCAGAATGAATTCGTTTTACCTGATGTAATGAAAAAAAGTTGGTTTTATTTTACATGGATTTAGAAACTTCCATCTCTACTGCACAGCTGTTCTTGGGAGGATTTTATTGTTGGGACGCACAGACCTGCTTTCTCACCCCACGACATCGTATGGCGCCCTTCCGATGGTGGTTTAAATATTATGTACCATGTCACGTAAACAAAGAGAGCTTCATCACAAATTTAAGTGGACTGAAAGCCTTGGTGAAGAGAAATGCTGAACGAAGTTAAACCGGGCTGTTTGAGAACAATTGAAAGTTATCCAGACATATAAAAATATAGTGAAAGTTTTCTAAATAGATAAAAATATCGCCTGAAATATACTGTTTCTGATTGTAAGCCAGCGTTGTGATAATAAATGAACTGTCGTAATGAAACTTGTATATTCCTAATGTGACAGGCAAGCTGCACTGTAAAACTAATTAATTGTCATAATGAAACGAGAAGTCTTTCACACTTTAAAAGTTAGCAATCTGACTGCAACAATTTTGAACGGTATAAACTGCCTGTACAATTAAGTTGGACATGAAACCTAGAGTAATTGGCTATTGCAAAATCTGATCACAAAAACTGTGTTTCAATAACAGAAGTTGGCCGTAATTGAATAAATAAAAAAATCGTAATCTTTCCTCCTTACCTCTATTATGCGCAAATCTGGATAATGCGTTGTAGTACTGCTATGTCTTGCGCGCCGGTTTTCTAAAGCTGGAAATTACTGTATCTACACAGAGACACTCCAGAGGTGCAATGAGTCCTCTGTTAGTTGCAAATCGAACAGTTTATCGAAGATACTTGGTAGGATGATCCATTAAAAAGAATGGTAAGAGAACTGTTGGTAGGAAAGGAAATATACGAAAATATGGTAACACTATGTTCTTTCGTGTATTGTGAAAAAGTGCTCAAGGCAGATTTTAAATTTAATGAATTTCTCAACATCCAAACAGTACACTTTCATTTCTCTCAAATCTAACAATTCCTATTGCACAACATAACGCAACCAAAAATTTAAACGAAAATAGGTTTACAAGTAAAACGAAACCCAATCAAAATGAGGAATGGAAGTATTGAATACAATAAGATGTAGGAAAAAAATAGGATGATAAACCGAAAGAAATTAAATCGAAAACAATACCTAAATTTAATTATAATCGCACAAACAAAGATATCACGTAGAAAAAGAATGAGAGGAAGAAAAATTAGAGCAAATGAAGAAGTTAATACGAAGGTTCAAATGATGTGATCAAGGAATAGGAAAAGGCATTAATTTTAAACCAATTAACTGAATTAAGATAATGATAAAGTAGTTTCGATAAAAATTTAAAAATAAAATAAAAACATTTGAAGTAGCTAATGTGATTCCAATCCACGACCTTGTGTACGTCGATTCCTTACTGTAGCCATTTCAGAACGCAACCACTCAATGTAACACTTCTTTTTTGTGGTATTGAGAGTCAAACAAAATGTCCGGAATTTTTTCTTCAATTACTCGCAATCCTCGGTGAATGGCTGCTATATGTGATAGTTGGCATGTTAACCTACCTCGCTATACAGATGGTTTCCAAAAGCCGATCTCAGCGCTGGGGAGCTCTCCTTGTCAGTGTTGATGACGGCATATCTGTTGAACTAAGTGTCGTACAATTATATATTGGTGTAGGTACATTCAACGACATACGTGGATACCGTACGCGAAATACGTTGCAACTAGAGTTTGTAGCAAAGAAATAATAGATTCAAACATCATGCATAATTCAGTAGTTTTCACTCATCTCACTATTTATGATATCGTAACTCCCGACAGTGATAGGTAGGTAGTTATTACCTCCACAGCGATTATTTGCTGACAGTAAGAGACGTGTATACCAAGTTTGGTTGAAATCGGTATATTAGTTTATGAGGAATATACATACACAAAAACGTGCAAACATCCATTTTTATAATATGTATGAATACGTGACGTGGTAGTACCTTTTACAGCTCCACGAGGCTTATATCAGACGATAGACTTCACAGAGAGTCGATGTCGTCGGAAAAATGTTATGTAATGCAGAAAGATTTTACGATTTACGTAAACAATCTGGTTGATGGTATTGACAGCGGTCTGAGACTGTTTGCCGATGATGCTGTAGTCTACAGGAAAGTAGTATCACACGAAAGTTGTGAACAAATCAATGAGGATTTGCAGAAAATAAATGCGTGGCGTAATGACTGGCAGTTATCTCTCAATATTAGTAAGTGTAAACTACTGCGTATAACAAGGCGAAAATCACCATTAATGTACGATTAGAAAATAAATGCCCAGTCTTCGGAAACGGTAACGTCCGTCAAGTACCTCTATGTGACTATTCGAAATGATGTCAAATGGAATGATCAGATTACACAAGTAGCGGGTAAGGTGAAGTCTAGACTGCGGTTTATTGGTAGAATCCTGAAGCGATGCAGTCCTTCAACAAAGGAAATAACTTACAAATTGTTAGTTCGTCCAGTCTTAGGGTATTGTTCGTCTGTATGGGACATTTACCAGTTGGGTCTGATTCAAGAGATTGAGAAGATCCAAAGAAGAGCGGCAAAATTCGTGACTGGTACATTTAGCCATCGCGAGAGCGTTACAAATCTCATAGGAAGTTTGAAGTGGGACACACTTGCAGATAGACGGCGCGCTAAACAGAAAGGGCTGCTCACTAAATTCCGAAATCCGATCATCACCGAGGATGTAAAGCATATATTATTACCATCAACTTTCAAATCGCGCAATGAACACCATTCAAAAATAAGGGAAATAAGAGCTCCTCCTGAGGCGTTCAGACAGTCGTTTTTCCTTCACGCGATCTGCTAGTGCAACAGAGGGGGAAGTATGATTTTGGCGCTAATTGTACCCTCCGCCACAACAGCTTGGTGGCTAGCGGAGTATATATGTATATATGTAGAGGTAGAAATATTTGCATATATGTATAGTGTACTGATACAAACTCAAATTGAAAGTAGTAATTGTCAGCGTGGAAAGGATGCAGTCAACCGGCTCCAGAAATCAGCGGAGTTTGGTAGGAGTCGAAAGAGGAATTCTGGATTTTTGATTCCACCTTCGAGGATGAATTTATGGATGCCAAGCGGAAGATATGACTCACACATAAGGCAATCATTGCTATTTGTGTCTTTAATGGTAGCAATACGAACGCACTTTGCATAACGTGATGCCCCGGGGGGGGGGGGAGTACTTTATGCCCTCCACAAGAAGTTTTTTAAAACGAATTTGATTAATTGTTAACTTTAACAATATACTTTTCAAATAGATATTGATCTAAAACTAGCGACCAGAACCTGCAAAGATCCTTTAGCACACTCTTAGCAATATCAAAGCATTTCCTTAATGTAAACTCGAGGGAAGCGGCAGTTTATGAAATTTTTAAAACAATTTCATTAACTGTCGTTGATTTTCAATCGTAACGTTCTTTCTAAGGATATGGATATATTTAAGAAGGGTCCTCAACCTGAAAACATGAATATGATATTTATTGCGAGAGTTAGTATACAACGGCCTGTAAGATTAAACTGTAAGTCACATATTCATTTAACAAAAGTGATGTCCAGTTTTAGAGACACTCGACTGCAACAGGAGGTTCACCCTCTCTGCTGCTGACGTTAACCCCTTGGACACCCAGGGTACAACAATTCTGTTTCCCTTCCTTAAGTTACACATTTTGTTCCGCTCAAATATGCACGCCTTTTTAAACCGGATACGTCTCGATATTGTAAGTTACCTTACCAAGGAAAAAGCTAGGACATTTTGACACCTGTGATTACGCTAGATCATATCATTTATAAAACTGGAATACATGAACCGTCAATTAAGCCAGTATGATGGGAAATAAAGTATTTTTATCTGCGTTAATTTATAAATGTTAATAAGTAATTATGGCACCCATCTAAATGAGGAAATATGAATATATCGCGACAGTTGAAACTTATCCTTTCAATCAGTATAAACAGAATAAAACCACAGTAAAAGTCACAGTTATAAATTTATATGTGCATGTTCATTAATTAATTACGAATTCTTATCTATTCTGATGTGGCGTCATATGCGTTTCTATTCAGAATTTCTTACATTTTCTCATAACATCATTAACAAGATTAACACCAATGTTTTAAGGTACAGGGTGTTTCAAAAACGACCGGTATATTTAAAACGGCAATACAAACTAAACGAGCAGCGATAGAAATACACCGTTTGTTGCAATATGCTTGGGACAACAGTACATTTTCAGGCAGACAAACTTTCGAAATTACAGTAGTTACAATTGTCAACAACAGATGGCGCTGCGGTCTGGGAAACTCTATAGTACGATATTTTCCACATATCCACCATGCGTAGCAATAATATGGCGTAATCTCTGAATGAAATTACCCGAAACCTTTGACAACGTGTCTGTCGGAATGGCTTCACATGCAGATAAGATGTACTGCTTCAGCTGTTCAATTAGTTTCTGGATTCTGGCGGTACACCTGGTCTTTCAAGTGTCCCCACAGAAAGAAGTCACAGGGGTTCATGTCTGGCGAATAGGGAGGCCAATCCACGCCGCCTCCTGTATGTTTCGGATAGCCCAAAGCAATCACACGATCATCGAAATATTCATTCAGGAAATTAAAGACGTCGGCCGTGAGATGTGGCCGTGTACCATGTTGCATAAACCACGAGGTGTTCGCAGAGTCGTCTAAGGCAGTTTGTACCGCCACAAATTCACGAAGAATGTCCAGATAGCGTGATGCAGTAATCGTTTCGGATCTGAAAAATGGGCCAATGATTCCTTTGGAAGAAATGGCGGCCTAGACCAGTACTTTTTGAGGATGCAGGGATAATGGGACTGCAACATGGGGCTTTTCGGTTCCCCATATGCGCCAGTTCTGTTTATTGACGAAGCCGTCCAGGTAAAAATCAGCTTCATCAGTAAACCAAATGCTGCCCACATGCATATCGCCGTCATCAATCCTGTGCACTATATCGTTAGCGAATGTCTCTCGTGCAGCAATGGTAGCGGCGCTGAGGGGTTGCCGCGTTTGAATTTTGTATGGATAGAGGTGTAAACTCTGGCGCATGAGACGATACGTGGACGTTGGCGTCATTTGGACTGCAGCTGCAATACGGCGAACGGAAACCCGAGGCCGCTGTTGGAATCACCTGCTGCACTAGCTGCGCGTTGCCCTCTGTGGTTGCCGTACGCCGTCGCCCTACCTTTCCAGCACGTTCATCCGTCATGTTCCCAGTCCGTTGAAATTTTTCAAACAGATCCTTTATTGTATCGCTTTTCGGTCCTTTGGATATATTAAACCTCCGTTGAAAACTTCGTCTTGTTGCAACAACACTGTGTTCTAGGCGGTGGAATTCCAACACCAGAAAAATCCTCTGTTCTAAGGAATAAACCATGTTGTCCACAGCACACTTGCACGTTGTGAACAGCACACGCTTACAGCAGAAAGACGACGTACAGAATGGCGCACCCACAGACTGCGTTGTCTTCTACATCTTTCACATC
This sequence comes from Schistocerca gregaria, assembly GCF_023897955.1. Lineage (NCBI taxonomy): Eukaryota > Metazoa > Arthropoda > Insecta > Orthoptera > Acrididae > Schistocerca > Schistocerca gregaria. The sequence goes on along the minus strand of NC_064926.1, from coordinate 453,675,236 downwards.
ACTTGCAGCGCCATCTGTTGTTGAAAACTGTAACTACTGTAATTTCGAAAGTTTGTCCGCCTGAAAATGTACTGTTGTCCCAAGCATATTGCAGCAAACGGTGTATTTCTATCGCTGCTCGTTTAGTTTTTATTGCCGTTTCAAATACACCGGCCATTTTTGAAACACCCTGTATGTATATAATCACTTTCCTTTATAGTCTTGATCTGGCATGTCTCATGTATGTAATCAATCCGCTTTGCAATATTTTATCTCAGACGGTTTACTATAAAATAATATCAGATTGATAATGTTACATGTCCCAGCTACATGCTGGAAATAGTTCTTATTTCTCTGTAGTGAATCTGTCTATTATTAGGTATCAGCTTTTAAAGAAATCTGGAGAAGGAGACACTGTCGCTGCAGCATTCATTTCCCAAGGAACTATCAGGATGATTTTAATTATATTTTTAGAACTGAAAGACGTAACAATTTTCATTATCGTTTCCATCAAAGAACGTCTCATAGACAAAGACCATTCACATCGGTTCCGTATTGACAGAATAGAGTCATCTGATTAAAGCACCTTATTAAAAAGTCTTTAATCTTCCTAAAGCGCGAACAAAGAAGTTTTTATTTCAGGTTGTTCATTATAGTATTAATCAAATACGCCATGGACTCCTACTAGAAAAAAATTAGAAAACATTCAATAGTACACTATTTACAAGCCAAAACGTTTCACAATAACTGTTTCCAAATATGATATGCATTATCTGATTTTCCTGTACTGTACTGTATTTCGAAAACGTACACTACAAACAACATGTCACATTACACCTTTAGAAGTAGTGAATTTCGAAGTATGAAACACACCTTTTCATCCAAATATTTCCACGAGAAACGGTAGAAATTTGTTGATGAATTTCTCACAATAGGTAACATTCTGCATTGACCAACGTAGCTCGTTTCCGGCCGAGGAGATGGAAAACTCTGCCGTCAGGTTTCCACTGTAATTGGTGACACGTGCGAGTGCGCGGGATCGATAACTTCTGTGTGTCTGTTCTTTGCTAGACTCGCGGGTACGTGTTTACCTTCCTTGTCCAGAGAGGGTAACCGGCGTATGCCGACTTAAGCGGAGCGGTGGTGCTCACCGAGCCAGCTGCGGGCTGGAGGGATTGCTCGTGGACTGGAAGTCGTACTTGATCATCTCACTGAGCATGAGGCTAATAGAGGCCTTTGTTTATGGTGCGTTTCCTACAGTCCAGACTTGGTTGTTTATTTTGAGAAGCGCCTCAAGAAGGAAATGAGCTCGAGTGGATTAACATCTGGACGCTACACGGACGGTTTATTATTTTATTTTATTTTATTTTTTTGAGTCATCAGTCTTCTGACTGGGTTGATGCGGCCCACCACGAATTCCTCTTCTATGCCAACCTCTTCACCACAGAGTAGCACTGGCAACCTACGTCCTCAATTATGTGCAGGATGTATTACAATCTCTGTCTTCCTCTACTGTTTTTTGCCTTCTACAGCTCCCTCTTAATACCATGGAAGTTATTTCCTCATGCCTTAACAAATGTTCTGTCATCCTGTTCCTTCGCCTTGTCCGTGTTTTCCACATATTCATTTCCTCTCCGATTCTGAGCGGAACCTTCTCATTCTTTGCCTTATGAGTCCACCCAATTTTCAAAATTCGTGTGTAGTACCATATCTGAAAAGCTTCAATTCTCTTCTGTTCCTGTTTTCCCACACTCCATGTTTCACTACAATACAACGCTGTGCTACAAACGCACATTCTCAGAAATTTCTTCGTCACATTAAGTCTTATATTTGATACTAGTAGAGTTCTCTTTGCCAGGAATGCGCTATTTGCCAGTGCTAGTCTGCTTTTGATGTCCATCTTGCTCTGTCCGTCACAGTTATTTTGTTGCCTAGGTAGTAGAATTTGTTATCTTCATCTACTCCGTTACCGTCAGTCCTGATGTGAAGTCTCTCGCTGCTCTCATTTTTCTGCTACTTCTCACTTCTTTCGTCTTTCTTCCCTTTCAGCAGATCATGTAATCCTTCTTCATTTTCACCCAGGACGACAATATCATCAGCGAATCTTACCATCGATATCCTTTTACCTTGAATTTTAATTCCACTCCTGCACCTTTCTTTTATTTCCATCATTGCTTCTTCTATGTACATATTGAACAGTAGGGACCAAATACTACATCCCTGTCTTACACACTGTTTAATCCGAGCACCTCGTTCTTGGTCGTCCACTCTTGTTATTCCCCCTTGGCTCTTGTACATATTGCGTATTACCCATCTCTCCCGTTAGATTACCCCTATTATTCTCAGAATTTAGAATATCTTGCGCGCCATTTAACATTGTCGAACGCTTTTTACAGATCGATAAGTAGTATTAATGTGTCTTGATTTTTCTTTAGTTTTGCTTTCACTACCAACAATGTCAGAATTGCCTCTCTGATGGCTATACCTTTCCTAAAGTCAAAATAATCATCATCTGTCACATCCTCAATTCTCTTTTCCATTCTTCCGTATACTATTTTTGTAAGCAACTTGGATGCATGAGCTGTTAAGTTGATTGCGCGATAATTCTCGCACTTGTTGGCTCCTGCAATCTTCGGAATTTTTTTGATGGAATTTTTCCGAAAGACAGATGGTATGTGGCCAGATTCATACGCTCTACACACCAACGGGAATAGTCGTTTTATTGCCACTTCCCCCAGTTATTTTTGTAATTCTGATAGAATGTTATCTATTCCTTCCAGTTTATTTGATTTTAAGTCTCCCAAAGTTCTCTTAAATTCTGATCGTAATACTGGATCCCCAATGTCTTCTATATGACTCATCTTTCATCTTATAACACATGAGAGAAATCTACTACCTCATAGAGACCTTCACTGTACTCTTTCCACCTGTTCGCTCTCTCCTCTGCACTTAAAACAGAAATCCCCGATGCCCTCTTACTGTTACCACTCTTGCTTTTAAGTTCATCAAAGGTTGTTTTGACTTTCCTATATTCTGAGTCAGTCCTTTTAACTATCATTTCCATTTTCGATTTCTTCGCGTTTGTCATGTAGCCACTTCGTTTTAGCTTCGCTACACGTCCTATTTATATCATTCCTGAGTGACTTGTATTTCTGTATTCTTGAAATTTCCTGAACTTTATCGCATTTTCTTCTTTCATCGATCAAGTGAAGTATTTCTTCTATTACCATGACTTCTTTGTAGTTATCTTCTTTGTACCTCTGTTTTTTCTCAGAGAACTTCAATCGTGTCTCGTCATTCCTGAATATTTATCTGCGTATTGATTTTGACTAATCTTTTAAACTTCAGCCTACTTTTCATGACTACTACATTGTGATCTGAGTCTATATCTGGTCGTGGGTACGCCTTACAAACAAGTATCTGTTTATGGAATCTCTGTCTGACCATGATGTAATCTAACTGGAATCTTCACGTATCACTCGGCCTTTTCCAAGGATAACACCTCCTCTTGTGATTCTTCACCAGAGTATTCGCTCATACTAGCTGAAACTTATTACAAAATTCAATTTCTCTTCTCTCACTCCTTGTCCTAAGTCAATATTGTGCTATAACCACTTCCTCTACAACTTCCCCTACCACTGCATTACAGTCCCCCTTGGTTAGCAGATGTTCATTTCCCTTTATGTACTGTATTACCCTTTCAATGTCGTCATATACTTTCTCTATCTCATCATCTTCCGCTTGCGACACCGGCATGTATACCTGAACTATCGTTGTCCTTGTTGGTTTGCTGTCGATTCTGATAAGAACAACCCATCACTGTACTCTTTACAATAGCACTCTCTCTGTCCTATCTTCCTATTCCTAAGGACTCCTACTCCCGTTCCACAATTTTCAATTGCTGTTCATATTACCCTATACTCACTTGTCCAGAAATTCTTGTCTTCTTTCCATTTCACGTCACTGACGCCTACTATATCTACACTGCGCCTTTGGATTTCCTTGTTCAGGTTTCCTGATACCCTACATCTACGTCTACAGCTATATAGATTGTCTGCAAGCCACCGTATGGTGCGTGGCGAAGCGAACCCTGTACCACTACGTGTCATTTCCTTTATTGTTCCACTCGCAAATAGAGCGAGAGAAAAGGTACAACCTATATGCCTTCGTATGAGCCCTGATTTCTCGTTTCTTATCTTTATGGTCCTTACATGTAATGTATGCTGGCGGGAGAAAATCGTCGGCAGATAACTTCAAATGCCAGTTCTCTAAATTTTGTCAATAGTGTTCCTCTAAAAGAACGTCACCTTCCCTCTAGGGATTCCCATTCGAGTTTCTGAAGCATCTCCGTAACACTTAAGCGCTATTCGAACATACCGGTAACGAATCTAGCAGCCTGTCTCTGAACTGCTTCGATGTCTTCCTTCAGTCCGACCTGGCAGGATCCCAAACACTTGAGCAGTACCCAAGAACAGGTCGCACAAACGTCCTATATGCACCCTCCTTTACAGGTGAACTACTCCTTCCTTAAATTCTCGCAATAAACCGAAGTCGACAATTCTCCTTGCCTGCCACAGTTCTCACATGCTCGTTCCACCTCATATCGCTTCGCAACGTTACGCTGATTTAAATGACTTGACACTGTCAAGCAGGACACCAGTATTACTATATACGAGCATTACAGGTCTGATCTACCTACTCGTCAGCATTAACTTATCTTCTTCCCCGTTTAGGGCTAGCTGACGTTCAGCACACCAAATGGAAATTCTGTCTAGGTCGTCTTGTATCTTCCCATAGTCACTCAACTTCTACACCTTACCGTACACCAAGGCATCATCTGCAAAAAATTGCAAATTGCTGTCCAGCCTGTCCACCAAATCATTCATGTATATAGAGAACAACACCGCTACTATTACACTTCTTGGGGGCACTTCTGACGAGTCCCTTGTCTCTGATGGCCACTCGCCGTCGAGGACAACATACTGGTTTCTATTACTTCAGAAGTCTTCGAGCGACTCACATATTTGTGAACTTATTCCGTGTGCTCGTATTTCGTTAACAACTTGCACTGGGGCTCCGTGCCAAATGCTTTCCGAAAATCTAGAAATATGGAATCTGTCTATTGTCCTTCATCCATAGTTTTCAGTATATCGTTGAGAGAGACAAACTGAGTTTCGCACAAGCGATGTTTTCTAAAACCATGGAGATTCGTGAAAATATACTTCTCAGCGTCAAGATAGTTTATTATATTTAAACTGAGAATATGTTCAAGGGTTCCGCAACGAACCGAAGTGATGAATATTGGTCTTTAATTTTGAAGGTCCATTCCTTTACTCTTATTGTATATTGGAGTCCCCTGCGTTTTTTTTTCCCAGTCGCTTGGGACATTGTGCTGGGCGAGAGATTCACGATAAATGCAAGCTAGGTATGGAGTCAAAGCCGTAGAGTACTGTTTGTAAAACAGTATTTGTTTTCAAATCTTTAAGTTGCTTCCCTATCACGTTCGAGCTTCTTCTGATCCGCAAATATGTAAGGTACGTGATAGAGGTCAAGTTTTTTAAATGGAATCATGAACATTTTATTCAAGTATACACTCACCCTCTCAAAGACCTATTAAAAATGTATCACACTGTACCATTTTATCCACGAAACTAGCAGCTATAGTAATGATAAATAATACATAACTTCTCTAATTTAAATAAAATTACATTGCATTTCTCTAACTCAATCATTTACCCTTGTCAAGGCACGTTTGAAAATTTTACAATTTACCAATAAACATTACATGCAGCAGTACTGCACTGCACTGTACAGTAATTGGCTCTTGTTATTGTCCAGCATCGTATATAGTACTCATGACAATGCAAAAGTAATATGGCCCTTTGTAGTGACTTCTACTACATGAAAAACAGAGCGTTTACATAACCTGCTCAAAATGGTGAACATTGGCATTCATACATAGGATCACTCTGTGGACGAAGGAAGGCCTTCATCGTGCTACTACTTCTTCTGTGATCGCTAAGCATTAATAATGCGTTCCTGCATGTCCCCTGGTATTGTTGGAAAATTTCGTAGACGTTGTCCTCGACTGTTCTCCACAGAAAAAAAATCCACTGGTGTAAGCTCCAGAGATAGGGCAGGCCAACTAACCGGCGCATCACATTCAGTCCGCCTACCAGAGTATTTACAGTCCAGAATTCGTCGTGCTCGTAAGGTGTTATGCGTAGGCAATCATTGTACTGAAACCGCATGACCATCCAGAGTTACGGCGTCCAAGAGAAGAGCAAGAGCGTATTTTAAAAATCGGTCATATTGTCTGCCATTTTGGTTGCCGTTTACAAATAAAGCTCCGATAATGGTATCTCCAATAATTGCACAGCAAACATTAACGTCCCACGGATGTTGATGCTCCACCTGTCGGGACATGGTTGATTGTCGATGGACCAATAATCCTTATTTCTCAGACTGACAGTTCCTTTGTTAGAGACTGACTCGTCGTCGGCAAAAGGAACGTTTCCAGTATATTAAACTTTCTTGAGGCTGAGAAGCTTATGCTCACGAATCAGCATGGTATTAGAAAGCATCGCTCGTGTGAAATACAGCTTGCCGTTTTCTCAATAATGTACCATAACTATGGATGAACGGCAACAGGCTGATTCCATATTTCAAGATTTCCGGAAAGCATTCGATACGGTGCCCTATTGTGCTCCATTGAAGGTTGATAACGAAGTACGAGCGTATGGAATAAGCTCTCAGATATGAGAGTGGCTAGAAGTGTTTTTACGTAATGAAACCCAGTATGTTATCCTCGACGGCGAGTGATCATCAGGGACAAGTGTATCGTCAGGAGTGCCCCCGGGGAAGTGTGAATAGACTGCTGTTGTTCTCAATATACATGAATGACTTGGCGGGCACGGGGGACAGCAATCTGGGGACGTTTGCTGACGATGACGTGGTTCACGGTAAGCGTCGAAGATGAGTGACTGTAGCAAGATACAAGACGACTTAGACAAAATTTGTGTTGAATGGCAGCTAGCCCTGAATGTGGAAATGTAAATTACTGCGGATTAGTAAGAAGATCAAACGTGCAATGTTCGGACACAGCATTACTTGTGTCGTACTTGAAGCGTCAAGCCATTTAAATCAACGTAACGTAGCAAAGTAATACGAGGTGGAACGAGCATGTGAGAACTGTCGTGAAAGAGTGGTTCACCTGTAAACAAGACCACCTATAGAACGAGGGTGCGACCTATTCTTGAGTGCTGCTTGAGTTTTTGGGATCCACACAAAATTGGATTGAAGGAAGACATCGAAGCAATTTAGAGGCAGGCTGCGGTAGGTTCGAACAACACGTAAGTATTACGGAAATACTTCGGGAACTCAAATGTGAATACCTGGAGGAAAGGCGACGTTCTTTTCCTTAAAAACTATTGAGAAAATTTAGGGAATCTGCATTTGAAGCTTACTGCCGAAAGATGAAACTGCCACCAAAATAAGATACGAGCAATTAGGGACCCTTTCTATTGCGTCATCAGTCTTCTGACTGGTGTAATGCGGCCCGACACGAATTCCTCTCCTGTGCCATCCTGTTCATCTCAGAGTAGCACTTGTACCCTACGTTCTCAGTTATTTGCCGGATGTATTCCAACCTCTGTGTCCCCCTACAGTTTTCCCTCTTCAACTCCTTGTAGCCTGGAAGTCATTCCCTGATCTCTTGACAGATGCCCTATCATCCTGTACCTCCTCCATGTCAATGATTCACATACTCCTTTCCTCAACGATTCTGCCCAGAACGTCCTCATTCCTTATTTTATCAGTCTACCTAATCTTCAACAATCGTCTGTAAAACTTCTCAAATGTTTTGGTTTTCCCACAGTCCATGTTTCACCATCATAGAATGCTGTACTCCAAACGAACATCCTCAGAAATTTCTTCCTCAAACTATGGTTGTATGTTTGATACTAGTAGACTTCTCTTGGACAGGAATGCCAGTTTTGCCAGTGCTAATCTGGTTTTGATGTTCTCCTTGCTCCGTCTGTCATAGGTTGTTTTGTTACCTGTTTAGTAGATCTACTTCGTGATCATCAATCCTGATATCACAATCTCGCTTTTCTCATTTCTGCTACTTGCCATTACTTTGGCTTTCTTCGCTTTATTCTCAATACATAAACTGAACTCATTAGACTATTCATTCCATTCAGCAGATCATGTAATTCTTCTTCACTTTCACTCAGGATAGCAATGTTGTCAGCGAATCGAATTATTGATATCCTTTCAATTCCATTCCTGAACCTATCTTTTAGTTCCATCAACGCATTGTTCGGTATAGAGGTTGAACAGAACGAGCGGAAGACTACATCCCTGTCTTACACCCTGTATAATCCGAGCAGTTCGTTCTTGGTCGTCCACTCTTATCATTTTCTCTTGGATCTTGTACATACTTTATATTACTCGTCTCTCCCTATAGCTTAGCCCTATTTTTCTCAGAATTTCGGATACCTTGCACCATTTTACATTGTCGAACAATTTTTCCAGGTCGATAAAACCAATGAAATGTCTTGATTTCTCTTTAGTCTTGCTTCCATTATCGACCACAACGGCAGAATTCCCCTCTGCTGCCTTTACCTTTTCTAAAGCCAAACTGATTATCAACTAGCACATTCTCAATTTTCTTTTCCATTCTTCTGTATATTATTTTTGCCACCAACTGGATGCATGAGCTGTTAACTTGATTGTGCGATAATTCTCGCACTTGTCTGCTCTTGCAGTCTTCGAAATTGTGTGGATAATATTTTTCCTGAAATCAGATGGCATTTCGCCAGACACATACATTCTACACATCAACGTGAATAGTCTTTTTGTTGCCAGTCCTCCCAATTATTTTAGAAATTCTGATGTAATTCTGCCTTATTTGATTTTAGGTCCTCCAAAGCTATCTTAAATACTGATTCTAATACTGGATCCCCTATCTCTTCTACATCAACTCCTGTTTTTCTTCCATCACATCGGACAAGTATCCTCCTCATAGAGGCCTTCAATGTACTCTTTCCAGCTGTCAGCTCTCTCCTCTGCAGTTAACAGTGTAATTCCACTTGCATTCTTAATGTTAACACCCTTGCTGTTTAAGTCAGCAAAGAATGTTTCGACTTTCCTGTATACTGTGTCAGTCATTCCAACAATCATTTCCTTTTCGGTTTCTTCACATTTTTCATGCACTCATTTCGTCTTAACTTTCCTCCCCTTCGTATTTATTTCATGCCTCAGTAACTTCTTTTCTGTATTCCTGAATATCACTGAACATTTTTGTACTTTTTTCTTTCATCGATGAACTGGAGTATTTCTTCTCTTACCCATGGTTTCTTTGCAGTTATCTTTTTTGTAATTACGTTTTTCTTTCCAACTTCTGTGATTGCCATTTTTAGAGATGTCCATTCCTCTTCAACTGTACTGCCTACTGAACTATTTCTTTCTGCTGTATCTTTAGCCATAAAGAACGTCAAGTGTGTGTCGTCAGCTCTTAGTACTTCTATATCCCAATTCTTTGATATTGATTCTTCCTGAGTAATCTCTTGAACTTCAGCCTACTCTTCATCACTACTACATTGTGATCTGTATCTGCTTACAATCCAGCATATGATTTTGGAATCTCTGTCTGAACATGATGTAATCTAACTGAAATCTTCTGTCCTCCTCTAGTGATTCTTCAACACAGTATTCGCTACTACTAGCTGAAATTTATTGCACAACTCAATTAGTCTTTCTCTTCTCTCATTCCTTGACCCAAGCCCATATTCACCTCTAATCTTTCTTCTACTCCTTCCCCTAGAACTGCACTCCAGTCCCTCCTGACTGTTAGATTTTCATTTCCTTTTATACACTATATTACCCTCATATACTTCCTCTAGCTTTTTATCTTCAGCCTTCGACGTTTGCATGTATACCTGAACTATCACTGTCGGTGTTGATTTCCTGTCGATCCTGCCAAGAACAACTCTATCAGTTTATATTACCCTATGCTAATCTGACCAGAAATCCTTGTCTTCTTTCCATTTCACTTCACTGTACCCTTACTATATGTAGATTGAGCCTCTGCATTTCCCCTTTCAGACTTTGTAGTTTCCCTAGCGTGTTCAAACTTCTGACACTCCGAGTCTCTATTCGTAGAACGTTATCCTTTCGTTGGTTGTTGAATCTTATTCTCATGGTCACCTCCCCCTTAGTAGTCCCCTACCGGATATCCAAAGCGGGGACTGTTCACTCAACTGGCTGAATCATCAATCGTTAACATAGCTACACACGTTACTGTGGACGGATATTTAAAAGTGCTAAACAGTCGTCACCGGAACGTTATCGAAGACATTTTCTGCCACTCGAGCCTGACCCGTGCGGCAAATGATAACACATTGATAACCGTAATCAGCCCGAGCAGTGAGTTCGTATTGTCCTCTGTTATTAAATGTCTTCGGTTCTCATGCACCTAACAAGTGGGTAGATACCGTTCAACTTCCAGTTAACCTGCTACCAAGAAATATTGCGTATCAGGAAATAGGTGCGTGATTACAATCATTTCTTCAGACCTCTCATGAATGAATGTCAAAGTATGAAACGTTGTTACCTGTAATGTAGATGGCCTTTAACAATTTGTCATCAAAAGTCTCAACATATCGTCTTGTTATTGTCGCTGAGAGTTGAACACCTGTAGATGCAGTTCATACTGCCTACTCGCTGAAGCGGTTCCTCTGAGGTCAAAAAATCTCCACAAAGTACACTTAAGAAATGTAATATTAAATATGTGGGCAGCAATCAGTTTAATTGTATTACGCATACTTAGTACTTTTATGAAATACTATCCACAGACTTGAGATTTGCATACGTGTAAATAGCAAACTTTTATACATAGAAAGTGCAGTCAAATTTATATAAAATTCAGATGTGATTACTCTGCTATTGACAATAAAGTGCCTGGCAGAGGGAACAATGAACTACCTTCAAACGTTCTTTCTGCCGTTCCACTCTCGAATGGCGGACGGGAGAAACGAGCATTTAAATTATTCTGTGCGAGCCCTGATTTCTCTTATTTTATCGTGATGATCGTTTCTCCCCACGTAGGTGGGTATCAACAGAATGTTTTCGCAATCAGAGGAGGAAACTGGTGACTGAGATTTCATGAGAAGAACCTGTCGCAACGAAAAACGCCTTTGTTTTAATGATTGCCACTCCAATTCACGTATCATGTCTATGCCACTGTCTCCCCTATTTCGCGATAGTACAAAATGAGCTGCCTTCTTTGAACTTTTTTGATGTCATCCGTCAGTTCCATCAAATGCGGATCTCACACTGCCCAGCAATACTCCAGTATAGGGTGGACAAGCGTGGTGTAAGCAGTCTCTTTAGTAGATCTGTTGCACCTTCTAAGTGTTCAGCCCATGAATCGCAGTCTTTGGTTTGCTCTACCCACAACATATCTACGTGATCGTTCCAATTTAGGTTATTTGTAATTGTAATCTCTAGGTATATAGTTGAATTACACCCTTCAGATTTGTGTGAGATCGCGTAATCAAAATTTAGTGGATTTCTTTCAGGACTGATGTGAATAACTTTACATTTTTTGTTATTCAGGATCTATTGCCACTTTTCGCACCATACAGATATCTTATCTAAATCATTTTACAATTCGTTTTGACCATCTGATAACTTTACAAGACAGTAAATGGCAGCATCATATGCAAACGATCTAAGACAGCTACTCAGATTGTCTCCTATGCCATTAATACGGATCAGGAACAATATAGGGCATGTAACACTTCCTTAAGGAACGCCGGATATTACTTCCGTTTTACTCTATGACTTTCCTCTATTGCTATGAACTGTGACTTTTCTGACTGGAAATCACGAATCCCGTCGAACAACTGAGGCGATATTCCGTAGGCACGCAGTTTGGTTAGAAAACGCATATGAGGAACGGTGTCGAAAGCCTTTTGGAAATCTAAAAATATGGAATCAATTTGACATCCCCTGTCGATAGAACTCATTACTTCATGAGTATGAAGAGCTAGTAGTGGTCCACAATAACGATATTTTCTATATCCATTCTAAGTGTCAACAAATTGTTTTCTTTGAGGTAATTCATAATAAAACCCTACTGCAACTCAGCGTTAGTGATATGGGCCTGTAAGTCAGCGGATTACTCTTATTTCCCTTTTTGAGTGATTGTGTGACTTCATCAATTTTCCAGTCTTTCCATGAGCGAGCGGTTGTATATAATTGCTAAATATGGAGTTACTGTATCAGCATACTCTGAGAGGAACCTGAGGGTATACAATCTGGACCGGAGCCCTTGCCTTTATTAAGTGATTTAAGCTGCTGTGCTACACCGAGGACATCTACTTCTGTTTTTCTCATCTTGGCAGTTGTTCTTTATTGGAATTCAGGAAGATTTACTTCGTCTTCTTTGGTGAAGGAGTTTCGGAAAATCGTGTTTAATAACTCTGCTTTGGTGGCACTGCCATCAGTGACTTCAACGTTGTTATCGCGCAGTAAAGGTATTGACTGCGTCCTACCACTGGTGTGTTTTATGTATGACCAGAATGTCTTTGGGTTTTCTGTCTGATACTGAGACACGCTTCGCTGTGGAAATTATTAAAAGCATCTAGCATTTAAGCACGCGTTATATTTCGAAATTCAGCAAAAGTTTGCCAATCTTGGGGATTTCGCGTATTTTAAATTTGGCATTCTTTTTTCGTCGCTTCTGCAACAGCAATCCGACCCGTTTCGTGTACCATGGGGGATCAGTACCATCACTTATTAATTTATGTGGTATATATCTCTCAACTGCCGTCGATACCATCTCTTTGAAATATTCCACATATTTTCTACGCTTACATGGTCAGATCGGGAGAATTGGAGGCTGTCTCTTAAAAAGACGTTTAGACCATTCTTATCAGCTTCTCTTAAGTAGATGTACTTTGCCTTTCTTTTTGATGGTTGTGGGTGATACGGTATTCAGTCTAGTAGCAACTGCCTTGTGGTCGTTAATCCCTGTGTCCGTCATGACAATCCATATTTGTCCAGGATTATTTGTTGCTGAGAAGTCAAATATGCTTTCGCAAGCACCTACGATTCGAGTGGGTTCATGAACTAATTGTTGAAAATAATTTTCCGAGAAAGCATGCAGTACAATTTCGGATGACGTTTTATGCCTGCCGCCGGTTTTAAATGTATAATTCTTTCATCGTATCGAGGGTAGATTGAAGTCACAACGACTATAATTGTATAATTTGAAATGAGACTCAAGTTTTCTTTGAACTGTTCAGCAACTATATCTACTGAATCTGGGGTCGGTAAAACGATCTAATTAATACCTTAGTCCGATTGTCAAGTATAACCTCTACCCACACTATTTCGCAAGAACTATCTATTTCAATTTCACTACAAGGTAAACTACTTCCGACAGCAATAAATACTCCGCCGCCAACAGTATATAATATATCCTTTCTCAACACTGTTAGGCCGCTTGAAAAACGTAAGCACAGAACAGTAGAATTGTCTGTCTAATAGACATACACTGGTTTGCGCATAGCGTTGAGGCTGGTGCGACAATTAATGTCTTGTCTAAGAGTAAAGCGTCTGACACTCGAATAAAAAACAAGGAAGACACATTTCTCTTGACAACGAGTTGGTTAGACCCAGAGATAGAGTTCAGATAGACAAGCTCAAATGGGGGGGGGGGGGTACCACAGTTATGAGTATTCATCTTGGGTATTAATAACCACTTCAGCTGTATTTGGTCTTTATTACTGTACCACTACTGATTTCGTGGCGCTAAAAGCCACAACTTCAGGTGGCATATGATTTAATCACAAGCAGCATGTAGATTTGGTTTTTAGCCACGGACGAAATACAGCTGAAGCGGTTATTAATACCCAAGAAGAGTTCAGGTAGGTTGTGGAAGAGACTGAAATTTGGCACCACTGTTCTCCACGTGACTAATCCCGCCTTAAGTGATTTCGGTTTTTTTTTTTTTTTTCATTAGAGTTGGACTGGTAGTAAAAGTGTTGCGACACTCTTCACATCTGATGGGAAAGGAAGATGTGTAGGAAAAGATGAGTGAGCAGGTTCAACACTGTCCGTGGTCCATAATGAGAGCAGATTTTGATGTAAGTTGGAGATGTATTACTGCCTAACAAGTGTTAGCTTTTAACACAGTGAGATGCTTAACACGAGGATTAGGAGTTGCATCTGGACACCCCTTATTTGACATCTGATTTGTTTGGCTGTGTCAAAATTTAATATTCCGCCAGTTAAATTAATTAGGAAAATCACGTAAATAGTAGATCTACGTTGTCGGACGCTTATTTGGACTGTACTCGTTACAAACACCAGTCGAAGGCTTCAAATAGTGTGCACTCCTTGATCGGTACACACGTCGAGTATCCCGTTTTTTTACCGCTAAATCACTGTACAAAACTACAGCAAGTGATCCAGGGACCGCAGCTCGTGGTCGTGCGGTAGCGTTCTCGCTTCTCGCGCCCGGGTTCCCGGGTTCGATTCCCGGAGGGGTCAGGTATCTTCTCTGCCTCGTGATGACTGGGTGTTGTGTGATGTCCTTAGGTTAGTTAGGTTTAAGTAGTTCTAAGTTCTAGGGGACTGATTACCATAGATGTTAAGTCCCATAGTGCTCAGAGCCATTTGAACGATTTGATCCAGCGGTCCTGTAAGCTGCATCGTAGTTCTCAGATCACCACAGAAGTTTTACAGCACTCCTCTGTCCCCCGAAACTCCCCGGATTAAACCCAATCGAGAATCTGTGGGGCTATCTCGATCGGCATGAACTCACCGTCGATACTGAACCGAGCGCTGCTGGCCACGGCTATGGGTTGGCATGGATCCACATCCATGTCTGTCCGTCCAGGCCGAAGTCTAGCAGCGGTCCGCGCTGCAAAACTTGGCTTTCAACGCTTTTGACAAGCTTTGAACAGTGTATATTATGTGATGTATCTACAGATGGACCCGCAGGTCTCCAGCTTCTCCATTTATGACGTTGTCTATGTAGGTTACTAAAGATGAAATACTGATAATTATATACGCTCTGAAGTAATTCCTTGTGATGAGGACAACGATGAAGTCTACGTAAGTCGCATATATATCTTAGCGAAGAGGTATTCGGTGCTGCAACATGTATCATTTGCAGGATCAAATTATACAATTAGCATTGTAAGGAAGAACGTAAGTTTAGAGTTTCACACTTCGTCGGCAATGTGGTCATTAGCGACGGAGTACAAGAGTGGATTGTTTCATGGATGGAGCCTGGATCGATTTAGGGACATCATGGAAAACCTAAATCTCAGTGGCTGCACGGGATTTGGAATGGTGGTCTTTCCGAATACAAGTTCAGTGTGCTAACAACTGCGCCACCTCGCTCGGTATTTAGCATTATTAAAGAATTTCAATAGCGTTAAGTTCTATTTAAATAATAATAAAATGGTGTCTTGGTGCATATATTTAAGCATATATAACGTAGGACCAGTTATTGATCAACCGACACCTAACAAGCGCTGCTATGAACAGTTTAAAACAGAAACCATGAATGACGTTCAAGTCCAATTAATGAAAGTGAAACAAAAGCGAAGCATTTCATGTGGTATCTCTTCCTGTGGAAGAGATACACCGATCAGCCACAATATTACGACTACCGACAGCTGTCCATATAAACCCGTCCAGGCGATAGCAGCATCTCCTGACGAAGAATTTCTGCTAGTCAGACCCACCCACGGTGCATGTAGTATCAGTGAGCGCATTGTCTGTGTGTAGAACAGGGAAGGCACGCGATCTATCTGAGTTTGGACGAAGGCGCATGTGATGACCCGGAGGCTCGGCAATAGCATTTCGGAAACTGCACTACCAGTCGGGTGTTCGAGGAGTACTACGGAAAGTGCCTTCAACACATAGCGAAACCAAAGTTAAACAATGTCCAGACGTCATGGGGTTCGGCGACTACACCGTATTACAGATGTTGGGCGTCATAGGCTGGGCAGACTGGTAAGATAGGACATGTTGCGGAACTAACATCAAAATTTAATGCTAGGCGGATTACAAGTGTGTCCGAGCATACAGTGCATAGAACACTCCAAACGATGGGCCTCCGCAGCACACGATCCTTGCATGCGCCAATGATAACACCATGACACAGGCAACTACGACTGAAATGGCCACGTGACCATCCGCACTGGAAGTTGGCGCAGTGGGAGAGCGTTGCATGATCTGATGATAAACTGTTCATCATGCCGATGGCTGGGAGCGAATCCGTCGTCTTAGAGGGGAAAAGCTCCTGGCTCCTCTACTGCAGGACAGAGACAAGGTGGCGACGGCCCCATTATGCTCTGGGGAACATTAACGTGGGCAATCACGGGTCCATTGGAGCTCTTGCAAGGCACCATGACGGCCAAGAAGTATCTTACACTGGTTCCAGACCACGTATACCCCTTCATGACTAACATGGTTCCCGACGGCAGTAGTGTTTTTCAGCAAGGTAAAGCGCTATGCCACAAGGCCAGGCGTGTGATGGGGTGGTTCGAGGAAGACAGTGGCGAGATCCAATTGATGTGCTGGCCCCCCAACGCGCCACATCTGAACTGGATCCAACACATCTCGGCCGTGATTGAATGTGGCGTTAGAGCTCATCGACTCCTTCCCGGAATTCACGGTAATTAGGTGCCTTGTGTGTGTAGATGTGGTGCCAGTTACTTCCAGCGACCTACCAAGGTCTCATTGCTTCCGTGCCACAAAGTATCAGCTTTGTTATCCGTGCCTAAGATGAATATACCGGCTATGAAGTAGGTGTTCATAATGTTCTGGTTGATTAGTTTAATGAAGGAGGGAAGGGGAGGGGGAGTTACAAAGGTGAAGGTAATAAACCTCTCAGCTCTAGGGCAATAGCCGTGAAGGTCATTTTCGTATAGATTATCTGCAGTGTCTCTAAATCATTCTGGACGATAGCACTGTCCACTTTAATACCCCATCTTGGTCCACTGGGAACTTGTGCTCTGTGATCTATGACACATCGACGGGTCAAAAATTGCCAACTTCCTTTATCTGTCCAATATCGCAAACCACTCAAGTATACAAATGACGTCCCGATGAAATTATTTTCTCTGATGAAATTATTTACTCGATGGTTTATATTTGCTCACAGAACGAAACGTTAGACCTTGTGACTACAGAGTAATTTGCATTGAAGCTACATATTCAAACAAAGTACAGCTCACATTAACTGTCTTACAGAAGTCATACAACTTAGGCTGTAGGGTATGACCGCTATGTTTATTCTTATTTTATCTATTATTTCTTTGTCAGTCAGTCAGCACCAGTGGTCTGTGGGTAGCTTCTTCAACTAATATTCAAAACGCCATTGGACCCTGGTTCAAAGCCAGATATTCCTTAAACTTTGAATAAAAATTATCAGCAATTGCGGCGACGACTGCCGGGATAAGTCACCTTCGCTCTGCCAACGGCTTTGTCAAAGAGGGCGGAAGAACGGACAGCGGTTCAGGGTAGTCTCTTGTCTTTGAGTGAGAAACTGCCCCTGAAAGGCGGAAGAACCAACAGTGAGCAACGGCATGAGGATCTAGAAAACAATGAAAATCACTACATTAAATACAATGTGTATCCACAGGCCATGTGACCCGTAATTGAAAAAGTGCCATAATGATCCCTTCACTGGCAAAATATTCCGGACTGGTCCACCATTCGCATATGCGGAGGGGACAGCTAATGGGGAGGTCACAATGAGATAACAGATTCAAAGATAACGTTCTACTACATGGGGCGTGGAATGTCAGAGGTTGAACGTGGTAGGGAAGCAATAAAATCAGAAAAGGGAAATGCTAAGGCTCAGTCTAGATATTGAGGGGGTCAGTGAAGTGAAATGGAAAGAAGACAAGGACTGCTGGTCACATGATTATAGTGTGATATCATCAGCAACAGAAAATGATGTAAGGGGAGTAGGATTCGTTAGGACAGGAAGGTAGGGTAGAGAATGTGTTGCTGTGAAGTTTTCAGTGATAGGGGTTTTCTCATCAGCACAGAGAGCAAGCCAGCACCGGCAACAATAGTTCAGGTTTAAATGTCGATGTCACAAACACAAGACTGGGACAGAATGGAGTACAGGAAAATAAAACTTACACAAGAATACGGAGCCTGGAAATTTGCGAACAAGAGTAAAAATGACAAAACACTTGAAGATTGAAGATACACCTCATGAACTGACACAAGAGATCTGAGAAATAACCAAAGCTGCAAAATGTAAATATGGTGGAAAGTGTACCTTAACGTGTGAAAAACGAAAAGAAATGGTGTGCATGTCGTAAGCAACACTTTTTGGTCGCTACTATCTAGAGACCTTCTTTTGCTAAATCTTATTTTTTATTTACTCGTTTCGGATATGGCAGAAAAGGTTTCTACAGTAATTTTATGATAGGAGCCAGATGACACGATACTTTGTATTACGTTTTTTCCTCTGACTCACTGGTGATGAACCACTAAACACGTGAATAAAAACGTTTTAACAACAATTGGAGGACGGCCGGGGTGGCCGTGAGGTTCTAGGCGCTTCAGTCTGGATACGCGTGACCGCTACGGTCGCAGGTTCGAATCCTGCATCGGGCATGGATGTGTGTGATATCCTTAGGTTAGTTAGGTTTAAGTAGTTCTAAGTTCTAGGGGACTGATGACCAGAGATTTTAAGTCCCATAGTGCTCAGAGCCAACAATTGGACTCTTGTTACTAGTGACCAAAAAGTGGCGATGAAGACACACTCAGTATTCTATAATGCCCGAAGGCCTCCTGGCCGAATTGCGTCGCAAGGTAGACGGAAAGGAAACTGTTAATGAGGTCATTAGATTTCGTTCCGTGCATTACTAACAAATAGTTCTGATTTTGCTTAGAAAACAAATGCCCAAGTTGTTATTATCAATCTGTTACCCATATCTTCGCAGCGCACACACGAAACGAGAATTATTATATAACTCCACTCTATTTTAGCCTAATGCAGCAACAGTGGTTCAATGTTCCAACAAGAGAAAACAGTCTCTTTTGCAATTGTTTTATTAATAGTGATGCGTTTCGCGCGGTTAGTGCATCTACAGACAATCTGCAGTTAGTATTAGTAATCCTGTTACTTTATTCATTAACCTATCTCGCACCGATCAGTGGGATAGCTAACCTAAACGTGAGACGTGAGGTGATTCATATTTGGCGACTGCACTCTTCGCGTTAACTACATCATATCAACACCTTTTAAATATGGGTAATGCAGTCTCCGCTGTTCAGGCAAGTGAATCGCTTTACTTCTCCCCTTTAGCTTTGCTATCCCATTGATCGGTGCTAAATAGGTTCGCGAAGAAACTGTTATGTAACAATATTGTTATTAGCAACTACTGATAATCAAAAAATGCATTAACCGTGTGAAAAGCTCACCCACGGGGGTTTCGTTCTCGGTTTTCCCCAATAATTTTTAAGTCTTTGTCTTTTCGAACTTTCTCCTCCCTCGCCACACTATATCTTTACCATCATCTACCCTTACCCCTCTCACACTCCCTCCATCCCCTCCCCTCCTCCTTCTATCTACCCATTTAGATCGATATTTCAGTCCATCTTAATAGTTGGCAGTTCACTGAAATAGTTATTTTCTACGTTACCACTTGTTTGTCTATTTTTAATTTTTAAGAGTATTTTATTGCACTGCATCATTTTAATTGTCTCTGTTCAGCATTTACTTTATTTCATTCCCTTTTTACTTTCAGTGCCGTCACTCGGCGCTTCACTAACAACAAGTTTAGTTCTCACGTCGATTTACTGTGCTGCCCACTCGTATCAGCATATACGTTGTTTAGAGTGGTGTTTGTTTACTACTAATCTATATTCGGATTCTAATCCTGAACTCTCCGAAATTTTATTTCTTTCTGATCTTGAAATTCTACTCCTTTAACACAGAGATTTTCACTTGTCATTTCAGACTTTTCTATGTTCATACCTTCGCCATCATATCAACGATCTTAAATATGACTAATGCAGTATCCGGTGTTCAAGGCAGGTGAAGCACTTAACTTCTCACTTTTAGCTTATCTGCCCTATCGATAGGTGCCGGACACGTTCGAGAATAAACTGTTTTGTAACAAGATCGTTATTACTAATTACAGATAATCTGGAGATGCACTAACCGCGCGAAAAGCGTCGTTGGTAATAAAGCACTTTCAACAGAGACTGTTTTTTATTTCCAGAATTATCAGTTTCACTGGAAATCATATACTCAGAAAGATACGCGGGGTCTTTATCAAGATGATGGACACGCTATTGTCATTCATGTGATGTCGCAATTTGTGTGCCTCTAATCAGACGCTGTGAAGCTTTCATTTACGTATATATACAGGGAGCAGCGCCCCGTCCTGGCTCAGTGGTGAAGATGCGTCCAACCTCGCTGCTAGCGCTGGCCGTCGTCGTGTCTGCGAGTGCCGTTTCGGCCTCAGTGATCCGGCCCCAGGCCCGGCAGGTACAGGCCGCAGTGCGTGCTCTCCACTCTGTACATTAGCTGTCTCTGGGACCTGCTCTCTGTTTTTGGTAGCTTTTTGTAATTAAATATTTATATCTACATCTGTCTTCATGCAGCCAACATTAGCATTCAATTGATATAGTGATCCTTTGTCGCAATCAGATCTTTTTAGAGTCAAAGAAATGTGACTTTTCAAATTAAAGCACGCCTTGTGTTTTGAAAAATACTTTTTTGTTCCCAAATGTCTTGTTCGCATTGGATGGACTTAGAACAGTTTACCAGTTTCGACTCTTGTGACGCATCATCAGAAGCAATAACTTGACATTAAGTGACAGAAATGGATGTTAGATGACTACTCGCCATGTTACTTTTTTAACAAAATACTTGTTCTGATGATTACATACGGGTCTAAAACAATTCTAAATAAAAACTTCTTTTCACTCTCGCGGTGTAGTTTGGAATACCGTTGTCTACATACCCGTACACGTGCCTCCGCTCCAAACAATTTGAAACGAGA
This sequence comes from Schistocerca gregaria, assembly GCF_023897955.1. Classification (NCBI taxonomy): domain Eukaryota; kingdom Metazoa; phylum Arthropoda; class Insecta; order Orthoptera; family Acrididae; genus Schistocerca; species Schistocerca gregaria. The sequence goes on along the minus strand of NC_064926.1, from coordinate 453,654,195 downwards.
CTACACCGACCAGGCAACATGTTTCCTCAGTCATCAACAGTCCAATGTCGGTGTTGTCGGTTCCAGGCGAGGCATGAAGCTCCGAAATCCGATTTCGATGATGTCTCGTTGAATGGTTCGTACGCTGACAATTGCTTAACGCCCAGCATTGAAATCGGTGGCAGTTGGCTGGACGGTTGCCCTTTTATCACGTTGAACGATTCTGTTCAGTAGTCAATGGTCCCGTTCTTGCAGGACCTTTCTCCGGCCGCAGCAAAGTCGGAGATCTGATGTTTTACCGGATGCCTGATGTTCGTGAAACGGTCGTACGGGGAAATCCCCACGTCATCACTGCCTCGGAGATGCTGTGTCCCATCGCTCGTGCGCCGACTATTACACCACGTTCAAACTCACTTAAATCTTGATAACCTGCCATTGTGGCAGCAGTAACCGATCTAAGAACTCCGCCAGACACGTATTGTCTTATATATTACCAGTGCCACTGTAATTTCACTGATGGTGAGTTACTCTGGTCATGCCACTCAGGTGCGATGTGATCCTGTTGTCATGTATCAGATTTGATTGTACATTGATACTGCTGCTGCGGAATTGAATAAAATGTCACTAGCTCCATTTCGTTTCCTGCCAAAAGACACACTACAAAATTTTAATACGGTTTTCCTCTTGGCGTTACGAAGGAAAAGCACTTTAAAATGTGCCGACATATTTCTATAACAGGAATGAACTTGGTGATAAAATTTTATTATATGGAAACAGGAACTAGATGAGAAGGATGGAAGAACACGACACAGTTCTGAAGTCCTAAGTCCAAGTAAGGTACTTGGAGTGGATTACACTCCCCAGGCTAGGTGCACGAGCACAGGACCTCACAGAACTACGAATAAAATGCATTGACAGTACTTGTTGTGCACCTCACAGTTATCTGTGAGAGCGACATCTTGAAATACCCTACAAATCTTCCAGACGGAGCACGAGAAAAGGCTGGGTTGTTAGTTTTTTACTTCCGCTGGATCATTTTGCAAATATATTTAGTGTAGAATCCAATCTCTTGCCGCAAACATACTGCTACAGTTTGCAACTGCTCATTTTTATGAATAACAGCATACCTTAAGAAACAGCCGTACATATTTGTTTGAAGTATTAAAAAGGGAAAATATTATTCAAAGAAGTAAATTTACGCATGAAATATTTATAAATTTCGATACATTCATTTCAGAATTGTAAAAGAAAATGATTCAACAGAATCTGAGTCTTACGAACACAACGCACACGGAAATATACAAGGTTCATTGTTGTAGAGAAAAAGGAACACGTGAAAAAGAATGTAAGGCAGAATATATCACAAGGGTTCCATGCCACGTTTTTCAGAAGCTCTAATAGTACTCATTTTTTATGTTGTAGTACCTAATCTGTAGTGGAAGTTGATTTCCATAAAATATCTGCTTCTCAGAGCTGCAGCTCTAGTCAGTATGCAGTGCCATTTCAGTGCAGTGATGCTGTATTCGCGTTAGAAGTGTAGATGAACTGCTCTCTGTCATCCGTCCTTGGTCTCAGCTCCTTCTCCATGCTTCTGAAAGAGTTTACTGTCAATTACAGTCTGGTTTTTGCGCCTGTTTCCTTACTTTCCTGTTTGGTTTACCACGTAAGGGTCGAGTAGTGTGATCACCATATTTCTTCCAGATTTTTGAATAGCCCCCGATTTTTTACTCTTCATACATTTAGTTCCAAGATGTTGATCGTAACTCTTGTTGCAGTTAGAGTATGCGGTCGCTACAACTGAGAATGGAGTCGTGCGAGGTGAGGTACTGACTTCGCTCAACGGGACGCCCTACAAGCGATTCCTCGGCATCCCATACGCCACACCGCCGACTGGAGACCTCCGCTTCAAGGTGAGTGCCACGGTGAGGTCTTGCTGCAGACATCAGTGGATAGGTTTGTAGGCCTTAACTGCCTTTACCGTGTTTCAGTACTTATCAGATTATTTATCACTTGGCCACATATAGCGGGTGATCAAAAAGTCAGTATAAATTTGAAAACTGAATAAATCACCGAATAATGTAGGTAGAGAGGTACAAATTGACACACAGGCTTGGAATGACATGGGGTTTTATTAGAACCACAATAATACAAAAGTTGAAAAAATGTCCGACAGCTGGCGCTTCATCTGATCAGAATAGCAGTAATTAGCATAACTAAGTAAGACAAACCAAAGATGATGTTCTTTACAGGAAATGCTCAATATGTCCACCATTATTCCTCAACAATAGCTGTAGTCGAGGAATAATGTTGTGAACAGCAATGTAAAGCATGTCCCGAGTTATGGTAAGGCATTGGCGTTGGAGGAGGTCTTTCAGAATCCCTAGAGATGTCGGTCGATCACGATACACTTGCGACTTCACATAACCCCAAAGCCAATAATCGCACGGACTGAGGTCTGGGGACCTGGAAGGCCAAGCATGACGAAAGTGGCGACTGAGCACACGATCATCACCAAACGATGCGCGCAAGAGATCTTTCACGCATCTAGCAATACTTTTTTTTGTTTCTAATAAAACACCCATGTCATTTCAAGTATGTGTGTCAATTTTTACCTCTCTATCTACATTATTCCGTGGTTTATTAGGTTTTTCAAATTTATACTGACATTTTGATAGCCCGATATATTATTGCGAATCTCTAATTTTTGATGCACTTCCTTCAGTCTGACATTCAGTAAATGATTATGAAGTGAACGATTAAATATAGTATTTTCCCACATGCAGTGGTTCTGCAAAGACTACTCAGGAATTTATATTAAAACGTATAAATAGATCTCCTACTATTAGAAACGTTTAGTTGGAATTAAGACTGTCCAAAGGTGATTCTTTCTTCCTTTCGTTAGTTCCAATAGCTTGCGAGGAAACTGGTAACTAATGAAATTTCTACCCGAAAATGACCATGAATACGTAAATATTTCGTTGAAAGAGTAATTCAGGTAAGATAAAACAGGTCAAAACGACATAAAACTGTCATAATGATGACGCATCGTGATTCAGTAGTACTGTAATAAATAAAAGAAGCTCCTAGTGCGCTCTATGGCTGATTGAGTATTGCCGACTTATTCTACTAATCTTCGAGTAGATACTATCGAAGGTTGACATGTTTCGATACACACGCACACTGAAGCACGGAAGAGTATACACATACATATAAGGGAAGATAGAGATGTCAAGAAGCTGAATGTTACACTAATATACAAGAAATTTTCATGAATTAAATGGCGTAAGAAAGAAAATATGACACTAAATCTAATCATTTCTCTTATTTACCATTATTGTGCAAAATCGTTTTATTACAGGCCTTGTTTCTACGGCTGAGAAGTCGTTTCAAGTGCTTTAAAGGATAGTAGAACAAAAAACACGCGAGTTAGGATATAAAAATGAGAAGTCATACAATTGCTGAAAAACGATAGCGCATGAATGAAATTTGTATCCAAACAAATTAAGTTAGGGAGAGAGTGAGAGAGAGAGAGAACATTGAAACATGTTATAATCGAGGTTTTAAAAAATAGCTGCAACTAGTCGCCTATTGTGTTGATTAAATTTTCATCTTCCATGACCGGTTTCGAATCGCACTGTATGTGGCGAGCTATTAGGAATTCTTTACTTCGTGAGTGTACGATAGGAAAAGTGTGTACCACTTGTATTCTAAACCGATCATAAGAACTAAACCCCGTTCGGACAGGCCTTGGAAGGCCCAAAGGAACCGACCGACCACCGTGTCATCGTCAGCCTAGAGGCGTCGCTGGACGCGGATATAGAGGGACCCGGGTCACGCATCGCTCTCCCGGCCATTGTTAGCTTTCGCGACGGTAGGCGTTACTTCTCAATAAAGTAGCTCCTCAGTTGGCTTCGCAAGGGCTGAGTCCACCCTGCTTGCCAGTAGACCCCGTCAGACCCGAATGGTTACTCATCAAAACGTTAGCCAAGCTCGACAGGACTTAACTTGGCTATCTGACGGGAACCGATGCTACCGCTGCTACAAGGCCGTTGGCCTACCTGTCACAGTGAAATGGAAACTGAATAGCTCCAAGGTGACTAGTAGAGGATATTTCTGAAAACTATTTTTTATCACACTCACCATGTTCTACATACATAACGGATAAAAATTTCATGTTATAACCATTGTCGTGAGAACATCAGTACCTGTGGTTTTCAGTGTATGTCACGTAACAGTCATAGACGTTGTGGCGTGTTCGTAACTCAGCCAACGGCATCCAGTGGCTACCTTTTCACTCTGTACTGTAAACATAGCTATCTTCATGAAAGCTGTAATTTCAAGACGCCGAAAAAGTGTTTGAAAATTTAGGGTAGTTAACAGTTCTCGCTCTTTACGGTGAGGAACTAATGTGCTCGGTGCGATTATAAACTGTTTACAAATAACATCTAAGGCTCATGTGCAGCGGTAAACTTCAATTACTCAATTTATTGTGAGTGTATCATTCGATAAACGAAAATAGTTCACATTACAAGTCATTTATTTTGCTACTGCCATGTGTTATTTTTTATACCACAAATGATTTCAGCTACCAGTGGCGAATTGTAGACAGCGTGTAATAGACACCATGAAAAATAGTTCACTTGAAAACTTGTTCTGGTTTACAGCTTGTATAGACAGCTGTGCATATTAATTCAGTTGTGACTTGTAATACGAATTAACATGTAAAACGCCTACAAGAGTCCGATTCATATGTCGTCGCACCGCAGGACACAATTCGTATGGAAAAAAGAAAAAAATCTGCATTTGAATTGTAAACAGCAGTAAAACCTTTCTATGAAACACATGCGAACGCCTTATCACAGTTCACAGAACTATATATCAAAGTCTATTTAGAACATCTATAGCGCCGTACTTGTCTCTTCTTATGTTAATTCAGCGTAAGCTTATAATAAGAGGTCAAATCACAAGTAAACGGTTAAACACCGTATTTCATTGTCCCACTTTAAACCGTCCACTTGAAAATGGTGCGTGATCTCACAGTTTGTGCGTTGAATAATTCAAAAAAGATATGTTTATGATGGAACATACTGAAGTAACTGTTCCCTGTTCATTCCATGTTTCGTGTATAACTAACAGGACATTGATTACATGGTTACGATTCCTGCGCCGTGCTTTTCTTACTGCCGGCAACACGGCAGTACACATACTGTTTCGTAACCACCTCAGGTAACGGCCTATCGATATGTTACAAAGATGACTAGTACGTAATTTACAACTACTTCAATTTTTAACACGGATGTACAATTTCATGGTAAATATTTTGCTCGAAGGTACCAACATGCCATGTGAAGCACATTGCAGTACAAAATGAAAAATAATAATTCCACAAACGGCAGTTATAACATATCGAAGCCACACGTACACTACGCAATCCTATCATGAATGCGAAACGAAGTGAAAAAAATAATTAAAAATAAATAAATTTAAATCGGATTCCGGCACCTACTGAACCACTGCCTTCAATTAGTACAAAAATATCGCCAGATCAAGAAAATGTGCAAGTCAGCGTATGATTTTTTCGAGTTCAAATTTATCTTAATAAGAAACAGGAATTTATTCGAGTGTTTTAGAAAGGCAAACAATATTGATTAACATACCCGAAGAAGAGGTGATGTGAAATTAGGCCTCTGGATTTGTATCGATAAATTTTGTTTCACCTGTTCAGTTGTACTTTTTTTCTAAATCGTAAGTTGCGCAATGAAAATAATATAACGCTTTTTTAAAAATTTTTCGTCGTTTTTATGAAAGTTTGGTGATGATGGCAGTCTGCCAGAAAGTATAAGTCATATAGACAAATGGTCCATTACACAATGATTCCCCCATTCACACAGCCACAACAACAAGAAAAACAGCTTAACTCAGTCACACGCTTGTGGGAGAAAAGGGAAAAGTGCCTAAGGCGGGAAAAGAGACCACTGAGGTCCCGGAGGCTATAAGTTGCTGGCACGGCGCGGGAGTTGCTTCAGTGTTTTCTACCTGTAGCGACAAGTCACCCAGTGAAATCTAAAGAGTCTGCTGTGCTGCTCCTCAGAGTTACTGAAGTGCCTGTACTATCAGGACAGAGCGGGTGAGGCTACATATGTGGAAAAGGGCCAAAATAAGTTGCTGTCAGTTACAAGCAAGAACAGTGTTACGGCTGTATTGTGCAGGGGCGGGGGGGTCCCAGGGGATGCAGCCACTGACCGGCAAGCATCAAAAAGAATACCGCCGGGTGCCCAGTGAGTGAGAGAGAGAGAAAGGGGAAATGTCGAGCAGACAGAGAGCATCCAACGTACGCTCTGGCGGCCCCCGGTCGCGCGCTGTTTTAGCGGGGAATGGGCTGAGTTCTGATTGGGCAGTTCATAAGAAAGCGCTGGAAACGTTGAGGATCAACGCCCGCTGTTCGAACAGAGAAATTTTTGGGAAGGTGGAGAAACTGTATCACTCCACGAGAGAGATGTGGGAGTCCTTTGCAGCGTCGGGATTGGCTGATTAGAGTTTGGCGGCAAGATTGTCGCAAGAGCATCGGGCAGAGGAGGCAGAGGGAGAGCGTCTTGTGCCGTTACAGCGGATAGTGGCGAAGCTGGGTAGCTCTGAGATAGGAACTTACATTCTGAATACTGTGCTGTGTATGATCTAGAGTCTACAGCTCAGCTACGGTAGGACATCAGTGTCCAAGATAGGCATTTCATTGACTGCTGGTATAATTGCAGTTGATTCTGCCTCATAGGTTCGCAGTCACCATTGAACGTAGTCAACCAGTGCACAGAGCTATCATACTGGTATCGCACGTTAGTACAAGACACCCTGGGTTGCACCTTAAATGTTGTTGAGCCAGTCTTGAAAGCGTTATATACCATTTAGCGGAAATATAGGGCTTGTGGTATTAGCAGTTTCTGAGTAGTTTATTCTACTCAAGATATTCGAGAGACTTATCTTTATTTAGCGACTTCGCAGGTGCAGTCGTCGCCCCAGAAGTATCGACGGACCCAGCAAACTGATAGACGGTATTGTAAAACTTGCAGCAGTTGGATCGTGTTCTTGCCATCCACTGAGCATCCGTGCAGTTTTGCTTACGATTCGTTATTGGTTATTTGTCTTTTTGGTTCTTGGTGGTGGTAACCGAGGTACGTATTATTTCAGACACAAAAGAGATTATAGGAATGCAGTCACATCGCATTTAACATTTGCTTATCCAGGGGCATAGTTAAATCTAACTTCGCATCTACTTAACATTAAGAGTTGAGAGCCAATCTTTCCAGTGCAGGATATCTAAGATCAGTGTACAATTTGTTTAGTTTGTTTTCATTCAAGATTTGTTCAATATGATCTAATTTCTATCGTGAGACAATTTACAATAAATACAAGTTACTTACAATATCGCTTTTGATTCGGTAGTAGGTGGTAGTTAGCCGTCACTGTCACATTAATATATTTTATTCATATTTAATATCGGCCACTACTTGAGTGTGGAGAAGTCGTCCAAGTCCTTAAGACTAAAAGGAAATCACTATGCAATAGGGGAGCGGCGCTCAGATAGTTCAAAGGGTCAGCCTGGGAAATAACTCTAACGCACATTTACGTGAGACATGCTGACAAACCAACCAACCAAATCAGTTCTGCTCCATTCGACGAGCAAAACTACAACAAGACGTCAGTAGTTCGACGTTCTGGATACTGGTGCCCAATCCAGCCAAGTTATAATAAACTCCCAAAAACTACCAACACACGTGAGCTGTCAAAATGTACGCCGTGCTGGACAGAAACAACACGACACTGCACTGCCACATACTACGACAATGACCAGGGCAGGTCACCGGAACGTTAACGGCCACAAGGCAGAAGATGCCGCTGGTCCACTTCACTAATGAAGGAGTGAATTAAATTAAGTTAAATCCCATCCAAGAAAACGGCTGCAATTCTAGCCAACTTCAATGCACACACATTGTAGCTCGCGGGAATCTCGCAGAAAGCAACAACCAGGATCAAACGAAGGGAAGTGATAGCAGTTGAGGCTTGATAGTTGGCAAAGTGAGCACTCGACTTTAGAGTCCATGATCGGTGGGGGACGAACATTGTGACCCTCACAAGAAGCGCCTCACAACTCCAACCACGCATGCCCGCCGCCAGAGGCTCCGGCCCGAATCAGCGCGACGGGGACTTCCTCGCTGCTCTGCGCCAACCGACCGACTCCACCACCCATAAACGGTCAAAAGATCAAATAAAGGGTGACCGATGAGACGACCGACCAACCAACGATCGTTCCCGCTCCAGTCTTCTCCAGTCGGTCAGTCCATGTTTGTCGCCAGTGGTCGGCATGTACTGGCTGTCCGAACCTCACTGGGGCTCTGTGCCCGACGCCCCTTCGTTTCCGACCGCTGCTCCGTTCCCGACCAACTCCAGACATACGACACCCGGAGACACTGGCTCGGACCCAAACATACAGAGGGAACACGCCCACTGGCTAACCGACATACCTGCACCAGGGAGGAACCGACCCAAGTCCTGTAAGATGACCAATTGAAGGGGCCCAGAAGCGGTCAGAAGACCAAATACACGTCGCCAGCTGAGGCGACGGACAGAACGGCCAACCATCCGTTGTCCCCGCTCAAGTCTCCTTCCACCGGACAGTGCATGTGTGTCGCCAGCGGTCGGCGAGTACTGGCTGTGCAGATCTTACTGGAGCTCCGTCCCGACTGAACTACGTCCACTGCTGGTCCATCTCCAACTGACTTCCCCACACGACGGCCCGGAAATACTACCGGGCGCTCCAGAGATGGTACGACAGTGCACTATAGATACTCGCTGCTGCCACTCCCAGGCAAGTAAGGTAGGGAGTTAGTGACGCCAGTAAATGGTATAAGGAAACGAGGCGGAAGTAACGTAATCGAAGATGACAACCAATAAATACATGAACATAAGCCGTGCATGGCTCAGTTACATTAACTTCTACAGATTTTAGTTGTCATGATGTAAGATTAGTGGCCAATTAATTTAACTATTATGCAGGGGAAATAATAGTTACATCGTTTTTAGTGTCATACCTTGAATCTGTAATCCTTCTTTAGTCATTGAAAGTTCGGTCATGCTATTAGATGGTACACAGCTTTAGTGTAATGGCGTCACTGCGGGCAAAGCGGCGATATGAGCGGTGGGTGGCTTCTGGCCTCTTTGTGTAGGAGGAAAACGTAAAAGCAGCTGCCAAAATAAAAACTCGTCGGCGTTACAGCAACTTCTTATAAAGAGTACCGAGAAGCGGGAAATAAGGAAAGGGAGGAAGGAGGAAAAACCGAAAGTAGGTGAAGAAAGGAAAGGCAGTAAAAAGAAAATTGCGTACGTCCCGAAATACAGACATAAAAGAGCTCTTTTTTAATGTCAACGATAAATTCATACAGCGCGCTGGGCCCAGGAACTCTGTATAGGAGGAGTACAGATTGACTTTTATTTGTGTAAAGTTCAAATAATCTAATTCGAATAATATTCAAGAGTAAAAGACACTTAGTTCTTTGTTAAAATTGTTTTTAATCGTTTATTTTTGAGTTTAAAATTAATGGCCACTTAGAACACTCAAGTGGAGCAGAATAGCCATTTTGCCACATTGTAAAAATCGAATTCTTTAATGTGCTAAATTTGATCCTTAGGTAATTGAATATTCGACATTGCCCATCTATAGTTGCAGATTATAATTAATCATTTCTGTGCGTTTCCGTCTATCGCTCCTGACCTTAAGGGGTGTAGGACGTCAAACGGGCCGATTGGAGCAGGAGAGGCAACACTGGACATTTCAATTTCCAGTCTGTATACTTTTACAAATAAATTCATAAAACTTTGTCAGCATCACCAGGAAGGGTTCAGGATTCACACTCATTGGAGTGAAAGTTCGAAAACATAACAAAATAAATTTTTTTACGCGTGAAATTTCATGATTTTTTCACTTACTAATGGCTGAATTTGTTGCTATAGGTACACTTTTCTTCATAAGTTTGAGAGATTCTTCGATAAATTTTGCACAGCATACATACCATACTTAACAGGTGTATGAAACACTAGACTTTATTTAAATATGAAAAAACGAATGATCTGTTGTATTTTAAACTTCATGTTTATAAAAAACACAAATCTTGTAGTTAATTACCTTAATTTTTACTACAGTTTTTAATAGATTTGGAAAATTGTAGAGTTTCATACACCTTTAAGTATGGTTTGTATGCTGTGCAAAATTCATCGAGCCATCTCTCTTACTTATGAAGAAAAGTGTACCAATATCAACAAATGCTGCCCTTAGAAAGTGAAATAAATGATGAAAATTCACATGTAAAATAAAATTCCTTCTTTATGTTTTCGAACTTTCACTGCTATGTGTGTGAATTCTGAATCCTTCCTGGTCATGCTGACAAATTTTTATGAATTTATTTGTAAAAGTATAGACGGTGAAAATTAAAATCCCCAGTGGTGTCTCTCCTGTTCCAAGTCGGCCCGTTTGACGTCCTGCCCCTCTTAAAGATAGGAATACCTTAACCTGCCCAGTTTTCCTGAGTTTTCCCTACAGACAGTCACGCTTATGGGTGTTTCTACTGAAATGCACCTATTTGAGGAAATAAAAAAAGTCTGTATATAGGTTACAGAGGGCAGCTATCGGTGTTAAAATGTTTCATAAAATGCAAGTTGTCACGCGACTATGTTTAGTTATTTGTGTATCACACCCCCGTCACCTACGTTTGCTGCAAACCGCCGGTGTGCGCAGGCTCCACTGCCGGCAGCCAACTGGACTGGAGTCAGGGACGCCCTCACCTTCGGCCCCAGCTGCTCACAGTCTGGCCGGGGCTCTGAGGACTGCCTCCACATCAACGTGTTTGTACCCCAGACGGACGACGACTCTCCACTGCCTGTAATGTTCTACATCTACGGCGGCGGCTTCACTGCTGGCTCCTCCGACGGAAAGGCACCAGACTACTTCGTGGAGAACGGTGTCCTCCTAGTGACTTTCAACTACCGCCTGGGTCCTCAGGGTGAGTACCTAATCACGGCATCGCGCCCATTCTCAATCACAAACCTCACCAAAACATACCAGACAAAAAAAAATTACCTCTAAAATTAAAAAAAGTTCGTAATAATTATTTAGGTCCTGTACATTAAAATGTAAATAGTTTCAGTTGACTACGCAACCATTTTTAGATCTGAGAACATGCAAACAAGAGAAAATTGCCTGAAGTTAAGTTATACCAACTCAACCCTGACCTTACAAGGGGGTCACGGAAAACATTGCAGTCATGTGGTTAATACAGAATGGGAGCGATTTGCCTGACGTCCTAAAGGGCATGATCATTGGTTTCCGTTCAAGAGAGGAACCATTCTCGAAACGGCTGTAAACTGTTCATGTGCCGCTGTAGTTAAGGTATACCGCGCATGGCAAAATGGTACTATCAAAAACCAGTGCCGAGAGAACTCTGGTGCACCACGAGCCATAGATAACAGGACTGAACGACGGTTGTGGAGACGTGTAGGAGGGAACAGGTGTCCCACTGCTGAGCAAAAGACCAGCCAGATGTCCCAAGACCAGTGTCTCCTTGACGTCTGGTCAGCGAACATTACTGCATATGGGCTTCCACAGCAGGCGCCTGGTCCATGCACCCATATTGACCGCTGTTCTTAGGCGACAGAAGCTGGAATCCATATGCCAGTACCCCAGCTGGATGTCCACAGGTCGCCTTTCCAGATGATGTGTGCTCCATCGGACAGATGGTCGTTTGAGTGTACAGCGTGGAAACTCTCAAAGCAAACACCCTGGAACCAGAAGGGAATGTTATGTTCTGCGGAATGTTTTCGTGATCTCGTCATTCTGGTGGACACAAGTCATTAACACAGATATGCTTCTATCGTTAGATATTATGTCCACCCCTAAATGCAGTTTGTTCTTCCTCGGCTTTATGGCATCTATCACGAGGACAATGCAACGCATCACACAGCTCTCAGTGTACGTGTTTCGTTCGAAGAGCACCGAGATGAGTTTACCATCCTCACCTCGCCACCAAAGCCTCGGAACTGTTGGACCACCTCAGTCGGGCTGTTGGCTCCATGTATCTTCAACCGAGAAAACCTAGCGCTCCATATTGATTTTTTCCAGAACTTCACTAACTCTCTTTCTGCACGTCTCGCAGTGATCTGTAGTGTAAAAGGTCCAGGCTCCTAACAGGGGGTGACATTAAAGTGACTGCTTATGTGTAAAGGTGTTACACCAGTTACAGTTGTGTAAAAATCCGAAAACTGTCTTGGCTGGTTGCTGTACTTCTGTAAGGTATAAGAAACTTAGTGAATCCCATGAGATTTCCTGATTTCATGATACATGTCCTATTTTGCTACCCATTCTTCTTGACCTGTGTTCCATACGTTCCTTCCTTCGCCGATTCTGAAGAAAACCTCCACAGCGCTTATCTTACCAGCCCACCATAATACTATCAGCCAAACGTACATTCACAGAAATTTCTTCCTCAAAATTAATACTTATGTTTGGTACCAGTAGACTTCTCTGGGCCAGGAATGCCATCTTGGTCTATGCTAGTCTGATTTTTATATCTTCCTTGGTTCGTCCGTTATGGGTTATGTGGCTGACTATGTACCAGAATTTCTCAACTTCGTTTACTTCGTGTTCAACTTTTATCTTAAGTTTATCACTTCTCTGATTTCTGCTACATCCCGTTACCTTTGCTTTAATCTTAATTAATATTCTGTGCTCATTATATTTTTCATTCCATTCAAAAGACCCTGTGATTCTCCACACTCAAGAGCGAAAGAAATGTTATTAGGGAATCTTATCACTGATATTCTTTCACCTTGAATTTTAAACCCACTCTTGAACCTCTCATTTATTTCCATCATCGCTTCCTCCGTGTACGAATTGGACGATAGGGGCAAACGATTACATCCCTCTCTTACATCCTTTTAATCCGAGCCCTTCGTTCTGGTCTTCCAGTTTTATTGTTCCCTCTTGGTTCTTGCATGTGTTGTACCCATCTTTGCTTGGAGTTTACTCATATTTTTCTTACAATTTCGAACATCTCGCACCATTTTTCACTGCTGATCGCTTCTTCGAAGTCGACGAATCCTGTGAGCGTGTATTGTTTTTCTTCAACCTTGCTTCCAGACAGCGCAAAGTGAGAACTACCCGTCTGGTGCCTTTACCTTTCTTAAAGCCGAACTGATGGTCACGTAACTCATCCTCAGTTACGATTTCCTTTTTTCTGTATTCTATTCTTGTCAGCAGCTTTGGTGCTTGACTCATTAAAGTGATTGTGCGGTAGTTTAAGCAGATTCCTCTTCTCCCCAATTCTGTTCAGTACATCTTGCGTGATCTACTCATCTAATCTTCAGCTTACTTCTGTAGCATCATATTTCGAAAGCTTCTATTATCTACTTGTCTAAACTATTTATTGTCCATGTTGCACGTCGATACATGGTTACACTCCATACAAATACTCTCAGAAACGACTTCCTGACACTCAAATATATACTCGATGTTAACAATTTTCTCTACTTCATAAACGATTTTCTTACCGTTGCCAGCGGGATGCTGTGACAGAGCGGTTCTAGGAGCTTCAGACCGGAACTCGCTGTGCTACGGTCGCACGTTCGAATCCTGCCTCGGGGATGGATGTGTGTGATATCCTTAGGTTAGTTAGGTTTAAGTAGTTCTATGTCTAGGGGACTGATGACCTCAGATGTTAAGTCCCATAGTGCTGAAAGCCATTTTTTGCCATTGGCAGTCTACATTTTATATCCTCTCTACATCGACCATCATCAGGTATTTCGCTCCCCAAACAGCAAATCTCATATACTACTTTAAGTGTCTCATTCCCTAATCTAATTCCCTCAGAATCACCTTATTTAATTAAACCACATTCCATTATGCTTGCTTTGCTTTTGTTCATATTCGTCTTACTGTCTCATTTCAAGACACTGTCCATTCCGTTCAACTGTTCTTCCTGGTCCTTTGCTGACTCTGACAGAATTACAATGTCATTGGCAAACCTCGAAGTTTTTGTTTCTTCTCCATGCATTTTAATGCCTACTCTAAATTTTTCTTTTGTTTCATTTGCTGATTGCGCAATCCATGGATTGAATAACATCGAGGATAGGCTACAACGCTGTGTCACTCTCTTCCCAACCCCTACTTCCCTTTCATGCCCCTCGACTCTTATGAATTCCATTTGGTTTCTGTACAAATTGTAAATAGACTTTCGCTCCTTGTATTTTATCCCTGCCGTCTTCACAATTTGAAAGAGAGTTTTCTGTCAACATTGGCAAAACCTTCTCTAAGTCTACAAATGCTGGAAATGTAGGTTTACCGTTCCTTAATCTAAGATACGTCGTAGGGTCAGTATTGCCTCACGCATTCCAACATTTCTACGGAATCCAAACTGATATTCTCCAAGATCGGCTTCTACCAGTTTTTCCATTCGTCTATAAAGGATTCGTGTCAGTATTTTCAGCCGTGACTTATTAAACTGATAGTTCGGTAGTTTTCACACCTGTTAACACCTGCTTTCTTTGGGATTGGAATTATTATATTCTTCTTCAAGTGTAAGAGTATTTTGCCTGTCTCGTACATCTTGCTCACCAGATGGTAGAGTCTTGTCAGGGTTGACTCTCCCAAGGCTATCCGTGGTTCTAATGGAGTGTTGTCTACTCCCAGGGACTTGTTTCGATTTAGGTCTTCCACTGCACTGTCAAACTCCTCACACACTATCATATCTCCCAATTCATCTTCATCTACGTCGTCTCCTGTTGTGGTTGGCAGGAGAGCCAACCGGGCTTTTCTAAAGGAGGCCGAAATGCACGCGTCTCAGCTCATGCAGGCTGGCGTGACGTATGGAACATGACAAGGGAATTAGAATTGAGAAAAACGGACGTAGCTGGTGGAATACTTAACTTTAATCCATTGATGGAGAACGTCGCTCTTTATGGTACATGATTCACAATATCAATAGTACGGATACTGGCGCCTTGCTAGGTCGTAGCAAATAACGTAGCTGAAGGCTATGCTAACTATCGTCTCGGCAAATGAGAGGGTAGAAGTCAGTGAACCATCGCTAGCAAAGTCGGCTGTACAACTGGGGCAGGTCTCTCTAGACCTGCCGTGTGGCGGCGCTCGGTCTGCAATCACTGATAGTGGCGACACGCGGGTTCGACGTATACTACCGGACCGCGGCCGATTTAAAGGCTACCACCTAGCAAGTGTGGTGTCTGGCGGTGACACCACATCTCCCATTTCCATAATGTTGTCCTCAGGTACGTCGCCCTTGTATAGACCCTCTATATACTCCCTCCATCTTTCTCCTCTCTCTCTTCTTTGCTCAGAACTGGTTTTCCATCTGAGCTCTTGATATTCATAAAACTGGTTCTTTTTCTCCAAAGGTCTCTTTAATTTTTCTGTAGGCTGTATCTATCTTACCCTTAATGATAAATGCCTCTACATCCTTATATTTGTCCTCTAGCCATCCCTGCTTGGCCATTTTTCACTTTATGTCGCTCTGAGTTTTGAGACGTTTGTATTCCTTTTTGCCTGACTCATTTACTGCATTTTTATATTTTCTCCTTCCATCAATTAAATTCCGAATCTCTTCTGTTACCCAAGGATTTTTACCGTCTTGATCCTCTACTGCCTTCACTATTTCATCTCTCAAAACTACCCATTCTCCTTCTCCTGTATTACTTTCCCCCGTTCTTCTCAATCTTTCCCTAATGCTCTCTCTGATACTGCCTACAACCTCTGGTTCTTCCAGTTTATCCAGGTCCCCTCTCCTTAAATTCCAATCTTTTTGTAGTTTATTCAGTTTTAATCTGCATTTCATAATCAATAAATTGTGGTCAGAATACACACCTGACCCTGGAAATTTCTTACGATTTAAAACCTGGTTCCTAAATCTCTGTCTTACCATTATAAAATCTATCTGAAAACTTCCAGTGTCACCAGGCCTCCTCCAAGTATACAACCTTCTTTCATGACACATGAACAAGGTGAGAGCTATGAATAAGTTATGCTCTGTGCTAAATTCTACCAGGCGGCTTCCGTTTTCATTCCTTACCCTCAGTCCATATTCACCTATTACTGTTCTTTCTCTTCCTTCTCCTACTACCGAATTCCAGTCCGCCATTACTATAAAATTTTCGTCTCCCTTCACTATCTGAATAATTTCTTTTATATTATCATACATTTCTACAATCTCTTCCTATTCTTCGTAACATAAACACGGTTTTTCATGCTACAGAATAGTCCTAGGTATCTGAGATCAAGTACAGGTTATTGGTCGGGGCTGAATACACCTTTTCAATTACAGTTCGGGATCGGGGCTGGGATCCAGATACTTGATGAACACCTTCGAATAAGAGTGTCTCCTGATGTTCGAATATCTGGCTTTGCAGCATGAAGTCCCAGGAAAGTCGAATATTCAGGTCTGCAAAGGTTGGTGGATGTTTACCACTTGTACTGCACGCGAATCTCTAATGGAGGGGTCTGAACAGCCTTCCGTATTGAATGAGTGCGTGGTATTCAGTTCTGCCATACCAAGCCTTTGTGTGGTAGCCTCATTGTGGACATACTGGGAAGCATCTGGAGGGAGGAGGGGAAGGTTCATCCACGCTTTTAACGACAGGGGATCATTTTGCTCACGTTTCGCAGGGTTCCTGAGCCTGCAGAACGACGACATCCCGGGGAACGCGGGCCTCAAGGACCAGGTGCTGGCGCTGCAGTGGGTACAGAGGAACATCGCGGCCTTTGGCGGTGACTCCACCAAGGTCACCATTTTCGGGGAGAGCGCTGGCGGTGCCTCATCATCATTCCTGTTCCTCTCGCCAAAAGCCGAAGGTAAGTGTGTTATGATAAAATGTACAGTTATTTAGGGCTTGAAAAGACGTCTCTCCTCTTACGAAACTGCACCACAAGTGAGAGAATAGTGTAGATACGCGATACTTTGAGTATCGCTGTACTAGGGTATCAGTTATATAGTGTTAGATCAAGGGGGAAGATTAGAGGGGCGATAGAAACAGCCAACAGAAAAGAGGAGGCGTGTACCGACTAGGCTGCCGGCAGTAACAGCTCTACGGAACTGCACCTCACGCTAGGTAACACACACACACACACACACAGAGACAGTCGCGGGAAACCACAGCGGCCCCGGGTACACAGAGTACTGGCACACCTCAGCCAGCACTAGGCAGCAAACAAAGAGCGCTGACAGCTAAACCTTCAGATGTCAGACACGGAGATCGGTAACAAACGTTGCATCTTTATAGAATACAGTTTGTGCTATGTGCTGCCGTCCAGGAGGATGTTAGTAAGCGGTAAGTAGTAAGTATCACATGAGCTACGGAGCACAAATAGAGCACTGTTGTGAGCGTTTGCTGTGTGGAGCTCATGCGGGGAAGTCGTAAGAGCGTTATTTCGTCCTACGAAGGATCCCTCTTTCGATTCCTGGTACTGCTAGTTTTTGTACTGTAGTAAGCGTGAAACTATTATATGGCACAATATGTTCCTGACATGTAAAAGGTCTGTTCAGAATTTATAGCTTTCGCTTCGTTTATTTGAAATTATCAGACCGATAGGGTACATATTTTGTTTCACAGAATAAACACAAAGAATCGGAACGGAGGAATAAAGTAACAATTGCATCACATTTGTGGAAGTAATAATAGTAATATAATAACAAAGACAACCAGAAGAACAGTGTGACTTTTCATGCTTTCCCGACGGATCTGCTGCAAATACTCTTCTCGGGTTTTCCGCCGGATTGTATTGTGTAACTCGCACAATATTTCGTCGATGCAACTGCTCGACATCATCAGGTGGTTGTAGCTGCTGTTATCACTGCTGCAAGGTGCTACTGATGATAATCGCACGGCGGCGATGGAATTTATAGTGCCGGGAGCAGGCAATACGCGTGCGCGGGAAGACGCTCGTAGTTGGAGGAAAGCGGCGCTCCTGGTGCCCCCTGCTGGGAGCCGCAGAAAGGCCATCCGCGCGTGCGCTGTGGGCAATGACTGTGCTGCCGGACGCTCCTGTGGTTAAAGTCCGAACTAAACCTCAGTTGCGCGTTTCGTCACTTGACGGATCGAAAGTTCTTGTTTCCCTTTTTTTTCGATTTAATGGCAGCCAGTGCTGGATTCCAGGCGGCGCTTAGTTGAAACCCTGCATCCCTGTTGATAAGATTGTCCGCTGTACGGATATGTATGGCCTCCTTAACAACACAGTCCCAGAAAGATGACGCTGGGGATAAAATTTCCGTCTGTTCGTACAGCATACGATGTCCCGTGTCCAGGCAATGCTCCGCTACCGCTAATTTATCAGGCTGCCCCAGGCGTGTGTGACGATGGTGTTCGACGCAACGTTCTTGCACGGTTCGGCATGTCTGTCCAATGTAAGATTTTCCACATTGGCATGGGATTTTATACACACCACGTTTCCTAAGACCAAGATCGTCTTTGACCGAGCACAATAAATTCCTCAATTTTGCTGGTGACCGAAATACACACTTTATATCGTACTTTTTGAGGATTCTTTCTATTCTCGAAGACATGCCGCCAAAATAGGACAAGAACGCTGTTGCAGTGGGTGCCTCCTCATCTTCATTTACAACCCTGCTTCGGATTTGCTTGGAACGGAATGCATGGCGTACCTGCCTATTGGAATAGCCATTCTGTTGGAATACCGTTCTCAGGTGTTGTAGCTCACCAGGTAATCTTATCAACAGGGATGCAGGGTTTCAACTAAGCGCCGCCTGGAATCCAGCACTGGCTGCCATTAAATCGAAAAAAAAAGGGAAACAAGAACTTCCGATCCGTCAAGTGACGAAACGCGCAACTGAGGTTTAGTTCGGACTTTAACCACAGGAACGTCCGGCAGCACAGTCATTGCCCACAGCGCACGCGCGGATGGCCTTTCTGCGGCTCCCAGCAGGGGGCACCAGGAGCGCCGCTTCCCTCCAACTACGAGCGTCTTCCCGCGCACGCGTATTGCCTGCTCCCGGCATCATAAATTCCGTCGCCGCCGTCCTTTTACAAGTGAGGAATGTGTTGTGCCATATAACAGTTTAACACGTACTACAGTTCAAAAACTGGCGTGACCAGT
The DNA here is from genome assembly GCF_023897955.1 of Schistocerca gregaria. Taxonomy (NCBI): domain Eukaryota; kingdom Metazoa; phylum Arthropoda; class Insecta; order Orthoptera; family Acrididae; genus Schistocerca; species Schistocerca gregaria. The sequence continues at coordinate 453,635,057 of NC_064926.1, read as the reverse complement.
CGTGGAATCCAGTGCCCTTGGTACGATGGACTAACGCTCTACCGACTTGACCCCTCGAGCTTCACACGACAGACGCCCACAGATATGTTTTCCTGTTCTCTGTAGGTCATGTCGTACTTATTACTTACCGTTTACGCAGCTTCTCCTGGACGACAGCATATACCACAAACTATATCGATGTTTTGGTTGATACTCTATCGATAAACAACGTTTGGTACCGATATGACTGTCTGACGTCTAGTGGTTTGGTTGTGAGTCACTGCTGCCGCCCGTTTCCCATTCGCTTGTTTCCACCAGTCGCTAGCACTAAAGTAAACTCCTATCAGGAGCGTCTATTTCCAGCAATGACAAGAAACAATGTAAACACCAGTAAAAAGAATGCATCAAATGTATTCGCAGTTGGGAATGAGGACAACGTTCAGCTGCAGAATGATATGACAACACTGAAAATTTGTGCTGGACGGGGACTCGAACCCGGATTTCCCGCTCGTCACCTTACCATTTTTTTTAAGTATGTCAAGTTGGTTTATTTGATACTGTAGAGTACAAAATGATGCCACGTGTTACAAAACTTTCAGTACTGTATGGTGGCGAGAAATAATGAATTCCAGTACTAATATTCAATAATTCACTTACTTCTCATTTTGTCTCTATGAGTAATCATAATCGTGTCATGGCACGTCAAGACTCTGACTCCTCCTTACGATGAAGACCGCCGCCTGGGTGAAGATTCAGTCCGTTGAAGACTGCCGTTAGCTAATGTGTCAATTGTCCTTCCGAAATACGGATATAAAAATGTTTCCTCTGGGCCGCGTTAGAACCGGTGACCTACGGATTTCTGCTTACAGAACCTCTACGGGGTACCTAAATCCTTCTAATTCTAGTTTTCTCTCTGAGTAGTCTGTCATTCTTGTTCGTGATTTCTTGCAGTAAGATAAATGAGAAGGTAAGACAACCGCTCCCGAAGAGCGGGACAACCGCGTTCGACTCCCAGTTAGGCACAAATTTTCACTGTCGTATTTCCGTTCTACAGCTGATGGTTGTATTTATTCGCAACTGCGAAGTCAGTTAATTTGTTTCGTAACGACTCTAGTCGCCGCAGTGCCTTCGCATCATAATCAGAATAACACAGGCACTGCAATATCGTATCACACCGTATGATAAAAATGATGTCTGATACAACTCCGCCTGATCCTCAATAGCCTATCAGAAATCGATGATAGCTTCTTCCGCCAGTATACGAGTATAAGAACCAAACTTTTCTCATTCAGCAGTTAGAGGAAAAAACACCCTGAGGAAGGCAAGCTGCAATAGTGACCGAAAATTTGGAAGTTTTACACACTGGCAAAGGGGTCACAGACCCACAAGAATTTTATTGTTTATATCAAGGCGTTCAAGGTACAGCATTTGCTACTAGCGTGATTAATGTGGCAAGCAACGGTCTAGAAAGGAAAGAAAGAATATTCTTCAAATTGTTCGAGACGTAGATAAGATTGCATCGCCTCCTCTTGGTGTCTATTCTCCTCCCGTGTGTAAACGGCCTGGTGGTGTTGAGACGAGGGTGTTGAGACGGACGCGTCTGTGCCTGCAGGCCTGTTCCGGGCAGCCGTGATGGAGAGCGGCGTCGCCTCCGTCCCCTGGGCGCTGCAGCCCAGCCCGCGCGACGTCGCCTACCGGCTGGGCGCCGCCCTGGGCTTCCAGCAGCAGGGGGACAACGCCACACTGGACGACCAACGCCTCGCCGCCTTCCTGAGGGCGGCCGACCCAGAGGACCTATCCACGGCCCAGATCGTAAGTCTCTGTTCAGAAAGAACCTTCCAGCTGTAACGCAGCCCTAGCTCTTCCAAAATTATTTCGAGCAATTAGTTCACGAGCCCACTCGAATAGTAGACGGTTGTCGAAACACACTTATACTCTTAGCAGTAATAATCCTGAGCTAATAACGAGCGTCAAAACGGATACAGAGGTTTGTGAGCACAGGACTGTTGTAGTGAGACTGAATACCGTTACTCCTACATACTCCAAAAATAAACCAAAAATATGTCTATATTGGAACAAATAAGCCGTTGGTCACAAATATTAAGTCAAAGTTAACTTGGTTTCGACGCTACTATGAGCGTCGTCTTCAGAATTAGACTAACTGTTTTAAAATATATTAGGTATATAGTACATTAATAAAATTAAAGTTTGTACTGACTCGAAAAGATGCAGTACTTACAAGTCACACATTAAAAAAGATTTAAGTAGTAAAGGCGACGTCATGAACAGTTGTGAGATGGCGAGCCGCTAAGGGCTGCTCGTACTGTGAACAAGGGTTGCAACAATGAACAATATGACAATCTGCATGTACGACCTCAAATCGGGAAATTAAAGATTCATCACCAATACTAAACTCATTCGATACAAATATAACCAAGCCACGATTTGTAATAACCATGTCAGGTTTGATTTTAACATTAACAGTAACTGGTCGCCCTTCGACAATACGCTTCAAAATAGAGGCATATTGACGCCACCTGGACCACTCAAATTCTTCAAAAACAATTACCTTTTGGACACGACTGTCGTACCCACCAAATCCGAATTCGGAACAAAAGGTAAATAAACGTGCTGCTTTTTCGATAAAACCTTTTCGATCAAGGTTGACTTGCCAATATTTGTATCGCCAAATAAATACATTTGCTGTTTACGCAACTCCGTGGACCGAAACGCCTGTTCAAAAAAGCAGATGATAATTCGCTTGACGCCTTCCTCAGAGACGGTCTCCTCTCCTTACAAAATCACAATATAAGTGTAGACCATATGTGCCTTGAATTCAAAGCAACAGTATCGACTGCAACTTAGAGATTTATGCCAAATAAATTAACAAACGAAAGAGTTGATCCCCCAAGGTACAAAAACAGGTCAGAAAACGGTTGCAGAATCAATGAAAAAAAACATTTCAAATTTTAACCAACGCAAAATTCCCAACATTGGCGATCTCTCACAGAAATTCGAAATTTAGCGCAGTCTTCAATGCGAGATGCTTATAATAGTTTTCACGATCAAAGTTTTTCTCGAAACCTGGCAGAAAATCCAAGGAGATTCTGGCCGTATGTAGTCTGCTACCGGGAAGACAGAATCAATGACTTCTCTGCTTGATAACAATAGAAATACTGTCCATGGCAGTGTTCCTAAGGCAGAGTCATTTAACACAGCCTTCTGAAATTCCTTCACCAAAGAAGATGAAGTAAATATTTCAGAATTCGCATCAAGAAGAGCTGTCAATATGAGTAACTAAGAAATAGATATTCCCCGGAATAGTGAAACAACTTAAATAGCTTAATAAAAGTACGTCTTCCAGTCCAGACAGTATACCAATTAGGTCCCTTTCAGAGTATGCCGATGCAATAGCTCCAAACTTAACAATCATATACATCCGCGCGCTCGACGAAAGATCCGTACTTTAAAGACTGGAAAGTTGCACAGGTCACACCATTATTCAAGAAAGGGTATACAAGTAATCCACTAATTTACAGGCCCACACCATTAACGTCGATGTGCAGCAAGATTTTGCAACATGCTGTATATTGTGTTTGAAAATTGAGTCTTACTTCGAAGAGGTTTCTTAAAAATTTTCAGCCCCCTTCTTTACCTTCTAAGGGGTTGAATTTCCAGAAACAGTGAAACACGTATTTCTTTCATTCCTAATCGAGAGGCCTAATACAGATATTCGTAGAGCTAGCTTTAAAAAACCTTTAATAGGTTCCACAATGAAACATTGTCTCGAAATTTGGTAGAAAATCCGAAGAAATTCTGGTCGTGTGTAAAGTACACAAGCGGCAACAAGCAGTTAATACCTTCGCTGCGCAGTGCCGATGGTACTGTTACCGACGACTGTGCCGCTAAAGCGGAGTTATTGAACGCAGTTTTCCGAAATTCCTTCACCAGGGAAGACGAATGAAATATTCCACAATTTGAAACACGAACATCTGCTAGCATGAGTTTCTTAGAAGTAGGTACCTTAGGGCTTGCGAAGCAACTCAAATCACTTGATACAGGCAAGTCTTCAGGTTCAGATTGTATACCGATTAGGTTCCTTTCAGATTACGCTGATACAATAGCTCCCTACTTACCATTCATATACAACCGCTCGCTCACCGGTAGATCTGTACCTGCAGATTGGAAAATTGCGCAGGTCGCACCAGTGTTTAAGAAGGGTAGTAGGAGTAATCCATCTAACTACAGACCTATATCATTGACGTCGGTTTGCAGTAGGGTTTTGGAGCATATATTGTATTCAAACATTATGAATCACCTCGAAGGGAACGATCTATTCATACATAATCAACATGGCTTCAGAAAACACCGCTCTTGTGCAACGCAGCTAGCTCTTTATTCGCATGAAGTAAGGGCCGCTATCGACAGGGGATCTCAAGTTGATTCCGTATTTCTAGATTTCCGGAAAGCTTTTGACACCGTTCCTCACAAGCGACTTATAATCAAGCTGCGGGCCTATGGGGTATCGTCTCCGTTGTGCGACTGGACTCGTGATTTCCTGTCAGGAAGGTCGCAGTTCGTAGTAATAGACGGCAAATCATCGAATAAAACTGAAGTGATATCAGGTGACCTGGGTGACAATCTGAGCAGTTCTCTTAGGTTTTTCGCAGATGATGCTGTAATTTACCGTCTAGTAAGGTCCTCCGATCCTCCGAAGACCAGTATCAGTTGCAAAGCGATTTAGAAAAGATTGCTCTATGGTGTGGCAGGTGGCAGTTGACGCTAAATAATGAAAAGTGTGAGATGATCCACATGAGTTCCATAAGAAATCCGTTGGAATTCGATTACTCGATAAATACACTCCTGGAAATTGAAATAAGAACACCGTGAATTCAGTGTCCCAGGAAGGGGAAACTTTATTGACACATTCCTGGGGTCAGATACATCACATGATCACACTGACAGAACCACAGGCACATAGACACAGGCAACAGAGCATGCACAATGTCGGCACTAGTACAGTGTATATCCACCTATCGCAGCAATGCAGGCTGCTATTCTCCCATGGAGACGATCGTAGAGATGCTGGATGTAGTCCTGTGGAACGGCTTGCCATGCCATTTCCACCTGGCGCCTCAGTTGGACCAGCGTTCGTGCTGGACGTGCAGACCGCGTGAGACGACGCTTCATCCAGTCCCAAACATGCTCAATGGGGGACAGATCCGGAGATCTTGCTGGCCAGGGTAGTTGACTTACAACTTCTAGAGCACGTTGGGTGGCACGGGATACATGCGGACGTGCATTGTCCTGTTGGAACAGCAAGTTCCCTTGCCGGTCTAGGAATGGTAGAACGATGGGTTCCATGACGGTTTGGATGTACCGTGCACTATTCAGTGTCCCCTCGACGATCACCAGAGGTGTACGGCCAGTGTAGGAGATCGCTCCCCACACTATGATGCCGGGTGTTGGCCCTGTGTGCCTCGGTCGTATGCAGTCCTGATTGTGGCGCTCACCTGCACGGCGCCAAACACGCATACGACCATCATTGGCACCAAGGCAGAAGCGACTCTCATCGCTGAAGACGACACGTCTCCATTCGTCCCTCCATTCACGCCTGTCGCGACACCACTGGAGGCGGGCTGCACGATGTTGGGGCGTGAGCGGAAGACGGCCTAACGGTGTGCGGGACCGTAGCCCAGCTTCATGGAGACGGTTGCGAATGGTCCTCGCCGATACCCTAGGAGCAACAGTGTCCCTAATTTGCTGGGAAGTGGCGGTGCGGTCCCCTACGGCACTGCGTAGGATCCTACGGTCTTCGCGTGCATCCGTGCTTCGCTGCGGTCCGGTCCCAGGTCGACGGGCACGTGCACCTTCGGCCGACCACTGGCGACAACATCGATGTACTGTGGAGACCTCACGCCCCACGTGTTGAGCAATTCGGCGGTACGTCCACCCGGCCTCCCGCATGCCCACTATACGCCCTCGCTCAAAGTCCGTCAACTGCACATACGGTTCACGTCCACGCTGTCGTGGCATGCTACCAGTGTTAAAGACTGCGATGGAGCTCCGTATGCCACGGCAAACTGGCTGACACTGACGGCGTCGGTGCACAAATGCTGCGCAGCTAGCGCCATTCGACGGCCAACACCGCGGTTCCTCGTGTGTCCGCTGTGCCGTGCGTGTGATCATTGCTTGTACAGCCCTCTCGCAGTGTCCGGAGCAAGTATGGTGGGTCTGACACACCGGTGTCAGTGTGTTCTTTTTCCATTTCCAGGAGTGTAGTATAATTCTCATGGCTGTCAATTCAACTAAGTACCTGGCTGTTAAAATTGCGAACAACTTCAGTTGGAAAGAACACATAGATAATAGTGTGGGGAAGGCGAACCAAAGGTTGCGTTTCATTGGCAGGACACTTAGAAGATGCAACAAGTCCACTAAAGAGACAGCTTACACTACACTCGTTCGTCCTCTGTTAGAATATTGCTGCGCGGTGTGGGATGCTTACCAGGTGGAATTGACGGAGGACATCGAAATGGTGCAAAAAAGGGCAGCTCGTTTTGTATTATCACGTAATAGGGGAGAGAGTGTGGCAGATATGATACGCGAATTGTGATGGAAGTCATTACAGCAAAGACGTTTTTCGTCGCGGCGAGATCTTTTTACGAAATTTCAGTCATCAACTTTCTCTTCCGAATGCGAAAATATTTTGTTGAGCCCAGCCTACATAGGTAGGAATGATCATCAAAACAAAATACGAGAAATCAGAGCTCGAACAGAAAGGTTTAGGTGTTCGTTTTTCCCGCGCGCTGTTAGGGATTGGAATAGTAGAGAGATAGTATGATTGTGGTTCGATGAACCCTCTGCCAAGCACTTAAATGTGAATTGCAGAGTAGTCATGTAGATGTAGATGTAGATGAAATGTTTTAATAGAAAATTTCAGTACCTGTTTCACTCCATTAGGAACCGAGTTTCCAAAAATAGTGGAATGTATATTTTTCTATTTCTAGCAAAGTAGCCAAATAGAAATTTTCTTAGATTTCGCTTTAAAAATACCTGCAAAATGAAATATTTCCTCGGAGATTTTCATCTCTTATTTTACCCGCATAAGGGATGAATTTCCAAACACAGTGACGCACGTATTTATTGTTTCTAACCAAGAAGCCAAACGGAAATTTTCATAGATTTACCTTTGAAAGTGTGTTCGTAATGAAATATTTCGTAAAACGTTTCAGCTCTTTTTCATCTTCTTAGGGACTGCATTTCCAAAAACACTGAAACACAGACTTTTTCATTCGTAACCGAGAAATAAAATAGTAATTTTCATTGATGTAGCTTCAAAATATTATAGTAAGCTTCAGCAATGATTTATTTTTTTTTTAAAAAAGTTTCATCCTCTGCTTCACCCCCAGTTGGAATTAAATTTCCAAAAATACTGGAAAACATATTTCTTTATTTCTGACAGTAAACCAAATACCAATTTTCGTAGGTCAGACTTCAAAATTCCCTCAGCAACATATTTTCAAAAAACTTTTCGTCCCGTATTTCACCCCCTTAGGAGTGGACTTTCGAAAAATTCCTTCTTAAACCATGGCTACAGTATAAGATCAACACCCTCACAAAATTTCAACTTTCTGTCCCTAGTGGTTTCGGCTGGGTGATGATGGGTCAGACATTCGGGACATTGCCTTTTATACAAAGAGATCAAACGGTAAGACATATCATTTACTGTTCAGCGAATCAAAGCCCTATCAGTATGCTATTTGTTTGCAACTACCTCATGAAGCCTACTGGAAAAGAATATAATAAAAAACACTAATACCACTGAACTTTGACAAATATCTGCCTCTTTTTCGGACGTTCACACATACAAATCTAATGAAACATAACTGGTTATTAAAACAACTTTAAAAAGCATAGTACAGCTACAAATTAAACTTATAAGCACCATCTTTACAGGCGTTAAAACATATATGTTATTTATATAACAAGCTATAAATGGGATTAAAGCTCACATATATTCATATAAATTAAACATACAATTCAGACATTGTGTCATGATTCCTCTTACATCTATTAGAGTGGTATACAGGGTGTCCCATTTATCTTGACCACACTAAATAACTGTTTGTCCAGAAGCAAATTACAAAATTTTTCAAGGAAATGTTCTTTAGCCGTCAGGGGGACATCAATCAGCATGATTGACTTCGTTGTAGCTTTGTTTTTTTACAAAGATATGAACAGCGGTATGACTTTTTTAAATGACACTCTGTATTTTTTATTCGATAGTTTATTTCCTCTATTAAAGACCTATTCAAAAATGCATCACAGTGGTAGCATTCACTGAAACACAATGTTATTAATTACATAACACAACAGTGACTTTGAGCCTGGGATCACAAACTCGTCCACTTGCTGGAGTTGCCAGAAAACAAATGAAAACCAAGTAAAAACATAACACAAAATTGACTTTGACTCTCCAGTGCCATTTCCCAGAAGCAGAACATTCAAAGGTGCTCAGAGTGGTGACCCTGGACACCGACACACTGGTGCACTCGTCGACCAATTCATGTGGCAGGATACCTTCCGTTCAGAACACGACGTTCTCGCAAGGCATTATGTGCTGGACATCCATCGTGTTGATACCACATAAGCATTCTGGTTCTTAGTGGCACTACATCCAGAAGAGGAAGAAGAATCGTCTGATGAAGTTGGCATACGCTGTGCCATTTAGACTACCATTGATGAAATAAGGACCAATAATTGTAGTACCAAGCATCCCACACCAGACGTTAACTCTCCACTGACGCTGGTGTTCCACCTGTCTAAGTCGTCGTGGGTGTTGCTGGACCAATAATGCATGTTCCTTGTATTTACGTGTCCTTTGCTTGAGAAGGAACATTCATCGGTAAATAGATTGGAGAAGAAGTTCGGGTTGGCGAGGATTTGGTGCTGTGTCCACTGACAGAACTTTACACGGCCCTGGAAATCATTCCCATGCAATTCTTGTTGTATGTGTACATGGTAAGGATGGAACCAGTGCCGTATGAGAATACGATGTACACTGGTTTTAGGAATGCAAATTTCGTGTTGAATCTGTTATGTGCTCACATGTGGATTCATAGCAACAGAAGCGAGAAGAGTAACTTCGGCACTTTCGTCTGTACGAGTGCTACGACGATTGCGTTGGCGTCGGGTGAAACTTCCCGTGTCCCGAAGCGTCGCAGCAAGACGAGGCAACATCCGTCGGAAAGGTGGGTTCTTATCAGGGTATCGCTATGTGTACGATTCCGCTGCCAGCGTAGCATTTCGCCTACCTTCAACAAAAATAAAAGAAACGTTATGTCGATGCAGTTTATAGGAAGGACAACCTTTACTGTGTGCCTACTCTACACAAGAATATTTAAAAGGACTAAACTACTGTACTAAAAGTACCCGTACATAAGGTAGCAGTATTGCAATTGCTGCTCTGCTAACTTACATTTCCCATAGATGAGTAGAAAAAAATAAATAAATAAAAATAAATTCAAATGTATGTGAATTCCTAAGCGACCAGACTGGTGAGTAGCATTTCTACCTTCTCTTTGGTGAAGTACATTCTACTGAAACAACTCTTCAACTGACGATAATTGACGCAATGGCAGGTGTGCATTCTACTTGTTTACATTTGTCCTCTGTCAATGTCAGCACATGGATGTTTTCCATTACCCCGAGTACCTGCACTAAGCGCTGGGAGCGTCAACGTTAATGTTGTGTTATGTGATTAAAAACGTTGTGTTTCAGTGAATCGGGTCTGTGATACATTTTTGAATAGGTCTTTAGAAGAGGAATTGAATAACCGAATAAAAAATACAGGGTGCCGTTTAAAAAAAGTCATACCGCTGTACATATCTTTGTAAAAAACAAAGCTACAACAAGACAAATTATGCTGATTGATGTCACCCTGACGGCTAAAGAACATTTCCTTGAAAAAAATTGTAATTTGCTTCTGGATAAACAGTTATTTAGGGTGGTCAAGATAAATGAGACACACTGCACAGTGAGAGGAGGGCGTTTACAACACACATATTTATTTGCAACGTACATATTTTCTACATATATTTATTTGCGTATACTCACGAAAGTAACAAATTTCAAATTTCATGGAATTTTCGTATTTAAACTAGACGGCAAACAAGCAGATCATTCAAACTGATTCTGCTGACGTCATGAACAGGATAAAGAGTCGCCAATTTCACGATTTTCAGCACATATCTGAAATTCGTAACTGGTTATAAATACCTTTTAAATGAATATAACAAAAATAAAATTGCCGTATTTTCAGACTATGACATACGTATGTCGTATTTGTAGTTGCTCATTATAATCGTTAGCAACCACCTAAAACTAAATGTGTACAACTGCATAAGTTTCGTGCAATTGAAGCCCTCAGCTGCACTTTAATTATAACCACCCGGCCCAACTAACACAATTTACTACGCCACTGGTTAGCATTTTGTTATTTTGTGCTGCTGTGATATTCCAGGAATAAAATCAATCTACGTCTCAATTACTGTATGTTTTCTCGGTTTATTGGTGTTTTTATGGTTCATCGAGAATTTGTAGACAGCTTGGTAGATCCTTCACACGCACTAATAGCTCAGTAACATCCTGGAAAGAAAAATGTGCTAAGTTAAAAAATTCGAATTACTAATGGTGCATACTTCGGATCTTCCGCAGGATGGGGCACCAGGTATGATAGCCTTCGCTCCAGTGGTAGAGGCACAGTCCGACTCTGCGGTGATCACCGAACTTCCCGAGGTCAGCCTGAGTGAGGGCCGCTACAACAGGGTGCCCTTCATGGTCGGCGTCACATCGGGGGAAGCCAGTTTGTTCGCCTTTCGTAAGTATTTATTGCCCTTTTATTTTCCAGATCTTCTGATATAGAGCTGTTCCAGCCACAACTCCAAGTTTGATGAGTAAGGAGTTCTCAAGTGGGTCTCAGTTCTAAAGAGCAAGTAAATACATTTTTATGACTGTATAAATCAAGCAATATTTTGTTTCGCAATGTCTACTTGTAACGTCCCCATTTACATAACCGGCTTTTGCGAAAATATATTTGACAGTGTTCACGTGTGACTGAGAGGGAGAAAAATTTGGCAAACCTGTCGGTTCCGAGGGTAAATGTGAAAATGTAGCACGGATTAGTGAGGGAGAGGTTTACAACAAGTTATCTCTGAGAACGAATTGTTCTGCCTACTCTACTTCCACTTAAATGTAGTTCAGTGACTTGGGAAGTGGCGATGAAACACGAAAGGAAATTTCAATTGACTTTAGAATTATTTAAATAAAGGAGCTACCACTGAGTACCAACACAATTACAACGCCGAAATACGAGCCAGGCCAACCCACAACACAATATCACATGATTATGTAAAATTAGCAAGTATGAATAATTGCTTTCTTAAATAACATCTTCAGTTAGAAGTGAAAGGAATTAATTTTATTCACATAAATGAATTCACTTTTCATCTGCAAGAACAAATTTGCTTTTAAACAATATTTATCTCAAGAGTGAAGCGCACTACAAAACACCTTTACTCCTGTTTTCCAAATTGTTAAAAATATATGTAAAACAACTGGCACTAAAATTAATTCTGATATGTTTGTTGCTTTTCGAACAATCGACGCTCGGGTTGTTTCAATAACAGGAATGAACATGGGACCTAATTGGTGATAGTGACTTGGGACGGCGGTAAGGCGGGGGGAGGGGGGGGGCAGGATCTTGATATAAATGGAGCTGAATGCCGCTGATTAAAACTTCTCCTCACACTGACTTAGCACGCAACTCGCGCTCCTGATAACGTCAGAGTCCGCAGACAATTGCTTGTACAGCTTACGGGTTCTGACGTCACATCACTCGCGTCAACAAACGCCGCTGCACAGTGCGTTTTTATACTTCGATGGGTATCCCTAACATTTCCATAACCAGCACTGACACAGTATAAATTGTAGTTGTTTGCATTATTATCTACACAGATCAATAAGCTTTCTTTGCACATATGAATATTTTTTAAGGTTTACGAGGAAATCGAAATAAAGTATTTAAAGTATATGAAGGATTTTTTTTAAATACATATATGTGTGTTATAATGTTACAACCTACAGAAATTTCGACCGGGAATTAAAGTGGTTACTTTCAAATATCCTGCGCACTACGGATACGAAGACTGAGCCATGAGCTCTACAGCTGCGCATCGCACTAACGGTGTCTGGCACACTCAGCGGCAGGTTCCCTTCCATGTGACACAGCACGCCTTCTTCTTAGTCGAGACATCGGCGCAGCCTTGGAACACCACGCTAAACCACTCGTTGTGAGCGTGCCAGTTTCCCGCAGCCGTTGTGAACGGAAGAAAGTGGCATGTGATCTCATAATTACAGTCCAGACTGACGACAACACCCTCCTTTATAATAAATATCAGTACGTGATATAAACATGGCGCTGAATACAAAGAGTCTCGATTTATTTGTTGTTGCATTTGTTACAGTTGCGATATTTATGAACGGGTCAGAAGCTGCTGAGACCTTCGTGCAGTCGGTGGCCGACCAAATTCCTCTTCCCACAGAGGAGGAACGAATTGAGGCTGCCAAACGGGTCGAAGAGTTTTACTTCGGAGCAGAAGGGTTCAGTGTGAACAAGTCACAAGCAATCAGTGACGTAAGTGTTCCCTGCAATAATCACATCTTTTTCATAAAAGGTACTTATATTGTAGGCATCCTATAGAGAGGTATTTTTTAAAATGCCGCTATTAAGGCAGACCTACGAAAATTGGTTTTTGGTTTCTTGGTCGGAAATAAAGAAATATGTGTTTCGAGATTTTTGAAAATTTAACCTATGGGGGTGAAATAGTGGGTAAAGGTTTTTTTTAAAAAAAATCGTTATTTAAGTATTATAAAAGTATTTTTAAAGCTTCATGTATGAAAGTTAGTATTTTGCTTCTTGCTTACAAACAAAAACTCCAGCTAACAGAATTGCTTTTTCGTCAGAAGTACATTTGGAAAAGACCATGTTTATACGGCCTTAATTAGTGTGAAAAGCTTAGAATGTGCTGCAATTTGTGACATCATAAAAATTCGCTTAAATAAAAACAAAACAAAAATCTCTGCAGGCCGTACAGTCTACTCGAGCGGCCGCTATCCTGTACATCACATTTTGTCTCACTTCTCAGTTATGTTTAACGTTTGGGCGGTAGTGAGAAAGAAAGAACAACTTGGTCATTAGAGACGGATCTCACGCTAGTAGCCGCGCGGGATTAGCCGAGCGTTCTTGGGCGCTGCAGTCAAGGACTGTGCGGCTGGTCCCGGCGGAGGTTCGAGTCCTCCCTTGGGCACAGCTGTGTGTGTTTGTCCTTAGAATTATTTGGGTTAAGCAGTGTGTACGCTGAGGGACTGATGAGCTTAGCAGTTAAGTCCCATAAGATTTCACACATTTCAAGCTAGAATTGCAGGTCGGGGGAAGGTGGTTGGTCGTCTCTTTTGTGCAGGCACTTACCCAGCATTTGCCTGCCACGGACTGCCCGGCTCCTCCCGCCGAAGGTTAGGTCTTCCATCGAGCATGGATGTGGGCGTTGTTCTCAGCATTAGATAGTTCAAGTAGTGTGTAAGTCTGGGGACTGGTGACCTCAACAGTTTGCTCCCATAGGAAACCACACACATTTGAACATTTGAGTTTGGATTCCACACGGACCGTCGTAGCTGTTGAATTCTTCTGCTGAGTACCGGTGCATGGTGTGCGTCAGACTTGCATGATGGAATTGGATGAAAGTTCACGGCAGCTTGTCTGAATATTAAGGGAGAGAAAGTGTACCTTCTTATTCTTTTGTCTGGTTTGATGCGGCCCACCACAACTTTGCTTCTGTGCCGACATCTTCATATCAAAGTAGCGCTTGCAGCCATCGTCCTTAATTATTTGTTTGATATATTCCAGTCTCTGTTTTTCCTTACATCTACAAACCTAGCTAGCTCCGTCTGGTATCATAGAAGTTATTCCGTGATGTCTCAACACCTGTCCCATTATCTCTTTCTTTCTTTATCTCTTTCCTTGCCGATTCTGCGGAGAAGCGCCTCTTTCCTTATCTCTAAGGCACCACATCTCAAACGCTTCGATTATCTTTTATCTGGTTTTCCCACAATACAAGAGTCACTTCCATACAATGCATTGCTCGAGATGGATGTTCTCTCTTCCTCAAATTAAACCGTTGTATGATACAAATAGAATTTCTCATGTCAAAAATTCTCTCTTTGCCTGAGCTAGCTTGCCTTTGATCTACTCCTTGCTCTGTCTGTCTGATTTTGCTTCCTACTTATATGTCACCAATTTCGATATGTAAATTACCATGCATCCTCATTAGTTTCGCCCTTCATCCGTTTACTCGCAGTCCATATTTTGTGCCCATTATACCATTCCTCTGAACAGGTCCCGAAAATTCGTCCTCATTTTCAGTGAGGATAGCAAAGTAGTATCGAATCTTATCACTCACACCCTTGACCTCGTATTTCAATTCCGACTCTTGGACCTTTCTTGTACAGGGGAAGTTCCATAAGTAATTCAACCCTCCTTTTCTCGGGAAATATCGGTAGAAAAGTGTTGAATTTACTGTTTGACGTCCTAGAATATTCACGCTTCAGCCTCTAGAGTTTCCGGTAGGTGGCGTCGCTATATGTAGGCTTCAAAGTACCTTCCGTAAAGCAGGTGCGTTCCAAGCAGAGAGCTGTTACTGAGTTTCTTTTGGTGGAAAACCAGAGCATCACAAATGTTCATAGGCTCTTGCAGAATGTCTACGGAGACCTGGCAGTGAACAACATCACGATTAGTGGTTGGACGAGGGGTCTGTCACCACCGCAGCAAGGTCGCTCAAGCCTGTCCGATCTCCTCACGCCGGCCGGCCGCACTCAGCTGTGACTGCTTCAACGTTGGAACGTGCGGACTCTCTCATACGAGGTGATGGACGGATCTCAGCGAAACACCTCGCTGCGCAACTGGAGCCCTCTGTTGGCTCCGAGGTTGACGAGTAGAGTTGTACCATGTGGGAATACACGCCCTCACAGTTAAATGGCGTAAAGGTATGGCAGTGATGGGAAATTTGATTCTGTTCAAAAACAGTGTTCCATAGCCATTAGAGCGGGGAATAATGAGGTGTATTGAAATTAAGAATAAAACCAATATGCTTTCAGAAAAAAAAGAAGTATTACGTCACTTAATGAGTACCTTCGTATTTCGATAATTGATTCTTCGATGTATAGACTCTACCACTCATCGGAGCGTACATAATTTCTAACTATCTAGTTACTCCTAGTTCCCCTCGGTTTTATTGTATTTTCACCACTCTTATTATTATCTCAACAGACTGGCTCTTGAAATGAGGAAATTTCCTTATACTACAGCCAATTGATTAGATTCAACGAGAAGAGTGTGGATCAGCATTTTCTTATCTTTCAAACTTAGTATCTTTAGTTCTTACTGTTCTGTTCTCCTTTAGTATCATCCATTTATTCTAGTCTCTTCGGACATGTCCGAAAAACATTTTGATCCAGCAGTCACCATGAATTAAGGCACAAGGGAATTAAAAACTTTGGCTAGGAGAGGGAATTTATTTAAATGAATGAGGAAAGTTGTAAATTTGTGCTGGGGCAGGATTCGAACCTGTGTCTCCTCCTTACCAGGCAGACGCTCTGACCACTAAGCCACCGGGTCACAGTGGTCATCGCCGCTGCACGAACTACCCCGCCACGCCTCCCATCAAAACCAAATTCTCAACTTATCCACACCCTACATTATTCTCATTACTCGTGGCATTTAGCCGATTCTTACGGGAATCGGCGAAATGTATTGAATGATGAGAATAATGGACAGGGATACTACATTAGCAGTGTGTGGATGAGTTGAGAATTTGAGTCTGACGGAGGTGTGCTTAGACAGTCCGTGCAGTTTGCAATGACGACTGTGACCGGATGCCTTAGGGGTAGCCGGCACGTAGCACAGAGTGTTTGGTGAGGGGGATGGGTACCCTCTGTAACAAAAAACAAAACAAAAACTGAGTGAAGGAATCTACAATTGACTTGAAAAGATGTCGCGTGACACGAGCACCGACCAAACGCAACCAACAATACCGAACAAAATGAAGAGAAAAGTCTCTCATGAACTTCTGGCTGCGGCCTCTTTCACACGTATCGACACCTCGCCGTTTGAAACGTCTCCGAGCCCGAGGCTCAGGTCGGAAGGCGGCACGCCTTTGTCCCATTACAGATGAAGGTTTTAGGCATCCTTAAGCAAAATTTCATACTGATTCGTCACAGTGGGAGACAGTTACGGGCCTCGAAAAAGCTATACTTTCTTGCGCAGAGTAATTTTAGGAAGCACCACACTCTAGAAGTCAGATGATAACGCTAGGAGACAGATAAATACGTCACATAGACTACATGATATCATCATGATGAGACAAAATGAGAGATACAGAAATGAATTCTGATGGTTGCCGAGTACTGACGAACAGTAAGCCAAAATTGAAAAGATCGTGAGAGTCTTAACTGAAAAATTCAGAAAACATTGGGACAGGGAAAGTATCTAAGAGCGGTTCGTGATAGAAAGGTAGAATAACATGGAAGTAAAGCGGGGGTAACGTAGAAGACAGCAGAATTAAAGGCCAGGAATTTACTGTAAAATGAAGATATCTATTATAAAGGAAGATAACGGCTTGCTAATCTCAAATTGTTGTCGTACACAGAAGAAATAAAGTAACACTACTGCCTTCCTAGAACTAATTAGCCGCATCTAGAAGACATCAACTGTATAAGATAGCTGGTCACGAAAAAGATGTTTGAAATGAACTTTACTTATCTCAGCTATGATACAAGTTCGTGGCATGGCTTTGTGTTGAACAGATACGTTGATCGTGGAAAAAATAAATAAAAATATAAGCGAAAGAGAGAGAGAATGAAGAATTTGAAATATGTTAACAACAGTCAAGATGAGTGAAAATGGAGTAGTGAGGTGTTGTTTCCAAATTTGTAAAAAATCAGAACTTGTGGAAAATATTTTCGACTGTTTTACGTGTAAGTGGTATTTCGGTCTTGAAATACGTTTTAGCGCAGTGGACTAAGAGGTGGAGGATGACATCGAATCAGTCGAAACCTGTAGGAATACATTGAAACTGAAATGCATGGCTTTGGAGCCTAACTTCTAAAGTAAACCTTTTCCATCTTCATTTATAAGCTATAATGATACATTGTACTGCTGTTTCACTGTACCTGTTTTCCGTGTCATACGTATTAAAGTCTACATGCGAAACATTTTTGTAAATAACATCCAATTTTCTGCGAGAAAGCACACACGTCTGTACCTAGTTTCTTCGATATCCATCCCACAGCTTGGGGAACAACAATCATTTTCATTGCTTCTCTCTTGCTTTGTTAATATTTGATACTTTTGGTAAGTTTCTGTTTCTCCTTTACTTTCCGGGTATTTTGATAAGCGATCGTTTCTTCTGTAATTTTCAGGTATACTCTGACATCTTGTTTATACAGCCTGCATATGCGTTTGCTAGATCAGCGATCAACACAAGCAGCTTGCCCGTCTATTTCTACTACTTTGACTATGATGGATGGGGCTCATCAGAATATGGTAAGCACCAAAAGCATTTCCAGCTATATGACGTGCTCATGTTGCGATGTTTGCTACTGGAACTTGTAACAGTAGCTGAAACGTTGGTCAACATGAAGTCACGGTTACATACTTTTTTTCTTTTTTGAGTGTGTGTGTGTGGTGGTGCTGA
Organism: Schistocerca gregaria; assembly: GCF_023897955.1. Lineage (NCBI taxonomy): Eukaryota > Metazoa > Arthropoda > Insecta > Orthoptera > Acrididae > Schistocerca > Schistocerca gregaria. The sequence continues at coordinate 453,617,271 of NC_064926.1, read as the reverse complement.
AGTCTGATGGACTTCGTTGATTTTTACTTCTATAGGGAATGCAAAGGGTAAAAATTTCACTTTATTTATTTTTTCTTCTATCAGCTTTAGTATTAGCACACAGAGGGGACCTTTAACTTTCCGTTTTCGGTATTTTTGAAAACAGTGTGTAGAAGTGTTAAAGGACTTTACGTCCGTAAATGATGTAGAATTACGTAGGGATAACATTTACTGGGCGTCAAATACTGTCGCCTTCGGTACTTTAGATTTGAGGTTGCGTGAAGGTTCTACCGTACCTACTGTGGTGAGTTGTGGTGGACTGTCGCGTATCATGTCCAACTTCCGAAATAAGGTTCGTGCGTTCTCCTTGACCTTATCAGAGAGGTAAGATTCGCTTAAGGCCCGATGAATATCATGATTCGGGATCCACCATTGGGCTCCAGTGATCCATTGAAAGGCATCTGGTTTGTGTAACTTGTAACTTCTCATAGTTAGTGGCACACGTAGTACCCCAGAAGGTCGATCCATATAAAATAGATGGTTCAACTGTGACGTGGTACAGCTGGAGTTTCGTGCGTTGACTCAGGTACGAGCTCGTCAGAAATGGGAGGAGAGCTTCCAGCATTTTAAGGCCAGACGTCTTCTTCCCCATAATGTGATTACTATACAGCAGTTTGGCGTCCGGTTGCACTCCAAGGTATTTTACAGTTGTTGCCCAGGGGAGTGGCTGGTCTGATATCCATAGGCGTTCATTGACAATGGGTCTCAGACATGTGAAGGCAATTACTTTGGTTTTCTCTGCATTGAACGTTTGCGGCCGAAGTGGCCGAGCGGTTATAGGAGCTATAGTCTGGAACCGCGCGACCTCTACGGTCGCACCTTCGAATCGTGCCTCGGGCATGGATGTGTGTGATGTCCTTGGGTTAGTTAGGTTTAAGTGGTTCTATAATCTTTGGGACTGATGACCTCAGAAGTTAAGTCCCATAGTGCTCAGAGCCATCGACCGTTATTTTGTTCCTGTGGGTTCAGGGGTCCACTAAATCTAGTTGGCGCTGCATCCGTGTGACGAGGTGTTCCATTCTGGTTCCTGCAGTCATGAGCGCTGTGTCGTCGGCATAGGAAGTGGCAGTAACATGTGGCACCGTCGGGAGGTCGTTAATGTATAAATTAAACAGCAGTGGAGATATGACCGATGCTTATGGAAGTGCTTCAAGGACAGGCCGTGTTAGTGAATTCTTTTCATCATTGCGGACATATAATCTGCGATCCTGGAGAAAATTGTCGACAAGTTTTAAATAGCAGTCCGGCAGGGGAGTGGTACGTCGGAACTTGACGATCAAGTTGCGTCGCCATACTTTATCATAAGCCTTCTCTATATCGAGAAAGACTCCAATAGTATGTTTTTTCTTGTTGATATTGTCTTGGATAGATTCCGTGATGCGTAGTAGTTGTAACTCAACCGATAGCTTCGCCTGGAAGCAAGGCTTCTCCGGTCGGTTGAAGTCCAGCATGAGTTTCAGCAGGACACGTTCCAGTACCTTTCCAATAGCGCCTGTGGATCGTCGTTCTTGACGTTCTATCCTCTCATGTACCGGCGCCGTAGCCCGGGTCGTCAACCTGGGATCCGTCCTGTGTGGAGCGGCCAGACCCAACCGACCTACCAGCGGCCGACTCCGGCGCATCATCCTCGCTTGTCGGCATCGCGCACTCAACTGACACTGGCACGCGGTGACCAGTAGAGCACAGCCATTGACAACTGGACCGACAGGTGTCGCTAGGGTAACATTTAGGTGTCACTAAAAATAATTTATGTGAATAAATGAGAACGAAAATAAACCTAAAAATGAAATTTCCTGCCAGATTAAAACTGTGTGCCGGACCGATACTCGAACTCGGGACCTTTGCCTTTCGCGGGCAAGTGCTCTACCAACATTTTTTTTTTAAATCTCATTTTGTTCGCTTCATCTGCTCGGGGCGGACGTCGTAATACATCAATTGGAGTTCGTTGTTGATCGATTAACACAGTTTTTTTTTATTACAGAGGGCACGAATACGCTGAGCTACCTTGCCGGCTAGCCAACTGAACTACCCAAGCACGACTCAGGCCCCGTCCTCACAGCTCTACTTCTGCCAGTACCTCGTCTCCTACCTTCCAAACTTTACAGAAGCTCTCCTGCGAACTTTGCAGAACTAGCACTCCTGAAAGATAGGATATCTCATTCTGGAAACATCCGCCAGGCTGTGGCTAAGCAATTTCTCCGCAATATCCTTTCTTTCAGGAGAGCTGGTTCTGCAAAGTTCGAAGGAGAGCTTCTGTAAAGTTTGGAAGGTAGGAGACGAACTACTGATAGAAGTAGAGCTGTGAGAACGGGGCGTGAGTCGTGCTTGGGTAGCTCAGCTGGTAGAGCACTTGCCCGTGAAAAGCAAAGGTCCCGAGTTTGAGTCTCGGTCCGACACACAGTTTTAATCTGCCAGGAAGTTTCATATCAGGGCAGACTTCGCTACAGAGTGAATATCTCATTCTGGAAACCTATAAATGTTTGCAAATATATTGCCAATTAATAATTAATGCAGATTCCAAAAAGTTATCCTTATAGCGTTAATTACGAAATGTACCTATGTAGACGCTGAATTTATATTTGGTACCATTAGCGTAAACTGATGTACAATAGACTGCTTAACAAAGGTTGTAAAAATAAACAAAAACCACAGATTCACGCACAAAGCCATTAAAATATTTTATAAAAATTATTAAAAACCATTGATTACCGAAACCGGTTACCGAGAATAAAGGTTATTATTAACGATCATGCGGAAGTAGTTCTGCGATATGCTTTCGCAGATCGGCCCTTGCTTCTCAAAATGAGTAAACTATATGTTCAGAAGATACATAGAAGATTACTATAAGTCTGACGTATGTAAAGACCGTGTGATACAGGGTGGACGGATATATTTTACTACAAAAACAAAAACTAACATAATCAAGCGTCTTCTAACCAAACTGCGTGCCTACGGACAATCGCCTCAGTTGTGCGACTGGATTCGTGATTCCCTGTGAGAAAGGGCACAGATCGTAGTAATAGATGGAAAGTCATCGAGTAAAACAGAAGTAATATCTGGCGTTCCGCAAGGAAGTGTTATGGTCCCTCTATTGTTCGTGATCTATATTAACGACATAGGAGACAATCTGAGCAGCCGTCTTAGATTGTTTGCAGATGATGCTGTCATTTATCGTCTTGTAATCAGATGGTCAAAACGACTTGAAAAACCATTTAGATAAAATATCTGTATGGTGCCAAAAGTGGCAATTGAGCCTGAATAAGAAAAAGTGTGAAGTTATTCACATGAGTACTATAAGAATTCAGCTAAATGCCGATTACGCGGTAAATCACACAAATCTGAAGGCTGTAAATTCAACTAAATACTTAGGGATTACAATTACAAATCACCTAAATTGGAACGATCAGATAGATAATATTGTGGGTACAACAAACCAAAGATTGCGGTTCATTGGCAGAACACTTAGAATGTGCAACAGGTCTACCAAAGAGATTGCTTGCACTAAGCTTGTCCGCCCTACTATTCTGGAGTATTGCTGTGCGGTGTCAGATCCGCATCAGGTGGGACTGACGGATGATATCGAAAAAGTAGAAAGAAGGGAAGCTCGTTCTGTATTATCGCTAAATAGGGGAGATAGTGTCACAGACATGATACGTGAATAGGAGCAGCAATCATTAAAACAAACGCGTTTTCCGTTGCGACGGGATCTTCTCATGAAATTTCAGTCACCAGGTTTCTCCTCCGATTGCGAAAGCATTCCTATATAGGGAGATGATCATCACGATACAATAAGAGAAATCAGGGCTCGCACAGAAAAATTTGAGTGCTCGCTTTTCCCGCGTGCCGTTCGAGAGTGGAACGGTAGAGACAGCCTGAAGGTGATCCATTGAACCCTCTGTCAGGCTCTTTATTGTGAATAGCAGAGTAATCACGGAGATGTAGATGTGGATGAACAACAAAATTTAAAGGTTTTTATTTACAATGCCTTTCGGACGCCTTATTCTATCATCAGATTGGATTCCGGTGTTTAAGCTCAGGTACATTGCTCCGTAGGAAACAACGTCTTCGAAATATGTGCAGTCCTGCATCTCTTCGATCTGTACATTCCTCCAGAGCACGCCATTTGACCTCAACACAGTCACTCAGTTAGTGTTCCCAACGAAGGTTTGTGTTTTTGCCTACATGCACTTACTCATCGGAAGATTTCTGAGTCAAGAACGCTGCCTGGAATGTCTGCACGTTGTGATCTACGCCGTGGATTGGGTCAAGAGGTGAGAGCATGATATCATTTCACAGTCGGGAGCAACATCTTCATTGAAAGAAAACCTGAATGATTTCTTTGCGTTCGTTACTCACAAGTTCTGCAGGCCGACAACCCATGATGCATACTGCTGACTGACCTTCTTTGGGCATTGACTGTCGAGCCACTGAGTGGTCGCAACGAGAGTTTATCTGTGATAGTGCTGCTTCAATATATCACAAACATCGTCGAAATCTATGCTGGCAGAGAGAGGCCATTATTTCTTCACTTCTTCATATAACAAATTACTAGAAGACAGAAGGAAAGCACCTTAATCACCGGATCAACAACTTCACCAAATTCATAGTAAACTACGAAACGGCCTAAATACGATTTCTCTATATCGTGTTAGACTGTTATAAACTAACGAACGAAGTCGTTGTGCTGAACATTTTGCTAATGCAGTAAATGCTATTGTCGCTGGCGCTTTTGCTCTTGTTGCAGTGTGATCTGCTGCTGCCATAATTCGAAAATGTTTGTTCATATTTTCTAACTCCGTAGATACTTATTGCTATCTTTTGTATCTCTCCAGGTACTGAAACACTGCTCGTAGAGTTCGACGCACTGTTTTCAGATCCCACACATCCGAAGAGAGTGGGAGAACATAAAAATCCAAATCTTGTACTTCAATAAAGTGTGCAAAAAGCCAATGTTGCCGTGCGATAGCGGATACAGTCCAAACAGATCGGATGCCAAGTCCAAAATAACATCAAAATTGTGTACTGAAAAGCACATAACCCGGTCATCACTTAATAAGAAAAAAGACTAATTTTTGCGTTAGTGGTAAGTGTTAATTACTCTTTCTCGGCTGGTCAGCAGCACTAAGGAGCAAACAATGTATGAAGTGAAATGATAGAGACACAAACAGCAGCGATCTGATTTGACCATAATGAGGGCTGCGGTTTAACAACCAATGGTTATCCTCACTTAACACATGGCTCGCGATCGCAGCGGAATCTGCGGTCCAGGCGTAAAATGTGATCATCCCAAGTCATGCAGTGGTGGTATGTGCGTTCATTTCTTCCTCATTGTTGTTATCCAGTAGGGATACAATCGTTAATAGTCTCAAGTAAAGCAGAAATTTATATATATATATATATATATATATATATATATATATATATATATAATTTTTTAAGGGTTACTTGCGAAGCCCACACCACTCCCATACGTATCACAGCAGTCACCAAGTTATTGAGTGCCCCACAGACATACTCAACCTAAAATCTGATTCATTTTCCCATTTAAGAGTAGATCAACTCTTATTAAATGTCACTGGAGTCGGATGGACAGAAAATTTAATAAGATCACTCGTATCAGCTTTTTACTTTCAGTATTTCGATCTCAATACGATTACCATACGGCAACAAGTGCAGCAAGTGGACCTCTATGAATCCACTCAGTCGCAGTATATAAGCGTGAAATTTAATCTAAAAAGCTGATAACATTCACATAACGATAAAAATTGTTGTGTCAGGAACTTCAGACTGCTGTGTGTGGTGACAATTCTCTTAAATACACCGATGGCCTTCGTTCCGCTTGAATTAATTTTCAGGACTAACACATGATGAAAGAATAATCAAAAGTGGCTGCAGCAAATTAAAGTTTAGTAGCAGCTCCTTGATGATATACATAAAAATTAATTCTAGAGTGTTTTCCCCGTGTTTGGAGTCTATGACCATTCGGCACGTAAAGAGACATTGAACGTATTCAGACACACACTATGAATACATTTCTAACTGATCATCATGATACTGCAGCATATATTCTTGGAAGAGAGACGTAGTTCTCACAAAATCCTGCCGGATAAATATAGATAACCTATTTTCTAAGTGAACATACGGAGACATACTTTTCCATCGCTCAGCTCGCATTTGGCATAGGAAAGAAAATCGGCAGTACTCGTAGAATGTATTCTCCGTCATCTACCACACAACACCTTCATTAATAGTTTTCATTCATCCAAAAAGTCATGGCAGCGTTACTTAAAGAGATTCTGGTATGAACTTCTGTTTCCAAAAGAAAATTATAGTACTTTCTTCTGCTGGCTTAGCGGATACAAAATATACCACTTCAAACTGTTTCACACTCAGAAATCCGTTTAGTAGCTTCAGAGAAACTCCTCATTAATTGTATTGCTTTGAGAAGAAACTGCACGTCGTTTATAAGGGCTTCCCTACAATCCATTTGGAAATCCTTCTCATAAGAATTTTATGATGTCTCATGTATTAGACAATCTAGCACGAAGATAAAAATCTTCCAACTCTTTGGAGGTGAGCATTCTTGCACGTGTATCTTTTATCTGATACATCACGATTTGTGCCCAACAATGTATCGGGTGTGATCAGGTAGGTCATAAAAGCAATCAAGAATTTTACTGGCAACTAGTGCGTAAGGTTCATGCAACTTCTAAACGTGGATTTTGCATTACATAAGAACTTACAAGATACAGATATAAGAAAGAGTCGGTTGAACGCCATTGTGTCCGCTGTTAGTATTTAGTGCAAATACTTGCACCTAGTTACAGGCTTCTAGGTATGTTTCACGCCATAAAAGAAATGTATCTGATGTGGTTATTTTAGTAGCCGTAGAGCCTGAATTTATGAATCACACATTTTTTCTGTTTTATTTTCACAGGTATGAACCACGCAATGGAAATAGCGTATTTGTTTCCTGGTATAATTGGACCGGATAAAGATCCAGCTTCCAACGATGGGAAAGTTATTCAACAGCTGACAACATTGTGGACAAACTTTGGCAAATACGGGTAAGTCTTTACGGTTCGTACACACATTACTGTCTGAAAATGCAGAATAAATAATAGAACTCAGTTCCAAAACTATAGGATAAAAGGAAACAAATAACGAGGTCTCATGGTAACATAAGGGACTTTTCATAAATAAGCAGCTCCGCTTTGAAAAATTATAATTCTGCGCCATTCAGAGAGTTTTCACTTGTTTCACTACGCGTTTCGAACGTTACACAACATCAGTTGGAAAGGATCGTTTATACAACTGTTCTCCATAGAGAGATTCGACGAGTTCTTGCAACAGTTCTTGAGGCGCCCAAGAGACCAACTTGCGGCCAATATTGTTCATAATTAACTCGATTAGCCACAGCACCTACGATGTGACTTAACAAACAGTTTAAAGACGTAAAAGTTGTTTACAGTGCGAAAAGAACAGTATGAGGGCTGCATTCTTAAGAGGATAATCCCAATTTCTAATGCAGTAGGGATACACGTGAAGACAGCGTAACATACTGTGCATATCACCAACTTCAGAAATAGTCACATGAAACTGCTGTTTACATTTTGCGATGAACAGAAATTTTAGTATTACACGTACACTCTAAGACGAGAAAACGACGCAGCAAGAAGGCGTTGCCAGAACGGGATGAAAATCGTGTAGGTGTGATGTACATGAAAAGACAACAAATCATCAGAATTTCGTAAAACTCAATGATTTGTTTAAGAGAAAGAGTCCACAAATGACCCAGTGATTAACGTGTCGGTCCACATCTGGCCTTTATGCAACCAGATATTCGGCCTGGCAATGGTTGACAGAGATATTGGACATCCTCCTGAGGGACGTCGTGCAAAATTCTGTCCAATTGTCATGTTAGATGCTTTAAATCCCGAGATGGTTAGAGGACCCTGCCCATACTGCTCCAGACGTTCTCAGTTGGGGAGAGATTCTCCAATGTAGCGGCTTAATTATGGTATAGAGGGCTGAGTATTATCAGCTGTTTGCCCAAAACTCTTGTTATTCATGAAATTTTGACATTATTACTCAATTTGTTTTAAAAACTGAGTCATCGCCTCCTCAAAATAATGATTACAATTAGTACAACGCCTGTGAAAACAATGAAGCACGAAGATGAGGCGGAGGAAGCGAAGTGAAACATTACGGAGTGAGATGATGTATAATCTTATTTCAGTGGTTACATAATCGAGTCAAGTTTACAAACAACTTGGCTGTGGGAACTCACTTATCAGTGACAAATCTGTGACCTCAGTGGTCTGGATGCATACACTGATACGGATAGAAGGAAGCTCATAAAGCCGTTGCATCCTCGACTAAGTCACGCTGATCCACAACTGTTGTAGCTGGTCGTTGATATCCTGGATACTGCGAGGGGGATGAAGTCGACGTTAGAGATCTGGGGATCTCACTGTTCACAGGAGTAAACCATCACGCAGACAGTTGATAGAGGCCGATCATTGTCCCGCTGAAAAGTGACACAGTAATACTATCACATCAGGGGTAACATACGAGGACGCAGGATATCCGTGACGTAGACGTACCGTTGCGCAGACAGAATCCACTCAATTAGTATCAGCCGTGACCAGAAGACGTACCCGATACCTCCTCAGGCCACGACGCAATGAGAAACTCTGCTATGTATCTACAAAACAATGGAAGAATGTGACATCTTCTCACGTCGGCGTCCTGTCTATAGTCGACGACAGTTATTCGTGATTCATTGCTGAACGTAATGTGAAGCTATTCGTCAGCAGCCCGTGCTTCCCTTTCACGGCACGTAAAAAACGCAGCTCTTTTGTATTGTAGTGTTAGCGCGGTATGTGAGTGAGACGGTAGCCCCCTAATCAACCTAATGCTAGTTTTCCACAGAAGGTGCAGGATGACACGGTGTGTTACGTGGAGTCCACGACTTGTTCTCGGTTGGCAGGCACAGATGTGGAGATGGACTTTGTGCTCAATATGGCTATCCTCCATCGTGGTAGTCAGACGTGGGCGACCCAGAGTACGACAAGTACTCTTGCCCTCACGTTCCTATGCACTCCAGTATCGGGCCACTGCCGCATCCGACTACCGCACAGTGGGGAGACTGCACGATCTCACCAGCTGGAGACCCGCAATGAGAATGCATTCAAACTCTGTCAGATGCTGATAACCGTCTCGAACGACTTTATGCCGTTTCTTCGCAGCGATCACTCAATATCTGACGCCAGTTATATACCCTACCAGGCCTAGTAACAACACTAAAAGAGAGTAACACTAAAGCACTCTGATGAACATTCTATATGTTGTAACGTTCTTTGTAAAAATTCAACATTCAACGGCGAGTACTGTCAAATTCAGCAAAATCCACATCGCGTTGCTGCACCCTTAAAATTAAACATTCAGAATTTCATTACCTTTCCAATTTGTTCCATTTGGTTTCCCTTTGAGTTACAGTATCAATTCATTACTCGTCTCTAATTGCTATGGAAAATTGTCAGTATCCGTTACCGATCAGTGTCACTTCAATTCTTGACAATCTTATAGCCTCACAAATTTACACTTTTATAGAAATAACTACGACCTAACATTAACTGGGCCTGTGTGAGTACAAACAATATTATTAATCACTTCATTTTATAAAAATAGTATTATGCTGTATTCATAGGTCAACAACTAAACTCTCACAGCTAGCCACTAGCTTTAAGTCTTACGCCCTACCTATAACAGAGTGCAACGGCAGCTTGTACTGCACTCGTAGTCGCGATAGATTCTGCCACTCAGGCAACATCTTTCGTTCAGTGGTGTCAAAATACAATCTCTTCTATATAAAATAACAATTTCAGGTCATTTTTCATGAAATATATTACACAATCGGGCTCCACGTGCAGGTGGACCCCTCACACTGTCACAGTTAATTGAAACCGTGCTCATTTACACACTCGCAGGTGATGTATACGTCTACGTAGTTACTCTAACATCCGACTAGGTCATTTGGGCAATACAGTTTTTTTTGTGTATATCCAACCACTATCATTTTACATATTCAGAATGTTCAGAAACATATATTCAATACGAATTCACTTCACATTAAATGGTAATGCTAAGCCAGTCTCCTGAAAATAATTTCTTCAAACTCGTAGATACAAAGGATACTGAAAACAGCGTATGGAGTGACATATGACGATCTGTTGCAAATTATTTGAATCTATGTGCGAGCATTTGTATGCAGTTCCATGTATGTTAGCTATTAGACTCGTTTCGATTAGTTCTCTTGCGTGTTCCGTGGACCTTATTCGTGACACTCGCCATGTCGTGAATCATGTCAAAAGGGTACACTTCCTCTCTAGAAATATGTCCACATGGTAGCCATTATACACCTAGATTTTTTCAAAAAATATGTACATAAAAATTTGACAAATGTAGCCCAAACACATATATAATACCGATTTAGAGGGTGATGTATAGACTGGATGTAGATGCCACATAGAAATGATTTGAACTTGTTTTTGAAACCATTATCTGCCAGTACCTTTAATTCACGAGGGAGTCGATCAAGTACTTTTATGGCTGTCTACTTCTTTTCTTAATGTGCAGCAGTAGGTTTAACTTCGGAATAGTAGAGGTTATTTTTCCGGGTGTTACACCTCTGAATGTTAGTATTATTTTCAAATTGTACCCGATTTTTCACAACAAACACCAAAGGAAAGTAAATGTGATATGAGTCTGTTATGTGTGTGTGTGTGTGTGTGAGTGTGAGTGTGTGTGTGTGTGTGTGTGTGTGTGTGTGTGTGTGTGTCTGTGTCTGTGACTGCATGTTTATTACACTTTGTGATAGACCGGGGTGGGGGAGACGAAGCAGTGAAACAGAATTATTAACAATAATTGATTCTACGTGAAGACTATACAGTAACTCGAAAATCCTAATGAGTATTCGTATGATATTCATAACAGTAGCGATGTTGTCTAGCCTTCATTGATAGCACACAGAGTAATTACACGTCAATGCAAATTAACAAAATGATTATTTTACCTTTAATATATGAGAATAACATTTTACAAACCAATGGAGACAAATTAAACGGAACATCACTATCACCTTGCCTGTAGTAAGGTGCTGGGACTGTGCTTCCCTCATATCATACACTTAGCCTGTGTCTGTGAGCAATATTTGGAACGAATTCTGCTCAAAGTCCATGAATAATACTAAGTACAGAGAAAACTTCATCTGTGTTTGGAAACTGAAGTAAGAAGTAGACGTACGCATATGACGGGAAGGATTCATTGTGTACCTTGTTTATTTTCGCAGAGATCCAACGCCGGAGGGAAGCACGATGACGTGGGACAGGTTCACAGAGGACACGGACAGCTACATGGACATGAAGCTCGAATTCGTGTCGCATCAGCACTTCCTCCAGGAGCGAATGGCGTTTTGGAGAGATCTACTGCACTTGTAGCACGTTGTATTCAGTCAACTGTTGGTCCCCTACAGCAAAAGACCAAATGCTCTACAAAAACTGTGTATAGTTACACTTAAAAAAATTGCTTCCTTGTTTTTATATTAAAATAATTGTTTGTTAATAAATTTATTTTTACCTCAAAGCTTATTTGGCCAATGTTCTTCTTTTGGTGCCCACCAGACTCCAGTACTTTAGCGAAAATGAACATGAAACTGACGTTCTTTCCTCAATCTTCTACAATCATAACATCCGTACATCTAACGCTAGATATGTCCCCTTAATGACATTTCATATTGTTTCCCAACCATTTTTGTGTAGAGTATTTTTTTCTATGGTTGTGATGGGTAAACCGTGGGTAGGAACGTGAAAAAATTAGAAAGTAATTGAGATGTGGATGAGGAGAACAGTCAAAAAACTTACTGGACCAAAAATTAGTTCCTCTGTGCTGAGTTTCAGCGCCTTCAGAAATATTGTGGAACATAAATCCCTTTCTTCTTTCGCCTGGACTGGTTTTCTATTCAGCAAGTTAAAAATAAAAAGAAGAACTAGTAGAATGAATATGTTTTACCTGATATAATGAAAAAAGGTTAGTTTTGTTTACTTGGATTTAGAAACTTTCGTGTCTACTGCAGATTTGTTCTTGGGAGGATTTTCTTGTTGGGAATCACAGACCAGCTTTCTCACCCCACGATATCGTATGGCGACCTTCCGATGGTGGTTGAAATATCATGTACCATGTCACGTAAACAAAGAGAGCTTCATCACAAATTTAAGTGGACTGAAAGCCTTGGTGAAGAGAAATGCTGAACGAAGTTAAACCGGAGTGCTTGAGAGCAATTGAAAGTTTTCCAGACATATAAAAATATAGTGAAAGTTTTCTAAATAGATAAAAATATCGCCTGAAATGTACTGTTTCTGGTTGTAAGCCATAGTTGTGATAATAAATGAACTGTCGTAATGAAACTTGTATATTCCTAATGTGACAGACAAGCTGCACTGCTAAACTAATCAATTGTCATAATGAAACTAGAAGTCATTCACATTGTAAAAATTAGCAATCTGACTGCAACAATTTTGAACGGTATAAACAGCCTGTAAAAATTAACTTGGACATGAATCCTAGAGTAATTGGCTTTGCAAAAACTGATCACAAAAACTGTGTCAGAATATCAAAAGTTTGCCCTGATTGAATAAGTAAAAAAATCGTAATCTTTCCTCCTTACCTCTATTCTGCGCAAATCTGGATAATGCGTTGCAGAACTCCTATGTCTTGCGCGCCGGTTTTCTAAAGCTGGAAATTACTGTATCTACACAGATACACTCCAGAGGTGCAATGAGTCCTCTGTTAGTTGCAAATCGAACACTTTGTCGAAGATACTTGGTTGAACCATCCATTAAAAAGAATTGTAAGAGAACTGTTGGTAAGAAATGAAATATACGAAAATATGGCAAAACTACGTTATTTCGTGTATTGAGAAAAAGTGATCAAGGCAGATTTTAAATTTAATGAATTTATCAACGTCCAAACAATACACAATCTAACAAGTTTCAGTACAATAAGTTAGTTCGATGGTGCAGCAATAGTCAAAAAAAGGTAACATCATTACTGTATTTACCTGAAATTCCATTAGAACTCTTCCTTCACAAATCAGTTTCATAATCATGTCGATTGAACAGAATGACAAATTGACACATTAAATTTGAATCATAATATTCCCATCCCCGCATGAACCATGCACCTTGCCGTTGGTGGGGAGGCTTGCGTGCCTCAGCGATACAGATAGCCGTACCGTAGGTGCAACCACTATGGAGGGGTATCTGTTGAGAGGCCAGACAAACGTGTGGTTCCTGAAGAGGGGCAGCAGCCTTTTCAGTAGTTGCAAGGGCAACAGTCTGGATGATTGACTAATCTGGCCTTGTAACAATAACCAAAACGGCCTTGTGGTGCTGGTACTGCGAACGGCTGAAAGGAAGGGGAAACTACTTCCGTAATCTTTCCCGAGGGCATGCCTCTTTACTGTATGATTAAATGATGATGGCGTCCTCTGGGGTAAAATATTCCGGAGGTAAAATAGTCCCCCATTCGGATCTCCGGGCGGGGACTACTCAGGATGATGCTGTTATAAGGAGAAAGAAAACAGGCGTTCTACGAATCGGAGCGTGGAATGTCAGATCCCTTAATCGGGCAGGTAGGTTAGACATGTTAAAAAGGGAAATGGGTAGGTTGAAGTTAGATATAGTAGGAATTAGTGAAGTTGAGTGGCAGGAGGAACAAGACTTATGGTCAGGTTAATACAGGGCTATAAATACAAAATCAAATAGGGGTAATGCAGGAGAAGGTTTAATAATGAATAAAAACATAGGAGTGCGGGTAAGCCACTACAAACAGCATAGTGAACGCATTATTGTGGCCAAGATAGACACGAAGCCCACGCCTACTACAGTAGTACAAGTTTATATGCCAACTAGCTCTGCAAATGACGAAGAAATTGAAGAAATGTATGAAGAAATAAAATAAATTATTCAAATAGTGAAGGGAGACCAAAATTTAATAGTCATGGGTGACTGGAATTCGGTAGTAGGAAAAGGGAAAGAAGGAAACGTAGTAGTTAAATATGGGTTGAGGGGAAAAAATGAAACAGCATGCCGCCTGGTAGACTTCTGCACAGAGCACAACTTAATCATAGCTAACACTTGGTTCAAGAATCATGAAAGAAGGTTGTATACATGGAAGAAACCTGGAGATTCTGACAGGTTTCAGATAGATTATATAATGGTAAGACAGAGATTTAGGAAACAGGTTTTAAATTGTAAGACATTTCCAGGGACAGACGTGGTCTCTGACCACAATCTATTGGTTATGAACTGTAAAATAAAACTGAAGAAACTGCAAAAAGGTGGGAATTTAAGGATATGGGACCTGAATAGACTGACTAAACCAGAGGTTGTACAGAGTTTCACGGAGAGTATAAGGGAACAATTGACAGGAATGTGGGAAAGAAATACAGTAGAAGAAGATGAAGTAGTGAAGGCAGCAGAGTATCAATTAGGTAAAAAGACGAAGGCTAGTAGAAATCCTTGGTTAACAGAAGAAATATTGAATTTAATTGATGAAAGGAGAAAATACAAAAATGCAGTAAATGAAACAGGCAAAAAGGAATACACACGCCTCAAAAATGTGATCGACAGGAAGTTCAAAATGGCTAAGCAGTGGTGGCAAGAGGACAAATGTAAGGATGTAGAGGCTTATCTCACTAGGAGTAAGATAGATACTGTCTACAGGAAAATTAAAGAAATCTTTGGAGAAAAGAGAACCACTTGCATGAATATCAAGAGCTCAGATGGAAACCCAGTTCTAAGCAAAGAAGGGAAAGCAGAAAGGCGGAAGGAGTATACAGAGGTTCTACACAAGGGCGATGTACTTGAGGACAATATTATGGAAATGGAAGAGGATGTAGATGAAGATGAAATGGGAGATATGATATTGCATGAAGAGTTTGAGAGAGCACTGAAAGACCTGAGTCGAAACAAGGCCCTAGGAGTAGACAACATTCCATTAGAACTACTGACAGCCTTGGGAGAGCCAGTCCTGACGAAAATCTACCATCTGGTGAGCAAGATGTATGATACAGGCGAAATACCCTGAGACTTAAAGAAGAATATGATGATCCCAATCCCAAAGAAAGCAGGTGTTGACATATGTGAAAATGACTGAACTATCAGTTTAATAAATCACGGCTGCAAAATACTAACGCGAATTCCTTACAGACAAATGGAAAAACTAGTAGAAGCTGACCTTGGGGAAGAACAGTTTGGATTCCGTAGAAATGTTGGAACACGTGAAGCAATACTGACCCTACGACTTATCTTAGAAGCTACATTAAGGAAAAGCAAACCTACGTTTCTAGCATTTGTAGACTCAGAGAAAGCTTTTGACAATGTTGACTGGAATACTCTCTTTCTAATTCTGAAGGTGGCGGGGGGTAAAATACAGGGAGCGAAAGGCTATTTACAATTTGTACAGAAACCAGATGGCAGTTATAAGAGTCGAGGGACATGAAAGGGAAGCAGTGGTTGGGAAGGGAGTGAGACACGGTTGTAGCCTCTCCCCGATGTTATTCAATCTGTATTTTGGGCAAGCAGTGAAGAAAACAAAATAAACATTCGGAGTAGTTATTAAAATCCATGGAGAAGAAATAAAACCGTTGAGGTTCGCAGATGACATTGCAATTCTGTCAGAGGCAGGAAAGGACTTGGAAGATCAGTTGAAAGGAGGATATAAGATGAACATCAACAAACGAAAAACGAGGATAATGGAATGTAGTCGAATTAAATCGGGTGATGCTGACGGAATTAGATTAGGAAATGAGACACTTAAAGTAGGAGTTTTGCTATTTGGGGAGCAAAATAGCTGATGACGGTCGAAGTAGAGAGGATATAAAATGTAGTCTGACAATGGTAAGGAAAGCGTTTCTGAAAAAGAGGAATTTGTTAACATCGAGCATACACAATACAAAAACTCAGAAGAAAGAAATCTGTTCTGAACACTATCCACCACGGAAATTTTCGAACAGGAAATGGCTCTTGATGGAAGCTCAAATGGTTCAAATGGCTCTCAGCCCTCTGGGACTTAATATCTGAGGTCAACAGTCCCCTATAACTTAGAACTACGTAAACCTAACCAACCTAAGAACATCATACACATCCATGCCCGAGGACCGATTCGAACCTGCGGCCGTACCGGTCGTGCGGTTCCAGACTGAAGCGCCTAGAACTGCTCGGCTACTGATGCAAGCGTAGTGTACTTTTTGTGTCTGGTAAAATCCTTTAGCGACGATACGATAGGCACTACTGGAAATGACAGCGATTACTCTAGTTGTATGTTAATCTTCCTCATGCGACACTGCGTGGTGTGACGATGTTTGGTTCAAATGTTCAAATGCGTTTGAATTCCTAACGGACCAAACTGTTGAGGTCATCGGTTGCTAAACTTACACACTACTTGAACTAACTTATGCTAAGAACAACACACACCTCTACGCCCGAGGGAGGACTCGGACCTCTGGCGTAAGGGGCCGCGCAATCCGTGCATGGCGCCTCAAACCAGGCGGCCATACCGTGCTGCCGAAGTATGGTTCAGCAATCTGAGATGTGACTTCTTTAGAACATCATTAGCAGGGTCACCATCAAAGTCACACACGTCCACTTTGAACTTCAAGCGTCATAATTTTCACGAGAAATGTGCAATTACACTACTGGCCATTAAAATTGCTACACCAAGAAGAAATGCAGATGATAAACGGGTATTCATTGGGCAAATATATTATACTAGAACTGACATGTGATTACATTTTCACACAATTTGGGTGCATAGGTCCTGAGAAATCAGTACCCAGAACAACCACCACTGGCCGTAATAAGGCCTTGATACGCCTGGGCATTGACTCAAACAGAGCTTGGATGGCGTGTACAGCTACAGCTGCCCATGCAGCTTTAACGCGATACCACAGTTCATCAAGAGCAGTGACTGGCGTATTGTGACGAGACAGTTGCTCGGCCACCATTGACCAGACGTTTTCAATTGGTGAGAGATCTGGAGAATGTGCTGGCCAAGGCAGCAGTCGAACATTTTATATATCCAGAAAGCCCCGTAAAGGACCTGCAACATGCGGTCGTGCATTATCCTGCTTAAATATAGGATTTCGCAGGGATCGAATGAAGGGTAGAGCCACGGGTCGTAACACATCTGAAATGTAACGTCTACTGTTCAAAGTGCCGTCAACGCGAACAAGAGGTGACCGAGACGTGTAACCAATGGCACCCCATACCATCACGCAGGGTGATACGCCAGTATGGCGATGACGAATACACGCTTCCAATGTGCGTTCACCGCGATGACGCCAAATACGGATGCGACCATCATGATGCTGTAAACAGAACCTGGATTCATCAGAAAAAATGACGTTTTCCCATTCGCGTACCCAGGTTCGTCGTTGAGGACACCATCGCAGGCGCTCCTGTGTGTGATGCAGCGTCAAGTGTAACCGCAGTCATGGTCTCCGAGCTGATAGTCCATACTGCTGCAAACGTCGTCGAACTGTTTGTGCAGATGGTTGTTGTCTTGCAAACGTCCCCACCTGTTGTCTCAGGGATCGAGACGTGGCTGCACGATCCGTTACAGCCGTGCGGATAAGATGCCTGTCATCTCGACTGCTAGTGATACGAGGTCGTTGGGATCCAGCACGGCGTTCCGTATTACCCTCCTGAACCCACCCATTCCATATTCTGCTAACAGTTATTGGATCTCGACCAACGCGAGCAGCAATGTCGTGATGCGACAAACCGCAATCGCGATACGCTACTATCCGACCTTTATCAAAGTCGGAAACGTGATGGTACGCATTTCTTCTCCTTACACGAGGCATCACAACAACGTTTCACCAGGCAACGTCGGCCAACGGCTGTTTGTGTATGAGAAATCGGTTGGAAACTTTCCTCAAGTCAGCACGTTGTAGGTGTCGCCATCGGCGCCAACCTTGTGTGAATGCTCTGAAAAGCTAACGATTTGAATATCACAACATCTTTTTCCTGTAGGTTAAATTTCGCGTTTGATGTACGTCATCTTCGTTGTGTAGCAATTATAATGGCAAGTAGTGTATTATAAAATGTTCTTTACACGAAGAGAAATTTTCTTGCGGTGGAGCTCATGCCTCTAGTTTAAGAAGGCATGCAAAGCATGAATGTCAGTCCAAGATCAAAAAAATATTACGACATAACATTTGGTTTTGCATGTGGTGATGATTCCATTTGTATGATGAGATACTGGAATTCTAAATAGGAGTACAAATTCTAGAATCTTCCCAAGATATCTTTTAATGGTGTTTCAAGGTCTTAATGCCAATATTTTTCCCAGATTTGTAGCGTAACTAGAAATAGTAATAGTCTTATTTATTTTCTTCTTAAGATCCAGGTGTCTAATCTGAGAGCAGATTACTTTCTACTGATTTGCTGAAGTAAGGAGAGAAGGCGTAGTTTCTTGTAGTACATCGTCAATAATAAGTGAAGTGATTAAATCGTAGTGCAGTACGCTACATGAGCTTTTTCTACTGTAACGCTTTTAGTAGTTAAGTGAAGCACTGGGGAAGGTGAACACGCCTGTCTTCTAAGGGCACAGTGATCAGCAAAAGACTGGGGAGTGGCTATCGTTTTTCCACCGCACTTTGGGCCCACTCAACCGAAGAACTGCGTAAATTAGCCTCACATCCGACTTTCTGTGGAACTCTGTATCGTAACAGCTTACGTAACCACGTCTATCTGAGTACTGTAATCTATCATACGTGTATTCCCAAGTTACTTATCATCAGAAGACAAATCAGCGTAGGGATTCCAGACTGAATGCGACATTTCCTGTTTCGACAACTGTGCTTGACATAACGTCTAAGTTCTCAGTCAGTGACTAGGCGGCTTTCATTGCCTGCGTAGTAATCATTCAGAAACTGTTGTTCTCTGATGGAGAAGTACACAACACGACTGGCAGGTAGTGGCGTCTGGAAGCTATCTTCTCCAGCTACGCAGCGTTCAGTATTGTGGGACTGCTGTTTAACCGCTGACACGAGCAGTTGTCTTGCGGCTGGCAAGATGAGGCTGCCGCGCGGATTGCCGGCACGGTAGCTCAGCGTGTTCATTCAGAGGGTTACGTGCCCTCTGTAATAAAAAAACTAAGTCAATAGATCAACAACGAACATAAATGGATGTCATACGATGTCCGCCCCGAGCAGATGCAACGAACAAAAGCGAAGAACATGAGATATGCCGGCATGGTAGCTCAGCGTGTTCGGTCAGAGGGTTACATACCGTCTGTAATAAAAAAAAAACCAGAGTTAATCGATCATCAACGAACTTAATCCGATGTCTTACGACGTCCGCCCCGAGCAGATACAACGAACAAAAGCGAACAAAATGACATTAAAAAAAAAGCGGTCTTAGGCGCTGCAGTCATCGACTGTGCGGCTGGTGCTGGTGGAGGTTCAAGTCCTCCCTCGGGCATGGCTGTGTGTGTTTGTCCTTAGGATAATTTAGGTTAACTAGTGTGTAAGCTTAGGGACTGATGACCTTGGCAGTTAAGTCCCATTAGATTTCACACACATCTGACATTTTGACAAGATGAGGCAGACTTTTACGTCCCCAGTGCTTCGTGCCACTACTGTATGCGATTCCTTTGAATCCTGCAGTACTATGGAAATTCATAAGTATTTTGGATATCCCTGATTACAGAATATGCTCGTCGATGAGCTAACTGTCGTTGTGGTGTAAACCTTGATATTGAGAAATCCTGAGTATGTGTGTACAGTTTAATAGTGCTTGGAACTGTACTTCAAATTCAGTGAATATCACTAGACCAAACATTGCCTTAGCCAGTTTCCCACCGTCTCACAGTTGGCCAACTCGCTTGAGAACCTGGATATGATAGAAAAATGGACCTAAAATCCAACAAAACAGTGTTGTTTTTAGACTTTTGGGATCGATGATTACCTGTCTGATGTAGGAATTACAAAATTCAAAACGCTGGAACCAATGTGGCGTACCAAAATTTATACATTTAGCGGTTTCGAGCAAAACTTGCGGCATAACGCATTTTGAGGTACGAATTAGAAGTCGAAATTTTCAATCGAAGCTTGCGTTTATCTTTTCTTTAGGTGCATCCAAAGATACCAAAGCCGCTGAAATACATCGTAAATCGTCATCCCATGGGAATATCTACGCTTGAAACCTTCTCAGTAACGACCGATATCCTACGCAACTTCAGACAACAGACCAATCGGCAACGGAGCAACTTTGATTAAAACTATGTGGACTAATGTTGGCATCGTGCAAATAAATTTGAAGTCGTTAACTGTACTATTAACGCAGTAGTAGATCCATTAAAAAACTTGGAATCACACAGAGGATGTTTTTTAAGCAACGATTTTGGATAATATCGGTTGTAGTGTAGTTTCAAGTAGATGTACGTAATTATACTGATTAAAAATGTCGAAAACATTCATCTATTCATCTTCTTCATCTTTTTTTCTATTCATCTTCTTTTGTTCATTCATCTTCTATTCATCTTCTTTTGTTAACACCGAGTATACACAATACAAAAACTCAGAAGAAAGAAATCTGTTCTGAACACTATCTACCACGGAAATTTTCGAACAGGAAATGGCTCTTGATGGAAGCTCAAATCGTTCAAATGGCTCTCAGCCCTCTGGGACTTAATATCTGAGGTCAACAGTTCCCTATAACTTAGAACTACGTAAACCTAACCAACCTAAGAACATCATACACATCCATGCCCGAGGACCGACTATTCATCTTCTTTTGTTGTGATAAATGAGCAGGATCGCTGTCTTACCCAAAAATGGTTCAAATGGCTCTAAGCACTATGGGACTTAACATCTGAGGTCATCAGTCCCCTAGACTTAGAACTACGTAAACCTAACAAACCTAAGGACATCACATACATCCATGCCCGAGGCAGGATTCGAACCTGCGGCCGTAGCAGCTCTCATACCACTGTACATTAAACAGGCCACACAAACAATGTCTGAAAAATGTTTCGTCTGATGTACTGTTTACCGGCAACGGTCAAGTTACGTATCATATCGACTTGTGACTGGAATGCCACCTCAGCATTATCCAAATATTATCCTTATAGTTCGCATAAGATTTCACACGACTTAAGTCGGAATGCGCCCCTTTCTCTCTTTCTGTTCTGTCCAGGTTTTGAACCGAAGTGGCCCAGCGTGCACCAGGCAGAGCGGGATGGTGTACCTCTAGAGATGCTGGTCTTAAATTTTAGAGGGCTGCGCAGAAACTGGTTTTCAGTAGCTTTCCTAAACCCATTAAGGTTATCGTGGGGAGGTTGCTTTCCGTATCAAACTTATCGCAGGTGTGTTTATGCTCCACCTTTTATAACTTCTTTCCCAACGGTACGTTAATCTTCTGGAGAAGAAGGAGGAGAAGATAATTCCACTTGTAGCCTGGGCTATACTGTGACTACCTTTATTTCTCACCTTCATCTGATTTCGATGTTGTTCCATTATTCAGATGCTTACTGTATACTGGAATCCCTATTGTTTTAGACAATGTGAAAGTTGCCTGTTGCAATGTATCCTTCCTCCCTGGACGATAATAAACTGAGGACAATAATTAAATCGAGCAAAAAGTGGCTACTGTACAACGTCATTATTATTTGAAAGCATTTTGACCTGAAAATACTAATTGACTTTTACTTAAAAAGGGGTAATAATAGTCCGAACTTCGTAAAAAAGAATATGTATTTTCGACTTTTTAAGAAAGTAAGACAAGAATTTAAACGACGCGATGCGATAAAATGTAGGTCAAGTTGTCTTCTTTAGTTTTGGCTTAATTTTTTCGCAGTCGCATACATACAAGTTATATACGTTCAGTATCTTCTTTTTGTAACTGTAAAGCAAGTGTTATTGAGATGGTCTTAATAATAGTTTCATCACAGCTGCAAATGACGGTATTTAACCCATACAACTTGTAAGCTGTCGATCGTTCTACATTCAAACAATGTGTGCGCAGTTCCCGACACATTCATCTGCAGCATGAAACTTACACTACAAAATTAAATTTTACAACATAACTGAAAGATTGCTACAACGAATGCAGACACATTTACAGTCATTGTGACAATTATTGTTCAACAAACACGATAAAATACATTCTACAGGTTGGTAGGCAACATCTGAAGACAGTTGCAAGAATAGGAAGGCCTCGCTTCGTATCTTAGTGTTTTCAAAAAGTTGAATGAGGTTTAATTACAACTAAAATTCATAGTCTTTGACTTTCTGTACATATTTTATGACAGGGTTATTTACAGATTAATTGTTTAAACGTAAGAATTTAAAAAAAGAAGAAAGTAATACATCTTTTGCAAGGTACGTTTCACTGTTCATTCAGCAGTGTAATTTATGGCCATTATGTTTTCATTTAGTATCTAGTGATAGCTATCTCTGCAACACATTACGCGCTTGAGCTGCGCTCATCTTTATTAATCGATATAAACCCTTCGAGTAACGTCTTTGCGTGGTTACTCAGGCAATTTCACATTTTTGAGGAATCAGTCTGTCTTTCCACCATGAAGCCGTCTTTCAAACAGCATTCGTCATTCTGTGTTCTGTGTTCTCGTGTCGAAGATCCTAGTTCCTGTTGCCGCAATTTCAAGAGTTCTGTTCAGTTTTCCGACTTACGGGGAAGACTGGTTTTCTCTGGAGACGATCCGTGCTAGTGTGGAGATCCGACTGGGATCAAAGGATTGTGTGAGAGTATTTCAATTATTGGTTGTGGTGAGATTATTTGGGGGACGTATAACACTAGCCCCCGTTATACTCCACTGTTCCCAAACTACCGAACATTAAGTCCTGCCACGAGAAAAGGCAAGTATAACGCTAGGCTATCGACACATAAGCTAATGCTCCCCTCTGGAAGGAATTTGGAAATTTTGACAGCATGTTTGCCTGATGAATGAAGGTATTGGACTCTAATTTAGAATATAGTGCAATTAATTGAAAAACTAAACAGGCTTTCCCTTTGTTGTTAATGAAACTAGTAAAATTCATGTGCGAATGAAAAATCGAACGGCTGCCAGCCCAATTGGGCACATTAATTTGAAAATATATGTTTAAGCAAATTGAAAACTAGTTGTTGAAGTGACTTTCATTAAGATTCCCTTTTAATAGCATACAGGATACAAGCGGACACAGGGCACTCTGAGTTGTGGGTGGCAGCAGTTATCAATAATGCACAAACTACACTCATGCTCATAAATTAAGGATAATGCTGATACATGGTAAAACATCTCTCTGGTGGGCGGTTTGCAAGTTTTAATCACCTCGGGTTATAACCTTGCGGTGCAATTGGCAGCCGTCCACATATGCAGAGGTGTGTTGGTGCATGTCAGAGTACGCTGCAGCGAGTAAGTGTGCAGACGTTTTCAGATGTGCTAATGGTGACTGTGTGTTGAAAATGGCTCAAAGAACGCATATTGATGACGTTGTGAGGGGTAGAATGCTAGGGCGACTGGAGGCTGGTCAAACACAGCAGGTCGTAACACGGGCTCTCTGTGTGGCACAAAGTGTTATTTCAAGATTAAGGCAACGATTCCAGCAGACAGGAAACGCGTCCAGGCACTACAGCACGGGACGTCCACAGTGTACAAACCACAAGAAAACCAATGTCTCACCATCAGTATCCGCAGACGGCCACGGAGTACTGCAGATAGCCTTGCTCAGGACCTTGCCGCAGCCACTGGAACACTTGTCTCCAGACACACAGTCTACAGACGACTGAACAGACATGTTTATTCGCCCGGAGACCTGCAAGGTGCATTCCACTGACCCCTGGTCACAGGAGAGCCCGTAAAGCCTAGTGTAAAGAAAACAGTACATGGTCATTGGAACAGTGGTCCCCAGTTAAGTTCACTGACGAGTCCAGGTATAGTCTGAATACTGATTCTCGCCGGATTTTCATGTAGCGTGAACCAGGAACCAGATACCAATACTTAATGTCCTTGAAAGGGACCTGTATGGGGGTCGTGGTTTGATGGTGTGGGGTGGGATTATGACTGGTGCACGCACACCCATGCATGTCTTTGACGGAGGAACTGTAACAGGTCAGGTGTATCGGGAACTCATTTTGCACCAGTATGTCCGCGTTTTCAGAGGTGCAATGGGTCCCACCTTCCTCCTGACGGATGATAACGCACGGCCACACCGAGCTTCCATCGTTGAGGAGTACCTTCAAACGGAAGATACCAGGCGAATGGGGTGGCCTGCCTGTTCTCCATAACTAAACCTCGTCAAGCACGTCTGGGATGCTCTCGGCCGACGTATCGCTGCACTTCAGGAGCTCGGACAGGCACTTTTGCAAGAACGGGAGGCTATACCCAAGCAGCTGCTCGCCCACTTGATCCAGAGTATGCTATCCCGTTGTGCTGCCTGTGTACGTGTGCATGGTGATCATATCCCATATTGATGTCGGGGTACATGCGCAGGAAACAGTGGCGTTTTGTAGCACATGTGTTTCGGGACGGTTTTCTCAACTTATCACCAACACCGTGGACTTACAGATCTGTGTTGTGTGTGTTCCCTACGTGCCTATGCTATTAGCGCCAGTTTTGTGTAGTGCCACGTTGCGTGGCACCTCATTCTGCAAATATCCTCAATTTATGAGCATGAGTGTAGTAATCATAGAAAGCAAAATTGTACCCAACTCATAACAATAACAGCTACAAGCAGGATCACTACCTGACTCAGTACTGAGATGTTGCTCAATGAAGCACCGAACTGAAGATGAGGGTTTAGGGGCTTCTAACTTAACTGACATACAATAAAAAATAATATCACAATTACGCTCTTTATACTCCCATTTAAAGAAATATATCAGTTTTTCTTAGTAACAATAATATCCTAGCATGGGACACCACATTGGAAGGCACCCCTAGTGGGACTATATAAATGAATGAGAATGTTGGCATAATTTTAGTGTTCTAACAGAATGTTTTCCCAAAACAGACATAAATTATTCTAAACAATTTATTGATTGAATAGCTTAAACAGTTAAGAGGAGATTTAGGACTACACAGGACAAGGATCGCGGGCGGCAGAACCAGTTCGACTAGTAGAGTCAAGTACTCTGGCCCTAAAAATGTGGTTAAGGCAATAAACCGAAGTCGACCATTCGCTTCCCCTACTACAGTTTTCACAAGATCGTTCCACCTATTTGTAACGTTACGCTGATTTAAATTGCTAGACATTGTCAAGCAGGGTACTAGTTATACTATATCCGAACATTACAGGTTTGAGCTTCCTACTCATCCGCATTAACTTACATTTTGCCACATTCAGGGCTAGCTGCCATTCAACACACCAACTGGAAATTTTGTCTAAGTCGTCTCCTGTCTTCCTGCAGTCAACCAACTTCGACACCTTTCCGTACACCAAGGCATCATCGGTAAACAACCGCAGCTTGCTGGCCACCCTGTCCGTCAAGTCATTCATGTACACAGAGAACAACAGCGGTCCTATCACACTTCTAGGGGCACTCCTGACGATACTCTCGTCTCTGACGAACACTCACTGTCGAGGACAAGATACTGGGTTCTATTACTTAAGAAGACTTTGAGCCACTCACACTTCTGTGAACTTATTCCATATGCTCGTATCTTCATTAAAAATCTGTAATGGGGCACATGTCAAATGTTTACCGGAAATCTATAAACATGGAATCTGCCTGTTGCCCTTCATTCATAATTCTCAGTATACCATTGAGAAAACGGCAAACTGCGTTTCGAACGAGTGATGCTTTCTAAAACCATGCTGACTCGTGAATATAAACTTCTCAGTCTCCAGGAAGTTTTATTATATTCGAACTGAGAATATGTGGAAGGATTCTGCAGCAAACCGAAGTTAGGGATATTGGTCTGTAATTTTGAAGGTCCATTCTTTTACCCTGCTTATGTACTGGAGGTACCTGCGCCTTTGTGCGGTCACTGGGGACTCTGTGCTGGGCAAGAAATTCACAATAAATGCAAGCTATGTAAGGGGACAGTGGCGTAGAGTATTGTTTGTGAAATCGAACTGCGATTCCATACGGACATGGTGATTAATTTGTTTTCAAATTTGTAAGTTGCTTCCCTACCACGTTCAAGGTTCTGACATTCCACGCCCCGACTCGTAGAACGTTGCTCTATCGTTTGTTATTCATGCTTTTTTTTTCATGATCACCTCTCTCTTAGCAGTCTCGTCCCAAAGATTCGAATGTCAGACTATTCCAGAATCCTTTGTCAGTGGAGAGATCAGCAAACTACTTTTTCACTTATGGGCCCATATCCTATGGATAGACGTTGTTGTTGTTTGTTCTGGTCTTCAGTCATGAGACTGGTTTGATGCAGCTCTCCATGCTACTCTATCCTGTGCAAGCTTCTTCATCTCCCAGTACTTACTGCAACCTACATCCTTCTGAATCTGCTTAGTGTATTCATCTCTTGGTCTCCCTCTATGATTTTTACCCTCTACGCTGCCCTCCAATGCTAAATTTGTGATCCCTTGATGCCTCACAACATGTCCTACCAACCGGTACCTTCCTTTTGTCAAGTTGTGCCACAAACACCTCTTCTCCCCAATTCTATTCAACACTTCCTCATTAGTTATGTGATCTACCAATCTAATCTTCAGCATTCTTCTGTAGCAGCACATTTCGAAAACTTCTATTCTCTTCTTGTCCAAACTATTTATCATCCATGTTTCACTTCCATACATGGCTACACTCCATACAAATAATTTCAGAAACGACTTCCTAACACTTAAATCTATACTCGATGTTAACAAATTTCTCTTCTTCAGAAACGCTATCCTTACTATTGCCAGTCTACATTTTATATCCTCTCTACTTTGACCATCATCAGTTATTATACTCCCTAAGTAGCAAAACTCCTTTACTACTGTAAGTGTCTCATTTCCTAATCTAATTCCCTGAGAATCACCCGATTTAATTTGACTACATTCCATTATCCTCGTTTTGCTTTTGTTGATGTTCATCTGATATCCTCCTTTCAAGACACTGTCCATTCCGTTCAACTGCTCTTCCAAGTCCTTTGCTGCCTCTGACAGAATTACAATGTCATCGGCGAACCTCAAAGTTTTTATTTCTTCTCCATGAATTTTAATACCTACTCCAAATTTTTCTTTTGTTTCCTTTACTGCTTGCTCAATATACAGATTGAATAACATCGGGGAGAGGCTACAACCCTGTCTCACTCCCTTCCCAACCACTGCTTCCCTTTCATGCCCCTCGACTCTTATAACTGCCATCTGGTTTCTGTACAAATTGTAAATAGCCTTACGCTCCCTGTATTTTACCCCTGCCACCTTCAGGATTTGAAAGAGAGTATTCCAGTTAACATTGTCAAAAGCTTTCTCTAAGTCTACAAATGCTAGAAACGTAGGTTTGCCTTTTCTTAATCTTTCTTTTAAGATAAGTCGTAAGGTTAGTATTGCCTCATGTGTTCCAACATTTGTGCGGAATCCAAATTGATCTTCCCCAAGGTTTGCTTCTACCAGTTTTTCCATTCGTCTGTAAAGAATTCGCGTTAGTATTTTGCAGCTGTGACTTATTAAAATGATAGTTCGGTCATTTTCACATCTGTCAACACCTGCTTTCTTTGGGATTGGAATTATTATATTCTTCTGGAAGTCTGAGGGTATTTCACCCGTCTCATACATCTTGCTCACCAGATGGTAGAGTTTTGTCATGACTGGTTCTCCCAAGGCCGTCAGTAGTTCTAATGGAATGTTGTCTACTCCCGGGGCCTTGTTTCGACTCAGGTCTTTCAGTGCTCTGTCAAACTCTTTCCGCAGTAAGTATCTCCCATTTCATCTTCATCTACATACTCTTCCATTTCCGTAATATTGTCCTCAAGTACATCGCCCTTGTATAGACCCTCTATATACTCCTTCCACCTTTCTGCTTTCCCTTCTTTGCTTAGAACTGGGTTTCCATCTGAGCTCTTGATATTCATACAAGTTGTTCTCCTTTCTCCAAAGTTCTCTCTATTTTCCTGTAGGCAGTATCTGTCTTACCCCTAGTGAGATAATCCTCTACATCCTTACATTTGTCCTCAAGCCATCCCTGCTTAGCCATTTTGCACTTCCTGTCGATCTCATTTTTGAGACGTTTGTATTCCTTTTTGCCTGCTTCATTTACTCCATTTTTATATTTTCTCCTTTCATCAATTAAATTCAATATTTCTTCTGTTACCCACGAATTTCTATTAGCCCTCGTCTTTTTACCTACTTGATCTTCTGCTGCCTTAAGTACTTCATCCCTCAGAGCTACCCATTCATCTTCTACTGTATTTCTGTCAATTGTTCCCTTATGCTCTCCCTGAAACTCTGTACAACCTCTGGTTCTTTCAGTTTATCCAGGTCTCATCTCCTTAAATTAGCACCTTTTTCTATTTTCTTCAGTTTTAATCTACAGTTCATAACCAATAGATTGTGTTCGGAGTCCACATCTGCCCCTGGAAATGTCTTACAATTCAAAACTTGGTTCCTAAAACTCTGTCTTACCATTATATAATCTATCTGATATCTTTTAGTATCTCCAGGATTCTTCCATGTATACGACCTTATTTTATGATTCTTGAACCAAGTATTAGCTATGATTAAGTTATGGTCTGTGCAAAATTCTACCAGACGGCTTCCTCTTTCATTTCTTCCCCCCCAACCCATATTCACCTACTATGTTTCCTTCTCTCCCTTTTCCTACTGACGAATTCCAGTCACCCATGACTATTAAATTTTGGTCTCCCTTCACTATTTGAATAATTTATTTTATTTCATCATACATTTCTTCAATTTCTTCATCATCTGCAGAGCTAGTTGGCATATAAACTTGTACTACTGTAGTAGGCGTAGGATTTGTGTCTATCTTGGCCACAATAATGCGTTCACTATGCTGTTTGTTGTAGCTTACCCGCACTCCTATTTTTTTTATTCATTATTAAACCTTCTCCTGCGTTACCCCTATTTGATTTTGTATTTATCGCCCTGTATTAACCTGACCATAAGTCTTGTTCCTCCTGCCACCCAACTTCACTAATTCCCACTATATCTAACTTCAACCTATCCATTTTCGTTTTTAAATTTTCTAACCTACCTGCCCGATTAAGGGATCTGACATTCCACGCTCCGATCCGTAGAACGCCAGTTTTCTTTCTCCTGATAACGAGGTCCTCTTGAGTAGTCCCCGTCCGGAATATTTAACCCAAGAGGACGACATCTTAATTTAATCGTACAGTAAAGCTGCATGCCCTCGGGAAAAATTACGGTTGTAGTTTCCCCTTGCTTTCAGCCGTTCGCAGTACCAGCACAGCAAGACTGTTTTGGTTAATGTTACAAGGCCAGATCAGTCAATCATCCAGACTGTTGACCCTGGAAATACTGAAAAGGCTGATGCCCATATTCAGGAAACACACGTTTGTCTGGCCTCTCAACAGATACCCCTCCGTTGTGGTTGTACCTACGGTACGGCCATATGTATCGCTGAGGCACGCAAGCCTCTCCACCAACGGCAAGGTCCATGGTTCATGGGGGGGGGGGGGGGAGGGGGGATAGACGTTACGTGTCTTTAATACAGTGGTTTCTATTGCAATCTTCATCCCCATGCCTTTGATCATTGCTGATTCATCCGCCTTTAGGAGAAGTTTCCCACCCCAAGGATAACATAATGCCCAAACCTTTGAACGCTCCTTTGTGCTCTTTGACAAGGCCGTTGGCAGAATGAAGGGAATTTCTTGTGCCGAAAGTTTTCGGTCGCCAATGGTGATTACTGATCAAAATTTACGTGGTTGTGGTGGGTTTCGAACCTAAGACCGAGGACATATTGATTACTTACCAATGACAGTACCTCTACACTACGGGTGCACGGACGGTTATGAAATCGTCATTCCAGGACGCTCACAGAGGAAAAATATTTTAGTGAGTACCTTATCCTAAACATTGTCCTTTCGGTTGTCACCGGAGATTCGCATAGAACTTTTAAGTATTTAGTGTCAGCCATGGTGGGTAGGTCGTGTTTCTGTTCACCCGTGTAATTTATTATGAGTGGCAACACGCACTGATACTCCTCTGAGTCACATGATAACGGTTGAATATTGTGTATTATTATTACCTCAACCGTGGGATAATTTAAATACTATATTGTTTGCTGTTCTTAATCTATGCTGATTTCTGGAATGTCAAAGTAGTATATAGTTAAAAGCAGTCAAGCGTGTCTACCTTCGTTTGTTCGTTTGTGTGTGAAATTTTAAATGTTAAAATTTTAAGCGAATTATATTTGGGTATCTCCCATGCTTTTAATGGCCGATTTGATTTGTGTTTAAACTGACATTTTTAACGGTCTAAATGCTGTTCTTAATTCTCTTGGCTTCCGCCTGTTATAGTAACCCATCATTTGTTATCGCGACCATTTGTTATTACCATCCTAAGGTACTACTCTGCTGGTTATGTCAACGCCAGTTTACCAGGAATGCACTTCATTTATTGTTTTGAAATACAGCTACTTAAAGTAATTTTTGTTTTTATTGTTTAGTGATCTCACTGATATTTTGAAATAATGGTTGTTAATCAATTCATCTCACTGAAGATTGTACATGCTGTGTGGTTCACGGATATTTATTTTTACCACTGAATTCAGTACATTACTTGTGATGAAATGTCTAAATATGTTCGCGAGAGAATATTATATTCGCCATTTCATTAAATAAAAACTTTGGCCTAATGTCCTGATTAAAATTAGCACCTGCACTTTACCAGTTCCCAGTACCTCCTCTATGAATGACAAAAAAAAAAAAAAAATTATTTACGTTAGGTGTGTAGTAAGTCAATTAGCATTAGCCTGTCTACGCACGTGTGGGAAATCTAATGATGAGCGTTGCAACTTCTCATTCAGTCACAGGTGTAACAAAGTCCTACTAACATGAAACAGAACTTGGCGGAATGCGTTATTCAGTGATTAAACTGTGTCACAGTTGCAATAGGGGTTATCTGAATCTAATGACAACGTTAATGGTGGAGATGTTCGCATACATAACGTATATTGCGTATATTGGTTTAGTGGCTGTTGACCAGTGTCTGATATATTTTTCGCATTCATTCCTTTCTGTTAAAGCTATGTCTTTTACCAACTCTGCAGTATAAGATTTACGTGGCGTGCCTTCCGGTCAACAATTACTACCTTTATTTCTTTCTCAGTGACACTTGTCTTCTTTGACATTACATTGTCCCATTTACGACTCACTGGCAACTGAAACCTTTCCTGTAACTTCATAAACTGCCATATCTCTATCTTTTTTTGCTGCGAGAATGGCAGTGGGAAAGAGACAGTTAAGTAATAAATGCTGGAAGATAGTAGACAATGGTTGTTGTATACAAAGAGCGAAGGAGACAATGGCCTTGTGAGAGAAATAGAGGGATCCAATGGGAGTGGAACATAGTTAACAGTGACAGAACAGTACCAGGAAACGAATGAAGGAGACAGTATCAGTGGAAGATGAATAAACGGAAGGACAAAGTCGATGTGGGTGAGAGCCAGTGATAATGAGAGCAAATGTAACAATGACAACAAGGCAGAGAGACATAGTGAGACGGTGAGAAGAGAAGAAGAGACAGCAACGGTGGGGAGGAGTGAATCATATATGGGTCCAGTTACAGTGACCGGGCCAAATATGTCACGAAAGAAGCATCAAACGAAAAAAGTACAAAGAACGAAACTCGTCTAGCTTGAAGGGGGAAACCAGATGGCGTTATGGTTGGCCCTCTAGATGGCGCTGCCATAGGTCAAATGGATATCAACTGCGTTTTTTAAAATAGGAATCCCCAGTTTTCATTACATATTCGTGTAGTTCGTAAAGAAATAAGAATGTTTTAGTTGGACCACTTTTTTCCCTTTGTGATAGACGGCGCTATAATAGTCACAAACGTATAAGTACGGGTATAAAGTAACATTCCGCCAGTGCGGACGGTACTTGCTTCGTGATACATTACCCGTGTTAATATGGACCGTTTGCAAATTGCGGAAAAGGTCGATATCGTTTTGATGTATGGCTATTGTGATCAAAATGCCCAACGAGCGTGTGCTATGTATGCTGCTCGATATCCTGAAGGACATCATCCAAGGGTCCGGACCGTTCGGCGGATAATTACGTTATTTAAGGAAACAGGAAGTGTTCTGTCACATGTGAACCGTCAACCACGACCTGCAACAAATTATGATGCCCAAGTATGTGTTTTAGCTGCTGTCGCGGTTAATCCGCGCATCAGTAGCAGACAAATTGCTCGAGAATCGGGAATCTCAAAAACGTCGGTGTTGAGAATGCTACATCAACATCGATTGTTCCCATGCACCAGGAATTGCATGGTGACGACTTTGAACGTCGTGTTAAGTTCTGTCACCGGGCACAAGAGAAATTACGGGACGATGACAGATTTTTTACACGCGTTCTATTTAGCGACGGAGCGTCATTCACCAACAGCGGTAACGTAAACTGGCATAATATGCACTATTGCGCAACGGAAAATCCACGATGGCTGCGGCAAGTGGAACATCAGCGATCTTGGAGGGTTAATGTATGGTGCGGCATTATGGGAGGAAGGATAATTGGCCCCCATTTTATCGATGGCATTCGAAATTGTGCAATGTATGCTGATTTCCTACGTAATGTTCTACCGATGTTACTACAAGATGTTTCCCTGCGCGACAGAATTGCGATGTACTTCCAACATGATGGATGTCCGGCACATAGCTCGCGTGCGTTTGAAGCTGTATTGAATAGCATATTTCATGACAGGTGGATTGGTCGTCGAAGCACTATACCATGGCCCGCATGTTCACTGGATCTGACATCCCCGGATTTCTTTATGTGGGGAAAGTTGAAGGATATTTGCTGTCGTGATCCACCGACAACGCCTGACAGCATGCGTCAGCGCATTGTCAATATACGTGCGAATATTACGGAAGGCGAGCTACTCGCTGTTGAGAGGAATGTCGTTACACGTATTGCCAAATGCATTGAGATTGACGGACATCATTTTGAGCATTTATTGCATTAATGTGGTATTGCAGGTAATCAAGCTGTAACAGCATGCGTTCTCAGAAATGATAAGTTCACAAAGATACATGTATAACATTGAAACATCCGAAATATAATGTTCAAACGTACCTACATTCTGTACTGTAATTTAAAAAAAACCTACCTGTTACCAACTGTTCATCTAAAATTGTGAGCCACATGTTTGTGATTATTACAGCGCCATCTATCACAATGCGAAAATATTGGTCCAACTAAAACATTCATATTTCTTTACGTACTACACGAATATGTAATAAAAAATGGAGGTTCCTATTTTAAGAAAACGCAGTTGATATCTGTTTGACCTATGGCAGCGCCATCTAGCGGGCCAACCATAACGCCATCTGGTTTCCCCCTTCAAGCTAGACGAGTTTCGTTCTTTGTACTTTTTTCGTTTGATGCTTCTTTCGTGACATATTTGGCCCGGTCACGATCAATGGACAACCTTGTAGAAGAGGAGGATAGTGACAGCGAGAGGAGACTGTGGCTGTGAGACAGGAGACAATGACAGAAAGACACAAGGAGATAATGGCAGCGAGTTGGACTGAATGAGTGAATGAGAATGGGAGAATGGATGTGGATGGGGATGAGCGACTTACAGCTATGGTCGAGTGGGTTAGACCGATATACAGTTAGGAGAGCCTGTGAGAGTGACGATGAGCTCCACGTTAAAACGAGAGCGAAAATGTTCGGATGCCAAATTTTTTTGGGAAATTTTTAAAGTTGCTGAGGGGATGCAATGAGGCAGCTGATTCCCAACTTTTCAGTTAGTCCTTTGAAAAGCAGTATATTTGTCTTTCTTGTGCTGCGATAGGAGCATTTTTTGCTGGTTCCATTCTTTCCCATGCCACAGGGGGACATGTTACTCATATGTTTGATAGTTTAATTATGTGAAAGAGAAATAAACTAATTTGACACCTCAAGTGCAAAAAATTTTGCATATGCTTCAGTACTAGAACATGAAGATCCCTGAACGTTTCTGATGATACCGGAGACACGTACAACATATTTCTGAGTTGTACGTCACATTATAAACTATGATATCGCCTCACACCGGATTTTACGTGTTTTTTCTACAGGTAGGATAACTTTGAACCTCTGTACATCGGAAATAGATAAGGACATCAACAAAATTGTCAAGGTTGTTTCAAATCGGAGTCAGATCTTATTTATCTTGCTCACCCAAAATAACTTTTTGCTGATGCGTTAAATGAAAACTTGTTTCAAACAACATTTTTTAACATCATTGGGTAGTTCTTGCTATGATATACGTCTTATGTATCGCCACAAATGTAGGAGATACGGGATAGAGCTCAAATTTTTTAAATGGGATCATGTATATTTTATTCAAGTATACACTCACCCTATCCAAGAGCTATTGAAATGTATCACACTGCACTATTTTATCCATGAAACTATCAGCTATAGAAATGATAAGTAATGCATAACTTCTCTAATTTAAATCTCACTTCAGTGGGTTTCACTAACTAAATCATTTATCCTCTTCAAGGCGCGTTTGAAGATTTTACAAATTACCAATAAACATTACATGAAACAGTACTGCAGTGTACACTAATTGGCTCTTGTTATTGTGCAGCATCGTATACAGTCTTTATGTCAATCCAATAGTAACATTCACTGTGATACTTTCACTACATGAAAAACAGAGCGTTTACATCAGAGCGTTTACATCACATGCTCAAACTGGTGACCTTTGGCATTCATACATAGGATCACTCTGTGCATGAAGGAAGTTATACATTGTACTACTACTTCCTCTGCGATGGCTAAGCATCAATAAGGTGTTGCTGCATGTCCTCTGGTGCAGATTAAAAAGTTTGTAGACAGTATACTTGACTGATGCTCTCCACAGAAAAAAATCCAGCGGTTTAAAGTACGGAGATCGGGCAGGCCAACTAACTGTCCTATCACGTCCAATCCACCTACCGGGGATTTTAGGGTTCATAATTCGTGGTGCTCGTAAGGTCATATGTGCAGGGCATCATGCTGATACAACATGACCATCCTCTGATTCAGAAGTGCGGCGTCCAAGAGTACAGGAAGAGTGTATCTTCAAAATCTGGCATATTGCCTTCCATTATGGTCGCCATTTACAAAGGAACATCCGATAATGGCATCTCCAGTAATTCCGTACCAAACATTAACGTTCCATGGACGTTGGTGTTCTGCCTGTCTGGAGCCATCATGGATTGTTAATGGACCAACAATGCATATTTCTCAGACTGACAATTCCTTTGTTGGAGAATGACACGTCGTTGGTAAAAAGAACATCTGAGAAGAAATTAGGATTGCTCAGAAGATATTGCTGAGCCCTCTAACAAAACTGAACCGTACTGCTGAAGTCATTTCCGTGAAGTTCTTCGTGTGATTGTACATGGTTTGGATAGAATCAATGACATTGCAAAATGCCAAGTGCACTTGTTATCGAGGCACCAACTTCATGTTGAGTTCGTCACATGCTGATTTGAGGATTCACAGCTACAGTAGCGAACACAGCGAGCTCCGAAGCCTCCTCTGGGTTTCGAGATCTCGCATTTAAACTTCCTGTTTAACGTAGACGATAAATGAGACGACATGTAGTATATATATTAAACTTCGTGTGTGTTTATTTGTTTAAGAGACTTAATCTCGTGTTTTTGTAACTATAAATTCATTCAGTCTGTAGCGCAGTAGTTGCTCATTAATTTGTTTTGAAAGCAACCATCCGTTCGTTTAGCAAGCCAGTCAGTCGGGCTCCAGCTCTCGGCTGATATGCGAGTACTACTACAGAGCGGTAAGTTTAGTGTTTATCTTTTTCTGCGTTTTCCTGTAGAATGTTTATTAAATTTCGTGCGTGTTTCTCTGTTTAAGAGGCTTAATCTCGCGTTTTTGTAGGTGTAAATTTATTCAGTCTGTAGAGCAATAATTTCTCACAGATTAGCCAGCTACGTAGCTCATTAACGAATCAGCGTCCATTGGTGACACATCAGGAGGATGGCAAGCTGTATATGCAGAACTGTTTGCTTTTATAGTTCACTTCTTCAGTTAGTCTTGCTAGGATGGCTAGAATGTGTGACTGATGTGTGCGGATGCAGCAGGAGCTGGCCACAGTTGCTGAACAGCTGAATGAGCTTTTGGCTACAGTCACTCACCTTCAGGCTGATGTCTGGGGGTGAAGCCGTGGCGAGGAATCTGGCGCGTCGCTTGTGTCGCTTGTTTTGCCCACGGGCTCTGCTTCCGAGGCACCTCCTAGTACACCAGACGCGACGGATCCACCCGCACAGCAGGGAGAGTGGCGGGTGATAACACGTTTGCGTCACTCGAGGCAGTAGGCCAACGTCAGTGGACAGGTGGCCGCTCCTTCAGCAGGGTATAAGCAGGCATAGGGTTGGAGGGGGGTTTGCCACTTATTGGGAGCTCCAATGTTAGGGGCGTTATGGAGCCCCTTAGGCAAATAGCGTTCAGGGCTGGAAAGAATGCCAATGTGCATTCGGTATGTCTGCTAGGGGGGCCTCAACCGAAATGTGAGTTTGCAGGGTGCAGTCGTCTGCAAGTTTTGGCTCATGCTGGCAACAACAACGCCTGCCGCATGGGTTCTGAGGCGTTTCTCAGTTCGTACAGCGGGTGTATCAAAGCTCGCAATTTGCAGCATCGTTCCCAGAGTTGATCGTGGTTCTTTGGTTTGGAGCCGAGTGGAGGGTCTCAACCAAACATTTCGTCGACTCTGTCACGGTCTTGGCTGCCGATTTCTAAACCTGCGTTATAGTGTGGGGATTTGTGGGACTCTCCTTGATAGGCCAGGGGTGCACTGCACAAAGGAGGCAGTTACTTGGTACAAAGTACTTGTGAAGTGCACATGAGGGTTTTTTGGGCTAGGCAGTGATTTGAGGTGCTCTGATGAACACTCACCAGTTGATGTGCAGGAAGGGAAGTCAAACGTCGTTCAGAATAAAGCTACATCGACTGTCACAATTTTATCAGAAAACTGTAGACAGACTCGTAATAAAGTTCCGTAATTTACTGCGCTCCAGGAAAGTCCTCGCGCCTAAATTACTCTTGGAATCGAGAGGTGGCTGAAACCCGAAGTGAAAAGTTCAGAAATATTTAGGGAGTAGTGGAACGCATATCGGAAAGACGGATTAGAGAGCATTTGACGGGGAGTGTTCATTGCAGATGACTAAAATATTGTCTCTATTGAAGTAGAAGTTCAGTGTGACAGTGAAGTCATCTGATCGCGAGTAACAGGCATAAATGAAACCAAGTTGATTGTTGGATGTTTTTACCGTCCACCCCATTCTGCTGTGACAAAGAGTCTTTCAAAACAAGGCTACAGTCAATAGCGCGTAAATACCCAGATCATGCAATACTTGTTGGAGGGGAATTTAACCTGCCGACTATAGACTGGACTCAGTCGTCTGAAGTTAACACCCCTTTTTCGAGACATGTACATTTTTTCACAGTTCTTGATACATGTGCCATAGTTCTAAAGTTCTTTGTACAAAATTTGAATAATTCTGCAGAATTTAACGAAGAAAACAACAATACTCGAAAAATTTTCGTATCGAAAATATTCTTTGTAAGTTTTTGCAAAATGTAAATTCGTACAGCTACAACAGTTCTGAAGACAGTTCAGAACAGAACACCAAGAATTCTATCGAAAATTCTAATAACAGTTTTTTGTGCAGCTAATAGTTTACGAGATAATTGTAATTTAAGGAGGAAACCCTTTCACGTACTCTGAAGTTAGCACCCTTTTTTTTCAGAAATTTAAATTTTTGCAGAGTTCTATGTAGATATTCCATAGTTACAGAGTTCTTTGTACAAAATTTGAATAGTTCCGCAGGATATCGTGAAGAAAACAACAATGTATAAGATAGCTGCCTCAGGAACGCTTTCCTTCTGATACAATTCTTACTGTTGCCACAAATCACTTGTACATAGATTGCAGCCATATTGATCATTACAAAAATATAGCCATTGACCAACGGCGCACATTTCTTGCAGCGTTGTACAAAGCTTTCAACTTATCCGTTGGGAAAATACCACACTTGACGCTATTGTAAAATTTACAATGGATGGTTTCCGTTTATCTATATTGTCAGCATCTATCGAATTATCTTCATGCAACATGATGCCAGGATCACACACTTTCCCTTTTTAGGTACGGAGGAAACTAGAGTTCAGTTTTGGTGAAGCCAAAAAAGGAACCGTGGGCAGCCCTTCCTTTACTGATAGCTAACTATAGAGAAATCTCCCGCTTTTGTTTCTTCATAGCTCTATTCCAGTAGTAGTAAACCAGTTATCCGCTTTCACATTTTGACCTGACTGATATATAGGTTTACACAGTCACTGAACAACATCAAAATGTTTATTGCTCAATTGATAAAATCCTTCTGGTTGCAACACAGCGTATATTTCCAAATTGTACAGGTAAAATACTTAACAATCCACAAAAGCATAGATTTTAAATCCATACTTGTTTGTTTTGGTAGGTACATATTGGCGAAAGTTGCACCTTCACAAAATCCTTCCACCTTCTTGTCTACTGTAACATTTTCTCCGAGGGTATAAGATTTCTGGTAGTTGGGTACAAACACAATAAATATTTCCCAAATTGCTGTTAGCTTGTCTAATTGTGTCCTTTCATCACTAATAGCGCGACTGTAAAATCTAAGGCACCCCACAATAAATTTGAAAAGTTTTATGTTCATTTGCGAGGTGAACTTTGTCAGTACCATCCCCATCAATCCCACACATATCTTCCAGGCTTTATGTGTTACTTTTGTTAACACAGTTAAAAACAAGAGACTGATGAAGGCTTTCAATTCAATAAAATCTGTTGATTTTACCTGTCTCTAACGCTGAAATGGAGCTTTGAAGTTCTCAAAATGCTGATTGGAATACAAAACTACCATAGACAAATATCATCATCTATGAGGCAATTACAGCATCACAAATCTTGCTTTGGCTGCGCCTATTTGTCTAGGTAAATTGCGAATAATATTATCCTCTTCGAACAATATGCATTGAATTTCTTCAACATGATCTAGTACATCCTACTTAAACTAATAAAATTCCTATAACATAATGCAACCAGGCGCAGTGTATTAATTTGATATTTGACATTCGGACGGAAGACACTGACGATTAAACAGTTCAAAAAGAATTTAAGTGCATTTTACATTCTGGATTAGCTTTGTACTACGTACCACGTTGATAAACAAATAAATTATTTGCTGAAATGGAACACGAAAGGGCACAGTGGATAAAAATGAGCAATCGGTTCATATCTCATCAACAGAGCATTAGTGTCAAATGGCTCTGAACACTATGCGACTTAACTTCTAAGGTCATCAGTCACCTAGAACTTAGAACTAATTAAACCTAACTAAGCTAAGGACATCACACACATCCATGCCCGAGGCAGGATTCGAACCTGCGACCATAGTGGTCGCCCGTTTCCAGACTGTAGCGCCTAGAACCACAGGCCACTCCGGCCGGCGCATTAGTGTCGATACTGACTCATACAACAATGAAAATCATACAGAGAAAGGAAGCTATAACCAGAAGGCGCCAGTGCTGCCAATGGTTGAAAAGTAATTTACAGAAAATTTCGACGTGTATCAATCTGAACAGCTGCCCCCCCCCCCCCCCCCCCTGGAAGGATAATAAAAACTGAGACCTCTCATGACCAAAAAATAATAAAAGAGCACAACAACAATGCAGAAGTCGTGGCACTACATCTGGAAACAATGAACATATGAAATGCCTCTTGTAAACAATCGACAAGTCATGTCAGCATAGCAGTTACAATAGTCGTAGCATCAAAGCTCCTCTCGGTAGCACCAAAGCTAAAGAGAACAACAGCTGCACTTGTGGCGAGCACCATGTCGTGTGAAGGCGTCCACCAGCGCTGCATTTCGCTCCTTGATCTGCCCCTAATGAGTATAGGTAACAATACTACTCACACTCAAGCGAATAATCATTATACTCGTTCATTCAGAGCTCTTGTGCAGTCGGGGCCGGTTGTGCAGTCGGTGCTGTTGTGTAAGTTATATTTATGAACCGTAATACCCATAAAAATGTACAATCTTCCAGAATTGAAACGTCTTCTCAGCATGGAGGAATTTAAAGTGATCGATGATATATTCAATTCACTCCACCTAATCCAGTATTCCAAAAACTGTCCAATGCCATGACTGACGTAGGCTCAAAAATGTCTTCAAAACATATTTACACAACAATTAAAGAAGTATGTCATGATCAGCTTACTTTCATTAGAAACACCTTCAGGCTGGAATGAAAAAGACGACGACAGCAAAGATGATTCGTGGAATGTTTTTGGTTCTTTGTGCAACAAGGACATGACAAAGCTATTTGACGTACTGCTGTCAGCAGAAAAATGGTCTACCAGAAAACCAACAAACATGAAACTTGGAAAGCCTTCAAGACTGGAAATAGGGAAATGGACAGATTTGATGACTGATAAAATTTATGAACATCACAAAATTCCATGCGCCTTTTCTTTCAAGTACGCGAAAGTGTGTGAAAATTTAAGTTCAAAGTGCTTCTTGAAGATCAAAGGAAGATGTACAGAATGTGGAGCCACATTCGAAGGGATTGCTCTGAAGAAGCCGAAAACGGACAATGATATTATTCTAAACTGCAGACTTTCAAACTTTTCAAACGATAGTAATCGCCTGAAAAAAAGACACCTTCGTGGCACGAGAAGAGAACAGGTAGCTGCTAAATATGTTGATAACAGGATGCCTGCAGCTCTTTGGCGAGATGATGAAGCGAAAAACTTGTCTTTTGGAGACATGATTCCTACAAATTTACGAAATGCTGATGTCTTGAGAAAGGCTAAAGAAGACGAAAGGGACAAACGATCTGGTATAACAACTTGTAAGCCTGTTGAAAACTTGCAAATCGCAAAACATACAACCCATCGGGACGAAATTCAAGCAATCGGATTGGCTGAAAGATCGAAGTAAGTTGCACAAATATTGTCATCAAATAAATAGCAGTGTATACGATTCAGTAGTTCGTGGCGTTGCATTTCGAGTTATTTCATGATTTGGGGATCTGTCAAACAGGGCTGACTGTGTGGAAATTAAGGCAAAGTACATATACCCTATATCAGTACATGTGCATCCGCTAAGTAAACGTGACTAGTAAAGATCCAAATATCGTCAACCGATCATCAATCAGTTGCCCAACTTATCAGATTATATCCTCTAGGCATGACGCATCATTCTTGTCATTTTTCTTTATGGAAATCGTCAGATCTGGAGCTCTCAGACCAAAAATCATGGTAACTGATTTTGGGTAAGGCTTTGTTGGTTGCCATTTCTAGAGCAATAGTCAGTTGCTCGGACTTAACAGATCATTTGAATAGGTGTTATAGTCATATTGTAATGCATGAAAAAGTAATTCTAACCTCATGTTGTTTGAGAACAGATTTAAACCATTTTATGGTGATGATTTCGAAGTGGAAATGCTTCTCAAGAGTTAAATCACTAGTGAAACAACTTTATCTTCGCTTTTTGGTCCATATTTACATGATGATAGATTTTCGTTATATTGAAAGAGCTTTGCACTCACTTTCGGTTGTTGCGTTGAGTGAACATCTTGGTACTGATGAGTGTGGTCAAGAATATTCATCAATGGAACATCAGCGCCACCTTTATAACATTATTAGAGGTGGTTGACGTCACTCATATATTGACGAAAAGAAAGATGATGTCAGGAAAACTGATGATGTTGAAAACAATGATGACTGTCTTTTGTAATCAATTTTGAACTCTAAGGAATCTATTGCAAAGGCGTGGATTGATAGGGCAAAACGTATCTACAATGAAGCTGAAGTCATCGCGAATCAGACTAAGGGTGAAAATCTCTTTGATGTGACCCGTACAACATTCCTAACACTGCAGAGATGCTGAAAGAGTTGATGTACTATACATCACTGTGGAGAGCTGTGATGTATCCTTCTTTCCATATTCCTTTATCTATTCGTTCGTCAGCAGCGACTGAAGGACAACTTTCAAAATTAAAGACAATGGGCTTTGACAAGCTACCTTTACGAGCAGACAAATAGATTTTTCAACATTTGAAGTGGCTTCGTGAGAAAACAAAACAGTTAGTGCCACTTATGACGGAAAAACCAGATCCAAAGCAAGATGTGAAGCAAAAACCAACTGAAGCATCACTGCCTTGCCATGAAGAAGAAAACTGGAGGGGAAAAATAATAAGCTGAAGATAACAGACCCCAAAAGCAATCTTCTACTCGATAATTAAACAAAATTTATAATATTTTTGAATACAGATTTTGTTCTACTTCGAGTTCACTTGTTATGAAAATGGAGAACAAGAGTCTCTCAGTTAATATAGATATTGTGTGTTTTCAGCGCTCTTCAGATGATAATTTACTGCCGAATTTGAACTCTAAAGAGACATTTCATTCCACAAAAGACTATCCCGAATCATACTTCACCAGGGATGTCATTGAAATTTCATCATGTGGTTCGAAAACAGAAGAAACCCAAGAGACCTGTAACAATAAAATGGAGGAGAGTGCAATGCTGAAAAAGTTTCAAAATAAAATCATTGCCACATCGAGCATGCAACTAAGAGCAAGAAAAACCACTTGATGATTGCCCAAACTGTAATTCGACTAAGAAATTCATAGACATTAATCTGACACTCTTCCCAAACGGGTCCTCGTGAAAATTCAAATCTGCTACCTACAGCTTGAAGGGAACGTGTGATTTCGTTTCTTTGATGATCTTATTCATGTAAGCAATATCACTCAGCGATGATTTCAAAAGTACC
The DNA here is from genome assembly GCF_023897955.1 of Schistocerca gregaria. Lineage (NCBI taxonomy): Eukaryota > Metazoa > Arthropoda > Insecta > Orthoptera > Acrididae > Schistocerca > Schistocerca gregaria. The sequence continues at coordinate 453,574,197 of NC_064926.1, read as the reverse complement.
ATTCAAATGGTGAGCCATCCATTTTTGGATCTGGCTTTAGATGTTTTGCACAAAAAATTATAAACTCCCAGCATTTTAATCAGAGACTTTATATTTTATATGTGATACCGTTCCTAAAAAAAGGAGTAATCTCTCGAAAATTCTTGTCTCTGAATGCAGAGTCGAATATTGGGGAATTATACGAGACAATATTAAAAGATATCCCGATTTGCAACAAAAAGATATGGTGTCTGACGTGCCTAAATTCACGCTATGTGAAACTACATTTTATTTCCGTTGATACGTATATGCTTTTCAGACTAGATTATACCTTCATGCAAGAGGTTATAGATGCAATAAATGGAGGTCTGAAGACTATCATAAATGCAAGAAATTTAAAGGAGAAGCGGTCGAAGAAAGGAAATTCGGATGCTACTTGATGATGGATATTAGTATAACAACTTGTCCACTAACTGAAGATCAGTTTCCTCTGAATCAAAGGAAGAAATGTGTGTTGCAAACGATCACAAAAGAAATCGTAGTCAACAACCAAGAGTACACTCTCGTTGGTGCCATTCATTATAATAGCTTCATCAAACACTACACGGTATGTGTCTTCGATGGAAGCTACTGGAAACAGTACGATGACCTGTGTAAATATGTACAGAGAGTTTCAAAACAAACGATAATTTCTCCAGACCTGTCCATGTACGTCAAGACAAGAAAATTTTCAAATGGCAATTACAAGATTGACGAGACGAAACAAGTAGTTCCTACATAGGAACTTTGCTTTATAAGGTAAGCAACTGCTAAAACTTGATATCTAAATATTACAAATACAGTTCTTATGTTACTTCTTAGCATCTTTGTTTCTGGAGCCACAGCCTTCCTGTTTTAGTTACTATAACATGACCATTTTATGCCCTAAATTTCACGTACATATTTCTTGTACCTATTTTTCTTAGTAGTTTCACACCTCATAAATTATATGCTTATTTATTACTGAACTTCATGCATATGTATTTCCTTCTGTGTTTTAGTGTATCCTGAAGAAGAGCTGTTAAGGGGACCTGTACATCACAGCCTGTAGTTTTTACTGGTACTTTGAACTTTAATAATGCAAGACTGTCAATAAATTCAGGAATGAAACTTTCAAACAATTAGTATATTGTGACCTCTGGGTAAAAAAAATTGTAAATCTGTGGAATACATTATGCAGTGAATATTGATGTTTTGCTTACATACTGAATTACATGTGACTGTTATTTTAGGTTCAATGTACTTACACACCATTCCAAATAAAAGATAAAAAACAAATTATGTTCTTTGAATTATTACCTTGTTGAAACAGTAAACCAGTAATATTTGCTAGTTTCAAGTTTTGATTATTTAAAAAAATTTTAAGAGTCAATTTTTTCTCTTAATAATTTAAGAACACAATATGACATACTCCAGTTTAAAATATTTAATCCATTGTTGAATAATCTTCAGTGTGTAGGCAAGCACTATATTATTGTTCATCCATAACTTTGTTTATGTAGCTTTAATAGTGGATGAGATACCAGTAACAATATATCTGTATGCAAACACGTTGATTACAGAAAATTGAAACTAAAGATTTGTATGTCATTTTCTTCTCAATGACGACATTTCAAACCATTCCTGCATCATAATCTTGTTGATTTCTTTCGTGTCCTTTTCATATTCTTTAGTTTTACTTCTTTTCTTTGTTATTCTGGCCTCCTTTTCATGCTTTCAGCAGCTTTTTGAATTTCTATGACATGTTGCCTGTCCCTTCATACCATCACAATTTTCACACTGTTCCTAGTTTTGATGCCTGTTGTACTCATTGTTTTTAATCTGCTTTCTACTCCATCATTAAAACATATTATGACGTCCATTCAACCAATGTGAACACCTGAAATACCAACAAAAACAGATTTCGGAAGTGTTCCCAAACGAAACTGTCGAAACGCATTCTGATTTTGTTTTATGCCATGTAAAGTTTTTTCCTGCACATGCAACAGTCGAGAGGTTCTTCAGAGATATTAGATAAACGTGTTTCTACGGAAACTGTGGCACCCAAATTAAACAAAATGACACTTAAGCACGAGAACGACAGAATCAGCAATAACCAGAAGTATTTTACGATGTAAAACAGTAATTTTTTGAGCTCTCATGAAATCCAGGACCTACTGACATCTAAAAATCTTCCCAGGACCCTCATGGATGAAAGTTAGGTGGCAGACTCTAGGATACAAAGAACATGTGCGATGTGCAACGAGTAAATTTGAAATTTCTATCGTTAATATTGTTGCAAACATTTGTTCTAGTTAGAAAGGAAGTGTGGAAGTTTGATGAGTTATACTACAGCGAGAGTCAAAAGTCTTTAGAATGTATAGAAATGTAAGTATATTTAAAGGAATATATTGTACAAACGAATTAAGTAGTATGTTAAAACCCTAATTCAGTACATGACTGATAGATGTGTTATGTTGAGGGGATACAGTATTAACATTAATAAGGAGTTCGAAATTTGTAAACAAAAACTTCGTTTATTTGGTCCTCACTAATCCGGATTTCAGGTTTATCCGGATTCATATTTTGTGTGCCTTGGCCTTTTTCTCTTTTTTTCTTGTAACACGAAGATATGTAGTCGATTGGCTACATAGGCTGCTTATCACTGCCCAGTAATTTAGTCTAGCACCGAGTGATTATGAAGCTCAGAGTGTGTGAATGACATTGTTTCTCAAGTGTTCTACATTAATATAAGGGTGTACTGAGGCCCATCCAAGTAAGTTGAATAGTAACCACGCCAACAGCTCCTCCACCACGGATCACTGTACCTCTGGTGCGCTTCTCGACAGGTGTGACACCATCTGGTTAGTGGCGCATGTGAATGTATCCGCTCTCACAGCCATCTGTTTGTTTTATCACTGACGAGCCTTCTCTCTTTGAATCATCTAAGCGTGCACATCCCACACTTCCACCTACAGTTACTACAGTCAGTGTTAAGAAGCTGTACCGGTATTTGTACATTGCTGAACATGTAGACTTTTTGCATTTGGTAGAATATATATCCGGAGTATGTATAAAAGAGCTCCTTGTATACTGCACTGCACATGTAAAATTTTTTATGTATCACGTAATTTCAAAATAAAAATGAGAATTCACGATCCGTCCTCATAGCTGTACTTCCAGCAGTCCCTCATCTCCTGCGTTCCAAACTTCACAGAAGCTGTCCTACGAAAATTGCAGAAGTAGCACTACTGGAAGAAAGGATATTGTGAAGATATTGCTTTGTCACAGCCTGGGGTTAGTGACCCGCTCCGGCACGCAGTTTTTACATGCCAGCAAGTTTCACATCGGCGCACATCCACTGCGGAATGAACACACAATTTATTTCATAAACTATTGGCATCATAAAAATGTTATGAGGGCTTTTAAAAGAACTCTTTTGGTGCTATCGAGAACTGTCAGCAAAAAGATTTGTGCCAATTTATTATAATGCAGACCAAGTGGGTCTCTTCGGTAGAACTCTTAGGGTGCATCAGACCTTTTATACGAATTTATTACTTTTACGTAACAAAAGTGAGTTCCACATTAATTGTCTCATATAATGTCATCGTCACAAAAAATGTTATTGTAGTTTTCGCTAGAACTCTGTGGGTGCTATTCAAAACTGTCATCAAAACTATTCTACGAATGTTGTTTCCATAGAGAAAGTGAGTATCAGATTAAAACAATTATCGCACAAACTACTATCGCCACAAAACTGTTCTTAAAATTTTCAATACAACTCTCCGGGTGCTATCAACAACTGCCAACAGAAGTGTTATATAAATTTATTTTTTCCAAACTCACAAATAATTTTTTACTATACCAAAATTTTGCCGAGTTATTGTTTTCTTCCCGAGTTTCTGCAGAACTATTCGTGTTTTGAACAGGGAACTCTAGAACTATTGCATACATATAAAGAACTATGAAAAATGCATATTTCTCGTAAAAGGGATATAAACTTTTCGGGAAATGCTCATAAGCATTCCTTATTAAATGCAGCTACTTCGTAAACAATTACCTGCGCAAAATATGTCACTAGTACTGTCGATAGAACTCGTACAATGCTATCCAGAGCTGTCATCATAACTGTTGAAGAATATATATATATTTATTTTGTGGAGCAGGTGAGCCCCACGAATAGAAACTATTATAACCACAAATAAATGTTATTATGATTATCGATAAAAGTCTCGGGTTGTTATCCAGAACTGTTCATCAAAACTGTTGTACGAATTTACTTTTTCTGTGGAGAAAGTTGGTCTAACATTAAAGCAATTATTGCACAAACTATCATCGCCACAAGAAGATGTTATCAGGGTTTTCGATAGAACTCTCGGTGTTCTGTTCAGAACTGCCCTCAGGACTGTTGTACGAATTTGCTTTTTGCGAAAACTGACAAAGAATGTTTTCGATACGAAAATTTTTTCGAGTATAGTTGTTTTCTTCGTTAAATTCTGCAGAACTATTCAAATTTTGTACAAAGAACTCCATAACTATGGCACATCTATCAATAACTATGAAAAAATGTATATTTCTCGAAAAAGGGGTGCTAGCTTCACACGACTACTGGATTCTATGAATTCATTGCAGCAGAAAATCGTGCGAAATACTTTTGAACACGTTTGCTGAAAATTGTCTTGAGCAGCTAACCCGGCAACCACCCGCAGTGGAAATATGTTAGACCTTGTAGCTACAAATAGGCCGGATCTTCTCGACAGTATCAGCATAGAAACGGGAACTAGCGATCATGATGTTAATATAGTAACTATGGTTACGAAAGTTAATAAATCAGTTAAGAAGGCTAGGAGAATTTTTCTGCTAGATACAGCAGGTAAGCAGTTATTAGCATCTCACTGAGACAGTGAATTGGCATCACTTAGTTCCAAAAAGATGGACGTAAAGGAATTATGGGGCAAAGTTTAAGCAGACTGTTAAGTCGTCGTCTGAAGAGTTACGTGCCTGTTAAGTGGACAAAGCATGGGAAAGACAAACTGTGGTTTAATAACGACGTTCTGCGTATGCTGAGAAAGCAGAAGCTGTTGCACTCCCGGTTCAAAAGGGAACGCCCAAATGACATCAAGCGAAGATAAGTAGAGATTTACGCAAAGCACACAACAACTACCACCGTCACATGTTAGCAAAAGATCTGATAGAGAACCCGAGAAAATTCTGGTCTTACGTAAAATCGCTAAGCGGGTCTAAGGCTTCCATTCAGTCTCTTGTTGACCAGTCCGGTGTAGGAGTTGAAGATAGCAAAACGAAAGCTGAAGTTTTAAATTTCAGGTTCAAGAAGTTGTTCACACAGGAGAATCAACAAACATACAGTCGTTGACCATCGAACAGACACCCGTATGGATGACGTAGTAATAAGCATCCCTGGCTTAAATGAGCAGCTGAAAGATTTGAAAGCAAATAAATCACCAGGTGTGGATGAAATCCCAGTTCGATTTTACAAAGAGTACCCTATGGCACTGGCTCCTTACCTAGTTTGCAGCCGGCCGCAGTGGCCGTGCGGTTCTAGGCACTTCAGTCCGGAACCGCGTGACTGCTACGGTCGCAGGTTCGAATCCTGCCTCGGGCATGGATGTGTGTGGTGTCCTTAGGTTAGTTAGGTTTAAGTAGTTCTATGTTCTAGGGGAGTGATGACCTCAGATAGTGCTCAGAGCCATTTGAACTATTTGAACCTAGCTTGCATTTATCGTGAATCTCCCACGCAGCACAAAGTCCCACGCGACTGCAAAAAAGCGCACGTGACTCCAGTATATAAAAAGGGTAACACAACGGACCTTCACAATTACAGACCAGTATCCCTGACTTCGGTCTGCTGCAGAATCCTTGGACATATTCTCAGTTTGAATACAATAAACTTTCTTGAGACTGGGAAGCTTGTGTCCACGAATCAGCATAGTTTTAGAAAGCATCGCTTGTGCGAAACTCAGCTTGTCCTTTTCTCAGTGATATACTGAGAACAATGGATGAAGGGCAACAGGCATATTCCATATTTATAGATTTCCTGAAAGCATTTGACATGGTGCCCCATTGCAGGTTGTTGACGAAGCTACGAGCATATGGAATAAGTTACGGATTTGTTAGTGGCCAGAAGTCTTCTTAAGTAATAGAACCCAGTATGCAGTTCTCGACAGTGAGTGTTCGTCAGAGACAAATGTATCGTCGGGAGTGCCCCAAGAAGTGTGATAGGACCGCTGTTGTTTTGTATGTACATGAATGATTTGGCAGAAATCTGCCGTTGTTTGCTGATGATGCAGTGGTGTACGATAAGGTGTCGAAGTTGGTTGACTGTAGGAAGACACAAGACAATTTTCAATTGGTGTGATCAATGGCAGCTAATCTTAAATGTGGATAAAACGCAACTTTATTCGTATGTGTGGGAAGATCAAGCTCGTAATGTTCGGATACAGTATTACTAGTGTCCAGCTTGACACAATCAAGTCGCTTAAGTATCTGAGCGTAACATTGCAAGGCGATATGAGGTGGAACGAGCATGTGAGTTTTGAGGTACGGACGGCGAATGGTCGACTTCTGTTTATTGGGAGGATTTTAGAAAAGAGTGGTTCACCTGTAAAGGAGAGCGCATGTAGGATGTTGGTCGACCTATACTTGAGTACTGCTCGAGTGTTTGTGATCCAAATGAGATCGAATTGAAGGAAGACATCGAAGCAGTCCAGAGGCAGGCAGTTACAGGTAGGTTCGAACAACACATAAGTGTTACGGATATTCTTCGGGAACTCAAATGGGAACCCCTGGAGGGAAGGCGACGTTATTTTCGAGAGACACTATTGAGAAAATTTAGAGAACCGGCATTTGAAGCTGACCGCCGAACGATTCTACTTCCGCCAATATACATTGCGCCACGCACCGTACCGTGGCTTGCGGACAGTCTATGTAGATATAGATGTAGAAGGCGATGACCTGTTTGGGAATCGTCTGCTTACAGTAGTTGTGCCTGAACAGAATTTCGCCCACCGTCCATCGGTACCGACCGGCAGCCGTTTCATCCTCAACCCTTAGTCGTCACCTGATGCGAATATGGTTAAGAAAATTAAGGTACAACTTTGTACAGTAGAGTACAAGATAGACATAACAACATAACAATCATAATTTTCTCTAACAATACTGAACGTAAAAATGCGAGTTACTAAATTATTCCCCCGTCAATGTTCTTTCTCAGTAGATTAGCATCAGTTCTACCTTATCGTCAAGAGCGCACGTCATATAACTTTACACAACTAAAATTGTATTCACAAAATGTCCAGGCGGCCGGTGTCGCCGAGCGGTTCTAGGCGCTACCGTCTGCAACCGCGCGGCCTTTACGGTCGCAGGTTCGAATCCTGTGTCGGTCATGGATGTGTGTGATGTCCTTAGGTTAGGTTTAAGAAGTTCTAAGTTCAAGGAGGCTGATGACCTCAGAAGTTAAGTCCCATAGTGCTCAGAGCCACTTGAACAAAATGTCCTACCACCATGCAGTTGCTAAATTACTCTGATGCACGACTACACTGGTATGCAGTGTACTGCACGTTAAAAGTAACGAAAAATGAAATGTGTGGTGGAAGGGGGGGGGGGGGGGAGGAGTATCTGTGCTTACATGAGTCGGATATCATAAACACAAGGTTTCTTCACAACCTGTATACTTTGTATCGTTTGCACATCTAAATTTTATTGGCAAAACGGGTACAGTCAGATACATTTCTGAATAGCTCTTGAACCCAGAGGAAGTGTATTCTTGAATATAATGTACGTGGTTCCATTTAAAACCTTTAACCTTTACCCCACAACTCCTACATCTATGGGGAACGTATTCCATCAGTAAGGACTACCCAGTGATGATAAAATACATTGGCTGAAACTATTTTTCACTTAACATATCAGAAAATAGTTGATTTGGGTGAGCAATAGGACACCACGTGTAGCATGGCGAGTTTCCAGAAACAGCTTCTAACCCTCCGGTAAAGTCGACAACAGTTGTCAGTGTGTGATAAGCTAACAACCATTAGGCACCAACACGTCGGATTTAACGTTCTCCACCTAAGATTAAAATCTGTTCTCATTTTTGTCCACAAGCAACGTCGAATCCGCCCACCCGTCTTTTCCCACACATCGGTCTCTCCTAGCAGGCAGCATAACAGTCAGATGAGACAAGTGTCGCGAAGTCCAACTGAAATGAAACAACCCAAATCACTTCATGCAGGATGGTCGCTTGGAAAACGCTGGTGCCGAATTCCTGTCTCTACCGTGGTCAGTCTGAACTCTGTCTCCTTGTGTAACCACCTCGTCGTCAAGAGGACTGTGCTGTCACCGCCAAACACCACACTTGCTAGGTGGTAGCCTTTAAATCTGCCGCGTATTCATTATTGACGACCGGGGACGATCACACTTAACTGACTACATTAGCAGTCGTTAAAATAACTACATTCGACATTGTGGACGGACACTTACGAGTACCGTTTGTCACCAAGCAATCGTCACCAGAATGTTATCGATGACATTTCCTGCCACTCTAACCTCACCCCTGCGGCAAATGAGGGTGATAACACACCAATAACGGCAATCAGCCCGAGCAGTGAGTTCATGAAGTCATCTGTCGTTTTTTTTTGGGTCTCATGCACCGAACAAGTGGATCGATACTGTTCAACTTCCATTTAACCTGATACCCCGAAATAGTGCGTAGCAGGAAGTAGGTGCTTGATTACAATCACTTTATCAGACCTCTCGTGAATTAATACAAAGTGGAAAGCGCTGTACCTGCAATGTAGATAACCTTTAAACAATGTGTCAACTGAAGCCTTAATCTATCGTCTTGCTATTGTCGCTGAGAGTCCAACGCGTGTAAATGCACTTGAGACTGCACGTATCGCTGAACCGGTTCCCCTGAGGTCAAAGGTGCACTTAAGAAATGTAATGTTAAATATGGGGACAGCAAGCTGTTTGATTTTATTACGTATACTTAGTACTTTTATGAAATACTAATTACTATCGACAGACTTCAGATTTCCATTCGCATAAATAACTAACTTTTATACGTAGAAAGTGCAGTCAAATATATATAATATTCAGATGTTCGCGAGAACGTAAGCACAGGATGGTGGACTTGTCTCTCTAACAGACGTACACTCCAGAATGAGATTTTCACTCTGCAGCGGAGTGTGCACTGATATGAAGCTTCCTGGTAGATTAAAACTGTGCCGGACCGAGACTCGAACTCGAGACCTTTGCCTTTCGCGGGCAAAGGTTCGCAGGAGAGCTTCTGTAAAGTTTGCAAGGTAGGAGACGAGGTACTGGCGGAAGTAGAGCTATGGGGACGGGGCGTGAGTCGTCCTTGGGTCGCTCAGTGGTAGAGCACTTGCCCGCGAATGGTAAAAGTCCCGAGTTCGAGTTTCGGTCGAGCAAACAGATTTAATCTGCCAGGAAGTTTCAGACTTACACTCGTGTGCCTATAGCGTGGGGCCTGGTGAGACGTGTAAATTCTTGTATAAAAGTAAAGCATCTGACACTTAAATAAAAAACAAAGAAGATTAGTGGCACAGTTCCCTTGACAACGAGTTAGCTAGAGGCGGAGCTAGATAGCAGATAGGCTATGGAAGAGACAAAAATTCGGCACCAGCATTTTTCAAGCGACCATCCCACCTTAAGAGATTTAGGTGTTTTTCATTAGAGTTGGACTAGTAGTAGAAACGTAGTGACACTCCTGACTGTTATGCTAGCTGACGGGAGAGAACGCTGTGTAGCAAATTTGGGTGGGCGGATTTAACAATGTCCGTGGTCCATAAAGAGGACAGAGTTCAATGTAAGTTGTAGAACGATAAATCAGACGTTCTAGCGCCTAATGACTGTTAGCTTTTAAAATTCTGACATACTTAACATGATGATTAGAAGTTGCATCTGGAAACGAGTTGTTTTGACATCTGAACTGTTTGGTTGAGTCAAAATTTAATATTTCACTAATTACATTATTGAGGAAAACCACAGAAAAAGTAGTTTTACGTTATTTTCTTTCCACTCGTTACAAATACAAGTCGAAGGCCATAAATACTATGCCACCTTGACCGGTAAAGACACTGAGTAACCTCTTGTTACCACTGAATCTCTGTACAAAACTACCGCAAACAAACCAGCGGTGCCGTAGCCTGCACTCTCCGTCAGTGCTTAACAAAGAATTACAAGTTTTAGATTAGGACATCGGTTTTGCTATTTTGAGGTAAAAAATCATTCTTTAGTCAACTTGATAACGGTGTGTCGAGTATTGTTTCTCGGAAAAAGAATACAACACCAACAGCAACAAGGTGATATTCAGCCACTGCTCAAACTAGTAGTCAACTGCGTAGAATAAAGTTGAGAACAGTGCAGTATAAGTTGGAGAACTAAGTGGTGTCGCTTATCGTTCTGCAGCCAGCACCACTGTCACAAAGAAGAGCTATTGAAACATTTGGTAAGATCTGTGCATCAGCTAACAACTACTTCAGGCTACTGGTTATCCATGAACGGCATAATAGGGTCTAAAATACCAGCTAACTTATTCTTTGAATATTTATTTAAACTAAATTACTATATAACTATGATAATAAACATATTGAAATACATTCGTATGAAGAAACATTGGAATAATTGTATAGCTGGATCGTCGCCGTTACCAAATCATAAAATAACTGAATACAAAATTAGTAGGCACCATTTTCCGGATAATCTTTTACGTAAAGGAGCAGAATTATTGGAGGAAGGCAAGACAAGGGAACTGTAGGCTCTTCCTTCTTTTGTTCATCAACAGGTGTTGGCCACCAGTGCAGTGGCAAAAAGATCTGCATAGAACAGCCCAGGAGTAATATGCACACAGCTGACCAATATTTGCTGCTAAAGACTAAAGAAAACAGAAAGGCAACACTGTCCCAGCTTTCGTCTACCACTGTTGCCTGTCCTCCTAACCACTGTTGCCATTGCTCTGCGATTGCCGCTGCCCTCAGACTGCAAGATGCCCTTGCATCTACAGTCTACTATAAGTCAATGGACGGCTGCGCTCTTTGCAGATGCTTTCTAACATAGCAAAAGAACATAGATTTTTCACTATAATCTTTATTTCGGTCAATATCAGATAAATTGTTTAATGGTTTCAACGGTTTCAACTAACTAGTCGTTATCAACAGCTCATGAACACTTCTTAGGCATTTAACTGTTTATCTGAGAACTGACTGAAGAAAATTTAATAGTTAAAAGTAATTTTCACTAGTGCTCTTTGCCAATAACAGGGTGAAGATGATGGAATTTTATATGGTGAGGTTCTGTAACATACATGAAAGGGATGCCACCAGACCTATCAATGTTGCTTTAGTATACACAGTCCAGTCACATTAAATGTGACCACTGCCTATGTTCGACATCAACATGAAATAATCACTCACAGACTGCAGGTGGCAGCACTAGCAGGGCACGATATACAAACAGTGTCGGCGGAAGATGGGAAACAGTGCAATCGTTGTCGTAATGCAGAAATTGAGTGATTTATCTGACGATCAGAAGGGCATGATCATTTCCTTTCGGGCCAAGTGTGGAAGCATTTCCGAAACGGCTAAGCCTGTAAACTACTCACGTGTAGCCATGGTGAAAGTACACCACGCACGGAAAAGTGGCGCCATCGACGGACCATAGCAGAAAGGGGGGAACAAAGGCTGGGGGAATGTGAACATGCAAAGAGACGTGAAACTGTTGAGCAACTGACCGTCTAGATGAACCAAGGGACTACGAACACTGTCTACACAATGGACTTTTAGCGAACGTTGGTGCGCATATACCTGTCCAGCAGGTTCGTACACCCATGCTGAATGCTGTTAATCGACGATGAAGGCTGCAGTTTACACGTCAATAACACAAACTGGTCGTCCATTGAATGGTAACATGGTGTCTTTTCACATTAATCACGTTTTACTCTGCATCGAACAGATGGTCGTTGGCGTGTGCGGCGTGAAACGTTTGACAGCAAATACCTTGCAAAATTGTTGGTAGGGTCCAGACCGAAAGAGGAATCGTTATGGTCTTTGGAGTGTTTAAGTGTTATTCCCTGTGTGATCCTGTCATTCTGGAAGGCACTTTTTAGTAACACAAGTATTCACCTATCCACCTCTACATGCAGTTTGTCTTTGGCTGGCTCTGAGCACTATTGGACTTAACATCTATGGTCATCAGTCCCCTAGAACATAGAACTACTTAAACCTAACTAACCTAAGGATAGCACACAACACCCAGTCATCACGAGGCAGAGAAAATCCCTGGCCCCGCCGGGAATCGGAGAGTTTGTTTTTCCTCTGCACAACAACGAAACGTGGTACACTGATCGCAGTGTACGTTCGTGGTTCTAAGACCACCAGATAAGGTTTACGGTACTCCTCCGGCCCCAAACTCCCCGGATTAAACCCAATCGAGAATCTGTGAGACCATCTCGACCGGGATGTACGCGCCGTCGATACCAAGCCTAGCGCGGCTGGCTACGGCTCTGGATTGGCATGGCTCCACACCCACGCCAGTCCGTCCAGACCGAAGTCTAGCAGCCGTCCGAGCTGCAAAAGGTGGCTTTTCAGGCATTTGACAAGCTTTGGACAACGTATATTACGTGGTATATCTTCAGATGGACTCGTAGATCTCCAGAATGTTCCGTTTAGAACGTTGTTTGTGCACATTACTAAAGGTGACATAACTGATAATTACATACGCTCTGAAGTAATTCCTTGAAGTTAACGCTAAAGTCTACGTAAGTCTCATATACAGGGTGGCCATTGATTGTGACTGGGCTAAATATCTCACGAAATAGGCGACAAACGAAAAAACTACAAAGAACGAAACTTGTCTAGCTTGAAGGGGGAAACCAGATGGCGCTATGGTTGGTCCGCTAGATGGTGCCGCCATAGGTCAAACGGATATCAAATGCGTTTTATTAAAAATAGGAACACTCATTTTTATTACATATTCGTGTAGTACGTAAAGAAATATGAATGTTTTAATTGGACCACTTTTTTCGCTTTGTGATAGATGGCGCTGTAATAGTCACAAACATGTGGCTCACAATTTTAGACGAACAGTTGGTAACAGGTAGGTTTTTAAATTAAAATACAGAACGTAGGTACCTTTGAACATGTTATTTCGTTTGTTCCAATATGATACATGTATCTTTCTGAACTTATCATTTCTGACAACGCATGCTGTTACAGAGTGATTACCTGCAATACCACATTAATGCAATAAATGCTCAAAATGATGTCCGTCAATCTCAATGCATTTCGCAATACATGTAACGACATTCCTCTCAACAGCGAGTAGCTCGCCTTCCGTAATATTCGCACGTATATTGACAATGCGCTGACGCATGCTGTCAGGCGTTGTCGGTGGATCACGACAGCAAATATCCTTCAACTTTCCCCACAGAAAGAAATCCGGGGATGTCAGATCCAGTGAACATGCGGGCCATGGTATAGTGCTTCGACGACCAATCCACCTGTCATGAAATATGCTATTCAATACAGCTTCAAATGCACGCGAGCTATGTGCCGGACATCCATCATGTTGGAAGTACATCGCCATTCTGTCATGCAGTGAAACATCTTGTAGTAACATCGGTAGAACATTACTTAAGAAATCAGCATACATTGCACCATTAAGAATGCCATCGATAAAATTGGGGCCAATTATCCTTCCTTCCATAATACCGCACCATACATTAATCCACCAAGGTCGCTGATGTTCCACTTGTCGCAGCCATCGTGGATTTTCCGTTGCCCAATAGAGCATATTATGCCGGTTTAAGTTACCGCTGTTGGTGAATGACTCCGTCGCTAAATAGAACGCGTGCAAAACATCTGTCATAGTCCCTTAATATCTCTTGTGCCCAGTGACAGAACTGTACACGACGTTCAGTCTTCGCCATGCAATTCCTGGTGCATAGAAATATGGTACGGGTGCAATCGGGGTTGATGTAGCACTCACAACACCGACGATCTTGAGATTCCCGATTCTCGCGCAATTTTTCTGCTACTGATGTGTGGATTAGCCGCGACAGCAGCTGAAACACCTACTTGTGCATCATCATTTGTTGCAGGTCGTGGTTGACGTTTCACATGTAGCTGAACACTTCATGTTTTCTTAAATAACGTAACTATCCGGCGAACGGTCCGGCCACTTGGATGATGTCCAGGATACCGAGCAGCATACATGGCACAAGCCCGCTGGGCATTTTGATCACAATAGCCATACATCAACACGATATCGACCTTTTCCGCAACTGGTAAACGGTCAATTTTAACACGGGTAATACATCATGAAGCAAATACCGTCCGCACTGGCGGAATGTTACGTGATACCACGTACTTATACGTTTGTGACTATTATAGCGCCGTCTATCACAAAGCGAAAAAAGTGGTCCAACTAAAACATTCATATTTCGTTACGTACTACACGAATATGTAGTAAAAATGGGGGTTCCTATTAAAAAAAAACTGAGTAAATATCCGTTTGACATATGGCAGGGCCATCTAGCGGGCCAACCATAGCGGCATCTGGTTTCCCCCTTCAAGCTAGACGAGTTTCGCTCTTTGTAATTTTTTCGTTTGATGCTTATCTCGTGAGATATTTGCCCCGGTCACTATCAGTGGCCGGCTACGGTGGTCTCGCGGTTCTAGGCGCTCAGTCCGGAGCCGCGTGACTGCTACGGTCGGTGGTTCGAATCCTGCCTCCGGTATGGATGTGTGTGATGTTCTTACGTTAGTTAGGTTTAAGTAGTTCTAAGTTCTAGGGGACTGATGACCACAGATGTTAAGTCCCATACTGCTCAGAGCCATTTGAACCACTATCAGTGGACCACCCTATATATCTCATCGCACCGGTATCAGGCGCTGCAACCTGCATCATTTGCAGGACCAGTGTTAGGAATAACGCAAGTTTAGGGTTTAACTTTTCGTCGACAACGTGGTAATTAGAAACAGAGTAGAAGCGCGGATTGTTTCGTGGCTGGAGCCTGGAGTGATTTAGGGACATGACGGAAATCCTAAGTCTCAACGGCTGAACAGGTCTCTGAACTGTGGTCCTCCCGAATGCGAATTCAGTGTGCTTACCACTGAGCCACCTCGCTCGGTAATTAGCATTAGTGAAGAATTTCAAGCGCGTTTAGTGACTTTTAATCGAATTAGTAATAAAACGGTGTATTGGTGCATATATTTATATATTTCTAACTTAAGAACAGTTATCGGTCAAGTGACGCCGAACAAGCGCTGCTGTGAACAGTTTCAAACAGAAACAATGAATGAGGTTCAACTCCGTCTTATGAAGACGAGACAAAAGCCTCTCCCTGTGCGAGAGGTACACTGATCGGCCAGAATATTATGACCACCGACTGCTATCGATATAAACCCGTCCAGGCGATAGCAGCATCTCCTGACGAGGAATTTCTGCTAGTCAGACCCACCCACGGTGCATGTAGTATCAGTGAGCGCATTGTCTGTGTGTGGAACAGGGAAGGCACGCGATCTACCTGAGTTTGGACGAAGGCGCATGTGATGACCCGGAGGCTCGGCAAGAGCATTTCGGAAACTGCACGACCAGTCGGGTGTTCGAGGAGAGCTATGGTGAGTGCCTTGAACACATAGTGAAACCACGTCCAGACGTCGTGCGGTTGGGCGATTACTCCTCATTACAAATGTCGGACGTCATAGGCTGTGCAGACTGGTAAAACAGGACAGGTGACGAACTGTGGCGGAAGTGACATCAGACTTGAATGCTGGGCAGCGTTCAAGTGTGTCTGAACACACAGGTGCACAAAACACTCCTAACGATGGGCCCCCTCAGCCGACGACTCCCATGTTAATACCATGACACAGGCAACTACGAATGAAATGTACACGTGACCATCGCCACTGGACGTTGGCGCAGTGGCAGAGCGTTGCATGAACCGCTGAGTCCCGATAACCATCATGCCGATGGGAGGGCGCGAATCCGTCGTCATCGAATGGAACAGCTCCTGTACTGCAGCGCCTAGACAATGTGGCGGCGGATGCATTATGCTCTGGGCAACATTTACGTGGGCAATCACGGGTCCATTGGCACCATGATGGCCAGAGTATCGTACACTGGTTCCAGACCACGTACACTCCTTCATGACTATCATTGTACCCGACGGCAGTTGTATTTTTCAGCAAGGTAAAGCAACAGCTCACAAGGACAGGAATGTGATGGAGTGGTTCGAGGAACGCAGTGGCGGGATCCAAATGATGTGCTGGCCCCCCAGCTCGCCAGATCTGAACCCGATCGTATACATCTGGGATGTGATTGAATGTGGCGTTAGTGATCATCGCCCGCTTCCCGGAATTTACGGAAATTAGGTACCTCGTGAGTGCAGATGTGGTGCCAATTCCTTCCGGTGACCTATCAAGGCCTCATTGCTTCCGTGCCACGACGTGTCACCGCTGTTATCCGTGCCCAAGATTGACATATCGGCTATTAGGGACGTGTTCACAATGTTCTGGCTGATAAATGTAAACAAGGGTGGGGAGGGAGGGTGGGGGGGGGGGGGGGGGAGTTACAGAGGTAAAGGTAATAAATCTCTTACGTCTAGGGCAATAGCTGTGAAGGTCATTTTCATATAGATTATCTGCAGTGTCCCTAAATATTCTGGAAGATAGCGCTGTCCATTTTAATACGCCATCTTGGTACACTCGGAACTTGTGCTCTGTGTTCTATGACACAGCGACGCATCGAAACTTGACAACTTCCGTTATCTTTCCAACACCGCAAAGCACTCAAGTGTACGAACATCACCCCTATTAAATTATTTACTCGGTGCCTTATATTTGCTCAATAGAACGGAGGAATAGACCGTGTGACTAAAAAATAATTTGCACTGAAGCTACTACCAAATACACTGCACCTACAAATGAAGCACAACTCCAATTAAAAGACTTAAATAAGTCATACAACTTAAGTTGTAGGGCATGAGCACTATCTTTATTCTTATTTATCCTTTATTTCTTCTTTATGCCATCAGAAAAATTAGCATCTACGGCCTGTGGGTAGCGTCTTTGATTGCTCTTGAAAACTTCCTTGGTCCTGTGTTCGAAGCTCTCATTGCTTAAATTTTGGATAAAAATCAGCAATAGCGTCCGACGACGCCGGGATATGTCACCCTTGTTCAGCCAACCGCTTTGTCAAAGACAGCGGAGGAACGGACAGCGGTTCAAGGCAGTCTCTTGCCTCTGGGTGGGAAACTGCCCTAAAGGCGAAAGAACCAGCAGTGAGTAAAGGCATGAGGATGCAGAAAGCAATGGAAATCACTGCGTGAAATACAATGAGGATCCACATGCCATGTGGCTTGCAATTGAAAAAAAATGATCTCTCCACTGGCAAAATATTCCGGACTAGTCCACCATTCGGATCTGCGGAGGAGACTGCCAATGTGGAAGTCACAATGAGGAAAAGACGAAATAACCAATAAACGTTCTAATCGTTGGGGCGTGGAATATCAGAAGTTTGAACGTGGTAGGCAAGCTAGAAAATCTGAAACAGGGAAGTGCTATGGCTCATTCTAGATATAGTGGTGGTCAGTAAAGTGAAATGGGAAGAAGACAAGTACTGCTGGTCACTTGATTATAGAGTGATATCAATAGCAGCAGAAAAAAGTATAACGGGAGTAGGATTCCTTAGGATAGGTAGGTAGGGTAGAGAATGTGTTACTGTGAACTTTTCAGTGATAGGGATTTTCTCCTCAGCCCTGAGAGCAAGCCAACAATAGTTCAGGTTTACATGTCGACGTCACAAGCACAAGAGTGAGACTGAATCGAGTACATGAAAATAAAACTAACACAAGAATATGAATCCTGGAAATTTTGGTAATAAAAATCGAAATGACAAAATACTTGAAGATTGAAGATATACCTCTTGAGTTTACACAAGAGATCTGAAAAATAAAAAAAACTGAAAAATGTAAATTTGCCGGAAAGTGCACCTAAACCTGCGAAAGACGAAAAGGAATAAGCTGTACTTCATAATCAACGCTTTTTGGTCGCTAATATCTAGAGTCCTTCTTTTGTTAAAGCATTTTTTTATTTACTTGTTTCGGATGTGGCAAAAGCGGTTTCTACGCAATTTTACGATAGGAACAAACTGGCACGATACTCTGTTTTAAGCCTTTTCCTCTGATTCTCTGGTGATGAACCATGCACGAAACACGCGAATAAAAACGTTTTAACAACAATTCGACTCTTGTTACTAGTGAGCAAAAAGCGGCGATAAGGGCCCTCAATATTCATATAATGTCAGCAGGCCTCCTGGCCGATTTCGTGTCGCAAGGTAGACGAAAAGGAAACTGTTAATGAAGTCAGTAGAGTTCGTTCTGTGCATTACTAACAAATAGTTTTGATTTTGATTAGAAAACAAATGGCCATGTTATTACTATCAAACTGTTATCCATATGTTTGGAGCGCACATACGAAACCAGAATTATCACGTCACTCCATTTTGGCCTCATGCAGCTACAGCGGTCAATGTCCCAAAAGGGGCAAACAGTATCTGCTGAAAGTGTTTTATTAATAATGACGCGTTCCGCGCGGTAGTGCTTCTACAGATTATCTGTAATTAGTAATAACAATCTTGTTACATAACAGTTTATTCGCGAATCTATCTCGCACCGATCAATGGGATAGTTAAGCTAAACGTGAGAAGTAATGTGATTCATATTTTACGACTGCGGTTTTCGCTTTAACTCCATCATAACAACAGCTTTTAAATATGGCTATTGCGGTCTCCGCCGTTCAAGGCAATTAAATTGCTGTACTTCTCACCTTTAGCTTTGCTGTCCCATTTATCGGTGGTAAATAGGTTCGAGAATAAACTGTTATGCAACAAGATTGTTATTACGAACTACAGATAATCCGAACATGTACAAATCACGTGAAAAGCGTCATCCACCGTGTTTTCGTGCTCGGTTTTCGTATTACCCCAATATTATTTAAGCGTTTGTCTTTTCGCACTTTTCCTCATACCTCACACTATATGTTTACCATCATCTACTCTTACCCCTCTCATACTTCCTCCATCCCCTCCCCTCCTCCTTCTCTCTACTCATTTATATCGACATTTCAGTCCATCTTAAAAGTTGGCAGTTCACTGAAATAGTGATTCTGTGCGTCACCACTAGTTTGTCTATTTTTAATTTTTAATAGTATTTTATTGAACTGCATCATTTTAATTGGCTCTGTTCAATCTATTGTGCGGCTCGCTGGTATCAGCATGTGCGTTGTGTAGGGCGATGTGTGCCACTGTGATTCAGGCTATGATCGCTAATCTACACTCATGCTCATAAATTAAGGGTAATGCTGATACATGGTGAAACAACGCTCTGGTGGGCGGTTTGCGAGTATAAATCACCTTGGGGTATGACAATGCGGTACATTTGACCTGCGGTCGTCGCACGGTGGCGCTGGCAGCAGTCCACATACGCCGAGGTGTGTTGATGCATGTCAGAGTGCGGTGCAGTGAGTACGTGTGCAGACGTTTTCAGATGTGCTAATGGTGACTGTGTGTTGAAAATGGCTCAAAGAACACATATTGATGACGTTATGAAGGGTAGAATACTAGGAAGCCTGGAGACTGATCAAACACAGCAGGTCGTAACACGGGCCTTCCGTGTGCCACAAAGTGTGATCTCAAGATTATGGCAACGATTCCAGCAGATAGGAAACGCGTCCAGGCACTACAGTATGGGACGTCCACAGTATACAACACAAAAAACCGATGTGTCACCGTCAGTACCCGCAGACGGCCACGGAGTACTGCAGGTAGTCTTGCTCAGCCTCTGCAACAGTTGTCTCCAGACAAACAGTCTACAGGCGACTGAACAGACATGGTTTATTCACTCAGAGACCTCCAAGATGCATTCCACTGACCCCTGGCGACAGGAGAGCCCGTAAAGCCTGGATCGAGAACACAATACATGGTCATTGTAACAGTGGCCCAGGTTATGTTGACGGACGAGTCCAGGTATAGACTAAACAGTGATTCTCGTCTGGTTTTCATCTGACGTGGACCAGCGACCAGATACCAACCCCTTAATGTCCTTGAAAGGCACCTGTATGGAGGTCGTGGTTTGATGGTGTGGGGTGGGATTATGATTGGTGCACGTACACCTCTGCATGTCTTTGACTGAGGAACTGAAACAGGTCAAGTGTATCGGGACGTCATTTTGCACCAGTATGTCCGCCTTTTCAGGGGTACAGTGGGTCCCACCTTCGTCCTGATGGATGATAATGCACGGCCCCACCGAGCGGCCATCGTGGAGGAGTACCTTGAAACAGAAGATATCAGGCGAATGGACGGTCGACGTATCGCTGCACGTCTTCAAACCTGTAGGACACTTCAGGAGCTCCGACAGGCACTGGTGCAAGAATGGGAAGCTATACCCCAGCAGCTCCTCGACCACCTGATCCAGCGAGTGCTAACCCGTTGTGCGACCTGCGTAAGTGTGAATGGTGATCATATCCCATATTGATGTCGGGGTACATGCGCAGGAAACAGTGGCGTTTTGTAGCACATGTCTTTCGGGACGGTCTTCTCAACTTATCACCAATACCGTGGCCTTACAGACCTCGGTCGCGTGTGTTCCCTATGTGCCAATGCTATTAGCGCTAGTTTTGTGTAGTTTCACGTTGTTTGGCACCACATTCTGCAGTGATCCTTAACTTATGAGCATGAATGTATATTCGCACCACATTTATTTTTTTTATCCTAAGCCGGAACCCACCCAGATTTAATTTCTTACTAATCTTGTAATTACACGCGTTTATCTTAGAGGTTTTAACTTGTCACATCAGGCTTTCCTATGTTCATATTTGACGATTGCGGTCTTCGACATTGCATCAACGATTTCAAATATGACTAATGCGGTCTCCGGTGTTCAAGGCAAGACAATCACTTTCCTTCTCACTTTTAGCTTATCTATCCTATTGATAGATGCTAGACAGTTTCGCAAATAAACTGTTTTACAACAAGATCGTTATTACTAATTACAGATAATCTGCAGATGCACTAACCGCGCGAAAAGCGTCATTTCTATTAAAACACTTGTAACAGAGGGTGTTTTTTATTTTCAGAATCATCAGTTTCACCTTAAATCTTATACTCAGAAACGCATATATGTGGGGGTCTTTATCAAGATGACGGACACGCGGTGGTCCCTCACGTGATGTCGCAGCATGGGCCCCTCTAATCAGACGCTGTGCAGGTTTCATTTACGTATATATACAGGGGGCATCGTCCAGTCCGGGCTCAGTGGTGAAGATGCGTCCAACCTCGATGCTAGTGCTGGACGTCGTCGTGTCTGCGAGTGCCGTTTCGGCCTCAGTGATCCGGCCCCAGGCCCGGCAGGTACAGGCCGCAGTGCGTGCTCTCTGTTTTTGGTAGCTTTTTGTAATTAAATATTTATATCTACTCATGTTTTCATGTAGGCAACACGCTACGGTCGCAGGTTCGAATCCTGCCTCGGGATGTGTGTGATGTCCTTAGTTTAGTTAGGTTTAATTAGTTCTAAGTTCTAGGCGACTGATGACCTCAGAAGTTAAGTCGCATAGTGCTCAGAGCCATTTGAACCATTTGTAGCCAACATTAGCATTCCTTTGATGTAGTGCTCCTTTGTCGCAAAGAGATCTTTCCAGAGCCGAAGAATTGTGACTTATGAAATTGAAGTACGAGATATATTTTGAAGAATACTTTTTTGTTCCCAACTGTCTTGTTCGCTTTGGATGGACTTCGAACAGTTTACCAGTTTCGACTTTTGTGAGGCATGATCAGAAGCAAAAATTTGACATTAAGTGACAGATAAGGACATTAGGTGACTACTCGCCATCTTAATTTTTAGACAATCGAGTCGAAAACAATGAAATGTTGTTAGTACACATGCCCACCCTATACGACAAAACCATTCTAAATAAAAAGTTTCCACTCTCGATAATATTAGTATAACATGAGTAGTCGTCCACCAATTTGCATTTTATATATATTTTTGAGACATGCGATGTTCTGTCTGGGGTTTCAAACATCTATCTTCAGCGCAAATCATCAAAAGACATCCGAACGCTACTATTGTTGTTACTCCTAGGAATGAATAGTAACATTTTTGTTCAAGTTACACAACCTGACGATATCTTTAGTGCAGTTAATAACAGCCTTAGTTATTTAATAAATGTATTTTATAACCAACAAATTTAAGCTGCTTACACATTATTTGTTGATAATAGATTATATTTTGTCTTGAGACATGCTGTAGGTGCATGACTTTTAAAATTTAATGGTTCTGTCGGAGTTACATTTTTTCACACATGGTAATTAGTTTTGATTAGTTTAATCAGAAGTGAAGGTGGTCATTAATTGATCGAAACTATTAACATGCATGACAAATTGCAACTGAGCCTGTCACAATAAATATTTTAAAAAATTTATTTATCGGAATGTTCAGTAGAGTATAGCATAAAAAAAGTAAATGCATCAAGATTTTCTTGAGATTTTTGGT
Organism: Schistocerca gregaria; assembly: GCF_023897955.1. NCBI lineage: Eukaryota > Metazoa > Arthropoda > Insecta > Orthoptera > Acrididae > Schistocerca > Schistocerca gregaria. The sequence continues at coordinate 453,551,615 of NC_064926.1, read as the reverse complement.
AACAATGTTTTCCCTTTATATATTATGCATACAATTATAAATGTAATTTGTCACAAAAATATATAGAATACCTGCCTATGTCTGTCCGAGTGATAGAGTATCGCGTAAAAATTTGAAATAAATCGGCCAAGAACTTTTCGATATTTTCGGTAGAAACGTTTCCCCTTTCATTCCGGGGGAGTTTGGTGGTTAGCGGAAGTGTTTAAACTCAGAAGAATGTTTCTGGAGTCACTCTGTAGCAATTCTGGATTTCTGGAGTGTTGCATTGTCCTGCTGGAATTGCCCAAGTACGTCGGAACGCGCAATGGACGTGAATGGATGCAGGTGAACAGATAGGATACTTCGTGCGTGTCACCTGTCAGAGTCGTATGTAGGCGCATCAGTGGTGCGACTCCATTACAGAGATTTCACCAGCTTGAACAGTCCCCTGCTGACAGGCAGGGTACATGGGTTCATGAGGTTGTCTCCATACTCTTACACGTCCATCCCCTGGATACAATTTGAAACGAGACTCGTCCGATCAGGCAACATGTTTCCAGTCATCAACAGTCTAATGTGGTGTTGACAGGTCCGGGCGAGGCGTAAAACCTTGTGTCCTGCAGTCATCAAGATACACGATTGGGCCTTCCGCTCCGAAAGCCTATAGGGATGACGTTTCGTTGAATGGTTCGTATGCTGACACTTGGTGATGTCCCAGCATTGAAATCTGCAGCAATTTGCGGAAGGGTTGCACTACTGTTGAACGATTGTCTTCAGTTGTCGTTGGTCCCGTTCTTGGAGGATATTTTCCCGAACGAAGCGATGTCGAAGATTTGATGTTTTACAGGATTGCAGATATTCACGGTACTCTGGTGAAATGGTCGTACTAGAAAATTCCCCCACTCCATCGCTACCTCGGATATGCTGTGCCCCATCACTACAACACGATGTTCAAACACACTTAAGTCTTGACAACCTGCGATTGTAGCAGCAACAGCCTATCAAACAACTGCGCCAGATACTAGTTGTCATTAGGCGTTGCCGGCCGCTGCCCCGCCAACTGCATGTTTACAAATACCTTTATTTGAATACGCATGCCTATACCAGTTTCATTTGCGCTTCAGTGTAGACGGAGCACGAGAAAAGCCTGAGATGTTGGTTTTTTACGTCTTCTGGTTCGTACTACAAGTGTATTTAGTGGAGGATAAAAAAAAGTTCAAATGTGTGTGAAATCTTATGGGACGTAACTGTTAAGGTCATCAGTCCCGAAGCTTACACACTACTTAACCTAAATTATCCTAAGGACAAACACACACACCCATGCCCGAGAGAGGACTCGAACCTCCGCCGTACCAGCCGCACAGTAGTGGAAGATCCAATCTCTTGCCATAAACATACAGCTCCAGTCAACTCTACTATTCTTATGAATAACAACATGGCGTAACAGATCGGCGTACATATTGTTTGAAGTATTAAAAATGGACAAAAATGTTATTTACGAGAAGTCAATTTACACATGAAATTCATCTTAATTTCGATATATTTTTTTCAAAATTCGAAAAGAAACTGATAAAGTAGAATTTGAGTCTTACGAACAGAACGAACATGGAAACATACAAGATTCATTGTTCTACAGAAAAAGGAACACATAAAAAACAAGATAGGCAGAATGTAGGACATGTGTTCCATACCAAGTTGTTTAGAAGCTCTATGTTGTCATATATCTAATCTGTAGCGGAAGGTCGTTTCCATAATATACGTGCTTCTCAGTGCTGCAGTTCTACTGTGTATGCACTGCCATTTCAGTGTAAGGATATTGTATTCGCGTTGGAGGTGCAGATGAAGCGCTCTCTGCCATCCGTCCTCGGTCTCAACTTCTTCTCCATTCTTCAGAAAGAGTTTACTATCAATTACAGATTGGTTTTGAGGCCTGTTTCCGTATTTTCCTGTTTTGTTTTCCACGTAAGCGTCGAGTAGTGTGATCACCATAGTTCTTCCAGATTTTTGAATAGCCCCCCCTTTTTGCTCTTCATACATTTTAGTTCCAAGGTGCTGATCGTAACTCTTGTTGGAATTAGAGTATGTGGTGGCTACAACTGAGACTGGAGTCGTGCGAGGTGAGGTAGTGACCTCACTCAACGGGACACCCTACAAGGGATTCCTCGTCATCTCATACGCCAAACCGCCGACTGGGGACCTCTGCTTCAAGGTGAGTGCTGTGGTGTGGTCTTGTAGCGGTCATCAGTGGATAGATCCATAGCGCTTAATTACTTTCATCGTGTTTCAGTGCTTACCAGATTATTTATCCTTTGGCCACATATATATTATTCCAAATCTCTAATTTTTGATGCACATTCTTCAGTGGGACATACAGCAATTGATTATGAAGTGAATGATTAAATATGGTATTTTACGGCACGCAGTGGTCTTGCAAAGATTCTCCCCTAGTCAGGAATTTATATTAAAACTTAAAACATATCTCCTACTGTTAAAAACGTATGGTTGAACTAAGACTGTCCACGGGAGATTCCTTCTTCCTTTCGTTAGCTCCAATAGCGTGTGATGAAACTGGTAACTAACAAAATTTCTACCCGAAAATGACCATGAATACGCAAATATTTCGTTGAAAGACTCACTCAGATAAGAAAAAACAGGTCAAAATGACATAAAATTTTCATAATGATGACGAATCCTGATTCACTGGTACTGTAATAAATACAAGAAGCACACAAATAGCTGAAAATGTTGCGGCTTAGGGCTAATCCAGTATTCCTCGTTTATTCTACTAATACTTCGAGTAAATACTACGAACTCTTGACATATTTTAATGTTCACACACAATGAAGCACTGGGGAGTATACATACACATAGATATAAGGGAAGACAAAAATATCAAGAAGCTGAATACTCGAACTCGAGTCTTAGTCCGGCACACAGTTTTAATCTGCCAGGAAGTTTGTACGAGGGCTGTCCAGAAAGTAAGTTACGATCGCTCGCGAAATGGAAACGACTATGAAAATCTGATAAAGCTTTGGAAAGATGTTTTGGGCAGTGTCTCTAGTATGACTCTAGGTAGAATTATGTCGCTCTTGTCATTCCTGAGCTCTTAGTGAGCGCGTAAAGATGTTATAGAAAATTGCGTCTCCCGCCACGTACGAGGGCCTGGTGAGAATTTTCCCCTGAAGCTATGCAACCAACATTACATAACTGTCGTGCAGTTTCTTCTTCAAGACAATTCTCAGCCTCATTCTGCAGTGGCAATGAAGATGTTCCTGCATCGCTTCAATTGGAAATGTTTGGTTACCCACAATACAGACCGTAATTGTCTCCCACTGAGTTTCATCTCTGCTCAAACGAACCGCTGGCTATGAAGACAACATTTTGGCACAGACAACGAGCTTTAGGCCAGCGTAGGGAATTGGCGGAAAGCGCTGGCGACTGCTTCCATGAAGAGGGTATTGGAAAGTTGGTACAACGCTACGACGAATGTCTGAGTCAGAACGGCGACTACGTAGAGAAGTAGCTGAAAGGTGTAGCTAACTGTTACAAATGAAACGTTTCTGATTTTCACTGTGATTTTCATTTCGCAAATCAATGGTAACTTACTTTCTGGACAGCCCTCGTAATAAAACTCTCACACAACAAGCGGACACATACCTACTGCCTTTTCATAACATAAAAAAAACGGGTTTTCGTGGTACAGGATTGTCTTAGGCATCGGAGGTCAAGTACATATTCTTCTTCGGAGCTGAATTCACCCGCGCAACTGCAGTACTGGATCGGAGTCAGGGATCCAGAGACTTGATGAACACCTTCGAATAAGAGTGTGTCTTGATGTTCGAATATCTGGCTTTGCAACATGAGGTCCCAGGAAAGTTGGTGGACGTTTAGCACTTGCATTGCATTCGTACTTTAAACGTCTCTAATGCAGGTGCCTGAACCACCTTCTGTATTGAATGGGTGCAAAGTATTCAGTTTTGTCACACCTAGCCTTTGTCTGGTAGGCTCATTGTGGACACACTGAGAACAATCTGCGGGCAGGAGGGGAAATTTAATTCCAGGTTTGAAAGACATGTCATTTTGTCCACGTGTGGCAGGGTTCCTGAGCCTGCAGAACGACGACATCCCGAGGAATGCGGGCCTCAAGGACCAGGTGCTGGCGCTGCAGTGAGTACAGAGGAACATCGTGGCCGTTGGTGGTGACCCCACCAAGGTCAACATCTTCGGGGAGAGTGCTGGTGGTGCCTCATCGTCATTTCTCTTACCCTCGTCGACAACCGAAGGTAAGCGTGGTAAGATAAAGTTCAAGTGTGGAATTCTTTAGGGGTTGAAAAGACATCTCTCATCTTACGAAACTGAATCGAAAGTGAGAGAATAGCGAAAAAATTAATTGGTATTGAAGTAGAACATCAAGTAAAACCATACATACGTCGTGCATATTTAAAGGTTGTAGGACATGGGCAAAAAGGATATTTCTTTGTGTTTCAAGTTTTTGTATTCATGCGAAATTTGATAAGTCTTGAAAACATCGTCAATAGGGATGCCCTCATTGTAATGTTAATGTAGTGACAGAAAATTGAGATAAACCAAGCAAATTGTGGCAAAACTCTGCCAGGGATTACGAGAAGTTAGGACTACATTTTTGCACCAAATAATGAACTGATTTATTACTCGTTTGTTCCTTGAAGTTAGCACTGCAGGATAAACAAAACTGACTAAGATGTTGGCGAACTTCATGAATGATGTGGACGGGAATCTCTTCTAACGCACATCATACATTCCGTATATAGTTCACTTTTGATCTCTGTTTAAAGCTGAAGTGTACATCTGTTTAACCATGCTGAAAGGCGTTGTACCCTATCACAGAATTAACAGATATGACTTATGTGTACGAAAAAGCGGAAAAGATGGAAACTGTAAGGGAGATCACAGACACAGGAAACATCCGACGCACACAAGATTTACAAGACTGTTGCAACGAAAAGGGGAAAATGAACAAATTAAATTATGTTGGTTGGTTCTGGTGGAGGGGACCAAACCGTGAGGTCATCGGTCGCATCGGGTTAGGGAATGATGGGGAAGGAAATGGCCGCGCCCTTTCAAAGGGACCGTCCCAGCATTTGCCTCAAACGATTAAGGGAAATCATAGAAAACCTAAAACAGGACGGAAGGACGCTTGTTTCAACCGTCGTCCTCTAGACTAAGAGTCAGGTGTGGTAACCACTGCGCCACTTCGCTCGGTTTGTATTAGGTCTAAGGATTTGCTTTCGCCGTTTTGCAACATGTGACAGTAGCGTTAACTGATGTTGCAGATGGTAGGTCGTGTCACACAATAAACTTACGTGTTTTTAGACATAATACCATCAATATTTTAATCGACTTGTGATTTCATGAAAAAATTACTCTCAATTGAATATACTTACGACCCAAATTCCCGTCGTTTGCGGGAAGTTTTAATTTTATGCTTTAACCTGAAGATATCTACAGCTAATGTTCATAAAACACCTATTTTGAGGCATCTATTAGTGAAAAACGTACTGAGAATGGTTCCAACGGTTCAAGAATGGTGGTTTTGACGTCGAAGACCGGAATGGTGGCGGAAGCGAGAAGGTTTGTGAAACTCCTAAAACTGACGGAAACAATCACAGGAGATCGATATCGAAAGCAGTTGATGCGTTTGAGCTTAGTGCTTAAAGACAAACAGCCGCAATACAGTTATAGACACGAAAAGGTGATTTTGACCAGACATCGCCCCACCACATGTCGCTAAATCTGTCAAAACATGTGAGATCTGAGTTTCTCCTGTCGTATACAACTTTCAAATAACTTCCGGGTATTCAGCCAGTCGCTGAAAGTATTGCCTGGCTAATTTCTCGGAAGTTATTTGGAACTGTAAAAACATACTTGGAAAGGTAATGTGCAGTCCTATCCCACCAGCCGTATTCTCCAGATATTCATCTTTCTGACTGCCACCTTTTCCGATCAATGTCAGATGGCCTGGCTGACCACCACTTACGGCATATGAAAAAGCGCAAAATTGGACCGCTTCATGGAGCTCCTCAAAAAATTCCCAGTTTTTCCGCAGCGGGATTTGTATGCTGCCCGAAACATGGGAGAAACTAAAGGCCAACGTTGCGAATACTTTGAATCGTAAATTTTTTGTGAGTTTTTCACAATAAAGTCTCCAATTTTGAGAAAAAAAACGGGCAGAAGTAAAGTTGTAGACCTAATTCCATAATACCCCGATCGATAAATGCGAGAAACCGTTCGAAATCCTGTAGGAAAGAATAGGGTTGAACGACCCGTCGACGTCTACGTCATTGCAGTCGGAATGCAAAGCTGGCTGGAGAAGGGTGTGGAGGAGAACCGGTCGTGCCCTTTCAGAAGAAACCTAAATCTGGATGGCCAGACAAGTTTGAAGCACAATCCATTCTCAAGAATTGGGTACGACCTCTACCATTTACTAAAAGTGTCAGCTTATGCTCCTGCTGAGATCGAACCTCACATCATATTGAGCCAACAGACACTGCAGCGCAGAGTCGTAGGTAATCACTTCCCCGCGCATGAAAGTTTGTCACAAAAAAGTCTGTTTCACCAGAGACGAAATAAACACGTATGAACAGTTGACGATTTGGACACTAACATATAACAACCAAGCAACCACCGACAAAAATTTTCAGTGAACTTGAAGTTCGGAGAGGGTAGATTTCAATGATATGTTGTTACCTCCTCCTCTCTTAACAACAGAAGAGTTTACTTTTTTTCCTAGAAACATGCTTCTCAGGTTGTTGGAAGGTCTATGACTTGATCTTCATGTACCTAAGCTGTTACAACATGACTGCACATCTTTCTCGTTATGGTATTTGCAGAATGGTCTGAAACAGTCTGATAAGCCTGAGAAATAATTATTAACAAAAATTGGATACGTTCCTCCTTTTCCGAGTTGGTTGGCTTTGACGTTAGCCAAGCAGGCCGTCGTGGGCGCAGATTCAAACAGCCTGTGAGAGACGACGTCGCCAAACATGATCTTCTATCGGTCTGCTAAAACCGAAAAGGAGAGCGAAACAAAAATTGGATTTGGGGTTATAGTAACGATCGAACACGAGCCAAACGCTGAGAAGTATCTTGCGCTATCATATGCGCTGTCAGAACAACTGACACTAATTGTATATGGCAGGCAGCATGAATTTGCGCTCGCAACGGCCTGATTGGATAAATTCAGAGCTAATTAACTTAGAAACGGCGCAACCTATCGAATCATTGCAGAGCTTGCACAGCTCTAGGACACTGCAGGGCACACTTTGAGTATTGCTGAACTAGAGTGTCAGTTTTGTAGTGTTACGTCAAGGAGGAAGATTAGAGGGGCGATAGCAATCGCCAACAGAACCGAGGGGACGTGTATCGACTTGGCTGTCAGCAGCAACAGCGAAGCTGAACTGCAGCTCACTCAAAGCAACACACAACACTCAACACACACACGCACACACACACACACACACACACACACACACACACACACACACACACACAGGCGAGCGTGAGACCACAGCAGCCCTAGCCACACAGAGTACTGGCACGCCGCAGCCAGCACTAGGCAGCAACTACACAGCGCTGACACCAAAACTTTCAGATTTCATACACTCACATCAGTACCAGTCGTTGCATCTCGATAGAGTATCAACAAAGATAATGGCTCTGAGCACTAAGCGACTTAACTTCTGGGCTCATCAGTCGCCTAGAACTTAGAACTAATTAAACCTAACCAACCTAAGGACATCACACACATCTATGCCCGAGGCAGGAATCGAACCTGCGAACGTAGCGCCTAGAACCGCACGGCCACTCCGGCCAGCAAGTTTCAACCAAAACACTGATATAGTTTTCCTGTGCAATGTACCGCCGTCCTGGAGAACGTGTGTAAGCAGTAAATAATAAATACCACATCACCTATGGAGTTCACTTGGGGAAGTAGGCTAACCGTTAGTTCGCCGTAGAAAAGATCCCTCGTTCAATTCCAGTCTGCTTTCGGCAGCTGAGCGGCGAGGAAGTCTCGTTTACCTCCCACCCGCAGAGTCGCGAGCGTGCGTAGTTTGTTTACTTCCTCGTCGCAGCAAGTACTGCTAAGGCTAACCGGCCATTGACCTTCTTCGTCTGCGTGGATGCACACGCATTGGCCGTATTCTTACGGTACTCGGTAAGATTGTCTACCACGAGTAATGAGTGTAATGGGCGGGGCCACTACGAATGTAGTGTGTGGACATTAAGTTGGGAATGTGTGTCTCATGGGGAGCGTGCAAGGGATAAATCCCTGCAGTCGCACTCTCCTCTGTACCCTCGGTGGCTCAGATGGATAGAGTGTCTGCCATGTAAGAAAGAGGTCCCAGGTTTGAGTCCCGGTCGGGGCACACATTTTCAACTGTCCCCGTTGATGTATATCACCGCCTGTCGACAGCTTAGGGCCTTGATTTCATTACCATTTCAGTGCTCGCGTCCGTTGACACTGAGTCGCTATGGCTCATTCGTACAGAAAAGTTACCATCAAGATCAGCTTCCAGCCCGATCATGCAAGACCACCAACGTTTGAAATCGAACGATTCACCCGTGACGAAGTTCTGATATCACCACAGCACATCATCGGCATCCACATATCCATTACGAGTACCGTCGTTTACGTCAAGATGGTCGATGACGGGTTATGTTACGCTGTTGTGAGCAGATGTACGAACAACCTCAAGTTCAAACATTCCGATGGACATCGGGGCTGTTACCATTGAGCCGGCCCAAGCGGTTAAAGGCGCTACAGTTTGGAACCGTGCGACCGCTCCGGTCGCAGGTTCGAATCCTGCCGCGTCATCTAATGGAATTTGTGAAACACGACGTTGAATACACGCCGAGCGTATAAGAGGAACCTGGCCGCAACCTTAACAAGTACGAAGCTGTCCATCGTACATGACGACTGCGCGACATCCACCTATGACTAAGTAGGATGGCACGTGTTTCTATAATTGAATTTTGATTTGTCGGACGCCGTTGAGGACCTGGTATGTCTCGAAGGTGTTCCATTTTTCAGCCACGTGGCTAATTACCGTCCTGTACGGGAGGAAACCTGTGGTAACTACGTCCGGCGGCACTTCGAACGAGAGTTCGAAAACTCTTAGCGTGCGTAATCCTAGTCCTTCATGGTCAATGGTAACAAAAAATGGTTCAAATGGCTCTGAGCACTATGGGACTTAACAGCTGAGGTCATCAGTCCACTAGAACTTAGAACTACTTTAACCTAACTAACCTAAGGACATCACACACATCCATGCATACAACGTTATTACAGAATATAACAACAGTAATAATAATATCGGGAGCTAAATTAACGACCCATAATGGATGTTGCGATTTGGTTAGAGTGATGTTTATTCATAAACCAACGTAATAGCGAAAGTGGTCGTATTTAGAATTACTATTACACTCGAGTGCATATCCAATTGACACAGTTAGATCATTCACAGTCTCATCACGAATTACAAGTCCAATACTCCACCTCGTTAACTACGCGAAAATCTAGAGTTCACACCAAGCGCGCCGTTGCTCACCGCTCAGAGACAGTCCCGCGAGACCACACAAAGCGACATTTTCTGAGTCGTTTCACTTCCCAGCTACCTAAAAACCGACCGTCCGCTTTCGCGTTTCCACCAGCACTGTCTCTCTGCCCGTCCCCGGCCGCGTTTCCCGCAGGCGAACGTCCACGCTCAACTGACTAGCTCAGTTCCCTTTCCTGAAGCCGTCCATCTGATTGGCTAAAGCTTATTCCACATTACTTTACATTTTAACATATTTAAGAAATCCAAGATTGACCACTTTCACGTTCTAACTGAAGTAAAAATAATATCCATTACGTAATAAATGTTAAATACTTTTACATAAAACCAATACAATTTCCTTCTTAACTCTGAATGTCAGGGCCAGTAGCCTTGCACCAATTTGCTTTCTGATAAATAAATGAAGAACAAAGGCAACTACACTCCTGGAAATTGAAATAAGAACACCGTGAATTCATTGTCCCAGGAAGGGGAAACTTTATTGACACATTCCTGGGGGTCAGATACATCACATCATTACACTGACAGAACCACAGGCACATAGACACAGGCAACAGAGCATGCACAATGTAGGCACTAGTAGAGTGTATATCCACGTTTCGCAGCAATGCAGGCTGCTATTCTCCCATGGAGACAATCGTAGAGATGCTGGATGTAGTCCTGTGGAACGGCTTGCCATGCCATTTCCACCTGGCGCCTCAGTTGGACCAGCGTTCGTGCTGGACGTGCAGACCGCGTGAGACGACGCTTCATCCAGTCCCAAACATGCTCAATGGGGGACAGATCCGGAGATCTTGCTGGCCAGGCTAGTTGACTTACACCTTCTAGAGCACGTTGGGTGGCACGGGATACATACGGACGTGCATTGTCCTGTTGGAACAGCAAGTTTCCTTGCCGGTCTAGGAATGGTAGAACGATGGGTTCGATGACGGTTTGGATGTACCGTGCACTATTCAGTGTCCCCTCGACGATCACCAGAGGTGTACGGCCAGTGTAGGAGATCGCTCCCCACACCATGATGCCTGGTGTTGGCCCTGTGTGCCTCGGTCGTATGCACTCCTGATTGTGGCGCTCACCTGCACGGCGCCAAACACGCATACGACCATCATTGGCACCAAGGCAGAAGCGACTCTCATCGCTGAAGACGACACGTCTCCATTCGTCCCTCCATTCACGCCTGTCGCGACACCACTGAAGGCGGGCTGCAAGATGTTGGGGCGTGAGCGGAAGACGGCCTAACGGTGTGCGGGACCGTAGCCCAGCTTCATGGAGACGGTTGCGAATGGTCCTCGCCGATACCCCAGGAGCAACAGTGTCCCTAATTTGCTGGGAAGTGGCGGTGTGGTCCCCTACGGCACTGCGTAGGATCCTACGGCCTTGGCGTGCATCCGTGCGTCGCTGCGGTCCGGTCCCAGGTCGACGGGCACGTGCACCTTCCGCCGACCACTGGCGACAACATCGATGTACTGTGGCGACCTCACGCCCCACGTGTTGAGCAATTCGGCGGTACGTCCACCCGGCCTCCCGCATGCCCACTATACGCCCTCGCTCAAAGTCCGTCAACTGCACATACGGTTCACGTCCACGCTGTCGCGGCATGCTACCAGTGTTAAAGACTGCGATGGAGCTCCGTATGCCACGGCAAACTGGCTGACACTGACGGCGGCGGTGCACAAATGCTGCGCAGCTAGCGCCATTCGACGGCCAACACCGCGGTTCCTGGTGTGTGCGCTGTGCCGTGCGTGTGATCATTGCTTGTACAGCCCTCTCGCAGTGTCCGGAGCAAGTATGGTGGGTCTGACACACCGGTGTCAATGTGTTCTTTTCTCCATTTCCAGGAGTGTATTTTGCACTAATCTTTACAACAAATATTCTATTATCTAATGATTCAACAAGGTGTCATGCTGTCATCGTTCAGTGTGTTTAGTGTGGAGGAAATGATAATCTGATGATTAACTGAAAATACCCATAACTTAAAATTACTGTATCTTTTAAACAAATAAAGTTACAGAGTTGATATTTACAAAATTTGTCATTTTAATGATGCCCTTCTATATGAAATGTCGATCGTTAAGAGCGACAAGCATTCAGATTTTAGCATTCAGGTCTTTTTTACAAAACTCGTTAATTTCACTTTAACAGTAAATCCTAAATTATTATAGATATGATCAATATTCAAGTTTTATTGGTATCACCATGAAATTTTATGAAGAATGGTAGCTAAAAATTAATGTGGCTTCATTCCCTGAACTGCTACAGAATTAAATAGTTTTCATAAATGTTTCCCTTTATGGCCGATCTTAGGTCCCTATATTTAACACTGCTACATCTCCCTGGTCACGAACAACTTCTACGGGGTTTCCCTATGGCGTAGGTGCTCATCTTTCTCATTCGTATACTACGGCGCTTAGGTCTAATACGGCACATTAAACGCCTGTGATTTTCCCCATCTCGTGGTGAATGCACACTTTGTGGCACACAGTCCTGGATGACAGGGTTCGTTTCACAAACCCTGAAGGCTGCCTCTTTCGGTAATATACACTATGTGATCAAAAGTATCTGGACACCCCCAAAAAAATACGTTTTTCATGTTAAGTGCATTGTACTGTCACCTACTGTCAGGTACTCCATATCAGCAACCTCAGTAGTCATTAGAAATCGTGAGAGAGCATAATGGGGCGCTCCACGGAACTAACGGACTTCGAACGTGATCAGGTGATTGGGTGTCACTTGTGTCATACGTCTGTATGCAAGATTTCCTCACTCCTAAACATACCTAGGTCTGCTTTTTCCGACTTGATAATGAAGTGGAAACATGAAGGGACACGTACTGCACAAAAGCGTACAGGCCGACCTCGTCTATTTACTAACAGAGACCGCCGACAGTTGAAGAGGGTCATAATGTGTAATAGGCAGCCATCTACCCAGACCATCACACAGGAATTCCAAACTGCATCAGGATCCACTGCAAGTACTATGACAGTTAGGCCGGAGGTGGGAAAACTTGGATTTCATAGTCCAGCGGATGCTCTTAGGTCACACATCAAGCCGGTAAATGCCAAACGACGCCTCGATTGCTGTAAGGAGAGTAAACATTGGGCGATTGAACAGTGGAAAAACGTTGTGTGGAGTGACGAATCGCGGTATACAATGTGGCGATCCGATGGCAGGGTGTGGGTATGGCGAATGCCCGGTGGACGTCATCTGCCAGCGTGTATAGCGCCAACAGTAAAATTCAGAGGCGGTGGTGTTACGGTGTGGTCGTGTTTTTCATGAAGGGGGCTTGCACCCCTCGTTGTTCAAATGGTTTAAATGGCTCTAAGCCCTATAGGACTTAACATCTAAGGTCATTAGTTCCCTATACAGAACTACTTAAGCCTAACTAACCTAAGGACATCACACATATCCATGCCCGAGGCAGGATTCGAACATGCAACCGTTGCGGTCGCGCGGTTCCAGACTGTAGCGCTCGGCCACACCAACCGGCTGTTCAAATGGTTTAAATGGCTCTGAGCACTACGGAACTTAACATCTGAGGTCATCAGTCCCCTAGACTTAGAACTACTTAAACCTAACACACATCCATGCCCGAAGGAGGATTCGAACCAGCGACCGTAGCAGTAGCGCGGTTCCGGACTGAAGTGCCTAGAACCGCTCGGCCACAGCTGCCGGCGACCCTCGTTGTTTTGCGCGACACTATCACGGCACAGGCCTACATTGATGTTGAGGATCGAGCACCTGTTCATAATGCACGGCCTGTAGCGGAGTGTTTACACGAAAATAATCCCAGTAATGGACTGGCCTGCACAGAGACTAGACGAATCCTGTAGAATACCTTTGGGATGTTTTGGAACGCCTACTTCGTGCCAGGCCTCACCGACCCACATCGATACCTCTCCTCAGAGCAGCACTCCGTGAAGAATGAGCTGCAATTCCCCAAGAAACTTGATTGAATGTATGCCTGCGAGAGTGAAAGCTGTCATCAACGCTACGGGTGGGCCAGCACCCTATTGAATTCCAGCATTAGCGACGGAAAGTGCCACGAACTTGCAAATAATTTTCAGCCAGGTATCCGGATACTATTGATCACATAGTGTATTTGAAAGAGAGCTAAATTCTCGTTATCTCACACCTGTCAATTTCTGTGATCTCGACACACCCATCTCCGCTCTTTCTGGCAAACAGATCACAAGCACAGCGTTCGCCACTGGTACACAACCAGAAACAACTGCGGATCACTCTTGGTCTCACACAGCTCACAAGTGTTCTACCGCAGCCACTGTTAACTGACGGACCTTTGGCGGGCGACATTGAAGGCGATTCTACGCCTGCTGTGGTGGATGGGGAGAGGGGTCTCTCCTCCCACACCTCGACCCCCCCTCCTCCCCCCCCCCCCCCCCCCCCCCCGAGTAGCAACAGATGACGGCGCGGATGCAGCCCCAAATTTTACGGTGACGCTGGCGGCAGCGCCCATTTCAAGAGACGATCTACAGACATATCGCTCAGCGACGATCAACATTAACACCATTTGGACACGTACGAAGTTGTCGCTGCTCCAAGACATGCTCAATGCAGCAAACGTTGACATTGTCTTTTTCCAAGAAGGTTTCTTCGCCTATTTCCCGGATAGGTATTGTTATACAGCTCATGCGTCCCACGCCTCACCAAGTAATAGTGGAGTAGCAGTTCTCCTCAGGAATAATTAAACCGGTTCTCAGACCTAAAGGGGGAGCTGGAATACATGATTACCGCTCACTAAAACTCGTCAGCTGCGACGTGAAGATATTCACCAGACTGTTAGCAAACCGCATATGACCGACGCTGCCTCACGTCATCTCATCAGATCAGGCTTCCCTAGGGGTTGTCAATAACATCCACACGACGTCTGTGAATTGCTGTGGCTACTGCATGTGTTTGAGAACAGACGTTAGGTACGTATGATCCACTCGATCGGAAACTTGGCTAAAATCTAGTGATGCCAGCGCTCATGGGATGCGGCGTGCCCTCGCTAGGGCTATTATGTCACAGAACAGTTGCATCACACTTGCGGAACTATTAACAGTAATGGCTCTGAGCACTATGCGACTTAACATCTGAGGTCATCAGTCCCCTAAAACTTAGAACTACTTAAAACTTACTAACCTAAGGATATCACACACATCCACGCCCGAGGCAGGATTCGAACCTGCGACTGTAACGGTCGCGCGGTTCCAGACTGAAGTGCCTAGAACAGCTAGGCCTCTCCGGCCGGCTATTAATAGTAATAAAAATAACACAAAGACAACAAGCAGAATAGTAATTGACTGCTAGACGGCAGTACCGCGTTACATCTATGAACTCCAAACAGTCAGGAAGATGTTGTCCTATGTAATAGTTTCACAAGTACTACAGTTCAAAAACTAGCATGACCGGTGGTTGAATCCACTACCCTTGGTACGACGAACTAACGCTCTACCGATTACACCACTGGAGTTCCACATGACACATCCTCCCAGATATGTTTTCCTATGCTCTGTAGTTCATGTTATACTTATTACTTCCATTTTACGCAGCTTCTCCTGGACGACAGCATATAGCACGAACGATATCGGTGTTTTGGTTGATGCGCTGTCGATATACAACGTTTGGTACCGAAGTGACTTGTCTGACATCTGGAGGTTTGGATGTGAGCCACTGTTGCCGCCCGTTTCCCATTCACCTACTTCCACCAGTCGCTAGCAATAAAGTGAACTCCAGTCAAGAACGTCTGTTTCCACCAATGACAACAAACAATGAAAACATCAAAAACATCAATAAAAAAGAATGCATTAAATGAATTCACAATTGCGAATAAGGACAACGATCAGCTGTAGAATGAAATGACGACAATGAAAATTTGTGCCGGACCGGAACTCGAACCCGGATTTCGCGCTTTACGTGTGTGGTCACCTAACAAGGTTTATATATAAAAAAAGACAAGTTGGTTTATTTGTCACCACATGTACAAAATGATGCCACTTGTCACAAAACTTTCATTAATACAAAACATACATATAAACTGTATCGTGGCCAGAATATAGACATTTACGGTACTAATATTCAGTCATTCCTATATTATTCCGTTTGTCTCTATGAACAATCACAACCGACTCATGACACGTCAAGGCTTCAGGCTCCTCCTTGGGATAACGACCGTCGCCCAGGTGAAAATTCAGTCCGGTGAAGGACAACGGTCAGCTAGTGTTTCAATTGTCCTTCCTCCGAGACGGATTCGAAGCGGCAACCTACGGATTTGTGCACACAGAACCTCCATAATCCTCCCAAATTCTTCAGGTTTTTACTTAAGAGTTTTAATTTCTTTCTATTTTGTCATTGTCGTTCGTAATTGCTTGAAGTAAAAAGAGCGTATGACACTGGTGGCCGGGAGACCCCTTGCGGGGCGGTTCGGCCTCAGCTCCACAAGATCTTTAACGCCCCCTATGGCGTCTTGCGAGTGAATGAGAATGAAATGATGATGAAAGACACACGACACCCAGTCATCTCGTGGCAGATAAAGTTCATGACCACGCCGGGAATCGAACCCGGGACCACATGCGCGGGAAGCGAGAACGCTACCGCAAGACCACGAGCCGCAGTCGTTACTTGTAAGGAAAATGAAAACGTAGGGCAACCGCTCGTGGTCGGCGGGAAATTCGGGTTCGAGCCCTGGTCTGGCACAAATGTTCACTGTCGTCGTTTCATTCTACAGCGCATGGTTGTCGTTATTCGTAATTGTGAATTCATTTAACGTATTTCGTAACGGGTGTAGTCGCCACAGTGTCTGTTACTTTGGACGTGCATGCATTTCCAAGTAAAATTTGCATGGTAATCAGAATAATACAGGCACCGCAATATCGTATCGTATCGTTTAATAAAAAGAATCCCTGCCACACCTTCTGCTCATTCTCAATAGCCTATCAGACCTCGATAATAGCTTCTTCCACCAGTATACAGAGTGTTACAAAAAGGGACGGCCAAACTTTCAGGAAACATTCCTCACACACAAACAAAGAAAATATGTTAAGTTGACATGTGTCCGGAAACGCTTACTTTCCATGTTAGAGCTCATTTTATTACTTCTCTTCAAATCACATTAATCATGGAATGGAAACACACAGCAACAGAACGTACCAGCGTGACTTCAAACAATTTGTTACAGGAAATGTTCAAAATGACCTCCGTTAGCGAGGATACATGCATCCACCCTCCGTCGCATGCAATCCCTGATGCGCTGATGCAGCCCTGGAGAATGGCGTATTGTATCACAGCTGTCCACAATACGAGCACGAAGAGTCTCTACATTTGGCACCGGGGTTGCGTAGACAAGAGCTTTCAAATGCCCCCATAAATGAAACTCAAGAAGGTTGAGGTCAGGAGAGCATGGAGTGCATGGAATTGGTCCGCCTCTACCAATCCCTCGGTCATCGAATCTGTTGTTGAGAAGCGTACGATCACTTCGACTGAAATGTGCAGGATCTCTATCGTGCGTGAACCACATGTTGTGTCGTACTTGTAAAGGCACACTTTCTAGCAGCACAAGTAGAGTATCCCGTATGAAATCATGATAACGTGCTCCATTGAGCGTAGGTGGAAGAACATGGGGCCCCATCAAGAGATCACCAACAACGCCTGCCCAATGTGTTGATGAAGTGATTGCACAATTGCGTGCGGATTCTCGTCAGCCCACACATGTTGCTCTTGAAAATTTACAATTTGATCACGTTGGGTGGAGCCTCATCCATAAAGAGAACATTTGCACTGAAATGAGGATTGACACATCGTTGGATGAAGCATTCGCAGAAGTGTACCCGTGGAGGCCAATCAGCTGCTGATAGAGCCTGCACATGCTATACATGGTACGGAAACAACTGGTTCTCCAGTAGTACTCTCCATACAGTGACGTGGTCAACGTTACCTTGTAGAGCAGCAACTTCTCTGACACTGACATTATGGTTATCGTCAACTGCACGAAGAATTGCCTTGTCCATTGCAGGTGCCCTCGTCGTTCTAGGTCTTCCCTAGTCGCGAGTCATAGGCTCGAATGTTCCGTGCTCCCAAAAACGCCGATCAATTGCTTCAAACGTCTTCCTGTCTGGACACCTTTGTTCTGGAAATCTGTCTCGATACAAACGTACCGCTCCACGGCTATTGCCCCGTGCTAATCAATACATCAAATCGGAATCTGCCAACTCCGCATTTGTAAACATTGCACTGACTGCAAAACCACATTCGTGATGAACACGAACCTGTTGTGCTACGTACTGAGGTGCTTGATGCTAGTACTGTTGAGCAATGAGTCGCATGTCAACACAAGCACCGAAGTCAACATTAGCTTCCTTCAATTGGGCCAACTGGCGGTGAATCGAGGAAGTACAGTACATACTGACGAAACTAAAATTAGCCCTAACATGGAAATTAAGCGTTTCCGGACACGTTTGTGTGTGAGGAATGTTTCCTGAAAGTTTGGCCGTACCTTTTTGTAACACCCTGCATAAGAACCAAACTTCTCATTTAGGAGTTAGCGAAGAAAATAGCCCGAGGAAGGCAAACTGCAATAGTGGCCGAAAAGTCGGATGTTTTACTCTCTGACAATGGCGTCACAGACCCAGAGGGATTTTATTGATTAGGTCAGGCGTTCATGGTATAGTACTTGTCACCAGCGTGACTAAATTGGCAAGCAACCTTCCACAAAGGAAAGAAAGAAAAATCATTCATATTGTTCTAGATGTAGATGAAATTCCATCAACTCCCTGGTCACGCATCCGTGTACGATTACGACCCCTTAGTATCTGTTCTCCTCCCGTGTGTAAACGGCCTGGTGGTGTTGGGATTGGCGTGACGACCAGCGGACGCGTCTGTGCCTGCAGGCCTGTTCCGGGCAGGGGTGATGGAGAGCGGCGTCGCCTCCGTCCCCTGGGCGCTGCAGCCCAGCCCGCGCGACGTCGCCTACCGGCTGGGCGCCGCCCTGGGCTTCCAGCTGCAGGGGGACAACCCCACACTGGACGACCAACGCCTCGCCGCCTTCCTGAGGGCGGCCGACCTGGAGGACCTGTCGACGGCCCAGATCGTAAGTCTCTGCTCAGAAAGAACCTGGCAGCTGTAACGCAGCCCTAGCTCTCTCAAAATTATTTCGAGAAATTTGTTCACGAGCCCACTCGAATAGAAAACGGTTGTGGAAACACACTTATCCTCTTAGAGGCAAAAATCCCGAGCGTCAAAACGGATACAGGAGTTTGTAAAGACAGGATTGTTGTAGCGAGACTGAATACTGTAAACCGCACATCCCCCCGAAAATAACGAAAGATATATCTGTTCAAAAAAGCAGATAAAAATTCGCTTGACTCCTTCCAAAATAACAGTGTAAGTGTAGACCACATGTGGCTAGAATTCAAAATAAATGGTGTCGGCAGCAACTGAAAGATTTACACCAAATAAATTAACAAAGGACGGAGCCGATCCTCTTTGGTACACAAAACGGGGGCAGAACACCGTTGCAGAAACAATGAAAAAAGCGTTTCAAATTTTAACTACGCAAAATCCCCAACATTGGCGATCCCTTTCAGAAACTCGAAGTTTAGCGCAGACTTCAATGCGAGATGCTTATAATAGTTTTACCAATGAAACGTTGTCTCGAAACCTGGCAGAAAATCCGAGGAGATTCCGCTCATACGTAAAGTCTGGTAGCGGCAAGAGACAATCATTGACGTCTGTGCACGATAACAGTAGAAATACTGTCCGTGGCTGTATTGCTAAAGCCAAGTTACAAAACACACCTTTCCGAAATTCCTTCATCGAAGAAGACGAAGCAAATGTTCCAGATTTCTAATCAACCATAACTGCCAACATGAGTAACGTAGAACTCGATATCCTCGGAACAGAGGAGCATCTTAAATCATTTAAGCAAGTCTACCGGTTCAGACTGTATATCAATTAGGTTCCTTCCAGAGTATGCTGATGCAACAGCTCCACACTTAACAATCATATACAACCACACGCTCGACAAAAGATCAGTACCAAAAGACTGAAAAGTTGCACAGGTCACACCAATATTCTGGAAAGGCAATAGGAGTAATCCACTAAATTACACGCCCATATCATTAACGTCGATATTCAGCAGGTTTTTGGAACTTGTATAGTGTTCGAACATTATAAATTACCTCGAAGAGGTTTCTTAACAATTTTGACCCCCTAAGGGGTTGAATTTCCATGAACAGTGAAACACGGATTTCTTCCATGCCCAACCGAGAAGCCAAATACCAGTTTTCAAGGATGTAGCTTTAAAAATGCTTTCACATTGAAATATTTTCATAAAACATTTTCCCCCCTGTTTCATCCCATTAGGGGTTGTATTTCCAAAAACAGTAACATGCATGTTTTTTATTTCTAACAAAGAAGCCAAATACAAATATCAAGCTTTAGCTTCAAATAGGCTTGCATAACGAAATTTTTTCTTGCAGATTTTCAACCCCTATTTCTCCCCTATAGGGGATGAATTTTCAAAAACAGTGACACAGGGATTTCTAACCGACAAGCCAAATGCAATTTTTCTTGGATTTAGCTTTAAAAATGCGTTCATAATGAAATATTTCATAACACATTTCAACACCTGTTCACCCTCTTAGGGGCTGCTTTCCAATTTTTTGATTTTAACAGAGAGGTAAAATACTAATTTTCATAGATGTAGCTTCAAGAATAGTAGTTCTCTAATAACGCTTTATTTTCAAAAAGTTTTCGCCCGATGTTTCACCCCCTCCCCCCCCCCCCCCCCCCCAGTGGGTTTAAATTTCCAGAAATTCTGAAATACATATTTCTTTATCTCCGACCGACAAACCAAATACCAGTTTTCCTAGGTCCAGCTTCAAAATTCCATTACCAGTGACACATTTTCAAACAACATTTCACCCCCTTAGGAGCATAATTTATAAAAATTCCTTCTTAAACGACGCCTATGGTATAAGATCCACACCCTGTCCAAATTTCAAGTTTCTGTAGTTAGCGGTTTCGGTTGGGTGATGATGGCTCGGTGATTCGGTACACTGCCTTTTATATACAGAGATTAAATAGCAAGACATATCATTTATCGTTGACCGAGTCAAAGCCTTATCAATATGCTATTTGTCTGCAAGTACGTCTTGTAAATGAATGTCACTTGTTAGGGCGTTCACACACAAGGCTAAAGAAACATAACTGATTATTACAATAACTTAAAAAAACATAGTAAAGCTACAAATGAAACTTGTAATTGCCACTTTTAAAAGCGTTAAAACACATATGTCATGTATATAACAGGTTTTAATGCCATTAAAACTGACCTATATTAATGTAAATTAAACATGTTTACAAAATACATATTTATTTACAACGTATGTATTTGCTACACATACGTATTTGCGTACACTCATGAATTTCAAATTGCATGGAACCTTCGCCTTTAAACCACACGGCATTTAGGCAGACCATTCATGTTGATTCTGTTAACGTCACGAAGATGGTAAGGAGTCACCTCTTTTGCCGGCATGAACACGTTTCTAAAATTCACAGCTAGTTGTGAATACCTTTAAAATTAACATAAAAAATAAATTAAAATTGCTGTTTTTTCAGTCGATGACTAACGTATGTCGTATTTGTAGATGCTCATTAAAATCATAAGAAACCACCTGCAACTGAATGTGTACAACTGCAAAAGCCTCGTTTCATTGCAGCCCACAGCTGCACTTTAATTATAACCACCCAGTACAACCAACACAAACAATTTAAAACAACGCCGGTTCGCATGGTGTAATTTTGTGCTGCTGTAATATGACAGGAACAAAATCAACGTACGTCTCAATTATTTAATGTTTTCTTGGTTTACTGCTGTTTTTATTGTTATCCTAAATTTGTACACAGTTTGACTGTTCGCTTCCTAATTGCTTCGCATGCACTACTAGCTCCTTAACATCCAAACCCGGAAGGTCAAATGTGCTCAGTTAAAGATTTCAGATTACTAACGCTGCATACTTCGGATCTGCCGCAGATTGGGTACCCAGGTATCATAGCCTTCGCTCCAGTGGTAGAGGCACCGTCCGACTCTGCGGTGATCACCGAGCTTCCCGAGATCAGCCTGAGTGAGGGCCGCTACAACAGGGTGCCCTCCATGGTCGGTGTCACTTCGGGGGAAGCCAGTAACCTCGCCACCGGTAAATACCAACAGGTTTCTCACATTTCTTGCCCTTTTACTTTCCAAATCATCCGACTTAGAGCTGATCCAGTCGCACATCCAAGTTTGTTGTGGCATGAGTTCTCAAGTGGATCTCAATACTAAAGAACAAGTAATACACTTTTATGACTATATAAATCAAGGTATGTTTGGTATCTCAATGTCAGCTTGTAACGTCCCTCTTTACATGTGGCTTTTGCGAAAATATGTTTGACCGTTTTCACACGTGCCTAACACAAAGTAAAATCTGGCAATGCTATCGTTTCCGAAGGAAAATGTAACACCGATCAGTGAGGGTGAGGTTTACAAGAAGTTACCTCTGGGGACGGATTACTTCGCCTACTCTATTTTCAGTTACATTTTGTTCAAGTATCAAAAATTATGCAATCATTCATGTATTGTTGCAACGGAAAGGGAGTCCACGGGACTCGGGATACATAACACTAAACTTCAATAAAACTTTTGGAACAAATGAATAAAACGGTCACCAGCGTAATTGGGCCCTGTCTAGTCACTAAGTAACTAAAATATCGAAGAGCAGTGAGTAAGGAATACCATGGATAATTCCGGCAACAGAAGGATACTCACACGTTTGCAGTAACAAAACGTCACGAAATAATAATGAGACAAAAATTTCAGTTATTACTACACTCATTATTAGTCATAATTAAATGAATCAAGAATAAATAACTCTCATACTGACAAAACGCTGGTTATCCTAATACTAAACTGACAGTAGCGTTGACTCACTTTTGCTTACTTGGCAATTGGCAATGAAACATGAAAGAAAATTTCACTTGATTTTAGAATTTTTATAAAAAAAGAAACTACCACTGAGTACCAACACAGTCGGAACACTAAAATCCTGCGCGGCTGGTCCCGGGGCAGGTTCGAAGCCTCCCCCGGGCATTGGTGTGTGTGTGTTTGTCCTTAGGATAATTTAGGTTAAGTAGTGTGTAAGCTTAGGGACTGATGACCTTAGCAGTTAAGTCCCATAAAGTTTCACACGCATTTGAACACACTAAAATTCGAACCAGGTCGACACACAACGCAGCATCGAAAATTTACGTAAAATTAGCAAGTGTGAATAAGTGTTTTCTTTTAAATAAAATATTTGGTTTGAAGTGTTAGGAACTAATTTACTTTAAGATAAATGAATTCACTTTTCATCTAACTTTGCCTCTAAACCATGTTTATCTCAAGAGCTAAGTTACTGTGGCACATTGAAAAATACTTTTAGTTCTGTTTTCAAAATTATTGACAAATAAAGAAACGGAATGGCACTGATTAATTTTGATATATTCCATTCTCCTCGAAAAAATAACATTCGGATTGTTTCAGTAAAAGAAATGGACATGGGACCTACTTGGTAATAATGACTTGGGATAATTATTAGGTTAAATTTCTAAGCTTTGGCACTAATTATTATCAAAACTAAAAGTTCACCGGTATACTGAGTAATGCCTTAATGGCGTCACAGTTTCCAAAAACATGAACTAAGTGGAAGAGCCTCACAGTCGTGCATTGTTGAAGAAATGAAGCCATAGTCGTCATCGACATTTTCTTGCCGTTTCCCTAACCAGCATTCATCCAGTCTAAATTACAGTTATTTATACACTACTGGCGATTAAAATTGCTACACAACGAAGATGACGTACATCAAACGCGAAATTTAACCGACAGGAAAAAGATGCTGTGATATTTGAATCATTAGCTTTTCAGAGCATTCGCACAAGGTTGGCGCCGATGGCGACACCTACAACGTGCTGACATGAGGAAAGTTTCCAACCGATTTCTCATACACAAACAGCAGTTGTCCGACGTTGCCTGCTCAAACGTTGTTGTGATGCCTCGTGTAAGGAGAAGAAATGTGTACCATCACGTTTCCGACTTTGATAAAGGTCGGATAGTAGCCTATCGCGATTGCGGTTTGTCTCATCGCGACTTTGCTGCTCGCGTTGGTCGAGATCCAATGACTGTTAGCAGAATATGGAATGGGTAGGTTCAGGAGGGTAATACGGAACGCCGTGCTGGATCCCAACGGGCTCGTATCACTAGCAGTCGAGATGACAGGCATCTTATCCGCACGGCTGCAACGGATCGTGCAGCCACGTCTCGATCCATGAGTCAACAGATGGGGACGTGTGCAAGACAACAACCATCTGCACGAACAGTTCGACGACGTTTGCAGCAACATGGACTATCAGCTCGGAGACCATGTCTGAGGTAACCCTTGACGCTGCGAAGGTGTACTCAACGACGAACCTGGATGCACGAATGGCGAAACGTCATTTTTTCGGATGAATCCAGGTTCGGTTTACAGCATCATGATGGTCGCACCCCTGTTTGGCGACACGCCGTGAGCGCACATTGGAAGCGTGTATTCGTCATCGCCATTCTGGTGTATCACCCGGCATGATGGTATGTGATTGCATTGGTTACATGTCTGAGCCACCTCTTGTTCGCATTGACGGCACTTTGAACGGTGGGCATTACATTTCAGATGTGTTACGACCCATGGCTCTACCCTTCATTCCATCCCTGGGAAACCTACAATTCAGCAGGATAATGCAGGACCTCATGTTGCAGGTCCTGTATGGGCCTTTCTGGATACAGGAAATGTTCGACTGCTGCCCTGGCAAGCACATTCTCCAGATCTCTCACCAATTGAAAGTGTCTGGTCAATGGTGACCGAGCAACTGGCTCTTCACAATACGCCAGTCACTAGTCTTGATGAACTGTGGTATCGTGTTGAAGCTGCATGGGCAGCTGTACCTGTACACGCCATCCAAGCTCTGTTTGACTCAATGCCCAGGCGTATCAAGGCCGTTATTACGGCCTGGGGTCCTTGTTTTGGGAACTGATTTCTCAGGGTCTATGAGCCCAAATTGGGTGAAAATGTAATCTCATGTCAGTTCTAGTATAATATATTTGTCGAATTAATACTCTTTTATCATCTGCATTTCTTCTTGGTGTAGCAATTTTAATGGCCAGTAGTGTATTATAATTTACACAGATCAATAAACTTCCTTTACGCATACGAATATCTTTTCAGGTTTACAAGTAAATTTAAATACAATATTTGTAATACGTAAAGGAAAAATTTTGAAATACATTTGTCTGTATTAAAGTGTTACAAGCTACAGAAATTTCGACTGGGAATTAAAGTTGAGGAAGAAACGGTCAGGTTTACACTACCTATCAAAAGTTTTCGATTATCTGTCACAACTATGGATTTGTGGTTAAAACAGGGATTTAATTTTGAATATTCAGTCACATCCCCGTACTCATAATAAAAACAAGTATGAGTATGTAAAGACTAAGCGCGTCTATTGTGTACTTGATTGACTGTCCGAATACAGAGGCGCTGACGAATATCAACAACAACACTGACGTATCTCTAAGAGGGTTCCATTCGAATAGGCCTCATTGTCTCAGCTGTCCGAGTAGCAATCAGTTTGCATTAGTTTACGGTGCAGTCTGTGCATCTAGTAGTATGTTTGTATTCCTGATCAGGTTCATACCATGTTAGCTCGTAACACGACGGAAGTAGGAGACTGAAACTGAGAAACGTGCTTTAATTGTAAGTGTAGAAGAAAAAATGGGTAAGAACAGTTCAAAAGAAAAAGCTAGGCAGTACATGGAAGAGTCTGGTTTGAAAAAAAATAGTCATATTAAGTTTCACCTAACAACCTCTTGTGAAATAAGAAAAATTATTAAATCTCTGAAAAATAAATGTTCTGTGGGAGTAGATGACATCTCTAATAAGACATTAAAAATTGTGGAGCAATTACAGCTCATGTTCTGAGTCACATATGTAATGCATCACTAACTCAACGTATTTTTCCAGACAGGTTAAAATATGCTATTGTCAGGCCCTCTACAAAAAGGGGGAAACCACAGATGTCAATAATCATCGCCCAGTATCCTTGCTTACAGCATTCTCACAAATCTTCGAGAAAGTAATGTACTCAAGAGTGGTTGTTTAGCCATCTCAACAGTAATGGGAAAGTTAGTAAATCACAGTTCGGATTTCAAAAATGCTGTTCCACGGAGACTGCAATATACAGTTTCACTGCCCACATAACAAAGTCTTTAAATAGTAAAATTTCACCAATAGGAATTTTCTGTGAACCATGACATTATGTTACAGAAATTACAATTCTATGGTATAGATGCAATAGCGTATGAGTGGTCATACCTACAGAACACGAAGCAAAAAGTTTCCTTACATGGGTCAAGTGATTTAAATAAGTTTGCCACTTCATCTAACTGGGGTGAAATTACGTTAGGTGTTCCACAGGGTTCAATCATGGGCCCCCTTCTTTTCTTGATATATGTGAACGAGCTCCCTTCCTATCTGAAACAGGAAGTTGAACTGACACTGTTTGCTGATGATACAAGCATCATTATTAATCCAGTAAAAGAAAGTCCAATTGAAATTAATACAAATATGGTCTTTGGAAAAATCATTAATTGGTTTTTCTGCAAATGGGCTTCCTCTAAACGTTGAAAAATCTTGGTACATCCAATTTTCTGCTGGGAAAAGTACAGTTCCTTCAGTAAATATAACACATCAATAGAAGTCAGTAGACAGGGTAGAGAATACTAAGCTGTTGGATGTACATCTTAATTGGAAAATTCATATTTTGGATATCCTAAAGCGACTAGGTTCAGCAACTTTTGCGATCAGAATAACTGCCAATTTTTAGGATATAGAAATTAGTAAACTTTGCATATTTCACTCTCCGGTGTCATATGGAATAATATTTTGGAGTAACTCAACATTTAGACAAAAAGTATTCACTGCTCAAAAGAAAATGGTTAGAATAATGTGTGGGGTTCATAGTCACAAATCTTGTAGGCATCTTTTTAAAAGATTGGGAATTCTTTCAAAAGCCTCACAATACATCTGCTCACTAATGAAATTTGTTCTCAGCAACATGGACCAGTTTAAAAACAACAATGACATTCATGATTATAATACCAGAAAAAGAAAGACTTACACTATCCTTTGCTCAAACTATCCTTGGTACAGAAAGGGGTAAAATATGCTGCTATAAATATTCTCGACAAATTGTCAGATGCAATAAGGTGTCTGACAGACAGCAGTAATGGCTTCAAAAATAAATTGAAATCATATCTCCTTGACAACTCCTTCAATACCATAAATGATTTCTTGAACAGGAAAATTTATAAATATAGTATATGCATTTTGTACCATTTACGGGAATGGTGTAATTAAAGTTAAAGATTAATATTTCTATTATTTACGCCATTCCCTTAAATGGCACACCATCGTCAACTGTGCTGCGCCAAATTTTGTTGTTATTTCCTTACTAGAATAGACTTCCTGGTGCAGAGCTATAAGTTAGTTAAATCCCACCGCACAGTAGCCGTTATGACGTGGAACGTGTCAGGTGCACAAGAAATGCACATATGTAACAAATTATATATATATATATATATATATATATATATATATATATATATATATATATATATATATATATATATATACTCCTGGAAATTGAAATAAGAACACCGTGATTTCATTGTCCCAGGAAGGGGAAACTTTATTGACACAATCCTGGGGTCAGATACATCACATTATCACACTGACAGAACCACAGGCACATAGACACAGGCAACAGAGCATGCACAATGTCGGCACTAGTACAGTGTATATCCACCTTTCGCAGCAATGCAGGCTGCTATTCTCCCATGGAGACGATCGTAGAGATGCTGGATGTAGTCCTGTGGAACGGCTTGCCATGCCATTTCCACCTGGCGCCTCAGTTGGACCAGCGTTCGTGCTGGACGTGCAGACCGCGTGAGACGACGCTTCATCCAGTCCCAAACATGCTTAATGGGGGACAGATCCGGAGATCCTGCTGGCCAGGGTAGTTGACTTACACCTTCTAGAGCACGTTGGGTGGCACGGGATACATGCGGACGTGCATTGTCCTGTTGGAACAGCAAGTTCCCTTGCCGGTCTAGGAATGGTAGAACGATGGGTTCGATGACGGTTTGGATGTACCGTGCACTATTCAGTGTCCCCTCGACGATCACCAGAGGTGTACGGCCAGTGTAGGAGATCGCTCCCCACACCATGATGCCGGGTATTGGCCCTGTGTGCCTCGGTCGTATGCAGTCCTGATTGTGGCGCTCACCTGAACGGCGCCAAACACGCATACGACCATCATTGGCACCAAGGCAGAAGCGACTCTCATTGCTGAAGACGACACGTCTCCATTCGTCCCTCCATTCACGCCTGTCGCGACACCACTGGAGGCGGGCTGCACGATGTTGGGGCGTGAGCGGAAGACGGCCTAACGGTGTGCGGGACCGTAGCCCAGCTTCATGGAGACGGTTGCGAATGGTCCTCGCCGATACCCCAGGAGCAACAGTGTCCCTAATTTGCTGGGAAGTGGCGGTGTGGTCCCCTACGGCACTGCGTAGGATCCTACGGTCTTGGCGTGCATCCGTGCGTCGCTGCGGTCCGGTCCCAGGTCGACGGGCACGTGCACCTTCCGCCGACCACTGGCGACAACGTCGATGTACTGTGGAGACCTCACGCCCCACGTGTTGAGCAATTCGGCGGTACGTCCACCCGGCCTCCCGCATGCCCACTATACGCCCTCGCTCAAAGTCCGTCAACTGCACATACGGTTCACGTCCACTCTCGCGGCATGCTACCAGTGTTAAAGACTGCGATGGAGCTCCGTATGCCACGGCAAACTGGCTGACACTGACGGCGGTGGTGCACAAATGCTGCGCAGCTAGCGCCATTCGACGGCCAACACCGCGGTTCCTGGTGTGTCCGCTGTGCCGTGCTTGTGATCATTGCTTGTACAGCCCTCTCGCAGTGTCCGGAGGAAGTATGGTGGGTCTGACACACCGGTGTCAATGTGTTCTTTTTTACCTTTCCAGGAGTGTATATATATAATTTGCAATGCTGCCTTGTGAACATGGTTTAAAGGGCTGAATATCTTTATTACTCAAAGGAAATAACGTGAAAAGATTGCAAAGGGTACAGTAACATAAAAACTAGAGCGGCAGCAAAGGTCCAAATTGTTATTAGACAATTCTAAGTTTTAAGCCTTTGAAAGCTATCTCTGAATGTTTTTTCATAGACTTCGTGGAGAAGGTATAAGGAGTCAGTGTGTGACGCCAATTACGAAGCACTGTGGAAGGTCGGTCAGGGTGTGAGAATGTTTTGCAGGTGGTAAAGTCGGTGAACTAGTGACAGTCAATGGAACATTGAGGAAGCAGTTTCATCTTGCAAGACACTTATTGGTCGTTTTTTGTAGCAAGACATTTGATGTTCCTAAATAGTGCAGAGGGTATCTCAATAGAAAGGAGAAATGCGGCTAATTGTAGAATATGATTTGGCCAAGTCAGTCGCCTGGCTTAGACCTAATTATACTCTTTTGGGACGAACCTGACAGAGAGATCAGAAAAGTGAGATCATCGGATGTTTAAGTTTATGAAATAATTTACAGACGCAATATCTGTAAAAACACTACGAAATCTTGTCTCCAGAATACTAAGAGTTTCTGCAGCCCTTCTGAGACAAAGGATGGCTTCTGTGAAGAGGCTAAAATCTAATCCATACTGTATTGTACTTAATGACACAGAGAGAAAACAGTTATTTTGTTGGTCTATTTAGTTTGTAGGATGTGTTTGGACATTAACATAAAGTACGTAGTTTTTGTCATGGATTATTAAAAACTTCTAACCAGTAGAATACCAGTGACCTTGGGACTCTCTCAAAGTACTTACATCAGTTGAGTTGAATGGATAATGTCTTGAAAAGAGACTATGGGTGAATGTCAAAAGAAGTAAAACAAAGGTAACGTAATATTGTCAAATTAAGTAAGGTTATGCTGACGATCGTGGCTTAGGAGACCATTGCCGTATCCAGTTCTGGTTTAGGCACCTTCGTCTGTTCCAGTTTCAAGTATTCTGCAGCTGATCTTTCCATGTATTCTAAAAAAAATTTCTTTTCCCTTCAGTTCTATATTTGTATATTAATGAAGATATTCGTTCATCTAATATCATTTGAAAATATTCAGGCCATTCTGTATTCTGTTTTCTGAAATGTCCTTTTTGCGCGCAGTTATTTTTAATGCTACTATTCTTCATCCGATCCATGTTTCTGCATCGTGCTTGTGGTTTTAGGAGTCTCATCTCCGCCGTTTCAATCCTGCTCCGTTGATTGACGGACAGAGAACAAGCTTCTGATCCATATATTAGAAATTGAACTGCCATCGTATTTTAAAAATGTAGTACTGTCTCTTTTTCTAAATATTTTGAGGAGAGTGCGAATTATAGTACCCGCCAAAGGTTAAAATTTTTCGATTTAAGTTCTTGGTCGTTGGATCTTTTACATGAGGTCTCACTTTCCCGGCATTTAAAAGTAAATTTATTTGTTCTAGCAGTTTATCATCCATAACCCTATTTGCTCTTAAATGGTCCCTGCCACGAAATACCACTCTTTTAGTATTATCTTTAGATATTGTGCAAGAAGCAAACTTCTCTCTGTAATTTATCTTCCGAACCCGCTAAGATTACTTGATAATCTGCAAAGAGAAATGTATTTATAACTTTACTGTTAAGCAAAGGCCGGGCACGGCATTATTCTGCAATGTATTTACGGCGTTGTCTATGCATTCAATATATGTGGCTGATATAGGACACCTTTGACGAACTCCTTCAGATAAAATAAACAGATTCCTATTTGTACTTAAATTTTGTCATGTATGTATATACATTGAATTACGCTTATTGGTTGCCGAGGTATACCATTCTAAAATTTTCTGTGGTTTAACTCATTTAACTGTGTCAAAAGCTTTCACATATTCGATAAAGGCTATGCAGGTTGATTAAAAAAATGAAAGTTTACGAACTGACGTGGCACATCGGGCCTACAACAAGGATGAGTAGTCACATGGGAAACGGGGGTAACAAGCGTGACGAGAGGGCACCACGGTCACGTGTGAGCTTGCATAGTCAGAGACTGTTTAATTGAGGGTGTCAAGTTACACACCTTTCAGCTGTCTAGTTTCCAACCTTGCTTTATTTGGTACCCAGTTTCAGCGTTTTACTACGCCGTCTTCAGGCCCCTGACCTGCGTGCAGGAAGATTCTACCTAGGTTGTGATCAAAACAGGGGCGAGCAATACTGGTATTAGTAGATTTTTATTATAGCGATCACTTCAGCTACGATCTGCCGACATCGCTCAAACTGGTTGCCAAATAAAATAAGGTTGGAAACTAGACGGCTGAAAGGTGTTTAATTTGACATCCTGTATCGAACAGATGAGTCCCGCAGCCATCTGCAAAAAGATGGACGTACAGCGACTGTTTAATTGGATAGTAAATTCTCCAGGACCGAATTGACGTCGCACGTATCTCGTATTCCTGTGAGAGGCTCCGCCGAACATTCTGAGTCATGTTCTTATGTCTATTCGTCGCCGCATTGGATTACAGCCCGACTGAGTCCCCGCGCATTTCAGCAGACAAAAGAGGGAACATCTGTAGGCAACCTTTCCCTGACGATGGACTGGTCGCCGTGGGCCATTTGCATGGGCATCACGATCACCCGATCTGTTCTCAATCGATTAACACCCCTTGTATCTTCACAACCGTAAAAGATACAAAGATTCCGTTTGGACAGTGAATTGCAGGGGCAGGGGCTACTGAATACGTCACATTCCATGTTTGTGCTATGTTGTATTACAGAGATATGTCATCTTTGGCTTTTTTAAATTGAGCCCTATGTTAAATTTTAGGATAACGTGATGGGCTTAAAAAGACGGTTTCAAAAATCTGTATATCATAATACTTAAGCGAATAGTTTTGAGACACAGATATGTTCCCGTATCGTATTCGTCCTTCGAAGCGGCGTTGTCCAATGCGACCTTTCCTGTTGACCACTTAGGAACTTAACAGGGAAGACGTTGTTTTCCTGCTTCTCGGTAACGCCGCAAGGTGACGCACGAGGTAGCTGGAGAGTAGGGTATAAATGTGCTGTTGGGGTAATGAAACATCGCATTTCCGTCACAGTTCCTTGGAGCAGATATGTACACCAATAAAGAAAAGTTAGATATGCTTCTAGAGTATGGTGAAAGTAGAAGAAATAGTAGAGCAAAATGTTTCAAATGATTCTGAGCACTATGGGACTTAACTTCTGAGGTCATCAGTCCCCTAGAACTTAGAACTACTTAAACCTAAGTAACCTAAGGACATCGCACACATCCATACCCGAGGCAGGAGAGCTTTTGTGAAGTTTGGAAGGTAGGAGACGAGTTACTTGGGTAGCTCAGTTGGTGTTCG
Organism: Schistocerca gregaria; assembly: GCF_023897955.1. Taxonomy (NCBI): domain Eukaryota; kingdom Metazoa; phylum Arthropoda; class Insecta; order Orthoptera; family Acrididae; genus Schistocerca; species Schistocerca gregaria. Next base: position 453,519,486 of record NC_064926.1, on the reverse strand, counting down.
GTCAGAGAGCTGGTTGGCCTCTGTAATAAAAAACTGAGTGGAAGGATCAACAAAACGAACTTTAACGGATGTCATTAGACGTCCGCAACGACAAAACCCAACTATCAACAAAGAAAAGAAAAAAAAATAATTAAAAAAGAAGTTGGTAGAGCACTTACCTGCGGAAGGCAAAAGTTCCGAGCTCGAGACTCGGTCCGTCATACAGAAAGTTTCATATCAGCGCACACTCCGCTGTAGAGTGAAAATTTCATTCAATAGTCTACATAAGTGAAAGGTGGCTATAGTGATGTGTAATTGGTATTCCGGTGTTGAAATACGTATTAGTGCAGTGGACGAAGAGGTGGAGGATGACACCGAACCAGTCGAAATCAGCAGGAATACATTGAGACTTTAAAATTTATTGCTTTGTAGCCTAACTTTCTTAGAAAACGCTTCCGTCTTCATTTATTAGCGGTAATGATACATTGTACTGCTGTATCAGTGCACCTGTTTTCTGTGTTGTACGTAGTAAAGTCTACATGCGAAATATTTGTGTAAATACCACTTAAATTTCTGCGGGAAAGCACACAGGCATATATGTAGTTTCTTCGATAACCGCCCCACAGTTTGCGGAGCAACAATCATTTTTATTGCTTCTCTCTTGCTTTGTTAATATCTGTTAAGTACTTTGGTAAGATTTTGTTTCTTCTTTACTTTCCGGGTATTTTGATAAATGTTCGTTTCTTCTGTAATTTTCAGGTATACTCGGACATCTTGTTTATACAGCCTGCATATGCATTTGCCAGATCAGCAGTGAACGCAAGCAGCTTCCCGGTCTATTTCTACTACTTTGACTATGATGGATGGTAACTAACAAAAGTATTTCGAGCTATATGATTTTCTCATGTTGCTATGTTTCCTACTGTCACTTGTAACAGTGTCCGAAACGTTGGTCAATACTACAACATGAAGTCACGGTTATATAACCAGAAAGTTTTTATTGGAACCGTTGTTGGGCACGTACGCCTACATTCGCTGGTATTGCGTTTTAGTAGCCAGTCCGAGAAGAATGAAATAAGGTCCATTTTGGATAACAGATCTGCGATACAACTGAGGAGTAAGTAAAACGTGGAAACAGAAAACCTCATACGTCAACTGCACGTAACAATGATAAATATGAAGATAAATATGAGGACTGACAAAGGTTAAAAATTAAAGAAGATAAACTTCTTCGCAAAGATGGCTGATAATTAACTTCGTTCTCAGTAACGGATTTCGGTAATCAATGTTACCCTCTTCAGTACTCGAGAGACAGGTTATTGCTTAGTTCTTAAAATAGCAGTCAAAGTACACTTTCTCATCAATTGGAAGATTCCTAAAAGATTATAAGAATGATGCATCGGCCTGTCAAAAGTAGAACAACTATACACACAGTTATTCACTACGTACATTTGTCTTACGCCTCTGACAACAACGTACTTCAGTGCAACCGCGGCGTTGCTAGGCTGGCAGGAGGTGGCTGACTAGTGAAGGATAGCCGTTGGCAACTGGACCGACAGGTGTTGCTAGCGTAACATGTATTTGTTACATTAAAAAAAAGTTATTACATTATAATCTGACAAATAAAATGTGGATGAAAATACGCCTAAAAATTTTTACAAAATTATTGCAAATTAATAATTAATGCAGATTCCAGAAACTTATTCTTATAGCATTAATTACGCTATGTACGTATGTAGACGCTGAATTTATATTCGGTACATTCAGTGTAAACTGGTATACAATAGATTACTTAACACAGGATGTAACAATCAACAAAAACCGCAGACACGGGTACAAAGCCATTAAAATATTTTTTAAATATATTAAAAACCATTAATTACCGAACACGGTAATTAGTAGTGATCATGCGGAAGAAGTTTATGTTCTCTGATATGCTTTCACAGACCGGACCTTGCTTCTCAGAATCAGTAAACTAGAGGGTAAGAAGATACATAGATTACCGTAAGTCTGATATATGCAAAGGAAGCAAACTATAAACAGTAGTAACTGACTGTGTATACAGGTTGGACGGATACATTTTACTACAAAAATAAAAACTAACGACTCAACCAGAAAATTTGAAGTTTTTTTTTTTTTTTTTTTTTTTTTTTTTGCGATGCCTATCGGATGCCTTGTTCTACACTCCTGGAAATTGAAATAAGAACACCGTGAATTCATTGTCCCAGGAAGGGGAAACTTTATTGACACATTCCTGGGGTCAGATACATCACATGATCACACTGACAGAACCACAGGCACATAGACACAGGCAACAGAGCATGCACAATGTCGGCACTAGTACAGTGTATATCCACCTTTCGCAGCAATGCAGGCTGCTATTCTCCCATGGAGACGATCGTAGAGATGCTGGATGTAGTTCTGTGGAACGGCTTGCCATGCCATTTCCACCTGGCGCCTCAGTTGGACCAGCGTTCGTGCTGGACGTGCAGACCGCGTGAGACGACCCTTCATCCAGTCCCAAACATGCTTAATGGGGGACAGATCCGGAGATCTAGCTGGCCAGGGTAGTTGACTTACACCTTCTAGAGCACGTTGGGTGGCACGGGATACATGCGGACATGCATTGTCCTGTTGGAACAGCAAGTTCCCTAGCCGGTCTAGGAATGGTAGAACGATGGGTTCGATGACGGTTTGGGTGTAACGTGCACTATTCAGAGTCCCCTCGACGATCACCTGAGGTGTACGGCCAGTGTAGGAGATCGCACCCCACACCATGATGCCGGGTGTTGGCCCTGTGTGCCTCGGTCGTATGCAGTCCTGATTGTGGCGCTCACCTGCACGGCGCCAAACACGCATACGACCATCATTGGCACCAAGGCAGAAGCGACTCTCATCGCTGAAGACGACACGTCTCCATTCGTCCCTCCGTTCACGCCTGTCGCGACACCACTGGAGGCGGGATGCACGATGTTGGGGCGTGAGTGGAAGACGGCCTAACGGTGTGCGGGACCGGAGCCCAGCTTCGTGGAGACGGTTGCGAATGGTCCTCGCCGATACCCCAGGAGCAACAGTGTCCCTAATTTGCTGGGAAGTGGCGGTGCGGTCCCCTACGGCACTGCATAGGGTCCTACGGTCTTGGCGTGCATCCGTGCGTCGCTGCGGTCCGGTCCCAGGTCGACGGGCACGTGCACCTTCCGCCGACCACTGGCGACAACATCGATGTACTGTGGCGACCTCACGCCCCACGTGTTGAGCAATTCGGCGGTACGTCCACCCGGCCTCCCGCATGCCCACTATACGCCCTCGCTCAAAGTCCGGCAACTGCACATACGGTTCACGTCCACGCTGTCGCGGCATGCTACCAGTGTTAAAGACTGCGATGGAGCTCCGTATGCCACGGCAAACTGGCTGACACTGAAGGCGGCGGTGCACAAATGCTGCGCAGCTAGCGCCATTCGACGGCCAACACCGCGGTTCCTGGTGTGTCTGCTGTGCCGTGCGTGTGATCATTGCTTGTACAGCCCTCTCGCAGTGTCCGGAGCAAGTATGGTGGGTCTGACACACCGGTGTCAATGTGTTCTTTTTTCCATTTCCAGGAGTGTATTATCAGGTGGGATTCTGGTGTTTAAGCTCAGCTAAATTGCTCCTGGGACACCAACGCCTTCGAAATATCTGCAGTCCTGCATCTCTTCTATCTGTACTTTCCTCCAGAGCACGGACTTTGACATCAACACAGTCACTCAGTTGGTTCTCCCAGCGCTGGTTTGTATTTTTGCTTACATGTACTTACTTATCGAAAGGCTTCTGAGCCAAGAACGCTGCCTCTACTGACTGCGCGTTATGTTCTACGCCGTGGAGGATTGGGTCAAGAGGTGAGAGCAGGATATCACTTCACAGTCGGGAGCAACATCTCTACTGAAAGAAATCTGAATGATTATTTTGCGTTCGTGGCTCACGAGTTCTTCATGTTGACAGTCATGATGTATCCTACTGACTGACCTTCTGGGGGCATTGGCTGTAGAGCAACTGAGTAGTCACAACGAGACTTTGTTTATCATAATGCTCCTTCTACACATCACAAACATTACCGAAATCTGTGCTGTCAGAGAGACGCCACTATTCCTTCACGACTTCGTACAACTAATAACTATAAGATAGAAACAAAGCACCCTAATCACCGGATCAACAACTTCAATAACTTCATAGTAAACTACGAAACTGCCTAAATACGATTTCTCTAAATCCTCTTAGAGTGTTATAAGTTAACGAACGATGTCGCTGTGCTGAACATTTTGCTCATGCAGTAACTGCTACTATCTCTGGCGCTTTTGCTCTTGTTGCAGTGTGATCCGCTACTGCCACAATTCTAAAGTGGTTATCCACATTTTCTAACTGCGCAAATACTTATTGCTAACTTTTTTATCTCTCCAGATACTGAAACACTGCTCGTAGCGTTCGACGCACTGTGATCAGATCCCACACATTCGAAGAGAGTGGGAGGAAACCAAAATCCAAATCTTGCGCTTAAATATAGTGTGCGAAAAGCCAGTGTTGTCATGAACTAGCGAAGCCCAAAATAACAGCAGACTCGTGTATTGCGAACCAACCAACCCCTTCATCACTTAAAAAATACTAATTTCTGCGTTTGTGGTGAGTATTAATTAACACAAATCGCAACGACCCTACTTGACCCTAATGAGGGTCGCGGTTCAACAACCAATGGCCCCCCTCACTTAACAAGTGGCTCGAGAACGCAGCGGAAGCTACGGTCCAGGCGTAAAATGTGATTGTCACAAGTCCTGCAACCATACAGTAGTAGTCTGTGACACCATCACACCATTCCCATACGTATCACAGCACTAAGTAAGCATTTAGTGCGCTACAGACACACTCAACCTAAAATCTGATTCAGTTTCCATTTAAGAGTAGATAAACTCTTATTAAATGTTAGTTGCATCGGATGGACACAAGATATAATAATATCACCCATATCAGCTTTTTACTTTAAGTATTTCGAACACAATACGATTACCATATGACAACAAGTGCAGCAAGTGGACCTCTATGAATCCACTCAGTCGCAGTTTATAAGCGTGCAGTTTAATCTAAAAACCTTATAACATTCACATAATGATAAAAAATTGTAGCGTCGGTAACTTCAGACTGCTGTGTGTGGTGACAATTCTCTTAAATACACCGATGGCCTTCATTCCGCTTGAATTAATGTCCGACACTAACAGATGATGACAAAATAGTCAAAACTGGCTACAGAATATTAAGGTTTTGTAGCAGCTCCTTGATAATGTACATAAAAATTAATTCTAGTATGATGTCCCCGTGTTTGGAGTCTATAACTATCAGGCATGTAAACAGACATTGAAAATATTCAGAGACACACTACTAATATATTTCTAACAGATCAACACGATACTGTAACATAAATTCTTGGAAGACAGACGCTGCAGTTCTTACAAAATCCTGCCAGATAAATACAGCTAACCCATTTTCGAAGGGAACATACGGAGACACACTCACGTTTCCATCGCTCAGCCCCCGTTTGGCGTAGGAAAGAGAACCAGTAATACTGGTAGGATGTACACTCCGTCATGTACCGTACAATGCCTTCATTTATAGTTTTCATTCCTGGAAAGAGTCATGGCAGCGTCAATTAAAGAGCTTTTGGTATCAACTTCCGTTTCCAAAGAAAATTATAGTACTTTCTTCTGCTGGCTTCACTGATACAAAATATACGACTTCAACGGCGTTTTACCATCAGTTATCCGTTTAGTAGCTTGACAGAAACTGCAGTATTCAGAAAATAGGATTTCTCAGTAATTTAATTGCTTTTAGAAGAAATTGCACGTCGTTTATTGAGGGCTTCCCTACAATCCATTTGAAAATCCTTGTGATAGGAAGTTTATTATGTCTCATGTGTTAGACAACCTAGCACGAAGATAAACATCTTCAAACACTTTTGAGATGAACATTCCTGCACGCGTAGCTTTTACACGATGTATGACGATTTGTTCCTAATAACGTATCGGGTGTGGTCAGGAAGGTCATGAGCGAAATCAAGAATTTAACTGACAAGTAGTGCACAAGGTTCAGGCAACTTCTAAACGTGGATTTTGCGTTACGTACGAACTTGTAAGATACAGACGTATGAAAGAGTCAGTTCAACACCATTGGGTACACTGTCAGTATTTAGCTCACGTAGTTGCACCTAGTTAGCGTTTCACGCTAGAAAAGGAATGTATTTGAAGTGGTACTTTTAGACGCCCTAGAGCCTGCATTTATGAATCACACATTTCTTCTATTTTATTTTCCCAGGTATGTCGCACGCAATGGAAATAGCGTATTTGTTTCCTGGTACATCTGGACCGGATAAAGATCCAGCCTCCAACGATAAGAAAGTGATGCAACAGCTGACAACATTGTGGACAAACTTCGACAAATACGGGTAAGTCTTTTTGCCTTCATCACCGGAAACATATACATATTACTGACTGAAAATGAGGCCAAAATAGCACAAATCAGTTCCAAAAATATAGGATATACGGAAGCCAATAAGCAGGCTTTATGGAAACGAACTGACTTTTCATCAATACGCAGTTCTGCCGAGAAAAAAATATAATTCTGCAGCATTCAGAGAGTTTTTACTTGTTTCACTACGTGATTTGACCGTTACACACCATTTGGAACGGATCTTTTATACAGCTACCCTCAGTAGGAAGCATAGACGATATCTTGCAGTAGCACTCGAGGTGCTCAAGAGATCACGTTCCGGTCTATATTGCTCATAATTAACTAGAGTAGCCACAGCACCTACGATGCGGCTTATCAAACAGTTTAAAGTCGTAAAAGTCGTTTAGAGTGCGAGAAGAACATTATGAGAGCTGCATTTTGGAATTTTGTGGTAAGGTCTTATGGGACCAAACTGCTGAGGAAATCGGTCCCTAAGGCTACATACTACTTAATCTAAAACAAACATACGCTATGGACAACACACACGCCCATGCCCGAAATGGAAATGAGCGTTTAACGTCATTGGCCGGGAGGTCCCTTGCGGGGCAGGTTCGGCCGCCTTGATGCAGGTCTTATTACACTCGCCTCATATGGCGACCTGCGCGCCGGACGGGGATGAAATAATGATGAAGACAACACAACACCTAGTCCCTGAGTGGAGAAATTCTCCGACCCAGCAGGAAATCCAACCAGGGCCCGTAGGACGGCAATCCGTCACGCTGAACACTCAGCTATCGGGGCGGACAACCATGCCCGAGGGAGTACTCAAACTTCCGACGTGGGAAGACGCATGGAGAGATGCATTCTGAAGAGGTTCAAATGGTTCAAATGGCTCTGAGCTCTATGGGACCTTACTTCTGAGGTCCTTAGTCCCCTAGAACTTAGAACTACTTAAACCTAACTAACCTAAGGACATCACACACATCCATGGCCGAGGCAGGATTCGAACCTGCGACCGTAGCGGCAGCGCGGTTCCAGACTGTAGTGCCTAGAACCGCTCGGCCAATCCGGCCGGCATTCTTAAGAGGAAAATCTCGTATTCTCATACAGTAGGAATACATGTGAAGAGAGCATAACATACTGCGCATGTCACAAACATCATAAATAGTCACGTGACGCTGTTGTTTAGATTTCGCAATGAGACAGAAATTTCAGTATTGCAAGACAAAAAAAAAAGCGAAGCAGCAAGAAGGCATTACTCGATTAGGACTGAAACCACGTAAATGTGATGTACATGAATAGACAACAAATGATCATAATTTCAGGAAACTCAATGATTTGTTTAACAGAAAGAGTCCACAAACTGAGCCAGTCAGTAACGTGTCGGTGCACATCTGGTCCTCATGGAAGCAGTTATTCTTCTTGGCACTGATTGACAGAGATATTGGATGTTCTCCAGAGTGATGTCGTGCAAACTTCTGTCCAATTGTCACGTTAGATCCTTTAAATCCCGAGATGGTTGGAGGACCCTGACCATACTGCTCCAAACGTTCTCATTGGGGAGAGATTCTCCAATGTAACGGCTTAATAATGGTATTTTCTTTGCGTGTAGAGGGCTAAGGATTATCAGCTGTTTGTCCAAAACTGATATTATTAATGAAGTTTTGACATAATTACTCAATGTTTTTTTAAAGTGTGAGCCATCGCCTCGTCAAAATAATTATTACAATTACTACACCGCATGTGGAAACAATGAAGCACCAAGATGGGCGGAAGTAGCGAAATGAAACTTCACGGAGTGAGATGATGTATAATGTAATTTCAGTGATTACATAATCGAGTCAAGTTTACAAACAACTTGGCTGTTAGAACTCACTTATCAGTATCAAATCTGCAACCTCACTGGCCTGGATGCATACACTGACACGGATAGAAGGAAGATAATAAAGCCGTTGCATCCTCAACTCACTCACGCATATCCACAACTGTTATAGCTGGTCGTTAATATCCTGGGTACTGCGACGGAGATGAAGTTGACGTCCGAGATCTGGGGATCTCACTTTTCACAGGAGTAACCCATCACGCAGACAGTCGATAGAGGCGCATGGAATGTCTAGCTGATCATTGTCCTGCTGAAAAATGACACCGTAATACTGTCGCATGAGAGGTAACATACGAGGCCGCAGGATATCCGTGACCTAGACGTGCCGTTGCGCCGTCAGAGTTCACTCAGTTACAATCAGCCGTGATCAGAAGACATACCCGATAGCTCCTCAGACCACGACGCCATGAGAAACACTGGTACGTATCTCCAAACCAATGGAAGAATGTGACCTCTCGCCGCGTCGTCGCCTTATCTACAGTCGACGATAATTATTCGCGATTCATCGCTGAACATAATGTGCAGCTATTTTCAGCAGCCCGTGCTTCCCTTTCATGGCACAGGTCAACACGCAGCTCTTTGTATTGTAGTGTTAGCGCGGTATGTGCGTGAGACGGTAGTCCCCTAGTCAACCTAATGCTAGTTTTCCAAAAAATGCGCAGTATGACACGATGAGTTACGTGGAGTCCATGACTCGGTGGACAGGCACAGATGTGGAGATGTTGCGGTGGGCTTTTTCCTCAATATGACTATCCTCCCTCGTGGTAGTCAGACGTGGGCGACCCAGAGTACGACAAGTACTCTTGGCCTCACGTTCCTATGCACTCCAGTATCGGGCCACTGCCGCATCAGACTGCCCCACAGTGGAGAGACTGCACGATTTCGCACGATTGGGAGAGCCGCAATGAGAACGCCTTCAAACTCTGACAGATGCTGACAACCGTCTCAAACGAGTTCACGCCGTTTCTTCACAGTGGTCACCCAACATCTCAAGCTCTTCACGCCAGTTATATACCTTACCAGGCCTGGTAACAACAGCGAAAACGAGCAACACTATCGCACTCTGGTGGACATTCTATCTGTTGTAACGTTTATAATACTATTGCTCCAAAGCAGAAATTAATGTTTTAAGCTGGTAATATTAAACTCGTTGTTACTGAACTAGTGTGTGTAGTGTCTCTGTATGTCTGTGAAGGAAAATATACGAACGGCGTCGCCTACCCCCACAACGTACGTAATTTGATACACGTATACAAGTTACTCTAATGGTGTAGAAGCAGATGCCAACTCTGACACTTGCGTGTGAATTTTTTTAAATGTAAGACAAAGAAAACTTCTATAGGATCTTCTCGAATTGGAACACTACCATTCGCATTTGGTCATTCGATGATTGTCTGCGAGTGAAATTAGTTCATTTTAGCAGAGGAAACTTTCTCTATGCTTTTGACCGTGTTATTGAATCAGATTCTACAGCAAACATCTACCACCAACGTTCGAAGTCCTATACCATCTTGCACTACATAACAATTAATCACAATCCTTTAATAATAATGAGCGTATGGCACTGGTGGCCGGGAGACCCGTCGCGGTGCAGTTCGGCGGCCGCTCCACAAGTTCTTTAGCGCCACTATGGCGACTTGCGAGTGAAGGAGGATGAACACCCAGTCATCTCGAGGCAGAGAAAATCCCTGACCCCGCCGGGAATCGAACCCGGGACCCCGTGCGTGGGAAGACTACGAGCCGCGGACACAGAATCCTTTGATCAACATTAAATACGCTGAATTACCTTTTACATGCAACAGGTTGTATTATGGCCGTTACTAAACTCCACATTAACATTACATATCGCTTGTGAAGCCCAAAAACCACAAATTAAACAATATGGTGGCTAACAATGACTTTTTCATTGCGCACACTTCATACGCGTTCTATCGTTCTCCTGCCTCGCAACAAAGTCCAGTCACATTCCAATTTTCGAACTTTTCTTCGCTCGCCGTGGAGCAACGTTAACTCAAGGTAAAAATATTTCGCTCGCGCAGGATAAAAGAGCCACCTCGTGATAACTTTAAACCAATAACAATAGGGAGGTCGGTGAACCGATCAGCTGATCGACCAACGACTCTTACCCGGTAGAACGGGTGAAGGGATATTATACGCCCCCTGTAGGAGCGAAATTTTATTTACAATATTTCGCGAACCTGTTTCTGTACTAGCTGTATACATCTACTCTTATTCCAGGTTGAACCACTCTTACCAAACACCGTTGACAATAGGCGATTGGTAGGGCCATGACCCCTGTAGATTTCGGACAACCCTCATCCCCATTCCATGTGGGCAAAGCCTCCACGGGAACCCATGGAAAACCGGGAATGAGGTCAGTCAACCTGGTTTCCAATCCCATTTAGCAATTTGATACCTGTGACTGAAATTTATAAATTTAATTCACAATCCTCTTGTTCAGTTTTGTCACAATTAGTTATTGCAGAGGAGCTGGGTGACGTCGGTCGATCACACAGGAAAGCTGGGCGCAGCAGGGCGTGCTGATCTCGAATGCTGACTCTCTTCCCCCACGACTGCTACCGGGATGTGTAGTCGATGGATCGGGATCAGGTTGTCTCCTTTGGTGGACCAGATGGTTACGGGCTCGTGTCTGGATCAGGAATAGGATGTGGTGGACATGAAATAGAATGACCAGTCTGAGCATTCAGTCCTCTTACTCTGAATTTCTTCTTTGCCCTGAAATTGTTACACTATTGGACATTAAAATTGCTACACCACGAAGATGACCTGCTACAGACTCGAAATTTAAACGACGGAAAGAATATGCTGTGATATGCAAATGATTAGCTTTTCAGAGCATTCACACAAGTGGCGACACCTACAATGTGCTGACATTAGGAAAGTTTCCAACCGATTTTTCGTACACAAAGAACAGTTGCCCGGCGTTGCCTGCTCAAACGTTGTTGAGATGCCTCGTGTAAGGAGGAGAAATGCGTACCATTACGTTTCCGACTTTGGTAAAGGTCGAATTGTAGCCTATCGCGATTGCAGTTCATCGTATCGTGACATTGCTGCTCGCTTTGGTCGAGATCCAATGATCGTTATCAGAATATGGAATCGGTGGGTTCAGGAGGGTAATACGGAACGCCGTGCTGGATCCCAACGGCCTCGTATCACTAGCAGTCGAGATGATAGGCATCTTATCCTCATGGCTGTAACGGATCGTGCTGTCACGTCTCGATCCATGAGTCAACAGATGGGGACGTTTGCAAGACAACAACCGTCTGCACGAACAGTTCGACGACGTTTGCAGCAGCATGGACTATCAGCTCGGAGACCATGGCTGCAGTTATCGTTGACGCTGCATCATAGACCGGAGTGCCTGTGATGATGTACTGAACGACGAACCTGGGTGCACAAATGGCAAAATGTCATTTTTTCGGATGAATGCAGGTTCTCTTTACAGCATCATGATGGTCGCATCCCTGTTTGGCGACATCGCGGTGAACGCACATTGGAAGCGTGTATTCGTCATCGCCATACTGGCGTTATCACCCGGTCCGATGCTATGGGGCGCCATTGGTTACACGTCTCGGCCACCTCTTGTTCGCACTGATGGCACTTTCAACGGTGGACGTTACATTTCAGATGTGTTACGACCCATGGCTCTACCCTTCATTCGATCCCTGCGAAGCCCTACATTTCAGCAGGATAATGCACGACCGCGTGTTGCAGGTCCTGTACGGGCCTTTCTGGATACAGAAAATGTTCGACTGCTGCCCTGGCCATCACATTCTCCAGATCTCTTACCAATTGAAAACATTATTACGGCCAGAGGAGGTTGTTCTGGGTACTGATTTCTCAGGATCTATGCACCCAAAATGCATGAAAATGTAATTACATATCAGGTCTAGTATAATATATTTGTCCAATAAATACCCGTTTACCATCTGCATTTCTACTTGGTGTAGCAATTTTAATGGCCAGTAGTGTAGTAGATTGGCATGATAACGTGTTTCTGCAGTGGCGTGATAGATTCGGATCGCGTTTTTTCTTTGTCCATTTTTCAGTATCACTTCAATTCTTGATAATCTTATAGCCTTAAAAATTAATAATACACGTTTTACACTTTCATAGAAATAACTACGACCTAACATTTACTGGCTCTGTGTGAGCGCAAACAATATCATTTATCACTTTATTTTATAAAAAACTGTGTTGTTCTGGGCCCATAGACCAACAAATAAACTCTCACAGCTAGCCCCTAGCTTTAAATCTTACATGCTAACTATAACAGAGTGCTACTGTGATCTGTGCGCTCCGAGTTACAATCGTTTCTGCCACACAAGCAGCATGTTTGGTCCAGTGGTGCCAAGATACAACCTTTTCTACATAAGACAACCGTTTTAGGTCATTTTTCATAAAATGTACCACAAAATCGGGCTCCACGTACAAGTGGACTCCTAACAAAGAATTGCAACCGTGCTCATTTACACATTCGCAGATGAGATGTACGTGTAAGTGGTTACTCTAACATCCGACTATGTCTTTCGAGTAATACAGTAATAGTACGAGCAACATGTAAATTTACACACATGTGTGGACCTACACCCTATAACCAAGGAGCGGCACAAATACTTCTAAGTGTTCACAAACCGATATTCTGAAACACATATTCAATACGCATCCACTTCACCTTAAATAGTATTAACAAGACAGTCTCCTAAAAATAATTTCTTCGAACTCTTAGATACTGCAAAGAGCGTTGGGGAGTGACATATGACGATCTGTTGCAATTTACTTGACAGTATGTGCGAGTATTTATATGCAGTTCCAATTATGTGACGTATTAGATTCGTTTCGGTTAGTTATATTGCGTGTTCCCTGGATCTAATTCGTGACAACCCGCCATGATGCGAATCATTTCAAATGGGTATACTTCCTCTACGGAAATATGTGTAATGGTGGCCATTATATAACTATATCTTTTAAAATGTACATCAAAATTAGATAAATGTAACTCAAAAGTATACATAATATCTCCTTAGAGAGTAATGTACAGACTCGACGTAATTGTCAAGCAGAGATGATTTCAACTTGTTTTTGGAACCATTATCTGCCAGTACCTTTACTCCACGAGTGAGTTGGTCAGGTACTTTTATGGCTGTATACTTTGCTTCTTTCTGTAAATCAATAGGTTAAACTTGGGAATAGGAGAGTGTAATTTTTCCTGGTGTTACAGCTCTGAATGAATTACTTTCAAATTATATTCGAGTGCAGGCTTTCTCGGCGAATTTCATATAGGAAGTCTTCACGGGTTGCCTGCCGAGTAGCATTGTCGTCTCGTAGCAACGTTTCGATGGAATGCGTCTCCATCATTTTCAGACGAAGTGTTAGGATATGCTGACGCTGAAAAGACGAGCCTATCCTGGGGCTCGAGGTGGTGCAGTTTAGACAAAATTTGTCATTACTGCGGTTCCTGTAAAATAGAGAAAGATATATTACCACTCTTGTTGACTGGTCCTAGCTGGTGTAAAAGAGAAAGACACGCACTGTTGAGGGATTAGTAAAACTTAATCCCTCAGCAGGTCAGGCCAACGCGTGGTTGGCCTGTGATGAGGTTGTTGGCCCAGTTCACGGATGAGCCGATTGCGGGAGCGTCCGGTCTTCTCGTAGAACTTCCTGGCGATGGGGCGAAACTTGTCCCGGAGAGGCAGTATCCCGGTGTCCTCGTGGAGGTGGCGCGTCGAGAAGCGCCTCGGAAGATGCATAGCAGTCTTCAGGGCGCGGTTCTGTATCCGCTGCAGAGTCACAATGTGAGCATCTGCGGCTTTCCCCCAGCCCACGGCCGCATACTGTAACAGTGGGCGAACCAATGTTAGGTAAAGCGTGATGCCGGGTTGCGGTAGCAATGACGACAGCGGGTTTAGCAGTGGATACAGGATGCGGAGGTGTCCTATTGCTCTCCTTTTCACATCACGGATTTGATGCTTTCAGGTGAGCCTGGGGTCTAGGATAACCCCTAGGTATTTAGCCGTCCCACTCCAAGGGATAGGTTCTCCCAGGATTTCGACCGGCGTAAACCCTGGGGGCAGAAGTCTTCGGGTGAAGACGACTGCCTGGCTCTTTGTGGCGTAGAATTTCAGCAGCCACTTTGTTGCCCATGAGCCCAAGGTGACGTACCCGCGTTGGAGGCGGTTTCTCAGCACTTGGGCGTTCATTCTGCGAGTGAACAGGGCTGTATTATCAGCGTACAGCGCCAGTTAGACTCCTGCCACTTTCGGCGCGTCTGCAGTGTACAGGGAGTACAGAAAGGGGCCGAGAACCGACCCCTGCGGCACCCCTGCACGTATCTGCCGGTCTGTGGATGTACCGTCGTCAGCCTTCACGTGGAAGTTTCGTTCAGACAGGTACGACCGCAGCAGTGTCATATGTGACGTCGGTATCACTTGTTCAAAAAGTTTGAACTCGAGACCGTCGTGCCACACCGAGTCAAACGCTCGGGAAACGTCGAGGAACATTGCTCCAAAGAATCCCCTTGTTTCTAGTGCCATCATCGCCGGTTCTACCACCCGCAAGAGTTGGTGGGAAGTGGTATGTTCTTCTCGGAACCCGAACTCCTCGTCCGGGATGATGCCCTCCTCGGTGACGTATCGCATCAGTCTTCTCGCGTGCAGCCTCTCGAAAACTTTCGAGAGGGACGGGAGCAGGCTGATGGGTCGGTAGCTCGATGCGTGGCTTGGGTCCTTGCCGGATTTCAGAATGGCCACGATCTCCGCGTGTTTCCACGCAGAGGGGTAGACACCTGATCGGAGAATCTCGTTGAAAACATCGGCAACTTGCCGGTGTAAGCCCGGCGGAAGGCTCTTCAGCAGGAGGTTTGTGACGCCATCGCTGCCTCCAGCCTTCTTGGGGTTCAGCGAGCAAAGCTGCACAGCGACTTCCTCCTCTGTTATCGGCTCTATAACGTCGCGTTCCTCCCTTGCGGCGCGGAAGGTAGGTAGTTGCTCGTGGACCCGCCGTATGTGGTCGTCGTCGATGACGTCGGCCACCGATGTGAAGTTTTCTGCAAAGGCGTCAGCCAGGACGCTGGCTTTCGCGTCGGGGTCGCTGGCGAAGTCGTTCCCGACCTGTAAAGGCGGTATTCGCTGTCGCCGGTGCAGGAAGGATTTTACCACCCTCCGTGCACTGCCATCCTCAGGATTGAGGGTAGACACAAGGTCTTCCCATTCCTGGTTCCGGTGTTGCTCGACTGCTGCCTTAATTTCCCGTCTCATGTGGTTTAAGCGGTACTACTTGTCTGATTGGTGAGTGAGCTGCCATTCACGAAACAGTCGGTGATCGCGTCCAGGACAGGGCGCGGTAGCTGTCGCGAGAAGTCCCGTGGTCCTTGGCGATGTCTCGGCGTGGCTTCCTCCGCTGCTCCGGGTGAAGAATGCTAGGGCGGCATCTGCCCCTACCACAGCGGGGTTTGGTGCGTCCTCGAGTAGTTCGACGGCTTTCGTCTGAAAGCACTCGGCGTGGAGCCTGCTATAGCTCGGACGGGTGTCTGGAAGAGAAGCTTCGGCCACATCGAGGTCAAAAATGACCGGTACGTTGTCGGGGGAGAGACCGTTACGCGTCTAGGCGGTCGCGATGTGCCCGATGCCCTTCAGAAGGGCAATATCGACCATGTCGGGTTGTCCCCGTGCAGGGAAGATCATGGGGTCAAAGGGCCCCACGGTGATCGCGCCGTTGCGGTGAACAACGCGAGAGACGCGGCGCCCGCTGCTGCTAACAGTTCGAGAGTTCCATTCGGTGTGTTTCGCATTGAAATCCCCGGCAGTGAAAGCTCGCCCCTCCAGCGACAGCAGGACGTCGAAGTCGGCGTCGTCGAGCGGTCTTCTAGGCTGCCGATACACCGACACCAAAAGAATCTCTCCGGCGGTGGTGTTGACGGCCACTCCTGTGGCTTCCAGCGCGTTGAGCGCCGTCAGTTGAACGCGGTGGTGGGGCAGTGACTTCTTCACTTAGATGCCAGTGCCGCCCCAGTGGGTGACTCTTTCATCTCGGCAGCAGCAAAAATTTGCTGCTCGCACGTCGATCCCAGTTTTGAGGAAGGTCACCTTCGCAACGTTTCCCGTAGCCGGCAGCGGAGCGGCGTACTGGGAACGCCCTGCGCAGGCGGCAACCCTCCCTACAGCCGCGGGCGCCGGCAAGCCGGCCTCCCCGTCTGCAGGCGGCGCCGCGGGTCAGGCAGCTGCGACGGCTGCGGTGCCGGGGCGGCCTCCCCTGCGAGCGACCGTGGCCTCTCGGAGGGGTCGGCCGGCTTCCCCTTAGCAACGTCCGCGAAGCTGCGACTCGGGTTTGCGCGGCTGGCGCGCTTCCCGCTGTCGAATGCGGCGCATCGCCGGTAACAACCGACGTGGTGCCCGTTACAGTTGCAGCACGTCGGTCGGTCTTCCTTCTTCTTCGGGCAGTCCCGCGACAGGTGCTCCTCGGCGCATTTGCAACAGCGCAAAGGCATCCTGCAAAACTTTGCCACATGGTCCATAAGTTGGCAGTTGAAGCACTGGGCTCGTCTGCCTTTCGCGCGGAGTGGCCTCGACTTTCACGTCGAAGTCGGCAATGTATTCAACCTGAAAATTTTTCCGGTTGTCGACACTGTCGACTAAAACCACAAGGAACAAGGTCAGCAAGCTGCCGCTGTAGGAACGCCGGTTCCATCTTCAGCGGCAGGTGACGAAAATCGACCTTCAGCTGCTTCATCTGATTCGTGCTCAGAGTGAAGTAGTTCCACTTCTCGGTCTCACAGAGTTGCATGAGTTTCGCATGGTCCTCTATGCACTCTGCTCTGCCCTTGTAACTGTCGGTCCCCGCGATCATCTTTCGAGGTTTTGCTACGGAGCAGAGCTTCTGTCTGAGCTCGCTATAGCCCTCACTCCACTGGATGGTAATCAGCGGAGGGCGGCGTGGAGGTTTCGTCGCCGTTGTCGGTGTGGTCCCATCCCCGTCGCTCTCGGCTACTTCCGGTAGGTTTGCGTCACCAGTTCGAACGACCTGTCTCTCGCTGTGTTTCGCCGGGAGGGCGCGATGAAGCCTTCTTCGTCAGGCTTCCTCGGCGATGCGGTCGTCGTCCTGCGACGTACCTTCCTCTTCTTCCACCTGGCGCGATCGGAACTTGCCTGGGAGAGAGAGTGTTCTCTACGGCCGCGGCTGGGCGCTTCCGCGAGGTTTGCTCGACCACGGCAGGCTTGTCGGGTGTTGCCAGCCTCGAAGTTGGTGAGGGCGTGGCGGCTTCTGCAGCCACCACGGCTGGTGCGACTGCTGGCGGGGCAACTGTCGTGGCAACAGGTAATTGACTGTCGCGACCCACAGGTACCAGGGACCGGAGTCTCGTCAGTACCCTACCCTGTCCGCATCGGTTCCCACGGCCAGGCGTTGCATGCAGATACAACTGTCCTCGGGAGTCAGCCTGGCGATGGCGGCGGCAAATTCCTCCTTTGTCAGGGAATCGGCGGCTCGATGCGTCGTGTCGGCACAGAGAGTGTGGGTGCACGGCGCCGTCAATTCGCGGAAGTTTCCGCGTCCGTCCGGCGGCCGCGAGCAACACGCTCAATCGTCGTCCACGTCGGTAGTGGGGGGCCAGACGCTGCCGTCGTCCGGGAAACTTCCCTTAAACCGCTATCTCCTACACCCTGCGTCTCGCCGGAGCGATCGTCTCGTTCCGGCTTCTCCTCTATGTCGTAACTCCCAACACGACAACTTTGCCTCTTTAGAAAGTCACGACAGTTTTTGCTTTCTCAGAGAGTGCGGTCAGGCCACGTGGATTTTGCCGCACGAGTCCCTAAAGGCCCTTGCAGGCTGATGTCGACTCTGATCGAAAGAGAGAAAACGCTGGTTAGCGAGAATACACAAGGCGAGTAGCCAAATGCGTGAACCTAAGCAACCGATCGCTACAAAATCACGAGCGAGAGGTAAGCCTCGGCAGCTTCAGCACAGAGCGTCCGCACACTTCGGCAGCCACAGCGTCGAGCGTGCCCGCGTGGGTGCGTGTGTCGGGATATCATCAGTCGCGGGCTTATATCTCTCTGCTGGTTACACGACAACCTAATCAACCGAGACAGTGGCTACCAGCACAGCCTGGCAGCTTGCAATCAGGAAAATCAGGAAGGAAAGTTCCGTTCCACCAAGGGCCGTGGACGGAGCAGATAGAGATATGGACGCCGGGACTCGAACCCCACGCACGCGTCCATCCTCCCCCCCCCCCCCCCCCACACACACACACACACTCACCACCGACCGATCCAGTCGCATCGGGCGATTCCGCGGGCGCGTGATTGGCACGCAGCGGGAAGCGGAGAGCGGTCCAGCAGAGATATAAGCCAGCCACGGACAATATCCGGACATGTACACTAAAACACACGGACCCCCAAATAAGTTGCGCGCTGTGTGGCAAAAACCACAAAACACACACAGACAAGGCCTGGGTAAAACCAAGACTGGACACACCAAGGGCAACATACGCGGAAGTGGTTTCTCCTCCGAGAAGCCATAAAAGCGTGGCCCTGTCACCACAACATCAAACACAGTCACTAGAACAACACTGGGAAACACACAACAACCAGGTCCATAAAGACAGAGAAAGCTGTAGGGAGCCCCACACACAGTGCCCCCCTCCCCCCCCCCCTCCCCCCCCGTGGATCAGTTGTTAGGCGTTATAGTGCAGACCATGAACCTCGTCATGGAAATGATTGGAAATGATGAAGGAATTCAGGGAAGCCCAGAGGCAGAACACACAGATCCTCGTTGCCCTTCAGGCAGCAGTTCAGCAGTCACTCCCCTCTGACAATGTGCGTCTTTAGCGCAGACGGCATTGTTAATCAAGAGGTAGAGTTCAGAGAACTCATGAAGGAGTTCTCCATCGACATATGCATGATTGGGGAAACCCACCTAAAACCGGGAATAAAAGCGACAGTCCCCAACTACGTTAGCTACCGCAAATACAGGCCAACCCAAGGCGGAGGAGTGGCCATAAACATAAAAAGAGGGATCCCCCACCACCAGGTATTCTTACCAGGTACCAATAAAATCGAAGCAGTAGCGGTGGAAGTAACCACTGCCACCGGACCCCTAACAATTGTTGCAGTCTACCGACCCCCACATGACCAGATAGATGAGGGAGACATAGCTGCTCTAGGGCAAATTGAAGGCAAACTCATAATAGGGGGCGACTTCAATGCCAAACACCCTGATTGGAATTCTAGAGTAACCTCCAGAGCAGGCGCCAAACTGCAACAACTCGCGCGCACCCACCACTTCGAAACATGGGGTCCAGTCGAGCCCACACATTTTCCAAAACATGGAGGCAGGCCCTACGTGTTAGACAGAGCTCTCACTAGGAGGATCGCAGGGTTTGTGGCCGCAAGGACAATCAACAGAATGTCCTCCCACCACAACCCAGTGATTCTAGAGGACGATTTGGGAGAATGGGTAGCACTCCCACGGTACCAGACATCATACAAACATAGAGACTGGGGGCGATACCGAGAAACTGTCGCCTCTGATTTCGCTCGCGCTCCGCCACCTACTGCCGAAACAGTAGAACAAGCGCTACAAGACTTAACAGGCACCATCTTGCAGGCAGCGGAAGAGGCCACCCCACCACAAAGGGATGGCCCACCGCCGCACAGCTCCCAGAACACTTGCTAGCTCAAATTCGACATAAGAACAAAGTGGAAAAAGAGTGGAAAATCACCAGAAATCAGGTCACCAGGAGGCTGCTCAATCGTATACAGAGAGAACTGAAGGTAGCGCTCAATTAGCACAGAAACCAGCGATGGCAAAACCGCCTCACAGCTCTCAAAGTAGACGATCATACACTATGGCAAGCAACCAAACAGTTCACAAAAAGACGCGCTAGGATGTCGCCACAGCACGGCGTGCGGGGACTGGTCTACAGCCATGCTGGGAAGGCCAACGCCCTCGCCGACTCCTTCGAGAAGCAGATTCAAGGGGCAGAACCCCAGGATGAAGAGCATGAAGAGGTAGTCAGTCGTCAACTGGCTGCCTTCCTCAATGCTGAGGAGGACCCAGAGGACGATCCCATACTTTTTGCCCCCAAGGACACTGCAAGAGTAATTAGGTCCCTCCCTACAAAACAGGCGCCAAGGCACGACAGTGTCACTAATCAGTTAGTCAAAAATCTCCCACCCACGGCGATCGCACACCTCGCGAACGTCCTCAACGAGATTACTCGATCGCGCGAGTTCCCAGCTTGCTGGAGACATGCGGAAGTGGTCGCGGTACACAAACCAGGGAAAGACCTTCTGGCGTGAGGTCGGTCGCTTGACAGCGAGTGCGGCGCGGGCCCGCCCGTTACCGGCGCACCGTAAGGCACGGAACCTCGCACTGGGGCGTATCGCTTCCACTCGGGCGTGCCGCGGCAGTCCTCACATAGCTTCTCCTTCCCAAGTGGTTCTTTCCGCCTTCCCGTGGTGCCAGATGTTATGCTTGGCTTCTGCGTTGTTACAAAAGGGAGAGCTGCGACCCAACCCGATGCGAAAGCGAAGGGTGCGTGGCACATGGGGAGCTGTGTCGAGGGACCGAACACCAGTCCCTTTCCATTCGCAGGGCACAGACCAGCAGGTGCTCTGCATGCCGGCGATCTCGTTTGTCGGCGTGGGATCGCGCGCGAGTCGGCAAGGGTGCTTCGCCGCGCCCCTGGGTAACCGCAGCGTGTTCTGCCAAATCCAGGAGGTGGTGACATCGCCTGGGCCAGGTTAGATGGGTCCAGACCGCCGAACGTCTGGGGGACCGGCCCACCACCTGAGTAGGAGTGGGTCCCTGGCCGAGAGGTGGAAGCTCGGGCTAGTAGGCGGCGAAGAGCGAGTGGTGTATCCGCCTCTCCGGAGTGCGGGTTGCAGTTGCCGAGGAGCGTCGCGTGAAATCGTCGATGACGGAGTCACCGAGGGGGACCAGTGCACTAGCGACAGTGTGCTGGACCCAGAAGTTCGGTAGTGCCCTTGACCTAGGGGCGAGGTCGGTGGGCGAGCTGCAGAAGTCCCCCCCCCCCCCCCATGCCAGAGGAGCCGGTCCGGGGTAAGAGACGGTCTCCCACCTCTTTTTTATCACTCGTACAAAATGGCGACAACCGAGACGAGTGATACTAGTGCGCTATCGAGAACTTCTCTCGCGCCTGATCCCTCTCCGCAGGACGAGGTAGGACAGGCAGAGGAGAATTATTCAGTAATGATGAGACATGCCAAAATTACGCTGCTCCTGGTGCAAAGTATTAAAAATGGGAAAATAAGCCAGGCAGCAATCTCACAAATAAAAAATGAATTGGCCGCATGGGCAACCGCTCATGCAAAGCTGGAAGGACACGTAGAGGAGTTGGAGAAAGAGAATACCCGGTTGAGACAGCAGCAAGAACCGAGCAAGACCTGAGCGGTGGTGGCTGCACAAGCCACCCCCAGACATAACAACACAAAAGAAACAATAGACAGAGTGACTAAAAAACAAGAGACGGCAGTCTTTCTTAGGACCTTGCCTGGACAAGACACGAGTGTCAAAAAGATCCAGGAACTCTTAACCACTACAATCGACCCGGTGAAAGACAAAATAAAGATTAAACGAGTCAAACCAAGCCGCAACTCGGTAATTGTAGAAGTTGCGTCCGAAGAGGATAAAAACAAGCTGCTTCAAAATCCCAAATTAAACGCAGTTATAAAATCAAGAAAGAGGAACCCGTTGGTCATACTGTACGATGTTCCTACAGTAATGACTAACGAGGGACTCTGTGAGGCAATCAGAAAGCAAAACTTTGAGGGCACTAACGAAAAGGATTTCCAGAGCAGCTTCAAATTGAGATTTAAGACGGGTCCTCGGGACCGTGATGTCGTACATCACGTTGCCGAGGTCTCTGCAACCATGTGGAGACAAATAACATCAATGGGCAGACTATACGTGGGATTCCACGCAATAAATACCAGAGATTGCATTGTGGTTCCTCGTTGTCACAATTGCGGCGACTTGGAACACATCTTGAGGCACTGCACCAGGGGGTCGGCCTGCTCCAAATGCCGTAATAGTGGTCACACCCGGAAGGATTGCAAGGCAACAGGCGTTTGCATCCCTTGCAAGAGTCGAGGCAAGAAGTCCTGTGAAGCCACAGGACGGAGCTGCCCTACCTACAGGATGCTCGAACAACGATTAATATCACGAACTGATTATGGCTGAGAATGGCATACCAAGCAGGATGCCAAAGCACAAATCCCCGAGCAAAAGGAGGAGAGATGCTATGCGAGCAAGTAGATTCAGGAATTTCCTGAAGTCGCTCACCAGCGTCGACGTACCAACGGTCGAGAAATCAATACAAACAGAGTCCCCCACTAGGGACATTGCCATTCAAACTGAGCTCCCATCAGTGTTCGGAGCATCCTCCTCCCAATGCCGGGACACGCTGCCGACTAAAAATCCACAACGGCAAGAGCATCCTGTGGTGGCGACAGATAAAGCTGCAAAACCTATCCAAGAAAACACAATAACAAGCTCCACCGCCAACTCCATGACAAAAGACTGGTGAGGGTGTACCCTAATCTCGAGTACACCATGCAACTTGCTAGGCTGGAGCAACGGACTACCCTGACCACTACCTTGAGACATGTGGTCCGAGTAGGACATGAGTACAGACGAAGGGTACCCTTCTCGGTGATGGAGGCTGCGGACAGAATACAATTACAGTCAGTGAACCTCCCCACTGACTTCGCAGCACTGCGCGACTTACTCAAAAACGTATTTGAAAGACGAGGAGAAATATTTGACCTAGATGAAATCTACCATCAATCAGTGATAGCAAACGGACGACTAGCATATGACTGAAACAAAACCTGGCCACATGACCACATACATACTTACTTTCCATGACGACCAAAATAAAAATTGGACAACTCAATACTCATAACAGTCGACTAGTGTTGCAGGAGATCCGTAAGGAAGTGGTGGAAAAGAGACTGGACATACTCTGTTTACAGGAGCCGTACTCGCTGGCTGGAAAAGTTGCGTTCACTGCCGCAACATGGCAAATCGTTAGCAGTGGGGACACCCCCAAAGCAGCCATCCTGGTGACAAACACTGCACTGCGTGCAACACCTCTGTCACAGTATTCCAATAATCACTGCAACGTCGTGGAGATACAATCTCCTGCTGGAATTGTAATCATCATTAACATGTAGTTCCAGTACGGAGACAGGATTGAACAGCACATAGACCATCTAGTGAGTGTGGCCACGGCGTTGCGGGGACACAAAATCATTATAACTGCTGACATAAAAGCCAAATCCCCCTATGGTACAGTGGCACAAGAGATGAAAACGACGCTAAAGCAGAGGAAAGGATTATGGCTCTTCAACTAGTGCTGGCAAACAGACCAGGCTATCCCCTCGCCTACTTGGCTGGAGGGGGTCAGGGCACCAACATTGACGTGACGTTGGTCACGCCAAACGCAGTAAATGTGCTCCAAGAATGGAGAGTGGTAGACAATGCCACCACTAGTGATCACAATCTAATTACCTTCATAGTAGGAGATAGAGAGTGCCGCTGGGCCATGGGGTGGGAGGTGCAAAGAAATTTTAGGAAGACAGACTGGGAACGCCTAGCCAGAGAGTGCGACATTGCTCCATTACCAGAAGGGGACGCACGACAGGACCTTAACGTGGACGACAGAGCCGAGGGGCTGGTACGTGGAATAACAAGGGCGATTAAGGCGGCCGTACCAACCAGGAGGAGGGCCGTGGCGGCCACACCGGCACCATGGTCAGTCGAGCTGCAAGATCTGCGTCAGTCTGTCAGAAGGCTGAGAAAGCACTACCAGCGCAGTGTCGTGTGGTGGTAAAAGCAAAGGTGGCTGCAGTTATACCGGGAGGCAAAAGATAACTTTCAAAAAGAGCTACAGAAGACCAGATTAAAAAGATGGGAAAATTTTGTAACCAGTCAGCTGGCCCTTGACCCATGGGGTGTGCCATACAGACTGGTCAGGGAAAAGATCCGCTCCCCAACGATGATATCAACGCTCAGGCACGGGGACGGAATGACGGAATCTTGGCAGGAAACTGCCGAGGTCCTCCTCCGGTCCCTGTTGCCTGACGATGACAGAAATGACGACACAGAAGAGCAGCGTCAATTAAGGAATGAAGACCTTGCTAGGTATGTAAATGACGGTTGCTGCTCTCATCAAGTCCCTAAAGAAAGGAAAAGCCCCCGGGCCAGACGGCATTGTGGAGGAGGTGGTGCAGTTCTTAGCCCCACAGCTAGCTGCGCCATTCACACAACTCTTTAACGAATGCCTCGGGCAGGGCAAATTTCCAAAAATATGGAAAACTGCAAACGTGAAAATCATTAAGAAAGGCCCTGAGAAGGACTCTGCCGAGGCCAAATCCTACAGGCCCATCTGCCTGCTGGATGGCTTTGGCAAACTTCTCGAAAAGTTATTAGCTGACAGACTGACTGCTCACCGCATGCTGCAGGGGGTGAGCGACAGGCAATTCGGTTTCAGGCCGGGGCGATCGGCATCTGATGCAATCGCGCTGGCGGCTGAGGTCTGCGGCTCATCTCCTTGTAAGTATGTTCTTGGCATCATGGTGGATATCAGTGGCGCCTTTGACAACCTGTGGTGGCCTTCGCTCTTCTCCTGCCTTCAGGAGAAGGAGTGCCCAGGGCTACTATATGGTTGTTTGAGGAGCTGTTGTGAAGATCGGGAGGTATGGCTATCATCTCCTATCAGGAAAGTCCGGAAAACAATGACCAAGAGATGCCCCCAAGGCTCCATGCTGGGTCCCCTTTTCTGGGACATCCACATGGAGCCTCTTCTGGACAGCCTGCAATAGAGCGATGAGGTGCTAGAGGTGATAGCCTACGCCGATGACCTCCTCCTGCTGGTCGGCGGCCGAAGTCGCGAAGACATAGAATCGAAAATAGAGAGAGCTATTGACTAGCTACAACTATGGTGCCGCAACACCAAGATGACTATCTCACCAACCAAGTTGACTTACCTACTACTCAATGGACAGTTAATGAGAAACCCAACCGTGAGAATTGACGGTACGCCAGTTTTTCGGAGACGAGAAACGCGCTACTAGGGGATCGTCATCGATGAAAGGTGGAACTTTGCAAGGCACATTGAAACCGTAAACCAGAAAGCACGACAACTACTAAATAACCTGATTTCCATAGGACACAAGAGATTCCACCTTCCGCCTCATCTAATTAAGCTCTATCATAACAGTATACTGACATCAATAGTGGGTCACGGCTTGGAAGTCTGGGCACACAGGCTCACGAGGGTGGTGCCTGCCGTGACGGTGAGAAGAGTACAAAGGAACATGGTACTAAGGTCCGTGGGAGCATATAGAACATCTCCAGGAGGTGCCCTGTTAATTATAATGGGGCTCTGTCCCCTGGATATAAAGATAAGGGAACAGGCTGCATGGTACTGGGCCAAAAGAGGTAACAATACCAGAAGAAATTATGGGGGCACCAGTCAGGTGAAAAGGGGAGATAAGGGAAGGGGTGAAGAACTATGGCAGGAGATATGGGAGTCAGATGAAACGGGCAGAAGAACCTTTCAGCTCCTATCAGATGTTAAGGAAAGACTAAAAATGAAATACTTTGAGCCAACTCGAGGATTGTTCCACTTTCTCACAGGTCACGGCCCCTATCCGACTTACCTATGTCGGTTTGGGAAAAGGGCGAAGCCTGCGTGCGACTGTGGCGCACCGGAGGGTACTCCTGACCCTGTGGTTTACGAGTGCCCCCTTTTCGATGATGTAGCCGAGACATTGAGACGACAATTACCAAGTACTAACACCTATGACCTTCTAAGACAAGAGAAGACCTTTCAGAGACTGAACACGCTAGCCAACGAGGTATCACAAAAAGTATTAAAAACCTTTTTGAGAGACCTTCATGACTAGATAAATAAAATCACCGATTGCGACCACTGCCCCAATCCCGTACCGCCTGTTCGTGGATAGATCGACTTTACAGTTTGAATCCGCCACGTGCATGACCAGGGGGACTGGGGTGATCCTGAACTGAGACAACGCACCGATTATGACGTAGA
Organism: Schistocerca gregaria; assembly: GCF_023897955.1. Taxonomy (NCBI): domain Eukaryota; kingdom Metazoa; phylum Arthropoda; class Insecta; order Orthoptera; family Acrididae; genus Schistocerca; species Schistocerca gregaria. Next base: position 453,493,057 of record NC_064926.1, on the reverse strand, counting down.
ATAGGAAGTAGATTTTAATCAATTAGAATAGGATAGTAAGTTAGGAACCTGCAGCGATAAATACTTTTTGCCTGCCCTGTGCCAGGGGCATGATCATAGGGATTATCTCTATGAGCAAGGCACCCAACTAGGTTTATATTATTAACACTGGCACAACTGTAACGCTGCAGGCAGCTAATACTAACCTTTCATAGAAGCTAGAAATAATACTAACACTAATTAAATTAGAAGTAGTCTGCCTAGTAATAAATAGCACTGTCTGTAGTCTAATAGAATGTAATAGCTGCAAATATAAAACTAGAAACAGAGGACCCACTAATCACTAAGGAGGTGGGTTATAATTATTATGTTATGGAATAAAGAATTTTTTTTAAAAAGAAAAAAGAAAAAAAGACCTTCTATTCCAGCAGCACTACAGGCTGATTAGCCTCTTGCCAACTCTCAGCAAGATCTATGAGCGCCTCTTGCTAAGACCCATATTACCAGAGAGCAACTTCTGCCGGATTTCCAATTCGGGTTCCGGCAGAACCACTGTGCCCCACAACAGGTCATGAGAGTGGTTGAAGCAGCCGCAGAGGGCTTCAAGCACAGAGACTACTGCAGGATACTGCTACTAGATGTAGCCAAAGCCTTTGACTCAGTATGGCATAGAAGGCTACTCTACAAGTTGTACACGCAAGGGTTTCCCGGGAGCATAGTAAAGCTGATCAAAAGCTATCTCACGAATAGAACTTTATCCGTCAAAGTAGAAACTGCCACCTCCACCAAAAGGCGTATCCGTGCTGGGGTGCCACAGGGATCGGTCCTGGGGCCCGTTTTATACAGTCTGTACACTACGGACACACCAACGGCTCCCCTGGTGCACACTGTACAGGACACGGACGACACAGCATTCTACACGAGAAATGGGGACAAGGAACTGGTTATTCGTAGGATACAAAGGGTTTTAGATGACACAGAAACATGGGCCCTACGCTGGCGCATCACCATCAACTCTGAAAAGACACAGGCTATGCTGATCACCCGCAGGCGTGGAAGTCGCGAACCTCCTCAACGCTTCCCCCCCGCCTCTCCCCTCCATCTTCACCTAGAAGGAACCCAACTCTCCTGGCGCAGTACCTTGGCGTAACGTTGGACTCTCGTCTTACGTGGAAAACCCCACATAGACGAGGTCCACAGGAAGGTCTGCGCCAGAATGTCCATACAATACCCAATCCTGAACTCAACCAGCTCCCGTCCCTGCCCAGTAGCAGTAAATGTGTACCAGGCCCTGATCCGGCCAGTAATGGAATATGCGTGCCCTGCCTGGGGATACGCGGCGAAGCTGCACCTGGACAAACTTCAGAGGCTGCAGAACCGCGCCCTCAGAAGAGCATTGCATTTACCTCTTGGATTCCCCATAGATGATCTGCACGCCGCAGCTGAAAACCCACTGCTGAGAGAGCATTTCCAAGGTCTGGCAAGGGCCTTCGATGAAGGTTCTCCGGATCAGGAAACGCCCTCATCCACTCCTTAGGTCGGTGTGACATGTCCCGCGACATGCACGATCTTTCACGATTAAGGAGAAGAGAAAATTCCAATATCCAGTACCTAATCCTGCTCCTTCCCATATAACACCAATCATCTCGCCAACCTCAGGCAAATACCAGACACAAACAGAACAAGCATCACATTTCACAAACACCAAAAAACTACAGATATAAACACACACACACACACACGTACACAGGGGAGTAAAAGCCGAAAGGCTACAAACTCCCCCTCAGACTTCCCCAAAGAGGGGAAAGTAACAGATGAGAGCAGCCGCACGATATCCCGACACTTCGCCTGAAGATGATGGAGACGCATTCCATCGAAACGTTGCTACGAGACGACGATGCTACTCGGCTGACAACCCGTGAAGACTTCATATACTTTCAAATTGTGTCTTATTTCCCACAACAAACATCACAGAGAGGGAGGGAGGGAGGGAGGGAGAGAGGAAGGTGGAGGCGGCGGTGAAAAGGAATTATTAACAATAATTGAATCTACGTGATGAGAATACAATAAGTCCAAACTGCTAATGAGTATTAGTCTGATACTCGTAACAGTGGCGATTATGTCTAGCTTTCATTGACAGCACACAAGACAATTAGATATCAATGGCAATTGACAAAATGATTATTTTAATTTCAGTCTAGGAGAGTAACATTTTTCGATCCAATGGAGTCAAACCAAATGGGACATCACTATCAATCTGCCTATAGTAAGGTACTGGGGACTGTACTTCCATCATATCAAATATTTATTTACAACACATTCTTCTCCAAAGTCAATGAATAATACTAAATACAGATCAGACTTCATCTATATATCGAAACTGAACTAAGAAGCAGACGTACGCATACGACGAGAAGGATTCATAGTGTACCTTGTTTATTTTCACAGAGTGCCAACGCCGGATGGAAGGAAGATGACGTGGGACAGGTTCACAGCGGACACGGGCAGCTACATGGACATGAAACTCGAATTCGTGTCACGTCAGCACTTCCTCGAGGAACGAATGGCGTTTTGGAGAGATCTACTGCACATGTAGCACGTTGCACTCAGTCAACCGTTGGTCTCCTACAGTGAAGCAGCAAACGTTTTACAAACATTGTATATAGTCACATTTAAAAATTACTTCCTTGTTTATTTATTAAAATAATAGTTTGTTAATAAATTTATTTTTACCTTCGTCGCGGCGAGACCTTTTTACGAAATTTCAGTCACCAACTTTCTCTTCCGAATGCGAAAATATTTTGTTGAGCCCAACCTACATAGGTAGGAATGATCATCAAAATAAAATAAGAGAAATCAGAGCTCGAACAGAAAGGTTTAGGTGTTCGTTTTTCCCGCTCGCTGTTCGGGAATGGAATAGTAGAGAGATAGTATGATTGTGGTTCGATGAACCCTCTGCCAAGCACTTAAATGTGAATTGCAGAGTAGTCATGTAGATGTAGATAGCTTATTTGGCCCATGTTCTTCTTTTGGTACCCACAGTACTCTAGTATTTCAGCGAAAATGAACATGAAACTGACGTTCTTTCTGTAATCTATAGTTATAACACCCGTAAATTTTCATATTGTTCTCCAATGACAATTGTGTAGAGTATTTTTAACTGTGGTTGTGATGGGTAAACTATGGGGAGGAAAGGCAAAAAAATTAGAAAGTAATTGGGATGTAGATGTGGAGAAGAGCTTTCGTCTCTACTGCAGACCTGTCCTTCGGAGCGAGAGGATTTCCTCGTTGGGACACTATAATACTGGACGGCCTGCTTTCTCATCCCACGACATCATATGGCGACCGGCCGTTGGTGGTTGAAATATCGTGTACTATGTCACGTAAACATAGAAAGCTTCGTCACAAATTTACGGGAAGTGAAAGCCTTGCTGAAGAGAAATGTTGAACGAAGTTAAACATGGCTGTTTGAGAGTCATGTTGGATGCATTCAATGAACTGGAAAGTATACTTTTGCTCAATGGCCAGATAAAACATCGAAAGATGTTCTGGTCTTATTTAAGGTAAGCTTAGGGAGCATACCAGCACGGGAATGGGAGATGACAGAAGGCCTATACATTGGATTCGTTGTTCCATAAATATTTCACTTTCGAAGATTGTAATGCCTTTCCCTCTCACAGTTAAGAAGCGAACACACATCCGAAGAAGTCTTGAGGGCCAACGGTACCGCCCGACTGACATATCATTCTCAATCCATAGGTGTTACTGGGTGCAGGCAGCACACCGCTCTCCCCGACGTTGTCAGTTTGCTTTACCGGAGTTGCTACTTCTTAGTCAAGTAGCTCACAAGGGCTGAGTGCACCTCGCTTGCTAACAGCATTCGCCAGACTCAGATGGTCACCCAACCAAATGCAAGCCAATTCTGACAGCCCTTAACTTCGGTGATCTCACGGGAACCGGCGTGACCATTGCGTTGAACATAAAATCAATTAAAATCTCTCAATCGACGAAACGAGCTGGACATGATGAAGCTCCTCTACGACTCTACACGTATTATGTGAAACAAGGTGTTCCCATGCCAACAGGAGATTTTCGCGTATCTCTGAAGCATATGAGGGTCCCGCAGCTTTGAAGAGTGCGCAAGTCATGTCCTTTCTTAGTAAGAATCGTCGAACATACATATTTATTTATACCTCGATCCCGTTGACGCCGGCCGGAGTGGCCGAGCGGTTCTAGGCTCTTCAGTCTGGAACAGCGCGATCGCTACGGTCGCAGGTTGGAATCCTGCCTCGGACACCGATGTGTGTGCTGTCCTTAGGTTAGTTAGGTTTAAGTAGTTCTGCGTTCTAGGGGACTGATGACCTCAGAAGTTACGTCCCATAGTGCTCAGAGCCATTTGAACCATTATCGTTGACGTCTATGTATTGTAGAAATATGGAAAATTTACTACGTTAGTTTATTGTTGAATATGTATTACTCCCCTGCATATAGAGCAGCGTGCTTAACGAAAAAATCTTTGTTCTAATTGATACTCATGCGTTTACGTTTTGTTCATCATTATGAATTATGTCCCTAATCTGTCATTGAAAAGGACGCTAGTTCAGTCAAATAAATTAGTAATTTAGTTTATACAAAAACGTTATACCTGTCTACAGATCTTCACGTACCTCGTCAGGTTACGTGCCCAGGCATCGCACAGTTTGTCTGAGAAAACTGAACAGATTGTATCGTGAGAAGTTACTCAGAAAAACGTTGTCACTTGACGCTACTAGCAGAAGTTTCGTTATCTCGATCACGACGTGCTCGGACGAAAACTTCTCTACAGTAGCTGAGGAAATTCTTTGGAGGCATACCACGAAATTAACCGCTAGAATTATGAGGCCTGGAAATTCCAGATCACTGCAGTTCGCAAGGCCCACGGAATTTTTATGTTGTATTTGGAACACGAATTATATCGGCTAAAACCGCCATGAAAGCATGGATAAGAGAAAACACCATGTCCCCATAGTACATGAACATAAAATACAAAATCTATTAGAAATAATACATTGAATCAGATCCAGACGCAAACAACGATCAACAGCAATCCCATTCATAGCGTTTCCATGAATATCAGATGAATGCAGATGATTCGGTTGTTGGCCACCTAGCTAACGTTGCAAACCTGCCACTACAGCCCCGAAATGTTGGAGGACGTTTCTCTGACATATTCACAAAAATGCAAAAATCATTACATCATTGCAATCTAAGAATAATACATTTAAAAGAGCATATGACACCATGCCAAATAGACTACAAATTATGGAAAAGTTTTATCAAAGAAGTGTCCCAGCTGGCCACGAGTGGTGAATAAGTTGATGCATTTACAGCTGGGATTGTTACGGTGTGCTAACCACCGTACTTGCCGGATACGTGAGCCGTGTGCGGACCGAGTCTTAGTCTACTCGCCATTGCTCGTTCTTTCTCCGAAGTACCTGATACAGCACGACGTTTCGTTGCGGCCTGGCATTTTTCGGTCAGCACAACTCTCTTCAGTTCGAAGAATCATGGTGTCCTCCCTGGTTATCCTTCGGTATTTATTCATGGTATACAGGACGTTCACAAGTCCAGAGACAAACTAGCTATGTGTTCTCACAAACCTGTAAAACTGGATGGGAATGAAAAAGGCGAGGGATGAGAATTCTCAACATCCATTATGCAGTCACCTAATCGACGATTACTCCGAATTTGCTACGAAACGACATTAAGATACCGTGCAGAAAGAATTTAAAAATTCATTTAATGAAAGAGCAGAAAATTACAAAGATTGATAAACAGGTTTCATTACTCTCTAAGCCAAGAATTACTTTGTGCTGAATTTGTAGGCACGAAGCTCATGAAGAAGTCTGTGGTATTAATAAAATAGTTTTTGAAGTCTCACGCATTATTCCACTGTCTGTTGAGATAGTTTCCAGTGGTCATGTAATGTAGGGTTTCGCGGTTGGTACCGGCATCACTAAAAACTTCCGAGCTCACTTTCCATGCGGCCTATTATCCCATAAATTTCAAGTGAAGCTTTCAATCGATTTGAACGAGGAGTATGGGGACTTTATATATATCTGCAAATTACATCGGCTTAGTCAAAGGCATGCCTGGAACGATTTTTCGATTTAAACCCCGCTGTTGCTGAATTTATGAAAGGAAATGAGTGCAGGAACATCCGGAATGGATTGCAAAACTCATATTTTAAGCAGACTTTACTTTTTACTGCGCACAGGAAGACATTATAAGGTGAGAAACAACTTCTTTCCGATTCGATGGGGATGCATCTTAAAAGAAATTCGCTTTTTGGAAAGAAAAAATTCTCACACAGTCCAGATCCAGCAGCGCACTGCCGTCAAAGAAACTGCGAGGTTTGAAGTATTAATTGTTACACTGACAGAATTACAAGGAGAGTTTTTCAAACGTTTTGAAGATGGTACCAATCATACACTCCTGGAAATTGAAATAAGAACACCGTGAATTCAATGTTCCAGGAAGGGGAAACTTTATTGACACATTCCTGGGGTCAGATACATCACATGATCACACTGACAGAACCACAGGCACTTAGACACAGGCAACAGAGCATGCACAATCTCGGCACTAGTACAGTGTATATCCACCTTTCGCAGCAATGCAGGCTGCTATTCTCCCATGGAGACGATCGTAGAGATGCTGGATGTAGTCCTGTGGAACGGCTTGCCATGCCATTTTCACCTGGCGCCTCAGTTGGACCAGCGTTCGTGCTGGACGTGCAGACCGCGTGAGACGACGCTTCATCCAGTCCCAAACATGCTGAATGGGGGACAGATCCGGAGATCTTGCTGGCCACGGTAGTTGACTTACACCTTCTAGAGCACGTTGGGTGGCACGGGAGACATGCGGACGTGCATTGTCCTGTTGGAACAGCAAGTTCCCTTGCCGGTCTAGGAATGGTAGAACGATGGGTTCGATGACGGTTTGGAAGTACCGTGCACTATTCAGTGTCCCCTCGATGATCACGAGAGGTGTACGGCGAGTTTAGGAGATTGCTCCCCACACCACGATGCCGGGTGTTGGCCCTGTGTGCCTCGGTCGTATGCAGTCCTGATTGTGGCGCTCACCTGCACGGCGCCAAACACGTATACGACCATCATTGGCACCTAGGCAGAAGCGACTCTCATCGCTGAAGACGACACGTCTCCATTCGTCCCTCCATTCACGCCTGTCGCGACACCACTGGAGGCGGGCTGCACGATGTTGGGGCGTGAGCGGAAGACGGCCTAACGGTGTGCGGGACCGTAGCCCAGCTTCATGGAGACGGTTGCGAATGGTCCTCGACGATACCCCAGGAGCAACAGTGTCCCTAATTTGCTGGGAAGTGGCGGCATTGCGTAGGATCCTACGGTCTTGGCGTGCATCCGTGCGTCGCTGCGGTCCGGTCCCAGGTCGACGGGCACGTGCACCTTCCGCCGACCACTGGCGACAGCATCGATGTACTGTGGAGACCTCACGCCCCACGTGTTGAGCAATTCGGCGGTACGTCCACCCGGCTTCCCGCATGCCCACTATACGCCCTCGCTCAAAGTCCGTCAACTGCACATACGGTTCACGTCCACGCTGTCGCGGCATGCTACCAGTGTTAAAGACTGCGATGGAGCTCCGTATGCCACGGCAAACTGGCTGACACTGACGGCGGCGGTGCACAAATGCTGCGTAGCTAGCGCCATTCGACGGCCAACACCGCGGTTCCTGGTGTGTCCGCTTTGCCGTGCGTGTGATCATTGCTTGTACAGCCCTCTCGCAGTGTCCGGAGCAAGTATGGTGGGTCTGACACACCGGTGTCAATGTGTTCTTTTTTCCATTTCCAGGAGTGTATATCTGAGAGCATTTGCCATTTCATTCGAAAACCCCCTGTGTGTGAAGCTGTGCTAATTGATTGATCTGGAATGTAATTCCCATTTTAAAAACTAATCCTTTTATGTCAAAATTGTCCAAGACATCCACATTATTTTCCTCATAGACCTTCCACTTCTCCACAATGAGGTCGCAAATTTGCTAAAACACATCCATCAACAAACGTGTGTGGAAGACATTTTTCCAGTTACGAAACTAAATAATTCACGATTACGAGACAATCTGAGTCCGAAACTCTATGAAATCGTCTGCGTCTTTCAGTATGCCGACAGTTTGTACCAGATAAAAATTAAATTATGTCTTCAGCCCACCATAAATAAATAATACTGAATATTAATTTTGCTTGTGATCTATGTTGTTAAGAAATCTGAAATATGAAACCACGTGGTGTGCAGCACGACCGCATTGTCATTTAAATGCGGCCTGTTTGCAGTTTACCGCCTTCCACCTCCTCACGCTCAGATAGCGTGCCGTGGCGGTGAGGGGAATGTGCAGCTAGGCCGACCACTGTTACACTTGTGTAAGGGCATGGCTCGTCGACCGAATTGTTGTCCACCCCTGACTTACAGCACTGGCGAAACGAAGAAACAATTCCATCAGGTGAAACAAACGGTCCTAAAGAACGAAAAATACGATCTGATGTCTATTGGGTGACGGTACAGCCAGAAATGGGCTGAAAGGTGGAACATAAAAAAAAAGGACACCGACTCTGCTCTCACGTCTTCTTATGATGGAGAGGCAGCTAAGAGGACGTTCGGCTGTGGTCAGTCGGATTCAGAGACGGTCTGTGCGGAGAAGCAGTGTTCGTCAGTAGATGTCAGCAGATTTGATACACTTACAAATAGCTCACCAGATGACAGAGCTTCAGTCTGAGTGATTGCCTGAAATGGTAGCACGAGAAATACCATGTTTGCAGGAGGGCAGCACATAAACTGATGGTTTGGCTGGGCAGCTGGCCACGGAAGAGATGTGTGTAGGACCAGCCGCAACGGCAGAAATGAGAGACTAATTATTAAACAGACCTAAATAATGTAAAACACAATCAAAGACAGCTATAAAATAAGCACGCACTTCTTCAGAAAAGGAAAAATAAGACGAGTGCAAACATGTAACCGTGTCCTCAGTAAGACCTATAGATTTTAAAATGTGCTTTACAAAGGTTTGTCAGATAAAATGAAGGTAAAAAATTTATATCTTTCCAACGCCTAAAGAAATTTTTTATAAACTATGTGTCAATGAGCAGAGCTCAAGGAGCGCTAAAGGAGCAATAACAACACAGTTTTTGTAAGTATTATGTACTTTAAGCTATATGCCAGAATAAGTACAGCGAGATATAAAAATATAACTTCTGCATAAAATAAATAATAAATTCATCAGGTTACCTTCCATTAGGAACGTGGGTGCACTCAGCGACTGTGATATGATTTATAAATTATAGAGGGCAGTAGTATTCAAAGAACTGTGACTGACGCCCCAACAAATGGGAACTGACATGCACTGAGACTAGAAAATACTGCACTGATAAAGACAAGGCACTAGCCGAAAACTGTATTTACAACCTCCAAAAAAAGGACGACTTATTGCTGCGCTCTATTATTTATAAATAACAAATTGTTAAAAGTAGTAATAGCATAGTACACTCCTGGAAATGGAAAAAAGAACACATCGACACCGGTGTGTCAGACCCACCATACTTGCTCCGGACACTGCGAGAGGGCTGTACAAGCAATTATCACACGCACGGCACAGCAGACACACCAGTAACTGCGGTGTTGGCCGCCGAATGGCGCTAGCTGCGCAGCATTTGTGCACCGCCGCCGTCAGTGTCAGCCAGTTTGCCGTGGCATACGGAGCTCCATCGCAGTCTTTAACACTGGTAGCATGCCGCGACAGCGTGGACTTGAACCGTATGTGCAGTTGACGGACTTTGAGCGAGGGCGTGTAGTGGGCATGCGGGAGGCCGGGTGGACGTACCGCCGAATTGCTCAACACGTGGGGCGTGAGGTCTCCACAGTACATCGATGTTGTCGCCAGTGGTCGGCGGAAGGTGCACGTGCCCGTCGACCTGGGACCGGACCGCAACGACGCACGGATGCACGCCAAGACCGTAGGATCCTACGCAGTGCCGTAGGGGACCGCACCGCCACTTCCCAGCAAATTAGGGACACTGTTGCTCCTGGGGTATCGGCGAGGACCATTCGCAACCGTGTCCATGAAGCTGGGCTACGGTCCCGCACACCGTTAGGCCGTCTTCCGCTCACGCCCCAACATCGTGCAGCCCGCCTCCAGTGGTGTCGCGACAGGCGTGAATGGAGCGACGAATGGAGACGTGTCGTCTTCAGCGATGAGAGTCGCTTCTGCCTTGGTGCCAATGATGGTCGTATGCGTGTTTGGCGCCGTGCAGGTGAGCGCCACAATCAGGACTGCATACGAACGAGGCACACAGGGCCAACACCCGGCATCATGGTGTGGGGAGCGATCTCCTACACTGGCCGTACACCTCTGGTGATCGTCGAGGGGACACTGAATAGTGCACGGTACATCCAAACCGTCATCGAACCCATCGTTCTACCATTCCTAGACCAGCAAGGGAACTTGCTGTTCCAACAGGACAATGCACGTCCGCATGTCTCCCGTGCCACCCAACGTGCTCTAGAAGGTGTAAGTCAACTACCCTGGCCAGCAAGATCTCCGGATCTGTCCCCCATTGAGCATGTTTGGGACTGGATGAAGCGTCGTCTCACGTGGTCTGCACGTCCAGCACGAACGCTGGTCCAACTGAGGCGCCAGGTGGAAATGGCATGGCAAGCCGTTCCACAGGACTACATCCAGCATCTCTACGATCGTCTCCATGGGAGAATAGCAGCCTGCATTGCTGCGAAAGGTGGATATACACTGTACTAGTGCCGACATTGTGCATGCTCTGTTGCCTGTGTCTATGTGCCTGTGGTTCTGTCAGTGTGATCATGTGATGTATCTGACCCCAGGAATGTGTCAATAAAGTTTCAACTTCCTGGGACAATGAATTCACAGTGTTCTTATTTCAATTTCCAGGAGTGTATATTAGGCTGTGGTACTACCTATAAATGTATTTATTTCTATATTTTTATAAGTTGTAAACAGCAAGTATCGCAAAACTGTAAATTTTTAGAAAACTAGGTAAATTTGATGATCACGCATGCTATTGTCCTAGTTCAGTACTACTTTTAATCTGTAACGTATGTGAATAACAGCAGTCGCTTACGGGAGAAGTAAACGGGGTTGCTCTGTGAGCAACGAAACAGAAGTTACAAAGATTGTAACTAAACGGAGCGAATCAGAATTCAGTTTGGTATTGGGCGTGGTTTGAGTCGCCGAGGATCGTGTGGTTGACAGTGCCGAATGGTTACGAAATGGGCCGAGTCGGGTGTCGTCGTGGGAGCGCGGTGACAGACGAGAAAGAAGGCGAAGGAACACAGGCGCGGAAGTGGCGGACACAACTATGAGTAAAACACAGTATCCATAGTCGGACACTCCTTCATACTGACAAAGGTAGACTGGTCCTAACAGCATCCTCCGGTAAAGGCAAAATATTTCTATGGGTAAACAATATCGCGAAGCCAGATGCAGCGGCAACAATTATACGAGTATAAAGTCATAATTGCGTAATTCGAGAGCTAGAGAGTTAGCAAGAACGAGTTAAGCCTCAGTACGGTCAGTATCACGGGAAAGATGGTGGCTGACGCCACAACGGCGCAGAGAGAGGGAAGGGCAGCATGAACACCATTGTTAGGACCTGGAGCTCTGGCGGTGAACGGTACGGACAGGTGGGCGTTTGCATCCTAGACCTAATCTCATAAATGAGCTTTGCGCAATTTTCAGACACACCAACAGTGTGTCAAGCAACTTAGGCGTAGGTTGTGTAATTCTGTCACTGTGAATTAAAGTTTGATTTGGATTATGATGATGACAGAGGGGTAGACGAACGCAGTTCTCTTAGCAACACTTATCCTGTGTAGCAAGGTGGATGCCATATGACGTGGTAAGTCAGCTGCTGTGCTTGTTCCTGGTACTGTACTTCTCTTTCGTGGTCAAGCAGAGGTCAATCGCTACCAATTTGAAATATTGGACCTTATTTGGACAGGACTGCGTAATTGTGTATCGTTACTTTGAAAAAGATCTAATAACAGTATAGGGAAGACATACGTGGAAAGAGCATTATCCTTGTGACAACGCAACTGATGTCAGCCTAACTGTTAAAAAAGTCATTACAAATTCTTACCGACTGGGATGTTGCGCCAGGTGGCGTAAGACACACAAAGAGGGCCATAATCACACGGCCACCGTCTTAGTGGACTCTGAGTCTCTCTGAATGGAAGTTGTTTTCATAAAACTTCATATGAAGACGCCAACGTGCTTTGAGAATATATTTCATTTTTACAAAGAATTTGTTACTTGAGGAAAACCACTTCCTCGCATTAGTCTTTGGACTTTGTACAGAGACAGAATTCACAGGATGACGAACAACGCACGAGTGGCTTCACACTGCACGTAAGGGTAGGCAGTTTACAGATCGAGAAAGCGCGGAGGCTGACTTCACTGCCAATGGCAGATACGTCATGGAAGATATAGATAGGACCCGCTGCACACCCCTGTAAAGCTGTCGCTTACCGTAACATTCACTGAAGGTGCGGTTTTACGTAGGACTGTTTCTACTGTTGGGACCCCGATGTTACTTCTTACTCAGTTTTTAGGCAACAAAGAGGAGTATGATATTCTCCTTCAGACACCAGGCCATGAAGAAATGTTAGAGAGTCGGCAAAAACTGAAGGCATTACCGAAAAGCTGAGAAAATTTCGGTCTAGTTTTGCTACGAGGGTGAGTCAAATGAAAACCTTAAATATTTTTTAAAATACACTCCTGGAAATTGAAATAAGAACACCGTGAATTCATTGTCCCAGGAAGGGGAAACTTTATTGACACATTCCTGGGGTCAGATACATCACATGATCACACTGACAGAACCACAGGCACATAGACACAGGCAACAGACCATGCACAATGTCGGCACTAGTACAGTGTATATCCACCTTTCGCAGCAATGCAGGCTGCTATTCTCCCATGGAGACGATCGTAGAGATTCTGGATGTAGTCCTGTGGAACGGCTTGCCATGCCATTTCCACCTGGCGCCTCAGTTGGACCAGCGTTCGTGCTGGGAGTGCAGACCGCGTGAGACGACGCTTCATCCAGTCCCAAACATGCTTAATGGGGGACAGATCCGGAGATCTTGCAGGCCATGGTAGTTGACTTACACCTTCTAGAGCACGTTGGGTGGCACGGGATACATGCGGACGTGCATTGTCCTGTTGGAACAGCAAGTTCCCTTGCCGGTCTAGGAATGGTAGAACGATGGGTTCGATGACGGTTTGGATGTACTGTGCACTATTTAGTGTCCCCTCGACGATCACCAGAGGTGTACGGCCAGTGTAGGAGATCGCTCCCCACACCATGATGCCGGGTGTTGGCCCTGTGTGCCTCGGTCGTATGCAGTCCTGATTGTGGCGCTCACCTGTACGGCGCCAAACACGCATACGACCATCATTGGCACCAAGGCAGAAGCGACTCTCATCGCTGAAGACGACGCGTCTCCATTTGTCCCTCCATTCACGCCTGTCGCGACACCACTGGAGGCGGGCTGCACGATGTTGGGGAGTGAGCGGAAGACGGCCTAACGGTGTGCGGGACCGTAGCCCAGCTTCATGGAGACGGTTGCGAATGGTCCTCGCCGATACCCCAGGACAATAGTGTCCCTAATTTGCTGGGAAGTGGCGGTGCTGTCCCCTATGGCACTGCATAGGATCCTACGGTCTTGGCGTGCATCCGTGCGTCGCTGCGGTCCGGTCCCAGGTCGATGGGCACGTGCACCTTCCGCCGACCACTGGCGACAACATCGATGTACTGTGGAGACCTCACGCCCCACGTGTTGAGCAATTCGGCGGTACGTCCACCCGGCCTCCCGCATGCCCACTATACGCTCTCGCTCAAAGTCCGTCAACTGCACATACGGTTCACGTCCATGCTGTCGCGGCATGCTACCAGTGTTAAAGACTGCGATGGAGCTCCGTATGCCACGGCAAACTGGCTGACATTGACGGCGGCGGTGCACAAATGCTGCGCAGCTAGCGCCATTCGACGGCCAACACCACGGTTCCTGGTGTGTCCTCTGTGCCGTGCGTGTGATCATTGCTTGTACAGCCCTCTGGCAGTGTCTGGAGCAAGTATGGTGGGTCTGACACACCGGTGTCAATGTGTTCTTTTTTCCATTTCCAGGAGTGTATTATTTATTGTATGGAAGTGGTACAAATCTGTATCATTTTTCAACGTAATCTCCTTCACGCTCAATTCAAGTCCTCCAGCGCTTACAGAATATATAAATTCTTTTAGAAAAAAAAATTCTTTTGGTAGTCCGCGCAACCACTTATGCAACGCTTGGCGTACCTCTTCATCAGAACGGAACTTCTTTCCTCCCCTTGCGTCTTTGAGTAGTCCAAACATATGGAAACCAGTTGGGGCAAGGTCTAGTGAGTATGGTGGATGAGGAAGACACTCAATATGCAGGTCTGTGATTATTGCAACTCTTGTATGGGCAGCGTGGGGCCTTGCTTGTCATGTTGCAAAAGGACACCTGCTGACAGCAATCCACGTCGCTTTGATTTGATTGCAGGCTACAGGTGATTTTTTAGGAGATCTGTGTATGATACACTGGTGACAGTGGTCCCTCTAGGCATGTAATGCTCCAAAATGACGCCTTTTTCGTCCCAAAAGAGAGTCAGCATGACCTTCACTGCTGATTGTTCTGTCCGAAACTTCTTTGGTTTTGTTGATGAGGAATGGTGCGAGTCTTTGCTCGCTCTCTTCGTTTCCAGTTGGTGGAAGTGAACCTAGGTTTCGTCCTCAGTAACGATACTTGCAAGGAAGCCATCACCTTCTCGTTCAAAACTCCGAAGAAGTTCTTCGTAAGTATCAACACGTCGTCCTCTCATTTCAGGAGTCAGCTGCCGCGGCACCCATCTTTCAGACACTTTGTGAAAATGGAGCACATCGTGCACAATATGGTGTGTTGACCCATGACTACTCTGTAAACATGTGGCAATGTCATTCAGTGTCACTCGGAGGTTTTCATTCACTGTTGCAATGTTCTGTGCAATCACAACTCGTTGTGCCTGACCTGGACGAGAAGCATCTCCCACTGAAGTCACACCATTTGCGAACTCCCTACTCCATTCGTACACTTGCTGCTGTGACAAACTTGCATCACCGTACTGAACCATCATTCGTCGATGAATTTCAATAGGTTTCACACCTTCATTACGCAAAAACTGAATAACAGAACGCTGTTCTTCCCTGGTGCAAGTCTTTATACTGATACTGCGACGGTATGTGTGCATCTGCACTATGCTGCCACCTACAGGCCATTCTGCACGCTGCTTGTAGCACGCTTACCAACTGACAGAATAACGGCGCGAAATTTTGATTTGTTATTACAAATTTAAGGTTTTCATTTGACTCACCCTCGTATATTGTGCTTATGTTTAACATAAGATACATATTTGAAACTTGCTGGTTGATTAAAACCGTGTGCCGGACTGCGACTCGAAAGTGGGGCCTTTACCTGTCACTGGCAAGTGCTCTACCGTGGGATCGACTCCAGCACGACGCACGACCCGTCTTTACAGCTGCACTTCCGCCAGTACCTTGTCTCCTACCTTCCAAAATTCATAGAAATTGTCCTTCGGAACTTGGGAGACCCACCACTCATGTAGGAGTCCTGCATTTGCACGCATTATTAATCTCCCACAAAGTTTCATATCAGCGCACACTAATGTGCAAGGTGAAAGTCCATTCTGCAAGATACATGTTTTTTAATATGTATGGAAAATACTATATGAGGATTTTCTCAACTACAGATCAAGGGCGTAAGAAGTCGGTAGCTTTCTTACCCTGGGTCAGTCGATCTGGAGACATGAAACGGAGCAGACGTATATGTTGATGAGCAGCCAGTAAGTCGCGAACTGACGTATTCAGAATTTTTCTAAATACGATTTCGGAGACTCGTGATATTCCTGTGCGATGGTGGTGAAAATTTTGAAGGTTTTTGGTGAAAAGTTGGTGAGGACTAGTAAAATTTAAACAAGTAAACAAATGTTTGGACTTTTGATAAGAGTAATTCTCGCAAGCTGGACGGAGTTGAACATAGAATATGTAAGTAGTTTATTGTAACGTTCTAATCGTTAAAGCATGGTGTCGTGCTCCGGTCAGTAAATGTGTTATATCATTGTGATAATTCAGACACAAAATGGAACCCATAAACTTTTTTATTTTGAATCGAAATCCAAATCATTTGATAACATTAATTGAATTTTTTTATTGCATGTCAAATCCTGCCTGCGTTTTTATATAATTTATCCAACAGTTAATACTAAGATTAATAGGTTGTTGCGACGGATGTGTTGGTTGTTGCCTAGACGATGAACGAATAAGTAACTTAAAAGGAATCGAGTGTGCGAGAAAACTTTCAAAATATCAATTGTAATCATTCTTTGTACATTCGCAAGTGTTTTTATTGAAAAAAACTGAGAACAGTTTGCTCTGGAGTGCCAGAAGGCAAAGCGAGACATGGAGAAAGGTAAAAGTGTCGAATAAAAAAACTGACTATGAATTAAGTGTCTCGTCGGGCAAAACATGTACAGTTTTTAAAGTGACTTGCGTCGAAAGGCTGAGGTACTATCAGTTGGACGTTTGGTTGATGGACAGTGGCGCAACTTTTCGAGGAGAATCGTTCTCGCAGTTTGGGTCCATAAGGGCATAAAACTTATCACTCAGTGTCATTAAACAATGCCAAGTCACCAGAATGTCAACTGTCATTGTAAACAAAGAATGCGAGGCAAATCGAACGAGGCACATCTCGAATAGTTGGGGTATGTAACATCTACCACAAGGAATTGCATTACTGTCAGAGTACATCAAGGAAAATTACTGAATTTTTCAAAGAAGATCAAGCTATATCAGTAAGAGACAAAGAAACTATAATGGAAGGCGTTAAGCAAGAAAACAATATTTATAGGTTGTTTTCCGTGACAAAATACACTCGAGCGAGTGATGAAGTAAACGTTGAACCGCAACCGTTGAAGGTCCGACTGAGACATGTCATTAATCGAACGATTCAGCAAATGTCAGTCAAGTGGATCGTTTATGGACTTAATATAAAAAAAAATTTTTTTTAGGAGTCTGTCAGCTAGACAATGCATATCGTCTCAAGTTCAACAAAAAAAAAAAACATAATATGTTCTGCGAATCAAGGTGATGGCTGCGGCTCAGAGTCAGTTGAATCAGTCGGTGGTGCAAAGTTTGTGTGTCTTATTTAACTGGATATAGAAACGTTTATATTTTGACACAAACTCTGATGTCATTGGACTATTTCTTGTATTCAAACCTATTCTCTTGTAGAATAGGTATGGACAAAGAATCAGATCATTGCACGTGAGCAAAGGTAGTAACAACTTCAAGCTGTTCGAATCCTGCCTCGGGCATGGATGTGTGTGATGTCCCTAGGTTAGTTAGGTTTAAGTAGTTCTAAGTTCTAGGGGACTAATGACCACAGCAGTTGAGTCTCATAGTGCTCAGAGCCATTTGAACTTCAAGCTTTAGTAAGGCCATGGCTCCCCACAACTACTTGCAGCCAACTGACGGAGCTACAATTACTACTGCTGCCAGCACTGCTCTCTGCAGCCGTCACTGCTCTCTGGTCTGCGATTCTTTTGTAGCTTACATATCGCAGGCAACACGTGAGCAATCCATCGAAATTACATCTGCTCGAGTGCGCTAGAAATAAATTCCAATAAATTCCTTAGTCATGGACCTCTTACAACGTATTATAATTCACAAAGTAGACATCGTCGACATTCAAGAAATGTAAAAAACAAACTATTATCTTGCACCATGAACACCAATTGAGAAATGACTCGTCGCAGTGATCACAAAGGTTCGCACTATCAAAATCTAAGGCGACCTCCTTGGGAGGTACAAATCGACTATTGTTCAGCTAGCTATCCACACTTCAGGAATGCATATAGAATCATATTCGTTTAAGGGGACAATGAGAATTGATGGAATATGATGGCATGCAAACGAATGCGAAACAGTCTGTCGTGGAGCTTATCGGGAAAGTGGCTATCCTTTAAGGCGTAGCTGCAGATGTTGTTGTTGTTGTGGTCTTGAGTGCTGAGACTGGTTTGATGCAGCTCTCTATGCTACTCTATCCCGTACAAGCTTCTTCATCTCCCAGAACCCTCTGCAACCCACATCCTTCTGAATCTGCTTAGTGTATTCATCTCTTGGTGTCCCTCTACGATTTTTACCCTCTACGCTGCCCTCCAATACTAAACTGGTGATCCCTTGATGCCTCAGAACATGTCCTACCAACCGATCCCTTCTTCTGGTCAAGTTGTGCCACAAACTTCTCTTTTCCCCAATCCTATTCAATACATCCTCATTAGTTATGTGATCTACTCATCTAATCTTCAGCATTCTTCTGTAGCACCACATTTCGAAAGCTTCTATTCTCTTCTTGTCCAAACTATTTATCGTCAATGTTTCACTTCCATACATGGCTACACTCCATACAAATACTTTCAGAAATGACTTCCTGAGACTTAAATCTATGCTCGATGTTAACAAATTTCTCTTCTTCAGAAACGCTTTCCTTGCCATTGCCCGTCTACATTTTATATCCTCTCTACTTCGACCATCATCAGTTATTTTGCTCCCCAAATAGCAAAACTCCTTTACTACTTTAAGTGTCTCATTTCCTAATCTAATTCCCTCAGCATCACCCGACTTAATTAGACTACATTCCATTATCCTCGTTTTGCTTTTGTTGATGTTCATCTTATATCCTCCTTTCAAGACACTATCCATTCCGTTCAACTGCTCTTCCAAGTCCTTTGCCGTCTCTGACAGAATTACGATGTCATCGGCGAACATCAAAGTTTTTATTTCTTCTCCATGGATTTTAACATCTACTCCAAATTTTTCTTTTGTTTCCTTTACTGCTTGCTCAATATACAGATTGAATAACATTGGGGAGAGACTACAACCCTGTCTCACTCCCTTCCCAACCACTGCTTCCCTTTCATGTCCCTCGACTCTTAAAACTGCCATTTGGTTTCTGTACAAACTGTAAATAGCCTTTCGCTCCCTGTATTATACCCCTGCCACCTTCAGAACTTGAAAGAGAGTATTCCAGTCAACATTGTCAAAAGCTTTCTCTAAGTCTACAAATGCTAGAAACGTAGGTTCGCCCTTCCTTAATCTAGCTTCTAAGATAAGTCGTAGGGTCAGTATTGCCTCACGTGTTCAACATTTTTGCGGAATCCAAACTGATCTTCCCCGAGGTCGGCTACTACTAGTTTTTCCATTCGTCTGTAGAGAATTCGTGTTAGTATTTTGCAGCTGTGACTTATTAAACTGATAGTTCGGTAATTTTCACATCTGTCAACACCTGCTTTTTTTTGGGATCGGTATTATTATATTCTTGTTGAAGTCTGAGGGTATTTCGCCTGTCTCATACATCTTGCTCACCAGATGGTAGAGTTTTGTCAGGACTGGCTCCCCCAAGGTCGCCAGTAGTTCCAATGGAATGTTGTCTACTCCGGGGGCCTTTTTTCGATTCAGGTCTTTCAGTGCTCTGTCAAACTCTACACGCAGTATCGTATCTTCCATTTCGTCTTTATCTACATCCTCTTCCATTTCCATAATATTCTCCTCAAGTACATCGCCCTTGTATAGACCCTCTATATACTCCTTCCACATTTCTGCTTTCCCTTCTTTGCTTAGAACTAAGTTTCCATCTGAGCTCTCGATGTTCATACAAGTGGTTCTCTTATCTCCAAAGGTCTCTTTAATTTTCCTGTAGGCAGTACCTATATGTTTCACAGGCACGAAAAAACATCCAGAGGCTGAAGTTGTTCGTTGGTTCCAAGTGTTATGAACTGCAGTGTCACATAGTTTTTAGGAGGTATAGTTTGCTCTAAAGGAGTATGATCTGTATTCGCAGACGAGGAATCAAGCAAAAGCAAGTTATTTAGACCAGGTATTGGGCAAAACCAGTTCTCACACCACAGTTATAGTATTATTACGCCCATTTTCAGACATCTGTTTGTGGGACGTAAATATTCGCTTCTACCGTTGCAAGGTCACGTACACGAGAAAGAATCTAAGAGAATCTAAGGGCCCAGTTTATTTACCAACCAGATTGACAGTCAGCATAATTGTATAAGAATACGTTAAGCCATTGATGGCAGCTGATCTTGATACAACTCTATTGGTACCTCTAATCCCCAGGGTTCCTTTCATATGCATTTCCTCTTTAAGTCACGATTAGTGGGACCTGAAAACAAATTCCTTACTGAACGGTGGGATAAGTTTGTTTATCTCCTCCAAAAATTTTTTGGCTGACTACGCAGTTTTCTGTGCATCGTCAAGTTGACGCTTTGTTTGAAACTTCCTTATGTTTTCCAATTCTGTAGAAGTGTTTGAAGTTTTGTAACAATCCACTGCTACCCTTTAAATCATTGAACCTACTGGGGATAATGAGACTAATGTGAACGCTAGTACTTACTTGGAAATGGTTTATTAATAAGGAGTTGGACCACCATTTTCTCGTAATACAGCTACGATTCTTCTTGGAATAAAGGCATGTAATGATTGTATTGTGTTCACTGGAATGTTATGCCACTCGATCAAATCCTCTTCTAACTCCAGTAGTGGCGAAGGAAGTGGAAATCTCCTACAGAGTCTGCACTCCAATATCGCCCCCTAGGGTTCGGTAATGTTCAAGTCTGGGGACTCTGCTGGCGAGAGAAACGCTGCAACTGAGTTGCATGCTCCTCATACCACGGTTGCACTGTCCTGACTAAATGAATGGGTGCATTATCGTCCTGAAATATGGTATCATTGTTGGGAAACAACATTCGTATAATGAGGTGCACCTGATTACCTAAAATGTTCACATAATCGTTGACTGTAACACGACTTTTTAGAGTAATGATGGGAACAGCACAATACCATGACGTGGCTGCCCACACAATCACACTACCACCTCCATGCTTAACCGTTGTAATCAAGCAATAAGGATTGTAGGCTTCTTTTGGCGTTCTCCAGTTGTAAACCTGCCCGATATTGGAAATAACGAAAAATTGATTCGTCAGACCATATGGTGTGTTTCCACTGATCAGCTGTCTAGAATTTACGCTTCTTTGCGTTGGTTGTCCTCACTAATGGTTTCGTATAGCACGTCGTCCATGAAAACTTGCTTTATGGAGTTATCGGTGGACAAACTCGATAGATACGGGGTCTCGAAGATGACTGTTGAACACTGCAGTCACTTTAGCCGCCGTTGTTTTGTGTTGTTTTGTCACAATTCGTGTTGGCGTACGACGATCTCTGTCACTTAGCTTTTATTTGCGCCCACTATTACGTTTACACGATGATCTCTTTCCATGTTTCGTGTAGGATGTCATTACTGTTGAAACATTTGCTCTTGAAACATTCAATACGCTGGCTGTCTTGGTTACTGATGCTCCAGCTAATCAGGCCCCCACAGTCTGCCCTCTTTTGAACTGCGTTAGATCTTTCAGTGCACGTCACCATGGCCTCTGGATGCAAATGCGACGTGTGCGCTATCCATAAGCAACCTGTCCTGATGCCTACTCCGTATTGCACACGTGTCTTACCTGCTTTGTTGACCGTCAAACACAACCATCCCATTACTACCACTGTTCCCACTAGTTTGCCTATCCCCCGTATGTCGCGCCTAATTTGAGCTCATAACATACTGCGTCACTATTATGCACACCTACAAATTGTATCTAGCATCCCTGAAACGAGCAAACACCAGTTTTTGTATCAAGCGCACCTTGTCCTCCCTTTAACACCCGTATTTTCTTTTATGCACTACGCGTTCGTGTTGCTGCTGACTTACTCGACATCTGTTCATAATTGTTTTTTTAATATGTTGCTGATGATCTTCCACCTACGTGGTTATATTTACTACCTGCCCCTTGAACAGTGGTTGTTCTTTAATACGTCTCACTAGAGACGGCATTCATGACTTATTGTGTGACAAGGATGATGAACTAAGTGGTTCGACACCTGTTTCAGCACCACTTGCACTTGTGAAGCAATTGGCGAGAACCACGGTTCAAACCCGAGTCCTGCCCTCCTTGATTTAGGTGTTTCGTGATTTCCCTAAATCGCTTCAGTCAAATGCAGGCGTGGTTCCTTTGGGAAGGGCACGGCCGACTTCCTTCCCTAATCCAATGGGACCGATAATCTCACTCTTTGGTCCCCTCTACAAAACCAACCAACCAGAATTACCCTCCGCCACACACCGTCAGGTGACTTGCGGATTATGAAGTAGTTGTAGATGAAACCAATGGAACTGCTCACATGTAGCAGTTTCACTGTGCCACTAAGGCATGGCAGGAGAAGATTGGCAGGAGAGATCAGTTAATCCAATTGGGAATCAGAAGTAATCAGTTCAGCAAATAACTTTTCCCATTCGCCATCGTCATTCCGCACCTGTTTCAGTTTAATCACCACCAACCAAGTCTACAGTAGGCAAGAGCAGAAGTGTATGTCGGGCGAAAGTATTTGTGAAGTATTCAATTATTTTGGCGGAACAGTAGTAGGTTTGGTGGTAACGCTTCGTGTGCGCTCATTAACAGTATTCAGCACGATTTCTCTCTCTTTTTTTTCATCAGTCTTCTGACTGGTTTGATGCTCTGTACTCATTAGACTGTTCATTCCGTTCAGCAGATCATTTCACCTTGAATTAAATTAAACTACTGAACATTTCTTTTATTACCATCATTGCTTCCTCGATGCACAGATTGAACATTAGGGGCGAAAAGCTACATCCTTGTCTTACACTCTTTTTAATATGAGCACTCCATTCTCGGTCGAGCACTCTTATTATTCCCTCTTGGCTGTTGTCTCTTGTGATAACCTCTTCATCTCAGAGTACCATTTGCAATCCATGTCTTTAATTATTTGCTGGATTTATTCCAATCTCTGTCTCCCTCTTCTCCCTCTACACTTTTTGCCCTCTACAGCTCCCTCTAGTCCCATGGAAGTCATTCCCTCGTGTCTTAGCAGACGTTCTATCATCCTGTCCCTTCTCCTTATCATTGTTTTCCACATATTCCTTTCCTGTCCGAATCTGCACTCAACCTCCTCATTCCTTACCTAATCAGTCCACGTAATTTTCGACATTGGTCTGTAGCACTACATCTCAATTCGATTCTCTTCTGTTCCGGTTTTCCCACAGTCCATGTTTCACTACCATTCAATGCTGTACTCTAGACGTATATTCTCAAAAATTTCTTCCTCAAATTAAGACCGATATTTGATATTAGTAGACTTCTCTTGACCAGGAATGCTCTTTTGCCATAGCTAGTCTGCTTTTGATGTCCATCATTGTACTCCTGTCTGCCCCTGGTAGCTGAGTGCGTAACCACCTCATTCTAAAGTAATCGAATATATTTTTCGATTCCCTTTCTTAGACTATCATCATCGTCAGTCGTTTCTAGATTTACAAAGAAAATACAGCTAATATCACTGCATAAAATGTAGCACCATACAGACGTGTTTGTGATGGACACGCATGGACTACATCATCTACAGTGAAAAGTGTCCAGTTGACTTTAGGTGTCTTATCTATAATACATTATACAATTCTTAACCTGATGTATCTATAAAGCAAGTGTTGAAACCGAAAAACAATTTTTTAGTAGTTATTAATACATGGGCGCTGACACTCGCTGCCTTGAAAAATAAATTTGCCGAATTCTCAAGCGTCTTACATACCGACAGAACCCCTAATGACGATGGAAAACGCTTTAAAAACGACGTACGAAAGCGCTTTAAAAACAACTGAGCTGTATGTTTGTATTTTATCTAGTATCTGCATGGGGAAGCTTTTACATACAAGGTTCAAAATAAGATGCGCAATTAAGAGAGGTTATACAACTAGGTAAATATATCTATACTAAAAAAATAATTTCAGTGAATGGGATGTTTACCAGATGGTTATTCAGAGACTTTTTTGTAGGATCCATTAAGAAACTATTGCCATAAAACATAAAATCTTCATGAGAAAAACATTTTCAAATGCAATTATATTGTACGGAACATAGGGTGACATATCATATGACTGCTGACTGTCTTCTGAGAATGACTTATTCTACGTTTACAAGAGTGTTCACCAGCACGGTTTTAAGAAAACAGCGATCATGCGAGACACAGCTGGCCCTCTTTGTAGATTATATACAACAGGCTCTAGATACTGACTCCCAGGTTGATGCCATATTTCTCGACTTTCGAAAGGAGTTCGACTCAGTCCCGCACTGTCGCTTGCTCCAAACAATGCGCGCTTACGGTCTATCCGATGACATATGTGGTTGGACAGAAAGTTTTCTAACAGACAGAGAGCAGTATGTAGTCCCGAATGGAGTGACTTCAACAGAAACAATCGTAACTTCAGGTGTGCCCTAGGGCAGCGTAATAGGTCCGCTGCTTTTTACGATTTACGTAAATTATCTGGTTGATGGTATTGACAGCGGCATTAGACTGTTTGCCGATGAGGCTGTAGTCTACAGGGAAGTAGTATCACACGTGAGTTGTGAACAAATCAATGAGGATTTGCAGAAAATAAATGCGTGGTGTAATGACTGGCAGTTATCTCTCAATATTAGTAAGTGTAACCTACCGCATATAACAAAGCGAAAATCCCGATTTATGTACGAGCACAAAATAAATGCTCAGTCTTTGGAAGCGGTAACATTCGTCAAGTATCTGGGTGTGACTATTCGAAATGATCTCAAATGCAAGTTTGTAAAAAAAGGTGTTCGACAATGAATATTGGTGAAGAAAATGTCAATGAACTACATAAACCTGTGAGGAAAAATGTCCCAAGAAGACCAGCAATGGCCTTTTGCATAGACGACTTGTGGCAAGCTGATTTGCTTGAAATGGATTCTAGGAACCTAAAGAACATATCCAAAATCAATAAAAATACGCGGTATTTGTTGATTGTGATAAAAGCGTTTTCAAAATTTGCTTAGGCGATTCCTGTTGACGATAAATCTAGTGAAAACGTTACTAGTGCTTTCAAACATAAATTGGCAGAAAGGAAGCCGAAAAATCTGCAGACAGATAACGGTAAAGAATTCTACAACAAACACTTAAGAGAGGCGATGAAGCTGGAAAACATAAATCACTACTCTACTTTTTCTGATATTAAGGCGTCAGTCCTCGAACGGTCTAACAGAACACTCAAGGGAAAATGTGGAAACAGTTTGCACTTCGAGTTAATTACAGGTGGGTCGACCTACTGCCAAAGTTGATACACAATCACAACTGTGCATTGCTCAGTAGGTAGATGTAATGGATTCGCTACGGCAAAAAGCTGTGGAACTCAGAGGCAAATCTCCCAAGTACGTGTCAGGTGATAAAGTGCGAAACAGCAAAATGAAGGGTTTGTGCGAGAAAGGTTATACAGCAAATTGGTCTACTGAATTATTTGCAGTCGTTAATGTCAGCTACACAAATCCGCGAACATATAAGCTGAAGGATAAGAGTGGCAACGAAATTAAAGGATGCTTCTAAGAGCAGAAATTACGGAAGACGAAATAGCCAAATATTTATCTCGTGGAAAAAGTGTTGAAAAATAAAGGTGATAAAGTTTATGTGAAGTGGCTAGGTTTTGTAGCTCACACAGTAGCTGGGTGAATAAAAGCAGTGTAATTTTAATGGGTCTTGATCCATTAAAATCTGATAAAGGTTTTAATTTTATCTCTATATTTGCCTAAATTCGCATTCTGAGTCATATCTGTAGTTATAAAGCCAAAGTCCTCGTGCCGAGATTTACTGCAAATTTCTCTAAAATCGTGCCACTTCAAATCTCCACCCACAAATTCGTCGTGGATGTACTTTAAATTTGTGTCATCTTGCCTAAAAATGTTCAGAAAATTAAGGTTATCTCTCACCAACTGCTTGGGAATTTTTGAGTATGTTTGTGGTAAACATGTCGTCCTCTGGTAAAGTATTCTTTGACTATATCTTGATTTTCAAGAATGAAGTCTTAAAAAACGACAACGGAGTTATGTTTACTTTCATGTAGTGGAATAATTTCATCAGTGTTGCTGATAAAAGTAATATTTTTTTCTTTGTTTTTATCTTCACTCTTTTTGCATGCTTTTATAACTTCTTGTATTTCGGCTCATCTAAACTTCAAGAGTAAACATACAGGTGGTTAATTTTTTTACAGTTCAACTATGATGTCGCTAAGCCATAATTATCTATCATTAACGTTGTTTTCCCACAGCCACTTGAGCCTATTATTGCACATCGAATAGAATTAGATAAAGTTCACCATGTTTCTTTTCACGAATTCTGATTTTTGTCTCCCAATCAGTTGCCATTTATATTATTATAAATTAACAGAATTTGTGAACTCAGCGGTAATTCGTTAACTTTAGAAAAAAGACTTAACGTGCCAATACGAAACACTTTTACGGAAGTAGGGTTGGTTGGTTTTTAGACGACATTCTTGACGGCAAATGTTGCAACTGAAAACAATATGCTACATTATGACAAAGATGACGTTATCATCACATTGACTATTCCTATAGGCCAGTACAGTCTAGAAGATTTAGAAAAGTAAATTCAACATCAGCACTCGTTCATTGCTGACACTTCAACGATAAAATCAAACAATGCCATCTATAGAGTGGAAATTGAGAGCACAAACTACAAACTACTTTTCGATAAAGAAAATAGTATTGGCTTATTGTTAGGTTTTAAGAATCAGATTGTTGAGCCGGGCATGAAAACCGTAGCAGCAGAATTGCCAAAAATTATTCTGTTCGAAAAAATTACAGTGCCCTTTAATTTACCCGATGGCATGTTCGTCAAGAATTCTAGATACTTTCATAGCAAAACAAACACTACCGCATCATTGAAACCAGAAATGGAGCAACTAGCTGGCCACTTATTGTTTGCTTTCCCTATCGTGTATGAGGCAAAATTTTCATTATTTTTTT
The DNA here is from genome assembly GCF_023897955.1 of Schistocerca gregaria. NCBI lineage: Eukaryota > Metazoa > Arthropoda > Insecta > Orthoptera > Acrididae > Schistocerca > Schistocerca gregaria. Next base: position 453,466,018 of record NC_064926.1, on the reverse strand, counting down.
CAATTCACGATAAAGTACAAAATCTGAAAGTCATTATCACTGATGAAATCGACCATGTGATAGATTTCGATGGTGAAAATGTTACTGTGCTATTGGAAATGCTGTCATACAAAATTTTCTTCTGCATTGATAATAGAGAATGAATAAAACAGGAAGTTATCAATGGAAGTCTTTTCATGTAAACGAAAAGACCGAAAATAATTTACATTTAGCATGAAACATGTGGAAATAGACGTAAAAGTTGGCGATGGTTGGTTTAACAATAATGCTTACTTGTACGTGACATTTAATGCTACACATGCAAATGGCACAGACTATACAGTATATGAAGGAAAAACGAATGTGAAATTAGTTGACAACTTTTCCAAGTCAGTTATGAAGTGCAACAACTGTTAAAAAAAAGAGGCCATATAATCTATAGTCTAGAACATCCTGGAATTTCCTCAACAGTTTTATATCATCTAACGTCATCCCTTACTGATGACATAAGATATGAAGGCAATTTCATTAACAACGGAAAGTTACAAAGGAAAGAAAACGAAGACTTATATCCACTTAAAATGTTGGGTGCCTTTTTTAAAGACAACAAAGAAATAATGTGGGAAGGCGATTCAACGATCAAATTAGTTGGCATCGCAAATTCATGCATTGTACAGATGGTTTCCTAAAATGGTGATGGCACTGACAGTCCAGGTAGTCGTCCATCTGAAGGTAAATTTGCAATTACAGATATGGAAATACTCTCGCCAGTCGTTAAATACGAAGCAAACTACGAAACTCAATTGAGAGAAAACATTTTAAGAGAGCCTAAAATTGCAATTTCGTTTTTTGATATTCAAGCACAAGAAATAGCAGGAATCACTAGTAAAAGAAATTTTCAACTAGACACAAACTACTACAATACTATGGATTTTGATATGCCGTATTTTGTTTTTGTGATGTTTCAGATCAATAGGAAAGGCAACCAAGACACTGTTTAATCATTGTATGATCTTGTTAATCTGCAAAATATTTATCTCAGGAATGGCCGAAACATTTCCTGAAGAACTGTAGAACATTGAATCACCTATCACATATTGGAAAGCATGCAGTGCTTTTACATATTTCAAAAGAGTAACTGAAGTAAAAGATGGCACAAAAATTAAAGCATATAGTTTCATTAATGAATACCCAACTTACGTCAACAATATGAACAGATGAAAAAATGTTCTTACTACACAAAAAACTGCTATGAAATTCTCGGCGACTTTTAATACGCCTATTCCTCATAACACTTTGGCGTACATAGTTATATATCGCAGGAGAAATTTAACATACAATGTTAAGCATGATATAATTAGTTAGAATTTTTAAATGATTTTAATGGACTTTTCCATTTCAACGTGCCAGCACAAAGCGGTTGCAAAAAATGCAGTTTCAAAAAAGTGGGCGCAAAAAAAGTGGCCTCAAAAAAGTCGTTGCAGAAGCATGGTCACCAAGAAGGGCTTGCCAAAAAATAGCTGCCAAAAAGTGCCTGCCAAAATGATGTTGCAATTTTTCAAAAATCGCGAACATTTGAGCAAAAAAGTGGCTGTCAAAAAAGTTGCCAACATTGGGCCAAAAAGTTAAAGGCTTTCATAAGCGAAAATGCTCAGGAAATTATTTCTGATGTTTTTCACTTGCTAATTTTTTTCTGATGTTTTCCATTTGCTGATTTCTCTTGCTAATTTTTTATAACGTTTTTCTCTTGCTAATTGTTTCTGACGTTTTTCACTTGTTAGTTTTTTCTGATGTTTTCACTTGTTACTGTTCTGATGTTTTTCATTTGCTAATTTTTTTTCTTATATTTTCCATTTGCTAAGTTTTTCTGACATTTTTCTCTTGCTAATTTTTTATGATTTTTTCACTTTCTAATTTTTTCTGATGTTCTTCACTTGTTAATGTTTTCTGATGTTTTTCGCATGCTAATTCTGCCTGATGTTTTTCACTTTTTAGTTTTTTCTGATGTTTTTCATTTGCTAATTTTGAACAGGAAGTTATGTGGAAGCATTAAGTGAAAACTAAGAGGAAAATTTTCACTTTGCTTTGACATGTGTCCCAGACCTACGCTACCACTACTCACGTTGATGTCAAACATAGGCGGTGGTCAGATTAATGTGATTGGCACGTGTAGTTTCCTAGTGATCATTGGGAAGAGTATCGGTTATTTTGAGTACCTCAGAACCGTGGACATTGCTATTGGTGGGGAGGTTTGCGTGCCTCAGTGATACAGGTAGTTGTACAGTAGGTCCAACCATGACGGAGAGGCCAGATAAACGTGTGGTATCTGAATAGGGCAGCAGCTTTTTCAGTAGTTGCAGGGGCAACGTGATTGAATTATCTGGTCTTATAACATAAACGGCCTTACTGTGCTGGTACTACGAACAGCTGAAAGCAAGGGGAATCTACAGCCATAATTTTTCCCCAGGGCATGCAGCTTTACTGTACAGTTAAATGATGATCGCGTCCTCTTGCGTAAAATATTCTGGAGGTAAAATAATCCCCGATTCGGATCTCTGGGCGTGGACTACTCAGGAGGAAGTCGTATCAGGAGGAAGAAAACTGGCGTTGTACGGATCGGAGGGTGGGATGTCAGATCCCTTAATCTGTCAGATAGGTTAGAAAATTTACAAAGCGAAATGGATAGGTTAAAGTTAGGTATAGTTGGAATTAGTGAAGTTCAGTGGCAGGAGGAACAAGATTTCTGGTCAGATGAATGCAGGGTTATAAACACAAAATCAAATAGGTGTAATGCACGAGTAGGTTTAATAATGAATAAAAAATTAGTAGCGCCGATAAGCTACTACGAATAGCTACTTTTTTGTAGAGAATCCGAATCCTCAATAAAAAATGGGTGTTTCCATTTAAGATTTAAAAGTTGCCACCTGCCCCACCCAAGAGGAGGAGGCTGGAAGTCACGTATAGTATCATTTGATGTCCCCCTTTCACCTTACGAACTTGCCTTACCCAATATTTTTACCCGATGTATAGTTTTCGAGACAATCTCATCCTACATTTCAGATGGACCACCCTGTAGAGGGTTTATACAAGGGCGATGTAGCTCAGGAAAATATTATGGAAATAGTAGAGGACGTAGATCAAGATAAAATGGGAGAATGATACTGCGTGAAGAATTTAACATATCACTGAAAGACCTAAGTCGAAACAAGGCCATGGGTGTAGACAGTAGTAGAACTATTGATAGCCTTGGGAGAGCCAGCCCTGACAAAACTCTACAATCTGGTGAGCAAGATGTATGAGACAGGTGAAATACCCTCAGACTTCAAGAAGAATATGATAATTCCAATCCCAAAGATAGCAGGTGTTGAAAGGTGTGAAAATTACCGAACTATCAGTTTAATAAGTCACGGCTACAAAATACTACCGCGAATTCTTGACAGATGAATGGAAAAACTGGTGGAAACAGACCTCAGAGAAGATCAGTTTGGATTCCATGGAAACGTTGGAACATGCGAGGCGATACTGACCCTAAGACGTATCTTAGAAGCTAGATTAAGGAAAGAGAAACCTACATTTGTAGCATTTGTTGACTTACAAGGGAACCCTCCATATTGTAAATCACGGATTTTGATGCGCTTCACATGTGTTGTAGAGGTACTTATCCTGAGTACCTGGCTATATGGTTTTTTAGCTACGGGCCTTGGTTTTTGAGAAAATCGATTTTGAAGTTCAATACGTGCTTTGTATACCAGTGACGTTACATATATTTCGAGCAAGTCAGCGTAGCGTAGTGGTAAAGGTTCACAGCTACCGTGCCGGAGGTACCTTGTTCGAATCCACCCCCCTTTTTTATTTCTGCTAGAACCATCCGGAAAATTTGGTCCTAACGTTCAAAAACGAGTAGACGAATTAACTCAGAAATATCAGAAATACAGAAATGTAGTCGTGTCCTGCACGAAATCCGGGACGTTCACGAAACTGGTGTATGAAGAATTTTTGCGTTCTGTAATTCTTCCGTACGTGGAAATTTTTTTTCTACATTATCGATTCATGGGGAGGGAAAACCGATTCCATTTTATAATACCACCTATTCACTGATGAAAGTAAAGCGAGTACCTGCACCCTAAAAGTGGTTCCACCAAAGTGCACTCCTTATTGCCAGCCCTGCGATGTTTATTTTTACCGAAAGGTGAAAATCTTCACGAAAATTATTCTGAATGCTCCCGACTTGATGAAAAACAGTAGAGAGATCGCTCCTAGGGAAGCTCGATAAAATTACATTCGCTAATCCTACATCAATTCAGCGCACCTAATTTTGAAAGCGTGATTAGATACGCATGGTTGGCATCGAAATTAGCGGATGAAAGAGAAATCTTTTTGAATGCAAAAGAATTGTGTTTCCCGGTATCGCTTAAGAAGAAACCGTGCGCCTGCAAGACGGTTACTTTCATAATATGCGCATGGTGCTGCGGAAATTTGTGCTTCGGTTGTTTCTAATCACTCACAATATTGTTCTGGCACATCAAGCAATGTGGACGATGCAAAATAAGATTTTTTAATATTGTATGAGAGAAAAAATTAATAACTGAATATATACTTATAATTTCGCACACCTTACATTGTGTTGATATTCTTTGAAATAAAATTGAAAAATTCGGTCTTTTTTTTTTAAGTACACATGCAGGATTGGAACACGGTACCTCCAGCGCGGTAGCCGTGAACATTTACCACTACGCTACCCTGACTGTCCCGGAATACGCCTAATGTTATGTATATACAAATCGCGCAATGAACTTCAAAACCGATTTTCTCAAAATCCAAGGCCCGTCGCTAAAAAACCGGATAACCAGGTACTCAGGGTAAGTGCCTATACAACATATTTGAAGCGCATCAAAATCCGTGATTTACAGTATGGAGGGTCCCCTTGTTAGAGAAAGCTTTTGACTATGTTGACTGGAATAATCTCTGTCAAATTCTGAAGGTGACAGGGGTCAAATACAGGGAAGAAAAGGCTATTTACAATCTGTAAAGAAACCAGATGGGAGTTATAAGAGTCGAGGGGCATGAAGGGGAACAGTGGCTGGGAAGGGGATGAGGTAGGGATGCACCCTATCCCAGATCTTATTCAATCTGTATATTGAGCAAGTAGTAAAGGAAACAAACGAAAAATTGAATTAAGAATTAAAATCCAATGGTGAAGAAATAAAAACTTTGAGGTGTGCTGATGGCATTGTAATTCTGTCAGAGACTGCAAAAGGACCTGCAACAGCAGTTGCAAGGAATGGACAATGTCTTGAAAGGAGGGTATAAGATGAACATCAACAAAAACAAAACGAGGATAATGGAATGTAGTCGAATTAAATCGGTTGATGCTGAGGTGACAAACTGGTGACAAACAGATCAGAACTATTTGAATCAGTTAATGCAGAACAGGGAATAAGCGATCATAAAGCGGTTACTGCATCGATGATTTCAGCCGTAAATAGAAATATTAAAAAAGGTAGGAAGATTTTTCTGTTTAGCAAAAGGGACAAAAAGCAGATTACAGAGTACCTGGCGGCGCAACACAAAAGTTTTGTTTCAAGTACAGGTAATGTTGAGGATCAGTGGACAAAGTTCAAAACCATCGTACAATATGCGTTAGATGAGTATGTTGCAAGCAAGATAGTAAGAGATGGAAAAGAGCCACCGTGGTACAACAACCGAATTAGAAAACTGCTGCGGAAGCAAAGGGAACTTCACAGCAAACATAAACATAGCCAAAGCCTTGCAGACAATCAAAAATTACGCGAAGCGAAATGTAGTGCAAGGAGGGCTATGCGAGAGGCGTTCAATGAATTCGAAAGTAAAGTTCTATGTACTGACTTGGGAGAAAAGCCTAAGAAATTTTGGCCCTATGTCAAAGCGGTAGGTGGATCAAAACAAAATGTCCAGACATTCTGTGACCAAAATGGTACTGAAACAGAGGAAGACAGACTAAAGGCCGAAATACTAAATGTCTTCTTCCAAAGCTGTTTCACAGAGGAAGGCTGGACTGTAGTTCCTTCTCTAGATTTTCGCACAGATGACAAAATTGTAGATGTCGAAATAGACGACAGAGGGATAGAGAAACAATTAAAATCGCTCAAAAGAGGAAAGGCCGCTGGTCCTGATGGAATACCAGTTCGATTTTACACAGAGTACGCGAAGGAACTTGCCCCCCTTCTTGCAGCGGTGTACCATAGGTCTCTAGAAGAGCGAAGCGTTCCAAAGGATGGGAAAAGGGCACAGGTCATCCCCGTTTTCAAGAAGGGACGTCGAACAGATGTGCAGAACTACAGAACTATATCTCTTGTGGCCGGCCGCGGTGGTCTCGCGGTTGTAGGCGCTCAGTCCGGAACCGCGCGACTGCTACGGTCGCAGGTTCGAATCCTGCCTCGGGCATGGATGTGTGTGATGTCCTTAGGGTAGTTAAGTTTAATTAGTTCTAAGTTCTAGGTGACGGATGACCACAGATGTTAAGTCGCATAGTGCACAGAGCCATTTGAACCATTTGAACCTATATCTCTAACGTAGATCAGTTGTAGAATTTTGGAACACGTATTATGTTCGAGTATAATGACTTTTCTGGAGACTGGAAATCTACTCTGTAGGAATCAGCATGGGTTTCGAAAAAGACGGTCGTGTGAAACCCAGATCGCGTTATTCAGAGGGCCATAGACACGGGTTCACAGGTAGATGCCGTGTTTCTTGACTTCCGCAAGGCATTTGACACAGTTCCCCACAGTCGTTCAATGAACAAAGTAAGAGCATACGGACTATCAGACCAATTGTGTGATCGGATTGAGGAGTTCCTAGATAACAGAACGCAGCATGTCATTCTCAATGGAGAGAAGTCTTCCGAAGTAAGAGTGATTTCAGGTGTGCCGCAGGGGAGTGTCATAGGACCGTTGCTATTCACAGTATACATAAATGACCTGGTAGATGACATCGGAAGTTCACTGAGGCTTTTTGCAGATGATGCTGTGGTGTATCGAGAGGTTGCAACAATGAAAAATTGTACTGAAATGCAGGAGGATCTGCAGCGAATTGACGCATGGTGCAGGGAATGGCAATTGAATCTCAATGTAGACAAGTGTAATGTGCTGTGAATACAAAGAAAGATAGATCCCTTGTCATTTAGCTACAAAATAGCAGGTCAGCAACTGGAAGCAGTTAATTCCATAAATTATCTGGGAGTACGCATTAGGAGTGATTTAAAATGGAATGATCATATAAAGTTGATCGTCGGTAAAGCAGATGGCAGACTGAGATACATTGGAAGAATCCTAAGGAAATGCAATCCGAAAACAAAGGAAGTAGTTACAGTACGCTTGTTCGCCCACTGCTTGAATACTGCTCAACAGTGTGGGATCCGTACCAGATAGGGTTGATAGAAGAGATAGAGAAGATCCAACGGAGAGCAGCGCGCTTCGTTACAGGATCATTTAGTAATCGCGAAAGCGTTACGGAGATGATAGATAAACTCCAGTGGAAGACTCTGCAGGAAAGACGCTCAGTAGCTCGGTAAGGGCTTTTGTTAAAGTTTCGAGAACGTACCTTCACCTAAGAGTCAAGCAATATATTGCTCCCTCCTACTTATATCTCGCGAAGAGACTATGAGGATAAAATCAGAGAGATTAGAGCCCACACAGAAGCATACAGACAATCCTTCTTTCCACGAACAATACGAGACTCGAATAGAAGGAAGAACCGATAGAGGTACTCAGGGTACCCTCCGCCACACACCGTCAGGTGGCTTGCGGAGTATGGATGTAGATGTAGATGTAGATTAGATTAGATTAGGAAATGAGGCGCTTAAAGTAGTAAATGAGTTTTGCTGTTTGGGGAGCAAAATAACTGATGTTGGTTGAAGTAGAGAGGATATAAAATGTAGACTGGCTATGGCAAGGAAAGCGTTTCTGAAGAAGAGAAATTTGTTAACATCGAGTATAGATTTAAGTGTCTGGAAGTCGCTTCTGAAATTATTTGTATGGAGTGTGGCCATGTATGGAAGTGAAACATGGACGATAAATAGTTGAAATAGTTTAGACAAGAAGAGAATAGAAGCTTTCGAAATGTTGTGCTACAGAAGATGGGGTCGATCACGTAACTAATTAGGAGGTATTGAATAGAATTGGGTAGAAGAGGAATTTGTGGCACAACTTGACTAGAAGAAGGGATCGGTTGGTAGGACACGTTCTGAGGCATCAAGAGATTACCAATTTAGTACTGGATGAAAACGCCGGGGGGGGGGGGGGGGAGGGGGAATGGTGGAGGGAGACCAAGGAATGAATACACTAAGCAGATTCAGAAGCCGCCTGTAGGTTGCAGTAGTTACTTGGAGATGAAGAAGCCGGCACAGAATAGAGCAGCATGAAACCAGTCTCTGGACAATAACAACAACGAGCTCGGGAAAGGGTGTTATTCACAGTGCCATATAAAGATATAGTCCTCAGTGATCCAAACATCACTCACAACAGGCTGTCCGTAACTACAATCACAATTTTGTTTAATGATGCAAACCGTCAAGTACATATATAGCCCAATGAGACGTAGTGTGTGGTTGGTGTATGTCAGAGCGGAATTGGTTTGTGATTTTCTGACGGCCTCTCGTTCAGGCTACCCTGAACACGAGGCAGGATTTTTGTTTCAGAACTGTCGGTGATTAGAAGTTACCCTTTCTTTTACTTCTTCATGACGAATATTCTGTGGACACTTCTGTCTTCCAAGACGACAAGTACCAAGTTCACAGTGCTGTGCGCATTCGTTTCTGATTTGGTGGACCCTCAGGCATTGTGGTTTGATATTGTACGTATCACCAGGTACTCATCGTTATTATATGTCGCAACGTCTTCTTGTGCTGCCGATAAGATAAAAACGTTATTTATGACGCAATGTATTTCTACGAACAGGTTGTAGGATACTTGAACTACAGCTAATTATCGTCTTGCTCGTATTGTAAATAATATGAGAGACAGTTGCGCTGCGATCTTTGGGTATATATACTACCAGCACAGTTGCGTCCCCTCAGAGGCAAACATGCACTGTGCTGCGCTGCTGCTCATTGCTGCCACCTTTTCGACGAAGGTGGACGCTGCCCCAAGCCGTCCAAAGATTCAAGAGGTACGATAATCAGCAAAGTAGGTAGCAAAATTAAATTTTTTTCAATATTTAGATACAGAATTCGTAAGAGACATAGCAGTAGCTCACTACTTTCTCTCCGAGTCCAAAGAGCATAAATCTTAGATTCCATATACTTAGCAGCATTTATAGAATTGTCGCTTGATGAAATGAATCTTTCTGGCTCACATATTCGTCTAGATATGTGCAGACGACATGATGTTTAGAAACCTACATTTGTACGAAATCCCATTTGTCATAATCTCGTTTCACCACGTTGCTCTTACACTTCTCAGCCGACGGTACATTCAATAGCCTTATGGTAAAAGCTGTAAATCTGCCATTTTTTCCTTGAGTGACAATTTCTGTATCTCAGCAGTTTTTAGTACGTGTCAGAGATGAATATTTGTGGGGATGGTTGCCTGCATGAAACCCTTCCTAGCTCTGAGATGTAGTACTTTGATGTGGTAGCTGGACATGTGATCGTTGATGTCGGTCCTCTCCTTCTTCCTGTTCTCCCCAGTGGTACATATTCTTGAATTTGGATTATAGATGTTCGTAACGCGATAGTCAGAATGGTGAAGAGGACTTTAAACGAGTTGTCACCATTCTTATAGTTCTCACTGAGTGCGACTTTGACAAACTTTTTGTGGAATAATGTTTTCGGCAACGGCGCTTCGCATTCATTCAACTGCCGCAAAAATTTGACGGCTGCTGTCCGCAAACGATCTGGAATGGCTTCCCACTTTATAGCTAAGATGACATGAAGATCTCATTAAACCGCTAAGGAAACTGTCCTATATATTTCTGAAGCGGTTAGTGAAACCAAAAAATGTCATGCATTCGATCAGGTAGACCGCCAAGTGAAGTCAGCTCCTGTCTACAAGCCGAGCCTAGTTTTCATACTATGTATCCATGGTTAGACTTCCTCCTTTGCTCTGAATCATAAGTAAATGTTTCTTCGCTTGTAGTGTTCTAACATGTCATTAAATAAAAGTAACGTTCCCTTTCTCGGGGACCTTTTTTTGTAGTTATCGTACGCAGTAAGGGAAGCATCTCACTGAAACCAATCAGGGAAGGAGCTCACTGAAAAACCCTTCTTTCTACCCAGGGAATTGAAGAGCTATGAAGAAACTATTACCGACAATGTGATACAGGAAGATACTGATAAATTCCTGTCCATCTCATAGGATAATGAGTCATTTTCCTGGGTTAAGTCACTAACCTCTTTGTATACCTGACGCAGTTACACTCTTAATGGTGATCGGTTTGCCCATGGGGTTTTGATATAGAATAGCCATTCAATACAAAAAAGTGCTAAAGTTAGTCTCGTTGATAATTTATTCACATGCATCAACAATGTTTCCTATTTGGGGCTAGCAGCATAACATAAGTCTGATAGCGACATGATTATTAGAGTAGATGTACAAAATAGTGGCTTATAATAAGTAATCTTTATTTATGATAGACTGTTTCGGCTTTCTCGCTAATTTTCAAGTACCTGCGATTGCAATGTTGGTGAGAAAAGGTATGACTGTCGACGTCATTTATATTAAAGTAGCTATATTCTACTCACGTCTAGATTGATGTGACGTCAATATTACGTCGTTAGTGGGCTGTCTTATAACTGTCACTGTTTTAGTAAGATGGTAAATCATGCCAAGATGTTGAAAATAAACTGCTATTTACGATGTGACAGTAACTTGACGATTCCACTCTTACGACGATACACATTTACAAATACGGTGTAGATGAACAGTGATATTATTTTATTAACTAAATTTGTTACGATTGTCTTTGGCTGTTGTGTATGTTACTTCTGATTTATCCATTTTCGTGTTCTATAAGTTCAATAAAGTTCTTGAGGTAGTACTTGTGTTCGCTTAGTACTTCTTGTGGATATTTTCTCGTGCACAGATAGGTTTCTAATTCTCTAAGAATGTTCATCGCCAAATCTTTTGGTATTCTGTGCAGAATATTTATTACATTTTCGATTGCATCAGCAGAGTGATTTTGCTTTTTCAAGTGTAGAAAGAAGCCCGACTGATTATACTCGCTCTCTCTAATGTGTTCTTTATATCTCACGTTGGAATCCACATAGAAAATAAGGTGCGTACCAACAGTCAACCATGGTAGAATCTTCAACAAAATTAACGCACTTTTTAAAGCCACAAATATTCAACTAGCCTTTCTAATCAATAACAACCTTCCAGTGAAATTACGTAGCGTCACCACTAGAATATCGAAATACGATAACCCAGGCATATATATAATCACATGGGGCAGCTGTAATAGATTTTACATTGGCTAAACAGAAAGAAATTTTAAAGTGCTATATAAAGAAGATATTAGGGAGAGCGAATATAATCAGTCGAGCTTCTTTCTACACTTGAAAAATTAAAATCATTCTTCTGATACGATCAAAAATGCACTATAGATTCTGCGCAAATTACCAAAAGGTTTTGCGAATAAATTCTAGTGTCCGACTCCACTCGTAGGCTTTTAGCTATGGCGTCATGCCTAAGGCAAAGCCTCTACGTATAGGCAGTCAATAAAAGCAGCGGATCATACTCGTAAACAAACGAATGCAGCATGCGATAAAATTACAATAACATTTCACGCAGTTATTTATTATGAATAATATCGAATGGACTTGCAGATAACGAAATTAAAGAAGAACAAGAATTAAAACCAAATTTTCATGTATGATAAGAATTATCCTTGTACTTTATGCGAGTAGAAAAGCACAGACAGCCTTTAAACTGCATTACAGCAAAGAGATGGTGAAGTCATACTACTATAAAACAGCGTTAATTTTACTCTTAATTATTAATTCCAGCAGGAGAAGCGCAGGAAAGTTAGTGTTTTGGACGGGAAGAAACTAAAATGTAACAGAAGAACGTGAAAATGAAGAGAATGACAACAAATACGAAACAGCAGCATGAAATGTGGAGGAACCGACACGTTAAATTCTAGAAGGAAAGCCAGCATACAACTAACTAAAATCAGCAAAAAATAACGAATATCGCAGTTGATAACTATAATTAACCTTATATGTAAATTCCAGTTACCGATTCCAACCGTTCCACAATTCATATGTAAAGTACATTTGCAGGAGTTGTATACTCTGAAACGTAATAACATTTCCACAGTTTTAATGATCTCTAAAAGTACTGCGGTGAAATAACAAAAACTGGAATCAGTAATCAGTTACCAATTCCAATATCGGTAACTTTTTAGGAGCAGTTCAGTGAGCAATTACAAGTGCATAAATCCTATTACACTACATTTTAGTGCACACACCTGCTGAAAAATCAATCCAATTAATGAACGATCCAATGGCGGTAGGAATCGGTAACTAGAATTGACCTATAGGTTTTTGTAGGATTTATACTTTTCTTATTGATCTCAGAAGTACTACGAAAAAGTAACAAATATTATGGGTACAGTTTCCAATTTTGTTCTTTTTCGTAATAATTAAGGAAGGAAAAAATGTAGTAATCCTGTAACACTATAGTGCACGCGCTTGTTGTTAACACGGTCCAAATAACGAAATGTGGAATTATTGGAATCGGTATCTAGAATTAACGTATATAAGTCACTTCTAGTCACCGATGCAAACATTAGTCATCTTTCCACAGAACTTCAAAGAGCAATTACAGATGCAGAAATCCTATTACATTTCAATGCACACACCTGCTGGAAAAACCATAATGTACCAGGGACTGACTGGAATCGGTAACTAGAATTGGCCTAGTTACCGATTCCAATTTTTTTTAGATCCTACTTTTTGTGATTTTTCGCTACTTGTATACTAGTTCCATTAGATTCAATAATTATCATTAAACATTAACGATATTTCACAATGTTACGACTTCATCATATGCTATATTGTGCCGGCCGCGGTGGTCTTGCGGTTAAGGCGCTCAGTCCGGAACCACGTGACTGCTACGGTCGCAGGTTCGAATCCTGCCTCGGGCATGGATGTGTGTGATGTCCTTAGGTTAGTTAGGTTTAAGTAGTTCTACGTTCTAGGGAACTGATGACCACAGATGTTAAGTCCCATAATGCTAAGAGCCATTTGAACCATTTTGCTATATTGTAATGGATTTCAAGGTTCTCTGTGCTTTTCTTGTTCACACGAACTACGATAATAATTTATTGAGATATGTATACCTCTCCTTTTCTGTTCATATTTATTTTCGATGCCTTCAGTTCTTTTCGATATAATTAATGACTAAGTAATTAATCACATGAACTGTTATTGCAACTTTATCGTAAGCCACATTCATTTGTTTACGAATATGATCGCTTGCTTTCAAAGATTGCCTCTGTGTAGCGTCTCTGCCTTAGGGATGACGTCATTGCTCAAAGCCGAAGAGTGGAATCGAACACTATAATTGACCATATTTTGCAGTAATCATTCTTGAATAATTAGAAATCTACCTGTACGTGAGAAAATACCCACAAGATATATTAAACAGACATACAGGTTTAGACACAAGTACTACCTCAAAATTTTAATTGGTTTTATAGAGGACAAAAATGGATAAATCGGAAGTAACATATGCAACAACCAAAGACAATCGGGTAATTTTCAAGAATGATTGCTTTAAAAGTAGCGGGTTCAAAACAATATATAAAGAACGTGCGATCCTAAATCGATCACGAGACTCTGGTGGCGGGCGTTATGATCAGTTATTTGTGATTGTCATTTTTATCTGTTTTTCATCGTTCCCTTAGTTGCTCTAAGCTACATACCTTCGCTAATTAATGGCAAAAAGGGAATTGTTCCCGTAGCGTACACGTCCGATAGACTTTCACATGATAACATCGACGACGAGTAAGGTAAGTCATCTCCTTTGTAATTACGTACAAGTGTTTTTGTAACGGTCTTCTATGGTTACTGCTGTAGTGATCACCGTAAACGTACCCATAACGCCCGCCACCAGACTTGCGTGATCGATTTAGAATCGCATGTTCGATATTTATCGTTTGGACTACGCGACTTCGATAGGCAAATCATTCTTGGAAATTACCGACAATCGTAACAACTTTTAGTTAGTAAAATAATATCACTGTTCATCTGCACAGCCTTTGTAAACATGTAGCGTCGTAAAAGTGGAACTGTCACATTGTAATTAACATTTCATGTTCAACATCTTGAGGTTATTTCCCATCTTACTAAAACTGTGTCAGTAATAAGACAGTCCACTACCTACATAATATGGATTCATCTGCACAGTCTTTGTAAACATGTAGCGTCGTAAGAGTGGAACTGTCGAACTACTGTCACATTGTAATTAACATTTTAGTTTCAACATCTTGACGTTATTTCCCATCTTCCTAAAATAGTGTCAGTAATAAGACAGTCCACTACCGACATAATGTGGACGTCGCATAAAACTAAACGTGAGTACAACACAGCTATTTACATAAATGTCTTTGACATCCTTGTTGTAAATAACTTTTACTTATTATAAGCAGTCATTAGTTGCATCTACCCTAATAATTATTCACATGTCTCTGCACCTGTGTGTGTGTGTGTGTGTGAGAGAGAGAGAGAGAGAGAGAGAGAGAGAGAGAGAGAGAGAGATAAAGAGAGAGAGAGAGAGAGAGAGAGAGAGAGAGAGAGAGAAGGAAAGAGAGAGAGCTTTTGTGTGTAATAGAGAGAAGAGGATGGTGAACAGAGTACTTCTTACAGGGAGACGACGTATTCGTGACTGTAGAGAATGGCGTTCTGAGGGGCGTGGTGACCACATCACTGAACGGTGCTGTCTACAACCAGTTCCTAGGCATACCTTATGCCACACCACCCCTGAGAGATCTCCGTTTCCGTGTGAGTACTACAACTGAAAGTTTAAAACCATATGGTCAACCTGTATAATATATATTATACACAGTGCAAACACTCATGATCACTTTATTCAACTGATAACGCAAGTCACTCTTTTCGTGACCTATTCTAACCCCATATGAGAATGCTTCAGAGTAAATTCAAAATTCGGTCAAGTATTCCACGTAGATTTATTAGCAGTAGCTCCACTTTCTAACGATGCAGCGGAGAGAAAGTGTTTCTTTGAAGTTTGCGTCGTCGAGTTACTAAGTGCAACGCTGAAACAATCAGCTACCACGACGTCTTACCAATAGACATGGCGGCTGCAACTGCTTAACGCCATTCTCTGCAGTACGTACTTTTTTATCTTAAGTTTCCAATCCAAAAATATAGACATTCCGTATTTATAATCCTCTGACGAGGGAGCGCCGTTCGTCATAGATTGCTGCAGATTGCGCGTTTGTTTTCGTAAATATTACTTTGCAAAGTTTATGTCGGAGAAACGCACAGCTACCAGCTACTATACGTATCAGCTGAAAGCCTAGATGGTCACGGCAGGTAGTGCATGTGGTTTTTGTTCATCACTTTACTCCAAACTGTATTAAATCAATTTTCGTGTAAATCTGTTGTTAGCTCACTTACATTATCGTGACATATCTTCACAAGTTTAGCATTACATCTAACACAGGAATCTTGACTAACTTAAACTGTATCGGACCGCTTGTCCAGAAAATCAAATAGAAGGTAGAGTATGCAATGATAAAGATGCCCAAACTATTTATGCCTCGGTAAACTTAGTAGAACAAAAGTTGAACATTGCTAAATCCTAAGCGTGTCTTTACACATTGCAAGCAACTAATTGTCTCTTTTCATTGTTTCTCATACCTTTATTTTTATTCTCTTGCTTCTCTCTGTAAAATCTGATTGTGTTATCGTTGTTTCAATATAAGAAAATGGTCATCACTTATATTGGTGAGCCATAACATTATGACCACTGCCCACCGGTTGAAAGAATGCGGCCTGGTGGCATCATGGACAAGTGACGAAGTGAGAACGCAGAGCAGACACTGAAGGGGAATTATTCTAGCCGGAAATGGAGAGGTCCACTGACATAAGTTACTTTGGCAAACGGCACATCGTTACGGCGCAGCGCCTAGGAACGCGCATATCGGAGACGGCAAAGCTGGTCCTCTGATCACAAGCTACTGTCGTTGCCACTTATGGAAAATACACTGACGAAATAAAATCCCAACACCGAGAACAAATTATGCGTGACAAACGAAAGTTGTTAGGCGTGTTTCTACATCTGAAACAAGACTATTCAAATTTCACGCCATTAGCCTAAGAGTGGCGCAAGTGCCAACGCTATGAGGATGAAAATCTGGTTTGCTTCAAATACGCGCTGTAACCGTCGTGAGTCTTAGTTACCTTTGCGGATGCACGTAGTGAGTTACACACTCCTGGAAATTGAAATAAGAACACCGTGAATTCATTGTCCCAGGAAGGGGAAACTTTATTGACACATTCCTGGGGTCAGATACATCACATGATCACACTGACAGCACCACAGGCACATAGACACAGGCAACAGAGCATGCACAATCTCGGCACTAGTACAGTGTATATCCACCTTTCGCAGCAATGCAGGCTGCTATTCTCCCATGGAGACGATCGTAGAGATGCTGGATGTAGTCCTGTTGAACGGCTTGCCATGCCATTTTCACCTGGCGCCTCAGTTGGACCAGCGTTCGTGCTGGACGTGCAGACCGCGTGAGACGACGCTTCATCCAGTCCCAAACATGCTCAATGGGGGACAGATCCGGAGATCTTGCTGGCCAGGGTAGTTGACTTACACCTTCTAGAGCACATTGGCTGGAACGGGATACATGCGGACGTGCATTATCCTTTTGGAAGAGCAAGTTCCCTTGCCGGTCTAGGAATGGTAGAACGATGGGTTCGATGGCGGTTTGGATGTACCGTGCACTATTCAGTGTCCCCTCGACGATCACCAGAGGTGTACGGCCAGTGTAGGAGATCGCTCCCCCCACCATGATGCCGGGTGTTGGCCATGTGTGCCTCGGTCGTATGCAGTCCTGATTGTGTTGCTCACCTGCACGGCGCCAAACACGCATACGACCATCATTGGCTCCAAGGCAGAAGCGACTCTCATCGCTGAAGACGACACGTCTCCATTCGTCCCTCCATTCACGCCTGTCGCGACACCACTGGAGGCGGGCTGCACGATGTTGGGGCGTGAGCGGAAGACGGCCTAACGTTGTGCGGGACCGTAGCCCAGCTTCATGGAGACGGTTGCGAATGGTCTCGCCGATACCCCAGGAGCAACAGTGTCCCTAATTTGCTGGGAAGTGGCGGTGCGGTCCCCTACGGCACTGCGTAGGATCCTAAGGTCTTGGCGTGCATCCGTGCGTCGCTACGGTCCGGTCCCAGGTCGACGGGCACGTGCACCTTCCGCCGACCACTGGCGACAACATCGATGTACTGTGGAGACCTCACGCCCCACGTGTTGAGCAGTTCGGCGGTACGTCCACCCGGCCTACCGCATGCCCACTATACGCCCTCGCTCAAAGTCCGTCAACTGCACATACGGTTCACGTCCACGCTGTCGCGGCATGCTACCAGTGTTAAAGACTGCGATGGAGCTCCGTATGCTACGGCAAACTGGCTGACACTAACGGCGGCGGTGCACAAATGCTGCGCAGCTAGCGCCATTCGACGGCAAACACCGTGGTTCCTGGTGTGTCCGCTGTGCCGTGCGTGTGATCATTGCTTGTACAGCCCTCTCGCAGTGTCCGGAGCAAGTATGGTGGGTCTGACGCACCGGTGTCAATGTGTTCTTTTTTCCATTTCCAGGAGTGTATATTAGTCAGAAATGGAGTGAAAGATGCTATTGTCAATAGCTCACTGAGTTTAAACGAGGTCGTGCAATGAGGCTACGTTATACTGCAGAAAGGCTTGGTAGGAATGTAACCACTGTGTACGACGATTATCTCTTGACAAGAATGTACGCTCGTAAGAGAAGTAGGCTGCGGACTGCCACGTGCCACTACCGAGAGGGAAGACCCTCGTTTTTCGTTTATGACTATGGTTGCCATCATATTGCGTCTGCATCAGCAATTCGAGCAGCAGCTGGCGCCACAGTGGCACAACGAACTGTTTTATTCGACAGCTCATTGGAGATCTATTCTGTTTTCTGATGAAAGCCTGTTCCGCCTAGGTGCTGTACTGACCTTATGTTGGTTGCAAGTATGCGAGTTAAGGGTCTGCAACTAATCGGTCTGCGCGCTAAACGCACCATAGTTATACTTGGAGGTATGCTCTGGGGTGCGATTTCGCATGATAGCTGGAGCACTCTCGTTGTCTCACGAAACCTGACTGCAAATCTGTACACCAGTCTGATGATTCGACCTGTTGTGCTACCATTCATGAACAGCATACCACGTGGTGTTTTCCAACAGCACAACACTCGCCAAAATACTGCTATTGTAACCCAGCGTGCTCCACAGAGTGTCGACATATTGCCTCGGCTTGCTGGATCACCAAATCTGTCTCCAGGCGAGCTGTATGGGACAACGTCGGACGACAACTCCAGCATCATGCGCTACAGCGTTAACCATCCTGTTTGAAGCGATCAAATACAAAAGGCAAGGAACTCCATCCCACAAACCGATATCAGGCATGTGTACACATCCGGCATCTGTACAACAACTGACCATTTGCATGCTTGCGTTCAACATTCTGGTCGTTATATCAGTTATTAATGTACCACGATTTCATATTTTCAACGACTTTTTTCGGTCTTGCAACGTTAATCACTTAAATATGTTCTCTCGAGAAATGTATTCGCGAAATTTCATTATTCTATATCAATTATTTCTTGATTATGCCTATTTTTCCATCAGTGTAGTTGTAGGATGGTGAAGCCACGAAGAGGCGGCAAGGTATTGGATGATCGCGCGTCGTTACAGAATGTGAAAGCCTGAGTGTAGCCCACTATGTAAAGCAGGATGTGACGAATATTGACAAAGCTGACAGTGCTGGTGCAGGCACGTTTCGGAGCACATTGTTCATTACACATTGCGACACCCGCTAAACGCGCTGGGCAGAACAGGCAATTAGGATTGTGGAAAGGGCCAAATAACATTGGGGTCAGTTTCACCTTCTAACAGTAATTTATTATAATTTAATAACACATTTACAACCAGAGCGGCACATAGCCTAACATTTACCAAATGCAACTGTTTCAAGGCTGAAGGGCTCCAAACAAGAAATCTTAAAAATTAACAGAATAAAAATGCAGTAAAATAGCAAATAAAATAATTAAAAAGAAATATATCACAGCTAGGTGGAAAGCCTCAAGACAAAATAGATAGAACAAACATATGCAAGGTGCAATATAAATGGCTGAAGGCCACAGTTAAATTTCAAAATTTTAAAATATATTACCATAATCTTTTATAGGCAGAATGCCGCAATCTTTAAGCTTGAAAGATAATTTTAAAAATAAAGTTGCAAGGCTGAAAGCCCATAATTAATTTTCCAGAATTTAAAAAAAAAATATAACCATAAGGCTTATATTTTAAGTAGCTAAAAACAGATAATTGAACACCAGTGGGAAAGACAAAAAAGCCAACGGCATTCAGAAGCCTCCAGGGAGGTCGGTCTGCCCTCGTTCACTTAGGTGAGACAGGTGGTGAGCCCAACTACACTTGATCCGTCGGAACCCAACAAGGGGACAGACACGGACCGAATAACACAACGACTTGCCTGCCATCAATCAGTACATGAAAACTCAAACACAAAAGGTTACGAACGTGATAAGCCACAATGATGTATGTATTAGCTGTCAAGATTACACACCATGTTGGACAGCGACAACAGGTGAGGAAAGGACGGTGTCTGAAATTACGTTAGTGGCCAGGGCAGGTAATCGGAACACCAACGGCCACAAGGAAGAAAATTCCGCTGGTACACTTCAATTGGAAATAAGGCAATATAGTTAACTTCGCCCAAAAGAAAACTGCCTTATTTACGTCAATGGCCTGGGCAGGTAACCAGAACACTAACGGCCACAAGGCAGAAAATTCCGCTGGTGCACTCGAACTGTAGTCAACCAATATAGTTAACTGCACCACATGGTGGCTAAATGTCAGCAATAGAAACACTCGGTATTGCTCACAGGAAAACCTGTCCAACAGCGAACCACCGAAACGAACCACCACAACATGAATGGATCAGTTGAAACCACTACTCAATCTTGACGTCCTGGGTCGATGAACCACGAAGCTAGTAGCGATCGGACAGATGCACACACATATACACACACAAACCAACACACACACACACACACACACACACACACACACACATACACATACACATACACAGCCCACTCATAAACGATCGGCGAGCCAAAACGCGTCGTCCGGTAGGACGACCGACCGACGATCCACCAAGACCGTGGCCCGGATCAAGTGATGCGTGGCGGAAATGGTCGGGCGAGCCATGCCGACGCAGACCTCACTTCTCCAAACCGACTAGTCAGGCATTGCAACTCCCCGACTGGCAGGTCGGGACTGCGCTCCGGACTCGTTCCAACTGACTCGTAGCCCGATCTCACGACGGGAAGTGGCTTACGACAAACAACGACCGGGAAGTAATAGCAGTCGAGCAAAGATACGAGAGGGGATGTATCGATACGCGCTGCTAATGCCGGTCACGGTCAGGCAAAGCAGCAAGTGACAGTAGTAATTTAAATTAACGTAGTGAGGTGGAAGTACTTTAAAAACAGGCTTTAAAATACATGATGGCGGGAACACGAGCCACGCACGGCTCACCCATTACCGAATGTAAGCATGTCAGTAAATAATCCAAATGTGTTCCTATGTTGACTCAATGACATCGTCAGTCAAGAGTATAATAGGCACGAGATCATCGAGATTCGACAGTCGATCAACGGAAACTTCTCAGCTGGTTGGATGAATTACCTTTGTTCTTAGACTAGGTCGGTGGAGACACAATGTGTGATGGCGGACATTCAATTTAGCTTGCCTGGCACCTGTAGTACTAAACGAAAGCACGATGGCACCTGTGTACTATCTGGGCTTTCCTGTGGGCCACCTGCATCCACGTTTGATGTCTTCTTCGACGGAGACATCTTCCAGCTGGATATCTGTCTGTGTTACAACAGAATCGTTCTACAGTAGTTTGAGGAGAATTATAGTAGACTCACACTGATGTGCGAGCTACGAGATTTGTCTGATCTGAACCGCGTGTAACAAATCTGGAGCGCTATTTTGCAACAGCTGCTCGTCCACAATGCAACGACCCGTGATTTACGGGAATCGCGTGACCACTGCATGGACATCTGGTTCCATACAGTCCCGGAACCCTGCCTAGGATTTGCAGAATCCATGCCATGCACAACCGCAGTTGTACTGCTTTCCAAAGGTGCACCAACATCGTGTCAAGCATTTGCTCATAATTAGGGTTCCGTACCTCAATTTGTAAAAACGGAACCTTGCAGAATCACTTTGTTGTCCGTCCAATCTCTCTGTCTACCTGTCTAACTGTTCAAAACCCTTTTTTTGCAGGAATTTATGTCATACATAGAAGTCTACGGTCCTTTGGTGATGAGAAAATTGAAGATTCTGTCAATGCAATCAAAAGATACGCCCGTTTAAGTCAAAAATTTTGATAGTGGCAAACTCAGTCATCAAAACCTACAGGGTACCTTTCGTTGACCTATAATCATGTAATTTGGCAAATAGCTAGGTTTCAAACTACAACCAAATGAAAAACTTCGAAAATTATTAATGTTTAATTTCTTACACGAAAAAATATTTCTTTTGCCTTTTTCCGACTTCGAACTTGAAATTAAAACATTCTCGAAAGTCTTGGAGTCCCTGAGATAGATATCTTGCCAGTGTCAGTGTCGACAACAGGAAAAAAAAACGTCGAGATCATCGACTCCCGGAATGAATGAACTGTCTATATACCTAATTAAATTTGTACAGAACGCTCTGTGAGCGTGTCGTACTCTCACCTGGTCAATTTTTCTTAGTTGATCATTCTATCTTATTCTGTCGTCATCATCTAAAAATTGATATATGTTCACCCAGACTGTAAGGGGTCTGATCTCACCTAGGGTGGAGGCTTCAGTCTGACCTGGGAAAACAATCGAATAAATAACCGTCCTTTCTTGCTTGACGATTTGCAAATGGAATAATGATATTTAAAATGCTAATGTGTTGAAAAGACGAATTTATTAAAAACTAAAAATCACACGTCAAAATGGTAGCTGGTTCCGATTTTATCAAAAATCATATTCAGACCATGTCTCATCAGGTAGTGAGCAGAGACGACTGCTAACGTGTGGTTTTTAATTGTTAATAAATCTGTGCGAGCACGACTGATTAGTATTTTAATTATCTATCAGACCGCTG
The DNA here is from genome assembly GCF_023897955.1 of Schistocerca gregaria. NCBI lineage: Eukaryota > Metazoa > Arthropoda > Insecta > Orthoptera > Acrididae > Schistocerca > Schistocerca gregaria. The sequence goes on along the minus strand of NC_064926.1, from coordinate 453,443,599 downwards.
TTATTTCCAATAACGTTTTCAAAAGTGAATAATGACATCTTTTTAATGATTTGCTGCTTATGATATATTTTTAAATGTTTGCAGAAATACCTCGTGCACTGATGCGTAAGTAAGTGTAGCATTATTGGCTGGACATCCGAGCTTCCCCCCGACAGGCCCCGCAGCCTGCTACCTCCTGGTCCGGGGTTCGAGACGCGCTGTCCCTGGCGGACGACTGCGCCCAGCCAAAGTTTCAAGGCGCGCAGCCCACTGCTGGCTCCGAGGACTGCCTCTACCTCAACGTGTTCGTGCCGGCTGCGGCGAGTGGTCCTTTGCCCGTCATGGTTCACATCCACGGCGGTTCATTCAGGACTGGTTCTCCTTCCAATGGCGCACCGGACTATTTTGTGGAGAAAGGCGTCCTGATGGTCTCGGTCGCTTATCGTCTCGGTGCCCTCGGTAAGTCAATCCTTTTGCTTATAGTTTTACTCGATGTGTTCACAATTCAGGTTCTATTTCGACACATTTCACATAAATCCTGAAGTTTCTGCCACTAAAAGAAAGCCACTGGCGATTTACAATTTTCAGTGAGGGTTTGATGTCAAAATACAGCATATCACTATCAAAATCTAAATCTAAAATTTAACAACACACATTTAGAGAAGGATTACTGTTGCAAGGAAGGCCGGTCCAGAATGGTGGAATGTTACTGAGCCATCAGCTTGAAATATCATGGTCCAAAAATACTGATACAAATTAGTTACAAAAGACAGGAAGAGTGTTAGAATCTGATCTCAAGGAAGACCAGTTTGGATTACGGTGAAAAGTAGGAAGAGGCGAGGCAATACTGACCCTACGACTTCACTTAAAACAGACGAAAGATAGTCCTGCGTTTCTAGAAGATTCAGAGAAGGATCTGGAAATGTTTGATTGTAGTAGACTCATTGATATTGTGAGGGTAGCAGGGATAAAATACCGAGACTGAAAATCTGTCTACAAATTATACGGGAACCAGACAGCAATTATGAGAGTCGGATGACAAGAAATGGAAGCTGTAACTGAAAACGGAGAGAAAAAGTGTTATAACTTATTCTCGATGTTATTCAGTTGGCACATCGACTAAGCACTAAAGGAAACGATGAAGAGATTTCTAAAGGATTTAAAGTCCAGAGAAAAGAATTTAAACGCTTGTGGTTCACCAATTACTATGTAATTCTGTCACAAACGGCAGCATACCTGAAAAAAATAAATGAACAGAATGCGCTCTTGAAAAGAAATTGTAAGATGAAAGTTAAAAAATAGAAAAAGACAGGGTTGTGGAATGTACCTGAATTAAATGATATGTTGCTGTGCGAATCACATTAGGAAATCAGACTCTAAATGTAATCGATCAGTTTTGGTATTTGGGCAACAAAATAACCAACAAATTGCAAAAGTAGTTCAAATGGCTCTGAGCACTATGGGATATACATCTGAGGTCATCAGTCCCCTTGAACTTAAAACTACTTAAACCTAACTAACCTAAGGATATCATACACATCTATACTCGAGGCAGGATTCGAACTTGCGACCGTAGCGGTCGGGCGGTTCCAGACTGCAGAAGTAGAGATGATACAAAATGGAAATACGAAGATACGGATTCCGTCTTCGATTCTGTTTGCACACATAGAACCAGCACTGTTTTTAGCTACAGTATGAGTGACAGATCGTCAAATACATGGCAAACTAAGTTACCATAGCTCCTTCAGATCCGAAGGTCTACAGGTTTAATGATACATCTTCGCCGGCTTAGTGGCCGAGCGGTTCTAGGCGCTTCAGAGCCATTTGAACCATTTTGAACACATCTTCAATTTTTCGACATAATTGGTAGAGTTCTCACAAGTGCACCTCACGGCCTGCTCTACCCTCTTAGATTTTCCTCATACTTTCAGGATTTGAATATTAATACTTTAAGCTCATTTTCCTAATCGAGCATGACACAATTTTTTAAAAAACTCTCTGAAAAGTAGATTTATGGAATTTTGTGGTAAGGTATGGGACCAAACTACCGAGGTCATCGGTCCCTAAGCTTACACACTACTTAAACTAACTTACGCTGAGGACAACACACATACCCATGCCCGAGGGAGGACTCGAACCTCCGCCGGGGCGAGGCAGGCGAATCGTGACGGGGCGCCCAAGACCGCTCGGCTAACCCACGCAGCGAAAAGTAGATTTCCGAGCGCTGTTAAGTATAAAATATTTCTATCTCATTACCACAGTCGCCGGTGGTTGACCACATACTCATTCTACTCATCATTCCTCCCTCCCCCCCCCCCCCCTCCCCTCACGTCACACCCTCCACGCATGTATCCCATCGCAATCTCCCAATAAAATGACAACTGCCTGAGCGTGTTTCGTAATCGTAAAGTCATTGATTAGATTCTGATCAGCAACAGGGTTGTTTTTCGTTTAACTAATTTTCATACATAGTAACAAACGGAAATGTTATTTAAGAAATACTGAATCACAATTTTTTAATAAAAATAACAGCCTTTATTCTGAAATACCAGATGCACGAAAATGTGAGTGTTGATGACAAATTAGAATTTTATACAAAAATTCAACTCATCAAACACAAAACATACTTTTTTATTTTCTAAGGTTGAACAGTATTATTGACGTAGAGAATTGTTTCCATTTAAGAGAGAATTGTTTCCATTTAAGACACTTGAGATGTCATATACAAGGTGTTAAAAGGGTACGGCCAAACTTTCAGGAAACATTCATCACACACAAAGAAAGAAAATATGTTATGTGGACATGTGTCCGGAAACGCTTACTTTCCATGTTAGAGCTCATTTTACTACTTCTCTTCAAATCACATTAATCATGGAATGGAAACACACAGCAACAGAACGTACCAGCGTGATTTCAAGCACTTTGTTACAAGAAATGTTCAAAATGTCCTCCGTTAGCGAGGATACATGCATACACCCTCCGTCGCATGGAATCCTTGATGCGCTGATGCAGCCCTGGAGAATGGCGTATTGTATCACAGCCGTCCACAATACGAGCACGAAGAGTCTCTACATTTGGTACCGGGGTTCCGTAGACAAGAGCTTTCAAATGCCCCCATAAATGAAAGTCAAGAGGGTTGAGGTCAGGAGAGCGTGGAGGCAATGGAACTGGTCCGCCTCTACCATTCCATCGGTCACCGAATCTGTTGTTGAGAAGCGTACGAATACTTCGACTGAATTGTGCAGGAGCTCCATCGTGCATGAACCACATGTTGTGTCGTTCTTGTAGAGGCACATGTTCTAGCAGCACAGGTAGTGTATCCCATATGAAATCATGATAATGTGCTCCATTGAGGGTAGGTGGAAGAACAAACTAAAATGAGCTCTAACATGGAAATTAAGCGTTTCCGGACACATGTCCACATAACATCTTTTCTTTATTTGTGTGTGAGGAATGTTTCCTGAAAGTTTGGCCATTCCTTTTTGTAACACCCTGTATATAGCCTGAGTCACGTAACACGTAACACTCATTTTATTTCATGAATGGTTATTCATTTCGAAACTCAGTTTGTAAGGTGTCAGGCAAATCCAACACCTTCCATGAAAACCCTGACATGATAAGCAAATCCAGTAGTATATCACATAGCTCCGAACAAATCGTGACATTAAATTAACCAAAGTAATATGAGTAACGAGTGAGCAAATGGAATACCACAGACTAACACTAGAATGCCTAAACGCATGTCATACCTTCCCACCGTGAGACAGACGCAGTTCCGAGGGGAGAAACGAGAACAGAAGCCGAGAGCAGAACCGTTTTAAGCTAGAAGCCCTACGATAAGGGATGGACGGACACCCACGTCGCCAGCTAACCGCTAAGACCACACCACCGGCAAGTTTTAGCGTGAGACTTTTTCGCATCTCTGTTACGTTAGGACCACCCCCCAGCCCACGTTAAAAGATAGAGCCCTCCAGAAGAAACGCTAAAAGGACCACACCAGCTGCAAGTTTTAGCGAGAGACCTTTTCACGTCTGTTACGTTGCAAACTTTAAAAACATTGCACCAACACGAAAAGACTAACGTTTCTCATTGGATAGACAGAATTTTTGTAGGCGGAGCTTAAGTTTAACATTGAGACCCTGATTGGTCAGACAAAAACACAGCCAGATAGTTTTTTTTTAAACCAACTTCGGTAAATGGTAGTAAGGTGAAGTTAGGAGAGAGGAGTTGCTTCCGAGATGGCGAGGTGAGCGGAGCTGTGCTGCCCGCTGCCGCCCTGACGCTGCCTAAACACCGACAAGGTAATGGACGCACGCGATGCCGCATTTTTTGGCGCATAAGGCTTCACTCAGAACTGCAGAAGTCTCTTCTGTTACACCCCCTTTTTTGCGTAATACTAGTGTCGATCGTCAATTAAAGCTCATGGTGTTCGCATTTGCCACTTGAAGAGCAGATCTGAAACGCGATGATTTTCCTTTATATAGTTATTGAGAAGCCACATCAGCCACTGTAATTTACGACAAGTTAGATAAGTAATTAAAGATAATTGAGGGTCACTGTAGACCATTTTGATAGTTTTCTCTTTTGTCAAACTTAATTTAAACCTAGATTATAGATGTGATATGGCATAGGTCATCCTTCGATCGATTGTAGAACTTGGAAACCCATTCAGGGAATATTCGTTCACATTTTTGTTGAACGCAGTTGGTTTTTACCATCCTGTATTAAAACATTTCCTTTTATCAGTAGTGCAATTTATAAACGATGTTTTGTGAGTAGAATAAAATTTCCAATGGTAAACTTAACTGCTTTTTCGACGTCTTTTTTACCAGCTAACTAAAAATAGGAAAGCCTTGAATACTTTCCACTATATTTAGTTAGTATTAAGATTCTTTTACAGGGAGTGCAGTGGAGCTGACGCTGAGATCATTTAGTATTTGCTTATATCATCGTTAGAATCACTGAACTCTTCTGAATTCTACATGTCTTGTGTGGTCTGGCGTCTCCTTACCAGGAACAGGTTCCAGGTTCAAACTAGTCAATTCCCAAAAAACACGCTCAGAGCGTCGTTGCGCGAAAGTGGTAGGGAGACACCAGCCATCCAGCTCGCCGTCCCGGAACTAACTCTCCTCTAACTTCTCCTTACTACAATTTACCGAAGTTAGTTTAAAAAAAACTATCTGGCTATGTTTTCATCTGACCAATCAGGGTCTCAATATTAATCTTAAGCTCCGCCTACAAAAATTCTGTCTATCCAATGAGAAACGTTATACTTTTCGTGGTGGGGCAATGTTTTTACAGTTTTCAACGTAACAGAGAGGCTAAAAAGTCTCACGCTAAAACGTGCGGGTGGTGTGGTCCTTTTAGCGTTATCGTAAGATCTATACTGTTCTTCTGGAGGGCTCTATCTTTTAACATGGGCTGGGGGTGGTCCTTGACGTACCTGAGACACGAAAAAGTCTCACGCTAAAACTTGCAGGTGGTAGTGGCCCTTTTTGTGTTATCGTAAGATCTATACTGTTTTTCTGAAGGGCTCTAGCTTTTAACATGGGCTGGGGGGTGGGGGGGGGTGGGGTGGGGTGGTCCTTGACGTAACAGAGACGCGAAAAAGCCTCACATTAAAACGTGCGGGTGGTAGACTTAGCGGTAGGCTAGCGACGTGGGTGTCCACTCCGTCCGTTATCGTAGGGCCTTCTAGCTTAACACGGTTCTGCTCTCGGCTTCTGTCCTTGTTCGTCCCCTCGGAACTGCGTCTGCCTCACGGTGGGAAGGTACGACATGCATTTAGGCATTCTTGTGTTAGTCTGTGGTATTCCATTTGCTCACCTGTTACTCGTATTACTTTGGTTAATTTAATGTCACGATTTATTCGGAGCTATGTGACAACTAATAGATTTGCTTATTATGTCAGGGTTTTCATGGAAGGTGTTGGATTTGCCTGACACCTTACAACTTAATAACAGGTCACAATCAATTGAGAACAGACATTGACAAGGTACAAGCGGACGTACAAACATTGCGTAATGACATTCAGGATGAGATCAAAACATTACGTAACAACACTCAGGGAGAAGTCAAGAAACTAAAGAAACAGATAAACGTAATTACTAGACAAGCAGCAGGTACAGCCCGTGAAATTGTTGAAAACAGTGTGTTACACAAACGTATCACAAAAGCAGCGCTGAAAAGAAATGATAATCGCATAGTCAAAATAGAAGAGCAAACGAAGCGACAATTTGAGAAATTGCGAACAGAGTTGTTGCAAACCGTTGAACAGCGTAGTGAACAGGATCGAACAAGCACAGAGTCTGCAACCACATCCGTATCTGTAACAGCACCTGAAAAACAAGTAATTAACGAAGATATTACGCATTTGCGATTCCAATCATAGGCGGAAAGTAACGTACGTGAAATCAGACAGCCTGCACAGCAACAAACACGTTTCGAAATTCTTGATGAACAAACGTCATCACAAACACATGCGGAACAACAAATGTATGTTTCAAGACAGTTTGGATCGTGCAATGAAGCAGCAAGGTTAGCCAGACAAGATACCCAACCAATAAGTGACAATGGAAAGCCAGGTCGCGAAGAGTACAGTGCAATGCATTCAGCTACACGTTCCCAACCGATGGAAGAAAATTATTGCGTACCACTCCAACGATACTACGCAAGGGTAGGCGAAAGTTACGGTGGACAATATCCAATGGATCTCCCACGACCGGAATGAACGACGAGAGAAATGATCAGAAACAAAAGTGTCCAAGAATCGCGAATTTCCTGTGGAACTATGACGAAGTACGACAACGATCATTTCCTCACAGTCAGAAAATTTCAGCACTTTCGAGAAAGAAACTCATTACATCCACGATCTTTTATTGATCAATTCCGAGTAGGATTACCAGAATACTGGACGCTAGCACACAAATTAGACTTTATATGTGCACACATGTCAGGAACAGTCGCAGAAACCATGCAGAATGTTGCAGCGACATGCCGATCGTACGAAGATTTCAGAGAGAAGTTTCTCTCACGATATTGGTCCAGCGAAGCACAGATCAGAGTGAAGTACGAATTATTACAGAACCCATATTTTGAAAATTCAGGAGAGAAGAGTCCCGTGAAATTTTTCGTACTAATGGCAAAGTTAAATCAATGCTTAGATGTACCACACAGTGACGGAGAGTTGATTAAATTATGCGCGATGAAGCTACCATTGAAATACCAACAATCATTAGTAGATCACGGAGGCAATGACGTCGAAGCATTTAAAGGTATTGGTTCAAATGGCTCTGAGCACTATGGGACTTAACATCTGTGGTCATCAGTCCCCTAGAACTTAGAACTACTTAAACCTAACTAACCTGAGGACATCACACACAACCATGTCCGAGTCAGGATTCGACCGTTACAGTCGCGCAGTTCCGGACTGAGCGCCGAGAACCGCTAGACCACCGCGGCCAGCTTTAAAGGTATTCTAAGGGAATTAGAGTTCATATTTTCGGAAGATGACGCAAGAAAAAGACGAATCGAACGTGAAAACGAAAGCAAAAAGCAGTGGAATCCACAAGACACCGTTGCGAAGAAACAATAACTACGAACCACGTGGTAACTTCGCACCAAGAAACGACAATAGATTTCAACAAAGAATCGGTTATGGATTTAGAAGAGAATATGGCAATAACTATAATTCACCCAGGAGCGGCAACAGCTATTACAGAGGGAATAACGACAACCGGAACGGGTACTGGAGAACCAATAGACCGACAAATTATCAACAAAGAAACCATTATCAACAAGCTGAACAAGAAAAGAGAATACATATAGAAGAGGTGGAAGTAAGACCACCAAACCCCGATAAACGTTCGAATTGACAGCTAAGTGCCCATGCCAAAGAGAATGACGCACCGACCCAGGACAATTGCAGCACCTTGAACAGAGAAATAAAAATCTTATCACGAGAAGAGAAGAAGGAAGAAACAAGTCCGCAGGGCCCAGGTGGAATGGAAGACAAGAAAATAACAATATTGTGTTGGGACGAAATTAATTGGGAGAATACTGACGAGGAAGATTAATTACCAGAGGCATGCACAACGAATGTAGGAGGAAAGGACGAAGTAATGAGTATTGCAGAGCTATTTGAGAGGGAAACTGGGGAAAGCGAATTCAATGAGGATAATGCGCAGTCGACTGAAGTTGAAAATAAGTTACTAGTGGGCATACAACCCAACGTATATAACGAAGGAAGTTATGAAGCGATAATTAGTGCATTTAGATGCGATTATGTGGAAGTAGCGAAGAAGTAGGAGAAGATAGACGAGGATGAGGAAAAGTAGAGGATGTAGAAGGAAGTGTAAATGAAGGAAGAAAGAGAGAAGAGGAAATAAAAGAGAGAGAAGTAGCAGTCGAAGCTTATCCTACAGAAAGTTCGAATTCACAAGAGAAATTCCTGAAAAGAGTCATGTATGATTCAGTGGAGGATTCATTGATGCAAGAAGAAGAAGAACAGAACCAACCCTTTCAAATTCAACCAATTGTGAAGGCCATGGTAAAGTATATCCCAGTCAATATTGTAATTGATAGCGGAAGTGAACTGACTGCGATCTCAGAAAATTTATTCATGCATTGTAATGCCAATGAGGAATTGCCAGTTCTGAAAACACATAAGATTAAAGTAAGAGGTCCTATTAGAAACAATGCTGCAGAAGTTACGAGACAAACAAGGTTAACTATTTCGTACCAAGATCAAAAGATCGAAGTCAACTTAGTGATTATACATAAACTAACTGTAGATTTGATTATAGGTGCAGATTTTTAACTGAGAGACGAGCAAAAATAGATATAGGGAAAGGTAGCGTAACATTCGGGAATGTCACACTTCTCTTTGAGCAAAAGCTAAAATTAGAAGAAATACCAGTTATAAACAAACAATTAAGAACGATGCGAGATAAAGAGGATGAAGAATTGTAATGGTATCCACAAAAGGGGACTCATGTTAGAAGTCCATAAAGGAATCGACGAAAAATTACAAGAAGTTCAAGGTATTTCGGAACACAGTAAAAGAGAATTGGAGGGTATTTTACGAGATAAAGCAGAGGTATTTTTACCTGAGGCTGGCAGTATTAAACACTTTCAGTACAAGTTTGAAGATTAATTTTATTACTGGTAAATAATCAGCACAATATTTCAAGATTATGTTGCAAATAAGATAGTCAGGAGAAGTAAGAATGAAGAGAGAGGATGGTGGGAAAAATAAAGTAGTTTTAATAACAACACCAATAGTAGCATAGATTAAGGTGAAGGGATAAAGCGTAGATAGTCTAACAGCATGAAATACTAAAATGCTACACACCACGACACTACACAAAAATAAAAAATGAATTTGAGGATTCTTGAGTAGACGTTAAGACTCCAAATATTTTAGAATTGTAACATGGAAAGGGCGCCGAAATTTGTAAAGCTTTTGAAGGAAGCGTAAAACAAGTAGATACTAGACATATGTTACATGATTATAAGTAAAACTTTTTGTAAGAACCATTGTAAAAACTCCAGCAAGGAAGAGATGCAACGACCCACAAGTTGCAACACAAGATGTATCAAGAAAGAAAAGGACGTAATTAGCAAGACACCATTCCTACAAAGCACGAGAGTCGAGAGAAGGGAAAGGACAGCGAGACCAACAGAAGGCCCTTGTAGCTGAAATGGGCTGCTGTATACCTGCCAAGCGGAACCGCAGAGTGCCGGAGCCCTGCAGAGATGCGACGGACACCGAACGCCCCCACTCAGTGGAGCAAACGGCATGACGAGAAGACCGCTTGGGCAAGCCACCACTGGAAAAAAAATATGTGTAAAAGTGACACTACTGCTATTAAACAGCACGCTGATGCACGAAACTGAAGAAAACTTCCACAAAAAAATGACACGCCCAAACAATTTATCAAACTGTCACTAGGAGAAGAACTTCAAAGCGACTAGTTAGCAATAAATATTTCCATATCCTGCCCAGAGAAGAATCAAGAAGCAAGTAAGAAGCAGAGGAAAAGCAGGAAGAACAGAAGTTGAAGATTCGCATGATTGAGACCAAAAAAGAAGATGGGTGAAGAACAAACGACATACCTTCCCAAATCCCTATCCTATTGTAAACTAGTAGTCTGCGAAGTATTACAACGAAAAACGACCGCTTTCAGCGACACATAACGATGACTATCACGCATACAAAGCCAGTAAACCACGAGATTCTGCACTCACAGCTCCATTCCATTATGCAACCTCCACAACAGCAACACACTTGCAAAGCCAACAAGGAACGACGAACGAAGCTGTACATCAAATCATCAAATACTTGCCCACATCCATTTCGCTCAAGTCCATCATCTTCATGCAAAAACATTCGCCAACCGCATGCTTAAACAGTCATAGGATTGTGTGAATGTGTGAAATCAAATTGTGTGATGTAGGAATAGTGCAAAAGAAATGTGTGAAAAACTAAATAAGTTAAGCACATCAGACAGCTAATAAACTACAAAATAACAGTCATTGACTATGGACTTAAGTAAAAAATAGACTATCGATAAAAAAAAGTCATTAGTTCTGAAATGGAGTCTATATAAAGAACACAAAGTAAGGCACAATAAACGCTAAAACTATATGCCACTTATTTTCTCCTCATAAAAATAAAAGAATAACTACACTTTACTGATTTTCTCTTTATAAAAACAAAGAATAAAAAATTATCTTCTTGGATGTTATCATTTTTTTTTAACATTTGTACCATTTGTTAGGATAATACAGTATCTCAATACTTGTGTATGTATATTTCTTTGTCAAAGCAATTCTTGGAAATAATTCTTATTTGTTAGTGTAAGAATGTTGAAATGAGTGTCTAGAAACAAAAACATTTTACTTGTACATGATATATCGGAAAATGTTAGAGAGTCGGGGGCCACGTATGTTTTTCTTTGGTTAACGTTTTTAGCGCTGGTATCAACTGAGATATTCAAGTAAGTTCGTTTTTATATGGAACTGTATACTTTTTATAACTGCGTTCGATAGTTCTTGAGAAGACAAATACAATATATAGCGCATGTTATTGTTGGCATTGAAATCTGTCGTATAAACGTTGGAGATATGCCCTACAATTTGAGAGCACGGCGGCTTGAAGCTACATGAGCAGTGCAAACACTGCCAAGGAGGCGTCTCGGACCAGGCTGAGTAGTTTTGTACCGTAAGGTAGGCCTGCGTTTCCCGCTTGAACCAACATACAACCTAGATGCAGGTTCATCGACGAGTGTTGCATATGGAAATACGTCAAATGCTAGAAACTAGGACTTAGGAAAACTATCTCACATTTGTGCTTCCTCTCAGATATACGTGCGCTGAAACAGAAATCAGTCGTTCATTCTTCAAAAATGAAGAGTTCTTATATGCTGCAAAAAGCCACTACCGTATTAAATATCTAAATATTAGAAAGAAGATTTGACCTATCTTTTCCGGTACGTGGTTCGGTCGTATGCTTCTCAGAAGTGAAACATGTGCTGCCGGATAACTGTCTCTGCCTATACTGTTCTAAATTATAGCATATGGGATACATTCGTTGAACTAAATATTTTATTAAAAATGCATTGGTGACCATCTGTACACCTCAAAACAAATATTGTTCTTAACGAAACGTCATTTCATACTCAACGTAAGAGCGTATTGATAGTGTTAGCAGACGCGTGCAATACACACTGACTACTTATTTGAGACTGCAATGCAATTTAGTACACACGTAAATGAAATAAACAATTCACTTACAATGATTTGGTAACCACCTGAGACACATAATAAAAATTTTATCTTCCAAAAAGCGTATCATCCTTTGTTTAAACATGTGTTCAAACTGTTGACCATGAACTGAAAGGCCATTTGCAATCGCCGTTCCAAAGGACGGTGAAAAGTAGATGATATGGTAGGGCATGCACTGGCGATTCGGTAACACAAATCGTTTGGCGTAGTTGGGGCTTCGTCATAGACTGCGTCTTTGAGTGCTCCCCAAAGATAGAAATCAAAAGGACTCAAATCGGGGGACTTCGCAGGTCAATTGACAGCAGAATTTCGTCCTGTCCCACACTGTAATTTCCTACGACGCCGCACCGTACGTTTATGCTCCACATTTGTTGACGGTGCTCCAGACGAAGCCAGTGTGGATTTTCCGCTGCCCAGTAGTGCATATTACGTAAATTTAAGTTAGCGTGGTTAGTAAACGTTGCTTCATCGGTAAAGAGCGCACCTTAGAAAAATCTAGGGTCGTCCCTCAGTTGGTATAGGGCACTGACAAAATTTGTACGACGTCTGAGATCATCGTCGGTGAGTGCCTGATGTAAGTGCACATGATAGAGATGGAAATTATGTCGATGCAGGATGCAAATGATACTCGCCTCGTTGATTCCACAGTCCTTGGCAACACGTCTCCTACCACGGTGCGGTTTATTAGCGTCGTAGTCAGAAAAGCTACTTCGTGTTCTCTGTCGGTTGCAGTCTACTTTCTAGGCCCGTTTCTGACATTCAAGCAGCCTGTCCGCACTGCCTTCTTAATAATTCGTGCAACTGGCTGGAGCGTCGGAAAATGGTTATCCGGATAGGTAGCCCAATATCACTGTACTGTTCTTACGGCGTTTATTTTACATCAACTATATAACAGTAGTATATCCAATTTCTCCTCATTGGCGTACACGTCTGCACGCAACGAATGTTGAAGCAGAAATGAGCGGCCTGCAGTGAAACAGTAAACAGAAGAACACGAGAGCTCTGCTTGGCGGTGTTTGCACCGCTAATGCCGTTTCGGCCACGATGCTCTCAAATTCTAGGACAATTCTCTAATTTAACTAACGACAGGTTTCAAAGTCAACATTAACAAACGCTGTATCACTGTGATTGTCTTCACAAGAGCCATCGAATGCAGTTATAAAAAGTACACGGTTTCATTTAAGAAAACGTATCTTCTTCAATGTCTCCACTGCTATCAGCACTAAAAACATTAACCAAACAAAAAATACGGGCCCTACGACGCTCTAACATTTGCCGGAAAGCGCGTTTCGATAAGTGTAACGATTCACGAAACAAAAGGTCATTAATCCGCCAGGAGGAATCGATCTGGGGCCGGCGGTCCTACACGAGTCCAGGAAGCAGCTCTCTGGCGGGTCGTCATACTTCAAGATGTATGATGTCATAAACAATGGGATGCACGAAAGGCTGCCTCATTGTGCTTGATGTTTAAACTTTATTACTTGTTTGCTACTAACTCTATTCGCAACACATTTCGTAGACAGTATCCACAAATGTCGCTGAATGTTGCTACACAAATATATCATTGTACTCACATAGATAGAGAGATATGACCCCATAAACACTGAGATGTGTGAAAAGATACCGCATCATGCGTGAAGTTTTAATACATTTATTCTTTACGACCAAGATACCCCTACAGTTGAACCATCTTAACGAAATCCCTGCCACCTGGCAGCCCTTTTGACAGCTATCAACTGCGAAGTGCAAAAGGCTGTAGGCGAAAACAACAGCCGTTCATAGAGCTATGAAGAGGCGTTGAAACAGACAAGTTTAGAAAATCGCGTTGCTGACACACGAAGGAGCTGCGCCCAGGATATTGGAACTGTGTGATAATTTCAAAGGTCTTTTCACGAATGTATGTAAATGAAATTTTATCGGTATTACATTAAAAATACTGTTAATTTTTTTTGTTTTCGTTTCTAATAGAAATTTGGTAAAATGAATAATACCTGGGCAAACGCCGGGTTTGGCAGCTAGTATGAAAATAAAGTATACGGCCAGCAGGAGGTGAAAGTTCCCCTGAAACTTATGCATTTATATATAAGATGATAATATTCAAGCCACTTAACACAGTATATAACGTTAAATACCGTGTTATGTGACATACAAGCATTGTATTTGTTAATTAAAAAACAGGAATTCTTGCAGACCGCAAACAAACCCCGCCTTTTACCGCAGCTCGTTTGTATGAAAAATGATCCTGGAGGAATGAAAGAAAATCTTGAAATTATCGCCAGCTTTCCTTACGCAGGGCTTGTTCCAATATGTCTACTACCTGCCTAAGGGTGTCTGTCTCACAAGCTTCCCGTGTTTTTGTTCTGCCCAGAGTCCTACCGCATCACTAAGGGCCAGCGATGATGCCGTAAAAAGGGCTTTCAAGTTACAGGGTTCTAATTTTGTGTTCTTGCTATGAAAGATGACGCAGATACTTTAGAAAAACAGACAACACTGACTGCTTTCATCCTGAAAAAAGTGAGGCGGATGTATAAATCAGTGTCATCTAGCATCTGAGAATTGATCTGCTTGAGCATAGGCCAGATAATCTAAGGAGAAATATAATTTATTTATATAAATGATACGGCCTCTTGTATTACGGGTAATTGTAAAATATTTCTGTTTGCTGATGACACTAGCTTGGTAGTAAAGGATGTAGTGTGCATCATTGGTTCAGTTTCAAATAGTGCAGTTCATGGCCTAAGATAATGAGTTGTCGAAAATAAACTAACGTTACATTATAGTAAGACTCAGCTTTTACAGTTTCTGACACACAATTCAACAAAACCTGACGTTTTTATTTCACAGAATCGGCATATGATTAGTGAAAGTGAACAGTTCAAATTTCTGGGTGTTCAGATAGATAAAAAGCTGTCGTGGAAAGCCCACGCTCAGGATCTTGTTCAAAGGCTTAATGCTGCAATTTTTACTATTCGAAAGGTATCTGAAGTGAGTCATCTTTCGAAACGAAAATAAGTCTATTTTGCTTATTTTCATTCTCTTATGTCGCATGGTATTATATTTTGGGGTAACGCTGCTCATTCTGAAAGGATATTTTTCGCTCAGAAACGGGTGGTTCGGGCAATAAGTGATGTATGTTCACGTACCTCTTGTCGACCACTGTTCACGAGTCTGGGTATTTTGGCATTGGCCTCTCAATGTATATACAGGGTGTTACAAAAAGGTACGGCCGAACTTTCAGATGTTATGTTGACATGTGTCCGGAAATGCTTAATTTCCATGTTAGAGCTCGTTTTAGTTCCCTCAGTATGTACTGTACTTCCTCGATTCACCGTCATGATTTCATACGGGATACTCTACCTGTGCTGCTAGAACATGTGCCTCTACAAGTATGACACAACATGTGCTTGATGCACGATGGAGCTCCTGCACATTTCAGTCGAAGTGTTCGTACGCTTCTCAACAACAGATTCGGTGACCGATGGATTGGTAGAAGTGGGCGAATTCCATGGCCTCCACGCTCTCCTGACCTCAACCCTCTTGACTTTCATTTATGGGGGCATTTGAAAGCTCTTGTCTACGCAACCCCGGTACCAAATGTAGAGACTCTTCGTGCTCGTATTGTGGACGGCTGTTATATAATACGCCATTCTCTAGGGCTGCATCAGCACTTCAGGGATTCCATGCGACGGAGGGTGGATGCATGTATCATCGCTAACGGAGGACATTTTGAACATTTCCTGTAACAAAGTGTTTGAAGTCACGCTGGTACCTTCTGTTGCTGTGTGTTCCATTCCATGATTAGTATGATTTCAAGTGAAGTAATAAAATGAGCTCTAACATGGGAAGTAAGCGTTTCCAGACACATGTACACATAACATATGTTCATCCCTTACTGTTGTTTCTTGTTTACAGTATTAACTTATTCCCAAGATTAAGAAACTTTCATTCAGTTAATACTCGGCAGAAATCAAACGTGCATTTGAATCGGAATTCCTTAACCGCTGCATCCATTTTCAATAAGCTACCACTCGAATTCAAAAATCTTAGCAGTAATCCACGCTCGTTCAAATTGAAACTGAAGAGTTTCCTCATGGGTCGTACCTGCTCTGTCGAGGAGTTACTTGAAAAATTAAGCTGATTCTTGTTGTATTGGTGATTGCGTTTGTTCAAACTTATGGACTGACTTTTTTCGGCTTCATAAACATTTTATTTTTAGCTGTTCTTACTTTTATTTTATAATTTCATGTGCTGACACGTTCCATGACCTTGGAGATTGGCTCCTCAATTTGGTACTACGGAACTTGACGTGTAAAAAAAATAAAAAATATCTCCCTGCGATACACACTTATCTGCAGCAACTGACATTTCTATTGTGAAGATACCTCGGACGCATATTTGCTTCCTTTTTATCTACTACCAGAGGTAGTTTACCTGTATACCACACACATGCCCCACGCTTATCCAACTGCTTCTGAACATCCATACGCCACTTTGTGCTTCAGGGAGCCACCTACTCCGTTGTCATATCCACAATCTGCAAAAACATAATTAATAAACTGATACCAAGGGATCAGTACATTAGGCAAGCAAACTGTGACAAGTCGTCTCTCAGATACGTCTAAAACCACAATATTGCTTAGCTTGCTGTAGAGCCTAATTGTGTTGGATATTTTGCCTCACGTCAAAAGAATCAAAAACTACATCTACATCTACATCTACATCTACTCTGCAATACACAATCAAGTACCTGGCAGGGGGTCATCGAACCACCTTTAAGCTGTTTCCTTACCGTTCCACTCTCGAACAGCGAGCGGAGAAAACTAACATTTAAATCTCTTCGTGCGGATGTGGATCCCATACCGCGCGGCTATACTCCAGAAGAGGAAAGGAAAGCGTAGTGTAGGCAGTCTCTTTAGTAGACCTGTTACATTTTCTACCAACAAATCGCAGTCTTTGGCTCGCTTTTATGTGATCGTTCCAATTACGAATAATTGTAGGCTAAATATTAGCTGAATTCATTGCTTTTAGATTTGTGTGATTTATCGTGTAACCGAAATTTAATGGATTCGTTTTAGTACTCAAGTGGATGACTTCACACCTTTCATTATTTATTGTGAATTGGCACTTTTCTCACAATAGAGATATCTTGACTAAATAATTTTGTATCTGGTTTTGATCATGTGATGATTTTACAAGACATTAAATGACAGCATCGTCTCCAAACAGTCTAAAAACGCTGCTCAGACTGCCTCCAAAATCATTTACGTGCAGATTAAAAAAAAAATGGTTCTGAGCACTATGGGACTTAACATCTAGGGTCATCAGTCTCCTAGAACTTATAACTACTTAAACCTAACTAACCTAACGACAACACACAACACCCAGCCATCAAGAGGCAGGGAAAATCCCTGACCCCGCCTGGAATCGAACCCGAGAACCCGGGCGCGGGAAGCTAGAACGTTACCGCACGACCACGAGATGCGGGCTACGTGTAAATCAGAAACAGCAGAAGGTCTATAATGTTTCCTTGCGAAATGCCAGATACTACCTCTGTTTTACTAGATGACTTTATGTCAAGTACTACGAACTGTGACTTTTCTGACAGAAAATCATGAATCCAATCTGGCAGCTGAGATGATAGTCGTAGAGACACAATTTGATTAGAAGTTCCTTGCGAGGAAAGGTGTTAAAAGCCTTCTAGAAGTTTGACATGCCGTGTCGATAGCATTTATCATTTCGTGAGAATAAATAGGTAGTTGTATTTCACAAGAACGATATTATTTGTCAATAAATCGATTCCTGCGAGGTAATTCATAATGTGTGAACATAGCATATGTTTTAAAAACCTACTGCAAGTCGACTTTAGTTATAGAGATCCGTAGTTTAGTGACTTGCATTTATTTTTTCTTGGGTTTTGTAACGATCTGGGCAACTTTCAAGTCTTTAGGTACATATCTCTCGACGAGGGAGCCGTTGTATATGATTGCTACGTATGGAGCTATTATTTCAGTGTACTCTGAAAGAAACACGACTGGTATACAATCTAGACTGGAGGCGTTGCCATTATTAAATGATTTGAGTTACTTCGCTACAAAGAAGATACCTAGTTTTAAGTTACTGGTATTGGCAGTTGTTTTGATTCAAATTCAGGACTATCTACTTCTTCTCCTTTGGTGAAAGAATTTCGGAAAACGGTGTTTGGTAACTCTACTTTGATGGCACTATCTTCAGTAACATCGGACAGTGAAGGTATTGATTGTATCTTGCCACTGGTGTACTTTACATACGACCAGAATCTCCACGGGTTTTATGCCAGATTTCGAGAGAGAGATGTAAAGCAACTTTTACATAGCATAAACATTTTTGTTGTCGTTTGATAGTCTATGTTTTGAAGGAAAATATATCTGGTAATGCTGTTGTCTTGCGGCAGGCTTCCTGAGCCTTCAGAACGACGACATCCCGGGCAACGCGGGACTTAAGGACCAGGTGCTGGCGCTGCAGTGGATACAAAGGAACATCGCAGCGTTCGGGGGAGATCCGAGCAGGGTCGTCATCTTCGGGGAAAGCGCAGGTGGCTGCTCCGTATCACACCTCTTTCTCTCACCGGCGACCAAGGGTGAGCACCTGTCAAGGAGTCAAGAGCATAAACCATGTGCATTCATTCAAGAACTCGAAGACTCCTAAGCAAGATAAGAAAAGCAAATATATCAGTAAAGTTGACAAATTTACATGAATCTTTCAGTTTGTTTCTTGTTTTAATTACAGCCTCTCCTTAAAATTCCTCTGTGTGAACTGACGAAGTGTCTTATGAAGCACTTAAAATGTTAAAATATTACAGTATTCCTCGTTTTGGCCTGTTACAGTTGGCTTTGTCAGAGAAAGACTAGATTGGTGGGTAACGTATGCTTCAGTATATCGGTTTAACAAGACCACACACGTCAGATTTCTTTGATTCCTTTGGGTCTGAAATACCACTGGTCGGTATTAGGAGAGAGAGAGAGAGGCTGTATGTAGTAGACTATTTGTGGATTACACGGCTTGATGGTAATCGGCCTCTACAGGCCACCGTACACAGGCGGACGAGTCCGCCAAACTGTCCGTTGAGCAAGTCTGTCCCGACCTGTTCACTCTGTGCGTTGACGATGAGTCCGCGGTCGGATCCGTGGTCAACGTCCGTTGTTCGATCTACCTACTTGCCTCGACCGCTAGCAGCCAACCCACACTTCAGTCAGTGCAACCACGTAGAGTTTGCCAAGCAGTTGCCGGTGTCCACTCACAGTCGGACAGGCCGGAGAGCGGGTCTGTGGACCAGACACACTATGAATGAATGCCCAATACGAATCAGCGAGTAGCTTCTGGGGAACATGATGCCAGTTGTACATGCAGATTGAAGCAGAGTGCAGTTAGACCGCTGCACTTCTATCACATGTGGTGTGTCATATCATGAACGTTGGCAGAAATAACTCCTAGCGCGTGTAGTGGTCTCCACTATTGATGTTGTGAAGCTGTTTCAGGATCCAGAATGAGATTTTCACTCTGCTGCGGAGTGTGCGCTAATATGAAACTTCCTGGCAGATTAAAACTATGTGCCGAACCGAGACTCGAACTCGAGACCTTTTCCTTTCGCAGGCAAGTGCTCTACCACTGAGCTACCCAAGCACGTGAATTCGGGCAAATGGCATTTGTTAAGACGACACTGCCGGTCGCTGTGGCCGAGCGGTTCTAGGAGCTTCAGTCTGGAGCCGCACGACCGCTACGGTCGCAGGTTCGAATCCTGCCACTGGCATGGATGTATGTGATATCCTTAGGTTAGTTACGTTTAAGTAGTTTTAAGTTCTAGGGGACTGATGACCTCAGATTTTAAATCCCATAGTGCTCAGAACCATTTCAACCATTTTGAAGACGACACGCTTCTGAGTCGTATGAAGTTGAGATTCAGCGTGTAGGTAATTGCAGGTGTAGGTGTTTTTTTGGCAGACCTTGTGTCACAGTTTGCCGTTGGTTCTATAGACCTTTGAATCAATGAACTGCCCCTCCCCGATTACCTTCTTTTTATATCCAAACACAAAATAGACATTTCCATGCTTACCCTCAGTTATCGTTCTGTTAATTAATGATCCATGAAGCAATACTAACTCACGTTGAGAACTTTCTTCCTCAAAACAAATAATTCTACTAGCCAATACCAGTCGCCATGTTCTCAACGGACGAAACTGGAAAGGAAATCAGTGATTAGTTTTATAACATTTCATAAATTTATTTCCTAATAAATGCAATTATTGCTTTTTGTCCCACGATGAAACTAACAAGATCTTAAATGACATTACTTTACAAACATTGCAAAGAAAGTAATGAAGTTAGTATTTGTCATTAAACTGAAGTGACAACAATCTTGAGACTTAAGATGGTTGAAACTTCCTAATGAAGATTTGTACTTTAACTGCGGAGTGAAACTGAATGTACTGTCACTTTGCTAGTCTTTATCATTTCAACACTGACCCACAATATTCTAGCACCATGCAATCTGACTTCTCAAAAAATGATAACCTGATTTCAAATGCACCTGAGTAAGAAAACATCCTAATAATAACCCATGCACATCATAAGTCACTTACCTCACAGAAAATATTGCCAGCTAAAAAAGAGATTCTAACTCCTGAAGGCTCTAACTACTAATAGGCATGTGGTTAGCAAAGAACAGATTTTGTTGCAGAGAAAACAATGTATTTAGCAGATTTTAACTTAATCAAGTGGCAACCAGATCAAAAAAATTATATAATCATCAGTAATAAATCCTCATGAAGGATGCACATTCAGACCGTCCGCTCGCGCTAATACTGCAAACCTACAACACTCCTAATTATTAACTCCTAACCTCCATCACTGCTGACTACTCGCACCCAACTTCCATCACTGCTGGCTTTTCACCTCCAACTGCTAACCCGACCAGCCACAGAGTCTCTCGTAGAGTGCGTACAACGTTGTCAGAGTTATTAATGCAGAGCGCTACACAGCGCTGCCAACATACAAACACATAAACAGTCTACTTACATGGTATCTGTTTAACAGAGTGTGACTTCCCTAGAAAGTAGTGGACATTCAAGTTCCACTTGAAACTGCTCTGATTGAAGACGCCTTCTTTACAAATGAATAAATCCGAAAGAATACAATATTATTACGCCGTATGACCTTACACAGGAATAATTCATTACACACACACACACACATTATATATATATATATATATATATATATATACAAAAAGCAACGGGAGTACTCTTGGCACCTGAAAAGATCTATTATTGATTGTGGCGGCCTAATGATGTACCGTTGTCACAAAGCGTAATAACGAGACGACGAAACATCTGTTGCCTTGCAACTCTTCTCGCAAACCTACCTTCAGTAACCTGAAAAAATTTGCTAATGTTAAGAAAACCTTGGTATTTGAATTAATTGCTCGGAGCAGAAATTCTTCCGAATTAAACTATCTACTCAATTAAAAACACGACAATAGTTCTGAAAGTACCTCCGCAAAAGCCGTCAGTGCTACTGTCTTACAAAGGTACTTTCAATATTTTAATTAAACTGATGAAAAGAACAAAGTAGCAGCAAAGAACTGAAATTTGCTATTCAGATTCAGAGTTATTATTTGAAACCATAAAGATAAAGGATTCCACACAGAATAATCAGATTACTGTTGCATTATTTAAGTTGTTCTCTTAGCACAATCATACTAAGACCGGCTCCACAAAACGGATAATAAAAAATAAAAATAACAAAAAGATATTTAAACTGCAAAACCTTTTCGTGTACGAGAAGTCGGCTTGCTAAACGCGATCAAAAATCAGAAACAACTCGTAAATAAAAGGTGATCTGCCCCAGGTCGATCATAATCACGGGTGACAGTTATTCGTTCGATTGTCAAAGAAATCACACTATTGCAGTACAGCTCGCCAGGTCTTAAACTAAAGAAACAGATTACCTTGTATTCTGGAGTCCACGTATAGATAATATGTTCTATTCCTTGCACCACTGCATGAGTACAAACCATAGGCTACTTTTAGGTATCGCTCTGCACCTTTCGCAGTGTAATATAATGCACCCTCCATAAAAATCACACTATATCTCACACAAACAGTACAACTTGACTCCAGAGAAGCCTAAACGGAATAAATTGAAGCAGAACGCCTTCTCTTTCTTCAACAAAATGCAAGACGTATATGGCGTAAGGGCTTTCTCATTTCTTTGGTGGAATACTACTCTTTTCATAATAATAAAATATAGCATACTCAAGAAGGGCTCAGCCTTTACATGACCGATTTACATCCCTAAGTATTTGACAGTGAAGAATTATTAACACAATATTCTTTTAAAATGATTTGATAAACTCTCTCTCCCCACAATCATCTCTAATTAATCGTATTAGAGATCAACAACAAACGCAAATATGAAAGCAACGCTGTTTAGTTACAATTCTAGCTTCTCTTTCCCCAGATTGTACTTCGTCTCTTAGCTAATAGTATGGCTACGGATTTAAGAATGTATTCTTATTTCCCGATGATCACCAATCTGAGGGTGTACTGTTCGTGAAGGTTGTAGTGAAAGAATGGCATGACACCGCTTATTTTCTTCTTATAAATGCATAATATATAATCAATACATCACACTAGGATACTAATTTAATTCAGAACGCCTTCACTGCGGTAATGATTGATGTTTAATGTTAAGAAGAAATTTCTTGGCAGGACTCTTCAGCGGAGTAATCATGGAAAGTGGGGTAGCGACGACCCCTTGGGCGCTGACGGACAAACCCCGCGAGAGGGCGTACCGGATGGGGGAGGCGCTCGGCTTCCAGGCGCAGGGCAGCAACCACACTGACGACGACGACGCGAGGCTGGCCGCCTTCCTTCGCTCCCTAAACTACTCAGACCTCGCCATTGACGATTCTGTGGCACTCTCGGATTTCGTAAGTGCGCCAATTAACTATGTTTCATCTACAATTTCAACAGCGAATTGCGGTTGAAATATCTGCTCAAGTAAATACGAAATTCCTGAACACATAACGCAGGACGTCCGAAAGAAAGTCATCATGGATGAGGAGATTCGAGGGAAAATATTTGTAGCAGTGTAATGATAACAGGTCTTCATTCTAACCAATAATTAACAATTATTCTGCGGGAGATCTCTTTTTTCCATATACCATGGAGTTTTGAAGAGATTTATGGCTCTTAGAAATTGGAAGAAGTAGCCTTTCTTTGTAAGTGTCGGCTGCATGTGTCGCAGTGACCAGGTCAGACTTCACCAGGCATCTACCGGAAACGACTTGACTTCCACATCAATTTTCTCTACTCTTGAGCAACTGCAACTGCTTATATAGTACATTATCCAAAATGTCACCTCAGTTGTATATATTTTATTATACCACATCCGACTTCAGATACAAAGGTCCATTTTCGAGTTGTATCTAAAGAACTGAAATTAGATGGGGTTCAATAAAAGTTGTGCTGTTGAGGCGAAATTTTTTATAACATGTTGACTGTCATTGCTTCCACCTATGACTAAAACAATTCCCAGCTAATGTTCATATGCCTCAGATTATACAAGCGTCTCCAGCACAAATTTATACCTGTTTCTCTCTTCCTTTACGTTCTGGAAAAATGCATCCTGGGTGTGTCTTTACATGTGACTGGATCGCCCAGATCCGTCGACCTACCGATCAAATTATTTTTACGTGCCAAAAGATACACTTACTCATCAAAAACGATGATTTCTAAAAGTCTTCATGTCATGAGTAACCCATACTTACTCTGACATCTGTTAACTTCATGTTTACTGCTAGTATAGGGCCATATATTTTCTTGTCCTGAGGCTGTACGTTGCTACTGTAAGCCGGCCGCGGCGGCCGAGCGGTTCTAGTCTCTTCAGTCCGGAACCGCGATGCTGCTACGGTCGCGGGTTCGAATCCTGCCTCGGGCATGGATGTGTCTGATGTCCTTAGGTTATTTAGGTTTAAGCATTTCTAATTTCTAGGGGACTGATGACCTCAGATGTTAAGTCCCATAGTGCTCAGAGCCATTTGAACCATTTTTTGCTACTGTAAACCAATTATATTATGTTGTCCTCTCCACCATAAATTGGTGCTAAGGGGGGAGAGAGTCCTGAAATATCACTGTCTAGAGACTAGCTTCCTCTCCTTCAGGATCGTCTCATGCAACCAACGTTTAACTTGTAACCTAATTCTTGTAGTGCCAAACTACTATGCATCTACTTTTCTCTTTTCATTTTAATGTGGAAAACTTGTGGTCCCAGTGATAATTTGTGTATAATTGTGATGAAGCATTCTTATTTACAGATAGCCCATACTAACACCTCTTGCACCGTTAACACAGTGTTCCCCGTGCAGGAAAAGCGCTGCCCGGTGCACCTGGCTTTCGTGCCCGTCTTGGAGCCACCATCGGACTCGGCAGTGATCATCGAGCCTCCAGCAGACGTCCTCAGAGCTGGCAGCTACAACCAGGTCCCCATCGTACTTGGCGTCACTTCTGGAGAAGGTTTCGTCGTATATCTCTGTACGTAACAAAATCTGTGCATTGCCTTGCTTTACTGCCAACGCTTGCAATCATATGTGACTGACTTATAATTTTTTTAGTACACTGCCGTTTGTGAAAAGTGCAACACCGAGAAGGAATTACCCGAATAGCGCCACGCTTGGTGGGAGTGCCGACGGGTGTGCAAGCAGAACGTGATACATTTTGCAGCGAGATAGGGTACATGTAGGCCGAGCAGAGCCAACTCGTGTCGGTCCGACAGGGTCAGTGTTGCGCCTAGTGTAGTCGGTGAAGAGCTGTCACACAAGCTGGAAACAATATGGTTCAAATGGTTCAAATGGCTCTGAGCACTATGGGACTTAACATCTATGGTCATCAGTCCCCTAGAACTTAGAACCTAACTAACCTAACTAACCTAAGGACATCACACAACACCCAGTCATCACGAGGCAGAGAAAATCCCTGACCCCGCCGGGAATCGAACCCGGGCGCGGGAAGCGAGAACGCTACCGCACGACCACGAACTGTGGAATTTTCATTATCGCTTCCTTTGTGGGTTCCATATAATCATACCGCTCTCGTCGTGAACTTCAGTTTACAGCATGTCTTTGTAACAGTACTACTTCTGCCAGAGTACATTTTTATTGTTCTTTATTTTGTATCACTAATTTGAGTTTAATGCATTTCAAATTGTAATAACGCTTCCTGTTTTGGAAGAAACTGTAAGCCTCTTACGAAGGATAATAGAACGTTGAGAGGCACTGGCTATTGCCAATACTAAAAGTGGGCAACCTGTTCAAAACATATCCTGCAAGCCATTGTTCTGTGGCTGCCGATTTTCATTTATTTGAACTATACATTATTTTCCACGAAAACCTTCAGGGAGAGCCATCAGTTTCTTACCTTCTCAACGCCAGCGATTTGGTGCCAGTAACTACTTTATTTTGTGGAAGATTTTGGCGTCTGTTATGTAACTGTAATCACCAGTTGGCAAGCTATCAAATACCGATAGAGACATTACGTATGTCGTTAAGAATAAAAATTACTGTCTAGGTAAATAAGAACAAAATATCTAATATTAACTCTGCAGCAAAGTACACCCGCTTTGTTCTCGCATCCCACGCCCGGGTTCCCGGGTTCGATTCCCGGCGGGGTCAGGGATTTTCTCTGCCTCGTGATGGCAGGGTGTTGTGTGATGTCCTTAGGTTAGTTAGGTTTAAGTAGTTCTAAGTTCTAGGGGACTGATGACCATAGATGTTAAGTCTCATAGTGCTCAGAGCCATTTGAACCATTTGAATACCCGCTTTGGCGCAGCGTAGTTTACCAACAACCTCATTACGCTATCTAAAACCGATTGCGAAATTATAAGAGCTTTGTGACTTCAAGAATTATTTCGCAAAATGGGAAATGGGACGGAGGGGGGGGGGATAAAAGTAAAACACAAAACAAATCGAGCTTCTTTTTTCTTTCTTTTTCTTCTTCTTCTCTCTCAAGCACTAGACCTGTTGGTCCTTTGCGACTTCTTGCTCTACCCATTTTCTCTTGGATCTGCCAATGTCCATCCTTCCTTAAAGGATGTACTGTAGAAGTCGTTTTGGTGTAAGTTCATTGTGCAGTCTTTCTATATATTCTTTCCATCCTTTTCTGTATTCATTAATCTATTCATTTAAGTCGTAAATTCCTACATGCTTTCCAATTATGTATTTATTTTACTTGTCTCTTCTTACCAATCCCTGTATTGTTGTCAAAAATCAAAACTCAGCTGCTTAGAGTCTACTATTTCTAGGGTTCATACTCTTACTCTCACAATTGCTTCTTCAATGTAGTCCACGTGGAACTGCTACAACTTTGAACAATTGTAGAATTGTGTCCTTTCGTACTTTTCACCTGAGCGTTCTTTTGACGGTGTCACACACCATATTGAATCTCCCTTTCATTTTTCAACATCGACTTCGCCTTTATGTCACAGCCCAAGATACTGAAGTTGTTATCTTGTCTAATTGTCTTTTTTCTAATACGAATTTAAGTCTTAAGGGTTGTGAGCCACGGTATGCCATGGACTTCATTCTATCTATCGACATGCTTAATTTATGTCGCATTACTATTTTACATAGTTTATACACCGCTCTCTCAAGTTGTCTTCGTTGTTGGGTTGGGTTGGGTTGTTTTGGGGAAGACCAGACAGCGAGGTCATCGGCCTCACCGGAGTAGGGAAGGACGGGGAAGGAAGTCGGCCGTGCCCTTTGAAAGGAACCATCCAGGCATTTGCCTGGAGGGATTTAGGGAAATCACGGAAAACCTAAATCAGGATGGCCGGAAGTGGGATTGATCCGTCGTCCTCCCGAATGCGAGTCCAGTGTCCAAACACTGCGCCACCTCGCTCAGTATCTTCGTTGTTCGCAGCTAGAATCTGGTCATGAGCAAACATAAGAGTTTTGATAAAATCTCTTCCTCTGAAGCTCTCCTCTATATTAAATTTCATAATCCGTTGTTTCTGGTCCCTCACAACGTCGTCTAAACACAAATTAGGAATATGAAGTGTCGGTGAAATACAGTACATAACCATTGTCCAATCCCTTTATTAATATTTCTATGGGCGATGCTTCCAGATTCTAACTTAACAATTATTTGTGTTCCTCTGCATACACTTCGCGTCACTTCGGTCAATTGTAGTGCTGTCTTCTCCTTTTTCCGTAAATTTCTCTACTCTCTCGGTCCGGCAATTTTGATTCTCCGCCAGAATGGATGGACGTAGACGACATCCTATTTAGTTTTGCTCTCTGGTCTTGGAGTGGTATTTCGCCGTGTGGTATGCGTTGTCAGCCATGCCTGCTGTGTGCGTGTCTCTGCCTTGTACCGGCGATTTCTGCTTGACGCCGTCGGCCCGTTGGCCGGTGCGCTCCGTTCTCGATCGATTCCTGTCACAAGGGATCCCATATTTTTCCTCTGTCCACATTAACAAAACCTTTACTGTAGTCTTTAAAGACTACGTGGGTTTTTAAAATGTATTCTATTCTTTTTTCCGTTATTTTATTAAGGAAAAGATGTTGACAGATGAATTTTCCTTTCGAGAACTTGATACACTCCTGGAAATGGAAAAAGAACACATTGACATCGGTGTGTCAGACCCACCATACTTGCTCCGGACACTGCGAGAGGGCTGTACAAGCAATGATCACACGCACGGCACAGCGGATACACCAGGAACCGCGGTGTTGGCCGTCGAATGGCGCTAGCTGCGCAGCATTTGTGCACCACCGCCGTCAGTGTCAGCCAGTTTGCCGTAGCATACGGAGCTCCATCGCAGTCTTTAACACTGGTAGCATGCCGCGACAGCGTGGACGTGA
This sequence comes from Schistocerca gregaria, assembly GCF_023897955.1. NCBI lineage: Eukaryota > Metazoa > Arthropoda > Insecta > Orthoptera > Acrididae > Schistocerca > Schistocerca gregaria. Next base: position 453,415,938 of record NC_064926.1, on the reverse strand, counting down.
ACCGTATGTGCAGTTGGCGGACTTTGAGCGAGGGCGTATAGTGGGCATGCGGGAGGCCGGGTGGACGTACCGCCGAATTGCTCAACACGTGGGGCGTGATGTCTCCACAGTACATCGATGTTGTCGCCAGTGGTCGGCGGAAGGTGCACGTGCCCGTCGACCTGGGACCGGACCGCAGCGACGCACGGATGCACGCCAAGACCGTAGGATCCTACGCAGTGCCGTAGGGGACCGCACCGCCACTTCCCAGCAAATTAGGGACACTGTTGCTCCTGGGGTATCGGCGAGGACCATTCGCAACCGTCTCCATGAAGCTGGGCTACGGTCCCGCACACCGTTAGGCCGTCTTCCGCTCACGCCCCAACATCGTGCAGCCCGCCCCCAGTGTGTCGCGACAGGCGTGAATGGAGGGACGAATGGAGACGTGTCGTCTTCAGCGATGAGAGTCGCTTCTGCCTTGGTGCCAATGATGGTCGTATGCGTGTTTGGCGCGGTGCAGGTGAGCGCCACAATCAGGACTGCATACGACCGAGGCACACAGGGCCAACACCCGGCATCATGGTGTGGGGAGCGATCTCCTACACTGGCCGTACACCTCTGGTGATCGTCGAGGGGACACTGAATAGTGCACGGTACATCCAAACCGTCATCGAACCCATCGTTCTACCTTTCCTAGACCGGCAAGGGAACTTGCTGTTCCAACAGGACAATGCACGTCCGCATGTATCCCGTGCCACCCAACGTGCTCTAGAAGGTGTAAGTCAACTACCCTGGCCAGCAAGATCTCCGGATCTGTCCCCCATTGAGCATGTTTGGGACTGGATGAAGCGTCGTCTCACGCGGTTTGCACGTCCAGAACGAACGCTGGTCCAACTGAGGCGCCAGGTGGAAATGGCATGGCAAGCCGTTCCACAGGACTACATCCAGCATCTCTACGATCGTCTCCATGGGAGAATAGCAGCCTGCATTGCTGCGAAAGGTGGATATACACTGTACTAGTGCCGACATTGTGCATGCTCTGTTCCCTGTGTCTATGTGCCTGTGGTTCTGTCAGTGTGATCATGTGATGTATCTGACCCCAGGAATGTGTCAATAAAGTTTCCCCTTCCTGGGACAATGAATTCACGGTGTTCTTATTTCAATTTCCAGGAGTGTATTTCTTTAACTAATATGCCGTCTACGATTTTTCTCATTCTATTTACTATTATCATCGCATATTTCTTGTATACCGTATTTAAGAGATTTATACCTTTATAATTTCCATAGTTTGTCCTCGCTCGCCCTTTTAAAAGTGGTTATTATCAAAGCTTTCTTCTACTCCATCGGTATTTTTCTTTCACTGCTAGCACTTATTTAAAAAGCGAAGTATCCTTTCCTTATGGTAAGTATTCATGAAGTTCCATGTTTAAATAGTCCGTTCCAGGAGCCTTTCAGTTTTTACAGTTTTGTAAGGCCTTCTTGAAGTTCCTTAAATTCTGTGTTATCAATCTTCGAAAGACATCTGCGCTTTTCTTCTTCTGTCTTATTTTGTTGTTCTTCTTCCCACACAAATTTTTACAGCACTTCATCCACTCCTTGCCAGGTGCAGTCTTTTACAGATTCCCCTACACGCTTTACATTTCCTTCACAATTAGTGCTGCCACCTGCCGTCTCTGAGTAGTTGCGGCACGTTGACGTCGAACGTAGGCTGTGGTCTCATTAATGTAACTGGAACGTGTATTAGGAAGTCTCTGTCCGGGGGTATTTGTGTGGAATGTTGCCACGTTGACGTTAAAGGTTGCATAGCCCACGTTCGGGAAGTCCACGACACCAGCCAACCTTGCGTCCACTGTTGTCGTTTGACGTACCGCACTCGGCAGGCCTAATTTTACTACTTTCGCACCATGGGGGACAGCAACAATGGACACTGTGCTGACAGTCCTTGAGCTCCAGATGTCAGTGCACTTCAAGCGTGGTTACTTGTCCTGCTGCAGCCATCTTAATCCCTCTGTCAGCGGATGTGACTTCGCTGTGTAACCCTGACGGCCCAGCAGACAAAATGTCTGTCCTCTCGGGCGCTAGTCGGGAGGCCGTTCAGCTACTCCTGAAACCTACGAATCAATAGATGCATGAAAGCCGTATGATTCCGACACTTTGCTATAGATGTTTCTTCTTCTTTCACGAGGCATAATTTGATCTTCTTACAAACAAACAACATTTAAATGGGACAGCGTAATTTTCCCTTAATGTAGATGACGAAACTAAGCCTATTTTTTGCCTTTGCAGTTAAATAGTAATCTTTTGCATACCCAAGTTCGAAGTAAACTTGTTCCCAGATTGACCTTTGCTGCATGCCGGCTTCATAGTGTTCCAGTTGTAATGGACATTATTACACTGAACTGCCAATCAAACATGGACCTTAAAAAAAGTTAAGCTTAGACAGTTTTCGGTTACCATAACATTATACAGTATTAAAGAACCTTAAAGTGCTTCACAACTGCTAAATATCTATGGGAATTGGATATATCATAAAAAGCCTCCGCCGTGTGGTCTCAGACGCCTTGCCACGTTAGTTAGATTAAGTAGTGTAACCTAGGGGCCGATGACCTCAGCAGTTTGGTCCTGCAGGAACTTACCAACATAAAACTCCTTCTCCCCCTTATCTCTCCCCAATTCCTCCTTCCCCCGTCTGTTTGTTCATCTCCTCCTCCACCTTCTCTCTCTCTCTGTCCATCATCTACTATCTCCTCTCGCTGTCCATCTCCTTCTCCACCTCTCTATTTCCAATACCTCACCCCCCCCCCCATCTGTCCTCTTGTTCCTTTCTCTGACCTTTACTCTTGTTGCAAACGAAATCTTGATTTAGTCTTGAGCTCGCTTAAAATGTGGTAAATCGGTTGGTGTCATTGATATACCGGGTATGAGAGACTTATCCTGGTGCTCGGTCTATGAGGATAGTAGCCTCAATGACAGTATTTCACATAGTTGTAATCTGCGATGGGGTGAATTACAATGCATCGGACGATTCAGATCCCGTAATAATATTTTAATCATAGGCCGATAAGCTACAAATACAGTGCCGGCCGGGGTGGCCGAACGGTTCTAGAGGCTACAGTCTGGAACCGCAGGTTCGAATGCTGCCTCGGGCATGGATGTGTGTGATGTCCTTAGGTTAGTTAGGTTTAAGTAGTTCTAGGTTCTAGGGCACTGATGACCTAAGAAATTAAGTCCCATAGTGATGAGAGCCATACAAATACAGTTTTCCTCTTTTCCGTGAAACCGACGGCAAAGAAGAAAACATAAAAGCACATTGTTGTGTATACAACTTCTGTGTGAAAATATGTGCAAGGAGAAATAATGTCAACATCGGAGAAACCGTTTGTGTAATGGTTTACTATCGTGGTTGTGACTGTGAAAAAGAAATCGGAACTGCGTTATCTTTACAGCACAGCGTTTTCTAGGTCTCAGTCGGTTATAAAAGAAAACTTGTACATTATTGCTTAAAAAGTATATGGCCTAGGTCGGTCTGAATGTTTATTATAGTACAGTGTAAAAATCTGAAGTAATTCGGTCAATATCTTCTCTAGATATTTGTTAACAAGTTTCCCCTTTACACACTAAGCGCCAAAGGAGCTGGTACAGGCATGCGTATTCAAGTGCACAGATATGTAAACAAGCAGAACACGGCGCTGCTGTCGGCCAAGCCTATATAAGGCAACAATTGTCTGGCGCAGTTGTTACATCGGTCACTGCTGCTAAAATGGCAGGGTATCAAGATTTAAGTCAGTTTGAACGTAGTGTTATAGTCGGTGCACGAACGATGGGACACAGCATCTCCGAGGTAGCGATGAAGTGGGGATTTTCCCGTACGACCATTTCACAAGTGTAACATGAATATCAGGAATCCGGTAAAACATAAAATCGCCGACATTGCTGCGGGTGGAAAAAGATGCTGCAGGAAAGAGACCAACGATGACTAAAGAGAATCGTTCAACGTGACAGAAGTGCAACCCTTCGGCATATTGCTCCAGATTTCAAAAATGGCTCTGATCAATATGCGACGTAACTTCTGAGGTCATCAGTCGCCTAGAACTTAGAACTAATTAAACCTAACTAACCTAAGAACATCACACACATCCATGCCCGAGGCAGGATCCGAACCTGGGATCGTAGCGGTCACGCGGTTCCAGACTGTAGCGCCTAGAACCGCATGGCCAGCTGCAGATTTCAATGCTGGACCACCGACAAGTGTCAGCTTGCTAACCTTTCAACGAAACATGATCGATATGGCTTTCGGGGCCGAAGATCCACTCGTGAACGCTTGATGACTGTACGTCACAAAGCTTTACGCCTCGCCTGGGTCCGTCAACACCGACGATCGACTGTTGATGACTGGTAACATGTTGCCTCGACGGACGAGTCTCCTTTCAGAGAGGATGAATGTGTACGGGTATGAAGACAAGCTCATGAATCCATTGACCATACATGTCAATAGGAGACTGTTGAAGATGGTAGAGGTTCTGCAATGGTGTGGGGCGCGTGCGGTTGGAGTGATATGGGACTCAGATACGACTCTGACAGGTGCCAAGTACGTAAGCATCAAGTCTGTTCATCTGCATCCATCCATGTCCATTGTGTATTTCAATGGACTGGCGCAATTCCAGCAGGACAATGCGTCACCACACACGTCCAGAACAGCTACAGAGTTGCTCCAGGAGCACTCTTCTGAGTTTAAACACTTCCACTGGCCACCAGACCCTCCAGACATGATGATTATTGAGCATATCTGGGATGCTTCGCAACGTGCTGTTCAGAAGAAATCTCCACCTCCTCGTACTCTTACGGATTTATGGACAGCACTGCAGGATTCATGGTGTCTGTTCCCTCCAGCACTACCTCAGACATTAGTCGAGTCCATGCCACGTCGTGTTGCGGCTCTTCTGCTTGCTTGCGGGCGCCCTACATGATATTAGGTAGGTGTGCCAATCTCTTTGGCTTTTCAGTATATATTATGTTTACGGTTATATCTTGAAATACTAACACATACGTAGCCTATTTCCGGCTGAATGAGATTAGAGTATCATGTAAAAATCTATAGTAAATCGGTCAGTTACATTTCGAGACTTTTGGTGACAACACTAAACAACGAGCTGGCTTTATGGAGAAGTATACGTAAGCATAGCCTCTAGCAAGGATATTACTAAAGGACGTTCTACCAAATGACTGAAATCTAGGTGTAAATTTCATTGGCCTACAGAAGCTGCTAGAAGCTTTAATCTGGACCTGTAGAGCTATCGTTCATGGAATGGCTGGCAGTTGCTGGAGAGTTGTGCGTGTGTTCCAGCGGCGGGGCTGCTGACGGAAGCGGGGATCGCCGACATGAAGGAGAACTTCACGGCGCTGGTCGGCTCCCAGCTGCCGCTGCCCACCGAGGAACAGCGGTCTCGTGCGGCGGAACAGCTGGAGCAATTCTACTTTGGGGACGACGGCTTCTCCACAGACGACGTTCAAGCCGTTGTTGATGTAAGTATAGGTAAGGCATTCTGTTGTGTCGGAGAATACTAACTATATCATATCGAGTTGGCTCTACACTGGGTTCCCTATAATCCTCTGAAGCTGGATTGGGAGCCACACTCGGTTTGCCTAAAAGCAAGTGTCCATGACATAGTCTCTGTTCGTGGCTCAGTTATGACGCAAATATTGGAGGTTCAGTCGTGAGGCTTTAGGTCTCCTGAAATGAAGATACTGTGGATTTCTCGTTGAGTATTAATTCGTTTGTGGTGAAGTATAACAGGGATGGGCGGGGGTGTTGATGAGACACCTTTCATATTATTCCTCTTTAACTCCGATGTATTGAAGGAGTCTCATGACAGTAGAATACTTCTGCTTTCTTTAGTTCTAAGTTTTTAAAATATGATTGTGAGGAAATCCTACGGAAAAATTCCTAAACTTGTATTCTTGTTTAGGAGTCCACACGACTTTTATTACTAAAGGGTTATGACACTTGTAGCTTTACGTGACTGTCTAGCACCAAAAGTTCTCATACTTCCGGAATTTTCTTGCTTGCGATTTTTTGCAAAGCAAAAATTCAAGCTATTCGAGAGACAGTAATCCTTTCCTATCGTAGTAAGTCACGTGCTGTCAGTAGAAGACAAGCGTCAGGGACGTCAAAACATTTAACATATTGAAACGTCCCCTTTGAACAATTGTACAGGATTGTGCTTAAACTGACACACAATATTTTTGGCGCAACGCAATCTGACTTTCAAAACTCTCTACAAAAGAATGGCCCTGACTAACATTTACCTATACCTTTCACAAATCACTTACCTCACCAAAATCTTTGTTACTCGAACTACTGCAATACAGCGAGCGCCACTACTGCCAGCTAAATAAAAGATTCAAACTAATGAAGGCACTAACTACTGACAGGCATAGTTAGCAAATGAAAAATTTTGATAGAGAACAAACAATGTATTTACCTTAATAGTCATAATATATTTATATATCAGTTCATGACATCAATTCTTGCAAATTTCAAAACTTCGCTATCTCTATCCCCACGTCCACCACTGCTGGCGGCTCACCTCCAACTGCGCAACGCTACGCGCAGCTGCCCAACACTACAATGCCAGACAACAATGCAAACTAGCCACAGACTGCACAAAGCACAGCCAGTGATTTTCATACAGAGCGCTACGTGGCGGCGGCGTTACCAATATAAGAACCTAAACAGCCTACTAAAAATATAACGGACTGAGTAGGAATAATCTTTCTCGTATAAGGTTCTCTTTAACGATTTTCAAGCGGAATAAAACTTTTCTGATGAATAATATTTTCTTAATCTGAAGAACCTGTGACAGAAACAGGTAATCTGTATTTGAATGTAGATATATCGCTCACTGGATTCAGACACCACTGTAGTATTTTTACGACTTTATACTATCATTATTTGCTCCACCATATCCTCTTACATATGCAATCCAAGAACAACAAATTGCGATAGGCCATTCCGGTGAAGAATTACTGGTTATTTTAAAGCTTGCCACATTTTATGTAGCGGTAGTCTATAGTTTGGAATTGTGAAGGTCCACACATTAGCTGAAGACTTTGCCAATCATCGTCGAACGTGTAATAGAGTCAGCAAAACTCAGCATCGAGCAGCCGATGAACCTCACTCACGGTCATCATCGACTTCTGAAATGACTCGACATCGCATTAGTTCTGTCAGAGAATAGAAGTTGCTCGGTATTCAGTCTGTGTTCATGCAGCTGAAATTCTCGATCTTTCTGGAGTTTTCGACAGCTGCCTTCGACGGAAGACAAACTTCTGACCATATGAGGGATAAAGACAGGTACGAAGTAGTTTACAACAGTGAAATCAACGCTCAGTCCATAGATTGATTCTGTTGTGGTTGGCAGGAGAGCCACCGTATGGTTAAAGGAGGCCGAAATGCACGCGTCTCAGCTCACGCAGGCTGGCGTGAGGTCTGGAACATAAGAAGGGAATTAGAATTTAGAAAAACGGACATAGCTGGTGGAATACTTAACTTTAATCCATTCATGGAGAACGTCGCTCTTTATGGTACATGATTCACAATATCAATAGTACGGATACTGGCGCCTTACTAGGTCGTAGCAAATAACGTAGCTGAAGGCTACGCTAACTATCGTCTCGGCAAATGAGAGCGTAGAATTCAGTGAACCATCGTTAGCAAAGTCGGCTGTACAACTGGGGCGAGTGCTAGGAAGTCTCTCTAGACCTGCCGTGTGGGGGCGCTCGGTGTGCAGTCACTGATAGCGGCGACACGCGGGTCCGACGTATACTACCGGACCGCGGACGATTTAAAGGCTATTACCTAGCAAGTGTGGTGTCTGGATGACACCACATTCCTCCCCCGCAAATCGGCGTACGGTTTTGGAATAAGGCTTCCGGCCGCCGTGGGGAGGACAGCATGTTGACGCATGCGACGAGGTGGGGAGCCTAACAACAGGCGAAGCTGTGCCATCCGCACCCTGCCATTCGGACCGCGGGGAGCTAGGAAACGCCTGAAAACCTGCTCCAGGGTGCACGCCAACATGCGGTGTATGCGCCCGTAGAGAGACAGGAGGGGCCGAAGGGTCGACCTCCATCGGGCCGGGGCACCCGACGGCCGAAGACGACGTATGGTCCGGAGCGGGCAAGAGTTCCATGTCGGATGACAACTAGTCACGGGAAGCGATCGGTGACACGTGACCCAGGAAGGTGCCCGGCGGTTGTAGGACGCGTCCACTGCAGGCGTCGCCGGCGGGAGAACAGGCGGCGGTGGCGGCGGCGGCGGCGGCGGCGGCGGCGCGTCGCCATGGGGCAAAATGGAAGGCAGCGTCGGTAACACCTGGGGCTGAGGCGAGCCAATAGATGGGTCCCCGGGGTGCTGACCGGACGGCTGAAAGCAGACGTCGAGCGGCAGATCCCGTGCGACGGCAGAGGCGCAGCTGATTGAGATGCCGACGTACTTCACCAGAGGCCCCCAAAACCAGATACATAGCGCGGCCGAGGCAGCAAAGTATGCGCTCTTCGAGACAACGCCGTGAACTTCGATAGTGGCGATAGTATACAACGGCGCCTGGAGCAAAAGCTGGTGTCTGCCGCTGTACAGGAACCTGATGCGGCGGATGTAGTAACGACATCAAGGTTCGATGAGGGCGACCGTGGAGCAACTCAGCCGGCGAGCGACCATCTCGGGGCTGAGAGCGATACGAGGACAAAAAGAGCAATAACGCGTCCTCCCGAGAATGCGACTCTTTCAGCTTCAACATCTGTGACTTGAAAGTCCTGACCAATCGTTCAGCGGCACTGTTTGACTGTGGCGAAAACGGCGCGGACGTCAGATGTTGAATACCATTGGTTAAAAAAAATGGCTCTGAGCACTATGGGACTCAACTGCTGTGGTCATCAGTCCCCTAGAACTTAGAACTACTTAAATCTAACTAACCTAAGGACACCACACACATCCATGCCCGAGGCAGGATTCGAACCTGCGACCGTAGCAGTCGCACGGTTCCGGACTGCGCGCCTAGAACCGCGAGACCACCGCGGCCGGCTGAATACCATTGGTCTTGCAGAATGACTGAAATTCTGCGGACATGAATTGTGGGCCATTGTCGGAAACAATAGTCTGTGGAAGACCTTCAATGCAAAAGATAGCAGATAACGCTTGGATGGTGGCAGATGACGTCGTGGAAGACATCCGGACAACAAAAGGAAAATTACTGAATGAATCTACCACAACCAACCATCGAGCATTCCAGCAAATCGATGTGTAAGCGTTGCCAAGGCGAAGTGGCTTTTGGCCATGCAAAGAATTTCCGCGGTGGTGCTGATTGTTGTTCGGCACACACCATTCAAGAAGAGCACATATTCGTAATCGCGGCATCGATTCCGAACCAAGTACAGTGCTGACGAGCAAGTTGTTTCGTTCTCACTATACCCCAATGTCCTTGGTGGAGTTGGTGGAGAAGCTGTAAGACAGAGGACTGTAACGAACGTGGCACCACGACCCTGGACTGATCATTATCAGAACGCAACAGCAAAACACCACGTCGTACGAAAAAGGCCCTCCTTGTGAGCAAAAAATCGGCGAACCAACGGGTCCCCGATCCGTGATTTTGACAAGGGCCATTGCATAGCAACAAAACGCAGAACGGGAGCAAGGACAGGGTCGGCAGCTGTGCCTGTAGCTTCACGACGAAAATCAATCGGAAACGATTCGACCACGTCATCAATTTCCGCATCGATGAACATGCAAGCAAGTTCGGAGGAATCGAATGCCCTATCCTCAGCAATAGGCAAGCGGGATAACGCATCGGCGTTTCCGTCCTTAGCAGTGGACCGATACAAGATATAGTAGCGGTACTGTGAAAGGAAAATAGACTAGCGAATGAATTTATGCGCTGTACGTGGAGGTACAGGCTTGGTCGGATGAAAAAGCGATGTCAAAGGTTTGTGGTCTGTGATTATGGTAAAGTGACGACCATACAAGAAATCATGGAACTTTGTAACACCAAATACGAGAGCCAATGCTTCTTTCTCGATCTGTGAATAATTTTTTTGCGCAGTCGAGAGGAATTTGGACGCAAAGGCAATAGGGCGATAGTGTGGTCCATCTTTGCGAGCAGGCACAGCACCGATCCCGAAATCAGATGCATCCACCATCAACAAAAGGGGCTTCCGGCGATCGAATGGCGTAAGGCAAGTATTGGAAAGCAACGCCGATTTCAAATGGCAAAAGGCGCGCTCGCATTCCGTCGTCCAGACGAACGGAACACCCTTACGGCGTAAGCGATGAAGCGGAGCTGAAATGGAAGAGGCATGCGGCACATATTTATTGTAATACGTATTTTTTCCCAGCACACTCTGTAGCTGCTTCAAATTCCGCGGCGAAGGCAAGTCTTGAATGGCACGAAGGTGCGTTGGACTGGAATGTATGCCTTGGGCATTGAGGTCATGTCCCAAGTATGGTAAGTCCCCAGCAAAGAACACACATTTGTCCTCCCGAAAGCGAAGACCATTTTGTCGCAAGACCTGAAATAATGTTTGGAGATTGGCCAAATGTTCTTCTTCCGTCTTTCCGGAGATCACAATATCGTCCGGATAATTAGCTGCAGTAGGGACCGACGCACAAACAGTTTGTAGATACTGCTCAAACAATGCAGGGCGGATGCACACCCGAATGGCAGTCGTTTGAATCGGTACAAACCAAGATGCGTGTTAACCACCAAAACGAGCTGGGATTCTTCGTCCACCGGTATTTGCAAGTACGCATCACTAGTTGTGGATTCACTGTTGCCTTGAAGTCCACACAAAGTCCTAACTTTCCGGAAGGTGTTGGCAAAATTACTAAGGGTGATGCCCAGAGAGAAGCCTGCACACGTTCAATTACACCTTGCGAATCAAATCGTGTAATGTTTTTGCGACCTCATCACGCAATGCGTGGGGAACATTGCGCGCTCTGAAAAATTTCGGTTGCGGGTTTACTTTCAGTTCCAAATGTGCTTCATAGTTCTTAGCGCAACCGAGGCCCGGTGCAAAAATGTCTGCAAATTCTTCACATAGACGAGAAACACTGTCTGAAGGCACCGTCTGGTTCACTAATAGGACCTGATTTACTATAGACAAATTAAACAACTGAAATAAATCGAAACCAAACAAGTTCACTGCAGAAGAAGAACGAAGGACGTAAAATGACAAGTTTTGTTTGTCCTTCGTAGGTAGTAAGAAGGGTGCACTGTCCTAACACAGGGATACGTTGCCCTGAATAGCTTGTTAACTGAACATTTGCGGCACGCAACGGAGGTGTGCCCAGCAGTTTGTAAGTGTCTTGATTGATCAGGGAAACCGCAGCTCCTGTATCGAGCTGGAATGGTATCACTTTGCCTTTAATGTCCAAGTCCACAAAAAGTTTATTGTACTGCTGACGACAAGAGCGACTGTCTCGTGCAACGTGAACTGACACTGGTACAGATTCACTTGCTACTTGACGGGAGTTCCGGCGATGTCGACGCACACTATTTTTGGGACGAACACAGTCACTGTTAGAGAGAATGGCACTGGGCGGAGTGGAATGAACTCCATGAATTTCCATGGGCGAAGTTTCGAGAGCCTGAGTATCCTTGGTTCCATTCCTATTCCAGCGCAAAGCAAAGGGCCTGGAAAGGTTTTGAGCTTCCGATCTGAGCTTTTTCTGGCAAACACTCTGAACATGTCCTTTTGTATTACAGTAAAAGCAAATAGCTTGGCGTGACCGGCAATTGTCACGCGAATGTTTAGTAGCACACCGCGGGCATGATTTGATCACTGCATTTGCTTGCCGACGAGGGACACGTGGCTGAGAGCCTGGCGGCAGCTGCGAGGCCGGGCGCGAGGGCTGTTTATTGCTCCGTGCAGCTCGACCGGCGGGCCGGTGAACCTGACATACTGCTGGCGAAGTTTCAAATGATTCCTGAGCAAAGTCAAGTGTGTCCTGCCGATCCAATATGTCCAGCACTCGTTGAAGGGTGGGATTTACTAGTTTCAAAATCTGTTCCCTTATACGAACATCAGAAACGTTCTGTGCAATTGCATCACGTACCATAATATCTGAATAAGTGAGTCCACATTGACACTCCCTATTAGTCTGACCTGCCGTACGTTTTGTACGAAAGAAGGTATTCCTTTTCGCAACTACATTGACTGATTCTTTGAAATATGCATCTAATGCAGACAAAATTTCTTCGTAGGACAGAGTTGCTACGTCGCGTCGGGGAAATAATTTGACTATCACACGGTACGTGGGCACCCGACGGATGAAAGCAGAAAAGGCTGCCGCTCGTTACCTTGAATTCTGTAGGCGGCGAGATGGAATCCAAATTGGCGTGACCACTCCGTCCAGCTTTCCAGTGCAGCATCAAAAGGTCGAAAGGTGGGTGCAACAGCGTGTTGTGGCTGCGTTAGCGGTGAAGCGGCTGCTGCCGCATCGTTTTGCATCGCACGTTGACCCTGGACGAGCTGTCCAAGGGCATCCAGAAAGGCCTGCGTCTGCTGATTCTGTAAGTGATAACATTCGGACAGTACATCTGGAGATTGTGGAAAAGCCATTACACAAGGAAATCAGAGCAATATCGATAAGAACGCGGTTTTGCCTCGTCGCCAATGTTGTGGTTGGCAGGAGAGCCAACCGTATGGTTAAAGGAGTCCGAAATGCACGCGTCTCAGCTCACGCAGGCTGGCGTGAGGTCTGGAACATGACAAGGGAATAAGAATTGAGAAAAACGGACGTAGCTGGTGGAATACTTAACTTTAATCCATTCATGGAGAACGTCACTCTTTATGGTACATGATTCACAATATCAATAGTACGGATACTGGCGCCTTGCTAGGTCGTAGCAAATAACGTAGCTGAAGGCTATGCTAACTATCGTCTCGGCAAATGAGAGCGTAGAATTCAGTGAACCATCGCTAGCAAAGTCGGCTGTAGAACTGGGGCGAGTGCAAGGAAGTCTCTCTAGACCTGCCGTGTGGCGGCGCTCGGTCTGTAATCACTGATAGTGGCGACACGCGGGTCCGACGTATACTATCGGACCGCGGACGATTTAAAGGCTATCACCTAGCAAGTGTGGTGTCTGGGTGACACCACAGATTCATTTCCTTCTGTCTGTATAGTCTAAGTGTACCCGTTGGCCAAGTGGTGAATAGCTCTAATAGCTTACTGAAATATTCCTTTGATACTTTTACCTACCAAATGCTTTATTACAACAGAACAGTAAAGCGAACCACACGAATATGGGGTTCACAGTACTACCATCTTTCAGATCACATAATTACAAACGACAAACCGCTGTTTCTCTAATATTGTTGTTATGAGGAGAAACACAGGGAAAAAATACGGAAGTTTGTTGGGAGATATGACAAGGACAGCCCTCTGCAACGTTATCTGTATGTGTTGACACGCCGGCCGCTGTGGCCGAGTCGATCTAGACACTTCAGTCCGGAACCGCGCTGCTGCTACGGTCGCAGGTTCGAATCCTGCATGGAGCATGGATGTGTGTGATGTCCTTAGGTTAGTTAGGTTTAATTAGTTCTAAGTCTAGGGGACTGATGACCTCAGATGTTAAGTCCCATAGTGCTTATAGCCATTTTTTTGTGTTGACACACTTGGCTGATGTCTCCATTTATTTTTACAGGGTAATTGTTTATTTGCAGCTGTTTTCAGATCTGTACTTCATTCAACCAGCGAATTCCTTCGCTAGGGCAGTGGTGAACTCCAGCACTGTACCTGTACACTTCTACTACTTCGATTACAACGGCCGTGGCTATACGAAATACGGTAAGATTGCGCCATTAGGCGTCGCTTCCATCTAAAGCGTGACACATTTATACAAAAAGTTAGATAAAAAGCCATAGTGTTTCCACAAGAATTTTATTTTGTTGGACTACTTCTTCTGCGTTCAATTTCACCTCACTTGACCAAAACCCAGTTATGGAATAATTCTGTTTTCTTTATTGGTTAATACTACGATCTGACTGATTTTCTCAAACATTTCTTGTCCTGCGACGAATTACGCGACATAAACAAGTATACCAATTTTGTTTCTTCATCGCTCATACAGGAAGATAGCACAGATTAAATCCACATCTGTCAGCCAATAACCTTCACACACATATGCATTTATCGTTGAAAATTACGTGTATACGCTTCACTTAAGATAGCAGGGAGCTATGGCCTATGAAGGGAAGAGTATATATTCAGCGCTTCTTCCATCGACAACCGGCAACAGCAATGTAGGAAAAACTGACGTGTTGCTCCACGACTTACACTATGGCACAAGCAGAATAATGAAAACCCACACTGTAGTATCCGAATACGCACTAACCAGTTCTCTCAGCTTCGAGAAAAACGGGGCATCAAATGTGACAACGATTGTCTGGAAGGTTCCCCACAAAACTGGCGACCAACACTCAAAGAAATATTTTTTTACGTATAATATGTAGTTAACCCCAGTGTGAAAACATGGTACTACTACTTTTACTATCACAACTTAATCCAAGACAAAAGTATGTTATCAGTGTTTTTGTTAACTCAGCTGAATCCACTGAGAGAGACAGACGACTTCTCTCAAATGTATTAACTAAATAGAAGTACGAAACTTACTTCCAGCATGCTGGATGGCAACAAGGCAGCAACCTGAAATGATTCAACAAAACTGTAAAAAAAAAAAGTCAAGCTGCACACAAGTTTTTCTTTATTAACTAAAGACTAGTTCTGGACCTTTTCAGTCACTTTTCAAATCATCCTGTTGCAAAAAATATAAGGTGCTCGAAACTGCCTGTTGGGTTCTGTCTCGGATTCGTCGGACGACGTTAGTCTGGTGATTTTTATGACGTTCCACCGGCATGAGTGTCTGACGCTGTCAAAGGTTCACCCTCCATTGCTGGTGGCCGACTGGAGCCGAGCTCACGGCCGCAGACTACATGTACCTGGCGCGCCAACGTCCGAGGGCTTCTTCGCTGTCGTTTCCGGTGCGGTTCTCTTGTTGCCTGCGACGATCGTCGGCTGCAGCGCGAGAAGCCAGGATCCGTTTACCCTGAATCTTTCTTCTTTCTTGCTGAAGCTGTTCTCGGCTTTGTGTACTTCCATAGCCTCTCTGAACAAGCGTGTGTGATAACTCTTTTCTAAAGCCAGAACGTCTGTGTCGGCGAATTTTACTAAAAGGTCGGCCTCAGGCAGAGCGTGCTCTGTCACGGCCAATTTCTCCACCTGCCCCAACCTGCAATGTTGCTTATGTTCCGTGATCCTCGTGTTAACTGATCGTCCAGCCATTCCAACATAAACTTTTCTGCACGTGCGTCGTACGCTGTATTTTCCCGACGTTGCAAGTGGATTCCTTTTCTCCTTTGTCAATTTGAGATACTTTCTGATCTTCTTTGTCGGTTTTTAAGTAATCTTTCCCCCTTGTTAGTGCATACGACCGATTCTGTCCGTTAATCTGGGAATGTACGGTAGAAAGGCCATACCTGACATTGCTTTTTCCGATTTGTCACTTCGCCGAGTGTTTTGCCTGTATACGAGTACGATGCCAGTTACGTGTTTTAAGTGCAACCGAACAATTATTTTGTCACCGTAGTAATGCACAAGATTTCCGTCTTGATCTCTAATTGATGTAACTAATTCTGAAATTATCTCACTGCAGGCGGCATGTAAATAGGCGAATCTGGTTATTCAACAATCTTACATCCAGACGGTACAGCAAGGTGGACCTGATGTAACATGTGTGTGGGAGCAGCATTTTGAAATGAGCCGCCATAAGCCGGCCGTTGTGGCTGAGCGGTCCTAGCCGCTTCAGTCCGGAACCACGCTGCTGCTACGGTCGCAGGTTCGAATCCTGCCTCGTGCATGGATGTATGTGATGTCTATTGGCCTGATGACCTGCGATGTTAAGTCCCATAGTGCTTAGAGCCATTTGAACCATTTTTGAGCCGCCGTATATGTTACAGTCAACACATAGGACGTAAATATTACGAATATTTGCTGGATGTTCTACTATTTATAAGGTTTTTTTTTCAGTAACATCGATCTCAAAAACTAAAACTAGACCTATATTATCATTCAACTTCATATCGACATACATATAACTCTTCATCTCGCATCATTTGCGAATTTTGTTGTAACTGAACGTTTCATATTTTTTTCATTTCTCCGTATTATTCTCGTTACCATTCTTGATGTATGACTCAGCCTCCCTCAGCAAGGTGAAAATAATGTCACCGAATTTGCAAGTGGCGTTTTTAAAGTAACTCTGTCCAAAACTTCCATATCACCTATCTGATTCCAAAAGGCGACGTTATTGTTTCTCGATGTAATGCTTGTTACGGAAGTGTAAACAAATAAGGATAGCAACTGAAGCAACGAATACCATCCTTATCGTAGATAAAGTTGAGAGTTATATGTCGCTAGGAAAATGTAATTCCATAACAATGCAAGTAAATAAATTGAGTAAGGCAATTTCATATGCATTATGAGGTTAAAGAGAGCTGTCATAAACGAGTATTTACGGGACTGGCTAAACGTTACACCATGTTCGATGGCATCCGTTGAGAGACTGTCATTACTTGCTAAAAAAATTGCTAGAGCGCAGAAACTTGACACACAGGTAGCCGCACCTCTGATTTTAGGTAATTGAAACGAACTGTCGCTGTATCTCAGTATTTCTGGAGGAGGTGAAAGATTGGTGATGCTGTTGTATATATAGCGTATCCATAACAGAAGTTCCAGTTTGAAAACGCTGTTGAGAATGACGTCAGATTTGAACAGTGTGTTATTGATCGCAGGGGAAACGTCAAGGAACAATAAAAAAATTTGCGAAAAATTTACCAGTAGATTGTGCTGTAAGCGTGTTAAAGTAAATGTGGTCCGCTACAAATGACAGATTAATCGGAACATGACGGCTATGGTTTGAGTTGCACACTACAACATCCGTAGTGTTCAACGTAAATGACTTCACAAGTTCTGCTTGTGCTACTGTTAGTAAGCCCTCCCATCAAGGCAAATTGTACCACACTGCGGGCTTTCAAAAAAAAAAAAATTATGGCGGCCCTCAACTACGTACCCTCAGACTCAGACTTGCTCCAGCTAATGTTCAGCACCACATGGTTGCTGACGAGCCCCGACTTGCCGAATGGCCCATGCGGCCACGTCAACTCCAAACTTAGAATATTTTCAGGACCCCATAACTCGCCTCTTACCTCACAACACTGAATGGAAAAAACCAGTTTTCAATTGTCCTAAGCTCAAAAACGGCACAAAATGCAAAATGACATCAGTTCTTAATTGCTGTGAGACTGGTGCTGGACATATTGAATATGCTGTCCACCATTTTCTGCCACAAATGGAAATAGTGAAACAGCATGATCCACTAAAGTTCGGAGTGTCTCTGGAGTTATGTTCAGAATGCGATGCGAAAAGTACGCCTTCAAGTCAGCTACATTCATAATTAGGGCACTGAACACAACGTCTATAAAGATAACCCCATAGACAGGAGACCCACGGATCAAAATCAGGTGATTTGAACAGGCGGCTGCGGGGAAATAACGGCTGAAAATTCCAGCATTTCCAAGATGCCTGTGCAGCAGCCACTTCAATGGCTGCGTAATGTGCGAAGCAGCGCCATTTTCTATAATAATGATCCTACCCTCACATACATGCTGTTGAATGGTTGGAATCACGCTGGTGCCCAAAAGTCTCTCCTAATGTTTACCAGTGACGGAACAAGTAACAGGACCCACAGGATTCGTCTCCTCGAAAATTTACGTCCTACAATAAACGATTCGGCCTGGAATCCCAGTGACTGGACTATAATTTCTTCAGTGATGAGCCCCACTTCGAACTGAGACCCAGTAATCAGCGAAGACATGTCTGTAGATGCCCCAGACAGCGATGGGATACCAAACTGATTGTTGCCCACCATACAGCCCGACAACAAGATGTAGATAGAATGTTGCACGAGGATGGAAACTGTCAGGATGCTCCCTATTAAAATTCGTCCGAGATTCCCAAGTGATTTATTATTTCCAGCTACAGTGCCCCCATTCCTCTCAGTCTGTGTCACTGGGTCCTGCAATGCTGAGCACACAACTTTGCTCTCTGTGAAACGGCTTGTCGCAGAATGGCTGCCTCAGCGACCAGTGCAACGCCCTGCTGTATGTCGGCCTCGTACGGCCATCGAGTTGTGACGACTCAGGATGCGCTAGCAGTCGACTCAGCGTTATCTGTCCCTGCCACTTCAGCGCCGCCCACTGAGAGCTGCAAGGTGGCCTGCAGCATGCTTTCTCACCGGCTTGGGTAAGATCGCGGCGACAACAAGCTCCCGTGATGTGGCGTCCGAATCTGCGGCCCTCACCTTGGGATGCATCCGGCGTGTGCTAGGAGCCAACAAGACTACGTGCAGTAGCGAGCCATGGCTTGGCCCGCCACTGGCTGGCTGTGGACCCCTCGTTGGCCTCATAGGGTCGAACCAGCGACCTGCCATGGACTGGAATGCTGGCACCCCATCTGCTGCTGCATGTACCAGTGCTGCGACATGCCCCACCGTCCAGGAGAGCTGTCACACTTGAATGCCTTGTTAGTGAACCGGCACCTATTTATACACGGCTGTGCGCCTCTGTTTTGCTAACACGCCGATCCTAGTCATGTACTCATAACACTGCGGTCGGGTCAGTGGGCCCCTTCTGCCTGTAACTTGCGCCTTGCAAACCGCTGTGTTTACCCTTTTCAGCAGGTCTATGGCCCTGTGGCTTCCATTCTACTTTGCAAACCGCTGGTAGCGTAACTTACTGCCAACAGGGCAAACGCTTGGCTGTAGCTTGTACACTCAGAAATATTTCACTAAAGCTAACATTTTCCCATCTTAAAAGGGGGTGCCGCTACATAGGAGTGATGGTCTGTAGTGCCATTCCTTTTCCTATCAGGACCCCTTTGATTGTCATCCACAGTACCCTTACAGAAAATATTTCAGCTACATAATCCCGCCGGCACACGACGAGATTTTCTACTGCTTGTTTTGCTTGCCAAACCCCACCTTCGCCAGCAAGATCACTGATTCTCTCCACAACTGAGAACGTTTGGGCAGGACCCTCCAAACCACTTGGGATTTTGACGATCTAACACGCCAATTGGACAGGATTTGGCACGATATTCCTCAGGAGAACATCCAACAACTCTACTAATGAATGCCAAACCGAATAACTGCTTGCATAAGCGCCAGAGGTAGACCAACACGTTACTGAGTTGCCCAATTTCTGAAGCTCTGTCTCTTAAAAATCACCCAATTTTTCAGAAATTGTAGTCGTTTGTTTGTGTCTACGTGTACATCATCACATCTACCGATTTTCGTCCTATTCGAATAATTCCTTTTTTTTTCTTAGAGTGTAGGCGCAGTCCATATCACTTCAGAAATATAAACATAAATTTCTAGGACACGAGCGTGAAAACTAGAAATGCATTGTGTATTTCACATCTTTGAATAATGAAGATATAATATCGCCAGATAAAGTGCTATCAAATTCAACAATTAATTTCAAAGATATTGCTTGTGATAAACAAAGTAATACGAAGCCATATTTTTCTTTGGGTCACCATTATGGTGTGGACTGCTTTTATGTGTGCCAAGAACATTTCAAAAATCTGCACCAGTTAATTAGAAAAAATGCTAGTGGAATTACTGTTTTCAGAGAAGAGGAACATGATTTGAGTAATACATTCAGCGATCATGTTAACCTGGACACGACTTTTAATGCATTCCTCCAAATTTGCATATGAGCGTAGAGTGATAATACATACATTTTTTAGATATAAACAAACTTAATGATATAAGTAATGGATATTTTCGTTTTGTTTCGACATTTATATTTGTGTTAGATATCATCTGCTATGCTTGAGCAATGGTATAGATTGAGATGACTGCTTATAATCGTTCCATATATTGATTTAGCATTATGATTGTCAACAATTGTCTCTATTCCACTTGTCAAACGAATACTCTAAAAAGCTAGGTGTTGAAGTTATGACATAAATCTCTGCAGGAAACTGGCGTTGTAAAACAGGTAGTTGAAGCTTAGTCTGGAAAGAGCATTTAAACCTGTTTCTCAGAGACCGGAGTGGTAGTGATAGATTTTTCAAAAGGAAAACAAGGCAGCCAAAGATCAACGAGAAGGGGTCAAAGAAAACATAGCATGTGTGAAAGCAGATGTAGAAGAAGAATACGAATGAAATGAGGAGATGGTGATACAAATGAGAAAGAGTCACAAAAGAAAACTATGGCATGGGCATGGGGTAAACTGGCAGCGTTATTATTTATTAAACCAACATAAAATCCCGTGACACGGTATATATCAAAATATGTGATCTAACAGCTAAGTGTGGATAGTTATTAATTCATAAGTAACTGTTGAAGGAAATGATTTAATAATATAGAAGTAAGATACTGGCGCATGAGGAGATTGCATAATATATTGCTTAAAATTATACTTCCTAAGAGGAGTTACACGGCATTAGGTTTTGAAAATTATGTTAAAATACACAGGGAAAACAATGCTGATAAACAAAACAACTTCTTCTTCAGAGGCTCTTAACATACCAACATCGTTAAGCCTCCATTAGATAAAACTGCTTGGGAATTATTATTGACAGGTGATAACATACGTATCAGTATGAGGCAGAACGAAAATGCTCTTGGTGTTCTCGACTAAAGACAGTTTCCCACAGAATCATCATCAAACATCAGTTTTGATGTCTGGAATAATCGAAATAAATTTGTGGAGTTATGGGTTTTCTTCCTAATGGTTGGCAATAACACACATCATCCTAAAATAAAATGCGATGTTATGCATAAGAACATTCTATCAGTTGAAAGACTACCGTAAAAGTGCGATTTGAAGTTATGGAAACAGTTCATGTAATTACTACATGGGATTTTGCATATCGATGCGCACGTTGGATCTTGGGAACAGATGACAAGGGACTGTGTTCAGCTTCAGAGGCAAGTTGAAAATATGCACCGAATTATAGCACTGGAAACTTAACAGAGTTGAGTGTGTAAGGTACTGCTCAGCTGAGCACCTCTTATTTTGCTCTCCCCTGTAGGTAGCGGCTGGCGACTGCTAAAGGCTCTTTTGACATGTGAGATGTATCAGGTGGCTTAAACACTCGTTACATTTTTTGACGCAGAGTTGTGGTCAGCGAATATAATCACGCAACAGAGAGGCAACAATAGCTGTGTTTCAGTTTCTTGAATGCACACATCAGTTTCCTATTACTTCTAATATGGAGATACGTCAGGCACATTTCAGACTGGGTCTCCTTAATTACGCATATCTTAAATCATACATACATATAAAGTAATGTTCTTTGAAATGTGGAAAACGAAATAAGATTCTTATATTGATAAGACAGGACTACCTTACTTATGCTGACTACGTCATTTTTTGGCTATTTCCAGCTATAGAGGGGAGAGGAGTGGGTGGAGGAAAGGAGGAAAGGGCGAGGGGCTACAAGCAGAACTGGGCTAGATCCATGATTTTTAAATTCCCGCTCAACATCCTCTTTCGTTTTTACATTTGACACTACTGCCATCTTGCATTTTTAAATTTTCCCTTACTGCCATGGTGGCTTCTTTCAAATTTACAATCACTGCAATCTTATATGTTTAAATTCCCGCGAACACCATGTCGTATTTTATAGCCTTCCATCATCGGCTATCTTGGATTTATGAATTTCCTGTCTGCACCACCCTGGATTTTTAGCGACTTTAGTAACGGCTAGTTGAAGAAACTCGAACTGTGTCCTAGAGGCTCCAAAGATATAATACTTACAGACCTAAAGTAGTCAGTCGAGAAGTGGGTAGCGTCTAATGCGTGATACCATAAGTGAATATTGGTATGCAAAAGTAACATTAGGTAAATTTGCTTCATTACCTTATTGTTTTTACCTTTACCTACATTATGTCGCATTTCCACTCTCAACTTGCAGTAAAGTCACTAGTAGTGCCCAGCCTACTTTGCTGGTAGGGGTTCTATTCGATTTGTAAGATTTTGCTGTTATTTATTTATAATTTCAAAGCGGTTTCTATTCCTGGTATTACGTGCATTAGAGGCAGGAATTCTGACAGTTTAATTTCAATTCTCCTATGATAAACCGAAGTGACCTACTGTTGGTGCTGTGCTACACTAACTGTTGTCATTGCTGGTGCATAGGGAGATGTCATATTATTCTTTTTAAACAAATATTATATAATTTTGCAGAAAATTAGGAAGTAGTTCCTGTTTAATTTTAATAATTACTGGGTTTTCCTGATGGCGATGTAGTGGGCATGCTCTGAGAAATCATCCTGGTTTGTCTTGTAATTAAAAAAGAATATCTACTAACATCCCAATTACTTTAATCCATTTCCAACGATTAACGTATAATTATTTTACAGGCATGATACATGCTGGGGAAACTACGTATCTGTTTTCAGACGGTTTATTTAAACCAGGCACAGAACCTAATTCCAACGATTTAAAAGTCTCAGATCAGATGACAACACTATGGACAAATCTCCCAAAATACAGGTGAGTACATCATCATTATTTACTTTTAGTTAGTAATAGCTTCCTCAGTCAACTACTGCTTGAACATAACATTAATTTGTTGCCAGAATGAGATTTTCACTCTGCGGCGGAGCGTTCGCTGATATGAAACTTCCTGGCATATTAAAACTGCGTGCTGGACCGAGACTCGAACTCGGGACCTTTGCCTTTCCCGAGTAAGTGCTGTACCGACTGAGCTACCCAAGCACGACTCACGCACTGTCCTCACAGCTTAACTTCCGCCAGTACTTCGTCTCCTACTTTCCAAACTGCACAGAAGCTCTCCTGCGAAACTTGCAGAAGTAGCACTCCTGGAAGAAAGGATATTGCGAGTTCAAGTCTCGGTCTGGTACACAGTTTTTATCTGCCAGGATGTTTCTTATTAATTTGTTGTTGTCGTAGCCTGTGTGAGAACAAATCCTAAACTGTATACAAAAAAAATTCTGTTGCTACAAAGGAAAGTAGGAAAATCCTTTGTCGCCGAAAAGAAAACGTTGGTCAACATAGTGGCAGTTAAGACCATCAGGTATTGTAGAGGACTATATGGTAGGAAAGCGAGTACACGCTTGATTTAACAAATAGTGCTGAACTGAAATTACTAAATGCTTACGCTGGAATAACTTATAATACATTGTAGAGGCTGATACTGATCAGCACAGATGTTTACTCATTTGACCAATGGTCCTCTTCTGGACATCAGTCCTCTTGTTTGATGCAGCCCGCCATGACTTCCTGTTCTGTGCCACATCTCTTTTCTCAGAATAGCACTTACAGCCAACTTCCCTAATTATCTATTCCAGGCATTCCTATCTCTGTCCTGTCCTATATATTTTACACTCTACAGAATCTTCTCTTACCATATAATTTACTTCCTTGCTTCTTAACACGGTTGCCATCATCTTGTTCCTTCTCCCTGATCGTATTTTCCTCATAATGCTTTCCTCGACGATTCTGCGGTGTATCTCCTCATTACTTAAAACCCTACCTAATTTTCAAAAAAATGGTTCAAATGGCTCTGAGCTCTATGGGACTTAACATCTAAGATCATCAGTCCCCTAGAACTTAGAACTACTTAAACCTAACTAACCTAAGAACATCACACACGTCCATGCTCGAGGCAAGATTCGAAACTGCGACCGTAGTGGTCTCACGAGTCCAGACTAAAGCGCCTAGAACCGCTCGGCCACACAGGTCGGCACCTAATTTTCAGTATCCTTCTGTAGACCAATTCGCAAATGCTTCGATTCTGGTTTTTTTTTCACTTTTCAGAATTTAGTGCGAAACAGTACTTTCTAACCATTCGGACTGTGGGTATCAAGTGTGCATCTTCTTTGGGGGCGTAGCTGTTGTGTTGAGTGTGTGCATAATTGAATGTGTGCATAGTGATGATGATGATGATGATGATGATGATGATGATGATGGTAACGGGTAAAACATGGTGCCAGTACGTAAGTTACTATTCTCGAATAGCACCAAGATGGTCACCAAGAGAACTATTCACTGGGACAAATCACCATCAACAGTGTTACATGCCGTCACTCTGTATGATACGTCACCAAGGTTTGGAACCAGGAGTCATACGTAGAGTCTGGCAATGAAGGAGCATACGTTATCGAATCGTACAAACATCCGAATATTTCTTTAAGTGAATTTTATCCATAGTGGATGCTGTAGAAGTCCGTGACTTTTCCTTTATTGGGTGTAGAAAAATATCCACTACCAGTCACAATAAAAGGTTATTTATTTGTCACACGACCAGTTTCGGGCTTGCACCCATCCTCAGGTGTTTATACATTCATTTACATGTTTATACTGTTGGAGATCACTGTATAAATGCAAAAAATTATTTACCGGTGTCTACACAGATACAAGGGGGACAATTGTAATTGGTAAGGCAGCATTTGACGAAAATATATCGGTACTTACATAAAGATGAAGCACCATTATTACAGTTATGCTGTGGCGACAGTTCTACCACATAATTAATGAGGAGGTGTTGAATAGCACTGGGGAGAAGAGAAGTTTGTGGAACAACTTGACTAGAAGAAGGTATCGGTTGGTAGGACATGTTCTGAGGCATCAAGGGATCACCAATTTAGTATTGGAGGCAGTGTGGAGGGTAAAAGTTGTAGAGGGAGACCAAGAGATGAATACACCAAGCAGATTCAGAAGGATGTAGGTTGCAGTAGGTACTGGGAGATGAAGAAGCTTTCACAGGATAGAGTAGCATGGAGAGCTGCATCAAACCAGTCTCAGGACTGAAGACCACAACAACAACATTTCAGTTTTACCAAGTATAGCTTCATATTTCACTATTATGAGGTGCACTCATGAAATACACTATGTTTACATACAAACATGTGGGCTGTGGTCAAAGAAATTAGATGTAACAGATGTAAAGATGTTGCTCATACAGAAACTTGTAGGTTATGGTCAGAGAACTTAGCCACAGGAAGTTCAAAGGTACTGCATATATAGAAATTTAAAAAGCTATTATAGACTGCGACGTGTTTTGATACACATTTTGAAATTTTTTGATTCGCATTTTTGTCAGAGAACTTAGATCTACGAAGTACAATGATGTTATATATATAAAATTACTCAAAGCTATTACAAATTTAAAAAAAATGACAGCTAGAACTGTTTTGAGGCACACTTTTGTCAGAGAACTTAGATCTAGGAGGTACAATAATGTTAAACACTAGAAATTTTGAAAGCTATTACACATTATACAATGACAGTTACAGCTTGTGTTTACAATATGACTATTGCAAATTACGATATTGACACTTGGGCTGTTGTATGACTGGTATATCGAATTTCCATAGAATATTACATTGTTAGTATATCAGAGGATAATTAGTTTCTGTTGTTGAATATTTCATGAAATATGTGAAGATAGGATTTGTTTGCAAGCTCCACTTGTTCATTGAGAATAAGGTCTTGTGAGTTAGAGCTGTGGATATAAATTTCTAGCTCTTCAAGCACATTCATTTTCTTTCCTTTGTTCACAGTGTGTAGTATTTGTAGGTTTTCTGCAATGGCTGTGGCTGAGTGGTCATGGTGTTTAAGATGCATTGCAAAGATGGATTTATCAAAATTATTTAGCCGGAAGGCATCCATATGCTCACGGTATCTTATAGTGAAACTCCTTATAGTTTGACCTATGTAGAACTGTGGGAAATTGTCACATAAAAGTTTGTAAATACCTGATTTGTGGTGGCATTGGTTGTTTGTCTTACTGTTGTGGATGATGTGCTGTTGAAGCTTCTGAAAATAAAATAATATACTACAAAAGGTATGTGCGTGATGCTATTATGTTGTACAATGGTACAACTGCGGAGATTGAGAAACTTGCTAAAGGCCTCAGCAGCATGCACAACAACATCAACCTCAGCGTAGAACATCAAGTAGATAAAGGCATCAATTTTCTTGACCTTACAATATCTAATGTAAACAACAAACATGCCTTCCAGATTTACAGAAAACCTACCACTAGTGACGTTGTAATTAACAACTCCTCATGTCATCCAGTACAACACAAAATGGATATTTTCAGATCCATATTTAGTCGTATACATAAAATCGCACTCAGCTCCCATGATAAACAAAAAGAAATTAACATTATAAAATAAATTGCATGGAGAAATGAATACAACCCAGATGTAATTGATAAACTGAACAACAAAATCAAAAAGAAACAATGCATACCTACTAAATCAGATTCACAAGAAGGAAAAAATACATTCGCCCGCATACCAATTTCGTATTTTCCCGACTTAATACCAGATTGCTTGTATTGATTTAACCGGGATATGAAGACAGTTAGTGTGTCCCTGGATGACATTTCAATAGAAATATTTAAGGTAGAACTTGCTACATTAAGTACAGACTCTCTGTGGAGAAATAATTTTCGCAAAACTGGAACAATGGTGTTGTTATTGAACATTATAAAACATGAAACTAATAGCCCATGAGCTTCTATCAATCAAATTATCACTCAACAACTATTAATAAAATAAAAATTTAACTACTCAAAGAAATAAACTCTGTAGACGTGTAAGCAGCACAATGGGTCACTGCCCAGGGGCGAACTAAATTACAGAATGGAACAATGAATATTAATCAGAATTTAGGAAAAGGATTCATAGCTGTTGAATCACCAACACTGTTCTAAGCTGTCCCAGAGGAAGAGGAAAGAAAACGTTGTTAATGGATCATAGAGGATTCACCTCTCTTTTTCGTCTGTTGTCATTAGATTCCTTTTACGTCAGAGTATCTGTTTGGTACAAATTTTGCAACAGATTTTAAACTAAATTCCGAAGAGCTGCAGACTTGAAATTACAAAAATAGCTGAGAACTGAATAACAATGCAATATTAACGTGCTTTTTTGTCTGTTGTGTGTCAGAGAGTACTTTGTGTGCACTTCCATATCCCCCTCCCTCTTTTTCCACTCGCGAAATCGCTTCGTGTTAATGGTGATTGCTGGTAAGCATCAGAGTGCACTCGAATCTCTCTCATTTCTGCCTACACGATCTTTTCGCCAGATATATGTAGGTGGAAGCAATGCACTGGTTGAGTCAGGTGAAGTGAAACTGAAATAGATCTGATACTTACCACAATCTCAGTTGTAATCTCATCAAAACATTTGAAATCTATCGAAAAATTTCACATACACACAAGTCTAAATAGCAGAAAATTATTATTTAATCAAAAATAGATTTTCAATACACCATATTTTCAAATTAGAGTAACATGTGTAAAATAATTTTACCCAATCCCATACAGACTGCTAATACCATACAGATAGTCCTGAAAGTTTGTAATTGTGAATTTTTAACAGCTATGAAAATGCTTGTAGTATACAAATCGATAAACGTGGAGCACAGGCAATATATAACTGATTCATAGATATTGCACTTCCTTAATATTATATTATTTACTGATTTATGCATGAATGATTCATCTACAGTACTTTATATGCACCCCACGTTTTTCGTTATTTTTCAGGACTGTCGGTATGGGATTAGTATTCTGTATGGGGATAGGAAGAAATATTTTATACTTCGTAGTCTGGTTTATAAATGTGGTGTGCTAAAGATTCATTTTATTTAAGTAATTACTCTGATGACATTGCACTGCTTGTATCTAGTGTCAGGGCCGCAAGGGCCAACAGTGTTGCAAGATGACCACTTCCAATTCCAAAGTGATAATTGTGGACTGCTCTGGGATGGGATTTCCGTTTCTGTCAATAATAATAAAATTTTAAGTTACATATACTTGGCCAAATATTCAGCTACACAGACTGGCTTGTTATTACCTAGCTGTGAATACAGTACGTCGGTAGATAGTCATCAGTTTGGAAATTCCCACGGTCACATAGAGGTTTCCCATCGAAGTAGCCCCATTGGGCAAGGTGATACTTGCAATTTAAGACCCTAGTCCTCAGCCTGTTGGGAGCCTTCCAGGTTATGAAGAATTTGTTGCTTCTAGATGAATTTGGTGTTTCCACCTTTTATAGATGAAGTCTCCTCTCTTCTACTGTGGGCTGATTGGCCCTGGTGTCCAAAAGAAGCTCTTTCTTGAACGAAGCCGCCTGAGCTGTTGTTGGTGCCCGTATATGGCAGTGACTATTATCTGTCATATGTTTCTTGTTCGTCACCTCGGCAGCAACTTGCCGCCGTATACTGAGGATAGCTGTCCCTATGAGAGGTTATATCTCTGAAGGCGTTGGCGTGAAACACCCTGACATGATGCAGGAGTATACTTATGGCCACATCAGTGTATTGCACATAGGCTAAATTCTCCCGCAGAATCGCGATAAATTCAGCCGCTGACAAACTGAGTTCAATGGCTGTTGTTTTAAGCACTTGTCGGTCAGCACCCCAATTTATGTTGGTCAGTTTACGAATGATATTATTCCTAGCACTAATCTTTTGCTTAGTGTCTCGGCACTATTGTTTAAATGCCAGAGTTCTGTTTAATTTCACACCTAAGTATTTCGGAGTGTAGGAGTATTCTAGTCATTGCCCTTTCCGACTCACATGGACTTTTGGCTTCTTTATTCTTCAGGTGAAAAATGGAAACTTGCGTCTTTGCTGGGTTTGGTTTCAGGTGGTTTTGGTAATAGTAATCCCCCAGTATTCCAAGATAACTCACTTAGGTGCTGTAAAGACACCACAGCATTCCAACGTCTCAGTAATCACCAAATGGTAATAGCCGCACTTGTCAGCACCTGGACCTTGACTGTCGAATCGTATATGAAAGCATCAAGTAATGAGGAATGCTGTTATAGTATAACTCACTCAGTAACAGCATTCCTTATTAATCGATGCTTAGATACAGGAGTCGACGGCTGAGGGTCGTGCCGACAAATGCGGCTGGTACCAGTGTGTGACTACTGAGGCACTGGAATGCTGTGGCATCGTAACAGAAGCTGACAAAGACGATGCTCTGTCAGACGCAATAAATGGTCAGCTCCGCAGTGCAGTCAGGCTTTATGGCTGGGCTGGCATACACTGCACGCGGTCCGAAGCAGCTGGCAGGACTTGCAGGCATCCAGTGCTGAACCAACAGAGATAGGTTGGAGAGTCAGGCGGTGGCACCCACTGGCCTTGGTAGTTCCAGTTCCAAGTCTGGAACCATCAGGGCTAGCTGATGTCCCGAGGATCAGCGGCTTCACCTAGTTGGTGACGCTGCATGGTGAGACTGTGGTAGCTTCACGTCACATTCGACTGATGACTGGCGTGGAGAATATGCTGGTTGAACGCGTGACGCCGAAAGGACTCTGCTTCCACTAGCTGAGCTGGCAGCATAGATACTCCGGCCTGTGGTGTAATGAAGGGAGCGAGATGCGCATCACGTAGCCAGCTGAGGAAGTGTTACATCGTGCCACAGCATGTAGCAACCTAGTCCATCACTGATGGAAGAACGTCGCGTTGCAGGGTAATGAGCGAGAGCCATTCCAGTAACGGAAGGTAAGACAACGTCCACCGCTGGCCCGGACATCCCTTCGTTGGTTGGACTGGCCAGCCTGAGGGTGACGCCACAACTCTAGATATAATTCAACAAGGAATGGAGAAACTAAATGGAAAAAAATGATAATACTCTGCTGATCACTTGTACTCAGAAAAAATAACATACCGAGAGAACTAGTACAAATTAACGATAACATTGTAGATCAATTGCTCAGTTTTTGAATTGGCGAAGTTAAAGACTATTACTGGATGCCTCTGTAAATAACTTGGAATGCGTTTGCTAACCTAATTGATGTGTTAAAAACAAGCTTCTGAAGCATCTGGAAATGAATGCTTGAAGCCAATGGTGTAGCTAGTTTTGGAACAGGGCAACGAGCCCTGAATTTCTAACGACTACAAAGAAGAATGAATGTACCTTTATATCATTATTCTCTCTTACACAGTCTACTGATTTGGAGCGTGGCCACTATTAAACGGTTCCAAAATGCACTTAATTATATGAACCATTCGAATAACGTAAGAGAGTTGTCACTTTATGAAGCATAAGAACGTCCTCCGTTGAGCGGAATGAGTTCATCAGAGCAGCTCCAGTTAAACCCCACAGTTACAATGTGTGGCTGAACTGCTAAATTTTTCTCAATCACCTCCTTACATTTTAGTTAAAAATATATGCAGACGTTTCTACGAACTAAGGTAAAATTCATAATATTAACGATAAGTTCTTCAGATGCCTGTTGAAAGTGTTGAATTTTCCGCAAAGTCAAGGTGTAAAACACACTCAAATACGTTTCTGGTAAATAACTTAAGTTAGAACACACGTCATTAAAAATCTTCAATAATATGCGCCAGTCGGCTCCAGCTAAAATAACTCCAGTACCAAATGTGATTGCTGCACGAAGCTATGCAGCACACACAACATCTGATTATGCTGGTCATTGTGTCAAAAAGCCCCGTAAGAAGCGAATACAATTTTTCGTGGAAATGTGCTACCAGATCGGGAAAGGCCTTTGGTGGAAGACTGTCAGCAGCAACACGACTCATGAAGAATCCAAAACAAGATCTCTGGAGTACGAAACTGATCACAGCACGTAATGACGTGTCTGCTGTTGAGACGAAAGCTGTGTACTCAAGATTATAGTGAACTTATAGAATGGTGTCCTATCCTATTGCAAGGAAACAAGGAGATCCATAAACGTAAAAGGCCTCATCTGCACATACGTTTACTGTCTTTTGAAGTGTCCTTTTCACAGGTTTTTTATTGATGAAAATGGTCGCAATGTTCTCACCAGATTAAAACACGCATTATGCACTAAGTAGACTCAGTCATCTATGAGGACAACATTCGTCCACTGACTTTAGTCTTGTGTATACACTACCCAGTCAGATTAACATGACCCTCTGTCAAAAGCCTGAATAACCGCCTTCCACAGCGCAGACCACTACAGCAATAGAGTCAGTGTGGTTCAGGAAGGTACCAACAGGGAAATGAGCCATGCTGACTCTGTCCATAGCCAGCCTCGCTAACTTACTCAGTTGAGAGAATCCGTGGTGCGAACAGCCCGATCGAGCTGATCGCACAGATTCCTCACTGGGCTTAAATACACCAAATACAGGGAGTTTGCTGGCTAAGGGCCACGGTAAAATCATCTTGGTGCTCTTCAAACGACGCGTGTACACTGTGAGCTCTGTGACACATTGCATTGTCGTGCTGGTTTCGAGGAAAAACAAGCTGCATATAGAGATGAACATGGTCGCCAAGTAATGATTCATGCCTATGTTGATCCAATGTGCATTCCAGAATGACAAGATCACAGAGGAAAACCTGTCGCCAATCTGTGGGTGTCCGGTTGCGGAACTGGAGTGCAAATTCCAACCTTCGTCGCCGATAAACAGGAGTAAGCACGGGTGCATGAATCAGACATCTCTATGGAGGCCCGCACACAGCAACGTTCACTGAACGGTCGGCGGCACGCGAATAGTTTACGAACTTATATGTTTTGGAAATGCTTCCACCTTTGACCCGAAAGTCATTGGGTATACCGTTTTAGACGTTGTTACAAGACAAGACCGACTGCACTGTTTACCGCATTCCTCTATGAGCGGTTGTTGCAGATTAACGTCGAATATAAGTGGCGACCACGTTAATGTGACTGGACCGTTTAAATTAAGCGCCCTTTGTAGACACTGCCTCTTCCGACAAGCAATAAACAATACTCACTTGGTCTGTTGCCTCATTTACATACAGCCTCCCTGATTTCTTCTGCAGACAGTGCTCAAAGCAATAAATTTGTCGGCGGATGTAATCAAAACTGATGTTACTGCTGGTACTGTTTTCCTCTCTCGTCGTTTGTATAACAGCATTTATCGATCATAAACCTTTAATCGTCTTTGACTGAAACTTACTACTTCGCACTTTTAAGCAGACGACGTTGCATAGTTTATAAAGATAGGAAAGACAAATATTTAACCGTCAGTTACCTCTGCCGGAGTTATTGCCGCCCTCGTACTGTTAACGAGGTGAGTACGACAACCCTGCCACCATTTGGCTATGTAGTTGTCCCAGCTTTGTACAAATTACCTTTGGCCATCCCAGCGCTGTTTGTTGGTGTGCAGCTGTACCAAGACAACCACGTATTAACTTTCGTGTCTATCATTTATATTCTCTCGAGCTAGGCGTGATTCTGTCATTTTTCTAAATTTGTAAAATTGATGAATTTTGTTTTCAATTTATTTTCTCATACGCCAAACAAATCGTTTCTCTTCCCGTACAAATACAAGCTAAGAGTTTATGTTACATTTGATCAGATGAACTTTTTTATACTTTCTGCTTGACAGAGATACACACAATGCACCACAAAATCGTCAATTTCTTTTCCAGGGATCCGGCACCATCTGGAAATCCCATGGTGTGGGAAAAGCTGACGGCTAATGCTTCCAACTACCTTGATATGAAACTCGAATTTGTGACACGTCAGGACTTGCTCAAGGAACGGATGGAATTCTGGAGAGAAATACTGTCTTCACACTGAGTGATATACTGTGATATACATTCTCATGAAATGTTCAATGTAAATTGAATGTTGCTTCTGTTTGGTCTATAAAAAAAATTATCATCACTACATCAGTCACAATTTCATTCAAAGTGTCTTAACTAAGTTTCTATGACGAATTGCTAAGGTGTAGCTGGTGTCAGTACTGATGTGTAATTTGTTATCCTGCACTATGTGATAAGTACATTACTATGTTCAGTGAACTGGGATCTTGAATTTTTGATCCCGTTGTCAGTCTGAGAGCAACTGGTTGTTCATTGTGAACCTATACGAACATAATATTTTTGTCATCTGAATTCGATGTAAAAATTTCTAAACAGGTATAGGCAGCTATAATGGAGCTCCTCAAATATATATACAGGAGTGAAAGCGGTGATGAAGATCTTCAGAATGGCGCAACTGGCGGAAGAGGCAGGCTTTTGTTTAAAAGCACTAGACTGTAGCGTCTGTTCCCACAGTGGGCAAATACAAAAGGCGTCTGTCCCACATGTTAGTGGCGCCCTCACTTATAATTCTAAGCTAAATGCTTGAATTTTTATCATGGAAAGATTCAGTTACCTTTCCCCAAACTAGACTTTAACCTAAGACATGATAGTAAATTTCAAAAGGAAAACTACTCCAGGAAGTAAGCAATCTTCCATTGCTATTCATAGCGATGCAGCTAGGCCTTTGGATTCTGGAGAGCCTAGAAAGCCATGTAAGGAAGAGTCGCAACTTCCTAGAACTTCTTCAAAGATAAGAACCAAGAGGAAACTACTGGCGACTCGGAACATCAGCACATTTATGGAAGTTGGAAAACTAAAACACCTAACGGACACTCTCAATCAACGCAACATACTTGCATTAGCACTAGAAGAAACAAGGTATCTGGATGAAAATGCATTTTAGTCAGTTGGATATAGAATATAAAAAGGAAAACAAGCTATTAAAAATTCCCATAATACTATATTGGGGACAGCATTTATGGTCAAACAGCAACTTACGGAA
Organism: Schistocerca gregaria; assembly: GCF_023897955.1. Taxonomy (NCBI): domain Eukaryota; kingdom Metazoa; phylum Arthropoda; class Insecta; order Orthoptera; family Acrididae; genus Schistocerca; species Schistocerca gregaria. Next base: position 453,382,306 of record NC_064926.1, on the reverse strand, counting down.
TCAATAATTTTCGCTCCCAATCAGAAAAATTTCATTTCTGACGTTCAAGTCAGGCTATAAAGGTTACACCACTATAAATGCACATGCACCTATCAACCTAGATAACAGAACAAATGTTGACAAAGTAGAAGATTTTTGGGAAATGTTAGAACACGAAATATCCAAATTACCAAAAGAAAATATCAAAATTTTAGTGGACGACGTTAATGCACAAGTTTGCGAAGAAATAAAAATTAAATTAATAGTTGGAGATTATCCAGCACTTGAAAGAACCAACAGAAATGGGGAAAGACTCATAGATTGTTGTAAGCAATTTAACCTAAAACTACTGTCGATATTTTACAGGAAACTTGCAAAAAGGAGAAAACGTGGGTATCACGTAATCCAAATCAAGGTGAATATCAATTAGACTATGTGGGAATAAGGACTCGTAACTACAAGGAAATCTTTGATGTCAGAAAGAGGAAGGGCCTAAACATAGACTCAGACCATTATCTGATTGAAATAAAGACCATATCCCAACCGAACAAACCAAAACCAAAAAGATTTTCAAGAGTAAACAATAAATTTCTCACTCGAAATCAGGACAAATTCTGTGATATATTAAACACAAGAAAAATGGAGGTTTTGGATGAAATTAAAGAAACAATGATAGTCAGTTAAAGAAATGGGAGAACCTCAAAAATACCAAGGCACAGATGGTAGAAAGAGCTGTGTGATGAAGCAATTGACAATCCACTAAAGGCATGGAAAAAATGGAACAGTAATAAGAAACATGAATACTGGGGGGAGTTAAAAAAAGAAAGGAAAAAGGCAGCAAAAATCATTAGATCAGTGAAAAGACAATATGACAAAGACAGTTTAGAAGAAATAGATACAGACGTTAAAAGGAACAACACTAGTGACTTCTATAAGACTTTCAAAGAAGTTTTAACAGTATTCTAATCACCACGTTTACAATTTAAAGATAAACATGGAAACATGGTTTTAAGCAACAAAGAGAAATGCCAAATTTTTGCTCAATACTTTGAAAATCTATTAAATTGTGAAGGGCCTAATGCCAGATGACAATTTCAAAAACCACAACATGAAAATCCACCATTGGAACCAACTACAGAAGAAGAAATAGAAAATATTATCAAAGCATTGAAGAATAACAAAGCACCAGAAGATGATGGGATAACAGCAGAAATGTGGAAACTAGGGGGCTTATCCGCATGGCAGAAAATTCACAAAGTAATTAAAGACATTTGGACAAAAGGAATCATACCCAGTGACTGGAAACAAGCGTTGATCCATCCTATACATAGAAAAGAAGGTAAAACGGACACCAACAACTACAGGGGTATATCCTTCTTACCAGTAACACATGAAATACTGTCTACAGCAGTTTTAAATACAATAGAAAAACAAGCAGGATCTAATATTGGGGATTATCAAGCAGGCTTTAGAAAATATAGATCATGCGCAAAACAGATTCTTAATTTAAAAACAATTTTGAGAGTGAGAGCAATACAAACTAAAAATATAGTAGTTACATTTGTAGACTTCAAGAAGGCCTACGATTCAATTGACAGATGAACACGATTCCAGATACTATATGAATCAGGTATAGACATAAACACCAGTAGACTTGTTGAACAAACGCTCACAGATAGAAAATCAAGGATTAAGTTTCAAGGCGAAGTTTCTGAACCATTCAAAATCAAAACATTAGTTCGACAAGGAGATAGACTGTACACAATTCCCTTTAACTTGGTTTTAGATAAATTAGCAAAAACATTGGAAAGCACATTAAAAACAGAGGCACAAAAGGTATAAGCATGGGCCAAGGAAAGAACCAATTTGAAGTGAAATGTTTACCCTTTGCAGATGATATGGCATTGATAACTGAAAACCGAACAGACGCAACAGATATGCTTTATCTGTTACAAGAGATTGCTGAAAAGACTGGCTTAAAATATCCTATGAAAAAATCGAGTATATAGAACACAAACGTAACACAGAAAAGTTTATGAAGACAAAGTACGGAAAAATTAAAAGAGTTGATTAATTCAGATACTTTGAGCAGTGGGTCCAAGCCAATGGATTGGATAACAAAACAAGTAAAGAAAGAATAAAAAAGTTAGAATTTGCATATAAATTAACACAAAACAACTACAATAAGAAATCAATATCAATACAAGCGAAGATTAGATATTCTGATTCAGTTATTAGGACATAAGCAACATGTGGATCAGAGAGAGTAACATAGAATGAGAAAAGTGAATTAACTAGAAATAGAAAAGAGACAAATACTAAGATAAACTCTAGGTCCTATGAAAAACAAGGAGGATTAAAAGGAGAAATTAAGAATTATGCAAAAACCACAGAAAAGATCACAGATAAAATGAGGAAGAGAAAGCTAAAATTTTATGGCCATATGAAAAGAATGGAGGGAACACGGATTACAAAGAAAATTTTAATTGCGTTACTTAGCTGAAAAAACTGTAGTATGGATAGATGCAATAAAGAAAGATGCTAACAAAATGGGTGTTACAAAAGAAATAATACGTGACAGGTATCACTTCAGGCTACTGATAGAAAACGCAAACTGTGAAGAAGATGATCCAAAACCTCGACCCAAGAAAGTGTGAACAGATGAGTAGGGACGAGCAGTTCGAGAGAAAATGAGGAAGTACTGGGGAGAAAGGAAGAAAAAGAAACAATATAAGCCTTAAGTTGTATGGGTTCCATAGCTGGCAGAATTTGTAAATAAAAAAAGGAGTAAATACATCAATATGCAACTTTCGGCAAGTTATATTTAAAATGTGTACAATTTTCTGATGTATGCAAGTAATTTGTAACATTCAAAGATGCCAAATTATGATACCACCTTCGATAAAAATGTGACTCGATCACTTTTTCTGTGGTTCTAGGAAGAAGCTTTCTTCAACATGTAACACTCCCTCACCCTACGGCACTCGTGGAATCGACAGTGACTAAGGGCAAGAAATTACCGAAAAATACATCAATTTCGAACGAAATAAACAGAAATGATGTGGAAAAGAGTAAAAACACTCGTTACTGTGACATGTGGGTATGTTGCTCTAACAACGATCGGTTCGAATCATAGGTAAACACAAAGATCAATTTTGTTACTGATTAAGAAATTGCAAATTAGAGAAAACGTAATTAATTATTGAAGCTATATGGTAACCAGTCCTACAGTGGACAACAGTATTTGGAACTAACTGGAACAAATTGAATTTTAAGTAACAATTAATGACACATGTTTGGACGACTGTGGTCATTACTCATGTAGAAGATCAATTTAACGTATTAACTACCACAAAATTTCGGTGTTCACTTACCACAATATTCAACAATTAAGAATTATCTAAAATAAAAACTGACTGAATTATTGTCTCCCATGATGCGTTAATAATTACATAGCTTAACCTCGCAGTAATGTTTACTGTCACAGAGGTTAACTAACCATTTCTTCTAAATAGTTAAAATTCATTATCACAACCGCAATAATGACGTATAAATAACACCACAGTAAGAAGAAATATATTAAGAGAACGCCGAAATTTGATCATCATCATCATCATTTAAGACTGATTATGCCTTTCAGCGTTCAGTCTGGTGCATAGCCCCCTTATAAAATTCCTCCACGATCCACTATTCAGTGCTAACATTGGTGCCTCTTCTGATGTTAAACCTATTACTTCAAAATCATTCTTGACCGAATCCAGGTACCTTCTCCTTGGTCTGCCCCGACTCCTCCTACACTCTACTGTTGAACCCATGAGTCTCTTGGGTAACCTTGCTGCTCCCATGCACGTAACATGACCCCACCATCTAAGCCTGTTCGCTCTGACTGCTACATCTATAGAGTTCATTCCCAATTTTTCTTTGATTTCCTCGTTGTGAACACCCTCCTACCATTTCTCCCATCTACTAGTACCTGCAATCATCCTAGCTACTTTCATATCCGTAACCTCAACCTTGTTGATAAGGTAACCTGAATCCACCCAGCTTTCGCTCCCATATAACAAAGTTGGTCGAAAGATTGAACGGTGCACAGATAGCTTAGTCTTGGTACTGACTTACTTCTTGCAGAAGAGAGTAGATCGTAGCTGAGCGCTCACTGCATTAGCTTTGCTACACCTCGCTTCCAGTTCTTTCACCATGTTGCCATCCTGTGAGAATATGCATCCTAAGTACTTGAAACCGTCGACCAGTTCTAACTTTGTTCCTCCTATTTGGCACTCAATCCGTTTATATTTCTTTCCCACTGACATTACTTTCGTTTTGGAGATGCTAATCTTCATACCATAGTCCTTACATTTCTGATCTAGCTCTGAAATATTACTTTGCAAACTTTCAATCGAATCTGCCATCACAACTAAGTCATCCACATATGCAAGACTGCTTATTTTTTGTTCACATATCTTAATCTCACACAGCCACTTTATTGTTTTCAACATATGATCCATAAATAATATGAACAACAGTGGAGACTGGTTGCAGCCTTCTCTTACCGCTGAAACTACTCTGAACGATGAACTCAATTTACCGTCAGCTCTAACTGCTACCTGACTATCCATGTAAAGACCTTTAATTGCTTGCAAAAGTTTGCCTCCTATTCCATAATCTCGTAGAACAGACAATAACTTCGTCCTAGGAACCCGGTCATATGCCTTATTTAGATCTCAGACTTCAAGAAGAATATAATAATACCAATCCCAAAGAAAGCAGGTGTTGACAGATGTGAAAATTACCGAACTATCAGTTTAATATGTCACAGCTGCAAAATACTAACACGATTTCTTTGCAGACGAATGGAAAAACTGATAGAAGCCGACCTCGGGGAAGATCAGTTTGGATTCCGTAGAAATGTGAGAACACGTGAGGCAAAACTGACCCTACGACTTAACTTACAAGAAAGATTAAGGAAAGGCAAACCTACGTTTCTAGCATTTGTAGACTTAGAGAAAGCTTTTGACAGCGTTGATTGCAATACTCTCTTTCAAGTTCTGAAGGTGGCAGGGGTAAAATACAGAGAGCGAAAGGCTATTTACAATTTGTACATAAACCAGATGGCAGTTATAAGAGTCGAGGGGTATGAAAGGGAAGCAGTGGTTGGGAAGGGAGTAAGACAGGGTTGTAGCCTCGCCCCAATGTTATTCAATCTGTATATTGAGCAAGCAATAAAGGAAACAAAAGAAAAGTTCGGAGTAGGTATCAAAATCCATGGAGAAGAAATCAAAAACTTTGAGGTTCGCCGATGACATTGTAATTCTGTCAGGGACAGCAAAGGACTTGGAAGAGCAGTTGAATGGAATGGACAGTGTCTTGAAAGGAGGGTATAAGATGAACATCAACAATAGCAAAACTAGGATAATGGAATGTAGTCGAATTAAGTCGGGTGATGCTGAGGGAATTAGAACTACTTAAAGTAGTTAATAAGTTTTGCTACTTGGGGAGCAAAATAACTAATGATGGTCGAAGTAAAGAGGATATAAAATGTAGACTGCCAATGGCAATGAAAGCATTTCTGAAGAAGAGAAATTTGTTAACATCGCGTATAGATTTAAGTGTCAGGAAGCCGTTTCTGAAAATATTTGTATGGAGTTTAGCCATGTATGGAAGTGAAACATGGACAATAAATAGTTTGGACAAGAAGAGAATAGAAGAATGCTGAAGATTATATGGGTAGACCACATAACTAATGAGGAGGCGTTGAATAGAAATGGGGAGAAGAGGAGTTTGTGACACAACTTGACTAGAAGAAGGGACCAGTTGGTAGGACATGTTCTGAGGCATCAAGGGATCACAAATTTAGCATTGGAGGGCAGTGTGGAAGGTAAAAATCTTAGAGGGAGACCAAGAGATGAATACACTAAACAGATTCAGAAGGATGTTGGTTGCAGTAGGTACTGGGAGATGAAGAAGCTTGCACAGGATAGAGTAGCATGGAGAGCAGCATCAAACCAGTCTCAGGACTGAAGACCACAACAACAACAGATCTATAAAGCATACATACAATTCCCTGTTCCACTGATAACACTTCTCCATTATTTGCCGCAAGCTAAAGATCTGGTCCTGACAACCTCTAAGAAGCCTAAACCCACACTGAATTTCACCCAGTTGGTCCTCAACTAATACTCGCACTTTCCTTTCAACAATGCCTGAGAAGATTTTACCCACAACGCTGATTAAAGAGATACCTCTGCAGTTGTTACAATCTTTTCTGTTTCCATGTTTAAAGATTGGTGTGATTACTGCTTTTGTCCAGTCTGATGGAACCTGTCCCGACTCCTAGGCCATTTCAATTATCCTGTGTAGCCATTTAAGACCTGACATTCCACTGTATTTGATGAGTTCCGACTTAATTTCATCCACCCCAGCTGCTTGATTGCACTGCAATCTATTGACCATTTTCTCCACTTCCTCAAATGTGATCCTATTTCCATCATCATTCCTATCCCATTCTACCTCGAACTCTGAAACATTACTGATCGCATTTTCACCTACATTGAGCAACTCTTCAAAATATTCCCTCCATCTGCCCAAGGCATCCACAGGATTCACCAGCAGTTTTCCTGACCTGTCCAAAATACTTGTCATTTCCTTCTTACCTCCCTTTCGAAGACTGCTAATTACACTCCAGAATGGTTTTCCCGCAGCTTGACCCATAGTCTCCAACCTGTTTCCAAAGTCTTCCCAAGATTTCTTCTTGGATGGTGCATTTATCTGTTTGGCTTTGTTTCTTTCTTCAACATAACTTTCTCTACCTGAGTTCTAGTATGTAGCCATTTTAGATACGCCTTCTTTCTCCTTTTACAGGCTGACTTCCACCAAGCTGTTTGCTTCATCCTACTTTTACACACTACATTCTTTAGCCAATTCTAGTATTGTGTCCCTGTAGCTTGTCCATTCCTTTTCCAATGACTGTAATTGACTACAGTCAACTAACTGGTACCTTTCTGATATCGCTGTTATGTACTTGTGCCTGATTTTCTTATCCTGAAGTTTCTCCACTCTTATCCTACTACATATGGACCTGACCTCCTGCACTTTCGGCCTCACAGTTCCAATTTCACTGCAGATTAAATAATGATCAGTGTCATCAAAGAATCCCCTGAATACACGTGTGTCCCTCACAGCCGAAATTTGATAGCAAATGAAATTACTAAACACACACTTTTGAATGATAAATATGAATATGAGTATAAAGAAACTTTTGTTTCACAGCTTTAGTATTTAGAATATCTAATGAAGTTCCAAAGGGTTGATTAATATTGTTTGAATACAAGATTTACTTAAAGGCTTTCATTAACTAGGAAGAATTTATATTCCAAAGAAAATGAAAAAAATAGTTTTTCTTTTCGACTCATTTACCATTCTTATATTGATCATTTCTCTTTTTCATAAAAAGGTACTCGATAGTTAAAATGATAGGATATGGGTCCTGCGTTAATAATTGCTACTGGGAGAGGATTAACAGTACTGGTTGTCTGAAATGGTACTGTCTTATAATGCAGAGCTAAAGGTATAATGTACTAGTTTGAAGGCAACAGTTACATTGAACTTGTCTCATATTGCAATTATGGAAATCGTTAGAAATTATTTAGCCACACAATATTTTTCGTTTACCATGTTCTTGAAGCTTCTTCAGCAATTAACACTGTACTGAGGCCTACAGCTACACTGCCACCAGTCCATATGCATACACATTCATTCACACTCGCTTTTTATCGCAACTACATCGTATTTAATCCCTTTCACTGCAACTTCCGACTCTACCCGCTCTCACATACTCCACAGATAGTGTGTACCACCTTTGATTCTATACAACGCAGCATCTCTGACACTGTCATTGTGTCTAGTTTACAAAATTTACTAAATCGTTTGAATCTCTTCACATGAAATCAGAACCACGATATTGCATCTAATCTTCACTGACAAAGAAATAACGAAGAGTGTTCCGTTCTTGTAATTCTATATCATAGTGTGACACACTGTGTTGAACTGTTGCGAAAGAAGTAACAGTTTTTGAGCTGGATTACGTACTAACAAGACGATAAACCACTGTCCCACGAACCACTGTCCCACCGTCAGAAGAGGGGCGCGCCTTCCTGTGATGAATTTAAATGAACATATAATTGTCTTGCTGGTCATGACGTCTCCAGTGCACCTGAAGTCTATCGGGCTGTGACCTTTTGTTGTGGCTATGAAACAACTTCATAGTAAGTATATTTAGACTTCCGCAATGAATAAGACAACCGAAAAGTTGAGATGCGTTTCCATTGTGGTGAAAGTCGACACTCCGTTAAGGCAGCGACGCAGTTGTTTATAGAAAGCTATCAAAATGTTCAAATGAGTGTGAATTCCCAATGGGCCAAACTGCTGAGGTCATCGATCCCTAGACTTACACACTACTTAAACTAACTGAAACTAACTTATGCTAAAAACAGTACACACACACACACACACACACACACACACACACACACACACATGCTCGAGGGAGGACTCGAACCTCCGGCGGGAGCGGCCGAGCAGTCAGTAACATGGCGCCTCAAAGCGCGCGCCCACCCCGCGCGGCGAAAGCTATCCTGGTCGTGTCAGTCATTCGTTAACTGCCCTTGGAATAACTTTTCTAAACACACGAGACTCGATGGGTGAAGAATAAATGAGCCATGAAAAACAAATGCAACGTGAGTCATATGCAGCCCATATTTTAGCAACGGTAAGAGATTAATAATGTGTCAATCCAAGGCTGCTTCAGCTGCGACAGTGACCAGTCAAAACTTTCGTTGTGCGAATACTATAGTCCATCGCGTTTCATCCTTTCCACAACTCGCTACACCGTTGGTTTCATTGTAGTGACTTTCAAAAGCTGTTACAGTTTTCAGAATGCTCTTTACAAAAACTGAAAATTAGTGCGACCTTTTTACGCAAGTTTTTCTTTGTGGGTGAAGCATCGTCTGTAAACGATGGACAATTCACTCTCCGCAGTATGCGCTAATAGCCAGCTGAAAAGCAGAGTTGGCTATGAGAAGTGGAGAGTTACAAACAGGACAGGAGACACTACGGGTTAGGCAGAGAAGCAGTCGCGGACAGAGTCGGTCAGAGTGCTCGTCCGAACTCACTGTGAGTGAACTAATTAGCTGGAAGGGCTCTGCTGGTTTTAAAATTTATACGTGGCGATTCAGCTTCCCCTACCAGTCTCGTTTTAAGCAGCTCACAACACCTAACCACATGCGCCAAATTACACTGCTGGAAACATGTTCGTGTGAGGAATAGAATAGAGTAAATACTCCTTCAGTTCTGTGTTTAATGAATTATTTACATCTCTGTTACCTAGTTTAAAGTATTAATCTCACTCTTTGCTACATTCGGCCAATAGGCACGACATAGAAACATAGTTAGAGGGTGATCCAGTGGCCCTTACCGAAACAGTCTGATGCAGCCCAGCATACGTGTGCAGTCGTCACAAGGTCTATATTCTCCTGCGCAGGGTAGCCGCGCGGTCAAGTGGCCCCTTGCCACGGTTCGCGCGGCTCCACCAGTCGGAGTTCAGCGTCCTCCCTCAGGCACTGGTGTGTGTGTTATCCTTAGCGTAAGTCAATTTAAGTTAGATTAATTAGTGTGTAAGCCTAGGGACTGATGACCTCTTCAGTTTGGTCCCACAGGAACTTGTCACCACCACCATATTAACCTGCTGACTTACATTATGGTACTAATGTTCAGTGATTTCAACTTAGAAACGATTCTGAACACAACTAACAGGTGGTGTAGTCCGTTCATAAAACGTCAATCCTTTAAATCATGTATACACTTCCGTTCACCATATAACTATATTAATATGTCTTGGCTAGTGGCGAGGCGTAGCAAAGAGCGAAAATAATGTTCAAAACGAGGTGATAGTGAAGTAAATAATGTATTAAACACCGAACTGACGGATTACGTACTCGAATTTATTCGTAATACAGGCACGTTCCACAGAAGTGTAACGTGGAATGTAACGTGGCACATGTAGTTACGCATTGAAGGCTGCATAAAAAGAGATCGTGTGGATCAGCTGAATCACAATGCATATGACGAGTTCAGTAAGCATATAACAACAGTGATAAGCAGTCACTCTTTGTGCATTTAAGGGCTTAGCTACTAGCATGACAAATCCCAGATAGGGATGTCGGTTTTGCTTACAATATTTGGGAACAAACGAGGAAATTAATTGTATCTTCTGAGTTGCTTATTTTCCCCGTTATCCTTCAATACTATACATCACTCTCATGAATTAGTCAGACCATCAAGTCTCCCTTTCACTTTAGTCAATCGGCTGAATTCCATTTAGCACAGACCCGTGTCGCTGAATCCCTTGCAAAACTCATCCTCGGGACACAATATTAATAAATTTTGTGCTATGAGTAGGGTCATGTAGGTCGTGTGATTAGGAATTGATAGATTTTAATGCAGTGACTATAGCACCTGCAGGATGTTGTGATTACTTGCAACTTTCTGACTTCATAGAGGATAGGGCAGCACAGCCAGTCAGTAATCAGAGCAGAAGTTGGTGTCGGTAGGTACCGTTCCGAGTGCGCAGCAGAGACATCTCCTGGCCGGGAAGATGAGCTTTCAAATAACGGTCAGCAGCGGGAGCAGGAGGCAGGAAACGTCGCCGGGGCAGTCGGATGTCCAGGGTTCGAGGCCAGTGACCCAAACTTCACAGCAGCGGCAGCAAGTGGCGAGGTTGTCTCAGCCCAAGTAGTACATCGCAAGTGACGGTGTCAGCATACTCCAAGATGTACAGCAGCTAGCGCATCGCAACACATACAACGTGAACTTGAACGGCTGGTACTGCTTCTGCTTGAAACTTCGGGCTAATAGGCCGTGTTCGATGCAGAAAACTTTCTTATAACGTCTCCTCTCCGACAACGGGAGACATCTTCAAAAGCAAAGCCATCAGAGCCCCCAGTGAGTGACGAATATAAGGGCATTGTAAAAGGCAGCACAGCCCGTCGGATGATGTCGAATACGATATTGTCTCTGACAAGGCCAACATTCTCGCATTCTCGATTGAAAGTAATCAGTCCACTGGAACACAGAAGCGCTGAGTCGTCGATAGGTACAAAAACAAAAGGTACAGAGATTAGCTAGCTTTCACAATGCACTTTCTTTTTCATGGCCTACGTTGAATGTACTAGAGTGAGGTGGGGTCTTTTTACTACAAATTTGAAAATCCACGTTTTTCCTACAAGCTTGAAAAACGAAGCTTATACCGAAACCTGTCCAAGCTCTATACTTTGTGTACCTATCGAAAACGCAGTGCTTCTGCCTTCGGTGAGTCATCTCCTTTATTCCTAAATAATTCGTAATTCTCAATCAGAAAGTTCGGTACGAAAGTAATCCATCGTATTGACATTAAAATTTTATCTAATTTAACACCTTCCTTTTTTCTGTTAAAATTGTTACGATGTTTATAAATCTCAATAGCCTCTCTATACAAGCGGGCATGATAACGCAATGTTTTAGAAATGATGCTCGTCTCACTGACTTTTATTTCAAGATCGCACTCTTGGTAAACATGTTCCGCTACGGTCAATTTATCAATTTAACCTAGTTGTGTTTAACCAGACGGGTGTTAACACACCTTTTTGTGTTACCAATGTAAAGGAGTCCAGAATTACAAGATTTTATATCCACCCGTTGTAGCCTAAGGACTTTTTTTAAATTTTTACTGGTCTTAAACGAATGCCCTATGGCCAAACGTCCCACCCTCTCGCACGATAACAAACACGTCCAAAAAATCAGTTGGCCTTTATTAACTGCCTCCATAGTAAATTGTATTCGGTCGATACTGTTGAGATAAATCAGGAAGACATCCAACTCCTCTGCACCGTGTGTCTATAGTACGAAAGAATCATAGACATGTCGGTACCATCTGATTAATCTTTTAGTTGAAAGATGTCCTTAAACAAATTGGCCACAGCCAATCTTTCCATAAAAGTCATTACTGTATTGAAAATACGTTGTGGTGAGGCAGTATCTGAATAACTCCACAGTATCTGAATAACTCCACAATATCCGCTGGAAAGATATTCACTGTGGATGAGATAGTTTCGTTCCCCTGTGTCGTGGTAAATAACGAAGCAACATGAAAACTAACATGGATGTCACCTGGACCCAAGCGCATTTCTTTCAATTTGTCAATGAAATGATGTGAATTTTTAATGTGACTATCAGTTCTACCGACATAAAGATTTCAGCAGTGAAGCAAGGTGTCTAGCTAACTCGTCAGTAGGAGACCATGTAGCACTAACAATACGCCTCAAAGGAACTTAAGTAAGCCTTCCATTTTGCAGAGTAGCTTCTTGTCGTTAGAGCAGAAAACGACGCTTTCGCCAATCGATTAGTGATTTTTAAAACCTTCGTAGTCGGGGACTTATGAAGTTTTTTAGAATTTATGAGATCCAAAATATTATTGATCTTTCCATGTCAGAGCTGATCATGACCACTTCAGAAAAAGAGCGAGGTCGCTTGGTTTATCCAGGGGACAATTTGAAACGAATTGAGAGACGTCAACCTCTTGTACTGTCCTGTATAGTGTTTGCACTGTAGCAAGCGCTTTTCGGACTGGTTCACTTACAGATGTTGTGACCTTAAACGTAGAGAAATCGCTGTCGTTACTCATATTATCGACTGGATTTTGGCATTTTTTCATTATGTGGCCAGTAGTTTTACATTAATAGTAAATTACATCAGCCATTTACATACAAATTGTAAAAATACGGGCTTTGAATGGAAGCTGTAATTTGGATGACACTCTATCGAAGTCTTCAATGATAAATTGTGCAGTACTTTGAAAACCCTGCATCTTAGACCGCAATGGTACTTCGCGTATATGTTCAAGGGCCCAGCCATATTTAGACACTTGATTAATCACTCAGCTTTTGGATATGAAAGGAAACACAATGAAAAGAAAACAACTTGTGTGTTTGAACTTTTGAAACGTCTGAATGCCGCAAACATCATGTTAATTAGTGTGCGCCTTCTTACAGTAATGATTCAACGTATCCAACTTGTGTAGAAAAATACAGATGTTGCCATTTACGATATCTACATCTACATATACATGGATACTCTGTAAATCAGATGCAAGTGCCTGGCAGAGGGTTCATCGAATCACCTTCACAATTCACTATTTTTCCAATCTCGTGTAGCGCGCGGATAGAATGAACACCTATATCTTTCCGTACGAGCTCTGATTTCCCTTATTTTATAGTGATGATCGTTCCTCGCTATGTAGGTCGGTGTCAACAAAATATTTTCGGATTCGGAGGAGAAATTTGGTGATTGGAATTTCGTGATAATATTCCGTCGCAACGAAAAACGCCTTTCTTTTAATGATTTCGAGCCCAAAAATGAATGGCGCGCAAAATCTGAGCTAGACATTACGTCACTCACGGCCTGCAAGTAGCCATGGTTGATGCTATCAGGTAAATTCTCAAAGAGGATCACGGTGTCTGAAGAGATGAACAGTAAGGAACGATAGATAATTGATGGCGCGTTGACATAGTCGATGTCAGATGCGACAGCGTGGTTGTAGAGCGGCCGGCTGTGTACGGATCGGTGCCTTGCATTGGTGTATCGTTGTTGTGAGACCGTGACAGTAGTGCCCCCACAGAGCTGGTCGATGTACTAGCCATGGCTGGTCACTAACCTAGTCGAGTGTTTACGTTTCAAAATACATCAGTTTCTTAACAGTAACACCGCGACAGACTATACAAACCCTTACAGGAGTTCACTGATTACTAACAAATTGACACATTACAATCAGTAAACGAATAAACTAGACGCAGACGGAAAACCAGCCACGTAATTTCGGAATCTGCACAAGTATTTTCACTTCCATAGCTGTCAGCCGACTCCACACATATGGCATGCTATATGACTTTTCATCCGAGGAGTAAATGAGAGAATGAACAAAAATAAATCTGAAGAATCGGCATTTTACAGAGAGAAAGATAATGCACCACATCCTATATAAGAAAAAATAATCGATATTACTGATTTGCTAATAGAATCTTTTTTTTCATGTGGGGCCTACAAACAATTATCTCCAGCTGGTGTTATATGCAACCACAGAACATTCTCTAACGCTATTCGACAACAAACTATACTAAAAGTCATTCATTTTGACGAGATGTTTAATAATGGCATTTCGTCTGTAGGCTTATTGAGGTTATGTTACTCAAGGTACAAAGCACTAGCTATGAGCACCTCTTAGTTGAGAAGCTTTTCAGTAATGTATTATCTCACTAAGCACCAATTTAGGGAGTAAAAAGATAATGCATAACTTTCTACACAAGAAGAATTTAATTAGTTATGCTGGCTAGCTAATACTGTATTTCATTCGCATCTGATCTAAACCTACTGGAGTTATGTACAAAACGAACTTTTGAAGAGTTCTGTGACATTTACCACTGAAACTACACAGCCAGGGCTCTCTGGAACGTTTATAGGTCGTATTTCGATAATAATCACTCAATAAGACCAAAATATTGTCGTAATATTCCATATTATGAGATGTAAAGACAAAACATAGCCATAGGCAAATGAACTGACCAAACACCATTTTACGAGAGAAAATGGCACTTTGACAAGATTTTTGTTGCGATGCAGTACTTAGGTCTACGCTGGACTTTTTTTAATAAGTATGGAGACTAGTATAACCCAAGGAGTTTTTGCTATACTGATAAAACATACAGGTTAAGGGCCAGGGTTGACGACAAATGTTCAATTTTCAAAACACATTGGACACTCAAATCAAATATTACCACATCAAATTTTTCTATATTACTTAGCAAAATAGACGCAGCTCCTTTATTAGCACTACCGTAATAAATTACATGTTAGTTGATGGTCTGAGTTAGAGCTTTGAACCACACATCAAACGCATAAAAATATATAAAAATCGTTATGTAACAGTACAAGATATCTGTGGGCACTACTGCTAGTCTAATTTACAGCATAAAGTACAATTATCGATAAGAATAGTGTCTGATCTTTGAACCAAACTAAATAACATAATTTCCAAATCTTAATTTTTTAAGAGCTCATCTTATTTCAGCTACAACCAACATCAGAGTTAGCTATATATTACAGTTATCACCACAGGTGGGGGGTGGGGGCATTAACGTTTACTTGCAGTACAAGTTGTTTATCTTTTGCTGTTACAGAGTATACTAAATGACAGACTGATAAATCTGCATACTTAACTTGTAATACGCGTTTATATAGGTAAAAAATGAGGGTTGATACACTTTCATCTGATTTTCAAAGTCAAATAGAATAGTGTCCTCAGGCTAGGATATTAACTTTATCTTGCCGTTCAAAACGTTTGTCATCTTCTGGTGAAAATGCTAACTTATGCTATTGCACAGTCGGGGCTGCGTGGCATTCACCTGATACATGCTCATGTTACAGAAAATTGTAAGAAAATGCTGCTGTTACAGCCAGATTGTGGCAAAATGATCCATGCATTATAATGTTTACAAAACACATGTAGGTTCCACACACTTCGAATAAATGAAAACAGGCTTTGTTGTGAAAATATTTCATTGATTTATACATTTACATTCACAGATGTAAAAAAACTCTAATTATTATTACCATTTTTGTACGTTCTGTGTTTCTGGTGAAAGACACTAGTAGTAGCGGTAGTACACTTTCCTTTTCATGATAAAAGCTCTTGATGTCACAAAATATGGTATATTCTCCTTTCTTGGTCTTTTATACGTAAAAAAGCATTTTAATTGATTTGTTGTCTTTGGATTTCTTTGTGTAATGTTTGTGTGTCTGTACAAAAACAGTTCTATCCATTTCTTGGCAGATTTTCTATCTACAAGGGAAGTATTTGACTTCAGCTGTGCAACTGCACATTTAAAAGAAAAACTATGTTACAGTTTTGCTACATCATTAGGCAATTTATTACAATTTTGCTGTAACATGCGACAGTTTACTACAATAACATTTTACATAGAGGGCAAGTAGACACCCATTGCACATACACACTGCCAGATACTGGTGATATGATGCAGTTTTAAAATCCAGCAGCTGACGCCCCATCAATTGACAATCTTCTTACCTGATACCCCAATAGTTAACACCACAGAAGCTGACACTAACTACATCCCAGTTGCTGCATCCCAGCAGCTGACACACACTGAACAGCATACACTATTTCAGATCCAGTAGGGCTTAGCAGTGACCTACTGTACACATCTACTGTCAACTTCTGGTGTTGTTTTACTATCCAGTGGATGATAACCACTGTCAGGTTATAATGTCAGAATACTATTTCAGTTCTGAATGCCTACTTGTTTGTTTCAGCTATCACGGGATTCTCTGTTTAGCATATTATTTTGTTTCTTTTTTTCAGTTGTAGCCTAAAACGAGGAAAGAAAAGCAAAAGAAGATTCTTAAGTAAAAATAACACCAAAGGATTCAATCTTGGGAACTGTAAAAAATCTGATGCCTGTGGCAAATGCTAGTAAACTGAACAAATATCCCAGTATAAATCTGACAAATAAAAGTTCTATAAAAGATTCAGTTCAAAGACAGATGGGTTCCTGCTATGGAATATCTGAAAGATTTGATGCTCAGCTAGTTAAGTGAATCTTGGAGAGTCAAAAGAACCCATTCCCTGTTATTAGAAGTCAACTAATAGAACGTGTCCAATAAATAGTTATAGCGCTGAAGCTGACAACTCTATTCAATGATAGGATACCTGGAAACATGTCGACAGAATCATTTTTCAAGGACACTCAGATATTAGAAAACGAATTCAAGAGACAATGACTCCATCAAGATACAGTGTTACTAATAGAAGAAAAAGCAGTGAGTGATATAAAGGGCTTGTATCATGAAAAGTAGGATGTACTATTACCACTGCCTCTACTAGTGTGTGTTGTGAAAAAATCAGAACGTTCGAAAAATTGTAAAAGATGTTGTCTTACTTTATGTTAATGTAAATGCATAAATCACTTAAAATTATTACAACGAAAGGTTTTTTTCATTTCAATGCTCCCAGTTGCAAGAAGAACAAATCAGACTTACAAAATTAGTCTGAACACAGTTTGTGTAAAAAATGCACTGTGCAATGTATGGAGCACAGGTAGATTTTGTTACACAATTATTTAAAAACAGTCTTCATTGCATTTGTTATTATTATACCAGCAACCGGTTTCAAACTATAGTTTCCTGTTGTTATGTAGACAGGAGTGACACTACCAGCAGTCGACCAATGGTGTAAACGCCCAGAAGATGACCCCTACGTCGGGTTGAAACCGGTTGGTGATATAAGAGTAATAAATGCGATTAAGACTGTTTTCGAATAATCGATTAATCATACCAATCGCTGCTTCATCTCCACAACCATGTCGTCCAAAAAAAGATTTTATTACATTTTTGCTGTAACACTAGGCTGTATGGATTCAAGTGTCATATACCTTCCAATATGGGTTACCATAAGTCAGAATTATGAGCAGAAGATGACACATGTGTTACAGTACAAGATAAAGATAGTGCCCTAGCATGGGATCATCATAATATTTGACTGACTCTGAAACTTAGTTGAAAGCATAGTAACCATCAATTATTACTTACACTGAGGTGACAAAAGTCGAGGGATACCTCCTATTATCGTGTAGGACCTCCTGTTGCCCTGTGCAGTGCAGCCACTCGGTGTAAGATGGACCTAAAAAAGACGTTGGAAGTCGCCTTCAGAAATACAGAGCCATGCTGCCTTTAAAGCCGTCAATAAATTCCGGAAGTGTTGCCAGTCCAGAATTTTATGCATGAACAGGCCTCTCGATTATGTCTCATACATGTCCGATGAGATTGATGCTGGCGATCTGGATGGTCATATCACTAGCTCGCACTGTCCAGAACCTTCTTCAAACTAATTGTGAACAACAATGGCCGTGTGACATGGCGCACCGTCATCCATAGAAAGTCCATCGTTGTTTGGGAATCTGAAGTCCATGAATGGCTGCAAATGGTCTCCAACAATCGGAACGTAACTATTTCAAGTATATGATCGGTTCAATTAATTCCACGTAAACACTGCCTGCACCATTATGAAGCCACCACTAGCTTAACAGTGCCGACTTGGCTCAATGGCTTCGTGAGGTCTGCGCCACACTCGAACCACACCAGCCGCTCTCACCAACTGAAGTCGAGACTCATCTCACCAGCCCATGGTTTTCCAGTCGTGTAGGGTTCAATCGACATTATTCCGAGCACAGAAAAGGCACTGTTAGCAGAGGCACTCGCGTCGGTTTCCTGGTGCCATAGCCGATTAACGCCACATTTTGCTACTCTGTCCTAAAAGATACTTTCGAAGTATGTCTTACATTTGTTTATGTTGTTATTTAACTCAGTGTTGCTTGGCTGTTAGCACTCGCAACTCTAAGCAAGCGCTGCTACTCCCGGTCGTTAAGTGAAGGTCGTCGGCCACTGCGCTGCCTGTGGTGAGAGGTAATGCCTGAAATCCCGTTTTCTCGGCACACTCTTGACACTGTGGATGTCGGTATATTTATTTGCATAACGATTTCCGAAATGAAATGTCCCATGCATCTAGCTCCAACTACCATTCCGCATTCAAAGACTGTTAATTCCGTTCGTGCTGCCGTAGTCACTTTGGAAACCTTTTTGAACGAATCACCTGAGTACAAATGATAGCTCCGCCAATGCACTGCCCACTTATACCCTGTGGACTGGATACTATCGCCACTGTATATATGTATATTGGTATTGCATGGCTTTGTTATATCATTGTATTCATCAGTCATGTAGTGTCCGCTGAATGGCAGAAGATAAGCATTATGCACTCTAGATAAAGTTAATATTTTGGTTTGAGGGGCAATACAATGTTCAACTGACTTTGATACCGAATTTAGCTGAATTAAGAGGAGCGTTCGACAAATTAAGATACAGAAATAACATTATTTACTATGGTACAAAAATCAAACTATACTCATACATTAGTTCACTTTAAGCTCTACATTAGATCAGCAGATATGTCCAAGTCTTCCAAGTCTGTTCTGTAATATTACAGAACAAATATTTACCCACTTTTCAAAATTTAATGCGTTGTACTAAGCACATCGACTAATGAAATTTTCTAACATGATTTTGGCAATGTTCTTGTGCTTTCAGTGGTTTTTGCTTGCTGAGAAGCTTTCAGTAACACAACTAAGGGAAGTCCCTTCCTATGTCTCTTTCTACATTTATTTCTCATGTAGCGTGATGCTAGTTTCTATACAAAGGCTCAGAAAGTGTGTGGAGTACCAAGACGCATGGTGCCCACGATAAACACCAACAGGTGCGCAGGGTGTCTGAATGCATGCTGAGGGATAAACATAGAACTATCAGAGCTTGACAACACAAAGAAATCACAAAACAAAATGCGAGTGCAAACTGAATAAACAAGAATGTGGGTCAAAGCTGGCATGCTGGTGACCTTGCTCCATCCTGCACTGGAGTTGCCAAGCCACGGGATCTCTGCCAGGGTTTCCACCTGTGCTTGGGATAGCGTTAGGTTGATGCTTCACCAGAGTTTGAAAGTCATGATCCAACGGAGACTTTAGTGGCTGGAGGGGGGGGGGGGGGGGGGAGGATTGAGAATTGTTCTTTCTGTTAGCTGGAGTAAAGGTAAAGAGAGGTATTACACCTGCATCAGATCTCACCTGGCAAACGAGTCTTCTAGGTGGTGGGTGTCTACAGGCGAGGACATAAACTATATGGTGACTGGAACACAGGGGGTAGCAATGACAGTTTAGGTGTCTCTCAGTGCTTGAGGCGAGTGCTGAGTGGTCCCTCATACCTGTACTAAGGGTCCCTGCCCTGTGTTCCTGACCTGCAGCGGCTGCTGCTCAGTTTGAAGTGGGCCCAGTCGGTTTAGGTGACATTGTCAGGCACTACTGATCTACTGCAGTTATGTAAAGCTGTCACATTTGCTTCCGGGCACGATGCCCGGCGTCCACCCAAAGTTGCTTGGAACTCTGAAAATGCCGCGGCGTAGCCCATGGGCCACAAGCGTGTGGCACCGAGCGCAACAGTTTCACGAGTCTGTATTGTTGAAGGCCTTGCAGTACGGCAGCTGGATTGTATTTGTTTATTGGAGCTGCGTGGTTGGATCCCAAAGAACAGTAAGGGCGTCCTCCTCGTTTACCGACAGACTGTTTTCTTCAGCTGCCATCTGAACATCCTGTGTTTTCAGTACTTAATGTGACCGCTTTGGTGTGGTTTGTTTATGTAGTTTTTTGTAAATATTGATGGAACTGTCGTCCACTGTTGCATATATTTTTCTTCAAGCATCTGTGATGTTCCAATTATTTGTTCTTAGCACAGGAGTGTCTGATGATGCTGTATCAGTGTATGTCAATAAATTAATTTGTGACCAAGAACTTCCACAATTCATTGTATGAAGACATATTTGTGGTGGAGACAAATCTTATGTTTGTCATACATTGTTAAAATGTATTCGAAACTCTGAAATTTAAAATAAACGACATGACACCAACTGTTTCTTAGATCGCCATCTCTTAACCTACCATATACGATGAAACTATTATTTTCGCAAATGCTATGTTACATAACATCTGCACACTAATAATTTGGTGACATGTTGTTTATTTCTAATTCCAGTCATCCAACTGCATTTTAACAGTGGTTGATGAAGGTACATATAGACTACAACGTCCATTTATTAGGGTATATCGAACACTTAAAAATGGTTACACAGCAGAAACTGTGCATTAGAGAAAATCTAGGGAGTGCAGTAATTTATTAACTATAATTCAGTAGAATCATATGCCCAACATGGGCTAGAACAGGTAGTAAATCTGTGGGAGCCGAAAAGACTATTCTAAAAGATCCAGAAGTATCACATAGCGGCATATTCAGTACTACAGGCCCATACAGGATACATCTTCAAGAAAGTATTAACTGTAAGTACATTTGTATTTTCTACAGGCAAAGACATGATATAAAAACATACCAAATTTTTCGCTGATGGGAAAAGAGACTAAACGAAAAAAATTATTTGTAATTATGAGTCGTCCGCATCCCGTGGTCGTACGGTAGCGTTCTCGCTTCCCACGCCCGGGTTCCTGGGTTCGATTCCCAGCGGGGTCGGGGATTTTCTCTGCATCGTGATGGCTGGGTGTTGTGTGATGTCCATAGGTTAGTTAGGTTTAATTATTTCTAAGTTCTAGGGGACTGATGACCATAGATGTTAAGTCCCATAGTGCTCAGAGCCATTTTAATTATGAATCTTTACGATACAAGGTACCAGACAGTAGTAGTAAATCAGTTAATTTTTAAAATCTTTTCAACCTGCTTTAGCAAAGCTCAACATGATTAAAGGAACATTCCCTTTGTATTTAATCGCTTGGAAATCAATTTACTTCAATACAAGTTACTTAATGTATGTCATTTTCCCAGAGTACAGTCTGTTTGAAGATGATTTTAGTGCGAAGTTTAGTAAAGGCAGTTCGCAGAAGAATCTGTGTATACAGGTATTGGGAACAGAAGTCTGTAACATACCCCGAGATTATCGAAGCTTTTCGTATGACGTTATTGGTACCACTTTTAGTTTCGAAGCTTTTGCCACTGTTTTTGTTTTGGAATACCTGTTAAATGTTTGCTTAGAAAGTATGTGATACAGTCCTGCCTTTGTAAAATCAATAGATTTCTTACCTGTTTATAAAGAACGTAATCACTTTTCTCAGTCACGGCATGTTGTCAAAGATACCGTCCTACTCTTTTACAACTAAGTAAAATATACACCAGACAGTAATTGGCAACAACTGTATTGATTAACTATGGTCCTTTTTTTTATTTTACACTGAATATAATCTAGAAAATTCAAAGTAATCAAATACTAATTTAGAAATTTATTAATTATAATTTTGTCGTTTATTGTTTTCTTTGCTACTGTGTGGAAAGTCAGCAAATTCATTAAAAATATTGTGTTTAATGAAATATTATTAAAAACTCGTGATTTCAGGACACCTGGTGTTTTGAGATAATTCTGTTCTAAATTACAAATAGTTGTAAAGGATTAAGCCTAAACTATGACTACATTTAAACTTACACTTCAAAATATAGGAAACTTTAAACTTAAATCTATTCTGTTTAGAGAATTTAACAGCATTTCGACAAGCATTCTGAAAGTTCCGATTACAGGAAGTTCACACACCAAATATTGTTACTTTTTTTCAATAAATCGATTGGTTATCAGCATTTCAGCGCCCAGACGGAAGTTTGATACCTGTGATTGGATTGTTTCTTACATTGTAACTTCTTTTATCAGGTGAACTATATATATAACAGTTCTTTGTTGAATGAAGATGTCTGTAAAGAAATATGATAAATGAAATTGTCACAGTAAAAATTAATGAAGAAGAATCACAAAATCTTCCCAGACGTTAAACATTATTTATATGGCAGCTGAATTAGACGAAACATTGGATACTGGAGGCAGATCTAAAGACAACCACTTTCTCCAGTAGAAGTTATAACTTTTTGAGAGATGACTTTTTACATGCAAGAATACTGTTTACCAGTAAGGGTAAATTGAAATGATGTATACACTTAGTCTATCACAAATTCTCGTTAATTACACGGCTCATTGCGAAGAATGTTGTGGTATGAGCGGAGTAGTGCGACGCGAAGGAGATTCAAGACAACCCACAGCTGACCTGCAAAATGTGGGTTACGTTGACTTTCGTAACGCGCCAGTCAATGCAGCATTTCGCCAACTTCTGAAGCCTTGTCCAACATCCTCCTAAGCACTCGATGGGTGCTTCAGCACCGCCAAGCAAGCAGGCTACCGGGCAGAGCATGTGTCGCAGCACAACCTGAGCCAGAAACCGACACGTGACCACATCCACTGAACGTAGATGTCGTGGACTGACGTCAGACTGCACCACCAGACAAGGGCGTGCACCTATATTTGCTCTAACTTGGAACAATAAAGGCTTTTCCTGGACGCCGTCTGCCTCACTACGGGTACCTACACCTCCAACGGACTCCTTTTATCACTTTCCAAGCCATCGAACTCACAACGGCCAGGCGGGAAACCGACACACCGGAAGAACAGCTCTTCCACCAGCCACCGTAGATGCCAGCACACACCTGCATTTCCTGATGGCTGTCGATCTTCCACCATAATCGAATCCATCAACATGAGGTAGCAAATGCACTCCTGGAAATTGAAATAAGAACACCGTGAATTCATTGTCCCAGGAAGGGGAAACTTTATTGACACATTCCTGGGGTCAGATACATCACATGATCACACTGACAGAACCACAGGCACATAGACACAGGCAACAGAGCATGCACAATGTCGGCACTATTACAGTGTATATCCAACTTTCGCAGCAATGCAGGGTGCTATTCTCCCATGGAGACGATCGTAGAGATGCTGGATGTAGTCCTGTGGAACGGCTTGCCATGCCATTTCCACCTGGTGCCTCAGTTGGACCAACGTTCGTCCTGGACGTGCAGACCGCGTGAGACGACGCTTCATCCAGTCCCAAACATGCTCAATGGGGGACAGATCCGGAGATCTTGCTGGCCAGCGTAGTTGACTTACACCTTCTAGAGCACGTTGGGTGGCACGGGATACATGCGGACGTGCATTGTCCTGTTGGAACAGCAAGTTCCCTTGACGGTCTAGGAATGGTAGAACGATGGGTTCGATGACGGTTTGGATGTACCGTGCACTATTCAGTGTCCCCTCGACGATCACCAGAGGTGTACGGCCAGTGTAGGAGATCGCTCCCCACACCATGATGCCGGGTGTTGGCCCTGTGTGCCTCGGTCGTATGCAGTCCTGATTGTGGCGCTCACCTGCACGGCGCCAAACACGCATACGACCATCATTGGCACCAAGGCAGAAGCGACTCTCATCGCTGAAGACGACACGTCTCCATTCGTCCCTCCATTCACGCCTGTCGCGACACCACTGGAGGCGGGCTGCACGATGTTGGGGCGTGAGCGGAAGACGGCCTAACGGTGTGCGGGACCGTAGCCCAGCTTCATGGAGACGGTTGCGAATGGTCCTCGCCGATACCCCAGGAGCAACAGTGTCCCCAAATTGCTGGGAAGTGGCGGTGCGTTCCCCTACGGCACTGCGTAGGATCCTACGGTCTTGGCGTGCATCCGTGCGTCGCTGCGGTCCGGTCCCAGGTCGAAGGGCACGTGCACCTTCCGCCGACCACTGGCGACAACATCGAGACGTCACGCCCCACGTGTTGAGCAATTCGGCGGTACGTTCACCCGGCCTCCCGCATGCCCACTATACGCTCTCGCTCAAAGTCCGTCAACTGCACATACGGTTCACGTCCACGCTATCGCGGCATGTTACCAGTGTTAAAGACTGCGATGGAGCTCCGTATAACACGGCAAACTGGCTGACACTGACGGCGACGGTGCACAAATGCTGCGCAGCTAGCGCCATTCGACGGCCAACACCGTGGTTCCTGGTGTGTCCGCTGTGCCGTGCGTGTGATCATTGCTTGTACAGCCCTCTCGCAGTGTCCGGAGCAAGTATGGTGGGTCCGACACACCGGTGTCAATGTGTTCTTTTTCCATTTCCAGGAGTGTATGAGGTAGCCAAGGAGGTGGAAAAGTCGGTTCCACTATGCCGCGACTGCTTGATAGCTACAACAGGAAAACACAATTAATTAGCAGGAGTACAAAATAAGAAACTATTTATTACTTAATATTGTTGTAGTCCATGATCTGTTGGTTTTCAATTATAGAAGACGCGACTACACTAAGCGTCTGTAGAATGACATAATTTACACGTCACAAATCTTGCAGTGACGAATTAATCTCTCATAATCTTGAACGTAGAATCCGGCGAATTTGAAGACTAAAGGAACTGGGCTACAAAGACTTGATGGCAGCTATGACGGAGCTGCAGACGACGACTGACTAACATCGGCGCTGGCTAACCACTGAGCGCGACTACGAACTGTAGACTGGCACAACTGCACTCCACTCCTCAGACACATAAAGTGATCTAGCGGCGCCTCGCGGCGAGCCTAAGTTCTGCGACTGGCTGTGTACTCTTTGGCTAGCACAGCCGTTCTTCTGCTCCGTTTATCGAGAGAATCGCATGTTATAAGTTACACGGCTCATTGCGAAGTATGTATGAACTTTTTAGAATGGCAGTGTTGTGGTATGAGCGGAGTAGCGCGACACGAAGGAAATCTTACCACGTCGGGTTGATAGAGGAGATAGAGAATATCCAAAGAAGAGCGGCGCGTTTCGTCACAGGGTTATTTGATAAGCGTGATAGCGTTACGGAGATGTTTAGCAAATTCAAGTGGCAGACTCTGCAAGAGAGGCCCTCTGCATCGCGGTGTAGCTTGCTGTCCAGGTTTCGAGAGGGTGCGTTTCTGGATGAAGTATTGAATACATTGCTTCCCCCTACTTATACCTCCCGAGGATATCACGAATGTAAAATTAGAGAAATTCGAGCGCGCACGGAGCCTTTCCGGCGGTCGTTATTCCCGCGAACCATACGCGACTGTAACATGAAAGGGAGGTAATGACAGCGGCACGTAAAGTACCCTCCGCCACACACCGTTGGGTGGCTTACGGAGTATAAATGTAGATGTAGATCTCTCAGGTGGCGGTGTGGTCGTATGACTGACGACATCACACCTCCACTGTGAAACCTGTGGTAATAGTTACTACAAATCATAAAATGTTACAGTCTGCTTTTGTTTCTAAATAGCAGACCTATATGTAAACCTTCTACAAATGAATAAGTAAAATAAAACGACAGCTATAAATTTCAGGAAACCACGACTACACTTTGTATAATGCTTCCTACTCACGTCAGATATTCAGGTAAAAGGATACATGAAACATTTTCTCGAAGTACCGATTTGCCGATTACCGAGTAAAGCAGGAGAGGTTTCATTAGCAGGTTCTTGGAAACTTCACAACTTTTATTGGAATCTTTACTTCAGCTAAACAACAACACCATTTCTGTGAGAGTTATGTTTGCGAAAAGTATGTCAATAAGGAGGGTTTTCCTAATGAAGGTAAAAGATTATTCAAATGAACGAAGAATTATAATGAGTTAAGTAATTAAATAATGTCCGCAGCTCGTGGTCTTGCGGTAGCGCTCTCGCTTCTTCACAAGGTCCCGGATTCAATTCCCGGTGGGATCGGGGATTTTCTCTGACTCGAGATGACTGGGTGTCGTGTGTCCATCATCGTCATTTCTTCATCATTGATTCGCAAGTC
Source organism: Schistocerca gregaria (assembly GCF_023897955.1). NCBI lineage: Eukaryota > Metazoa > Arthropoda > Insecta > Orthoptera > Acrididae > Schistocerca > Schistocerca gregaria. The sequence goes on along the minus strand of NC_064926.1, from coordinate 453,355,966 downwards.
GCTGATGTGGTGTCAACTAGAAAGGGCTTGCAATACCGCAGCCGAACTCCCCTGCATGGTGCCTCTATGTAGTGGGACGTGAAATTGAAGCGTCATCCATCCACCAGTGTCAGCCCAGTTTGCAGGTGAATGTAAGTTTGATTTAGTGTTTTGTTTAGGTATTTTGTAATATTTATAATTGTTGTGAATTATCTAAAGTTTTGTATTTATTTTTATGTTTCATGTACGGAGAGGACGGCGCAACGAACGGAGACAGCATCTTCGCTGCCGGACCAGAGAGAAAATTGCTGGCCACTAAACGTCGCGGGTCGACAGCCAAACAGCAACAGAAGATCCTGAAACCGAGTTGTTGCGTCGTGCTTCTAAAACCTGAAAAAATTATAATTTGTAATGTTTCTACAACAATGACGTCATAGAAAGTTTAATCATGTAAATGTTCAGTCCTATCTTGTCAAGGCTCACGTTCACGTCTATATGTAGTATATAGGAAGCTAATAAACTAGTGTATACTACAAAAGTTAAAATACGTGTTCCGAGAATTTCCTTATGAATAATTATGTTAAGGAAGAGGTATTACTAATTTATTTGACAAGTTTATTGATTTTTGACAACGTTCATCGCGAGTTTGAATCTAGAAAGTTTATTCAATGTGGTTCTAATATTTATTAAAGCACATAACTTGCATTAATATAATTTCTGAGAAGAAACAAACGACATCTAAATTGAAAAAAGTTTGCGCAAACCAATTGGACTGAGTGACGTAATTCTGCGCATACGACTCAAATGATGATGTTTTAATTATAGTTTCGTTCAAGAACCATTCAGCGACCACTTATAAAAAGAGTTTAAATAATTCCGAAGTGTTTTGTAACTGACGTTGGTGACGAAGTCTACACATGGTCATATGTCAAAGGAAAATCATTTATACAAAACTTACGTCGTTACACTACACCGGCCATCAATACCATACGATCATTTCATTCAAATTAAATAATTACGTAACAGAACAAAAATTATATCACATTTTGCTTGCGTCGTACATTACAAAAAAGTCTAAATATTTCATAGATTGAAGAAGCTTGAAACTCAATCCACAGGAATATTTGTGTCGACTTTAGTGTCAGAAATGTTATGGTAGTTCTTCCTCTCTCAATCCAGTTGATCAACGGCTGATTAACAAATAGTAACTTTTGTAGACATACTTACCTACGTAGTTGCCATTGGCTCAAACAAATGGAATTTAAGTTTTTACAGCTTCCCTAACCCCATCTCGGTCAGTGATTCTCGAACTGAGTTGTAACCTTTTTTAATGTCCTGGGACACAGCTAGGTGGCGGCGAAACTATGTGTAGCTGCACATTTTTAGAAACAACGATCAACCACTACAAACAATTATTACGATCAAAATATGTTGATACTGTTGTCTTTATAGAGTGATCTTTATTAGGCGTTAAGCCGACAGGAGATATAAATGGATCAAAAATCAGGTAGTCCTTTGTATTTGATTGTGAATAGCGATATCCTTATACTATACTACAGAATCACGAATAACCAATCGCTGATGTCACAAATGCGGCCGTAAAATTTCATTACAGGAACTGCGGTACGGTGCGTGGAACAGAATTAGAATTGATGTTGCGATGATACTTTTTCCAAACCAAATAGAAGCAACGTTTACTTTACGTTGAGCAGCACATGACAATATATCACATTATAAAACTCTTTATGAAGGTAGTATTTCTCTCCAAAAATCCATCCGCTCCTTGAGCAAATCTTGACGTGTCACAAATTCCAGTTTCATATCCAGATAGTTGGAAGCATTAGCAGTGAACGTGTCCCATACCACTGGATTTCCAGACGGTGCAGGATCCCTGAAAACAAAATGAAAGCCCAGTCACACAATGTGCATATCACTCTCAAGTAATTTCTTTATTAATGGTGACCTCCGGTTCTCTAAATTTACCCAACAGGGTTTAGCGACAGTAATGTAGTCTTTCCTTCACATACTCCCAATTGAGTTTCCCAGACATCTCTGCTACACTCTAGTATAAGATATGGCGAACTATTTCGACCCTACTAGGGCGTCTCTACGTTTTGTCGATTTCTGTTATCATGACTACTTGATAAATACTCAACTCGCTGGAGCCGTACTCTAGAATTGCAGTCTCTAACATCTTGTATGAGATTTCTTTCACAGATGTACTGTACTTTCCACAAACCATGCCGACAAAACGGCGTCTTTCATTCGCCTTCCCTTCTAATTGACGTACGTGTTCGTCGCATTTCACATCGATTTTCAGTATTATTCCGAACCATTTATACGACGTGCTCCAGATAAACAGCACTGATGTTATCGCATGCTGCCTACTTTTATTTCTGTTTGTTTGGGCTATATCTTCCGCTTATCCCCATGACAAGAGAGATGCCATTCATTACACTAATTGGAAATTTTATTCACGTCTTTCGGCACTTCGTTATGATCGACCAACGATGATAATTTCCTGTGGATAAAGCTTCCTTGGGACAGGGACAGCCGTCATTTGAATGGTGACGTTGCTGTTAGCGGGCCCCTTCGGTGCGATTCCTAAAGGGTAGTCGTTTACTCTCCCTGCTCTTTGATCATGACCAATGACGCTAACACTACTCTGAAATCTACATGGACTCATTACAAGAGTCACCAGCACGTGAAAGCTGCACCTGAGACGTTGACACGCAAGTCGCCCAAGTGTGTCGGTTAGCCACACGAGTTAATAAAACTGCCTGTACTTATTTCAGCCACTCTCTGTAGAGTGTATCGTACGAATAAACAAGGTAAACAAAGACAACTCAAAATTTAAATTACATAGAAGCTATTAAAGAAATCATGTGTCCACAGCTTGGACAGCATATAACGTATTATTTTACCTGATTATCTTACTGCTACAATAATATCTGACATTTAATCTTCAGTGACTAAGCATTTATGTTTTCTTTTTTTAAAAAAAATTATTATTTGTGTTTGCTAACATCACAGTTACGACTAATTAGTACTCCTTTCAAGTAATAATTGATTCTGGAACCTGTTGACAGCCACAGTATGAAGGACTATTAATGACACAACGTACCCGTATTTGCAGAAATTGGTCCATAGTGTCGTCAAGAGATTAGCCACTCTCCCATCATCCGAATTAGGATCCGTATCTGGCTGAGGCGAGTTTCCCGGAAACAGATAGATGCCTTCCCCAGCATGCCTCATACCTGAAAAATGTTTGTACAACAAATATTGTTGGCAATGCCTTAAAGTAGCTGACAGTCAAGCAGATGTCACCAGTACCACATAGCTGCACATCTTTAGTACCCTAATGATCAAAACAACTTAATTAAGCCCAGCGTGAAAACAAGTGTTAAATACTAATGATTAAAGTTGTGACAAAAAGTGCACCTTATTTGTTTTCTATGGTCCGTTGCCAACAGCTGCATATATTATGGCATGGTATTAAAACCAATAGTGAAATAAATGTTTTTAATTTGACTCAAGAAAACCTTTCCATTTCTATGATTGGAATAAGAATAGGTTGTGGTATTAATTTGCTCGCAATAGCTGATAAATAGAGCTGACTAAAACTGGAAATAAATATCAAGAAACATTAAATATCTAATGGATAACGTACCGTTATCGTAACCTGATTTCAATGGTGGAGGCTTGTCTTTGGTAAAACTCAGTATTGCTTAATGAGATTCATAAAGACTTAGAATGCGAATTAATCTGGGCGAAGAGAAGCGAGGAAGGTGTATAAAAAATAGTAATCATTTCTGTCATCATCCACATGAAGTACCGAAGTGTGGAATGGTTTAGTGAAAACTTAAGTAATAAACGTAGTATATAAAGTCTCCAGTAAGGCCATAGTGGATACGAGTAAATCTAAATTTGAGAGTTGTTGCCTGGAAGATAGACTTATTTTGAAGTGGTTGTAGGAACAAAGACTCTCGGAACTAAACGTCTTTTTCGAAAATGGTCCAAATGGCTCTGAGCACTACGGGACTTAACTTCTGAGGTCATCAGTCCCATAGAACTTAGAACTACTTAAACCAAACCAACCTAAGAACATCACACACATCCATGCCCGAGGCAGGATTCGACCCTGCGACCGTAGCGGTCGCGCGGTTCCAGACTGTAGCGCCTAGAACCGCTCGGCCACTCCGGCTGGCAATCTTTTTCGAAAATTACCGTCGACAGTCGGTCAGCCATCCACTGCCACGGGACACATGATGGCAAGATATGCGAATATGACGTTTCAAAAAATTTAGTAATACGAATTAATGAAAAGTTGAGGAAGGTAGGAAGATATTTATTCGTCACAAAGTCAAGCACTTGAGCCACCAACAGCAAACATTTAGGTCTAGGGAGGATAATTTGAGGAATGCGTGTCACAACTGTAAAATATTGTGACCTACACTGAAGAACCAGAGAAACTGGTACACCTGCAAATAACGTGGAAGGTCCCCGCCAGCGAGCAGACATGCCGCAACACGATGTGGCAAGGACTCAGCTAATGTCTGAAGTAGCGCTGCAGGGAACACTGACACAACGAACCCTTTAGGGCTGTCCATAAATCCGTAAGAGTACCGGGAGGGATGGAGATCTCTGCTGAAAAGCACGTTGCAAGGCATCCCAGACACGCTCAATAATGTTCTGTCTGGGGAGTTTGGTGGAAAGCATAAGTGTTTAAGCTCAGAAGAGTGTTCCTGTACCCACTCCGTAGAATTCTGGATGTATGTGATGTCGCATTATCCTGCTGGAATTGCCCAAGTTTCTCGGAATGCACATGGAACATGAATGGATGAAGGTGATCACACAGGATGCTTACGTACGTGTCACTTGTCAGAGTCACATCTAGATGTATGAGGGGTCCCATAGCACTCGAACTGCACACGCCCCAAACCATTACAGAGCCTCCAGTCTCTCGCTGATATGTAGGGTCCATACCCGTACACGTCCATCCGCTCCATTCAGTTTGAAACGAGACTCGTCCGACCAGGCAGCATGCTTCCAGTCATCAACAGTCCAAAGTCGCTGTTGACGGGCCGAGGCGAGGCATAAAGCTTTGCGTCGTCCAGCCGTTGAGGGTACACGAGTGGGCCTTTGGCCAAAATAGTGAAGCACCCAAAAGGGGACGAGGAGACGTAATGTCACTTCTAGGGTTGAGAGGGTATATGATGTTACTTCAGTAATTACAAAACTGAGTCAAATTTACATATAGCTTGGCAGTATGAGCCCACTTAGCAGTGTGATGTTGCACACTCTCTGGCCTGGATGTATGCCCTTATTCGGTTGGGAAAGGTAAGATAAAGCCTTTGTGTCCTTTCCCGGGGTATCCGGCCTTTGATATCGTATATATTGACACTGAGAGTTGACTTTCGAGATGATTTTAGACATGTTCTTTCTGGGATAGATGCTGGCCATAGAAGTACCTCTGTATCACAAAGACAGTTTTTGCAGACACGTGTTACGTGAGCATTCTTCTGTTGAAAAATATCACCACAATACATGAGGACGAAGGGTATCCGTCATATACCGTTTTTCTATCACAGTCCCTCAGTCACACACGATAGCTTCCCACAACATGTCCCCAGGAGTGACACCGCTGTGCTTCTCCAAAACAGTGGAAGAATCGACCTTTCTTCAGCTCACCGCCGTACTCGCCGATGATACTCGTCTGGGCTGTTGCAGGCTGCACACAATGCGATGCAATTCATCACTAGTCCGCACTTCCCATTTATGGCATAACGTCTAATACAGCCTTTTGTGTTGTGGTGTTAACGGCAACGTCCATGGTAATTCGATAGTCCAGCTGCTGGTAGTTTCCATCCAATGGAGTGGGATGGTACACAGTGTAACAGGGAGGGGGGGGGGGGAGGCATTATGTGTTCTTAAGTTTGGTCCTGCATACTGCGTTCCCCCCTTGTGGTGGTCAGATTTGGTTGACCGGAAACCTGACGGTGCATATGCAGCCCTCATGTTCCCGGGCAGTTCAACATCGGGCCGCTGACACATCCTAATGCTCCACAAGTCTGGATATGCGCAAGTCGACCAACCACAGCCGGGTAAATGGTAATTAACAATGAGGCCCCTTTCAAAGTCTTTCGAGGTGACGCCACTTTGGGGACTTGCGTGTCGATGGGGATGAAATGATGATGATAAGGACAACACAACACCCAGTCCCTCAGCGGACAAAATCTCCCAACCTTCCGGGGCCGTGAGGTATGACATTCCGTCGCGCTGACCACTCAGCTACCAGGGTCGGGCATGACAACAGTAAACACGAGCAACTCTACAGCCCGATCCACGAACGATGTCGGTTCGCGCATGTCGAAGCACGGAGGGGATTGCGTTCTTGGCCATTCCAAGCGACAGTTGGGGTACGCGAATGCGCGTGCTTTCCACTTGAAGAATGCGTATATGCTGCAAAATATGTCTCGCTGCTTATGCAAAATTTATCACTTACAACCACAATCAGTGATGACAATTCGCAACAAATGGAATCGAAATTCAATAAACAGCTCCCTACGATCTCGTTCAATGGTCACATTTGGTACGGCACTCTCAGGAGAACGCTCAGAACACTCCCGAACGCACATTGGCTGTCGGTCGTGACGTGATGTAGGTACGGAGAACAAGCTTAGACTCGACCGCCATTGTTCGTGACTCCGGTGCATTCCTGTGACCGTTCTGTCACAGATCACAGAGAATTTCAACTCTAATTACTACAAAATCTCCTTCAATTTTGGGGCTTCCTTCATGAACGACACTGTGCAGCTGTCCCAAATGGAGAAATTTTTCTCTAATTTTCATTGCAGTGTCTTTCATAAACTACGCCGTAATTGGGGTGCTACTGCAGTAAACAGTTGATCCACGCCTTTTCCACTCTTATTACTGGTTATTCTATGGTCATAGGAATGTTCTTTTCCGTAAAACTATACGTCGATAGCATTTTCTCATTTTGAGAAGACAGAAGGAGCAATCTGTTTCACGTGCTAAAACGTTGTAATGTCAAGATCGCATAAATATTTCTTTATTTTAAGCAATCGGATTCGATAGATTTCGTTGTCATCTTCAGGTCTTAAAAAATCTTTTTGTCATGGAACGTGTTCATTTTAAGTTGGACCTCACGGCATGTTGTAATGCGAATAAAAAACAGCACATTATAAAAGGTGTGTCATAACTAACATACTTTTTAAAAAAAAAAATGCACCTTGCAAAAACACTGTAGATAATAGAACAGCTGTTTACATAAGCTGGGCACACTCTAAACACTGAAGATTCATCTTAAACTGCGCTTAAGGTACAACTGCCTTCGGATTTCCGGAAGAGGAGTGCCATGTGGGTGTTGACTATGAGAAAAAATAGAATAACGGTAACATTCTACGAAACAGGAAGAACGAGAGAGGAGAAATAGTAATTGATGTACTGCAATATTTTAGATAATAGTGGCACTCCGTTTAAGAATCACAGGAGGAGGAGACACGGGAGCATTCGAAATGGATTACATCATGGTCTGACAGAGATTCCAAAATCAAATATAGAGTGGTAAGCCATACCGAGGAGCAGATACAGACTCAGATTTCACAGTCGTAATGATGAAAAGCAGACTGAAGTTTAAGGGGATTGTAAGGAAGGAGCAGTATGGAAGGAAGTGGGATATCGTGGTGCTGAGGAAGGATGAGATGTGTTTGAAGTTAGCTAATAATGTGGATGCTGTGCTAAATAATATCAGAGTAGGCAATACAGCTGAAGAGGAATCCACATCTCTAAAAAGAGCAATCACAGAGGTTGGAAAGACAAACAAAGGTAACTGCGAAGAAACCTTTGGTAACACAAGATATATCTCAATCGATCGATGAAAGAAGGACGTATAAAACGCTCATGGAAAGACAGGAATACAGCAATACAAATAACAAATGAAATAAACAGGAAGTACAAGGAACCCAAGGATAAATGGCTGCAGGACAGATGTGAAGAAATCGAAAAAAAAAGATCGTCGGAAGGATTGACCAGTGTGTAGAAACGTCAAAATAACCATCGCTGGGATTAAAAGTACGAATTACACTCTTAAACGCAGAGGAGAGAGTGGACAGGCGGAAAGAGTAGATTTAAGGCGTCTACGGGAGTTGAGCACGTGTCTGATCATGTGATGGAAGGAGGAATTAGAGTCGATGTGGAAAAGACAGGGGTCCAGTTTTAGAATTAGGATCCAAAAGAGCTTTGGAAACTTTAGAACAAATAACGCAGAAGGAGTGGATAACATTCCACCGTCATTCTGTGAGTCAAATCGGCTTGACGAGACCAGCGAACGGATGCACCTAACATTGAAATCGGACGGTATTTCAGGGCTGTGATAGGGAAGATTCCCGGGTTCTGATAATCAGAATGCCAGACCGCGCAGTTTGCGAATATTCGTGGCGGCGTCAGAAGTCTTACAGCTGCCGCAGCGCTCCGCTTTCTGGCCGACAGCACACCGTTTTCTGCTGCCGCCTGAATCAAGGTGAAAGGGTAAAGTGTTGCTGCAACTGCGTAGGGTTTTTAAATTGTATTTACAGTTCTGACATTCTCAGGTGAAACATTGTTAGTGGTATACTTGATGGTAATTGATTCCATTTGAATAGGGTTGGGCCTCACAGTGGATGCAAGTAAATAAAGTCAGATTTCGTTGTAAAAGAGATTAATTCAGAGGAGAATTTGTGTAGCTTCCACCCCAGTGTGTGCTTTGCCTACCAAACAATATTCCTTATCTGATTTGTGTTTGTCGTTTTTGAGTAAGATTTATCAGGTAGTTGTAGTTACTGCAGATTTAATAAACTTGTCATTATTTTGTAAACCTAAATACGCCACTGTTCTCATTCATACTCCTTCTACTATTCACAGTTTTTAATTGTATTGTGTCCGCAGCTCATGGTCTTGCGGTAGCGTTCTCGCTTCCCGCCCTCGGAGTCCCGGGTTCGATTCCTGCCTCGAGATGACTGTTGTGTGTCTTTCATCATCATTGACTCGCAAGTCGGCGAAGTGGTGTCAACTAAAAAGGACTTGAATTTCGGCGGCCGAACACCCCGCATGGGGTCTCCCGGCCAACAATGCCGTACGATCATTTCATTTCAATTGTATTGTGGTGGTACATGAGTAGCTTCTTTCAGACATATCTTTATGATTAAAGCTAGATACAGCCTGCAGCATTATCCGCAAAAGGCAAAGATCCAAGTCCGGTTCCCAGGTAGAATTCGACTTTCATTTTTTCGCAACTTTTCGTTTTCGGCTTTTAATTATTTTGAGAAAATTCGTCCCTCTCACTGGGTGTAGCGAAGATAGCATTTGAACTGATAAAAATGTTTAATGCATTATCTGTAAATACAAGTCGCACATTTCACTTTGGAAACAATATTCTTTTTTCAGCTGCCGAGAATTCTTCCGGGTTGTATAGCCGTGGTCCATGGAACTTCTCTATCCCTGACGTTTCGTTGAAAGCTACGTTGGACATATTCGGATGTGCTCCAGGTTGTGCTGAGTCTTACCGACTGACGAGTCGGGCGTCGAAGAACGGCCTAAATACCATGGACAGTGGGCGTAGTCTGGATTTGACGTGATGGCAGAGATAAACCTCCCTGTCACGTGGAATCCAGACCACGCCTATTAATCTACAGTAAACAATACAGTGCATATTTGGTTTACTACAGTGGATGTACTGATTGTTCGTACTGTCCTTCGTACATGTCTTGCTTCTCCATGTCGTTCCAGGGCTCTGATACGACATGGCAAGACAGAACAACTACTTACCTTTGAAGCACTGTGCTTTCATTTCGCAACGCATGTAAGTGAAGCAGACGCATGTAATTTTTAACAATAAATAGAGCCTGCTTATGTATCTTAAACTTAGTTGTTGTCGCAAATGTAGATTCAGTATCTGCTGTCTTCCACTACTGTTGATTCCAAGGAACTGAACGGACAGATAACTGCCGTGAAATATATCGAATTACAATACCTGTACTAGGAATTTGCCATATAGCAGTATTAACCGATAAACGAACATAGAAAACAATATCACTCAGAAACTGGATTAATGTCAAATTTGGTGAAACTAAGAGTGCATACAGTAATATGTATGATTAAATGGAGGTTGAGCATTGAGATATTTTGACTAATTGGAGTTATTAATAGTATATTTAATGTTACCATAAAGCTGGTCTAGAAAACGTATGTGTGTGCAAAAGCAACTCCTAGCGGTGAACGCTTACCGTATTCCGTGTAGCCGGTTCCGTTGTAGTCGAAGTAGTAGTAGTGAACGGGTAGACTGCTGGTGTTCACTACGGCTCTAGCGAAGGTGTCCCCTGGATACATGAAGTACAAGTCGGAAAACAGCTGCAAATAAACAGTTACTTTGTAAAATTCCAGCGAAATGGTTGCAGGATAAGATTGACAGAATCGAAAAAGTAATGCTCGTCGAAAAAACTGATTCAACATACAGAAATCTCAAAACGTCCTTCGGTGAAATGAAAAACAAACGTTGCAACATTAAGAGAGATCGGATAGGTGGAAAGAGTAGAATGAAGGCCTATGTGAGGGGGAGGAAGTACCTGATGACGTTATAGAAGAAATTGGAGTCGTTAAGTAAGAGATAGGGGATCCAGTATTAGAGTCAGATGAGTGCTAAAAGGAACTTCGGTTACACGATAAATCAGTCTAACTAAAAGCAGTAAATTCAACTAAATACCTGGGTATTAAAATTACGAGCAACTTAAATTGGAAGGAACGCATATAAAATGTTGTGGCGAAGGCTAGCCAAAGACTGCGTTTTATTGGCAGGACCTACTAAGAGGACTGCCTACACTACGCTTGTCCGTCCTCTTTTAGAATACTGCTGCAAGCTGTGGGATCCTTACCAGATAGGACTGACGGAGTACATCGAAAAAGTTCAAAGAAGAGCAGTACGTTTTGTATTATCACGAAATATGGGAGACAGTGTCACAGAAATGTTACAGAATTTGAGCTCGACATCATTTAAAGAAAGGCGTTTTTCGTTGCGACGGAATTTTCTCACGAAATTCCAATCACCACTTTCTCCTCCGTATGCGAAAATATTTTTTTGACACCGACCTACATAGGAGGAACGATCACCACGATAAAATTATGGAAATCAGAGCTCTTACGGAAAGTTACAGGTGTTCATTCTTTCCGCGCGCTATACGAGATTGGAATAATAGAGAATTGTGAAGGTGGTTCGATGAACCCTCTTCCAGGCACTTAAATGTGATTTGCAGAGTATCCATGTAGATGTAGAAGTAGATGAAAGAGCTACGGAAGGCTTGAGATCAGATAAGGCAGAAGAGAAGGATAATATACCACGCAATTTCTAAAATGATATGGGTAAGTGGTAACGAAACCACTATTCACGTTGGTCCATGAGACTGGTGACTTACCATCATACTTAGAGGAAAAAATTATCCTCACAATTGCGAACATAGCAAGAGCTTATAAAAGCGAGAACTATCGCGCAATCAGTTCAACAGCAGCATCCAAGCTGCTGACGAGAATAATATAAAGAAGACTGAAAAAGAAAATTGAGTATATGTTAGATGATGATGAGTTTGCCCTTAAAAAAGGTGAAGGCACTAGAGAGGTAGTCCTGACGTTGCGGTTGATAATGAAAGCAAGGATGAAAAAAATCAAGATACGTTCATAGGATTCGTAGACCTGGAAAAAGCTTCCGACGATGTAAAATGGTCCCAGATGATGGATATTATGATAAAAACAGGGGTAAGATGTAGGGAACCAAGCACAGACACTAAGATTGGATGAGCAAGAACCAAGTGCTCGGATTAAAACGGGGAGTAGTGCAGGGATGCAGCTTTTTGTCCCTACTGTTCAATCTGTACATACAGGAAGCAACGACGAAAAAAAAAGAAAGGATCAAGAGTAAAATTAAAGTTCAGGGTGATAGGATGTCAATGATAATATTCGCCGATGACATTGCCATCATCAGTGGAGTATTACAGGACCTACTGAATGGAATGAACAGTCCAATAAGTGTAGAATATGGAATGAGAGAAAAATGCGAAAAACGAAAGTAATGAGAAATGACAGAAATGAGAATAGCGAGCAACTTAACGTCAATACTGTGGATCAACAAGTAGACGAAGTTAAGGGATTCTACTACCTTGGAACGTTGTAAGTAGGCTGTTTAGGCTTTCTTATTGGTAACGCAGCTTAGCGCTCGGTATGAAAACGCATTCTGTGTTTAGTTTGCATTGTTGTCTGCCATTGTAGTGTTGGGCAGCGGCAGCTGGATGCTAACAGCGCGTAGCGTTGCGCAGTTGGAGGTGAGCCGCCAGCACTGGTGGACGTGGGGAGAGAGATGGCGGAGTTTTGAAATTTGTAAGAATTGGTGTCATGAACTGATATATATATTATGACTATTAAGGTAAATACATTGTCTGTTCTGTATTAAAATATTTCATTCGCTAACTATGCCTATCAGTAGTTAGTGCCTTCAGTAGTTTGAATCTTTTATTCAGCTGCCAGTAGTGGTGCTCGCTGTATTGCAGTAGTTCCAGTAACGAAGATTTTTTGTGAGGTAAGTGATTTGTGAAAGGTATAGGTTAATGTTAATCAGGGCCATTCTCTTGTAGGGATTACTGAAAGTCAGATTGCGTTGCGCTTAAAAATATTGTGTGTCAGTTTAAGCACAGTCGTGTATAAATTTTACGAAGGGGACGTTTCATATGGCGACCCTGCCAGGATACCTCACTGGAATCTTCTGATTTTTTCTTGTAGTTTGTGTAGTTAGTGTAGCCTTTGTTTATTGCTAGCGCATAATCATAGAGAGAATCTCCTTTGTAGTTGTAGTTTTTCATTGTTGTACAGTAAAACAGTTGTGGCATGCATGTAGATTTGCACCAAGTATTTCGCAGCTTCGCTTGCAGTTAACTAGATATTATTTTCAGTGCTATGTTAATGTGTTCTCTTATTTTTGCTCTTCGAATTGTGCTTTTATGTGTTATCATGTGAAATATTGTGACAATAATGGCGTGTGAAAAACGTAACACTAGGCTCCAAAGTGAACTGAGAAATAATAGTGACGATGAGCGTCGCTTATCAGCACCACTGTGTAGTGAATTAACAGACATTCAAAGTAGTAATTTGGTAATTGTGCATAGGGAAATGGAGTAGGAGGCAAACAATGGTGTAGACAATGAAACAAGCAGTGAACAGGGAACAATTATCGATCGATCAGTCGGCAACAGCTCGCCTCAGGTATCCAAAATGACAGAACACAATATTGCAAATGCTGTAGACTTAGGTTACGGGTCCTCACCGCTTTCTCAAATAAATCAAGACACATTTTCTGCTTTTCAAAATGCGAATATTGCTGGTTCAAATGCACTGCCGAAAAGCACTGAGGAACATGTTTCAGACACCAGTGCACTGTTATTACAGTTAATGCAACAAATGGGACAAAGGCTACAAAAGTTAGACACAACGCTTGAACAAAATCAGAAACAAATGGGACAAAATCTTCAAAAGTTAGACACAATGGAACAAAATCTTCAAAAGTTAGACACAATGGAACGAAATCTTCAAAAGTTAGACACAATGGAACAAAATCAGAGACAAACACAGCAAAAGCTTCAAAAGTTAGACACAATGGAACATAATCTTCAAAAGTTAGACACAATGGAACAAAATCTTCGGAAGTTAGACACCACACTTGAACAAACACGTGAAGATTTAACTACTGAGTTACATAACATTGAATCGAAATGTCAAAAAATCTGTAATGACGTAAAAACACAAATTTGTGAGCATTTTCAACCTATTTTTTCGCGGCATGAAAACGCATTACAGAATCATGAAGCAGCCATAAAAGAACTGCAAACTATTGTTTGTGAAAATCACGACACCTTGCAAGCTAAAATAGACTCAGTTGCATCCACCGATACGGTTACGCAACTTGCAAGAACTCAGGAAAACTTAAAGGACACAGTAGATTCGATTTCATCACAAATGGACACTCTGAAACTTGGTTCAGAAAAACACACTGAGGAAATGTGTTCACTACCGGAGAAAGTAGCCGAACTTTCGGATCAGTTCACTAATTTATCTACGAAGATGGATGATAATCTGAATGACACAAAACCGGTAGTCTTTAAGGACACAGAAGAGTGCGAACAAATTAGGAAATTCAAACAAAGTCTGAATCAAATTAGTACGCAACACCAAAGAGAAATCCGGGAAGTACAAGATCAGCTGACACAGGTAATACAACAATTACGTATTTCAGAGGACACTCGCGCTCCAATACGGGAAGAGGGACATAGAAATACGGAACAGCCACAAAATAATAACACAGGGCACGTCGGAAATTATGAAAGAAATTGGCAAGGTACACCGAATTTTGAGATGGAACCGCCGAAACGACGTAACAATGACCGACATGCGACTCGCCGACATGATGATTTTGACTATAAGCTGTTCATTACTACACGTAAATTCAAAACATTTAAGAATTCTGGCAACGACATTAATCCACAAGCGTGGATTCATCAATTCTCTCATTGTTTTCCTCCCAACTGGTCATTAGAACACAGATTAGAATTTATGTGTGGCTACTTGGAGAATGAACCAGCTGTAAGAATGCGATCGGTCATTCACGATTGTCATAGTGAAGGAGAATTTTATCATGCTTTCATCTCAGCATATTGGTCTCAAGCTACACAAGACCGAGTAAAACATAGCATAATGATGATGAAACACTTTGAACAATCTGAATTTTCAAGTCTTGTCAAATATTTTGAAGACATGTTGCATAAGAACAAATATCTTTCAAACCCATATAGCCCTTCAGAACTCATCCGCATTTGCATAATGAAATTGCCTGAACATTTAAGGAATATTATTTTGGCAGGGCGTTGCAAAGACGACATTGAAGCTTTTCAGGGACTCTTACAAGAATTAGAAATTGACACAGACAGTCGCGGGATGCGAAAACAGGAAAACAATCACTACAGTTCACATCCGTCACAATTCCGTGACGACAGAAACAATGACTGGACACGACAAGTCTATTCTTACAACGCAAATCGTGACCAAAACAGACACCACCCATATGACAACCACTGGCGGAGTAATAATAGTTACAGAGAAAGATCGCATTTCCGTAGAAATGACTATCACAGAGACAATCAGAGAGACAGACAATGCGGGATCCAAAACAATTATTATCAAGGGAGACAGAATAACTTAAGACGCAACGGTCCAGCGCGCAGTTACGATTCAGGGAGAAATTCTCCACCACGTGACCGACAAGAAAGAAACTATAGAATCTACCGACATGACGACAGACGATATGATCGTAACGACAGACCTGAATTGCAGCAGAACTGGCGGGATTCAAACAGAGCAGGGCCCTCTCGACAAGGTGATATTGTAGAAGTTAGGTCTCCTAATCCCAATAACGACGCGCGCCAACAAAGAAACAGACAATGACTCGCACCGCAGGCAGCCGCGTGCGCTGGCTGGCTCAGAGAAAAATAACATAAGCTAACCTTGAGCAAAATACCAGTGTTCCTTACCGACGTAATCACATGATAATTGCTTTTCAGTTGACAGTCTGCGTACTAGGAAGAGTAAAGCTTTACACCACATTTCAAATGTAAAACCGTTTATTGAAAGATAATCTGCTTTTTAACTTTGTCTTTGCCATAAAATTTTTCACTTCACGCTACTAGTACAATTTGTCAGACTTAGGATCTGTTAACGTGCAACCATGTTTGAAGTTAAATATCCAGTTAAGAACCAAGAGAACTTATTTAAACAGAAATTACGAATGCATTGTTATAGTGAACAGACGTCACAGTGTTATTGTGCATGTACATTCTTGCTTGTTAGTTGCACGATTACGTAACGACTATAAGGCTGACATATTTAGAACAGTTACCAGTACTGCTAATGAGATTTTAATGCAACATTTTGGTTTACTTGAAAATACATTCTGGATTTAAAGTACTTTCTGTGAGATACCAGATGACATAGTGGTTAGTTTATGTGACAGCTACACGATTTTATCACGACGCTACTAATGAGTGACTATTTACAATGTTGCTTTTGCAGTTTATCTGTTTTATATCTGCACAGTTTTTCTGAATTTTTCTGGGAAGTAAAACATGTTTTAGTAGTAACTTTGTGGTATAGCCACAATGAGACAGCCTTTTCTGTAGCACAACAATACGTTACAGTACAGTACTTACTTCATCACGGCAATAAGCGTAGTAACTACGATATCTATACGCAAAGCATTTCACTTTTGTTTATCATGAGGTAAGTACATTGACTTCCGTAGAACTTAGCTTTCGGAGGACGATAACTACGACACTTCCACAGAGATTATCTTACAACACGATGCACAGTTTAGCGCTACAGTACGTGTATTTGAGTGACTAATTTTGTACTTAAAGCATTTATTTTTAAAGATATTTGAAATACAATGATACAAAGGTTTTCCGTGATACATTTCATTCCATTGCTGTAATCTGTAACATTTGAGGATATAATTACATTAATCCTCAGGGGGGGTACACGCTTACTTTGTGTACCATGTGTTTGGCAAGCACAAGGAGTCCTAGCTAATATGGTATTTGCTTATACAACTTTACACATCGGTACCGTATTTCTCTAACACATTAATTACACAGCTATCTGATCATTTAACTGAGAGAGACAAACATTTATTTTACTACATCAGTGATAGATGGTTACGTAATTACACAGTTGGATAACTTCACACTTACGAAATTGTATTTTGTCTGTACTTTGTGAACTGATCATATTTTTTCAGAACCATTGTGATACTATGAGAGCTATGAATGATGTATTTGGTATGGGATCACGATTTTTAAAGTACGTTTAAGGTAGATGACACTTTTGACATGAGCAGAGAATTTTTTAGGTTTTGAAATTAGTGGAGGAAGCTACGACGATTTTGAGAATTTGACTAAGGTGTTACGATGTTGTTATTACGATGACTATGTGTATTATGCTGTTGCGGTATGTTTACGATCAATAAGCTGATGCTATATGAGTTATTTGATTATGCTACGTATCTGTTATGATGAAATATTGAAGAAGTGTCGACGAATAAGGTAAGGAATAATGAGTAGTGGTTAGGGACTCTGGTTTGTGACAAAGGTTATTGAAAACCAAGAATCGTACTATAAGAGTTATGAAATGTATGTAAATGCTTGAATGTATTACAATGCCGACGAAAACTTTCTGGACACTGTTATATTAATAGAATTTTGTTTCTACAGATGTGTAACGCAAATTCTTGACCTGTGAAATTTTTTACATGAGACTGACACTGTAGCGGAAACTGGTGTCGTAAATATTTCGGTAAGACAGTTAAGTGACCACCTGCACGTAATGCGTCGTGGGCACCCAGCTGGGCGACAGCCACCTGGAAACAAGCCATTAGTGTGTGCCTTTCAGAGGCACAGGTAAAAAAAATAAAAATAATAAAAAGGGGCCATTATGCTCGCTATTGACATTTCTTTGTAGAAAGCGTCGCAAATACGACACGCTCAAACTTGAAAACATATGATTACACTTTGGAGTACTTAATTTATGATATTTACTGAAATGAAATGATGAGAAACATTCCATGTCTATTGTCTTGCTAGATGGAAGATTGTTTACTGCATTATGAAATGACTTATGGCTAGCGAACGATGTTTCACGCCTTGCTTTGCCCATTTTGTTTAATATCTAGTTTCTAGCTGCACTGCAGCATTGGTTACAATAAAATTTAATGGATGTACTAATATAGATATTTTATGCCTACAGATCCAGTAAATAATTATGATGTACTTAAAAAAACGAAGGAGCACAAAAAGACTTCCCTTTACAGGAACTGCATACATAATTTTCTTTTCAAGTACTTGGTAATTTTTATGGTAGAATAAGTTGTGGTGCACCACTTTAATTATATAGACATTAAGATGTGAATCGACATCTCCCTTTTCTGCATTGTTGTCTTTACTGTAATATTTTTTCTGCTTGAGCTTTGTCATGTTTAGTTATAAGCTGTTGCATTTGCTTCTACTGTGTGCCAGGCATAGTGCTACTGAATTTCACTTTGTATTACTCTGTTAAGCCAGTTTTACTACGGATTTATTTTTTCTTGTTTGCTGCGCATTGCCCTATATTAGTTGTAATATTGCTGCCTTTTTTTTGCCAATTTTCATTTTTTTTATCATTGCTGTTTGTGTTAAGGATTTTGTGCTGCTGCATTGCCTCGTCCCTTAGTTTAGCATCTGAGCTCAGTAGCTTTAAGTTAGCTTAAGAGGGGGTAGACTATATAAGAAACTATCTATGATGAATTGGAAGAAAAGCATTGAGAAGCTTTAAGAAAATGGTTTGGCCAAAAAAGTAGTGTACAGTGGAGAAAAACTATTTTTGAAAGAGGATGTGAACAGAATACAGAAAGCACTTTCAGAAAGGACTTTTTGGGAATAATGATGAATTAAGGGAGATCTCTATGCAAAATACTGCAGTAAAACAAACCCTGTCCTTTCCTTTCGTATTATCCCTCTATGTGTTTATGTACCCTTGTGTATTTGTCTTTTTCCTGTCTTTATGTGTTTAGCTAATAAGATTTATGTTGTAGAATTTTTCAAATACTATGTTATTTTCTTTGTAAATATGTTCAGACATTATTTATTGTGTTTTGTTTTAATGCTCATGTGTGAAGTTGATGTTTCAAAAGTTATTCTGATCTTTTATGTATGTACTTATGTCGTAATTTTTGTAACACTGATGTATTTGCTATTTCGATTCTTTTGTAAAGCCTGTACTACTGCAAATGTTATCTGTATTGTTATGTTCTTTAATGATATATTTTGTACCTTTGTTATTGTATTCTTATGTTATAAAATTGTAATTGACACCAGTTCATCAAATTAAGTAACTTGTAAATTACATTTCACTGCACACATTTCTGTTGGCCATAGTATATGGACAATATGTGAGAAGCAGGGACTGATAGTGTTTGCACATGTGTTAATAATTCAGTAAGGGACTGGATAACAGCATTGCTGGTTCTAAGGACATTTCAAAAACAATTCTTGTGAGTGCACAAGTGGTGGTTATGGACTACTGGAATTTTAATGTGATGAACGATCAGGACTGTCTTTATGGACTGTGAGAGAATTTTAGCTTCTGATCAACATTGTATCAATAAGTGTGTGGATTTGATATCTTTGTTATAGTAATTATGAAAAATTTTATCAAATCATTATTGGCCACTGCCCAATACAATTTGTAAAAATTTTTTGTGGGGAGCATTGGGGCTATGTAAGTAGGCTGTTTAGGCTTTCTTATTGGTAACGCCGCTTAGCGCTCGGTATGAAAACGCAGTCTGTGTTTAGTTTGCATTGTTGTCTGCCATTGTAGTGTTGGGCAGCGGCAGCTAGATGCTAACAGCGCGTAGCGTTGCGCAGTTGGAGGTGAGCCGCCAGCAGCGGTGGACGTGGGGAGAGAGATGGCGGAGTTTTGAAATTTGTAAGAATTGGTGTCATGAACTGATATATATATATATATATATATATATATATATATATATATATATATATATATTATGACTATTAAGGTAAATACATTGTCTGTTCTGTATTAAAATCTTTCATTCGCTAACTATGCCTATCAGTAGTTAGTGCCTTCAGTAGTTTGAATCTTTTATTTAGCTGGCAGTAGTGGCGCTCGCTGTATTGCAGTAGTTCCAGTAACGAAGATTTTTGTGAGGTAAGTGATTCATGAAATATATAGGTTATTGTTAATCAGGGCCATTCTCTTGTAGGGATTACTGAAAGATTGCGTTGCGCTAAAAATATTGTGTGTCAGTTTAAGCACAGTCGTGTATAAATTTTACGAAGGGGACGTTTCAACCTAAATAATCCACGACGGACGAAGCAAGAAGGACGCAAAAATCAGACTAGCACAGGCAAAGAGTGTTTTCCGGAGCAATAAAAGCCTGTTATTATCAAACATAGGCGTTAATTTGAGGAATAAATTTATAACAATGCTCATTTTTAGCAGCATTGTACGGCAGTGATTGATAGACTATGGTGAATCGGTCTAGTAGAGAATTGAAGCGTCTGAGACGTGGTGCTGCAGTATAATGTTGAACTTTGGTGGTCTTATAAGGAAAGGGAAGAGGACGTTCTCCGTAGAAACTGAGAAGAAAGGAACACATTGAAATTACTGATAAAGAGGATGCTCAGGATAAAAGGACATGGTTAATACATCAAGGAATAACCTTCGTGGTACTTGAGGGAGCAATAGAGAGCAAAAATAGTAGGGGAAGGTTGATATTAGAATAACATATTCAACAAATAACTGAGGCCTTTGAGTGCAAGAGCAGCTCGGGGACGAATAGATTGGCGCAGGAGAGGAATTCGTGGTGTGTCCATGAAAACAGTCAGAAGACTGATGACTGAATAGAATTATTGCACAAATAAGTGGAGACGTCAGTCACGTGGATCAGCACATACAGATGAGCACTTCAGAGGGGTGCCACTGCCATGTCATCCAGTACGAAACACATTATCCTTTCCCGCACCCACGGCCTAGTTCTTTAGCTGTTGTAGGTGCCAGAGCCGTGTCCAGTAGCGGGCGCAAGGCGTCTCGCTCCTCGGTTCTAGTATGTTGGCTACAAGCATTATGACTTTCCCGCAACAGTTTATGTTTTATTGGAATTAGTCTTCGAAAGTCCTGGTCGAATGTCGCCGTTCGCCAACGAATGATATTAATGGGACCAAGAAATGGCCTATGAAAATGTATACGTTCTGGTCCTGAGGTCGAATGGCTGAAACTAGTGGACGATAAAGCAATATCGTGGCTCGGCTGGAAGCTTGCCTAAGGAGAAATCAGCCGACACTCTTCGTGGATGAAATGTGGTAACTAGGGAAAGCAGGAAAAGGTGTGTGTGGGGCCTAATCAGGTACCGCTGATTGCATTGTAAGCACATAAACTTCACTTAACAAAATAATTTTTTTAAAACATTCATTTCAAAAAAATTGTCTGTAACACAAGCTACACTGCCGGCTGAAGGCCTTATTTAGAAAGAATTCAAAATTATTTGTCGGCTGAAGGCCACAAGCAATTCTTCAGAACAATTAACCACTGAAGACCTGAATTACTAGTGAGGAAGACAATTATACGTTGAAAGGACCAAAATAATTCTTAAAACAATCATTTAAAAAAAATTGACTGTAACGCAAGCTACACTGACGGTTGAAAGCCTTATTAATAAAGAATTCAAATTATTCGTCGGCTGAAGGCCACGAGCAATACTTCAGGACAATTAACGGCTCAAGGCCTGAATTACAAGTGAGGAAGACAATTACAAGTTGAAAATACCAAAATCATTTTTATAACGATCATATTAAAAAAAATTGACTGCAACACAAGCTATACTGACTGCTGAAGGCCTTATTAAGAAGAATTCAAATTATTTGTCAGCTGAATGCCACAAGCAATAAGAATCATTTAAGCAAAATATTATTTTTGAACAATTGACCCTATCAGACCAAATAAAAAAGGGAGTGATCCACAGACAGTGCCGCAAGGATCGACCTGAGAAAAAGTCCCCACAGCTGCGTAAGCGGTGAGACAGGCAGCTAAGAGTTACGCTCACTTAACAGGATGGCAACTCAAACTAGGAACAGCTAACGCCGACCAGCAGACTTGCAAAATCCACCTAAGATGCCATAGCCAATATAACGATAGAATAACAGTTAGCATCGTCAAATGAAAATCATTTAATTGCACAAGTTGGCTCCACCAAATCCTAGTACGCAGACAGGGTTAAGACCAAACTGCCTATTCAAAGTCTGACTAGATGCACATGGAACCGCAAAAGACAATTCCACAACCAACTCAGCCAATGCTAAAACAGTCAATACACAGGAACAAGACGAATTGCACGTAGACATGAATGTTAAGAACAAAGACTAGATACACGTCGTCCACTGAGACGACCGTCAAACGACCAACCATCGGTCGTCGCCAATCAAGTCAGGCAAGGGAAACGTCGGAGCATAAAACCGCCAACTGACAGCTTGATGGCATGAGGTCACTTCGAGGGACGGACACACACACAAGTGAAGGTTGCACTACTCGAATATAACGATCCATTCGAATTAAACTCGCTGAATCCGGACCGCGACGTGGCCGTGCACTCTCGCGACCACATCCTTCCATCGGACAGTGCATTTATCGCCAGTTCCCTCGGCGAGTACGGGCGCTGTCGGACCTCACTGTTGCTCCGTCCCATCTCAACTCCGACACACGACGGCCAGGAAATACTAGAGGTGGCTCCAAAGATATTACCCCAGTTGCGAGGCGCGGTTCGTTCCTTCCGTCCGTTTACAACGAACCTGCACCTACCTGTGAACTTTGTCTCAGCATATCATCAGCAGGAAAGCTGAGTTAAACCTACTGTACTTCGACGTGAACCAGGCTGCAATTAAAGTCACTAATCTACGTTTCGGCAGAAAGTTTTCACACGAAAGGTTGAAAATTTTGTCCTCAATTAGTATATTCTGAAACTTAGGTGAACAAGTATCACTGCCAAGCCCGTGCTAGTCTTAACACCGTCACTCACAATCCCTTTCGCTCGCGTTAGCAAGTTTGTGGTGTTGCATTACCCGAAAACGTAATAGCTACAAAAATACTGATTGTTTTTGATTGAGAATGTTCGCCAAATATTAAGTCTGTTGGTACCAAATGCAGTCACAGTTTTTAGCCACCGACCTCCTCGATACGCCACGTGGAATTAACGGCTTAGAATTCCGAAATATCTACACACCCATCGGAATAATTATGCCGTCACTTTACAACACTTTTGATGAATGAAACACTGCTAGACCCGGCAACTTATCGTTTCCATCGGAACTACTACTACACTCCTCTAGAATACTCTAAGTCTTCTTTACCAGCAGAGAAAGGTGCGCGAAGAATATTGCTTTACCATTGGTCAATTTACTCAACAGCCAATAGCAAAACAACATTCTCCCGCGTCAATCCGCGTTTTTCATCAATAACCAACAGCAAAATAGTAAACCTAACGACTACACTTTTTACCGACGTAATTATCTAATAAGCTGAAGTTTTGCTTATGCATAAAGTTATTTAGTATTGTTATTTACACCTGAATTAACTTTCCCTTTACCACAAACTTACTTTACAAATCTATTCTACAAAAATACCATTTGTCCGTATCCATACTTCTTCGACATGTTCCCACACTAAATCCTGCTACATAACTCATTAAACAATTATTTTCATATTAATCTTAAACCACACTCACGCATCATTCATACGGCTAAAACACATTTATAACATTTTACATACACAAAAAGATATAATAACACATTATGAAAATCGCAGAACAGTTTATGAAAAACATTCTATTACTTTAGTGCACTCTAGTGGGCACAATCGAAACTAAAATCACAGTCCCCCTATCCAATATTGTCCTCTATCGGCTGATACATAAACTATGTGCGCGTCCAGTCTCGCGTCACAATCTGTCACTATCCAGCTCTGAGACACATCTCCCACTTAACCGCCTCCAAGGCAGGATTGGTATACGGCGCTACGCCTCACAGTACTCGCGATCGATAAACGCCGCTGCTGCCACTCACGGACAGACAAAGCGAGCAAACGTAGTGGCGCCAGTGAACGCACTAAAAAAAGAGAGTTCACAATCCGAATACACGACGCCAACCTGTCAACGGCACAAACGCGAGCCGGAGCACGGCTCAGTCGATACGGAAGACGATTCGTGGGCCTTGTAGGTGGAGGTGATGTTTGAGAAGTGATGAGTGTGTTTTTCCGGAGGTGAGTGATCTTGAGAAATGAGCAACGTTGTTTTGCCTGTACACAAAGCTTTCAGAAAGCTCGCAGGAAGGTTGCTGCACGCAGGCGTAGAATTCTGCGTAAGATGACGGTTTTCTAGGCGAGTGTCGCAGTTTAGCGAACATGCCTGTTCTAGGTAGGAAGAGGCTGCGTAGAAGAGCGTGGAACCATCACCTGCCGGATGTTGGTGTTGACTGCACGAAGGCAATTCGGCGAGACTCAACTGATTTGTTTCTGTGGAAACTTGAAGAATGGGTTTTGTTTATCTTTCTCCATTTCTGATTTTAAATTGTTATCCTGCTTTGCTCTTGAAGGGTGTCCTTTGTGGGAGTTACTAGAAACAAACTTGAACCAGTGTATTGATTATTTACAGAGCAGGTTTTCGAATCCAGTATTCGAATCTGGGAGGCTCTCTGATAGTGGTTGGAGTACAACAGGACATTTTGCAACTTGTATATAACCCCCTGTCCCAGACATGGATGCTTTCGCATTTAAATGATAGTCAACATTAAAACAAATGCATGCAACTAGACAAATTCAAGTGGAGACACTTTGTTTAGTTTTTAGTAGCGGTCTTGGAAGGCAGTCGAGTCTGAGTGTTGGGATGCTATCTTCAAAGTTTCAGCCGTTGAACAAAATGAAAAATATTAGGCCGAGAGAAGCGGGTGTTTCCTCTCCTGCCTTCTGACACAGTAAGCAGTTTGGGGATTAGTCAAGATACCCGCACAAACTTTTGTCGCTCTTTTTATGCGTATACGAGGTAGTTTAAGTTTTAGGGAGACTTTACCGGGATGTGGACGAGAGCCATCCCAGCAAGCAGTCGCTGCTCAGAGGGGTATTTGGAAACTACTGCGAAATGGAAACCACTACGAAAATCAAAAATGTTTTATTTGCAATAGTTAGTTAAGCCTTACGGCTGCTTTTCTACATAGCCGACGCTCCGACTTAGGCATTTGCCGTAGCGTTTTACCAACTTTCTATTACCCTCGTCATAGAAGGCAGCCGCCTGTGCTTTCCGCCAATACTCTACGCTCGTCTACAGCTCGTTGTCTGTACCAAAATATGATCATCATGTAAGTAGGCTGTTTAGGTTTTTTATATTTGTAACGCCACGTAGCGCTCTGTATGAAAATCACTGGCTGTGCTGTGTGCAGTCTGTGGCTGGTTGGCATTGTTGTAATACTCGCCATTGTAGTGTTGGGCAGATGGATGTTAACAGCGCGTAGCGTTGCGCAGTTGGAGGTGCGCCGCCAGCAGTGGTGGATGTGGGGAGAAAGATGGCGGAGTTTTGAAATTTGTAAGACGGGATGCCATGAACTTCTATATACATTATGACTTTTGAACACTATTGAGGTAAATACATTGTTTGTTCTCTATTAAAATCTTTCATTTGCTAACTATCCCTATCAGTAATTAGTGCCTTCAGTAGTTTGAATCTTTTATTTAGCTGCCAGTAGTGGCGCTCGCTGTATTGCAGTAGTTCGAGTAACGAAGATTTTTGTGAGCTAAGTGATTTGGGGAAGGTATAGGTTAATGTTAGTCAGGGCAATTCTTTTGTAGGGATTTTTGAAAGTCAGATTGCGTTGCGCTAAAATTATTGTGTGTCAGTTTAAGCACAGTATTGCACGAGTTTTCTAAGGGGACGTTTCACTCATAGCTATATTGTGGGTGATCAGACACTTCCCATCGAAAACGCTGAAGGAGGATCTATATTGCCCCTGCAGAGTGCGACCGAGAATTGTCATGAAGAACGGAACCCATGACAATTATGTAATATGGGCTGCAGGACATCAGGCGAAATCTCTCACCATGTCCTCATACTTGGCGGGAGACATTATTTTCTAGGCATAGTTACGTGCTCACTATGCTTTCAAAATTGAAAAGAGCGACGTGCTGCAGTCGACGGGCATGCTAGAGAACTACCAAACACATCTGCGTAAAACTTCATCGGATTTTCACAGCCCTCGTATATATAATTTAGTAGAAAGCGTAGGATGCTCTTTAAGGCCATTCACAGACGATTCAGTTGCTTATAGCAATGTAACAACGTCAAAAGATAGTAAGAGTTTGCAGGACGACCTGCAGAGAATTAATGAAAGCTGCAGACTCCAGCTGTTTACCCTGAACGTAAATAAATATAACATATTGCGCATACATAGGAAAAGAAATCCACTCCTGTACAGCTACACTATTGATGACAAACAGCTGGAGATAGCGTCTGCCGTAAAATATCTAGCCATAACTATCGAGAGCGACCTTAAGTGGAATGACCAAATAAAACAGAAAGCTGGAAATCAGAGATCAGACTCAGATTCATCGGAAGAATCTTAAGGAAATGTAACTCATCCACGAAAGAAGTGACTTATAAGACGCTTTTCGGCCGATTGTTGAGTATTGTTCATCTATCTGGGATCCCTATCAGGTAAGACTGATAGAGAAGGTCCAACGAAGAGCGGTGCGTTTCGTCACGAGATCGTTAAGCTGGTGAGAGAGCGTTACGGAGATGATAAACAAATTCCACTGGCAGACGTTACGAGAGAACCGTTGTGCAGCACGGAGAGATTTACTATTCAAATCTCGGGACCAGTACTTTTCAGAAGGAGTCAGCCAACATATACTCTCCCCCCCCCCCCCCCCCCCGTACATCTCGCGTATTAACAACGAGGAGAAAATTCGAGAAATTAGAGCCAATGCAGAGGACAATCATTCTTACCACGCACTATTCGCGAGTGGAATAGGGTTGGAGGGATCAGATAATGGTATCGAAAGTACCCTCCGCCACACACCATTAGGTGGCTTGAGGAGTATGTTGTAGATGTAGATAAGCATTCCCAGGGAATGGTCTGTTCAGTTGGACCAGAGGATTAGAGGATTCAGTCCATTCCGTGTGAACATAACCCTTACCATTGTGGAGTCACCACCACTTCCACAGTGCCTTGTGACATCATGGCTTCCTCTGCGATCTGTGCCACACTCTAACCCTACCGTCAGCTCTTACCAACTGATTCGCGATTCATCTGATCAGACCACGATTTTCCAGTCGTCCAGGGTCCAATCGATATGGTCACGAGTACAGGAGAGGTGCTGCAGGCAAAGTCGTGCTGTTAGCAAAGGCACTCGCGTCGGCTGTCTGCTGCCATATCCCACTAACGCCTGATCTCGCCGCACTGTCCTAACGGATATGTCCTCAGTACGTCCCACTTTGGCACTCTGGATCTGTAGCTCTCGGAATACTGAATTCTCTAACGATTTCCAAAATGGAATGTTCCATTCGTCTAACTCCAACTATCAATCCAAGTTCAAAACCTGTTAATTCCCGTCGTGCGGTCACAGTCCCGTAGGACACCTTTCCACATGGATCACAAATTACAGCTCCGTCAATGCACTGCTCTTTTATACCTTGTATACGCAGTACTACCTCCATCTGTATAAATGCATATCCGGCATCTGTATGTATGCATATCGCTATCTCCTGACTTTTGTCACCTCAGCGTATTTCTATCTTCCACATCCTTCATTAGCACCTAAAAGTCGAACACTAGTAGATTGAAGCAAAGCAAGCGCTGTATCATGTATAAGATACAGAGGCGAGCGAGTGCACGGGACTTACCCTAGTTCACTGCTAGTAGCGTCACGTCATCGTAACGCGCCTGCATATAGTATTGCACCACATTTAACATAAAAGTAAAAATTAAGATTTGTGTGTAAAACTTTGTTAAAGTATAGTTCTATGTAATAATGTTTCAGGTAACAAATCTTAATGTTATAAAATTAGTAGTTTACGTAAAATTCACGTTTTGAAAGAAAAATAGGAGGCGCTAAATAATGACGCTAGGAAGCCAAAATTTGGTGAGAAGGTGCAGTAAGAAGTCATTAATGAGTGGTGCTGGTTTCCAAAACCATAAAACTAAAATTGACTCCAGAATCCACGTTTTTCGGAAAAATCAGAGGCGCGAAATAATAGAGCTACAATATTGAAAATTGGTAGGATGCTTCAGTTCACCCTAATAATAATAATGGAAATACCACAATCAGTTACCTCTTCTAGTTTTTTTAGTAATTTAGTAAAAACTACTTTTGTGAGTAAAATGTACATAAGCATTATAGATTAAGTACTTTAAATTTTAATGATAAAACAAATTCTTTAAGACCAATGATCAGATAGGACAATTAACAAAGCTACACCAAGTTTTAGTCTTGTAGCATAATTAACAGCTGATACAAGTCTTGATAAAGCTATGGTTCAGAGGTAACAATCTACCGTTAGTTCCATTGTAAAAATTCTAGAGAGTAAAGTTTTAATTTTAGCGGGCTGAGATTTTCTACGTGCTTCTGTACTGCTCAGATGTATGTATACAAAAATTGAGAAGTTTGTAAAGCTATTATTAAATGTGATATTTAAGATTATGTGCCTGAGATAGCGATCATTTGGAGGCTGCAGGCATCTGCATAGGAACGGAAAGAACAGATGCTCTCTTGGCGGTACGCGCCGGAGCTATATAAAAAAGAGCGGCAGAGGCAGTAGTAAGCTCACTCCGCATTAGACCAACGCCTAGTCCACGCGAGCTTAACGTCCGATCGCGCCTCGCCTCGGGTGACGTCATAGCGGGCTGTGACATGCGCGTACTTAGCAATGTAAACAGACATTGAAAATCGCGAGGACTGTACACCGTCCTGGATCGTTTAGACTTCGGTAACAAACTGTTATTGTGCCGTCCGTGTGAAGTATAATTCCGCGTGGCAAGTGGTGACTAACTCCACTTTTAAGGCGAGCATTAATTTTTTTTTTTAAACATTATTGCGAACTATTAATAGAGCACCGTTAGTTAGAGTAATGAACTATTCGGGAGGAACTTGCTGTAGAAGTCGCCTCTGAACTATTAAACGATTGGCTGAATTAACAATATTTAATGTCTTTAGCATTTTCAGAAGTTTCGAGTAATTTGTGTGAGCCTTTAAGATAATAAAATCTTGTTTGGAACTTTAAATTTTATTGAAGCAGCCCTAATCCCGTGAAGAACTATGGATATTTTTCGTTTAGCTGGGCTGTACAGGAATGTGGCCGTGCAGACTGGGAACTAAGGTCAGTAAGTTTCCCTTCGCTTTCTGACTGGCCACCAAATTAGTTGCCAGGCTCGCGTGATTTAAGGTGGCAATGTTCAACTTTCATTCAACATTAAACAACGACTTCTTCGCCGTCCCACATATGTTGCATCGGCAATAGTCTGTTACGTGAAATGAACATTCAAACAACTCATTCGACAACTTCTTCGCCGCCCCACATATGGTGCTTATCGGCCGGGAAAACTGAATTAAAAGCAAATAAAAGTGCTCGATGTGTGAAAGCGATTGGTATAAATTAACGAACTCGGTAGGCAATAACAGGACACTGAATTGAACTAGTGTGGGAACAGTGTTACCAGTAAAGGCGGGAGTAGTGTATAAACAATAAGTGTCTACCGCTGTACGTTGGTTAGTGACGAACGTGAGGAAGGCGACGATGCTGGATCGCGGCTGCCGACGGCGCTGAGACTAAAGGAAGACGGTGCGTCATCGCGGAGCTGCGCTGATCTGCGAGACAGCTGCCGGCTGCGCCGAGCGGTCAACGGTGCCTTGCTGCCCCCCCCCCCCCCCCCTGGAGCTATTGCAGTAGGCGATTCCTGTGGCGGTACTCGACGCTACAGCTGCTGCTGCTGCCTTCAATACGTCGCGACGCGTCGCATCACGATTGCTGGTACACCGCGACGACATCATTCGTCGAAATCAAGCATTTAAGTTAAGTCAAAGACTTTTAAAATATTTATTAACTGCTGCTAACAAACTAAAAGATATGGAAAGTAGTGTACATTTCAGAAGGGAACCGGTCTCTGACCAAGAATCCTCAGGATCAGGAATTGAGTTTAATGAGGATGGTTCCATTAATCCCTCAAATATTGAACTAGAACGTAATTTGTCACCAGTAAATTATGACTTTAATTTAAATGAGAGTGCAGGGATGCAATCAATAAGTGAAATAGAAGTCAAAAGGGAGCCAGTAGAGTTGCTAACTTTGTCAGGTAGTGAAACTGAGCTCAATATATCTCCAGCTCAGTCAAGTCAAGAGATACAAAGTATCAAGGTAGAAGCTCCGGATTGGATGCAAATACTGTTTGCCAAACTCGAATCAAACCAAAATAAAATTGAGGCTAAAATTGAGGATAGTAATAAAGAACTAAAAGAAGAACTGCAATCAAAATGGAATAGTTTGAATTATAAGATAGATGCTATTCATCATGACATTCAAGTAAAAGTAGGGCAACAGTTAACTAAAATGCATAGTACTTTCAAATGTGAAATAGATCAAATTCAAAAAAATTATCAAGAGGCTGATGAACTTTTGGAAGTGAGGTTGTCCGAAAGATTGAGCAACGAGTCCAAACTTTGCTCTGACAAAGTTAAAGAGGTACAAATTAAAGTAGATACTTGTCAGAAAAACATTGAGAAAGTAAAAGAAACCTGTACCGAAATTCGTGGTGCAGTGGAACAAAGATGTTCTGCCAGGATAGAAGCAGTAGAGTCGCAAGTAGAGGAATTAAATACTAACATTGCTAACCTAGAAAATAGAGTAACCTCTGTTAATTCTAGTCATTCTACTGTACAGCATGTGACTTCAGTTGACGCCGCTTTTATAGGGTGTCGACAGTTTTTGCGCTTTGATCCTGATAAGTACATTCACCCTCTTGAATTTTGGAATGACTTTGAGGATGTCCTCCCCAACACTTGGTCAGAAAGAGAAAAAATTTCATTTATAAGAAGTCATTTGTCAGGTGATGCTTTGCGATGGTCAGCGGATGTAATGATCAAATGTAAAACTTTATCTGAATTTAAGTCTGCATTTCTCAACGAATACTGGTCACATAACAAACAAAATGATGTGTTAAGGGAATTCTGGAGTGGTAAGAAGTTTTTCCCAGGGCGTGAATCAGTAAAGGATTTCGCTAGGAAGTGGGTTTCAAGACTGTCACATTTGACAGAAAAGATGGAGCCAGATATGATCATTATGGGTTTAGAAGGTAAGCTGCCGTGGTACTGGCAGAAGAGGATCATTTCCGCCCCTAGAGATAATATAGACAAATTTATTGAATATCTGGAAAGAGTGGAAAGAGTAGCTGCTGCTGAGGAGCAGGTGCAGCAGAATAACAAATCTTCTAACAATCACGTACAAAATAATGGAAACGTGAACGTTAGAAATATGGAAGTTAGGCACACCAAAACAAACT
Organism: Schistocerca gregaria; assembly: GCF_023897955.1. NCBI lineage: Eukaryota > Metazoa > Arthropoda > Insecta > Orthoptera > Acrididae > Schistocerca > Schistocerca gregaria. The sequence goes on along the minus strand of NC_064926.1, from coordinate 453,324,770 downwards.
ATCGAAACCAAAGCCGTGGCAGAGGAAGAGGGGGTAGATACTCACCACGCTTTCGTAACAACTACTATGACGAAAGTGGAGAAGTAAATACTATGCCATTAAGACAAGAAGGGAGTCATGATGCTACTATATCTAGTGGTGTCACAGATGAACACAACAGGCCGCGTGTGGGAAACTAAATCCCGTCTATGAGGAAACTGGCGCTCACCAGGCGGTAACAGTAACACAGCCAGTAACGGAAACACAGACAATCAGCCAACATACACAGACAAACAACATGGATGACGAAATAAATACAGATAATACCAGTGATGTGTTAAGCCACTCTCACAAAATAGTGGATAGTATTTTGGATACACTAGAAAAATGGGTCAAGGAAGAACAGGAACTCAAGGTAGATAATGGGGAAGAAATAGATAATGGGTTTGAGTCTGATGGGAATAATGATGAAGTAAAAGCTTACATCTTCGATGAAAATGGCAATCTAAAAGCTGAAGTAGAAGTAGCAGAAGTAGAATCAGTACTGCAAAACTTTAGAGAGGAGGAAATGATGAATGAAGGGGGTAGAAATAGTAACGAGGTGAAAGAATCTAGTAGCTGTGTAAACGTGCCACAAATGGTTGAAGGTGACGACATTCTTATGAACAGCAATATTGCGCAGGGACGCAGTTGCTCAGAGGTAGAGGATAGTTTGGCTGATGTGCAGCAAACAAAAGTAGAAAAAGTCGTCAGATGCTTCGATTTAAAGTTAGTGGACAGATTAGAGAAAGCAGCTAAGATTATAGAGCATGATGAGCCCCAGGATGTAAATGTAAATGTAATTGCAACTGATCAGAATTACTTTAGCTGGAAGAACATAGAACGAGATTTATTAGACGAGGTGTGTGAGCAACCTGTTCAATGTAAAATAACTCACCCTGTTATCAAAGTAAACATATCAGGAGTCACTGTGCGTTGTCTGCTTGACAGTGGCAGTGAAGCAAGTGCTTTACCACAAACATTTTTTGACACCATACCCAATAAAGAGAAGTTAACAGTTATGAAAGTAAGTGGCTTAACGATTATAGGTGCTACTGGAAAAGTCTCTAGACCAGTTCAACACGAAGCTTTGATACCCATTGGTATAAATGACGTAGTAATAGATCATCCTTGTTTGATTGTGCTAGGCTTAAGTGTTGATATGTTGACTGGTACTGATTTCTTATCAAAGTACCAGGGAAAGATCAATTTTGATCAGAACAACTTAATTTTAACTTTACCTGACTCTAAAGTGATAAGAGAGTCTTTTATAGGAAGTCATATAGGCGGTAGTAATGAAACTTGGGAACTGCCTATTAGAGTAATAAAGAATAAAGGATACTTGCAGGAAAATTTGGTTTTCAGTGAGAATGAGGAAAGTGCTAAGGTTGAAGAGAGACACATCCTAAAGGAATTTAAAATTAACAGTAATTAATTACTGTAGGGAGTCTGCCACTCTTTGGCGGATACACGGTTTGGCGTACCGTGCAGTCCCAGCTGGGTGAAACTTTATTTCCTTTTCAAGTTTCATTCCCTTCTTCTGGTCTATCATAACAGGTAAGAATCACATATGTCTTCATGTTGTATATATGCTATTAGGTTTTAAGTATTCTTAGTAAGGATCTACCTAGTGAATGGCAAAACAAAAGTCTGAGTACCAATAAGAGGCAAACATGGCTAAAATAAATAAATTAAAATATTTCATGTAAGTGTAAAGGGTTAGAAACTACAACTAAGAGAGACACTTTGCAGTATACGAAGTACGGTATGAATATGAATAATCCATGAGATTATGCAGAAGGTAGTATGTTGCTAGAAATAAGGTTGTCTGAAGGAAAACAGCGTAAGAAGGTAATGCTCATAGAGGCAAGCAATGGCGTTTTAGAATTAAATAAATGGAGATGTGTGGAAGTGGTGTGAGGATCGCACCAAATATATAGAAACAGGACGTCAATAGGCTGACAAAAGGAAAAGGGAGAAAGAAGTGGAGAAATGAAGTATTTTGAATCTGGAAGAAAAGGGAGAAAATGAATAAGGTGAAGAAGTGAAGTAAGTAAATTGAAGTAAATGATGTAGGATTAAAGAATAATTCCCTCACGTCTCGTGAAATGGTGAAAAACGCTAAATCTTGCTTGAGGCAAATAAATAGTTAAACAGACAACAGAAACACACAAATATTGGAAAATGCAGAAATTTGGAATCGGTATACTGGAAATAACTAATTTCTTTAGTAATTCATACAATAAAGCAAAGTGCTGGTCAGCAAATGACTTCTTTGATGAACTAATCCATACGATAATTAAGCCAGAGTACATTAAAACTAAAAGGTTACTCAATTTTCTAAGTTGAAGCAAGATCTTAATATATTAATTTGCTAAAAGAATTTTCACTATTTAGGAACCTAAAAGATTATTTATGAAAGAAAAAAGTAGGAGCTATTGTATCAGATACGACTTAGTGCTAAATGTCTTTCTGACAACTTCACAATTAGTAAAATAGTGCCAGAATATAAACTATAAAATGTACTTTGTCCTACCTTAGATATAAGTTGAAAACAGAAACTTAGACTGTATTGTCTGTTTCTCAGGGACATGCAGGCTGCATGAATGACTGACAACAAGCGGTAGGGAGATTGGAAGTAGAGACGCAAACCACAGTGAATACAATTTCCTCCCACAATTTTGTCAATCAGTGAAATTAAATGAGTGTTACAATAGGACACCCACCACAGTGCCGAGTATTATAGTAAAAGAAAAATGTGAGTGCGTTGCAGTGATAAAAGTCGTGTGTATTTTCTTTTTCAGGAAGAGACTGATTTTAAAGAAAAAAAAAACTATTTTGTAACCATTGAAAAATTTATATTTCCATGTAAATGTATGTAAATAATTTGTGAATGTCTTCTGTACTAGGTTTTCTATGTGTATATGAGTATGGTTATTTTGTGTATGTAGTAATAAGGAATTTCCTAAGAAGAAGCAACTTAAGTTGAAAGAGGTATACTAAAGTAATCCATCGCTTGTTTGTTCTTTTAGAAATTTAATTTTGTTCAAAAATAGATTTTCACGAAAATTAAAAAGGGGGTGATGAAGCAAAGCAAGCGCTGTATCATGTATAAGATACAGAGGCGAGCGAGTGCACGGGACTTACCCTAGTTCACTGCTAGTAGCGTCACGTCATCGTAACGCGCCTGCATATAGTATTGCACCACATTTAACATAAAAGTAAAAATTAAGATTTGTGTGTAAAACTTTGTTAAAGTATAGTTCTATGTAATAATGTTTCAGGTAACAAATCTTAATGTTATAAAATTAGTAGTTTACGTAAAATTCACGTTTTGAAAGAAAAATAGGAGGCGCTAAATAATGACGCTAGGAAGCCAAAATTTGGTGAGAAGGTGCAGTAAGAAGTCATTAATGAGTGGTGCTGGTTTCCAAAACCATAAAACTAAAATTGACTCCAGAATCCGCGTTTTTCGGAAAAATCAGAGGTGCGAAATAATAGAGCTACAATATTGAAAATTGGTAGGATGCTTCAGTTCACCCTAATAATAATAATGGAAATACCACAATCAGTTACCTCTTCTAGTTTTTTTAGTAATTTAGTAAAAACTACTTTTGTGAGTAAAATGTACATAAGCATTATAGATTAAGTACTTTAAATTTTAATGATAAAACAAATTCTTTAAGACCAATGATCAGATAGGACAATTAACAAAGCTACACCAAGTTTTAGTCTTGTAGCATAATTAACAGCTGATACAAGTCTTGATAAAGCTATGGTTCAGAGGTAACAATCTACCGTTAGTTCCATTGTAAAAATTCTAGAGAGTAAAGTTTTAATTTTAGCGGGCTGAGATTTTCTACGTGCTTCTGTACTGCTCAGATGTATGTATACAAAAATTGAGAAGTTTGTAAAGCTATTATTAAATGTGATATTTAAGATTATGTGCCTGAGATAGCGATCATTTGGAGGCTGCAGGCATCTGCATAGGAACGGAAAGAACAGATGCTCTCTTGGCGGTACGCGCCGGAGCTATATAAAAAGAGCGGCAGAGGCAGTAGTAAGCTCACTCCGCATTAGACCAACGCCTAGTCCACGCGAGCTTAACGTCCGATCGCGCCTCGCCTCGGGTGACGTTATAGCGGGCTGTGACATGCGCGTACTTAGCAATGTAAACGGACATTGAAAATCGCGAGGACTGTACACCGTCCTGGATCGTTTAGACTTCGGTAACAAACTGTTATTGTGCCGTCCGTGTGAAGTATAATTCCGCGTGGCAAGTGGTGACTAACTCCACTTTTAAGGCGAGCATTAATTTTTTTTTTTAAACATTATTGCGAACTATTAATAGAGCACCGTTAGTTAGAGTAATGAACTATTCGGGAGGAACTTGCTGTAGAAGTCGCCTCTGAACTATTAAACGATTGGCTGAATTAACAATATTTAATGTCTTTAGCATTTTCAGAAGTTTCGAGTAATTTGTGTGAGCCTTTAAGATAATAAAATCTTGTTTGGAACTTTAAATTTTATTGAAGCAGCCCTAATCCCGTGAAGAACTATGGATATTTTTCGTTTAGCTGGGCTGTACAGGAATGTGGCCGTGCAGACTGGGAACTAAGGTCAGTAAGTTTCCCTTCGCTTTCTGACTGGCCACCAAATTAGTTGCCAGGCTCGCGTGATTTAAGGTGGCAATGTTCAACTTTCATTCAACATTAAACAACGACTTCTTCGCCGTCCCACATATGTTGCATCGGCAATAGTCTGTTACGTGAAATGAACATTCAAACAACTCATTCGACAACTTCTTCGCCGCCCCACAAGATGTCGACTCATCGCCACCTGAAATTACTAGGAATGATGTTCCTCAGATGCCAATTTTAGTATTATGAATGAATATTTTTGTAATCATCATTTAAAAATGATCCAGTGAATGAGAATTTTATTCGAGAAAATGAAGACACTTTTATGAGCAATAGAAGATCTGTGCTTTCGACGTACCATAGTATGTTTCCATTCTTTCTGGAGAAAACTGCGCATACCTCCAATATCGCACCAGAGCTTTTGACTCGAAATGTGCTCTTAACAGAGCAAAGTCAGTGAACGTTTGCACACTGCAGCACACTCGATGATTTAGGTCGGGAGCGTCCTAGTGAACAGCTAATTTCGTACAGTAATATACTGCGCTATCGTTAAACAGGCAATGAAAAAAAAGAAGGCATATAGTAAGCATAACCCCTTAAGAATATGGCATTTGTGTAAGAGAAAAAGTAGGAAGATATTTAAACTAAATTCCTGATAGCATGTTTGTATGAATGGTTCTTTAGATTCTAGCAAAGTCTTTTGTTAGCAAAATGCCAATCACATTCAAAGCATTACGTCTCCGTTATACGAGGAACATAATTCTTGTTCACAACCACCTGTGTTACATATACCACTGTTTATTATGGCCATTCCATACCACTAAAAAGTGACTAACTACGATCGCCTTCGACTGACCACTATAGGACCACAAACGATTTGATACTTCAGTTGAAATATTCTGCGAGGTTTAGTGTTATTAACATTTGCAAACACGTAAACACTGATACGTCCCAAAATATTTCGTTTTTCAGCTAACTGTACCCAATAGTTTAACCTTTTGGTACGAAAAATTCTTGTAGATAGTTATAGAAGAGTCATCTGTGTAGAAAGTGTAGGTCAGAGACACAGTATTTCCCTACAGGAACTTGAATGGTGAAGATCCCCTTGTGACATAACAAATAATTTTTTATCAAAGAAAGGTTTAATGAAAATTTCATGCTCCAATAGATAGGACCATTCTCTAGAACCTACGATAGGTGTGGTGCTTAGTATCCAATGGATTAAGAAGCACAGCTTAGAGGTGCAGAACTGGTGGACAGCACGAAGCGAAGCAGAGAATTTTTCTGGAGTGAGCAGAAGCACATAAAGCCCAACTGCGGGTTTAAACAAACAGCTTGGAATGGAACATTTGAGAAGGCTCGGTAACATAATGTGTTCAGCGTGATAGAGCTACAGAAAATCCGGCTACACCTGCATTTACAACTACAACTTCAACCCGCAAGCCACCTTACGATGTGAAGAGCAGAGTATTTCTGGTGGCACCATAAAAAAAAAAATCGTTCAAATGCCTCTGAGCACTATGGGACTTAACTTCTGAGGTCATCAGTCAAATAGTTCAAATGACTCTGAGCCCTATGGAACTTAACATCTGAGGTCATCAGTCCCCTAGAACTTAGAACTACTTAAACTTAACCTAAGGACATCACACACATCCATGCCCGAGGCAGGATTCGAACCTGCGACCGTAGCGGTCGCGCTGTTCCAGATTGCAGCGCCTAGAACCGCTCGGCCACCCTGGCCGGCGGCACCATCAAGTAACATGTTGATCGACTCCTCTCGGAACTGCTTACTGAGCAACTCCGTACACCTCTCGCACACGCTAGCCGATCCAGTAATGAAACGGGTTGCTTTAAGTTGTATTTTCTGTGTCTGCTCTACTGAGGAGGACCCCAGACTAACGATTAATGCTCAGGAATCGACCTTACAAGTGTTTTGTAGTGTCATATCGTGGAAGAATTATATTTTCTTAATTTTATTCCATGACTCCCTACCTGGCATCTGCTGTTCATACAATTAGTTTTACATGGTTTTTCCTGTTTAGGTTCCTCAGCGCTGTCTGTTGGCTTTTACTGTTCCCGGTGATTAATCGCCAATACCGTACTCAAACAGTAATGTATTTCTTTCCCTATGTATTCGCTATTTTATTTACATGCGAGGTCAATCCTGTACCAATTATCAATTCTCCTTAGATCTTCCCCATTTCGCTACATCCTTCCCTTTTCTCTTTTTTAAATCATCAGTCTTCTGACTGGTTTCATGCGGCCAATCACGATTTCCTCTCCTGCATCAACATCTTAATCTCAGTGTAGCCCTTGCAACCTACGTCCTCAATTACTTGCTGGATGTATCCCAATCTCTGTCTTCTTCTAGTAACATGGAAGGCATTCCATGATGTCCTCAAAGATGTCCCATCATCCTGTCCCTTCTCCTTGTCAGTGTTTTCCGCATATACCTTTCCTCTCAGATTTTTCGCGTAAACCTCCTCATTCCTTACTTTATCAGTCCATCTAATTTGCAACATTCGTCTGCAGCACCACTTCTCAAATTCTTTGATTTTCTTGCGTTCCGGTTTTCCAACAGTCCATGTTTCACATGCTCCAAACGTACATTCTCAGAAATTTTTTCCTCAAATCAAGGCCTATGTTAGATATTACTAAATTCTCTTGGCCTGCAACGCCCTTTTTGCCAGTGCTAGTCTGCTTTTTGTGTCCTCCTAGCTCCATCTGTCATTGGTTATTTTGCTTCCTAGGTAGTATAATTCTTGAACGTCATCTACTTCCTCATCACCGATCCCGATGTTAAGTTTCTCGCTGTTCTCATTTCTGATGTTCCTCATTATTTTTGTCCCTCGATTAACTCCCAATCCAAATTCTGTACTCATTAGATTGTTCATTCCATTCAGCAGATCATGTAAATCTTATTCACATTCACTCAAGATAGAAATGTCATCAGCGAAACGTCTCATTGATATTCTTTCACCTTGAGTTTTAATTCCACGCCTGAAACTTTCTTTTATTTCCATTATTGCTTTTTCTGTGTACAGATTGAGCTACAGAGGCGAAAGACTACATCCTTTTCCTACACCCTTTTTAATCCGAGTACTTTATTCTTGGTCGTCCACTCTTATTATTCCCTCTTGGCTCCTATACATATTGTTTATTACCCGTCTTTCCCTACAGCTTAACCCTATTTTTCTCAGAATTTCGAACATCTTGCGCCGTTCTACATTGTCGAACGCTTTTTCCAGGTCGACAAATCCTATGATTGTATTTGGTTTTTCGTTAGTCTTGCTTACTTCATCAATCGCAATGTCAGAATTGCCTCTCGGGTGCCTTTACCTTTTCTCAAGCCAATCTGATCGGCATGTAGCACACCCTCAATTTTCTTTTCCATTTTTCTGTACATTATTCTTGTCATCAACTTTGATGAATGAGCTGTTAAGCTGATTGTGCGATAATTCTCGCATTTGTCAGCTCTTTCAGTCTTTGGAATTATGTGGATAGTATTTTTCCGAAAATCAGATGGTATGTCGCCAGACTCACACGTTATACACACAAACGTGAATAGTCGTTGTGTTGCTACTTCCCCCAACGATTTTAGAAATTCTGATGGAATAATATCGATCCCTTCTGTTTTATTTCAACTTAAGTACTTCAAATCTCTTTTAAATTCTGATTCTAATACTGGATCCCCTATCTCTTCTAAATTGACTCCTGTTTCTTCTTCTATCACCTCAGACAATTCTTCTCCCTCATAAAGGCTTTCAATGTATTCTTTCTATCCGCTCTCTCCTCTAAATTTTACAGTAAAATTGCCGTGGCACTCTTAATGTTACCACCCCTGCATTTAATATCGCCGAAGTTTGTTTTGGCCCTGTATGCTGAGTCTGTTCTTCTGACAATCATGTCTTTTCGATCTCTTAACATTTTTCACGCAAACATTTCGCCTTATTTGCCCTGCACTTCCTATTTATTTATTTCCTCAACGAACTGTATTTCAGTATTCTTGACTTTGCTTGAACATTTTTGTACTTCCTTTTTCATCGATCAACTGAAGTAATTCCTCTGCTACCCATGGTTTCTTCGCAGTTACCATCTTTTGTACCTATGTTTTCCTCACCAACTTCTATGATTGCCCTTTTTGGAGATGTCCGTTCTCCCCACTGAGCTATTCCTCTTTACCACGTCTGTAGCCTTAGAGAACTTCCGTATCCCATATCTTTGTGTATTCATTCTTCCTGACAAATCTCTTAAACTTCAGCCTATTCTTCATCACTACTATATTGTGATATGAGTCTATGCCTCCTCCGGGTACGCCTTGCAATCCAGTATCTGATTACAGAATCTCTGCCTGACCTTTATGTAATCTAACTGAAACCTTCCCGTAGCATCCGGCCGGTTCAAAGAATACCTCCTCCTCTTGTGATTCTTGAACAGCGTATACGCAATTACTAGCTGAAATTTATTACAGAATTCAATTAGTCTTTCTCCTCTCTCATTCCTTGTCCCAAGCCCATATTCCAATGTAACATTTCCTTCTGTTTTTTCCCCTACAACTGCATTCCAGTGCCTCATGATTACTAGATTTTCATCTTTCTTTACGTACTAAATTACCCTTTCGATATCCTTGTATACTCTCCCTGTCTCATCTTCAGCTTGCAACGTTGGCATGTATGCCTGAACTATCGTTGTTGGTGTTGGTGGCTCTCTGCCCAACCTTCCCATTCATAACGAATCCTACTCCCGTTATACCATTTTCTGGTGCTTTTGATATTACTCTATACTCATGTGACCAGAAGTCCTTATCTTCTTTCCATTTCATTTCACTGAACCCTACTAAATCTTTATTGAGCCTTTGCATTTCCCTTTTCAGATTTTAAGCTTCCCTACCACATTCGAGCTTCTGATAATCCACGCAGCACCTTGTAGGACGTTATTCTTTTGTTGATTATTCAATTTTTTTCTCATGGTCATCTCCGCTTGGCAGTCCCTCCTGGAGATCCGAATGGGGGCGATTCCGGAATCTTTTGTCAATGGAGGGATCATCATGACACTTTATCATTTACAGGCCACATGTTCTGTGGATACACGCTACGTGTCTTTAATATAGTGCCCTTCTGCATCCTCGCGCCATTGATCATTGCTGATCCTTCTGCCTTTAGGAGCAGTTTCCTGCCTCAAGGACAAGAGAGTGCTCTGAACCCTAGTCAGGCCTTCCGCCCTCTTTGACAAGGCCGTTGGCAGAATGAGGATGACTTCTTATGCCTGAAGTCTACGGCCGCCAGTGCTGATTATTAATCAAAATTTAAGCAGGAACGGGATTCGAGCCCGGGACGGAGGACGTTTAGATTACTAACCAAAGACGCAACCCCTACATCACGGGTCTTCCCATAAACAACAGCACCGTCTACGGACAGCCTAATGTTTCTACTGGTCTCAGTGTGAAAAATTTAATGACTCGACGAGAGTCTTCAAGTTAGTTGTTTAAGGAGATTCAGTGAAAATTTAAGACTGTCAGTTTTTCACAGGCTATGAAAACCTCGTTACTCTCCAATCTTAAAAGAGACAGACAAATATGATGTCTCGTATGAAAAACAGTAATCTCAATTATGTTTCAGCACATAATCTCACATTAATATAGTTGGTAGTTACAGCCCTAAATATACTGTTCAGTATATGAAGCATGAAAATATGTTCCGAACGCTGAGGGCTATTCGGAAAATCTACATCTACATGGACACTCTGCAAATCACATTTCAGTGCCTGGCAAAGGGTTCACTGAACCACCTTCACAATTGTCTATTATTACACTCTCGTATAGAGCGCGGAAAGAATGAACACGTATATCTTTCCGTACGAGCCCTAATTTCCCTTATTTTATCTTGGTGATCGTTCCTCCCTATGTAAGTCGGTGTCAACAAAATATTTTCAAATTCGGAGGACAAAGTTGGTGATTGGAATATCGTGAGATTCCGTCGCAATGAAAAACGACTTCTTTTAATGATGTCCATCGCAAATCCTGTATCATTTCTGTGACACTCTCTCTCATTTTTCGCAGTAATACAAAACGTGATGTCTTTCTCTGAACTTTTTCGATGTACTCCGTCAGTACTACCTGGTAAGGATCCCACACCGAGCAGTAGTATTCTAAAAGAGGACGGACAAGCGCAGTGCAGGCAGTCTCCTTAGTAGGTCTGTTACATTTTCTAGTGTCCAGCCACTAGAGAGCAGTCTTTGGTTAGCCTTCCCCTCAACATTTTCTATGTGTTTCGATACTTCCTCTAAATCGTTTTGCAGTTTGTAAGGGTGAACGATTGCCCAAATGGGAACCACTGTGAAAATCCGAAGAATCTTTGCAGTAATGTGTTGCGCAGTATCTCTAGTACGCCCTTGGGTGGCTCCTGCAGCGTTTTCGGTCGGAAGTCATTGATCATCCAGCGTACAGTCCGGACTTGGCAGCCTCAGATTTGCAACTCTGCTCACATGGATCGCTGGCTATGAAGTCAACATCTCGGCTCAGACAACAAGCTACAGATAAGCGTAGAGAATTGACAGAAAGCACGGCGGTTGTCTTCTACGATGAGGATGTTGCAAAACTGGTACGATGCTACGACAAATACCGGAGAGGCGTCTATGTAGAGAAGTAGCTGGAAGGTGTTTCTAACTGTTGCAGATAAAACATTTTTTATTTTCACTGCAGTTTCCATTTCGCGACAGATCGGATCTTACTTTCCGAACAGGCCTCGTATGTACACTAGATAAGAGGAAAGCATGCGAAGAACTGACTGATTTTTTTATCCCATACATCATGAACGGTTAACGTTGCAGTATATTTAGTAAATATTTGGCGAATAAAAATTAACTGCCATTAAAAATGGGTGTGGCTGTGCACTTAAGTTAAGGTACCCTCATAAAGAGTGACTGAAAATGGTCTAGTTGCATGTGTTGTTTACATTGGTACGCACATTTTTATGTATGGTTTCTTTATGTAAGCTACCTCGTGTGTAATTCACCTTCACTTTTTTGCTGTTAACGAGAGCTATAATAGACGCAGAAGCACATATGAGCTCTTAGACAATTAAATGTGCGTCTTTTGACAGGCATAACTTGTTTTTAGAATGTCCTAATTTTAAATGACTCGTTATTTTTATAGCGTTAGTAAGACGCTTGGAAATTATTCAAGAAATAGCGCAGAAGTACTCGGGTCTTGATATTCGGTCGTTACGCTTCGTGTAAGTGTGTGTTTTTGGCGAAAAATAAATTGGTCCAATGACTGTCTATAAACGGTATGATCACGATGAGCAATCGCTGGACTTAAAATATTTCGAGTGAGATCTCAAAAGTGGCATTTATTTTAGCAGAAAATTTTTATTTCTACTGAAGCAGTTCGGATTTATGCGGCTTAAGGATGTTGGGACACTTTCGGATTTAACGTCAACTCAAACTGTACGTCTCCGAAATGGAACACAATGGAAGGAAACATCAATGTCAAATGGTCGAGACCCAATAGAATTACGGACCCCGCAACGAACTAATGACGTCAAACTAGTTGCCTTGCCTGACATACAACGCGAACACTCGGCTAAGTTTGGGGCCAGATGGGAAATCACTATCTCAAAATAAAGATACTCACGAAAGTCTTTAAAGTTGTGTTGTGTTATCTACAGCGTGGGTGTATTTAAATACGCAGTTATGAAGTGTTAAACTGCTCTAAAACGTAACTCGCTCCCCGCCGGAGTTGGTCGCTGTTACTGGTAACACTTGTGGAGTCACGTCCTGTGACACAAATAGTTGTGTTTTCACACCAAAAGCAACGTTACGCTAACACAAAGTCACTTCCATTGTCCCAGTATCGTAAGGTCCAAGTGCGGCTATGAGATACTGTAACTAGTAACATAGTACTGGGATTATGGAGCTAGCAGTGGATGAAGAAATTATAAATGGCCAAAAGAAACATAATAATGCATGTTCCTGACAACAACTGGGTGGTAAATTTGCCACACTGCTGAGACTCGAAATATAGGGAAACCGACGTTCAAACATTTTAAAATATATACAAACAAACACATCAAGCAATAGGGTGTTTAAAAGGCAATAAATATAACTTTTGTACCTTTCTAAGCACCAAATAAGGCAAAGACACTGTATTTTCCTCCTTCTATACTGGTGGTTTTTCATTATCAAAAAACTTTATTAATGAAACCTGTTTTATGCATTCATGTTCTTATTTATGTGTGGTGTACGCTTATTCTCTCTCCAGGAATTGTAAAACCTAAATCATTTTATGGTTTCAAATATTTGGAGGAATACTCAAAGAGAAAATATACTTCCTGCATCCATCACAAAGATGAAACAAACGAAAAAAATAAAGATTAAGAAGACACACAAACGAGTGAGGTAACTACCTTCCCTCAAAGTCAAAATTTTCTTCACGAGTATCATTGACATGGACGCCCAGTTTCGTTACGTTTCGACAGGTTACGTTGACAGTTTGTGTGGAAACGACCACTGATACGCCTTGAGGACGTCGTTATGTCCAGGTTGGACAGACCTTTATTATGTACACTCCTGGAAATTGAAATAAGAACACCGTGAATTCATTGTCCCAGGAAGGGGAAACTTTATAGACACATTCCTAGGGTCAGATACTTCACATGATCACACTGACAGAACCACAGGCACATAGACACAGGCAACAGAGCATGCACAATGTCGGCACTAGTACAGTGTATATCCACCTTTCGCAGCAATGCAGGCAGCTATTCTCCCATGGAGACGATCGTAGAGATGGTGGAGGTAGTCCTGTGGAACGGCTTGCCATGCCATTTCCACCTGGCGCCTCAGTTGGACCAGCGTTCGTGCTGGACGTGCAGACCGCGTGAGACGACGCTTCATCCAGTCCCAAACATGCTCAATGGGGGACAGATCCGGAGATCTTGCTGGCCAGCGTAGTTGACTTACACCTTCTAGAGCACGTTGGGTGGCACGGGATACATGCGGACGTGCATTGTCCTGTTGGAACAGCAAGTTCCCTTGCCGGTCTAGGAATGGTAGAACGATGGGTTCGATGACGGTTTGGGTGTACCGTGCACTATTCAGAGTCCCGTCGACGATCACCAGAGGTGTACGGCCGATGTAGGAGATCGCTCCCCACACCATGATGCCGGGTGTTGGCCCTGTGTGCCTCGGTCGTATGCAGTCCTGATTGTGGCGCTCATCTGCACGGCGCCAAACACGCATACGACCATCATTGGCACCAAGGCAGAAGCGACTCTCATCGCTGAAGACGACACGTCTCCATTCGTCCCTCCATTCACGCCTGTCGCGACACCTCTGGAGGCGGGCTGCACGATGTTGGGGCGTGAGCGGAAGACGGCCTAATGGTGTGCGGGACCGTAGCCCAGCTTCATGGAGACGGTTGCGAATGGTCCTCGCCGATACCCCAGGAGCAACAGTGTCCCTAATTTGCTGGGAAGTGGCGGTGCGGTCCCCTACGACACTGCGTAGGATCCTACGGTCTTGGCGTGCATCCGTGCGTCGCTGCAGTCCGGTCCCAGGTCGACGGGCACGTGCACCTTCCGCCGACCACTGGCGACAACATCGATGTACTGTGGAGACCTCACGCCCCACGTGTTGAGCAATTCGGCGGTACGTGCACCCGGCCTCCCGCATGCCCACTATACGCCCTCGCTCAAAGTCCGTCAACTGCACATACGGTTCACGTCCACGCTGTCGCGGCATGCTACCAGTGTTAAAGACTGCGATGGAGCTCCGTATGCCACGGAAAACTGGCTGACACTGACGGCGGCGGTGCACAAATGCTGCGCAGCTAGCGCCATTCGACGGCCAACACCGCGGTTCCTGGTGTGTCCGCTGTGCCGTGCGTGTGATCATTGCTTGTACAGCCCTCTCGCAGTGTCCGGAGCAAGTATGGTGGGTCTGACACACCGGTGTCAATGTGTTCTTTTTTCCATTTCCAGGAGTGTATCTTTGTATTTGAATACGCATGTGTATACCTGTTTCTTCGGCGCTTCAATGTAAAATCAGTTGAGTTACACAGATTTAGTCGTTTATTCAAAACGGACACTACTTTTATATTTGATTTTGCAGACAGCGTTGTTTCACGTCTCTCTTAATGTGTTCAGGAAGGTGAAATTGGTGTGGGAGATCCCTTCTTGCATTTGCGAAAGCCAGATCTCACACATGATGAAGGCACGTCAGGCCGAAACACTCATAAAAACATTAAATCATGGATGAGCATATCAACAGCCTGCATCCTGTTGTCTGAAGGCGGTCACGTTTCACTAGATGGGTCGCCGATTATAAGCTCGCACCATCATTATTGCGTTTTACATCTAACAATGAGGAATGAGAGAAGCATATTTCATTGCATTCTGATTTCTAGGCTGCCTGTCAATACAACATAGGTAGAGCATAAGACTAGGAAGGGAGGCACTTTGTCTCTCATGCTTCGGAGGAAACAAATTTTGAAAATGTACAAGGACTTTTTCCTTGTTCCAAAAACCTAAAAATTTAGGTCGCTAACATTTTGTCAAAGCTGTATGGACAAAAACTGTATCCAGCTGGGCGCTCCGAGCGTACGTGCCACATAAATTAGTAAGTTACCGCTTCAGAGACCTAATTATAAGGCAACCAGTCTTCTAAATATGTACAGTCTATCAGAATATTGAATCAGCTTACTTACATCAGTGACGGCTTGCATGTCGTCTGTGGAAAAGCCCTCGTCCCCAAAGTAGAATTGCTCCAGCTGTTCCGCTGCGCGTGTCCGCTGTTCCTCAGTGGGCAGAGGCAGCTGGGAGCCGACCAGCGCCGTGAAGTTCTCCTTCAAGTCGGCGATCCCTGCTTCCGTCATAATGGTGGTGTCTGCAAAGTAAATGAAACTCTCCATTAACTGCCAAATTTCAAGTGAATTTGAGCAAATTTCTACAAGATTACGGCCTGGCATCAAGGAGTCATTGCTTGACATCTGTCAAATGAAACATGACAAAGAACGAATGACCAGACGAGAAGTTTGAGCAAATAAAGCCATGCACAACAAGAGTAAAGATGGATACTGACTAGAGTAAAATTTAAGAGACCTTTGGAGGAAATAGAAGCAGCTATATGAATATGAATAGCTAGATGGCAAGCCAGTATCAACTAAAGGCGGGAAAATCCAAATATGGAAGCGATATGTAGAAAGGCTGCACAGGGAAAGGTGAGGGAAACTAGATGAAGATACAATGGAAAATATGATGCTAAGACAAAAATCCGACAGGGCAGCTACAGGGCTAAGTCGAAACAAACTCTATGGAATAAATGACATTTCATCAGAAATTACTGAGATTCTTGCGATAGCAAGCTATGACAAAGTATTCTACTTGTTGTGCAAGATATGTGAGAGAAGGGAAATATCATCAGACCGCGAGAAGAAAGGCAATAACTCCAATTACAAAAAATGCAGGTGCGAGTAGGTGTAAATATTACAGAACTACACTGTAGATCCAAAGAAACTGGTACGCCTGCCTAATATCGTTTTTATCTCTAGCAAGCACGCAGAAGTGCCGCAACACGACGTATCATGGACTCGACTAATGTCTGAAGTAGAGCTCAAGGAAACTGATACTATGAATCCTGCAGGGTTGTCCATAAATCGATAACAGTACGAGAGGGTGGTGGCCTCTTCTGAACAGCACTTTACAAGGCATCGCAGATACGCTCAATAATGTTCATATCTGGGTGGTTTGGTGGCCTGAGGAAGTATTTAAACTGAGAAGAGTGTTCCTGGAGCCACTCTGTAGCAATACTGGACTTGTGGGTTGTCGCATTGTCCTGCTGAAATTGCCCAAGCCTGTTGAAATGCACAATGGACATTGTGAGCGACGTGTGGATGCTATTCTGTCATTCTGCGCAATAGGTTAATCTGAGATGTACCCTTTACCCTGTGGCTCCTGCAATATGGAATTTCCACCCCCACACTACTACAGAAGTCAGACAGACGCTCCTAACGTTCTAAACAGAAATGCCTGAAAAACGTTCAGCAATAAATATCTTCTGGAGTCGTCCACTGTAAGGAATGTTGTTGTTGTTGTTGTTGTGGTCCTCAGTCCTGAGACTGGTTAGATGCAGCTCTCCATGCTGCTCTATCCTGTGCAAGCCTCTTCATCTCCCAGTACCTACTGCAACCTACATCCTTCTGAATCTGCTTAGTGTATTCATCTCTTGGTCTCCCTCTACGATTTTTACCCTCCACGCTGCCCTCCAGTGCTAAATTGGTGATCCCTTGATGCCTCAACACATGTCCTACCCTGATGACCTTAGCTGTTTAGTCCCCCCCCCCTTAAACATCCCCCAACATGTCCTACCAACCGATCCCTTCTTCTGGTCAAGTTGTGCCACAAACTTCTCTTCTCTCCAATCCTATTCAACACCTCCTCATTAGTTATGTGATCTACCCACCTAATCTGCAGCATTCTTCTGTAGCACCACATTTCGAAAGCTTCTATTCTCTTTTTGTCTAAACTATTTATCGTCCATGTTTCACTTCCATATATGGCTACACTTCATACAAATACTTTCAGAAATGACTTCCTGACACTTAAATCTATACTCGATGTTAACAAATTTCTCTTCTTCAGAAACGTTTTCCTTGCCATTGCCAGTCTACATTTTATATCCTCTCTACTTCGACCAACATCAGTTATTTTGCTCCCCAAATAGCTGTAAGGAAATGACACAAAAATTCACAAAATTTCTTACGTAACTCGTGCGATACTTGGGTACTGGAGTAGTGCTAGTTAGTGTAAGAAAAACATGAAACTAACGAAAATTATTTTTTTTTTTTGCAAAAATTCTGAGAAATCACAATGGCACTTTTAGTTATGAACTGAACAAGCTATTTCCAGGCTCTTTTCGGAATGTGAAGTTACCTCTCAAGGATAGGATTCGCTATTGAAATTTGTGTACAAAGTTTAAGATTGTTATTGACTTGGCAGAATGGCTGAGAGCCGCACCTACTCAAATTGAATATGTATCCATTAGAATGTTGTTAGGTACGGTCGAGGCTGTCGTGTGTGAAATTCAGTGAAGTGTACTGTTGTGGAGGATATATGGGTCTTGCAAGAGCTGTAGCGCACAATACCGTAAGCTGCGATGACTGCTGTCTGCGCCACTAGCTGCTGACAAATAAGATAACTCTCGTCCTATCTGGATTGACCTTCGCCAATCAAACTCTCCCTATGCCTTGATGAAGTCAAGGACTCCTATTCGCCCCTTAGTCTAACTATTGACCTAGTACACCGATGAGATAACCAGTCCACCATGATGCCACTCAAAAATTCGCTCGCAGGCGTTTAACTATAACTCTGTTCACACTTCACAGTAAGTGTGGTGGCCAACACAGTGAACAACACTTAATCGCAAGGACTCTATATAGAATCACACACCAATTCCCTCTCAACAGAGGTGCTCTCCCAGTGAAGTACTGAGGAGACACTTGTTCCTCGCTCTTTGAGTACACAACGAGCGCACACGCTCTCGTTACGTATTCTCGCTCCAAGATCGACAACGGAACGTCCCCTCTCCACGCCATATGTGAAGGGGTATATCTTTCGGTCTCTTCCATTACTCCTTCACCTCAAGGCGACAGGAATATCGTCTGCCAATCAGCATTGATCTTCTAAAACGGGAGAATGACATTTCGTTTAAGGCAACCGATCCAGAAATCTGTAGCATCGGCGTTTGGCATCTGCTGTCTCACTGTGAAAACCTCTGAAACTGTTTGCTATGTTTGTAAAGAATGCGTAGGCTGGGCAGTCTCACACAATGTAGCGGAATTTGTTTTTAAGCCGAACATGGTGTTGTTCTCCCTTTGACTCGGGCAAACGCTGTCTGCTCTGCGGGTGGTCGCCGGCCGATGTAGCTAGGTTGACCCATCCACTGAAGGGACTGGCCTCCTGGTGTGCAGTTTGCCTCTCCTGAACTAAAAGCTTTTGTGACTGTCGTGTCTTGAATGTGTGCGTGTATGCCACCGTCGAGTATTTCAGTCTCGGTGCGCACTTACGATTTACTAGTTATTTGCATATTGTTTACATGAATTCATACAACATTGACTTTATCTTATCGAGTTTGGGTTCGAATGAAGCGTTCTAATGTGTGGAACATGATTGTGAGGGCGGAATATGTAAGCAATGAAGGTCAGGAGACCACAATGTCTTACAACATCAATGGATGCAGGTGATCAGACAGAATACTTACGTATGTATCACTTGACACAGACACATCTAGACGAATTATGGATCCAATATCACTCCAACTCCACACGCACCACACAATTACAGAGCCTCCACTAGCTTGAACAGTCTCTTGCTGACATGTAGGGTCCATGGATGCATGAGAATGTCTGTATACCTGTACACGTCCATCCGCTCGATACAATTTGCAACGAGACTCGTCAGACCAGGCAACATGTTTCCAGTCATAAACAGTCCAGTGTTGGTATTACTTTCCAGATGAATCGGAACCCATCAGCGAAAAGAATACTGGCCCACTCTTAGACCGTCGAGGTGGCATTTTGACGACTCCACTCTAGAAGTTCCCTTGTGTGAAGACGCATCAGAGCTACACATATAGAAACCTTTTGTACTCCATTTGTCTCGATACAAGACGTCCCGTGGGTGCTGCGAGGTCCGATGCCAGTTGCCGCGCAGTAGTAAGGCCACACCGCCGGCCAAATAACGGTCCTCTCTTTTGGATATCATTCGTGGTCGGCCTTGCCTTGTTTTTCGGGATACTGCTTCGGTCTCTATAAATTGACTCCAGCTCCGAGAAACAACAGAACAATTCACATTAAGTCTTCAGCCATATCAGCTTGCGACTGACCTGTTTCCATTCTTCTTACGGCCCTCCAACACAGAGAGCCTGGCAGGCGTCTTCTTTGTGCCATACTGCAGTGTGTATGACTGTATATACTGCGATTGTGGCTGTGGGCTGCCCGGCAAACACTACCCCGTTTGATAGGTGCCCTGACGTTATCGTTGACATGGTTGTCCGTTAACCGGAATGTCATCTTCCGCGCAGAACACGACTGTACGGCCATCTGTTGACATTTTGTATGATTATACTGTGAATTAGACACAAGACGGAGAAATACAGGTTTGTTGCTTTAATTTTGGGCACCAGTGTAGTAACCAGACGGAGCTCCATGGCAGTCAACAACGGGGCATCGTAACGTGTTACTCATCCTCTGGCTTCATAAATCCAAGATAATAAACACAACTAAATGCTTAAAAGAAATTCATGTGAGGAATCCTTATAAGGATCGTCAGCAACATTTGATCTCTCCATTCTCTGTTGTAGATATTTGCAGCTAGCACAACTTGGAAATACCATAAGAAATGATCTTGATGTTAGTGAGAGAACGTTTGCTTACGAGCATGCAATATTCATATGTTGCTGTGAATATAGTACGAGGTGTGATCAAAAGTAATCGGT
The DNA here is from genome assembly GCF_023897955.1 of Schistocerca gregaria. Taxonomy (NCBI): domain Eukaryota; kingdom Metazoa; phylum Arthropoda; class Insecta; order Orthoptera; family Acrididae; genus Schistocerca; species Schistocerca gregaria. The sequence continues at coordinate 453,304,620 of NC_064926.1, read as the reverse complement.
AATTCTTTTTAATTTCGAGGGCGTTATACATCCGATTTTCAAAACATTTTTATGTTGTTGGTACAAATTTACCTGATGTATGATTTCAGTTTCAGCTGTTATTCCATTGTTGACAATCGAAAAGGTTGTACGTGTTTTCCAGTGCTCGGCGAAGTTTTACTATCGTAAAAGATGAACCAAACAATTCGTATTAAATTTTTGTTTAAAAATTGAATAAAACACAGCACCGCATTCTAAGTGTTATCTTTGGCTTCTGCCAAATCTACTAAGAGTAAGACAGAAGTTTACGGATGGTATAAACGTTTCGAAGAGGGTCGAGAAGCCGTTGGAGACGTGGAAGAAGCAAAGAAAATGCTCTGAAAAATGGAATAATCATCATCAGAGAAGTTGCTGATGGTGTTGGCTCATGCAAAGCAATTTTTACGGTTGTTTTCGAAATGAAACCTGTAGCAACAAAGTTTGTTCCCAAACTGTTGAATTTTGGTCAGAAACAACGTCACGTAGACATCACTCATGAATTGCTGGATGCAGTCGACAATGATACAGAACTTCTACAGCAGCTTGTAACGGGTGACGGAACATCGGTAGACGCATATATCGTCGAAACCACTGACCAGTCGTCCCAATCGAAACTGCCTGAAGAGCCAAGATCGAAAGAATTCGACAAGTTCGAGCACGTGTGAAACTTTTTCTCAATGTTTTCTTCGATTACAATGGAATAGGGTGAGTTCCTGCCTTATGGTCGTACAGTAAATAAGCAATACTACCTGTAAGTTACGCACCGTTTGCGTGAGCAATCCGAAGAAAACGACCAGAGTGAGGGCAAAACCACTTGTGGAAACTCTATCACGAGAATGCTCCCGCTCTCACTTCTGTATTTTTTGGTGATTTTGTTGGCAAAAGAAAACCGTTGTGTTGTCTCAGTCACCGTATTCGCCGGACATGACCGTCTTTCTATTCCCGAGGCTGAAGAAAACCGTGAAAGGATGTCGTTTTTCCGCCATTGAAGAGATAAGAACGGAATCGCTGAAGGAGCCGAACCCCATAACGAAAACGGAGTTCCAGAAGTGCTTCCAAGATTGGAAAGAATGCTGGCGCAAGCGTATATTTCTGAAGGGGAGTACTTTGAAGGTGACAAAATTGATGTTGATGAATGAACATATGAACATTGTATAAGGAAAACAAGAATTCCCGTTACTTTTCGATGAAACCTCGTGTGTGAACCATAAATGGTAAAATATGCTGAATTTACAGCCACATACATAGTGTACATCACAAAAATTACAAGTAAACCATATACGAATCCAAACAAAATTAGTGAAGCCCTGATTTTAAGAGGTTTTGTTACTTACTGACGGATATAATGACTCCCTCTCCAGAACTGACGCCCAGTATGATGGGCACCTGATTGTATGTGCCAGCTCTGAGGACGTCCACTGGATGCTCGATGACCAGCGCAGAATCCGAGGGCGGCTCCACAACGGGCACGAAATCCAGCGGCAGTGGGCACCGTTTCTCCTGTACAAGGTGCACAGCGTTAAGGTTGGACCCAGTATAGCGGGAACGACTGTATACATACTACATTTTGTTGTTGTTGTGGTCTCCAGTCCAGAGGCTGGTTTGATGCAGACATCCGTGCCACTCTGTCTAATGCAAGCTTCTTCATCTCCCAGTACCTACTGCAACCTACATCCTTCTGAATCTGCTTACTGTATTCATCTCTTGATCTCCCTCTACAATGTTTACCCTCCACGCTGCCCTCCAATACTAAATTGGTGATCGCTTGATGCCTCAAAACATGTTCTACCTACCGATCCCGTCCTCTAGTCAAGTTGTGCCATAAACTTCTCTTCTCCCCAATCCTATTCAATACTCCCTTATTAGTTATGTGATCTACCCATCTAATCTTCAGCATTCTTCTGTAGCACCACATTTCGAAAGCGTCTATTCTCTTCTTGTCTAAACTATTTATCGTCCATGTTTCACTTCCATACATGGCTACACTCCATACAAATACTTTCAGAAACGACTTCCTGACACTTAAATCTATACTCGATGTTAACAAATTTCTCTTCTTCAGAAACACTTTCCTTGCCATTGCTAGCCTACATTTCATATCCTCTCTACTTCGACCATCATCAGTTATTTTGCTCCCCAAATAGCAAAACTCATTTACTACTTTAAGCGTCTCATTTCCTAATCGAATTCCATCAGCATCACCCGACTTAATTCGACTACATTCCATTATCCTCGTTTTGCTTTTGCTGATGTTCATCTTATATCCTCCTTTCAAGACACTGTCCATTCCGTTCAGCTGCTCTTCCAGGTCCTTTGCTGTCTCTGACAGAATTACAATGACATCGCCGAACCTCAAAGTTTTTATTTCTTCTCCAAGGATTTTAATTCTTGCTCCGAATTTTTCTTTTGTTTCCCGTACTGATTGCTCAATATACAGGTTGAATAACATCGGGGCTAGGCTACAACCCTGTCTCACTCTCTTCCCATCCACTGCTTCCCTTTCATGCCCCTCGACTCTTATAATTGCCATCTGGTTTCTGTGCAAATTGTAAATAGCCTTTCGCTCCATGTATTTTACCCCTGCCCCCTTCAGAATTTGAAACAGAGTGTTCCAGTCAACATTGTGAAAAGATTTCTCTAAGTCTTCAAATGCTAGAAATGTAGGGTTGCCTTTCCGTAATCTATTTTCGTAGGGTCAGTATTGCCTCCAACATTTCAACGGAATCCAAACTAATCTTCCCCGAGGTCGGCTTCTACCAGTTTTTCCATTCGTCTGTAAAGAATTCGTGTTAGTATTTTTCAGCAGTGGCTTATTAAACTGATAGTTCGGTAATTTTCACATCTGTCAACGCCTGTTTTCTTTGAGATTGGAATTATTGTATTCTTCTTGAAGACTGAGACTATTTCGCCTGTCTCATACAACTCGCTCATTAGGTGGTAGAATTTTGTTAGGCCTGGCTCTCCCAAGGCTGCTGTAGTTGAAATGGAATGTTGTTTACTCCCGGGGCCTTGTTTCGACTTAGGTCTTTCAGTGCTCATTATTACGATTTATCTGGCCTATTATCAAGCGGACGTCGAACCAATCGTCGTGATGGGATGATCTAGTCGTCCTGACAACAATATATGAAGAGCGCCATTATGTAATAGGCTTGAACGCTCGCAGTTTATTCATCTTCCGCTCGTGGACTAAAATTGGCGCTAATGTTGTTCTTTAGCTGCCCAAAATATGGAAATCGCATACGGAAAGATCAGGACTCCATAGAGGATGTGTAATGGCTTCCCAGCGAAACTTCTGCAGCGTAATCAAAACAACCTTGTTAACACGTGGGTGGGCACAACTCTGCAACAATATGACGCCGATCGTCAATATTTCTAGGAGTTTGGACTTGATGGTGCGCATCAAGGTTTGCGAGGCGTCTAAGTACCAAAGTTTATTGTGGCGCCGAGTTCAAGACTATTGAAGAGCAGCACGCCCTTGCAGTCAGAGAAATGACGACATAATGTTTCATCTCCCGTGAAAGTACGGGACAGGAAACGATATTCCTCATCGACATACCGTTCCACGTGCTGCAGTGATGTCGACACTGTGTTCCTCCCTCCGGCTGTAGGACATCGACTGTGGTGATGGTGTGTGCGGTACTGTAACTAAATCCCAATACGTCCGCAGTCGGCCTTCCTGACGGCAGCATCCACCGCAGCAACGACAGGAGCGGTAATGACACGATGTGCCTGTCCTGGCCGACTGCTAACATTCAATGATATTACACATTTTCGAAATCGTTTATTCCAGGCAAACACACGCTCACGTGACATACTGTGATCGCCATACGCAACAGACATGTAGACATGAATTTCACTTGCTGATAATCCTTCCGCAGTCAAAAACAGAACTACAACTCGCTGTTGCTCTTTCGGAACTTCATAATGAGATCCGACGCACACGCCACTTGCTGACTTCACTTCGAGCACGTATAACAGGCAAATAGTGAGCGGTGAATGTACGCGCTGTTCCTTTCTGATTCCGAATAGAAGGCACTTCTATACAGACACCTACCTCCTTTTCCTACGACCGCCGTACGCTCGTTATTCAATCTGTCTCGTTTTCATTGGAGTGTCCCTTATAATTTTTTCATGTTTACGTTCTGTCATACAAAAACATGTTGTAAACTGATTGAAGAATTCATTTCTTTTGGGTCATCACTGTGAAAGCACAGGCCGCTGAAGGCGAAAGTTTGGCAAGGCCAAGCTGTATAGTCTGAAACATACTTTCTGTGTATTGTTCCTGTTTAACATACTAACATGGCCACAGGTCGAAAATCATTGTGGGTGCTCTAAATCACAGTTCACAAATGTTGAAATTAAACTTCCTGAAAATCCATTTTCATTATCTTTGAATGAGCAACACTTGACAAAGGTAAAAAGACTACTGTTTATTAGGATCTTTTTCCTCACTAATCAATTAATAAAAAATTAATACACAATCTATATGCAAATGTTTTATTTTTAAAATCTTTGTATAATTTCTAGCCGGCTGGTGTGGCCGAGCTGTTCAAGGCGCTTACGTCTGACACCGCGCGACCGCTCCGGAGGTACCCGTCGGAGGTTCGAATCCTGCCCCGGGCATGGATGTGTGTGATGTCCTTAGGTTATTTAGGTTTAAGTAGTTCTAAGTTCTAGGGGACTGCTGACTTCAGATGTTAAGTCCCATAGTGCTCAGAGCCATGTGAACCATTTTTATTTTTGTAATTTCTAATTCTCACTCATAAAGAATATGTTCTTACGAAAGGTGGATAGTTTGATGAAAAGTTCGCCACAATGTCAAGGTTCAAGTCTTTTGCTTGTAGCGCAGATAAGATTTTAATCTTCTAATGGCGGACAAAAAATGGTCTGCTGTACCTATAGAAATTGGTATCGTTAAAGCGATCTTTATCAATTTCATCACGTCTGGATTCAAAGCGCACTAAGTTTTCTGTACTTACAACGAAATAATTTTTAGATTCGCACACATTGAACATCGTATTGGTACGCAAAGTTAGTCTTTCTGGGTCAAAGTTAGCCTAATAAAATTCTGTTACATAACTACAATCTTTAGTTTCGGAAAATAGAAATGTTTCTGTTTCCGTGAAGTTTGTCACAGCATCATTAGAAAATCGATCCTCGAAAGACTGAATCACAATATCTAAAACCTCATAACAAACTCTCCGATTATAACCACTGGGGCGGTGCACAACCATACGTTGAAGTGCCGTAAGCAAGTTTTCGAGAAACCATTCCAACTTTCTTGCGTTAGGCGTAGCAAGCCAGTAGGAAAGTCTTCATATATTGCTTTCAAAACACAGACGAGCCTCGGAACGAACCACTCAGGATTTGACCCCACTGTTTCTTCAAGTACTGATGCAAATGATGGGAGAACTGATGATATTCATGAGTACAAGAAGATGAAACCAACTGGACTAAAAATAAACTAAATATTGGCACCCTTAATATATTCACCCTCAATGGAAAAATGGAAGAAATGACAGATGTACTAACAGAGAGGAAGTTAGATATACTGGGATTAAGCGAAACAAAGTGGAAGGGAAAAGGTGAGAAGAATTTGAGAGGAGGAGGAAAACTGTACTGGAGTGGGAATAACAGGTCTGGAAGAAATGGTGTGGTAGTGATGGTGAATAAGAATGTACAAAGCTGTATTGAAAATGTGAGATATATATCAGACAGGATCATAATCTTAAACCTGATATTCCAAAAAGAAACACTAAAAGTAATCAGATTTAAGCACCTCAAGTGGGATGTAGCAAAGAAGAAAAGTTGGACTTCGAAAATGTTTTAGAAAACCATATAGAGAGTGCTAATGTAGTGATGGGAGATTTTAATGCACAGGTAGGCAAAGACAGAAAGGGATATGAGCAAGTATTGGGATGTTTTGGATATGGAGGCAGAAATGAAGAAGGGTAAAGACTCCTGGATTTGTGCCAGAGGAATGGAATGAAAATAGCAAACAGCTGGTTTATGAAGAGAGAAAGTCATGTTATCACCAGATACAGTTGGGATGGAAGAATGAAGAGTGTAATTGATTATATTCTAGTAGATAGGGAATGGGGAGAGAAAGTAACAAATGTGAAGGTAATTCCAAGTGTGAGTGCAGATGGAGACCATAGATTACTGGTGGGACAATGGAAAATGAATCAGTGTGTGAAAAATAGAAAACAGAAAAAAGTGATGAGGATACGGGATTGAAAATTGAAGGAGAGTGAATGTGCTGAAAAGTACAGAGAATTAATAACACAAAAATTTCCAAAAGAAGTTTTCTGTGATGTAGGAAAAGAATAGAGTTTATTCAAAGACACTTTAGCTGAAGCAGCACAAAAAGTATGTGGCAGAACATCTGGAAAGGAAACAATAAGACAGACAAGTTGGTGGGATGATACCACAATCCAAGCAGTTAGAAGAAAAAAATGGAGCATGGAGAAAATGATGGAAAGCTAAAAATGACGAAGACCATAAAAGATATGTAGAGGAAAAGAAGAATTGCAAAGAAATAGTGGAAACAGCAAAGAAAAAGGCATGGGAAGAGTTTACAAAAAAAACTTGAAGAAGATGTGAAGAGCAATAAGAAAATGTTCTATAAAATGATGAAAAATAAAAGGATAGCTTCTGAAGTACCAGTAAAGATGGAAACAGAGGACGGTACCATTATTAAAGATCCAGGGAATATAAAAGATCTCTGGAAAGAACATTTTAAGAAGCTGTTAAACGCTGAGGAGCAGGTACATGAGGAAACAACAAATAATGGAGAAACTGAGAGAAGTTGGGAAGCAGAATTAGGACAAATAACACGGGAAGAAATGGAAAAAGCTGTGAAGAAGATGAATGGGGGGAAAGCCCCAGGACCTGATGAAGTATCAGTGGACAAGATAAGAGCAGCAGGTCCAGTGGGAATGCAGTGGCTGTATAGAGTACTATCAAGGGTGTGGAGGAATAGTAAAATACCTGACAACTGGAGAATATGAGACATTGTTCCCATCTTCAAGAAACGCAATAAAAGACTTTGTAAAAACTACAGAGGAATAACCCTCATGAGTCATACAGCCAAGATTTTTGAAAGAATTTTACTAAATCGAATAAGTGAAAAGATAGAAAAGGAACAGAGTGAAGAATAGCATGGGTTTAGGAAAGGAATGAGCACGATCGACCTTATATTTTCTATCCTTAAACTGATGGAAAAAAGTTGGGAGTATAACAAAATTGTGACAATGGTTTTTATATACATAGAAAAGGCATATGACTCAGTTTACAGGGAAAGACTCTGGGAAGAACTGAAGAAGATAGATATAGAAGATGGATACATTAATGTTATAAAGACAATGTACAGAGGCCACAAATGTAGAATTAGAACACCATTGGGGAACTCTGAATACTTCGAAATAAGACAAGGACTTAAGCAAGGAAGTATTCTATCTCCTGTGCTTTTTAATGTTGTGATGGAGGGAATGAATAGGGCAGTTAAAGAATTAGTAAAAGAAAAAGACAAAAAGATGATGTTTGCAGATGATCTGGTAATATGGGGTGATAAAGAGGTAGATGTACAGTTACAGTTTGATGTGTGGAAGGAAATAATGAAAAGGTATGGATTAAAAATAAATAAAGATAAGAGTGAAGTAATGGTATTTGGAAGAGAGAAAGGAATCAATGGAAATATTACCTTGAACGGAGAACCTCTCAAAGTGGTAGAAAGTTTCACTTATTTAGGGAGTGAAATATCTGGGGACTGAAGAATAACTAACGAAATTAATAGGAGGTTACAGAAGGGAGGAAATTTCTACCAAACAATAAAACATCTGATTTGGAATAATGAGGTTTCAGAAAGAGAAAAACTCCGTATGTATAAGAATTATTACATCCCTATTGTCACCTATGGTGGAGAAACATGGACAATGACAGAAAGGGACTGGAGCAGACTGCAAGCAGGGGAAATGAAATTTCTCAGAGCAGTTAAGGGAAAAACAAGAATGGACAAAGTAAGGAATGTAGAGATTAGAAAGGACCTCAAACAAGAAAGTATGAGAGAAGAAATTGAAAGAAAGAGATTAAGATGGTATGGGCATGTTAAGAGGATGCATGGGCAGAGACTCCCCAAAATTATGGAAGAACTAAAGATGGATGGGAAAAGACCTAGAGGGCGCCCAAGAACACGGTGGAAAATGGGAGTGAGAATATCTGTTGAAAGGAGAGGTGTGACCTGGCAGCAAGTGGAGGAAGAAAAGTGGTGGGAGGACCGAGCCAAATGGAGAGGACTCGTCAGCACCCAGACCCGGCAGTAGCTGGAGCGGGATTCGGATATAGATAGATTCTAATTTTTGGACGTTTAAAATGTTCAACACAAAATTTTTTGGCCAGTTCCAAGCAAGAGCTCCATAGGTCATCGGAAATGTCATCAGTTCGACATAACTTCACAACATCTCGGACACTGTTAATATTTGCCCGTCGATTTAAGAAGCTGAGGAGAGAAATTTTGCAGAAAAGCATTCGCAGTTTCACCTCGCTCTAAAATTTTGATAAGATGTGTCATGACAAAGATTGATACAAAGGAACACAGAAAATTTAAAACCCTTTTAGCTTTAGCACCGACATCGGATTTTTCGAGCTCAAGTTCCTCGAAGAAAAAGTTAACTGTTCGTAATTCAAGAGTATAATTTTCAACAAATTTGTTCTGCAACACCTCCTGACAGAGAAAACTTTCTACTTTCCTTTGCATTTTGTGTGGGTGCTGAGCACCCCAAAAAAATTCGGGAGAGCGCGCGACCGCTGGAATGCCCACGGTGTCGGCTAACCTGCATACTAACGTTTTATGCTTGCAGTGCTGGAACTACGATATGCTGCTCTTTGTGCCCGAGTGCTATCAAAGTACATCATAAATCGACGTGTTAGCTAATTATAGCCAATAATTGTCAGTCTAAATATTAATGGAGGACTTTTTTTTACAATAATGTAAATATCAAAAATCTCTAGATACATTCTCTTTGAAAAGAAAAGAAAATATCTCTGAGACTCTTGGAAGGTTCTTGCACCACACTGTGATTACGTTTGGATGTATTCATGCTAAAGATCTAAAACTTCTGTTTTCGTTCACTTCTCTACATTGCTACGCACTTTTCTAGTTCACATTACTGAAATCAAAGCAGAGCACTAGACAGAGTGTAGCAAAACGCTACCGACAAACTTCGAGCGGTTGCAAAGGACGCCTAGAGGAACAAGTTGAGAATAGGAACCCGCGTCCGGAACGTCATCCAACGACGCTACAGAGTGTCGGATTTATAGGGGCTGGCGCCTGCCGCTAGGCCGCCTCTCTGACAGCAAACGTGACTCTGTACGCTGATGGGCTGTAGGCGGAACGTATCGCAATCTTGTTTGTCATACACTGATTGCGACTGATTGCCAGCACCGCCAATGGAGCATATGCAGCTGGCTACTGCGTAGATAGGCCTTGTCTTCTATGAATGCGATGCTCTACTATCTTGGTGGATGATGTTTCAGGCGCGGGTTTCCATCCACAGTTTATTTTTCTCCTGTATACTCAAGAACATTGGAGATTTAGGAGGGTTTGGAGGAGAAAAGTAAACTGTGGATGGAAACCGGAGTCTGAAACGGTCATCCACCAAGGAAGTAGAGCATCACCTTCATAGGGGACGAGGTCTGTCTGTGCAGCAGCTGGCTCTTATCTTCCCTATTGGCTACGGTGGTAATCACTTTATAAAAAATAACATGAGACTTTCCAGCAAACACCGACAATTCCTCGCCTTTTCGAAGACGGCCAAGGTTCTGATGTTCAGGAAGCCGGGGAAAGACCACTGCCCCCCACAAAATAACCGACCCATCAGTCTGCTGAGCGCGCTCAGCAAGATAGTTGAGAAGGTAATACTAAAACGACTCACTAGGCACTGCATTACAAACAGGCCGGAGCAGTTCAGCTTGAGGAATCACCACTCGACAACACAACACCTCCGCGTCGTTGAATACATAACACACGGATACAATACAAACAAAGCAACTGGGGCGGTGCTCCTAAACATCGAAAAGGACTTCGATCGTCTGTGGCACAACGGCCTCATACCCAAACTAAGCGACGCAGGGTTCCCCAACGGGCTTGTACGTCTCATACACTCATATCTCACGGACAGGAGTTTCAACACCGACGTGCAGGGCAAACAGTCAACACGACATGGTATCCAGGCAGAAGTACCCCAAGGAAGCATCCTAGAGCCCTTACTGTATAACCTCTACGTTAACGATCTCCCAGCTACACACAACACGACGGTGGCAATCTACGCAGATGACACAGCCATCCTTGCGCAAGATTGGAAGCCGTCTAACATTAACTCACGACTACAGACTGCACTCAGAACGGCAGAGCTGTGGCTGGTGAAATGGCGTGTTAGAGTAAACGTCGACAAGTGAGAAGCAGTTCTGTTCACTAGAAGACCTAAACTACTGCGCAAACATCAACACTACAACCCAATAACACTACAAGCACGCCCAATACGTTTCCGCGAGTAGGTCAAATACCTCGGTGTCTGACTGGACCGGAAACTACTCTGGGGGGAACACATTCAACACGTGACCAACAAAGCAAACGCGAGGCTCAAACAAGTCTACCCTATGCTTGACAGGCGTAGCACACTGAATAGGAGAGTGTCCACGTCCATGTACACCACACTTATCAGACCTCTGATGTATGCTGCTCCCGTCTGGGGATACGCTGCGCCCATACGCCTGCGTCGTCTGCAGGTCAAACAGATCAAAGTACTCAGAATCATAAGCAACGCTCCGCGCTACACATGCACGGCGGATCTTCACCGGGAATACCGGCTAGATACCATGTTGCAGGTATTACAAAAACTCACCACACGACTGTACATAAACACGAGACACATGCTAACCCGTTTATCCTTTATCTGGGCAACTACGACCACAACCATAAAAGGAAACATAATAGACTAAAGAGACTATTAGCAAGAAACTAAACATCTGTGGTCCATAGCACTCTAACACGACAGTACTGGCGAGCCCCTGCAACACAACTACTACTGGCAACCCCAGATGCTAAACCCACCGAAAAACAGGCAACCGCAGGGAAACCGTACTGTACACAGCACGCAAACCAGCCACACAGTAAGACCGATTGCCCATTAATCTATGACGACTTTGAACTGTTGCAGGGACTCAGCAGCTGCAGCAAGCCCTACAACTAGCACACGCAACGACAAAGGTAACGATGCACGACACCTCGCACTAACATAACCACACCTTGCATGCACTGTCGCAGCTAGCAAGCCGCTGCTGCCCTTACTACCTGTCCTACTGTCGCAGAGGTTTTTTCCCCTTAGCGCTTGCCTTGGCACTTTTCTCCCTCTGCCATTACAAACCACAACCCTTAGATCGCTTTCGTCCACTTTCTGTCTCCTGATGGACCATGTCAATGAGTAATCCTACCCAGACGCATGGACAACATCGCAACACGCATCGTGTGACTCGCGATTTGAAAACTAACGTCGTTTACGGAGGTGACAGTAGAACTTCTGGTTTGGTCACCACGTTGGTCAGGACTAGGAAGGGCCCCATCCTTTATGGAAAATAATCCTCTGTCTACCGTCCGTCAGTGTACAAAGTCACATTTTCTGCCGAAAGGGCGGCGTCTTAGCAGCAGCCGGCGCCTGTAACTTCGACGCTTTGTAGCGTCGTTGAATGACGTTTCCGGAGGCGAGCTCCTATCCTCAATTTCTTCCTCAAGACGCCGTCTACAACCCCTCAAAGATTGTCAGTACCGTTTTGTAACACGCTGTGCAAAATGTAAGACCATTAACAAATGTACGCGATTTCAGAGTAGAGTTCGAACGCTGGTTTCTTATACAGCAGAGAACTCCGCATCAGTCACACCTTTTATTGTTGTCAGTTGTAACAGAGTTATGACGTAAAACCTTATTACTTCCGTAGCTTCCAAGGTCAAAAATAAACTGTTTATTCAGAAGCGAACCACAGTGATATCACTTCATGCTCGATTTTTTTTTTCTGCTGTAAAGTTCTCTTTCTGTGAGTATACCAAAAAACTGCTCTGCTCTGCGAATTTATATTCCAGTATTCGAGGTCTCCCATACACTGTCCCATTCCGTTGCCAAATTAAGTAGTATTTAAGTTAGCTCTAGGTTCATCATTCCAACTTGTTGGAATTCAGCAAATACTTTTTTTCTTAACCAATTCTGTCTCATACAGCTCTTAGGGTACACGACACGTCTGTGAATATATTTATGACAACGTTCGTTGATGAATCGCATGCCGTAGTTAACTTTAGTAACCACAGCAGTCCTTTCATAAACGGCCGTAGCTGAAATTTCGGGCATGAAATGAAAATTGTCTATCTTCCTCTATAAAATGACTGGCACTGATAAAAGACACTGACAACTGAGAATGTTTGTTCAACAAGTCGCAAATATTAGCTGGACTGACGATATCAACGCACAAAACCTTAACCATACATGGCTGAGCACAGAATGAGTTTCATCACTGAGTATCAACTCTTCGAGAGAAATATCAAAGGGACGCACATTTTCACAAAAATAGTAACTACGAAAAACAAGTTAGACGTTGATAGCGAACGAAATGACAGTCAGCAACATAAATGGAGTTCTCCTGTTAAATTTCAGTCGTATTGGGAAAAAAAACTATTTCCTGTTGTGAGTTAACTAGCATTGCGCTCTCAATTAAATATACTCCTGGAAATGGAAAAAAGAACACATTGACACCGGTGTGTCAGACCCACCATACTTGCTCCGGACACTGCGAGAGGGCTGTACAAGCAATGATCACACGCACGGCACAGCGGACACACCAGGAACCGCGGTGTTGGCCGTCGAATGGCGCTAGCTGCGCAGCATTTGTGCACCGCCGCCGTCAGTGTCAGCCAGTTTGCCGTGGCGTACGGAGCTCCATCGCAGTCTTTAACACTGGTAGCATGCCGCGACAGCGTGGACGTGAACCGTATGTGCAGATGACGAACTTTGAGCGAGGGCGTATAGTGGGCATGCGGGAGGCCGGGTGGACGTACCGCCGAATTGCTCAACACGTGGGGCGTGAGGTCTCCACAGTACATCGATGTTGTCGCCAGTGGTCGCCGGAAGGTGCACGTGCCTGTCGACCTGGGACCGGACCGCAGCGACGCACGGATGCACGCCAAGACCGTAGGATCCTACGCAATGCCGTAGGGGACCACACCGCCACTTCCCAGCAAATTAGGGACACTGTTGCTCCTGGGGTATCGGCGAGGACCATTCGCAACCGTCTCCATGAAGCTGGGCTACGGTCCCGCACACCGTTAGGCCGTCTTCCGCTCACGCCCCAACATCGTGCAGCCCGCCTCCAGTGGTGTCGCGACAGGGGTGAATGGAGGGACGAATGGAGACGTGTCTTCAGCGATGAGAGTCGCTTCTGCCTTGGTGCCAATGATGGTCGTATGCGTGTTTGGCGCCGTGCAGGTGAGCGCCACAATCAGGACTGCATACGACCGAGGCACACAGGGCCAACACCCGGCATCATGGTGTGGGGAGCGATCTCCTACACTGGCCGTACACCTCTGGTGATAGTCGAGGGGCACTGAATAGTGCACGGTACATCCAAACCGTTATCGAACCCATCGTTCTACCATTCCTAGACCGGCAAGGGAACTTGCTGTTCCAACAGGACAATGCACGTCCGCATGTATCCCGTGCCACCCAACGTGCTCTAGAAGGTGTAAGTCAACTACCCTGGCCAGCAAGATCTCCGGATCTGTCCCCCATTGAGCATGTTTGGGACTGGATGAAGCGTCGTCTCACGCGGTCTGCACGTCCAGCACGAACGCTGGTCCAACTGAGGCGCCAGGTGGAAATGGCATGGCAAGCCGTTCCACAGGACTACCTCCAGTATCTCTACGATCGTCTCCATGGGAGAATAGCAGCCTGCATTGCTGCGAAAGGTGGATATACACTGTACTAGTGCCGACATTGTGCATGCTCTGTTGCCTGTGTCTATGTGCCTCTGATTCTGTCAGTGTGATCATGTGATGTATCTGACCCCAGGAATGTGTCAATAAAGTTTCCCCTTCCTGGGACAATGAATTCACGGTGTTCTTATTTCAATTTCTAGGAGTGTATATGGCCGAAAAAGTCAGCCATTAAGAATTGTGAACCGAACCCTGTCGTCCAGGACCGCGTGCCACAAAGGGCGCAGATTCAGCATGAGAAGGGGATTCACAGAACTCTGTTGTCTATTGCGGCCAAAGTGCTGTAGTGTGCGAGTGAGACAGACGAGAATCTACGTCATAGGGAAATCCAGTAGAAGCTAAGATCGGTCATAAAGGGAAACATTTACGAAAACTATTTAGTACTGTGGTAATGCAGGGAATCAAGCCACAGTAATTTTAATCTGCCATCCTCCATAAAGTTTCATGGTGATTCCAATAAAACTTGAATTTTGATCATATCTGTAATAGTTTAGGATTTACAGTTAAAGTGAAATTCACAAGTTTTGTAACAAAGACCTGAATGCTAAAATCTGAACGCTTTAGCCGATCTTAATGATCGACATTTCTTATAGAAGCACATCATTAAAATGACAAACGTTGTAAGTATCAATTCTGTAACTTCATTTGCTTAAAAGATGTAGTAAATTTAAATTGTCAGTGTTTTCAGTTAAGCATCAGATCATCATTTTCTCCACACAAAACACATTAAACGATGACAGCATGACATGTTATTGAATCATTAGGTAACAGAATATTTGTTGTAAAGTATAGTCCATAATAGATAATTTGGTTCTTCATTTATTTATCTGAAAGCACATTGGTGCAAGGCTACTGGCCGTGACATTCAAAGTAAAGAAGGAAATTGAGTTTGAGCCAAGGCATTTTGATGAAGAGGAACCGCATGTAAGCCCGAACAAACATGGGATGTTAGCTCGCACAAGTAGTACACACATCACACAATATTAACAGGTTCGCTTACGAAATCTGAGAGTGCAATTAGGTCGGGGCCGTTGAGGATGGAGGAATTTGCGGCACGAAGGAGAGCGGCCAGCCGCGCGTCGTCGTCGTCAGTGTGGTTGCTGCCCTGCGCCTGGAAGCCGAGCGCCTCCCCCATCCGGTACGCCCTCTCGCGGGGTTTGTCCGTCACTGCCCAGGGGGCCGTTGCCACCCCACTCTCCATCATTACTGCGCTGAAGAGACCTGCAGTGAAATTTCACCCTTATCATTAAAGAGCACAGTGACAGAAACACGGATGAAATTATACCATACTTTATCGTTTGTACTGCGAAGAGCATTCGTAAGAAAAGTGACTCTGTATCAACGGATAATTCGTATACATACAGGGCGTTCCGAAAATGTTTGTTCAAATTAACACAGGAGGTAGAGAACATGAAAACAAATACATTTTGATAGTGAACATAGGGTCTCTGAAGTCAGCTTGTAATGTTAGGGAACGTTTTCTTAGTAGTTCTGACGTGCAAGCTGTTTTATAATTTACATACAGAAAACCGCTGCGACTGTTGTTGTTGTTGTGGTCTTCAGTCCTTAGACTGGTTTGATGCAGCTCTCCATGCTACTCTATCCTGTGCAAGCTTCTTCATCTCCCAGTACCTACTGCAACCTACATCCTTCTGAATCTGCTTAGTGTATTCATATCTTGGTCTCCCTCTACGATTTTTACCCTCCACGCTGCCCTCCAGTACTAAATTGGTGATCCCTTGATACCTCAGAACATGTCCTACCAACCGACTGCGACTGTTAGAATTCTTTATTGGAAAACACGACCGGTTTCACAAATTAATTTGCATCCTCAGGTGCTTCGCTGTATACAAAGGAAAAAAAGAACTTCTCAGAAATCTAGTCATGCCAAGAAACGAACAGATAAAAGCGATAAGATCTGTGTCTCCTCACAGTCAAATGGCTAAAGGTTCTATTTAAACTGGATAAGCGTTGCTGTTGCCGGTGCAGACAGCCGCTGTGGCCGAGCGGCTCCAGGCGCCTCATTCTGGAACCGCGCTGCTGCTACGGTCGCAGACTCGAATCCTGCCCCGGGCATGGATGTGTGTGACGCCCTTCGGTTAGTTAGGTTTAAGTAGTTCTAAATGCAGAGGACTGATGACATCAGATGTTAAGTCCCATAGTGCTTAGAGCCATTTGAACCATCTTTGTTGCCGGCGCCAACTAACCGCTATTTGAACCGAGACTACCGGGGAAAGTCGCCCATGCGCAGTGTCGCAGACATTAAGAAACCAGATGTCTTGACTGAAATGTTGGGGGCTGGGTGCACAGTTTAAATTACCAAACTACAATAATCAGAAATAGTACACTCTGTTTATGAGTCGCATAAGTCAGAACTACTATTATAACAACTTTCGAAGGGCTTTCTAACACTATCTAGGGTCCTATAAGCCTGCATTATCCAATGAAGTGTCTTCATAATTAATAAAATTGTTTTCACAAAGATTGTAAAGAGACTGCATTGTATGGTACAATACGCTCGATATTTATCCTTTACAAAAATTTCGTATGGCACCACGGCCTGATGCAAGTCCACCGATTGGAAGCCACGGCTCGCGCCTCCTTAAATCGAAAGGTAATTCGTCAAAATACTAGCCAGGCAGAACGTTGCTTGATTTCGTTGATAGGGCGCGAACCGATGTCACCAGCGTGGAAAAGCCGTTGCCCATTTTGTCGTTGCCTCACGCAGACTACACCTACAGAAATCTATGCATGTGGCAACTGATCGTACATACAAACCACCCTAACTATTATTCCTTTGAGAAGCTAGTAGCATCTTGAAGATCTGAGGAGATATGTGCGTGGACAGCTCTATTGAAAGAACACTGCCGTCGAAAAATAAGGATGCTGATTAGAGATGTAGTGTTGTAAGCATAACACACACTGTGTGAGCAAAAGTATCCGGACACCCGAAAAACATACATTTTTCATATTAGGTGCATTCTGTTGCTACCTACTGCCAGGTACTCCATATCAGCGACCTCAGTAGTCATTAGACATCGTGAGAGAGCAGAATGGGGCGCTCTGCAGAACTCACGGACTTCGAACGTGGTCAGGTGATTGGTGTCACTTGCGTCATACGTTTGTACGCGAGATTTACACACTCCTAAACATCCCCAGGTCCACTGTTTCCAATGTGATAGTGAAGTGGAAACGTGAAGGAACACGTACAGCACGAAACCGTACAGGACGACCTCGTCTGTTGACTGACAGAGACCGCAGACAGTTGAGGAGGTTCGTAATGTGTAATAGGCAGATATCTATCCAGAACATCACGCAGGAATTCCAAACTGCATCATGATCCACTGCAAGTGCTGTGACGGTTAGGCGACAGGTGAGAAAACTTGGATTTGACGATTGAGCGGCTACTCATAAGCCAAACATCACACCGGTAAATGCCAAACGACGCCTCGCTTGGTGTAAGGAGCGTAAATATTGGACGATTAACAGTGGAAAAACTTTGTGTGGAGTCACGAATCACTGTACACAATGTGGCGAACAAATGGCAGGACGTGGGTATGGCGAATGCCCGGTAAACGTCATCTGCCAGCGTTTGTAGTGCCAACAGTAAAATTCGGAGGCGCTGGTGTTATGGTGTGGTCGTGTTTTTCATGGAGGGGGCTTGCACCCTTGTTGTTCTGCGTGGCACTATCACAGCACAGGCCTACATTGATGTTTTGGGCACCTTCCTGCTTCCCACTATTGAAGAGCAATTCGGGGATGGAGATTGCATCTTTCTACATGATCGAACACCTGTTCATAATGCACGGCTTGTGGCGGAGTGGTTACACGACAATAACATCCCTGTAACGGACTGGCCTGCACAGAGTGCTGACCTGAATCCTATAGAACACCTTTGGGATGTTTTGGAATGCCGAGTTCGTACCAGGCCTCAGCGACCGACCTCGATACCTCTCCTGACTGCAGCACTCCGTGAAGTATTGGCTGCCATTCCCCAAGAAACCTTCCCGCACCTGACTGAACGTATACCTGCGAGAGTGGAAGCTGTCATCAAGGCTAAGGGTGGGCCAACACCATATTGAATTCCAGCATTACTACTGGGAGGTGCCACGAACTTGTAAGTCATTTTCAGCCAGGTGTTCGGATACTTTTGATCACATAGTGTAGCATCGCTGATACACGCGTCGTATTATTACTCCAGCTAGAATTTGCAGACGCCGTGTCTGTTTAGAGAGAACTGTAGTTCTGATGCTGTATGTGCAGAACGCGGGTGTAACGAAGTGAAGCTAAAAACTTCTTAATTTGAATTTATGTAACTGGTAAAATCTATGGGTGTAATTGCTGTTAATGAATAATACAGTATTTACTTTGTGAGTGTAGTGCACACTTTAGTGCCAATAATGTGTTCTGGTGCTAACAATCAACCTCTTGGCGAGAGGTAACGTGACATTTAGTAATTTACATTAGTAATGAAACTTCCTAATAGGTTAAAACTGTCTTCCGGATCAGGATTCGAACCCAGGGCGTTTGTCTCTCGCGGGCAAGTACTATATCACATTTTTGTCTTTTTCTTAATTGGTAGGAGCCTTCCTAGCGCCATAAGGGAGGGTTGTGAGTCACAACCCGAGGTTCTGTTCCCACCCTTCAGGAACCAAAGAAAGCGTAGGAAATGTGGAGTAGAGGTATAGTGAACGTCAATAGTTAACTTATTTATTTCCCATTTCTTTTTTTCAATCAACATTAATACCACCGAGAATAGGAGGAAACCTACGTCGCGAGGAGGAGGGCGCAGCAATACGTCACATACATTGACATACAGCTTTTTTGAGAACATTCTGATGACCAGAGAATATATCGGCTCTAAGCGTGGAAAAGGAACACCCCAGCTCTGGGGTGGGTTAAGCAAGACACTGCAAAGGAACTGAGAAAAATGGTATGTATTTTTGATTGCGGACAACTGAACAATGGCGTTCATTGAGGAACTGTCAAGAATCAAGGATGCTTTTCTCGCCCTCAGCAAACAAGTAGTGCGCTGCGTGTCCACAGATCCACTCCACAGAATTCGTCTTTACTTGAAGGAAGTATCCCGCGTCTCGAAAGACGAGCAGTTGAGCGGGTATCCGATGAGAAGTTGTATAGATAATAACGGCCAGCCTCTATCGCACCAATAGCCAGACACCTCTTGGCGATCCGCACTCCAGGCGATGCTCGTCTGTGCCCAAAACATCACAGGCGACACACAGTGGGGTGTCTGCGAGGTGAAGACCGTGAAGGCGTGGCCACTATACTTGTTTCCATTGACAGTATGGTACCATGCAGGCTGGACGTCAGTGTCAAGATAAGGAACGCACACCGATTGCCAAACGGCACGTAAGTCGACGTGGGGATGCTTCCCCTCAACCACGTTGGGTCGCCTGTGCTGCTGAAGAAACTCACAGATCGCCTTCTTGGATGTCAAATGCGCTGGCATTATCGCAGTACGGACGTAGCTCACGTCGAGGAGAAAGTGGCGGAAGTAAAAGAAGGGCAGTGGGACGTCCGAAAGCGGTGCAGGTGGCGTGGTGCAAGGGCCTCCAGTAAGGCAAGTAGAAAAGTGCCGCTACGCCATGTAAGAGGCAATCAAAAGGGTTATCGCCGCGTCAGGCACATGATATACACCTAAACTACATCTAGGCCGCTCTGGGGAAGGGGGGGGGGTCTCGTACGTTATCTTGAGCAGCAAACCGTGGCAAGCAAATGGACGCAAATCCGCTAGCATGCAGTGGGCCGTGGATGGCGGTGTAAGATATGTCTGTGCCGTGGGGGATACGTGGCGCCAAATATACATTTACACACTGTGTCCATTGCAGAAGACTGAGTGCTCGTAAACGATGATAAGAGCCCAGCTAATAATTGGGAAAGTAGGCGCCGGCAGATGAGGGCAATCGTGCGTCGTAGATCGCTTTCGAAATCGAGTCCAAAGCATCGGATAGTATCAGATATATGCAAAGGAGCAGCGCTGTCCGTAGGAAGCCCTGCGTTTATAACCATGACGCTCGATTTGCGAACGTTAAGGCAGCTACCAGAAGCCTCGCCGTAGGTGGAAACCCGTGCCAGTGATTCCCTGACCGCAGCACCGTTACGAAGAACGATGACGAGACCGTCTGCATAAGAAGTGCAGCTGAATACGTGGTTACCGGAGAGACATCCCTGAGAGCCGTTGACGAAGGCTGCAGAGCAACAGTGCAGAGAGCGGGCAACCTTGAATCACAGATCGACGGATCGAGATGAGAGGAGTGTGAAGGCTGTTGTAGAGCACACGGCACGTAGCTCCACGAAGAGAGCCTTTACGACGTCGACGGTAGTATCAGGGTATCCCATATTGCAGAATACCCCTTCCAGGTAGTCGTGATCGACCCGATCGAACGCCTAGCTAAAGTCCAACTATACGACGAGTGTGAGCAAGAACGATTATGTGCCGGTAGTGACAGAGGGCAGTGCGGATGTTATTGGCATGTCCCAATGAAGTTTTATCGGGGGAAACCGTTTAAGGCGCACAGTCAATATCCGGGTAAAGATTTTTGTGTTGCTGTTGAGTAACCTCAAGTGGCGGTAATCGCGTATCCGTGAGGTACCCCGAGAGTTCTGGATGGAAAAAAGGGAACCGTCGAGAAAACCGTTTGGAATTGGCACGAAAGATGACATAAGGCCCTGACAAATTTCTTTCCACACTTGCGCCAGAAAGCGGCGAAATGTCCGACAAAACTCTAGTGAGGGGCCGTCATGACCAAGCGACCTGTTCATAGAAACCATCTGGATAGCATCATGGACTTCGTCCTCTGTGACGTTAATAAACGGGTCCATCGTCGCATCCACGGGAATCGAATCAAAGGAGAGTTTGGAGACAATCGTAATACTGTTAGGGTGGTAACGTTGTTCAGAATACAGCATAACATAATGTGCATGGAAGGCAGATCCTATATCCCGTTGGGTATCAAAACGCAGCCAATCATTGGTCGTCAGAACATTAATCAACATCCTCCGACGGTGTCGTCGTCCCGTTATGACAAGATGCACAGATGGACGGTCTTGCACTAATCAGTCGTGTGTCTGCGACCTGACCACAGCTCTTTCAAGGTGGCGGAGAGAGGGGTGAAGGAAGGTGGATGGTGTTCAGTTTCTATGGCCGACGGCCGCGCTAGACTCTTTTGCGGCAGAGACTGAGGGCGTAGATACATGAGTCATGGTCAGAGAATGCAACGGGTCGGACTTCAGCATCCTGCGCCCCACTGACAATATGGCGAGAGATGTACGACGATTGAGGCTAGTGAAATGTGTAAACCCCGGACGATCACCATGAACGTTCTACCAAGAATCCACTAGGCTGAGGTGCTGGATTATTGTCGCTAGCGCAGCACACGAAGAGTGACTTGGTAGTTGGTCTTTGGATGCTGGGTGCAGTTGAAATCGCCTCCCATGATCAGTGTGCTCTGTCGACACAGGGAAACAGACGTGATTGTCTGTGAGGAGAAGGTGGAACGTTCATCGCGGCTACCCGATGGCGCATAGACATTTCCGATCTTGACGCCACTAATCGTTAGAGCCATACCTCTGACATCAGGGAACCACCCCATTACCAATATGGAAAGCATGAGAGACATGTGCTCTAAAACCATGAGGAGCACAGGAAGTTGCAACGTGCATCTCCTGAAGGAGAACAACGTCAACGTACGCAGCGTACAGCATGTCATGAAGTAAAGCCAGTTTGTGGCGTACACAATGGTATTGACATTCACCGTGGCTATGCGATAAGTCCGTAAGAATGGGTTGAGAGTCGTGCTCGCGCAGCTGAGGCAGTGGAGCACTTGCCCTTTAAAGGCAAAGGTCCTTGGGTTCGAGTCCCAGTCTGACATACAGACTTAAACTGCCAGGAAGTTCCTTATCAGCGAACAGTCCGATACGCAGGGAAAATTCGTTCTGGATACATTAGCAGTATTAGAAAACTTCGTATGACATTTCTGGCTATGGCAACCGAAGAGGATCTTCTGCTGCCTGACCGGAAAGCGTTTCCTTCCACCGTACACAATTGACTCTTTCTACGAGATGTATTAAAGTTTTCTTTTACGTGTACCTGTTGGGTGCAGTTGACTGTAATGGATGTATACATGGTGCGGGGTAATGTTTGTGTTGTATGGTGATAAGAGAAGTGAGATGCTTGAAACCTAGTGCCGGTACATAGCCTACTCTTTTCGGAAATCGCAAAGTCTACCATCGGGCTTAATGTCCCCATTTGGTGAACAGAGCGCCATCAACAGGCTTTTCTGAATGTTAAATCTATTTTAAATATGCCCCAATCACAAATTCTATACAGATTGAGTCACCTAAGACGTAACGCAAAAGACAGGATGCTAAGGGGAATGTACTTTGGTATGCGACAATCGATCGAGATATTGCAGGAAGCATGATTTTTTAAATAGGGTGATATATATTTTTAACGACATCTGAAAGCGCTTGAAAAGATAGTGATACAAGGCTTGTTAACGTTGAGGTTGAAACTAGTCGCTAAAGAATCCGTGGAATGTACTAAAATTGGAAAATGGTGTGGCCAGAGGTAGATACTGGGGTGTAAACGCCAGCAAGCACAAGCAGAGGTTTCGTGCAGCGAGACAAGCCTACGCTACCAAGACAAAAAATTATTTTCCATGCTACATAGATACAGGGTCAGTTACGATTTACGTGCATGGAACTACGGCATATGTTAGCATCTGGGGTATCAGATGGGGCTTAGGAAAACTATTTCACATGTGTGTAAGTTTCAAGGTTTTTATGGAAACCACAACAACGTAAACATTGCTTCGCCAGTAAAGAGTACACGTTGGAAAATCATAGTGTCTTGTCTCACAAGCGGTGCAGAGCAAGCCAACAAAATTCTTTATGACTTTCTAAATCACGTCCTCCGGAGCCTCATGTAGTGACGTATGATTAGGATGGGATTTTTGTACATCCAAGATGTGAATGTCACTCCTCTGGCTGATAACAGAATCTTTGGCAATACGTCTCGTGCCACCATCCACCGTATAAAGGTAGCTTGACTAACTACTCATTGGTGTACACGTCTGTGTGCAAGGAATAATGAAGCAAAATTACCTGCCGATAGACTTGATACAACGATGTACCCTGGCAAGAGCGTATTTACAACGCAGTAGCCGAGTCCGGCAGACTTACTTTGCAATTTTACAATATTTCTCGGCTTATTTTGCAATGAGTTTCAGTCCCAATATTAGCAAGCATTATATTACTGTACTCGCTTTTTCAAAGGCTTTCGGACACCATCAAAATAGTTGTTGTTGTTGTTGTCTTCAGTCCTGAGACTGGTTTGATGCAGCTCTCCATGCTACTACTGCAACCCACATCCTTCTGAATCTGCTTAGTGTACTCATCTCTCGGTCTCCCTCTACGATTTTTGCCCTCCACGCTGCCCTCCAATGCTAAATTTGTGACCCCTTGATGCCTCAAAACATGTCCTACCAACCGATCCCTTCTTCTAGTCAAGTTGTGCCACAAACTTCTCTTCTCTCCAATCCTATTCAATACCTCCTCATTAGTTATGTGATCTACCCATTTAATCTTCAGCATTCTTCTGTAGCACCACATTTCGAAAGCTTCTATTCTCTTCTTGTCCAAACTATTTATCGTCCATGTTTCACTTCCATACATGGCTACACTCCAAACAAATACTTACAGAAACGACTTCCTGATACATAAATCTATATTCGATGTTAACAAATTTCTCTTCTTCAGAAACGCATTCCTTGCCATTGCCAGTCTACATTTTATATCCTCCCTACTTCGACCATTATCAGTTATTTTACTTCCTAAATAGCAAAACTCCTTCACTACTTTAAGTGTCTCATTTCCTAATCTAATTCCCTCAGCATCACCCGATTTAATTTGACTACATTCCATTATCCTAGTTTTGCTTTTGTTGATGTTCATCTTATATTCTCTTTTCAAGACACTGTCCATTCCGTTCAACTGCTCTTCCAAATCCTTTGCCGTCTCTGACAGAATTACAATGTCATCGGCGAACCTCAAAGTTTTTACTTCTTCTCCATGAATTTTAATACCTCCTCCAAATTTTTCTTTTGTTTCCTTTACTGCTTGCTCAATATACAGATTGAATAACATCGGGGAGAGGCTACAACCCTGTCTCACTCCTTTCCCAACCACTGCTTCCCTTTCATGCCCCTCGACTTTAATAACTGCCATCTGGTTTCTGTACAAATTGTAAATAGCCTTTCGCTCCCTGTATTTTACCCCTGCCACCTTTAGAATTTGAAAGAGAGTATTCCAGTCAACATTGTCAAAAGCTTTCTCTAAGTCTACAAATGCTAGAAACGTAGGTTTGCCTTTTCTTAATCGTTCTTCTAAGATAAGTCGTAAGGTCAGTATTGCCTCCCGTGTTCCAACATTTCGACGGAATCCAAACTGATCCTCCCCGAGGTCTGCATCTACCAGTTTTTCCATTCGTCTGTAAAGAATTCGCGTTAGTATTTTGCAGCCGTGGCTTATTAAACTGATAGTTCGGTAATTTTCACATCTGTCAGCACCTGCTTTTTTTGGGATTGGAATTATTATATTCTTCTTGAAGTCTGAGGGTATTTCGCCTGTCTCATACATCTTGCTCACTAGCTGGTAGAGTCTTGTCAGGACTGGTTCTCCCAAGGCCGTCAGTAGTTCTAATGGAATGTTGTCTACTCCGGGGGCCTTGTTTCGACTCAGGTCTTTCAGTGCTCTGTCAAACTCTTCACGCAGTATCGCATCTCCCATTTCGTCTTCATCTACATCTTCTTCCATTTCCATAATATTGTCCTCAAGTACATCGCCCTTGTATAAACCTTCTATATACTCCTTCCACTTTTCTGCCTTCCCTTCTTTGCTTAGAACTGGGCTGCCATCTGAGCTCTTGATATTCATACACATGGTTCTCTTCTCTCCAAAGGTCTCTTTAATTTTCCTGTAGACAGTATCTATCTTACCCCTAGTGAGATAAGCTTCTACATCCTTACATTTGTCCTCTAGCCATCCCTGTTTAGCCATTTTGCACTTCCTGTCGATCTCATTTTTGAGACGTTTGTATTCCTTTTTGCCTGCTTCATTTACTGCATTTTTATATTTTCTCCTTTCATCAATTAAATTCAATATTTCTTCTGTTACCCAAGGATTTCTAGCAGCCCTCGTCTTTGTACCTACTTTATCCTCTGCTGCCTTCACTATTTCATCCCTCAGAGCTACCCATTCTTCTTCTACTGTATTTCTTTCCCCTATTCCTGTCAATTGTTCCCTTATGCTCTCCCTGAAACTCTGTACAACCTCTGGTTCTTTCAGTTTATCCAGGTTCCATCTCCTTAATTTCCCACATTTTTGCAGTTTCTTCAGTTTTAATCTACAGGTCATAACCAATAGATTGTGGTCAGAGTCCACATCTGCCCCTGGAAATGTCTTACAACTTAAAACCTGGTTCCTAAATCTCTGTCTTACCATTATATAATCTATCTGATACCTTTTAGTATCTCCTGGGTTCTTCCACGTATACAACCTTCTTTCATGATTCTTAAACCAAGTGTTAGCTATGATTAAGTTGTGCTGTGTGCAAAATTCTACTAGGCGGCTTCCTCTTTCATTTCTTAGCCCCAATCCATACTCACCTACTATGTTTCCTTCTCTCCCTTTTCCTACACTCGAATTCCAGTCACCCATTACTATTAAATTTTCGTCTCCCTTCACTATCTGAATAATTTCTTTTATTTCATCGTACATTTCTTCAATTTCTTCATCATCTGCAGAGCTAGTTGGCATGTAAACTTGTACTACTGTAGTAGGTGTGGGCTTCGTATCTATCTTGGCCACAACAATGCGTTCACTATGCTGTTTGTAGTAGCTTACCCGCATTCCTATTTTCCTATTCATTATTAAACCTACTCCTGCATTACCCCTATTTGCTCTTGTGTTTATAACCCTGCAGTCACCTGACCAGAAGTCCTGTTCCTCCTGCCACCGAACTTCACTAATTCCCACTATATCTAACTTCAACCTATCCATTTCCCTTTTTAAATTTTCTAACCTACCTGCCCGATTAAGGGATCTGACATTCCACGCTCCGATCCGTAGAACGGCAGTTTTCTTTCTCCTGATAACGACATCCTCCTGAGTAGTCCCCGCCCGGAGATCCGAATGGGGGACTATTTTACCTCCGGAATATTTTACCCAAGAGGATGCCATCATCATTTAATCATACAGTAAAGCTGCATGTCCTCGGGAAAAATTACGGCTGTAGTTTCCCCTTGCTTTCAGCCGTTCGCAGTACCAGCACAGCAAGGCCGTTTTGGTTAATGTTGCAAGGCCAGATCAGTCAATCATCCAGACTGTTGCCCCTGCAACTACTCTAAAGGCTGCTGCCCCTCTTCAGGAACCACACGTTTGTCTGGCCTCTCAACAGATACCCCTCCGTTGTGGTTGCACCTACGGTACGGCCATCTGTATCGCTGAGGCACGCAAGCCTCCCCACCAACGGCAAGGTCCATGGTTCATGGGGGGATCAAAATAGTATGTCATTTAATTTTCAAGAAATCATACTTGATTCAGTATCTCCATCAATGCAAGAATTAGGACGCTTCATTAAATATCAAAATTCATGCCCCTTACATTACTATCCCTTGCCGGAAATCTCGTTTTGATACCTGGAACCATTTACGAAATGAAAGGGGTGTTGAATTTCTTGTGACGCATGCTATGTGTAAGATGAGCTTTATTACATTTGTTGCATGTAATATTAATGGCTATTTTTTGGCCCGTGGCCATTTTCTAATTCAGTTACGTCGGTGAAAAGTGTGTGAAAAATAAGAACTATTTAGCCCTACGTGATTACAGTGGCTTCTTCCCCATCCCACGCATATTGAACATCTGCACACATTTCACGGATGCAAGTGAGACGCTATGCTGTGCACAAACTTTGAACCTAATTCAACGAATTGGGGATGGATTTGATGAAAGGAAGATCAATGGTGCTTCGTTTGTCAGCTCTTATCAATGCAACGAATCGGAAATACATATGAAGGAAACTCTTTTAGTTGACAGATTTCTTTCTTTCATCTTTGCTGAGAGTCCAATCAGAGAACTTCAAATTCTACGACACCATTCTCGTCAGGTATAACAAAGGACGATTACAGGAAACAAATTCCCGAAGGTCGCGTTCTTGTACAATCTGTTATAGCAGATATACAAATGACCACGCTGTCCAATAAATCACAAATTATCATTCATTGAACATTACTTCTATCGCTTCGCAAGACAGGAACTATGAAGAATTGGAACAGAAACTGACAACAACGATCTATTAGTTGTTGACATACTACCTTAAGAACATTCTGAAGCCTAGTCAATCAGAGATTCAGAGCGCGCATTTCACCTAGGAAATCGCGAAACAAAATAAGACGTTGAATATGTCGGCTTCATTGGCACCCGCAAAATAGCTTCCACCTAATATATCTCCTGGTAAACCTGTGCTGACTTCTGATGTTAAGGAAACATACTCCCAACAAAGAAGACAGATGAATACCAAAAACGACCTTATTATGTAAAATTTGGGGACTGCCGTCAGTGCTTGACACACTCATTCAATACAGACGAGTATTCTCTTCCTGTAACGTATACAACATCGACTAAAGTCTAGATCAGGACCAGCGGCAGTCACGGTAGTGCTTATCTACTGCTCATAGGTTGGCAACGCGTCAGATTTACCCAGCTAGTTGGATGATCCTTTGACCCAACGGGTGAGTGGCGAGAATACAGGTAATGTATTTCTAGAGCCAAAATTTGAAACATTTACTTGTTTGCTGTTTTTTGGTGTATTAGTGAATTTCGAAAGATATATTTTGTAAAAATGGCAGCGAGTGTTATAAAGCGGACAGATTTAATCGATTTATTTCTGCATAGCGACGTCGTCCGTTGGTGCACGACTCATGGATTAATTGCAGAGACACGAGTATGTACCAAATTTGGTGGTGAAATGACTCTTAAAGTGTCACAAAGATTTGTGTGCATAGTATCACCTGGAAGTGCAGCAAAAGCCGCCATTTTGAGTAAGTTGAACAATGTTTTTCATTTAAATCATAGGAGAAGGTTGGTGAATCAATGTTTATTAATGATATAGAAGCACGTTCGATGTATTAATAAACATTCATCCTCCTACGCTCTCCAATGATTTAATTAAAAAACAATGATCCACCGACCTACTCTGATAATTTAACTGAAAGACATTGATCCACTTACTCAGCGTGCTCCTGAAGATCGATTGCATTGGAACATAGAGCAAAGAAATATTTCACTGCTTTTTCGAATATATCATGAGCTGCGACGCTGTCCTTGGTTTTCAGATACTAGCGCAGTTTAAATAGCTGCGATGCAAACAAGAAGCAATTACGTTTATCCTCGCTCACAGCAATTTTTCACCCTTTCTTCCCAACGTATTACTTCGATACACGTCGTAGGCCTGCTTCTCTCTCGTTGACTGCATAACACTTACTGCTGACACAAGTTCTTTTGTTTCCATCATACCTCACAGCAAGGGCTGACAACATTCCTGCACGAAAGACGTACACTGATTGCAGAACACGTACACCACTTCATGACGATCACGTTTCCCAACTGCAGTGGCATTTTTCAGTAAGATATTGTGCCATGTCACAAGACCAGGAGTGTGATGAAACGTGCCGTCAGAGTTCATGAATTAACGAGAAACAGGTGACTTGTGTGTGCAGATGCGGTGACAACTCCCTCCAGCGACCTATCAAGACCTGATTGCTTTTATGCCACGACGTATTGCCGCTGTTATCCGTACCAAAGGTGGACAAACCGGCTATTAGGTTCTGGCTGATCAGTGTACCTAATTGCCCTGTATCCGGGTTATTGTTTTTCGGTCTGCTACTTGTTAAAACGGCCACGTCATCCGCGAATTACGCAAGTACAAATTGTGGTATTGTGGCTATTGCCTAGCTATACTCCGACTTTTATGGCTCTTCGACAATGGAAAATTCAGTCTGGGGGAGAAAATAACGCATGTTCCTGTTGTACGGGTGCGGTATCGAGGCAGGGCCTGATGTCAAAATCCAAGAGCTGAATCATCTCTTACACTACGCCGGTGGCTCTGTTACTACGCGCTGGGGGCAATAACCGGCGTTTCGGCGACGCCTGGCGGGCTGCGTACGTGACCTCAGCTCAAACAAGACCTGTCTTGTTTGTATAAAACTGGCCGTCAGTCCAGGCCGGGCATTTTGCGACACTTCGGCTTCGAATAGGCGTCCACTTTGTGTTTGCCATATACCTACCGTTCGCCTAAGAGTATCGGCAAGCCCTCACACAATGAAGCATCACGGGTTTGCATACGTCTAAGGCGTTGCCTCCCCCTTGACTGTGTCGATGACAAGGATGAGAGACGGTAGGACGAGCGCCACCAGGTGTCCTCTGTGGCAGGCACTTATTTCCTTCGCCGTGTCTCGCATGCGTAAGCGGATTGCCACGAATTCCTTCACGCCTTGGCTATATAGGAAGGGACAAACCAACAGCTCGATCAACCCATCCCAGGCAATCATCACAGCTCGTACCACCCGCTCCTTCCAGCTCCATGATTTTTACCTCACCATTTACGGTCCTCCACCTCACTCATACCCTGAAATACTTTGGCCTCACCCTCGACCGCCACCTCACCTGGACTCTTCGTCTCCTTACGATCCGACACAAATCCCACAATAGACGCCGTCTCCTGAAACTCTCGTCTGCCCACACAGGGGCTGCATCCTCCCACAATCGTTCACACCTATAAATCCTTGATCCACCCCATCCTGTGTCATGCCAGTGTCACTTGGATTTCCGCTGCTTCCAGATTTTATAAAGCCCTCAAAATCCTAGAACGCCATGCCCTCCGCCTTACTTTTCATGTCCACCTTCCACCCCCTCCACGCAGATCCTCTATGACCTCATCCCCTTCCCACATCTTCTTCCTTTCCTCGAAAACAACTCCACCCTGTAAGTCATCTGCTAACTCCATCTCCCCCACCCCCTGGTGTCTTCTATCATGCCTCTCCCAGTCCACTGCTGCACCTTTAACGTTGTTTTCCGCCCTCTCTCCATCTCTATACACTCCACCTCCTTTCCCAAAGCAACTACCAACAACGTCGCTGTGATCTCTATCCCTCCTACCAACTCTGACATTATCTTCTCCCTCCTACTCCTCAGCGCTCCCTCTACGGCCCTCTTCCCTTCCCTGAGCGGTTTTCCTTCCTCCTGCAACCCCCTCCCTTTCCCATGCCCTCCTTCTATATCTCTGTGCTCCCACCTGACTTGCCTTACATCTCCCACCCCACCTGACTCCTGCCTCTTGGTACGCCCCATGACACCCTCTTTTCTTTTCCTCCTATGTCCTCCAGCCCCCTCCTCCATTGGCCCTTCCTCTCCCCTCTTTTTTTTCCCTCAGGGCTCCTGTCCCTTGACAGGTCCCTCCTTGCAGTTTTTATTTTTCGTGTGTGCTCCATGGCTTACAGTGTTTCTTTTTGTTTTCTTTTTTTGTGTCTCTCGTTCTGTGTATTTTTATACTGTGGCCTACATTTAACTGGTGTGTGTGACACCTGACTTTTAACTGGTGTGTGTGACACCTGTGTATTTTAAGTGCCCTGAAATCGCCAAATATGTTCTTTTAACATTATGTTGACTTTTTTCACTGTCCCCCAATGGACGTCCCTGTGTCGGAGTATATTTTAACTTCCATTGTCTCCATTTGCTATGTTTTGTACCTCCCTTCTACCCACCCCATTTTTAGGTATGGTTTCCTCTTTTTATTTTTTGTAAAGCAACTCGGCTGAAGAGCAGTGGATTGTGCCATTGTCTGCCCTTCCCTGCCCATGGAATGAAATCACAATAAAGAAAAAACAGGTAGACAGTTCGCTCCAACGGTGTTCTGGGCAAATTTATGCACCGGGACTTACAACTTTCCAGAGATATTCCGAAACGTTCCTGTCGGCCAATTACACCGAACGATCAACCTCCGCTATAGGGAGTATCAGTGACTTAGTATTCACCTCCTACTATGTGGCTGTGTGTTGCAGATTTATGCTTGTCCATGTCTGAGAAGTTACATAATTTTTTATTGAGGATAGTTTCCCTTTGTGATTAAATCTCTCTACTGTTATCGTAAGAAACTGTTGTTCTTGTTTACTTGTATCTTATTTTTTCTTATCAAGTATATAGCACGGCTTTCAACAGTCTCCTGCTATCTAGCAAAGACCGCTGTCTGGTCTCTTGCTGGATGATCAGAGGGGCGAACCGCCGCTCTTCCAGTCACCAAGCTGCTGGCTACCACCCGCCATCTGAGACTTGCTTCAGCTGGGCGGGGCCCAGTCGCACCACCAGCAGAGTAACATCACAAGGCTACCACGTCTGCAGCAGCGCTGCCGATGTATGCCGACCAGGCAGGCCTTGGCACAGCTAGGGCCTCAGCTACTACCATCCCTGTCACACCGCTTGCCAGCACCGTGGGCAGCGAGATCCAAGCCTCACCTGTAGGTTGGCGTGGATCGACCCGAAAAGTGCCCCCAGACAAAAGCGCGCATCTGTAACTGCTATACACTCATCAGTCCAAACACTATGACCACTGGCCACTGCGACGATGAATGCCACCTGGTGGCGTTGCAGGCACGTGACTCGGTAACAGAAGTGTGTAAGTGGAGCAGACACGGACGAGGGATCACCCTAGCGTAGATACGAGCAGCAAATGAAGAAATCCATTGAGATACGCGACTTCGACAAAGGGCAGATTATTATTACGCAGAGCCTGTGAACGAGTATCTCGAAAACGGCGGAGCTCGCCAGATGTTCATGAGCAACTGTCGTGAGCATCTACGGAAAGAGATGGGACAGTACAACTACGACTAGGCGCTAAACGATTGGACATCGAACGTGGGATTCGGAGGTTTGTCTACTCCCTAAAGTAGGACGGATAGTGATCTGTGGCACCTCTACTGAAAGAGCGAAATACATAATGTTGTACGCTGCTGAATATAGAGGAGCGCAGCAGACCACCCCTATGTGTTCACATGTTGACGCGACGACATCATCAATCATGACTACAGAGGAAACGGGAACATCGGGATTCGACCATCGATCAATAGAAACGTACTGGCTCTTCTGGTGAATCCCTTTTTTGCTACACTACGTCGATAGTCGTCTCCACAAATGCCGTCATCGAGGTGAACGGCACCTCAGAAAGTGCATCATGCCACAGACGCGGAGCAGTATTATGCTACGGGAGACATTCTGCTGCTCTTGCATGGGACCTGTTGTAATAAACGAAGATACGCTGACAGCTGCGAACCATCTGCATCCATTCATGCCTGATGTCTTTCCCGACAGCGATGACATCTTTCAGAAGTGTAATTGTTCGTGTCTTGGAGCCAAAACCATGTTACAGTGTTTTGAGGAGTATTAAGTGAGCTCACGAGAATATCTCGGCTACAAGATTCGCCTTATGTAATTCCTATGGAACTCATCTGAATCGCAATCGGGTTCCTTAACTGCGTACGCAAATCAGCGGCCCGTTATTTACGTGAATTACATGACCTGTGCGTAGGCATCTAATAGCACATACCTCCATAAACATACCAACGAATTATTGGATCCCTGATACGCAGAATCAGTGATGCATTTAGTTCCACAGACGGAAAAACAAGCTTTTCAGCGGGTGGTCATAATGCTTCGGCTCACCAGTGTAGATTGTTGGAGTGATGAAGGGTTTACATTCAGGTCTTCCACGTTGCAGATCTCCAGTAGCCCTCGCCATCCCCTGGAAGTCTCGACAGCTAAAAGAAGGGATCCTCGGTCCTTCCCATAGCGGTCATTGCACACCTAATCCGCTGCATTTTGGAGTGAGAAACTGAGTTGGCAGAGATGCTTTGGTCGTCAGCAACGAAAGTGAGTAGCAGCATGTACATTTATAGCCACTCCTGAATCCTTGTATCTGTTGTTCCTGGACTTTTCCTCCTCCCTTTGCCCTTTTTTCCATTAAGGCTGCCGGTCGTTGTGGCCGAGCGATTCTAAGTAGTTCTACGTCTAGGGGACTGATGACCTCAGATGTTAAGTCCCATAGTGCTTACAGTCATTTGAACCATTTTGAACCATTAAGGCTGGTCTAGACTCGGTTATGGTTAGTGGAAGAGCCTGAGTGATAAGCTAATGGCACCGTTTATGTGTATTCATTGTAACCTACTGGCTCATAGGGCCCCATGCACTGTACCGCACCGTGTGGAGTTTTGGGTACGCCGAAGGGGAAGAGTGTGCTTGAAAAAAGGAAGGCCGTGGGTGCCACAAAGGTATAAGTTAGTATGAAAAGCAGGCGTTATTTATTCTAAGTAGAGAATTAGGGAAAAACCAAAATTATCGCAATTTACAGCACGGACCGCTGCGAGGTGTGCAGTGTCAATGGAAGTGTCTGAAAGGTACCGACAGGGATCTGAAGCCATACTGACTACAGTTCCATGGCCAGCTGTGCTAGGTATCTCGGCTGAGGAAAGAAGACATGAGTAGCCCACTCGATGCCGCGTCCAGATTCAAAAAATGGTTCAAATGGCTCTGAGCACTATGGGACTTAACATCTGAGGTCACCAGTCCCCTAGAACTTAGAACTACTTAAACCTATGGACATCACACAGATCTATGCCCGAGGAAGGATCCGAACCTGCGACCGTAGAGGTCGCGCGATTCCACACTGTAGCGCCTAGAACCGCTCTGTCACACCGGCAGGCCGCGTACAGATTCTCAGTTAGTTTAAATCTGGTGAGTTTGGTGGCAAGGAGAGTGCAGTAAACTCGTTATTTATCCAATCACGTACGTACACTGCAAGCTGTGCCTAGGAAAGTAAACTGCATTTAGGGGTGGACATGATCCGCAAGGATAGAGGCATAATTGTGTTGATCCACTGTACCTTTCACAATGACGAGATCACCCAGGAAATACTCTAAAATATTACCCAGGCCATAACGCTCACTCCTGTGTTTTCTTTCAGACGTTTCATTTCGTACATGTCAACGACCATCTGTCCGACGA
The DNA here is from genome assembly GCF_023897955.1 of Schistocerca gregaria. Taxonomy (NCBI): domain Eukaryota; kingdom Metazoa; phylum Arthropoda; class Insecta; order Orthoptera; family Acrididae; genus Schistocerca; species Schistocerca gregaria. Next base: position 453,270,440 of record NC_064926.1, on the reverse strand, counting down.
CGTATGAGACTTGATTCATCTCAGTGTTTGTCCAGTTGCGGTACTACTCTGCCTCCGTAACCGATGAACGGCAGTCAGCATTGGTGCACGAACCAGGCGCACACTTCAGAGGTCTATACACAGCAACATTCGCTGAACGGTCGCTGAGAAGACATTGTTGGTAACTGTTGGTAACATCTGGGCGGTCAGCTGCTCAACAGTTGCATGTTTATGCGCCTGGACGCATCTCCGCAGCTGTCATTCACTCCTGTCATCTAGGGCCGGAGGTGCATCTCAGTCACCTCGGCACCTGTTTCGGACAGCGCCTTTTTGCCGTGCAAGGTATACTTTAACCACAGCAGCACGTCAACATTTTCGGAAATGCTTCCACCTTTGGCCTGTACACCAATGATTACGCCCATTTGGACATCAGATAATCGCTCCGTTTCAGCACTACGACAACGACTCCAAAGTTTCCCGCAACTCCCAGACACGCTTTATATGCCCGAGGCAGGATTCGAACCTACGACCGTAGCAGCCGAGCAGTTACAGACTGTCTGCTTATTGCACGTAGATACCTAACATAGAAGGTGGTCACGTTAATGCGACTGGACAGTGTAAATCAATAATGGGTGTAACAAAACGTTAGGACGAAACTTCCAGGAAACATTTCTAGGACATAAAGGAATAAAATGTGTTATATGGACATGTGTCCAGAAACGTTTTATTTCCGTATTAGAGCTCACTCCTACTTTATTCTTGGGAAGCAAGCGGAAACAGAACGCAAAAGCGTTACATGAAACGTTTTCTTAGATGACATATTCAAAACACCGTCTTGATTACGTTTGTTTAGAATGTACAGTAACTCGAAATTCTTAGGTGCACCGGCAGTGTTTGTTGTTCCAATTTATCGAGGATAATGTTGACATGTGACTCACTTCGTTGCTGTACTAGCATCGGTCAACTAGCATTAGCTGTTCAGCGTTCATCACAGACTTGGTTTCCGGTTGAGTGCAGTGGAAGTGCGCTCAAGAGCGGAGCTGGCAGATACCTATTTGCTGAAAAGATTAGCAGATGCTAATGGACATGCCTTTTAATGTTTATATCGGGAGAGACTTCCAGAATCACAGAATCACAGGATGTTGTCAGAAAAAAATCACCATCGTCTTAGAGAGCATGGGCCATTTAAGCCGACTACTCATGACTGCCGGAGTTCTAGAAGGACGACGACACCTCACCTGTGGGAGAAACTTCCTCGTGCAATTGTCAACAACCCTAGTGTCAGCGTAAGGCAATCAACTGCAACAAGAAACGTTGATGACATCACTAGAGAGTGCTGCATGAGAACCTGCTGTAAGCGTACAATGTGCAGTGTGTACAGGTACTGTCAGCAGCTGATTTTCCTGCGCGGGTACATTTCTATGAATGGTTCATTCAACAGTGTGTCTACTATCGATTTAGTTCAAATGGGCTGTTCACGGATGAGCTTTCGTTTCAAAGTAGACGATTAATATGTTGAGGAGTTGTAGAAACTAAATTCTGAAATGGAAATAAAACTTTTCCGGAGCCATGTTCATATAAAACACTTGATTCCTCTGGGTATGAGGAATGTAAAAAGTTTGTCCATACCTAGTTTAGTCATATCATTTTGTTACACCCTGTACATGGTCGAGTCCAGTACATGTTTCAGTTTTTGCTTATGTTTTATCTTATGAGTTACTTGAGATAGGTGTGCATCCATATTCGCATTAAGGTTAGTTTATGTTTGTATTGCGTTTATCCGATAGCTTTAGAAGTGAGCGTAAAAGAGTCATTTTGTTTAGGCAACAGGTGATAGGAATCGGTGGATGAAATTTCTATTTAGAGTGTTGTTGTTGACAGTATAAACTCAATATGCCTGGTAGGAAACATTGGTGTTATATAGTGCAATAAAGTAATTATTTTTCAAAGTGTGCACCTGTCATAGAAGTGGTGGTTTATGAAGACGTAGTCCCATAGGCATGTAACGGCGAGTGCTCTAAAAAATAAAGAGCGTACTAGGAAGTAGCCCAAGTATTAATTGACACAGAATATATAATCAGGGAAATATTTAATGAACCCTGTTTAGTTCCTAGATGCAAAATAGACAGTAAGGAAGATATAAACAGTGGTACAGCACTGACCAACGAGAACATGGAATAAGTGACGCAGCAGTACCGAACGGATAGCGTTTCCTATCTTAGCATCATGCCACACTCACTGAAATCAGCACAACGCCGATAGGATGCGAGACTCCAGGTCTCCCGAGATAGAATGAGAGTGATTGCAGAAAATCCGCCTGCGATATCTGTCCAAGTTAGAGAAATGGAGAAGGACGAGGACACATCAGCTGTGGGAGTAACTTCTTCGTGTAATTTTCAACAACCCTAATGTCAGCGTAAGGCAATCAACAGCACCAAGAAACGTACTAGCGGAAGTTTGATGATGAAAAGTGTACCAAGGGCAGGAAAGCTAGTTGACAAGGTACCGCTGCCCAGGAAGTAAGCCCCTGATACCGCGAGCTCCTGTGGCGCAGTATGTGAGGTAATTGTGACTTAATATATTGAAGTTTATTATGAAGTAAAAAGGATTTATTGTGAAGATGATATGTTAGGATTATGATTGTGTTGTGTAACGGAAGGTTGTCAGGTATTGTACATATTAATGAAGTATCGTATGATGATAAAGTTAGTAAATTGAATTGTGATAGTTCCCAAGTCATTATGTCTGAAAATGCATTCACAGTGATGCTATCACTGACTTCCTTATTTTGTAAGCAGTATTTCTTAGTTCATAGTATAAAGCAACAGGATAGTGTTAATATATATGGATAAGCTCTTATAGATCGAGAAGTGCCTGTTCGTGATTTTTGGTATATATAGGATAAAGGAGGGAGCGGCCAACAGTTTATGTGAGAACTTTATTCAGTTTTTCTTTTCGTGTTATGTGAATTTGTGTGTCATGGATTTATGAGAAGGTAATAGCGCTAGCGTATGTATATTACTAGATAGGAGAGACTATCGAAGTTGCCCTGCACAGTTCTCCCGGATTCCTACACCCTTATTACAATGATATGGTTTCACACTGCTACCAAAATCGAAGGTTCATAGCTAAGTCTAAGAGAGAGTTACGGACTCCTCAGTGAGACAATATGATGAGTGTTGCAGGAAGCAGCGAGTGGACCAAGAAAATCGATGTACGGGTAAGGTGATGCAGATGTCAAGCTTCAAAAAACTCAATGACTTAGCCCCTTGAATGAGGCACGTCGTAAATAGTAAAAATATCTGAATCTACGTGATATCTCTACAATTCACAATTAAATATCTGGCAGCTGGTTCATCGAACCACCTTCATGCTGTTTCTCTACCGGTCCTCTCTCGAACAATGCGTGGGGAAAACGAACACTTAAGTCTTGCCGCGCGCCCTCTGATTTCACTTATTTTATTACAATGATCATTCCTCGCTATGTAAAAACGTCTTCCCCATTTCGTGACAATTCAAAACGAGCTGCCCTTCTTTGAACTTTTTCGATATCATCCATCAGTCCTATCGGATGCATATCCCGTACCGCGCAGGAATACCTCAGAAGAGGGCAGACAAGAGTAGTATAGGCATCCACTTTAACATTTTCTAAATGTTTGCAAATAAATCGCAATCTTTGGTTAGCTTCCCCATAACATTATCTACATGATCGTTCCAATTTAAGTTATTCGTAATTCCAAAGTATATAGCTGCATTCACAGCCTTTAGATTTGTGGCAATCCCGCGTAACCGACATTTGGCGGATACGTTTAGTGCTCACGTGACAGATTTCACATTTTTCATTGTTTAGTGTCAATTGCCACTTTCGTACCACATTTATATCTTGTCTTAATCATTCTGAAATTCGTTTTGATCATCTGATGAGTTTACAAGACGGTAAATAACAATATCATCTGCGAACAGTCTAAGAAGGCTGCTGAGATTGTCTCCTAAAACGTTAATGTAGATCAGGAACAGCAGAGGGCTTGCAACAATTCCTTGGGGAATGTCAGATATTACTTCTGTTTTACTCGATGACTCATGAAATGAGAGTTTTCTGAAACGAAAGCAATTAATCCAGTTGGTCAAAGAGCACGATACTACGCAGACACGCTATTTGATGGGAAATCACTTGTGAAGGACGGTGGCAATAACCTTCTCGAAAGAGAGGGAGTCAAGCTGACATCCCCTGTCGATATCAGTCATTGCTTCGTAAGAACAAAGAACCATTTGTATTTCATAAGAATGATATTTTCTGAATCCATGTAAGCTATTTGTCAACAGATTGTTTTCTTCGAGATCATCCATAATGTCTGAACACAATATATGTTCCAAAACCCTACTGCTAACCGACGTTAGTGATACGAGTCTGTAATTCAAAGAAGCACTGTTATTTCCTTTCTTGAGAACTGGTATGACCTGTGGAACTTTCCAGTCTTTAGGTACGGATCTTTCGACGAGCGAGCGGTTGTCTGTTATTCCTAACTATGGATAGCACACTCTGTAAGGAACCTAACTGGTGTACAGTGCGGAACGGAGACCCTGCCTTTATTACGTGGTTCAAGCTGCTTCGCTATATCGAGAACGTCTAACGTTGCTCATGTTGACAGTTGTCCTTGGTTTGAATTCTGTAATATTTACTTTATCTTCTTTGGTGAAGGAATTAAAGAAAACCAACCGTGTTCAGTATCTATGCTTTAGTGACACTGCCATGAGTAACGTTACCATTGTTTCGCACAGTGAAGGTATTGATTGAGTCTACATCTACGTGATTACTCTGCTATTCACAATAAAGTGCCTGGCAGAGGGTTCAATGAACCACCTTCAAGTTGTCTCTCTACCGTTCCACTCTGGAACGACACGCGGGAAAAACGAGCATTTAAATTTTTCTGTGCGAGCCCTGATTTCTCTTATTTTATCGTGATGGTCACTTCTCTCCATGTAGGTGGGTGCCTCCAGAATATTTACGCAATCGGAGGAGAAAACTGGTAATTGAAATTTCATGAGAAGACACCGTCACAACGAAAAACGCCTTTGTTTTAATGATTGCCACTCCAATTCACTTATCATGTCTGAGACACTATCTCCCCTATTTCGCGATAATACAAAACGAGCTGCCCTTCTTTGCACTTTTTCGATATCATCCGTCAGTCCCACCTGATGCGAATCCCATTCCAGAATACGGCGGACAAGCGTGGTGTAAGCAGTCTCTGTTGCATCTTCTAAGTGTTCTGCCAATGAATCGCAGTCTTTGGTTTGCTCTACCCACAATATTATCTATGTGATCGTTCCAATGTAGGTTATTTGTAATTGTAATCCCTAAGCATTTAATTGAATTTACAGTCTTCAGTTTTGTGTGACTTATCGCGTAATCGAAATTTAGCTGATTTCTTTTAGTATTCATGTGCATAACTTCACACTTTTCCTTATTCATATCCACGATGAGAGTCTCTTTGGGTTGTCAGCCAGATTTCGTTATGGAAACAATTAAAAACATCTCGCATTGAAGATCACGTTCAGTTTCAAGCTTCTGTAAAACTACGCCAGCCTTGGGTATTCTTTTAAATTTAACATGCTTCCTCCGCTGCTTCTGCAACTCTATATCCGCCAGTATGTGCCTACTTGCTTACAATTATGTGTTGCTCAGAAGTCAAGAATGTTTTCGCAAGAATTTACACTTTTAATTGGGTCCCAGACAATGTTTTATACATACCACCGACTTTATACGCGTATTTTCGCTAACATATCGAGTGTAGGTTGAAGTTCCTACCAACTATAATTGTGTGAATGGGGTGCCTGTATGAAATTAGACGCAATGTTTCCTTGAACTGTTTAGCAAATGTAGCATCCGAGTCGGGGGGAGGGAGGGGCAATAAAAGGAACCAAAGACGTTTGGTTCGTATGTAAATTAAGTTAACGGCAAGACACGATACCTTCTCTGAACGATAGCAATGAAAACACTGTTGATGAGAGCGCTGCTGGAGCAGAGTTATTAAACACTGCCTTACAAAATTCCTTCACCAAAGGAGACGCATACAGGTATGTCAGAATTCGAATCAAGAAAAGCTGCTAATTTGAGTAACCAAGAAGTAGATATTCTCTGAGTAGTAAAGCAACTTAAATCATTTAATCAAGTCTTCCGGTCCAGTTTGTATAGCAATTAGGCTCCTTTCAGAGCAAGCAGATGCAATAGCTCCATTCTTAACAATTATTTACAACCGCTCCCTCGAGGAAAGATCCGTACCCAAAGACACGTCAAATCAATATCCAAGAAAGGCACTAGGAGTAATCCACTAAATTACAGGCTCATATAATAAGCATAGCTATCCAGCAGGATTTTGAAAAATATATTGTGTTCGAACTTTATGGATTACCTTGAAGACAACGGTCTATTGACACACAGTCAACACGGATTTAGAAAACTTCGTTTTTGTGAAACGCAAGTAGCTCTTTGCTCATTTTGTAGAGTGCTATCGACAAAGGATTCAGTATTTTTAGATTTCCAGAATGCTTTTGACACCCTACGTCACAAGTGGTTTGCAATCAAATTGCGTGCTTATGGAATATCGTCTGTCTTGTCAGATATGAGACTATTCAAAATTTCCTGTCAGAGATGTCACAGTTGGCAGTAACTGACGGAAAATCGTCGAGCAAAACATAAGTGATTTCTGGCGTTCGCCAAGGTAATGTTATAGGCACTTCTGTTCTTCCTTATCTATACAAAAGATTTAGGGAACAATCTGAACAGCCGTCTTAAGATGTTTGCAGATGCTGCTGTCGTTTATCGTCTAGTAATGTCATCAGAAGATCAAAACCACTTGAAAAACAATTTAGATAAGATATCTGTACGGTGAGAAAATTATCAAATGAAAAATGCGAGTCATCCACATGAGTGCTAAAAGATGAGAGTTAAACTTCTGTTACGCAATAAAGGAATCAAGTCTAAGGACTGTACATTCAACTAAATACCTAGGTATTACAATTACGAAAAACTTAAACTGGAAGAACACATGGAAAATGTTGTGGGGAAGGGGAATTAAAGAAAGCGTTTTGCTGGCAGAAAACCTAGAAGATACAGCAGATCTATTAAAGAGACTGCCTACAGTACGCTTGTCCATTGTCTTTTGGAGTACTGCTGCGCGGTGGGGGATCCTCACCAGATAGAATTAACGGAGCACATCGAGAAAGTACAAAGAATAGCAGCACGTTTGGTATAGGGGAGACAGTGTCATGGACATGATAAAAGATTTGGGGTGGACATCACTAAAACAAAGGCATTTGTCGTTGCAGTGGGAACTTCTCACGAAATTTCAATCACCAACTTTCTCTTTCGAATGTGAAAATATTTTGTTGACGCCGACTTACATAGAGATAGACGATTATCATAATAAAATAAGGGAAAGATTTAAGTGAAGGTGGTTCGATGAACAATCTGCCAGGCGCTGAAGTGTGTTTTTTAGAGTAGCCATGTAGGTGTAGATGAAGATGTAGAATACGAAAACTCAGGGGAATGAAGAGTTCAAGCATATGACAGCTAAACCTTGAACTATTTCGGTCTTGTGTTTTGGTAGTGATCTTTTTAAGCGTAAGCTGTAAAAACAGCACATCTGTTTCAGCCAGACTTCAACCAATCAGGAATTCGGTAGGCAAAATTACTCCAGTGTGGAGAATGTAACGGCTTTGGTTAGAGCCGGAACCTGAGGCCGAAACGCAGGCACTCGCTGACAACCAGTGGGTTAGCTTTTACGCCGTGCAGACTCGGGCGCTGGGGCAGTAGCAGCGTTTCGAGAGTAACCTGACCCGCAATAAGACCTGCCTTGTCGTGTACAGAAGCTGGCCAGCTTGAAACCATTCCTGGGTTTCAAATTGGTATCCGCTGTGTATTGGCTTCCAGCGCGAGGCCACCAACGTTCTTGCGCCTTCCTGCGAGACCGCCTGCCAAAGGATCCTGCCGCCACTGGACGCACCGGGATGCGAACCGGCGCCCTGCATTAGTGATGGGACAACTTACTGTTTTCTACAACTGATTTGTCAGTCGGTTGTTTTTTGGTTCAGACGGTTGTTTCAGTCGAATGAAACAACCTAATGACACTAGTATTTACGGCCTTACCAGCTGTATGAATGCTTTCTCTCACGGCCGTACGTGGTGTCACAATATGCGAAACAACTGACTGAAACATGTCTTCGTGGGTTTCGGCCGTTATATGAATGTTTTCACTCACTTATCGGGTTCGAGTGGTTTCATTCAATGCGAGACAACCGACTGACAAGTCTCTGTCCGTTGCGGCCTTTATTTGAATACAAAATTGTTAAGGCTTTCGTGGCCACTTCTTGAAAAACTACCTATTGGCTTCTGTCTCGGGTTCCTCGGCCGACGTTCGTCTGATTATTTTACTGACGTTGCGCCAGCAAACGTGGTTGGCATTATCAAAGCTTCAGCCTCCATCGCAAGAGAAGTCTACGACTAGTACCAAAAATAGACCTTAATTTGAGGGATACATTTCTGATATATACATTTGGAGCACAGTATCGTGTGGTAGTGCAACATGGACAGTGGGTGAAACCGGAAAAGAAGGGAATCGAAGCATTTAAGAGGCGGTGCTACGTTGAAAGTTAGGAATGGGGAGGTTATCCGGAGAATCTGAGACAGAAAGGATACAAGGAAAACAGCGACAAAAAGAAGTGACGGGATGATAGGACATCTGTTAAGACGTCACGGAATAACTCCAACGGTACTACAGGAAGTTGTGGAGGGCAAAAACTGTATAGGAAAAAAGAAATTGATATAAATCCAGCAAATAATGGAGGACAGAGATTGCAAATACTATTCTGAGGTGAAAAGTTTGGGACAGGAGAGGAATTCGTGGAGAGCCGCATCAAACCAGTCAGGAGACTGACGACAGAAAAAAGTAACTGAAAGTCCGCCTGATTAGCTCGGTGGAAACGTGCTTGCCTCTGATGCAAGCGGGCCCGGGTTCGATTCCCGGGTGGGTTGGAGATTTTCTCCGTTCGTGCACTGGGTGTTGTGTAGTCCTCATCATGACTTCATCCCCATAACCTGCGCGCAAGTTGCCCAATGTCGCATCATATGAAATAAGACTTACACTTGGCGGCCAACGGTGCCATACGCTCATTTCCATTTTCAGTAACTGAAATATGTCATACAACACAAAAAACCCTACCTACTTGTCACGACAAAATCCCATAATTAGGAACCGGTACATGACATTGCCAGATCCGATTGTAACGCTGCGTTTCATATACAATATTTCTAAGAGAAAACATAAAAAGCTAGAAAAATAAACTGAAAGATTGATCTAAGTATTCATAAAAATAGAAGGAACTCAGATACAATAATGAAGTCATAATAAGATACTACAAATAAGATACGACACCAGGCAAGGGAGACTGAACACCTTCAATGAAGTACTCCGCATGGGAAAACTATCAAAAATGGACATAACAATAATTTTGGAGCTCAAAGAACAACCTACATGCTAAACAGATCTAAAGCTGACTTGGAAACACCCTGAGATACCCTGGAGAGCGACATCTCCAATAGAGAACGAAAGACTGAAGTATATCAGGTGATACAGTCAAGCCTGTAGAGTAGAGACCGTCGACGGAAGAGTGAAGAAACATGCTTACCAAGACAAAATAGTAATGTAGAAAAGGAAACGAAAACATTTTTTTTAACCAAAACAAACTCGATGTAATAAGACATAACGAAAAACTAGAAAGCAAAGGAAAGGAAAATAGAGGAAAGGAGAATGGAACCATCTACATCAACATCCATACTTCCCAAGTCACCGTACGGTGTGTGGCAGAGGATACCTTGGGTACCTCTATCGGTTCTCCCTTCTATTCCAGTCTCGCATTGTTCGTGGGAAGAAATATTGTCGGTACGCCTCTGTGTGGGCTCTAATTTCTCTGATTTTATCCTCATGGTTACTTCGCGAGATATGCGTAGGAGGGAGCAATATACTGCTTGACTCCTCGGTGAAGGTATATTCTCGAAATTTCAACAAAAGCCCGTACCGAGCTACTGAGCGTCTCTCCTGCAGAGTCTTCCACTGGAGTTTATCTATCATCTCGGTAACCCTTTCGCGATTACTAAATGATCCTGTAACGAAGCGCGCTGCTCTCCGTTCGATCTTCTCAATCTCTTCAATCAACCCTATCTGGTACGGATCCCACACTGCTGAGGAGTATTCAAGCAGTGGGTGAACAAGTGTACTGTAACCTACTTCCTTTGATTTCGGACTGCATTTCCTTAGGATTCTTCCAATTAATCTCAGTCTGGCATCTGCTTTACCGACGATTAATTTTATATGGTCATTCCATTTTAAATCACTCCTAATGCGTACCCCCAGATAATTTATGGAATTAACTGCTTCCAGTTGCTGACCTGCTATATTGTAGCTAAATGATAACGGATCTTTTTTTCTATGTATTTAATTGCCATTCCCCGCACCGTGCGTCAATTCGTTGCAGATCCTCCTGCATTTCAATACAATTTTCCATTGTTACGACATCTCGATATACAGCTGCATCATCCGTAAAAAGCTTCAGTGAACTTTCGATGTTATCCACAAGGTCATTTACATATATTGTGAATAGGAATGGTACTACGACACTCCCCTGCGGCACACCTGAAATCACTCTAAGACTTCTCTCCATTGAAAATGTCATGCTGCGTTCTGTTATCTAGGAACTCTTCAATACAATCACACAATTACTCTGATAGTCCTTATGCTCTTACTCTGTTCATTAAACGACTGTGGGGAACTGTAACAAACGCCTTGCGGAACTCAAGAAACACGGCATCTACCCAACCACACGAGAAAGAAAACGAACAGAAACGAAATGGGCTGAACGCACGCTGCCTGACAAAAAAGAAAGTGAAGCATCCAGTGGACATGGTCACATGTCGATGTAACTTCGTAATATACACACCGCTGGTGAATGTGTAAGAGCCTAGAGTTACAATTTCCTGTCACTGAACGGCCACCACAGTGGATTAGTGTTGTTCTTATTCTGTGTTCTTCCCAGCCTTGTAGGGTATATAAGGGGTGGCAACAGCGTCAGATGTTGAGTGATCACTACGAAGACGACACAAAGACACCGTCCATGTGTTTGTGGGAGACAGTCTTTCAGCATCTGTTGAAGTTTGAAGGAGCCTCTTTGTCCGGCTGATGGAATTCTGCAATATCCAGATCAGTGGAGCGTTCTGTTGTGACTGTGGCCCGATGTTGGACTGCATGGGAGCTCAGAGTAAACCATCCTTGTCAAGTTTCTAGTCGTCCACGCCCGATCACTCTGGGCAGGTGTCATCCCATGCCACTGGTTGGGGGCTAGGAGCAGTCGAAATAGGAAATTACTGTCCCATGCGTAGGCTGCCATTAACACCAAAACCGAAACTTCTGCACCTGGGATGTTGGCGTGAACGATGAAGTGTGGTTCTGCACTACACCGGATGACCATCATCGGCTACTTTTGCGACGACTTTGGGAGAGGTCCCATTCTTCCAATGTTTGGACAGACACAGTGGTGTTATTGCTGCTTAATAGTGTGGGACCGCGGGACTGCTACGGTTGCAGGTTCGAATCCTGCCTCTGGCATGGATGTGTGTGATGTCCTTAGGTTATTTAGGTTTAAGTAGTTCTAAGATCTAGGGGACTGATGACCTAAGATATTAAGTCCATAGCGCTCAGAGCCATAGCCAATAGTGTGGGGAGCCTTCTGATATGACTCCAGGTCATGAAACGTAGTACCTGAGGGAACTCTTCCGGCACAACAGTACGTTACGGACATTCGGAGTCCTTACGTTTCACCCCTCATGTGACAATATCATGGTTCCAGTTTTCAACAAGACAGTGCTCTCCCACACATGGCTCGTTCCTCTATGGCCTGCATGATGTTTAGATACGCCTGAGGCCAGCACAGATAGAACATGTATGGAAACACCTCAGAAGTACCTCTGTCCCAGCACCAGTACGCAGGATATTAAGGACCAGTGACAACAGATGTATGCCAGCTCGCCTGAGAAAAGGGTAAAATGGTCTTATGACACGTGGATGCATCCAAGCCAAAGGAGGTGTAACGTCAAACTGATAAATAAGGTCATACCGCCAGCTTCTAAATTTTACTTGATTCTGTAATCACTACAACAACAAAAAATGTTCAAATATGTGTGAAATCTTATGGGACTTACCTGCTAAGGTCACCAGTCCCTAAGCTTACACACTACTTAACCTAAATTATCCTAAAGACAAACACACACACCCATGCCAGAGGGAGGACTCGAACCTCCGCCGGGACCAACCGCACAGTCCATGACTGCAGATCCTTAGACAGCTCGGACTACAACACCATCATATACCTTGTAAACCTGTAAAGTTTCATTCCCTTCCTTCCCGTTCTTCTGGGTTCTTCACTTTTTTTCTGAGGCAGTGCATGTTTTCCTGCCACAGTGCAGATATTTTTGCTTTTTGTATCTTGCTTTCTACTCGTCCAGTTATTCAGTCAACTCACCAGGGTTAAATATTTGATAGTTTATGAGAAACTCACCCTTGGTCGCCGGTGAGAGGAAGAGGTGTGACGTAGAGCCAGCTCCTGCGCTCCCTCCCATGATGACGACCCTGCTGGGATCTCCACCAAAGGCGGCGATGTTTCTCTGCACCCACTGCAACCCCAATACTTGGTCCTTGAGTCCTGCGTTGCCAGGGATGTCGTCGTTCAGCAGGCTCAGGAAACCTGCCACACATTAGCAGTACTTTACTGTTGAAGTATCCATAAACGACGACGAATTGGACGTGTTGTGTTGTAACAAATCTAAAATGTCTGAAGATAGGAAAAAGTGTATCTGAAATAAATAATCAGCTGTAAATTGATTCATGTTGTGGAGACTTAAGAATTTGTTGAATGTAATTCTTTCTTAATTTTAATACTTTTTCTTATCTCACAAGTTAGACAAGCCTATGGATTTAAAGTGAATTAATATTGTTCTAAGTGTCATAAACGAAACTTAAGAGGGGACTAATTAAATAACCTGCTCATCAAAAGCTCTTGAACTACTGACGGTGGCATGTCACTGGGATATAGTCACGATGGGTACTGGCCATCGGCGAGAGAGCTGGGTACAGGGTAGGAAAGATACGTGATACCAACGCATTTGATGATGGCTAAATATCCACATGCGACCCTCGTCCAAGGTAGTGCAGGCACTGGGCTTTTCGCGTACCACCGTGCTCAACGTGAACTATCAGTAAACTGGCTCCGCTGAAATCGACTATCGCCGACTGCAACAGCGAGTAGAAGGACACGCTGCAGAAATCCACTTAACAATTCAGTGTTGGTAATCGACAGATGGTGAGCAGCAGCCAGTCTGTCTAGAACCTCTTCCTGATTGAGCTACAAAAACCACCACCCCACAGGCGTATCTCTGCTCACTGCAGCTCATATGGCACAGAGACTAGTGGGGTACCATCATCGGACGTTTGAAGCATGGACAAGATCACTTATAATAGCAAGTCACGGTACATATTGTTCGGCTTGGATGCTTCGGTACGACTACATTGCCGACGTCTGGCTATGAGTGAGGAGCAAACTACGCAATAAGATGCAATACACTACTTCAGATAAGTGGATGAGGTGTTTTAATATTAGAGATACTTACACTATCTGGTCAAATGTATCCGAACACCAATATGTAATGCGAAATTCACCACCAGATGTCACAAGAGGTGGACGCACTAGTATACTGGTAAAAGGCTGATTGGAGTACCGTGTTGTCAGTGGAGGCGCAGTAGGAGGAAAATGGGTCGCTCAAGAGACCTCAGTGACTTAGAACGTGCACAAGTCATAGGGTGTCACCTGAGCAACAAATCCATCAGCGACATTTCAACCATCCTAAAGCTGACCAAGTCGACTGTTGCTGCTGTGAAGCACGTTATACCCTGTGGCGATCCATGGAACTGTTTGAGTTCAGCGAACGACTGGAGAATGTTACTTGCCAATAGTGAAGTATGAAGAACGTGGTGTTTGTTATGTGAGTTTTTTTCGTGGTTACAGTGTGTGGCATCCTTACTGCTCTCGACAAAATGTTAAATGTGGAAGAATATGAAGATATTTAACAGGAAGACATTTAACAGCATTGTGCACTACGTCCAGTAGAGGAACAATGTGGAGACGTTGATTATTTGGAAATGCATTACAGTCCGCCCTGTCACAAATCATAATCTGTGAAGGAAATGCTTTGTGGATAATAACACGCCTGAAATGGACTGACCTGCCTACAGTCTTGATGAGAACGTAGCGGAACACTACGGTGTGAGTTAGAGCGTCGACTTCGCTCCATACTACAGCAATACTATTACCTTCCCTCGCTTCGACTCATGATGACAAATGGTCAGCCACTCCTCCACAGACATTCAGACACCTCATTCAGCAGGCCGCTGTGGCCGAACGGTTCTAGGCACTTCAGTCCGAAACCACGCTACTGCTACGGTCGCAGGTTCGAATCCTGTCTCGGGAATGGATGTGTGTGATATCCTTAGGTTAGTTAGGTTTAAGTAGTTCTAAGTCTAAGGCACTGATGACCTCAGATGTCAAGTCCCATAGTCCTTACATCCATTTGAACCATTTGAACACTTCATTCAAAGTGTCGCCAGTAGTCAACCCATTGAAAAGGTGAGGGGTGGACACCCTGCGCATTAATGTCCAGTAACATGTGTCCAGATACTTTTGAACGGTTAGTGCACATAGTGTGAATAGGTCCCTGAAACGCCTGTCATCGTCCCTCACTAGCGAACAATGCAGGAGGCCTTAGATCGTATGCATCCGAAACCACTGCATTATTAAGCATTATATGAGAAATATGTCATACACTACTGGCCATTAAAATTGCTACACCACGAAGATGACGTGCAACAGACGCGAGATTTAACCGACAGAAAGAAGAAGCTGCGATATTCAAACGATTAGCTTTTCACAGCATTCACACAAGGTTGGCCCGGTGGCGACACCTACAACGTGCCGACATGAGGAAAGTTTCAAACCAATTCCTCATACACAAAGAGCAGATGACCGGCGTTGCCGGGTGAAACGTTGTGATGCGTCGTATAAGGAGAAGAAGTGCATACCATCACGTTTCCGAATTTGATAAAGGTCAAATTGTAGCCTATCGCGATTGCGGTTTATCGCATCGCGACACTGCTGATCACGTTGGTCGAGATCCAATAACTGTTAGCAGAATATGGAATCGGTGGGTTCAGGAGGGCAATACGGAACGCCGTTCTGGCTCCCAACGGCCTCGTACCACTAGCAGTCGAGATGACAGGCATCTTATCCGCATGGCTGTAACAGATCGTGCAGCCACGTCTCGATCCCTGATTCAACAGATGAGGACGTTTCCAAGACAACAACCATCTGCACGAACAGTTCGACGACGTTTGCAGCAGCATGGACTATCAGCTCGGAGATACAGAAAATGATGAAGGGGTATTCATTGGACAAATATATTATACTAGAACTGACATTTGATTACATTTTCACGCAATTTGATTGTATAGATCCTGAGAAATCAGTACCCAGAACAACCACCTCTGGCCGTAATAACAGTGTTGATACGCCTGGGCATTGAGTCAAACAGAGCTTGGATGGCGTGTACAGTTACAGCTGCCCATGCACCTTCAACACGATACCACAGTTCATCAAGAGTAATGACTGGCGTATTGCTAGGTCACCATTGACCAGACGTTTTCAGTTGGTGATAGATCTGCAGAATGTGCTGGCCAGGGCAGCAGTCGAACATTTTCTGTATCCAGAAAGGCCCGTACAGGACCTGCAACATGCGGTCGTCCATTATCCTGCTGAAATGTAGGGTTTCGCAGGGATCGAAAGAAGGGTAGAGCCACGGGTCGTAACACATCTGAAATGTAACGTCCACTGTTCAAAGTGCCGTCATTGCGAACAAGATGTGACCGAGACGTGTAGCCAATGGCACCCCATACTATCACGCCGGGTGATACGCCAGTATGGCGATGACGAATACACGCTTCCAATGTGCGTTCACCGCGATGTCGCCAAACACGGATGCGACCATCACGATGCTGTAAACAGAACCTGGATTCATCCGAAAAAATGACGTTTTGGCATTCGTGCACACAGGTTCGTCGTTGAGTACACCATAGCAGGCGCTCCTGTCTGTGATGCAGCGTCAAGGGTAACCGTAGCCATGGTCTCCGAGCTGATAGTCCATGCTGCTGCAAACGTCTTCAAACTGTTCGTGCAGATGGTTTGTTGTCTTGCAAACGTCCCCATCTGTTGACTCAGGGGTCGAGACGTGTCAGCACGATCCGTTACAGCCATGCAGATAAGATGCCTGTCATCTCGACTGCTAGTGATACGAGGCCGTTGGGATCCAGCACGGTGTTCCGTATTACCCTCCTGAACCCACCGATTCTATATTCTGCTAACAGTCATTGGATCTCGGCCAACGCGAGCAGCAATGTCACGATACCATAAATCACAATCGCGATAGGCTACAATCCGACCTTTATCAAAGTCGGAAACGTGATGTTACGCATTTCTCCTCCTTACACGAGACATCACAACAACGTTTGACCATGCAACGCCGGTCAACTGCTGTTTGTGTGTGATAAATCGGTTGGAAACTTTCCTTATGACATCAAGTTGTAGGTGTCGCCACCGGCGCCAACCTTGTGTGAATGCTCTGAGAAGCTGATCACAGCATCTTCTTCCCGTCGGTTAAATTTCGCGTCTGTAGCACGTCATCCTCGTGGTGTAGCATTTTTAATGGCCAGTAGTGCACTTATTACTGTATTGTAGGGTTTTGTGGTTGTCGGATATTCTGACTCATAGCTCTTTTTCGAAGTAGAGAAGTGAATAATTACACATTCCCTCTGTTATGCTCTATTTTGGCTGCAAACGATTTCACAAAAGCTTAAAATCAGCTGTATGATTATCGCAGAGAGCAGATCCTTCTGAGATTGTCTGAGATGGTTTCAGTCAACATTAGATTCGAGACTGCGTCTACTAAAAGCGAAAAGATATCAATTTACTTACCAAGGGCGCCGAGGCGGTAGGCGACTGAGACCAGCGCAACGCCCCTCTCAACGAAGTAGTCCGGAGTGCCGCCGGAGGGACTTCCTACCCTGAAGGCGCCGCCGTGGATGTAGACCATGACGGGGAAAGGACCACTACCATTAGCGGGCACGAACACGTTCAGGTACAGACAGTCTTCGGAGCCGACAGTTGTCTGTAGGCCGTCAGAAGAGGGCTGGACACACGCATCCGCGAAGGCCAGCGCGTCTCGAACCCCGGACCACGAGGGCGCCGGCTGCGGGGCCTGAGCACGTGACCACACGGATCAACAGGTGGGTCCGCAAGATCAGCCACCACTGTCACGCATAATTTACTTTTAGGAACACTTAAAAATCAGTATTCTGGAATAACACTATTGTTTCCACAAATTTGCGGGACCACAGAACTTTTAGTGTTATTATTAATTCATTGATTTGTTTATTTACCTTGGCGGATTAACACCTGCAGCCCTCTTTTACATTAGACTAGACGCCTCACAATTCACAGCGTTCGTAATGTCTTTCTTCTGTACCTCTTTAAGTGAGAATGGTTCAAATGTCTCTGAGCACTATCGGAATTAACATCTGTGATCATCAGTCCCCTAGAACTTAGAACTACTTAAACCTAACTAACCTAAGGACATCACACACATCCATCCCCGAGGCAGGATACGAACCTGCGACCGTAGCAGTCGCGCGGTTCCGGACCGAGCGCCTGAACCGCTAGACCACCGTGGCCGGCTTTTAAGTGAGAGACACCTCGTGGTTGTAGGAGAGAAGTGATATTTCAGTACACATTGTGAAGTCGCCTGCAGAAATTACACATAATCTGCAGGATTTTCACTTACATTTTATCCGTTATTGTTTAACCAATAATTACTGTCCAAGTTTTCAGATTATGTGGAAAGATTTTTGGAAATCGCCTCTCGATGTCTCGGCCAGCAACTACGCGGAAGACTGCCTGGTTCATGCTGATACTACACAGCTGATGCAGGCAAGAAAATGTATAACACATTACTGGGCGACAATCAACAAGTAGCGCTGCAAACCATAAGCGTCATAAAAAACAGGGTGATTACAATTAAAGTTAGTCGCGCGGTTTGGGGCTTCATGTCATGGACTGTGCGGTCCCTCCCGCCGGAGGTTCGAGTTCGCTCTCGGGCACGGATGTGTATGGTTTTCTTAGTAGAAGTTAGCTTAAGTTAGCTTAAATAGTGTGTAAGTCTAGGGACCCATGAGCTCAGCAGTTTGGCCCCTTAGGAATTCACACACATTTGAACATTTTTTTTATAATTAAAGTTAAACTTTCAAAACGCTGTAGAAATAACACCACTGGTCAGAATGACGTCAAATTGCAACGGAATATTATCGGAGAAGGGGGAAGCGTATGACAGAAGAAAAAAAAGTGTGAAAATTGATCAATAGATGGCGCTGTATGTCAGAATATGTAAGTGAAAACACCTGTCATACGCACGACCCATTGAAGTTGGTATAAACACGCCGGGTACACGGCTTTTCCTCCTTACGCGTGTGCCATCTTCGCCATGGCTGCCTCAATGCAGGATCGCCCTCTGCTTGTAAAGCTGTATTGCAATAATGATGACTGTGCACACGTCGCTCTGCAGAAGTTTCGTACAATGAAGAATGTGAAAAATGGCGTTGGTCCGATGACTGCCGTGGGTCTGGAGAAAATGAATCGGAAATTCGAAAAGACCAGTTCTTTTGGTGTGCAATCTGGTAGAGGTAGGAAGTGAATTGGTTCGATGTCAGCGGAGGCAATGGCCACAGCAATGCAGAAGGAGACGATTGGTGGTGTGAAAACGTGTAGTGAATGGAGAATAGCCTGAACATTGGACATACCCGTGAGCAAGGTGCGTAAAATCCTGCGAAACATCCTTCTTTGCTATCCATTCAAAATTACCCGTGTGCATGACTTGCTTCCTGTTGACCTGTCAGCAAGAGAGACCTCTGCTTCAGAATTTCTTACTCACATGTAAGTTGACAATGATTGGCCGTGGAAGAGTTTGTGGGCAGACGAAGCTCACTTCCATCTATTTTTTCGAACAGGCAGGTGCTTCCAGACGTGCCACCCGTACCGTCACTGGTAAGCACTAAAGTGTCTTTTGTGCAACCACGTCATTCCAGCTCTCCAACAGCGTGGATGTGGGGATGGGATAATTTTTATGCAACTTGGCGCACCTCGACACATTTGCAAATCCAGTTAAGCAGCTGCTGAAGCGTCATTTCGGAAATGCTAGAATTATCAGCCTCCATTTCCCTACAGCCTGACCGTTCCGATCACCTGATCTTCATCCGTGTGACTTCTCGCTGAAAGTTGTGTTCATTGTTCCGATTGCAAACTTAGCTGCATTGAAGGCACACATTGCGCAACATACTCCGAACGTGACCCCGGAAACACTTCGATCAGTTGTGGAACATGCTGTTTCTCGATTTCATCTTGTTGCAGAAAAAAGTGGACATCATACTGAACATGTTTCGCGCCGGTCACACGAAAATTAATGATCCGATTTGATTGTGATTTATGTCTCAGGGCAATTAAAAACCGATGTGACTCGATTTTTATGCTGTTTATGATTCAGGACAATTAAAAACCGATTTTTCCCACCCGATGTGATATGACCTTCCCGTGGTGGATGGACTTACGTAACTAACATTATCACACTTATACACCCATGCACACTGGGTAGTACAGTTTGTTTAACGTCAAACGTACACCTTAGGCATTGTTGTATGATTCATTTCTCATTTGTAATCGACCACTATTAAATTATGAAGCTATTGCATCTATTGCCACATTTTGTAACTATTTATTTTTCTTCTCTCATGTTTTTGTCTTTCTACAGCCGCGCTGGGTAGCCGTACGGTCTGAAGCGCCTTGTCACACTTGCGTGGCCCCTCCCCGTCGGAGGTTCGAGTCCTCCCTCGGGCATGGATGTGTCTGTTGTCCTTAGCTTTAGGTTAGGTTAGGTTAGTTAGTTAGTTTAAGTTAAATTTAGTGTTGTGTAAGCTGAGGGACCGATGAGCTCAGCAGTTTGCTCCCATAGAACTTACCACAAATTTCCACTTTTCCCCCTTCTCCAAAAACACAGCAGCGAAAAACTTTTTTTGAAAACTTTTTTCGCTTTGATAGCTGATTTTTATATATTTTTATGAGCTGAATCCAAATGTAGCCTTTTTTTTGCATCACCCATAGTTTCCGAGCAATATGCTTTTTACTATATACTATAAAAATCGTACGCTATACGGTAAACGGGGAAATCGATGAAACGCTTTGTAACAACATTAGCATGGTTTGTATTTACAGTAATCTACAGAAAACAGTGATATGTGTTAATAGAGGTTTCACTTGTCAGCTGGAATTGGTTTGTATTTTGTTTCTCTTTTTTCTTTGAAGCTTCTTGTGTAGCTTGCTCTACCATGACTCACTTCTGAATTGCTGAACTTCTCGGTGAGGTGACCAACAATAGTTCCCCATCATGTTGGTGTTCCAGCGGCCTTGGTAGTGTTTTTCCATCACTTTAATGTCTTAGTGAAAAAGCTCTCCTTGCTCCTCACTACCATCTCCCATATTGTCCGAGAAGTAATCAAGGTGACTGTTCAAAAAGTGACCTTTCAGGCTCATTAAACATCCTAAACTTTTAAACTTCTTTAACAATGTAGCTATAATAGAAACATATTCTGGGTCTTTTTCATGTCCTAAGAACTTCGTAAGAACTTGCTTGAATTATACCCATTCTTCTGTCTCATTTAAGGTCATTGTGGATTCAAAGTTAACATCAAACATCAATTTTCTAATGTCAGATCCGACAAAGACGCCTTCTTTTAGTTTAGCTCCTCAAAGTTGTGGAAACTTTTGGCAGAGATACTTAAAAAACATGGTCCATCTTTAGGTAACGCCTTTACAAACTGTTTCATTGGGCCTAAATTTGTATGTAGAGGTGGCAGGAGTACGTGTTTTGGATCTACAAGGTTTTTGCGTAGAATGTTCTTCTCGCCAGGTTTTAAAGACTCTTTTACAACCAGTTCTTTCTGCACCAGTGTTGATCCCTAGCCCTACTGTCCTATTCACACAAGAAACATAGAAATTTGGTAAAGCCACCTTTCTGACCAAAGAGCATGCACGTTACTTTTAGATCGTCACATATCATCCAGTCATGAGCAGAATAGCCCATTTTATTTAGCACTATTTCTAGGTTTTCATATCTTTCTTTCATACGTACAGAATGTCTATCAAGTATAGATGCACGCATGTTACCATTGTGTAATATAACAGTCTTTAAACTAGTTTTGGATGAATCAATAAACAGCCTCCAGTCTCCATTTTTGTATTCAATACCAAACTCATTCATCAGACTGGGAATGTCTGAGCAGTACACCAAATCACCTTCTTGTTGAAAAAAACTTGGAAAATGGCTGCTCTTTCTAAACATGTATATACTGGTTCCAACTGCCAATAAGTTCTTTTCTTTTAATCTAGAGCCATGCAGTTCAGCTTTTTCTTTCGTTAACCCTAGATCCCTAACCAAATCGTTAAGCTAGGTCTGAGTAAACAATTGGGGCCCTATACTTTCTGTATTACAATGGAATTCATCATCATCTGGATCATGTAAATGAGACTGTACATCAGAAAATACTTCTGTTGGAATAGAATTTAAATCATCTGGTGGTTCAGGATCCCGCAAATCTACGCCATGCCATACTTGTCCGATGGCTTACGGAGGGTTAAGGTGCTTATTACCTTCTTGTTTTTCGAATTATGACCAGTAATATCAACACTGCAAAAGTAGCAATCATCGGAATGATTTCGTGGCTCCCTCCATATCATAGGAACAACAAATCTAAAGGCTTTTTTCTCCTTTTTGGACCATTTTCTCAGATCTTCAACACACACATAACATTCCTTATGCGCCCCCCAAGATTTATCTTGATCACCAAGTTTAGAGCCAAAGTATGGTAGTAAACCTTTTTCACAAAGTCTGTAATGTTTCGTTAGTGTTTTTAATCACAAATTCACCACAAATATAATAAAAACTGTCAGCAGAGTTTTTACAAACACGATTAGACATTTTCTGAGCACATGTACAGCAAACGGGAAAGTGAGGTTAGGCTGACAGTAAAGAAAACACCATCTGTTAATACAAAAATAGAATCGACCTTTTTCTGCCAGCAAATGTTTTTCAGCAGTGCTAACGACGTCATCTACATTTATTACACGTCCTTTTAAAATTATTTTAACTATATAAAAGCTGGTAAATTCTTTAAAAATCAATAAATTGAACTGTAAAATATGACGATACAGTTTTTTAAGTATCATATATAGATTTCCCACTCTAAAAAAAGATAAGAATGAAGTATTTACAGGAGAAAAGTTTTTCCATCGTTGGCCTGTGTAATATTCCGTTGCAATTTGACATTCTGACCACAGGTGTTTTTTCTACAGCGGTTTGAAAGTTTACCTTTAATTATAATCACCTTGAACTTAAAGCGTGATCATCTTCCATTGGAATTATTTAGTAGCAGGTCGTCCAATTGATACTTTGTAAGCTAAAACAGAGTAGGCATAATTTTTTGATTCCTTTCAAATTAGCTGTTCATTGTTTCATTTTCTGCAGACAACTTACGGTCGCCTTCATAAATGACTTATGCTATAATTATATTCTCTATAGTATAATAATTATGATACATCTTCACGTTTGTTTGCATCAGAAAATGCATGTTCGACGACCGTATTAATAAGATCCAAGATAAATGACGTTTGTTATCTGTAATGTGAAGTGGTACTATGTGCTGTTGAATTTACGCTGAGTCATTATGACTTCGATATAATGCACTGAAGATAGGTACACAGTATCTGAAATTGATCTGCAATAAACAGATTAAAAACTTAAGACTGATGCTTTCCTAGTTCCTATCTTGAATATACCCAAAACTATACAAGACAGGAATAATAAGAGAACAGAAACGAATGATAAAGAGACGAGAGAGCCGAGGAGTTGAAACGTACATTGAGTAAAGAAAGCGAAACAGTATATTATGAAGTTTACCGACCCTGTCGGACAGATGAGCTGCCGTTATATATAGAGATAAGCCATTATCCTTTTTTTTTTTTTTTTTTTTCAAACGGAAATGTGTAGTATCCTTTGTGCTATGGCGACTGTTACTTTTCAGTTCAGGACTTGACAGAAACACTTCTGGCCTGAAATGTGATTGAAACTAATTTGCCAGTGTGTGGATCTGGTGTTCTACCAATAATCTGAAGTAGGAAGAATATATATGAGGATACATATTTGGGGAAGCTACTATAGAGAAGACGATAAAGCCAATAAAGTTTGCACGCCGTCGGAGTGTATACAGTCAGAAGAGTTTGTGTGATCATGCACTAGTGTTATGGAAATTATGTTACACACGGCTTTACGGCGAGCTCACGACTTCAAGAGTACTCACTATTTAGACCTTATTATAAACATCCTAGTCATCAAGGACGTAATTGGGCAAAATTAGCACTTGGAACATTCCGTTTTTGAATAAAGCTTTTTGTAATCTTGAAAAACAAGTGATACACATACCTTTTGGCAGACTTGCACAACACCTCAATTCCAAATAAAAGGCTCATATCATGTTAAACTACGTTCTTTAATGAAATAAGAAAGATTTTGATGTTGTTTAGAACAACACGCAGGTAAGATCAGGGCTGATGATACGTTGATGCGTTGTGACACTTGCTTGAGATTTAGTGAAGTTCATCTAGAGTCCCACTTTTGACCAGGCATAAACAGCTTGGACATATTTGGTAATGGAGCTTATAGCTTAAGTCAGATTTTCTGGTCTGGCATTCTCATAGAAATCAAGATTGTCTGCAAACATATTTTAAATACAGAGTGAAAATATGGAAGACCCACTACTCGCATTAATGTTTGGAAGACATCAGAACAGGCTTACGCGAAACATTACCATTATCTGAAGCACAACCTATACTGCCACGAAACCCACCGAAAATGTTAAAACTGCCTATACGGCACATGTATTCGAGGCCGACTCATGGTCCGTCATAAAGTTTCTGCGTGTTAGGCGGGACAGTCTCAGAGGGATACCAATATCGAGAGGAAATATCAGCTGAGAAACCAGTAGGCCTATTAGCTTATTTCGGCTGCTCGATAGTTACCGACTTCACTGGTAAAAATATTTTATATTTTAAGTGGTGGAAATGAAATCAGGAAGAGATTGCTTTGTTTTCTGCAGTATACTCTACAAATTAACTGGGCGATCACGAGCAGCACGAAATATTACTAATTTTGAATACGTATTTCAGAAACATATTGTGATTCGTGCTATGTTATGTGACCCTGCTTTCAGTTTGGCTATATCTACTGTGAACAGTTCGGTGATAAGGTCGTTCTTATCAGAATAGAAAGCAAACCAACATCGACAACGACAGTTCAAGTATACATGCCGACGTCGCAAGCTGAAGATGAAGGGGATAGAGAAAGTGTATAAGGATATTGAAAGGGTAATACAGTATGTAAATGGAGCTGTAAAACGCAAAAACTGTAAAGGAAGACAGAGGCTGGAATACATCCAGCAAATAATACAGGACTTAGGTTGCAATTGCTACTCTGAGATGAAGAAGTTAGCACAGGAGAGAAATTCGTGGCGGGCCGTATCAAACCAGTCAGAAGACTGACAGCATGACATAATTACCAACCAATCAGAAGTCGTCTTTGTGTTACATAAAGCCATCACACCAGCAGTTTTGACAGTCAATTACTCCTGACGAAGACGATGGAGGTAATCGTTGGGAGCTCTAGGTTTTACTTTGAATTCATGCGGAGATAAGTCCGAGAATGTTTTATACGACTGTGCCGTCACGAAAGACCTCATTCTTACATGTATGGGAAGACTCAGATGCCCGTATCTATGGGTTTTATGGAATCCGCAAAGCCTTAAAGAACCTCACGTGGGATTTTCATATTGTCTTTCTTGCTACGTGCAAACTATTCCCGTAGAAGAAATGAACAAGACTTCTTTGTAGAAAATTTAATGTAGCTAAATTTTGTATTGGGATACGTTTTCGTTGGAGGCCATGGTTTCCGAGTTGTTCAAGCAAAAAGCGTTTAAAAGTCTCTTTCAGTAGAAGAAATGTCTTTCACACGAGCGAAGACAGGCGGTGCTCATAGCTTTTAAGGTATGTATTTTAGATCCCATATTTACTGGACATTTTTTCCTTGAATTGATCCATACAACTTCTTTCCAAAATAGGAAAAGCTGAGTTCTTGCAGTAGAAGAGATCTGTTTCATAGCACCGAACATGAACAAGTGCCACAGTTCTTAAGGTATACTTTTGTGTGTGGAACCTGTCACTAAAGCTTTTTGCGTTTTTTGGGACAATATATATAACGAAATGAATTATCATGGGTTTGCAATGATTACTAAACCAAGTCAAATTTACAAAGAATTCGACATTGTCAGTCCACTTATCAGTATGACTTTGCACCACATCTGGCCTGGATGCATTAGGAAGGGTGGCATAAATCATTGTATTCTCTCTCTTCAGTTGGTCGATGAAAGATGGAAGTATAAAACTGTTCAGGGAAATTTACGAATCCAGACATACAAGTCGCTGAGGAATGAAATAAATAGGAAGTGCAGGGAAGCTAAGACAAAATAGCTGCATGAAATCGAAAAAGAAATGAAGGACAAACTCAACCCATAGGAAAGTCAAAACAACATTCGGTGAAATTAAAAGCAAGGGTACTAACATTAAAAGTTCTACAAGAATTCCATTGTTATAAGCAGAGGAGAGAGCGGATAGGTGGAAAGAATACTCTGAAGGCCTCTATGAGGGGGAAGAATTGTCTGATGTGATTGAAGACGAAACAGGAGTCGATGTAGAAGAGACAGGGGATCATTTCAGTATTTAAGAGAGCTTTCGAGATCTTTAAGTAAAAAAAAGCAGAAAGGATACATAAAATTCCAACATAATTTCTAAAATCATTGGGGGAAGTGGCAACAAAACGACTATTCACGATGGTGTGTAGAATGTTTGAGTCTGGCGATATACCACCCTGCTTTTGGGAAAACATCATCCACACAATTCCGAAGACTGCGAGAGCTGATAGGTGCGAAGATTATCGCAGAATCAGGTTAACAGCTCATGCGTCGAAGTTGCTGACAAGAATAACGTACAGGAGTATGGAAAAGAAAATTGGGTATTAGTTAGATTGCCATCAATTTGGCTTTAGGAAGCGTAAAGGCACCAGAGAGGCAATTCTGACGTTGCGGTTGATAATGGAAGCAAGACTAAAGAAAAATCAAGATCGTTCATAGGATTTGTCGACCCGGAAAAGGGTTCGACAATGTAAAATGCGAGATGTTCGAAATTCTGATAAAAATAGGGGTAATCTATAAGAGAGACGGGTAATAGTATACACCATGTACAACAGCCAAAAGGGAATAATAAGACTGGGCGACCAAAAACGAAATGTTCGGATTAAAAAGGTTCTAAGACGGGGATGTAATCTTTTGCCCCTACTGTTGCATCTGTACATCGAAGAAGCAATTATAGAAATAAAAGAAAGGTTCAGCAGGGGATTAAAATTCAAGGTGAAAGGATATCAATGATACGATTCGCTGATGACATTGCTACCCTGAGTGAAAGTGAAGAAGAACTGCATGATCTGCTGAACAGCTGAACATTCTAATGAGTGCAGAAGATGTATTGAGAGCAAATCGAAGAAAGACAAAAGTAATGAGAAGTAGCAGAAATGAGAACAGCGGGAAACATAACATCAGGACTGATGGTCACGAAGTAGATGAAGTAGAGGAAAGCGACTCCCTTTTGTGGAACTGTATTAAAGAGTAATAACCCCAAAACCACTGCTGAGCTGAAAACAGCTATTCAGGAGGTCATCGACAGCATCGATGTTGCTGTACTTCAGAGGGTCATGCATAATTTCGCTATTCCTCTGTGCCACATCATCGTCAATGATGGCAGGCATATCTAACATGTCATAAACTAAATCAGAATATCTGTAGTGACGTCTACGTGTTGAATAAAGTGTGTGCACGCCTTAGTTTGTAACTAAATCACGTTTTTCTTCGTATGGTGCAATAATTGTCACCCTGTAGATACATCCTGTAATCATGGACAAGAGACATTCTTAGCAGGTAACGGAAACTCGTATCGCTAGTTATTTTTGTCATCTGCGGTGTCGGCTGGTCGATCAGCGAAAACTCTTTCGTGCAAGTCCAAGCAATATTCTGAGTTAGTCACCTATCGGAGAGCACTGGGGATAAAAACGAAGTTCGTGTAATGTACAAGAGTGAGTTTCCAGCAGCAAAGTTAGGCAGTTTCAGTAGGTGTAGTGTGAATTTCCTTAACTACGTTCTGTGGGCACCTGTATTGACGTTCCGTATCTTGCTTCGTGGCCGGTTGGTGGGGTCAGCGATAATGATACACCCGTACTGCCGCAAGTGGCACAGCTGCAGAACTGATTTCGACATTATATCGGTAACTGGCAGGGATATAAGACCTCTCCGTCCGCCAAATTTTCGGAAAGAATCCCTGTCGAATGGGCGGTGAATGACTAGGCGCTGGTGTTAGTACTGTTGGCAGTGGTGGAGGTTTAATTACAGCCTTTGACCACGTAAGCGGCGCGTCTCCTGGTGGAGGGACCAGTTTTGTGGAGAAGGTACTGCCTCCTACATCTCTAAGCCAAATTGCCCTGCTGCTGGTGAGATAGGCCTGGTATGCTAGTCTGGCCTCGAAACTAAGGACGGAGCCTGTCCAGTGGCTGGCAGCACTGAGGCTTGGCAGACATGAGACCATCAGTAGTACACCTCACTGATGAATCACTGGACTATTTTCAACTAGGCATTCATGGCGGCCCAAAGTTCAGGCAACGTTCATTAGTTAATCAGCTGTCGGAGAAGAGTGTGGATTGATTCAAAGCCCGAGGAAGAGCATCAGGGCGAGGCAGCAGTGGCTCAGTCCGACGAAAGACAATCTGACGAAGATAGAGCATTCCAGTGGCAGCGGAATCGGTTAATCGGTTTTGTGATAAGTTGTATTGGCCTTCCATAGTCTCCTTCAGAGCCGGCTGAAGTAGCCGGCGATAAGGATACGCCTTTATCGTGTTGATTAGTGGACCTTCGAAACTCGCGTTAACTGTATCCATTGTTGGCAGGGATGAAAGAAATCCTATGGTTGATTTGTACATCGTTGTTCTATACTTGCCATTGCTCTGTTGGCGGTGATGTGTCACAGCCTTCATCCAACTTGTGAAGGGACTTACATCTTACATCTTGCTTTTAGGAGAATTAGCATGGATTCAGAATCAGTATGCGACTTGGCGCTGTTCACACATACACTGCGTTGCAAAAGAAGCAAGTAACGGTAGGGAACAGAATAAAGTACAGCGGCCGTCTAACAGTGGAAGCCCGAATGTTTCGGTCTGCGGTATGGCACTTGCACAGTCATATACACAGACCCACAACTTTTCATTATTGTATAACGCTTTTACTTATAAAAGTAATAATTGAATTCATGATACATTTTAATTCGAGAAACTATTTTAATGCTCTATATGAATTTAAGAAAAATATTTCTTTAAGGTTGTCAGGTAGATGAGCTGTAGAAAAGTCCTCTAGGCAACATTTAGGACTTGTGTGTGTGTGTGTGTGTGTGTGTGTGTGTGTTTGTGTTTGTGGGTGTGTGTGTGTGTGTGTGTGTGTGTGTGTGTGTGTCTGTGCGCGTGTGGGTGAGTGGGTAGGTGGATGCGTGTGGGTGTGGGTGTGTGTGTGCACGCATGGTTTACCGCAAAAACAGGTACTAAACAGGTTCGAACCGTCACGTCTGCTGAGAGAGAACTTTGCAACTTGTAATTTTGCTGTTTTAATGGTTGTAGTAAGGCTACGTTTCCATTTTTCCAAGGAATAAATTTAGACAGTATCTGCGTTCAAATATGCGAGTAGGACGTGGCGGGTCTGGAGGGAAATTCTTTGGATTATTGCATCGGATTTATTGTTCTTCGTTTCATATAAAAGGCACCAACGACACGCCGATCCTGTTTTTTCTGGACATCACCTATCCTATGGCCAGAGATAATAGTGATGGTCTCTCATCTTCTCCACCACGCTCATCTTATAAATTACAGCCTCTGGAGGGATCTGTATTTTTGCATTTTAGTAAGTTTGTCACTAGAGCTTGTAATTCGTGGATGGATAATAACCCTGACAAGAAAGTGGCCATTTGTGATACTACTCTTGAAAAGTGGTAGGTATTGCTAAACAGCATTAAGGCTAATAACATTCTGGCAGGATTCATGACGATTGGCATCTGATCGTTCAGTACAAATGTATTTGGTGGCGAAGATTACTGGCTATAGGCTGTGACCCATCGTACAAAACCAACTGAATATGTAAGTAACCTGTTTAAAAAACGAAACTGATTAATGATAGGCATGTATGAAGCATTGCTTCTTCTTCATAAACATGTTCCCCCTGTGTTAATGGCATCGCTACTACCATTGAAGTCCAGGAGGCTCCTTCATGGAACTTCAGGCTACAGCGCCACCTTCAGCAGTCCTTACCTAATGCCGTCGTCCTCGTGGGCAGAAGCTTTCAGACGGGCAGGAGTAACCTAAACACATCTTTTTTTGTGTTCGCTCTAGGGCACCAACAGCTCTTGTATATTCTGCCTCTCTAGTTACGCTTCGGGTTAATCTCGTGAACTTCACTTATCATGCTACCTCATGCACAGTTCATTCCAGAGGATCGCGTTCTGTTTCATTTTGTTCCAACGATACTTATACCAGGCACTCAAATTTGTATTATAACTGGCGTGCCATGCCAATTTGCTAATGAAGAATTTGTGACCTATTTCACCCCGACAATTGCAGAACAGTTGTATTTTTTGTTATTAAATACACTCAGTCTTACGATAGTACGCTCCATATAATTTGTTAAAAAGGAAATAGTAATTTATGTAATGCTGATACAAGACTGTTTCCTAAAGACGACAAGAATAAATCTGTCTGTAAGCGAAAGCATATTGAATATCCTGCTTTGATTTGTACGTCGGGAAGGGAGTTCTAGATGCTTAAACCGAAGAAGATGTGTGATTAGATGCTCTCACTCAGCGAAAGAGAAACAGAGAGAGGGAGAGAAAGGGATAGAATGAGGGAGGGAGAGACAGAGAGACAGAGAGAGAGAGAGAGAGAGAGAGAGAGAGAGAGAGAGAGAGGGCACAGAAACAAGGACGCACCGGAAAAAGACGTGTAGAGTGATGACATCCTATGGAAGCGGTGCCTCGTTCCGCGCTGAGTTTTCTGGACTCTACTAGAATTATAGGCTACCAACAAAATGACTTCCGAGTCCTAGGAGTACTGAACGGCTTATGATAACAAAGACTGCAGACTCTGGGGATAATTCAATAGAAAAAGGGTTTCTGAAATGAGAGGTTAATTATTAGAAAAATCAGACTTTTCTATAACATTAATAAGCTATTACATTTAGGCTAAATGGATCTTAATAGCTAACAAAAAATATCAAGTTTGTTACCCTTGCTTGGCATGCTACACTTTGGGAAACAATTGACCAAACCAAACGTGACAAAATATCCAGTTGTGAAGTAATGTCTTACTACCTATGGAAGTGGAAAGAACCTCGAGTTGCTGAAGTTCCCGATAATTTGAAAGACGTGGAACGTGGGAACCGTGGGCGGAGAGGAGGGGAGGGGGGGGGGGGTAAATGTGCTGAATGTGAAATAACGGTACTATATTACAAAGTGGGTTGCATTACAATAGCTCTAAAACTGTTTTTAGAATTATTATTTTATGTAATAGCAAATCTACAGTCTCCTCTACAGTTCTCTTTTGTTCTGTTTCGTCCGTATGATAGGATAATAAAGTAATATTGTTCATATGGAACTGAAGCTGATCACAAAAAGGATGTTTAATATTACTATCTAAATGTATTATTCAAATATGTATTTCTTTGTTTCAGAACTACTTGCTCCAGAACGGAGACCAAGTACAAAAATACAATGGCTGACCATAGTGTTTATAACTTCCTAATGTGTATCACTCACTCGGAATCGGAGATCACCAAGAGGCGGCGTGGCGAACGGTATGCCCCGGAACTGGTTGTAGAGAGCGCCATTCAATGACGTGGCAACCACGCCCCTCAGAACTCCGTTGTCAGTAGTCACGAACACGTCGTCTCCCTGTAACGTGTTCTCCGGTCAGCACTGCAATGAACTGAGATTATTGGACCCACAGTACTGTCTCTCATCCACTCCTTTTATCACACACACACACACACACACACACACACACACACACACACACACAAGAGCAGCAAGCGTGTATAATTGAACACTGTCAACGATAGTCATTAGATTGCGAGAAGTCTGATTATCATCAAGCGTGCAATGAAGTGAACAATTTTATTTCTTTATCGTGTCAGAATCACAGAAATATAAGAAATAAGTGTTGACTTAATTTTTCCCCAAAAGAAGACCAAAAATTGGATACTTAAAGTGCGTTTGGTGTAGCTCTCATAAGGTCTTGCATGGTGCAGGTGGTTGGTGATGAGGAACGCTGAAGGAAATGGCTGTAATTCTGCTCAGCGCCACTCTGGCAAAGAGACCACAGAGAAACCCCAAGTCTGCAGTTACGTCTTGCATCTCGTTGTGTTTGATCGTAATCTATTGAGAGACCTCCATATTGACCACTTCTTCGAATGTCCTGGGGGTTCTTTCTTTGGAGCCATCCATTCTCCCAAACACCGACATCGCAAGATCCTTGCCGCATGTGGATTGTCGATGAGAGCCTCAGTAGTTGTCAAGAAGCTCTTTCTTGATTTCAGCTCAGGAGGTGCGGGCTGACGACCACATAGTGGATGGGCTTCCTTCGTAGTGGCCTTACTTTTCCCATATCTCGCAGCTACCTTACGTCTAATTTCAGGAGGTGCTATGCCAGTGAGGCAATGGAGTTTGTCCTCAGGAGTAGGTCTTAACCAACCCGCGATAATCCGGCAAGACTCATTTAGAGCCGCATCTACGTTTCTGGCATGACTGTACGTGTACCATACTGAACATGCATATTCAGCAGTGGAATAACATAGAGCAAGCGCGCTTGAGCACCCAGTACATGGATTAGCACCCCATGATGTACCTGTCAATTTTCTCACTATGTTATTTCTGGCTGCCATTTTCTGTTTCGTGTTTAGGCAATGCTTTTTATATGTTAGTGAGCGATCCAGAATTACTCCAAGATATTTGGGAGTAGGATTCAAGTACGATTTAAGGATCTATTTGCCTGTTTATTCTTCAGATGGAAAGCGCAGGTGCGAGTCTTGGCAGTATTAGGTTTCAAATAATTCCCATGATAGTAAACAGTGAATTCTTCCAAAGATAATGATAGCGTATCTTCTACAGTCTCAAAACAGTCAACAATAACTATCGTAAATAACATCACAGTCACCTTTTATTAGCACTATCGCAATTTCGGCCGCGTGGCCATTATCGAGTGGTATGACAGTGATGTAGTACACACCAGAATCTAAAGGTATTCTGATATCTCTACGGTCGCAGGTTCGTATCCTGCCTCGGGCATGGATGTGTGTGATGTCCTTAGGTTAGTTAGGTTTAAGTAGTTCTAAGTTCTAGGGGACTGATGACCTCAGATGTTAAGTCCCATAGTGCTCAGAGCCATTTTTTTATTCTGATATGTATATATATCGTCGTCGTATCTGCGCTGTCATACAGACAGTGTACACAAGTAGTGGTTTGGCAAGATTCATATTAAAGATGTTAACAACGTTGAAAGGCCTGCTGCACGGATTGGACAACGAATGTATACAAGTCTTAAGATTTGTAGGTTACGATATGTGCTAAAACACTGTTGTACCACTTGATGATGGTTGGTAGGTTTGTGGGAGTAAAGGGACTAGACTGCTACAAGTCTTAAGATTTGTAGGTTACGATATGTGCTAAAACACTGTTGTACCACTTGATGATGGTTGGTAGGTTTGTAGGAGTAAAGGGACTAGACTGCTACGGTCATCGGTCCCCTTGATGATGGTCACATAGCCAAAATTGTAATAAACTTCCGGTCTGAGGTCGTTGTTACAGTACATGTATAACGTAGCTCGACTCTGATGTTGGTGAAAAAGCAGGGACCATTCGTGTGTTTTCCATGTGCGTGCGGTAAATGCACAAACGTGAACTATGGCGACGTTATTACCAAATGCATCCAATTTGGCGGGAGACAATCGAACACCAGTCATATATCCCGATCTCTCTCCGTGCAATTACCACGCCTTTGGCCCTTTAAAAAAGGCCTTGCAGGGCAGGCAACCTCTGTCGGAGGAAGATGTGCAGCGGGCAGTTACAGATTTCTTCACGCAGCATGTCACGGTGTTTTACCAAACGGGTGTCTTTAACCCAGTGCGCCGCTGGGATGATTGCGTCAATGTTCACAGCAATTTTGCGTGACTGGCATACCGGTTCTGGACTACACGGCCTTCGAATGTAAACTTTTTGATTGTCCCTTATACATTATATTTATTATGGAAGGCGAATATTTAGTGATTGTAAACCCAGTCACGAGACGTTAATCGCTTGAGCACGAACTATTCGCCACCCTCTCGTATCTCCTTATCAGCCAGTTTCTGGCAATGGTAATATCTGTCAATCCCACTGTTAGAAACTTCTTCCTCCTTATCATAAACCGCTTTTCCAAATGTATTTATGATCTGAGCTGTATAGGTGGAATTCCTTGAGCGCGGAAGGAAGCTATCCGCAAAAAACAAAATTGTCACTCAGCAGTAGAACACATAGCAGCGAAACCACGTTTGATTTAATGCAGCAATGTGTAGAGGAAAGAAACCTCAAACATCTGTATAGGTGAGATTCAGCAGTCTAAAATTGCGAGGTAGTGGTTATGAAAGTAACTCGACTTCGACAGATCTTTGTTTGCCTGAGATTAATTAAGATCTATTTTGGTTACCCTAAGCAGTTCAGGCAAATCACAGCCGATTGTACACAAGCCGAAGTCGTGACAACTGGCAACGCTGTGAAGACGACCTACTACCGACGCAGTCCTATATTCAGCAAAATACGAGTTGTGATTATTTTTATTTCAGTTTTAAGATGTGTAATGTCTCGCAAAATGTTTCGCCTAGACGTCCATAAATTGCTGATCTGTCTGTAAATGAAAGTTTTCTTACTAATGTATTGCTATAGAAACGGTGTCAAAAATGGCATGAGTGTGTGAAGACATAGAGTAAACTGCATAAATGTAACTGTTAGTAAAAATTTGTGTGTTACATATAGCAAATACTGTATTACTGTTAATTAAATAACATTTTACAGATCGCCTACAAATACACTGTATCAATATGTGCCGTTACTGAGGCGATAAGAACTAAACCGCGACAATCCGGTTCTCAACAGGTATAAAGACGCACGGAGCAATTCCGAGGAGAAACTGGAAAATATTCAAGAGATCCTCGGTCTGTGTGAATCATTTTCAGGAGAGGATATTAATAACAGCTTATACTTTTCTCAAGATTTGCATGTTAATGAGTAAAAGTACCCAAAACTCGACCAAAATTACGTGAAAGCGCGATTTCAAGAATTTTCTCCAATCTTGTTATTTAATTAAACCAGTCTGCGTCTGGATAAATTCTAATGGAAGAATATTGGAGCGAGAGCAAGATCTTTGCAAGAGAAATGAGGACTGGCTCGTAGAAAATGTGATTAAAAGGTTCACGCACGTGTATGAAAATATACCTCAGTAATCAGCTACATTTACACAAACAACTACCTTACTTCGAGAAGGAAAGGCGGAACGCGGAGGATAGGAAAAACCATTCACTTAGATGGCTGAAACTGCACTTCGGGATCTCCCAGCCATTTATCCCACAGGACTCTAGATTACATGTAGGAAGCGACAGATTTTACGACACTGCAATAAACGATGCGTTTATGTTCCTACAGATTATCAGTAGAAGGAATTCTAAAGATTGAAACCAGCGTAAAGATTGACAGTTGCAAAATTGTTACTTCCTTACACAGTTAAGCTGGAGATAAGTCAAAAGAGTAATGGAAACTGTTCGCACATCCTGGCGTAACTTAATTCTGTGAAGGTGGTTTAACATGACAGCAGTTTTGTCAACGTCTTTTAGATCTGTTGCTGTGGAAAACTTGTTTGTAGCGTGCTATGTACCTACATACCATGCACTGTTCAGTATACTTGACAGGTGCACAATGTTTAGCTTTCGTGTCTCATAATTTTCGCCGTTTGTTACAATTCCATTATTGCCCATTTAAATGGGAATAGTTCCGGTACACATGTATTAATCGAAGAATTGCTTTTATTTATGAGCATATGACACGTCCTGTCATTTAAGGTACTTGATTTCTGAAACCTGGTAGTCAAGGAAGGCAGGATTCGATTACGATTGGAGACGGGGCCGTAATCAGTTACTATTGGATGGGTTTTCTTTTAATCACACACAATTTATTTAAAATCAACAACCAATTAAAATAATGGCAATAATTTAAAAATTGTTTCACGGCTGAAGGCCTTAATGAGAATAAATTAAGAATTGTTTAAACTTGTTGTAACTTACAATTACAGTTATTAAAATATAAAAGACAAATCACAAAAGATCTTAAAGCTCACTGCTAAAGTAGAATTACCAAATTAGTATTTTCAAAGAAGTAACTATGCTCTCAGCTGAAGGCCTTAACGGCAATAAATTAAGAATAATTTCACAGCTGGAGGCCTTTAAACGCCAAGAATGGCAATTATTAAAAAAATATAACAATGTGCAATAAAACAGCAAATATAGTTATAAAGGTTAATCCAAAGGACAAGCAACTGATCACCAAACAGGTGAGACAAATGATGGTGACTTGGTACTACAATAATAAAATAATAACACAATAAAAAGACACAGGGGTCAGACACAGGCGGTGCTCCAGGAATCGGCCTCTGAGTAGGTCAGGCCAGAAACACTTTCGTGATCGATGAGAAAGGCAGCCAAGAGTTGCATTTACACCACAAGATGGTAACTCAGACTAGTGGCAGTCTAACGAGTGACTAATGATAATGTTGGTGGGGCTACCTGACGTCCAATAAACCAAATGCAAAGGTGTAAAAATACGCCAAAGCCGGAACCGGCGGTCTGGACTCCGCCCGCAGAATACTGTGCTTAGGGCGCTCAGAAAAAGAAAGGAATCACTACCACCAAGGTACGAGAATCGCCAACCAACCTACAATCAAGAAAACTGTCAAACTTACACGCCTCATCCGACAGCGGTGGCAAGGCGAGGAAAACGTACACTGCCGTTACATACACTAACACCCCCCCCCCCCCCCGAGACAGGTACTTAGGGCTTTAGCGGTCACCAGACAGGAAAATACCTCTGGTTGAACTTAACAATTGTAACAAGCTGAAGGTAGTAAATAGTAATTAGAAGCCCAGCAAAACTAATCAGATCCGCCTTCCCCAAGCACTCGACTCGCTGCTCTTTGCCTCGGCGACACTACGAGCAGCAACACGAACTCTAGTCACTAGATAATGGAGAGATTTCACAATGGTGGAGGTTTGTCTACTCGAACTGAAATGCGGTGACCACAGCCCTTCGATCCGGCAGTCGATTTGCGCTGCCAGCAGTCCCGGCGTGTTCCCGCTTTACGTTGACCTGGCTCCTCCTGCGTCCCCAATCGAATTGCTCATTCACACGACTCGGAAGAACAACGACGTCACCCCAAAGATAGGGCCACGGTTACTACACATCGATAACGCCACTGCTGCCACTAGCGGACAGGCACCAGTCAACACAAGAAGAAGATAAACAACCGCAACCATGTCAACTAAACGGTACAGTCTGGCCTCCAACAAAGGACGGAAACCTATAACAGCACCAACGTGAGCCAGAGAACGTCTCAATTTCAACAATTTCACAATTTTCGTGTTTCAAAATTTTCGACACTTGTTAATATTACATTTGTGGATATTTAAATCGGAAAATAACGGTAAACTCATTCTTGTGTCCACGTGATAAACGAGTGCATGTATTAAACAGTAAAACAGTTTTGTTTTTTGTGAAAGGAGGCGTCCATACGGAGAGTTGGGCCATCTATGTGACAGCAGCGCGGTGTTGTCATATGGAAGGCGCAGGCTTGTGAAGAATAGTATATGAAGCAAATGCCAAGACGATTCAAAGATGATTATACACAGTCGCCTTGCCATCTGAGCTGTCATAAACTAGATGTCTAAGGGACACGTTGATTATCGTACCTCTTGAACAGTGGGACGGCGTGGGTCGGCTGCCACTCTTGTGGAGAATGTTACAGCAATCAGCAGCAGCGCGACAGAATGCATGTTTGTCTCTGAATGGTCACGGTTCGACAGGCAGTAAGCTTATACACTCAAATCACAGCGGAATTATCTTTCACTTGCTTGCCGATAGCACAAACCTGATAAGTATCTGCACTTCACACGCATTACACGTGAGTCATAGAAACCGATTATCTCCTCCCTGGAGACATAAAAGTAATGTGTGTTCGTTATCTCCAACACCGGAGAACTCGGCAACATGTTCAGGTCTTCGCCACTGCGCGTAAAACGACACAGATACCGTTATCCGCAGTAGTTCATCGTATGTTACATTAGGGGGACAGTTAAGTACGGAGTGTGTGCAAAAAGTGTTGCGAATTTTCATTTTTTGGAAATAATTTTATTTATTAGTCTACATTAATTTTGGCGCCTTCAAAGTAGTCCCCATTAGATATTATACAGTTATGCCCACGATTCATCCAATCCCCGAAAAACACCTGGAACTAGATCTTTGGGTCAGCACTTACTCTTTCAGCTGTGAACTATTAACCACATCAAAGCTTCTAAAACGTCGGAACTTTAAGGTTCTCTCTTTTTTTTTTTTTTTTTTGGAAACATAAAAATGTCACAGAGAATATGGAGGCCCAGGAATCATTATCGTGTTGGTTTTCACCAAAACTCCACGAACAAGCTATGAAGAACCAACAGATACATAATCGAGGTGCAAAACCCATTAGTTGTGCGACTTCCCTCGGATTTCTTCCACACAAACGGTGGTGAACTTAGAGCTAGTACTCACCTGTTATGTCAGGTTTCGAACAACTTCGATTCGCCACCGTTTTTGCTCGAAATTCAACACACATGGCACCAATTCTGCTTTCCCCCCCCCCCCCCCCCCTCCCACCCACTATCGTTTCAGACCCAAAATATCCGACAATACTTCATGACATGAGCCAATCAAGCCATTCACATGCGAACACCATCAGAAACTTCTCTGACTGTGGTTCGGCTATTGTTCATAATCATGTCTTTCACTTTTTCCACATTTTCATCTGTTGTTGTTGTGCTGGAGCGTTCATCTGTACCATCTTCTTGGCCATCTTGGAAAAGCTTATACCACTCGTTAATCCTTGTTTTACTCATGTCAGACTCATCAAAAACATTGATAAACATTTCTAAAACTTTGTTACGCTTTATCCCTTTTAATTGCTAATTTTGATGCAAATTCTTTGATCGATTTTTAGAACAAAACAATAATCGCCACTCTTAAGCAACCGTATGTAACTTCCTTGATTTCTAACGAGCAGACTACAAGCCCAACATGGCTACTAGTCTACTGGTACGTTTTGCACATGTGAACCAACACAACAACGTAAAATCGCTTGAAGCCGACTAAGATAACTCGTGTAACTACAAAATTCCCGACATTTTTAGAACACACGTCATAATGTCGTTAGAGCGAATGTCGACATTCGTCTGTCATTTACCACCTCGTAGTGTACTTAAAATTCTTGTCAAAGATATTTTAAGGTTAGAGGGAATTCTTCACTCATAAATAATAAAACTTTAATTTGTTGCAGTGTATGGTGAAACGACTAGACAAAAAACAGGAAACATCCGGCATCGTATGGCTTTTGAGTTTCGCAAGAGCAGTAACGCAACAGTTGCTACCAAAAACGTTGGGCTGGTTGTCAAGTTCATTAGACGTTCGTGAATGTCAAAGGTGATTTTATCAGCTCAAATTCGAATATTTTGATCTTTCCGACATGAAGACCGACAACTTTAGATAATGATATGTTAAGGGCAGAAGTGGAAGCAAATCCGTATCAAACAATCGAGGAACTATCAAACATTCTTAACCAACATTGGTCGACAGTCCAAGAACAACTGCAGCAGATTGATAAAGACAAAGCTAACCGATCCGCAACATGCAACTTATTGCTTCAGCGACAGAATACGAAAGTTTTTTTTTGTTCTATTCATCACTGGTCACGCCAAGTGGTCATCAATGATACTCCAAAATTCATAAGCCAGTATTTCTCGCTGAATTAATCGCCACGAAGTAAAGCTGAACAGGGTTTACACACCAAAAAGGCGTTTTTTGTGTGTTTGGTCAGACATTCACGGGGTCGCTCATTTTGAAGTGTTGAAACCTGGACACATTGTGAACGCAGACGTTAACTGTAAAT
The DNA here is from genome assembly GCF_023897955.1 of Schistocerca gregaria. NCBI lineage: Eukaryota > Metazoa > Arthropoda > Insecta > Orthoptera > Acrididae > Schistocerca > Schistocerca gregaria. The sequence continues at coordinate 453,230,755 of NC_064926.1, read as the reverse complement.
AATTCGATCAAGTACTCAACCGCTAACCGAAAAGTGCCCAGTGACTGTCAACAGAAAAGGCTCTGTTCTGCAACAAGATAACACATGACCGCACTGCGCAAGACGAACCCTGGTAAATATTAATGAACTGGGGTGAAAGGTATTGCCTCTCTCATCACACTCACCCGATATTGCGCCATCGGATTTCCATTTATTCCGCTCGCTACAACATTTCCTAAGTGACAAAAAAACTGAAAATAAGCATGATGTCCGAAATGCCATCTGCAGAGTTTTGCTCAAAAACAGATTTATTTATATCGATCCTGCGTTGAAATTTTTCAGGTTAGATGGTAAAAGGTTGTTGTAGTGAGGGTAATAACACCACTGATTAAAAATAACTTATTAACCATCTGTTTGAATTTAATGTAAAAAAAGAACATTACTTTCAGATCCCCCTAATAAGAATACGTCATGCTGTTGCTCATTAAATGAGAAGTTAGTTAATGAAACATGAGACAGATGTATCGTGGTGCAAAAGAGCAATTACTGATCTATTCAGACACCATTGTACGCCCCACAGAGTGCTTACAGATCACCTAATAATTTAAAGAAAAGTAAAACATTCACCAACATTGCCCGAAAGACACTCATATCCGTATGTTCATGGGTCTTCGAGATATAACGCGTTATGGTAACCTGTGAGGACTAAACTGTGACCAAATAACACATAAGCATATACCTTCTCAAGTTATCGACATAAAGCGGTCTTCCTGTAGAAACAATGTCAACGCCCATGTGACATCACACACTGCTGATGGTCTACTTACCTTTCCCACTCTAACCCCCCCCCCCCCCCCCAAGGAACCATTCAGTTCCACGCCGAAAACAATAGTAGTAGTGTAAAAAAATGGTTCAAATGGCTCTGAGCACTATGGGACTCAACTGCTGTGGTTATCAGTCCCCTAGAACTTAGAACTACTTAAACCTAACTAACCTAAGGACATCACACACATCCATGCCCGAGGCAGGATTCGAACCTGCGACCGTAACAGTCGCACGGTTCCGAACTGCGCGCCTAGAACCGCGAGACCATCGCGGCCGGCAGTAGTAGTGTAAGGTCAAAAACTGTACCAAATAGACAATGTCGAAAAAACAAACGCACTTTACTAAAAAAAATATCTCATCATTTTCTTTCAAGCTTGAGAACAATCCATCTTGCTCTTGGTGCAATTCCTAATGCTTTGGAACTGTAGGGAAGACGCTGTACAGTTCTCTGCATTTAATGCTGAGCGTTTCTTGATTTATTGGGACTTTCAGTAGCTTATTGATAAAATTAATCAGAGAATGCAGGTTATTAAACAGAACTGAGAGTCTTAAGCTGCTTCATTATTTTCTTTACTTATCCTGTCATCATTCTGTATTTCCTGATTTAATAACTTTTGTTGTATTGTTGCAGACCACTCAGTGTCTCCATCGTCCATGTGAGATGTCTTCAGGCGGCAGTTCTTAAGTTTTGGGTTTGTTGTTATATTTTATGTTAAACAGGAGGGCACAGATTCAGTATTTATTTATATATTATTTTCGTTGCAGGAATAGTTCAAGTTCCACGTTTATCACTTTCTTGTGATACTTCTCTAGTTTATAAATTAATAGCGACTTATCCTACAGTTTTGTTAATGTAAAAATAATGTTTAAAACTGTCATCCACCTTACGAAAAAAGTGGTGATGACGTTTGTATGTGTATATGTGAACTAAAGAGAAATAAAATAGTTTTGTGTAGAAAGTTAGATATGTGTGTATATAGTGGGGTGTCCTTTATCTATGTTTCCCACGAAACATGTTTGCTTAGTTTATAATGGTTGTTTAAATGAGAGGTCGTTCAATATTTGTTTAAAACGGAGAAGAACAATGAACCTCACTCTCGGGACGTCTGAGTAGCTGACTGTCGACAATCACACTGTCAACGAATTTAAAAATATTGTGAATATTTAACTCATAGTAGAAAATGTTGAGCAAGAGCTGTAGAGTCTGTAAGTGACAACTTTTTTTAGTGTCGGATTGTATATTTCAGACAAGGATAAAACTATTTTATTGCTGAATATTGCAGGGAGATTGCAATTATACAGTACACTGTACAGTCTAGATTCCACAATGTCTTCTGACGTCCTTGTCAGCAACAATGATAGTTCCAGTCAAACGGCTACTCAATCTGCGGGTGGCACCCATAATTTAATGTAAATTGGTAAGAATCTGTGCATACTACGTCGCTCCGTGGAAATGAAAAGTCAGTTGTACGAGGTTAACGTCGCAGGAGTTTTGCAACTACACACATCAAAAAAAGTTTTGCATCATCTCGGTTCAGAGTCTTCCGGAACCTATCCAGAAAATTGGAATAGAGATCAACATAAATATCATTTCCGCCCTTTTCATTGCTCATGAAAACCACACATTGCATGTTGTACCACCATACAGCGAGACCTTCAGAGGTGATGGACCTGATTTCTGTACACACCGGTACCTCTAATACCCAGTAGCATGTCCTCTTGCATTGATGCATGCCTGTATTCGTCGTGGCATACTATCCACAAGTTGATTAAGGCACTGTTGGACCAGATTGCCCCACTCCTCAACGGCGATTCGGCGTAGATCCCTGAGATTGGTTGGTGGGTCACGTCGTCCATAAACAGCCCTTTTCAATCTATCCCAGACATTTGCGATAGAGTTCACGTCTGGAGAACAAGCTGGCTATTCGAGCGATGTCGTTATCCTGAAGGAAGTCATTCACAAGATGTGCGTGATGGGGGCGCGAATTGTCGTCCATGAAGACGAATGCCTCGCCAATATGCTGCCGATATGGTTACACTATCGGTCGGAGGATGGGATTCACGTATCGTACAGCCGTTACGGCACCTTCCGTGACCACCAGCGGCGTACGGCGGCCCCACATAATACCATCCCAAAACAGCAGGGAACCTCCACCTTGCTGCACTTGCTCGACAGTGTGTCTGAGGCGTTCAGCCTGACCGAGTCGCCTCCTTCCGACAATTGCCTGGTTGAAAGCATATGCGACTCTCATCGGTGAAGAAAACATGATGCCAATCCTGAGCGGTCCATTCGGCATGTTGTTGCGCCCATCTATACTACGCTGCATAGTGTCATGGTTGCAAAGAGGTACCTCGCCATGGACGTCGGGAGTGAAGTTGCGCATCATGCAGCCTATTGCGCACAGTTGGAGTCGTAACACGACGTCCTGTGACTGCACGAAAAGCACTATTCAACATGGTGGCGTTGCTGTCAGGGTTCCTCCGAGCTATAATCCGTACGTAGCGGTCATCCACTGCAGTAGTAGCCCTTGGGCGGCCTGATAGGACAACATCGCTTGGGTTCACTCCGAGACGACTGGACATTTCTCTTGTTGAGAGCCATTCCTGGCACAAAGTAACAATGGGCACGCGATCGAACCCCGGCATTGACCGTCTAGGCATGGTTGATCTACGGACAACACGAGCCGTGTACCTCCTCTCTGGTGGAGTGACTGGAACTGATCGGCTGCCGTACCCGCTCCGTCTAAAATGCGCACCTCATGCATGGTTGTTTACATCATTGGGAGAGTTTTGTGATACCTCTGAACAGTCAAAGGGACTGTGTGTGTGATACAGTATCCATAGCCAACGTCCATCTTCAGTAGTACTGGGAATCGGGGTGATGGAAAACTTTTTTTATGTGTGTATTTTAGTACATTAGCCATCGTAACATACATTATGTTAATTTTAAAATTTTCACATTAATTTGGACAATGAACACATGTCGATAAATGTAGCCGAAATACAACCACTTAAATCGACATATGTCTTTTGCTATTTTTGTAAGTACGACGGGAACAGAATTTGAAAAGATAGCATAAAGTGGAAGATGCTCGTAAAAGTTGTTTAGAGACGCAACTGCGTTGGAAATAATTAACAATATGTCCGTACTCCGACCAGCAATACAAATGTCTATCAGACATCCGGTTCAAAAAAATGATTCAAATGGCTCTGAGCACTATGGGACTTAACATCTGAGGTCACTAGTCCCCTAGACTTAGAACTACTTAAACCTAACTAACCTAAGGACGTCACACACATCCATGCCCGAGGCAGCGCCGTTCCAGACTGGAGCGCCTAGAACCGCTCCCCCACAGTGAACGGCGCAGACATCCGGCTCCAGGCCAAAAATGTCTTCACTGTTCTCTATCGTGTACAGTAAACACTTCTTGCAAGTACGATGAACATGGTATTCTGGTCTACCGCCGCTTCATATAAGCCTGACAGGAAGGACGGGTCCTTCGTTAGCTTTGGGTTTTCTGTGTAGGTGAAAGACATAATGAGTGTGTGTCAAGATTGCAATGCACATTAGTAGGGTGCGCAAACTGCCATATAACATATAACATCAGTACGAAACACTCTTGCCACGCGACGTTGGTACGAAACACCCTCCGCCATGCAGTATTGGTACGAAGTAAAACCAAGGGTTTTGGCTGTTTCTCCTTGTGATAACAATTTCATGAATTTTTTTTATTTTCTTTACATTTATTTCATCAGTTTCTGAAAATGCTTAAGATACATTACGACTCTTGAAGCGAATGTTAATTATTCTCATATACAACTTTCTGTAGCTACGTAAAAATACGACCGGTATTAGATTCCAGGTAGAGGGGGCCGGAATTTTTAGCAATAATAAATAAATAATTTAAGTCCCGGCAAGAAACAGGTGAAGGTGAATATCAAATATAGCTTATCATTGCAAACAGTTATTACGGTGTAACTGGGTTAAGAGTGTGATACATTTCGTAAAGTTGACTTGAGGCACAGCTGGATCAAAATTCTGCAATTTTTCTGTATTTTACTAAGCGAAGTAATTTACATCTTACTTACTTCACGGTTACGAATGGTGAATCACTGAGTGACCAGTGAAAACTTCATTTTCGCAGAGGAACTGTGGAACGGAACATGGAATGGAACTGTGTTTTATGTTGCAATGATACAATTTTTTAAAGATTAAACACAAATAACTTTTATTCTACGTCGAGCAAACAATGTGTACCACAACATGTTACTCATTGTGACGACAGAAGTTCTCTCCAGAAATCCATCCGTTCCTTCAGCATGTCTTGACGTGTCACAAATTCCAGTTCCATATCCAGATAGTTGGTAGAATTTGCCATGAATTTCTCCCACACTGTTGGATTTCCAGATGGTGCTGGATCACTGGAAGGTAAAATAACAGCCTTTTATGTACATTATCGAAACTGAAACTTCGTTTTTAGCGCCTAAAAAATAAAATGAAAACGTAAATGCTCTAGTTGCCATAACGGAATGAGAAATGGCAACAACGCCCAGAATGAAAGTTGGAGAGCACCGGTGCAGTGTGAATGAGACAGGTAGAACAGACAACGTTGTCAGATGGCGTCGGGGTGTCAGATTCACTGAACGAACAGCACTGGAGGCAGCTGAGAGTCGGTCAGAGGTCACTGGTCGTTAAATACGTTTCTTCTGTTGTCCCTAACTTGTGACAATGCTGTTTGTCCATACAAGTAACCAAAGCTGGCCAAGGGACATTCACAAACGTTTTGTGTTATATGCCAAAGACTGAATGTTTATAAGCTTGTCACGAGAGAAAATGAACTTACACAGCGTACGAATGTTCTGTTTCTTTGGTTTTTATATCCAAATCTAATGGTGGAGTCAGATTAATGTACTTTGTTGATCCCTTTTCTCGTTTAGTTGCGTTTTTATATATTATTATGAAATCAATACAATGTTCAGTTTGTAACATTGTGTGCAATAATTTCATCTGGACAAAAAATGTCTGTCTGAAATAAATAAATAAGTAAACGACTCTTAAGTCAACAAGCAACAGTGTCTTGATGTGCCGAGGTTTCTGTCCAACAAGGTAAATGAATATAATGTCTGTGAGTGAGGTTGTGTACGTATATAAACCAGCAGCATTTAGAAGAACGCACATATCTCAGCATACACTTTGGACTGCAGGGTTGTATCAAATTAGATGACTGACTCATATTTTCCAATATTGTTGTTGTTGTGGTCTTCAGTCCTGAGACTGGTTTGATGCAGCTCTCCATGCTACTCTATCCTGTGAAAGCTTCTTCATCTCCCAGTACCTACTGCAACCTACATCCTTCTGAATCTGTTTAGTGTATTCATCTCTTGGTCTCCCTCTACGATTTTTACCCTCCACATTGCCCTCCAATACTAAATTGGTGATCCCTTGATGCCTGAGAACATGTCCTACCAACCGATCCCTTCTTCTAGTCAAGTTGTGTCACAAAATTCTCCCCAATTCTATTCAATACCTCCTCATTAGTTATGTGATCTACCCATCTAATCTTCAGCATTCTTCTGTAGCATCACATTTCGAAAGCTTCTATTCTCTTCTTGTCTAAACTATTTATCGTCCATGTTTCACTTCCATACATGGCTACACTCCATGCAAATACTTTCGGAAACGACTTCCTGACACTTAAATCTATACTCGATGTTAACAAATTTCTCTTCTTCAGAAACGCTTTCCTTGCCATTGCCAGTCTACATTTTATATTCTCTCTACTTCGACCATCATCAGTTATTTTGCTCCCCAAATAGCAAAACTCCTTTACTACTTTGTCTCATTTCCTAATCTCATTCCCTCAGCATCACCCGACTTAATTCGACTACATTCCATTGTCCTCGTTTTGCATTTGTTGACGTTCATCTTATACCCTCCTTTCATGACACTGTCCATTCCATTCAACTGCTCTTCCAAGTCCATTGCTGTCTCTGACAGAATTACAATGTCATCGGTGAACCTCAAAGTTTTTATTTCTTCTCCTTGGATTTTAATACCTACTCCGAATTTTTCTTTTGTTTCCTTCACTGCTTGCTCAATATACAGATTGAATAGCATCGGGGAGAGGCTACAACCCTGTCTCACTCCCTTCCCAACCACTGCTTCCCTTTCATACTCCTCGACTCTTATAACTGCCATCTGGTTTCTGTACAAATTGTAAATAGCATTTCGCTCCCTGTATTTTACCCGTGCCACCTTCAGAATTTGAAAGAGAGTATTCCAGTCAACATTGTCAAAAGTTTTCTCTAAGTCTACAAATGCTAGAAAAGTAGGTTTGCCTTTCCTTAATCTAGCTTCTAAGATAAGTCGTAGGGTCAGTATTGCCTCACGTGTTCCAATATTTATACGGAATCCAAACTGATCTTCCTCAAGGTCAGCTTCTACCAGTTTTTCCATTCGTCTGTAGAGAATACGCGTTAGTATTTTGCATCCGTGACTTATTAAACTGATAGTTCGGTAATTTTCACATCTGTCAGCACCTGCTTTCTTTGGGATTGTAATTATTATATTCTTCTTGAAGTCTTAGGGTATTTCGCATGTCTCATACATCTTGCTCAACAGATGGGAGAGTTTTGTCAGAACTGGCTCTCCCAAGGCCGTCAGTAGTTCTAATGGAACGGTGTCTATTCCCGGGGCCATGTTTCGACTCAGACCTTTCAGTGCTCTGTCAAACTCTTCACGTAGTCTCGTATCTCCCATTTCATCTTCATCTACAGCCTCTTCCATTTCCATACTATTGTCCTCAAGTACATCGCCCTTGTATAGACCCTCTATATACTCCCTCCACCATTCTGTTATCCCTTCTTTGCTTAGAACTGGGTTTCTATCTGAGCTCTTCATATTCATACAAGCGGTTCTCCTTTCTCCAAAGGTCTCTTTAATTTTCCTGTAGGGAGTATCTATCTTCCCCGTAATGAGATAGGCCTCTACATCCTTACATTTGTCCTCTAGCCATCCCTGCTTAGCCATTTTGCACTTACTATCGATCTCATTTTTGAGACATTTGTATTCCTTTTTCCCTGCTTCAATTACTGCATTTTTATATTTTCTCCTTTCTTCAATTAAATTCAATATCTCTTCTGTTACCCAAAGCCCTCGTCTTTTTACCTACTAGGTCCTCTGCTGCCTTCACTACCTCATCTCTCAAAGCTACCCATTCCTCTCCTACTGTATTTCTTTCCCCCATTCCTGTCGATTGTTCCCTTATTCTCTCCCTGAAACTCTGTACAACCTCTGCTTTAGTCAGTTTATCCAGGTCCCATCTCATTAAATTCCCACCTTTTTGCAGTTTCTTCAGTTTTAATCTACAGCTCATAACCAATACATTGTGATCAGCGTCCATATCTGCCCCTGGAAATGTCTTACAATTTAAAAGCTGGTTCCTAAATCTCTGTCTTACCATTATGTAATCTATCTAAAACCTGTCAGTATCTCCAGGCTTCCTCCATGTATACAACCTTCTTTTATGATTCTTGAACCAAGTGTTAGCTATGATTAAGTTGTGCTCGGTGCAAAATTCTGTCAGGCGGCTTCTTCCTTCATTTCTTAGCCCCAATCCATAGTCACCTACTACGTTTCCTTCTCTCCCTTTTCCTACTAACGAATTCCAGTCACCCATGACTATTAAATTTTCGTCTCCCTTCACTACCTGAATAATTTATTTTATTTCATCATACATTTCTTTAATTTCTTCGTCATCTGCAGAGCTGTTTGGCATATAAACTTGTACTACTGTAGTAAGCGTGGGCTTCGTGTCTATCTTGGCCACAATAATGCGTTCACTATGCTGTTTGTAGTAGCTTACTCGCACTCCTATTTTTTTTATTCATTATTAAACCTACTCCCGCATTACCCCTATTTGCTTTTGTATTTATAACCCTGTATTCGCCTGACCAAAAGTCTTGTTCCCCTGCCAGCGAACTTCACTAATTCCTACTGTATCTAACCTTAACCTATCCATTTCATTTTTTAAATTTTCTAACCTAGCTGCTCGATTAAGGGATCTGACATTCCACGCTCCGATCCGTAGAACGCCAGCTTTCTTTCTCCTGATAACCACGTCCTCCTGAGTGGTCCCCGCCCGGAGATCCGAATGGGGGACTATTTTACCTCCGGAATATTTTACCCAAGAGGACGCCATCATCATTTAACCGTACAGTAAAACTGCATGCCCTCAGGAAAAATTACGGCCGTAGTTTCCCCTTGCTTTCAGCCGTTCGCAGTACCAGCACAGCAAGGCCGTTTTGTTTAGTGTTACAAGATCAGATCAGTCAATCATCCAGACTGTTGCCCCTGAAACTACTGAAAAGGCTGCTGCCCCTCTTCAGGAACCACACGTTTGTCTGGCCCCTCAACAGATACCCCTCCGTTGTGGTTGAACCTACAGTACGGCTATCTGTATCGCTGATGCACGCAAGCCTCCCCACCAACGGCAAGGTCCAAAGTTCTTGGGGGGAGGGGGGGGGATTTTCCAATATATGCTTCTGCAATAGAATAAAGCAGAATTCTGCAAGACAATAAAAGCTAGATTACACGGGGTTTCGCTAGTACACGAATATTTTCAACAACGAATACTTCAGCGCAAGAAATGTTTTTGATTTTCGGGTACGTTGATTGTATTACGCCTTTCGTGGAAAATCCAAGTCTTAGATCTTCTCCCCTGTGTGCGTTATCTGCTCACTTGAAAAAGCGCTAAGAAATGGCAATTTTTTCCTCAGTAACGCGCTTCTAGTGAATTTTAGTTAAAAATACCCACCGTCAGTTTTAATGAGGTTAAATAACCTGGAAGTTTGATGCATAACATGTTGGAAAATTCGGAACAGCTACTGAGATAGTAGGCTGTGAAAACCCGCAAAAATGTCATGGAATGACAAAAAGATATGTCAAAGTTCCCGCCTTAATAATTCCTTTAGTTCAGTTTTGAGCACGATGTATAATAATCAGTGTTTTGTATAACTTAACTTCCTTCAAGATTCATGTAAAATAAATGTAGGTACTCCCTATACGTGCTGAGAAATGTTGCACTGTCAGTTTTTTTTAGTGAAAGTGGACTCGAAACTGAAAATACCATCGTCAGTCAAAAAGAGTATTCCTGAATGTAAAATCACCGTTTTGAAGCCATTATATATGAGTAGATACATGTAGTTAGTGAGATTAATGTAATTTCTGGGGAATAGGCATTTTTAGAACTATTATTCCTGAATGTAATATCATCGTTAAGCAACTATATATTAAATATATACACGTCTTTCATGAGATTCATATAATTTGTGAGAAACAAGTATTTTTTTAAAAGAAAATCTTTAATTTTAAGCTCTTTTATATATACGTATTTTTCAGTAAAGTACAACTTAAAAACGGATATTAAATTTTACTTTTATGATCCATACAAAACTTTAAATTTAGAAATTCAGTGTAAATACTTATTCCCAGAAATTACATGAATCTTATGGGCTAAATACATACATAATGCCATAAAGACGATATTATATTCATGAATACTATTTTTAGCTGAGAATAGTATTTTCAGTTTCGAGTCCACTTTGAATAAAATTGTTAATGCTGGATTTCTCAGCGAATATGGGACGTAATTATAGATATTTTGTGTAAATATTGAAGGAAATTAAGTCCTCTGCAACCCTTGTTGTTATGCGTGGTCCACAAAACTACACTAAAAACAGTTGACATACCTAACTTATTGTGCTTTCATGACATTTTTGCTGATTTTCACATGGTTCTTGTATCATATTCGAAAGCATATGCCACACGTGCTGTACTGATTATTGAAGAAATCACAATCTGTATTGTTGCAGCAGACAGGCGTAACATTCTTGCAGATTTTAAATACTGTGTTTCCGAAAATACACTCTAACACAAAAAAGAAAAAGACGCACCACTCCGCTCTCTAGAATATTATCATACACACAAAATAGATCAACCGAGACAGCTAGAGATTTAAACACTAGTGTTAGCGCAGTCACCTGTCACAGCTTACCTGACGGTCTTTTAGAGCAGCTGGTCATCTTACGGCTTTAATAACATCCGACTTATCGGTTCCAGTAAGTATTTTTTGTTTTCCTCATGATCACATTAGGTTTTCGGATACACACTTACCATGCTTTCGCCCTTATATTACAAATGAGACTAATTAATTTTCATTTCAAGTAATAAATTATTCAAGAACGTATTGTCAGCTATGATAAAGTATGCAGAATTGTAAAAGAGACAACTCACCCATATTTAGCGAAATTGGTCCATAATCTTGTCAACTGATCTGCTACCTTCCCATCGTTGGAATTAGGGTCCGTGTCTGGTCCAAGTAAGACGCTCGGAAACAGATACGAACCTTCTCCTCCATGTTGCATACCTGCAAAATATTTGTACATTAAACGAGATGGCCTTAAATTACCTTATTTGCTAATACATTTTCTCTAACTGTACCACACTGTGAGGTATGTATCCGAGGTATCGTTACTGAAAACCCTGTGAAGTGTTGAACAATTTCTCTAGCCGACGCTGATGGTTACATAGTGTAGTAGATCATGAAAATATGTGTCAAATTTGTAGTATAACTCAGATCACATAGCTATCATGAAAGTGTTCGTAGCCACAATGTATAGTGCACAGTCGAGTAAGCCTGTTCATCTCTATAACTAGTGCAGCCTACTTCCATTTCAATCCGCTTACTGTATTTAAGCTGTAGCTTCCCTCTACAATTCCCCCCCCCCCTCCCCCCACGTACACACACACACACACACACACCTCCTTCCATTACCAAACTGACGATCTCTTGACACATCAAGGTGTGTCATATGAACTGAGCTCTTCTTTTATCGTCGTACTTATAAGTTGTAAGACGGATATTCGATAGTCGAAGCACATCATGTTGTCATCGGTTACATCAAAAATGAATGATATGAAGGGTGAAACTGAAGCCTCTAATTTTAGGTGAGGATAACCCCTCCGCTACTTTGCAAAACGGATATGACCTGAAGGGGGAGAGCCACCGACAGCCCAGTAAAAGACAAGTCATTCAATTGCATCCTGAGGGGAACAATTACGTTTAGTTAGCATAGCCAAAACTGAAAATCATGTACTGTACGTGTACGTAAAAATTACTACCACTAATGACTGGTGGCAGGCAAAGTAATACCCGATAGAGAAAACTGACTAAAGCTAGAAATAAATAGCAACGAAATATTAAATTCTGGGCTACATACCAATGGTGGACGCATATTTACTGCCAGTAGTTTTTAGAGGGTTTTAAGAAGAGTTATAATGGGAAATGACCTGGGTGAAGATAAGCGAAAAATGTTTATTAAAAGTACTACAAATATTTCTGTCACCACCTACGCTTCAGTGGGAGCTTAGAAAACCTAGCGTCTGAAGTCGCGGATCACGCCGTGGTTGATATGAGGATATCTGAGTCAGCTAGAGGCTGGAAGACGCACGCCTTTAGAGCTGATGATATTGATAAACACTCTAGTGACCTTCGACTAAACATTTTTCCGGAAATTCCCGTCGACAATTTGTTAGGCAACTCACTAGGCCGGGTTAAAATATTGCATCTGTTGGCAGCAAACATTTCCATGCATACCGATTTAGCGGATGTAGAGATGGGAATTAATTACAACGAAGGTGTTATTAAATAGTTGATCATTCATGGTTCAAATGGTTCTGACCACTATGGGACTTAACATCTATGGTCATCAGTCCCTTAGAAGTTAGAACTACTTAAACCTAACTAACCTAAGGACATCACACGACACCCAGCCATCACGAGGCAGAGAAAATCCCCGACCCCGCCGGGAATCGAACCCGGAAACCCGAGCGTGGGAAGCGAGAACGCTACCGCACGACCACGAGATGCGGGCGATCATTCATGATAAACGAAAACCTGACTAAGGTAGGTGTACGTTTCTATTAAACAAAGTGGACGAGTAGATTATTAACGGCAATAGGAGTAAAAGGATTTCTGAAAAAGAAAAATATATTCACTTCTAAAATAAATGAATGTGTTTGGTAGTCTTTCTGAAGATATTTGTCTGGATTAAAGCCTACATGGATATGAATCGTGGAACATAAGGAATTCTGGCAAGATGAGAATAGAAGCTTCACAAATAAAGTTTTATACAAACATTCTGGAGATTAAGCGGGTAGATCGAACAACAAATGACGAGGTACTGAATCGAATTAGAGAAAACAGAAATTTATGGCACAACTTGACTAAGAGAAGGCCTCAATTGATAAGACAGATCCTACTGCATCAAGAAATCGCCAGTTTGGTAATGGAAGGAACTCTGTGTGTGTGTGTGGGGGGGGGGGGGGGGGGGGGAGGGGGGATTTACGAGGTAGACTACAGTTTAAAAGGCGGGCTCAAATGGATGTAGGTTGCAATAGTTGCAGAGATGAAGAAGCTAGCACGGAGATCTGACTGAAGACTGCAACAACAACCAGGCGATTGTTTCAAATGTCAAACAATTTAAATTCAGTTTATAGAGAGGCAATAGACGACCAAAGAATTCTCTGGGAAGCCTTCGCAGGACATAAAGTAGAACATTTGCATGGGGGATTCTAAACTAACCGCTTTGAAAATGAAAAGAGCCGTAAGGAGAAAATTGTATAAGATTTTGAAATATGGAATATTTAAGACGGAGTGTCGAGGACTGTTGCTGCAGGAGACTTACAAGAAGTAAACAGCTGAAGCAATTACTTATTAAAAGACATTCAACAGCCTAAATCGCATATAATATTTCTTTATTAAAGGCTACAGGTTTCGACAGACTTTTCTATCATCTTCAGGTCTTAAAACTTTTTTTGTCGTGCAAACGAGTACATTTTATGTGAAACCTCACTCCAAATTGTCACGTGGATAAAAATTAGCACATTGTAGCCTTTTTCTAACGTGCTGGTTCTTATTTACATGGCGTTAACGAGAACGATATATCAGCTGGGTTTATTTCCAGATATTCTCATACTTCATGGCAAATTAAATATTTATTGAGATATGGGACACGGACGTCGCTTTCTACAAACTCACCCTAGTGATCCCGTAGCCCAATGTGACGATACCGTGCTGTGACAGGGGCCTCTGCGGACTGCGCCCGGACTGGAATTACTGCACTTCGTGGCGATGCATAGCAGACAACACGGTACAACCCCGAAAGCACGTACACCGCTGCATCATTCGTAAGGCGAATTTCTCAAGATATGGGTTACGCGTTGCTGTAGTGTTGTAATGTGAACGCTGACTATGCTCTATGTACTGTTTTAGAAGATGTTGTATTCAAATCCTGAGTATGCGGCCATGCATTTCATATATATGGTAGTGAATGGCAGTGCCATAAAAGCTCTTCAGTTGCATCACGAACGGTATCCAGATTATCGGTGTCCCGACGGGAAGACGTTTCAAGAAGTACACTACCGCTTATGTGAGGGACAGACGGTTCTTGCGCAGAAGGTTGCCTGCTCTATTAGAAGATCTTTCAGTACAACTCCGGCAACTGATGTACTATGTGGATGATGGTGACACATCCCATTTTACTGTTCTCGTCCGCCGACACTCGACTCGCACCTGCTAACGTGGGATAGGTAGAGGTGGACCAATTGTTTGGCCCTGGCGCTCACCTGATTTAAACCTGTTGGAATTTGTCCTATGAGGCCGTTTGAAGGTGCTGGTGTATGCTACACGTGTGGAGGATGGAGCATCACTTCTTGTAAGAATTCAGGCGAGAAGTCAAAGAATGTATACAAGCCGTGCGGTTTCTGAACGTGTTCGTGTATCCTTGTGACGACGGATAGAAGCCTTGCTGAGGGCGTGCATTTCTAACACATCTTGTAAGGCAGCGAACTGGGTTCACCACCGTGAGAATAAACTGGAGTTTCTCATACATTAAGTAATCGACTTCCCTGTGTCTAATCTCAGTAAATATCCATTCCTCGACCCCTTATTGCCACGTATTTCTGAAAAACCCTGTAGAATGCATCCGTATACTGAATATTCTGAACCACAGCGGCAGTCACAGATGAATGCTCGATTTCTGCCTATTAATCTGCCTCACAGTAAACAGCATATTGCAATGTCCTGCTGCTCAAGCCATTATTTTCATTTTTTGTTGCCGTGGGTATGTGAGAGAGAAAGCGCTGACACTTGCACTGCCACTGAGATCACAGCCGGCCGCTGAGGCCGAGCGGTTCTAGGCGCTTCAGTCCGGAACCGCGCTGCTGCTACGGTCGCAGGTTCGAATCCTGCCTCGAGCACGGATGTGTGTGATGTCCTTAGGTTAGTTAGGTTCAAGTAATTCTAAGTCTAGGGGACTGATGGACTCAGATGTTAAGTCCCATAGTGCTTAGAGCCATTTGAACTGAGATCACAGTTCGCATACCTCTTCGCTAAGTCACACTGACATAAAAATGTTACATCATGAACACCATTACCGAACGGTACCAGCATTTCAGTGACTGTGTAGTATTTCCAGCACAAAAAAGTCATTTCTGCAGATTAAATGACTGCAGAAAGAGTGGTGACGAGACGGGTTCCAACAAGAATAGGTGTGGATCCTTCCAGAAGGAGTACACCACGACAGGATCGTGGGATTGTTTGACTTGCTCTGAAGACTAGACGGATATCAGCAGCTCAAATCCGGGCAGAGGCTACAGCCAAACTGTCACCACTAACCGTCTGGAACGGAGTACTGGAAGCCGGACTGTGATCTCTAATTATCCTGCGACGTATAACGCAGATGCCGTGTCACAGGCAACAGAGACTTGCGTTGTATACAAACTCAGCTAGGGCACTGAATGCTTTCTCCGTTGTTCGGCGACAAGTTTTGTCACTGTCTGAGGTGCTCTGATCGACGTCAAGGTGTCCCTAGTCGAACTGGTGAAGAGTCACAGGTAACAGAAACAGTGATCATTATTATCGACACCCGTATCTCAACATCTCCTGCAATCTTCAAGCTGAGAGCCACTGGAAACCACCAAAAGCGTGATATGATAGTCGTCAAATAGATGCTGAATACTCGCCAGTATGTGGCAAGAATGGCACATCCTGTTAGCATATCGTTAATGATAAGATACTAGATTGCGTATTCTACGATAATGCAAGAAAAAGATCTTGCCGAGAACCCGAGAAAACTCTGGCCCTACGTACAATCGCTAAGCAGGCTTCTGTCCAGTCACTCAGAGACCAGTCTGGTATGACAGTAGAAGACAGAAAAATGATAGCCGAAGTTAAATTCCGCATTCAAGATTCGTTTGACCATCGCACAGACTCTAGGATGGATGACATAGAAATGAGCATCCCTGGCGTAGAGAAACGACTGAAAGAGTTGAAAACAAATAAGTCGCCAGGTCCAGATGGAAACCCAGTTCGGTTTTACAAAGAGTAGTCTACGGCATTTCCCCCTTACTTAACTTGCATTCATTGCGAATCTCTAGCCTAAGCGATCGGTAAAAAGCGAATGTGACTGCTTTTTATAAGAAAAGAACGGACCCGCAAATTACAGATCAATACCCTTAACGTCGTTTTGCGCAGAGTTCGTGAACATATTCTGAAATCGAATATGCTTAATTTCCTTGATGCCGAAAAGTTTCCGTCCATGGATAAGCACGGTTTTAGAAATTCAGCTTGCTTTATTCTCCCATGACGTACTGCGAACTATGGATGAAGAGCAACAGGCAGATTGCACATTCCTAGATTTCCGAAAAGTGTTTGACACGGCGCCCCACTGCAGATTGTTAAGGAAGGGATGATGTTTGGTTTGTGGGGCGCTTAACTGCGCGGTCATCGGCGCCCGGTTGTTAAGGTAGGTACAAGTGTAAGGAATAGGTTCCCAGGTGTATAAATGACTCGTAGAGATATTAAGTAACAGGACTCAATATGTTGTCCTCGCCAGCGATCGTTCATCAGAGGCAAGGCTCAGTACTGTCCAAGGAAACTGAAGGACCGATATTCTATAAACATAAATAATCTGCGGTCGTTTGCTGATAACGCTGTGTTATACGGGAAGGTGCCACTAAGTGATATGCGTGCATGTTTATGCTCACTGCGGAGTGCCCAACGGTAACTGGTCCTGTCAATGTAAGTTAGCTTCCAAGTGGAGTACACAGTGACGAATACGTTGATGTTCTTTTGGTGCTGGGTGCGTTCGATAACAAAGCTGCCACTGTTGACCGTGTTTATGCTGCTCGGCACCTCCAAAGGCGCCATCCCAATTAGAGTGTTTTTCGTCGTCTGGAGCGACGCCTTCGGGAAACCGCTAATCTTCGTCCAAAAGTAATCGAAAGAGGTCGTACAAGGAATAGCCGTACTCCACAAACAGAGGACGTCATTCTTGAATCCATGCACCAATCACCTCCGCGAAGTACTTGTGATATTGCAAAGCAGTTCCACATACCTCAAAGACTAGTTGTTGAAGTATTACAGGACGAGGAACTTCATACGTATCATTACTCGTAAACTAAATACCAGAAGCCAGAAGACTGCATTCGACGAGTACAGTTTTGTAATCGCTTTTGTACCAAGTGGAAGATAACGAACATATTATAAATAACGTGAGATGGGCTGAAGAATCTAGCCCCTCTCGTAAAGGTATTTTCTACATCAACAGCAGCCGTTATTGGTCGGAAAACAACCCACTTCTCACCCTTCAACGTGATGTTCAAGCACGCTTCAGCTTAAACCTTTGGACGGGAACATGGGAGGAGTGCGTTTGTGCCCTTACCTGTTGCCACACAAGCTGAATGCGCCCTTGTATCGTTCGGTTCTTTGCAATACTTTGCCTGACGCTTAAGAAAACGTTCCACGTGGTATTCTGCGCCAGAAATGGTTTCAGCATGATGGCACACTTTGGAATGAATGTGCGTAACTATTTACATGTATTTCTAGGGAAATGGATTGGTCGTGGAGGATTCAGAAAATATCGTTCTTGTGCAACACAGCTAGCTCTTTATTCCCATGAAGTAATGAGTGCTGTCGACAAGGGATCTCAGATCGATTTGATAATCCTAGATTTCCAGAAGGCTTTTGATACCGTTCCTCACAAGCAACTATTAATCAAATTGGGTGCATATGGAGTATCGTCCCAATTGTGTGACTGGATTCGTGATTTTCTCTCAGAGAGGTCAAAGTTCGTAGTGATAGATGGTAAATCATTGAGTAGAACAGAAGTGATATCGGGCGTTCCGAAAGGTAGTTTCATAGACCCTCTGCTGTTTCTGATTTACATAAATGATCTAGGTGATAATCTGGGCAGCCCCCTTAGATTGTTTGCAGATGACGCTCTTATTTACCCTCTAGTAAAATCATCAGACGGTCAATTCCAATTACAAAATGATCTAGAGAGAATTTCTGTATGTGCGGAAAGTGGCAATTGGCACTAAACAAAGAAAAGTGCGGGTCATATACATGGATACTAAAAGATCCGATAAATTTTGGGTATACGATAAATCGCACAAACAAAGACTGCGCTTTGCTGGCAGAACACTTAGAAGACGCGACAAACCCACTAAAGAGACAGCCTACATTACACTAGTCCGTCCTCTGCTGGAATATTGCTGCGCGGTGTGGGATCCTTACCAGTTAGGATTGACAGAGGACATCGAAAAAGTGCAAAGAAGGGCAGCTTGTTTCGTGTTATCGCGCAATAGGGGCGAGTGTGTCACCCATATGATACGTGAGTTGGGGTGGCAGTCACTGAAACAAAGGCAGTTTTGAAACTTCCTGGCAGATTAATACTGTGTGCCCGACCGAGACTCGAACTCGGGACCTTTGCCTTTCGCGGGCAAGTGATCTAACACCGTATCCTTTCTTTCAGGAGTGCTAGTTCTGCATGTTTCGCAGAAGAGCTTCTGTAAAGTTTGGAAGGTAGGAGACGGATACTGGCAGAAGTAAAGCTGTGAGTACCGGGCGTGAGTCGTGCTTCGGTAGCTCAGTTGGTAGAGCACTTGCCCGCGAAAGGCAAAGGTCCCGAGTTCGAGTCTCGGTCGGGCACACAGTTTTAATCTGCCAGGAAGTTTCATATCAGCGCACACTCCGCTGCAGAGTGAAAATCTCATTCTGGAAACATCCCCCAGGCTGTGGCTAAGCCATGTCTCCACAGTATCCTTTCTTTCAGGAGTGCTAGTTCTGCATGTTTCGCAGAAGAGCTTCTGTAAAGTTTGGAAGGTAGGAGACGGATACTGGCAGAAGTACAGCTGTGAGTACCGGGCGTGAGTCGTGCTTCGGTAGCTCAGTTGGTAGAGCACTTGCCTGCGAAAGGCAAAGGTCCCGAGTTCGAGTCTCGGTCGGGCACACAGTTTTAATCTGCCAGGAAGTTTCATATCAGCGCACACTCCGCTGCAGAGTGAAAATCTCATTCTGGAAAAGGCAGTTTTCTTTGCGGCAAGATCTGTTTACGAAATTTAAATCACAAACTTTCTCTTCAGAACGCGAAAATATTTTGTTGACACCCTCCTACATAGGGAGAAATGATCATCATAATAAAATAAGAGAAATCAGAGCCCGAACGGAAAGATTTAGGTGTTCCTTTTTGCCAAGCGCCACTCGAGAGTGGAATGGTAGAGAAGTAGTGTGAATGGTTCGATGAACCCTCTGCCAGGCACTTAAGTGTGAATTGCAGAGTAGCCATGTAGATGCAGATGTAGGTATAGAGGTCAAATGATCTAGCCACCAAGTTCCCCGAAGCTTAATCCACTAGATTTTTGATTGTGGGGACACGTAAAGGGACACGTTTATAATACTCCACGTATTCGACGTAATAGATCACGTGCGTGCCGCTTCGGCAGTGGTGGATGCAGGTGTGTTACGTAGTGTCCGGCAGACTATGATTCGGCGAATCGTGAAGTATTTGCAAATGCAAGGTGGTCGCTTATCTAAAATGACCGTCGCTCTTAA
This sequence comes from Schistocerca gregaria, assembly GCF_023897955.1. Lineage (NCBI taxonomy): Eukaryota > Metazoa > Arthropoda > Insecta > Orthoptera > Acrididae > Schistocerca > Schistocerca gregaria. The sequence continues at coordinate 453,210,995 of NC_064926.1, read as the reverse complement.
GTGTACATAGCGGCTTCGTAAAGAAAACCCTGGACGTCAAACATACAGAATGGAATTATTGCACGTAGCATAACGTGTAATGTAGTGTAACCTACGTATCGTGTTTTTTGTACCTCAATGGGTACAGACGATGTTATTGTATCCACTATTATTTTCTAATGGATTTATTTGTCTCGTGGACGAAACCAAATGGTCGTTTACGTCTGTAAGAAGTTCATGTTGTGTCTTAGTGTTTAAGTAAAGGCAACAGTAATGAAAAGAAATATACAAGATACCATGTTGTGTAGGCTTAAACTGGATACAATTTGATGTTTTAACTGAAAAAAGGACTTTTTTCGTGCGAACGCGGCTCGAACATCAGAACGTCTCCATATGCGTTCTCCACTATATCGCCTCGTCTCACTGATCTAATGGAACAGTTCCAGCACAGTGCAGAGTTCATGGTACCTATTCTCGGCCGTGTTGCACGCACTTATAGCTTTGCCACAACCTTGTTTTCTTAAATCGCGCCCCTATTAAACCTACTGGCGGGACTTGTTTTTGCTAGATACACTTTTGTCTCGGACTAAAATGAGAAGTCATATGCCGACATTTTTTCTTCACCCTGTTTATAACATTTATTGCCCATGTATCTTAAAAGTTACTGCCTGGCAGATATGCAGGTTCTATCTTCCTATCTTCTTGTTTGGAAGATCCAAATAAGCAAAAGTGACAAAAATATATTGAATAATATGTCACACTACAAGAAATGACCTAGACAAATATTCGGGTAGCATTATGTACAAGCAATATTCTTCAGATATTTGTTTAATATCAAATGTGGCGAAAGCAAGAGTGTATAGAAGAATAGGCGCTATTAAATAAAAGCTGTTTGGAAGCACTTAGACATTTTAAATAATTTTATGCATGTACTAACATTACATTTAACATTATCACCACGCTTATCAGAAACATTTATTCTTATATAAAAGCAATAGTTGATGGTGAACGAGTACCATATTCTGTGGAGCCGGTGCCATTGTAGTCGAAGTAATAGAAAAAGACAGGAATAGCAGTGGAGTTCACCACTGCTCTAGCGAAGGAGTCCGCTGCATTAATGAAGTACACGTCGGAAAACAACTGAAAATAAGAAGCTACTCTTTGTAAACACATAAACGCATCAGCACATACAAAGCTCTACTTCAGATCATTTCACTAAAGTGAGGTACATTCGACAATAACGAATGCGAAAATTGCTCTCTTGAATATTAATAAGACTGACATTTCTTAAATTTCATATTTTAATTACCACATATATATCATCATGATCAATATAAATTTCGTTATTATTATCTTTACACTGTATATTGTTCATATATTACACAAACTGTGTTGTTGAAACGCTGAGAATGTCTGGTTAGACGTTAGAGAGAGTCTGAAGGCCACTGTCTTGAAGGTGAAATCAATGCATAAGTCAATAAAAAGATCAAAAAACTGAACTTCGTGTCACAAAAGTGACTACTTAATTTCATTTCAGGATTAACAGAAGAAGATAAGGAAAACATTAAATTAAAATCTTCAATGTATAATATTCTTGAAGCTAAGTTTCATAAAAGCCTTTAAAACTCATGTACTCATTATTACTAAGCTTGTTATGTATTTACGTAATTTTGTGTCATAAAATTTCTGCATGCCCTAGAATGGTCATCTTCAGTTGATACTGAGTCCTTTTCGGTAGTTACCAGCATCTACTTGGTTATGGATGGGAAATCTAGCATGCAGAGTGTTGGAGTGAACTTCTTGAAACATTTTAAAACAAGGACTGCACTCGGTAGTTTTCGCTGTTTGCTAGGTCAGCGAGAAAATTTCTTACTCTTCTGCAGAGCCGGCAATGTTATAAATAAAGTTTTATTTTCATTACTTTGCTTTGATACATTTACAACAATGTAAGTTGCGTAACAACGTCATAAAAGTGACAGCTTTTTTCCTGTGGAGCATTAAATCAGCATTGTGTGTGTATGTGTGTGGGCGCTCGTGTCGGTCATCTGAATATCTTCATATAAAATGCCGTTATAGAATTCTCTGTCTTGAAAAGCTTACAGCCAACACATGTTAATCCCAGTTTCAGTTTGCTAGACGCTGATAACGGCTAAGGAGTCTGCTGAATAAATTACAACAGTTAAACATAGAGCAGGTGTATCCAAGTTTGGCCGAACTACTCCGGAAGAAGTTCGACGAGAAAGACGTCCAAGCCAGTATGCGGTATCAGACGATCGACAACTAATTGTGTGTACGGTATGTGATACAAGAGGCATTCAGAAAGAAAGGTACGACACGTTTTGCATGAAGAATGAACGATGAGAAGGAGAGACAGATGTGGCATTTGATGATTGCTGCTGAAAATAAAGTGCGAATAATTTCTACTCAAAGTTTATAGCACTACAAAAAAGAAACCTAAATTATTTTGTGTGACGACTCGCTTCTCTGGATGAGACGAGAGCCCACCAGTTTTCCCTAGGAAGAAAACAGCAATAAAGTATATTTATAATGTTGGGAACACTGAAAATAAAGGAGAAACGGATTTCTTCTGCCGGGATTGGATGGAAAAGTGTTCCATTTGTTAAATGATTTTTAAGGTATAAAAGATTAACTGGCACAAGTTTTCTGGAAATACTAGCTGAAAAATACGTGAAAAGATCCTGCAGTCCTAAAGAAAGAAACTTCATCGTTCTCAAGTCAATGAATGGATAAGCAGTTATCCATCAGTTTACCGCATCACATCATGATCTCGCCCGTTTCATACCACACTTAACACCTGATGACGACGCTGGATGAAATCGTCGTAAGCTTGAGATTTTAACGGCATTTGGAGCTGCGCTTTAACAAAGAACTTACTGTCCAAGGAATCCGTAATGGGATTGTTTGAGTTCAATGAAAAATTGAACGATATGGCACAGTGAGTGCGTCATTGGACATGCAGACATGCATTATGTAGAAGGGAGCAGTCTTGAGATTCTCGTCCGAAGAGCAACATACAAAAGGTGAATTTCGGGAGGGTTCCTTTGTAAAGGACAGGGTCACTTTCATTCCCAATCCACGTTCAATCCTACCTTGTGCTCCATCTCTGATGACCTCTTCGACACCACGTTTAATTCTAATTGTCATCTCCTCCAGATTATAGAGCCCGCAGATGGATATTTTGTAGTCATCCTGCAATAACACTACGTAAAAGAAACCTGCTTACTGGAAAAGCATTGAAGAAATTGAATTAATCTAAAAGGGAACGACTCCGAAAATTAAATTCATTTTCGACGCATAAAATGTAGTCTTATTCTGTCAAGCTGAGACAGTGTCTCCTAAGCCCTGTAATTGGTTTCCGTAACAGGTAATATATTGGCACCTTCCATACCTCCACCAACACTCACAGTCTTTAATTACCAGTTATTAATCACCGATGTTGGATAAGACCCCAATAGCACCCCCGCTTGAGGGGGTGAATGGAGGAAAGTAGAGACATGAAAACATAATTCTTTAACGCCTCGAATACTTTAAGCCAGATGTGCTACAAATATTACTTACTATACGGAAATTACCCAAAAAGTAGCGGTGGGATGGCCTAAAATGCAAAAAGTGTAAGCAAGCTGTATTGGTTTCGAATGCGTAGTATTCGGAGTTTATGGTTTGGTCGATGAAAGTCCTAATGACATTTTACCCCTGGGGATGAGGCGGCAGTAAGATAGCTTGACACGCACAGCTTAATCCTGCCATGCTTGGAGGAATGTTAACTAAACTTGGTACGAATGCGACTCATCTGAGGAACATACTGGAGCGAATGCGGGAAGGTGGGCCGAGTGAAGGGGTCAATAACGTCCGTTAGAGGTTGAGGATGAGTAGGCCAAAAGGGTGACGTGTTAAAATTATTGTCAACCACTGATATTAATGTCGAATACATAGTTCTAGGTTTTGGCAGGTTGACTGATAACAGTTCCATTGGGTCTAGAATTAATGTGGCATAGAAATGGCCGACGGCGACGAATGTTAGTGTCGAATTCAACGTATTCGAAGTTACTTCGGTGAATGGTAATAGTACTGATGCCAATATTTATCTATAGGGATGGGTGTAGGAGTGTGATAGGACGAGATGGCATCTAAAGTGTGAGTGTGGAATATGTGCCATAATTTCAACCATACTACATACTACATACGTACTACAGCTTTCTATAGAAGAAGTAGCTGTGTAGAAGATTTTAGTGAGAAGGAGGGAAGGCAACGTTTAACGTTCCGTCGATGACGAGGTCATTAGAGAACAAGGTGAGATTAGGATAACTGGGAAAGGAAATCGGCTGTGTCCTTTTCAACAGAACTATACTGTCATTTGCTTTAAGCGGAAAATCTATATCTTGACGGCAGGAAGAGGATTTGAGCCGGCGTGATAGCGAATACGAGTCCAGTGCCTTACATTTTAGTCAGAGTCTTTGCACTTCTCTATGGAGACTTCAAATCGTGAGGATTGCTCATTTATAACATTTCACATCGAAGACGGTCGAATGGAGGTACAAAAAGATTTGTATTCTGACAGTGCAAAAGGCCCTAACTACAACAAGAGTTAAAGAGAGAATCGAAAAGATGACATTACACTTCATATCCTCTATGCCCACTTCTCCACTTCCCCACCTCTCACTGGAGCAAATTTAGTTAACTCTGAACGAGAATACTAAACTCTAATGTTTTCACACTTTGTGTCAAAATTGTGTCGCGAAGGGTCCTTTGGTCTTCCGAGCCTGTCTCTTAGGGCTCTGCTCTTCTAACCAAGCAAACATAGTGTGCCTTTCAAATTATCTCGGATCCTCCAGTTTTCGGGAATTGCAAGGTATCGAAAGTACAGCCTACTCAGTACAATTTCGCAAACACCTTACACTTACATCAATAACGGACTGCATCTGCTCCATAGAGAAGCCCTCGTCCCCGAAGTAGAAATGCTCCAGCTGTTCCGCCGCGCGAATCCGCTGTTCCTCCGTGGGCAGCGGCAGCTGAGGTGCGATCATTGCCGTGAAGTTCTCCTTCATGTCGGCGACTCCCGCTTCTGTCAGCAGTTTGGAGTCTGCAATAAAAACGTAGGCTTCCAGTAACAGTCAGCTGCGTCGTGAATGATGGCGCTAATGTGGGTGCGTCACAAAATGTCCGCTATCAGAGGGGCGAGGGGCATAAGACGAAAACGCCTTGTGCGCATCCGCAACTTGAGTAGCCAAGTCGCAGCCTCAAACATCACACGTCTCGTTGTCAGCGTGCCCGTTCTCGCTTCCCACGCCCGGGTTCTCGGGTTCGATTCCCGCCGGGGTCAGGGATTTTCTCTGCCTCGTGATGACTGGGTGTTGTGTGTTGTCCTTAGGTTAGTTAGGTTTAAGTAGTTCTAAGTTCTAGGGGACTGATGACCATAGATGTTAAGTCCCATAGCGCTCAGAACCATTTGAACCATTGTCAGCGTGAGCAATATTGAGGAAGAAGATAGTTTCGCTCGAAACGTGTACTTGCCCGGTAAATTTGTCGACCGCCGTAGAATTTCGTAGTCGCATTGATTTTTACAGAAGTAAGGTGTGCGAGAGAACTCCAGGAAATCGCGACATGTACGGAAATAAACCGCAAAATATTTATGACAAGCAAGAATATAAATACCATCGCCACTCATTTCCCTTACAGAAATTTGAGCTTGGGGCCTGCCTTACGTTCGGAAACCTTTATGTATTTTTATTTTTTTTAAAAAGCCAAATACTTGTGACAAGCAACTCCATAAACGTCACTGCTGCTCACTTCACTTGAAGTAATTTGATATTTCGTCTTGTACACTACTGGCCATTATAATTGCTACAACAAGAAGAAATGCAGATGATAAACGAGTATTCATTGAACAAATAAATTATATTGGACCTGACATGTGATTACATTTTCACGCAGTTCGGGTGCATACATACTGAGAAATCTGTACCCAGCAGAACCACCTCTGGCCGTAATAACGGCCTTGATACGCATGGTCATTGAGTCAAACAGAGCTTGGATGGCGTGTACAGGTACAACTGCCCATGCAGCTTCAACACGATACCACAGTTCATCAAGAGTAGTGACTGGCGTATAGTGACGAGCCAGTTGCTCGGTCACCATTGACCAGACGTTTTCAATTGGTTAGAGATCTGGAGAATGTGCTGGCCAGGGCAGCTGTCGAACATTTTCTATATCCAGAAAGGTCCGTACAGAACCTGCAACATGCGGTCGTGCATTATCCTGCTGAAATGTAGGGTTCGCAGGGATTGAATGAAGGGTAGTGCCACAGGTCTGTGTTGCAGCGTCAAGGGTAACCGCAGCTATGGTCTCCTAGCTGATAGTCCATGTTTCTGCAAACGTCTTCGAACTGTTCGTTCAGATGGTTGTTGTCTTGCAAACGTCCCTATCTGTTGGCTCAGAGATCGAGATGTGGCTACACGATCCGTTACAGCCATGCGGATAAGATGGCTATCATCTCGACTGCTAGTGATACGAGGCCGCTGGGATCCAGCACGGCGTTCCGTATTGCCCACCTGAACCCACCGGTTCCATATTCTGTTAACAGTCATTGGATCTCGACCAACGCGAGCAGCAATGTCGCGATACGATAAACCGCAATCGCTCCAATCCAACCTTTATCAAAGTCGGAAACGTGATGGTACGCATTTCTCCTCCTTACACGAGACATCACAACAACGTTTCACTAGGCAACGCTGGTGAACTGTTGTTTGTGTATGAGAAATCGGTTGCAAACTTTCCGCATGTTAGCACGTTGTAGATGTCGCCACCAGCGCCAACCTTGTGTGAATGCTCTGAACAGCTAATCATTTGGATATCACAGTATCTTCTTCCTGTCGGTTAAATTTCGCGTCTGTAGCACGTCATCTTCGTGGTGTAGCAATTTTAATGGCCAGTAGTGTAGTTTCGCTCGAAACGTGTACTTGCCCAGTACATTTGTCGTCCGCTGTAGAATTTCGTAGTCGCATCGAGTTTTACAGAAGTAAGGTGTGCGAGAGGACTCCAGGAAATAGTGACATGTACAGAAATAAACCGCAAAATATTTGTGACAAGCAAGAATGTTAATATCATCGCCACTCTTTTCCCTTGCAGAAATTTGAGCTTTATTTTTAGGGTCCTGGCTCACATTCAGAAATCTCTTTTTTTAAGCCAAATATTTGTGACAAACAAGTCTACAAATGTCACTGCTGCTCACTTCACTTGAAGTAATCTGCTATTTCGTCTTGTAATTAGAATCAAATCCCAAATTGAATAAAAGTACTCATGGCAGAGCGCTGCAATATACAGGGTGGTCCATTGATCGTGACCGGGCCAAATATCTCACGAAATAAGCATCAAACGAAAAAACTACACAGAACGAAATTCGTCTAGCTTGAAGGGGGGAACCAGATGGCGCTATGGTTGGCCCGCTAGATTTCATGACAGGTGTATTGGTCGTCGAAGCACCTTCACAGGATCTGACGTCCCCGGATTTCTTTCTGTGGGGAAAGTTGAAGGGTATTTGCTATCGTCAACCACCGAAAACGCCTGACAACATACGGTAGCGCATTGTCAATGCATGTGCGAACATTACGGAAGGCGAACTACTCGCCGTTGAGAGGAATGTCGTTACAAGTAATGCCAAATGCATTGAGGTTGACGGACATCAAAAATGGTTCAAATGGCTCTGAGCACTATGGGACTTAACTTCTCAGGTCATCAGTCCCCTAGAACTTAGAACTACTTAAACCTAACTAACCTAAGGACGGCACACACATCCATGCCCGAGCCAGGATTCGAGCCTGCGACCGTAGCTGTCGCGCGGTTCCAGTCTGTGGCGCCTAGAACCGCTTGGCCACTTCGGCCGGCAACGGACGTCATTTTGAGCATTTATTGCATTAATGTGGTATTTACAGGTAATCACGCTGTAACAGCATGTGTTCTCAGAAAGTTCTCAAAGGTACATGTATCGCATTGGAACAACCGAAATGAAATGTTCATACGTACCTACGTTCTGTGTTTCAATCTAAAAAACCTACCTGTTACCAAATGTTTGTCTAAAATTGAGAGCCGTATGTTTGTGAATATTACAGCGCCATCTATCACAAAGCGAAAAAAGTGGTCCAACATTTATATTTCTTTAGGCACTACACGAATATGTAATAAAAAATGGGGGTTCCTCTTTTAAAAAAACGCAGCTGATATCCGGTTGACCAAGGGCAGCGCCATCTAGCGGGCCAACCATAGCGCCATCTGGTTTCCCCCTTCAAGCTAGACAACTTTCGTTCTTTGTAGTTTTTTCGTTTGACGCTTATTTCGTGAGATATTTGGCCCGGTCACGATCAATGGACCACCCTGTATAAATAACCTCAAATGTTGCAGAACCTACTATTACGTTAATAAGAAAGTATTTTTTGACAACATTTATGGTGGGGAACAGCGGTCTGGCAAACAGTACTTTAAAAATGGAAAGTAGTGGAGAACAGGAGTTGACAGATTTTCTTACGTACTTCCAAGTATGACTAATCCTTCTCCGGAGGTGACGCCCAGCATGATGGGTACGCGGTTGTAGCTGCCGGCTCTCAGTCTGTCCGCTGGAGGCTCAACGATCACCGCAGAGTCCGAGGGAGGCTCTACTACGGGCAGGAACGCCAGCGGCAGGGGAGAGCGCTTCTCCTGTGAAATGGGCGCAGAGTCTGTCGGGATTACCGAAGATATTGGCTACTCGTTACAGTAAAATACTTCGTCACAAGTGTCTGGAAGACGTCACCCGGAACATAAACTTTCTAAAATAATGTGAAAGAAACAGGCGTAGGAGGTGGTATGTTAGTGTGAAAAGCTATTCTACATGTCCAATAAAGAAATACCTTTCCAGAAGCGCCACTGTTTGTTCATCAGTTCTTACGTGTTGCTGTACTCAGACTTAATGATATTGACCTAACTATGCCTAGAGACATTTGACTGATTTTAATCAACATCTGACAGATTTACAATTACACCTACGAAAAATAAGTCAACGTGTTCCACAGCGCATTCGAACCAGAAAAAATTCTCCATTGTATGTGAATGGCGTATAAAAAGTGTTGGTCACGGTGTATTGATATTCAAGAAAGTGTGTGCGACGTGGGATCCAAAACATTTGACATAAGGAATGAAAGAAAGGCGCATAGATGTGTGACGGGAGACCTGAAGTTCGTCTGCTTTCTGCCTTCTGCTCCTCCCGTCCTTTTCCAGATCTGGCATCTTCAGATTATCACATTTTTGATCCGCTGAAAGAAGCAATTAATGGCGCAAGGTTCGCTGATGATGAGGAAGTCCGGTAGTAGTGCACAACTGGTTATGCAAACGTATAAGTCCAGATGGAATTGAGAATGTAGTCCAGCGCTGTCATAACTTGAGGGAGCTATTTTTTATTTATTTATGTATTTGAATGGTCCTTGTATTTGTTGGGGAAATCAAATGGCTCTAAGCACTATGGGACTTAACATCTGAGGTCATCAGTCCACTAGACGTAGAGCTACTTAAACCTAACTAACCTAAGGACATCACACACATGCATGCCCGAGGCAGGATTCGAACCTGCGACCATAGCAGTCGCGCGGATCCGGACTGAAGCGCCTAGAACCGCTCGGCCACAGTGGCTGGCTGTTGGGGAAAATGGTATACATTTTCATCACTAGTAACTGGCACACTTACGAATTCCGTGAGGGCGATGGTGTCATCCCTGGCGAGGTTGGAGGCGTTGGCGGCGCGAAGGAAGGCAGACAGTCGCGCGTCGTCGTCAGTGTGGTTATCGCCCTGCGTCTGGAAGCCGAGCGCCTCTCCCATGCGGTAAGCTCTCTCGCGCGGCTTGTCCGTCAGCGCCCAAGGGGCTGTTGCCACCCCACTCTCCATAATCACTTCGCTGAAGAGCCCTGCCGTCAAATTTCACCTTTACCTTCAAGTATGAATCACTCGCACATTGATAGAATTTACGGTAAAATTAGTACCCTATTGTGGTGATCTAAATGTGTAGAACTTTTGTAAGAAATAAATCCACACATATTATAGAAATGGATGTACGTATTTGAAGTGGTATGGATGTGCCAGTAGTTTGAATGGAGCAAGCACAGTAAGATGAGATGATGTAGAGACGCAAGAGAATAGCACAAAGGATTATTCGTATTTGAACATGCCGTTAACCTCATTCTGAATTAAGTTGCCCGATTTGTAGATGTATCAAAGCGGACCGTCGAGCGTGTCTATACAGTATGGTGTATCGTTCACAGTCACACCGTAAGATCAGTGCGCATAAAAGCTACTAACCGACAGGGAGTGTAGAAGAAAATCACGCTTTGTCAATCACAAACGGTTTAACTTGCTACTGTCAGTGAATGTTGGTTCATATGAACCAGATTCCGAATGAACATGAGTGGTAGTGTCATAATAATAACTAAGACATGATACAAGGGCCATTCAGAAAGTAAGGTGTAATAGGTCACGAAATGGGAACGACAGAGAAAATCCGATTAAGTTTTTGTCAGATGCGTTGGGCAGTGTGTTTAGTGTGCCTGTTGATAACGTCACGTAGCTCTTTTTGTTTTTTAGCACACAGTGAGCACTCAGAAATGCCTAGAACAATAGCGTCTCCCATCAGGTATGGGTGCCCACTGTGAGGTTCCGCCTGATTTCATGCAGTCCTACATAACATAAGTGTCACGAGTTTCCTTCTTCATGACTATTTTCGGCAGGGGAAATGAATACAGCGTTTTCGATGGGAAGTATTTAATCACCCTCCATACAGCCCAGATTTGGGTCCCTCTGATATTCATCTCTGCTCACATGAAACACTGGCTATGACGACAACATTTTGGCACAGACAACGAACGGCGGACCAGCATAGAGAAGTAGTGGAAAGTGAAGCATCTGCTGTCTATGACGAAAGTATTGGGAAGCTGGTACAAAGATACAACAAATGTCTAAGTCGGAGCAGTGACTAAATTGAGAGCTGAAAGATTTAGTAAACTGTGGTTTCCATTTCGCGACTCATCGGACCATACTTCGTCAATAGCCCTCGTACTACGACAGTTGTAAGCCCGCATAGGTTCACTTTGCATCAGAAGTGCTGACTTTGATGTACAATACTTGCAAACAGAAAAAGTGAAAAAATCAGACAAGAAACTAAGAGGAATATCTAAGAAGCTTTAGAAACTGTAGATAAAAGTGGATAAAAGAGAACAGACATGGTCAGGAAAGAAAGGTTCGAATCCTGCATCGGGCATGGATGTATGTGATGTCCTTAGGTTAGTTAGGTTTAAGTAGTTCTAAGTTCTAGGGGACTGATGACCACAGATGTTAAGTCCCATAGTGCTCAGGCCCATTTGAACCAAGCTAGCAAAAATGATACTTACACAAACGTAGGAGCTCAAAGAAAAGTGAAGAAAGTGCTAACAAAAGGCTGAATGTTTTTAGCTGAGCTGGTAACACAACAAGATGCACTGGATAGCGAGAATTTCAAACAAATAACCGACGACACGAGGTCTGTCAACTAGCAGCCACCGTCAGAAGAGAGGAGAACAGTGTGTATCTCGAGTAAGAAGAATACATAGCAAAGATACGAAATTTTGGTGGAAAACGGGAAAAAAAACTTGAGAGGAGAGGAGAGCAGAGATGAATTTCTCGGTTTCGCGCTTTTTAGTCTTTCAGTTGATAAATTATCATGCTTGGTTTATACTGTTAATGGCGTGAGGGAAACTCACCCTTGGTCACCGGCGAGAGGAAGAGATGTGATGTGGAGCCAGCTCCTGCGCTCCCCCCAAAGATGGCGACCCTGGTGGGATCTCCACCGAAGGCCGCGATGTTCCTCTGCACCCACTGCAGCGCCAGCACCTGGTCCTTGAGCCCCGCATTGCCCGGGATATCGTCGTTCTGCAGGCTCAGGAAGCCTGCCACACGATGACAACTTCAGCAATTATGCTCTTTTTCAGCATACAAATTATCACACATCATTTCTTTCCACAGAGTTTCTAATTTTTCCGCTTTGTAACAAAGCATTCACCTTAAAAGATAATAGACTACAGAAAACTAACCATAGCTGTCTTTTTAAACATGTGTCATAGAAAAAGTACAGCTTGTGGTGATACAGAAATTGCCCAGAGTCATTGAGAACTCATCTGGCTATCTGTTTTATGGTACTGGATAAAATTAATTTAATGATTTCATTACAAATAATAAATGCCAAGGGTTTTTGACTTTTACTTGTGCATGAACAGCCGACTAAACAAAACTTTGGGAAGAAAAAGGCTAAATTCTGCACCGGGCATTCTCGGAATGTGCTTCTCTTGTCGTGATGCCTACACTCTTGTGCATATTATCTGTAGTTTTTATGAGATCTACTGTAGTACTAGCTGACAAAAACTGTATCATGAAGCTTTAAACACAAGTCATTCAAGATATTCTAAGGTAACTCGTTTTATAGATTTGTAGCAAAATTTTATCTTTCACAAAGCACATATTACAGACGTAGGAGAGAGTGACTAGTCCAATCAATAATCATTCAGCTCTTTGGCACGAGAATAAAACTAATATATATAATTTTTGTTCAAATTAAGCACTCTAGTACAATAGCCAAACTTAACAGTAATCATTTTGCCCTTTTATTCGGGAACACAAAAATTCGCTTTCACTCTCATTTTCACAAACAGTCATGTCCTAGTTCATTTTCTATAGAAAAAGTTTTGTCTGAAAAACTGTTCACAGAAATATCAGATACAACGGGAAAACAGATGAAACAGAAAAATCATTACGATGGAATTGAGTAAGATAGAATAAATCTTTAACGATGAGCTCATAAATTTTGGTCTCGAAGTAAAATTTGCTGATCTGCTGGAAAAATAAGTTCAGCTGCTCAGCGCAATGGGTCTGAATAAGACGTTTAAATTCTGATAGATAATATTCATTAAAATGATGTACAGTGATCCGCAAGAGATAAGCAGCTACGAAACTGCACGAGCTTCCAATTAGTAGGACAAGCGTAGAACAGGGTTTTTCACAGAAAAGTATGATTCGTTTCTCCGTAATTTTCGAGGAAAATGGAACTCATTAACTTTGATGGTACGCGGGTACGAAACTGCGGATGCCAGATGACGGAATTCAGTAGGCTTCGCCATACTGCAATTAGAATTTAATTTGAGAAAAGGCCTATTTACTCGTATGTTTTGGTGGCATTGTTTTTAATTTATCAAAATGATGCTATATTTACTGGAAGTGATGTTTACTATAGCGGATAAGTGCCTATTGTGAAAGTGTTCGCCAATGTAGACAGCTAGGTTCTGACTAAAGTAAGAACTCGACTCTATTGGGAAGTATCAGAACTTAGTTGTCACAACGAATGAGGCGTAGTGTAGCGGCAATAAGATCATTACGGAACTGGACATTGTCGACAATCCTTGATTTTAAAAGTGTCGAATGCCAAGTTTTTTGAGTTTATTGGCTTGTATGGCTTTAATATCTGAAACTGAGTAGCAATTGCAACCATATTCACGTGGTTATATTCTTCACAATATTTCATATTCTATAATTATCCTTCAAAACGCACAGCATAACCATGAGGCTAGGTTCCTAGTGCTAGTGGCTTATTCCTAACATGAGATACCACGGGTATCCTAATACGCGACAGTATCGCTTATTTGGGTGTCATGTGTCATAATAGGATAACTTCAGCTACCCCAGTGGCCGGATTCAGCCTTTTATTTTTACTAAGTGCTTTGACAGTTTTGTGAACGTCGCAGACAGCTAGGTGATGACCAACCTGGGCTAATACGTGACGTGCATCATGTCTCATTTGTGTGATAGGCAAATCACGAGGAAACCGTGTCCTCATCATTTGTTTGTCACTCCATTCCATGCATAAAATGCAGCCTCTTGTGTGGACTTCATGTAACCGTTTAAAATGGATTACCCCAAGAAATAGAAACTTGGTTGACAAATAATACAGATCTAGTAGTAACCTAATTTTGGATTATGAGGTAATTTGGAGCTGCCTACTTGAGAGCAGTAAGAATGGAAAGCACTATAAACGGCTTCTGGAAACTGGACTCTTAGAGACAATGCCTCTGCAATAGACCAGGAATTTGATGTACAAGACTCATATAGTGGAGTAAATGCGAGACCAGATGGTATCTGGCCAGCTCCACAGATCAGAAAGCCATATCAAGAGCTCTAGCAAAATCAGCACCTTCTGAGCTCCACAGAGGGAACGTTTGAAACAATTCAAAGATAAGAAAGCCGCAAAGGAATCAAAGGAGAGAGAACCACAGAAGAGGTAATGTTCCTGTCATTCGGGATTGATACAAATTTAATGGAGGACAATGCTTCGGGTGTGCAGCTTGAAGAAGAAGACGTTGAATTCATGTACTACAGTGTTCGTTTCTCTGAATATTGACACATAGAAATGGTCACATTACATGGAGTGCTATCCCTGGGTTTCCGAAGAATGTTAACTAGAAGCCGGCCTCGGTGGCCGAGCGGTTCTAGGCGCTTCAGTCCGGAACCGCGCGACTGCTACGGTCACAGGTTCGAATCCTGCCTCGGGCATGGTTATTAGGTTAGTTAGGTTTAAGTAGTTCTAAGTTCTAGGGGACTGATGACCTCAGATGTTAAGTCCCATAGTGCTCAGAGCCATTTGTTAACTAGAAAAAAAATTTTTGTATGCCCCGACTGCACTTCTTTCCACAATTAAAGAAGAAAATGTTGAATGGGCTGTAAAGAAGAGAATATTATTATTTTACCTGTTTTTATAATCTTCGATATTAAATGTTTTCTCTGTCTGTCTCATATTAGGACACGATTAATATTTCTACTCAATTTTGTTGTGTTTCTTTAATTTAAATGTATTCGATCTTAATTAGTACGAAATCAATAAATAAAATTTAAAGTATAGCGATTTTACCTAGTTTTCGAATCAACAAACATACTGTGGTATCAAACTCTGTAATATAAAATGCATATAGAGAAAGGGGGGGGGCGTCTAGTATGAGGTCTAACGACCAGTGGAATCAATTACCTGCCTCACCCGCTGAGGCATGGGGGCTATCAGCCTCTGAAAATACGTCTCTTTGACCGCGAAACTCTCTCATGTATCCAGCACTAGGTCCCACAATGTGCTTCGGCCCAGTGGCGGCCAGTGTATGTTCATGAGGCGCTTCGCTTTGGTGTACAAATTTTCAAGAGATTCACGTCCGACGCCCAAACAGGCCAGTCGATCAGTTCGACTTCGGCCTGTTGCCAAAAATATTGCTGACGATTAGACACGTGTGAATCGGTGAGAAGTCCTGCTCTAACTGGGTCACTCCATTGGGATCTGGCATCGTCAATTTCGGTGCCGTAGTTTCATGATGTACTCATAGTGATTCGCGGCGGGATAACCATAAATTAGATGAAGTATCACTGCCCTGTCTGATGACATCCACCACCAGAAATAGAATGTTGCACCACGTACTGTGAGTCGTAATCTGCTCCCCACCGCCTGTAGACCATCATCGGACCCTTATTCAGAGAGAAAAGATGATGTCGTGCTGTCACGGTCTACGTTGTATCAATGGGTGGTTCACAGCAAATGGATTGTCACTGAATTTTGACAAGACCCAGTACATACAGTTTAGTACACCACAAAGAATACCTGACAGTATAGGTATAATGTATTCGAACAAGGAAATTAAAGCTGTAGACAGTGTCAAATTTTTAGGGCTACAAATTGACCATAACCTAAATTGCAAAACTCACACTCTAGACTTACTGAAACGCCTTAGTTCAGTTACATTTGCAGTTCGCACGATAACAGAAATAGGTGATTTAAAAATGAAGAAGTTAGTTTATTCGGCGTACTTCCATTCACTAATGAGTTATGGAATCATCTCTTGGGGAAATTCCTCTCACAAAGAGAACATTTTCAAAATTCAGGAACGAGTCATTAGAATTGTATCTGATGTCACTCCTAGATCATCATGCACAGACCCCTATAAAAAACTTGATATTCTAACTACTACTTCTCAGTACATATACTCATTGATGTCGTTTGGCAATTCCAACATGTCTTTTAAACAAAATAGTGCAAAACATAATTGTAATACCAGAACCAAAATCAGTCTGTATAAGGGGTATAAAAGCTTAACATTAGTACAAAAAAATGAAATGGTTCAAGTGGCTCTGAGCACTATGGGACTTAACAGCTGACGTCATCAATCCCCTAGAACTTAGAACAACTTAAACCTAACTAACCTAAGGACATCACATACATCCATGCCCGAGGAAGGTTTCGAACCTTCGACCGTAGCAGTCGCGTGGTTCTGGACTGAAGCGCCCAGAACCACTCCGCCACCACGGCCGGCAGTACAAAAAGGAGTCAAATACATAGGTACTCATATATTCCATAACTTACCAGAGCATATCAAAGGTCTTGTAAGTGATAAAGATCGGTTTCAGAGTGAATTAAAGAACTTCCTGTTGGCCAACTCCTCCTTTATCGGTGAATATCTGCAGAAGAATTATAGCTCATAACTCTACCTGCACTGGAATTGTACAATATCCATGTATCTCAGTAAAAAACTTAGACTCTTTCCACAGCCTAGAGACTCCTCCCAAAGGGATCCATGGAAAACGATAAATATAATGTAATTCAGTTCATCGAAGACAAGCCTATAATGTTTGTGACCATCAGAGAGAGCTTTTTGATTAGCAGCCATGTGAGCTCTAAGGCCAGCATCCCTTAAGCGGTTGCCGCGCGGGGTAGGCGCTCGCTCTTAGGTGCCTTCTCCCGGTCGGCGCGGCTATCCCCGTCGAAGGTTCGAGTCCTCCCTCGGGCATGGCCATGTTTGTTGTCCTTAGCGCAAGTTAGTTTAAGTTCGATTAAGTAGTGCGTAAGCTTAGGGACAGATAACCTCAACAGTTTGGTCCCATAAGACCTTACCACCAATTTCCAAATTTTTCTTAAGCGGTTGCGAACGGTTTGCGAGAATTCAGGGATACTGGTCACATTCTTTATTTGGAAGGCGTTTAAAAACGACGCTTCCCTAGATATGTCAACTAACACATTGTCTTTCTGAAGCGCGAACACGTTTACTGAGCCCGAAGCTGGAAGCCGACCAATTGCCCATGTACCGTATCGAGGGGATGTGACCCTACTTATAGAAATGAAACTCCAGAGCCTCAAACACTGCCATGCGGCTACCACGTAATTATGGAGAACTGATTTCATTTGTTTATTCAAGGCAGAAGTATCTCGGCGTTTCAAACAGATAGACGTAGGCTTTTTAACGCACATACAGAACAATATGTGGTAATTATACAGAATTAGAGGACATCAAAAAAGGTTTGTAAGTAAAACTGTTGTAATAAGATGGGAACAAATACACTGCTAAATGTTTGTTACATGTGGCGCTGCTGCAGATGCCAGTTTTATTCCTTGACACTGGTGCGAACTGTACACAACCGAAAATACCCGTGCTTATCAAGACATGCAAAATATTTTGTTTTGTTGACAGTACATCGCGCAGATGTAGCGAATGATGAAGGTTATACCTCGCACGACACTCGAATTTCACGTTCCCAACTTCATTACCCATCAGGTCGACGACAGTCCACCGCAACGAGAAGTCTGAAGCTCCACAACAAATTTTGTGCCAATCACGATTTTATAACGAAAAAATTGAATGAATAATGAGTGTAATGAATGTTTTTAATATGTTTTCAGTCTCTTATTTACCGGTCTAGGACCAAGTTAAATTTCGAAAATATGGGATATTTTTTATTACGTGTCATGTCATTGAATATTTCTGTTCAACATACGAGGGTTGTCCAGAAAGTAAGTTCCGGTCGGTCGCTAAATGGAAACCACAGTGAAAATCAGCAACATTTTATTTGCAAAAGTTAGCTACACTTTCTAGATACTTCTCTACATAGTCGCTGCTCCGACTTTTGTCCATTATACCAAATTTCTAACACCAAAGTCATAGAAGGCAGCCGCCTGTACTTTCCGTTAATCCTCTACGCTCGTCTCTACGCTCGCCTTCACGCAAATGTTGTCTTCGTATCCAGCGTTCCATGTGACATGTGAACAAAGATGATACTTAGGACGAGACAACTAGGGCCGTGTTGTGGGAGATCGAACACTTCCCATCGAAAAGGCTGAGTGGCCGAGCTGTTCTAGACGCTTCAGCCTTTTTTTTTTTTTTTTTTTTTTTTTTTTTTTTTTTTTTTTTTTTTTTAAAGAGATTGAGGCTGAGAATTGCCATGAAGCCATGAAGAAGGGGAAGTGCGTGGCAGTTGTGTTAGATGGGCTGCATTCATTAAGGCGAAGCCTCCCAGCGGGCCCTCCTACTTGACGGGAAACATTGTTGTTCTCGCCACCTTTACTCGCTCACTGTGCGCTCAGAACTGGAAAAAACCTCTTGATGCGATCGATGGTCATACTAGAGACACTACCCAAAACATCTGTGCAAAGCTGCATCGGGGTTTCATTGTGGTGACCATTTCGGGACCAATCGGAACTAACTTTCTGGACAACCCTCGTACATCCACTTGGATTTCTGTGAAAAATGTTGAATAATCATTGACTTACACGAGTACTAAGAAAATCATCTCAGCGGCAGCTATGAAAGAAATTTTTATTCAGCTGGTTACATATATTTGGAAAATTTGAGATGTGCTAAAAGTTTGAAGGATATCTTGGGTTTTATAATACTTCGCCGACATGCACTTAAAAACAGTATTTAGGTGTTTCAGGCAACAGAATAAGTTATAAGCTGTATGTGGCTGAAGAAGAGACATTCTGATTACCTGATAATAACTATAGGATATATGACGAATGAACACTTTTAATTCCACTTATTACTGTTAGTGCAGAAATCATCAGCTCACTAATTTTGATTGCGTGTTGAGCTAAATACCATCGCTAGTTCTGTGGTCGATGAACAAAAGAAACAACTGATCATTATGACAGTTTCTGGTAGTGATTACAGAAAAGACATTTCCCTTTTTACCATGGCGTTCTTCCTCAAATGAGCTTGAAGTGCCAACATGTGTGTCATTAAAAATTTAATGTTTTTAATATGAAACGACAATGTGGTGAATACGGGAAAGTACACAGTCGATTCTTAAGCTATATTTGTGAAGTTCGTCCTCTTTTGGAGAGGAACGCGAGCCTTGATAGAGGATATTGCTCAGCAGTCAGGACGTAAAAGAACCACCAGTGTTCTGGTGCGAAACGCCGATCTTACTAAATGGAATATTAATGATTTAAGTCTACTTATTTCATAAATGGTACAAGAAGGAGCCCAAGGGTCATGAGAACCTCACTACAATAATAACGCTGTGCAGTAAACCACTAAATTCAGTAAACGAATGAATATTGTTAACTTACCAAAGACATACGAAGAGCTAAAAAGTATAACGACGAAAGCAACAGATTTCGGTTGCACGCCAACCTAGCCAATCGGTGATGGAAAGTACTCAGAGTTTGTTCTTATATGATGGTCGGCTTTACCACCCTCTTGGAATTTATAAACGTTTTCAGAAGAATCGTTTATTAACACTAAACTGTTTCTGTTTTACCGTGTTTGCAAATAAACGCATCCTGGGAATTATTTCAAATATATTAGCTACCCGCACCACCACTTGTAAACACAAGTCGCCTGTCTGCATATTCTGGAGAATCCAGTGCGCTACAAGAGCTGCTTTGGGGGACAACGTCTGCGAGAGCTTGAGAACAGGTTGGAGGAAATCATATGCGTTTGTTCGCTAACGTAATCTGCGTAAGGGTCATCTTAAATAGCGCAGTCTCCACAGTCTCCAGTAGGAAGGCCCCACCAGTATTACGTACGACACCTGCACCACCTTCTACGGAGATTTTGAATATTCTTCACAACGTTCAACACGGCTAAAATCACCCATTCCACCACAAGCTTCTGCAGATGTGTACCCGCCATCATTGATACCGGTTACTCATAATCATTGATATCAATTTCAAACATTATCGTTTGAAGGGTAATTTGTGTACCATTGTCACTCCCCCCCCCCCCCCCCCTTTTTTTGTTCCTGTTGCGTATGGTGCGCGGAGGTCTCCTTACTTGACTGTCATGGTCTTTTTGCGAGACATGCCTGAGAGAAAGTAATATATCGCCTCCTTTCATTCTTCAGCCCCACGGGATTAGCCGAGCGGTCTGAGGCGCTGCAGCCAGGGACTTTGCGGCTGGTCCGAGCGGAGGTCCGAGTCCTCCCTCGGGCATGGATGTGTGTGATTGTCCTTAGGATAATTTAGATTAAGTAGTGTGAAAACTTAGGGACTGATGACCTTAACAGTTAAGTCCCATAAGACGAGCCAGTTGCTCGCCCACCATTGACCAGACGTTTTCAATTGGTGAGAGATCTGGAGAATGTGCTGACCAGGGCAGCAGTCGAACATTTTCTGTGTCCAGAAAGGCCCGTACAGGACCTGCTACATGCGGTCGTCCATTATCCTGCTGAAATGTAGATATTCGCAGGGATCGAAAGAAGGGTAGAGCCACGGGTCGTAATCTGAAATGTAACGTCCACTGTTCAAAGTGCCGTCATTGCGAACAAGATGTGACCGAGACGTGTAACCAATGGCACCCCATACCACCACGCCGGGTGATACGCCAGTATGGCGATGACGAATACACTCTTCCAATGTGCGTCCACCGCGATGTCGCCAAACACGGATGCGACCATCATGATGCTGTAAACAGAACCTGGATTCATCCGAAAAAATGACGTTTTGGCATTCGTGCACACAGGTTCGTCGTTGAGTACACCATAGCAGGCGCTCCTGTCTGTGATGCAGAGTCAAGGGTAACCGTAGCCATGGTCTCCGAGCTGATAGTCCATGCTTCTGCAAACGTCTTCAAACTGTTCGTGCAGATGGTTGTTGTCTTGCAAATGTCCCCATCTGTTGACTCAGGGGTCGAGACGGGCAGCACGATCCGTTACAGCCATGCGGATAAGATGCCTGTCATCGCGGCTGCTAGTGATACGAGGCCGTTGGGATCCAGCACGGTGTTCCGTATTACCCTCCTGAACCCACGGATTCTATATTCTGCTAACAGTCATTGGATCTCGGCCAACGCGAGCACCAATGTCGTGATGCCATAAACCGCAATCGCGATAGGCTACAATCCGACCTTTTTCAAAGTCGGAATCGTGATGTTACGCATTTCTCCTCCTTACACGAGACATCACAACAACGTTTGACCAGGCAACGCCCGTCAACTGCTGTTTGTGTATGAGAAATCGGTTGGAAACTATCCTCATGTCAGCACGTTGTAGATGTCGCCACTGGTGCCAAACTTGTGTGAATGCTGTGAGAAGCTAATCATTTGCATATCACTGTATCTTCTTCCTGTCGGTTAAATTTCGCCTCTGTAGCACGTCATCTTCGTGGTGCAGCAATTTTAGTGGCCAGTAGTGTAAACACAAGGCCAAGAGCTGCTGATATTTTGATATGATTAAGGTCAGTGATATGGTATTAATAATTTATAATTTGTGTAGTGAGACCCTTTTCCAAACATCATAAAGTGCTTGTAAACTTGAAAAAGTAGAAAATATTCCTGATAACAAGACATAACGCCCTATTAAACATCATAAGAAGATGTAATGCATTTGTTCAAGCAAATACTCGTATACTCGTGTGAAGAATAATTACGTTGAATGAATGTCGACTCTGTTGCACCTACTGTCGTCACTCAACACTGAACTGTACAGGAACCTACTATCCTATCATATGCATATGAAGTCACCTCATTGCCCACCGAGGTCAGGGTCGTTGTATGGCCCTCCCAAACACTTGAGGCGTCTAAATGCAGTTAGTGAAACAGCGTGGTTTCGCAAATTTTTAATATGGCGTTAAATGCACCCATACAGGTCTATTTGAACTGCTCATGAACGTAAAATATAGAAGGATATTTAAATGGGCTACGCCCGTTAACCGTTTCCAACAGTGCCCTCTGCTTTTCAATGTGTGGTGTGGTTATTACAATTCCATGTAGTTAGTGATTTTTTATGGCCGGAGGCGATAACGTCTTCCGACTTAATACTTTTCTAACAAGGGAATCTGATATTTTAAGCAGTAAAAAGCACACCAGCAATACATGAGCCGCAGCAATTGACACCGCGCGAAAATTTGACCCAAAATTGTTACAGTACGCAGATCATGGCCGGCCGGGATGGCTAAGCGGTACTAGGCGCTACAGTCTGGAACCGCGCGACCGCTACGGTCGCAGGTTAGAATCCTGCCTCGGGCATGGATGTGTGTGACATCCTTAGGTTAGTTAGGTTTACGTAGTACTAAGTTCTAGGGGACTGATGACCTCAGAAGTTAAGTCTCGTAGTGCTCAGAGTCATTTGAACCACAGATCATGTAATTCGCGTTAATAACGGGTCACTTATTTGGGTCAAAGGTGATGGCACCCGATAGCGGCCCAGATGTGTTCTATAGAACTTTTTTTTTCGTCATCAGTCTACTGACTGGTTTGATGCGGCCCGCCACGAATTCCTTTCCTGTGCTAACCTCTTCATCTCAGAGTAGCACTTGCAACCTACGTCCTCAATTATTTGCTGACGTATTCTAATCTCTGTCTTCCTCTACAGTTTTTGCCCTCTACAGCTCCCTCTAGTACAATGGAAGTCATTCCCTCATGTCTTAGCAGATGTCCTATCATCCTGTCACCCGCATCTCGTGGTCGTGCGGTAGCGGTCTCGCTTCTCACGCTTGGGTTCCCGGGTTCGATTCCCGGCGGGGTCAGGGATTTTCTCTGCCTCGTGATGGCTGGGTGTTGTGTGATGTCTTTAGGTTAGTTAGGTTTAAGTAGTTCTAAGTTCTAGGGGACTGATGACCATAGATGTTAAGTTACATAGTGCTCAGAGCCATTTGAACCATTTATCATCCTGTCCCTTCTCCTTATCAGTGTTTTCCACATATTCCTTTCCTCTCCGATTCTGCGTAGAACCTCCTCATTCCTTACCTTATCAGTCCACCTAATTTTCAACACCACATCTCAAATGCTTCAATTCTCTCCTGTTCCGGTTTTCCCACAGTCCCACAGTCCATAGGACTTACATCAGGATAATTTGGTCGCAGAGACAGTAACGTTAGTTCAGTACAATGCTTCCCAAGCTACTGCAGCACGTTTCTGGCTCCGCGACACAGACAATTACATTGCTGAAAAATGACATCGCGATCGGGGGAATACATCAAACATGAAGGGATGCAGGTGGCTCCCAGCTGTCAGCGTGTCTTCGGTTACTACCAAAGGTCCCACGCAAGCGCATAACACAGTACTGCGTCCGTGGTCCGCTGCACGTTTCCAGCAGCCATTCACCTCCATGTGGAGACGACTATCAATCTAGTGTAGCAGATACGTGATTCATCGGAAGAGCCAATTCGTTTCCACTGGTCGACGGTAGGATCTCGATGGTCCCGTGCCCACTGCAATCCTAACTGACGATGTTGGGTCAACATGTGAACGCGTAATGATGGTTTCCTGCAGAGCTCCATGTGCATCTATGAGCGATGAGCGGTGTGCTCCGAAGCACTTGTGCGTGCAGACCAGTATTGTGCTTTTTCAGCAGAGATTTCACAGATCTCTATTTATTCTACTTTATAGAGCAGAAAAGCTTCTGAACTCCACGTTCTGTGAAGAGTCGTGGACGTCCAATCATTCAGCGCCTAGCGGTTGTTTCATGTCCTTCTAGCTGTTTTGGTAGATACTCACGACAGCAGCCCTTAACATTTGACCAGCTTCACCGTTTTCGAAAGCTGCAACTCAGTCAAGTCGTTGAAGGAACTGCTTGAGAATTCACGACATCCAGAAACAGATGACCCCAGTATGCCAATATCGATCATTTTTGAGAGGTGTAAATAGGGCGTGAAGGAGGCATACTGAATTGTTGAAACTGGTAGGACAACAAAATAAAACAACTGCTCAGTTTGCAAGGCTGTTTGGCATATTTCTTTGTTAAATGTGATTATCATGTCACCAATACCTTCAATTTACCAGTAGGTGAATCTGGATGATACTGCTGCTTCTTTATTCAAGCAGCTCCTCATTTGGCCTCATGAGGCTCAGTGGAACTCGCTACATCAGAAAAGATCCCTGGAGATATCTGCAACCGAAGACATGTCCTTCTGTATAAGGACAGTGACACTAACCACTCAGCTATGGAGGCAGGCAAAATGCAAAACTGAGAATGAAAGCCCAAGAACGAAGTGCTCGGATTAGAAATGATGTAAGACAGGGATGTACTGCCACCCACTGCTCAATCTATACATCGAAATCCAAGCCAAGACACGCGCCACGAAGGAATTAACCATATGGTACGGAAATCAGTAGATGTGGCGTATATGTACAGACGAACAAATGATTAAAATTTCAGAAAAATTGGTTGATTCATTCAAGAGACGGAACTTCACAAATTGCTGCTCAGTTATTCGGCTTGGCATCATTGATTGATGGAGTTAGATGTCCTCCTGTGGGATATCGTGTCAAATTATGTCCAATTAGCGTGTTAGATCGTCAAAATCCCTAGCCGGTTGGGCGGCCCTGCCTATAATTGTCCAGACGTGCTGAACTGGCGACCTCGCTGGCAAAGGTGGGGTTTTGGCGAGCATGAAGACAAGCAATAGAGACTCTCGCCATGTGTGGGCGGACATTATCTTGCTGAAATGTAAGCCCAGGATAGCTGTCATGAAGATTAACAAAAAGAGACGTAGAATATTGTCGACGTATCGCTGTCTCGTAAGGGTGCCGTGGATGATAGCCAAAGCGGTTCTGCTATGAAATGAAATAGTGCCCCAGACCATCACGCCTGGTTGTCAGCCTTATGGCGGGTGGCAGTCAGGTTAGTATCCCACCTCTGTCCAGAGAGTCTCCAGCCATGTCTTCGCTGATCAGAAGCAGAATCGTCTTCAGTGATGAGCCCCAATCCGAACTGAGCCCTAATGACCAGCAAAGACGTGCCAGCGAAGACGTGTCTGGAGACACCCTGAACAGCGATGGAATACTAAAGTGATTTCCGCCCGCCATATGGACTAACAACCAGGAGTGATTATGTGGGGTTCTCATCCATGGCACCCTTACAATATACTCCTCGTTTTGTTGCCCTTCATGGTGACTATCTAACATGCCAATTGGACAGAATTTGGAATGATATCTCTCAGGAGGACACCCAGCCCCATCAATCAATACCGAGCTGAATAACTGGTTGCATAAGGGGCAGAGGTGGACAACCGCGTTATTGACTTGCTCAATTTGTGAAACTCTTTCTCCTGAATAAACCATCCAACTTTCCTGAAATTTGAATGCCGGCCGCTGTGGCCGAGCGGTTCTAGGCGCCTCAGTCTGGAACCGCTACGGTCGCAGGTTCGAATTCTGCCTCGGGCATGGATGTGTGTGATGTCCTTAGGTTAGTTAGGTTTAAGTAGTGCTAAGTTCAAGGGCACTTAGGACCACAGATGTCAAGTCCCATAGTGCTCAGAGCCATTTGAACCATTTGAAGTTTTAATCATTTGTTTCTCTGTACATCTCCCGGTTTCCGTCCCATTTGGATTATTCCTTCCGCTTTTTTCTTTCAGTGTATAAATGTACGTTATGCTGATGACAATCCAATCTTAGTGAAAGTGTGGACAACTGTAGCACAGGCAAGAGGCATTCCTGGCCAAAAGGACTCTACCAGTATCAAACATTGCCTTTGGTTTGGAAAATTAGCTTCTGAGAATGTGCGTTTGGAGCACAACATTGTATGGAAGTAAATTAGGCGCTACGAGAAAACCGGAAATCGAAGTGTTTGAAAAGTAGTGTTATAGAAGAATGTTGAAAATTAGGTGTACTGATAATACGCTAGAAGGTTTTCCGCAAAATAGGCAGGAGACGAAGGTATGGAAAATACGTCTATAGGTCTCTCTAGTACCACGAAGTCTGATGACTTCTTGTTTCCTGCCTATTGTGCAGAAAAACTTTAGGAGGAAGCTGATACTGGAATGCATCCCAGAAGTGAGGACGTCGGGTGAAAGTACTACTTCGAAGTGAAGAGGGTGACACAAGAAGTCGTTGCGGACCTGATAAGCTAGTGAGACGACTGAAAACTAAAACAAAAGCGTTTAGTGCAAATGTGACAGAATGTGTACTGGGCTATCGACCTATGCCAATGTTCTGGGGAAATTATCGTGCTAGGAGACCCTATTCCACGCTTTGAGCTTCCAGCTTTGGTACTTGAGCGTTCATGTTAACCTGTGTGTTCTGTGTGCGAGAGAGGGCGTAAACGTGTGGAAAGTTGTCTTATTTATCCCACAACGAGGAAATGGATCTGGAGGGGTTGCTACGGGAGATGCATTCATTGCGAACCGCATCAAATCAGTCAGACGTCTTGTAACATAATTAAGGGAGCGTAATTTACATTCTCTTTTATGTGCTCTGTTTCGGCATCAGACTACTCCTGAAAAGCTTGAAATCCTCTGTGTTATTTCTCGTAAACCAAAAAGGATTTACTTACCAAGGGCGCCGAGGCGATAAGAGATTGTGACCAACACAACACCCTTCTCCACTAAGTAGTCCGGATTGCTGAAGAAGGGATATCCAAACTTGAAGCCGCCGCCGTGGATGTAAAACATGACGGGCAGAGGACCACTCGCGGCAGCCGGTTCGTAGACGTTCAGGTAAAGGCAGTCTTCGGAGCCGGTGGCAATGGGCAACAAGCCCAAAAGGCCGGGTTGAGTGCACTTGTCGGCAAAGGACAGAGCATCTCGAATACCGGACCACGAGGCCGCTGGCTGCGGGGCCTGCGCAGATAAGCACACGGGTCAAGGGGTGCTGGAACAACGAATCGCCGTTGCCTCACATACTGACGCATCACCATATGATGTAGTTTTGCAAACGTTTAAAAATTAATACTCAGAAATAACAATACCTCTCTTGCAGATTACTAACAGAATATTTATTTACTAATTGTTTTCTGGAGCCAGATTAAGGTCTTCACCCGTTTTCTTACATCAACCCAGACGACTGACAGGCTATAGCGGGAACATAAGCCCACTTACTTCGTGGGGACAAGGACAGTACATGGTTGTGATCCCTCTGATTTTCTCGCCGTGACTGATTCACGAAGTAATTTCGGGTGTCCAGCTGAGCCGTTATTTTCGTTTTAAACACAGCAACCTATTTCTGTCGAAACGTAGATGACACTGGTACAACAACATCGAACGAAAAAGATTGAAGAGCTCATTGAACATTTACATTCTAACCATCCTAATGTCAAATGCACTATAGAACTTCCATAGGAGGGCCATCTACCTTTTTTCGACTTTTTAGTAATGGGAATACCGGATGCATTCTTGGGTCACAGTGCATATAGAAAACCTACACACACTATCTCCTCGCCATGCATCATAAAAACATTCGGTGCTACAGATTCTTGTCCGTAGATCTCGAACACTTTCAGGAGAACTCTACAACAGACGGGTGTGAATGATATTGGATGGTAGTTTTGTGGACCACTTCTGATATCCCTCTTCGCAGACAGTTATGACCTCACTTACTTTTAACTGCTGGGAACTCTTTTTTTCTTCGGAAGTTCTGCGGTATATTATGATTAAAACATGGGAAACACAGCGGCAGATTCTGTATAGTTAAAAATTCCGGACTGAGAGGCCGTGGTCGATGTATAAAATTTCCACCTAACGTTTCGTCTCCATCTGCGGAAGACATCTTGACATCTTATGAGGTCGTCCGGTTACTGCCACTAAGGCTCCAGGTACTCCCGCGTTTATAGAGCGCATAGAGGGCACCACCATTCGTGATGCCGACAGTATGCCTATCTTCTTTCTGGTGGCGCAACGTTGACATCCATTTGTTGTCCAACTTTAAAACGTCGTCTTCTCTATTAAAATTATTATGGAGTTTGTGAATCTCTATTGCTTCTCTATACATGCGCAGAGCAACAACGGTAACCTACTGGAAAAGTTTTGCTACCGTTCATTAATAAAGTCACGGACCGTATCGGGAATGTTCTGGCCAAGTATGGGATCGAAACAATCTTTAGACCCACCAAGAAGATTAAGAAATATTTAAGAACTGCAAAAGCGCCCGCCACCCTCTAGCAACACCTGGAGTATACAAAATTACATGCAGTTGTGGACAAGTATATATTGGAACAACGAAAAGAAGTGTAAACACCCACTTAGCTGGCGGAGTAGAGCTCCCTGAAAAATATCCTGATGCTGTACTGTAGATGTGTACATTTATACACAATTTCGGGAGCTGAATGCAGCAGTCGAAATAATTCTGTTACATTTTTGTCGAAACTAGTTTCAAATATCAATGTCGAAAATATGTGCTGTTCGGAGATTGAAACCATCTCAGAACTCTACGGGGTGAAACTCAGTGACAAGTGCAGTCATGTTGTTGTTGTTGTTGTTGTTGTTGTCTTCAGTCCTGAGACTGGTTTGATGCAGCTCTCCATGCTACTCTATCCTGTGCAAGCTGCTTCATCTCCCAGTACCTACTGCAACCTACATCCTTCTGAATCTGCTTAGTATTAGGGCTACGAATTCTGTAAGCCAGTTGGCCTGGTTGCACAATACGTCGACAAACTTAGGAGACTAAGACTGTCCTCAATAGGTCCTAGGTTGTCAAAAGCCGGCTGTACCAACCAATTTGAGATCGGTTTTGAGAGATTTACCACTATCATCGAGTTGAATGCAGGATCTTGTTTTCACTCTTTCCAACCAATCCAAAAAATCTTTCATAAAGCATTTTGTTCAACTTTAGTTCATCATAATATTACTGCAAGACACTTACGGAAAAAATTGCCACTCCAAGAATGAGTTGTGCGACCTAAACGAAGGTTGGTAGGCGTGTTTCTACATCTGAAAAAAAATGACTACTCAAACTTGGCGCCAGTCGCCTATGAGTGGCGCTAGGAGCAGTTGACATCACAGTTACGTAACGAACTGTTACTAATCGGTTACTTCAAGGCCAGCTCAGAGACAGCAGGAGCACTCTCTTGGCTACCCCACGCACCTAAATTGTACATCGGTCTGGTGATTGTCGTGCTGTCATTCATGAACATTATCCCAGGTGGTGTTTTCCAACAATATAATGCTCTCCCCCCCCCTCCCATCACATACCGCTGCTGTAACCTAACATGCTCTACAGCGTGTTGACTGTTACCTTGGCTTGCTCGAAGAGCAGATCTGTCTCCAATCGAGCACCTACAGGGTGTTTCAAAAATGACCGGTATATTTGAAACGGCAATAAAAACTAAACGAGCAGCGATAGAAATACACCGTTTGTTGCAATATGCTTGGGACAACAGTACATTTTCAGGCGGACAAACTTTCGAAATTACAGTAGTTACAATTTTCAACAACAGATGGCGCTGCAAGTGATGTGAAAGATATACACTCCTGGAAATTGAAATAAGAACACCGTGAATTCAATGTCCCAGGAAGGGGAAACTTTATTGACACATTCCTGGGGTCAGATACATCACATGATCACACTGACAGAACCACAGGCACATAGACACAGGCAACATAGCATGCACAATGTCGGCACTAGTACAGTGTATATCCACCTTTCGCAGCAATGCAGGCTGCTATTCTCCCATGGAGACGATCGTAGAGATGCTGGATGTAGTCCTGTGGAACGGCTTGCCATACCATTTCCACCTGGCGCCTCAGTTGGACCAGCCTTCGTGCTGGACGTGCAGACCGCGTGAGACGACGCTTCATCCAGTCCCAAACATGCTCAATGGGGGACAGATCCGGAGATCTTGCTGGCCAGGGTAGTTGACTTACACCTTCTAGAGCACGTTGGGTGGCACGGGATACATGCGGACGTGCATTGTCCTGTTGGAACAGCAAGTTCCCTTGCCGGTCTAGGAATGGTAGAACGATGAGTTCGATGACGGTTTGGATGTACCGTGCACTATTCAGTGTCCCCTCGACGATCACCAGAGGTGTACGGCCAGAGTAGGAGATCGCTCCCCACACCATGATGCCGGGTGTTGGCCCTGTGTGCCTCGGTCGTATGCAGTCCTGATTGTGGCTCTCACCTGCACGGCGCCAAACACGCATACGACCTTCATTGGCACCAAGGCAGAAGCGACTCTCATCGCTGAGGACGACACGTCTCCATTCGTCCCTCCATTCACGCCTGTCGCGACACCACTGGAGGCGGGCTGCACGATGTTGGGGCGTGAGCCGAAGACGGCCTAACGGTGTGCGGTACCGTAGCCCAGCTTCATGGAGACGGTTGCGAATGGTCCTCGCCGATACCCCAGGAGCAACAGTGTCCCTAATTTGCTGGGAAGTGGCGGTGCGGTCCCCTATGGCACTGCGTAGGATCCTACGGTCTTGGCGTGCATCCGTGCGTCGCTGCGGTCCGGTCCCAGGTCGACGGACACGTGCACCTTCCGCCGACCACTGGCGACAACATCGATGTACTGTGGAGACCTCACGCCCCACGTGTTGAGCAATTCGGCGGTACGTCCACCCGGCCTCCCGCATGCCCACTATACGCCCTCGCTCAAAGTCCGTCAACTGCACATACGGTTCACGTCCACGCTGTCGCGGCATGCTACCAGTGTTAAAGACTGCGATGGAGCTCCGTATGCCACGGCAAACTGGCTGACACTGACGGCGGAGGTGCACAAATTCTGCGCAGCTAGCGCCATTCGACGGCCAACACCGCGGGTCCTGGTGTGTCCGCTGTGCCGTGCGTGTGATCATTGCTTGTACAGCCCTCTCGCAGTGCCCGGACCAAGTATGGTAGGTCTGACACACCGGTGTCAATGTGTTCTTTTTTCCATTTCCAGGAGTGTAGAAGACAACGCAGTCTGTGGGTGCGCCATTCTGTACGTCGTCTTTCTGCTGTAAGCGTGTGCTGTTCACAACGTGCAAGTGTGCTGTGGACAACATGGTTTATTCCTTAGAACAGAGGATTTTTCTGGTGTTGGAATTCCACTGCCTAGAACACAGTGTTGTTGCAACAAGACGAAGTTTTCAACGGAGGTTTAATGTAACCAAAGGACCGAAAAGCGATACAATAAAGGATCTGTTCGAAAAATTTCAACGGACTGGGAACATGATGGATGAACGTGCTGGAAAGGTAGGGCGACCGCGTACGGCAACCACAGAGGGCAACGGGCAACTAGTGCAGCAGGTGATCCAACAGCGGCCTCGGGTTTCCGTTCGCCGTGTTGCAGCTGCGGTCCAAATGACGACAACGTCCATGTATCGTCTCATGCGCCAGAGTTTACACCTCTATCCATACAAAATTCAAACGCGGCAACCCCTCAGTGCCGCTACCATTGCTGCACGAGAGACATTCGCTAACGATATAGTGCACAGGATTGATGACGGCGATATGCATGTGGGCAGCATTTGGTTTACTGACGAAACTTATTTTTGCCTAGACGTCAATAAACAGACCTGGCGCATATGGGGAACCGAAAAGCCCCATGTTGCAGTCCCATCGTCCCTGAATCCCCAAAAAGTACTGGTCTGGGCCGCCATTTCTTCCAGAGGAATCATTGGCCCATTTTTCAGATCCGAAACGATTACTCCATCACGCTATCTGGACATTCTTCGTGAATTTGTGGCGGTACAAACTGCCTTAGAGGACACTGTGAACACCTCGTGGTTTATGCAAGATGGTGCCCGGCCACATCGCACGGCCGACGTCTTTAATTTCCTGAATGAATATTTCGATGATCGTGTGATGGCTTTGGGCTATCCGAAACATACAGGAGGCGGCGTGGATTGGCCTCCCTATTCGCCAGACATGAGCCCCTGTGACTTCTTTCTGTGGGGACACTTGAAAGACCAGGTGTACCGCTAGAATCCAGAAACAATTGAACAGCTGAAGCAGTACATCTCATCTGCATGTGAAGCCATTCCGCCAGACACGTTGTCAAAGGTTTCGGGTAATTTCATTCAGAGACTACGCCATATTATTGCTACGCATGGTGGATATGTGGAAAATATCGTACTATAGAGTTTCCCAGACCGCAGCGCCATCTGTTGTTGACAATTGTAACTACTGTAATTTCGAAAGTTTGTCTGCCTGAAAACGTACTGTTGTCCCAAACATATTGCAACAAACGGTGTATTTATATCGCTGCTCGTTTTGTTTGTATTGCCGTTTCAAATATACCGGTCATTTTTAAAACACCCTGTATGAGACATCACTGGACGAGAATTCCAGCGTCATCCACAAATAGCATTAGCCTCTCCTGTATTGATCAAATGCAACAAGCATGGAATTCTTTCCCACAAATTCACCTCCGGCACCTGTACAAGACAATGCCTGCCTGCTTGCATACAACACTTTGGCGGTTGCACCGCTAATCAAAGTACCAGCATTTCACATTTGCAATGGCTTATCTCGCGCTTACATTGACCTGAGATTTTGCAATGTTAATCACTTAAATATGTTAACTAGACGTATTCCAGAAATTTCATTTTTCTACATTATTTTTTTGTGTTGCGATTTTTTTCGTCAGTGTATATTAAATAATTTGTGAATATTTTGTACATATATTTCACAGCTAATGGGCTACGGTGGATGTACTTATATGATTACTGAACCTTAAAGGTAACATCCACATTCATATTAATAGTATCAAAAGGTTATATACGCTACTGAAATATGCATAACGTTTGGATGTCAAAGTAATCGATCTTAAAAGTATCAACTCAACTGGGTACTTATGAATCGTTTTGTATGATTCCTGTCAAAATTTGTGCGGGGGAGGGGAGGGGGGTGCACGACGCATTTAAAGCTCTTCAGATCAGTTACATCAATAATTGCGTTTTTAAAGATTTAGCTTCTCTCGGACAAAACTATGCTGATCCGCAAGCACGGTTTTTAGTATTGTTCCACATGATAACTATTCATACCTACCATTTGCGAAAGAAAGTATCCCATCACATAAGAATACTGAAGATTAGATGGTTACGTCAGACAACTTAAGATAATACACCGACTGCTTGAGAATTATATTATGGCACAACCTGACTAAACGAAAGAGTATGTTGATACGACATATCCTGAAGCATCAAGGAAGAGGTCAGTTACGTAATGAATGGAAGTTTAGAGGAAGGTGGCGGGGGAGGGACGCGGGGGGGGGGGGGGGGGGGGGGGGTTCGGGGTGGAGTCGAAATCGTAGAGAGATACCGAGACTTCAGTAAGCACTCTGAAGTGGATGTAAGTTGTTCTGCAGATATTACGAGACTTGCACAGGATATACTAGTGTGGAGCGATACGTCCTATCAGTTCAAAATGGCTCTGAGCACTATGGGACTTAGAACATAGAACTACTTAAACCTAACTAACCTAAGGACATCACACACATCCATTCCCGAGGCAGGATTCGAACCTGATACCGTAGCGGTCGTGCGGTTCCAGACTGTAGCTCCTAGAACATCTCGGCCACTTCGGCCTGCGGTCCTATCAGTCCTCAAACGAAGAGCACCGCAAACGCCGACGGAAATAACCTCAAATGAGCGCAGTTCCCGATATCGCAAAATAAGAGGAGGAAATCTGTTTATTAAACCGGTGTTACATTAACAGTTCCACTGCTTTAAAACAGCTATGAAACATACTTGCAGTAATTTTCTTTACAGTAACAGTAAAAACTAGCCTCGATGTCCTGAACAATTCTTCGTCTTTGTCATTCGAATGTACATTATGATCATTGTAAAATAATATGAGCCTCCACAAGGATCACATAGGATTGAATGACGTCATAAAAAGAACGATTAATTTCTTTTTGTTAAATAAAGTTATCAAGAGAGCTTTCATCGTATATTAATATATTGAAAGCCTGCTGAGTCCGAAACTGAGACTAAGAGAAAATGTATAGAAAGGGTTGCTATAGAAATAAAAATTTTAATGTATAATACTCACACGGAAACGCAGATCTCCCAGCGGCGGTGTGGCGTATGGTACTCCCAGGAACTGGTTGTAGAGAGCTCCGTTCAGTGACGTGGCCACCACGCCCCTCAGAACTCCGTTCTCTACAGTCACGAATACGTCGTCCCCCTGTAATAAGTTCTTTGTCACCATTCCTCGTAATCAGAGCAATCGATTCGTTTATTGTGTTTACCTTTTCTATGTAGAATTCCCCACTGAACCATACACACAAGCAAAAATCTAATGAGGTAAGTTCCGAGGACCTTGATACCAAGACATGTGACCATTTCTGGCGATCTGTCATCTGAGGAATGTTAGATTTAGATGATATTTCAGCTCATGAGAATGTCAAAGGACTCCCACTATGCTGTAAGAGCATACCTATCCATGTATGTAAAGGAACCTCTTCCAATAATTTCTGGAAGGTCATTTTTAATAAGGTCTAGCCTATCCTCATTTTTTCTCTTTTTGATATGCAAATCCAATTAATCATTCGAGAAAACATGTTCAGATCGATTGAATCTTTCTCTGATTTAATAAGAGAGTAATACCAAAGATTGTAAGATCATATCACCTTCTTCTTCCCTAATTAACAATATGGGCTTACTTACAGTTGGGTTTCCCTTGTGAAACGCAAATTTTATTGTAGCGGTAAGAGTGGAACGTGGATAGCAGATCAAGCCGACCTCTCCCGCGCTTCTACCGAGGGGAGGATGTACAGTTTTGTGTGTCGTTTTATATCACCAGGGGCAGAGGCGACTGGCTGGAGCTGTAATAGCGGGATGAGAGAAGTTTCTACACCCACAGGCCGAAAGAAGAGTGTTGAGAACTCGTGAAAAAAAATAGTGCTGTTTCAATATTTTTCCGACCGGTTATTAGCTGACTAAAAAACAGGCGCTCATGACGGAGGACAAAGGCCCAGAATTCTCGGTACAGAGCAGGTCGACAGACATCAGATTGGGTGCTAAGTTCTTTTACAATCCATGGTGGGAGTAAAACTACAAATGGTATTGACAAGAGGAAGAAAGAATCTTGACAATGTCGGTCAAATTTTTTTTAGCGTGGAATCGTGCACAGAGCAGTTGCTGGGAGCATAGTGTCTTCACTTTTCACCGGACTTCTGTACACTTCTAGAGACTTGTTTTCACTTCAGGGAGCGTTTGTAGGCTTCCCTTCGCATCACTTCATAAGCAGGCAACACAGAGGGTCTTGGCCTTAAGATACGTAGAGAGATGACAGAAATATCTGCAGCTAGATTGGTAGCACCTACACGTCTGCAGTCATCTCCTCTATCCACAACTACAGTAAGATCATAGAAAAATTTCAGCAGCGTTTTCCTTCTTTTTGCCAGCCATTATTTATTCCAGTCTCTGTCTCGCTCTATAGTCTTTACCCTCTCTAGTATCATAGAAGTTACGTCCTGATATCTTAACAAGTGTCCTATTATCCTTCTTCTTGACAGTGTTTTCTATATATTCCTTTCTCTGCCGATTCTGTGGAAAACTTCATCGTTCCTTACCTTACTAGTCCACCTAATTTTCAACATTCTTCTGTAGTAGCAAATCTCAATTGCTTAGATTTTCTTCTCTTTTGGTTTTCCCACAGTCCGTGTTTCACTACGAAACAACGCAGTCCTCCAGACGTACATTCTCAAGAATTTCTTCCTCACGTTAAGGCCTATGTTTAATTCTAGCAAACAGGATCCCTATCTCTTTCCCGCTTACTCCTGTTTGAGTCACAATAAAGTTAGGGATCCATTAGACCCAAATTCACGCAGGCTCACCACGACCGATCCATGGGCATAGCGCTCAAGACGTTCTCCTCTCTCTCGATCATGCAACTACTGCATTCACGCAAGTTCTTTACGTTTAATGAATCTGTTTGGAAGTGGTTAAAAAGGGCGTACATTCCCTTATAAGAGAGACTTTCCAGGCCCTTACTGTACTTTTTCTGCCGGCGGCTATCGAGCGTGCTAGGTGCAACCGGCTGCGTGGCACATGTCGGCACGAATGACGCCTGCCGCTTGAGTTCTGAGGCCATCCTCGGCTCCTTTCGGCGGCTGGCTGATTTGGTTAAGGCAACTGACAACGCACACCGAGTGCAGGCTAAGCTGCCTATCTGTAGCATCGTACCCAGGGTTGATCGCAGTCGTCTGTTTTGGAGAAGAGTGGAAGGTCTAAACCAGAGGCTCAGACGGCGCTGTGACGGTATCGGATGCGAATTTCTCGACCTCCGCTATCGGGTGCAGAATTGTAGGGTTCCCCTTAATAGGTCAGGCGTGCACTAAACGCAGGAAGCAGCTACTAGGGTAGCGGAGTACGTGTGACATGCACATGTGGCTTTTTTAAGGTAGAGGACCGCTCCCTTGGGAGCAAACACAATTTGCCTGTTAAATCAGCCACAGTGTTCTCAGAGAGTCTGAGTCCTGGCAGATCAGAGATAGAAAAGATTAATATGATTTAAGTAAACTGCAGGAGTATCCAAGGAAAGGTCCCAGAATTAGTATCGCTTATTGAAGGTTATAATGCACAGATAGTATTGGGAACGTAAAGCTGGTTGAAGCCAGACGTCAGTGAGAACGAAATCCAAGTTCAGAATGAAATGTTTATCGTAAGGGTAGGTTAGTCGCCAATGGTGGCGCCGTGTTTACTATAGTAAAAAATTTGATAAAATCTAGCTACATTATCACGGATTCCGAATGTGAATTAATATGGGTGAAACTGAGTATCAAAGAACTGTCAAAAATTGTGATTGAATGCTTCTATAGACCACCCAGATCAGGATCTGTAGTTGTAGAGCGCTTGAGGCAGAACTTGCAAAAGATCATTAGTAATTTTCCTGATCATGCCGTTGTAATATGGGGTGACTTCAGCTTGGCAGCTGGGAATGTTATGCCATCAAAACTGGTGCCAGAGACATGGAATCGTGTAGCATTCTTCTGGATGTCTTGTCTGAAAATTACCTAGAGCAGATAGTTAGAGAACCAATTCATGAGGGTAACGTCTTAGACCTCCTGGCAACAAGAGGACCTGAACTTATCGAACCGGTTAACGTAGAGGAAGGTATCAGTAATCATAAGACTGTGACAGCATCTATGAAGACAGGTCCTACAAGGAATGTTAAGAAAAGTAGGAAGATATATTTGCTCAGCCAGGGTGAGAGGATACGAATTTCAGAATATCTCAGCAGTCAGCATCAAAATTCGGTGATGAGGACGAAGATGTGGAGGACAAATGGAAAAAATTCAAAGGAGTAGTTCAATATGACGTAGACAAGTATGTTCGGAATAAGGTTTTAAGGGATGGGAAAGATCCACCATGGTTTAACAGCCGTGTTAGAAAAGCGATATGTAAACAAAGAGCACTTCATCTCAGCCTCAAGAGAAGTAAAACCCTAGCTGACAAACAAAGGCTGAACGAAGCGAAAATGAGCCTAAGGAGAGCAATGAGAGAAAGTTCAATGATTTTGAAAGTAAGACGTTGTCAAACGACCTGAGTAAAAACCCTGCGAGTTTTTGGTCGTATGTAAAATCAGCAAGTGGATCAAAATCATCTATTCATTCTCTCAGCGACCACACCGGCACCGAAACGGAAGATAACAGAGAGAAGGCCGAAATACTGAAGTCGGTCTTCCGAAGTTGTTTGACCGCAGAAGATCATAACACTGTCCCTCCTTTCAAACGTCGTACGAACAGCAGATATTGAGATAACCAATCGCGGAACTGTAAAGCAGCTACTATCGCTTAGTAGTGGAAAGGCTTCAGGACCAGATGACATACCTATAAGCTTATATAAAGATTGTGCGAAAGAACTTGCTCCCCTTCTAGCAGTAATTTATCGTAGATCGCTTGAGCAACGAAAGGTACCTAATGACTGCAAAAAAGCGCAGGTCATTCCCTTTTTTAAGAAAAGCCCTAAGACAGATCCACACAACTATAGACCTATATCGTTGACGTGAGTCTGTTGTAGAATTATGGAACATGTATTATGTTCTTGCTTCTCTATAAAAATCAACATGGATTCCGCAAACAGAGATCCTGCGAAACTCAGCTCGCTCTGTTCCTCCATGAGATTCACAGCGCAGTGGACAACGCTACTCAGGTTGATGCCGTGTTCCTTGACTTCAGGAAGGCATTTGACACCGTCCAGCAATGCGTTTAATGAAAAAAAAATATGAGCTTACGGAGTATCAGAGCAGACCTGTGATTGGATTCAAGACTTTTTTGCAGATAGAAGTCAACAAGTCGCTCTTAACGGAACTAAATCGACAGACGTAAAAGCAATATCCGGAGTGCCACAGGGAAGTGTGATAGGACCGTTGCTGTTCACAATAGATATTAATGATCTAGTATAAAGCGTCGGGTGGTCTTTAAGGCTATTCGCAGATGATGCAGTTGTTTATACCAAAGTAGCAATGCCAGAAGGTAGTAAGAATTTGCAGAACGACCTGCACAGAATTGATCAATGGTGCAGGATCTAGTAGTTGACCCCGAACGTAAGTATATGTAGCACATTGCGCATATATAGGAAAAGAAATTCACTACTATGCAGCTACACTATTGATGACAAACATCTGGAGACAGCGTGTGCCGTAAAATATCTAGGCGTAATTATCCAGAGTGACCATACAAAACAGATAGTGGCAAAAGCAGACACCAGACTCAGATTCGTCGGAAGAATCTTAAGGAAATGTCACTCATCCACGAAAGAAGTGGCTGTAAGGCGCTTGTTCGCCCGATTCTTGAGGACTATTCATCTGTCTGGGATCTCTATCAAGTATGACCGATGGAGGAGATAGAGAAGATCCAACGAAGAGCGGCACTTTCGTCACGGGATCGTTTAGCTGGCGAGAGAGCGTTACGGAGACGCTAAACAAACTCCACTGGCACACGTTACAAGAGAGACGTTGTGCAACACGGAGCGATCTATTATTGAAATATCTGGACAGCACTTTTCAGGAGGAGTCAGACAACATATTACTTCCCCCCACATACTTCACGCGTATTGACCACGAGGAGAAAATTCGAGAAATTAGAGCCAATACAGAGGCTTACCGACAATCATTCTTCCCACACACTATTCGCGAGTGGAACAGGGTTGGAGGATCAGATAGTGGTATCGAAAGTACCCTCCGCCACACACCACTAGGTGGCTTGCGGAGTATTATGTAGATGTAGATGAAGTGTGTAACGAAAGTTTAATGTTTTTCATTATCCTGTGTACACACAATAACGTATAACAAAACTGGGATTTACTTGAATCATGTCTTTAATTTCGTAATTAGTAAATCCTTCAAATGAAATTAATCAGTATAATAGTTGTGGAAATGTCGGCAGTTGGAATTTAATATCAGTATCACCATACTAACAAAACTGCGTTAAATTTAACTTCGTTGGATAACTTTATTAAGCATTTGGATTTGAAGGAGCGGTCCGCCTCCCAATAGGTGCAGTTGATGTAGATCAGACGAGCTAACACACGGCATTTCACAGCAGAGCCCTGTATGACGAGCCGGTAAGACGAAAGGCCCGATCAACTGATTGTCTGTAAAACTTCACCACGCATTTATAGAATAGTGCTCCTGAAAATGAGTCTCCACAAAGGCATGTGGGTTTTCTTTGGACCAACGATGTGAGTTACAAGTGTCAAAAGTATAAATAGTATGAATGAGATTACATGGCAATTTAAAATAAGCCAGCGACAAAACTCCAATCATCGAGCTTTATCTCCTAATAGAAATTCTTGAATCCATTACATATGGTAAGGATAGAGGCTGTGCGTACGTTATATCAACAATATTTTGTATGTAGAAATTCTGCGTGTGATTACTCAAAAATAACAACTGAGCAATATCTGGTACTTCATCACACATTGTTAATTTGTCCGTTCACATGAAATATGACTAATACGCACTGTACTAGTTTTATGTAGGTTGGCGAAAACTGGAGTAAACACTCTAGAATCTGGTATTCTGCGGTTGGAAAATCGTATACTGTTTTCTCTGCAAGCAGTAACAGTGTACCCATTACAAAAACCGTAGACAGTTACCATATTAGCATTCTTAGTAATTGTAAATGCGCTTTAACAGTCGATACTGTAGAACTGGACAGCAGATCACAATCACAGTTGAAAACTTCAATTATTTAAACACGAGAACAACTTCATAGTTTAAAATTCAAAACGAAAATTACAATCGATAGCAATGGATAGATTTATCCCAAATGAATTCATAACAGGTACACAAAACAGGTCAGATCACTATTATAGAAGCATCAAGAAAGTCTACCAAATGTAAAAGAACGCAGAAGCTCAAAGACTGGCAAAGTTCTACAAAAGATCGACATTTAGCGCGAAGTTCAATGAGAGGTGATTTCAATAGTTTCCTCAACGAAACTCTGTCTCAATCTATTAGAAAATCCAAAGACATTCTGGTCGCATGAGAAGCACGCAAGTGACAAGACACAGTCAATACCTTCACTGCGCGATGCGAAGGTAATGTCAACGATAACAGTGACACTAAAGCAGAGTTACTAAATACAGTTTACCGAAATTCCCTCACCAAAGAAGGTGAAGTAAATATTCCAGAATTAGAATCAAGAACTGATGCCAACCAGAGTAATCTAGAAGTACATATCCTTGGCGTAACAAATCAGCTAA
The DNA here is from genome assembly GCF_023897955.1 of Schistocerca gregaria. Classification (NCBI taxonomy): domain Eukaryota; kingdom Metazoa; phylum Arthropoda; class Insecta; order Orthoptera; family Acrididae; genus Schistocerca; species Schistocerca gregaria. The sequence goes on along the minus strand of NC_064926.1, from coordinate 453,170,365 downwards.
AATAGCCCAATAAAGGCAAGTCCTCCGGTCCACAAGGTATACCCATTAGATTCCTTTCAGAGCATGCCGATACAATAGCTCTGTACTTAAGGGGACATTGTAAGTCCTATGCCGCCAATGTTAAATTATCGAATTTTGTGACGCATTATCGTGGAAAATTTTTAAGACACCAACTTACAGTTTTTCATAATTATTGAATGCACCTTTCTAGATACCATGAGCAGTTTTTCGTAATTATTAAATGCACATTTCTAGATACCATGAACTAGAATTATTACTATGTATTGCGGGGCACGTTATCCTTTCTTTAAACGCTCAATTTTTTGACGGAGTTTTGTAAATAAGTGAACATAAAAACAAAACAACTCAGGATATTTTAATTATTCTAGTCCCATATGTGTTGAATCTCACACTTGGCATGCTGTGAAAATTTCATATCTCTATCATCAGTACTTTTTTAGAAAACGGTTCATTTATTGCAAAAAATATAGTTTGGAGATAATGAGGTTAAAAACCTTTTTTATTACAAATTCTTATACAGACTTACATTTCTGCGTGTTTTATGCACTAGAATTACCCTGGCACATAGTCTGTGTCTTCTTCAGTGTCACAACAGCCCAGTGTTTGCCTCCTCCTTTTCTTTCTTGCTTCTTTTGTCATTTGCTGAGAAGCTAACTGTGCTTCGCGTACATGAAGCTCATCCACTTCCCGCAGTCCTTTAGCTGTGTTCTGTCCAAATCTTACCCCTAACTTCTCCATAGCCTTAAGTCTTTCTTAGTTCCCACCGCTAAAAGTTACTACAGTATCAGACACAGCTAACTATAAAGTCATAAGGCCAACAAAAACATTTTAGGCACACGGCTCCACACAATATTATCATTCACATTCTGGGTCTTTCCATGTAAACACTTCTTTAGTAGCTCAGGATTTGCCAAATCTCTGTAAATAGATTTAATCGCCTCCATTACTGCCAAAGGAAGACAATGTTTATGTGTAAATTCATGCACAGTGCCAGAAAATTCAGCTTGCCTATATTTACACCAAGTGTTTGGTGGAGGTAGACACAAAGCATGACATGGCTTTTCATCGGCTGATATTCGATGAAAGAAAGTGCTCCACACAGCTCTTTTCATCTTCTCTAAATTATCTGCCAGTACAACGATGTGATAATCCATTTCTTGCCCTTTGTGAGAAAGTGAAACGCCTACAGCCGTCCTTTTGATTTTATTTGTTTTGTAACTACCAGTTTCGGCAATACTAGCATCAGAAACAAAGGACTTATTTGTTTATTCGTAATGCCAACTTCTGAGACGTAGCAGTAGTCACAAAACAAAGCAATTCACAGCCTTCTAGACTGTATAGTACCCAAGGTATGACAGCTCAACTGTGGTGGTATAAGGGGTAGCCGCGAAATTTGACAGTCACACGTCAACATTCAAAATATTATTTGAAGGTCTCACAGTTGTATGATTTTAATGTATTATACACCAAAATGTCAGGGAAGTCCAAAGTACGTTATGGTGTAGAAAACAGAAAATGTCAAATTTCAACGAATTTCACGTATAATGTCCCCTTAACAATCAAATTCAACCGCTAGCTCGACGGGAGGTCAGGACCTAAAGACTGGAGAATTGCACACGTCACACTAATACGCAAAAAATGAAATAGGAGTAATTCGATAAATTATAGACTCTTATCACAGATGTCAATTTGCAGTACGGTATTGAAAATATACTGTTTTCGAACATTATGAATTACGTCAACGAAAACGATCTGTCGACATGCATCCAGCACGGATGTAGACAATATCATTCTTGTGGGACACACCTTATTCTTTATTCTCAAGAAATGAGGCAGTTCACAGAGGATTCCATATTACTAAGATTCTAAAAGGCTTCTAATCAAGTTGCGTGCTTCTGGAGTACCGTCTCAGACTGTGCGACTGGATTTGTGATTCACTGTCGGGAAAGCCACAGTTCGTAGTAACTGGCGAAAAGTTATCGCGTAAAATAGAACTGATATCTCGTGTTCTCCGAGGAAGTGTTATATGCCCTCTACTGTTCCTAATCTATATAGACTTACAAGTAGGAGACGATCTGAGCAGCCAAGTTAGACTGTTTGCAGATGATACTGTCATTAACCGTCTAGTAATGTCAGGAGAAGATCAAAACCACAATTATAAAATGATTTAGACAAGACATCTGTATGGTGCGAAAAGTGTCAATCGATCCTAAATAATGAAAAGTGTAGGGTCACCACATGATTACTGTAAGGAAGGATTAATGAGAAAACGGACAGCATTAAAGGCTGTCAACTCAACTATATAATAGAAAATTTGAAGGGAAGGCAAACCAAAGACTGCGTTTTACCGGCAGAACACTTAGAAAATGATACAAGAAACTGCCTACAAGACGCTTGCTCGTCATCTGCTAGAGTATTGGTGTGCAGTTTTGGAACCTTACCAGATGTGAATGACGGAGCACATCGAAAAAGTTCAAATAAAGGCAGCTCGTTTTCTATTATCGCGATGTAGGGATGAGAGTGCCACGGATATGATACGTGAGCTGCGGTGGCAAAGATTAAAACAAAGGCGTTTATCGTTGCAGCAGCATCTTTCCACGAAATTTCAGTCTCTAACGTTCTCCTCCAAATGCGAAATTATTTCGTTGACACACACGCACATAGGGACAATGGTCATCATAGTGAAATAGAGAAATCAGAGCTCGCACGGAAAGACTGAAGTATTGGTTTTACCCGCGCGCTGTCGGAGAAACGCAAGAGAAATAGTTCAAAGTGGTTCAGTGAACCCTCTACCAGGCACTTAAGTGTGAATTGCAGGGTAGTCATGTAGATGTAAATGTAGAAACGATAAATAATCCAAAGCAACTAGAGTACCAACACGCGAAATGAAAACGTATTTCGGTAGTCAGCTGCATATCTCTGTAATCAACCAAAAGTGTACACTTGTTACATGGCACGTTTTATTGAAATTAATCTATAGTACTACATCCTAAAATATCTTCTGTTCCTCCTGAAAAACCTTGTAAGCGCAGTTCAGCAACTGAAAATGACGACACAGCGGTGAAGAAACTAGACTCGACATTTCGGAAAAAGTGCTCGTCACATCCCATTTTGCCTCTCCACTTTTAAGATTTGTTTTGGATCCCCAGACAATTCCAGACAAATAATGCGACAGTATCATGGAGATTCAACAAGGCCTACATTTCTCCAAAAACTGATGTCTAAGGAACATTGAAGTTTAGCTCTACTCCTTTTGTTGTTGATTAGCGTACCTCTTGAACCGTAGGCCGGCGCGGGACAACCACTGCCCCTGTGTACAAGACCACAGCCAACAGCAACAGCGCGACGGAATGCATGTTTGCGTCTGAGCGAACACATTTGTGTTTCCAATATATACTCACAGATCATATCGGAATCACTTCCGATTTGCTTTACGATAAAACAAACGCGATAGTTATGTGTACTTCAGTTACCCAAAATACTCTTCGAAGAAAAGTATTATCTCCTTTCTTGCGACATACGTGGTAATCTTTGTTTTCACTGCAGAAGTCAGCAACGTATCACCATACGTAACGATCAACTAGATATGATCGTCAATGAGTTGTTGGACATGTCATACAGGAAGAAACTTGTAGACTCTCTTTCCTAGCGAAATAGAGGCCATTATCAACTCTAGAGGCGAAGTTACACGATGTTATCGTGATGTATTCTGGGTCTGGCTGATTTCTCGACTAGTGTGCTTACAAGGGAACCTCCCCATCGCACCCCCCTCAGATTTAATTATAAGCTGGCACAGTGAATACGCCTTGAAAACTGAAGACAGATCAATCGAGAAAACAGGAAGATGTTGTGTGGAACTATGAAAAAAATAAGTAAAATATACAAACTGAGTAGTCCATGCGCAAGATAAGCAACATCAAGGACACTGTGAACTCATGAGCGCCGTGGTCCCGTGGTTAGCGTGAGCAGCTATGAAACGAGAGGTCCTTGGTTCAAGTCATACCTCGGGTGAAAAGTTTGCTTTCTTTATTTTCGCAGTCATGATCTGTCCGTTCGTTCATTGACGTCTCTGTTCACTGTACTAAGTTTAGTGTCTGTGTTTTGCGACCGCACCGCAAAACCGTGCGATTAGTAGACGAAAGGAATTGCCTCCCCAATGGGAAACAAAAACATTTGATCGCAAGGTCATAGGTCAACCGATTCCTCCACAGGAAAACACGTTTGATATACTCTATATGACACAGGTGACGGCATGTGCGTCACATGACAGGAATATGTTGTCGACCCACCTAACTTGTGCACTTGGCGAATGGGTAAAAAGATTCTTCTACCTTGCCCGATTTAGGTTTTCTTGTGGATTTGATAATCACTCCCAAAAAGTGATGAAAGCATAAGAGTTTGTCACATAAACTGCAAGAAATGAATGCAACAGTTTCACAGTCGCACAGTTTTTCCTGTGCTCTGTCAAAAGACATGATTTAACGTTTTCAAAATTTTCCGTGTGTAGACCGTCAAATCCATCGGACGGACGGACGGACAGATAACAGTTGTCTGAAAATGAAAAAGTAAACTTTTCACTCGTTCTGCAATTGCTCACGCTAACCACGGGACCACGGCGCTTCTGAGCTCAGACTCTCTTTGATGTTGCCTATCATTCGCATGGATTACTCAGTTTGTATATTTTGCTTATTTTTTCGTAGTTCCACACAGCTTCTTCCTGTTTTCTCGATTAATCTGTGTTCAATTTTTCAAGGCCTATCCACTGTGCCAACTTATAACCAAATCTGAGGGGGGTGTGATGGGGAGGTTCCCTTATTAGTAATGTTAAAGCAGTACCGATAGTATGTTCCATTTAATTATTTGCAAGCACTTTTTATGATAATAATTTCGGTAGCATAATGGTAAGCTACAAACCAATACTTCATTACATCACGAGCAGTAGAATGACGAAATGTCTGCATGTCTATTTCATCTCGTTTGTCACAATTGCCTCGTTCCGTCCTCCCCTTCCTAGCAGATGTATGTACGAATGAAAATAAGTGTACAGACAATTAGCCGGCCACTAACCAAAGCTAGGTAGAAGGTGATGGTTTACGAAAACAGAGCTGACGGTAACGTTGAGCAAAGAGGTTAGCAGAGGCATCGGGCTGTATCGATTGGTCAGCCGATGATGACTAGCCTCTGCCCTCAGTGTTTGAAGGGAGGGTAGTTTGTGACCAGGTGGTGTTGCTCGTCACTCGGTCGCGGGGAGCTGACGTGTGTAGTCTCCACGACAGATGTCGTTTCATCATCGTCGCTAAGGGTAGAACCATGTTTATTAAAGTCAACGTAGACAGAGAAAGATCAGAATATGGTGTAATTTTCATAATTTTGATCTTTTAGCTTGTTAGGGCTTGGTAACTCAATGTCGTGCAGGCACTCAGCCTGGCATGTTTGTGTATGGTTAAAGTTAAGCTAAATGTTCAATAAGTAAAAGTGGGAGTGAAATGTTTCTTTCCTACAAACGGCTATGTGGTTTTTTTATCAAAATTAACAATATTTTCTTTGAGAAATATTGAACTTCTATATTATAAAGATATAAATGAATTACTCACTATATTAAGTGTTCAGCAAAAAAAAAAAAAAAAAAAAAGGCTCTGAGCACTATGGGACTCAACCTCTGAGGTCATCAGTCCCCTAGAACTAATTAAACCTAACTAACCTAAGGACATCACACACATCCATGCCCGAGGCAGGATTCGAACCTGCGACCGTAGCGGTCTCGCGGTTCCAGACTGCAGCGCCTAGAACCGCACGGCCACTTCGGCCGGCTGTTCAGCTGAGCTCAGAGTCACTTGGAATAATTTTGAAGAAATTTTATTTGAATTTAGACGTAGTTCTCTTTCCGGAACAAGGACTCGTAATTCTGCGCCAATTGCAGTAGACATGGTTCACTGTAGCTGGTGCTCATTAAAATGCTTGTTGCTGTTGTATAATGTGTGTCAGAAAGTGCATACGTAACGAAAGTGATTTTGAACTTTTTATGTGTTTTTAGGCAGGTTATCTTTGTGATAGATTTTGGCCACGTGTGTTTTGGCTAGCGTAGTGGGGAGAATAAAAGCTTAGATCTTGCCAGAATAAGTAGTAATAGGAATCATATTTGATACAAAGTGATAAATTTTGGTTCATTTGTGATTTTTCTTCATAAATTATGGTTTGCTTTACTGGCTGTATTTGTAGTCAGATAGTCGCAAATCAATCCAAATCTATGGTAGTTTAGTTAAGCGCTAGCGTACGGTTAGAAGCACTACGAGGGAAATACAAATGAGTGAGTATGTTTGATTAATTTTTTTTGATTTAAGTTGGGGTTTAGGTATGAGTTCCAAATGTGGTAGCTTGTGTGGTACTTTCTACTGATCATCAACCACAATAGGTGTTTTTCAGCACGGCATTTAAATAAACGTAAATTAACTTCGACGATTTTTTGAAAGAAATTGTAAAGCTCTGTACTACGAGACGCTACAGTGCAAGCATCTGCTGTTCTCATTTGTTTGCTTTCACTTAGTAATGTTTAAACGATAGTGTGTAAAGAAAAGAGTGCTCTGGATGGTAATGTTGACGAATGATGGTAGAATTTTTATTTTGCTGCCATTCCTATCTACCTCATACCAACAACGTGGTATCAACAGTGCGGCCCAAGTAAATTTACTTCAGGAAACAAATTAAAGAATTAACAAGGTGTTTTATACTGGACATTTGTGTAAAACGTTGAGTGTAAACTATTTTCGTGAATGAGAAAAAAGTTTTATGAATCAGTGTTAGATTTTTGTTTAAATTCACAATAGTAGTTTTCGCAATAGAGAAACGTCCAGTCTCTCATGTCCACCAATGTAAGTGAAGGAAGAATAACAGAACAATTAAAAAATATTAAGAAAGTGCGTAAAAGATTTTAGATAGGAACAGGTGTACGGTATGTTAGTTAAATGTCGGACATAACGCAAAACCTCCCCCCCCCCCCTTTTGGTCTGATTATCATGGTATGCCACTGCCATAGGGAGTGTCATCCGTTGCGCAATTATTTATTTTGTGGATAAACAGTTAATACAATGAGTTTGAGTTAACTTACATTACAAACGATCCCTGTTGCGGTTTACCAAGACAAACGGAACGAGGTATAATGAAGGTAAAATATCATATACCTCTGATTCCCATAGAATAAATAACATAAAATAGCGAGTAATCTGTGGGTGATAGACTTTAGGAATAACAGAATACAGAAAAAGCTGTAATCGCGAATACTACAAGTGGGGGATAAATTTGTCATGTTGTTGGACTGCATATATGAAGTTTCTTAGGTTGGTTGTTTTTTGGGGAAGGAGATCAGAGAGCGTGGTCATCGGTCTCATTGGATTAGGAAAGGATGGGGAAGGAAGTCGGCCGTGTCCTTTCAGAGGAACCATCCCGGCATTTGCCTGGAGTGGATTAGGGAAATCAAGGAAAACCTAAATCAGGATGGCCGGACGCGGGATTGAACCGTCGTCCTCCCGAATGCGAGTCCAGTGTCTAACCACTGCGCCACCTCGCTCGGTGAAGTTTCTTAGGAAAATGGGAGACATCTGTAACTTGGTGTTAAGGAACAGTTGCAAATTTATGCACATATCATTTGATGTAACATATGTAATGATTTAAATATCACTTTACAATATAAAAACGCTGAATTAATGCTAAGATTGAACTTAGATAGTCACACATCAATCTTTAAGGTGTCTTATACATTGCGTCATGGCGACAGGGTGCAGACTAAACTGTGGCTAAACAACACAGTAACATGTAACGTAAACAGCTTAGTGTGCCTGCAGAAGTCCATCTGGACAGAGGACACGAGTATAATGATTTCGACTGCCACATCGTCGGAATATTCCACTTTATTCTGCAATCTATAATTTTCTTAACTGGGTATGTGGATCGCTTTCAGCGTTTTTTTTTGTGTTTTACTTCAATCGAACAACACTCGACTCACATCACTACTATACCAACATATGACGCTAGAAGAGGGTCACTCTATACTCTGGCCAAAATTGCTGCCATCAGCACTTTTTCTCGGTTTCATATAACAGCTGATGTAATAGTGCTTGCATTATGCAGTGTCACTGACTACACAAGTTAAGGTCAGCCAGACGATTGGAATGGGAGGGGGTAGCAGGAGGGGAAGTGGAGATCTGCCACTGCTAATCAAGTTACTTCTCATCCATTTTGCTCTTCACCAATAGCCATCAATAGAGTTCTGTGCTCTGTTGTGAGAAGACAGTACAGACTGTGCTCTGTAGTGAGAAGGCAGTACAGACTGAACAATGATGGAAACGGTGCCTTATGAAGTGACAAGATTTGTAATAATTCTAATTGTTTCATTGTAGCATTCAGAGTAAGCACATGTTGTTGAAGCCCTGAATAATGTATTGCTTTGGAGAGGACAGGGCTGGAGCGTTAGCTTTTAAAACTGAGTGGTATGGAGCACCGTCGAGAATAATTACTGATGTATTTTCTAAAGTTGGTAAGTATTTTCGAAGCAATTATAAATGTTTCATAAATCATTTCTTCGTGGGACTCTAATGTTTTCTTTGAGACTAAAATCATGGTAAGCACCAGCATCCAAAAGAGTAATTTTGCCATGTTTGCCAGTGGAGATGGTATACTTTCTCCTTTGTCATCAGTCCAACCTTTCGTAACAGAAAGACCAGCTTTCATACATGTTTCGTCATTCCAAATAATGCTCTCAAAACTAATGTCTAGGGTTTCATGTAAAAAATCTGTAACGCCATGCGGCTATATCTGCTAGTTCCATCACCACTTTACAACCTGAAACAGTTTTGTATTTAAAACCCAGAGACTGCAGAACCAGCCCCAAACGACGATTAGCTGCCTTCAAAAAGTTCTGTCCCACGTAATGTCATACGAAGCTCATGTAATGTAGGCTGATGTCTGTGATAATTGTATATGTGGCGCCGAATGGGGTGTTTTACGAAAGGATCCGGATTTCTCCTTCTGCCCAATGTATGAAGACAATAGATTCCTGCTACATTTCTATCCTTCTCATATTTTTCTTTACCAGTACAAAGTATGTCATTTTACCACCCATAACCACGAATACAGTTTGCACGAATTCTTTAGTAATCAGTAAGAAGTGCCCCCATTTTCCGTCGCCCTCTCGAAGCATTCTTGCACATTGCACAGTGGAAGTGAACTAACGACTTGCTGTGGCAGTCTGGCAATAGCGAACAGTTAGTGCATGACATTGAGTGCTCTCGTTGGAGGAAACCAGCTCCTACTTGTGAAGTGTCAACCAACAAATAATTTTAATGACTTCTGTAGCATCCTTATGATGGAGGCAACAGACACGTCGTGTCATGAACTCAACAGGACATTACAGAAGATCGGCAGCCACTCTAATCAATGACTACTTAACCGTTGCCCAACTCTCGAGACTGGGACCAACGCACAGACATTGCATTTCCAGCCGAGCTAGATACTCACCATGACTGAGATCAGCTGTCTGGTGGGAAGACGAGGTGGTTCTAAGAGAGGCCGCATCATAGGAGTGCAGTTCTCAATACTTTCATCCATTGCCGAGTACTTGTACAGTTGGTAATCAGTTACTGTATCGCTAACCAGTGATGGACTACAGTCCCGCAGCTCGTGGTCGTGCAGTAGCGTTCTCGCTTCCCGCGCCCGGGTTCCCGGGTTAGATTCCCGGCGGGGTCAGGGATTTTCTCTGCCTCGTGATGACTGGGTGTTGTGTGATGTCCTTAGGTTAGTTAGGTTTAAGTAGTTCTAACTTCTAGGAGACTGGTTACCATAGATGTTAAGTCCCATAGTGCTCATAGCCATTTTTTTTATGGACTACAGTAGACACACACATCTCCCTCAGGTTAATGCCTCCAGCCCATGAATGATTGGTGCTCTATTGGTAACTGGTATGCATCACCTCACACAGCTTGTGGGGTACTTACATTCTGCTATTGCCATCTACTAATTTGTACCAAGACTAGCTAGGCAACGGTTTTCTGTGCTTCTAGAATATAATGCTGTATTCCTGCCACCATGTCATTTTCTGTAGCCTGTTATGTGTGAGAGCATAGCTAAACGTGCATTGCCTTGGCTTCTGCAACCTATAGAAAGCTACGTTATTCAGCATTGAAACGGTGAATGGTTTACTGTACTGTGGTCCATTTAACCAATTTTACAATCAGCGATGTTTCACAATGATGAAATATGATATTCCATACGGATCTTCGGGCTGGGTGTACTCTTCAAATAAAGGGATGACATCATGCCTGATACCACACAACTAGGTTTGGGATGGCTTTAAGGGAAAATATGGAAGATGGACCCACATATTTTGTTGATTAGTTATCAACAACAATAACATCACAATTTAAAAACTTATTAAAAGAATCAGAATTCTCACCAAAACATGAACAGGCTCAGATCATTTTTAAAGAAACAGCTTTAAAAATTGTAGAGCAGGACTTGAAAATTGGAAGTACAGAGTTCTCAAAAACAAAAAGTGTCACATCAACTGGGCGTGGCTCCAAGCAGGTTCATCAAACAATTTTATCACCCAAATGAATTACAACAAAAGCCATTAAATGTACTAACAAATTTCAAGCTTAGGTAACTATTACAGAATCAGACAACATTCATCCAAACATGGGAATGATCAAAAACACACCACTGACTGTAGCTGTTGGAAAGCCACTTAGCAAGAAGCCGCTAAATAAGAAAAATCCCTTAAGCAATAAAATTCGCAGTCTCTCAATCAGACCAACTGGCAAGGTACAAAATTTGAACATAAATACCCAACCAAACATTAACATTAAATTTAACACTCCTTAAAATTACTAGTATTCACAAGTGACCATATCAGCACTTGCTAATGCAATTCCATACAGACGAGTATGTACCACATTGCCTCACACACAGATCGTGTTACAATTTATTCCATTCACAGAACCTATGACAGGTAATACTCTTACACTTGCACGACATATGGCCTTGAACACAAATTGCAATTAATAACACTGACCAATGGTCATACACTCAAACCCTTGTAGGCGCGATAATGTAATAGGTCCAATTCCGTATAACACAGGCAGGGCCTTACAATACAAAGTACTCAAAATAAGAAAACAACTCTTAACTCCACTCAGGTGTGAAGTAACCGTGACTCACAGGGCGTTATTACCTCCACCCCATACACACGATAGTCGAGTTGCCGTAAACCTTCAGTTTTCAGTGTCATCGGGGAAGTTCCTGACAAGGTTTCACGCGACTTCTGCCTGTATTTGCGCCACACGGCTGTGCAAATTGTTAGGCGAGCAGGCCAGGCTTGCACCCGAGCGATTTAACCCTACGTCTGTTCTCGAGAACCGCGCGGGACGATCGGAGTCACCCAGAAGCCACAACCTGCCAGCCACGTGCCGCTCAGCCAACTGATCCCAAGTGCCCCGCCACACCAACCACACGATCGAATCTATATCGGCAGCCTAAGTAGTTAGATGCGCCAGTGAAATGTCATACCGTCAAGATTAGAGCCGACACGGCTCAATACTCTTAATACAGAGGCAGGTGACTAGCACAGTGTCTGCGCGACCTAGGAGAATATTTGGAGATGCGTCGCGCTTGTGACCTGGCTTTTGTCAAATGTTCTGACAACGCACGTCTAGTCCAAGCAGCGCCAGATACAGTGTAATGGTGTAGCAATGACGTGACACGCCAACTGTTACATTCGTTGTGGTGGGCTTTAAAGTCTATTACCAACAAAGCTGCCATCTCTAACGCAACTGTCATCAGTGCATTTTCTTATTTTTTGTAGCTCATCAGGCTTATGATTTGTTTGCTGCAGCCCCTCCTGTGCCAACTTTTCATCTCAAAATAGCATCTAAGAGTAGCCTCAATTATTTGCTGGATGTATTCCAATTTCTGTTTTGCTCTACAGTTTTTACCCTGTGCAGCTCCCACTACTACAGTGGAAGTTATTCTCTGACGTCTTAACAGATGTCCTGTCATCCTGTCCCTTCTCTTTGTCAGTGTTTCTCACATATTCCTTCACTCGCCGAGTCTGTGGAGAACCTCCTCATTCCTTACCTTGTCAGTCCTCCTAATTTTCAACATTCTTCTGTCGCGTTACATCTCATATGGTTCGATTCTCTTCTGTTCCGTTTTCCCCACAATCCATGTTTCACTATAGTACTACGCTATTCGCCAAACATAAATTCTTAGAAATTTCTTTCGAAAATTAAGACCTTTGTTAGATGCTAGTAGGCTTCTCTTACCCAGGAATGTCCTTTTTTGCCAGTGCTTGTCTGCATTTGATGTTCTTCTCTGCTTTTTATGTCAACATTGCTGCGTCTGCCATAGGTTATTATGCTGCATAGGTAGCAGAATTCCTTCAGTTCGTCTGCTTCGTGATTACCAGTTATAAGGGTCTCACTGTTCTCATTTCTGCTACCGTACTCGTTACTTTCGTCTTTCTTCTATTTTATCTCATTCCATATGTTTTACTCGTTAGACTCTTCATTCAGTTCAACATTTCCTGTAATTCTTTCTCTCTTTCAGTTGGGATTGCAATGTCATCAGCGAATCTCATCATTGATATCCTTTCACCTTGAATTTTAATCCCACTCTAGAACCTTTATTTTATTTCTGGCATTGATTCTTCGACGTACAGACTGAAAAGTAGGGGTGAATGACTACAATCCTGTCCTACATCTCCTTAATTTGAGCACTTCGATCTTGCTCTTCTGGTCTTATTATTTCCCCTTCGTTCTTGTACATATTGTTATTACTCATCTTTCACTATAGCTCACCCCTATTTTTCTCAGAATTTCGAACTTCTTGCACCATCATATACTGTCGAACGCTTTTTTCGCCATGACATGTCCTATGAACGTGTTTTGATTATTCTTCTGTGTTGCTACCTTAAAATCTGCAACATCAGAACTGCCTCTGGTACCTTTATCTTTCCTAATGCCGAAGTGACAGTCTCCTAATAGGTCCTCAATTTTTTTCCAGTCCTCTGTTTATTATTGTTGTCAGCAACTTAGACCCACGAGCTGTTAAGCTGATTGTGCGTTAATTCTCACTCTTATCGGCTCCTACAATTTTCACAATTGTGTGGATGGTGTTCTTCAGAAACTCTGATGGCATAGCGCCAGTTTCATACACTATACACACCAATGTGAATGATTGCTTTGTTGCCACTTTCCTCAACGATGTTAGAAATTCCGATGGAATGTTATTTATCTCTTCTGCCTTATTTGATCTTAAGTCTTCCGAAGCTCTTTTAAATTCTGATTCTAATACTGGAGCCCCTATCTCTTCCTATCACCTATTGTTTCTTCTTCCATCACGATATCAGGCAAGTCCTCCCCATCAGAGGCTATCCATGCACTATCCGCTCTTTGCTCTCCATTTGACAGAGGGATTCCCATTGAACTCTTAACATTATTGGCCTTGCTTTTAATTTCACAAAAGGTTGTTTAGGCTTTTCGCTATACTGAAAGTCTCTCCTATGATCACCTCTTTTTCGATTTCGAATCCTATTTATTTCATTCCTAGGTGACCTATATTTCTGTATATCTGAATTTTGAGGGACACTTTTGATCTTCCTTCTTTCGTTCATCAACTGAAGTATTTGTTCCTTTGCGGTTACCTTCCTGTACCTATGTTTTTCTTGCAAACTTCTGTGATTACCTGTTTTAGGTATTCATTTCTTTTCAACTGAACTGCCTATGAGCTATTCATTATCGCAGTATCCCTAGTCTCAGAGAACTTCCAGCGTGTCTCTTCATTCCTTAGTGCTTCCGTATCCCGTTTCTTTGCGCAATGATTCTTCTACACTAGTCTCTTAAACTTCAGCGTACCTTTCATCATTACTAAATTTTGACCTGGGACTATATCTGCTTCTGGATACTCCTTATAATCCAATATCTGATTTCGGAATTTCTGCATGACCGCGATGTAATCAGAGTATTCGCTATTACTATCTGAAAATTATCACATAACTCAACTGGTCTTTCTCCTCTCTCATTTCTTGTCCCAAGCCTATATTCATTCCCTCACGACTATTAGATTTTATCTCCCTTCATGTACTGTATTACCCTTTCAATATTCTCATATACTTTCTCTATCTCTTCATCTTCTACAAGTAACGTCGGCAGGTGTACCTGAACTACTGTTGTCGATGTTAGTTTGCTGTCGATTATAACAACAACCCTGTAATTGAACTGTTCATAGTAACTCACTCTCTGTCCTACTTTCCAATTCATAACTAATCCTACTCCCATTATAGCATTTTCTGCTGTTACATAGAACAAGAATTAGTAAAACATCATTTACTCGTACTGTAAAAGTTTCACCGGCAGTGATGAGAAGCGATGTAATTGAATATAATCTGAGAATACATCTTGTATTACTTCCAACTTTACTAGTAATCTATTGTTTGTAACTGATACGAGGGCCAGATTTTGAAGTTTTACAAGAACAGTGAGAGCAAAACTTTGTCGATACTAATTACTTTATTCTTTCTCAAAACGCTCTTCTTTAAAATTTATACACATTTTCGTTGGTGCAATTCAGGTTTGATCTTGACTCCTCAAAATCATCTTTTCTGAAGAATTCACCGAGTCCTTGAATTGATCAAAATTCCATCATGTTGTTTTAACGCATAAGGAAACGGAATAATGTGGGAAATGAGACACTGAGTTCGTCAAATCACTTGTTTGGCTTGCTGATGAAAAATGGTGTGATATATTAAGTGGAATTGTGACAAATATATCGTTGCATACTATTCGGCATTAATTGTTCTGTGCTGGAGATTTTTCTGACTGTTAAATCTGTTAGAGCAGTATTTTTTTATTCATGGTCGACGAGTGGAATGCTGATTTAATGTAATACCTATTTTATGTACATTTTATATAAAAATTCTAAAACGAATCTTAAGTGAAAGAATGTAGTTTTATCTGTAAACGTATGTTTCATGGTATTGTATGTAAACTCTATGTAAATTTTGTGTGTTATTGACGTACATGTGCTACTGTCTCAGTAGGATAAATTATCTCTATAACTGAAGACGAGCAGAGAGACAGTTGACTGCTGGAGTGGAAAGAAGTAGGATGGACTGAGACAGTGAAGTTTAATACGGGAACGGGCTGCATTTTGTGCAAGGAAGATATATTTTATGGGAATAGACGGACGGTGAAATGTCGAGAAGAGTGCTGAAGTAAATGTGAAGAATTGATGTTTTGGAGACTCTGTCTGTAACGAAGAGGTAGTCGAAGAAGGTGTAACGTGAGTCAACGAAAATTTTAGCAGAACACCAAGTTTCAAATTAAGTATGTTTTCTACGAAGTAACTTCCTGCATTCCACCCAGATAGTCCACTTTAAATGATACATGTCAACGAATTGATTTTCGGGGAGTTAGTTAAAGAAAAATTGCAAACAGTTTCAGCAGAGACATCTTGTGCACCAGATAGCAAAGCGACCATCTTCCGCTGCCAGCACTTACGATTATCTTAAGCAGAATGAATGAAAATCCACGTAATTGGGACTGCCACATTCAAAAAAGGAACATCAGTATGTGTGTACGAAAAATAATAAGCAAGCTTCAGTATTTCAGTGCAGTTCATAATTTAAAACATACTAGAGCAGTGTTAAGCGCTCAGAAAAGAAATAAAAGATAAAATTTTTTGCATTTCAAAACTGTAGGAATAAATTAATGTTCCTGTATCAGCACTTAACTTAAAAGTAATTGAATACACGGCAGCAGAGACTTTTCCGCAGTTAATAAACATACACTTTAATACATACACACGGTTTGTGAGAATTTTAGTAAATACAACGCCATATTTTTTGATTTACTTGTAAATAGTTGTAATGTCGATATCTAGTGGCTGTGCTTGAATTTTTAAAAAATCATATCCACTACATAAATAAACAATACTGTAGTCCGTTACTATTTGTTTTACGTTTTGTTGGTCTGGTAAGTGTATCGAGACTGAAAGAATCTCTTTCCCTTCCAAGCAGTGCAATTACGAGGCAAGTTGTTTAAAAGATCATATCTGAAAGAGTAGTATTCGACTGACCAGAGGGCAATTACTTCATACACAGCATATGTGTTGGCATCAAGAACTGTTTTAGTTCTTCGATCCTCTAAACTATAAAGAGACCAAAGAAACAAGTATTCATTTGCTTGGAAGTGTTTCCCGAATGCACTATGATTATTGACTCCTTCTCATCTTGGAACAAACAAATAGCTGATTTCTGCTTTGTTTCTGGATCGTACAAGTAGATCTGAGCTTCGTTTTTTTTCTATGCTGTATATCGATTTTGCATTTCCTCGGTCGAATTTTTTGACTATTTCCTTCACCAGCTGAAACGATCAGGTTTTTCGATCAAACAGGGGATTTGCATTGGGAACTGCTCTTTTTCACAGAAAAATATAAAAATATAAAATTGAATCAACTGCAGTCTTTTACATGACTGTGGATGTCACTACATCATATTAAGTTGCAAACCATTACTTGCTTTAACCATAATATGTGTCTGAGTGATGCTAAATGTTATACATATGAAAAGTATTATCTTCTCAACCTCCAAATCGTGAGCCTCTTAATTTTTATACATGGACTTTGTGAACTTAGTCACGGCACTTTTGTTGCATCAGCCTGCAGTCACTTTCAGAACTCAAATTAATAATTAGAGTAATTAATTTAATTAGACTGAACCTTAAATTGCTGGTGTACTCATGTATCACCACAATAAAATAAAATATGTGAGTAGTTGTGGCAGAATGAATGAGAACAGCGGCGTATTTAAGTTTACAAAATAAAGACAAGTTGTGTTAATCCTTTTTGTAACTACAACAAGCTGATAAATCTTACACAAAAAATGGCATACACCAATCAGTAAAGGGATGGTGTTTGATTGTCAAAACATACGTAGGGGTGGAAGCTATACATTCTCCCCTGAATTAATTCCTTTTACAACGTAGTCTAACTTCGTTTACATGAATCCACTGTGAGGCCCAACTCTATTCGGATGGACTCTACAACCAAGAACATCACAAACTATGGGCCACCAGAGAACACATACCTGTGAATACCATTTAACAGCCCTGCACGCCGGTGCAGCAGTATTTCACCCTTTCACCTTCATTCAGGTGATCACTGTGTGCGAGAAGCAGCGCGCTGCGGCAGCTACAATATTCCGACATGACCACGAAAATTTGCAAACTACGCTGTCTGGCGTTTTGGTTAGCAGAACGTGAGAAATTTCTCTATCAGATCCCTGAAACCCCAGCAGCTTTCACTGTGTGATCCACCCCTTGGCTGGTCTGGCCAAACCAATTTTACTCACAGGTATGACGGAGCGTGCTGGGATTTTCAAACCTCAGACGGCCGACTCAGGACAAATAAGTTCACCCTAGTGACAACCTAGTGCCAGAGATGACATGCAGTTCCACTATCTGTACAGATGGAAACTGCAACTAGCTCTCAGTCCACTACAAGACACAGACCACAGGTCCCACCCCCTAGGGAAAGAACTGAAGCTCTCCACCAGGGGAGGACCAGAAGATGAAGAGAGCAAAGAATTACAACCACTTTCCATCCTCGGTAGGGGTCGAATAAGCAAAAACGAAACCGCCCCAACATTGCACAAACCAATCGAACTACCTCTACTCATTGAATTTCCCCTCTTGAATGTTGTGTTGGCCTGGTAGCCAATCCAGACACGGCACCATGCTTACCACACTGGAGAGGCAAGACTCAACTTAGCGTATCCTGAGAGGTGCCAATCAGCGATTCGAAATCTCCAATATCATTATACTATTTTGCATAGAATTTCAGCACCCTGCATGAACAGTTGCTATAGCCGCATAATGTACAGAGTATCTGCCCTTTCGACTACAATATCAGCCTGTTAGGATGCAGTTCTGCCAACGACTGCTGTAAAAAAAAGAAAATGTGGTGTTGTTAGGGCCTCCTGTCGGATAGACTGGTCGCATGATGCAAGTCTTCTTACGTGATGCCACTTCGGCGACTTGCGTGTCGATGGGAATGAGATGATGATGATGACACCACAACACCCAATCCCTGAGCGGAGAAAATCTCCGACCCAGCCAGAAATCGAACCCAGGCCCCTTGGCATGACAGTCTGTTACGCTGCCCACTCAGCTAAAGGGACGGACTGCTGTAAAAGTCCGCAGCTCGTGGTCGTGCGGTAGCGTTCTCGCTTCCCACGCCCGGGTTCCCGGGTTCGATTCCCGGCGGGGTCAGGGATTTTCTCTGCCTCGTGATGACTGGGTGTTGTGTGATGTCCTTAGGTTAGTTAGATTGAAGTAGTTCTAAGTTCTAGGGGACTGATGACCATAGATGTTAAGTCCCATAGTGCTCAGAGCCATTTCAACTGCTGTAAAAATGTTGTGCAGATCCACTTCTCATACCAGAGACACTTTACACAGATAGCTGATTTCACGCGAAATGTCTGAAACACCTCATACAGGCATTTAACTGGCAATGGATTTGGTCAGGGAGGTCCAGTACGTTGGCCAATTCGTTATCCTGACACTAAGCTCTTCGATTTTTGGGGACACTTAAAATATTTTCTGTATGCAGGCCCTATTAATGATGTATAAACATGGCAGGAACGCATCATCAGCGCCTGCCAGTGCACCTGTGACCAGCCTGGAGTTTTTCAGACAGTGCACGATTCCCTAATACCTCTGTCGGTGAATACCATATTGAGTACCTCTTTCAGTTATGGCTCACAAATACAGGTGGTATTTAATAGCAAACTGGTTACATTAGAAGCTCATCTGTTTCTCAGGAATAGAGTGAGGTATTCTCGTTTGTTTACTGTGTTCTATATGTCGTTCATAACTGCATAGAGCTTGCAATGGTAGTGATGTGCTTCACAGTAGCGAATTGGAACAAGTGGTCATATCTCTAAAGATAAGCATCTTAGAACCAATGTGTAGCGCACGTTTTTTTCCTGTTTTGGTCCAGACTATTACCTGTCCACATATGGAAATTTTTTAACACCTTGTATATTTCTAGCACATTTGAAAATACCCTTAGATGTCTCCTTTCCCATTTTGCTACAGGAATGTAAACCACCAAGCCATTCAGCTCATCTCTTTTCATTTATTTATGATAAATAATTCGACTGGCTAGAAGTTGAGCTAGACATGCTACGTCAATATAAAAGTTTAAATGGATTAATGAGATTAGACCGATGGTGTGTGCTGACTTCATTTTCCCTTTTTTAACATTCTTCAGTTTAACCTGGTGCTGTCTATATTCATTGCTTTTCTTGGTGAGCTTTAGAACTGATGAGTGCTGTGGATACGGGACAGGAGCCACAAGTTGCACAGAAAAAACGACTCCTCATGGGGTGAGGGAAGGTGGCCTTCGCAGAATTGCAATTGGGAATGTAACAGGTATACGTGCATACAAGCCCTCGAGTTATCTTGGGAAAATCGCCTTGGACAGAGTATTACTGGTGCCCAGCATATAGTGCAGTTTAATAGGCGCATTCAGTTTGGATGGCAGAGTTGAAACCATTCGCTGCAGATGATGGAACTCTGCTGGCAAGAGGTAGGCGTTCACACCATGTCAAGGAAGGTGCATTCCTCTGATAAGCATCACCTGACTTTCCAAAAAACGTCGCATAACGACTCGCTCATGCTACAAGTTTAGCAGACACCCACAAATTTGGTGGCTAGCCTAAATCATAGTTTTTGAACTTTTCACAGAACTAGAGATGGGGTCGTTTGCAAACTTACGGGTCCAAAAGAACGGTTCACGAAGATGAACGGAAACAGCGAGGAACGAATTCTGAGGAACTGTCTTTCATAGTTCACTTCAGTCGCCGCTTTCTACTTACAGTTACCGGGAACGGGAAACGGTCGGTTTCGTTCCCGTAACGGCCCGTCGGCCGAACTCATACCAGCCTCGGTCCCGTTCCCGTCTGTCTCCGTCTCGCTGTCGGTCTCGCTCGGCCGGGCACGTCCTTCCTCACGCGGCCAGTCGCCGCAGTCAACTGTCGACTGCTCGTAAGTAAGTTCAGTGTCGAGTTGTTGTTCGCTGCGCATGCTCATTCTAGATCTGTTTCAAACCATTTTTGAACTCTGAACTTCTGGCTCTTTTCGTATTGTATTCAGCGCCCACGACCGGTGATTAAAACGCATTTTATAATAAAGTAAATTACACAAAAATTACGTGGTAAGTAATGCATACATTTATCAGGTAACAAAACGGCATATCAGCTTACGTCACTACTTCGATAAACAGCAGCAGAAATACTTGTAAGAAGGCAAGACTTTTTTTGTTATTACACATGGAATGGAAGTCGGCACGGCACACACGAGTGGCCATTTTCCGTATTTTTTTGATCCAAGACAAAAGGACATGTTCATTGCATGGAAGGCAGACCGACTTACAAACGAATGAAGCCCGCGCTCCATGATAACTTCTACAATATTATTTCAGTGGTACAGGGTGGCGAACGAAAAATCGGCCGCGAGTACTAGACTGCTCATTGTCGCCCAGGAATCGTCATCTATTGTTTTGAAGTTGCTGTGTGCGTTAACTTATTTGCCATTTCTTCACTGCCTAATTATTACATGCTTATCTATTCTACTCGTAGCGGTCAACAAATCGTGCGTAATTGGAGAGCAGTCTCTATTCGGAGCCGGTTTTTCGTGAGCCAACTTATATTATTTCACAGCGATCAGCCACATAACGCTACAGTTGGCTAAATGAGAGGTCAAATATTTTTTATTCCAGTCTTCGATCACAATATTAGTTCTTCTGAGGAAGACGATTTTGTCAGTTATGACCAGATCTGTTTCTACACCGAGTCTTAAAATGATGAGGCCGTACAGGCATCGTCAAAACATATAAATATACTCAGCCCAGCATCGTCACATAGATCTAAAATAAGGTGTAGTATAGGCCACATCGTCCACACAGTCGTTTTTGCAACGTGACTATGCCGCAGCTGGTGCGGTAAACAAGAGGTTTTGCAGAATCACAAAAATTACAAGTGTATGAGAATTCTGTTATGAATAAAAACTCTGTACTCCAGGGGGGAGGCACGTGCCCCCTCGTGGCGCCTTCCATCTTCAGTCACCTATGCTACTAATTTTCATTTTCTTATAAGAACCATACACCATGCACAAATGAACAGTGAACGAGTAAAAATGAGCGGTTCCCAAGAAAGAGCGATCACTAGTAAACTAGTTCCCAAGGATGAATGAGTTTGCCCATATCTACACACCATCCGCGATGAGAGGCTAGCTGCTGCTTGAGGTGGCACCTACTGGTGATATTGATGTGATGTCAGGGAGACGTAACAAGTAGCACAAAGTTTTTTTAGAAAAGTGAGGAGGGAAAAGAGATTATTGATTTTTTAACGTTTCATCTCTTCTTGGCAGCATATCTTGTTCAGGAAACAATTACACCACTGGCAGGTCGATATAACTGTAAAGAGGATTGGTTCCCGAGATTCTTGGTGGAATAGCGTGCAATCAGTTCTTTTCTGACTAGGAAGAAAAGACTTCATCTCTGGATCTGGTGCTAAACACGTCATTACTCTGTAAGCTGTGCTCTCAACTGGAACTGCAGACCCCATCTCCAGAATGGAGTCCAATGTTCCAGTCCTTGGCATAGTGATACTAGTGACGTACTTGATGATAGCCAGCCAGGGTGTCAACTGTCTTGCTCATATCGCACAGACGATAACAGTGAACATAGTTAGCAGCTCTGCTGTGTTACGTTCACCACGAACTAAAAGTTCATATCCGTGGTCAGTTTCCATTTTCCACTTTCGTCAGCGCATTATCGTATACAACGTTTCTTTTGGCTTTCCACGCAAAGAAGCAATGTGATTGAAGTGTAGGCAGGTCAACATAAATTTCACAAAGTCAGATACATGATTATTAACTAATTCTGATCCCACCAAGTAACTTGGCCACCAGATAGTTCACTTTTCTAATTCTCATAGTTAATATTCTAGGCCATTAACTCTTCTGATTTCGTGGTTTATTCAGTTGCTTTTTCATTGTAATCTTTTTTGGAAGAAACTAACTCTCTCCAGCCAGACCGGCTTCAAAAGGTCCAACAGTACCGTCCGACCCCAGTGTCGTCCTCACTTGGTAGGCATCACTGGACGCGGATATGGAGGGGCATGTGGCCAGCACGCTGCTCTCCTGGCCGTTGTCAGTTTTCGTGACCAGAGTCACCACTTGTCAGCCAAGTAGCTCCTCAATTGGCGTCACAAGGGCTGAGTGCACCCTGGTTGTCAACAGCGTTCGGCAGACCTGGAAGGTGACCCATCCATCACTAACCAAGCCCAACAACGCTTAACTTCTGTCTTTCGACTGGAAGTGGTGTTACTACTACGGCCAAACTGTTGGCGTAATAAACTAAAGGATTCACTTAAATCATGTCTGTGATTCGAATGGATGTTGCCGTGCTAAACGCATTTGATAAATTTGAATGATAAAATGCAAACCTTAAGACTCGCTGATAGGGCAACATTCTTTCATAGGGTTAATGTCCGTTGCGTACACTTGTTCCACCACTGGGTCTCAACGATGTGTCTGGATAACGATTTTATTAATAAAACTATTGCTTTGGCGAGTAGTATGTTGAGTAAATGTGAACGGAATTACTCCATTACAGGATTGGAAGCATTAGTGATTGTGTGGGGATTCCAAAGGTTTTATATACTTTCTATTTGGAAGAAAAACAAAAGTTTTTACTGGCTATAAGGCACTGGAGTTTTTGTTAACAGCGAAGCTGACTCATGGGAGACTTGTCGCTGAATAGCAATATTACAAGAGTGTGATTTCTCAGTTACGTATGTACCAGGACCAATTAATTTTTAGCGGATGCACTATGAAGACCTCCTCGAGGTGATGGTAATAGCACAGGAAGTAATAAAGGGGAAAATCAGTTTGGAATTTATTACGTGAAAAATGTACCACTTGAAAACTATGTAACTAATGCTTTAAACCAAGTTGCCACACAACAAAACAAGCACCCTGAGATTGTGTAATTCAAACGTAAGTGGAAAGATATGAACACCAGTGACATTCGCCATCATTAATAGAAGGGCTGTGATATAAGTTCACAGGTAGTGTGTTTTTCAGAAGAGTTAATTAATAAATATATGTGGTATACACATCTTAGCAATGGTCATAATGGCCCACGAGAATGTTACTTGAAATTAACATAGTCAGGTCATTTTTTCAACATGGAAAAAAGAATTAAAAAAGTAATAGCCAAATTCAAAGATTATCAGGCGGCTAAGCACGTAACAGTTCAAACCAGACCATGTATGTATCCAATAAACCCTGAAAAACTAAAACACATAGCAGCAACCGATTTAAGGGGCTGTTACCAAGGACAAATAAGAGAAATACATTTATTTTTGTTGTGGTAGAATTAACATCTTGTATTTTACCCTTACTCCATTGGAAATGGCAACTGTGTGCACTATTACAAAAGCACTCAATCAGGATTGCCTACAGCAAGTGGGCAGAGTTGACAATACATTGTCTGACAATGGACCACAATACAGGTCAAAACAGTGGCAGACTACACTCAAGAAGCATCGAATCAAGCCCATATACATTTCAAAATACAAACCAAGCACAAATGCAGCTTAGATGACAATGAAAGAATTAAAAACATTGTGTCGCTTGTATTGCAGTAAGAAGCATTATACCAGGGATACATATTTGGCACAGTTTAAGGTAGTGATCTATGAAATGCCCCATAGCTTTCACTGTGGGCTGTTTCTGTTTTGTAAAAAAGAAGCACAGCGACAATGTTTTTGTGCTTTTCAAATATCTCTTGAAAAGCACTCCATGTTTCCTTATCGACGGCTGGGTACTCGCTGCGTCCACTTCAATTCCAAGTGATTGCGATACTACCTTACTATTAACATGCAAAGTTTGGAATGCTTGTTAGTAGCAAGTTCATGTTGGCCAAGTGTGAATGATTACTCTTTGTACTATGTAAATTAGTGTCATTTTACTTGAAGTGAGGCATGCATGGTACCAAACTTATCAGCTTGCTGAATAGATTAAGTTTCTATATTTAAAATAATATGTTAAGGGACACAATTATACCGCCACCTTACATAACCTGCCCCTTCCGAGTTAATTTTGTGCACGGGTGAATCAAAAGCACTGATTAAAGCCACAGAAAATCATGCGATTTTTTTTTTTTTTTTTTTTGTGTAAACGTTCAACCCCTGCAAGGGTTATCAACTGTATTGTCCAGCTTTCCTAACTATTCTTATGAATAAAGTATGTCACTATTAATGGATATACACTCCTGGAAATTAAAATAAGAACACCGTAAATTCATTGTTCCAGGAAGGGGAAACTTTATTGACACATTCCTGGGGTCAGATACATCACATGATCACACTGACAGAACCACAGGCACATAGACACAGGCAACAGAGCATGCACAATGTCGGCACTAGTACAGTGTATATCCACCTTTCGCAGCAACGCAGGCTGCTATTCTCCCATGGAGACGATCGTACAGATGCTGGTTATAGTCCTGTGGAACGGCTTGCCATGCCATTTCCACCTGGTGCCTCAGTTGGACCAGCTTTCGTGCTGGACGTGCAGACCGCGTGAGACGACGCTTCATCCAGTCCCAAACATGCTCAATGGGGGACAGATCCGGAGATCTTGCTGGCCAGAGTAGTTGACTTACACCTTCTAGAGCACGTTGGGTGGCACGGGATACATGCGGACGTGCATTGTCCTGTTGGAACAGCAAGTTCCCTTGCCGGTCTAGGAATAGTAGAACGATGGGTTCGATGACGGTTTGGATGTACCGTGCACTATTCAGTATCCCTCGACGATCACCAGAGGTGTACGGCCAGTGTAGGAGATCGCTCCCCACACCATGATGCCGGGTGTTGGCCCTGTGTGCCTCGGTCGTATGCAGTCCTGATTGTGGCGCTCACCTACACGGCGCCAAACACTCATACGACCATCATTGGCACCAAGGCAGAAGCGACTCTCATCGCTGAAGACGACACGTCTCCATTCGTCCGTCCATTCACGCCTGTCGCGACACCACTGGAGGCGGGCTGCACGATGTTGGGGCTTGAGCGGAAGACGGCCTAACTGTGTGCGGGACCGTAGCCCAGCTTCATGGAGACGGTTGCGAAAGGTCCTCGCCGATACCCCAGGAGCAACAGTGTCCCTAATTTGCTGGGAAGTGGCGGTGCGGTCCCCTACGGCACTGCGTAGGATCCTACGGTCTTGGCGTGCATCCGTGCGTCGCTGCGGTCCGGTCGCAGGTCGACGGGCACGTGCACCTTCCGCCGACCACTGGCGACAACATCGATGTACTGTGGAGACCTCACGCCCCACGTGTTGAGCAATTCGGCGGTACGTCCACCCGGCCTCCCGCATGCCCACTATACACCCTCGCTCAAAGTCCGTCAACTGCACATACGGTTCACGTCCACGCTGTCGCGGCATGCTACCATTGTTAAAGACTGCGATGGAGCTCCGTATGCCGTTGCAATTCTAAAATTTTGTTTGTAGATGGCACATATTCTATTATTCCATACTGAAAATTAGTATTTATAAATCCAACAATTATCTATTGATGTCCTTTATCTATCATTCTGAAAATGAATATTGAAAATGTCAAAAATTATGTATAGTTTGATTTATATCTAATTGTTTTCCTTATTAATAATACACTCTAAGTGGGATGATGAAAATGGTTGAAGTTGAGGCAAGGTCCTTCAAATAATTACTTGAACAACAAATCGTCAACCCTTCTTTATAATTTAAACTATCATCAGTTCTCTAATAGTTCAATATTATCATTTGATCGCTATTTGAAAACATCAAAATTCTTGTCTCTTAAAGATTATCAACAACTAATATCCTGAATATGGATGTTGTATCCCGAATAGAAACACACAAACATGCACTACTCCACTTAACCTGCAAAATAATAGCTTTAACACAGTATTTGTAACTCTCTATAAATGCAAAAACATTAGTACACACATATATACATTAAGGAATAAGGCTTTAACAAAAATGTAGAAAGGAATATGGCTTTAACAAAAATGTAAAATAATAATACAGACACATATAAGTAGAACAACCTAATCTACACACATATACCTCACTTCAAAATGTTCACTCTATTCATGAGAGGGACACCCATATTTATTCATATCCCTCATAAATGCACTAGTTTTCATCATACCATTCATTTAAAAATAGTTTACTGAATATATCCCTTGGATTTTTCTTTGTTAAGACAGCATCAAAATATTTTGTACCAACTTTGTATACAACTGTCAATTTTTTTTTCATGTTGATACTGCAGTCTTCCTCAGCTGAGGTGTGCTGACATGTAGACAAAGAAATTGGGAGTCAGCACAGAGTGAGTGATATGAGAGAGTGTACATTGGAGTTACAGTCTCCTGACTGTTAAGTCCAAAACAAGATCAACTCCAATGAGTGGTCATGTACAGGGTACACGACTAGTTGATATGTGTTGTAGTTGTGACCCAACGAATCCTTGGCTTATCCATCCTTGGCTGCTGCTGTACTGGTCTTCCTTAGATGAGATTGTAGGCATATAAAGTTGATTTGACTTCCAGCTAATCATTTATAGATGGTATATTACCAGGTTTGATATTAATTATTATCTAAGGACAGGATGTGAGAAGGTATATTCTTCCTTCCTCTAGCTCATCTTCTTCCTTGACTTCTACTATGACTCTGCTGTAGTTGCTCCATCTTCTGCTTTTCTTGCTTAAAATTTTTTTGGTTTGGAATAAGGTAAACAGGAATTTTAAGAATTTTGACTATTGTTTCCCAGGAATATTTGATGTGAATCATTGAATAATATAGCATGTGGTCACTACGTTTGTCTTGCAATGTAGCGTCCAGCAGTCCTTTGTACTTATGCATTTGCTATAGACTTGAGCTATCTTGCTGTTTCTGGAAATGCTAATTTTGCAGTGGCACTCCCATCACAAAGTATGCCTCCCATCATGGCGATGAATTTCATAGTAACCCCTGTCGCTTCAGGCTACCTCGTTGAACAGGTTTCCAGTGTCACCAGCTACACACTTGAACCCAATGTGTATGGTGATCCTGTAATAAAAAGATTTAGTACAGGTTACAGTTGTTTGTGCATTGTAGAGTAGAGGCTGTCTGCTGTCGACGTAGACAGTGCTGTAATACCTAACGTCTCTTCTCTCTCTCTTGACTGCCTTCCCCTCTTGTTGCTATACTGCCACCTCATCCGGATCTTGACTTTCAGGTTGACTCCCCTGGATTGTCATCGACTCGTAACTTCATGCTGTCGCCCTCGATGTCCACTCATGTTTCAAATTTCTTTTTTAACCTATGATAAACTACTAACAGTTTTCATAGTTGCCTTCAAAACACAGTTGATTCCACGTAAATCTCCTTTGTTTTACAAGTTTAAATTCGAATATATCATGTTTTTTTTTTTTTAATTCTACCTACTTTTCCTCATCTTTTGAGAGAATTAGTTACAGTAGAAGGGTATGGTGATTCACTCTGAGTATCATTAGTACGTACTTGCAGTTACAATGTTTTTTATCCTCAACCTTGTTAGTCTCGTGCTGAGAAAAATAAAATGTCCTTGCCCTGTGTTCTCTCCTGTATTTGCCATTTGCACTCTTTTTGACTATCGACACCTGCAACATAAATTATCGACCTCACAATGTTCTCATTTGATTAGCTTGCATATAAGTAAAACTCAACTGTATCAATCAAATCTATGAACTTATTCGACTGCACACGTACTGTACCTTTACTACCTGCATTTATTGGCTCTCCTGCATTTTTGTCTATCGTACTTTGCTCTCCATCGTCAGCTCTATCAAGCAAAACTTTTCTAATGTCTGCATAATAATCTAAAATCCTTATCCTATTAATTCAATGTCCTTCATCGATCCATACAACTATAATTTACTCTTTTAGGTGACCTGTCAATAAAATGTGTTAATCTTATATTAAATAGCAAATTATAACAGATACCTGATCTTGGTGAAACATGTGAACTTTGATTCTTATCATTCTGACCCTCATACACCTTTACATGGCTCATGTGGTGTGTCCCTAAGGACAGTCCTGTTTTCAGGTAGACTAATTCCACAACATCTGTATGTACAATTTCACGAATTTCTACCAGACCCCTACAATCTACATCCAGAAAAGCACCTTTGTGATTTCTGATCTTGTTTGTTTGATAAATAATGTGTTTTTACAAAAAAAAATTGTCATACATAAACACTGAATTGGTGGCAGCTTTGTCCACCCTGGACTTCTCTTCATGGCTGCACAATGGATGTTGTTCAGTGCCATTGCCACAATATTTTGGTGTTGTGTTCTTGCGATTGGTGAAAATTTTATTACCTCCATAATTCAGTCTGGAGCTGGTTTATTTGTTAAGATAGTAATTGGTGGAAGTAAAGTGGTGCTATGGGGCACTTCATTGATCACGTATTATGCTTCTTACCGCAGTATAAGTAACACAATATTCCTAATTCTTTAATTGCCCTTGCAGTTCTATTTATACTTGGTTTGTATTTTGAAATGTATATGGGGTTGATTCGATGCTTCTTGAGTGTAGTTTTCCACTGTTTTGACTTGTATTATGGTCCATTGTCAGACAACATTTCGTTAATCTTGCCACTTGCTTTAGGAAATCCTGATTGAATGCTTCTATACAGTACACCTGGTTGCCTTTTTCAAGGGGGTATGGGTAACATTCTTAGATGTTAACTCTACCACAACAAACATAAATGTATTTCCCTTGTTGGTCTGTGGTGACGGTCCCAGTGAATCGGTTGCTACGATGTGTTTTAGTTTTTGAGGAGTTATTGGATACTTAGGTTTGTTGTTGTTGTTGTTGTTGTTGTTGTGGTCTTCAGTCCTGAGACTGGTTTGATGCAGCTCTCCATGCTATCCTATCCTGTGCAAGCTTCTTAATCTCCCAGTACTTACTGGAACCCACATCCTTCTGAATCTGCTGAGTGTATTCATCTCTTGGTCTCCCTCTACGATTTTTACCCTCCACGCTACCCTCCAATGCAAAATTTGTGGTCCCTTGATGCCTCAGAACATGTCCTACCAACCGATCCCTTCTTCCAGTCAAGTTGTGCCACAAATTCCTCTTCTCCCCAGTCCTATTCAATACCTCCTCATTAGTTATGTGATCTACCCATCTAATCTTCAGCATTCTTCTGTAGCACCACATTTCCAAAGCTTCTTTTCTCTTCTTGTCCAAACTATTTATCGTCCATGTTTCACTTCCATACATAGCTACACTCCATACAAATACTTTCAGAAACGACTTTCTGACACTTAAAGCTATACTCGATGTTAACAAATTTCTCTTCTTCAGAAACGCTTTCCTTGCCATTGACAGTCTACATTTTATATCCTCTCTACTTCAACCATCATCAGTTATTTTGCTCCCCAAATAGCAAAACGCTTTTACTCATTTGCTTTTGTTGATGTTCATCTTATATCCTCCTTTCAAGACACTGTCCATTCCGTTCAACTGCTCTTCCATGTCCTTTGCCGTCTCTGACAGAATTACAATTTCGTCGGCGAACCTTAAAGTTTTTATATCTTATATCCTCTTTTAGAAACACTGTCCATTCCGTTCTACTGCTCTTTCAAGTATTTTGCTGTCTCTGATATAATTACAATGTCATTGGTCAAATTCAAAGTTTTTATTTCTTCTCCATGGATTTTAATACCTACTCCGAATTTTTCGTTTGTTTCCTTTACTGCCTGCACAATATACAGATTGAATAACATCGCAGAGAGGCTACACCCCTGTCTCACTCCCTTCCCAACCACTGCTTCCCCTTCATGCCCCTCGACTCTTATAACTGCCATCTGGTTTCGGTACAAATTGTAAATAGCCTTTCGCTCCCTGTATTTTACCCCTGGCACCTTTAGGTAGTCTGGTTGAAATACGTGTTGATCTAAGATCTAGTTTTTAGCAAGTTGAGTTAGCACCAGAATGTAAGAAGTACACAGCCTTTATAGCATTTGGGAGGTGCTACAAGTTCAAAAGATTACCATTTGGGCTTAACACATAATACGCAGCTTTTATAAGAGGATTAGGAACAATTTCAAATAAATAATTACAGGATAAACTGACATGTTATGCAGATGACATATTAATTGCAGAACCATCGTGGGAACAACACAATGAAGTTCTAGGAAAACTATTCCAACATTAACAGTCTGTGGTGTTACAGTAAATGTTGCAAAATTCACATTTGGGAAAAGGCAAATGGAGTTCTTGGATCATATTATATCAGCAGAAGGGATTGAACAGATCCAAATAAACTGGAAGCAAATAGAGGTTTCGAAAGGCCCTACAATCTGAAGATACTATGTGGATTTTTAGGTCTGATCAATTTTTACAAAAAACTCATTTGGATTGACACATTAACAACACCACGCTTATGTCAGCCTACTGGCAAAAATACACCATGTGTATGGGACAAGCAAGCAGAGGAAGAATTTCAGAAATTAAAGATTGCTCTAACAAAAGCACCAATATTAGCCCATCCTGATCTTACATTGGATTTTTGCATGGCCACAGACAGCGCAAAGACGCGATTGGGAGTAATATTATTTCTTAAATGCGAACAAGAGGGACAAATTATTAATTAAACTGTTGCTTTGGTGAGTAGAGCGTTGACTAAATGTGAAAGGAATTACTCCATTACAGAACTGGAAGCATTAAGGATTGTGTGTGGATTTCAAACGTTTCGATGCTTTCTACTGGGAAGAAAAACAAAAGTTTTTCCTGGCCATAAAGCTTGGAGTTTTTGTTAACAGCAAAGCTAACTCATGGCAGACTTGCAAGCTGAATAGCAATACTACAAGAGATTATTTCTGAATGACTTCTGTACCAGGCTCTTCTAGGCCGACAATAGCGTATACTGAAGTTTTGTGTTTGTAATATTTTGGAGGGTAAATTGTTTTGTGATCATTGTATTGTACGTTACGCTACGGGTTCTTTTCTCGTGTAGGAACGCTTTTGAAAAAGTTGTTATGCATTCATGTTTATCACGATTAATTTCATTTTGTTTATGAATTAATTTGTCAGAATCTTCCTAATTATTAATTTTCCAACGTCACCAACTACACACGTGAACCCAGTGTGTACGGTGAGTCTGTAATAAAAAGATATAGTGCAGGTAACAGTTATTTATGTGTTCTAGAGTAGAGGTTTTTGTGACATTGTACTGAGAACGTTATTGTTTGGCATTGTAACCGTGAAAAGCGCTTTCTTAGATGTGAATACGTGCAGCAGGTTCTGTTGCGCTTAAGGCTGACAGTTCAAATTCTGATGTTACATCGCCAATGTTGAGTGAGATGATGGTAGCACAGCATCTTGAATGTAATATTTTTGATAACAGGATACTCGTGGGAACCAAGCGAACATTTGAGAAAGACTGCAGTGCTCGTGCCCTTGGACGGTACGCAGAAAAGTAACAAACATTAGTGAATCCACACTTTTTAGTCCCACTCAACCGAAGTATGGCGCAAGTTAGTTTCACATCTGATTTTCTATGAAACACTCATAATTTATCCATTGTAATTGCTTTCGTAACCAACCATATCACAGTACTACACTCTGTTACCCATTTCTATCGTTTCTGCGTATCACCTGCTGAAGAGTAAGCGTGAGAATGTCAGACCAGTTGCTGCAAGGCATCATTTCCTGTTTAGATTATGACTCTTCGCATTAATGTCTAAGTTCACGGAAACTGATAAAGGGCATTTGTAGACAAATGCGTAACAATGTCGAAAACAGCTGCGCCTTAATGGTGAAAAGAACGATACGAGTAGCAGTTAGTGACCCACGTTGCGTCTTGCTGCCTCACGTACGATGTCCATGCTGTCTTCTTCGGGTGGTCAGCACATTATTTAGCGGGAGTGTCGTTTAATCATTGCGTGGAGTCATTTTCTATGGCTGACAAGACACTAAAAAGTAGTATTAATTTGGTAGAAAAAATATGTACAGATTCTCTTTTAAACTCTATGATAGCAGTTTGCACATACGTCAACCGAAATAACCATATGGCTCTGTTGTTTAGATTTTGTGTCAAACATCAATATTACTCGCAATTTCTCCGGTTTCATACATTTATTTATTAGTAAAGCAAATCGGATATACATTAAAGAACTAAGTACTACAATGTTCTAATTCTAGTTATCTTACCAGAATGTGTTAAAAATGTTGAAAAATCATGTAATAAAGATTTCACATTGCAGGGCACACTTATGTGTCTATGTATATCCGTATGTTTTCGAGACATTCGCTAAATAAATTCGGTTGCGTGGGAGTGCGCTGTTAGTCAGTCTGTTGAATATCTATACATTTTGAGCAGTTTTCGCCGGACGAAAAGATTTGTATGCGACATTCTGAGTAATAACTTCGAAACCATTGCGTTTATCTTAAAGTTGTCACAATACGAAACTGTAGTATTAGTATCTAAGTCGTGGAAATTAAACACATGGCAGCAACAGATATTTTATACAGCGATAAATCGTTAATTTTCTGTACGTGACATCTTCAAATTCGATGTTTTTTTTCGGAATACTTTCAATCTGGCGTATTAGGAAACCATTTCTTAGTGCCGCCGCAAGTCCAGCACAAAATCAAGAAATCAGCAGTGGTTATTCCTTCTTTCCATAAGAATTTGCGACACTGTGACACTTGTTGAAAACAAGCTAAATGCTCTGGCATTTATCTTTCAAAAGCCTTACAAACTCCTTGGAGCTCCAGCCCATGTATGACCTTGACTTCTCTGATGATCACAGCCCAATCCTGAAGATTTCCTGGTCGTTTCCTCCATCTCCTAACTCCAATCTTTCTCAGATTATTTTCCTTATCTTCCAGCCATTGTTTCCGGGATCTCCCTTTGCTCGTTTTGCCACCTGACTTTCCTGTGTAAACCTTTGTGACAGATCGATCCTCCGACATTCGCTCTACATGGCCCAGGCATCTCAATCTGCTACACTTAATTTCAGTCATCAAGTTAGGATTTCTATACAGTTCTTCCAATTCCTTGTTTCTCCTTATCCCCCATTGCCCCGCCTCATACACCGCTCCAAAAATCTTTCTTAATATTTTCCTCTCCCATTTTCTCAAGAACTTTTCTTCTGGTACAATCATTGTCCATGTTTCTGAGCCATACATTTCCACCGGTCTTATGACTGTTCGATAGACAGTCACCTTCGATTTTCTGATTAGGCTACGAAACTGAAGGATCTTGATCAGGCCCAGTAAGCTCCATTTCCTGCAGCAGTCCTAGATTTTATTTCTTCTCTTATTCTGTCATCCTCCGTAATTAGCAATTCCAGGTATTGGAACTTTTCACGTCTCTCAAGATTGCCTCAGTTCAACTTAATATATTTCTCTTCAACAACAGCATTTTTCCTGGAAGCAAAGAGATAGTGTGTTTTTCTGTTGTTTACTTCTAGGTCCCAATTGTTCTGCCTCTTTTTCCAGTCTGCATAATCCATCTGCCATTTCTTTCAAACTTCTAGACTGCACACACACACAATCGGCATAAGCTAGATTTTGGTGCACAGGGTTAAACAGAGTGCCACCTTGATTATCAATCTACACCCTTCGCATCACTCTCTCCACCACTATGTTGAATAGTAGCATGGATAATACATCACCCTGTCTTAACCCTTGGTTGACCTCAGATTCTTCATAAAGTTTTCCTTCTACTTTTACCTGGCATTTTGTGCTGGTGAGGGTCATTTGTACCAGTCTGATAAGTTTACTTAGGAATTCCATCTCCATGAAGGTGTCATATAGCTTTTCCCTTTTAATCCTAGCATAGGCCTGTTTAACGTCTACAAAAAGCTGGTGTACATCCACATTACATTCATAACAGTCTTCCATTGTTTGCCTTACACTGAATATCTGGTTAGTTGTTGATCTGCCACGTCGAAAACCGCACTGGTAGTCTCCGAGTATTTCTTCTCTAATTGGTGCAAGTCTCATAGCAATGAATTTGGCTAATACTTTGTGCACCACACTGACTACAGCAATACCGCGATAATTTTCACAGTTTGCTTTGTCCTTCTTATAAATCGGGCGCATAATGGCTATGTTCCGCATCTCTTCCTTTTCCCATACTTCCACTATCAGCTGGTATACCAATCTTGTTAGATGTTCACCTCCAACCTGGATCATCTCTGCTGAAATGTTGTCGTTACCTGGAGCCTTATTATTCCTTACGCTTTTAATGCCTTCCTAACTTCCTCTATTGTTGGTTTGGGTAATTCTGCCATAGTTGGTTACCCTCTGTTTCTTTTTCTTCCAGAACTTCTCTTTCTGTAGTGACATTCAGCAGCTCACTGAAATATTCGGCCCATTCGTCTAGAACCTGTTCTTCTCCTCCTATAAAATTTCCTTCTTTATTTCTGCAAAATATCGCTAGTGGTTGGAAGCCTTTCTTCAGTTCCTGAACTCTGTTGTAAAATTTTATTGCTTCTTAGTCATAATACTCTTCTTCTAGCTCCGTAATCCATCTCCTCTCTAATTCTCGTTTCTTTCTTCTGCAAATCCTAACTGCCTCTTTCCTTTTCATCATGAATTGTTCTATATTAGATCTTGTTGTCCCATTTGTCATTTTCATACTTGCCTCATTTCTCTCTTCCACTGCGTTTTTACAGTCTTCATCGTACCATCCTGCCCTTTTCACCCTTTCTTCTAAACCTAAAACTTCTTCTGCAGTTTCTTGTAGAGTCTCTTTAATCATACTCCACTTCCCTTCGATGCTTTCCAGAGCTTGGCTTTATTTGACCTCACACTGCTTCTGCAGTTCTATTTCATACTTTCTGGATACACCACTCTCTTTCAGTTTACAAGTATTGTATCTTCGCGGAGCTTCTCTCTTCCCTCTGGATCTATAGACGGCTACGCGTTGTCTGTGTTTCAATCTTACCATATAATGATCCTAATCGTATTCAGCCCCCCTGCAGCTATAAACTTCAAGGATGCCAGACGCATGTCCCCTGTCGGTTACCACATGGTCAATTTGATTAAAAGTAGTGCCATCTGGCGAGCGCCATGTGCTTTCCTTATGTTCTTCCTCTGGAGCCATGGGCTCTTCACTACCATTGCATTGCCCATGGTAAGGCTGTAAGTCTTTGTCAATTTTTATTCGACACCTCATGCAGGCTTCGATTTCCGAGTGTTTCTCTAAAGGCCCCTTCTTTTCCCACTTTTGCATTGAAGTCACCCATCACTGTCTTTACATCATTCCTTGGTATGCCTTCTAATTCCTGTTCCAGTCAAGCATAAAACTCATCTTCCACTTCATCCTCATCATCTTCTGTAGGTACATTCACAAATACTAGAGTGATGTTGAAGAAGTGGCCCTTCATTCTCAAAGAACACACCCTTTCATTTATAGGGTTAAAATTTATGACTGCTGCTACAAGAAAGCCTGTGCCACCTACTATACCACTGTCTCCTCCACTATACCATTTCTTATGATACCATCTCCTTTCCATCTGACCTCTTGAACTGCTGCTACTCCTATACTGTATCTCCATCCCTTGTTTGGTCCATGTAGAGCTCCCGGTTTATTCAAAGTTATTACATTCCAAATAGCAACGTATATATCATTTTTCCGTTTACGGCGTCGTTTTCCTTGTATGGGTCGTTCATCAGTATCATCAGCCCAGTTGTTCCTATCTTTGAGTTTCGAAACAATATGTTTTCACCGATATGGGGTTGTTAGCCCCATGATCAACCCCCAACCTGTAGGGCCTGGTTTGTGTCGGGATCTCCTAGGAGGTAAGGATTAATTAAATATAGTATAATTAGTAACGATGTTATTAATACAAATGAAATAGAATCCTTGAAAGTAAAGTATGGGTGAAATGGAATTTCTTCGATATCTCCGTTTAGCCCTAATGGGTTATTAGATCTTGTTTGATGAAGAAAGAATAAATGTTTACTGCCTTAGGGAGACTGGCTTTACCATGCCTGTAAGAGCCCTCCCTGCCTTGTGCTGTAGGAAACTGAAAATAAGGAAAAAGGATGGGCCTAGGATAGGGTAGGACAGGAGACAGATTATCGATAGGACGTTGTGGAACACACTTGGTCTGGCTCCTTCCCTTTGGCCTGTCCGGCATGGGCTACGCTACCGCCGGCATAGCCCTCCGGATCCAGAGCACGCAAACCTCCTCGCCCGAACGGGCAGAGCTACGTTAAGGCGGTGTCCCCTTAAGTCAAGTTAATTCCAGATATCTAATATAAATTATTAAGTTGCCTGTGAAACGCTTCTTCATAATTCATGGTAATTTGAAAACGATCTCTCTGCAATTGCGACGGAACAACATTCAGAATCTACAGGGCCCTTATGGGCAAAACTTACGCCGCACCAGAACCATGTGACTGTTAGAGTCTACGCATCTTGCCGACAAAAATTCCATTCTTGACATCTGAATGCTGATTCATAGATGGCTCGATCCCGTGGACGTACAATAATGGGAGATTACCCTACAGACATGCTGTGCGTTGCTTTTAATACAGGGCCGCCACGTTAGATGCCCCAAAACATTAGCACGCTACGATATACCATTGCTTCTCAGAAATTGTTACAGTACTTGTGCGAATAATACGGCACCAGCAAGGCATTTTAAGACGTTTTTTCGGTTTTAAATGCATATTTGATCCAGTAATACGACGGATTTCGTCTCGTTAATGTAACCTTTCTTGTTGTATACTTTTCGAATAATCAAGAACAGAAGTGTGTTATAGGAAAATGCTGCTTTTGTAACTCAGCATTTTCCTTAATACAGACTGACGAATTCCATGTTCAGTCTATGTCCACGTTCCGGAAGAGCTGAGAGCATATTTTGCTTTCTTTGGTCGGTTTAGAACCTTTCCTTCTCACAGCGTTCACCCGGAAAGCTTTTCGAATTGGTCTGACAGAAAATTTAAAATCAAATGACAGAAATAAAATCACTACAGTAAAAGTAA
Organism: Schistocerca gregaria; assembly: GCF_023897955.1. NCBI lineage: Eukaryota > Metazoa > Arthropoda > Insecta > Orthoptera > Acrididae > Schistocerca > Schistocerca gregaria. The sequence goes on along the minus strand of NC_064926.1, from coordinate 453,133,210 downwards.
AAAGCTCAACCAGAATTCACGTATATAAAAGAAAACTTAGAGATGAAATGTGATTCCTTTAGACTATAATCAGACTTAATTGTACATCCGTAAATGATGCAAGCCTGGCACTCTACATGAAATAACTCCGACTAGAAGCTAATGTTTGGGGCAAGTAACATAGCGGACGTCGGCTACAAATTTATGACGTCATTCCAATTCCCATTACTATTCCTCTATGTTCGGTCCATACAGTAGGAATACCTATGGCGTGCATGTGTAGCCAATATCAAACCACAAATGTCATGTAAGTTTCGGTAATAGCTCTTCTTCATTTCTTTTTTTTTTTTTTTTGTAAAATACCGGAACTTTAATATTACGCGTATTTCTACTGTTTTTACCCATTTTTATTAGAAAATTAACGGTTAATATTTATTGATGCAGTGCATGCAAATCAAAATACGAGAAACGAATAACAGCTTCTTTTCAGCGTATATAAGTGTCATAAAGTCAAGTGCCTTTGGAGACAATGTTAACTGGCAACTAAATTCTATACTGCACATCTGAATGCTCGTTTCATAGGTATTCCTACCCTTTTGTTCGATCAGAGAACACTCTGATTGTGGCTAACATTTCATTTCTTTTTTTTTTTTTTTTTTTTGCCTTAGGATTATACACGATCGACGATCGCTTCCTTCTCGACTAGGTGGCACAACCTGATCACATTTTTTCTGTAGCTGTACGTTGCCATTATGGTGATGTATTTGAAAAGAACATCTCACAAATTATAAGCATGAACGAATAACGTTTCATTTGCGTCATTAATCTGTGAGAAGCAACAAAATTTTGTGAGTTCAAAGCTATAACTGTTGAGAGTATGATATCACCACCACAGCGTTATGATACACAGAAAAGTGAAAAATACGTATGTCCTTGCATGACATCTAATAGGTCTTTTATAATCCTCAAAAAAAGAATTATTGATAGTACTAAAACAAGACTGAGAAAGTAAACTGCATTATTCTGAGGAGGGGAAAATTTACAGACTCTAGAAATATTATAGACAAGGCATTAGAACAAGTCTCCAATTTCAGATATTAAGGATTGCAATATCAATTTAAATAACGATAAAGACGTACAGAATAAAATCGACAGACCTTAGAGCGTATGTAGAACTATAAACGAAATCTTAAAGAATGAGACGAAGAAATAAAAAGTTAAACAGTGGATGTGTCTGTCTTGCTTCACGGGACTGAATCTTGGATTGAAAAACTGTAAGACGAAAACAGCATATAATCGACTGAAATAAGATTTTTGATATTTGACAGTGGTTGCCCAAGGATAGATCCTCTAAGTAATTAGAAAATACGAAAATAATTAGATATATTTAACTTAAAACGGTGAAATGGAAGATTATTGGAAGAATGCAGGCAACATCTGAAACTTACAGAAGAAGACAATATTTCAGTTACGGTAAACAAATACAAGCCCTCAGGAAAATGAGACATAGGAAGACCGAGAAAAAGATAGTCTTAAAAATGTGAAGTCGGAACATGCATATTGTCTAAATCTTGAAGTGAAGAAGAAGAGAAATCAGTGACAACAGTGTGCTTCTATCACTCAGGTAAGAGAACATTGCCTCGAAAAGGCGCGGAACCCGTTCGAGTACCACCACGAAGATCAGATCCAGTCTGTTATAAATTCCCGGTAATGTAGTAATCGTTTTAATGAGTGCACAAGTGTAACATTCTGGGAGAATAGTATGTAAAATTGTGGCTCGTAAGTTTAAACAATCGATAAATAAAACATCAAGATTTTGATTTTATATAAATGAAAAGAGGTTTTGGTCGAAGAGATCCGAGAAATACAAAAAAAAATTCAATTAAGTGCTCTTCGTATATGATTTATAAAAATTCTTCGTTATATGTTCGAAATTTGTTTTAAACGTAAGAGTGAAGTAATTTTAGCAATTTCTTTTTACACGTCGTCCTTATATTGAGATCTACGTATTGTATCAAACGGTGGTAGCGCTACCTCATCTACTAAAGAACTGTTGCACACTCGAACACTTACCACGGAACTTTACTGCCCCGTACTAAAAACAAATTAGTTACTACTAAGTTTTAATTCAAGAATGAGATGAATTCGCCCTGGAAGACACTTGAAGCTTTTTCGCACTTCTGTTGTTGTGGAATATGATGGATGGTTGCGGTAAAGCCTTTAATCAATACGTAAAACTGTAACAGATCAGTAATTATTGAGTACAATTACCAGGTTTTCCCCAAAATCCCTATATAGACACATAATTACAGAAAATATACAACAGTGATCCCCGCTATCAGGTCAAAACAGAGCTCCCATAATTTCCTTCAAAGTGCCACACGCTACAACTGGAGTCGTGCAACAGTGTCAAAAAAACTATTTCGTGAGTGCAAATACGCTGACAGCCTTTAAAAGCTGTAATTATGGGTAGCAGTCAGAGGCTATTACTTATTCAGGAGGGGCGGCTCTGTAACTACCCACACAACATGACCTGATACCTACACTCCTCCGTAATTGTTCCCCACACTGGTTCTCCGCTTCGCCGCATAGGCCTTGTGCTGTTATAGGTGGCGTGCTGTCATTCCATCCGCTCCCTGGTCATCTTGTTGTGCCGACATGTCACTACTGCTGTGAGTAACATTCAGTGATTTGTGGCTCTCGACACATGAACAGTTCGCGAAAGTCTCTGGAGAAGTACTTCTATTTGTGACTGTAGGATTACCCGGCGTAAACTGTTGATGAAGGTTTCTCGGGTCTCCTTCGCCAGAAGATGGGTAGTGTGACACTTCCCGAAAGGTCACGAGATATCAACGCCACCATCTGGCTAGAAACCGAGAAACCTTCATCAAGTACTGCTATTGTTGCAAATGCGGAATCACTGGTCTCCCATCAGAAAGTGCTGGCTGCAGTAGGCAAATTAATTAGGTAATCCAACCACTCTGTCAAGTCACACTAATGTGACCACCTGTCACAAGCCTCCATTGTCGTCACCATGTGCGCTAGGGCTCTCGGTTGGGATCCATGGCGGGAACAGCGCGATCCGGATGATCCCACAGTTTCTTGGCCAGGCTTTAATCTGGGGAGATTGATGGCCAGGGGAGTACCGTAAATTCATCCTGGTGCTCTTTGAACCGTACACATGCACTCTGAATTGTGTGACATGTATTTTCCTGCGGTAGATGCCATCGCAAGGAAAAACAAACTGGACATGATTTTCTCAATGGGAATTCGGCGATAGTTCATTAAATAAAATATGGCGTTTCAGTCTTCGATCGCTATTCTTTATTTATAGCGATCGAAGACTGAAACGCCATATTTTATTTAAAAACAAACTGCATGTTGGCGTAGACATGGTCTGCCAAGGATGGATGCGTACTTTTCTTGATCCATTGTGCCTTCTAGAATGACGAAATCGTACAGATAATGCCACGAAAATATTTCTCAGGCCATAAAGCATGCAGGGTGTTTACTTTCATGCAGTACACGCCAACGTCCATCTGTCCCAAGGCGCACAAAAGATGATTATTTTTCCGTAATTCCTTCACCAAAGATAACGAAGTAAATATTCCAGAATTAGAAACCAGAACAGCTGTTTGCATGAGTGACATAAAAGTAGATATCTTAGGTGTTGCGAAACAACTCAAATCACTTAAGAAAGTAAAGTCTTCCGGTCCAGATGGTATACCAGTCAGATTCCCTTCAGAGTATGCAGACAAAAAATGGTTCAAATGGCTCTGAGCACTATGGGACTCAACTGCTGTGGTCATCAGTCCCCTAGAACTTAGAACTACTTAAACCTAACTAACCTAAGGACATCACACACATCCATGCCCGAGGCAGGATTCGAACCTGCGACCGTAGCCATCGCACGGTTCCGGACTGCGCGTCTAGAACCGCGAGACCACCGCGGCCGGCAGTATGCAGACACAATGGCGCCTTTCTTATCAATCATATACAACCGCTCACTTGACGAAAGGTCTGTTCCTAAAAACTGGAAAGTAGCACAGGTCACACCAATATTCAAGAAATGAAATAGGAGTAACCAATTGAATTACAGACCCATATCACTGACCTCAATTTGCAGTAGGATTTTGGAGCATGTACTGTACTCGAACGTTATGAATCACCTTGAAGAAAATGAGTTGATACATAACCACCACGGATTCCGAAAATATCGTTTTTGTGCAACACAGCTAGCTCTATATTCCCATGAAGTAATGAATGCTGTCGACATGGGATCTCAGATCGATTCCATATTCCTAGATTTCCAGAAGGCTTTTGATACCGTTCCTCACAAGCGACTATTAATCAAATTGCTTGAATATGGAGTATCGCCTCAGTTGTGTGACTGGATTCGTGATTTCCTCTCAGAGAGGTCACAGTTTGTAGTGATAAGACGGTAAATCATCGGGTAGAAGAGAAGTGATATCTGGCGTTCCGCAAGGTGTCAAAGGCACTCTGCTGTTCCTGATTTACATACATGATCAAGGTGATAATCTGAACAGCCCTCTTAGATTGTTTGCAGATGACGCTGTGATTTACCGTCTAGTAAAATCATCAGACGATCAAGTCCAATTACAAAATGGTATAGAGGGAATTTCTGTATGGTGCGAGAAGTGGCAATTGGCACTAAATAAAGAAAAGTGCGAGGTCATTCTTATGGGTACTAAAAGAAATCCGATAAATTTTCGGTATATGGTAAATCGCACAAATGTAAGGGCTGTCAATTCGACTAAATACCGAGGTATTACAATTACGAACAACTTAAATTGGAAAGACCACATAGATAATATTGTGGTAAAGGCGAAACAAAGACTGCGCTTTGTTGGCAGAACACTTAGAAAATGCCACAAACCCACTAAAGAGACAGCCTCCATTACACTTGTCCGTCCTCTGCTGGGATATTGCTGCGCGGTGTCGGATCCTTACGAGGTAAGATTGACGGAGGACATCGAAAAAGTGCAAAGGGCAGCTCGTTTCGTGTTATCGCGCAAGAGAGGTGAGAGTGTCACTGATATGATACGGGAGTTGGGGTAGCAGTCACTGAAACAAAGGCGGTCTTCTTTGCTGCGAGATCTATTTACGAAATTCCAATCACCAACTTTCTCTTCCGAACTCGAAAATATCTGGTTGACACCCACATACGTAGGGAGAAATGATCATCATAATCAAATAAGAAAAATCAGAGCGCGAACGGAAAGATTTAGGTGTCCTTTTTCCCATGCGCCATTCGAGAGTGGAATGGTAGAGAAGTAGTATGAAAATGATTCGATGAACACTCTGCCAGGCACTTAAGTGTGAATTGCAGAGTAACCATGAAGATGTAGTTGTAGAAAATGTCACTTGTCGCCACTCATCAGAATTCCAGTTGCGGTACTGGGATGAAAAGTCCAACTTTTATCACCGATGAGAAGCAGTTAGCACGAGTGCATGAACCCGGCGCCTTCTGAGGAGGCCCATACGTAGCAACGTTCACTGATCGATCGTTGAGGAGACATTGTTGGTAGCCTCTTGGTTCATCTGTTCAGCAGTTCCACTCTATTTGCCGTAAACATCTGCACAGACGTCATTCACCCCTGTCATCTATTGGCTGAGGTGAACTACAGTTATATCGGCCCCGTTTTGGATAACGTCAATTTGCAGTGCACGTTATACTTTACACAAAGAGGCACCCACACAGTTTAAAAACTTAGAAGTTTTGGAAATGCTTCTACCCTTGGCCCGAAAGCCAATGATCATACCGTCTCTGACGTCACAAAAATCGCTCCGTTTCCGCAATGCGACAACGATTGCTCTGTTTTCCACGTCCTCTGCTGCTAGTGGATGACCCTTCACTGCTACTGCTGATACCTGCCGTCTGTCAGTGGTTACTGCACTTTAACCTCGTACATAGCAGATGGTCACATTAATGTCACGGGCTTCACTTATAAACTGACGTGGTAGTTTGTGCGATATAGGCACACCGAGCAAGTAATTTATCCTGTCTATTTTTGATAATGACCTCAATTCAGCACGAAAACGTGACAACACGTTTCTTCAAGTATTCCATATTCAACTAAAGTCACTAGTTGTTGATTATATTCAGTAGAGCTACCAAACTCCGGGGATGTTGACGCCTACGTTTCACCCTCTATTCCAAACAGTCCCGGGAATTTACTATGAGCTTAAGATCGGATGATAGAGTGCCTGAGCGAGAGTCATACAAGGAATGCGTCCAGCTGTGTGAACGCAGCTGTTGTCACTCTGGACGACGGAAGTGTTTCACAGCGTATTCGTCACGGATACGTACAAGAATGATCAAAACTTCTTCACCAACATCGTTGGAATAAACTCTCACTTTCAAGTTCACGTTAACCTGGATAAGTGGTTTCAAGTCATGAGAAGAAAAAATCCCTGAAGCCTTACAGTACTACCTCCTGCATGAACTACGCCCTCGACACTGTAGGTTAAATACCTCATTGAGGCCATTGTGCGCTCGACACCTTGCAACATATGAAAAATAGAATCGCGATTCGTCGAACTACACTACAAATCTCCTGTCTCCTAGAGTGGAGATTCAGTGTTTGGCCTACTGAAGATGAGCAGGTCTGTGTGCCGCTGTGGGCTGTAAGGTACCGGACCCCAATCGTCTACTGCTTCCAGTTCTCTTTCAATGTTCACTCCGAAATTGATTGAAATGCAGAGTAGAGGTTGCTGTTGGATTTGAAAGTGACTGCCGTTGACAAGGCGTGACACACACCTCTAGTTCCTATCGTTTACTCCTACCGCTTACAATTATTAAAAGCACAGTTCTTATACCTTGTTGGTACATGACTGGGAGTCGGACAGTCTGCGTTGATTTATCAGCAGATCGGTGAACTTCATTCGTGGTGTTGTTATGGGCACATTGTCCGCCCTTAAAGCTGAGTGGTCAGCGTGACGGATTGCCATCCTACGGGTCCGGGTTCTATTCCCGGCTGGGTCGGGGATTTTCTGCGCTCGGGAACTGTGTTTTGTGCTGTCTTCATCCTCATTTCATACCCATCCGGCGTGCAGGTCGCCCAGTGTGGCGTCGAATGTAATAACACCTGCACCAAGGCGGCCGGACCTGCCCCGCGACGGACCTCCCGGCCAATGACGCCAAACGCTCATTTCCATTTCCATGGTCACATTTAAAAACGACAGCTCCTTTCTGCTGTTCTTTCATGCCATCACTTCGGCCCATCCACAGCTCTGATTCCATACAACAGCCGGCCGCTGTGACCGAGCGGTTCTAGACGCTGCAGTCTGGTACCGCGCGACCGCTCCGGTCGCAGGTTCGAATCCTGCCTCGGGCATGGATGTGTGTGATGTCGTTACGTTTAAGTAGTTCTATGTTCTAGGGGACTGATGACCTCAGATGTTAAGTCCCATAGTCCTCAGAGCAATCTGAACCATCCATACAATAGAATGGTACATGGACATCTGGTATCACTTCTACGTCATCTCTAAAGCAGCTAGTGTACATTTTCAAGAAGTTGACTAATATCTTATCCGTTGAACGTAATTACCGATATACACTGATCAGCCAGAACATTATTACCCCCTACCCAATGGCCGGTATGCCCACCTTAGGCCCATTTCAGTCGTAGTTGCTGATGTCGTGGTGTTAACATAGGTACATGCGTGGCTCGTCACTTGCGGAGATCAATCGTGGGGAATGTTCGGGGCACTGAGTGTTCAGACACACTTGTACTCTGCCCAGCATTAAAGTCTGTGTTAGTTTCGCCACATTTCGTCGCCTATGCTGCTTTACCAGTCTCACCAGTCTTCGACGTCCGACATCTGTAATGAGTGCTGGCCGCAAAACCCCACGACGTCTGGACGGGGTTTCACCTTTTACATTACATTTATCGTTTTCCATGGATCCCTTGGAGAGGAGCCTCTGGGATGTGGTTTCGCTACTTGTTGAACACACAACATTTAATGATGATTGGCAACAGGCAGATTCCATATTTCTAGATTTCCGGAAAGCATTTACAAGATGCCCCACTGCAGATTGTTAACGATGATGCGACCATTTGCAATAGGTTCCCACATATGTGACTCGAAGACTTCCTATGAAATGGAACCCAGTATGTTGTCCTCGACGGCGAGTGTTCGTCAAAGGCAAGGGTATCGCCAGGAGTGCACCAGGGAAGTGTGACAGAACCGTTGTTATTTACAGTATACTTCAATGATGTGGCGGACAGCGAGGGAAACAATCTGTAGTTGTTTGCGATGATGCTGTGGGCACGACAAGGTGTCGAAATTGAGTTACTGTAGGACGATATAAGATGACTTAGACAAATTTTCTAGTTGGTGTGATGAATGTCAACCAATTCTACATGTGGAAGAACGTAACTTAAGGCGAATAAGTAACAAACACAAAACCACCAGTTTGCTTTTGTTCTACAATATTACTTTCATTGTTAACCGCGTTTTGGCTTACAAGGCCATATTCAGGCATTTACTGAAGATGGCCTTGTAAGCCGAAAACCGGTTAACAGTAAACGTAATACTGTAGAACAAAAGCAAATTGGTGCTTTTCATTTATTATAACGTTGTTCTACCAAGAAATGACAGAAGATTCTGTTAATATGAAAAACAAAACCCATAATGTTAGAGAACTGTATTAGTAGTGTTTTGCATTACAGAGACACGTCGGATAAATATCTGGGCGTAACTCCTGTAGCACCACATCTATAAAGCTTCTACTTGTCTAAACGGTTCATCGTCCATGTTTCACTTCCATACATGGATACACTCCATACAAATACTTTCAGAAAAGACATCCTGACACTTAAATCTATACTCGATGTTAACAACTTTCTCATCTTCAGAAACGCTTTCCTTGCCATGACCAATCTACTTTTATATCCTCCCAAATTCGACCATCATCAGTTATTTTTCTCCCCAAATAGCAAGACTCATCTACTACTTTAAGTGTCTCATTTCCTAATATAATTCCCTCAGCATCACCTGATTTAGTTCGACTTCATTCCATTATCCTCCTTTTTCTTTCGTTGATGTTCATCTTATATCCTCCTATCAAGACATTGTCCATTTTCTTCAACTGCTCTTCCAGGTCCCTTGCTGTCTCTGACCAATTACAATGTAATTGGCAAACCTCAAAGTTTTTATTTCTTCTCCATGGATTTTAATTTCGTACTCCAAATTTCTCTCTTGCTTACTTTACTGCTTGCTCAATATACAGATTGAATAACATCTGGGATACGCTATAACCCTGTCTCACTTCCTTCTGAACCTCTGCTTCCCTTGTGTGCCCCTCGACTCTTATAACTGCCATCTAGTTTCTGTATAAATTGTAAATAGTCTTTCGCTCCCTGTATTTACCCCTGCCACCTTAAGAATTTGAAAGAGAATATTGCAGTCAACATTATCAAAAGTTTTCTCCGAGTATACAAATGCTACAAACGTAGACTTGCCTTTCCTTAATCTGTATTCTATGAGAACTCGAATAGTCAGTATTGCCTCGGGTGTCCAAACATTTCTCCGCAATCCACAGTGGTCTTCCGCGAAGTCGGCTGCTACCAGTTTTTCCATTCTTCTGTAAAATATTCGTGTTAATATTTTGCAGCCGTGACTTATCAAACTATAGTTCGATAATTTTCTACATCTCCATCTACATTTATACTCCGCAAGGCACCCAACGGTGTGTGGGGGAGGGCACTTTACGTGCCAATGTCATTAGCTCCCTTTCCTGTTCCAGTCGCGTATTGTTTGCGGGAAGAACGACTGAAAGCCTCCGTGCACGCCTCAATCTCTCTAAGTTTACATTCGTGATCTCATCGGGAGGTATAACTAGGGGGAAACAATATATTCGATACCTCATCCAGAAACGCACCCTTTCGAAACCTGGCGAGCAAGCTACACCGCGATGCAGAGCGCCCCTCTTGAAGAGTCTGCCACTTGAGTTTGTTAAACATCTCCGTAACGCTATCAGGGTTACCAAATAACCCTGTGGCGAAACGCGCCGCTCTTCTTTGGATCTTCTCTATCTCCTCCGTCAACCCGATCTGTTCGGATCCCACACAGATGAGAAATATTCAAGTATAGGTCGAACGAGTGTTTTGTAAGCCACCTCCTTTTGTTGATGGACTACATTTTCTAAGGAATCTCCCAATGAATCTCAACCTGGTACCCGCGTTACCAACAATTAATTTTATATGATCATTCCACTTCAAATCGTTCCGGACGCATACTCCCAGATATTTTACAGATGGATTACATTTTCTAAGGAATCTCCCAATGAATCTCAACCTGGTACCCGCCTTACCAACAATTAATTTTATATGATCATTCCACTTCAAATCGTTCCGCACGCATACTCCCAGATATTTTACAGAAGTAACTGCTACCAGTGTTTGTTCCGCTATCATATAATCATACAATAAAGGATCCTTCTTTCTATGTATTCGCAATACATTACATTTGTCTATGTTAAGGATCAGTTGCCACTCCCTGCACCAAGTGCCTATCCGCTGCATATCTTCCTGCATTCTAATGCTGGAACTTCTCTCTGTACTACAGCATCATCCGCGAAGAGCCGCATGGAACTTCCGACACTATCTACTAGGTCATCTATATATATTGTGAAAAGCAATGGTCCCATAACACTTCCCTGTGGCACGCCAGCCGTTACTTTAACGTCTGTAGACGTCTCTCCATTGATAACAACATGCTGTGTTCTGTTTGCTAAAAACTCTTCAATCCAGCCACACAGCTGGTCTGATATTCCGTAGGCTCTTACTTCGTTTATCAGGTGACAGTGCGGAACTGTATCGAACGCCTTCCGGAAGTCAAGAAAAATAGCATCTACCTGAGAACCTGTATCTAATATTTTCTGGGTCTCATGAACAAATAAAGCGAGTTGGGTCTCACACGATCGCTGTTTCCGGAATCCATGTTGATTCCTACAGAGTAGATTCTGGGTTTCCAAAAACGACATGATACTCGATCAAAAAACATATTCTAAAATTCTACAACAGATCGACGTCAGAGATATATGTCTATAGTTTTGCGCATCTGCTCGACGACCCTTCTTGAAGACTGGGACTACCTGTGCTCTTTTCCAATCATTTGGAACCTTCCGTTCCTCTAGAGACTTGCGGTACACGGCTGTTAGAAGGGGGGCAAGTTCTTTCGCGTACTCTGTGTAGAATCGAATTGGTATCCCGTCAGGTCCAGTGGACTTTCCTCTGTTGAGTGATTCCAGTTGCTTTTCTATTCCTTGGACACTTATTTCGATGTCAGCCATTTTTTCGTTTGTGCGAGGATTTAGAGAAGGAACTGCAGTGCGGTCTTCATCTGTGAAACAGCTCTGGAAAAAGGTGTTTAGTATTTCAGCTTTACGCGTGTCATCCTCTGTTTCAATGCCATCATCATCCCGGAGTGTCTGGATATGCTGTTTCGAGCCACTTACTGATTTAACGTAAGACCAGAACTTCCTAGGATTTTCTGTCAAGTCGCTACATAGAATTTTACTTTCGAATTCACTGAACGCTTCACACATAGCCCTCCTTACGCGAACTTTCACATCGCTTAACTTCTGTTTGTCTGAGGTTTTGGTTGCGTTTAAACTTGGAGTGAAGCTCTCTTTGCTTTCGCACATGTCAACACCTGGTTTCCTTGGAATCGGGATTATTATGTTCTTCCTGAAGTCTGAGGATACTTCGTCTGTCTCACACATCTTGCTCACCAGATGGAAGCGTTTTGTCACGGCTAGCTCTACCGAGGCCATCGGTAGCTGTAACCGAATGTTATCTACTTCCGGGACCTTGTTTGGATTTAAATCTTTTATTGCGTTTTTATTTTTTCTTCTTTCATTGGATAAATTCCATAACCCTTGTTACCCAAGAATTTCTACTAGCCTCGTCTTTTTACCTACTTGACCCGCTCCTGCCTCCACTATTCCCTGTTCTTGTCAATCGTACCTTAATGCTCCCTCTGAGATCCTCTACAATCTCTGGTTCTACCAGTTTATCCAGGTACCATCTCCTCAAATTCCTGCCATTTTGCAACTTCTTCAGTTTTAATCTGCAATTCATGGTCAGAGTCCACATTTGCCCCTGGAAAAGTCTTACAGTTTAAAACCTGGTACCTAACTCTCTCTCTAACCATTATGTAACCTATCTGTAACCTTTCAGTGTCTCCTGGCCTCTTCCACGTATACAACCTTCATTCATGATTCTTAAACCAAGTGTTAGATATGATTAAATTATGCTCTGTGCAAAATTCTACCAGGCGGCTTCCTCCTTCATTTCAGATCCCCAGTCCATATTCACCTACTACTTTTCCGTCTCTTCCTTTTCCTGCTACCGAATTCCAATCCCCAATGAGTATTAAATTTTCGGCTCCCTTAACTATCTGAATAATTTATTTTATATCATCATACATTTCTTCATTTTCCTCCTCATCTGCGAAGATAGTTGGCATATAAACTTGTACTACTGTTGTGGGTGTAGGCTTCGTGTCTGTCTTGACTACAATAATGCGTTCACTATGCTGTTCACAGTATCTTATTTGCGTTCCTATTTTTTCATTTATCATTAAACCTCCTCCTGCATTATCGCTATTTGATTTTGTATTTATAATCCTGTATTCACCAGACCAGAAATCCTGTTCCTCGTGTCAACGAATTTCACTAATTCCCTCTATGAACCATGGACCTCGCCGTTGGTGGGGAGGCTTGCACCCCTCAGTGATACAGATAACCGTACCGTAAGCATAAGAAGTCAGCGTCATTCTGCCAACGGCCTTGTCAAAGAGGGTGGAGGAGCGGGTAGAGGTTCAGGGCCTCTCTTGTCCTAGGGGTGGGAAATTGCCCCTAAAGGCGGAAGAATCAGCAATGATCAACGACATGAGAATGCAGAAGGCAATGGAAACCACTGCATTAAAGACACGTAACGTGTATCCACAGGACATGTGGCCTGTAGTTGAAGAAGTGTCATGATGATCGCTCCATTGGCAAAAGATTCCGGAATAGTCCCCCATTCGGATCTCCGGGAGGGGACTGCCAAGGGGGAGGTTACCATGAGAAAAAGATTGAATAATCAACGAAAGGATAATGTTCTACGGGTCGGGACGTGGAATGTCAGGAGCTTGAACGTGGTAGGGAAACTAGAAAATCTGAAAAGGGAAATGCAAAGGCTCAATCTATATACAGTAGGGGTCAGTGAAGGGAAGTGGAAGGAAGACAAGGATTTCTGGTCAGATGAGTATCGGGTAATATCAACAGCAGCAGAAAATGGTATAACAGGTGTAGGATTCGAAATGAATAGGAATGTAGGGCAGAGGGTGTGTTACTGTGAACAGTTCAGTGACCGGGTTGTTCTAATCAGAATCGACAGCAGACCAACACCGACAACGATAGTTCAGGTATACATGCCGACGTCGCAAGCTGAAGATGAACAGATAGAGAAAGTGTATGAGGATATTGAAAGGGTAATGCAGTATGTAAAGGGGGACGCAAATCTAATAGTCATGGACGACTGGAATGCAGTTGTAGGGGAAGGAGTAGAAGAAAATGATACAGGAGAATATGGGCTTGGGGCAAGGAATGAAAGAGGAGAAAGACTAATTGAGTTCTGTAACAAGTTTCAGCTAGTAATAGCGAATACCCTGTTCAAGAAGCACAAGAGGAGGAGCTACACTTGGAAAAGGCCGGGAGATACCGGAAGATTTCAATTAGATTACATCATGGTCAGACAGAGATTCCGAAATCAGATACTGAATTGTAAGGCGTACCCAGGAGCAGATATAGACTCAGATCACAATATAGTAGTGATGAAGAGTAGGCTGAAGTTCAAGACATTAGTCACGAAGAATCAATACGCTAAGAAGTGGGATACGGAAGTTCTAAGGAATGACGAGATACGCTTGAAGTTCTCTAACGCTATAGATACAGCAATAAGGAATAGTGCAGTAGGCAACACAGTTGAAGAGGAATGGACATCTCTAAAAAGGGCCATCACAGAAGTTGGGAAGGAAAACATAGGTACAAAGAAGTTAGCTGCGAAGAAACCATGGGTAACAGAGGAAATACTTCAGTTGATTGATGAAAGGAGGAAGTACAAACATGTTCCGGGAAAATCAGGAATACAGAAATACAAGTCGCTGAGGAATGAAATAAATAGGAAGTGCAGGGAAGTCAAGACTAAATGGCTGCAGGGAAAATGTGAAGACATCGAAAAAGATATTATTGTCGGAAGGACAGACTCAGCATACAGGAAAGTCAAAACAACCTTTGGTGACATTAAAAGCAACGGTGGTAACATTAAGAGTGCAACGGGAATTCCACTGTTAAATGCAGAGGAGAGAGCAGATAGGTGGAAAGAATACATTGAAAGCCTCTATGAGGGTGAAGATTTGTCTGATGTGATAGAAGAAGAAACAGGAGTCGATTTAGAAGAGATAGGGGATCCAGTATTAGAATCGGAATTTAAAAGAGCTTTGCAGGACCTACGGTCAAATAAGGCAGAAGGGATAGATAACATTCCATCAGAATTTCTAAAATCATTAGGGGAGGTGGCAACAAAACGACTATTCACGTTGGTGTGTAGAATATATGAGTCTGGCGACATACCATCTGACTTTCAGAAAAGCATCATCTACACAATTCCGAGGACGGCAAGAGCTGACAAGTGCGAGAATTATCGCACAATCACCTTAACAGCTCATGCATCGAAGCTGCTTACATGAATAATATACAGAAGAAATGAAAAGAAATTTGAGAATGCGCTAGGTGACGCTCAGTTTGGCTTTAGGAAAAGTAAAGGCATGAGCGAGGCAATTCTGACGTTACGGATAATAATGGAAGCAAGGCTAAAGAAAAATCAGGACACGTTCATAGGATTTGTCGACCTGGAAAAAGCGTTCGACAATACAAAATGGTGCAAGCTCTTCAAGATTCCGAAAAAAGTAGGGGTAAGCTATAGGGAGAGACGGGTCATATACAATATGTACAACAACCAAGAGGGAATAATAAGAGCGGATGATCAAGAACGAAGTGCTCGTATTAAGAAGGGAGTAAGACAAGGCTGTAGACTTTCGCCCCTACTCTTCAATCTGTACATCGAGGAAGCAATGATGAAAATACAAGAAAGGTTCAGGAGTGGAATTAAAATACAAGGTGAAAGGATATCAATGATACGATTCGCTGATGACATTGCTATCCTGATTGAAAGTGAAGAAGAATTAAATGATCTGCTGAACGGAATGAACAGTCTAATGAGTACACAGTATGGTTTGAGAGTAAATCGGGGAAAGACGAAGGTAATGAGAAGTAGTAGAAATGAGAACAGCGAGAAACTTAACGTCAGGATTGATGGTCACGAAGTCAATGAAGTTAAGGAATTCTGCTACCTAGGCAGTAAAATAACCAATGACGGACGGAGCAAGGAAGACATCAAAAGCAGACTGGCTATAGCAAAAAAGGCATTTCTGGCCAAGAGAAGTCTACTAATATCAAATACCGGCCTTGATTTGAGGAAGAAATTTCTGAGGATGTACGTCTGGAGTACAGCATTGTATGGTAGTGAAACATGGACTGTGGGAAAACCGGAACAGAAGAGAATCGAAGCATTTGAGATGTGGTGCTATAGACGAATGTTGAAAATTAGGTGGACTGATAAGGTAAGGAAGAAGGAGGTTCTACGCAGAATCGGAGAGGAAAGGAATATGTGGAAAACACTGATAAGGAGAAGGGACAGGTTGATAGGACATCTGCTGAGACATGAGGGAATTACTTCCATGGTACTAGAGGGCAAAACTGTAGAGGAAGACAGAGATTGGAATACGTCAAGCAAAGTTGCAAGTGATACTCTGAGATGAAGAGGTTAGCACAGGAAAGGAATTCGTGGCGGGCCGCATCAAACCAGTCAGTAGACTGATGACCAAAAAAAGGCACAACCACAACGGAGGGGTATCTGTTGAGAGGCCAGACAAAAGTGTGGTTCCTGAAGAGGGGCAGCACCCTTTTCAGTAGTTGCAGGGGCTGCAGTCTGTGTGATTCATTAATTTGGCCTTATAACATTAACAAAAACGGCCTTGCTGTGCTGGAACTGCGAGCGGTTGAAAGCAAGGAGAAACTACAGCCATAATTTTTCCTAGGGCATACAGCATGATGATGGCGTCCTGTTAGGTAAATTATTCCGGAAGTAAAATAGTCCCCCTTAATCGGGCAGGTAGGTTAGAAAATTTGAAAAGGGAAAGTATAGGAACAACAAAGTATAGGAACACCAAATCTACCCACTAATCTATATCTAAATCTATAGTAGGAAAGCCACCTAACTGTGTGTGGCGTTTCTGTTCCATTCGTCAAAGGCGTGCGGGATGAACGACAGTTGGTAAGCCTCAGGGAGTTTCAGTAGTAGACACAGTGATCCACACTGCTTCTCTCGTTAGTCGCAGGAGTTGGATGATCACCTCCATGACACTTTCGCGTTTACTAAATAAACCTGTGATAGAACTCCCAGCTGTCAGTACTACCCGTCAAGGATCCCAGATAAGTAAGAATACTCAAGTATAGATCGGGAGAGAGTTTCGTAAATTGCGTCCTTAGTGTATGGATTGCACTTCCTGAAGATTGTTCAAAACAATCTGTGTGGCATATACCTTTCTTATGCTTAGTTTTACCAAGTCATTCTACTTTTAGTCGCTACTTACGCATACTTCCGCATACTTTATGGATGTGACTGCTTCCAGCATTGCTCAACAATCGTGTAATCGGACAGCAATGAGGCTTTGAGGCTTTCTAATCCAATTTCAATACGTAACATTTGCGTTGTAAGTTAACTAACAATCCCGGCACCATACTGTAAGCATATTGTATTATCGCTGCCTATCCCGCAGTCCGATATCAATAGTTGCCTGTCGGTCGAGCGGAGAGCGCGCTTGTAGAGAGCCGTAGCTCAGTTTAGTGGTGTGTGCGTGCGTGTGTGAGTGTGCGTGTGCGTGTGCGTGTGTGTGTGTGTGTGTGTGTGTGTACCATACAGTGTCAATGCCGTGGCTGCAGAACGCGATTTACAGTAACCTCTTCGAAGTAATAAAAATTCTCGCCATGGAAGTTGTGTATTTCATATCAGCGCTCACAGTTCAGTGCTATTGATTTATTTGAGAATGATAATATCGACGGCGTCAGGTCGGTTACGGGGCAAGTAACGTTTACCGGGCAATTATTCGTTTGAGCATTGTCAGAGAGAGATAGGTAATCCGCTTGACCAAATGTCACCAGCGTAGATACTTTGGAGACATCGTAACGCTACATCATCGAACGACCACGCCCCGATCGGTTACGCGTAAGCTCGTGACAATGTTAATTACTCCACTATCACTGATTATTACCAAAATGAAAGAACTGTGTCACTCGTCTTATAACAGCCTGCCTGAACAATGGATTTCATGTGGTTGTGTTCCAGTAATGTGTACTGAATGAGCAATAGATATTCCAAAGGACTACATGGCTGAGGGGCCAATTATTGATTACCTCGATTATTTGATATATTTGTTGTGAACAGTGCATCCAAGAATTTAAATTGTTTGATAGTCAGATAAACTCAGATCTCTCCCAATTCGTCATATGATAATCATTACAGTATTACGCTTTTAGCTGGTAGTAGGGTACGTAAGAAGACAGCCGCGGGGAAACAGGGTACATAGATTTTAGGCACGTGATCGTAAAAACAGGCTAATCCTCATCCCCGTGTTTACGTAACGTTGTGCAGCATACTAAGTGAGAAGGACCAGTTACATCATTTGTAAAAAATGGTTGTGTTACACTGGGCGTCTTCAGTACGTCAGACAAGAAAGCAAATGTTTCAGAAATTCGATGTTTTAGAAGAGTGCTGTAGACCAGATGGATGGATTGGATAATCAATAAAGAGGTCCTGAACTAAGATGGGGAGAAAAGTTCTTCGCATTATTAAAATAAGGTGTAGACTGACAGAGCATATGCTGAGGCATCAAGGTATAGTTTATTTCAATAGTGTTTGAGGTGTTTTGACAGTAGAAGGGATGCATGTCTTGACTACAGTAAACAGACATTAGCTTATGTAGTAATGATGAACAGGTGAAGAAACTCGCACAAGAGTGAGTGGAGAGGGGCAACAAACCAGTCGTCGGATAGAAGACCTGCGTTATACACTGTAACAAACACAAAAAAAACATACGCACCACGAAGAAATTATCCGAATGGGACGAAAGTCGGTAGATGTGATGTACCTGTACAAACAAACAAATTTCAGAAAAATTGGATGTTTTGTGCAAGAGAAAGAGATTTACAAATTGACCAACTCACTAACGCATTGGTCCACCTCTGGCCCTTACTCAGGCAGTTATTCGGCATTGATTGACAGAATTGTTGATGTCCTCTTGAGTGAAATTGTGCCTGTGCCAAATTTTGCCCAATTGGCGAGTTAGATCGCCAAATCGCGAGCTGGTTGAATGGTCCTGTCCGTAATGCTCCAAACGTTTTCAGTTGGGGAGAGATCCGTTGACCTTGGTGGCCAAGGCAGGGTTTGGAAGGTCTGAAGACAACCAGAAGAAAATATCGTTGCTCGCGGGCGGTCATTACCTTGATGAAATGTAGTTTCAGGATGGATTGCCATGAAGTGAAATAAACCGGAAAGCCTTCGGCCTGGAATGTCATTGACTGGGGTGGAATTGTCTTCAGTGATGAACCTCGTCTCGAAATAAGCTCCGATGGCCAGCGAAGACGTGCCTGGAGATGACCTGGACAGTGGTGCAATACTAACCTGACTCTCGTCCGCCATACGGCCCTAAGACCAGGAATAATGGTCTGACCTGCCTTTTCATTTGAGATCTACATTTACACACTTATTCCGTAAACCGCCGTACAGTGTGTGACTGGGGGTACCCTGTACCCTACAAGTCATTTCCTTTCCTCGTTCAACTCGCAAATAGAGCGAGCGAAAAACTACTAAACGACTCTATATATGCCTCTGTACCAGCCCTAATTTCTAGTATCTTATCTTCGGGGTCCCCCTCCTCCCTCCTCACCAAAACCCATGAACCATGGACCTTTCCGTTGGTAGGAAGGCTTTCGTGACTTAGCAATACAGCAGTTTGCTCACCAGATGGTAGAGCTTTTTCATGGCTGGTTCTCCCAAGGTTATCACTAGGCATGTTGTCGACTCCCGAGGCCCTATTTCGACTTAGATTTTTCAGTGCACTGTCAAATTCTTCTCACAGTATCATATCTCTCATTTCATCTTCATCTATGTCCTCTTCCATTTCCATAACATTGCCCTCAAGTACATCCCCCTTGTATACACCCTCTATATACTCCTTCCACCTTTCTGCTTTCCCTTTATCCTTAGAACTGGTTTTCTATCTGAGCTCTTGATATTCACACAAGTGGTTCTCTTTTCTCCAAAGGTCTCTTTAATTTTCCTGTGGGCGGCATCTATCTTACCCCTAGTGATATATGCCTCTACATCCTTACATTTGTCCTCTAGCCATCCCTGCTTAACCATTTTGCACTTGCTGTCGATCTCATTTTTGAGACGTTTGTATTCCTTTTTGCCTGCTTCATTTATTGCATTTTTATATTTTTTCCTTTCATCAGTTAAATTCAATATCTCTTCTGAATTCAAGTTTTTGTAGTAGCCCACTTCTTTTTATCTACTTGACATCTGCTGCGTTCTCTATTTCATCTCTCAAAGCTACCCATTCTACTTCTACTGCATTTCTTTCCCCTGCTCTTGTCAATTGTTCCCTAATGCTCTCTCTGAAACTCTGGTTCTTGCAGTTTACCCAAGTCCCATCTCCTTAAATTCCCACCTTTTTTTCAATTTCTTCAGTTTTAATCTACAGTTCACAACTATGATTTGTGGTCAGAGTCCACATCCGCTCTTGGAAATGTCTTACACTTTAAAACAAGTATCCTAAATCTCTGTCTTACCATTATATAATCTATCTGAAACCTTCCGGTGTCACCTGGCGTCTTCCATGTATACAAACGTATACACGCGCTTTCAAATCGAAACTGAAGAGTTTCCTCATGGGTCACTTCTTCTATTCTGTCGAGGAGTTCCTTGAAAAATTAAGATGATTCTCATTGTATTGCTGATAGCGTTTGCTTAAATTTATGGACTGATTTTCTTTGAGGTTCATGAACATTTATTTTTATCTGTTATTACTTTTTATGTTGTAAGTTCATGTACAGACACGCTCCATGACCTTGGAGATTTGCTCCTCAATTTGGTCCTACGGAACTTGACATTTAAATAAATAAATAACAGTCGTATCTTGCACATGTTCTTTATTAACTCAAGAACGCTTCGCTCGGGTAGGGCATCATCACTTCATCTGAAAATTTAACAGGAGGACGACATTAAGATTAATCTGGTATGGTCCTGTCCTGGACTACTACAAAAGCAAACAAAGCTTCAGACACCGACCTAATATAATTAAATAGAGAAACGTAGTGTAACTCACATTAAAAATCAAAACTTTTCTGCCAATTGTGTCCGTCAAAGAAGGTATGTTGCACAATAAAAAGTACTAAAAGGCAACCTATAGGAAAAAATACTAAGGATTAATAAATAAAAGCACATGAATCAGGCATGAGTAGAGAATGAAGGGGAAGCCGAAAAATGTGTATTATCTCATGGCTATGACGACAGGCATAGCAGCGCAGAACAAGACCTTTCGCGCAACGTGATTCTGGGGCAAACGATGTGGCCTAAAGCCTACTACATAGATGATCTTTATTGCTTTTTGCAAACTGCTTCTTAACATTTTGCCTAATCTGACTGTAGGTCTAGAGTTACAAAGTTCTAAACTCTTTCAGAATGCAAATCCTTTGTATAGGATGTCTTAAAGACCAACTGAAGATAGTTACCCATATGGGGAAACACCAGCCAATCACACAAAGCTACAGGATGACGACGTTACAGCAGAAAAAGCCTTTCCCTAGGTCACTAACTCGGCATAAAATGTAAGTTGTAACTCTGTAGCCTCTGCTGTCGCTGCACTTTGCTGTTGAAACTACCCAGCAGATTAACCATGACTCGAACTCGGGGCCTTTCCCTTTGGCGGGCAAGTGCTCTACCGACTGCCGACTGACCTATCCAATGGCGACTCGTTAGCCGCTATCGCAGCCTTACTCTCACCAGTACCTCATCTCCTACCTTCCTAACTCCATTCTGGAAACACTCCTCTAGGTTGTGGCTAAGCCATGTCTCCGCAATATCCTCTCCTCCAGAACTGCTAGTCCCGCAAGGTATGTAAGGTGCACGTCCATGAAGTAAATTTATGAATCCTTTATGCAGGAAAAACTGTTTTGTTTTCTTAAATGCTTGAAGGGAGAAAAATCTCTTAACTGATGTGCATAATAGTTTTTAGTATCTTCTTCAAGTGGTCCTACTGTTCCTTTAATGGTAGATCTGCCGATCCTGGCATTAAAACCCCCAGCAATAATTACATATTCTCCTTTATGTATTCCATTAATCATTTACTATATATATTGTTAGATTGCATTTGTTTCCACCCTGTAGCCATCCTCTGATGCATATATACCAATTATATTCCCCAGCTTTCCCAATGTTTTTAATCTTACACGTGCCGGTATCAGTCTTTATTTATGAACATACAAGGGTTATTCGAAAAGTAATGAACGCGCGGTCGCGAAATGGAAAATAGAGTGAAATATCTGATGAAACTTTGCACACATGCATTGGGCACTGTGTCTAGCACGCCTGTAGTTCGCATCATGTCGCTCTTTTGAGTTCTGAGCTCACAGTGAGAGTGTAAAGATGGCTAGAAATTAGCCTATCCCGCCAAGTATGAGAGCCTGGAGAAAGATTTTGCCTGAAGCTATGCAATCCACATCACCGTCATGTGGTTCGTTCTACACGACAATTCTCGGCCGCACTCTGCAGGCGTAATGAAGATGCTCCTGTAGTGTTTTCGATGGGAAGTGTTTGATCACCCTCAATACAGCCTGTAATTGGCTACCTCTGAGGTTCATCTCTGTTCAAATGAACCGCTGGCTATGAAGACAATATTTTGACACAGACAACGAGCTGCAATCCAGAGTAGAAAACTGTCAAAAAGCACTGGCGGCTGTCTCCTATAACGAGGGAATTGAAAAGTTGGTACAACGCTACGACAGATGTCTGAGTGACGACTGTGTAGAGAAGGTGTAGCTAACCGTTGCAAATAAAACAGTTTTGATTTTCACTGTGGTTTCCACTTCGCAACCTACGGTTCCTTACTTTCCGAATAGCCCTCGTATATGATTGCAACCATTTCCTTTTCGTACTTTTGATCATAACTTCGACTTCAATTCTTGCTCGTTCTGTTCTACTTACTGGAATGTGTTCCACCATAATACAGCTATAACCATTAATTTCTTTTGAGCCTTCCTTCTTTCTTTCTGATGTTACAGCGATATCAGTTTTTCAGTGTTTAATTACGAGGTTCGTTCAATAAGTAATGCTCTATATTTTTCAAAAATTCCAGTAATATACGTCAACAAACGTCCTTGTTGGTGGCTCACATTTGACATTCGTAATGTACTCCGGTGAAGTTTCGAACCGTTCTGGCAGATGGCAGAGCCGTAATACAGCGTCAAAATGGCGTCTACGTACGACTCACGTTAATCAAGCAGCGTGCTATTATTGAATTCTTGTGTTCCGAAAAAGAAACTGTGGTGAATATCCGTTTGTGTGCAGTACATGGCGATGCTACAGTTGATAAGAGTACAGTTGGGCCATGGGTAAAGAAAGTTACAGCCTCAGGAAATGCAGAAACAGAGCTCCACGATCCGCTACGCTTGGGACGTCCTGTCACAGCCACTGCTCCAGACATGCTGAATCGTGCCATTATTTGTTCCGACCGGAGCATCAGAATTCGACGGTAGGCCCTACAGTTATCGGCCAGCATTGAATATGTGTCTGCAATCATCGAGACTCTCTTATATTCAAAGAGGTGCTCACGATGGGTTCCACGAATGCTCACAGCGGACCTCAAGATTCAAAGACAGGCCATTTCACCTGAATTGTAGGAGCGTTTTGAGACCGACGGAGAGGCCTTTCTGTCACGGATCGTTAAGGGCACGAAAGCTGGGTGCACCACTTTGCACCGGAAACAAAAAGGCAGTCCACGTAGTGGCATCATCCTGATACACCACGAAAGAAGAAATTCAAGACAACCCCCGTCTACAGGAAAAGTCATGCCGACAGTCTTCTGGAAATGTGACGGCGTCATTCTCGTGGATGTGATGCCAAGAGGATCAACCACCAATTCAGAGGCATTCGCGAAGACTTTGAATAAACTCACGAACCGTTTCCGACGTGTTCGATCGGACAAGAATCCAGCATAAATCTTCCTCCAACACGATAATGCACTCCCACACGCAAGTCTGAGAACCCGGGAACACATTGCCAAATTGGTTTTGACATCATTGACTCATCCAACCTACAGCCCAGACCTGGCAACCTCGGACTTCCATCTCTTTGGGCCGCTTAAAGATTCTCTACTTTGAAGATGACGGGAGTGCCAGTCATGCAGTGAAAACATGGCTACGTCTAGAGGACAAAATCTTTTACCAGCAGGGAATACACGCTCTTCCACAACGTTGGCGTACGGCCATAGAACGCGTTGGAGACGACGTAAAAAAACAGGACATGGACAAGACATGTTGATGTATATTGACACCAAATTATGTCTCTTAACAATGAGCGTGAAAAAAAGCGTGACATTACTTATTGAGCAATCCTCGTATTTTGTTAGGTGTTCTTCTTTAGCTTCATTCCTCTAATATTCCATGTGGCCATGTTACTCCTCGCGTTTTTTGTCGCTTCGATCGTTATCCAAAGTCCATTCCTTCTTTTTGTTTGATTTTTGTGAGTAACGTTACAATTCCCAAGTCACAGGATACCGACACAGCAAAGTTGTTATTGTTAAATAAAATTTTTTGATGTAAATAACTTTTAATGCCCAAACCGCCATTTTCGTTATACAATTAAAGCATGATGACTAGTTTCGGAGCCGGCATCTCGTGGTCGTGCGGTAGCGTTCTCGCTTCCCACGCCTGGGTTCCCGGGTTCGATTCCCGGCGGGGTCAGGGATTTTCTCTGCTTCGTGATGGCTGGGTGTTGTGTGATGTCCTTAGGTTAGTTAGGTTTAAGTAGTTCTAAGTTCTAGGGGACTGATGACAATCGATGTTAAGTCCCATAGTGCTCAGAACCATTTGAACTAGTTTCGGATGCTTTCATCTTCAGATCGTTCAAATTGTAAAAACCAATTGAACGTACATTGTAAAACATCATCATTAGCTATAATCATGCAATTATGCGTCATCAAGTCTAGGACAGTATGTAGTTAAAAGCTTCATCGAGAGCGAGCCACGTTGTAAACAATAGACTTGCAAGGTACAGGAACGAAAATGGCCAGTTGCATTGATGCAAATTTTACTAATGCTATTTTCTTCTGGTGTGATCTTCTTAGATGGTTTTCTTCACTACGTCTATGGACCCATCTCTCCAGGTTCTTTAGATCATTATCGACTCCCCTGTATTGTGCACTGGCTTTTACAATGTTAAAAAAAGTTCCCTATATTTTTGTGTCCTTCTGCTATGTGATCGTATAAGAGTCTATACACTTTACACTTTTAGGTCTTTTGTCACTAAAAACGTCTAACTTCCAGCGTATGAGAGCTCAGGTTATAGAGCATCACCGTGACACTTTCCCGTCGATCAATCTAACCTGTGATGATTCGTACTGCCCTCCGTTGTGCACTTGCAATACCCATGTTAGTTCTGTTTGATAAACTGTGTTCTTTTTCTACTGCAGCTACTACTGTTTCCACTAAATCGTTAATGTTCTCTCAGTGTTGCATTGCATGTGAAATTTAAGACCTCTTACAACGCGTCTGTCATGGAGGACCTAATTTTACCATAATTACCATAGTAAAAAAATAATGGTGATATAGTGGTGCTTTTATTAGTTTCTCTATGTCCGAATGAGGCTGCTTGCTCAACAGTTGTTCAGTTAATGAAAAAGCAGTTAAGTTTACCATTGGAAATTTTATTCTACTCACAAAACATTGTTTATAAATTGCACTATTGATAAAAGGAAATGTTTTAATACAGAATGGTAAAAACCAACTGCGTTCAACAAAAATGTGAACGAATATTCCCTGAATGGGTTTCCAAGTTCTACAATCGATCGAAGGATGACCTATGCCATATCACATCTATAATCTATGTTTAAATTAAGTTTCACAAAAGAGAAAACTATCAAAATGGTCTACAGTGACCCTCAATTATCTTTACTTACTTATCTAACTTGTCGTAAATTACAGTGGCTGATGTGGCTTCCCAATAATTATATAACAGAGAAATCATCGCGTTTCAGATTTTTACTTCAAGTGGCAAATGTGAACACCATGAGTTTTAATTCACGATCGACACTAGTATTACGCAAAAAGGGGGTGTAACAGATGAGACTTCTGCAGCTCTGAGTGAAGCCTTATGCGCTCAAAAGTGCGGCATCGCGTGCGTTCATTACCTTGTCGGTGTTTAGGCAGCGTCAGAGCGGCAGCGACCGGCGCACAGCAGCCATGCAGCTCGCCGTCTCAGAACTAACTCTCTAACTTCTCCTTACTACAATTTACCGAAGTTGGTTTTTAAAAAAACTATCTGGCTGTGTTTTCATCTGACCAATCAGGGTCTCAATGTTAACCTTAAGCTCCGTCTACAAAAATTCTGTCTATCCAATGAGAAACGTTATACTTTTCTTGGTGGGGCAATGTTTTTTAAGTTTTCAATGTAACAGAGACGCGAAAAAGTCTCACTCTAAAACTTTCGGTGGTAGTGGCCCTTTTTGTGTTATCGTAAGATCTATACTGTTTTTCTGGAGGGCTCTAGCTTTAAACATGGGCTGAGGGGTGGTCCTTGACGTAACAGAGACGCGAAAAAGTCTCACGCTAAAACGTGCTGGTGGTGTGGTCTTAGCGGTAGGCGGGCGACGTGGGTATCCAGTCCGTCCCTTATCGTAGGGCCTTCTAGCTTAACACGGTTCTGCTCTCGGCTTCTGTTCTTGTTTCTACCCTCGGAACTGCGTCTGTTTCACAGTGGGAAGGTATGACATGCATTTAGGCATTCTTGTGTTAGTCTGTGGTATACCATTTGCTCGCTCTTTACTTGTATTACTTTGGTTAATTTAATGTCACGATTTATTCAGAGCTATGTGACATACTACTGGATTTGCTTATCATTTCAGGGTTTTCATTGAAGGTGTTGGATTTGCCTCACACCTTACAAAGCCACTCCAGTTGCTTTTTTAGAACTTCATTTAGCTCACGCGAAAGGTTTCGGTCTTTATATTAAATTATTATCAAGTGTACCTGAAATTGCCAAAACAATGAAGAAGGGCTAATTTACCGACATTTATGATGATATTTAATTTTACGTTCAGCTGGAAAAAAAACAAAGGACGGTTAACGAGAAATGCATATTAACGAACACCAATTTCTTGGATATCTCCATCCAGTTATTGACAACTTCCTCTACAGATTTTCCTCAAATTCGCAGCTGTAGCTAACTGTTCGTAAATACACTGTTTTATTAGAGGAGGAGGATATTATAGTATTTAACGTCCCGTCGACAAGGAGGTCATTAGAGACGGAGCACAAGCTCGGATTAGGGAAGGATGGAGAAGGAAAGCAGCACGTGGTCTTTTGAAGAAATAATCCTGGCATTTACCTCAGGCGATTTAGTGAAAGAGCGGAAAATATAAATCACAATAGGCGGCCGCGGGTTTGAACAATCGTCCTCCCGAATGCGGATCCAATGTGCTCACCACTGTGTTACCCCACTTGGTTTCCATTAGTCAGCCACTATATTACTGCACATGGTCATTACCAGAAACAAGCGGAGATCAGGTAAGCTGTTTATATACTATCAACCCCGATTAAGCACTAGATAACGGTAAGCCGACTGAAGTGCCTCCCTCCCACGTGCAATAATACTGTGGTCGCCTAATGAACAGTCCCTGATCCGTCCAAGCTGTGTTAGAGCCGTCAACAGCTCTTAGTGGTTCAAATTTACTCGTTACAGGCTGTGCAGCTGTACGCTCGACTTGCAAATATTTTACACTTTTATTAATTCCAAATAATTACTTCCAGCTTTTATGTTTAAAAAAATGCAGGCGTAATTCTGAAACAAATTGAGATATAGCTCTTTTAAGCTAAAGCATTTTTCGGATTGTACCTCTTTATAAACACGATACACCTATTTCTCATGACATCACTTGGTGCAAAACTTTTTTTAATCTACTTCAGTTTTACTGTTTTATCGTGTACTACCGGCATTTTATCTGAAAAATATTCAGTGTATTTCTGAGACACATTGGATAAGTCTTTTTAAGCTAAACCATGAAAAAAAGCTTTAAAATATCGGATTATTTATAATTACGGCAAGGTCATTTTTCTCATGACTTAACACTTTTAAACCCATTTGAATTCTACTGTTTCTGTTATTTGACGTCGATTGTCTGCAGCATAACGTAAGTTGTATATTATTTCCAAACATGTGGTGTACATATGTAAGCACTGTCCCTCATCACCTATTATAAAAAATGAAAATATCTATGTGCCAATCATATACCACCGCAAAAGAATTAGTGCACTATTTTAGAGGTTTCCAGTTCACTGAAGGTTTATTGTTGCGCATTGCATATGGAGTACATGAAACGACTACATTTACAGATCAACTTCACAAGCGGTTCTGGTGTACCATGTATCTACCCATGCTGTAAAACCAACATTAGTACATGGCATATAACACCAACATTAGTACGTGGTATATCCTCCACGTGCGGCAGTGCAGGCGCTGATTCTGCTATCCAGTTTTTTTTTTTTTTTTTTTTAGTCATCAGTCTTCTGAATGGTTTGATGCGGCTCGCCTCGAATTCCAGAGTAGCACATACGTTTTCAGTTATTTCGTGCATATATGCCAATCTCTGTCTTCCTCTACAATTTTTATCCTCTATAGTTCCTTCTAGTATCACAGAAATCATTCCCTCATGTCTTAGCAAATGTCCTATCATCCTGTCCCTTCTCCTTATCAGTGTTTTCCACATATTCTTTTCCACTCCGGTTCTGCGCCGAACCTCCTCATTCCTTACCATATCACTACACCTAATTTTCAACATTTGTCCGTAGCATCACGTCTCAAATGCTTCGATTCTCTTCTGTTTCGGTTTCCCCACAGTCCATGTTTTACTAGCGTACAGCGCTGTGCTTAAAATGCACACTCTCATAAATGTCTTCCTCAAATTAAGGCCTATTTTACATACTGGTAGACTTCTCTTCACCAGGAATTCCCGTTTTGCCATTGCTGGTCTGTTTCTTATGTCCTCCTTTCTCCGTCTGTCACTGTTTATTTTGCAGCCTAGGCAGCAGTAACTTCATCTACTTCGTGACCATCCTGATGTTAAGTTTCTCGCGGTTCTCATTTCTGATACTTTTCATTACTGTCGTCTTTATTCGATTTACTTTCAGTCCGTATTCTGTACTCATCAGATTGTTCATTCCATTGTCGGCCGTTGTGGCCAAGCGGTTCTAGCGCTTCAGTCGGGAACCGCGGGACTGCTACGGCGCAGGTTCGAATCCTGCCTCGGGCATGGATGTGTGTGATGTCCTTAGGTTAGTTTGGTTTAATTAGTTCTAAGTTCTAGGGGACTGATGACCTCAGATGCTAAGTCCCATAGTGCTCAGAGCCATTTGAACCATTTTTTTCATTCCATTCAGGAGACTATGTAATTCTTCTTCACTTTCACTCAAGATAGCAATGTCATCAGCGAATCGTATCATTGATATCCTTTCACCTTGAATTTCAATTACTCTCCGGAACCTTTCTTTCATTTCCATCATTATTTCTTCGATGTGGAGATTGCACAGTTGTTGCGAAAGACAACATGCCTGTCTTACACCCTTTTTAAATCGAGCACATCGTTCTTGATCGTCCACTCTTATTATTCCCTATTGGCGCTTGTATATGTTGTGTATCACCCGTCTCTCCCTATACCTTACCCCCTTTTGTTTCAGAATTTCGAACATCTTGCATCATTTTACATTGTCGAACGCTTCTTCCAGGTCGACAAATCCTATGGACGTGTCTTGATTTTTCTCTGGTATTGCTTTCATTATCAACCGCAACGCCAGAACTGCCTTTACCTTTCCTAAAGCCAAACTGATCGTCATCTAATACATCCCTAATTTTCTTTTCCAGTCTTCTATATTATTCTTGTTAGAAACTTGAATGCATGACCTGTTAAGCTGATAGTGAGTGATTCTCGCACTTGTCACCTCTTGCAATCTTCTGAATTCTGTGGATGATGCTTTTCCGAAAGTCAGATGATTTGTCGCCAGACTCATACACTCTACACATCAACGTGAATAGTCGTTTTTTTTTTTTTTTTTTTGCCGCTTTCCTTAATGATTTGAGACATTCTGATGGAATGTTGTCTGTCCCTTCTGCCCTATTTGATCTTAAGTCCTTCAAAGCTTTCTAAGATTCTGATTGTAATACTGGATCCCCTCTCTCTTCTAAATCGACATCACATCAGGCGAATCTTCCCCCCTCATAGAGGCCTTCAGTGCAGTCTCCTCTGCATTTAACAGAGGAATTCCAGTAGCACTCTTAATGTGGATGATGATCTGACCATTATCAGCACATTTACCATCCCCCAGTTTGGATTTGTCGTCATCGCATCAAAATCGACGCCATCTTTCCAGATGCACTTTTTCCGTGTAGTATGTATTAACATTCGAAAGTTTTATATAGACTTGATAACGACTTATTATAAAGGCAGTCGTGTGAACTTAACAAAATTCTAAAACAGCAATTGGAGGCGATTTTTATTGTTAGTGGTACCGTTGAAGCAGGCAGTTTCTTCGCAGGCTTCTCTGACAGGTTCTTACGAGCGAGGACGTCTGGGTGAGGATGCTGTTGGGTGGTGTGCTGCTGCTGCTCGCTGCCGTCCTGGACGGCTGCGACTCGCGCCTCGCGGACCCTGGCAGTGTCACTTCTTCAGGCGACTCACGACTTCAACCCCTGGTGGACACAGCTGTCCGCGGAGCCGTCGGCGCCCGACACCGTCTGACGCTGCTCACCTGCCTCGCAGGTACCGTGGACGACGTGGCTGTACAGCGAACCAGATCTTCACTTCGGAAAACTGGAGACGCCACCTTTGAAGTCAGCACTCCCCCGGTAATATATTCGGAACATTATGTAAATGCAAGGTAGCGTCTTTGACTAATAATCAAAATATCCTCTGTCCTAGGTTCGAACCAGGCGACTGCTTACATGCTGAATAACGAAATCACCAGCAAAGGTGGCTGAGCACTCCCAGTCTAATGAGTCACTCTCGGTTTGCTATTGGCCTTGTTGAAAAGGACTGCGGTACATCGCTGGGAGCCAGGCATTGCCACGGTGGCCGAAGCTGTTTGTATTGGCGGGTTGGGCCAAACAAGTTCCGGACTCAGAAGAGCAGTCAGCTCTACCGAACCAAAGAGACGACATCGACTTGGGCCAGTGCCACAGTGGCAGACAAGTCGTGAGGTGGAGCCGGGGACTTGGCCATGCACTAATCGTACTTGTGTTGGCGTGGCTGCCAAGAAGTCGCCATAAGACATAGGCAGCTGCAAGGAGCTAGTTATTAACATTCCGTGTCGTTTTGAAGCGATTTTTTTATGTACTTTTCAATTTTGCTAGGAAACTTTAAATACTTAGCAACACGTTTGAACTATAGTTGATTTTACTAACTGTGGTTTCAATTAAAGGCTTATGACGTAAACAGTCTTATGTCTACAGCACTTTCATGTATAAGATAGACAATGTGTACATCTACCTTGGACTGTCGTCTTATTACCTGTACATCTCTGAAGTTCCACATTGCTTACTTTTAATTCGTGTCGTAGCGTCTGAACCGTTAAACGGGCCACCGAGATATGTTGGACACTCGCAATTCTGAATAGCAACTATCGTTTGTAATAAAGTATGTCTCTAGGGAATGGTACAAGATTAACCCAAAGAACATCCAAACAGGAAGGCCCAAAGACAACATAGGTTTAAATTGTCTAGGATTTGCTAATGACCCTGCTCTCTTGTCCAACAGCATTCAGTAAACCAAACTACAAGTTACCTCACAACAGGAAATAGCACAGAAAATTGGCGTTGAATATCCTTTGAAAAAATAGTCATGTTAACTGACCCACCACTCATAAACAAAATTGCCATAGGAAACCAAGAAATGAAAATTGTAGATAAATCTAACTATCTGGGAGAAATCATAACATATAACCTCAATGAAAAGCCAATAAGGCATAACAGAATAAACAAACTGACTAGAGCACAATATATCACCAAGAACACCTACAATAAAAAGAGCCTGTCAATAGCAACAAAATTAAAACACTACAAAACAGCCACTCAACCAGAAATAGCATACGCAAGTGAAACAATCTCCAAAACAACTAAAACTGCACAAACAGACAAAATACTCAAAACAGAGAGAAGAATCATCATAACGTGCATCAACAAATCGTACCAGAAAGATGGGCACTGGAGAGTAGCTACAAATGAAACAGACTACAAGGAAATAGAACCGGTAATGAGTACAATCAGGAAGAAACGCATTTCATTTTTCGGACACCTAATCAGAGCACCAGAGAACAGGATCATCAGGAGAATAATAGAAAAGTTGTGGAATAGTAAGTGCAATATTAAGTGGATTACAGAAATCAAGGAAGATATGGATGAGTTACAGATTGCATTGGAAGGCCTAAGAAACAAAACTGACAAAATCTGGAGACTCACAAACAAATAAACCAGACTGCAAACGAGAATTAACAAACAGACAATAGGAAGGGTGATTTCCGATGAAGAAAGAAGGATGAGATCCGAGAGATTGAAGTACTGGGCTGACTGAAACATTCTTTTTATAAAGTTGGCTAGAGTGGTCCAATGAAGGCCATAAAATGCAAATAAATAAATAAAGTATATCTCTATATCATTTTTTTCTTTTTTTGGTCATCAGTCCTCTCATTTCATGCGGCTGCGCCGTCTATTAGATTTCCTTTCGCCTAGGAGATGGGCGGCGCGAGGGCAGTGACAGGGAGACGGCAAAGGTGAAACAGACCAATCGGGGTGAGGCGGCCGAGTTGGAACCTGGCGGCGAGCCGGGTACTGTGCCGGCAGTGATGGTTAGTAAAGTACGGCAGTTAACAGACACCTACTCTGAGGGTAGCAGCGGTACCAAAAAGACACACTCAGACGGGTTCCTGGATCGCAAACCAAACTAGGAGATAGGCGGCGCGAGGGCAGTGACAGGGAGACGGCAAAGGTGAAACAGACCAATCGGGGTGAGGCGGCCGAATTGTGACCTGGCGGCGAGCCGGGTACTGTGCCGGCAGTGATGGTTAGTACAAGTAGGCAGTTAACAGACACCTACTCTGAGGGTAGCAGCGGTACCAAAAAGACACACTCAGACGGGTTCCTGGATTGCAAACCATTATCACCTCGATTGGTGTCGTCTGCAAACCTCTGGACGTGTGGGGTGCGTGCCGAGGGAACGAGCGTGCTGTGTGCTTCAGCGACCGACCGGATCTGAGGGCGAACGGCGGACCACCGCTGTCTTATGAAGTTGTGCCCCACGTTGTTCTCCCTGCATCGTTTCTCTGATGTGTCTGGTGAGCTTCCGATATGGTTTATCGGATGCGAGTGAGCCGGGCATCTGCAGTAATCATAGCTATAATTGCCATTTTCTGTACCAGAACTGTGTTTAGTTCGATAGTTTTCTGGTTGTCTGTTCGAGGTTCACGTCCGTTTCCATATCAGACTTCTGGTTATTGATCCCTGTCTCCAGCCAGGAAAATTGTGTGAGCATTCCTATAAAAATACTGAATTTCATTGCTTAATGCTCCAATCTGAGTGTTATTTACCATGTTCGGTCTCAACTTCCTAGTTGGCTGATGTAAGGCGTCTGATTTGTGGCGGCGCACATTTGTATATTAAGTGCGTTGATTTCACGTGCCACGTCCTGCATGTACCATTACTAGAGCACAAAATTTCATCTGCTGTGTTATTGGGTGTTTATACTACCAAGTTTGACTGCGCTTCTTTATTGTTTGTGCGGGTGGGATCTCTTAACTTTAATTATTAAGTCTCTCTCAAAAAGGACTTTATTTTGCATTTGTTGCTACTATCTTATTCAAAATGTTATGTTCTGTCTGGTGTTAGTCAGGGGTCCGGTAGCCAACCGGATGTGTTAGCTTAGGGTTTAGCGCTCTGCTACGAGTGGCGGTCACTTGTTTACCCCTCGCCCACTAAGCGCGGGATTGGTACTGAAATATGATTTACTGTTTTGTTGTTTTTCCTGTAATTTTGTCTGTCGTGTGGAAGCGTTCGGTCTGCAGTGGAGGCCTAGCCCAATTTCTATGCTAAATTTTGTATTCCTCTGTTAGTTAGGCTGGCGTTTGTGTTTCTTTTCGTGGGACTTAGGTGAAATCACCCTGGTTGATAGAAAAGGTGCAGCGTCCGAAAGCAGAGCCAAGTCCGCGTTCGACCGAACGGCCAGACGGGTGCAGGTTGTCCTGCACCACTTAGAACTACTTAAACCTAACTAACCTAAGGGCATCACACAACACCCAGTCATAACGAGGGAGAGAAAATACCTGACCCCGCCGGGAATCGAACCCGGGAACCCAGGCGCGGTGCACCACTTAATCTTTCTGAGCCCATTACGCCTTGCCTTGTATAGCACGTCGGCGTGTTTATTTGTCTTAATCACTGAGCGCCTACTGCAGCCCTCGTTTTAATTTTTTTTTTATTTCTGGCTAATGTAAACTGAAGAACGTGTCGGTAACTTCCAGAACCATACTGACTCTCTACCTGCACGTCTCACAGCAGTCCACACTACTTAAGGTGGGTATTCAGGCTTGTGACACGTGGTCACATTAATATGACTGCATACTGCGTTTCGGTATTCGTGAGTTAACACTTTTCATTTCCGTTAGTGTGTTTAGTGTGTGTATATGCTTCTAATGCTATTAAATAGGAGGCAAGGGGAAGAGGAAAGGGCTGTACATTTTAGATTGTAATAATTATCGTGTTTTAAATTCAGAAAACTAACAGTCATTTAAAAAAACGGGGGCATTTCAGTTCACTGGACTCGGTTACAGAGAGGACTATGGGGAGAAAGTCTGTTGAAGACGGATTATTTTGGAAAGGCTGTGGAATGGGAAAGTGAGGAAGGAAGAAAGGAGGAAACACCCGAAGGAACCTTATGGAAAGGGAAGGAGGAAACTCAGCAGAAGATGAGTCCTCATATGGAGAGAAGCAGGCGTATTCTGTCAAAAATTTCAAATGAGGGTAGATCTCTGGGCGAATTTCCTGTCCAGTTTGGGTGTGGTGTTTAAAGTTTCTATTGGACAGAATATGGAAAGCCTAAGGTTGGGGATGTGCTTGTACAAGTACAACAGAATACGAGTGTTGATAAGCATGTATTAGGATGGTTGTGTAGAAAAATCACTATATGTTGTTCCGACCACAAAGCAATAAGGTTACATATCTTTTGTGTTATGAAATCTTACTCGAATAGTAACAGATACGAGCTCAAATATATTTTTATTCTATGGTAATGTGATTGATCCTCTTTAGTAATTATGTATAAAAGTAGTATAAATATTACGGCCTGTTAAATTCGTTGGAATTAGCAAGTTTGGTGACACTACGATCGCGCGCCTTCAGAATACCATCGTTTACGCATTTTCATTCCCAAAAGTCGAACCTGCAATTAATGTTCTTTACGAAGTCCGATTTTCACTGTTGTTGTTGTAGCCTTCAGTTCAGAGACTGGTTTGATGCAGTTCTCCATGCTGCTCTATCCTGCGCAAAGTTCTTCATCTAAAAGTAACTACTGCACCCTACATCCTACTCAATCTGCTTAGTGTATTCATCTCTTGGTCTCCCTCTACGATTTTTACCCTCAACACTGCCCTCCAATACTAAAGTGGCAATCCCTTGATGCCTCAGAACATGTCCTACCAAACTGATCCCTTCTTATAGTGACGTTGTGCCACAAATTCCTCTTCTCCCCAATTCTATTCCATAACCTCCTCATTATTTACGTGATCTACCCATCTAATCTTCAGCATTCTTCTATAGCACCACATTTCGAAAACTTCTTTTCTAAACTATTTATCGTCCATATTTCACCTCCATACACGGCTACAATCCATACGAATACTTACAGAAAAGACTCAATTGCCAAAGCTAGCTGCACTAGGTTTCTCTGTTGGGGACTCATGGTGCAAACAGCCCGGTTGGGGTGGTCCCACAGATTCTTCATTGGGATTAAATCCGGAGGGTCTGCTGGCCAGTGTAGTACAGCAAACTCATGCTTGTGCTCTTCATACCATGCATATGTACTGCAAGCTGTGTGAAACCTAATGTTGTCCTGCTGGTATACCATCATACCAAAGAAAAACAAGCATGTAGGGATGGTCCCCAAGAATAGATGCATAACTTTGTTGATCCATCGCACCTTCCAGAATAACAAGATCAGCCAGGGAATTCCACGAAAGCATTCCACAGGCCATAAAAATATTTCCTCCTGCCTTGGTACTTGCTGTCAGACGTTTCGCACCGCACACATCTACAGCCATCTGTCCAGTAGAGCATAAATTTGTTTCATCTGAAAAGACGTCCTGCTACGGTATTGGTGTGCAAATTCTAGCCTCCGTCACTGATGAGCAGCAGTCATCATGGGTGGACGAACCAAGTGCCTGTTGCAGAGACTCATACGCAGGACCGCTCGTTAACAGTCATTGAGTAGACGCTGTTAGTAGCTATTCGGTTCATCTGGGTGGTCAGTTGATCAACAATTGCATGTCCATTCGGCCGTAAATATGTCCGCTGCCGCTGTTCACCTTTGGCATCTATGGCCTGTGTAGTGCCGCAGTTACCTCAATGCCAGTTTTTGATAGCCCCATTTTTCCGTGCATACTTTAACCACGGCGGCATATGCACAGTTTTACAAACTTGGCTGTTTCGGAAATGTTTCAACTGTTGGCCCGAGAGCTAATGATCAGGCCCTTTTGGAAGTCAGATAAACCGCTCCGATTCCGCATTATAACAACTGCACAGCCCAGCACGTTTTACACGTCCTTCACAGTTAGTGTGGCCACTTTCCATCTGTGAGTCGTTATTGCACTTTGACGTGACTGGACCGTGTA
This sequence comes from Schistocerca gregaria, assembly GCF_023897955.1. NCBI lineage: Eukaryota > Metazoa > Arthropoda > Insecta > Orthoptera > Acrididae > Schistocerca > Schistocerca gregaria. Next base: position 453,096,900 of record NC_064926.1, on the reverse strand, counting down.
TTTGCATTCCTGTTGGAAGACTGATCAAAATTATATTCATTTGCGAGCTTCCTTTCAATATTTTCAGTACAGAGAAAAGCCATCCCTATAGATGAAGCTCATGTTGGCTGTTGGGTGAGTTTAACATTACTCAAACGTCTCTAGTGAAGATGTCCAGGGGACATGCAAGTCGAGCCTATAGCCATATTTCGGAGAAAGAGTCACTGACACGAGGGAAGCGCCATGTCTACAGACAGCAAGAAGAACTGACTGTAGTGCAGATTGACTGGCGATGAGATAGGCTCAGAATAATAGTGTGGCAAGGAGAGTAGGTACGCACTCAATCATAAATCTACACTACATTAAGGTAAGTTTTTTCTACTGACTGTGGCCGATAGACCATGAATGTTGAGACCCTGAACATCCGACAGGAGGATAACAGCTGTACTACGGATAGAGGTTACAGGTAAAGTGACACCACGAACCGCAGGGAACATATTATTGGAGGTAGGTTGGGATCTCCAGTTGTTATGCTTCGTTTACCATTGACTCTGTCCCACAGATAAGAGACTTGCATGATGTAGAGTCCGAGCAACTGGGACAAGGTGTGGTGTTCAACGATGAGTCTCGATTTTCTGTTCTTCATATCGACGCCAATGTGTCGGTAGATTCCTGGTGAAAGGCCACAGGAGGCAGCTATTCTCGAGACATATGTATGTCCAATTCCTGGAAGCATGGTGTGGGAAGTATTTTATACAACAATAGGACTTATTTGGCAATTGTTGAAGGCTCACCACTATATGGCACGACCACCTTACCCTGATGCCACAATCTTTATAACCAGGGTCTCAGAAGATATATTGCATCAGGAAAATGCGAGACCCCACACTGCAGTTCACGCCACAAAAAGCTTGTGGAATGTACTGATCCTTGACTGGCCTACTCGATCCACTGGGTTTCGTCCAAAGGGAATGTCTGGCATATTGTAGGAAGACGTATAATTCATACCAGCAAGATTCATGAATCAACACAGCATACAAGTGACGTTCAGAAAGTAAGTTTCGCCATTGTTTTTCAGATGGAAGCTTAATTACCAAACACAAATACACCATGGCACCATTAACCATAAAACTTGCATTATTTTTCGATACAGTCGACACCGACATTGAAACATTAGTCATAGCATGTAATCAGTTTGAAGAAACCATTCTGGTAAAAGTCCGTGTTACGCGGTGCAAGGGTTTTACCACACAGCCTGCTCCACCTCAGCATTGTTTTGGAAGTGACGTCCCAAGAGTGCGGAATTCAAGGCAGGGAACAGGTGAAAGATCAGAGTTGCAGGTCGGATTGTTCAATCTCTGCCATCCAAAGCAACGGATCTGATCCTGTGTGAGCCTTGCTGTGTGTGTTTTTGTGTTGTCGTCAAAGTGCACAACACCTTCACTCAGGAGCCCTGATCTCTTTCATCGAGTAGCGGACCTTAGTTTGGTGACGGTGTCTCAGTTTCATGCCGCATTGATGAACCGTTGCTGGAGGAAATCGAGGAGAATCACACCTTTCACGTCCCAGAGCACTGTAGCCATAACCTGACCTGCGTTGAGGAGACACTGAATTTTTTCCTCACTGGTGGACTGGGATGCTTCCACATCATTGAAGCGGCCTTAAATTCTGGAGTGAAGTGGTGCATCGATGTCTTATCATCTGTGATGACTCTGAACAGCACCTCATTTTCCCCTCACACTTACTGCATCAAGTGACTGAGACTGGTTCCCATTCTTCCGGCAACCAACCACTTGATGAGACGTAACCTCTTCACCATACGCAGCTGTAGGCATTCATGGATGATGGACACGCTATGCCCACCTGCCCATTCACACTGGATAACACCACAAATATCCATTGTCGATCACAGTCTGCCATAGTGATGTCTCCTCAAATAACCTCGGGCACACCGATCTGCTGCTACACTCCCTTCGGCACTCTGCGCCTGCGTTATTCCTCCTCTGCTGACGTGCCTTCCACTGTAAAGCCAGAATGAGTCTGGACTCATATGGAGTATGTTTGCGTCACCAAGTGTATTATCTCCTCTTTCAAAACTTACTTTCGAACGTCCCTCATGTGTTTCAGCAAGAAGTTCCTGAGGATGTCATTCGGCGGTCATTTTCTTCTGTGCCACAATACAAGGGCACAGTATAAAAATGCATTTTGTTGTTTTCCATATGTTTATTAAGCTTAAATAATATACAACAAGATACAATTAAATTTTCGACTCCTCTAAATAGCCACCCTTTGCTTTCATCACTGCCTAGCACACTCTCGGCACGCGATGCGTCAGTTTTGCCAAGATTTCAGTTGGAATTACTCTCCATTCTTGCTGCAGGACCCACTCATGATTTCCCGTTTTCGGATCCTCCTGTCCAATTCATCCCATAGCAGCTCCATTGGGTTACAATCAGTGGACTGGCTCGGCCATTCCATGTTTTTCAATATTTTACGAACCTCTAGACTTCACTTATTTCTGACACAAGCGAGGCGTATGTTACGGGTCGTCGTCTTGCTGCAAAACAAACCCTTTTCCAATCAGACGCAAACCAGATGTCGTAGTATGTCGCTGGAGAATGGCATGATAATCCTTTTGGTTTATTTTTCCATCTATTTTCACCAAATCTCCGACTTTATTCGCTCCAAAGGATCCCCATACCATCACAGAAACCCCTCCATGCTTTTCAGTTGGAATTACGCACTGAGGATTCAAGCGCTCATGGAGTGAATGGCGTACAAATTGACGGCGTTTACTTCCAAATATTTCGAACTTGGATTCATCAGTGAATAAAACTCTTTCCCAATCCCCCGCTGTCCAGTGTGTTGGTGTGTCTTAGCCCACTGAAACCTTTTCTTCTTGATAACAGAGCGCAACAGTGGCTTCCTTGTTGCGACATAACCTTGGAGGTTGTTGTCTGCCAGGCGTCGTCCCACTGTTGACTCACTAACCGGTGTATCCCTCGTTGCCTTTAGTTCGGCAGTCAATTCACACACAATTTTTAATCTTTCACGGTTACTAGTCACTACCAAATCTTTTCCTACCGTTGGATATTTTCATGGGTGCTCCTGAGCGAGGACGATCTCCATAGGAGCCTGTTTCTCCATGCCGGTGTATGGTTTTGACAACTTCGCAGATGGAAATCATCAGTTTCTTTGCTATTTATCGGACACTATTGCCTTCTTGGTGCAAAGTGATTATCATTACCCGTGAGTCATAAAGAATCTGGCACTTTGGTGCCGTTTTCAATTGCTTTCGTGGCGTGTTACAGCTTTAAGCAAACAAGTGAACAGGAATTTAAACAACGCACCTCTACAAAGCCATGCGGTCTACTCGCGCCATCTGGCGTGTTTAGCAGAACTTCTTGGACAGGTAACATCGGTTTACATAAAACGGAGCAGTACTAGTACGTTCCAATATGTATGTATATGTACAGTAATTAAGTGTACAATACTGTACGTGTTATTATTAACCGTTATTTGAGCTTGCTATTTGGTATTCTAACCAATAACTCACATAGATCACTTCCATCTTGCTCCGTTGTAATAAGAGGCATAGTCTTTCCAAACTTATGGAGGGCAGTGTACACCTCATACCGATGTTAACGATCTACATCATTTCTGAATGTAATGAAAGTTTGATCATGTAATCCTCGTTGTGTAATGAATATGTTAACAAAGTTCGATATATGCCACACTGCTTGATCGTATCACGCTTTCCATTTCTGTCAGTATATAAACGGAACTTTAGGCAATACACTGCCGTCCACTGACATTGCTGTAGGTTCGCAGCCAGGAGAGGCGGAGTGGATGCACTTCATGAGGTGGTCTCTGGCGTCAGCTCTGAATGTCGAGGCGCGCTGGACCATCACGGTGCATGCCGACTGCGACGGCGAATGGTAAGTGTGCTCATCTGGCTGTGTTGCTAGCTTCACATTATCTAAAAAAGTTTCCTGTCACCCGTACCTTTCCCAGTATTTGTAGTAACAACCAGTCTTCACTCATCTATACAGAGATATCTGTACGGGCTGATGACTTATAAACTGTCTCATCAAAAGTATCTGGACATTTATTATTAGATATTAATATGGAATATGTCTTCATTTCTCCTTTTTGACAGCTTGAACTCTGCTGGGGGAAACCGTCCATGAGATGTCTGTAGGTCTGTGGAGGAGCAAAAAATCAGACAAGGTTGTGATGTTGAATGCTGCTGTCTGGAGCAGAGTCAACTTTGTAATCACCCCAAAGAGTTCCATTGAGTTCTAATCAGGACATCTGCAAGACCAGTCCGTTTCAGAAATGTTATTGTCCAAAAGCCATTGTCTTACAGATTGTGTGTTATCACGCAGTGCATTGTCATGCTGATACAATCATTGTCTCCGAAATATCCTCTTCTGGACGCAGCACACTATTCTGTAAAAATTGTTCATTTAGCGTTTCCTTAAGCGGAAATGGAAGAAGCACACCCTAACCACGAAAAATACCACCATACAGTAGCAGCACTTCCTCTGTACTTTACTACAGATGATGGCAGGCAGCGTTTTTCAGGCATTCCCCAAACAACCCTCTCATCGGATGGACACAGAGTATAGTGTGATTCATCGCACCACAGCACTCGCTTCCAATCAGCAACTGTCTAGAGAATAACTCTTCGCGCCACCTAAAGTGTCGCTTAGCACTCACTACAGAAATGTGTAGCTCATGAGTACCTGCTCGAACTTTGTACCACATTCTTTTTAACTCCCTACGCGCAGCCGTCTGCTACCTGGACTGCTGGTACCTTTTTGGAACTGACGAACGATTTCTTCCGCTGATTTCATACGACCACTCTCCGCAAAGTTTGACTGTTCCTGTCCGTCGGTACAAGAGGTCAGTGTGGTCTTAGTTTAACTCTGGCTGTTCCTTCGCGTTTCCACTTCATAGTCACATCACCAACGGTCGACTTGCCCAGATTTAGACGGCTTGAAATGTTCCTGATGGATTTGTTGCTCATGTAACATCCAATGATTGGTCAGCGTTTGAAGTCAATGAAGTCTCCTGGCCGGCCCGCTCTGCTGTCACTGTTTCTCTATTGGCAACACTATGTTCCCCGCCCCATTTTATACTGACGGGTCTGCTTCCTGTGCCATCTACCGGTCGATTCCGCGTTAGATGGAAGTGTCCAGGTACTGTTTATCAGATAGTGACACAATGCACTGTGCAAAATTTGAAGAATTAGAAGGCGTACTGTGAGCAGCCTAAGTACTACAAGAAGAACTAACACCGAAGCCTTCAAATACGTGTGTTTCTGCTTTTCATCTGAAAAATGAGAAGGATGTAAGAAGATTCATGATGACTTAGGAAGAATGTGAGCAGGAACATCGGATTAGCATCCTCGGCCACTAATGGGACATATCTCTCTGCCACATTTCGAACGTAACATTTCGATGAAGTTATAATATTCAACAAAAAATTATAGAATATTTTCCACAAACCCTTCATTAGTAGTAACAGACAATTTAGCTTTGGAAAAAATCACCTTCTGAATACACTTTCTGTGGCTAATTATGTTCTTTTATTTTCTTGCGATAGTAATCACGAACGCGTTAACAAATGGAGTAACCGGTTTCCACCAGACAATAGTCATTATCAGACTCTCTAAAGATAAAGATTACAAGAACCGATAGAGAATTTACAAAATCTGCCAAATATCTAAGTATGCAATGACAAAACATTTTAAGTTTCGTTTATGTACCGTTACTTGGCGAATTTAAACGATTGTATAATTATTTTTGTTGTTTCCTCTCTTTTATCCATAGACAGTTTGCTGATAACCTGTGATTACAGATGGGAGAAAATTAGGCAAGCTCCTCACTGGATGACGAACTACGTGGGTCATCCACCGAATCAGCTTATACGCTCATCTGCCCTCTCATATGGCGATCTTTCATTCCTTGACTTCGTTGTTCGACTGAACGCCAGCAGTGAGGAAATCGGCTGACATGAATGGGAGTTCTACTTGCGCTGTGGACTGTTGGCTGCAATTTCAGGGCGCTAAAATACTTATTTGTCTAATTTTTTGTAAGTAACCCAGTATATTTTTTGGCACGCTCGTTTGTTCAGCCAAAAGAGGAACGAAGATAGAAACTAGACACCGTAAATTTGCGGCACCCTTTGCTGGGGAATTGGTGAAGTAGCTCTCGTATGTGCAGGTCTGCAGAGGGTGCGGTTCTGGTGGTACTCGGTGGCGACGTGGATGCCGCTTTGGAGAAGCTGGACCGTCCCGTAGACGAACCGCAGCCGCTCGTCCTGTTGACTCGCCACTTCCCTCTCGACGCGTGAGTAAGGCAGCCTGCTTATCTGCTCTGTTCGAGCCGTCGAGACAGTCTAACATTTTCTAAAAAGCTGCAGTGCTAAAAAAAAGTTTCGTGCCATCCTTATGTATGGATATTGTATCGTACGAAAAGTATCGACACTTTCCTTATGAATAATATCGTACTCATAAAAGTATCGAAACAAAGGTATCAATACCTTGAGGTACTGATACTTATCTTCGATAATAACATTAAAGCAGATACTCTATCGTCTCAAGTCTCTCAATTTTTGTTTTTAAAATATATATCGGAGAGAGAGAGAGAGGAGAGAATCGATTTTTACAACTTTTAAATAAAATACCACAAGCGTTAGACCAGTATTTCTTTAATTTTCATCACACATTACGATTATTAAAATTTTGAAACTTGTAATTACAGAATAGATTACCAGAAAATGAGACGAATAGAATCCAAAAATAAATAACCTAAATATTGCGTAAACTTTACAGTCTTCTTCTTCTGAATCATCGGTCTTCTAACTGGTTTGATGCGGCCTGCCATAAATATCAGTCCCGTGCTAACCTCTGTATCTCAGAGTAGCACTTGCAACCTACGTCCTCAATTATTTGCTGGATGCATTCCAATCTCTATCTTCCTCTCTAGTTCTTACCCTCTGCAGCTCCATCTAGTACCGTGGAAGTCATTCCCTGATGCCCTGATACATGTCCCATCATCCTGTTTCTTTCCATACCGATTCTACGGAGAACCTCCACATTCCTTATTTTATCAGTTCATCTGATTTTCAACATTCTTCTGTACCATCTGAAATGCTTCGATCCTTTACTGTTACGGTTTTCGCACAGTTTATTTTTCAGCACCACAGAATGATATCTTCCAAATGTGCATTCTCAGGATTTTCTTCCTCATATTAAGGCCCATGTTTGATATTAGTAGACGTCTCTTGACCAGGAATGCCCTTTTTGCCATTGGTAGTCTGCTTTTTAAGTTATTCTCGCTCCATCCACTATGGCTTATTTTGCTGCCTAAGTACCAGAATTCCTTAACTTCATCTACTTCCTGATCACCACTCCCGATGTCAAGTTTCTTGCTGTTCTCATTACTTCTCATTACTTTCGTCTTTCTTCGATTTACTCCCTATCCATATTCTGTACTCATTAGACCGTACATTCCTTTCAACAGGTCGCGCAATTCTTCACTTTCACAGAGAATAGTTATGTCTTCAGCGAATCTTAACAGTGAAATCTTTCCGCCTCAAATTTTAATTCCATTCTGGAACCTTTCTTTTATTTCCGTCATTGCTTTCTTGATGCATATACTGAAAAGTAGGGGCGAAAGACTACATCCCTGTCTTACACCCTTTTTAATCCGACCACTTCGTCCTTGGTTTACCACTCTTCCTCCTTATAATCACTCAAAAACATCATTTTATCTGTTTCGCTGAAAATCTGATACATGGCTTTGAGAGGAGACTGACGTTGCTGGATTTGTCAGATGCTCGTCGAGTAGCTTATAAAACGGAGAGAATAAAACGTCCATGTCTTGCCATTGCTCTAAACTGTAAAGTAAGATGTTCTAATGCTACCTCACGCACACTAAACCCCTGTAACCCAAGACCTTACAGCACAACTACTCACCTGCACCCATGGATGCACGGTTGACCGGCGGCAGGCATGCAAGCTGCAACACCCTACCCTAAAGGATTACCTCTCAGTTGTGTCGAAATAAAGACTCATTGGAGCTCCTTGATTAGCAATAGAAAGATTTAAATAGACAACTCCTCCATCTTTTTCTTTTGTTCGCTGTGTGTCAACGTCTTCGGATAACTCCAAAAGTCATTTACCATCTGCAGAGAAGAATCACTGTATGGTTAGCTGCTGCTGCTGTTAGTAGCATTGATAGTAGCATTGATAGCTGCTGTATTGATCGCTGATAAGCACCTAATTGTAGATATATGATATTCTTTGAAACTTTTTTGAAACTTGATTATCTCAAAACTATATTTGTTGATTTATACCTTTATCTCGTTAACTAACAAATATGTAAAACTCTATTTAATGTCTTATTATCTCGTTATATAAATAATTTTACCTTGCCGTTGTGAAGCGATGTTTTTTACATGTTGCCATAAAGAGTGGCGAACATGAAACCGGCCCGAACCGGAATGCAAACGTGCGTGAATAGCATTACTAGCTTGTCAGTTTCTTTGCCATCTTCCAACAGCAGTAGCGTATGAGTTGTTCATACGGAAAGTAGTCGTTATAAACCGTGTACTTCATTGTCATGAAAAACTTGTCACCATGTGACTTTCACCTCTGAGGATTTCTAAAGGCTAGAGTATACCGCAAGAATCCCAGAACACTTGACACGTTAAAAAACAACATATGTGAAGAAATTTGGAACATTCCTAAAAGAGTTCTGAAAAGTGTTTTACTTAACATGCTTCGACGTGCGCAACTTTGCTTGGATGTTGGTGGAGAACATTTTGAACACATACTTTAAATTCCTTTCTAAAATATGATTATTAAACTAATAAAAGCAAATATGTTACTTAAACTGATAATTAGGTAGTTAATAATGAAACTGTACAATAAAAATATAAGAAAGCGATTATGTACGTTGGTTTTCTTCATTCATATTCCTTTCAGCGTAGGGGGCGGTTTTATGTGCGCCACTTTGTATTTCCCGAAGACTTTAAGTTTTTAAGAAAGAGTTTGCACCTAATTTCATTATTATCCAAATGGACAAACTGTTAACAAAATATCTGTAAGGTTGGCAAAGCGTCACAGATGTTTTTGTACGCTTACCATGTCACTCACAGGCCCACCACCCGCTTATTTGTTGACCTGTTCACGCTGGCATTTCGAGTTGCAGGAAACACTGAAGCTGAGTCGTGCGGTGAAAATTTTGGGTTAAACTGAAGTCCCAAAACTGTGCTGTGATGGACGATGTAAAGGCCAATTAACTGTCACCACTTAAAAACTATGACCGCACAGGAGGTGCCATTATCTGTTTCCAGCCGGTAATTTTAAGTGTTTTTTCTTGTACAGAAAACGCATAAAATCTCTGGTGGTTCCGTATGAGCTCTCTGGGTTGCGTATTGCTGACCTGTGTGTTTAACAGTAGCAGTGACGAAATACAACATTGTCATACAGCCTCTTTAACCTGAATGTCACAACCTTGATTTCAAACTTTGCAAAATTTCAGCCAATATACATTTACTTCAAAAATCATGTCTCCAATGTGCATAAAGAAGAATGGTGCAGCTTTCTTACCATACATTCTAATTAAATAAATAAATAAACCGACGTACCTTGAAGGAATTATGCGAATGGGGAGTAAACCGGTAGATTTTGTATAAATGTACTGACAAACAAATGATTACAATTTCAGAAAAAATGCATGATTTATTAAAGAGAAAGAACTTCGCAAATTGAGGAAGTCGACAACGCGTTGGTCTGCCTCTGGCCATTATGCAAGTAGTTACTGGGCTTGGCGTTGATTGATAGTTGTTGGGTGTCCTCCTGCGGTACATCGCGCCAAATTGTATCCAATTGGCGCATTAAACCCGTTTCACACTGGGACACTGGTGGCGGTCGCCAGTGATGGTCACCGGTGACTGTGGTGAACACTCCCAGAGCACTGGTGTCCGACCCTGCAGGTATGACCAACTGATAAGTTACTAAAATGGACTCGTACAGGGATAGCAACTAAATATCACTAGCCTTTTATGGTCTGAAGAATAAAGTATTAAATTTGAAAAATAACATACAAATTACCAATTTTGTTTTTCTCATCCATGCCCTTCTCATTGAAATCAGGCACAAGCTTCGTTATAATTTCTTGCCACGCATTAGTTTCATCGCTTTTCACATCCCAAATATCAGGACGACATTCTACTTCACTTAAGAAATCTTCCATGTTAATCAAATCTAAAGTCATAGCTACAGTGTGTAGAGTATAATGTACAATGAATGTTTCGCGTCACTGTCTCAGAAATGACTGCCTGTCGGTTGTCGAATCTGCAGCGCTGTGTCTGTGATCTGTGTTCCAGTGTAAACACTCCGGTTCAAACTAATGCATGTCTGATGGTGACTGCTGTAAACACAGTGACCTGGTCCGTCACATGTGGTGAGGGTGAGTCACTGCTGGGTTACAGTTGCCCGGTGAGGCAGTGTAGTGTCCCGGTGTGAACGCTCCTGTTCAAACTAATGTATCTCTGTCGGTGACCGTCGCTGGTGACCGTCACCAGTGTTCTAGTGCGAAACGGGCCTTTGGCTGTCAAAATCCCGACATGGTTGAAGGGCCCATCCCAAAATGCTCCAAACGTGAGAGATCTGACGACCTGGCCGGTCAAGGTAGGATTTGGCAACCACGGAGACAGGTAGTAGGAACTCTCGCAGTGTAAGGCGGGTCATTATCTTGCTGAAATATAAACCCAGGATCACTTGCCATTAAGGGCAAGAGAACGGCTCGTACAATACCGTCGATTTTCAACGTACTGCTGTGGTGCAAGGCTGCAGCAGATGACAACCAAAGGGAGCTTGCTATGATAAGCAATATAACCCAAACTAACACTCCTGGTTGTTGGTCCGTATGGCGGGTAACAGTCTGTTTGGTATCCCATCCTAGTTGGGCCAGCGAGGTCGCCAGGTCTTTCCCCAATTTTCCTGAAATTGTAGTCATTTGTTTGTCTATACATGTACATTACACCTGCTGATTCTTTTTTGTCTTAGGGTGTACTACAGCAACTAAGCTCACTGGAAAAACACGAGTCGTCCCCTAAAAAGAGCGCTGTAGATGGTGTAGGATTTTCACCATGTTGTCATGTGATCCTCGACCACAAACGAAGCTCATGGTGGTGTGCCAGTCAGTTGTATGTAGTTGGCGTGTACGATGGGTTGATGTAGAGATATGAGGAATGGCAGAAAGGAGCTAACGTGTTTCGACGAGTTCATGATCCGGCCGTGAACGAAATTGCCTGGTTTGTTGATTTATTACCGCGGATAGCCCAGTGTATCTACAAGAAACGGTATATCATTCACTACCAACTAACGCTTCTTCAAGGCCCGATTCTCGTGGTCGTGGCGTAGCGTTCTCGCTTCCCATGTCCGGGTTCCCGGGTTCAGTTCCCGGAGGGGTCAGGGATTTTCTCTGCCTCGTGATGACTGGGTGTTGTGTGATGTCTTTAGGTTAGTTAGGTTTCAGTACTTCTAAGTTCTAGGGGACTGATGACCATAGATGTTAAGTCCCATAGTGCTCAGAGCCATTTTTTTTGCTTCTTCAAGGGTCTTAGAAAGGATCCCCGAAAGGGACAAGGAACGAGAATAACACCTTGTCGGCGACAATCGGTTTCAAACAAGGCAGGAATTGCTGCTTATATTGACGGTCTATGTCAACCAGTTTCCGAGAGAAAATTACGCAGGCAGCTGCATGCAACGGATTTATGTACCTCACAACGCGGTACGTCCTTTACGGGCGAAACAACTCAAAACTGTACAGTGACTGACTGAAAGCATGTAGAAAGATACGACGAGTCACGATTTCGCCTTTTGAAAAGAGGCACACCGACGGCTCAATAAGGCGTGTACTTCGCAGTGTGTGGATGGTGTGATTCTGGCCGGAAGTGATAGTGTGATGTGTTTGGAGTGTATTTCGTGTCATGAGATGGGCTCCCTTACTCAGGTTACCGTGAACATGGACATTCTCGTGACCAAGTGTTGCGCATTCTTCCGTGTCTTCATGATGAGGATGCTGTGGACACACTCGTCTTCCAAGGCATTCACAGCGATACACACATATGTTCCTGGTTGTTGAGCATTCCTCAACAACTTCATGACGAGGATGTTGTAGACACACTCGTCTTTCAGATTGTAATCACCGTATTCACCACATCACACTTCGGCTGGCCCCTAAATCACCCGATCAGATATAGGATGTCTAGGATTATTTAGAACTTCTTCTTCTTCAGCGACTCTACGGTTAGGCCTATGACCTGTTTCGGTCTCGCCGTCACATCCTCGATCTTCCTACTTCTCTTGCCCCATGATTTACTATCCGTTGCTAGTTTAGGAAGTGACTGTGGGTCAAACGAAGTGTGTGTTCTCACCATTTTTTCTTCTTGTACTGGTTTGCTTTTTGGATTATTGGGTTCCTAATTCTTCTTTTATTACTTAGGTTATAATTTTATCTTTTCTAATGCAATCTTTCACAGATCTTAAAAATTTCATTTCTGATGCTTATATTTACTGAAAAATCTTTATTTCTCAATGTCCAACTTTCTGCGCCATATAATAAAGTACGGATAGCTATGACTTCATAAAATTTCTGTTGAGTCTGAATCCTTGTTTACCGTAAAGTATTCGCTTTGTTGTGCCTCATACTGCATATGCTGCTAAGTATTATGGTTCTAGGCGCGCAGTCCGGAACCGCGAGACTGCTACGGTCGCAGGTTCGAATCCTGCCTCGGGCATGGATGTGTGTGATGTCCTTAGGTTAGTTAGGTTTAAGTAGTTCTAAGTTCTAGGGGACTGATGACCACAGAAGTTAAGTCCCATAGTGCTCAGAGCCATTAGAACAATTTTTTTTTGTTGCTAAGTATTAGTTTTTTTTTCCTATGCATCCTTATGTTTATCATATGGCATGTGACATGCTAAATGCATGAAATGGGTTACATGTTCTATCGGATTATTGTTAAGGACTATTTCTGTTCGTACTGGATGAATACCTGAAAAGACCATGGCTCTACTTTTATTTAAAGACATAGTCAGATTGAAGCATGCACTTATCTCATTTAGTTTATGTAGTGCCATTTGTAACGAATCTTCGCTGTCTTCTATGATAACTTGATCATTCGCGAATAACATCGCGTTAATATATTTATTCCTACTAATATTAATGCCTGATGTTCTATCTCTCTTCCAATCGCTGATAATATTACCTACAAGAAAATTAATCATGTTGACGACAAGCTACATTCTTATTTTACTCCTTGATTTGTTTGTATTCCAGCCGGTATCTCGTGGTCGTGCGGTAGCGTTGTCGCTTTCCACACCCGTGTTCCCGGGTTCGGTTCCCGGCGGGGTCAGGGATTTTCTCTGCTCGTGATGGCGGGGTGTTGTGTGATGTCCTTAGGTTAGTTAGGTTTAAGTAGTTCTAATTTCCTGGGTAACTGATGACCATCGATGTTAAGTCCCATAGTGCTCAGAGCCATTTTTTTTTTTTTTTTTGTATTTCAAGTGTCATCGCTTTACCCGTGTCAGTTCTAATTCTAGTGTTCACACACAGGCTTTTTGCGACTTGGACCAGATATTTAGGGATTCCTCTTTGTTCCAATACTGCCCTTAGCTTGTCCCTGTGAGTTCTGTCTAATGTTTTTTTTTCATGCACCACAAATGCTAGGTGAGTTTTTAGATTAAATTCTTGCCTCTCTTGAATTATTTTTCTTACTGTAGAAACACCGTCTATGCATGATTTTGCCTTTCGGAAACCTGCTTGTTCCTCCATCGAATTTTCATCCGAGATATTTCACTGTCTGTTGTTTATTATTTTGCTGTAGATTTTGTAAAAAAATGTTCAGGATATTTATGCCCCTGTAGTTAGATGCATTACTTCTGTCGCCTTTCTTATACACTGAAATGACCTTCGCTGTTTTACTTTCCCCCGGTGTATCATATTTTATCCAGCACATGTTGCATTCCTAATTCTAAGAGAATTCCTCCTTGTTTAATCAGTTCGCTAATTCCAGAATGAGATTTTCAGTCTACAGCTGAGTGTGCGCTGATATAACACTTTTGGCCAATTAAAACTGTGTAACAGAAAAGACACGAACTCGAGACAATTACCTTTCATAGGTAATTGGTCAACAGACTGAGCTAACCAAGCACGACTCTAAACTCCTCATAGCTGTACTTCCGTCAGCAGCTCATCTCCTACGTTGCAAACTTCACAGAAACTCTCCTATGAAAGTTGCAAAACTAGCATTCCTGGAAGTAAAGATACTGCAGGGACATGGCTCAGCTATAGCCTGGTGAATGATTCAAGAATTAGATTTTCAGGCTGCAACGGATTTTGAGCTTGATACGAAACTTCCTTGAAAATTAAAACAGTGTGTCGGGCCGAGACTCGAACTCGAGATCTTTGTCTTTCATGTGCAAGTGCTCTACCACACTTGCCCACAGAAGACAAACGCCCTGAGTTCGCCTCTCAGTCCGTCACACGGCTTCAGTTTGCCATGGAGTTTCAGTTCGGTATTTACCCGTTCTAGTCCTTGCGATTTGAGGTTTCTCATTTTTTTTTAAAGAACTGTCTTCAATTCCGTCAGTTCAGTACAGTCTGTCCCTTGCAGGTGTTCTTATTGTTCTTTTTTATCTGGTTCTTTGATTTTTGGACTGCAGCATAGTTGTTTATAACGTGTAATCCACTCAGATGTTTGTATTTCGTTTAGATTTACGGTGTCTCCTCTCCACTGCTGAGGCGTTTCATCAATTTATATGCTATTTCTCCTTTACCACGGATGTCATACTCACCTTTCTGTCTTACAATCGCTTTTGCTTCATTTCTTTTCCGATTACATTGCTCTTTAGTTTCTAATAATTTCTTTTGCCTATCGTTTATGGCTTTTTGTATCAGTTCGTTATTTGAAACAATGGGTGAAAAGTTGCGATTAACATGCCCGCAGTTTTGATAGCTGTACAGAATAAATGACTGTATTGAACTGGTACGACTTGGCTGGAGAAACTTGTGGGCTCTGCTCTCGAGGCAGCTGTCCATGCTAGTCTTAGTGTTACACGATATTTGCGTGAAGATTTTTTTGTCCACTGTGCTTATTTGTTTGTCAGCCTTCGGACTATCTGTACAGCATTGTGCGGACGCTGATCGTCGTGTCGTTGTTTGCGACAGTCGTAGCGAGACCCTGGCTGCACCTCGCGCGGTGTCGCGGCTGCTGCTGGTGGAGACCTCCACAGGCCGCCTGTCACCGTGGGCGCCGCACCCCTGCCACGGACGGCTGGAGCCGGCGCCGGACCACAGGGCCCAGATGGACATGCGGGGCTGCCCTCTGGTCGCCTCTACGTTCGTCTGGCCGCCCTACACGCTGCCGGCACACCGACCGCGTCAGTACACACACACACACACACACACACACACACACACACAGACACACAAATACATACACACACACACACACACACACACACACACACACACACACACACACACACAAGCGCGCGCACACACACACACACACACACACACACACACAAATACATACATATATGCACACACACAAATGCACCAAAAAAAACACACACACACACACACACACTCTCCAAATTCATTCTCAAATAAAAGCAGTTCATTGCATAGTAGGAACGGTCCAAAGGAAAGATTAGATCACCTATCTATACAAGTCAATTTATGCTGTGTGACGGAGCTTATTGAAAGGGTCCAGTCACATTAATGTGACCAACGCCTGTGTTCGACATCAACGTCCACTAACCACTCACAAGCGGCAGGTGCAGGCACAAGTAGTGGAAGGTATAAAGAGCGCAACAGTGCGGAACAGTGCGGTAAGCAGGAACAAAATAAAATGCAGCAACTGAATCGGTAGGCACTTCGCCAGGAAACGTAATTCCAAAGTTAAAATCTTAATACGTGCAAACTGTGAAGAAAATCATCATTCAGCAAATATTAAATGTCCCACATATCCAGAGGAGCCGGCAAGTTCCCAAGACAGCGGCTACCATTAATTGCGTGCATCTTCGAACAATGCCTGATCTTGAATCAAAACCAAAAGAAGTTCTTCCAAACAGCAGTCTTAATTAACATATTGGCAGAAAAGAAGGAAAAAGTGGTTAATGCAGTGGATCAAGCGGCCATACCATTCTTCAAGCGCAAAATTACAATTGTTCAAGTAATAACTCCAAAGCTCTTCTTTGTTAATAATGCATAATCAGAAAATAACCAATTTCCCTTTATACATTATGGCACAACACTGAAGAAGAAGTATCTAATCATTGCATCTGTTAAAGCAAATGGTCACTCTACAAAAAAATCTATACTCAAGTACATAATTGACAAATAAAATATCAAAATCTTCGGAGTTAGAGAAACAAGAGCTGGTGAAATTCCAGTTCAATTAAAGGATTATACACTACTGGACATTAAAATTGCTACACCACGAAGATGACGTGCTACAGACGCGAAATTTAACCGATAGGAAGAAGATGCTGTGATATGCAAATGATTAGCTTTTCAGAGCATTCACACAAGGTTGGCGCCGGTGGCGACAGATACAACGTGCTGACACGAGGAAAGTTTCCAACCGATTGCTCATACAATAACAGCAGTTGACCGGCGTTGTCTGGTAAAACGTTGTTGTGATGCCTCGTGTAAGCAGGAGAAATGCGTACCATCACGTTTCCGACTTTGATAAAGGTCGGACTGTAGCCTATCGCTATTGCGGTTTATCGTATCGCGACATGCTGCTCGCGTTGGTCGAGATCCAATGACTGTTAGCAGAATATCGAATCGGTGGGTTTAGGAGGGTAATACGGAACGCCGTGCTGGAGCCCAACGGCCTCGTATCACTAGCGGTCGCGATGACAGACATCTGATCCGCATGGTTGTAACGGATCGTGCAGCTACGTCTCGATCCATGAGTCAACAGATGCGGACGTTTGCAAGACAACAACCATTTGCACCAACAGTTCGACAACGTTTGCAGCAGCATGGACTATTACCTCGGAGACCGTGGCTGCGGTTACCCTTGACGCTGCATCACAGACAGGAGCGCCTGTGATAGTGTACTCAATGACGAACTTGGGTGCACGAATGGCAAAACGTCATTATTTCCGATGAATCCAGGTTCTGTTTACAGCATCGTGATGGTCGCATCCGTGTTTGGCCATATCGCGGTGAACGCACACTGGAAGCGTGTATTTGTCATCGCCATACTGGCGTATCATCCGGCGTGAAGGTATGGGGTGCCATTCGTTACACGTCTGTCATTTCTTGTTCGCATTGACGGCACTTTGAACAGTGGACGTTACATTTCAGATGTGTTACGACCCGTGGCTCTACCTTCATTCGATCCCTGCGAAACCCTACATTTCAGCAGAATAATGCACGACCGCATGTTTCAGCTCCTGTACGGGCCTTTCTGGATACAGAAAATGTTCGACTGCTGCCCTGGCCAGCACATTCTCCAGATCTCTCACCAATTGAAAACGTCTGGTCAATGGTGGCCGAGCAACTGGCTTGACACAATACGCCAGTCACTACTCTTGATGAACTGTGGTATCGTGTTTAAGCCGCATGGGCAGCTGTACCTGTACACGCCATCCAAGCTCTGCTTCACTCAATGCCCAAGCGTATCAAGGCCGTTATTACTGCCAGAGGTGGTCGTTCTGGGTACTGATTTCTCAAGACCTATGCACCCAAACTGCGTGAAAAGTAATCATACGTCAGTTCTAGAATAATATATTTGTCCAATAAATACCCGTTTATCATCTGCATTTCTTCTTGGTGTAGCAGTTTTAATGGCCAGTAGTGTATATGTTATCGCTATAATGCACAAAATTACACAAGAGGAGAGGCCATCCATCATGATAGAACTATATCTGCTATAAGAACTATGTCTCCCTAACAACATGAAGATGTTCAAATAACAATACTGAAAAAATATACTGAAGACCAGTTACATATATATCAGGCCATGATATACAATCCTACAAGGGATACAATAAATACAGAATTTGTCAGTTGTTTTGTAACCTTAGGAGCCTTGATTATAATGGGCAACTCCAATGCCTATTCTGTTTTATTTAGTGACCCAGTTACAGACCGTAATGGTCACATACGCGATTAACTTGTTGATAATAATAATGTAACAAGGTCTGATAACGATCGACCAACCTAAATGGGACTTACTGGCTACATCAAAACCGGAGCATGTGATAAGTTTACATAACATTAAAAACCAATGCAGTGAAATGTGGGTGGATGATGGCGTCGGGAGTCCTCATCTACCACTTTTTCGGTACATCTCTAATAAAAGTCAATGCCCAACATTTAAACAGCCACAACCACAGAAAATTATCCAAGGCATAAACAATTTGCTTACATAAAAACTCAACCATATGATTAAGGCATCCATCCAGCAACTTCAGGGTACAATCAACAGAAAACATACAAATGACTGTAATTGAAAATTGTTAACATGATAAATAAAGCCGTAATTGGGTGCACTCCTAAAATTCAAATCATACCTGAAGGCCAGAGGATTCCCCATCACATACTGAATAATATAAAAATCAAGAGATAAACGTATAATCTTTTCAAACAAACTACGAACCCAGTATGCGAAACAGAATGGTAGAGATTGAATAATTTGGTAAGAAATCAATTAAAAGAATTCCGAGCCTAAAATGGGTCCACGTAACCAGAAAAATGGATCACAAAAATGCAGCACCTTCAAAAATATAACAGGAAATATTAATATGGAAGGTTCACTTTAGATCAATGAGGGGAGAATGGCAGCAAAAAATAAAGCTGAAATCTTCAGAGAGGTTCTGGATAACGTTCAATAATTTCCAACTGATGATAATTTCAACCTAAGCGAAGATCTCCAAGATCTACTGAATACCGACCAGCACTTGGATGAACATCAAGCTCAACTACCGATCGACGTTACAGAATAAAAAGTAAAAGACGCTATCAAGCAAGGAAAAAATAATTCACCAGGCCCAAGAAAGATACTAAAACTAGCGCCAGGAGATCTATTTAAGTAATTACAAAATTTGTTCAGTATGATTAGTAAACAACAAAAGATACCGCGGCAATGGAAGCTGGCCATGATGATAATGGTGTAAACCCATAAAGACTTAGAAATGATCCCTTGTCATATAGACCAATAACATTACTACCTGTGATCAGTAAGACTTTTGCTGCGATATTAGGTAACATGATACGAAAGTTCATGGTTCATAACCCCCCCCCCCCCCCCCCCCCAATACAAGTAGGTTTTCGAAAAGCATAGATCCAGATTTTGGTTAGCAAGCAACGTTGACACAAGCACCAAATGTTGAAGATCGAGCCTTAGCTCTAATGTTGGATGTTGAACGTGCTTTTCATAAAGTTTGGCATTCGGAACTATTACAAAACAAAATTGGCTTTCCGATTAAATTAGTAAAACTGATTTCAAGTTCAGTTGATAATATGCAAGTTTGGTTACCATAAATGACAGCAAATCAACACCATTTTATCCAATCTCTGGCGCAATATTATCTCCCATTCTTTATACGTTATACACATCACATATATCTCTGCTAATCAAGTGGAATGAAGAGTTGGGCCTTTAAGCAGATAGTACGTGTTACTGGTGTTATACAATCACAACTGATAGCTTACATAGATTGGCAACACAATATATCATTTTACTGAAATCGTGGCTTGCCAAAGAGAAGATACGCCCGAATGCTCAGAAAAGCCAACTCATAATATTTCATCATAAAAATTTGAATATTACAATTTGCGAAAGGTAGAATATTTTATATTAATATTAGGGGAAAACGAAAAATACGGAAATCTGTCAAATATCTTGGAAGCACCTATGATGCAACAGTGGGATAAAGGCAAGCTATAAATGAATTAATCATGCAAGCAAAGAATAGAGTAAATTTACTAACAGTAATAAAAGTAAAATTCCGTGAAGCATCTTCACCTACGCTCTTATACACATATTGTTCATTTATAAGACCGATAACAGAATATGTAGCACCAATATGAATGGGAACTTCAGTACACACGCCAAAACCTTTCAGCACTGAGAGAAGGATTTTAAGAAAAGCACCATCGGGGGAGGACTTTATAACAGTACCAACGTACAGCCACTCGAATAACGTTTCATTAAATTATTACTGGATTGTCAAGTTTGACAACAGAAACCAAAACAACAGAACTGCTAAAGCAGATACCATTTAAATGTAACTTTCCACAATGTCCCACATCGTTCAAGCATAGTTGCTGAAACCTTACAAACACTCTACCCTCAGAAAAATAGTAGTATACAGGCAAATCTACAAGAAAATTGTATTTTACTGCATCTTAAAAAAACACAATCAAGAAGAAGAGTGATCTGATTTATACGAACCATTACAGAGTATTTCTTTAAGGAGGTATTTCCTCGGCACTTAGGACGATTTAGGGTTTATAATTTCCTCCCTCGTACAACCAAAGAGATAAAATGTATTAATAATAAAATAAGAGGCTAAATCCCAAAACTTAATAAATAAACAGAGTCTCCACAGTATAATGACATACTTTGGACTAAACGAACCCATCAGTCTCTTCGAAAATGGTTCTAATGCGGAAACGGAGCGATTTATCTGACGTCCAAAAGGGAGTGGCTTTCAGGCCAAGGCTGCAAGCATTCCGAAAAGGCTAATTTTGTAACGTGTTCGCATTGCGCGGTGGCTAAAGTATGACAAAAGGGCACTATCCCAAACAGGCGCCGAGGCAATTGTGGGACACCAAGGGATAGGTGACAGGGTGAACGACGGCTGAGGAGATGTTTACGGGTATTCAGACGTACAACTGTTGAGCCACTGACCGCCCAGATGATCAAGGGGCTGTCAATAGTGTCTTCTCAACAACCGTTCAGCGAACTCTGCTGTGTATGGGTCTCCGCAGTCAGAGCCTGGTTCAAGCAGCCATGCTGACTGCTGTACATCGGCGACGAAGGCTGGAATTCGCACGTCAATACTGAGACGCGATAGGTGGCCTTTTCAGATGAATCGCGTTTTATGCTCCATCGCACACATGACCGTTGGCGTGTACAGCTCGAAGCGTCTAAAAGCAAACACTCTGCAACAATCGTCAGGAGGGTCCAGGCCGGAGAAGAGAGCTTTATGGTCTGTTTTTAAGGCATTCCCTGGGTGATCGCGTCACTCTCGGAGCCACAATGGATCAGCACAAGAATGCATCTATCCTTGGGGCCCATGTCCAAACCTACATGCAATTTGTTCCTCCTAGGCACCATCAGGACAATGCAACATGTAACATGGTTCGAAGAGCACCATGTGAGTTTTCCGTAGTTCCCTGACCACCTCAGATTTAAACCCAATCGAGAATTTGTGGGACCACCTAGGTCGGACGGATCCTCATGTGACAAACATAACGCAGCTGGCCAGGGCTCAGGGGAGTCACCATGGCTCCACATCCCTGTCTGTAGCAATGACTCACCTCCAGTATGTCTCGCTGCAGGCCGTGATTATTCAGGCTTTCGACAGTTGGTCACATTAATCTGACTGGATACTGTATGTACACTACTGGCCATTAAAATTCCTACACCAAGAAGAAATGCAGATGATAAACTGGTATTCATTGGACAAATATATTATACTAGAACTGACTTGTGATTAAATTTTCACGCAGTTTGGGTGCATACATCTTGAGAAATCAGTACCCACAACAACCACCTTTGGTCGTAATAACGGCCTTGATACGCCTGGGCATTGAGTCAAGCAGAGCTTGGATGGCGTGTACAGGTACAGCTGCCCATGCAGCTTCAACACGATACCACAGTTCATCAAGAGTAGTGACTGGCGTATTGTGACAAGCCAGTTGCTCGGCCACCATTGATCAGACGTTTTCAATTGGTGAGAGATCTGGAGAATGTTCTGGCCAGGGCAGCAGTCGAACATTTTCTGTATCCAGAAAGGCCCGTACAGGAGCTGAAACATGCGGTCGTGCATTATCCTGCTGAAATGTAGGGTTTCGCAGGGATCGAATGAAGGGTAGAGCCACGGGTCGCAACACATCTGAAATGTAGCGTCCACTGTTCAAAGTACCGTCAATGCGAACAAGAGGTGACCGAGACGGGTAACCAATGGCACCCCATACCAACACGCTGGATGATACGCGATGACGAATACACGCTTCCAATGTGCGTTCACCGCGATGTCGCCAAACACGGAGGTGACCATCACGATGCTGTAAACAGAACCTGGATTCATCGGAAATAATGACGTTTTGCCATTCGTGCACCCAGGTTCGTCGTTGAGTACACCATCGCAGGCGCTCCTGTCTGTGATGCAGCGTCAAGGGTAACCGCAGCCACGGTCTTCGTGCTGATAGTCCATGCTGCTGCAAATGGTTATTGTCTTGCAAACGTCCCAATCTCTTGACTCAGGGACCGAGACCTGGCTGCACGATCCGTTACAGCGATGCGGATAAGTTGCCTTTCATCTCGACTGCGCCGTTGGGGTCCAGCACGACGTTCCGAATTACCCTCCTGA
The DNA here is from genome assembly GCF_023897955.1 of Schistocerca gregaria. Lineage (NCBI taxonomy): Eukaryota > Metazoa > Arthropoda > Insecta > Orthoptera > Acrididae > Schistocerca > Schistocerca gregaria. Next base: position 453,074,273 of record NC_064926.1, on the reverse strand, counting down.
ACCCACCGATTCCATATTCTGCAAACAGTCATTGGATCTCGACCAACTCGAGCAGCACTGTCGCGATATGATAAACCGCAGTCGCGACAGGTTACAATCCGACCTTTATCTAAGTCGGAAACATGATGGTACGCATTTCTCCTGCTTACACGAGGCATCACAACAACGTTTCACCAGGCAACGCCGGTCAACTGCTGTTATTGTATGAGCAATCGGTTGGAAACTTTCCTCATGTCAGCACGTTGTAGGTGTCGCCACTGGTGCCAACCTTGTGTGAATGCTCTGAAAAGCTAATCATTTGCATATCACAGCATCTTCTTCCCGTCGGTTAAATTTCGCGTCTGGAGCACGGCATCTTCGTGGTGTAGCAATTTTAATGGCCAGTAGTGCACTATCGCCACCTCTCCCCTCTACCGGCTTCCCTATTCCATACGTACAAGGGGCCTTAAAGCAGGAAGTTACACGTTAAGAACATTGTACAATAAGAGTGACGCATTGTCAGACGAGAGCACATGTTCCAGTTTCCCTTCAGAGACAGTTCTGCTGCTCTACCGGCAGCAGGTGCATCACAGTGCGTGACTGAAGTGGCTTGGCAACTGGAAACGTACTCCAGAGTTGAAGCACGCGGGACAGTGGATTCTCCTAGGTGAAACGTCTAAACTGCACACGGATTCATCATGTGTATGGTCCAAATGCTATATCACGTCCAGCCATAGTGGAATGGTGCCTAAAATTTGAACAATGCCGCTCTGACTTGGATGATAGGAAAGGAAGGACACCAACATCAAACAAAGACGACCGTGTCCTGCAATCGAAAAACTGGCTCGCACCAAGAGCAAATCTTCCAACGATGTGGACGGTCAGACAGCGGTTCTCAAATGGCTCCCCGTCTGTAATGACCGTGCTGTCAGTGGGATATTAAACTCTAATCTTCTTTCTTCTTCCTTCGAATGGTTTGTGACCGAGGAACTTACTTCTGTCCTCGAAGTACAGAACTATTGAAAGGACGTTCCGATCTTTGTTTACAGAAACTTGGTGACTAGCTTGAAAAACAGTGTATGTACATATGTAGCTAGCCTGCGCCCAAGTGTTGTCTTCGTATCCAGCTGTTCATGTCAACAGAGATGATACTCACGACGAACCAATTAGGGTTGTGTTGTGGGTGATCGAACACTTCCCATCGAAAAGGCTGCAGGAGCATCTTCACCGCCCCAGCAGAGTGTGGCTGAGAACTGCCACGAAGAAGGAAGTGCGAGGCAGTTTTGTCAGGTGGGCTGCATTCATTAAGGCGAAGCCTCTCAGCAAGCCCTCCTACTTGGCGGGAGACACCGTTGTTGTAGACACCTCTACTCGTTCACAGTGTGCTCACAACTGAAAAGAGCGTCTTGATGCGATCGACGGTCATACTAGAGACACTACCCAACACATCTGTGCAAAGCTTCACTGGGTTTTCACTGTGGTGTCCATTTCGCGACCGATCGGAACTTACTTTCTGGACAAACCTCGTATAAACCAAATGCTGTTATATTACTTACATATGAATACTCTTTGTAACGCATCATTTGTACCCCCTCCAAAAACAAACATTGTCCGAACAGGCCGTGAAGGCTCAATGGTACTGATCACTATCTGTGCCATTCTGAGCCCGTAGACGTCACCGGACATTCTTACAGGGGGCCATGTAGTTAGCATGCTGCTCTCCAGGCCGTTGTCAGTTTTCGTGACCGGAGCCGCAAATTCTCAATCAATTAGCCCCTCAGTTGGCCACACAAGGGCTGAGTGCACCCTGCTTGCCAGGAGCACTCGGCAGGCCTAGACGGTGACCCTTCAAACTGCTAGCTTTACTTCGGTCACCCGACGGGAACCAATATTACCACTGCGGCAAGGCCATTGGCATTTCCCGTTGCCTTTTCCCCCTTCCGACAAATGTAATCCACAATTTGGTTTTAGTTTTACTTTACTGAAAACCAACGTTACCAGTTATACTTATCACCAAAGGGTTTGCAGTTCCTAAGATAAAGAAAAATTCGGCTTCAAAGGTATGAAAACAGACTCGTCTGGGAATGCAACTTACGCCAAAATATGAAACATTTATTTTTACGTCTCTCTCTAACGAATAACACTCATGTAGTAAACCAACGTACTGTGTGTTTTCATAAAAGCTGACAATGCATGTTTGAGTGCATGAGCCGCAAAGGTAGGTTTACAGTAGAGTAAACTAAAACTGAATTGTGGCTGTTTGCTGCTCTATCAGAAAACAGCGACAGTTCTGCAATAATGTCAACATTTGATAAAACAGAATGATCACTTTTAGTTTTCGAAGAGCAACATGTTTTATTTTTGATATAGATTTCTGCTTCACTATTTAGTTATTTACTCGGAGTGGTTAAAAAGTTAGGGGCGAGCTCGTTTTGACGTTTTGCCAGTATCAAGCTTATTACTTAGCAAGTACTTCGTGGTCCGTGTTGCATCTTGAAGCGTAAGTATCGATTGTCTTTGTTTCTATTATAATCACGTTTTTTCTGTGTACTTTTCATTTGTAAAAAAGAATTTTACCGAGATCACAAAAAGTAAAATTATTTGGAAATAACATGATCATAACATAAAATATAAGACAACGGATACTTACGCTCCAAGATGCAATACGGACCACATCGTACCAAGACGTACGCTTGATAACGGCAAAACGCCGACATGGATTCGACGTCTAATTTTGTAACCACTACGAGTGAATAACTGTATAGTGCAGCAGAAATCTGTACCAAAAATAAAGTATGGCGTTCTCCGACCTCATCCGTGCTGCGGCTTCACTACAAAAAAGAGTCCTGCTCTTAATTTACCATTTCGTCTCTGGCATGTCTGAGATGAAACTGTAAGTTTTCTGTAGTTTTTGATGCAACCTTTACAACAGTTTTTCCAAAGTACACACTCAGTTTTATCGGACGCATTTTCATTACACCTATTTCATACTAGAAGGGTTTGACAAAACCTACATCACAAATGAGACTCGTAGTTGTAAAAGGGGGACTATAGAGGAAGTAAGTAATATTAAAAGGTAATTTTTCGCTTCTCTACTTCTTTCATCAAACTATCCTAATTGGAAAGGCTTTTCAGAGATCACAAAATTTGTTGAGTACTTGAATAATTTAATGACACCACATGCTTCGAGGTACAAACTTCATCTTTAGACTACAATGGCAACATTTAACAAAAGTACAAATAGATATTAAAGTTATTCTGTATAGTTTTGTGAGCTGTGGTTATAGTGCGAATAAAGAGAGGGGTGACCTAATGTGAGGGAATATTCACTCCGTTCATTGGTCTGCTGTTCACATTTAAAATTGTCACTCACTTTGTTCATATGGAATGGCTGTCTTCTTGTGTTGTGTTCATTTATCTCTCTTGTTATGGCTCCTTGGACATTGTTCAACAATATTCATAAGCTTGCAAAGCACACTTAAAACAAGTCGTCGCAACAACTCTATTGTGCAGTAGAAACAAGATGGCGGTAAAAACAACGCTTGTTTAGATTTCTCAATCGATGTGTCGATCCTGATGTTATACACATTAAGTGTCTTCCCCAAATCTTGCTGTTGCATATTTGTATGTTGGTCGACAAAATGTATTGCAACAAGACAGACAGTGACAACTTCACATTAATAACGACAGTGTAAAAATTGTTTTAAAGAACTACAACGATACTATTTCTGGAACGCACACATATTCCTAATTCGTTACTATTTACTATTTCAGCAGTATTGATGTTGAAGAAATGTGAGTTCTCTAAAGCTGCAATTTCGTTCAGGATCTCGTTTTCTCATTTGTGGCCACGGATAAATACACTCCTGGAAATTGATCACACTGACAGAACCACAGGCACATAGACACAGGCAACAGAGCATGCACAATGTCGGCACTAGTACAGTGTATATCCACCTTTCGCAGCAATGCAGGCTGCTATTCTCCCATGGAGACGATCGCAGAGATGCTGGATGTAGTCCAGTGCAACGGCTTGCCATGCCATTTCCACCTGGCGCCTCAGTTGGACCAGCGTTCGTGCTGGACGTGCAGACCGCGTGAGACGACGCTTCATCCAGTCCCAAACATGCTCAATGGGGGACAGATCCGGAGATCTTGCTGGCCAGGGTAGTTGACTTACACCTTCTAGAGCACGTTGGGTGGCACGGGATACATGCGGACGTGCATTGTCCTGTTGGAACAGCAATTTCCCTTGCCAGTCTAGAAATGGTAGAACGATGGGTTCGATGACGGTTTGGATGTACCGTGCACTATTCAGTGTCCCATCGGCGATCACCAGAGGTGTACGGCCAGTGTAGGAGATCGCTCCCCACACCATGATGCCGGGTGTTGGCCCTGTGTGCCTCGGTCGTATGCAGTCCTGATTGTGGCGCTCACCTGCACGGCGCCAAACACGCATACGACCATCATTGGCACCAAGGCAGAAGCGACTCTCATCGCTGAAGACGACACGTCTCCATTCGTCCCTCCATTCACGCCTGTCGCCACACCACTGGAGGCGGGCTGCACGATGTTGAGGCGTGAGCGGAAGACGGCCTAACGGTGTGCGGGACCGTAGCCCAGCTTCATGGAGACGGTTGCGAATGGTCCTCGCCGATACCCCAGGAGCAACAGTGTCCCTAATTTGCTGGGAAGTGGCGGTGCGGTCCCCTACGGCACTGCGTAGGATCCTACGGTCTCGGCGTGCATCCGTGCGTCGCTGCGGTCCGGTCCCATGTCGACGGGCACGTGCACCTTCCGCCGACCACTGGCGACAACATCGATGTACTGTGGAGACCTCACGCCCCACGTGTTGAGCAATTCGGATGTACGTCCACCCGACCTCCCGCCTGCCCACTATACGCCCGCGCTCAAAGTCCGTCAACTGCACATACGGTTCACGTCCACGCTGTCGCGGCATGCTACCAGTGTTAAAGACTGCGATGGAGCTCCGTATGCCACGGCAAACTGGCTGACACTGACGGCGGCGGTGCACAAATGCTGCGCAGCTAGCGCCATTCGACGGCCAACACCGCGGTTCCTGGTGTGTCCGCTGTGCCGTGCGTGTGATCATTGCTTGTACAGCCCTCTCGCAGTGTCCGGAAGAAGTATGATGGGTCTGACACACCGGTATCAATGTGTTCTTTTTTCCATTTCCAGGAGTGTATTTCCACTTCAACTTTAATAACTTTAATATCTGTGTATACTTCTGTCAAATGTTCTTTTGTATTACCACTGTATACTGAAGAGGCTTGTGCGTTGAAACATGTTGTTTCATTAAGTAATTTAAGTTTTTTTTTTTTTTTTTTGTCATCAGTCTACTGATTTGTTTGATGCTGCCCACCACGAATTCCTTTCCTGTGCTAACCTCTTCATCTCAGAGTAGCACTTGCAACCTACGTCCTCAATTATTTGCTTGACGTATTCCAATCTCTGTCTTCCTCTACAGTTTTTGCCGTCTACAGCTCCCTCTACTACCATGGAAGTCATTCCCTCATGTCTTAGCAGATGTCCTATCATCCTGTCCCTTCTCCTTACCAGTGTTTTCCACGTATTCCTTTCCTCTCCGATTCTGCGTAGAACCTCCTCATTCCTTACCTTATCAGTCCACCTAATTTTCAACATTCGTCTATAGCACCACATCTCAAATGCTTCGATTCTCTTCTGTTCCGGTTTTCCCACAGTCCATGTTTCACTACCATACAATGCTGTACTCCAGACGTACATCCTCAGAAATTTCTTCCTCAAATTAAGGCCGATATTTGATATTAGTAGACTTCTCTTGGCCAGAAATGCCTTTTTTGCCATAGCGAGTCTGCTTTTGATGTCTTCCTTGCTCCGTCCGTCATTGGTTATTTTACTGCCTAGGTAGCAGAATTCCTCCATTGACTTCGTGACCATCAATCCTGATGTTAAGTTTCTCGCTGTTCTCATTTCTACTACTTCTCATTACCTTCGTCTTTCTTCGATTTACTCTCAAACCATACTGTGTACTCATTAATTCTTCTTCACTTTCACTCAGGATAGCAATGTCATCAGCGAATCGTATCATTGATATCCTTTCACCTTGTATTTTAATTCCACTCCTGAACCTTTCTTTTGTTTCCATCATTGCTTCTTCAATGTACAGATTGAAGAGTAGGGGCGAAAGGCTACAGCCTTGTCTTACACCATTCTTAATACGAGCACTTCTTTCTTGATCGTCCACTCTTATTATGCCCTCTTGGTTGTTGTACATATTGTATATGACCCGTCTCTCCCTATAGCTTGCCCCTACTTTTTTCAGAATCTCGAACAGCTTGCACCATTTTATATTGTGGAACGCTTTTTCCAGGTCGACAAATCCTATGAAGGTGTCTTGATTTTTCTTTAGCCTTGCTTCCATTATTAGCCGTAACGTCAGAATTGCTTCTCTCGTGCCTTTACTTTTCCTAAAGCCAAACTGATCGTCACCTAGCGCATTTTCAATTTACTTTTCCATTCTTCTGTATATTATTCTTGTAAGCAGCTACGATGCATGAGCTGTTAAGCTGATTGTGCGATAATTCTGAAACTTGTCAGCTCTTGCCATCTTCGGAATTGTGTGGATGATGGTTTTCCGAAAGTCAGATGGTATGTCGCCAGACTCATATATTCTACACACCAACGTGAATATTCGTTTTGTTGCCACTTCCCCTTATGATTTTAGAAATTCTGATGGAATTTTATCTATCGCTTCTGCCTTATTTGACCGTAAGTTCTCCAAAGCTCTTTTAAATTCCGATTCTAATACTGGATCCCCTATCTCTTCTAAATCAACTCCTGTTTCTTCTTCTATCACATAAGACAAATCTTCACGCTCATAGAGGCTTTCAATGTATTCTTTCCACCTATCTGCTCTCTCCTCTGCATTTAACAGTGGAATTCCCGTTGCACTCTTAATGTTACCACCGTTGCTTTTAATGTCACCAAAGGTTGTTTTGACTTTCCTGTATGCTGAGTCTGTCCTTCCGACAATCATATCTTTTTCGATGTCTTCACATTTTTCCTGCAGCCATTTCGTCTTGTCTTCCCTGCACTTCCTATTTATTTCATTCCTCAGAGACTTGTATTTCTTTATTCCTGATTTTCCCGGAACATGTTTGTACTTCCTCCTTTCATCAATCAACTGAAGTATTTCGTCTGTTACCCATGGTTTCTTCGCAGCTACCTTCTTTGTACCTATGTTTTCCTTCCCAACTTCTGTGATGGCCCTTTTTTAGAGATGTCCATTCCTCTTCAACTGTACTGCCTACTGCGCTATTTCTTATTGCTGTATCTATAGAGTTAGAGAACTTCAAACGTATCTCGTCATTCCTTAGAACTTCCGTATCCCACTTCTTTGCATATTGGCTCTTCCTGACTAATGTCTTGAACTTCAGCCTACTCTTCATCACTACTATATTGTGATCTGAGTGTATATCTGCTCCTGTGTATGCCTTACAATCCAATATCTGATTTCGGAATCTCTGTCTGACCATCATGTAATCTAATTGAAATCTTCCCGTATCTCCCAGCCTTTTCCAAGTATACCTCCTCCTCTTGCGATTCTTGAATAGGGTATTCGATATTACTAGCTGAAACTTGTTACAGAACTCAATTAGTCTTTCTCCTCTTTCATTCCTTGTCCCAAGCCCATATTCTCCAGTAACCTTTTCTTCTACTCCTTCCCCTACAACTGCATTCCAGTCGCCTATGCATATTAGATTTTCGTCCCCCTTTACATACTTCATTACCCTTTCAATATCCTCATACACTTTCTCTATCTGTTCATCTTCAGCTTGCGACGTCGGCATGTATACCTGAACTATCGTTGTCGGTGTTAGTCTGCTGTCGATTCTGATTAGAACAACCCGGTCACTGAACTGTTCACAGTAACACACCCTCTCCCCTACCTTCCTATTCATAACGAATCATACACCTGTTATACCATTTTCTGCTGGTGTTGATATTACCCGATACTCATCTGACGAGAAATCCTTGTCTTCCTTCCACTTCACTTCACTGACCCCTACTATATCTAGATTGAGCCTTTGCATTTCCCTTTTCAGATTTTCTAGTTTCCCTACAACGTTCAAGCTTCTGACGCCCCGACTCGTAGAACGTTATCCTTTCGTTGATTATTCAATCTTTTTCTCATGGTAACCTCCCCCTTGGCAGTCCCCTCCCGGAGATCCGAATGGGGGACTATTCCGGAATCTTTTGACAATGGAGCGATCATCATGACAGTTCTTCAACTACAGGCCACATGTCCTGTGGATACACGTTACGTGTCTTTAATGCAGTGGTTCCCATTGCCTTCTGCATCTTCATGTCGTTGATCATTGCTGATTTCTCCTGCCTTTAGGGGCAATTTCCCACCCCTAGGACAAGAGAGTGCCCTGAACTTCTATCTGCTCCTCCGCCCTCTTTGACAAGGCCGTTGGCAGAATGAGGTTCACTTCTTATGCCGGAAGTCTTCGGCCGCCAATTTAAGTAAATCAATAATATTCTGTGACTGGCTGCGGTCACAGAAAAACATTTTGATATTTTTGAAACATCACGGTCGATTAACATCCAGTGTGGCTATAACTTATCCTCACTGACACTGGCGCAGCTCCAGCTCACTCTTCCTTGCGTGTGGGCGACTCCAGGTAACGCTACAGATCCAGAGAGCGATCAGACGGCCCGCTTCGTGCTGACGGATGGGTCCTTCTTCGAAGGAGGCCTGGAGGTGCGCCTCGCAGAAACTCTGGCAGCCCAGCTGAACGCGAAGCTGCGATACCGCGTGCGCATGCGCGACATGTGGCGCGGCGTTGTCGATGACGTCAGCACACGCTCCGCGCACATCGGCTTCGCCGGCAAATGGTTCGTTGTGATGCAACCCCATCTCAGCATCACCTGCACCATGCCTTACCATCGCGGTAGCTTCTACTGGTGAGGACCTCCACTGCAAATTTCCTGTTTATACAGTTGATGCATTTTTCTGAGACCTTATGTTAACTACGGTAGTATTTTAGTTTCAATACAAAAAAGAAATCTCTTGATGAGTCTTACACAAGATGCACTTAAAATTTTTGGTGACAGAGCTGGCATATCAATTGTAACCACCGACGGCTTCGTCAGTACGTCATTGCATTCAGGGTAACGGAACAGTAGCCAGTATTCACTATCGCTTGGGTGAGCCAGAAATGTTTCAGTTTGTTGTGTAAAACCGAAGTAATTAAAATTTTATTACTAACTCTTGTATTAGGGTAAAATAGTAGATATTTACAATATTATCGGACCTACTAAAATAAGGGGCGTTCAAAAATATCCCGTTTAACGTCATTGAAGCAGCGTATATGCAACGTAGCGCGACTGCGGTGTTAGTTTATAAACATCGGCATGTAGGCAACGGATTAATGTGGCATTCGTGCCTTTCCAACGTATGTGCTGTAACTGTCGAAACGTGAATTATGGCGACGTTACTAGCAGCTGCGCCCAAAGAAGGCCAACATACTGTTATTCTTTTTGTGGCTGCCGAAGGACAAACACCAGTAGACATTCACTGGAGAATGTGCATGGGGCAGCATGTCTGTAGAAAATTACGGTTGTGGGATAGTGCGACAAAGAGTGCTACTGCTCCAAGATAACGCACATCCCTATATCACAAATAGCATAACGCATAAGTTACGCTAAGTCACGTAGGAGGCACTCGAGCTGCCGGCCTATAGTCTTGTTGTCCCCCCATGAGGTTATCACGCCTTCGGTCCCTTAATAAGGGCCTTGAAGGGTCGACGATTCTTGTCGGACGAGGATGAGCAGCAGGCGCTTAAGGACTTCTTCACGCAGCAGGAGACGGTGTTTTACTAAACGAGTATCTTCAACCTGGTGTGTCGGTTGGATGATAGTCTCGATACTCACGGCGATTTCGCCTAATTGGCATACCGATTCTGGACTGTATGGCCTTCGAACGGAATAATATCTCGTATAATAACAACTTACAGTTATCGTGTCACAACAGGGCTGATGGAGCAAGAGTAATAAAACATCTGTAATGGTCAACATGGCCGAAAGGCATCATGACTTATACTAGACGAACTGCAGTGAATAACGATTGGCAAACACGGGATCTCATCCACATGGGCCTAATTAACGTTCGCCCTTCAATATTCGGCGTCCACTAAAGTTCAGCTAGGGACGATCAATGTCTACGAATTCCGCTTTGTATCGATGTTACTGTTTTGACCTCGACGTTGTGGAACCACGGTCTCATACTAACATCGCTCTTGTGCAACGCAGCTAGCTCTTTATTCGCACGAAGTACTGGCCGCTATCGACAGGGGATCTCAAGTTGATTCCGTATTTCTAGATTTCCGGAAAGCTTTTGACACCGTTCCTCACAAGCGACTTCTAATCAAGCTGCGGGCCTGTGGGGTATCGTCTCAGTTGTGCGACTGGATTCGTGATTTCCTGTCAGGATGGTCGCAGTTCGTAGTAATAGACGGCAAATCATCGAGTAAAACTGAAGTGATATCAGGTGTTCCCCAGGGAAGCGCCCTGGGACCTCTACTGTTCCTGATCTATATAAATGACCTGGGTGACAATCTGAGCAGTTCTCTTAGACTGTTCGCAGATGATGCTGTAATTTACGGTCTAGTAAGGTCATCCGAAGACCAGTACCAGCTGCAAAGCGATTTAGAAAAGATTGCTGTATGGTGTGTCAGGTGGCAGTTGACGCTAAATAACGAAAAGTGTGAGATGATCCACATGAGTTCCAAAAGAAATCCGTTGGAATTCGATTACTCGATAAATAGTTCAATTCTCAAGGCTGTCAATTCAACTAAGTACCTGGGTGTTAAAATTACGAACAACTTCAGTTGGAAGGACCACATAGATAATATTGTCGGGAAGGCGAGCCAAAGGTTGCGTTTCATTGGCAGGACACTTAGAAGATGCAACAAGTCCACTAAAGAGACAGCTTACACTACACTCGTTCGTCCTCTATTAGAATATTGCTGCGCGGTGTGGGATCCTTACCAGGTGGGATTGACGGAGGACATCGAAAGGGTGCAAAAAAGGGCAGCTCGTTTTGTATTATCGCGTTATAGTGGAGAGAGTTGGGATGGAAGTCATTACAGCATAGACGTTTTTCGTCGCGGCGAGACCTTTTTACGAAATTTCGGTCACCAACTTTCTCTTCCGAATGCGAAAATATTTTGTTGAGCCCAACCTACATAGGTAGGAATGATCATCAAAATAAAATAAGAGAAATCAGAGCTCGAACAGAAAGGTTTAGGTGTTCGTTTTTCCCGCTCGCTGTTCGGGAGTGGAATTGTAGAGAGATAGTATGATTGTGGTTCGATGAACCCTCTGCCAAGCACTTAAATGTGAATTGCAGAGTAGTCATGTAGATGTAGATGTACTACGAGGGTGAGTCAAATGAAAACCGTAAATTTGTAAAAACAAATCGAAATTTCGCACTGTTATCCTGTAAGTGGGCAAGCGTGCTACAAACAGCGTGCGGAATGGCCTGTAGGTGGCAGCATGCTGCAGATGCACACATACCGTCGTAGTATCAGTATAAAGATGGCCGCCCCACTTGCGACTTGCACCAGAGAAGAACAGCGTTCTGTTATTCGGTTTATGAGTAGTGAAGGTGTGAAACCTATTGAAATTCATCGACGAATGAAGGTTCAGTACGGAGATACATGCTTGTCACAGCAGCAAGTCTACGAATGGAATCGGAAGTTCGCGAATGGTGTGACTTCAGTGGAACCTGCTCCTCGTCCATGTCAGGCACAACGAGTTGTGACACCACAGAACATTGCAGCTGTTGACGTCATAGTGAAGGAAAACCGCCGAGTGACACTGAATGACATTGCAGCATGTTTACAGATTAGTCATTGGTCAGCACACCACACTGTGCATGCTGTGGTCCAGTTTCACAAAGTGTCTGCAAGATGGGTGCCACGGCAGCTGACTCCTGAAATGAGAGAACGACGTGTTGATGCTTGTGAAGAACTTCTTCGGGGCTTTGAATAAGAAGGTAATGGCTTCCTTACAAGAATCGTTACTGGGGATTAAACCTGGGTTCACTTCCACCAACCCGAAACGAAGAGAGCCACCAAGGAATGGCGCCATTCCTCATCACCAAAACTAAAGAGGTCTCTAACAGAACTATCAGCAGGGAAGGTTATGCTGACTCTCTTTTGGGACGAAAAAGGCGTCATTCTGAAGCATTACGTGCCTAGAGGGACCACTGTCACCAGTGCACCATAGACAGATCTCCTAAAAAATCATTTGCGGCCTGCAATCAAATCAAAGCGACGTGGATTGCTGTCAGCAGGTGCCCTTTTGCAACATGACAATGCAAGGCCCCACACTGCACGTACAACAGTTGCAACAATCACAGACCTGAATTTTGAGTGTCTTCCTCATCCACCATCCTCACCAGACCTTGCCCCAACTGGTTTCTATATGTTTGGACTACTCCAAGACGCAATGGGAGGAAAGAAGTTCCGTTCTGATGAAGAGGTACGCCACGCGGTGCATGAGTGGTTGCGCGGTCTACGAAGAGAATTTTTTTATAAAGGAATTTGTGCACTTTGTAAGCGCTGAAGGACTTTCATTGAGCTTGGGGGAGATTATGTTGAAAAGTGATACCGCTTTTTTTCCACCTCTGGACAATAAATAATATTTTTTTTAAATATTTAAGTTTTTCGTTGGACTCACCCTCGTGATAACAATCTGGCATTGCCGCAGCCACTGGAAGTAAGAATGCATCGAGGACTGCGGTCAACAGGTTTCATGAAGGTGATAGACGAGTGGGGTGACGAACTGCAAGCATATTCATCGTCACAGTAGCAAATATATGCACGCCAACAGCTACACTGAACTGCTGATCAATGGTAGCTCGTTCTCTTCACAGATGAGTATCAGTTCCGCTTGCGAAATGACAGTAAAAGCTCAAATAACCCAATGCATGTCTGTGATAATAATTTCCTAGGATTGCTTTGGTACGAGGTGCAATCTCTTTAGCTGTATTCGCAAACCTGAAATTCTGTTCATATGAATCTGAGACTGAGCAACAATATAGGGATGACATGCACAGTGCATATGTTCGATAGTTGTGCTGATGCAGTAGATCAAGATCTGATCCTACAATATCGTACATCACAGGGCTTCTTCTATTAAGGGAAAACAGAGTTAATTTCCCTGTATTTTTGGAGCATGGTCAGCCAGAAGTTTGAACGTAGCAGGTCAGTTAGATAAGCAGGAAATGCAAAGGCTCAGTCTAGGTATAACGGTATCAGTGAAGTTAAATGGAGAAAATATAGATTAATATCAAAAGCAGCAGAAACTGGAATAAAGTGGGTAGGATTCTTTATGAAAAGGAAAGTAGGGCAGAGAATGATATAATGTGAACAATTCAGTAATGTGATTAATCTCATCAGATTCGATAGCAAACCAGCACCGACAACTATAGTTCAGATATGCATCCCAACGTCGCAAGCAGAAGATGAAAAGATAAAGAAAGTGTATGAGGATATTTAACGGGTCATTCATTATGTAAAGGGAGATGAGAATCTAATAATCATTGGGGATTGGAATGCGGTTGTAGAGGAAAGAACAGAAGAAACGCTTGCAGGAGAATATGGGCTTGGCAGTGGGAATGAGGGAGGAGAAAGACTAATAGTGTTCTGCAATAAATTTCAGAGGGTAATAGCGCGTACTCTGTTCATCAATCGCAAGATGAAGGAATAAACTTGGAAAGGACCCAGAGGCACAGGAAGATGTCAGCTAGATTACACCATGGTTAGTCAGAAATTCCGAAAGAAGATATGGGATTGTAAGGCGTATCCAGGAGCAGACATAGACTCATATCATAATTTAGTAACGATGCACAGTAGACTGAAAATAAAACAAATCGTATGGAAGAATCATTGTGGAAAGAAGCAGAATACTGAAGTGCTGAGGAATGATGAAACGCGTTTGAAGATGACTGGGTATCTCGAAAAAGGGTAGTGACAAGTGTTGGACAAACAGACAGAGGTACAAGGAAGGAAACTCCTAAAAGACCTTTGGTAACAGAAGAAATGCTTCACCTGATGGACGAGAGGATGGACGAGAGGAATATTCAGGGAAAGACGGGAATTCAGCAATATACATCACTTAGGAATGAAATAAATAGAAAGTGCAGGGCAACCGAGGCGAAATTTCTGCAGTAAAAATGCGAAGAAATCGAAAAGGAAACTATCGTCGGAAGAACCGGTTTAGCATGTAGAGAAGTCAAAACAACCGTCGACGAAATTAAACACAAGATTTATCGCATTACGAGTGCAATAGGAATTCCACTGTTAAACGCAGAGGAAACAGCAGATAGGTGAAAAGAGTGCACTCAGACATCTGTGAGAGGGAAACATTGTCTGATTACTTGATAGGAGAAGAAATTGTAAGGAAGACATGGGAGACTCAGTATTAGAATCATAATTATAAGAGCACTGTAAGGCTTGAGATCAAATAAAGCAGAAGGGATGAATAACATTCTATCGGAATTTCTAAAATTACTGGGGGAAATGTTGCGTAGAAACTATGAGACTGTATACGTACCATTAGACTTTCATAAGAATTCCGAACATTGTGAGAAGATAGATGCGGAAACTATCGCACTATCAGCTTAACATCTCTTGCATCTAAATTGTTGACAAGAATAATACAGAGGAAAATAAAAAATAAAATTGAGGATCTGCTAGATGATGATCGGTTTCGCTTTAGGAAAGGAAAAGGCACCAGAGAGGCAATTCTCAAGTTGCGATTGATAATCACAGCACGACTGAAGAAAGATCAAGATATTCTCATAGGATTTATCGATCTAGATAAAACTTCGAGCATGTGAAATGGTGCAAGTTGTTCGAAATTCTGATAAAAACAGAAATAGGCTACAAGGAAAAGTGAGTGATATACCACACGCACAAGAACCGAGAGGGAAGAATAAGACTGGAAGACCAAGAACGAAGTACTCGGATTAAAACGGGTGTAAGACAGCGATGCAGTCTTTTGCTTCTAACGTCGCACAGAGAGATACTGTTCGTACACACATCGAAAAAAAGTTTTGCATCACCTCGGTTCCGAGAGTTCCAGAACCTGTACAGAAAACTGGAGGAGAGATCAACATAAACATCATTTCCGCCCTTTTTATTGCTCATGAAAACCATACATTGCATGTTGTACCACCACACAGCGCGACCTTCAGAGGTGGTAGTCCAGATTGCTGCACACACCGGTACCTCTAATACCCAATAGTACGTCCTCTTGCATTAATGCAAGCCTGCATTCGTCGTGGCATACTATCCACAAGTTCATCAAGGCACCGTTGGTCCAGATTGTTCCACTCCTCAACGGCGATTCGGTGTAGATCCCTCAGAGTGGTTGGTAGGCCACGTCGTCCTTAAACAGCCCTTTTCAATCTACCCCAGGCATGATCGATAGGGTTCATGTCTGTGGAACATGCTGGTCGCTCTAGTCGATCGATGTCGTTATCCTGAAGCAAGTCATCCACAAAATGTGTACGATGGGGGCGCGAATTGCTGTCCATGAAGGCAGATGTCTCGCCAATATGCTGCCGATATGGTTGCACTATCGGTCGGAGGATGGCATTCACGTATCGTACAGCCATTACGGCGCCTTCCATTACCACCAGCAGCATATGTCGACCCCACATAATGCCACCCCAAAACAGGAGGGAGCCTCCATCTTGCTGCACTCGCTGGACAGTGTGTCTGAGGCGTTCAGCCCGACCGGGTTGCCTCCAAACAAGTCTCCGACGATTGTCTGGTAGACGGCATATGTGACACTCATCGGTGGAGAGAACGTGATGCTAATCCTGAGCAGTCTATTCGGTTTGTTGCTGGACCCACCTGTACCGCGCTGCAAGGTGCTGTGGTTGCAAAGATGAACCACGCTATGGACGTCGGGAGTGAAGTTGCACATCATGCAGCCTATTGCGCACAGTTTGAATCGTAACACGACGTCCTGTGGCTACACGAAAAGCATTATTCAACATGGTGGCGTTGCTGTCAGGATTCCTCCGAGCCATAATCCGTAGGTAGTGGTCGTCCACTGCAGTAGTAGCCCTTGGGTGGCCTGAGCGAGGTATGTCATCGACAGTTCCCCTCTCTCTGTATCTCCTCCAGGTCCGAACAACATCTCTTTGGTTCACTCCGAGACTCCTGGACACTTCCCTTGTTGAGAGCCTTTCCTGACACGAAGTAGCAATGTGGACGCTATCGAACCGCGATATTGACCGTCTAGGCATGGTTGAGCTACAGACAACACGGGCCATGTACCTCCTTCCTGGTGGAATGACTGGGACGGATCGGCTGTCGGACACCCTCAGTCAAATAGGTGCTGCTCGTGCATGGTTGTTTACATCTTTGGGCGGGGTTAGTGACACCCCTGAACAGTCAAAGGGACAGTGTCTGTGATATAATACCCACAGTCAACGTCTATCTACAGGAGTTGTGGGAAACGGGGAGACGCAAAACTTTTTTTTTATGTGTGTTTATATCTACTCGTACTACCCGAGCGTGCATCAGTCTGAACTCAGAGACATATGTATCATTCAGTTCGTCACTGCTTGTTTCTTTTTATTTTTTGCAATCATAGCTTATTGGCTCGAAACAACGCTCTTTAAATGTGCTTGATTATGTCATTTGCGTTTTTTGGTGCAATCTTCCTGAGAATAAAAAAGGATACATTTCATTAACATTTACTAAAACCGAAAGCTGGTACAAAAAGTCTTCACAGTGCGCCCACGTCTATAAGCACTCCAGCTACGTATATTATACAAAAACCACTCGTGATCTGGCATAATTCCGAAGTCTGTATTCTCTCTCTGAAGCAGCGATCAGCTTAGTGACAAGTTTATTCTAAATGACACTAAATGTGTTCCAAACTGAAGCCTAGCCAAGACTGCCTTCCTAGCGAACTGCATGTCAGCGCCAGATTTGCGGCAATATTAGTGCCATCTTCGGTTGTTTTCGGTTCGAAAACAGGCTAGCAACTTTTTAGCATAACCTTCACTTTATAAGTGAAGTAACTAGCTCAGAATCAATACATGAAATTTATAAGGAGATTTTTCCCTTAGTCCATATATGTGGCTGTTGCCCACTTGTTTAATAATTATGATCAAATTATTCCATTGTGGCAGTGAAACTGCAAACGTGTTTGACTGTCTCGTTGCCACCACGCCAGGCCTCAGACCACTGTGCTCCCATGCGTTAGAGAAGGGGACGTAAACGTGGAAAGCTGTTTTACTTTTGCTGCGTGAAAGAAATGTTTACAGCTCTTTCAGCTTAAAAAATTACCCAAAGTTAATTAATAATGTTTTATTATTTAATATAAAAGCTAAATGTGTAAAATATTTTTAAAAATATTTTCTTCTTCAACTACATTTCTTTAATTTTTCAAAAAGTTTAGGAATTTGGAAAATCCTTCAAATAAATTAGGGATAACTAAGTATTTCAAATGAAAATAAATAAAGCAATTAGAAACTATTTTATTTGTAATTAAATTTATATTACATAAAAACATTTTTAACATAATTGTAATAAAAAGTTCACTTGCAAAAATCGCATATGTAAATGTCGTCTTCACAAAAAATGATTCTTCTCCTCACACACTGCAGACTTAATCGCAATTGTCCGCAAACGTCTTTGGAAAAAGGGCATCGACAAAAAGTACAAACGGTATCTTCTTCAGTAGTTTTTCATCCCCAGTGGCAAGATTCAAATAGAATTCGCCTGAAGAGGTGATCGGTGCATTGGACTCTTCATCCAACTCTTCAGTTAACTTAAGACGTTTCTCACACAGTTTTCTCTAAGCAGTTTCAAGATTTTTCCTTCTTTTGATTGGGGCCTTTGGCAGCTTCTGTTTATCCTTTAAAAGGGAGTCTTCGTGACGTTTTTTATAAGATGAAGAGGTGAAAACAACTGATAAGCCTGGCTTACGACCTCTGCTGGAAATCTTCCCAGCCGGCCGCTGTGGCCGAGCTGTTCTAGGCGCTTCAGTCCAGAACCAGTTTCAAGATTTTTCCTTCTTTTGATTGGGGCCTTTGGCAGCTTCTGTTTATCCTTTAAAAGGGAGTCTTCGTGACGTTTTTTATAAGATGAAGAGGTGAAAACAACTGATAAGCCTGGCTTACGACCTCTGCTGGAAATCTTCCCAGCCGGCCGCTGTGGCCGAGCTGTTCTAGGCGCTTCTGTCCAGAACCACGCGGCTGCTACGGTCGCAGGTTCGAATCCTGCCTTGGGCATTGTTGTGTGTGATGTACTTTTGTTAGTTAGGTTTAAGTAGTTTTAAGTTCTAGGGGACTGATAACCTCAGATGTTAAGTCCTATAGTGCTTAGAGCCATTTGAACCATTTGAAACTTTCCTATTTAGAGGATGGCATTTGCATATCTTGTGGAGATACACATATGTTTCATGGCGTATTAGACAATAATGTTGAACATCTAATTTTTGCTTAGGTCAGTTTCATTTGGGCTGCCTGTTGGTATAGGTCCAAAGCAGCTCTAAACGTCTTCTTGTCTTGGCTCATTATTTACACATGGAGAGGTTGGATTCACATCAGTTCTTGGGTTTTGTTCATTTCCTCTCAAATTTCTGGCCACATCTAATAACAGCGGTGTTTGCAGAGAATGGGAAGCTAAAGCTGGTATGGAAGCGATAAAGTCGATTTCTGAAAAGACAGTCCTGTCACACGAGAAAATTCTCATCTACAAAAATTCTTTAGCAGCAATAAAGCCAGTCTGACACTGCAGGTAGGATTTCATAAACAGATCAGATATGTCATATGGGGTAAGGACCAGTTGCTATGCCGCAACCACTGGCGAACACATTCACCATAGTAGATTTTGACAGATTCGGTAAAAGTCTTAACAAGAGGTTTAGTTTTATGAGAGGTGTGAGGTGGGAAGCTCAAGACTGTAACGTGATTCTTCCTTACACGTTCTACAGCTTGAATGTTTCTGGCGTTACTGCTGTACCCATCGAGAATTGGTGACACTGGAGACTCATTTGAAGGGCGTGCCTTAGAAATGAAATGATCTAACCGATCCGTGAAGGACTCCGTTAGAATCCTGGCTGAAGGACAGCGTTTTCAGATTGTTCCATGTGGTGCTCCTCTCAGTGGACCATTAGTCCAGTTCTTCCTGGGGAAGATCATGACTGGTGGCACGAAAGTATCTTTAGCACTCGCCAAGGATTCTCGCTCTGGTATAAAAGTACCACTAGCAGTCACAAAGGATCCTCGCTCTGCTGATGTGATGGCACCTATTTTACGTTTACTTTTCAGTTCGGTTACATGATGCTATCTTGATCTGGACGACAGTGAGACCAAAATATCAAAAAACTTGTATACAGCCTCTTTGTGTAACCCCTTTGCTTCGAAAATGAGATCTGTGTAGGATTGTAGATCGTGAGTTTATTTTAGTGTCGTATGAGAAAAAGGTCAGACCAAGCTCTACCCGCAGCATTTAAAGTAAAAGGATGATGGATATTTTTTCCACTAGCTGAGAGGCCCTCCTGTTGCTACCTGATCTGGTAAACTATAGAAGCGATTATCCATTTCAAAAAGATACTCTATCAGTTATTTTTCAGTAGTGTCAGAAATTAGAGGCTTAAGCACGACTTTTGAAGAAACGCATGGATTTTAAAGAAACACATGATTAAGCACAAATCGTTGAAGTATCGTCTGAGGTACGTCGAACATTTTTACTGCTCTTCTTAACCGCATCTGGCGTCACCTTATGACTGTTATAGCCTTATTTGCATTTTCAGCACCCCATTTCTTCAAACTAGCGCTTGACTTCCATCAGTTTACATCAGTGGCATCTAAAAACAGATAAAACTTAAATTAGATGTCATTTATTTGTTGCGGTTATTGCGGAAACGTTTCTACACTACCAGTTTGTGTAAGCTTAGGTTATACCCACAAACTGGCCATTTTAAATTTCGATGGAAGCAATAGAAACTGTTGATTTTAGTTTGATTGAAGATTGCCAGAATATGCTATGTACGTCCCTTTATAAGCTACCTTAAGCAAATAAAAACAGCCACAAGATTGCTAAAAAAATTTAATATCAAAACCTTAACTCTAAACCTTAGAAAATCAGCGAACGTAACCTGTATCACTGTCACGACGTTAGGCGTATATTGCTCATCTGACCGCTAGCCTTCTACCGTGACAAATGGGTAATAATGCAATAATTTCATGCTGATACTGCTAGAGTGCAGCACTCTACAGGCCACACGCTAGACATTTCCACGTTACCTCACGCTTCCATATTTACATTCCCACTTCTTATGTGTGTTGCAACAGGGGACGCATGTGGGAGTGGCCATTTACCGCCTGTTCGCGTCCTATACTACTCCGATTTTGTAACTCATGTCCAAATTTAATGTTCTTCGTAATAGAATGATTAAAACGCACAAAAGTCTCGTGCGTTGTGACTGGAAACGTCGCAAGTGTAGCAATAGCTTTACTCAATACGAGAAGGAATGCAATAACGTCTTGGGACCTTTGGCCTTGACACTGGCTTTTCTTGCCCTTCCAATTACACCTTATCCCCTCTCTCTTCCCTTCCCAGCCCCCATTCCTGAGCTACTCCCTTTCCCTCCCCTCCTCATTCTCAAGCCACATCCCCTTCTTCGAAATGGCCAATTAGACAGTGTAAGCCATGAATGTAATATGACTTCGACCTTTGATCTTGGTGTTGACCTCCATCTTCCCCTTCGTTCTCTCACTCTCTCCCCTGACCCTTTCCGCTAGCTCTCTCCTACCCTTTCCGCTGCCTTTCCTCCCCCCCTCCCGCCCCTATTATTAATAAGCCACTCCTTTTCCTGACTTTACCTCTCCGAATCCACACGGCAATTCGTCATCAAGCATTCATTGTGGTCACTTAAAACAATTTCCGTGGTTATAAATGCATAATATTTAAAACTGGAATATTTAAGTTTTTAGAAGGCGCTTGAGCATGCTTCGTTTAAATGTAGAAAATACCAGAGGTATAATGAAAAATTATTTGTGTTTAAAAACTATGACATAATCACAATTTTTCATTTGTTAAACACATTCAACCACAATTTAGAGTGAATTTTATTCGTTATCGATGTAGTTGAACTCTTTGGCTGCTCCTCTATAGGGTGTAGGATAATAACCGCTACCAGTCACAATAAAATATGATATTTAACATATGATCGGTTTGGACTTGTACCCATCTTCAGATGGTTTGCATTCAGTAACATGTTTCCATACACAGTGTTGGAGAGTACAGTTTAAACAGTGGTCTCCAACACTGAGTATGGAAAAATATAATTTCATGTAAACCACCTGGAGATAAGCTGTATTTACTGGTTTCATTCAAGCACAACCAGTTTCGGCGTTACAGTACATTATCATCATGCTCCTCTATGACTCTGGTAGATACCATTTATATGGGAAATGATATATATATATATATATATATATATATATATATATATATATATATTATGTAGAAGATCCAGAACATTGGCGTCTGCTAAACAGAAACTTCTTATCGCCTTTGTTGTGTATGGTGGCACTACATCAACTGTAACATCTACAGTACATCTACAGTAAACGTAGCAGTTAAGTGTACAGTACTGCACAGTCTTCCATGTATGAATACATGCAATAATGTATACGTGGAGTAGTGTTTATGTGAACCTTGTTTAATCTTCTCTTTGAATATATTTTGAACTTTAACTTGTCTGATTCTGTTGTCATTATTGTGGTGACATTACGTCATTTACTTTTAAATTAAACAGACTGTATAGTACTTCACATGATATTAAAGTTCATCTAGTATTTATTAGCTCCTACACACATTGTACCTTTGGCATATTTCTAGTTGTAGTATCAGACAACATTTCTATATTCGGGGTTGCTATATTTCGGACTGTTTCTGCCCCAGTTAGCTGTAATTAGTGACGCTTCGCTTAGTGGCGCTGTGTGACAGGTACGTGGCGGCGGAGCGGCCGTTGGCGCGCTGGCAGGCCCTGTGGAGGGCGTTCGCGGCGCCCTTCTGGGCAGCCCTGGCCTCCGCCTTCTTCGGCTGCGCCTGCTTCATCGCCGTGCTCTCCAAGAGGCGTACGTACAATGATCAGCGCAGAACGCTGCTTCCGTTGTTGCCAGCACCAACCAACCACATCACTTGCCTTTTAAGATGCTATAAAAACAATACAATAAAACTTTTTTTGGTGCAAATCGCTTTATTGTTACTCAAGATATTCACCATCTAAATTTATACATCAGTGCACTCGTTAACACAAATTCTGAAGCTTTCTTTTCAGCTCCGATGTTGCAATCTCATGCACTTGGTTTCGGAAGAATGCAACAGCTTTTAAAATACATTTATGCTCATAAATTAAGGATAATGCTCATACATTGTGAAACAACGCTCTGGTGGGCGGTTTGCGGGTTCAAATCACCTCGGGGTATGATCATGCGGTGCATCTGACCTGCGGTCGTCGCACGGTGGCGCTGTCAGCGGACCACATACGCAGAGGTGTGTTGGTGCACGTCAGAGTACGGTGCAGCGAATAAGTGTGCAGACGTTTTCAGACGTGCTTATTGGGAATGGCTCAAAGAACACATATTGATGACGTTATGAGGGATAGAATACTAGGGCGACTGGAGGCTGGTCAAAAACAGCAGGTCGTATCACGGGCCCTCCGTGTGCCACAAAGTGTGATCTCAAGATTATGGCAACAATTCCAGCAGACAGGAAACGAGTCCAGGCGCTACAGAACGGGACGTCCACAGTGTACAACACCACAAGAAGACCGATATCTCACCATCAGTGTTCACAGACGGCCACGGAATACTGCAGGTAACCTTCCTCAGGACCTTACCGCAGCCACTGGAACAGTTGTCTCCAGACACACTGTCTACAGGCGACTGAACAGACATGGTTTATTCGCCCAGAGACCTTCCACTGACCCCTGGTCAGCCTGGTGATTCTCGCCGTGTTTTTCATCTGACATGAACCAGGAACGAGATACCAACCACTTAATGTCCTTGAAAGAGACCAGTGTGGATGTGGTGGTTTGATGGTGTGGGGTGGGATTATGATTGGTGCACGTACACCCCAGCATGTCTTTAACAGAGGAACTGTAGCAGGTCAGGTGTATCGGGACGTCATCTTGCACCGGTATGCACCTTCCTCCTGATGGCTGATAACGTACGGCCCCACCGAGAGATCAAAAGATTCTACCGGAATGAAACCAGGGCAGACTCAGCAATTTATGAAATGGGACATAGCTGTTAAGGCGTGCTCGGATAATTATGAAAGTCGTCCTAAATGGAATGCGGCCATGGTCGTGGATCAGTCTGAATAATTTTCCCTCTCATTGACTTCAATGTGATTCTAATAACTGTAAGAAACGGAAAGGGAAATAATTTACTGAGTGGTCCTAACAAATAATTCGTATTGTGTTTCCAAGCACGTTATGATTGAACAAAAGTGAAGCAGGTTCATCAAACTACTGTTAAAGAAGGACTTACAACTTGTTACAGAAACACTTGTTTGCACTCTCCTCTCTCGGAAACTATATGTCATACGCATAAGAAACAAAGAAATGCCAACAGTAACAAGATTGAACAAATAAACATCTGCGGTGTTGCAGTGGTACTGTTGACTGCTGACCACTACACGAAAAATATAAAACGCGTTGATCCGCGGTCTGTGAATAAGACTATTGGTTTCCACAAACTTTACTATATTGCACCTCCTGTCTCCAATTCACCTAGAAGGCTCGCTACCCTCTCTCTTCCTAAAAGTTAAGCTGCTCTTCTTCCAGTCAGGGAATTTGAGTTAAACAGTATTAATAAATTCTTGCTAAATCCTCAGTCCTCTAAAATATTACAAGGCCTACCAATGAAAGAGAAGCTCCTAGCTTGCTCTCCCAACAGACAACATTTAATATTGCTGGCCAGTCGCTGCTGAGTTCTCGGTTCCCCACGGTCGGAAGTAAGCTTCCGCAGACTTGGCGACAGCCAGGCGCGTCGGTAACATCAGACACCTAACTGGCAACTGTAAAGTAACATTCTTACGAGGTAGCTAAAATGTTTACCAGCAGTGCAGCTCACCTGTACCTGCCTTGTGCTATGCCCGGTTGCTTTTTCCACTGTGCTCAGAGTGAGGGGTGAAACTGCAGATTGCACGCACACGAGAAGCGTTCAAGGCATATCCTGTGCCATTCAAGTAAGTAGCAAGTGGCTAGAATACCAACGTATCATATCGCTGCCTCAGCGACAGCTACGCCCAGTTACTCTTTCCACTGCGCTCAGGGTGGGCGGTGAAACTGCAGATTGCGCGCCCATGAGAAACGTTCAAGGCTTGTCCTGTGCCATTCACCAGCTTACTCAAGTAGCTAGAATACCAACGTATCATATCGCTGCCTCAGAGACACCACTCCACCTTCCAAGAGGAGACTCCCATGAACATAGAGCCCCGGGAGACTTTAATAAAAGCGAGATAGGAATTGGACGGGTACGTCAGACAATCTGGCGTCGTCCGATGGACAGCTAAGCCTGATCCTACATTACGCCTTCGGCCGCGTCACCGAACGGATCCTAACGGGTGGACAGTCGGTCTCGCCTTGTGAAAATTCCAATGGCTTTGGCCCAAGCCATATCAGTGTACAAGGAGCACGTGCAGTAAGAATCCAATACTAAAATAAAATGTACTGTATACCACTCAAGATGTTGGGACTGTGGTAAACGTCTCTCCCATATGTATTAATAAAATTTAGAAGACACGAGATAAAGAGCATTACTCAAGGAAGACTTGATTACATCCTGAATTAAATTAAATCACTATTCCGCCAACTTCCATCATTCCAAAATTCTGCAGTAGACCGACTTCAGAGATAGGCCTATAGTTCTGAGTGTCTATTCGACGACCCTTCTTGAAAATGTGACTTTCATCCACCAGAGGCCTACAGTACACTGCTGCTGGAACAGGAGCAAGTTCTTTTGCATATCTATGTACACTCGCATTCGTAACCCGTCAGACCCCGTGGCCTTTCCTCTCTTGAGCGATCTCAAGTACTTATTTCGTTATGTGTCGCTTAGCCGTTCCTGCGACGATCTACATTGCGGACTTCTTTGTACTCCTATCTAGTCGTATTTAATTATGCTAAAGACCTTAATATCACTGATTTCCTGTTCTACACTGAGTCGGGAAGTTCTGGTCTGTCAGTTACTACAGTCTGTCACCTTCATAATAGACAGTTTTCGGATAAGACATTTAGAACAATTTCCCACGATTCCCTGTCTCTATCACCCGCCCTAAGCATTTGAGTTTCCCAGTCTATAGCTAGTAAGTTGAACGTGACCAGGAAATTTAGCAAAATATTCTCCAAGTTTCCACTCAAATATTACGCCACTGCTGCTGCTGAGGCAGGGGGTCTATAAAGCATCTGATGACCATCTTTCATCCACCTTTAACACTTATCACATTCGTAAACTGTACGACTCACATTACATACTATATCTTTTTTATAGCTATAGAAACGTCACCACAAGCAGCGCCAGTGGGAGCCGAGAATCGCATTGCTATTAACACCTAGTTTCAGCCAACTTTCTGTCTCTATTACCATGTGGATATTGTTTGCCGTTTATAAGTGAGAATAATTTTTTTCCATGACCTTTCCACAAGAGCTCCTGCTTTATCAATATTTTCTTCCTCCGGTCTACTATTACAAGTGCTACCCTGTCTGGAATTAGCAGGCATCCTATCGGGCTTGTGGATGAATTTCTCTATCATAAAAAAACCTACAATTGCAGGGCACATGTATCCCGCTACCCAAGTAACTGCATCTTGCCGAAGTGCATCTTGATCTGTTATGCGAAGGTCCTACAACTCTCCGCACAATAGCGCAGGTGGAGATATTCACTTGGAGATATTGTCACATAATCGTTTGAGCTTCGTGTTTAACGCTTCCACCCGGCTCCAGACCTAAGGATCGTGGTTGGTTCTGGTACTGACACTGTAAAACTGCCCCAGCTCTACTTCCACACCCACGTGCAAGTTGCTGCCTCCACTAAATCAGCGAGCCGTCTGCGGAAACCGTGGATGGCCTCTGAACCCAGACGGCAGGCGCCATGAGCCGCGATTTGCAGCCAGGGGTACGTAGCGCGCTCCTCCACTTCTCAGACGAGATCTTCCGGCAAACAGAGCGGGCACCAGCGTTCTTTCCCGACCTGCTCACTATTTCCCTTAGAGGCTCCATCACCTGGCTAACTTTGTCACAATGAGAACTAATCCCACCCTCTGCTCCTGCCCGGACCTCTCAGGAAGATTAGCCGCAGTCCCAACAGGCGAGGCATTCCATTCTGGCTCGGACATGCAGTGTGCAACACCTCAACTTTGTTTTTAAGGTGCAAGGCCGTTCTGCCTATACCCACTTTCGCCTTCCGCCCAGAGATTCGTGACGCCACCACTGTCCGTCAATCACCGTCAGGTAATTGTTATCTGACTGGGACATGTGTGAATTGCAAAGTGTAGTGCCATCAGGGATCTAGAGATGCCGCAGCATTCTTGTCAGGTGCCCCAGCGCCGCCCCAGTGATGGGCAGCAGGCTGAAGCCTATCGACCATGGTCGACAAAGCTTCCAGCTATCAACGTACGAGTATAATGACCAGTTCCTCCCACATCCGTACACAACAGGTGCAGTCCCTAATCGTCTTTAATCATTTTCTGTCTGCACCTCACTCCAGCTCAAGAAGTCACTGGATGCAATTTTAAGTTCTTCTGCTACGCTACTTCTATTTCATACTACAAAGCTGTCTCACACAAAGCTAATGGATTAAAAATTTGACCAAAAACTCCTAGAGTAAGTTAGTACACACTAGTCCACATAGTAAAATACAATAGATACAGTTCAGTTCTTCCACAAGTACGTCAAAACAAAAAATAACTAAGTACTATGTATAAAACGGAAACAGCTACTGCTACAGATTCATCTCATCGGCTCTGCAACAGTCGCTACAATAGGGCAGGAAAATGGAAAACACATTTGTTCCTTGGATTCTGTGAAAATGAAATGCATGTGTAAAGGAAATTTCATATAGGACGCTAGTTCAACCTATTCTTGAATGCTGCTCGAGTATTTGGGATCCGTATAAAGTCGGATTAAAGGAAGACAGCGAAGCAATTCAGAGGTGGGCTGCTAGATTTGTTGGTGTTAGGTTCGAACAAAACGCAAGCGTTACGGAGATACTTTGGGAAAAAACGGGAATTTAGAGAGCCGGCATCTGAAGCTAACTGCAGAACGATTCTGTTGCCTCCAACATAGACTGCGAGTAAGTATCGTGAAGATAAGGTACGAGAGATTAGGACTCATACGGAGGCGGAACAAACACTGGTAGCAGTTACTTCTGTAAAATATCTGGGAGTATGCGTACGGAACGATATAAAGTGGAATGATCATATAAAATTAAGTGTTGGTAAGACGGGTGCCAGGTTGAGATTCATTGGGAGAGTCCTTAGAAAATGTAGTCCACCATCAAAGGAGGTGGCTTACAAAACACTCGTTCGGCCTATACCTGAGAATGGCTCATCAGTGTGTGATCCGTACCAGGCCGGGTTGACAGAGGAAATAGAGAAGATCCAAATAAGGGCGGCGCGTTTCGTCACACGGTTATTTGGTAAGTGTGATAGCGTTACGGATATGTTGAACAAACTCAAGTGGCAGACTCTGCAAGAGAGGCGCTCTGCATCACGGTGTAGCTTGCTGTCCAGGTTTCGAGAGGGTGCGTTTCTGGATGAGGTATCGAATATATTGCTTCCACCTACTTATACCTCCCGAGGAGATCACGAATGTAAAATTAGAGTGATTCGAGCGCGCACGGAGGCTTCCCGGCAGTCGTTCTTCCCGCAAACCATACGCGAGTGGAACAGGAAAAGGAGGTAATGACAGTGGCACGTAAAGTGCCCTCGGCCACACACCGTTGAGCGGCTTGCGGAGTATAAATGTAGATGTAGATGTAGGCACATAGGCAATCGTTTACCCTCGTTCTGTTTACGAATGGAACACTGCCACGTGCCGTAAGGTGAACTGCTGAGTATCGAAGTAGATGTAGATGAAGATGTAGATGTAGATTTGAAAGATGCTAGTGCGCTCAATTCCAGAGTATTCTTCCAGTGTATGGCGTGCTAATCAAGTAGGCAAGACAATAGACATCCAACGAATTCAGAGACGTGCTATTAGATCACAACACGTTCGCATGGCCAACACTAAACTGTAATACAACTGCCCAGGGAAATCTTTGGTAGGAAGACGACGTCGTTCTCGCGAAAACCTGTTGGTGTAATTTAGAGAAACTGCACTCGTAAAGGACTATGTGACTATCATACACATTTCTACCAGAGAGCATGAGAATAGGACAAGAGAGAGATTTGGGCGCATACAGATGCATATAAGCAGACAGTACGAAGATTGAATAAGAAACCTACTGATAGTTTCTGTGTTCTCCAGTAGATACGCGAAACATACAGGGTGTTTCAAAAATGACCGGTATATTTGAAACGGCAATACAAACTAAACGAGCAGCGATAGAAATACACCGTTTGTTGCAATATGCTTGGGACAACAGTACATTTTCAGGCAGACAAACTTTCGAAATTACAGTAGTTACAATTGTCAACAACAGATGGCACTGCGGTCTGGGAAATTCTATAGTACGATATTTTCCACATATCCACCATGCGTAGCAATAATATGGCGTAGTCTCTGAATGAAATTACCCGAAACCTCTGACAACGTGTCTGGCGGAAAGGCTTCACATGCAGATGAGATGTACTGCTTCAGCTGTTCAATTGTTTCTGGATTCTGGCGGTACACCTGGTCTTTCAAGTGTCCCCACAGAAAGAAGTCACAGGGGTTCATGTCTGGCGAATAGGGAGGCCAATCCACACCGCCTCCTGTATGTTTCGGATAGCCCAAAGCAATCACACCATCATCGAAATATTCTATCAGGAAATTAAAGACGTCGGCCGTGCGATGTGGCCGGGCACCATCTTGCATAAACCACGAGGTGTTCGCAGTGTCGTCTAAGGCAGTTTGTACCGCCACAAATTCACGAAGAATGTCCAGATAGCGTGATGCAGTAATAATTTCGGATCTGAAAAATGGGCCAACGATTCCTTTGGAAGAAATGGCGGCCCAGACCAGTACTTTTTGTGGATGCAGGGACGATGGGACTGCAACATGGGGCTTTTCGGTTCCCCATATGCGCCAGTTCTGTTTACTGACGAAGCCGTCCAGGTAAAAATAAGCTTCGTCACTAAACCAAATGCTGCCCACATGCATATCGCCGTCATCAATCCTGTGCACTATATCGTTAGCGAATGTCTCTCGTGCAGCAATGGTAGCGGCGCTGAGGGGTTGCCGCGTTTGAATTTTGTATGGATAGAGGTGTAAACTCTGGCGCATGAGACGATACGTGGACGTTGGCGTCATTTGGGCCGCAGCTGCAACACGGCGAACGGAAACCCGAGGCCGCTGTTGGATCACCTGCTGCACTAGGTGCGCGTTGCCCTCTGTGGTTGCCGTACGCGGTCGCCCTACCTTTCCAGCACGTTCATCCGACACGTTCCCAGTCCGTTGAAATTTTTCAAACAGATCTTTTATTGTATCGCTTTTCGGTCCTTTGGTTACATTAAACCTCCGTTGAAAACTTCGTCTTGTTGCAACAACACTGTGTTCTAGGCGGTGGAATTCCAACACCAGAAAAATCCTCTGTTCTAAGGAATAAACCATGTGTCCACAGCACACTTGCACGTTGTGAACAGCACACGCTTACAGCAGAAAGACGACGTACAGAATGGCGCACCCACAGACTGCGTTGTCTTCTACATCTTTCACATCACTTGCAGCGCCATCTGTTGTTGAAAATTGTAACTACTGTAATTTCGAAAGTTTGTCCGCCTGAAAATGTACTGTTGTCCCAAGCATATTGCAACAAACGGTGTATTTCTATCGCTGCTCGTTTAGTTTTTATTGCCGTTTCAAATATACTGGTCAGTTTTGAAACACCCTGTAGCTATACATAGAAGGACGCAAAGCTGGTATTCTACAAGTGATGGTTGTTATCATTCACTGGATTAAGGGTAGGCCAGGGTTAA
This sequence comes from Schistocerca gregaria, assembly GCF_023897955.1. Lineage (NCBI taxonomy): Eukaryota > Metazoa > Arthropoda > Insecta > Orthoptera > Acrididae > Schistocerca > Schistocerca gregaria. The sequence goes on along the minus strand of NC_064926.1, from coordinate 453,044,058 downwards.
AGACAGATCAGTACAAGCGAACGCTGAACGACTGCCACACCCTGTCTTCATACTACAGTTCAATAATATAAATTCTCTATAAGGGCCGATCAAAAAATTTCTGTTTGAGGGCTTTGCTGCAATGTATACGCAAGGCAACGCGACTCCGATGGGGATATATAAGCTCAAATAGCAAGGCAAGAGATTAGTGTGGAACTTGTGTCTTTCTGACGTGCGTACGGTAAAGGCGGAAACGTAAACTATGGCGACGCCATTACCAAATGCTCCAAACAGGACTTTCCTTCGCTGCCCAATGGCAAACACCGGTAGACATCCATCGGAGAATGAATAATCTATATGAGTGGCATTCCACTATTGTGGAATCGTACACCAAGTTTCATTGCCGGTCGCGGTTCGTCACAACGCGCTCTTCGACTTGGGAAATCCGCCTCATCAATTATGGATAAATGGGAGACACTGGAGCACAGTTCTGATCTCTCCTCAAGCGATTATCACGCCTTACGTCTCTTACAAGCGCTTTGAAGTGTCAACTGTTCCTGTGGGACAAGGATGAGCATCAGGTAGTTACGAACTGCTTCGCTCAGCAGGAAACGTTGTTTTACTAAACGGGTATTCTCAACCTGGTGCGACGGTGGGATGACTCCCTCAGTGCTTATGGCGAGTTTGCTTGATTAGCGTACCGGTTCTGGACTATATGGCTTTTGAATTGAAACTTTTTTATAGTCATTTATATTAACAAATTATTGTAAACTGAAACTGATTTTTGTTGTAATCATTTTGCTGTAGCCGTTGCCTAGCCATTCTTGACCCTATATGGCTGTTGCATGCAGGCAAGTCACCTCATAATAACAGCTGCTTTCGGTAGTAGGGTGTTCTTTTCCTGCGACATTTACGTGGTTGACAAGAGTATGTGGCGAACACAACTGATAATAACGGTTCAATGTATCCTCCGCCATGCACTGTACATTAGCTTGCAGGATATATACTCTGCCTGCTGTGGCCGCCCACTTCATACAGTGTAGCGCCTACTGCTTCGGCATCCCACTTCACGTCCAACCAACATGGGATGCCTGCATCAAAGGGTGTATATTCACCAGGAAAACCTACTTCGTCTGTGTTGTCAACACAAATATTTACCGCCGGCCACAACACCAGGTCTCCACCAACGGCCGCCAGGGACCGCTACCCGTTTGCGGGGCCTGCCGCACACTTCACCAGAGGTCACAGCTAGCCCAGGAACTACTGTTGAATGGTACTTAAGTAAATAAATTAGTGAAATCAAAGTGAAGTAGAGATTAGAATATAAATGAAAAACTTGGTTTAGTTTAGAGAATTACATACTGGCAAACAGCGGGCAGAACAGCAGAGCAGAAGAGACAATGACTGTGAAGTCAGCAAGTTCCACATAAGCAGACGCTGTCGATTCAGCCGTCAGGGCATCGTCAGACCGGCTCAGGTGTTTCTCAGTTGTCACATGTGAGCAAAGGCCCTCGCCTACATTCCAAGAGCCAATGACCGACGTTAAGAAGATTCTTCGAGAAGCTTTTCAACGTGACAGACGAGGCAATGAGCGTGAAGTCGTTCACCTCCAGTGAACTGAAGTGAATAAATACGCGAGACGCAGTGGGCCCGAGAAGACGAAAGACGAAGGAAGAAGAGAAGAGTAGCAATAATTTTCAGTCAGTTTCTGTGCTGAAGACCGTCATGCAAGAAGAGACTACACCATGCACAGATGCACCAAGTCCGCCGCTGTAATGGAATAGCAAGCAGCAGCCTCGGCGCCAGAAGACAGAAGTTAAAAGGTATTTGAAGTCTGACTTTTACGTACCTGGGTGACTCGTGAGGACGGGAAGGAGACATCAGCAGTCACCTGTGAGCCGGGATGAAGACCTGACAGCCGAAGACTGGCAAGCGGGAGTCCGTGGTTCGAGTCCGGGACACTGGCCTTCCCCCGCCGCACTGGGACGCCACATCCAAGGTATCACCACCCGATGCACGACTTCGCTCGCAATAATTAAACGGGCCACCTCGCGCTGCGCGTCTCCAGTCAGCTGGGCGAGACGGCGACACGAGATACACACTGCCACTCGTAATCAGACGCCGCCGCTGCCGCAGCAGAAGGCTTCGCAAACGACAGAGCTGCCGTTCTCCGAGCCAGAACATCGAGTAAGGAAACAGTTGTACAAATCTTCAATAAAAGTTATGTACAAATGCTGTTTCATTCTACCTCATACCCGAGCTAAGGAAGAACCCACCCTGCCCACATGTTAAGAGAGAAAAATTAATTTATCTAGTAGTTTCACCCTGACATAATGCTTTAGAATGCTCATCCTGAAAATTGACTAGCATCAAAAGAGAAAACTCAGTTACAATTAGCACCAGAACTGTTACACTACTTTGATACGCTAGGCACGTGATCGCAAATAGATCCCGTAGATACGTCCGCCAAATGGGCTTTATAGGGCAACGCACTACCAGCAAAGGGCAGTTCGACGCACCGCTTGGAAGTCTACAGAGGTCCCACTCCGACAGCCACGGCCAGACGCCTCCTCTTCCTGGCTGATCTCCTGCGGATAGTCGACACACCTCTTGACATTCTAGAATTGTAGAACTGTTTTATTGTGATCTCTCCCGGTGAAGAAACGGGGCTTTTCTATTATTATTTGTTATTTTATATTTGTGACGATTCGCAGTTGGGATCGAGTCCGTTGTTTATTTTGGAGATTATATTATTGTTTCGTTTTGGTGAGACCAATAAATTGTTTTCAGACTTGTGTTTTCTGCATTTCTATTCTGTTAGCGCATACACTTCACTGTCCAGACACCTCTGTGTAATGCAGTTTTGAGCCCTACATATCTCGAGATGCGGACTCACCAGTATAAAAGGAGGTGAAGAGTGTAGTCAGTACAGAAGCAGTAACAGCTGAATGGGTGGTCAGGAGACCTCAGTGTCTTCTAACCTTTACTAGTCACTGGAAATCACCTGAGTAACAGATACGTCAGGGACCATTGAATATTTCTAAAGGTGCACAAGTCGACTATTGGTGATGCGACTTTGACGTAGAAATAAGAAGAGACGACCGCAGCTACACTAACCAAGGCAGGCTTCATACTGCCGGAAATGGACCGTCGAGAACTGTGTAATTTGGATGAGAGGAAAAGTAGCATGAAATCAGCTGAAGGAAACAGCGGATGGCTGGAAACGAGCGATTTGGAGTGATGAATCATATTGCATCCGTGGCAGAGGAGTACGAAGGAGTTGGTGTTACAGTATGGAGGTGATTAGGGTGTGTTTCCCTTATGGAGCTGTATGCTGAAAGATATGGACTCACTTTGCAACGTTGTGTACTGCTTATAACGGGAGAATTGCATGGAGACGATGATTGTACCTGCGTGACAATGGAGGCACTCATGAAACAGCATCGCTGATGTAATGGTTTGTGGACAATAACGTTCCTGAAATGGGTGGGCCTACCAAGAGTCCCGATGTGAAGCCAATGGAACGCCTTTCGGCTGAATTACAACTTCGCTCCAGATCATAGCGTCCAAAATCACTACCTTCTCTAGTTTCCGCTCCTGAGGAAGGGCCGGCCGCTGTGGCCAAGAGGTTCTAAGCGCTTCAGTCCGAAACCGCACTGCTGCTACGGTCGCAAGCTCTAATCCTGTCTTGAGCATGAATGTGTATGATGTCCTTAGGTTAGTTAGGTTTAAGTAGTTCAAGTCTAGGGGACTGATGACCTCAGATGTTAAGTCCCATAGTGCTTACAGCCATTTGAACCATTTTAACCCGAGGAAGGATGAGCTGACATTCCTTCACAGAGATTCACACATCTCATAGATATTATCCCCATCAGAGTTCAAGACGTCATAAAGGCGAAGGGCGAGCGCCTGGCTACTATGGTACACATTAAGTTTTACTGTGTCTTAGGTACAACAGAAGTATCTTTTTCCCCAATGGAATTCTGAGGTACAGATTTGTGAATGTTCACCCTTTCCATCATGTGCAAGTGCTGCCAACTGTTGCGCATCACTATAAAAATATCAGCAAGTCAGTGCAGCCATGTGCAGCAGTGCATGACTTCCAGAGTACACGGATGTTGCTGGTTCGCTATATTCCACTGTACAATTCAATATTGTTTGTGTTATTTTGCAGGGTAATTTTTCAGTGATAGTTTTACTGTTCATTACAATGGAGAATATTTCATAATTAGTTATTTTACTGCATAAAATGAAGCCAAATGTAGAAGTATGTTTTAAAAACAGGTACATATTTTTCTATACATCTTACATCTACAATCACCTAAGAGCATTATCACATAAAGGAAAAATTTTCCTTCTTCCAGCAAATATTCGTGTCCGAAAGGGTTAGTGTCTATTAACTTGTATTCGAATACTTTGTACAAGACTGTATACGTAGATACAGAAGTAGGTGCATGAACACACACACCACACACAGCTAGGACGCGGGTGTTCTGGTGGTGTCATGGTGGTCCATGGTACAGAGACGGACTAATGGGCCTGGGCCTCTTCTCAGGTTTCAGATCTGGGCGGCGGCTGATGTCGGCACCGCTGCTGAAGTCGTGGGCCGTGCTGTTGGGTTGCAGCACTCCGCTGCCCACGGCCGGACACGCCCTGCGCCTCCTCATCCTGTTCTACGTGCTCTTCTGCATGCAGGTCAGGCCTCAGAACCGCCTCGTCCTGTCTGCGTACACATTGCATGTATTTAACCCTTCACTGTGCTGCTTTGCAGATGTGCAGAGCAAATTTTCAACTATTTTTTCATCAGCGTTTTGAAGTTAATCACTGGAAATCGCCTTGCAGATAGGAAATGTTCCTTTATGACGGTAATGGGAAAGGCATTACCCTAACGACCTATCAATTAACTATTACTATTCAGATCGTTTCGTCATTTTATAAATAGGTCGTTGGGGTAATGCCTTATACGCCCACGGAAATAGTATGAAATTGTTGGCTGTGAACTTGGAGAACTTCCCTTAGTTAGTAGGACTTGAGATCCTTATTGGTTTGCTCCAGCGGCTATCTGTTAAGTAATATAAAGGACTCCAAATCATATCTTTTTATTCCGATTTGTTATGTAATATAGGTTCACAAAGTGTTTGTGTATAGCCTAAGCGAGCTCCTTGACTTCCGTTTTTCCTTTAATACAGGTATGTCGTCTGCTTTGGGTTTTGCGTCAAGTTGCATTTTTGATGCCGTACCAACTAATTATATCCCTAGTTGGTGACAATATCTAGACCATAAATATGCACATTATCGTACTTCATAGATTACATTGCGACATTTTATTTTGAATAAGGATAGGTCCTCATATATACTAGGGGTTTTCTCATCAGCAAGATTTATATAGGATATTATATTTTCAAAAATTTACAAGGTTTGTTCGGCGGAGTTCCTGATTGTATGCTCGCTAGTTCTGAACTTTTAATGTTTTTGCATGTTATCTTGTTAATCCGTGATGTTAAATAGCTTCAGCACTAAAAAATATGTACATACATTTTGTTCTATTGTGCTGGATTTACCCAGAGATTTGTTTTAACGCCACGACTGTCATTTTGTATCTTTAAATGCATATGCAGTGAAAAGCCGAAGAAACTGGTACAGGCCTGCGTATTCAGAGATACGTGAACAGGCAGAGCACGGCGCTGCGATCGGCAACGCCTATATAAGACAAGTGTCTGGCGCAGTTGTTAGATCGGTTACTGCTACTACAACGGCAGATTATCAAGATTTAAGTGAGTTTGAACGTGGTGTTATAGTTGGTGCACAAGCGATGGGACACAGTACCTGCGAGGTAACGATGAAGTAGGGATTTTCTTGTACGGCAATTTCACAATTGCACCGTGAATATCAGGAATTCTGTAAAACATCAAATCCCCGACATCGCTGCGGCCGGAAAAAGATCCTGCAGGAACGGGACCTACGACAACTGAAGAGAATCATTGAACATGACAGAAGTACAACTCTTCTGCAAACTGCTGCAGATTTCAGTGTTGTGCCATCAACAAGTGTCAGCGTAGGAACCAATCAACGAAACATCATCGATATGGGCTTTCAGAGCCGAAGGACCAGTCGTGTACTCTTGATGACTGCGCGAAACAAAGCTTTACGCCTCGCCTGGACCTGCAAACACCGACATTGGACTGTTGATGACTGGAAACATGTTGTCTGGTCGGAAGAATCTCGTTTCAAATCGTATCGAGCTGATAACCTCATGAATCCACCGACCCTGCATGTCAGCAGGGGACTGTTCTAGCTGATGGAGGCTCTGCAATGGTGTGGAGCGTGTGCTATTGGTGTGATATGGGACCTCTGATGCGTCTAGATACGACTCTGACAGATGACACGTACATACGATTTATAAACAGCCCTGCATAAAATAAAATAACATTTCAACTACACGGCTGTTGGCGAACTTCATTGATAATTACTTGACCAGCTTATGTTCCCAGTCCATGACGGGTCACCAGGTACGAGATAGTTTCGATTTTGTACGTCTAATTTTGTCGCCGACATGACAGAATCTGAAGCGGAAAAATTTTTAGAAAGAAGAAAGAACACAGAATGGTAACATGTCGTGCTGCTGTACAACTCACACATGGAAAATATAAATTTATTAGATAGCAAAAAAATGTCGAAATGTGTGTGAAATGTTGTGTGACTTAACTGCTAAGGTCATCAGTCCCTAAGGTTACACACTACTTAACCTAAATTATCCTAAGGACAAACACACACACCCATGCCTGAGGGAGGACTCGAACCTCCACCGGGACCAGCCGCATAGTCCATGACTGCAGCGCCCGAAACCGCTCGGCTAATCACGCGCGGATATTAGATAGCAGCATCGGCAGATGTCGTATAAAGATCACATCCAAACGATGTATCTGACTGATATAACTGTAATAAATTTGTGGATTCTCTACAGAAGGCTACACACTGAAAAAAGAACTACAGAAATGTCGATGAACCAGAAGTAGTTTATATTAGCATTGGTTCAAACTCTAGATCTGACTGGTCGTGGAACAAAAAAGCGAGATGTACAAGCTAGCCCAGATCCAACAGAGATCGACAGGCTTAAATATAAGGAATTATCGTTACCTCCAGAGCATATAAGATTATATCCCTATATCGCAAAGGAAACTTATTTTTAAATATAGATAAAAACAGCTTTCTTGAAATACATTGTTTCTAAAGACACGTGTCATCCATTCCTTTTCGAAAGAGCCGTTAATTCAATCGTAATTGTTTAAAACTGTGGTTTTATACCTAAAAAACGGTTATTAACGGCCTAAATTTCACAGAAATGCAAAGTGTGACGGACGTACGAGTGAGTATGATAAAAATCACATAGTTTTACATAAATGCAAATTGTAAAAGGATTTTTTTTCAGAATTAAGACTGTATTATTTTTCCCACGTTTTCCTGACATCCTTCAACAATTTCAGATACCAAAAAAAGTTATGTAGTTTTCTATAAAAAAAGAGGGCGGAGTGAAGGGTTAACTCTGCAGCTAACAGTATTCTCACCTTTAGGCTACATTGTGGAAAATGGAAAGTTTTGTATCATAAACACCTAGACCGAACGCTACCAAACTGGTATTTCTGTAATTCCATACCTGTGGGATACATCGATTAAAGTTTCATCCTTATGTGAGCTTATTGTCAGTATTTTCAGTACAGGAAGAAGTCATTCCTACACGTCAATGGCGCGAATACATGATGGCTGTTGGGTGTGTCTAACGTTCTTGGGACGTTTCAGGTGGAGATAGCAACAGAACATGCCAAACACATGTAGCCTATCGACACCTTTAGTTCGAATCATTGGTATGGAGGGCTTTGGGGCATTACACAGACACATTATACGGACAGTTGAGCATAGACTACAGAGCGGCGGCTGACGAGGTGGATTGAAGACTATGGCGTGTCAAGGAGAGCAAGTAAAGTTGCCTCTAGAAGGACTACACCATGAGAAGATCGTAGGATTTATCGACTGACTCTGACAGATAGAATGGACGACAGCATGTGATATCTGGGCAGAGTTTACAGGCGAAGTGTCGCTACCAGTCCTCTGGAACAAATTAGTGGCCGCTGAGTTGAGATCTCGAATTGCCATGCATCGTTTACACCAAACTGCAGACAATAGAGGCTTGCATGGTGTAAAGCCTGAGGCACCTGGGACATTCAGTTGCATACTGTGGAGTTTGGTGATGAGTGTGTTTTCTCTTTGTAATGGACAGATCGACACCAGGGTGTCCGTGGACAACATGGTACAAGATCACAGGAAGTAAAGTTATCCAAAATCCTTACCGCTATTTATTTGTAGCTGGTTGCCACATGGGTCTACTACCTAGAAATTAAAGCAAGCTGCACCTTTTTATTGTCTACCAGCCTTTTCCTCGTGGCTTCGCCCTTGTAAGCATTCGACACATACATCGAACGTACCTACTCCTCCTGTTTATTTCCACCTCTTCCTCCTTCTGTCTGCCCATGTCATCTTCTATCTGTCTACCTACTCCTCCCCCTCCTCCTCCTCCTCTTTGTTTCCACCTCTTCCTCCCTCTGTCTGCCCACGTCATCTTCAGAGTTCTATCTGTCTATCTCGTCCACCACACTCTCTCTGTTTCTCTGTCTCCACCTCCCCCTCTCTTTGTCAGTTCCCTTCACCCCCTCTCTCTGACCATACCTTCCTTCCCCTGTTTCTGACCATATCCTCTCTCTCTCTCTCTCTCTCTCTCTCTCTCTCTCTCTCTCTCTCTCTCTCTCTCTCTCCATGTCCACCTTCCCCTCTTCATTTTCCACCTGCCCACTACCCCTCTATAGCTTCCACCTGCCTCATGCATCTACTCCTCAACCTCTCTATGTCCCTCTCTAGCTTACTGAGTCCATCCCCCCTTTATCCATCTCAATATGTTCCCAGTCAAGCTTATTGACACACATATCCCCTGCACCACAGTTCAATAAAGTAGGCCAATGTTACTCCAATAACACATTTGTCATTCAGCACAGACTACACATCAGGAGCTTTCGGATCATTTATTTGCCACTGACAGGAAGGCCATAATGCAAAAGAGCTCGATAAAGTAGCCTGATACTACTCCAACACAACATGCATGTTTTGCAGAGCACCCTACATATTGGAGCCCAGAAAACTGTTTCTTGCACCTGATATATAGGTGCCTGCAAATCAACATTCCTGTAAATCAACAAGTCAGCTGTGTAGGGACTGGAAAAAAATGTTTACCCCGTATCTCTGTTCCAATTGGAGCTAGAAAATTATAAACCTGCAGTGCTGATACTTGAGAGGCCACCTGCTTCTGTGCCAAATTTGGTTGAAATTGATCCAGAAGTTTAGAAAGAGATCCCAGACGTATACATCTACACTCTGCTTCATATATACAACAGATTAGTAAATGTTTATAATTTCACTAGGCAACTACTATTTCAAAGAGACAAAAATTTCCAGCTAATTTATTAGTTACATCTGCAACTCCTGCATTCATGTTGTGGAGAGCTACTCCAAATAATAGCAGAACTGATTCAGTAATTACAGAAGGAAAGCTGACTTCGCCAATATGTAACAGGAGAGTTGGAAACCTGTTGTCATACCCTTCATGATCAGGGTTCCAAATGGCATAGTCCAGTACGATAATGCACCCTCACTGCAGTTTACTCCACAAAAGGCTTGAGAAATGTGTGGATCATTGACCCATCAGCCCAGCCCCTAATTTGTTATCCACAGTGCATGTTGAGATGCGATGGGAAGACATTTATTTTCACATCAGCTTTTAGCCACCAACCCTCGTGAAGTGACACACCATGCTTTTGAGACTGGCAAACAATTTCTTAAGATGACATTCGAAGACTGTTTGCTTCCATGACACAATGAGTACAAGAGTATATTCATGCTCCTTGTAGTAAGACTTCTTACTGATGTCGATGATGGACAGTCCAGAATGGAATGAAAGTTTAACTGTGTAATACACATTATGAAATGGACATAACCATGAAGTTTGACAAATATTGTACTGGTAACATTATCAATTTCTGTCACTATATTAGACACGCCTTGGGTAAACCAGTTTAATTTTACATGACGAAATGTGGATAGACACAGTAATAAAAGCATAGTGTGTGTATAATGATTTGTTGTCTTTGGAAGTGAAAGAAAGAAATCACTAATAGTATGCCAGATTATTCATATGAAGTCCACTGTTACACTTCCTGTATCACCTCAATTGTGTGTTGAGGATGTGAATTAATTATTTCTTCGTAGGACACAAGCAATGTAATATGTCATCCCGAACTGGTCATTTGTATAAAGTTGTGGTGTCCAGTTGCTAAGTAATGTGCCTGAACCGCAAATAAAGCCACATAGCATTGCAACTCTAGTAATATGCCACTGACTCTTTCATAAAGTTAGTATATCACTTTGGCAAATAATGTCATTGCTGGATAATTGGGTTGTTACATGGTACAGAGTTTTTGTAATTCCCAATGGCAGCTAGTCACAATTTGATTTACTTTACTGAACAGCACTGTCAGGTATTTCGAATTTATATACACATCATCCTATAGACATTCATATCAGTTAAACTTCGATTTGATAGAAAAATACATTTAATGCATAAAATGAGTTGTAGGTGTCTGTAGTAGAACACAGATTTCTTGGAAAAGCACTGAAGGAGATGCCACAAATGATTTTCACTGCCCTGCTTTTCAGTTTTCTTCTTGCAGTTTGGTGTCTCATTGAGCAGATCTCGTGGAAGTTTTGCTTTACAGGCATACAGTCATGGTGAGAGGCATGTTTCTGTACCTAACGACTCATCTCGTAACGATGGGACATCATCAGATCTTAAGTGACTGTTTTTTCCGGAAGCAGTGACATAACATATGCAGATTCATGAAGAAAGACCCATTTGATCAGAGTATTTAATTGACGCTGAGGAATAAGCTATATAGCGAATATTGGTAACAAATTAATTTAATTTTACTCTTCATTTATTTTTGATTCGGTTTTGCATGCCTTGTAGAAGTGAGACAACGTTGAAAGTATTCTGGACGGTGCAAGGACAGTAAGAGTCGGCCGCCACCCTCAGAGCCATTTCGCAGAGGCTTCCCCAAGGCAGAAGTGAGGATCAATAGCCGACGGACAGGCACAACTTCGTGACTCTGCCCTGGGGCACCTAAAGCTTTGTGAACACTTAGATGGCAGCTCGTGTTGTGAAAGCTCCCACCACTAACATTTTACAACCCAAAACGAGATAAACGTTCTAACAGAAAGCACTGTTGTGAGGAAAGCAGAAATCAGAGTTTTTCCCCAGACAGCACAGGATACCACAGATAAACAGCTCGAAAGTGGAATGGACACACAGTTTTGGACCTCTAAAGATGTGGGACCAATGGATGTGTTGACTCAGCAAAAGCAAACGTATATGCGACATAAGAATACAGGGATTGGCTCAAAGTTTGACAGAGAAGTTCAGCTATTTTCACGACAAACATCTCCTTACACACAGAAAAAGACAGAGACAGAGTGAACCGACTTTTTCTGTGTGAGATGGTAAAACAAATGTTAGTGGTGAACCAAATATAGTAGAGCCCAAGGATGGCGACCAGCATGTCCTAAGGAACATTTTTACAGGTCAGCACTCAGAAGATCTGGTCTTCTTGTAGTACAAATTTGACAGTAATCACTTCAGCGTCAACTCCATTCCGAACTTCTACTTTTTCCTGGACGTCATCTTCGGCTCTACCTTCTCCTTCGTGATCAGTTCCATCTGAGCCTCTATCTTTTGCATGGTTGCTGCTAGTGTTACCACCAGCGCTGATGTGTCGCGGACTTGCACTTTGCCACTGACAAACCCATTGGTTCTACCAAGGACTGCAACCACTTCGGCATCCAGCCACCTGCAACACCGTGGCGAGATCAAGCCACAACGACCAGATGATGTGTAGGGAAAGTATAGTCTTTTACAATATTTTGATCACTTCAAGCTTTCAAGACTTGTATTCTAAATCAATGAACAGTCTGCTTTCAGCTCCAACCACAGGTGTGACATATTCTCTTCTATAGAATTATCTGTTTTCAATCAACAACACTACATTCACTGGACACTTTGCGATTACAGTTAATTCTCTTCTGCCTTCCCTCTCCCCCCTCTCCTTGGAAATTGCATGTCAGATACGCTCAGGCATTATTATTTTAATGTCGCCACTGCCTCTCTTTTGTTTTGGGAATCATTTTTCTAGTAGTCGTAAGTTTTCTCATTTAGTTTCGATGGCAGCCTAATTTTTACGACGCCTTCCAGATTTATAATTCATTTAAACCTCACTCACCTTGTTCAGAGGATAATTAACTCGAAAAGTTAAACATGTAAACATGCCTTAGCCCACGGCTTAATCACCATAAATCAGGAATCGCCAAAGATGTAAGTACTTACCTGGAAAATCTGCATTGTAGCATCTGGCTTGAAAAAATCTTCATCTAGTAAATCTGGTAAATTTTCCAGATACATTTTTCTTTAATTCCTTGATATTTATCTACTAGAAGTTTTTGAAAATAATTCTCATTATCATTAGTATTAATATTTTTCTCAGTTCTATTGATAAGATCGGTTAATCTTTGTTTATTAAGAATAGAATATTTTATGTTTTACAGGCTTTATGAAGATCACTTCGCGATTTTTACTCAAATCGTTGTCGTTATTAATTTACCTTCAGATTTGTTGATGAAATCAATTAATTTACTTTTTCCAAGTTTAGAATATTTTTTCTTTTTTCTTTTTAGAGATTTTATGAAGTCCTTTTAAAATTTTTTATTAAATTCATTATCATTATAATTTTTATTAATATTTTCAACAGGATTTACCATAATTGCGATTAAGTTTTGTTTGTTAAGTTTGGAATAATTCTGTAAATTTTCTGCTTTGCCATTTGATCTACGTTCCTTTATATCTTTATATTTTAGTTCTCCCTTCCCCATTTCTTTATTCATTTCTTTCCTATTAAAATAACCAATAAACTCCAACAGTACTTCTCCAGTTACATCTGAATAACCATTCCCTTTACAATAATTTTCTAAGTCTCTATAACACAAGCCCTACTTTCATTTGCTATAATTTTCTAAGTTTTTAAATAACTCAGATTTGTTGGTCATTTTGTTTTTATTGTTTTTATGTAGAATGAAATTTGATTTTTAATTTATTAAAACGTTTTTTGTTAAAATATGCCTTTGAGTTTTTGTATTTTAATTTCAATCAATGAAATGCATTCAAGGTTTGATTGTTCTTATTTATAAGAAATGAAATTTATTAGATTTGTAAATTTTTAAATGAGAATTTGTTTCTTTTTTTCAATATAAGCAAATGACGTTTGATAGTTCTTATTTAAGAAAATTTCTTAATGTAAAAATGATAAATCTGTGTATGGGAGCCTTAAATGATGACTGCTGCCCACAGGTGAACACAGCGTACCAGGCGGGCCTTGTGAGCCGGCTGGCGCATCCGGGCTGGGAGCGGCCTGTCGCCAGCCTGGAGCAGGCCTTGTCCAGGGGGCTCTCCTTCGTCTTCCCCGCCTTCTGGAAGGTCTACTTCCAGGTAACTGCTGCCACCGGTCCTGCTCCTATTCTATTTCTACTCGCGATTCTCACAGTTATCTAAGGGCCTCTTTGTTTTCTATTCAGAGTCAATCCGAACTCCACTGACAAAATTTCGGAATTTTTTAGGGATATTTTCTCATTATTTTGGTATAAATGACCCATTATCTCCAGTAGCTCGGTAATGAGTAACTGCTGTTCACTTGATCCCTTACGCCCAACGATCTTTGTATGTATACTGCGCTCATCAAATTTTACAAGCACTACATAACAAAATAGCACTGGTTGATATTTCCTGCTGCATTGGACTGTACGAATCGCAATATTCTCGTAGATAAACTCCAGTTTTATGGAACTGATGGCATAGCCGACAAACCGATAATGTCATATCTAACCAAAAGTTTGCAGAAATTTGTGTTTAATAATTCGATCACTGTAAGCAGGGGTGTTTCTGGGGTTTCATAATGCTCAGTCTGAAGTCCACCATTGTTCTTCACGTAAATAAATGGCCTTCCATGTAATATATAACGAGAAAGGTTACTTCTTTCTGCTGATGTCTCTAGTATCATAATCCATCCAACTATTTGTACGCAACAGAAGAGATGATAAACAATATTCATAAAACTATTCTTGAGTGGCTTCCTGTGAATGGTCTCGCTCTCAAATTCGAGAAGACACAACACATTCAGTTTTACACATCTAGAGCTACTACATCAATGATAAGTGTAACACATCATGAGGAAAGAATGAATAGAGTGGGAACGTCAAAAGTTTTAGATTTTGTATACTGATGTGAATTTAATCTGGAAAAGTACACTGTCGAAAAATATTAGTACATCTAGGAAGACGATGGCGATTTTGATCCGATGGCGGCATATGCCACCGGGCAGATAGTAGATGCACTGATAATGGCTTCTACGTCGTCCGCCAGCAGATATCGTAGTGGCATAGATACCACAGCCCCATCTGTATCCACCCTTTAATAGGTAATGCTCTCAGCCAGAAGACTCACTATGATCTTTCCGTGTAGAGAGACGGTCCTTTCGGACAACTGCCATACAAGTTACAAGTGCTGCGTCCATTGTGCAATGATGCTCTTATCAGTGGTCACTTGAACATTCTCACACCCGTAGATGAGGTTCTCATAGATGAAGTCCGGACGTCCATGCAGCATAGACACCCGCCAGGATCGATGTGTTGTAAGGGCAGCAGTGGCAGATCGTATAGCGAACCAGTTATTAGCAGTGGGACTATGGGCATGCACACCTCTGGTCCGTCTTCCACTCAAGCCACAGCATCGATGGGCATGGCTCGACTGGAGCCGCCAGAGGATCACATGACACATGGAATGACGCGCTGTGGTCTTTAGCGATGAAAGCAAATTCGTCCTTCAAGCAAGTGATGGTCTTTTGCACCTGGCAAGCGCTGTCCTGTAGAGAGCACTCGTTCAAGATACACTCCTGGAAATGGAAAAAAGAACACATTGACACCGGTGTGTCAGACCCACCATACTTGCTCCGGACACTGCGAGAGGGCTGTACAAGCAATGATCACACGCACGGCACAGCGGACACACCAGGAACCGCGGTGTTGGCCGTCGAATGGCGCTAGCTGCGCAGCATTTGTGCATCGCCGCCGTCAGTGTCAGCCAGTTTGCCGTGGCATACGGAGCTCCATCGCAGTCTTTAACACTGGTAGCATGCCGCGACAGTGTGGACGTGAACCGTATGTGCAGTTGACGGACTTTGAGCGAGGGCGTATAGTGGGCATGCGGGAGGCTGGGTGGACGTACCGCCGAATTGCTCAACACGTGGGGCGTAAGGTCTCCACAGTACATCGATGTTGTCGCCAGTGGTCGGCGGAAGGTGCACGTGCCCGTCGACCTGGGACCGGACCGCAGCGACGCACGGATGCACGCTAAGACCGTAGGATCCTACGCAGTGCCGTAGGGGACCGCACCGCCACTTCCCAGCAAATTAGGGACACTGTTGCTCCTGGGGTATCGGCGAGGACCATTCGCAACCGTCTCCATGAAGCTGGGCTACGGTCCCGCACACCGTTAGGCCGTCTTCCGCTCACGCCCCAACATCGTGCAGCCCGCCTCCAGTGATGTCGCGACAGGCGTGAATGGAGGGACGAATGGAGACGTGTCGTCTTCAGCGATGAGAGTCGCTTCTACCTTGGTGCCAATGATGGTCGTATGCGTGTTTGGCGCCGTGCAGGTGAGCGCCACAATCAGGACTGCATACGACCGAGGCACACAGGGCCAACACCCGGCATCATGGTGTGGGGAACGCTCTCCTACACTGGCCGTACACCTCTGGTGATCGTCGAGGGGACACTGAATAGTGCACGGTACATCCAAACCGTCATCGAACCCATCGTTCTACCATTCCTTGACCGGCAAGGGAACTTGCTGTTCCAACAGTTCAATGCACGTCCGCATGTATCCCGTGCCACTCAACGTGCTCTAGAAGGTGTAAGCCAACTAACCTGGCCAGCAAGATCTCCGGATCTGTCCCCCATTGAGCATGTTTGGGACTGGATGAAGCGTCGTCTCACGCGGTCTGCACGTCCAGCACGAACGCTGGTCCAACTGAGGCGCCAGGTGGAAATGGCATGGCAAGCCGTTCCACAGGACTACATCCAGCATCTCTACGATCGTCTCCATGGGCGAATAGCAGCCTGCATTGCTGCGAAAGGTGGATATACACTGTACTAATGCCGACATTGTGCATGCTCTGTTGCCTGTGTTTATGTGCCTGTGGTTCTGTCAGTGTGATCATGTGATGTATCTGACCCCAGCAATGTGTCAATAAAGTTTCCCCTTCTTGGGACAATGAATTCACGGTGTTCTTATTTCAATTTCCAGGAGTGTACATTGGCCCCATGACAGGCCATATGGTCTCAGGCGCGATAGCCTACAACTGTTGTTCACCTTTGCTGTATATGGAGCGGACGATAACCAGCACTCGGTATGTGTGGAACGTTGTTACACCCATTCTTTTGCTGTTCTTGCAACAGGGAGGTGATGTGTTGTCCAACAGGATAATGCTCGCCCACACACTGCCCATGACACTCAATGAGCTTTGGAAGACAAGCAGCAGCTTCCCTGGCCAGCACAATCTCCGAACACGTCTCCAATCAAGCACGTGTGGAATGTGGTGGGACGAGAAGTGACTCGTGCGACTCCTCGGGCGACAACTCTTCAGAGCTACGTGAACAGGTCGAGCAGGTGTGGTATAACGTATCCCATGTCGGTATTCGCCATCTGTACGATCGACTGGATGACAGTCAGCGCCTGCATTGCCGCCGTGGAGCTGCACCACACACTAATATGGCTGTTTTAGCGAGGGTCGATACCTGGTACCGCAGAACCACTTGTGATACTCATCTGTAAATGTAATCATTGCATGTACTCCAAATGCACTCTTACAACAAGAAATTTTGAGTAAATTTGAAACCTATAAAAGGGTATACTAAGTTTTTTTCCGACTGTGTACATTTTGGAACTCGTAAAACAACTTGGTTTAGCCATGTTTGCACTTTGAATCATTGATAATCTTGGGGAAAGAAAAATCAGTAAGTTGAAATGTTTCCTTTAAAAAATACGTATTTTTATTCAATAATGTCAAAAATAATAATATTCTGGGATAGCTTATCCTTAAGAAAGAATGTTTTCGCTGCTGAAAACTGAGCTGCAAGAATAATATGTGGTGCCCACCCACGATCTTCTTGTAGATGCGAGATTAAGGAATTCTGCATTTTGACTACTAATTCCCAGTTTATTTATTCTCTCATGAAGTTTGCTGTAAATGACCCACTGCAGTTCAAAAGTGAGAATGATTTAAACAGTTACAATCCCATAAGACAAAATGAATTCATTATGAGGCACCCCGCTAAACATGCAGGACACGACTGGTAGTCTAAGCTGTGGCAAAATAAGCGGCTGTCAGTTACACTCGAAAATACAACCTTTATTTGATCAAACATTACAAGATCCAAGAATTTATTTTAAAAAAATCACAGCTTTAGTTTTGGAACTTAATTAGCGTCTAATTGCGCCGAACAATCTCATGCCTTAAGGGCAAGGCCACTTTAATTTAAAATTGGCTGAAAGCCAATAACTTAAAGCTCAACAAAAACCAGAAATTTAAAAGGCAAAGCCTTATCTTAAAACAGTTCCTTCATTAGGCTGAAGGCGCAAAGAATCTGACGCTTTAAGACCAAACAACTTATATTCAAAATCGGCTGAAGGCCCAACACTTAAGACTCAATAACATTAATTTGCAAAATGCCAAAGGCTTTATGTAAGACAGTTCTTAAATTAGGCTGAAGGTCAAAACAACCTTAATCTAAAAATCGGCTACAAGCCATACAAGAACAAGAACAAACAAAAAAGGCAGTACACCCAAGGGCGCTCAAAAGTTCTGAGGGTCGGCCTGGAATTCAAACACTAACGCTCGCTTAGGTGAGACAGGCAGTCCGCCCAACCACTGTCAACCTGACTGGAATAGAAGGGAGAACCGACAGAGGTACTCAGGGTAGCCTCCGCCACAGACCGTCAGGTGGCTTGCGGAGTATGGATGTAGATGTAGACGACAACCCAACCGACAGACAGTCAGCGGATCCACCGACAAGATAACCTCCGCTTCACCTGACCAGCACACAACGGGCAGTTCAATGGAACAACGTAGAGGGTATTGGTGCCCACAACCAATTACAGAGCGAGCTGTCAAACTACACAAGATGCTGGACAGCGACAACACGATGAGGAAAATACAGTGCCTGAATTTACGTCAATGACCAGGACAGGTAACCAGAACGTTAACGGCCACAAGTAACCAAGTACAGTTAAACTCCACCTCAGGGTGGCTAAAATTTGCCAACTTGAAAACACACATTGTTGCTCATGGGAATATGCCAAGAGCTGGCAACGAACTCCAAGCGACACAATGTGAACAGTCGTGACTTGCTGCTAGATTAAGTCAAAACTCAACTTTCATGTCCAGACCTGATGAGCCACGAGCCTCATAGCAGTGGGAACAGCACCACACACTCCGACGCCACATAGAGGCTGCCAGTGGGCCCGGCCAAACTACGCGTCGCGGATTTTCTCGCTGCTCCACGCCAAGCGAAACGGTGAAAGGACCAAGTATACGTCGGCCAGTGAGACGACCAACCAACGGTCGTCCCGCTCCAATCACCCTCCGTCGGACAGTTCATGTGTGTCGCCAGCGGTCGGCGAGCACTGGCTGTCAGCGCCTCACCGGCGCTCTGTCCCCCCACTCCACTGCTGCTGCGTCCCGACTGCACTTCTGGTCCATCTCCAACTGCCAGCCACACGACGACTCCAGAGGTGGCATTACCGTAATAGAAGATGAAAAACAATAACTGGTATAAACGCGAGCCGTGCACAGCTCAAATTACTCTACATTAAGCTTGTCTTTATCACAAAAAGAGGTGTACAACGCTGCAAGCATAATTTTTGGCCACTTATCCAGTTATATAAAATGTCCAACAGGCCCTAAAGTTGAATTTGGAAAAAAAATGAAAATCTTACTCGTTGCCACTCCTTCCAATCCATAATCTGTAAACGTTGGGTGGATAGTAATCACTAACTCACACCTGAATTTTAAGAAAGGGTAGAAAAAAACTGTCTTGTAAATGGTCAGCATGTAGCCGTAGTCACAAATGAATGAGTAATGTGAATGTAAAATGATTCGTTTCTCATCATAACTGTTAATTGTGTGTACGATACATGGCACATTACACTAACTAACTAATTAGCTGTCTCAAAAAATATATTGACAGCAGTCCAAATGTCACGGTATGCTTTACGTCTTGTTTGGAAACAAGGTTGTTCCATTCAGTTGCTGTATGTGTTGCTGACACCTGTAACTCCCACACCACTGTTTGCCCTGAAACTTACATTCAGTAGTGGTCACGTTTATGTTTCCGCAACGTTAATGATAATAACAGGGGATGCGGATAGGTTTACTGATGAAGAATTAGTAGACATTCGCCTCGTGTATGGGTTTACCGAATGCAAAGAACACCACGACATTATGCAGAGTTTGTTTCTGCAGCAACAGTAAGCACTGTGCCTTTGCGCCTGCATACAGTATAAGTGCCTACGAGGAACCGGATCATCCGTGTTAGAATGGAAGATATGAAGACAAGCGATGTATGCCACAACTCCCAATACGGAAGACGATATGTTCCACGTCATTGGTGACAATCGCGCCACTATTTGCACGAGCTCTGTACAGAAGCCAAACACTGTTCTCTTACAAGAAAAACAGTTACATCCGTATCGTACATAGAAGGTGCAGCCATTGCCGCCAGCGAATTTTCTGTATCGAACGGAGTTTGTAAATTGGCTCCAACAGAAAGATGCAGGAAACACAATTTTCCTACTTTCGTAATTTTTGCGGATGAGGCAGTGTGTACGCGAGACAGCTTGTTCAACAGAAATAACAGGCATGTACGGGATGACGAAAATCGATATGCACTGGTGTGACGATCTTATCAATATGAGTTCGCAACGAAAGTGTGGAGTGGTACTGTCAACAATCATGCGACTGAATTTTACGTACCTCCCGATAAGTTAAAAGGGGTCGCATGCAACAATGTTGCTTCACAGTTTCTAGAAGTTGCGCCGCTGAGAATTCGTCAGATTATGTGGTCTCAATATGATGGGGCGTCGGTACAGTTTTCGCTCCATGTTAGGAAATTGACTGATGTACAGTTCGGGAAACAATGGATTGGTCGCCGTCGTCCTTTCCAGTGGCCAACTCGATTGTTGCAAATAACACGAATTCAATTCTTCTTCTCAGAAGCATATGAAGAGCATAGTTTACCACACTTCGTTCTATACATAGACCTGATTGCTAAGATTGTTGCAGCAATGAAACCAGATCACCAAACTCGTGCGATTCTTAGCGGATAAGACAGCTGACGGGGCGTCGCTGTATTCTCTGCAGTGAGCAAGGTAGTCCTCACTATCTGCAAGAGAACAGTTCTGCATTTATTAAGTACTGTACTGTGCTCTGACTCAATACACTGAACATACCATGATGCATGTGTATGTGTGTCGTCTGAAGGTTTGTGCATTACTTCGTGTTTTGTGTTATTAGTTTTAGTGACTGCATATTACAGGATTTTTCAGTTTTGTGAAAGAGTTTCCACAGAAACACGGATAATTGGCATAACACACCCTTTAAATTACAATTACATTTTTATTCTGCAGAGAGTCACCGGAGACCACAGGTGCCTAATATCAAAAGACACACAAAACATCCATCAACAGCCTCAAAAATTATATTGATGGAATTTGGATTCATCCTGTATTAACAAAAACAAAACACTCAGTTAGTTAACCACATTTGCACACACTGTAGTTCGCTGCAATGTGTATGTATTTGGCTGATAAATAAATTCGTCTCAGTTTACTGTAATTAATGTGTTCCATTGTTTCAATATTGTTTGTGGTTCTATTTCTTTAGACCCGAGTCCCATCAGATAAGAGATGGTAACATTCATTATTTTAATTTTTCTGTAGTTCCAGAAAACTTGTTAATTCCATGTTCTCGTCTTCGTGTTCATTTAACTACCATAAATCCTTAGTATGGATTGCACATACATTGCCTTATGCTATGGACAGAGTACCATAACACCAAAGAAATTCGGGACACAGTGCAAAAATTGCCGTCCCGAAGGCATGCAGCTGGTGACACAGTTGATCTGCAAAGCTCTCCATGCCAAAGTGTGGTAAGATGCTCATAACGACTCGTGAATCCAGCATTGCGGCAATATGCCCTCACGGCCAGATATCGAAGCAAACTGTCACCTGGGCATTATTTATATGCACTGATCGAGCCACCAGGGACGGAAAGATGGGTAGTGAGACAGAGGAGGAGAAGGTGGACAGTTAGAGGTGGGAGCAGGAGATGGATGGAGAGAAAGGGGAGGGGAAATGAACAGGAAGAAATAAGGGAGGTGACAGGGAGCAGTGGGAGAATAAGATAGACAGGGAGGAGGAGATGGATACAGAGAGGGAGAAGAGATTGACAGAGAAAGAGAGAGAAGGTAGGAAAAGATGGATAGAGAGAGGGGGGAGATAGAGAGGTGGAGGAGGCGACTGACAGAGAGAGGGCGAGAGGAGGAGATGCAGTGAGAGGGGAGAGGAGGAGACAGACAGGGAAAGGGAAAGGGCGACACGGATGGAGAGAGTGGTGAGGAGTAGATAGATAGAGGAGTGAAGAGAAGACAGAGAGATGGCGAAGAGGAGCTTGACAGTGAGAGGTAGAAGGCGGAGATGGACCGAGAGAAGGGAGGGCGAGAGATGGACATAATGAGTCGGGGGGGGGGGGGAGGAGGGAAGAGGAGATGTGTGCAATCTTGAGACATATGGAAGGAAGAGCAAAACAGCGGATAAAATGTATGCACTACATTCTTAACCATTCCTTATGCAGTGGAGGGTTCAAATGGTTCAAATGGCTCTGAGCACTATGGGACTTAACTTCTAAGGTCATCAGTCCCCTAGAACTTAGAACTACTTAAACCTAACTAACCTTAGGACATCACACACATCCATGCCCGAGGCAGAATTCGAACCTGCGACTATAGCGGTCGCGCGGTTCCAGACTGTAGCGACTAGAACGGCTTGGCCACTGCGGCCGGCGCAGTGGAGGGAGAGTATGATTATTCTCCATCAGGAAGGGAACAGCTACGGACCAACTTGTCTTGCCAATATCTTTTACAATGAAAGCATCGTAAGCCGACAACTGTTCTGGACACTCGAGAAAAAAGGCCTCTCGTCTACCATACGTTGTGAGTATCAGGAGATCCGGTCTATTACTTCTACTTGTGACCATGTATTCCCCCTGGAGTATACTATCAGAATGGGTTTTCAGCAGCTGTTCATCGTCTCACGTAAATCCTATGATACTGCATGGTGCCACCATATCGTCACTACCTTATATGGATGGGGCTTCTGTGATTCCCTCCCAATTTTCGTTTGAAATTTTCTCTCTCAACTGATTTGATATAGGCCACTATTATTCCCAGCATCCACTGGGAAATAAAATACCTGCTCTTAGAACTCAATAACAACAGTAACACGGTGGTATTTCTCCAGTCCCCCAGCCGTCATGTTCGGATCCCCGGGAATTAACTCGTGGATCGGCTGGCCTATGATGCTATCGCGAAAACTGTCACAATCACAACCAATACGTTACATGTCATAAAAACAGTCTACAGCTGTGTAGCTTTCTTCTCTTCGACCATCTCACCGTGAACCCGCAATCTTCTGCCCCCCCCCCCCCCCCCCCGCATTAATTACAGTAATCTGGTCCATGGCTACATCCTACGCTAAGGTGGCCCACCCCATGTAATTGTGTCTCTCTCCTGACGGCCCACCACATCCCGGAGGAGTGCCCCAGTCTCGCTGCAACACGGTAAAGTTCGCAACAGACTTACTCCCTGAAGACCTAGGTGATTGTGTCAGGGCGGCAAATCAAGTTTCGAATTTCATCCTTCTGAGTGGACTGTGTACTCTTCTCTGAAGGCTTCATCGATAAGACACTGTTGTCGCCGGGCGGGGGGCAAGAGTCATCAACTGCTGCATTTTTTAACCGCCAGATGGACGGATAGTTCGACACCTGTTGCCGTCCCTTAGAGACAGGAGGGGCCGAAGGGTCGACCTCCATCGGGCCGGGGCACCCGACGGGCGAAGACGACATATGGTCCGGAGCGGGCAAGAGTTCCATGTCGGATGACAACTGGTCACGGGAAGCGATAGGCTGCGAGTGACCCAGGGAGGCGCCCGGCGGTTGCAGCGACGCGTGCACTGCGGGCGTCGCCGGCGGGAGAACAGGCGGCGGCGGAGGCGGCGGCGGTGGGGGCGGCGCGTCGCCATGGGGCAAAATGGAAGGCAGCGTCGGTAACACCTGGGGCTGAGGCGAGCCAGTAGATGGGTCCCCGGGGCGCTGACCGGACGGCACCGTCGCTGAAAGCAGACGGCGAGCGGCAGATCCCGTGCGACGACAGAGGCGCAGCTGATTGAGATGCCGATGCACCTCACCAGAGGCCCCCAAAACCAGATACATAGCGCGTCCGAGGCAGCGAAGAATGCGCCCTTCGAGCCAACGCCGTGAACCTCGATAGTGGCGATAGTATACAACGTCGCCTGGAGCAAAAGCAGGTGTCTGCCGCTGCACAGGAACCTGATGCGGCGGATGTAGCAAAAACATCAAGGTTCGATGAGGGCGACCGTGGAGCATCTCAGCCGGCGAGCGACCATCTCGCGGCTGAGAGCGATACGAGAGCAAAAAGAGCAGTAACGCGTCCTCCCGAGAATGCGACTCTTTCAACTTCAACATCTGTGACTTTAAAGTCCTGACCAATCGTTCAGCGGCACCGTTTGACTGCGGCGAAAACGGCGCGGACGTCAGATGTTGAATACCATTGGCCTTGCAGAATGACTGAAATTTTGCGGATATGAATTGTGGGCCATTGTCGGAAACAATAGTCTGTGGAAGACCTTCAATGCAAAAGATAGCGGATAACGCTTGGATGGTGGCAGATGACGTCGTGGAAGGCATCCAAACAACAAAAGGAAAATTACTGAATGAATCTACCACAACCAACCATCGAGCATTCCAGAATGGACCAGCAAAACCAATGTGTAAGCGTTGCCAAGGGGAAGTGGCTTTTGGCCATGCAAAGAATTTCCGCGGTGATGCTGATTGTTGTTCGGCACACACCATGCAAGAAGAGCACATATTCGTAATCGCGGCATCGATTCCGAACCAAGTACAGTGCTGACGAGCAAGTTGCTTCGTTCTCACTATACCCCAATGTCCTTGGTGGAGAAGCTGTAAGACAGAGGACTGTAATGAACGTGGTACCACGACCCTGGACTGATCATTATCAGAACGCAACAGCAAATTGCCACGTCGTACAAATAGTCTCTCCTTGTGGGCAAAAAATCGGCGAACCAACGGGTCCCCGATCCGTGACTTTGACAAGGGCCATTGCGTAGCAACAAAACGCAGAACGGGAGCAAGGACAGAGTCGGCAGCTGTGGCCGTAGCTACACGACGAAAATCAATCGGAAACGATTCGACCACGCCATCGGTTTCCGAATCAATGTACACGCAAGCAAGATGGAGGAATCGAATGCTATATCCTCAGCAACAGGCAAACGGGACAACGCATTGGCGTTTCCGTGCTTAGCAGTGGACCGATACAAGATATCGTAGCGGTACTGCGAGAGGAAAATAGACCAGCGAATGAATTTCTGCGCTGTACGTGGAGGTACAGGCTCGGTCGGATGAAAAAGCGATGTCAAAGGTTTGTGGTCTGTGATTATGGTAAAGTGACGACCATACAAGAAATCATGAAACTTTGTAACACCAAACACGAGAGCCAATGCTTCTTTCTCGATCTGTGAATAATTTCTTTGCGCAGACGAGAGCAATTTGGACGCAAAGGCAATAGAGCGATCGTGCGATCCATCTTTGTGCGCAAGCACAGCACCGATCCCGAAATCCGATGCATCCACCATCAACAAGAGGGGCTTCTGAGGATCGAATGGCGTAAGGCAAGTATTGGAAAGCAACGCCGATTTCAACTGGCGAAAGGAGCGTTCGCATTCCGTCGTCCAGACGAACGGAACACATTTACAGAGTAAGCGATGAAGCGGAGCTGAAATGGAAGAGGCATGTGGAATATATCGGTGGTAATACGTAATTTTTCCTAGCACACTCTGTATCTGCTTCAAATTCTGCGGCGAAGGCAAGTCTTGTATGGCACGGAGGTGCGTTTGACTGGGATGTATGCCTTGGGCATTGAGTACATGTCCCAAGTAAGGCAAATCCCGAGCAAAAAACACACATTTGTCCTTCCGAAAGCGAAGACCATTTTGTCGCAAGACCTGAAATAATGTTCTGAGATTGGCCAAATGTCCTTCTTCCGTATTTCCAGAGATCACAATATCGTCCAGATAATTTGCTGCAGTAGGGACCGACGCACAAACAGTTTGTAGATATTGCTGAAACAATGCAGGGGCGGATGCACACCCGAATGGCAGTCGTTTGAATCGATACAAACCAAGATGCGTGTTAACCACCAAAACGCGCTGGGATTCTTCGTCCACCGGTATTTGCAAGTACGCAGCTGCTAGGTCCAACTTCGAAAAATATTTACCCGGGCACAGTTTGTCAAAAAGATCTTCCGCGCGGGGTAAAGGATGCCTTGAAGTCCACACAAAGTCTCAACTTGCCAGAAGGTTTTGGCAAAATTACTAAGGGTGATGCCCAGAGAGAAGCCTGCACACGTTCAATCACACCTTGTGATTCCCAATCGTGTAATGTTTTTGCGACCTCATCACGCAATGCGTAGGGAACATTGCGCGCTCTGAAAAATTTCGGTTGCGCGTTTAATTTCAGTGCTTTATGTTCTTAGCGCAACCGAGGCCCGGTGCAAAAGTGTCTACAAATTCTTCACATAGACGAGAAACACTGTCTGAAGGCTCAGTCTGGTTCACTAATAGGACTTGATTTACTATAGACAAGTTAAACAACTGAAATAAATCTAAACCAAACAAATTTACTGCAGAAGAAGAACGAAGGACGTAAAATGACACAAGTTTTGTTTGTCCTTTGTATGTTGCAAGAAGGCAGCACTGTCATAACACAGGGATACGTTGACCAGAATAGCTACGTAACGTAACATTTGCGGCACGCAACGGAGGTGTGCTCAGCAGTTTGTAAGTGTCTTGATTGATCAGTGAAACTGCAGCTCCAGTATCGAGCTGGAATGGTAGCACTTTTCCGTTAATGACCAAGTCTACAAAAAGTTTATTGTCCTGCTGACGACAAGAGCGACTGTCTCGTGCAACGTGAACTGACACTGGTACATAATCACTTGCGACTTGACGGGAGTTCCGACGATGTCGACGCACACTATTTTTGGGACGAACACCGTCACTGTTATAGAGAGTGGCACTGGGCGGAGTGGAATGAACTACATGAATTTCCATGGGCGAAGTTTCGCGGGCCTGAGTATCCTTGGTTCGATTCCGATTCCGGCGCGAAGCAAAGGGCCTGGAACGGTTTTGAGCTTCCGATCTGAGCTTTTTCTGGCAAACACTCTGAACATGTCCTTTTTTAGTACAATAAAAGCAAATAGCTTGGCGTGACGGGCAGTTCTCAAGCGAATGTTTAGTAGCACTCCGCGGGCCTGATTTGATCACTGCAATTGCTTGCCTGCGCGGCACACGTGGCTGAGAGCCTGGCGGCAGCGACGCGGCAGGGCGTGAGGACTGTTTACTGTTCCGTGCAGCTCGCCCGGCGGGCCGGTTAACCTTACACACTGCTGGCGAAGTTTCAAATGATTCTTGAGCAAAGTCAGGCGTGTCCTGCCGATCCAATATGTCCATCACTTGTTGAAGGGAGGGATTTACTAGTTTCAAAATCTGTTCCCTTATATGAACATTAGAAACGTTCTGTGCAATTGCATCACGTACCATAGTATCTGAATAAGGGAGTCCACATTGACACTCAAAAGCACAATCCCTAGTAAGGCCACTCCCGATTAGTCTGACCTGCCGTACGTTTTGTACGAAAGAAGGTATACCGTTTTGCAACTATGTTGACGTTGACGTTTGAAATACGCATCTAATGCAGACAAAATTTCTTCGTAGGATAGAGTTGCTACGTCGCGTTGGGGAAATAATTTGACTATCACACGGTACGTGGTCACACCTACTGAAGAAAGGAGAAACGGCTGCCGCTCGTTACCTTGAATTCTGTAGGCGGCGAGATGGAATCCAAATTGGCGTGACCTCTCCGTCCAGCTTTCCAGTGCAGCATCAATAGGTCGAAAAGTGGGTGCAACAGCGTGTTGTGGCTGCGTTAGCGGTGAAGCGGCTGCTGCCGTATCGTTTTGCATTGCACGTTGACCCTGGACGAGCTGTCCAAGGCCATCCAGTAAGGCCTGCGTCTGCTGATTCTGTGAACGATAACATTCGGACAGTACATCTGGAGATTGTGGCGAAGCCATTACACAAGTAAATCAGGGCAATTTAGATGAGAACAGTTGTACTCTCGTCGCCAATGTTGTGGTTGGCAGGAGAGCCGACCAGGGTTACTACAGGAAGCCGAAATGCACGCGTTTTAGCAACGCACGCTGGCGTGAGGTCTGGAACATGACAAGGGAATTAGAATTGAGAAAAACAGACGTAGCTGGTGGAATACTTAACTTTAATCCACTAATGGAGAACGTCGCTCTTTATGGTACATGATTCACAATATCAATAGAAACTGATCATGGCGCCTTGCTAGGTCGTAGCAAATAACATAGCTGAAGGCTATGCTAACTATCGTCTCGGCAAATGAGAGCGTAGAAGTCAGTGAACCATCGCTAGGAAATCTCTCTAGACCTGCCGTCTGGCGGCGCTCGGTCTGCAATCACTGATAGTGGCGACACACGGATCCGACGTATACTACCGGACCGCGACCGATTTAAAGGCTACCACCTAGCAAGTGTGGTGTCTGGCGGTGACAACACAAGAAGCACTTTTTTGCCCACATGAGAGGGTAAATAAAATGGAAATGTCATGTGGCTAAGGCCTCCTGTCGTGTACACCGTTCGCCTGATGCAAGTCTTTCGAGTTGACGCCACTTCGACGATTTGCCTGTCGATGGGGATGAAATGATGATGAAAAGGGCAGCACAACACCCAGTCCCTGAGCGGAGAAAACGTCCGATCCGAACGGGAATCGAACCCAGGTCGTTAGGAACGACATTCCGTCAGGCTAACCACTTTTTTTTTTAATCGCATTTTGTTCGTTTTCGTTCGTTGTATCTGCTCGGGGCGGACGTCGCAAGACACCCATTTCAGTTCGTCGTTGTTCCATTAACTCAGTTTTTTTTATTACACAGGGCAGCTAACGCTATTTTTTTAAATCTCATTTTGTTCGCTTTTGTTCGTTGCATCTGCTCTGGGCAGACGTCGTAAGACACCCATTTAAGTTCGTTGTTGATCGAGTAGCTCAGTTTTTTTTTTTATTACAGAGGGTTGCCAACCCTCTGAGCGAACACGCTGAGCTACCGTACCGGCCATCCCTCTGACCGAACACATGAGAGGGTAACATTTGTTAATTGCATACCATGTTTACGTCGCTCAATGTGACAACCGTCTGCGTCCACGACAGCCTCGAACCGCACTAGAGATACCATTTCACAGTTGTTTGCAGCACTTTTCGATCGGTGCACCGTGGAGTGTTCAGGTGTCGTGACACAGCTCGTGAATTGCTTGAAGATCGCACATTGTGTCCAGCATTCTCAACTATGGCAACAGTAACTTCTTCAACAATTTGTAGCGCAATTTGACGTCGGCATCTCCAAGAAGCTATTGTCAAATCGCCAGTTGATTCGAACTTCCGAAACATAGTCTTCAATCCCTGTGCGAAAAGAAGACCTCTTCGTATTCTTTTAACGCTTCGATACTCGTGAAGAACAGCAGCAGCATTGCTGTTGTTTTGATAAAACAACTTTACGAATAAAGTCCTGCTCACTTTGGCCAGACCCATCTTGACTCGCTGCAACTCTAATGCACACTGACGCTTGTGTTTCAGCCCTACGTCACAGTACCAGTACCAGCACGTAACGACAAGTCATAACGCTAAAACTACCAAAAACACAAAAGAAGACGAAGTAAATGTTCCAGAATTCGGATCGAGAACAGCTGCCAACATGAGTAACGTAGAAGTAAATATCCTCGGAGTAGTGAAGCAACTTAAATCACTTAATAAAAGCAAGTCTTCTGGTCCAGTCTGTATACCAATTACGTTGCTTTCTGAGTATGCTGATGCATTAGCTCCATACTTAACAATCGTATGCAACCATTCGCTCGACGAAAGATCCGTACCCAAAAACTGGAAAGTTGCACATGTCACACCAATATTCAAGAAAGGTAGTTGCA
The DNA here is from genome assembly GCF_023897955.1 of Schistocerca gregaria. NCBI lineage: Eukaryota > Metazoa > Arthropoda > Insecta > Orthoptera > Acrididae > Schistocerca > Schistocerca gregaria. The sequence continues at coordinate 453,014,454 of NC_064926.1, read as the reverse complement.
GTAATTCACTAAATTACAGGCCCATATCATTAACGTCGATATGCAGCAAGATTTTAGAACATATATTTTGTTCGAACATTATGAATTACCTCGAAGAAAACGGTCTATTGACACACAGACAACATGGGTTCAGAAAACATCGTTCCTGTGAAACACAACTATCTCTCTATTCACGTGAAATGTTGACTGCTATTGACAAGGGATTTCAGACCGATTGCGTATTTCTGGATTTCCGGAAGGCTTTTGACACAGTACCATACAAGCGGCTCGTAGTGAAATTGCGTACTTATGAAATATCGTCTCAGTTATGTGACTGGACTTGTGATTTCCTGTCAGAGAGGTCACAGTTCGTAGTAATTGACGGAGAGTCATCGAGTAAAACAGAAGTGATTTCTGGCGTTCCCCAAGGTAGTGTTATAAATCCTTTGCTGTTCTTTATCTATATAAACGATTTTGGAGACAATATGAGCAGGCGTCTTCGGTTGTTTGCATATGACGCTGTCGTTTATCGACTAATAAAGTCATCAGAGGATCAAAAAAACTGGAAAACGATTTAGAAAAGATATCTGAATGGTGCGAAAAGTGTCAGTTGACCCTAAATAACGAAAAGTGTGAGGTCATCCACATGAGTGCTAAAAGGAATTAGTTAAACTTCGGATACACGATAAATCAGTCTAATCTAAAAGCCGTAAATTCAAGTAAATACCTAGGTATTACAATAACGAACAACTTAAATTGAAAGGAATACATAGAAAATGTTGTGGGGTAGGCAAACCAAAGACTGTGTTTTATTGGTAGGACACTTAGAAAATGTAACAGACCTACTAAGGAGACAGCCTACACTACGCTTGTCCGTTCTCTTTTAGAATACTGCTGCGCGGTGTGGGATTCTTACCAGATAGGACTGACGGAGTACATCAAAAAAGTTCCAAGAAATGCAGCACGTTTTGTATTATCGCGAAATATGGGAAAGAGTGTCACAGAAATGATACAGGATTTGGGCTGGACACCATTAAAGGAAAGGCGTATTTCGTTGCTACGGAATCTTCTCACGAAATTCCAATCACCAATTTTCTTCTCCGGATACGAAAATATTTTGCTGACACCGGGAGGAACGATCACCACGATAAAATAAGGGAAGCCAGAGCTCGCTCGGAAAGATACAAGTGATCATTCTTTTCGCGCGCTATAGGAGATTGTAATAATAGAGAATTGTGATGGTGGTTCGATGAACCCTCTGCCAGGCACTTGAATTCGATTTGCAGAGTATCCATGTAGAGGTAGGTGTAGAAAAACGCAAATCCTGGAGCTCACAGTCTGAACATCACGTATATAAACGTGTGTACTCATGCGACAAATACTCTGTCCAGTCACATTAATGTAACTACCTGTCAGAAGTCTAAACAGCCGCCTTTTACAGAGCGTACCGTTGCGAGACGTGGCGTTAGAGAGTCGTTGAAGTTCTGGAAGGTACCAACAGGGATATGGAGCCGTGCAGACTTCAGTGCCGTAATCATCTGCTCTAGATTTCTCAGTTTTGGATCCATGGCCCTTACAGCTCGATCGAGGTGGTCCCATAGATCCTCATTGGCTTTAAAACAAGGGAGTTTGGCTGCCAGGGGAGTACAGCAGACTCATCCTGGTGTTCTTAGAACCACGCACATACACTGCGAGCTGTGTAACAAGCTGAACTGTCGTGCTGGTAGATGACATCGTGTCGAGAAAGAACGAAGTCCATGAAGAAATGGACATTGTCCTCAAGGATAATTGTATACCTGTATTGATCCGTTGTGCCTTCCAGAATGACAAGATCACACAGGGGATGCCGTGAAAACATTCCCCAGCCGATAAAGCTCCCGCCTCCGGCTCACGCCGTATACACTAACGGCCATCTGTCCGATGGACCATATTTGATGAGGTCACCTGTCGCCACTCAGTGGAGGTCCAGTTGCGCTATTGGCGTGCAAATTATAGCCTTCGTCGCCTGTGAACAGCAGTTCAAAAATGGTTCAAATGGCTCTGAGCACTATGTGACTTAACATCTGATGTTATCAGTCCCCTAGAACTTAGAACTACTTAAACCTAACTAACCTAAGGACATCACACACATCCATGTCCGAGGCAGGATTCGAACCTGCGATTGTAGCGGTCGCGCAGTTCCAGAGTGAAGCGCCTGGAACCGTTGGGCCACACCTGCCGGCTGTGAACAGCAGTCAGCATGGGTGCGTGAACCAGGTACCCGCTGAGGAGGCCCAGTGCAGCAACGTTCGCTGAACTGTCGTTGAGGATACACTGTAGGAGCCAAGTCGTTTATCTGGGCGGTCAGTTACTCAACAGTTGCACGTCTGGTCGCCCGTACACATGTCCGCAGCCGTTGTTCACCCCTGTTACCTCGGCGCCGGTTTTGGATAAGGAAAGTTTGCCATGCTCAGAGTACTTTAACCATGGTGACACGCGAACAGTTTAAAAATGCTTCCATTCTTGGCCCTAAAGTCAATGACCATGCCCTTTTGGGCGATAGAAAAATTGCTCCGTTTCCCCATTGCGACAACGAGTGCACTGTTTTCCGCGTCCCTGGACGCGCTTTATATCTCTGCACTGCTACTGCTGTCCGCAGCTCGTGGTCTTGCGGTAGCGTTCTCGCTTCCCGTACACGAGGTCTCAGGTTCGATTCCCGGCGGGGTCAGGGATTTTCCCTGCCTCTAGATGACTGGGTATTGTTGTGTCGTCTTCACTATAATCATTCATCCCCATTACGGTCGGAGGAAGGCAATGGCAAACCACCTCCGCTAGGACCTTGCCTAGTCAGCGGTGCGGGTCTCACGAATAGTTCCCTACGCTCCTCGAAGTATGGGACGTCATCGTCATCACTGCCACTGCTGACACAAGCCGTTGAGAGCGGTTACTGCACGTCGACGTCGAACATCGGCGGTGGTCATATTAATGTGACTGGATCGTGTAATTTTTTCATCTAAAATGGATCAAGTAGCGAAAGTTTAAGCACCCTGTAGCCTCCGACTACTCCGTAAGGAAGCTTGTCTCGTACAGGTTCTGATGTAGAACTAATACTGCCACATCACATGTTCCCCCACTTTTGCTAAGAACCCGCCCTTTCATTATTCTTACGATTGCATGTGGAGCTGTCTGCAATAAACCTGCCGCAGTGTTACTCGAGAGGGAGGAGCTGATGTAGTGCGCGTGCTGCAGAATATGGAGGACGAGAGATACAGGCGGCTGGTGCGGCGCGCACGTCTGTCAGACGACGTGAGGGGCAGTCTGCTCGCGACCGCCTCCCGTCGCGACGCGGCCGTCGCCGCCGCCGACGCCTTTGCTGACTACACAATGGGCGCCGGACACCGAAAGCTCAGACGTATACAGGTGAGCCGCGGATTCATCCAGTGTTAATCACTGTGAGGTCCACATCGCGTTTAATATTCAAGTGAGGTTGGGTTGGGTTGTTTGGGGAAGGAGACCAGACAGCGAGGTCATCGGTCTCATCGGATTAGGGAAGGACTGGGAAGGAAGTCGGCCATGCCCTTTCAAAGGAACCATACTGACATTTGCCTAAAACGATTTAGGGAAATCACGTAAAACGTAAATCAGGATGGCCGGATGCAGGATTGAACCGTCGTCCTCCCGAATGCGAGTCCAGTGTGCTAGCCACTGCGCCACCTTGCTCGGTATACTAGAAAAGTGAACAAAGCGTCCCATGCAGACTCAAAAATGCACGAACTTCCTTTTCGACACATTCTGCCCATGACAACTGCAACGCCGTGGAATAATCGTCAAATTGGCGTCCAATGTACTACATGCTTGGACATACACTATCCAATCAAAGGTATTGAACACCTGTTAGTGGACATTACCAAGGAATGTATCCAATCCTTGCCTTTTTGACGGCCTGACCTCTGCCTGGGACGCTTTCAGTGAGGCGTATGAACGTCTGTGGAAAAATTGCAGCCCATTCTTTTTCCAGAACCAAACCAGAGAAGACAGTGATGTTGGACGCTGAGATCTGGAGCGAAGGTGACGCTCTAACCCATCCTAAATGTTTTCCATTGGGTTCATGTCGGTACTCTGGGAATCTTAGTCCCTTTAAGGCATTTTACCAAAGTGTTACAGCCTTTTGACTTAGAAAATATTTAAATTTTATAATTAATAGTCAATATTGCGTGAAATAAAATAAAATGAAAAAAATTGTAATAACAGCAGGAATCAAAACCGAGCTAGCGAATTGCCAGTCACTGAGTATGGCTACTCTGCCAAAGCATCGTTACATCAACTTCTCCTCTGAAGTCCCTCAAACTCTGCCCCTGCACAAGCATGTTCCACGCACTTTCGAAGATAAATACTGACCTGGTACTATGAGCAGCTTAGTACTCATAGTGCCTGAAAGGATGACGTCATATTAGATTATGCACAGTCGAAAATGGACAGTTGCGCAGCTAACCATCATTCCAGCACTCGATGCTGGTTTACAGTTATCATGGAGAAAATGCAACAAAAGACGTTTTCTTCCTTTTTTATTTGCATGCAGCACGCATTCGAAGAAAAATGGGGTAATTTTAGTGCGATTTCCGGCTCGCATTCAAAGAGAAATGGCATAATTTTAGTGCGATATTTACAGTGTGCTATACCCCGTCAGTACATGATAACGGGCCGCCACTCGTTATTGTCCATAAACGATTTCCTCACAGATGCTACTTAATGGTGAGGTGCACTGAGATGCTGATACAAACAATAATCGTCTCCAGGCTGCTCCTCTACTGTGCGTTGCACAGAATGCTGTAATATGTGATCATGACCTTCCATATTTAGCGGTTTCTAAACACAATAAGGGGACCACACCCAAAAACAGCTCCACAGCGCAATATCAGTTCAATGTCGGCACTACAAACGGTGGCTGGTAATGTTCTCCAGGCGTCATGAAACCCAACGCTGTCATCAGATTGACACAGGCTACAACGTGACTCATCAGTGCAAATCACTCGTTTCCAGTCATATAATGTCTAGTGGCTTCACTCTTTACACCAACACACGCGTCGCTTAGCATTGACCACAGAAATATGTGGCTTATGAGGAACTGCTTGACCACTTTACGAGGGCGTGTTGAAAAGTGTCTCCGAACATTTTAGTCTGATCTCAGTATCGCTTGAGGTATCACATGTCATGCATATTACTCGGTCGACTTTCTCGCTACGCTCAAGCAAGCTGCAACACCCAGCCGCTAGAGGTCTCCGAATTTTAAGGTGTAACATGGTGGAAAACTGTGTCGGTGCATGAGAAACAGCGTGTTGTAACCGAGATTATTACAGCTGGAGAGAGCCTCCAATTGAAATTCATATAAGAATGAAAGCTGTGTACGTCAGTAGCGTGCGACGTTGGGTTGTTCGTCTTCGTCATGAAGGAAACAGCGAGACTCATCGCGCTGGAGTTGATGAAATCATCAGAGAAAATCGTTGGAAAACATAGACACAGTCCTCACAAGGGAAATTCCCCATAGCACCCTTCTCAGGTTTAGTGGTGAGATGGCCCAGTAGATAGACCGCAAAAAAAAAATGAAGCATGAAAACCGGAAGAAGGTGTACTGAACTGTGAGAAAAGTAGCAGAACAGAAGCACCGAAGGGCCCAAGCCCAAGACGTGCAACATGGAGTGGATTTCAGCACGCATGGTGTCGTGGCCGTTGGATTACGAGTAGGGAGGTCCGCGTTCAGGTCACCCTCGTGCCCCAGCCTTTTTTTTTTTTTTTTTTTTTTGCAAAATTATGAACGTACCATCCTGTCATTGACGTGTCTGCTCGCTATATTCAAATCTGTGTCTGTGTCGTGGTGCAACGTCCGTCTGCAACAGCGACGTGTAATGAAGGGACCTCGAGATGTACATACTTCCTATTTGTTCTACACAGGTACCACATACTGTATTATGACTCTTGCATTCCGTTTTAGAGGTTTCGCCTGTTGTAACATAGTTAACACCATTTTATTTGTTGTTCTTATTTGTGTGAGAGGTCTGTGCGGCGTCCCGCTTGCTCTTACTGCTCATCACATTTACTTGCGACGGTAACATACGCTCCTGGAAATGGAAAAAAGAACACATTGACACCGGTGTGTCAGACCCACCATACTTGCTCCGGACACTGCGAGAGGGCTGTACAAGCAATGATCACACGCACGGCACAGCGGACACACCAGGAACCGCGGTGTTGGCCGTCGAATGGCGCTAGCTGCGCAGCATTTGTGCACCGCCGCCGTCAGTGTCAGCCAGTTTGCCGTGGCATACGGAGCTCCATCGCAGTCTTTAACACTGGTAGCATGCCGCGACAGCGTGGACGTGAACCGTATGTGCAGTTGACGGACTTTGAGCGCGGGCGTATAGTGGGCATGCGGGAGGCCGGGTGGACGTACCGCAGAATTGCTAAACACGTGGGGCGTGAGGTCTCCACAGTACATCGATGTTGTCGCCAGTGGTCGGCGGAAAGTGCACGTGCCCGTCGACCTGGGACCGGACCGCAGCGACGCACGGATGCACGCCAAGACCGTAGGATCCTACGCAGTGTCGTAGGGGACCGCACCGCCACTTCCCAGCAAACTAGGGACACTGTTGCTCCTGGGGTATCGGCGAGGACCATTCGCAACCGTCTCCATGAAGCTGGGATACGGTCCCACACACCGTTAGGCCGTCTTCCGCTCACGCCCCAACATCGTGCAGCCCGCCTCCAGTGGTGTCGCGACAGGCGTGAATGGAGGGACGAATGGAGACGTGTCGTCTTCAGCGATGAGAGTCGCTTCTGCCTTGGTGCCAATGATGGTCGTATGCGTGTTTGGCACCGTGCAGGTGAGCGCCACAATCAGGACTGCATACGACCGAGGCACACAGGGCCAACACCCGGCATCATGGTGCGGGGAGCGATCTCCTACACTGTCCGTACACCTCTGGTGATCGTCGAGGGGACACTGAATAGTGCATGGTACATCCAAACCGTCATCGAACCCATCGTTCTACCATTCCTAGACCGGCAAGGGAACTTGCTGTTCCAACAGGACAATGCACGTCCGCATGTATCCCGTGCCACCCAACGTGCTCTAGAAGGTGTAAGTCAACTACCCTGGCCAGCAAGATCTCCGGATCTGTCCCCCATTGAGCATGTTTGGGACTGGATGAAGCGTCGTCTCACGCGGTCTGCACGTCCAGCACGAACGCTGGTCCAACTGAGGTGCCAGGTGGAAATGGCATGGCAAGCCGTTCCACAGGACTACATCCAGCATCTCTACGATCGTCTCCGTGGGAGAATAGCAGCCTGCATTGCTGCGAAAGGTGGATATACACTGTACTAGTGCCGACATTGTGCATGCTCTGTTGCCTGTGTCTATGTGCCTGTGGTTCTGTCAGTGTGATCATGTGATGTATCTGACCCCAGGAATGTTGACAATGGGACAATGAATTCACGGTGTTCTTATTTCAATTTCCAGGAGTGTTTTCTTACCACATGACTCATATTCTGTTACCAATGTATTGTGTGGCAATGGCGAAGACCACAGAAGGAGAACAGACACGTCAATTACCGGACGGAAGGTTCATGATTTTGTGGAAAAAAGGGGCAGGAGGGAGATTTTAACGTGAATCTCTTGGTTGGCAGCCCAACACCGTGACCACAAAACCAAGACGGCCTGGTTCTTGCACGTAGCTCATTGTTGCACATCCTGAGCTTGGACCGTTCAGTGTTTCTATTTTGCTTCTTATTTCACTGTTCAGTACAGCTTCTTCCTATTTTCATGGTTGATCTGTGTTGTGTTCTTGAGTGCCATTTTACTACTAAATCTGAGGTGTGTCAGGAAAGTGCAGCATCACTGCAGAACATAAAACTGTGTGAATGGTGCATGCTTCAAATACTCACCCCTTGCATGAAACAGAGGATATGGGACATCTGTCAACAATTTCGTCTGAGCGAACTGCCGCAGTGGTTAGCATACTGGTCTCGCATTTGGGAAGACGACGGTTAAAACCCACCTCCGACCATCCTGATTTAGGTTTTCCTTGATTCCCCTAAATCGCTTCAGGCAAATGCGGCGTAGCTTCCTTTGGAAGGGCACGGCCGAATTCCTTCCCCATCCTTCCCTAATCCGAAGTGAATGATGAGCCCCAAATCAACCAACCAACCATCAACAATTTCCTTTGCGTTTTGAGAGTTAGAGCAATGAGTTCCATAGAAACATTACGGCAGGTGGTGGAAGCTGTGTTCACAATTTGAAACCCGAAAACAAGACTGCACTTTGATAGCGATGAAGCTGTGCGAGCGGAGGTGAAGTTGTGGATCTATGAGCAAAGTCAAATATTCGAAAGTGATGGTATCAACAGCCTGATCCCTCGTTGGAAGAAATCTTTTCATCGCCGAGTGACTATGTTGAGATATAAATATGTAGACATGAAAAATAAAGATACAAGATGTTAATAAATGTTGTGTCATTTAAAAAACTTCAAGAGTTTGCATATAAAAGAGGCATTACTTTTCAGCAAGCCCTCGGAATCTGTACTTTTAACTCTCTACGCATAGTGATTGTGCTTGCTTGACTGCAACCATCGTCCACAACGCTTGACGAGCCCTGTCCATCAGTACATGGGCTCTGCCTGATCTTGGTTTAGTTGTGGTTGTTCCCTCGCGTTTCCACTTCATAGTCACATTATCAGCAGTCGACTATAGCAGTTTTAGGATGGTTTAAATGTCCCTGCCCTGATGGACCTGTTACTCAGGTGACATCCAATGACTAGTCCACGTTCGAAGTCACAGATCCCTCCTAATCAACCCGTTCTGCTGTTACAGCTTCTCTACTGACTACTGACAAGACAGTACACATCGACTTCTTTTACACTCGTGAGTCTGCCTCTCATTACATCTACTAGTCAGTTCTCCATTACGGAGAGGTACTCAGACACTTTCAATCAGATAGTGCACAAATAATTAAAATTTCAGCACAAGTGTTCAAAATACGTAGATAGGAGTAACGCCAGCTACGTAAGCACTCCGTCTTCAGGCGACAAGTGGCCCATCGAGACCATCCGATCGCCGTGTCATCCTCAGTTGACGATGCGGATAGGAGTGACGTGTGGTCAGCACAATGCTCTCCCGGTCGTTATGATGGTTTTCTGTGACCGGAGCCGCTACTACTCGGTCGAGTAGCTCCTCAATTGGCATCACGAGGCTCAGTACACCCCAAAAAATGGCAACAGTGCATGGCGACCCGGATGGTCACTCATCCAAGTGCCGGCCACGCCCGACAGCGCTTAACTTCGGTGATCTGACGGGAACCGGTGTATCCATTGCCGCAAGGCCGCTGCCCGCCAGCCACGTAACGTATACAAGAAAAGATTATGCGGCGCGTTCGTCAATCACAAATCGCATTTGATTGTTAGCCATTTTCGAAACTATCCTGTCATGCCTCATATAGAAAGGTGACACGTGTAGAAAGTTTACAGCAACCATACCGTGGCCTGCCGAGATTGTGGTTCATCGTTTTGCTGTAGTGATGCTCGCACTGATCAGGATACCATGACTGTGTTACGAATATGGACTAAATGAGGTCAACAGGCCAATACTCAACGCCACGCAGGATCTCAGCGGCTCTGGCAACTAGCGCCAGAAAGGAGCAACATTGTTCACTCTGCCGTGCAGAATCATAAAGCCTCATCACCTATCTTGATTCGGAATATGGGCATGTTTTTCAGCAAGATATGTACCTACACGGACATCGTAACGAAATCTTGAGCACTAACGACTGTCAACACACTGACCATTGCTGCAGCTTCCCTTGAAGCACAGCAACTCTGGAAAGAAAAATGGCACCTCTTAGTCTTTCCAGGCGAATACGGATTCTGTGCACAGCATCACGACGGATGTACCCGTCTGTGGGAAACTCCGACGTGATCGAACACCGTCAGACTGCATCCTTCATCGTCATGTGGACCCAGGTTCCAAGCGTGATGATGTGAGGTGCCATCTGGTACACAATACGTTCACTTCTGGCTAGCATAGTCTACCATTTGGGCAGCACGTGCTTCATTTCCGACGTATTAAGGACGGTGGCTAAGCTGTATCTTTGGGCTTTCTATGACGTAATATTTCAACAAGATACCACAAGACAGCACCGTCCCATATGCTGTCCCCGTTAGTCTGGTCATGGCGTTGTGCAGATGTCTCGTCCACTAAAAACTCATGCGCATAAGTTACCGAAAGACTAGTACGCCACTACTAGCCACACACTGTGATTAGAGCCATCTTTTTGTCAGAGGTGGCACCTCTGTGAACCAAATTTGCAATCCTGTACACCTCTATACGTGATAGAAGAAGAAATTGGAGGCGTTATAGATGACGTAAGGGATCCAGTATTGGAGTCACCATTTAAAAAAGCTCTGGAAGATATGAGGTCAGGTAAGACAGAAGGAGTAACTTAGATTCCACTGGAATATCTGACGTCGTTGTGGGAAGTGGAAACCATACGACTGTTGGTGTGTAGAATGTATAAGATTGGCGACGTACCATCAGACTTTCGGAAAAATATTAGCCACACAATTCCGAACATAGCAAAGGGATATGGGTCCAGTAACTATTGCACAAGCAGCTTAACATCTCATGCATCCAAGCTGCAGACGAGAATAATATACAAAAGAATAGAAAAGAAAATGGAGGACCGATTAGATGACTATCTGTTTGGCTTTAGCAAAGGTAAAGACACTTCTGACGTTGCGACTGATAATGGAGGCCAGGCTGAAGAAAAATCAAGAAACGCTCTAAGGATTCATCGACCTAGAAAAAGCGCTCCAAATGTAAAATGGTGCAAGATGTTCGAAATGCTGAGAAAACTAGGAGTAAGCTATAGTGAAGGATGCGTAATATGCAATATGTAAAAGAACCAGGTTGGAACAATAGGATTGGAAGCCAAAGAACGAAGGGCTCGAATTAAAAAGGGTGTAAGACAGGGATGCAATCTTTGACCCCTACTGTTCAACCTGTACCTCGAAGAAGCGATGAAAGAAATAAAAGAAAGCTTCAAGAGTGGGATTACAGTTCAGGGTGAAAGGATTTCAATGATGAGATTCGCTGATGACATTGTTATCTTCAATGAATGTGAAAAGGAATAACGTTATCCTTTGAATGTAATGACCAGTCTAATGAGTACAGAATATGGATTGAGAGTAAACTGGAAACAGAGAGAGGTAATAAAATATCGCAGAAATGATTACAGCGAGAAGCTTAACATTTCAATTGGCGATCAAAGTAGACGAAGTTAAGGAATTCTGCTGCATTGGAAGCAAAATTACCCATAATGGACGAAGCAATGGGGACGTATAAAGGAGACTAGCTGTGACAAAAAGGACATTCCTGGCCAAGAGAAGTCTGGTGGTGATAGGCTTTAATTTGAGGAAGAAATTTCTGAGGATATACGTCTGATGCAAAACATTGTATGGTAGTGAAACATGGACTGTGAGGAAACCGGAACAGAAAAGAATCGAAGCGTTTGAGATATGGTGCTACAGACGAATGTTGAGAATTAGGTGGACTGATAACAAAGAATGTGGAGGTTCTCCATATAATGAGCGAGGAAAGGATACCCCTTAAGACCTCAGGAAACATCTTCCATGGCACTAGAGGGAGCTGTAGACGATAAGTAGAGCCAGAAAGAGATGGGAATACTCCGGCATATAATTGAGGACGTAGGTTGCAAGGGCTACTCTGAGATGAATGAAAATTTAATCAAATGTTCAAATGTGTGTGAAATCTTATGCGACTTAACTGCTAAGGTCATCAGTCCCTAAGCTTACACACTACTTAAAGTATCCTAAGGACAAACACACACACCCATGCCCGAGGGAGAACTCGAACCTCCGCCGGGACAAATTTAAGCATGTATTCTCTCAAATATTCTACATATGCACACTACGTAAAATTTCGTTACTAGCTATGTTTCCAGGTTTTGCAGTTTTGACTGCCGGCAGAGTATTTGTCTCTTTGGTGTTGCTTTATTCGGAGATGCTAATCCCACGCTTCTCTCGATGTCTGAGGCTATTTTAGCCTTACGTCAGCAATTAATGCCAAATACAACTTTGTGTGGCGTTTGTTTATTTTGCATTCGCAGCAAAATAAGACGTATACTAAAAATTACATACAGTTTTGTTAAAATTCTAAAACGACTGGGCGTGTTGAAAGGTTATGACTCCGAATATTTCATGCTAGAACCCCTTAAAGTTTTTTAAAAATAAAACAGGCGTTATTAACACTCTAAATCCTTATTATTCATACTATACATTTGCTTTCCAGCATAGTCACCCTGGCAACGAACACGTTTCTTACAACGAGAAACCAATTTGTTGATACCGTCCCTATACAATGTTTGACTTTCTTGACGGAGCCACAACCTCAGCTCTGCTTACTCCGCTTCATCACTATCAAATAGGAGTCCTGGATCGGGTACTTTAAGTTTTGGAAACAGCTGAAAAACGGGTTGGGCGTACGTGCGATGACAATGATGCCCAGGCGTCGAACTGCTACAATGTTGCAGCACTCGTGTGTGGTCTAGCATTGTCACCCTGAAGGAGAGAGTGCTCTGTGTGTAGACGAACTCTTAGAAGTCGAAACTCGATTACAGAGCGCTGTTTCTCACGCACCGACAAAGTTGCGTTCCACATCGCCACGTTACACTCTAAAATTAGGATCCCTGTAGCTCCTGAAGGCTACAAATATGTAGATGTGAAGAATAAAGATGTAGAATGGTAATAACGTTTGGTCTTATGTAAAAACCTTAAAGAGTTTTCCCATGACGGAACACGTGTGGTATCCATTGTGTGTCAAACTCTCCCGGACACTGACTGCCGCACCTTGTCCCTTCAGCGTAGACAGCGTCTTCTGCTAACAAATTTTATTGTTTGTTTAGATTGCATACAGTTCTAATGTTGTTACCGATTACTGTTGCATAGAACTATCTTCACATCTGAATATGTCAATTGTTCTACGACACAGTACGCATATTGTTTCTGGGAATTTATGGCTTATTCTGAATACGGTTATAGCATTAAAAAAATAGGCAATATACACGGACAATAAACTGTGACGTCATTTTTAGAGACTGCAATTTATATCTGAAATTTGGTTAATTTAAGACTAAGGCGGATCATTATATACATAACATATAAGAAAGATGGATTAAAAGCATCTATATAAAAATTTATCATAAAACTGGCAACATAAAAATTGAACAGAATTTTATTGCTACTTATATTAAACTATATTGTTTGATTCGATGAATACGAATCTGGAGTCAAATTTTTTCATGGTAGTGAATTTGGAAGGTAATCTATGTACTCTTATTGATATTTTATTTATTTCATGTTAATTCAGACATTCTCTTCTATCAGAAATTAGTTGAATCTAGATATCCTGGCCTCTTACTTCGATTAAGACAGATCATTCGTTTCTAAATATCACTTTTTTTTAAAAACTTCAAACAGACAAGCCGCGCTTTGCTTTGCCATCCGGCTTGGTGGGGTTACCTAATGAACACTACTTAGCACATAATATTTTAAGTCACTGCGAATAGAAGGTGTTTTCATTTTCAGTATATATGGTGACCCTTACTAAAGTTTGAAAATCCTCAAAGTAGGCCTAAAGGCCGGCCGGGGTGGCCGAGCGGTTCTAGGCCCTACAGTCTGGAACCGCGCGACCGCTGCGGTCGCAGGTTCGGATCCTGCCTCGGGCATGGATGTGTGTGATGTCCATAGATTAGTTAGGTTTAAGCAGTTCTAAGTTCTAGAGGACTGATGACCTCAGAAGTTAAGTCCCATAGTGCTCAGAGCCATTTGAACCATTTTTAGGCCTAACGCTGAGACAAGTAATTTAATGCAAGACGCACTGGCTCTCAAATGTCTGGAAATACACCAAAAGCGGGTGACAAATGTTGACAAATGTTGACGTCACCAGATATCGTACCTCGCCGCGCGTTTAGCGGTTGGGCTCGTTGAACCTACCCACTCCCGTAGGGGTCAGTGCTACACATCGCTCCACTAGGTTACTCTGTTTTCGTTCTTGCATTATCCGACATGATACGGCAGTGCTCTCGGCAGTAGTAATACAACACTACGATGAATTGATTTACATTTAACGAGCTTGCAAACGTGCATCTCAGTCATGCTCCTGCTAATCCCATTGCGCTTGCAGCAAGACGTATTTACACATAACGTTGCCCACAGCGTGTTTCACCTTCTCACGCATCGTCTGCTACTGTGGATCGCCGAATACGTGAAACAGGGGCTCTGAGCTTAAGTGAACTCTGAAGGCAAGAAATGCATTGAGGGGGCCTTTTAGATTAATTTTTTGAGTGATTCAAAACTGATTCTGCCTTACCATTCAACGGTCCGACATCTGGTCAAAGCAACGGTGAGTCCAGAAGGTCGAAGGAACTTGTATTATTACTGGTATTTGCCTATTGAGTCTTCTACCATAATCTGCCTATCATTATTGTCATTGTATTCGTAATTTTGCCTCCTGTATGAACCCCTAATTGAAAATATTATTTGTTCAGCAATTAAATACCTTTCCTTTGAAAGGGACTGTACTGTACAGCTGCTGAGACCTCCCCACACGTACATGATACATCACAAAATAAGGTTTAAAACATCTCTTCAAAAACCTATTGCCCACGTTGCCGATAATCCATCCACCATATCCACCTGCTGCACGTGCTACCACATTAGTTTTCTTTCTGTTTATGCTCGGGGTAGCCATAGCCATCGGCTAACATATGTCCAGTTTCATTAAGCATCCTACCTAAATCTTGTTTACTTTCGGCGACCTTTGTTATGTTATTAATGAATTGCTTCATGTTGCTTTTCTGTCTGTGACAAACAAAGTCTACATCGAAACAATTCCTTACTGCCCTTATTGCAGATTCAGTACACAAATTAATTATTCAGTAGTGACAATGAACAACTTTGCCTTGCACCTTTCTCGTCACCGCTGGGTATCACAGTATGCTCCGCGGAACATGGGCTGCCTTCGCGGAGAATGGGCTACTCATCCGTTCAGATAAAATTTTTACAAAGGACCTAAGCGTGTTCGGAAGGGATAGATTAAATACAGTTGATGGTAGGTTGTTTATTGCTGTCAGAAGTACTTTACGTTATAGTGAAATTGAAGTAGATAGTTTCTGTGAGTTAGGACGGGTCGAAGTAATACTTGTCAACTGGAATAAATCAATATTGGTTCCTTTTACCGACCTCCGACTCACGTAATACAGTTTCTGAACAGTTCAAAGATACCTTGAGTCTCACTTCTATTATATTCATACAATTATAGTTGGCGGTGACTTCAACACATCCTCCATATGTTGGCGAAAATACGTGTCTGAAGTCCGTGGTAAGCATAAAAAGTCGTCCAAACTCGTACTGAACGCTTTCTCAGAAAAATTATTTTGAATAATTACTTCAGGAACACACTCTAAGAGTAAATGGTTGTGAAGTCGTACTTGACCTCTTAGCAACAAATGATTTTGATCAAAGAGAGAGCAGCATGGTGGATGCAGGGATTAGTGAACACAAGGTCGTTGTAGCGAGATGGAATATTCAAATCTACCATAAGAATATGAAAAATATTATTTTAAAAATCAAATAAAATTCGCTTGACGCCTCCGTAAGAGATGGGCTCCACTCCTAGCAAACTAACTAAGAAAGAGTACACCAGACGTGGCTTGAATTCAAAGAAACAATGCAGACGGCAACTGAGAGATACATACCAAACAAGTTAATAAGAAATGCTACTGACACCCCATGGTACACAAAACAAACCAGAACACTGTTGTAGCCGCAACGAAAAAAAGTATACCAAAGTTTAAAAAACGAAAAATCTCCAAGGTTGACAATGTTTTACTGAAGCTCGAAAGTTAGCGCGGACTTCACAGCGAGATACTTTTAATATAGTTTCCACAGTGATACCCTGTCTAAAAATATGGCAGACAATCTAAAGAGATTCTTGTTATATGTGAAGTATACCAGCAGTAAGACACAGTCAATACCTTCGCTGAGCGATAGCAGTGATAATGTTAGTGATGATAGTGACACAAAACCGGCGTCACTAAAATTCCTTTACCAAAGTAGACGAAGTAAATATTAAAGAATTCTAATCAAGAACAGCTGCCAACATGAGTAACTTAGAATCCGTATGCGTACAGCTTTTTCGCACCTTTTACTGGCCTCATCAGTCCAAAACACCAAGCCAAATCAAGGGGCGTCTCGAGCATCACAGACTCAACGAACATAACATAAACAGCTTGTTGCTGAGACCGGGAGTGGGATACACTAATCATGGCCTGAACCTGAATAGGAGGGGAAAAAAAGATTAGCTGAGCACCTTGCAGAATCTGTAAGGGTAGGGAGGGGCGGGGAGGGGGGGTGGGGGGCAAGGACACAAAACGAAGTCCATGTTATTACTGGAATTAAAGGGTCCCATTTTCTGCGGGTTAGAGCCAGGCTACAGAGAGAGATTAGTGGAAGAAACTATAGCAGGACCAGACAATAATACATGTAACAGTTTGAAGAAAAGAAAATTAATTTGTTTCATCAGAATATTAGAGAGTTGAAAAACAAGATAAATGAGCTTATTATATCCTTATAAAATGTGTAAAATTCTGTAGGAATAGATGTTAGTTGTGTGAGTGTCATCTACATCACTTTGAGGGTTTTTAAACGATAACAAGAATCACACTATATGTAAGAAACAGTAGTGGTCCCAGAAATGACCCCTGAGACACACACCATTTAACCATGCCGAAGTCAGACACTATCTCATAGTTGTTCTCATTAATGAGGAGAATGATCTTTTTCTGTTTGTTCTTAAAGTATGAAAGGAACCAATTGTGAGCTACGTTTCTTATTCCCTAATGGTCTGACTTCTGTTGTGATATTTTGTTATCAACACAATCAAAAGCCTTATTTATATCAAATAAACGTCTACTAATCGTAAATTTTTGTTTAATCCGACTACTATCTCACAGAGAAAAGAGAAAGTAGCTTTTTCAGTTCTTAACCCCTCTTTTGAAACCAAAATGTACATTTCATAGCAAATTATATGAACTGCAATGATCAATTACTCTTATACAGACAGCCTTTATAACAACTTTTGTAGACACTGATAACCCAGAAATAGATCCAAAATTACCTACATTATCTCTTATTCCTTTTTGTCTAGCGGTTTCATTACTGAGTACTTTAATCGTTCAGTAAACCTGCCATTTCTAAAGGAAAAATTACAAATGTGGTTATGCACCAGGCTACCATATGCAACACTGTGCTTTAGTATCCTGCTAGGTACCCTATTATATCTACAAGAGTCCTTAGTCTTCAGCGATTTAATTATTGGCTCAATCTCCCCTTTGTCATTATCACGGAGGTGTGTTTTGGATAATAGTCATGGTAAAGAATTTTCTTAAAGAGTTACATGATTCTCTGTAGAAATTAATTTCAATCTTAATTCACCTGCTATGTTGACAAATTGATTGCTAAATACTGCACATATATTTGACTTATCAGTAACAAAACATTTTTAGCATGTATTGAATGTATATCCTTACCCTTGCGCCGTTGGCCGCACGCTTCCTTCACGACTGACCTTATGGTTTTAATTTCGTCCTGAGAATTAGCTATTCTGATTGGATACTACATGCTTTTTGCGTTCCTAATGACATTTTTCAACATTTACATCACTGTTTGTAATGATCTATTGTAACTCGATTGTTACTATCACTAACGTTTCTATATAAGTCCGAATTTGTTCTGTATGATATCCTATCCAATTAGTCAGCCACACAGCCTGCCTGTTAGTGTCCTGTTTTAGACATTAAAATGGAAAGCAACTCTAAAGAGCATGAGAAATGTGTTCAAAACTTATTATACATGGTGGTTATAATTAAACTTTCGCTACTTGAACCAGCATTGATGAAAAACAATTAACTGTATGATTACCTAGATTTATATGAATTATGTTCAGACTGTGCACTGCATGATTTCCGTTGTCAGTAGCATTAGCATCATGACACGCCGTTAGGTACCGTTATTGGTACGGTGACATAGGGTTGAAACACAAGCATCAGTATGTATTACAGCTGAAATCAGCCAACTTGAGACAAGGCAAGGTGAACTGGATACAATGAGCACAATCTGTGTTACAACAGCTGAACGTTCTAGATCCACCAGTCGAAAATTGCTGCGAACAATTGTGAAATGGTATCTATAGTGCAATTCCAGGATGTAATGGATCCAAATGGTAGTCACATTGAGCAACAGTTGTAACCTGGAACGTAAACTAGGTACACGGTTAACAAATGTTACCATCTCATGTGGAAATTAAAAAATATGTTTATCTCAATGGATTCGTTATTTCTATTCTGCATGTCTTTACAAATGTTTCCCCAAAGTTTCATTGTACACAATTGTAAAGAGGGGTGGGCTATAGAGTGGTGCAGCAACTGTAGTCGTAGGAAAACTGAACAGCAGGAGAAATGATTAGCAAACAAGTTAACACAGTAAACAGAAGATTTACTTAATTTCTTTTTCTCCGAGTGAATGGAGACTTATTACAAATATTGCAGCAAGAAATAAAGTCCAGTTCTCAATCTCGACGAGGAAGGGGCTCCCTGCACTAAGAGCGAATGATGGTGTCATAGCGAAGAGGTTCCAAGTGCAAGCGGGTAGAATGGCTGCCGATAGCCATCTTGTATCACACCGGCAGACAGGGCTCATAGTTCAGAGCCACTGGAGGCGTGGCTCAGGAGGCTTGCATCCACCAGATCCTGCGAGACCACTATCTGCATCTGATGGAAACTTTCAATTCTGTTGCCATCTAAAGATGTTGGCAGGGTCGTATCGATACATGATACCACAATAACCACCCTGTATTCATCGTCTGTGTTATTGGCACAATAATCAAATGTTCAAATGACTCTAAGCACTTATGGACTTAACAGCTGAGGTCATCAGTCCCCTAGATTTAGAACTAAAGGCTATCTAACCTAAGCATATCACACACATCCATGCCTGAGGCAGGATCGAACCTGTGACCGTAGCAGCAGCGCGGTTCCGGACTGAAGTGCCTAGAACCGCTCGGCCGCAGTGGCCGTCCACAATAAACATCCCGCGGCTCTTTTTCTATAATGTGGTTTAAAAAAGACGCTATTGCCACTTAATTAACACTTCTAAATAGTTTTTATTTATATTGAGCACGCATGTATGCCCAAATTCCTCTTATTGTAAAAATTCGTGCATCATGGTCTGGGATGCCACTTACATTTTTACTAATGGAATGCCCCTCTTCAAACGAAGAATGAACAAAACTGTTGTCTACAGTTATGCTACTGTTCTCCTGGACTCTATTTGGAAAGAATACAGTCTGCATGAAATGAAACGAATTTAGAAGATCTGCAACATACTTTTCTTTGCACATCATCTATAAAATTAAATTTAAAGTCACCATACACAATTAATTTTAGGTACTTTCTATGAAGTGAACCAAACACTCTCTCTAGCTTGAACAGAAGGCCTGACGTCAGAGTGAGGGAACCTGTAGCTACTGCAACATGGTGAACAGTCTGCTTTTCAGTGCCACAGTCACAACTTGGAGAAGCTAGTTTCTTACACTTCTGTAGAAAACCGGCACACTTTCCAGTGCTGGTACAAATTCCGTTAAGAACCGAACAGATCTTTCGTGGCGGTTCGGAGTCAGGTTGCTTGTTTGATATGGATGGCGGCCTAAGTTGTTCCGTCGTAGCGTTAATCTGACATGTGTGTCTCCAGCAGTCATTAGCATTAAAGCCGTCACCAACCAACATCCTTGCAGTTTCCAGGGGCGGATGACGTGAGTGAAGCCTTCCTTTACTGACTGTGCACCCAACACATTGGGGCACAGAGTTTCACCTATTTACAAATCAACATTTTTAAAACCGTTGGATCAGTCGTACTGGACACGAAGACGCTGTGTTCTGCTCCTGGACATCCAGATCTCCAGACCTAACACCCATGGATCACTTTTTATGGAGATACATACAAGACATTATATGTATGCCTCATTTACAAAATAATCCCATACACACCTCAACGGCCTTGCTGCAGTGGTAACATCGGTTCCCATCAGATCAAAGAAGTTGAGTACTTTTGGGCTTGGCTAGTACTTGGATGGGTGATCATCCCGTTCTGCCGAGTGCTATTGGCAAGCGGGATGCGCTAGATCCTTGTGATGCCAAATGAGGAGCCACCTGAGGGAGAAGTAGCGGCTCCAGTCACGAAACCTGTCAACAGCCAGGAGAGCAATGTACTGTCCACATGCCCGTCCACACCCGCCTCGAATGACGTCTCTGGCCTGAAGATGACACAGTGGTCGGTCGGTAATGTTAGACCTTCAAAGCCTCCTCAGATAGAGTTTTACATTCAGTGTAATTCTTATCGTTGTTACGCTGTGTATTAAATAGTAATATATATTTATAATCGTTATATTCATTTTGAATTGGAGAGACGATGCTGCTGCTACCATAGGTTATGCTAGTAATATGTATCATAGCTTATGTGATGTCTGAGAACCTCCAATTCTGGGAGCAAGTCAGACGCAAATTGTGAATAAACATCCCTCAGTCCGCTCTCTGTGCTATGAACAGACTTTCAGATCGTGTGGTGGGTGACCTCTGCTTGCAGGAGGACGTGGTGCGCTCGTTCGACGTTGTCATGTTGCTGCCCAAGGGATCTCCACTGCTGCCTCGCATCAACAGTCTCATCGGAAGGCTCATGGCCGCCGGATTCTTCGACAGGTCTGTCAGGCACACAGCTCCCACTGTCATTTCCAGTTCCAATGTACAGTATGCTGTAGTGCCTCGCCAACAGTTTTAATCAGTAATGCATTCTAATTTCAGATTGTTTAGTTCTTGGCGGATTTAAAAATCTCACATCCTTATATTTCTTCGAATAATCTCAATCATCCCTTTTTCCTGCTAATCAATACATTATGAGACAAAGACTGTCTGGAATATAGGTAGTACATTACTGAAATACTGTATACCTTACTCTTCCCTAATGTCCAGGTACTGGTAGTGGGAGATAAAGACGATTCAAGTTACACGTTAAGGAACTGCAAGAAGAATACTCAAAATGGGACCTGACAAGAAACACAAAAAAGATGGAGTGCTTCGGGGTAGGGGAAGATGGCTGAGAAGATTCGAACGTAGGGTTTTGAAAATTAAAAATGTCTGTCTATTAACAGCAAATGGAAGAAGCACACAAAATGTAAGTAAAATTGGGCAAGGAAAAATAGTAATTGCCCGACTTAACTCCTTGCTATGGACTGATAAAATTACAAAGTGAGTGGCGGTTTTAATGTACAAGTCGACCACAGAGAGTATCACCACATATGACGTTGAAATACCGGAGCTAACTAAAAAGGGGAAAAACAAATTGATGCCCCTTGAGAGGGGGTTTTAGTGAAGAAGTTTTCGCATCTCCAGACTTGAACACTGGGAAATGACGCAATACGGGAAATTATAAAAGAAAAAGGCACCGTTCTCTATGGATGCCATATGTAGGAAAAAACGAAAGTTATTCGGTAACTAAGACCTGAAATGCCGTAGCAAATCGAATTCGCTCCAACATTGAAACACTCATCCGCACCGTCTCCCGGTATGCCTTGTCCATCAGACGACTCCAATTTCATTGGTTCTGTCGGAGTGTGCTGTTTACATCATCATTTCAAAGTGTTTAAAACAACTGGTTAGCTCGTCGACTGTGAAATACGGACAATGATTCCGCTTTGCCAACGAGGAACGTTGTAGCAGCGGAAATTCATCTGCATATATGTGTGGTTATGGCCGCAATGCAATGAGTGACAGCAAAGTGCCTAAATGGATGAGAACTTTCAAGAACAGATGTTAAAATGTCCATGATGAACCGCGACCTGGCCGACCATCAGTAATCATCAAATACTTGGTCAAAGTCATGGACGAAAAGATTCTTGAAGCCCAGTCGTACCCAATCTCAACGTCTGCATTGGAACGTCCAAATGGGTAGAGCAACTTTACACAAAATTGTATCTGAAAAGTTGCACGAATTGTGCCCATGTTCGTTTCGCAGGCTGCCTACTGAGGAACACAAATGGAAAGAACTGCTTATGCTCTTGAATTTTTGTATCGATATCATCTACATCTACATCTACATTTATACTCCGCAAGCCAACCAACGGTGTGTGGCGGAGGGCACTTTACGTGCCACTGTCATTACCTCTCTTTCCTGTTCCAGTCTCGTATAGTTCGCGGGAAGAACGACTGTCTGAAAGCCTCCGTGCGCGCTCCAATCTCTCTAATTTTACATTCGTGATCTCCTCGGGAGGTATAAGTAGGGGGAAGCAATATATTCGATACCTTATCCAGAAACGCACCCTCTCGAAACCTGGCGAGCAAGCTACACCGCGATGCAGAGCGCCTCTCTTGCAGAGCTTGCGTTTGTTAAACATCTCCGTAACGCTATTACGGTTACTCTTTGGATCTTCTCTATCTCCTCCGTCAACCGAATCTGGTACGGATCCCACACTGATGAGCAATACTCAAGTATAGGTCGAACGAGTGTTTTGCAAGCCACCTCCTTTGTTGATGGACTACATTTTCGAAGGACTCTCCCAATGAATCTCAACCTGGTACCCGCGTTACCAACAATTAATTTTATATGATCATTCCACTTCAAATCGTTCCGCGCGCATACTCCCAGATATTTTACAGAAGTAACTGCTACCAGTGTTTGTTCCGCTATAATATAATCACACAATCATAAGGAAGGTTATCAGTTTTTAGAGAACTTTGTCACAGGGGTTTCTCACATGATTCCAGTCTAAACGTCAGTCAGCAGAATAGCGCCACACGACATCACTGATCAAAGTCAACGCCAAACAGACAACGCCGATATACAGGGTTATGGCAACTGTGTTTTGGCTCAGAGATGGAGTCTTGTTAGTCGAGTTTATGGATGGAAACAGATTGTCCACCCACCGTACAGCACAGACTTGGCGTCGAGCGATTTTCACTTGTTCCGTTAACTAAAGGAATTTCTCGGCGGCAAGCACTTCGCAACAGATGATGAGGTGGAGAGAAGCTGTTGAAGACAGAAGTTTATCCACACAGGTGGCCGACGTCTTTGACTAAGGGATGCAAAAGCTTGTAGAATGTTACAGCAACGTATAAAAACTATGTAGAAAAATAGAGAAGCATCTAACGATTTAAGTAAAAATAGTTTTCAGAAAAAACCTGTGATGGTTTATGCTTTATAAAAAATGAGACCTTACTTTCCGAATAACACTCACCACTTCCAACGAATGACTCAAAACCGATGGCCAGAATAGATCTCTGAGTGTACACCAGCTGAGCGAAGAAATCGTGAAAGACTACCCAGGAGATGGATGCAAGCAACCTTCAGTAAGAAGCCTGGAGATAAGGGGAAACTGTGGAAGCCGAGAAGCTTCATTTGCCTACTAACAGAATAATTATTATCTCTACTTATTTTATCTAAATATTGTTGTTATCCATTTATAAAAGAAGAAATTACGTAAAAAAATTCAAAGTGGTCTGAGGAATGTTGCGCGAAGCCCAAAAATAGTAACAACTTCATATGCCCAAAATAAGTAAAGTGGATAGGAGCGACTAGGAGCACTCTCCACTGCAATAAGAATGAAACTAAATATTACTTTTCACTCGAAGTTGAGTAAGTGATCATTTGTACTATGGTATCGTCTCCCTGAAAATTTTCCAAATACTTCAACAAATTAAAGTCAAGACACAGTATTTGTCGCAGGTACGTATCAATGTATCAAGTATTGAGACACCATAATATACGGATAATTATAGTTGGCAGTATTCTCCTTTTCAGTAATAAACTAATAAATCACGTTTTAGTTGGAGTTTACAAACTGATCATGTTTACTAATCCACTCTCTACAAATTTTGCAAATACTTTGCAAATTACTGTTGAGATACAATTTTTGATGCATGTATATATCTGTATACCTTGTATTGAGACAGCTTGAAATAAAGACAATCCTTGGAAAATGGTTGAGGCCTCTCATCAGCATCAGTTCAGCATTAATGTGTGGTTAGATATTCTTGACAACCACAACCACACACTTTGGTTATTATTCCACAACGCCTCGACAGAGGCATGTAGCTGGACTTCGTGCGGAATACTCTGTCTGGGCTGCTTGAGAATGTGCCTGTGACAATACTACAGGTTATGTGGTATCTGCATGGTGGAGTACCACCCCATTTCCGCTTTAATGGAGGCATATGGAGGCCTTGTAGCATGACCTGCTCTGTTTTTTTTTTGTTTTTTTTTTTACCTCTGGGGTCATCTGGAAAGTATTGAGTATGCTGAACCAGTTCCTGATGTGCAGACTCTTCAACAGCGTGGTCACCATGCCTGTGACGCTGTTCAGAGAGAGGCTGGAACGATCAATCAGTGGGACGATCCATGATGCGATTTGTGAACGCATGCACTGAATCCCATGGGGGCCACTTTGAACTTCTATCATGACTTGGAAGCAGTGCAGCTCCGTACAGTGTTCCCAGACTATTTGTTGTCGTTGTACACACACTGTCCATTTCTACACGTATTTTCATAGATTCTCCATTTCCAATCAGGAATGTGTCCCTGCAGTTAGTCGGTTTTATTAATGTTCACTCTGTATATTTGATATTAACTGCAGTTTCATGTACGTTGCAACTGGGAGCAACTACACCTAAGTGACCAAATACCCTACAATGGGAGCAGTATGATGCTCGACTTGTGTCAGCTGAGTATCTGCGACACTTGCGCTGTTCCCTGTTTGTTTCCTTAATAAATATGCAGCGGGGCGTCTTTATTGCATGAGTCGATCGAAACAAACAGCAGAACTTCCTCAAACAGTAGAGTTACATGGACTGCCTCTTGCAAAGGCAAAGGTGACACCACTTTAACATCAACTCCAAGTTGCAACTTTATACTGTAGACAAACGCATCAACAGCTCGTGCTTTGCCTGCTCCTAACAAGACATCATACAGTGTCCTGTCTCTCGCCAAGGCATATGAGTGACACAAGATTGTACGAATTCTATCACCTAATGCTTCAACATATTCTCCTTGCCTTCCCCCAAGGGTGCACAATTTATCCTGGCAATAGCTCAGACTTCTCCTATCTGAGTACCTGTCTTATAACCCATCGGCCAGTACTCCGAGACTTTCTGTATCCCTTAATATTGTTACTGATTCCACATAGTGCATGCATCACCCGACAAGTTTAGGCACGCCACATTTGACAGAAAACCTTGTGGCTACTAGAAAATGTGATCAACATCACAGACATTTTGCAAGAAAGTGGATGCGTTCTCCGTGGACTTCCCTGAGAAGGAAGGGATAAAAATGACAGCAGGAAAGCTGTTCACTTTGTTACGCTATGGGGCGGCAGCATAGTCTTAGGTTCCACTGCAATAGCCTCAATAGCCTATACGTCTGCTTTAATCTCTACCATAAATTTAAATTCCTGAGTACCATTTTGTTACCCTTTCCTGTAAATCCTCGAAAGGATTTTCACTACCTCCTGCCTCTGTTCTGCTATCTAATTAATTTTGACTGTGTGGTGGGCATTTTTTTAACCTTAAATGGATGCTAAAATTGCTAACAGAAAATTTTACAGAACAGGTTGAGAAGCTCCTGTAAAAGAAATAGTCTGCTCTTCGGGCTGCATTCACTTCTGGCATATCGGCCGCAATACTTTAGCAAGCGGCGACACATACATTAAGCGTTATACGATGCGACATGCGAAATCAGCAGGATGGCTGGTGAATGTAGGCTGCTGGGTCCATAGGCAGATGGCACCCATTTGGACCTAGGAGTGATAGCTGGCTGCAAGGATGGTGAGGTACAGTGTGTGGGCCACAATTGCAGGCTGACTCCATCAGCGACAAGGAAGAGGCACTGCAATGTTGGAGCCAGGACCATCATATGAAGCAGGTACAGAGTAGCAAGCTGTGGTCAGCTTCGTCAACAGATGGGCGACAGATGGACTGCATGGCTACAGATTGCGGTGAAGCAGGGTGGTCCCAGCAGGAATGGCGTGATATTTTTCTTGGTGCAGTAATTTACCAACAGCCATGTGCATTGTAGAAATTCATTGTATGAACTTCTTATATGCTACCAGTTTCGGAGTTACATTGATGCCATCTTCAGGCCCCACACGTCAAAGTCGTAAAATCGCTACACACGGAAGGAGCCATATAACTGGATCCGTGAATCAAATCGCTGTGCAACAGCTCTTGGTGGCCAGGCGACACAGATGGAGTGATGTTGGCGACAGATGGACCACAGCGTGATCCGTGGCAAGGTCAGCTCGAACAGCTTGCAGGCAATGTACCAACATGGCCAGCATGACCTCAACAGATGTGGCGACGCCAGTGAGCGACAGGCAGCTATCAGAGGTGGCACTCTTAGCAGGAAGCCGCATGAACCATACGCAGCAAATCCATTCACTTGGTTCATCACAGCAGGCACTGCCTGCACTCATTGCGCATGTGGATGGCTCCCATTGTTGCTCTGTGTCAATATGAAACCATGGCACGACTCTTACGCTATGTGAACATGACAGCATTGGCAACAGCTCTTGTAATCGCACTGTCACTCTCAGACAAAGATGACTCTGAGCCCGACTTTGCCTGACACAGCTGTAGACCGTGCAGTGACTGTGCAGTATCAGCCAGCGCGCCCATTCCCAGTGACGAACAGAACCAGCCTTGACTAAATCACTCCTGGTGCTACTGTGTCCTAAGCTGTGACAAAATGCATACTGTTGCATCCAGTTGTGAAGACGGAATTCACACAGTACAAATGAGATGCGCCGAGGGTAGATGAGCAGAGTACTGGCTGCTTGGAGGTGCCATTATGATTATAATACTGTGAAGTTTGGAGTGAATTGAGAGAGCGTAGGAAGACGGTGTGTTGCTGGGTCCGAGGCTAAGGGCAGAGAGAGACCAAATGTGGAATCCACGTCTTGCTGCAACCTATGAAAACACGTGAGATGTCCTTGTACAATTACCATTGGCTTCAGTCTGCAGGTTCCCAAAGCGTACCTTGTTAGCAGTCACCAACAGTGTGAAGAACACTTGGCCATTAACACAGACCATTTCCGGAGTGCAAGTCACAAGAATTATTCCACTGATAGATAACATCTAGCACGAGAGAAAGAAAAATTTCACAACTTGGAGTTATCAACAACATTTTTCCTTCCCTATATGAGCAGCGGGTCACCTACACATTAATGTCTTACTATTGATTGTGTCTATCTACATTGTCTGTCTAGCGTCAACTTTAGGTGTCAGCCTTTGTTGGGTGTACTTTGTGAAAAGATTTTGGTCTAAGATCCTGCCCTAGTGTTCTCCTATTGCTGTATGTGCAGTTATTTCGGTATATTAGCTCATGCAACTTTATTGTAAAGTTTTTTATTTCACTGTAGTTATATTATTGATTCCTTATGGTACTGTCTTAGGTTAGCACTTTGTAGTTTTGGTATGATTATCTGTGCTTCGTTTTGTAAAGCTGATTAATTATAATGGGGAAGGTATTTCATTTTGTATTATATTATTGTATTTGAGGAGCAGACGCTTCCAAACCACAAAAACAAAACAAAAAGACACCCGTATGCCACAACATCAAAACAGATAACACAAGGAGTAATTGGATCTACGCAACATCAAAGCGAAAATACGTTGTCAATGAAACTGCGGTGCACTAATATCGAATTTCTATGTATAGAAGAAAAACATTAGGACTGAAGTAGTAAACAAAAGATAATGAGTAAAAATTTTCATTTGATACTGTTTAATAGCCGTAATTTAGAACATGAGAATTGGTTACGTTCTTGACAAACAGATTTGCAAGGAAGACCACCTTGTTACAGTAACCACTGATGGTTTTTTTTTTAATCAAGCAGGACGCATGTGGTCTAAATAAGATTTTTATTGGAGTCACAAAAGACGGCTTATAACCTATATTATTTCTACTTAAGACGCAGCTAAGTGTGCCACTACACTATCTTTGGTCACTGTTCATGTTATTTTGTCTAATATGTATAGATGATATTTAATGACTTATTAGCCACCCTAATTATACGCCAGTTCCGGTTCGTGTGTGCATAATGTCCTCGCATAATACTGACTTCGCAAGTGTACACTAGACACATGCACCAGTGTTGGAAGATCACGCACGTCTCTTTGGCAGGTGGTGGTCGGACCTGTCGCGTCACCGGTGGACGACAGAGGCTGGCATCGAGGACACCGATGGCGATGAGAACGCAGAAGGCGATGACGCCTTCTCGCTGTCACTGGTGCACGCCCAAGGCGCGTTCGGAGCACTCCTCGCTGGTTGGCTGATTTCGTTGATCGTTTTCGCCCTGGAGCTGGCAGTGCACCTGGCTGCAAAAAGAAAGGCTGCCACAGCTTCTAAAGTATTTGGATAAACTCGCTGAGTCTCGTCTCAATGCTGTCCCCAAAGAGACTCGAGCTGTGACAATCTTTATCCCCTGTAAGGTCCACAAGAAACTAAGATTATATACTAGGGTTGGGTGAATAGTCATGGTGCATCATTTCAGACAATAATTGTTGTTCAGTGCTATACTCCAACGTCTGCATCAATTCTTGTCACTGTAATGACCCCAGTGGTAATGTAATACATCCCATATTGTTGACGTTCTCTTGTTAATGTTTACTTGCACCAGTATGATAGTCAGGTACAATGAGACATATGTCAAGCAAGTAATCGGTCTCATTCTGTCGTACAAATTTTCAGATATACATACGCTGATGAGCCAAAACATTCTGATCACCTGCTTAACAACATGTCGGTCCACATTTGGGAGCAATACAGCAGCAGTTCTATGTGATATGGATTCGTCAAGATCTTGGTTTGTTTCCAGAGTTATTTGATATCTCATATGTGCTCCTTGGCCATACACTTCCCCTATAATAAGGACCCATCGTTTTTGGGCGCGAATCTGGAACCAAAAAAAGAGTTGCAGATGTCTTCCGTTTGGTTCAGACCACGAGAATTTAGTGACTAGGCTTTCAACGTGAGATCACTATCATGCTTCTCAAACCACGTTCGTGCGATTTTGACCTTGTTGCACAAGCAGTTATATTGCTGGAAAATGGCATCACTGTCAGGGTAGACATTTAGCATGGAGGGATAGAGGTGATCCTCCATAATGTTCACACTTGTCGCAATGGTAACATCGGTACCCGTCAGATCACCGAAGTTAAGCGCTGTAGGGCTGGGCTGGCACTTGGATGGGTACCATCTGGTCTGCCGAGCGCTGTTGGCGAGCGGAGTGCACTCAGCCCTTGTGAGACAAACTGAGGAGCTGCTTGATTGATAAGTAGCGGCTCCGGTCTCGTAAACTAACATCCGGCCAGGAGAGCGGTGTCCTCACCACATGCCACTCCATATCCGCATCCAATGACGCCTGTGGGCTGAGGATGATACGGCAGCCAGTCAGTACCGTTGGGCCTTCCAAGGCCTGTTCGGATGGAGTTTAGTTTTAGTTTTAGTCCATAGCTATATTGGTGCTATCGATTACTGCCACAGGCCCTAAGGAATCCCAAGCGGGTGGCCACCACTGCATAATACTCCCCACATCGTCTTGCGCCTGTGATGCGGCGCACCTTTCAAGCATGAGTTCACCTGGATGACAGCCTAAACGAACATAACCGTTAACATGGTGTAACAAGAAAAGTACAGTAATTATTCAGACCACGCAACATGCGTCCTTTGAACCATACTCTCAATGATTCCCCACCCTCTGCAACAATGCCATTGGGTCAACATGGGAACACGCAGTGGTTTTGCTGCAAAGCTCATGTTCAGTTATCTGTGCTGTATGGCGTATTCTGAAACCCTTGTGCCTGCACCAGCATTGTACTCTGTCATCAGCTTTGTCACAGATCGCCGCCTATCCTGTTTTGCAGACTGGCTAAACTTCCAACCTCCTCGTTCTGTATTGAGTTGTGGACGCCCAATATATTGTCGCCTATTTGGTGCTTCAGTGTCCTTCAGCCACTTTCCATAGGTGCCGACAACCGTCGCGCACGGACAGCCAACTAGCTCCGCCGTTTCCAAACTGCCCAATCCCAGGTGTCATTCCATAATGATATGCCCTTTATCAAAGTCTCTTATGTTATTAGAGTGCCCCATTTGTGAACTGTAGCATTACTCAAATTATTTACCATTCGTCTCTTCTCCGCTTATATATTTCCCTTATGGGGCCACCAGGCAGCGCTCATTCTTTCCATGGGCAGTGGTCATAACGTTTAGAGCCATGAATGTATAACAGATGTACAGTAGGCAGACGCGCGCAGTGTCTGTTAGATATCGTCTCAGACACGAAATACAAGTGGTTCTAACACCTCCCACACCCCACCAGAACTTCCAACCAAGGTTCTTCAGAAGTTTTCAGCCAAGCTTCTCCGAAGGTTGCCCTCAGTTATGAGCAGTGGCGTAACTAGGGTAACTGTCACTGCCCAGGGCACACTAACTTTGTGCCTCCCTCCCCCAAGCCCACTCGTGCTCACCACTTGCCAGCTTGTCCTCATTTCTTGTACAATCTTCACTCCTTCCCTCCTCCCAAAACCAACAATCAGTTTCAACTTATAAGTTATGTTGTTAGAAAATTTCAGTGTGACGATGCATAAACACATGCCTGATAAAAAAAGTGAAGCATCCAGAAGATATGGCCGGTTGTCAGTGTAACATCGAACACGCTGCAAGCCAGCCAGGGGTATGTAACAATTGTGGTTGCAATTCTCTGTGACAAGTAGAATGGCCGCCAGAGTGCCTTTGTTTCGTTCGTATTTTGTGTTGTTTCCAGGCCTGTTAAGGTATATTAGGGGCGTGAACAACATTAGATTTTGAGTGAGCACTGTGAAGAACACTAACGTGGCACTTGCTCGTGTGAGACAGTGTTATCAGCACCTGACAGAAATCGACAGGGACCTAACTGTGGGACCCCATTGGGCCAGCCGGATGAATCATATGCAAATCCACCACAAGGGAGATTCGTCGTATTGTGCACCAAGTACATCGTAAACCGTTCACATCTGCACCTAACAAAAGATGGACTTCAGAACATCCTGTGTCAGCCCACACTTTGGTCGCAAACTAGCAGCAGCCAGACTAGGGAATTACCATCCCATGAATAGACAGCCGTTAACACCACAACACAAATGGCTGCATCTGGAGTGGTGCCATGACTGGGAACCGTGGACAGCTGATGAACAGCATCACTGTGTATTCAGCAATGAACTGCAGTTCTGCACTACCCAGGATGATCATTGTCAGTGTGTACGGCGATGACTTGGGTAGAGATCCGTTATTTCTTTATTTTGGGGAGGCAGAATAGTGTTACTCCTGGCGTCTTAGTGTGGGGACCTATTGTATATGACTTCAGGCCATAGATGAAGGCACTCTGACAATACAAAGGTAGCCACGAATCTCCTCATGATCTCTATCCCTGTTTAATGTCGGTTCTTTCAAATACTTCCACTGTTTCTTCTACATATTCTTCTCCTTCCTTATGATCCCTTCATTTCAATTAATCTTTTATTTGGTCTTTCTGCATTTTTTTTTGCACATTTCAAAACAATATCCCCACAGAAACAGCTCCCAGGACGTGCGCCGATGGTGCCATGAACTAATTATGCCACAGGTTGTCAGTCGAATGCCGGCACTGGCATTCTTCTCTCAAACATTCCCAGCTGGGAACCCATCTGGTCCACTCCTAGTTTGCTGGGAATTAGCTGAACGGAACTGAGGTTTGCAGTGGGCTAGATATGGATGTGTCTGGACAACCCATCTCGTTAGTGAATGAGAAGATAGAAAGCTAATTTCTTTCCATCATAATGGAATGGGACCTCCTCCAAATTGTGGACATTGTGTTAGATGTGTAACGCTAAGCATGGATTTTTGAAACAGATCCTTGTGCATCATAGTTCTTGTACCTACAGCTGATAACGAAAACGAAATGAAGGCACAGGGTGAAAAAACCGAACCAGTACACAGTCTGCTCCTATAAAGTAGGACAAAATGCCTTTGTCCTAGAAAATTTCAGTTACACGACAAGTGAATAATGTCGGTGTGATTGCAAATAGTGAACTTATTTCCTTGATTTCATCGTTTTGAGAGTTTAAGAATATTTATTCAAATGGTTCAAATGGCTCTGAGCACTATGGGACTTTACATCCGAGGTCATCAGTCCCCTAGAACTTAGAACTACTTAAACCGAACTAACACACATCCATGCCTGTGGCAGGATTCGAACCTGCGACCGGACTGAAGAGCCTAGAACCGCTCGGTCACAAAAGCTTTCAAATATTTATTACGGTACAGTGTACCTCTTTCATTAGATCCATTTTCTTGTGGTTAATCTGCCAATATGAGATCTGATTCAGAAATAAGAGGGAAACGTTAGAGGAATTGGAAGTCTGTGGCAGCCCTGGATGGCTGATTCATTTAGGTGTAACTAGCATATCTTGGTTGAAATTTCAGTCTGACAATGATTATCAGTTACTGCTTCCTTCTTTAAAATCTATACATGCAGAAAACTAATAGCTGTAGTTTCTTCTTGCTTTCTCTATTTACATCATCAACATAGCAAGGCCATGTTGGCTAAATATTACAAAGTCAGATCAGACAATCATCGAGACTTTGCCCCTGCAGGTACTGAGAAAGCTAAAAACCCTCTTCCAGAAGCTAAGGTTTGTCTGGCCTCTCCACATCTCTCCATTGTGGTTGCACATACAGTACAGCTACCTGTATCTTTTTGGCATGCAATTGAGATCATTAAATAAAGTTCCAGCAAAATAGACTCTCAGCTAACTGATATAATCAACATATCATTTTGTACAGGAATATTCCCAACAAGCTAACAACAATCAATAGCAAAGGCACTTCACATAAAGGATGATACATAAGACATATAAAACTACAGTCCTGTCCCATTGTTTCCTAGCTTTTCTAAAGTAATAATTTACAAAATGTTTTTAATAAAATTAAAATATTAGTCCAAAGTCGTTTCACGTAACATTAATCTGCTGAGGGACCTGCCTTTGACTTTTTGACTCAAGTCCTGAGTGCTACAGAATAAAATAAATTAAACTGTGGGCTGTTTCCGGATGTATTTAAAGCCTCTGATCTGATCAGCTATGATCTTCTGCTCAAGAAATTATCCAACTAAGGAATCTGCACACTTTCCTACAACTGGTTTGAGTCGTATCTTTCTGGAAGGCAAGAGAAAGTGTAAGTATGCTATGAAAACATTAGTTACTTTTCAGGATACAGGAAAATTAATCATGTTGTGTATAAAGGCCCTGTATTCAGTCACCCATTATTGCTGATTTTTATAAATGATTACCATACTACTTGTTAGTAGCACAGCCTGGTTTACAGCAGAAGGGACCTGTGGATGATTTAGAGTCTATTGCATGAGAAGGAAACGCTGTGGGAAGCTTTAGAGACAAGAGCTAAAGTTGGAAACAATACTAGAATAGTGGGGGGAGGATATAGCATTGAACAAACATCTTACACAAAGTTTCAAGGAGTTTAGTTAAAAGATCATTTAAGATTGAAAAAACATGAACTCTTGAAAGAAAAGTTGATTAAATACAGCTATGTCTTAAGATTGTTTAGGAACTGAGGTAACACTGAAATAGTATTATGTATTTAACATGCAAATGTACATGGCCTGTAACAATATGGTGTGGTGCTGTGGGTAAATTAAAGTGTTTGCAAAACAGTCATTTAAAATTCCAAAATGAGCAACAAGAATAATGAAAGTTATTACCATTATGCAGGAACATTTTCACAGAATTTAAAATTTTTGTTTCCTGGATACATATTATCATCATTAAA
This sequence comes from Schistocerca gregaria, assembly GCF_023897955.1. NCBI lineage: Eukaryota > Metazoa > Arthropoda > Insecta > Orthoptera > Acrididae > Schistocerca > Schistocerca gregaria. The sequence goes on along the minus strand of NC_064926.1, from coordinate 452,980,474 downwards.
TAGTTAGGCCCACACTTACGAAACCGGGAGTATACAATATTTTCGTAGAGAAGTGCGTAATAAGGCCCTGTTCTGGAATAATATGGTACATGAATTGAAAATAATCGTAAATGCATTGTCTGTATAACTAAATAACATAAAACATCAGGAACATTTAATAAAAGTACAATAACAGCTAATAGTTTTATAGCACTGAGCAATGTATAAACTATTCACTTTGACACATGAATGTTGATCCTATGTAGTGAGAACAACATTTGTTGCAGCTATGAGCTTCAGTTTCTATCAAGATCGAATTTATAAATAGTAAAAGCGAAATGTGTGAAATACCAGGAAATAATGAGGCTACAGTGGCTGCAACTGAGGGAATTCTGTGTACCACACCATGTGACATAATCATAGTTACTGTTCCACAGGTAGCACAACAAATGTCATTAAAAAACTTTGTGATGTGAGGTTTAGTTCCAAATGAACCAAAGCTTAAGCCAATTTCAATAACGTATTACCTCCTTGGTGCAAACAATTTCTTAAAGAAGTTCTTGACCATGCAAACTTTGTAAGTTTATCCACTGATATCAGTAATTATAAATCAACAAAGTTTTTACAGTATTAATTAAATATTTCATTTCAGATATTGGGTTGCATCAAAACTTTTTGAAATTTATTGCTATTGAAAATAAAACTTCTAATTTGATATATAAAAATGTGGTGTCAGTCCTGCGATGTCTCTGCCTAGAATAAAAGTTTGTGTGCTTATCTGCTGACAATACGAACAGCATGTTTGGTAGAATAAACAGAAATGGCGAAGAAAATGTTTAAATTACAAACAAGCCTTTGTAGGAATTGTTTTATAGGTGTGGTTTGTGTAGAACATGTCATATACAACAATGGGAAAACAGCTGTTAGGAAGCTGCCGTTTGATGTAGAGAATATCACTTGCAACATTTATGGTATTTTCAAATTTTTTACTGTAAGAATACTTAGAGGTATCCCCTAACAAATTCTTTCACTAAGTACTTTAACTTTTTCCAGGGCGGTGGCGTATCCTATGGGTTACTCAAGTTTCCATTCACATACGATAGACTTTTTGTAGGCTGATGTATGAAGATAGATATTTGGGTACATTACTATATTCCTAGGCGTTAAGTTGAATGCTAGTCCATAACTTGTATTAAAGGAATGCAATGAATGAGCTTTCTTCGGTGTGTGAGTCAAGATTTTATTTTGGTTTCTTATGTTCAGTATTCTTTGGCTATGGATGTCCATGTACTCAGTCTAAGATCCAGACAATAATTATTTTTTACTGTTTTCCGTTGGTATCCTACCTAGTATTCAAGACCCTCTTATACCTTATCACAAGGCCTAATTTTTTAATGCATTACATATGGTGTGTTGCACTATAATGGTCTAATTTTCAGATGGGTTGCGCTAGCTTTAGACATTGGGTTGAATACCACTGTATTTTGATTTCAATAACATACTAAAAATTTTTATAGCATACAGTCTAACTTTTAAAAATTTTACTTTTCATTTGTAACTATCTTTGTCGCTTACTTAGCGATAATGTCAAAAAAAGGCACTTGCACTTTTGTAAAGATATAATGCAAGTTTCGAAAATACGTTGTATACGGATTCTTAGCAGTATTCTGTCATGAAGAAATCATCAAAATATTTTATAAACATTTCACAATTTTTATGTGTGACTATTTGGAATCATGGTTGTTTTTAAATTACGTATTGACTTTCACTGATAGAATCTGTATACTGCTGCAGCGACACCTCTTGTGCTCGTGGTCAGGTCGTCTCATGCATTAGCTATTAACAATCTTGTGCCACACTGACAGGCATGACATGTTATGTTATGGGAACGACGTTTTGGCGAATTGTGATGTAAATAGTAATTTTAATTTTGACATGCAATTGCATCGATCATTTGATGTGTTATGTACCTGGAAATTCAATGGATAATTTTATGTGCAGCTCGCACAAGATGCTTATAATAATCTTTATGAACATATGTTGCGATTTGATTTTTCTATGGGTTAATGTTGCATAATTTGTATGACAGCTTGTAGCACTTCTTGTAATTTTATTCAAGATCTGTCAATGGTAACTTAACTTTAATGAAACCTGTTACCTATAATAAAGTTTTTTATGGCGATCTCGGGTAATCAGTTCTTCTTCTACTAAGTAATCACTACAGGTCGTCTCTTCGACCTCAACATGACTCAACTAATGTATATTTTTCTCCATTGCATTCATTTATAGGTCATTGCTAAATTTTGATTTAATTGTAGAAGAATTTGGGATCCGTCCAGAGTGGAACTGAATAACTTTTTGTTGATTCCGTGGCTTTAAGAATGCCACTGACTTGGTGAGCGGAGTAAGTGCATTTGATTTTAGTGATGAAGCGAAGATGTAACACAATGAGGTCGCAATCAAATCACCGTCCAGCCATTCTGAATTAGTTTTTCGCACTGTGTCTCTGAAAGGTTTAAAGCGAATGCTAAAATACTTCCTGCTGCTGGTTTCCTTCTATATTCGTTTCTAGTCTGAGCTTGTCCTCCGTCCTTCCTGACTGCATCGTGAACGAGACATTAAACACTAATCTCCCTTTTTATTGAATATTATATTCTTTTAATCGTAGAGTAATAGAACAAATATTTTTTCTTACCCATTTTTTTGTACACTAGTAATACTGAAAATTGCCAGCTGCTTCACACTATAAATTACCGCTTCATCAATACCCATCATTTTGCATGAGGCTTCAGAAGTCTAAATTGAAGAAAACACCAGAAACGGTTCAAGGCATATACGAAATTTAAGAATTTTTAGCATATTGCAGCCCCATCAGCAACTGTGAAAGACTAATATTTTGAAGGATCAGCCTCAGTTGCGCAAATTTTCTGGTCTTTACCAGCTTTCGGCTAAATTAATCTAGCCTCCTTCAGAAGCATAAAATTACTATAACATGCCAGTCGACATTAAAATTAAAACCTATAGTACCGTGGTACCATGTCGAATTAAAACTACTTAACTGAAGCCCAGCCCCGACATCTCTTCACCAAGCAGTCGGTTGGCAGCGGCAAATACGTTGGCCAACGTTCCGATGAAGAGAAGCAGCAGGTGGTGCACGAGTGGCTGCACACATGACCAAATAATAAAAATATTAAAAGAATATTTAAGGTTTTCATTTGACTCCACCTTCTGTTATCGCAGTGGCACATGAAGGTGCGCTGCACCATATGGCACAGCGGTGCGGAGTCTGGCTGATGGACCTGAATTGTCGACACCAACATGGAGCCATCATTTGGTGGTCGTGGACAGCGGCTCACAAGTAACGTGTGTGGCATCGGGGTCACAGACAACGCACTGGCCACACCTGTATGTGGTATCAGTGTGGCTGGTCCAGGGAGTTGACACTGTTGGAGTGGCTCCATAAGATGGATGATGGGGTGGCCGCTTCTGCCATAGGGCAGGCAGCTGCAGTGGAGAGGAGGCAGTTCAGAACAGCCAGTGTAGAGGAACACTACTAGCAATTTCGAGTAAGAGAGCAGCCAGCTCAATGGGCGAAGCAGGAAACGTAGAGACAACCTGATGGACTGACAGTCACGGCTTGCAGCTTCTTGTTGTCAACAGGGGCGTCCTTCTGGCTGGAGCAGCGGACAGTGCTTGGATTCACAGAACCAGGGCATACAGCACAACCAGGAGTCTACAGTTCGCTGCTGTGTTGTGTTTTCGGCTGTAACAGTTGGAGGAGAGCAGTGGTTCCCAACCTGGGGGTAATTACCTTCTGGGGGGTAAAATAAAATTTTCTAAGGGAAAAAAAGGAATTCTATGGTGTTACTAAATTGCTTTTTTAAAGATTATTGTTATTATCACTATTTCGAAGCACTCAGTAATAAGTTCCGAGTTCTTATCTTTTCCTTTTTTTTATACGAGCATTAACCCGTGACACAATTTGGTTGAGATTAAAACTTATGAAACGAATGTATGAACATCTTCATCCTTCACACAGCCACTTACTACAAACAAACATTTTGTTGTGTGCCATGGATTTACAACAGGAAAATTAATACATGTATATCAAATATGTTTTGATATCTCCAGAATGAGATTTTCACTCTGCAGCGTAGTGTGCGCTGATATGAAACTTCCTGGCAGATTAAAACTGTGTGCTGGACCGAGACTCGAGCTCTGGACCTTTGCCTTTTGTGGGCAAGTGCTCTACCGTCTGAGCTACCCAAGCACGACTCACGCCCCGTCCTCACTGCAATGGTTTTGGATTTATTGCTGTACACTTTGTCTTTAATGTATCTCCACAAATAGGAGTTACATGTGTTCGGATCCGGAGAATATGGCGGCCAATCGAAGCCCATGGCAGTGTCCTGTGGGTACCCCTGAGCCAGAATGCTTTCCTCAGAGTGCTCCTCCATGACACCAGACACTCCCTGCTTCGACATGGTCGAACTGTCTTGCATGAACCACATCTTGTCGAAATCAGCGCCACTTTGGATATTGGGGATGAAATCATCTTCCAAACCCTTCACGTTCCGTTCGGTAGTCACCGTGCCATCAAGGAATAACGCACAGATTATTCCGTGACTGGATGTTGCACACCACACAGTCACCCGTTGAGGGTGAAGAGACTTCAAGATCGCGAAATGCGGATTCTCAGTCCCCCAAAATCGGCCAGTTTTGCTTATTGACGAACACATCCAAATGAAAGTGGGCTTCGTCTCCAAAGCAAACCATCTAATTGTCACCATACCCCGCGTGCAACCTTGCATATGAACGTCCTAACGCAAACCGTTCAGAAATTATGACAATTAAACTTCATATAGTTCAGTAATTGTCACACTGCATCTTTCGTCATTCTAAACATAAAAGTGTTCAAGCAAAATTATTTTTCATTCTAAAAGTTAGTTAAGGACTAACGTTGATGACGTTGCAGGAACTAGCTGATATGTGACTGCACTCAGGGGTAATGGGCTCAGACTGGTTGGGAAAAAATAGAGAACCGTTGTATCAGTGCTGACTTTCATAAGTCACCAAGTGACTACATATGTGAAATACAATGACGCCGTTGTTGGTCCTAGAGTATTCAGTTCGAAAGACTATTTGATTGAATTGTGTTTCGTGAAAATTTTTATCTGCCATTCCTTTCGGTTCAAATGGTTCAAAAGCCCCTAAACACTACAGGACGTAACATCTGAGGTCATCAGTCCCCTAGACTTAGAACTAAGTAAACCTAACTAGCCAAAGGACATCACAGACATCCATGCCCGAGGCAGGCAGACCGTAGCAGCCGCGTAGTTCCGGACTGAAGCGCCTAGAACCGCTCGGCATTCCTTTTGGTTTCCATCGTTTTACGGTGTAAAAATAGTTGGTGTTTTTATTTTGTTTGACTTATATTGCATATTTAGAGTTAAGTAAGGTGGTGGCTTTGGATGGATACCTTTTAGGTTTGGGTTCAAGGGTAAGATCCTTTATTTGGTATTTTCACATTCTTCTATTATTTGTGATATATGAATTCACGCCACATTTATTGTAAGGCTGGATAAATTCTTATTATTCAAATTATTGACTCCTTATTCTGTTGCGTTAGGTATGTTACGGTGTTTACGGTGTTATTGGTTTGATACACACTGAGATGACAAAAGACATGGTATAGCGATGTGTACATATATAGTTGGAGACAGTGTCGTGTACACAGGGTATAAAAGGCTAGTACACTTTCATAGTTTTGTACTCATGTGATTATGGGCCCCGGCCGTTGTGGCCGTGCGGTTCTAGGCGCTTCAGTTTGGAACCGCGTGACTGCTACGGTCGTAGGTTCCAATCCTGCCTCGGGCATGGATGTGTGTGATGTCCTTAGGTTAATTAGGTTTAAGTAGTTCTAAGTTCTAGGGAACTGATGACCTCAGATGTTGAGTCCCGTAGTGCTCAGAGCCATCTGAACCATTTGAATTTGATTATGGCCACGCGACGGGAATTAACAGACTTTGAACGCGGAATCGTAGCTGGAGATAAATGCATGGGACAGTCTATTTCGAAAATCGTTAGGAATGCACTATTCCGCGATCCAAATGTCAAGAGTGTTTCGAGAATATCAGATTTCGGGCATTACCTGTCACCACGGACAACGCAGTGACCGACGGCCTTCACTTAGCGACAGAGAGCAGAAGCGTTTGCGTAAAGCTGTCAGTGCTGACATGCCCGAAATAACAGCAGAAATCAATGTGGGGCATACGATCAACTTATCCGTTAGGACACTGTGGCGAAATTTGGCGTTTATGGGCTATGGCAGCAGACGACCGACTCGAAAGCCTTTGCTAACACCACGATATCGCCATATAGCCTGCAGTGCCTTTCCTGGGCTCATGGTCATATCGGTTCGTCACTACACGACTCGTCAGATGAGTCTCGATTTCAGTTGGTAAGAGCTGACAGTAAGGTTCGAATGTGGCGCAGACCCCAAGAAGACATGGACTCAAGTTTCCAACAAGGCGCTGTGCAAGCTGGTGGTGGCTCCGTAATGGTGTGGGCTGTGTTTACATGGAATGGACCGTTCAGTTATTGGGAATGGTTATATTTGGCTACTTGGAGACAATTTGCACCCATTCATGGACTTCAGGTTCCCATACAACGTTGGAATTTTTATGGATAACAATGCACCGTGTCACAGAGCCAACTGATCGACGAAAGAAGGCAGCACAAAAACGATCAGGAAAAGACAGGAATACAGCTATGTGGATCACTTGTGATTTAAATAAACTGGTAATTCGCAAAAGAAATGGTCGTTGGAAGGATTGATACACCATATAGAACAGTCAAAACAACCTTTGATGAAATTAAAAGCAAGAGCAGCAGTATTAAGGATGCAAGAGAAATTCCCCCGTGAAACACAGAGGAGAGAGCGTGTTGGTGGAATGAGTACACTGAAGGACTCTATGACGGAGAAGACATGTCTTATGATGTCGTAGAACGAGAAATGGAAGTCGAGCTGGAAGATATAGGGGATAACAGTAGCAGAGACAGAGTTTAAGAAAACTGAATGATTTGCGATCAAATAAGGCAGAATTATTTAAATCGTTGGGAAAGTGGCAACCAAACGACTATTCAATTTCGTTTTTACAGTGTATGAGTCTGGAAACTTATCACCAGACCTCCAGAAAAACATCTTCCAGATAGTCCAGAAGATATGAGTAGTAATGGGAATACTATCGCACGATCATCTTATCATTTCATCCATCCAAGTTGTTGAGAAGTATACAGAAGAATGGAAAAACAAAACTGAGGATCTGTTAGGTGACGATCAGTTTGACTCTAGGAAAGGTAAATGTTCCACAGAGGTGGTCTGACAGTGTGCTTCATAATGGAAGCAAGACTGAAGAAGAATAAGGACATGTTCATAGGATTTGTCGACCTAGAAAAAGCGTTCGGCAATGTAAAATTGTGCAAATTGTTCGAAATTCTGGGAAAAGTAGCAGTGATATATAGGGAAAGATGGGTAATGTACAATATGTACGAGAACCAAGACTGGAGGACTAAGATTGCAGTGCTCTGAGTAAAAAATATGTAAGATAGGGATTCAATATTTCGCCCTTATTGTTCAAACAGTAGATATGAGAAGCAATGGCGGAAATGAAAGAAAGATTCAAGAGTGGGATTAAAATTCAGGTGAAAAGATAAAAATAATAAGATTTGCTGATGACATTGCGCCCCTCGCTGGCATTCGCAGAAATTTTTCCAGGAGAGAGTGAATGTCAAGACTATAAAATTACCACTTTTGACACGAATGAGGTGATCAGTTTAGAGACGTGACACACCATAATAACTAAATTTCACAGCTAACACAAAAAATATATGGCACCTCCCCCCTTCCAACCTTTGAAGACGCTTGTGACCGTACCCAGTAAAAGTGAGGAAGGATTGCAGGACCTGTTGAACGTGATGAACAGTCTAATGAGCACGCACAAGGGGCTGTAGATAGTTGGAAGAAAGACGAAAGAAACGAGAGGAACGAGAAGTAGCAGAAACGACATCAGTGACAAACTTAATGCTACCTTTGAAGTCAGGGGGCGCCCACAGGTGGTGGGGGGGGGGGGGGGGGGGGGGAGGGGGCTGAGTGGCATTGGCAGCAGCTGCCACTAATGTGTAACTTGTAACGGTAGGGCTTGGATTTTTATGATCTAAAATAACGCGAAAATTACTGCTGAAATTACTTCAAGAAGCCGAGAAAATGGCTTAAAAATTATATAAAACGTATGTAAAGTGAGTTATAAAATGAACTACACTAATGAAAAACTTTGTAGAAAACTGAAATTATAAAAAATGTGATTAATTTTAAATCACTATGTTTTTCTTTAAGAAATCTCATTCGTCGAAGATACGAAAATTGTTGTACCATCGTCTCCGAGGTATTGAAGCGTATGCCTGCCGTCGTGTGGGGTTTGTCGAAAATGGGGGAACATCTGTTGACGGACAATTCGTGTCTATATGTAGAAAATCTTTCAACATTTGCTGAAACAACTGGAGCGTGCACTTTGAGTTTTAATTAAAAAAATAATTACATGTATGACATTTCAGAAATGGGTGTTACGTTTGGTACAATATCTGTACAAAATATTAATATGTTTGCTTCAATACCCATACTTGTTAAAAGTTATCAACAGTAAGTGACTCGACATCGTCAATAAGCAGACGAACAGTCAATTCATTTTCGGTGTGTACCAATATGTTCTTAAGCAACACTCTTACGTTTTCCCTTGAGGTACATGCATTATTCGTCCTTGCCAACATCAAAATAGTGAATTATTGTGTAATAAACGAACTTGATACACTAAAGTGTATAAATGATGAAAAATTTTAAAAACGGCGTCATCCTTGAAAAGTTAAATAATGTATGGTACCTATATGACGAAAAATGCAAAATGAAATTTAAGTTTCTATACAATGTTACGGATTTCAGTGCTCGTGAACAATGCGTGGCTCATATGGAAAGAAAGACTACGTCTCAACAAACCTCAGGCATTACTATAAAAAAAGCTATAAAAAATGTATCTGCCGATCGACGGAATGACGAAAGTAGTACATATGTATGCAGTCTACACCTACATCTGCGTCTACATCTGCAGCTACATAGCCCATGAGTCGCCTTGTGGTGCATGGCGCAACAGGTATCACAAACACGTGTCAACAACAAACAAATAAAGCAACTGACAAAAAAACATTGTAGGGCTACTGCCCACCGTCACTCTGAAGTCACGCGAGGCCCACGAGAAAGACGCCGCGGCCTGTACGTCACGAAAGCAGGCCTGAACCCGGTCGCTCGCTCAGCTCAGCAGACAAAATGCGTTTCTAAATCTGCTACCTCGCAACTGGGCATGTACGTACTAACGAGGGTTGCATCTTCTACTGTAATCTGCCATTATGAAGTCTTACTGATTAACAGTGCTACAACAACATTTAATTTAAGATCAGTGCTCGATATAAATGATGTAACGGCTTGTTTATTACGTTTAGTCTCTTCTGCTTAACAGTCCTCAAATCGTACAATAAGTGGTGCATTATGCAAGTGATAATCGTTTTGGCATGATTTTAATTTTATTGTACCCAAGTACAGCCGTAACAAATTATAAGTAGGCCTATGGACTTCCGATCATTGTAGGACTGATGACTCCATAATAGCGGATTCCAGTGGAAGATGCAATTGTCGTTTGCAGGTACACACCTAGTCACGAGTGAACAGTTGTAGAGACGTAGTTTGTTTGCTGAGTTGAGCTAGCGAGCTCGACCTCTGGCCTTCCTTTGTGCCGTACGCGCCGCGGCCCGGCTTTCTCGTAGGCCTCGGGTCACGTCAAATTTCATCATTATGTTTCGCTATAGGAGCGCTATTTCTTTCTTTGCGACTGTGACTTGAGCGGTAAAAAACGGCTGCTTTACATTTAGGTTGCTGGTCCTGACACTTATTTAACATTTTCGTCAATAGGTGGCATTGAATGTTGGGCAGCATTCATTTAGCGGCTTTCTGTGTTGATGCCAGTTTACTTAATATTTACAGTGTTTCTGTTCTCAGTTTTCAAGAAACAGATATACTTAGTAATAAATGTAGGTATCGTTCTTCATTTTAAAATAATGTAGTTCAAGTAAGCATAAATGTTGCATGCTTTATGAGTGAATTTTGGTTCGTTTCTCTGAAATCATGTTGGGTTGTAATGGAAACATGACCTCACTTTGTTGCAGTCATGGATCCCAAAGCGTTCTCTGGAAAACTGAAAAAAAAGGTGAAGAATATGAAGTTAGGTCTATTTCTGGGTAACAATCAGAAATTTCTATTTTAGCTTCAGATAGTGAGGAAGATATTGAGATTCTAGAAAATCGACAAAGAAACATAATTATAGCCGAGAGTGATATGATAGTGCAAACGACAATAGTGACAATAGTGTACTTGTTAATAATGAAAGTGATAACGAGACGTTAATGACGGTTTCAAAGCATTGATAATTCAGAGCTTGGCCCTTCCTTACCTGATGTAGATGTGAGTGGAAATGTTCTTCGCTTGGCTTCTGTGATACCTAGAGACATGTTTCATGAACTGTATTTTGATAATTGGTTCTCAGGAATTCGGTTATTAGCTGAACTAGAAAAAATGGGTATTCATCTTTCGTAGCAGTGAGACCTAATCGGCTCAAAGGTTGTACGCTCACCTCTGACAAGTAGGTGAAAAAGAGGGGTCGAAAGAGTTATGATGAACATTCATCTAAACCAGATGACATTACTAAGAGTGCAATAAAATGGTATGACAATAAACCTGTTCATTTGCTCAATACTTTCGCTCATCCATCATCAGTAATGGAGAGATGGGACCATAGGAAGAAAGAAAAAATAAATGTCGAATGCCATACTATCGTTCACTATTACAACCAGTACATGGGGTGAGGGAGGGGGGGTGGGATGGGGGGGGGGGGGGGGAGTTAATCTGTTGACACAATGATAGCATTGTATCGCATGAAGATCCGATCAAAGAAGTGGTATTTGAGTCTTGTATTTAACTTGCTTGATCTGACTGTAGTCAATGCTTGGCTGTTATATAGAAGAGATTGTAGAAGTTGTAAAGTGAGAAAACCAGCTCGTAGAGCTGCGTTGTTGTCTTACAATGGAAATAGAAAAATATTCGTACAAGACTGAACTGCTCACCGTGATCTCAGAGTCATAAACCTATTTCGAAAATATAAATAATTTTCAAAATGAAAGTCGACCTTGTATATGTTAAACACATTATTCTTTAACATTCTGCGCATGTAAATTGATTTATTTTTTTCTACACGAGATTATAATCTGGGCAGTACAGGGTTAAGGAAGGTAGGAGGAGGGGTGTAGAAGCAGTCCACCACAACTGACCTTGGCGAGCGAGTTCGAAAATTTTCGCTCGATCTAAGACACCACAGCTCTTCAGTTGAGGGCTAGTTATTCCCTTTCCTGTGCCTCGTGCAAATGGAGCGAGAGAAGATCGACTGTCTATGACTCTGTGTGAGTGCTAACTTCTCTTACGTTGTCCTAGCGATTCTTACTCGAGATGTACGATGGTGGCAGTAGAATCATTCTGCAGTCAGCTGCAAATGCCGATTTCCTAAAACTTATGAATAGTGTTTCGAGAAAATAACTTCGTTTTCCCTCAAGGATTTCCCATTTCAGTTCACGAAGCATCTCTGCAACACTTTCGTGTTGATCAAACATACAGGTAACAAGTCTAGCAACAAGCCTCTGAATTTCTTCGATGTCTTCCCTTAATCCAACCTGGTGTGAATCCTAGACAATCGAGATGTACTTAAGAACGGGTAGAACCAGTGTTCAGTAAGCGGTCTCCTTTGTAGATGAGCTAAACATTCCCAAAATTGTCCCACTGAACTGAGGCTGAACAATCGTCTGCCCTCTTGCCGATCCTAAGCGCTAATTCTATTTCGTATCACTTTGCAACGTTGTATCCAGATATTTAATCGACATGGTTGTGTCAATCAGTTCCTTAGTACCACTGCATTCGAACATTATAGCATTGTTTTTCTACTCATATGCATTGATTTGCATTTTATCTCGTGTAGAAGGAGCAGCCATTCGTCAAGCAGACAGAGGTTCTCTCAAAGTCATCTTGTATCCTTCTACAGTGACTTAACGATGACTCTTCCCCGTACACTACAGAGTGGTCAGCAAACAGTCCGACTGCTGCCCACCCTGTGCGTCATATAATTTATGTATATAGAGAGCACTCCTGACGATACCCTTGTCTCTGATGAACACTCACCGCCCAGAACAACGTACTGAGTTCTATTACTTACGAAGTCTTCGAGCCACTCACGTACCTGAGAACCTACTCCATATACTCGAACCTTCATTAACTGCCTCCAATGAGGCACTCTGTCAAACGCTTTCCGAAAATCTAACAATATGGAATCAGGTTGCATCCATGGTTCGTTGGATTCAAATGGTTCAAATGGCTCTGAGCACTATCGGACTTAACTTCTGAGGTCATCAGTCACCTAGAACTTAGAACTACTTAAACCTAACTAACCTAAGGACATCACACACATCCATCCCGAGGCAGGATTCGAACCTGCGACCGTAGCGGTCTCGCGGTTCCAGACTGTAGCGCCTAGAACCGCTCGGCCACTCTGGCCGGAGGGTTCGTTGGGTATCGCATTACAAAAGGGCAGGCTGAGTTTCGGACCAGCAATGCTTTCTAAATCCATGCTGATTTGTGGGCATAGGCTGTCCGTCCCAAGGAAATTTATTATAGTCGAACTTGGCCTTCCTTTTGCTGTCCTCTTTTGCCGCGCTAGACTGGCTGACAAGTGACTGGATAGTAGTCTTCGATCCGATAGCTATTTTGCACAGGGCCAGAATTTCGCGGTTTCTCGTCAAGATCTTTCGCTGAATAGGTGTATATGAATGGCGGTGGAAAAATAATCGTATACTACGGTGTCGATCTTTTTATGCCCATGCGAATTTCTGTTAACTTTTGCCTGTCCACTTTTCTCCTTTCGTTTTTGAACCAAAAATGCAACAGTCTCTCAGAATTTTCTGAATTTTGTTACCAAACCACGGTGGATCTTTTCCGTCCTTAATCAACTTACCAGTCACATGCTTCTCCCATTAAGCTATGCTTGATGGAAGTCTCGTTTCCCAAATGTTGTCTTCCTAGGTGATACAAAAGTCACCAACCCATTCCCACACCTCTAAGCATGCATGACTTCATAAACCTCAAATGGTTACTAGTGTAAGAAAACAGTTGCACGGTGAAGCACACTCAACAAAAGCGTACTCCTTGAAAATGCAAATAATTGGTAATAACTGTCAGGTGCTAATTTAAAATACCATATCGTGTTTTTTTTTTTTCATTTGCTGAAGAGGTGTTTACATGCAGTGTGTGCCCGATGATCAGTACTTGCCTGTATATATATGTAGTCTTCGTCATTGGAACTACTGCCATTCTAAGCGATCTAACAACGGGATACACTCAAAGAGTAACTGTTGTAAAACAGCCTTCCTTTAACTAATTTCATAGTCGTTACTACTAATAACAATCACATTTGAGCATGAACGTGTCTGTAACATGCTGTCACAAACGTCAGCTGACCGGCACAACGCGAGTGTGTTGCCCGCGGTTAATGAAGTTGCCTCTCAATTTTTCCACAGTTGACAATGAGTTGTAAGTGAGCAGTGGTCCATGAATGTGGTTTACTTTAAATTTTGTGTATAGTTTGGTGTAAAAGCATAGTGAATACAGTGAAAAATGACCGACAATCGTAAGTTTTCTGTATTGCACGGACGAGTGACAACTGAAAATGAAAGTAGGAATTCTAAAAATATACTACTTGCGATGAAATGTTACAAAGAAAAAGGTGATACAAACACAAAGAGTTATTAAATATCTCATTAACTGTAATGTTAGTAAAAATATATACCTAGTCACAACCTCTGCCGGCTTAAAATGCTCTGATGAGAAGGGTACTTCCGATGTTCTAAATTCTTTGAAAAAAAGGAGATTGACGATTCCCTAAAGTGCAGAATTTAATTGAATCTGTGGCAATCTGACAAAAAATATAATTTCCAGAATGACGTAGGTGACATAAAGAGAATATTTCCATTAGACTGGCTGTCTTAATACCCATGACTGATTTATTCTAAGACAGTTAAAAGTGCACTTTCTAAGGTGTGTGCTTTTCCGGTCATTTGTGTCAGACGGTATGGGTCATTCATAAGCCTTCCATCCACCAATGAATTCTGAAAGGCGGAAAGATGTAGCTGAAAACTAGTTCTGTAAATATTACAAGCCAAATTTAGAGCGTGGAAGAATCCGTCAGTAAGTATCTTGTGGAATTAGTGGAAACTACTTGCGCTAGGTTGAAATCAGTTCTTTATTGCATATTGTTTGATGCATTGACATGCCTTTAAGAGGAAAAATCAGAATGCTGTTTTCGATGCAGTTCAGAGTAAAGTCAAGTGACGAAACGTGGCGACAACATTTTGATTTCAAATTCAAAATGATTTAAATTCTGAAATAAAATGTACAGTTATATGTTATGCAGTATCTTAGAAGTTGTGCTTGAGAGGGAACACGAAGTAGTTTCCACATAAATCGGTTTGAAAGTCGATGTTGAAGGTTGCTGCAGTGGTTCAAAATCGCAAAATGTGGGAAATACTATCCACACGATGTTTACAATGGCTGAAAAATGGTTGAGAGAACAGGGCATACAACAGTACCGACCAAAAACTACATAAATTGTGGGAAAACGTAAAAACTGGGAATGTAAAAACAGGTTTTACTGCAATTATACTGTTAGTTTGTTCATGTTATGACACTGACCAAGTATTCAAATTGCTCTCTAGAAACCAATTGGAGAAAATGATGAGCAGATGACAACGTCTTCAAAATTTCTAAATCACATGAATGGGGAAAATGTTATACAGCTACTGACATAAAGCCCTGCGAGCGCCCCTGTTTGGAAGCAATATAACACATGGCTCGAGAGGCGAGGGGGACGTAAAAAACTGACTAGCACAGGAAAAGAGGCCACCCCAGCCAAGGGAGGTCTACGCACTACAGCAGAGTCAACGAAAGGAAATCACTGGCAGTTGTAGTGGGCGTAGCGTGGTATCGTGCATCTACGTCAAGCAGTCACGTAATGCCATTTTAGATACATCTCTTTGACAACGCCTCATTGTTATCGCATCTCCTGACAACTATTGTTTACGCCCCTACCAGTTTGTGCTTCATAGCTGAAAACAATCTATCTGATGAAGTCGACACCAGACTTTCAAGAAATATACATTTTTCATTTTTTTTTGTAGGTTTAGTGTAGTTCCAAAGTTATCTGTACAAAATTTTAATAGTTCTGTAGAATGTCGCGAAGAAAACAATAGTACTTGGGAATATCTTAATCGTGTAAAAAAAACTTATTTGCAATAATTATGGATGATTAATAGCTCCCTAAGATTTATACAAAACACCCAAACAACATTTTTTGTGCACATAATAACTTACGAGATAATTACAATAAAGAGGGACCCACTTAAACTTCATAAAAAATAAATTCCTACAACAATTCTGAACATAGTTCGGATAACACCCAAAAGAGGTCTACGGCACTCGTCGATTAAAATGTTATTCGAACTCTGAAAACTTGGTGCTCAGGTAGCAGAACGGTTCGATCTCCTTCTGTTTATCCATCTCCTCAAGATGACACAGCGTTTCATTGTCTATTTAAGCTAACCATTGAAAGCAGAAATGTGGCAGGGGTAGACTGTGCAACGTTTTCAATGATTGTGGTAACGTACACTTAACTTGCAATGCGAAGCCCTCTAAAACTGAAGTGCTATTGAGATGCTGTGGTAAGAATAAACGGTGCTCTTTTAATTTATTTATCGGAGGCAACGAACATATATTTTCACTTTTGGAAAACGATCATGATCACACACCATCTCCAGAATATTAGTAAACAAAATAATATCATGGAATGAAAAGGCAAAGATTTAAATGACATGTCTGTAACACTTACTCGTAAAGAAGTAGGTAACAATCAGACAACAAGAAACAGGATTACATGGTTTTTAAGTAAAACATAGAGGAGCAATTAAGAATTGTGATCGTAAGTTTTTCACAAATCGCCAAATAATTTTTTTTTACAAAATTTGAATTTTCGCAAGACTAATGTTTCATTCGCAAAATTCTGCAGAACTATTCAGACTTTGTACATAGGACTCTTGAACTATAGCATGCTATCCAACCACAGCGTCACCTGCTGTCAGTTATTCCCTTCGTATATTCTATTATACAATCAAATTTCGCTCTTAATTTGACGAGGCTGTACTTTTGGCGCACAGCATTGTATGGAAGTGAATCATTGACGGTCGGGAAAAACAGGAAAGAAGATAATCGGAATATTTGAGATATGCTGTTTCAGAAGAAATTTATGTGGGATCATAGAGTAAGGAAAGAGGAGATTCTCTGTAGAATCGACGAGGAGAGTAACATCTGGAAAACACTGACAAGAAGAAGGGACAGAATGATAGGAAATATGTCAAGACATAAAGCAGTAACTTCTGTGACACTTGAAGGAGCTCTAGAGGTAGGGTTACCATACGTTCCTATGTGTCGGGGCCGTCGCCGTTATGGACTTTTTGTCCATATATCCCTACAAGACCCAATTTTGTCCCGATTTTGCAAAATATTGTTTTGAGTTTGGCTCAGGTACCAGGCCATCTGTTAACGCAGGATATAAATGCAGCCTCGGTTAATTTTATTCATGACAACAAGTTTATGTGACAAGATCGACCCACAGATGGGGTTGCATGTTGCGTGTCCTGTATCGACGATGCAAACACCTTCTAGATTTAGCGCCATCAATCTAGAAAATACCAGACTTCTTCAGCAGTACACGGCTGGAACTATTTAAGCAGCGCCACGCGGAAGAATCGAGTAGTTCCCATTCGAATAGCTATCTGATACGAGGATTATTTCTAAATGTAATACGAATAACGAGTGCAATATAAAGAGCGTGGAGAAGAATAAAATCTCGATAACTGAAATAAGAAGTACATTAATCGACACTCAAAGAATTCTGAATGAAAGGAAGACAGCCAGTTTTACTGGCATGCAAACCAAGATGAATGCGAACAAATTAAAGAATGTGAACCCTAACCAAGAAATAATTAATTTGATTTCGAAATTGAGGACGAGACAATGGCTTTCTATGCCATAGCATTAGAGAAATGAGCTATTTCTTTTAATAAATATCAAGTATTTCATTGGATGACGCTATCTGAAACCACAGATTGGATGATGATTCACAGTTGTATACCTAACTAAATATTGTATGAAGACTTCGAGCTATAATTGTTTTCAGGGATATGTGTATCTAAAGAACTTTTTCAACTTTTTCGAAACTAAGCGTGACTCGGAAGAATGGAAATCCAAACACTCCGTGGAAGAAAGGTGAATTCACTTTCTCAAGGAAACCGAAAATCCTGAACACAAATGCCAACTGCTAAAATTGTGTGAGTATTTGTATTCTATTCGCGCACACAACGCCGCTGTGGAAAGTCACTGATGTTGGCTCAGTGGACTGTTGAAAGAAATCAATTGCTGCCTGGGACCATGGATTCAATCTTACAGTGCCAGTTTAACTACAAGCTGACTTGCATGGAATTTTATAAATACGTAAAAGTGAAAAGACTTGCTGAAAAAGGTGATATCTTCCGAAAAATATGGTGTCCCAACTACTTTTGCAACAAGCAACAAGTTGTGTTCTAAATAAAAAGTAATTATATTAAATAAATTGCTCACTTCATTACAAAATCTCTCTCAGAGTGTCCCGACAAGGTCCCAGTAATATATTTCAACCCTTTCTAGAGGGTAAACGCTAGGAGAAAACAAAGATTGGAAAATATCTGACAAACAGTTGAGGGCGTAGTGTGCAAAGACAAGATCAATAAGTTGACAGAAGAGGAATTCGTAGCGAGCCGCATCAAACGGTCAGAAAACTGATGACCCAACAAATCATATTCACAGTTGCGATAAAAGTAAATAGTTACCTACCTATCACGCACAGAATCCAGAAAAAATACGAATGAAAGAATAGCTTTCGTCACAGTACTAAGGGAAATGTTGATTGCTTGGGCGTTTTGCTAACTGCGCCAGCTTGCTAAGCAGAGAAACAAGTCATGTCTTGCCAATAGCTTTCGGCCAACGTCATCTGTAAGAGGTGGCTTCATTGCTGCTCACGAATATCGAAGAGCATGGCAAGATTCGAGATCACCATTTCATTACTGACAAATTTTTAACGACAATATTTCATTTCTCCTATTCCTCATTCAATTTTCTACCCATCGTTCCAGTACTTGTAGCAAAAAGTTGTAGAGTGCTCGCAGAAATCCTAACCCGAAATTGCCTGAAAAACAAACTGGGAGATAAATTGCAAATTACAAATAAATTGCAAATTGAATTTAATACGGAGGAAACGCTCTCATAAACAAATATGTTCGCAATATCCTTGCCAACAGGGTTTAAGGAATTTCAGGCACATCGCATATAGCATTAACTCAGTAAACGGCTGATTCTCTTAATTCTAGCTTGTAGTCCTGTTGGTGGGGTCTTGACCTTCCCTCGATATGTTGGCAAAAATACTTGTTCAAAACCGGTGGTAGGCAGAAAACATCTTCCGAGATTGTCCTAAATGCTTTCTCCGAAAATTATTTCGAGCAGTTAGTCCACGAACCCACGCGAATTGTAAATGGTTGCGAAAAAAACACACTTGACCTCTTAGCCACAAACAATGCAGAGCTAATAGAGAGCATCATGACTGATACAGGGATTAGTGATCACAAGGTCGTTGTAGCTAGGCTCAATACCGTTTCTTCCAAATCCACCTGAAACAAACGCAAAATAATTTTATTTAAAAAAGCGGATAAAGTGTCACTAGAAGCCTTCCTAAGAGACAATTTCCATTCCTTCCGAACTGACTATGCAAATGTAGACGAGATATGGCTCAAATTCAAAGATATAGTAGCAACAACAATTGATAGATTCATACCTCATAAATTGGTAGGAGATGGAACTGACCCCCCATGGTACACAAAACAGGTCCGAACGCTGTTACAGGGGCAACGGAAAAAGCAATCGAAGTTCAGAAGAGCGCGAGATCCCGAAGATTGGCTAAAATTTACAGACGCGCGAAATTTGTCACGGACTTCAATGCGAGATGCCTTTAATAGATTCCACAACGAAACATTGTCTCGAAATATGGTAGATAATCCGAAGAAATTCTGGTCGTATGTAAAGTACACAAGCGGCAAGACGCAGTCAATACATTCGCTGCGCAGTGCCGACGGTACTGTTACCGACGACTGTGCCGCTAAAGCGGAGTTATTGAACACAGTTTTCCGAAATTTCTTCACCAGGGATGACGAATGGAATATTCCAGAATTTTAAACACGAACAGTTGCTAGCATGAGTTTCTTAGAAGTAGATACCTTAGGGGTTGCGAAGCAACTCAAATCGCTTGATACGGGCAAGTCTTCAGGTCCAGATTGTATACCGATTAGGTTCCTTTCAGATTACGCTGATACAATAGCTTCCTACTTAGCAATCATATACAACCGCTCGCTCACCGATAGATCTGTACCTACAGATTGGAAAATTGCGCAGGTCGCACCAGTGTTTAAGAAGGGTAGGAGGAGTAATCCATCGAACTACAGACCTACATCATTGACGTCGGTTTGCAGTAGGGTTTTGGAGCATATACTGTATTCAAACATTATGAATCACCTCGAAGCGAACGATCTATTGATACGTAATCAGCATGGTTTCAGAAAACATCGTTCTTGTGCAACGCAGCTAGCTCTTTATTCGCACGAAGTAATGGCCGCTATCGACAGGGGATCTCAAGTTGATTCCGTATTTCTAGATTTCCGGAAAGCTTTTGACACCGTTCCTCACAAGCGACTTCTAATCAAGCTGCGGGCCTGTGGGGTATCGTCTCAGTTGTGCGACTGGATTCGTGGTTACCTGTCAGGAAGGTCGCAGTTCGTAGTAATAGATGGCAAATCATCGAGTAAAACTGAAGAGATATCAGGTGTTCCCCAGGGAAGCGTCTTGGGACCTCTGTTGTTCCTGAATCTATATAAATGACCTGGGTGACAATCTCTTAGGTTGTTCGCAGATGATGCTGTAATTTACCGTCTAGTAAGGTCATCCGAAGACCAGTATCATTTGCAAAGCGATTTAGAAAAGATTGCTGTATGGTGCGGCAGGTAGCAGTTGACGCTAAATAACGAAAAATGTGAGGTGATCCGCATGAGTTCCAAAAGAAATCCGTTGGTATTCGATTATTCGATAAATAGTACTACTCTCAAGGTTGTCAATCCAACTAAGTACCTGGGTGTTAAAATTACGGACAACTTCAGACCACATACATAATATTGTGGGGAAGGCGAGCCAAAGGTTGCGTTTCATTGGCAGGACACTTCGAAGATGCAACAAGTCCACTAAAGAGACAGCTTACACTACACTCGTTCGTCCTCTGTTAGAATATTGCTGCACGGTGTGGGATCCTTACCAGGTGGGATTGACGGAGGACATCGAAGGGGTGCAAAAAAGGGCAGCTCGTTTTGTATTATCACGTAATAGGGGAGAGAGTGTGGCAGATATGATATGCGAGTTGGGATGGAAGTCATTAAAGGAAAGACGTTTTTGGTCGCGGCGAGATATATTTACGAAATTTCAGTCACCAACTTTTCTTACGAATGCGTAAATATTTTGTTGAGCCCAACCTACATAGGTAGGAATGATCATCAAAATAAAATAAGAGAAATCAGAGCTCGAACAGAAAGGTTTAGGTGTTCGTTTTTCCCGCGCGCTGTTCGGGAGTGGAATGGTAGAGAGATAGTATGATTGTGGTTCGATGAACCCTCTGCCAAGCACTTAAATGTGAATTGCACAGTAATCATGTAGATGTAGATGTAGATCCTATCCCGGCAGATATATCGTTGTATGCTGTCCCTTACAATCGTCAATATCAGTTTGTAAGTTTTGCGATAATCACATTCTCTTCTAGTCCGAAGATCTGTGGTGAGCGTTTGGTATAAACTGAACAAATCGAAATCGCTCTACAAGGGAGAGTTTTCCATTCCCCTAAGATAGTACCAAATTACGAGAATTGGCCTATGTGGAATAAGTCTGGGGTAGACGCAAAAGTTATCGAAAAATAATTTGTTCGATCTGTGATGAGAAGAACCAACTACTCACAAATTTCAGTTGATAAATCAGATGCTCTACTGCATTCTTTGAATCCGTACGGTCGTATGTGCTCGGAAAGGAAATGATCAAATTCCGCAATGAGCTCCAGCGAACTTGTGAAGTTCTCACGAGTACATGATCGGAAGCCTTCATTAGAACCTCTCATTGGTAAACCACGAAAACACAGTGCCTTTCAAACAACAACAACACGTTTGAAGAACCCCACTAAAATTTTTCTCCTCCTGAAGCGCTTCCTGTATTTTTCTGCAAATCTCTGCCACCGTGGGTATTAATATAATGATTTTACAGTTCTCATAATCTTTTTCTTATGAAAGAGAAAACAACTACGGATAATGTAGGTTGAAGCTAGAAACAGTGGGAATTAGTGAAGTTCGGTGGCATGAAGAACACCACTTGTGGTCAGGTAAACACGGGATTATAAATACAAAGTCATATAGGGGTAATCCAGTAGTGGGTTTAATAATGAATAAGAAAATAGGAAAGTGGGTACGCTATTATGAACAGCACAGTGAACACACTATCGCAGCCAAGATAAACACGAAGCCCACGCCTACTACAGTTGTACAAATTTACATTCCAACTAGCTCCGCAGATGATGAAGAGACTGAAGAAATGTTGATGAGATAAAATTAATTATTTAGGTATTTAAAGGAGACGAAAATTTTAATTGTGTTGGAGGACTAGAATTCGACAGTAGAAAAAAGAAGAGAAGGAAAAACTGTAGGTGAATATGGACTGGGAGAACGTAATGAAAGAGGCAGCCGACTGGTAGAATTTTGCACAGAACACAATTCAATCGTCGCTAAACACTTGATTTTCGAATCATAAAAGAAGGCTGTATACGAGAAAGAGGCCTGTAGACACCGGAAGGTTTCAGATTGATGATATAATGGCTATACAGAGATTTAGGAACCAGATTTTAAACTGTAATACATTTCCAGGGGCAGTTGTGGACCCTGACCACTAATTATTGGTTATGAAGTGTAGATTAAAGCTGAAGAAATTGGAAAAAGGAAGGAAATTAAGAAGATGGGACCTGCATAAGTTGAAAGAATCAAGTGTTCTTGAGAGCTTCAGAGGGAGCATTAGGCAACAGTTGACAAGAACAGGGGAAAGGAATACAGTAGAAGACGAATAGGTAACTTTAAGAGATGAAATAGAGAAGGCAGCACAGGACCAAATAGCTAAAAAGACAAGGCCTGGTAGAAATCCTTCGATAATACAAGAGATATTGAATTTAACTGATGGAAAGAGAAAATTTAAAAATGTAGCCAATAAAACAGGCGAAAGGGTGTACGAACTTTTAAAAATGAGAGAGACAGGAAATGCCCAATGGCTAGAGAACAAATGTAAGGATTTGGAAGCATATATCGCTGGGGGAAATATAGATACTGCCCATAGAAAAATTAAAGAGGCCTTTGGGGGAAAAAGAAGCAGCCGTATGAATATCAAGAGCTCAGATGATAAACCAGCCCTACGCAAAGAAGGGAAAGCTGAAGGAATGGAGATAAACTTGAAAGCAATATTATAGAAAGGGGAGGGGGCGTAGATGAAATTAGAAGGGATGTATGAGAGAGAAGAATTTGACAAACCTCTGAAAGATCTAAGTCGAGACAACGACATTCCGTCAGAACTACTGATAGCCTTGGGAGAGTTAGCTATGACGAAACTCTTACATTTGGTGTGCAAAATGTATGAGACAAGCGAAATACTCTCAGACTTCAAGAAGAAAGTAGTAATTCCAGTCCCAAAGAAAAGCAGTAGCTGACCTGTATAAAATTACCAAACTATCAGTTTCATACGTCATGGTTGCAAAATACTGAATTCTATTGTGTTCCAGAGAAGTGTAGGTACACGCCAGGCAATACTGACCCTACGACTTATCTTGGAAGATAGATTACGGAAAGGCAAACGTACATTTATAGCATTTGTAGACCTAGTGAAAGTTGACAATGTTGACTGGAATACTCTCTTTGAAATTTCTGAAGGTATCAGAGGTAAAATAAAGATGTGAAAGGCTATTTACAGCTTGTACAGGAACCAGACTGCAGTTATAAGAGTCGAGGGGCTTGAAAGGGAGGTAGTGGTTGGGAAAGGAGTGAGACAGGATTGTAGCCTACCCCAAAGCTATTCAATGTGTACATTGAACAAGCAGTAAAGGAAACCAAAGAAAAATTTAGAGTAGGAATTAAAGTTCAAGAAGAAGAAATAACAGCTTAAGAGTTTTGCTGATGACATTGTAATTCTATTAGGGATAGCAAAGGACTTGAAAGAGCAATTGAACGGAATGGGCAGTGTCTTGAAAGGAGCATATAAGGTGAACATCAACAAAACAAGGAAAATGGAATGTAGTCAAATTAAATCCGGCGATGCTAAAGGAATCAGATTAGGAAACGAGACACTTAAAGTAGTATATGAGTCCTGCCACTTGGGGAGCAAAATAACTGATGATGGCCGAAGTAGAGAGGATATAAAATGTAAGCTTGCAATGGCAAGGAAAGCGTTTCTGAAGACGAGAAATTTGTTAACATCGAGTATAGATTTAAGCGTCAGGAAGTCTTCTCTGAAAGTATTTGTATGGAGTGTGGCCATGTATGGAAGTTAAACATGGATGATAAATAATTTAGACAGGAAGAGAATAGTGGTGCTGCAGAAGAATGCTGAAGATTAGATGGGTAGATCACGTAACTAATGAGGAGGTACTGAATAGAACTGGGGAGAATAGGACTGATTAAAAGGAGGGATCAGTTGCTAGGTAACATTCTGAGGCATCAAGGGATCACCAGTTCAGTACTGCAGGGCAGCGTGGAGGGTAAAAATCGTAGAGGGTGACCAAGAGATGAATATAGTAAGCAGAATCAGAAAGATGTAGACTGCTGTAGGTATCTGGAGACGAATAGGCTGGCACAGGATAGAGTAGCAAGGAGATTTGCATCAAAACAACCTTCGGACTGAAGAACACAACAATAACAATGTAACTAAGTATTCTCTTGAGTCAATAATATGAATTAAGGATGTTGACATAAATTTTCTTAAAAACAATAAGGTTAATAATATGTGGACAGAGAAGGGGAAAAAACAGCTTATTACGACTGAAAGGGAAATAAACTATAGTTTTATAAAAATATGAAAAGGCTGTGTTTTATTTTAATAGTTACTGATAATCTAGATCGTCGGCAACAACAGCAGGAGAAGGTAGTCAATATTCTGCCGGAAAACGAAGTTTTTACAAGGAAAAATCAAAGTTGCCGGACCAATACCATAATTCTGGAGCAGTTTTCATCAACAAAATTCATAAGTGGCTAGCAACAATAAAAGATCTACTAGTACAGAAACTATGCTCCTCCGGCAGGAAGGTTTATTTAAAAGATTAGGTTATTTTATTTATTTTTTTTACTGGGAGGTTTCTTATTACAACGCTTTCTGAAGTCCTTATTTAGCACCGACACAGGATCACAATACTGTATATTACATGCCGTCAGTATATAGTTATTATTCGTGTATGGACGCTTTTAGATCACACAATGCTTTTAGATACGTTTTCCTGGTCATCATGGTACTCATTCTCTCTCCGTGGTCTGTTTTTCTTTCTCCAGCCCACTTGCTTTTTTTTCGTTTCCTGGCAGTACTACCTGACAATTAAACCTTTGAGTGAGCAGACTGCTGTCTACTATTTCCTTGTTTATATAGGGCTGCCTCAAGGTCATTTTTAAATTGTTCGGTGTATTTTTTCGCGTTGTACTTCCACTGTAGTAGAATACAGCGCAAGTCGTAAATGCCTTAATTTTCGTTAAGTTTCATGATAGCAAACATTATTTGATACCCAGTATATTCATTTGAGGTTGGTTAGTATACCATACGTTTGTAAACGGCTCTAAAATATCAAGAAATTAAAACTGTCAATTCTGTTCCGATTACATTGGTCCTTTTATTTCTTTTGTTTACTGCAACGATACAGGAAACGCAAATAAACTAATGAGAAAGGCATCAGTTGTGCTGGCTCATCTTTTCTTGAGTGTTTCAGGACACTGACTGCAGGTAAATAAAAAGCACCGACACGTCAAAAATTTAACTTCACACATTACTCAGCAATTTCGATTGCGAATTTGTACAAGCTTAAACATTGCATCTCTTTGTCACACGATATACTCTTCATCATTATTAATGCCAACGATTGCAAACTGCACTTGATGCTCGCAATCGTGGGTCTCTAGTTGGCAATCCAATGAACTGAATCC
This sequence comes from Schistocerca gregaria, assembly GCF_023897955.1. Classification (NCBI taxonomy): domain Eukaryota; kingdom Metazoa; phylum Arthropoda; class Insecta; order Orthoptera; family Acrididae; genus Schistocerca; species Schistocerca gregaria. Next base: position 452,954,920 of record NC_064926.1, on the reverse strand, counting down.
TTACAGATGTATCACGCAAGCACGAAGCTTGACAGCCAATAGCGTGTATTTAGGTTCTTAATTTTCTACAGAAATATGTAACTGACATTGTTTGACCCACATATTATAGTATAAGCACTTGAAACTATCTAGTATAGAAACAACTGTAAAAAACCAAATATTTAAGAAATCTTCTAATCCGTTCCAGTTAACATTGTCAAATCTCTTCTGCTTTTCTTTCCTTTTATTTCTTTGTTTGCTCTAATGATACGCTAAAGGCATGTAAACGAATGAGAAACGCATGAAACAGTCTCCAACTATTTAACATTAACCACGAAACGAAATTAGGCAACAATCAAATGTGTTGACACGGTTACATTCATCTTTACTGGATTGTTTCAGCCACCTGCAGACAGGTAAGAAGCACTGATGCGTCAAGAATTACGCCTCACATTGTTACGGAGCTAATTTCATTCTGAATCTGTTGAAGCTAAAATATTGCAGCTCATTGTTAGACGGTGTACTCGTCGGTGAATCTGAAATCTTAAAAATATCTACATTAACATACAAAAAATCTTTTTGCTGCAGTTGAGACAAATACATAACACGTCCTATGTTACACACGTAACTGTTAAAGATCAACATCAGGGACGGATTTACGCATGGGCCATGTAGACACGAGCGCAGGGCGTTAGAAAGAAAAGGTGGTGCCGAGACACATCGATCGGCGCTTTTATTTTCGGTAGGATAGGTCACAAAAAAGGAATTGCATGTGTTTCGAGAATATGGCTGTCGCTAACATGGCGTTTACGTCGTTTTGAGTTCTGTTGGTGCTGTACCGCTGTTTTTGACATCGATTCGTGTACAAGCTGAAATTTCCTTGGTTGTCAGTTGTCATCCTTGCGCATGTTAGCCGTTATTCTTTGTTAATGAGTAACCTATCCAACATGACATCAAAATGCTAAGAGGTACACAAAATAGGAAACGAACTACTAAACGAAAAAGTGAAGATAGCATTGTAGTAAAGACTGGTGAATGTTTTCGAAATACAAATTCGAACCAGTCTATCGGTAGTAATTACATCAGCAATTAAGGTGAAATTGTAACACCATTTAATGAAAGTGTTGATGACCGTTAAAGGCACAGTGTTGGTAGAGTTAGGCGTGAAACGGCGCTGATGTTTGTGTTGATGCTGAAGAGGTATAAAGACGGGGACTTAACGGTGGCAGCATGGAATTCCCGACATTTGGAAATGAGGGAATGGAACAGGACAGACCTGGTGACGAGAAAATTCATGGCTAGTCTGTGGAACAAAGATCAACGGCATGAGGATGCAGAACGCAATGGAAACCATTAAACGCACTAACGGCAGTTTAAGACACATTGGTGGCACGGTCGCATCAAACCAGTCGCAAGGCAGAGTTAAAAAAAAAAAAAGAGAGAGAGAGATAGAGAGAGAGAGAAGTTGCTCATAAATATTTATGTGTTAGGGATGTTCTGTTACACTTACGTATTAGATACTTTTGTTTCGATACCGAGTACATTTAGAATGGAATACTTCTTTCAATACTTACTTAGTACAGAAAAAATTATTCATGTCGAATCGAAACCTGACGTTAAAACAACTTCATCTAATGTTCGAGAGATAGTGCACTGGATTGAAACTAGTGTTGTGCGGTCGGACAAATCTAAAAAAATTTAAATACGAAACAATACTCACGAAGGCTCACTGTTGACACTTGTTGCTTATCTTAAAACAAGGCGGAATTCGGCCCCTTTAATGTTGGAGGGCTTCTTACATCTCAGAAAAGTGATATCTGAAATCTTAATTGTTAAGAGTTTCAGCAGCTGACATGCCAACTGCTGTAGAGATGGAAGCAATCATCTACCTTGATTAATAAAGCCTTTCGAACATGACACAAAAGGAGCGTCTGGGCAAAAGTATACTACAATATCCAAATTTATAGCAATGATTAATCACTTGTCAAACAAAAGTGATAATATCACACCAGTCGCACCAGTTTTCAAAAAATGCAACGCGTTTTGTTTAAAAAACTGAAGAAAAAGTGTGGGTTAATTGACTTAAAGAGCATGCGTCCAATACTTCTCTGTTGGATCCAATGTTTAAAAACCTGCATTCTCAAGTTCCAGCAGTATATGGGCGGGCGGTACAAAAACTCAGAAGTATGAATTGTGAACAAAAAAATAGCCCAGGAGAATCATAGGAAGATGCTACCTCGTCTACTGTAACAGGAATACGACTAAAAAGGAACCCATTTGTGGAATGGAAAGACATTAAAGTTATTTTTGTACAAATATGCTCAACAACATCTCACCATGTTGCAACACCTGTGTCCAGTGAGTGTTTATTCTCAAAAGCTGGTGCAACAGTAACTCAAAACAGAAAAAAATTGTCTCCGAAATATTTACAGCAATTGCTCTTTTAGAGAAACTTTCCAACGTGTGACTTTTCTGCTAAGGGATTAGCATTAATAAATAAATCAAAGTTTTAATGTTTTTTAATAGACTGCAGAAAACAAGCAACCAGGCAAAATATCTTATACACTCAACGTCACTTCATTTGCATAAAAAATTAAAAAGATAACGATATGAGTTTCCTTTAATTTACGTCTATGGTCACAATCTTTTCTGTTTAACAAATTACCGGTTTCGGTCTTTAATGACCATCATCAGATCTGCAGCAAAAATGGGAAAATATAAATACACTCGCAAACTGTATACAGCTTAAGAACAATACATAGAGCTTATTGAAAAGTAGTACTGGCTGGTATGCCTCTTCACATTTAAAGCGCACAAATGTAAATTTTGTCAGTACTACTTTTCAATATGCTCTATGTATTGTTCTTAAGCTGTATACAGTTTGCGAGTGTATTTATACTTTCCCATTTTTGCTGGAGATCTGATGAAACCGGTAATCTGTTAAACAGAAAAGATTGTGACCATAGACTTAAATTAAAGGAAACATTACATATACGGGTCACTGTGTTTTTTCGCGACGGTGTCGCAGCTTGTGATACCTATATGAGTTTATACCGATACTTTTGAAGTACTTTATGACTAGGATCGCAATATGACTTAATTATTGTTCATTCGAATAGATATACTTTAACATCTCTAATCGAGAGCGTCTTTCGGGAATCACTCGTCATCATCAAGCAGCGTAAGGTACTGCAGGATTAGTAATATTTACGTAAAAGCATCGTGATACAACGGATTATTTTCACTCCAAAATCAAAAACGTTAATGTATCCATTGTATTCCTAACAGGCTACAGCCTACCGGACGTAAACCACGTGTAATAGAGTTGATTCGCATATGTAATTTTAATCGCAAACTGCACACGGAAATATCATAAACCCTGCGTATGTTCTGCATCCATTACAATATGCATTACTCCTGACGCGTGCCTTGTCACTTTGTCAGTACATTTTTACGTACTTATTGTCAAGGGCCACTAGCTTCCGCCTGATTGTTGAAAACGGACGTTACACAAACACGTCCAGATGTCTAACAAATGTTTTTGGGCAATTATACCGTATTTGAACTGTTTTGAATATTTGTTTATCAGTCATACATACCTTCCTAAGCCATTCACCCAATAGCGACGAAACTGGTGAATTGTTCTGCTCACGCTCGCAACGGGTTCTGAGGAGGTAAGAATCACCTACCACGGGTTGACGTACAAGTTTAACTTAGGAATATCCGGAGCAACTTCAGTCACATTTGGTATACACATTACTCATAATTTGTATAAATATATTATGAGGGTAATATACCAACCATCACAGGGATGAGGGTTGGGGGCGAGGACGTGACACGCAAAAAGATTCGATAACGACTGATATCAGTGTCACATCCAGTTTTCGACATCGCTGGACTTATTGGGGAATTATAGTGACGTTTCAGCCCCAAAGTTGGAGTGTAAGTGAGGGTAGGGGGCGGGGTGGGGGGGGGAGGGGTGCAAAGAAGTGATACACCAGTATAAAATCTTTATGTAACGCCTGAAGTAACTAGCATATGTATCACCTGCTATCTGAAACAATGTACTGTGGGCTAAGACAAATCTGTGACTGGGAGTTTAGGGCGAAAAAGTCTGACATAAAAGCGTAACTCAGGAAAGGCTGGAGCAATTTCTATCAAATTTGGTACGTTCATGACTCATTATCTGTATGAACATACTGTGGGCGAGAAACATCTCTACTGCCGGTACGGGTGAGCATGATAAGGACAAGATATGACACGTAGAGACGTTCGAAAACGACCCGTCGGTGTTTCTCTGCTTTAATTAGTTGATTAGGATATTTTATAAGTATTACGCGCAATCTGTCTCTTATTTGTGTTTGAACATCACGAGTAAGAATGAGCAATGCAGGGAGCCAACGATTTTGCCAGTGTGTTTCGGGTCTAAAGAGCATGCCACGCGGCTTAATGTCAGAGTCCTTTGTAGTTTATCGTGGTATGAAATAACGGAGAATCACACAGCTGCCACAGACAGTCCTTTTTCTTGAAACACAGTACTTAGAAAATGCAACAGGTCCACCGAAGAGATTGGCTATTATTACGCTTGTCCGTCCTCTTCTGGTTTGCTGCTGCGCGGTGTCTTCCGCATCAGATAAGGTTAACGGAAGATACGGAAAAAATTCAGAGAAGAGCAGCTCTTTTTGTATTATCGCGAAATAGGGGAGAGAATGCCACGAATATGATACACGAAGTGGGGTGCAATCATTGAAACAAAGGCGTTCTTCGCTGCGACGAGAGCTCATGAAATTTCAATCACCAACTATATCTTCCGAGTGCGAAAATATGTCGATGGCGACCATCTACATAGGGATAAATGATCATCATTAATATATTCAGAGCTCGAAGGCGTAGATTTAAGTGGTTTTTTTACCACGCGCTGTTCGAGAGGGGAACGGTAGGGAAATAGCTTGAAGGTGGTTCGATGAACCCTCTGTCAGGCACTTAATTGTGAATTGCAGGGTAATCATCTAGAAGTAGATATACGTTAAATGTATGTGGAATATATGTGACATGTGCCTACGTGCCGCAGGCCAAGTATTAGTATACAGTATTTTCCCAAACAATCAGTCTTAAAATGAAACTGTCAATCTTACTGGCTAATCTGTTTGCACCTGCACTTCTTGCTAATGAAGCTACTTATAATATCTCCATAAATGTTGTCTTAAAACATCACTTTCAATCTGAGCGAAGCCAAAGCGTTGAGCCAGTCTTCTAACGAGGAGGTTCGAAGCCCTATTTTTAACCGACTTCGTTTTTGAAAATTACCTTTTTCCACTGCTTTTTTGATCACAAGTGAGAGATACGTTCTTAGAGCGATGTCGATATTAGGAAAACAACCTTTGGTTTTTTAATGAACCCTGGTTAAGATGAAAAGAGAAATGAAAGAAATTGTTTACCTGCAAAGTCGAACTCTCTTCATTTCCCGATGATTTCGTTAACCATTATTTTAGAAGTTCTTGCGGTTTTCCCGACAGAGGGGCCTCACGTTAGACCGGCCCTGTAGGAATTTGACGCGAGAGAGGAGGTTTGAGCGACAGGTGCCAACTTAATACATAGCAGCTGTCCATTGAAAAATTCGTCTGTATAAGCCCATACAACATGGGTAGCACGCGTCATTTACGATTATAACGGGCCTGCACGAAAGTTTCGGTGCCTCAGTGGGTAAAAACGGAACCCTTTATAGGATCACTTTGTTGTCCGTCTGGCCGTTCGTCTGTTAAAAACCGTTTTTATCAAGGACCGGTCACATACTAACATCTACAGTACCTTAGCGGTGTGAAAAACTTGAGCTTCCAAGTCAGTGCAATAAAACGACCATTTGTGCCATTTATTTCGATACTCGCAAACTCATCAAAACCTTTAAGGCACTAGCCGTTGATCTAGGATCATGAAATTTGGCAATAAGCAATGTTTCATGGTACAAGTAAAGGAACAACAATCCGAAAAATGTTAACTTGTAATTATACCATGCGAAAAAAAAATTTTTTTGTCATTTATGTAACTGTTTGTCTGACCCTCCGTCTGTTAAGGCCCATTCTTCTCAGGAACGGGTTTACGTATCAAGCCGAAAAATCTGTCTCACATACTAAGACCTACAGTTCTTAGGCGGCGTAATAAATGTAAGCTTCTAAGTCAATGCAGTCAAAAGATACGGCCATGTTGATTTGTGATTATATAACGCCAGAGAATATTCTTTGTTATTTGTTATCCGACTTCAGACCTATAATTAAAACATTCTTGAAAGTCACAGAGTTACGGCGACTGACATCTTGCCAGTAATGCTGTCGGTAACAGCCAACCCACTTCCTCCATGGATGAACAGTCTCCATACACGACTAAGAATGTACAAAACCCTCAGAACGCGAGCCCTGCTCGCACCGAGGCAATTTTTTATTTCAAAATTTTTGTGGCGAGAGCTGGGCGCAGGCTAGCCAGTCTTGCGTCTCAGACAGTCCTGATTATTTTCTAGCGTCCTTTCTCTAAAGGCCTCGCCACCGATCGAACGTTGAACTGTACACTTCCTTCTATCCGACAAATACCCATCACTTGTGGATGACTGGGCAGATAGCAGCTTCAAAGGTTCAAGTACGTATGACAACGATCAACGGATAGCCGAATGACGATAACTCGCTAGCACGTTTTCTACAACTTTCAAACAAGATAACTTCAGTGAGGAACGATATCTCTGTGATGATAGCGTTGGAAACTTAGAACGAAATGAGATATGTTTCGTGACCGGTGCACCGACAGGCAAACGCCTCACACCCGTTCCCGACGTTTTGCCCAGAAAAAATCATCACATAAATGGAAGAAAGAAATCACCCTCAGTATCATAAAAGATCGTGTGTAACATCGAGACTGAGCAATGGCGTTATTGGAGAAGGAAGTGCCCATGACCTTATTGAAGAAATCGTTCCGGTATTCATATGTAGTGATTTAGGGAAACTTCGGAAAACGAAAATCAGATGGTCGGACAAAGATTTGAATAACTATTCCCGCACCCCCATTCCCACAAATTGAATGTGAGTCTAGTGCTTTATTCACTCCTCCATTTCGAAACCACAACTCGTACCTATACAGTTTCTAGCCACGAGGGTGACCATTTTGAAAATTTTTGACAATAGTCATTCTTTATGCCAGCATGCCTGAATCAAGTATCATAGTTGTTTGTGATTTTATGCGTACTGCTATATGTTTCCATTGTTGACAAAGATTATTGATGCAAATCATAACAGGTTATTTCCAGATAAAACAGTTGTCTGAATGGGGAAACAACGCCCGTGCTACATTTAACAAAGCAGTAGCGTAAGTTTCGTTGGGTTGGCAAAGTATTGTAATTTCGTTATTTCCCGAGAAACACGCCCGCGTGGCGGTGACATGTGCAGCCCTTGTGAGGCTCTTGACTGGTCAGAATAACTGCACAAAACTGGGGGGAAAAATCTGTTAGTTTGAGAACATAATAAATGCACCTATTACAGGATTCTTCCAGTCTTCAGCTCGGGAAACATATCGTCTTAATGTAGGCAGCGACCCTAAACTAAGTTTCGTGGGTCACTTTGCAGCAAGAAATTCCAATCAGAAATACTTCTCGTGTCGGTAAAAACAGACGGAGCGGTCGGGAAGGAAGAGAGAGGGCGAACAACAAATACTTGTTTTCATTTTTTAAAACTTTTCCCGACAAACAATAATTATTATGTACAATGTTGGAACGATAAAGTTAACCACCTGTGTAGGCGCTAAGGAGAGAACGATAATTTATTAAGTTATCTAGTTCTCTGAAACGCACCTCTGCTTTTATTTCAAATGTTTCAAAGAATAGCATGCTGATAAGTATAACACTACAGAAACATAACTGGAATCGCCCAGCATTAGGAACTGTCAGGATTTAGAGAAGACTGGCAACAACTCATTCTTTAAAAATTTTTTGGTTATCACAGACCACCGCAGTGAGGGTAGGAAAGCACTTCCCCCTCCTAAAATTTAAGGGTGTAGGCTTAACCCTTACTATAAAATTTGTGAGTATTTCAAGCAACGATTTTTGCGATTCTCCTAAGACTCGGATTTAAGATTGCCGAGTGTGATAAAAAATATTGTCATTTGAGAGTTCGTTTTTGTTTCTCCACTTTGAGGAGTATTAAATTTGGTGTTTATCCTGATTATTTATGTTGCTATGATTATTTATGTTGCTATCCAACATTATTCTTTCAATCGTTCTGATGTTTTTTTCTATTTCAGATGTTCAATTTTCAGGGCAAACCTAACATTATTTGCATATCCAGAAAATTTACTCTTGTAAATAATTTGCTGAATACCATGAATTTAATCGTAAGAAGGATGTAATTTTAAACTGCCGAATCAAAATGATGGCTTTCGTTTTCATGTTAACAACATAGACACGTGCACGTATATTATATTAATGTAAAATGATTACCATTTCCATATTAGAATAATGTACTTATATAACGTCGAGTGAGTACCTCTTAGTCGTATGGCATTGCAGATTTTTTTTAAATTTCTCTCAAGTTTATCTTTTGACTAATAATACAGTCTCAATCTCACCGAATGAAATATGCCAAAAATGGAAATTTTAGAATATTGCCCCCTTTTGGATTAATTCTCGCGGACGCCCATTTAAGTTATGCTAACTGGAGGAAGAACTTTCATCATATAATTTCGTCATGATTCAAGCAGCATTAGCAAAACACAGTGCTTTTCAAATGAACAAAAATGGTTTTCTTCGCTTGCATTGTTGGCAGGAACATTGATATCGCTCGCTCCGTCAGTGTTATCAGGTAGGAGGTCGTTTGAGGCAACAGTACAAGCGGCTGGCCTGCAGTATCATAAAGAAAATGTTATTTCATTTAATTTTAGAAATGAAAACAATGTTTACGATAACTTTCGTGTAGAAAACAGATATTGTAACTAAGGCTTCTGGGAAAAATCTTGACAGCAAAAGTAACTTTCTATCGGAAAACTACACCAACAATTCACAAAAAAAGGCGATAATAAATATGGGATAATGGCCAGATGAGAGGAGTCAGAATTAAGCTGAATTTATATGAATGGATTACACATGGCATGTTTTGGCACTAATTGGCAACAAGAAAACGAACATCGCTAATTAAAGGCAGAACGTTCTAAAAGCTTTAAGAACGCACAGCCATTCGGCGAACAGCGAAACAAGTTGTAGATCGCAAGACAAATGGTTCTTGGTACACTCTCCTGCCGTTCGCTGGGTGCGCCCTTGTCTAAACTCATGGAGATAAGTACGCATTATCAATCCATCTCTTTAGGTTTCCTCGCCTCAACCTGCCAAATAGGAATCGTTATAGGTTTGCGTTGTTGTCTCTCCGATTGTTAAGAACCCTTTTTCTCAGGAATGGGTAGACAAATCACGTTCAAATTTATGTCACCTATTAAGATCTATGGCCCCTTGACGGTGTAAACGTTTTAAGCTTCTAAGTCACTGCAATCGAAACAAACGACCATTTATGTCACATATTCTGATACTCGCAAACTCATCAAAACCTATAGGGTACTTCCCTTTGACCTAGAACATGAAATTCGACAAGAAACTAAGTTTCACAGTACAAGTAAAGCAAAAAAATCTGAAACTTGTTAAATTGTTATTATATTACATAAAAAATAGCTTTGCCATTTGATACATCGCATTCATCACCCGTCAAAAGCACAATAAACGAACACTGCTGCGTGCAAACATGGAATGTAAGTTGTCATGTTTTAGAAAGTAAATAAAAACGTTTTATTAAATCTTCTCTCTGCACATATATAAACTGAAGTCTCCTGCCCGCTTCTTTTTGTACGTCCAGGTTAGTCTGAGGATTTACGGAGCGATTTTGATTCTGAAATTCTAATACTGTAGCGATTCTGATACTGTCTTGGAATTCCCGGGACCATTATCTTGCTAGTATCGCTATCGATAACGGGTAAAATGGTTGAGACCACGTATATAGAAAAAGTTTATACGGAACCCTCAGTACACAAGCCCTACTCGCACTTCGCCAATTTTTTTTTCCATTATCGTTGAAAGCATCTGCAACAACATGCCACAGTTACGAAACACTCCTCAAAAAACAGTGTACGTCACTTAATGCCAAGTGCAGCAAGCAGTGCAGAACCTCTGAGTTTCGAGAGAGCGAGATTTTTTGTATCAACTAAGAGTGTATCTAAACCTAAAGGGTAGGCTAATGGGTAATGGAGGTTGTGCGTTCATTGAGATAGATAAAAAACTGAAAACCATTGAGATACAAACTGAAGCAGACTGCGAGATCGTTTTGAGCAAGAATCACTGTGTAGGATGACCATAAACGTATAATTCGGAACACTCGTCGACTAGTTTCACCTTCAGATCTTTGCGAAAACCTCAGCTCGCTAGCAGATATGTTCGCCAGTCATAATGGAGGAATCTCGGTGTATACATAGAAATGTTGCCAATAACAGCACTGCTGATTGCCGTAACTCTTGTTATAAATTGTAGGAGAGAGAGTTTGATTATATGAAATGAGAAGGGACTTGAGTGTATCTTCATAGTAGATTTGTCCTGAATATTTAAATTAAAATGCCCTCTTAATATTGCTGTTACTGTATTCTGTTCAATAATACGTGCATTTTTTTCACAAATAAATATAAATGAACTTCCCATCAATTCCGCTTCTATCTTAGAAGCTTCAAAACAGGAGGGCGTATTTCGTATCACTTCTTAATATAGATGGCAGCTTCGGTTTCCGTTTTACTTCTCAGAGTAGTCGTGATCTCCGAATAACTTTTAATTCTAATGTAAATATCTTCAATATATGCAAAGCGAAATGAAACAAAACTGCACAACGACGCTTCATGACTAGAGAAACGAATCGCCGCTAACAAGCCAGACAATCATATTGCGTGCACGAATCACATGCGATCTATCAGACTGCCTGGGATTTTCACGCGATCATCGACCGATCGTTGCGATTCGCCCACACGTCAGAGCTACGAAGCGATCGGTCTCCCATGCTACGGTTGGCTGCAGTCCGTCGCTCGCGTGTGAGGCTTTTACATCTACTTTATTGTACTCTCTATTAAAGTTTCTAGCTGTGCCACCTCTTATTAGTCTGATTTTAATATCGTGATTTGCATGGGTAAGTGACTTAAGGAGCCTAAAAAATATTTCTAAATTCCCTAATTATAAGTTATTTTTTATATTTTGTAAGCATCTTTCTTCGAGTGTAGGCCATTTTACATTATTAGACTTAATGTAATCGTACAACCTTCCATTAAAATGGCCTAGATTGACTAGCTGAACGTCATTGAAAATCAAAATGTCCATTTTGGATTCCGAACATCATTTTAAATACACGATTCATTGCAGGCTAAAGTAATTTGCTTGAATTTTAATTCAGTAGTCATCGAACTAAGCCAGGTACTTTGCATTCCGTATGGATCGAATAATTGTCGTAGTATATATTCGTTAAAAAAACTAATTGTTGTTCGGGAAAAGATAAGAAAATGCTGTTACGGGTAATCTGTTAATTGAGATTTTATCACATCGCTATTTTTCACAATTCGTTCTACATTTATCAGTTTAGCAAACATAAAGGTAAAAATTAAACAAGAAACAGATTGCACTAGCGTCTAGAACTTTCTCGTTTGTCGTTTCGCTGGTTCTTGGTAATACACTTAATAGTTGTCAAAGCTTTCGAAATGTTAACATACAATATTACATCTTGACATAGCAACAGTTTTTCCTTTCACTGTCTTGATTATTGATTAACACAGAAAAAAGGGCCGAAACCGGCAACAGCAGAAAATAATCTCAACAATGCAGACACACAGGGCATCCCCGAGCGAAGTGAGACCAGCCTTTCAGTGTTACTTGAGGCGCCGCGGTGATAAGTCGTGTACGCGATGATGATCGCCAGTGATCGTCAGGTGACTTGCGTTTATAATACGGCTCATCAGATATACGAGTCTCGGTTGCAGTACCACCTGGTCAAGTGCAAAAAAGTACACAACGATCAGAAGAAGGCCATTTGCAGCTTTGATTCTACCCATCACGTTCCTGCCAGCGACTATCTGGTTCACATTCAGACATGCCCTAATAGACGAGTCCTAGACGAGCACGCCTACCACGTGGACGTAAGTAAAACGTTTTTATTATTCTTCTTGTACACCGCTACAGGGTTTTCATAAGCCATATAATCAATTAGGAAGAATAACTGCATTGTTGCGTATGGGTTACCACCGGTATTATTTTCGGTATTTTCATTAAAATAATAGTAATATCTTGTACAGTTTCACTCATAATTTCTTAACCGCTTACTCTTTTAAACGTTATGTGGTAAACAAGAACATCTGTTTAGCGATATATCCATAATTTTTAGCGGTAGGCCCGTCCTTTATATGCGTTGACAAATCCCATATGAATTACGGTATTATTTCAGTGCCTGAGCAGTCGTCGTGTAGCATGTGCTATATTTATGCTGATTAACCGCCTCTGGGTCTTAGTACATTTGCTATTTGTCGGTATGCCAAACTTCCACGTTAAAACTGAACTGCAGTAATTCGCTTCTTATTCATTTTAAGGTTAATTGATTAATATCGATTCTTTTTTTTTTAATGTGTTACGTTACGTTCATCACATGCATCAAAATACTCGGCCAAGACTTTTCCATTATTTAACAATGGTTTTATGAATTTCCCTTGCTTTTCAGCATTTATGACGAAAAGTGGCTTAAATACGGTGCGAACGTAAACATTAGTGAGCTACATTACACTAAACTTGGCATCCACATTCGTTGGCCTCGCCAACTCACCACCAAAATATCACCTTCCAACCTCAAGTAGACCTCGGGTTACGCTACAGACCAGACAGACACCACAAGCAAATATGCTGAGTGCCGTTGTAGGTGGAAGGGGGGGGGGGGGGGCGGGGCGCAGGGGAAAAAGTTAAAGATCACATTCTTTAGTCTTGATACTCCCTGCATCCAGGGTAATTGTAAGTGGAACGTGACCTGATACTGTAAGTGCCAAATCTAAAAACTTGTTTTGTGCGCCTACTAATATGCTTTTTCCGCGCAGTAATATATACGATATTTGCAATTTAAATCCTGTCGCGTCTTTCATGCGACGTCCAGTGTTGACGGAAAGCGTCGGATTGCTTCCCGTTTATAACAATACTTTTAAAGCGGAAATTTTCGTGCCGATTCGCTGGAGAGATCCCATATTAGTCATTAGTGCGATTTTCGTTGTATCGATGTGTATTGACAGGGAAATTAAATTATGAAGCATAAGCATTTCTCCAGGAGCGACTGAGCAGCGCTGTTGCACGGTGGACTAGGACAGTTCTGTCGCTGGTGGATACTTAGTGTTTTACTGTCCTGGTTAATACGTATCGATGAAAGAATATCGCACAAAGCTAATTATGGACAGCTCTATCGAATGGGTGCGTAAAATTCAGCCCTAAAAATCATTTTTTTGTAATAGGAAACATTCTAACGTTTTCCGTACGGTATCGTATGAAAGGCGTGATGAGTAGTATTTGCTTGGGCTACATATCGCAAAAACGAAATTCCAGGTATCTGTCGAAACACCAAGAAAATGTGCCTAACGAGATTTTGAAGATATATATATTTATGTACTAATTTGCTAGATGGTTTATCAGCCTGATTTCGTGAAATGTCTTTCTTCATGCACCTTTCGGATAAATGATTAAAAACACAAGAAAATAATACAAAACAGATATTGAGCACTGCATTACTTGGAGTTAACGCAATATAGTCTGCTGTTTATCTATTGGTCACTAGCAGAAAAATTGTACTGTTTGTCAGTTGCTACGCACTCTCTAAATTTTTGAGCAGAATAACATTTACTTTTCAGTCATCCTTCAAAGCTAGTTTTAACTTTATTTTTTCACCTTCTTAGGCACTTCTAGGTAATTTGTTGAATTAGACATAACCAAAACATTTGTAACAGCTTTGGTGATGAGTCTATGCCATCCTAGCAAATGGCGTGTTAATTATATGCCCTTTTCTTGTGATATGGTCTCTTTGGCCATTCTTTCTTAAAGTTTCCAGATATGCAGTTAGACCTGCAGACTGAGTACTGTCCTTAAATTCAGTTGTTAACAAAATTTGAACGTGCTATCATATAGGATAGCCCTGTGTTGCACGTGATAGCTTTCTTTTGCGAATTAACCAAGTTTGAACCTGTAGCATTACCCGATAGCAGGTGCCGATCCAGGGTTCGATACTGGGAGAGGAGGCTGAAAGTTATTCTCAGCCCCCCCCCCCAAATTGTCCCACTTCCATATCTTAATTTGCCGTCGCCATTACTTTCCACATGGCACAGATGCCTAAGATGATAACAATAACTACAAAAATATTTTAATACAATGATTTATTTACATCACTGAGCATATTGCTTCAAATTCAGGGAACAGCATTCATCCTAAAATTAGAGGTACGTATGCAGTTTAGGGGGTACATGCGCTGATCACGAGAAAGGTACCTATTTTTGAAGGAAACGCGTATTTCTGAAGATATAAGCATATATAAATATATACACGGAATACGAAAAAAAATTTTATTTCAAAAATTGTGTGTTACAGTCATATCTGATGCGCTCCTCACCAAAAAAGTACTTATTTTCACGTGGATGCGAAAGAAAAGATCAATTAACTGTCTCAAAAAATTTTTTTATCGAAAATGATGTACAGCATTCATCCAAAAATTAGAGGCACTTATGCAGTTTAGGGGGTGCATGCGCTGATCACGAGAAAAGTACCTATTTTTGAAGGAAACGCGTATTTCTGAAGATAGAAGCATATATATATGCACGGAATACGAAAAAAAATATTTCAATAATTGTGTGTTAGTCATATCTGCGCTCCTCAGCAAAAAAGTACTTATTTTCACGTGGATGCAAAAGAAAAAAATCAATTAACTGTCTCAAAAAAAATTTTCTCGAAAATGATGTATGCACGGAATTCCAAAAACATTTTTCTCAAAAAAGATGGAATTATTAACAAAAGTTTCTCAAAAAATCATACTTGTTTATTTTGCACAGATATATATTAAATCTCGAGTCAGATATTAGGTTAAAACAGCTACCTCAAGTTAATTTGCAGCATTAGGATAGCTTTTTCGAACATGCTCAATGAAAATGTGAAATGAATTTTCCCCAAAACGTTGACGCCAGAGAAATTCCGCCAGGTAGTTATTCAGCTTAGCATGGCGAGTTCCGAAACGCATTTTTTTTCTTTACCTTTTTGCCAGACTGACTCCACGTGATTTGTGGTTGCGTTTGTAAAGGGATTGACAAAATAAAGCGAATGATTAACAGTCAGATGATTGTAGCCCAAGTTACCTATGGTATTGTAAGCTTGCCACAAATTAGAAACTACTGTGGTTCCAGGTAAAACATACTGTTGCAAAATTGGCAGCAAATGAGTAGCATCATGTCGTGGCACAGCAGCCATAAAGGTTTGCTTCGTCTCAACGTCATAACCACCAAAGCTGCCGCACCATATGACCTCGATCCTCGATAGTACTTTCTCCTGACGAAGCAGCTCTCGTCTATTTCAACATTATGGCCAGGGCCGCCCAAAACTATTGGCTCAATTAAGAAATATTCATGGCAGATAACCGTACAAAATTGGCACCAATCGACCGCAGTGTGCTCACTACCAATTTTGAGCTCCCTCATTAAAAACTTTTGAGTTCGAAAACCCACATGTAAGACATTCGCAAAATTTTAGAAATGTCTAAATGACTGCCAGCAAAAAATGATATTTTCTTATTGAACATTTCTTTCTACAGTCCTTGCCAACGAAGCAGCGTTTCCTTAAAAATAGCTACTTTTCTCGTGATCAGCACATGTACCTCCTAAACTGCATAAGTGCCAAATTAGACAAGTAGATGTGTACGCAATTGATTTAAAACTCTTAGTAACAATAAACTCTCACAGTTCTGACATCATCAAAATTTACACTTGTCTATGATACACTAAGCATTACAGCTGCAGACTGTGAGCGGAAATGTTTCTTTCGGTCATTTCCACCTGCGTTGCACAAGTCGACCTTTCTGTATTTTTTTACCCTATAGGCGCTGATGTATTACATGCGTAAACTAAGTTGACGCTCGGCGCGATGGCTGGTGAGTGACAGTAAAAGTATTTCTGTCACCGCGCCTCCGGTAACTCAACTGACCATCGTTTCTCAGTACTACCTTGTCGGATTGTTTATCCGCAGAAGGTTCGATCAGCCTGTGATTGGATGCTTAGATGGCCGGAGTGGCCGCAGCAGTCGGGACGCACGCACGTACACTTGGACAAAAAACTGAGAAGTAAGTTGTAATTTTCTAGAATTCCTTACCATTTTCGAAACTCCATGTTTCCACGCCACGTTATTCCACGAAAGTTAGCTGAGAAATTTGGATATGTAATAATATAAACGTATTTACTAAAATATATTTTGGGGCCTCATGACGCGCATCTCCCTTGGATCTGCGCTTGTCCAATAGCTATTCCATAACTCCATAACACAGAGGAGAAGATGAAGAATGTGAAATATGCATATACGAGTACGGTAACAGGAATTATGTGCTGCTGTGACAGGCGGATTTCTTGTGTGAGTATCCTAGCTGAAGCTTAGTACTATGTGAAATCAAAGCAGGTTTACTTTCTATTGTCTTCACTGGCAGCACTGACATTTAGTATAATGTCTTCACCTTCGCTGTATTTTTTTGTAGTACGTCTTCCTGAAAACAAGTGGCACATATCCTTATCACTACGTCTATACTATGTTGTATATTTTCAAGATATGTAACATCTGACAAGTGTCGTGCCAAAGAATATATGATGTATCACACAACATTACGTTGTGTCAATCATTTCTGTAAATAATGAACAAGAAAGTTTCAAGAATCTGTCCCCGTGAGGCACACACACAATTCGAAAACTGGCTGTTTTTTATTATTTATATTCGCGGTCTTCTGTTGCTTAATTACGTCGTATAGGACATAGAGCCTTCTCTTCCACTCACAAGCGACCACTAAATATAGTGCGCACATAGTCGGTGAAGCTGCAGCCACGTAGCCCTGTGGACACGGCAACAGCAGCAGTAATTTCTGTTTATACGCACGATTTTGTTTAGTTTTTGTTCTCGCATGCCTATACGAAGAAGTGAACTATACATTTCTATATAAATTTTGCTGCATTAACATTGTATGAGCTGACTTGGCAGTTATTCAGTACTAGAAGTAGCACACAGGTTGCTCTGTGGGGCGATCGGTGTGGTTGGAAACGAACACTGTGTGCCGCAATCGCAGTGTACGTACTTTTATTGTTCCAACATAATAAAAGTGTCGACACAGCGATTGCGGCACACGAAGTGTGTTTATTTCCATCAGAAGTAGCGTAGAAGCAGCGACTGCTTGGGGTAGTGTTATATAGGGTGTTACAAAAAGGTACGGTCAAACTTTCAGGAAACATTCCTCACACACAAATAAAGAAAAGATCAGTTTCGTCAGTATGTACTGTACTTCCTCGGTTCACCGCCAGTTGGCCCAATTGAAGGAAGGTAATGTTGACTTCGGTGCTTGTGTTGACATGCGACTCATTGCTCTACAGTACTAGCATCAAGTACATCACTACGTAGCATCAACAGGTTAGTGTTCATCACGAACGTGGTTTTGCAGTCAGTGCAATGTTTACAAATGCGGAGTTGACAGATGCCCATTTGATGTATGAATTAGCACGGGGCAATAGCCGTAGCGTGGTACGTTTGTATCGAGACAGATTTCCAGAACGAAGGTGTCCCGACAGGTAGACGTTCGAAGCAATTGGCTCTGAGCACTATGGGACTTAACATCTGTGGTCATCAGTCCCCTAGAACTTAGAACTACTTAAACCTAACTAACTTAAGGACATCACACACATCCATGCCCGAGGCAGGATTCGAACCTGCGACCGTAGCAGTCCAGCCTGAACACGAAGCAATTGATCGGCGTCTTAGGGAGCACGTAACATTCCAGCCTATGACTCGCGACTGGGGGAGACCTAGAACGACGAGGATACATGCAATGGACGAGGCAGTTCTTCGTGCAGTTGGCGATAACCCTAATGTCAGCGTCAGAGAAGTTTGCTGCTGCACCAGGTAACGTTGACCATGTCACTGTATGGAGAATGCTACGGGAGAACCAGTTGTTCCCGTACCATGTACAGCGTGTGCAGGCACTATCAATCAGCAGCAGATGGGCCTCCACGGGTACACTTCTGCGAATGGTTCATCCAACAATGTGTCAATCCTCATTTCAGTGCAAATGTTTTCTTTACGGATGAGGCTTCATTCCAACGTGATCAAATTGTAAATTTTCACAATCAACATGTGTGGGCTGACGAGAATCCGCACGCAATTTTGCAATCACGTCATCAACATAGATTTTCTGTGAACGTTTGGGCAGGCATTGTTGGTGATGTGTTGATTGGGCCCTATGTTCTTCCACCTACGCTCAATGGAGCACGTTATCATGATTTCATACGGGATACTCTACCTGTGCTGCTAGAACATGTGCCTTTACAAGAATGACACAACATGTGGCTCATGCACGATGGAGCTCCTGCACATTTCAGTCGAAGTGTTTGTACGCTTCTCAGCAACAGATTCGGTGACCGATATTTTGATAGAGGCGGACCAATTCCATGGCCTCCACGCTCTCCTGACCTCAACCCTCCTGACTTTCATTTATGGGGTCATATGAAAGCTCTTGTTTACGCAACCCCGGTACCAAGTGTAGAGACACTTCATGCTCGTATTGTGGACGCCTGTGATACAATACGCCATTCTCCAGGGCTGCATCAGAGATTCCATGCGACGGAGGGTGGATGCATATATCCTCGCTAACGGAGGACTTTTGAACATTTCCTGTAACAAAGTGTTTGAAGACACGCTGGTACGTTCTGTTGCTGTGTGTTTCCATTCCATGATAAATGTGGTTTGAAGAGAAGTAATAAAATGAGCTCTAACATGGAATGTAAGCGTTTCCGGACACATGTCCACATAACGTATTTTCTTTCTTTGTGTGAGGAATGTTTCCTGAAAGTTTGGCCATACCTTTTTGTAACACCCTGTATTACTAGTGGTTTAGACGAAAACTTATAGATTGATAAAGACGGCGCCTGTTGTGTACGGATGCGGCCGGAACTGGCAGCTATAAACAGATGGAAGCGGTGTTGACCACAGCCTTGGTTTTTTCTGCCCCGGGCTGCGGTGGTGTTAGAGCATCTGAGACGTTCGCTTTTACATCTCGGGAGCCTACAGTGTCAACTGTGACCCCTGATGTCACAGCACCTTCGTGCAGCTATTGTCGGGCGCTGTGGCGTCACTAAAAACCTCGTAAATAGCGCTATAACTTGTGGGCTGTGCATTTATGCGATGTATTTGTTATAAGTTTCTACGGAAATAATGAAATGTAAACTGATAGCTATTGCCAGAATGTTACCCCTACATCGAGTAACCTAACCAGCTTTTAAATAGACACTGATTTTTAAAAAGGATTCAAGCATCCTTCGAATCAAAACTTGCAAAAAAAATCACAAAATATGGTCCGGTTCTGTAATTTTCTGCCCAAGTAAATGTTCGAAATGAGCTTGCTATTTTCTAAGCTAGGTAGATAGATAGATATTCAGCGATCACAGCCCCGAAGACCACGCGCTGCTTCCACAAACTGCCTCCATTCCTTCCTGTTTTGTGCCCGATACCTCCAGGTGTCATCGAATCCCAGGGCTGCTAGGACCTTCGCCAGGTCGTCCATCCAGCGCTGCCTTGGTCGTCCAATGGGGTGTTGGGTGTTTAGTTTCCCTGCAAGTGCCATCTTCGCCTGTCTTCCATCTGGCATACGGGCTACATGGCCCACCCATTGTATTCTTTTGCTCTTTATCTTCCGTAGGATAGTTGGTTGTCGCATCAGAAGGTATATTTCCTTGTTATTCATCCTCCTCCAATCTCCGTTATCTAAAACTGGCCCCCTATCTTCTTCATTACTCTTCTTTCAAATATTAATAGTTTTTCCCTTTCTCGATGAGTCATACTCCATGTTTATGAACCGTACATTACTACTAGATTTTCATCTTAGTGTTCACTGAGACAGTTTTAGAGCCGAGCGTCTCTCTGAGGGAATGCATGCATTTCGTTCCCACTGCTATTCTTTCCTTGATGTTCACTTTTATGTTGTTGTCCGTGGTAAACCAAGATCCCAAGTATTTGAACCGGTCTACTCTCCTGAACCTCTTGCTATCTATCTCAAGAAATTCTACCTGCTCTTGTCTTCTTCCTAATTGCGTGAACTCTGTTTTGTCTCGATTCAGTTTGAGCCCTACCTTCTGTTTATAATTGTCCATTCTCTGGTACATTTCTTTCAACTTGTGCTTTGATTCACTTAATAGTACTATTTCATCTGTATATGCGAGACAATTGGAAGTTACCGTCCATCTCTACTCCAGCCCACTCCTTTTGCCTACACTCTTTTATTACTTTCTCTAGGATGATATTGAACAGAACATTGACCCTTCCATACAAGCTTGCACCATTCTCTCTAGTTTCTCAGGGATTCTGAAGTCCTGCATCGCATTGTATAGGCTATTCCTGTGGATGCTGTCATATGTCTTAGTGTGAAAATGTGATCTATTGTCAATCGGTTTGGTCGAAAGCCAGCTTGGTACTCGTGTTATGTTGTTCTCATACGATACTGCGTGAAGAGTTCGACAGAGCACTGAAAGACCAGAGTCGAAACAAGGCCCCCCGAGTAGACAACATTCCATTGGAACTACTGACAGCCTTGGGAGGGCCAGTCCTGACAAAACTGTACCATCTGGTGAGCAAGATGTATGAAACAGGCGAAATACACACAGACTTCAAGAAGAATATACTAATTCCAATCCCAAAGAAAGCAGGTGTTGGCAGATGTGAAAATTACCGAACAATCAGTTTAATAGCCACAGCTGCAAAATACTAACACGAATTCTTTACAGACGAATGGAAAAACTAGTAGAAGCCGACCTCGGGGAAGATCAGTTTGGATTCCGTAGAAATACTGGAGCACGTGAGGCAATACTGACCTTACGACTTACCTTAGAAGAAAGATTAAGGAAAGGCAAACCTACGTTTCTAGCATTTGTAGACTTAGAGAATGCTTTTGACAATGTTGACTGGAATACGTATTTGTATGGAGTGTAGCCATGTATGGAAGTGAAACATGGACGATAAATACTTTGGACAAGAAGAGAATAGAAGCTTTCGAAATGTGATGCTACAGAATAATGCTGAAGATTAGATGGATAGATCACATAACTAATGAGGAAGTATTGAATAGGATTGGGGAGAAGAGAAGTTTGTGGCACAACTTGACCAGAAGAAGGGATCGTTTGGTAGGACATGTTCTGAGGCATCAAAGGATCACCAATTTAGTATTGGAAGTCAGTGTGGAGGGTAAAAATCGTAGAGGGAGACCAAGAGATGAATACACTAAGCAGATTCAGAAGGATGTAGGTTGCAGTAGGTACTGGGAGAAGCTTGCACAGGATAGAGTAGCATGGAGAGCTGCATCAAACCAGTCTCAGGACTGAAGACGACAACAACATGAATGGTTGCAATTTTCTGAGGATAATGATGGTTAGCACCTTACACATTACATTCATCAAGCTGATTCCTCTGTAGTTACCATATTCAATTTTGCTTCCCTTCTTGTATATTGGACATACTATAACCAATTTCCATTCTTCTGGCAGTGTCTCCTTCTCCCATATCAACTGGATCAGTTTTTATATCTCTTGAGCGTAAGCTCTCACCCCCCTCCTTGATTAATTCTGATGTTATTCTGTCCTCCCCTGGGGCTTTCTTGTTTCTGAGTCCTTCGGTTGCGATTTTCACGTCTTCTTCACTAACTTCCCATTCTTCATCTTTCCTTTCCTCCGTAGTGTTTGCAGGTAACATCCCATCTTGGTCTGGGCGATTCAACAGTTCTGAGAAGTATTCTTTCCTTGTCATTTATCAAGTTGCCGTTTGTATCTCTAATGAAAAGAGTTGTGCTCTGAAATCCACGTTACTGATTTTTTATGTATTGAAAGAATTGCCTTGAATTCTTGTTTTGGTTATTTGCCTCAACTTGTTTTAGCAAACTAATTAGAAATATTCTCTTCTCTGCTCTTAGGAATCGCTTTGTCTCTTTTCTGATGTTGGTAAAATGTTCCCTTTCCTGCTCATTCCCCCGGTCATCAAGCCACCTCTCTCTCATCTTCCTTCTCTTTTCTGTAGACTTCTGGCATGTCTCGTTGAACCATTTCCTCTTCTTCATTATCTTCTTTCTTCCCAATATATCCTCCGCTTCACTTAGTACTGTGGACTTTATTTCTTTCCATCTTTCCTCCATGTTCTCTCTTGGTTCTAGGGTCTCTAGGACCTCAAAATGGTTTTTGATTTCTGCAGCATATTGTTCTTTAATGGCACTTTCTCCTAGTTTCTCAACATTGTCACCTCCTTCTTACGCATGAGTTTAATCCTGCACACAACGATGAAGTGGCCTGATACACAGTCAGCTCCTCTATACGACCCGACATCCATGGCTTTATGGCTATAGCGCTGGTCCACCAAGATGTGATCTATCTGGCTGGTTTTGAAAAAAGTTTTAATGAGTGAACGAGACCTACGTAACTCTCATTTTCATTTTGTATTATTCACATCTTAAAAGGAACTTCAACTTACAGGTGAACACTGTCATTTTCACTCGATAAATTATACAAGTGCTTTACTTGTAGGAAGTATTTGAATTAACTAATGAAACTACACTCATGCTCATCAATTAAGGATAATGCTGATACATGGTGAAACAACACTCTGGTGGGCAGTTTGCAAGTTTAAATCATCTCAGGTTATGACTAAGCAGTCCATTTGACCTGCTGTCATCACATGGTGCTGCTGGCATCAGTCCTCATACAACACACAAAGCAGTGTGTTGGTGCATGTCAGAGTATGGTGCAGCGAGTAAGTGTGCAGACGTTTTCAGATGTGCTAATGGTGACTGTGTGTATGGCTCAAAGAACACATATTGATGACATTAAGAGGGGTAGAATACTAGGGCGAGTGGAGGCTGGTCAAACACAGCAGGTCATAGCATGGGCCCTCCATGTGCCACAAAGTGTGATCTCAAGATTATGGCAGTGATTCCATCAGACAGGAAACGTGTCCAGGTGCTACATTATGGGACTTCCATAACACCACATGAACCAACATCTCACTATCAGTGCCCGCAGAAGGCCACGGAGTACTGCAGGTAGCCTTGCTTGGCACCTTGACGCAGCCACTGGAACCGTTGTCTCCTGACACACAGCCTACAGGCAACTGATCAGACATGGTTTGTTCGTCCGGAGACCTGCAAGGTGCATTCCCGTGACCCATGGTCACAGGAGAGCCCGTAAAGCCTGGTGTCAAGAACACAGTACATGGTCATTGGAACAGTGGTCCCAGGTTATGTTCTTGTACGAGTCCAGGTATAGTCAGAACAGTGATTCTCGCTGCGTTTTCATCTGGTGTGAACCAGGAACCAGATACTAACCCCTTGATGTCCTTGAAAGGAACCTGTATGGAGGTCGTTGTTTGATGGTGAGGGGTGGGATTATGATTGGTGCACCTACACCCCTGCATGTCTTTGACTGAGGAGCTGTAACAGGTCAGGTTTATCGGGATGTCATTTTGCACCAGTATGTCCACCTTTTCAGTGGTGCATGGTCCCACCGAGCTGCTATCGTGGAGGAGTACCTTGAAACATAAGATATCAGGTGAATAGAGTGGCCTGCCTGTTCTCCACACCTAAACCCCATCGAGCATGTCTGGGATGTTCTCGGTCGGCTCCTAAGACACTTCAGGAGCTCTAACAGGCACTGACTGGTGCAAGAATGGGAGACTATACCCCAGCAGCTGCTCGACCACCTGATCCAGAGTATGCCAACCCTTTGTGCGGCCTGTGTACCTGTGCATGGTGATAATATCCCATATTGATGTCGGGGTACATGCACAAGAAACAGTGGCGTTTTGTAACACGTGTTCGGGACAGTTTTCTCAACTTATCACCAATACCGTGGACTTACAGGTCTGTGTCGTGTGTTACCTATGTGCCTATGCTATTAGTGTGAGTTTTGTGTAGCACCGCATTCTGCAGTTATACTTAATTTATGTCATGAGCGAAGAACATCCTCCAAAATACCTGGTGCCAACTGAAACTATGGGTTCTCCAAGAACACAAGATTGACACTGCAGGTGGAGGTTCTCTGGATTTTTTCCCTGCAAAAATTGTAACTCTTCTGTGAAACGGTGCGCAAAAAAATCAACTTGATAAATAATGCACTCTTTGACCCACAGAACCCGTTTTGACCCATGTAACAAACTTCTCATTTGACTGGATGAAAATATTTTGCCCAGTTTCGATTAGTTTCAGTAGATACAGGTGCATTTATTTTCTTTATTGCGAAGACGTTTCGGTAACAAAAATTCACTTGCAAGCTCTTTGATACATGCTTGCAATTTCATGTGCATGTTTTTCAGATGAGTATTTCTCTTCTGTAATGATGCTATGCAATTTTGTAAACAGGCTTTATCTGATTTCATTATAAAGGACTTCATCAGTAATGCACATTTATCAGCACCCATCTGCCGTTGTAAAAAGCTTGTGCTAAGTGCCCATGCTTCTTCCACGGATGTCATATTTGTTGAAAGGTTCCTTTTCCTTTATCTGTTAAAAGTGGTTTGGTAGCACTGGTGTGCATACTACTTGGCAAATTACACGATGGAAATTCATTGCTCTTAAGGCACTCATTTACACAGTAAATTTAACAGTACCAAACGGAAGTGTCTAACATAATCTATTTGTTTGCAATGATGAGAGCATATTTTAACATTTGCAATATTCACAGGGTCTTTTCTACAGCCAAATCATTTGCAGGGAAAGCATAAAGCCATGCTTTTGTTCCTTTTTAGTGTTGCGATTGTGAGAAGTACAGCCATGACAGCCAACAACAGCACTATCTGGCATTGCTTGCACACGCTCAAAACACTATCACTTGCAAATAACCCACTGCACCAAAGCAACTAAGCGAAAGTGACAACACTCATAAAACCAAACAATCTCCAACATAACAAGTCGATGGTAGCAATGAAAATCTCGTGACTCCATCATTTTGTGAAAACTTGTAATTCAGTAACCAGTATCTCTGGAATCAAAGAGAAGTTTTAAAGCGCATGGATTTCTTTAATTGTCAATAATTAACATTCCACTATACAGCCATAGAAGTAGCAACTTTCTGTATCACTATATATTATTTTTTAAGAAACTGTTTTTGCTTCATCTGCAAAATTTAACAAAATGGAGTTTCGAGGTTTTCTCTGCCTACCATCAAAATGTTGGTGCAAAGTGTACCATTCTGACACCAAGCACACAATGACAGGAATGCATTTGCTTCTGCACAGTGTTTACTGTGCCGCCCTGGACACTTTGGGTTGATGGTGAAGGGAGAATAGTGGTGGGGTCCTGAATCTCAGGGCACAAGGCGGAATGCTAGAAAATTCTAACGAAATGCAGGCAGACCAGCACAGGATCGACACTTGGTGCAGTGTTGACCATTAATATAAACATATGTAACATATAGTGCACAAATAGACAAAAAGACCCATTATTGTTCGATTACATGATTGCGAATCACTCAGTCGATACAGTCACATCCGTAAGATATCTAGGAGTTTGACTGGGATCTGTATCAGATAGGATTGATAGAGTAAATACAAAACACCTGAAAAAGAGCAGCACATTTTGTTATGGGTTAACTTAGTAAGTGCAAAAGTGGTACAGAGGTGCTCAGCTGACTCCATTGGCTGCCACTACAAGAGAGACAGTTTGAATGACTGTGGTTTCCTGTCAAAGTTCCAAGAGCATACGTTCTTAGAGTTAACTAATAAAGTGGTTCTCCCATGTATATCACATGAAAAGACCATGAAGATAAAATTAGAGAGATGTGAGATTGCACCGAGGCTTACTGACAGTCATCTTTCCGCGAACTATTTACAACCGGAACAAGAGGGTATGTTGTCATGGGAGGGGGGATAACAGTGGTACACAAAGTAGCCTCCAACACAACACCATCAGGTGACTTGTGAAGTACATGTAAGTGTAGATGTAGTAGAAAAACTCTGGAATTTTCTGATAAGACTACTGTAAGAGTGCAGATCAGAAGCTCTCCTTAAATCCAACAGTGTTAAATAGAATATAACATTATTTCCAAACCATGTTACAATGCAGTGATTGTTTTGACTGTAAAAATGTTGGACCTGAACCCATATTGTGTTAGCAGTCAAATACTTTATTTACTTGCCTATTATGGCCTTCATTGGACTACTTTTGTCAATTTTATACAATTGATTTTTAAAAAGGTTGGACCTGAACCCATTCCATGAGCAGCTAAGTATTTTATTTATTTACTTGCATATTATGGCTTCCATTGGACTACTTTAATCAGTTTTATGTGATTGGTTTTTTTTTTCCTGTTGATGCAGTACTTCTTCAGTCTCTCAGATCAAATCCTTCTTTCTTCTTATAAAATCATTCTTCCTGTTGGTTGTTTGTTGCCCTTGGTGTGTAGTTTGGTTTGTTTTTGTTGATTTTGTCTTTGTTTTTAAATCTTCTCTTAGTATTCTCTAGTTACTTCATATCTTGCCCGATTTCTGTAATCCATTTAATGTTGCTCTTAGAATTCCCTAATTTTTGCATTATTCTACCGATGGTTCTGTTTTCAAGTGTCCTGATTATATATCCTAAGAATGGCAAGCATTTCTTCCAGATCATACCCATTATTAGTTTTCGTTTACTGTTCACTGTTTACTGTTTCATTAGAAGCTAGTCTCCAAGCACATTATTGGATTCAAAATATTGACACTCCTGTTTGTGCAATCTGTATTCTATAGTGTATTATAGGCTAGAGATTCCGTGCATGCCTGACCAAAGAAATATATTACTGAAAGCCTTCACTCCACTGTAAGCAAAATATTCATTTTTCCAGGGTGAACGGAGAAGTGCCGAGGAATGCTGGAAGGAATACGTCCCAGTAAATCTGCCTCCTCCACAAGAATCATGGGACACAGATGGACCTGGTTACACTTACAATCCAGACAGAGTGTCTAGAGAAAAGCCTGTGATTCGAGTGATGACTGGAGGAACAAAATCTGAAAGGAAAGCATTCCGCCAACGAGAATGCCGACGACTTCAAAACCTAAACAATGGGCTACCACTCAACGAAAGGCAATCAGCATGACTCTTATTCATTCCTGCATCCATTTCCTTCGAATTTCTTGGCATTGATACACATGAAAAAGTCCAGTAATGTAGTACTATTTATATTGCTTCAGTGAGAAAATAGTTTAAAATATTCAGGAAGAGTGAACAGTATTTATTCTGTTGAGAAGCTCATATACATGATAAGAAGGAAATTATAAGGATAAGAAGAAAATGAATAATTTGATGATTTCCATTTACGGGTGAATACCAGTTTTGGAGTACATATTCCTCAGATAGACTGAATGATGTGAATCAATGATTATTCACATGAAAAATTTAAAGAACATCTGTCTATATATTGACCTATATTTCAATCCAGAGGGTCAGTGGTATGGAGGTTTGCTATGACACAGATTTTTATGAGAAATTTGTACTGTACATACTCAGTTGGCTTTCATGTGAAACTTGAGATTTTTGTATATTAATGTTACATTTCATAGAAATATTAGGCATTATTAATCAGAATTGTCAGTCTGAACTGTTTTGAGGTGTTTTTCATAGTGTTAATTTTGGTAATACTGGTCAATTTCATGTTTAAAAATGCCTTTTTTTAAAGCAATATTGAATAGGTGTTACATTTTTTTTAATTTTATACAAGAAGAGTTTATATTTGTTTGGTGCATATTACATATTATAGGAAGGAAGTATATAGAAAACAATGGGTTTTGTGTTAAGTAGATAAAATATACTTTCTGCTTACTGCAGAAATTTATCTGTTTCACTCAGATACTGTTTGCAGACCAAAAATGTAAATAATATTCTGTCTCCTAAATAGTTAGTTAACTCTGAAATATTTATTCAGTATATGTAGTTGTCTTCTGGAGTCAGATATTTGTAATTCAGCTTTTGAGGATATTTTTGGTAAATTTATGTTTGTTGCATAATGATTGTAGGAGGGTCGAAGTTTCATTTTTGTAGCAATTTTTCCATAATCAGGAATCCATGTAGTGATTTGCTCTTGCTGACTTGCAAGTTTGTAGCACTGAACTGTTTACAGATGTCACAAATTTTGAGTATGTTATTTTGATTCTTATCAAGTATTAAAGCTGAGTATTCTCAGAAGCTGGAAAAATGTAATGAAAGAACATTTCTAGTTTTTACAATGTACTCAGAATTGTAATTTCTGTTGATAATTTACAAATACAAAAGCATTCACATTTCTGATTTCCATACACATTCTCATTCAGTATTAAAATAGTGTGTGGTAGCTACAAATTTAAATGTGAGATTTATAAATATATTTGCAATTCTCATTATGTTTAGTTTTAATAATTTTGTAAAAAGATCATTTGTAGCACACTTGCACCATGTGGTACTGCTAACCATTGAAGTCCTTTAAATGCTTTTATTACACAGCTTCCTTCATCCCAGTATAAGATCAAAACAATGCACTTCTGGACATTGCTTTATCAAGAAAAAGGTTTCATTTCATCCCTTCTATTTTATCAAAGGTCTAGGAATAGTTATGTTATGTCCTGTTTAATGTTATATTACAATCAAAATCATTTAGAATGTAGTAAAACTAAAAATAACCATAAACCATGCCTCCAGTTTCATTATGCAACTGTGAAAAATCAACACACCAGTCATGAATCTTGAATGAGTGTACAAAGGTTAAATATATCAAGAAAGAATGGAGGATACTGAAGATTTAGAACACACAGTGATTTAATAGGCTCGGTACTGTTGCCTTTCTCCGACTTCTGAACTGACTTTTTGGACCAGTTTAACATGGATTCAGATGCACAGTGCAACTCGGAATTTCCACATCAACAAAGATTGTTGGAGACAAAAGAAGTGACAAGTAAAAGATAAAAATCCTAGGGTTGACCAGGAATCATATCTGAGGCCTTTGACTTTGCAGCCTGTCACTTTTACCATTGAGCCACCAGAAGCAAAGAATGGTGATATTAGTTTTGAAAGTAGAGATGAAGACAAAGGCCACCACAGTAGGGAACAAATTAGTAACTTTCCCTTGTCCTGACAGAGTGTAGTGGCTTGCAAACTGGACTCGTATTTGGAAGAACGATGAGTTCAGATCTGTATCCAGCCATCCAGATTGGGGCTTTCTTTGATATCCCTACATTTTCCAAGGAAAGTGTCTTGATGGTTTTCGAAAGGGTATGACACGTAACCATTCCAAATCCTTCACACAATCTGAGCTTGTGCTCCATCTCTAATGACCTCAAACTGGGACGTTAAACTCTAATCTTCCTTTCTTCCACCAAAACCTTCATTGTAAAGCAGAAAACTGAAATACAATTGATGAACTTAAAAGTTTGGCTTCACATGCTACTCAATAATGAGCCATTGTAAATGTATACATGCTCCATTTCATTATATTTTTGAATTGCTCTAATTTACTTTAACCTCATTTCAAAACAAAAGGCTACGCATTATGCTGAATTGTAGTTTGAAGTAAGTCTGGTGTCGGTAGTGCTATGATATTGAGTGCTCTGCCCCTACTTATTTCCATGGGGTACCCACACATCTTTCAGTAAAAAGACAAGAATGTGCAACAAGTAGTTTATTATAACATATTTGCCTGTAACACTCCATGGTGCTTAATGAGCCTTTTGTTCAGCAAATATTTGAACCACAGTACACTAGACTCTTGACTAGTCCTGGCCATTCCTGGCACAAATGGGTGCCAGATTAGTGGAAGTGCCAGATTATTGAGTGTCTGAAATGTATTTTATTCGTTTATTTTGTTTTTTCTTTATTTTGAAAACATAGGGGATATAGTGTACTGTACTTTATTAAACTGAAGGCTACAATTTTAAAACAGAGAGGATGTTGTTGTTGTTGTTGTTGTTGTGGTCTTCAGTCCTGAGACTGGTTTGATGCACCTCTCCATGCTACTCTATCCTGTGCAAGCTTCTTCATTTCCCAGTACCTACTGCAACTTACATCCTTCTGAATCTGCTTAGTGTATTCATCCCTTGGTCTCCCTCTACGATTTTTACCCTCCACCCTGCCCTCCAATACTAAACTGGTGGTCCCTTGATGCCTCAGAACATGTCCTACCAACCGATCCCTTCTTCTAGTCCTGTGCCACAAACTTCTTCATTCTCACCCTGTCAAATAACCTGTTTTCCCAACTCACTATCCAATTGTGTTGAGTACTGTCAAATAGCATCTTCTTTCTTAGAGGATATAGTTTATTAAATCCAAAAATACATCAATTTTCAAAGAAAACTTAGTCCTCAAGTGTACAATATACTGTACATAATTATACAGTCATATCACTCTCTATGAAACATGTCCATAATTTTTAACTGTCACAATGATGATAGATGATGGCATGCTTTATCTTGCAATTGCTTTACAAGCATTACATCAGTACTGCATGTATCTGGTTGTTGCATACTGTACTCCAGGAAGACCTTGGCAGCTTTAGCACCAGCAGTGTGAGAAATCTTCGTGCTCTCTCCTCCTGTGCCCTCTTCTTCATCACTTTTCATCATTACTTTCTTGCACACTTATGATTATTTCTTCATCTGTTAAAGTTTGGTCCGTATCACAGTTTTCCTCATTCAGCAACTTAGTAACATCTTCATAGTCAATTTATTCTCCTCCTGGAGGATTGTAGAAGTCGTCAGTGTACAAAGTAATTGATGATTCTGAATGGACTGGCTCATCTGTCATTCATTACTGGATCCAACTCGGCATCAATGCGTGGCCACAGTTTTCTCCAGCTCTTCATTATGGTAGCGCTCTCCACTGTATCCCATGCTTTGGCTGCTTGGAAAACAATATCACATATGTTAATTGCTTTCCATGCCTTCAGCAATAGTCTCAATAGAGTCTTTCACTTTCATTCAGCAGGGAGACAAGAAGTTTAACTGATTCCAAAATTCCCTCGTCCATGGGCTGAATTAGGGCTGTCGCATTGGGTGGCAAAAAGAGCGCTTGTATACCATTGGACTGTAGAGAAACGTCTGAAGGATGACTGGGAGCATTGTCAGTTACAAAAATAGCTTTCAGTGGAAGCTTTTTCTTCCTTAGCTCTTTTCTCATTGCTGGTACAAACGTTTCATGGAATCACTGAGAGAATATTTGACTGTCCATTCACGCTTCCTTCTGAGCACAATACTGCACTGGTAGAGTATTTATGTCAGTGAGCTGAAAACAATGTAGATGTTGCGATTTTCCAACCACCATAAGCTGTGGCTTATGACTTCCATTTCCAGTACAACATACCGTTAACGTTATGTGATGTTTATGTTGCTTGTAACCACAAGCTTCCTTCTCTTTCTTGGCAGCTAATGTTTTTGAAGGAAGCATCTTGTAAAAGGGTCCTGTTTCATCAGCATTATACAAGGCAACAGCAGTTAAATCATCTTCCTCTATTATCTTCTGTATCTAGCTTACAGACTTAACAGCATCCTTATTGTTAGCTGAGCAGCTTTCCCTGGTGACTGTCAGCTGCTGAATGCCATGTCATTTTTGCGTTTGATGGTCAACCTTCACTCGCTGCTAACAAGTTACTACCACCAACGTGTTTGGTAAATGCAGTTGCTTTTTCATTTATAATTGGGCCACTTACTGGAATTCCTTTGCTGCATTGTTGTATGAACCATCTATGAATAGCTACAGCCAGTTCTTCATTCTCACCCTGTCAAATGACCTATTTTCCCTACTCACTATCCAATTGTGCTCAGTACTGTCAAATAGCATCTTCTTTCTTTTTGATGTCATACATAGTTGCTCATCCAACACTGAACTCAGCAGCAATGGCTTTCTGGGAGAATCTCAATATAAATTTAGAGTTTCTGCTTGAGGTCTAACATAACATGTTTCCTTTCAGAAGACATGATTCCGAACTGCAAAGAAAACTAAAATTTCAAATACAGTGTATAAAGCATTGTTTAAGCATTGTTGTGCATGATTATTGATTGTGAATGCGTTTTCGGATGTGCACTGGATTACTGAGAGGCCCGACTATTTAGGGCCGGATTAGCAAGAGTCTAGTGTATTAAAGTTTAGTTGCTTTGCTAAGTTACATTCAATTCCCAGGGTCCACAAACTGTGAGACACTGTTGATGCATAGTTGATCTGAGATAATTTTTAACATAAGCCAGAGTCTTGAATGAATTTTCCGCTTCAGCTACAGGCACTGTAAGAGTGCAAAAGATGTGCAAGCTACATATACATATACCTATATCTAGACTCACAATTAAACTGTCATGTCTGTCTGAACATGTCTATCTCGAAAATTTTTAGATGAACTTTCATGGGGTTTTCACAGGTGACTTGAGTTAGTGTGGGGAAACATATGTGTTTTATTTCACCAAAATTGGAAAATGAAAAAAAAAACATTGTTTCAAAATTTTATTTAAAATCATCTGCTTGTGTGAGATGTCCAGTCATTCCAGCAAAGTACACCAAAGAACAAATACATGGCGCTCTTGGTTAGATAGTGCACCAAAGAACCAATAGAGGGCATTGTTAAGAGTTCTTTAACTCAGTGACATACGTATTTTCTTAAGTTTACGTACAAGACAGCCATTTTATCTTTACAAATACAAACTAAAAGTGAATATACTTGGCTAGGATATATGGATTTACTGATTTTGTTTTGTGGATTAAAAACTTAATGACATTGCTTTGTTTCTTTTGAAAGGTTTGATTTATATTCTTTGCTAGGAAAAACATGTTTATTGAGTTTGCTTTGTGATTTCTGTGCCTACTTTCTACATTTTTATTTCATTTTGTTTATGAATAAAAATTCATAGAGAAAGGTCATATTTTTCTGCATACACAAGAACAGCTAAAAGGCTATGGACTATATAATCTCAAAAATGCAATGAAGATCATGAGGTCAGACTTGTTGCAACTCGAGAATATTAGGCTTAGCTTGCTCCTTCCAAAATTGAAATTCACAGTGAGTTTATGTTATGCAATAACCATAAAGAAAGCATAAGGCAAGATGCAGGTGTGGACCTTGATGTCAGTTGTCTTTTGCATGGCCTGCTATGTATGGCTCTCTCCCAAGTTAGTGAAGCAAATAAGCTCTTTGTTCATGCCCCCACTCATACTACTTCAAACATTGTATACCAAGATGCTTTGTAAGTCAAAAGTAAGTGCCATGAGTTCAGAGTCTTGGACGCAGCTATAAACAAATACTTGGGCAATGCTACATTTCTCAGCTCATTTGCAAATAAGATTGAAATTTTAAGCTTTTGCATGTTATTCTTGATGTCAAATGGTTACAAAGTAATCTCTTCAAAGTGAGAAGTATGAATTGTTTTCAAATGTTTATAATTTCTTCTTCTAAATCTTTTGTGACATCATCGTGGTATTCACTGAAAAATACTTGCATGCTTCAGCGACTTGATCATCAGTTATCTTTTGAGTTTTACCATAAAATTCCAAATGTGTCACATAAAACCTTGACTGCTTCAAATCAGGTTTTCAAGATGACATTTAAAAAATTAAAAAAAAATTATGAATGAATCATCTGAATTTGCCACTGTCACTTCATTCATGGTTTCATCACAAAATGACTTCCTCTCCTTAGTGTGCACCTCCAGAAATTCAGGAAAGTTTTCAATGTTTCTTGCCTCAAACCACTGGTGAGTATTTTGAGCTTGTAATTTACTTCTGTAGTCAGTTAGTACCTATAACTTTAACAGAACTGATATCTTGAGTTAACATTTGTTAGGTATAACATAATCAAAAACATCCCGTACTACAGAACATGTTTAAGCTGATAAATTTAACTTATTGTGCATTCCAACAGCAGTGACAATCTTAACCAAGTGAGCTCCAATTGTTCTTTACCTACACTTGTTAATAGACTTGTGCCCAGCACATGAGGTATGGCACATGTTGCAAGCTCCTGTGATTTGTGCCTGCAACATTGACACTAATGTTCTAAGAAATAACTCTGTTCCAACACAAATGCCTGTATGGATTCACTCATGAAAAATGTGTCACAAACCCCTGCTACATTTTCTACTGAGCATGCGTAGTTAGCTAACAGGCAGACTCATTATGTTGCATCTTCGGTGCAGATGATCAACTGTGTACATTCACCAGCACTTTCTGAAGATGGAGTGGACGAATAATAATATCATTAAACTAACAGAAGAATTTCATGAAAGGCATTTGTTACAGGATCCTTCATTCTTCTATTCTCAAAACCACATTGCCAAACATATTGCCCTTCACCAACATGCATCTTTTATTTGGCACTTCAGATAAAGTATTGGACAGTAAAATACACAACTTGAGGTCAGAATTCCTCGTAAACAAACAAGTGCTTTCAGTATTATGTCATTGGTTTGGATCTAGAAATCCTGTGCATGTACATTAATCAGCTGTACAAGTCTCCAGTAGCTAAAAAGTGTAATATAAAAGCAAGTTATTCAGTAGAGGTTACAGATTTTTGAAAATTTGTATCCTTAAATGTTGAATATTGAGCTGTCATATTTAGTGCTAGTGAAATCTGTCACAGGCATACAAACAAAACCTTGTATGTCTTTAACTTTTATGTCACTTATCACTGAAATGTAAGCTCTGTGACATCACCATTGATTGAGAAAGTTATGCACCCACCACCTACGTTCCTTTTTCCAATTATTCTCCTTTTCATAAATACATTCATAGTGCTGGTGCAAAGCAAGTTCTGCCTCGGACGCCATGCTTTGTGAAGCTCACTGGCTACAGCTTTATAGGTCACCAGTGAGAACACTCACATTGGCAACTTCTGCTGGGCTCTTGTTCCTGAACTAAGTCATGATATATTTGTGTTGAGATACTTTCCACTGCAGTTTGTGCTGGGTACAGATCTCCACAACAAATCCCTCTGTATGAATAAAGCTTTACAGCATCAACCAAAGCACTGCTACAGATGTCAGACATGGAATATAAAGAACATCCAACATACTGTTTCAGAATTCTCACTGTAGTGGACTGCAACTGATCTGAGTTGTAAATATGTTGAATAACTTCAAAAAAAGTATGTGCTTCATCACAGCTCTCAGCTGCATGTACTGCACATAAGTTAATACTATTACAAGCACACAGACAAAATTTTGCAAAAGTATTCCACTGAACAAAATGTGTCTGGGCTCTTTTATAAGCCCCACTCAAGCTACTTATGTTATCATAACTCTGTCCACGGCATTCACTAATGGGAATTGAGTATTTCACAAGTGTTGATCAAATGTGTAGTATCAAATCCTGTGTTCTGATAAGAATCAAGAAATTACAAAAATTGTTCATTTATTTCATTTTTAACTTTCTGAAGTAAATATAACACAGGGCAAATGTCCTTTCGGCACGATTTGCATCTGGGATTGGATCAAAAATAACTAAATAATACTTTACATTTTCTCTCTGTTCCAAGATGGCACTGCTGGCATGACAGGACTGTTTCTGACTTTGCTAATGTGTTTCGTAAGAACTGGATCATGATGGTCCAAGAAGTCTAATATTCTGAGGAAGTTCCAATTATTTAGACCTCTAAGATGAACCTAAATAATTGAAACTTCCTCAGAATATTAGACCTCTTAGATGACCCCCCCCCCCCCCCCAATGAACCATGGACCTTGCCGTTGGTGGGAAGGTTTGCGTGCCTCAGCGATACAGATAGCTGCACTGTAGATGCTACCATAACAGAGGTGTATCTGTTGAGAGGCCAGACAAATGTGTGGTTCCTGAAGAGAGGCAGCAGCCTTTTCAGTACTTGCAGGGGCAACAGTCTGAATGATTCACTGATTTGACACTAACCAAAATGGCCTTGCTGTGCTGGTACTGTGAATGGCTGAAAACAAGGGGGAAACTACAGCCCCAATTTTTCCCGAGGGCATGCAGCTTTACTGTATGGTTAAATGATGATGGGTAAAATATTCCGGAGGTAAAATAGTCCCCCATTCGGATCTCCGGGTGGGGACTACTCAGGAGGACATTGTTATCAGGAGAAAGAAAACTGGCATTCTACGGATCAGAGCGTGGAATGTCAGATCCCTTAATCGGGCAGGTAGGTTAGAAAATTTAAAAAGGGAAATGGATAGGTTAAAGTTAGGTATAGTGGGAATTATTGAAGTTCGGTGGCAGGAGGAACAAAACTTCTGGTCAGGTGAGTACAGGGTTATAAACACAATATCAGATAGTGGTAATGCAAGAGTAGGTTTAATAATGAATAAAAAAGTAGGAGTGCGGGTAAGCTACTATAAACAGCATAGTGAAAGTATTACAGTGGCCAAGATAGACACAAAGCCCATGCCTATTACAGTAGTACAAGTTTATATGCTAACTAGCTCTGCAGATGACGAAGAAATTGAACAAATGTATGATGAGATAAAAGAAATTATTCAGGTAGTGAAGGAAGACGAAAATTTAATAGTCATGGGTGACTGGAATTCGACAGTAGGAAAAGGGAGAAAAGGAAACATAGTAGGTGAATATGGATTGGGGCTAAGAAATGAAAGAGGAAGCCGTCTGTTAGATTTTTGCACTGAGTATAACTTAATCATAGCTAACACTTGGTTCAACAATCATAAAAGAAGGTTGTATACAAGGAAGAATCCCGGAGATACTAAAAGGTGTCAGATAGATTATATAATGGTAAGCCAGAGATTTAGGAACCAGGATTTAAATTGTAGGACATTAACATGGGCAGATGTGAATTCTGACCACAATCTAATGTTTATGAACTGTAGATTAAAACTGAAGAAATTGCAAAAAGGTGGGAATTTAAGGAGATGGGACCTGGATAAACTGAAAGAACCAGAGGTTGTAGAGAGTTTCAGGAAGAGCATAAGGGAACAATTGACAGGAATGGGAGAAAGAAATACAGTAGAAGACGAATGGGTAGCTCTGAGGGATGAAGTAGTGAAGGCAGCAGAGGATCAAGTAGGTAAAAAGACGAGAGATAGTAGAAATACTTGGGTAACAGAAGAAATATTGAATTTAATTGATGAAAGGAGAAAATATAAAAATGCAGTAAATGAAGCAGGCAAAAAGGAATACAAACGTCTCAAAAATGAGATCGACAGGAAGTGCAAAATGGCTAAGCAGGTATGGATAGAGGACAAATGTAAGGATGTGGAGGCTTATCTCACTAGGGCTCAGATAGATACAGGAAAATTAAAGAGACCTTTGGAGATAAGAGAGCCACTGGTATGAATATCAAGAGCTCAGATGGAAACCGGGTTCTAAGCAAAGAGGGAAAAGCAGAAAGGTGGAAGGAGTATATAGTCTATACAAGGGCGATTTACTTGAGGACAATATTATGGAAATGGAAGAGGATGTAGATGAAGACGAAATGGGAGATAAGATACTGCGTGAAGAGTTTGACAGAGTAAAAAGGGAAATGAATATGTTAAAGTTAGATATAGTGGGAATTACAGAAGTTCGGTGGCAGGAGGAACAAGACTTCTGGTCAGGTGAGTACAGGGTTATAAATACAAAATCAATTAGAGGTAATGCAGGAGTAGGTTTAATAATGAATAGTAAAATAGGAATGCGGGTAAGTACTACAAACAGCATAGTGAATGCATTATTGTGGCCAAGATTGATACAAAGTCCATGCCTACCACAGTAGTACAAATTTATATGCCAACTAGCTCCACAGATGATGATGAGGTTGATGAAATGTATGATGTGATAAAAGGAATTATTCAGATAGTGAAGGAAGAGAAGGAAACGTAGTAGGTGAATATGGAATGGGGCTAAGGAACGAAAGAGGAAGCTGCCTGATAGAATTTTGCACAGAGCATAACTTAATCATAGCTAACACTTGGTTCAAGAATCATAAAAGAAGGTTGTATACATGGAAGAAGCCTGGAGATAATGGATGGTCTCAGATAGATTATATAATGGTAAGACAGATTTAGGAACCAGGGGCAGATGTGGACTCTGACCAAAATCTATTGGTTATGAATGGTAGATTAAAACTGGAGAAACTGCAAAAAGGTGGGAATTTGAAGAGATGGGACCTGGATAAACTGAAGGAACCAGAGGTAGAGAGCATTAGGGAATGATTGACAAGAATGGGGGAAAGAAATACAGTAGAAGATTAGCTTTGAGAGATGAAATAGTGAAGGTAGCAGAGGATCAAGTAAATAAAAGGCGAGGGCTGATAGAAATCCTTGGGTAACAGAAGATATATTGAATTTAATCGATGAAAGTAGAAAATATAGAAATAGCAGGCAAAAATGAATACAAACTTCTCAAAAATGAGATCGACAGGAAGTGCAAAATGGCTAAGCAGGGATGGCTAGAGGACAAATGTAAGGATGTAGAGGTGCATATCACTAGGGGTAAGATAGATACTGCATACAGGAAAATTAAAGAGACCTTTGGAGAAAAGAGAACCACTTGCATGAATATCAAGAGCTCAGATGGAAGCCCAGTTCTAAGCAGAGAATGGAAAGCAGAAAGGTGGAAGGAGTATATAGAGGGTCTATACAAGGGTGATGCTCTTGAGGACAATATTATAGAAATGGAAGAAAATGTAGACGAAGATGAAATAGGAGATATGATACTGCGTGATGAGTTTGACAGAGCACTGAAAGACCTAAGTTGAAACAAGGCCCCGGAAGTAGACAACATTCCATTAGAACTACTGACAGCCTTGGGAGAGCCAGGCCTAATAAAACTCTATCATCTAGTGAGCAAGATGTATGAGACAGGCGAAATACCCTCAGACTTCAAGAAGAATATAATAATCCCAATCCCAAAGAAAGCAGGTGTTGACAGATGTGAAAATTACCGAACTATCAGTTTAATAATCGACCGCTGCAAAATACTAACACGAATTCTTTGCAGACGAATGCAAAAACTGGTAGAAGCCAACCTCGGGGATGGTCAGTTCGGATTCCATAGAAATGTTGGAACACATGAGGCAATACTGACTACATGTCTTAGAAGATAGATTAAGGAAAGGCAAACCTACGTTTCTAGCATTTGTAGACTTAGAGAAAGCTTTTGACAATGTTGACTGGAATACTATCTTTCAAATTCTGAAGGTGGCATGGGTAAAATAGGGAGAGCGAAAGGCTATTTATAATTTGCACAGAAACCAGATGGCAGTTACAAGAGTGGAGGGGTATAAAAGGGAAGTAGTAAGTGGGAAGAGAGTGATGCAGCGTTGTAGCCTATCCCCGATGTTATTCAATCTATATATTGAGCAAGCAGTAAAGGAAACAAAAGAAAAATTCGGAGTAGGAATTAAAATCCACGAAGAAGAAATAAAAATTTTGAGATTTGCAGATGACATTGTAATTCTGTCAGACAGCAAAGGACTGGAAGAGCAGCTGAAAGTAATGGACAGTGTCTTGAAAGGAGGAATAAGATCAACATCAAGAAAAGCAAAACAAGGATAATGGATGTAGTCGGATTAAATCAGGTGATTCTGCAGGAATTAAATTAGGAAATGAGACGTTTAAAGTAGTAGATGAGTTTTGATATTTGGGGAGCAAAATAACTGATGATGGTCGAAGAAGAGAGTATATAAAGTGTAAACTGGCAATGGCAAGGAAAGCATTTCTGAAGAAGAGAAATTTGTTAACATCGTGTATAGATTTAAGTGTCAGGAAGTCATTTCTGAAAGTATTTTTATGGAGTGTAGCCATGTATGGAAGTGAAACATGGACTATGAATAGTTTAGACAAGAAGAGAATAGAAGCTTTCAAAATGTGGTGCTATAGAAGAATGCTGAAGATTAGATGGGTAAATCACATAACTGAATAGGATTGGAGAGAAGATAAATTTGTGGCACAACTTGACTAGAAGAAGGGTCGGTAGGGCATATTCTGAGGCATCAAGGGATCACCAATTTAGTATTGGAGGGTAGTGTGGAGGGTAAAAATAATAGAGGGAGACCAAGAGATGAATACACTAAACAGATTCAGAAGGATGTAGGTTGCAGTAGGTACTGGGAGATGAGGAAGCTTGCACAGAATAGAGTAGCATGGAGAGCTGCATCAAACCAATCTCAGGACTGAAGACCACAACAAAAACAACAACAAGATTAACCTCTAAAGGCCAAGCCTCTTTGGCCAAGAGATAATGTTACATCACGTAACTTCCTTGTATCTGTTTCCAAATATAGATTTCATTTTCAGTCTGCTTCTTGATACATTGTAATATGTACCAGAATGATTTC
This sequence comes from Schistocerca gregaria, assembly GCF_023897955.1. Classification (NCBI taxonomy): domain Eukaryota; kingdom Metazoa; phylum Arthropoda; class Insecta; order Orthoptera; family Acrididae; genus Schistocerca; species Schistocerca gregaria. The sequence goes on along the minus strand of NC_064926.1, from coordinate 452,914,411 downwards.
AAAGTTTCATCATTTCAATTAACATTCTTTATGAGGTTTGCTAGATTGATGTTCTTAGATGTTGTCATATAACGTTTTTCCACTTTAACTGATATGAACATTTTTTTTTTTTTTACTTTCAACATTGCAACAGTCAGCAATTGTGATTATCTAATAAATATTAGAAACTATCAGCCTCAATTGTGGTAATGAAACCAACCTTTACCTAGGTTTCAGCCCAAATAATTGAGCCTTCTTCAGAAGATATACCTAAATGTATAATTTTTTCTAAGATAAACTATTTTGCTCTGGGGTTTATAAAATCATCTGTGGGGATTGCCCGAACTATTATATAGGTCAAACATGGAGAGCCATTGCAAATAGATATAAGGAGCACATTCCAACCAAAAGTGGTGAGGGCACACAAGGTTCCTCCTTCACCTAACACCTGATCCAAATGGCACATCCCATAACCAGCACGGAGCTTCTTCATCATGAGAGTAAAGGTACTAGATTAGACATCCTAGAAGAATGGAGATTTTTAAACATCTGCAATTTGATAAGGATAACCTCCTTAATGATCAACTTCAGTTACAAAACAGGAATTTTTTTGAATGTTTTATGCCATGATTTAGAATATCATGAACAGATAATGGTTGGCTGGCAGGAGCCGAGCAGTATTTCGGTAGCAGTGTGACACAGATAGTCGGTGTTTGATGTACTTTATTTTAGACATCCCTTAAGGTAGTGACTAGCATGCGTGCATTTGAGCATGTGACATTTTGGTATATGATTCCAATCAGGTGATCTTTCCAGATACGGTGCTTACATAATGTGGCACACATGGTTTTTAAATAATTAAGGTGCATCTATCCCACAGACAGTAGCCATACTCATATACGTGGTTACTAGCCCACGAGCGGTGAAATGGAACCTCAGGTGACAAGATGAAGTTTAGCTGGTCCGTCGTGACCTTTTGGGATTTAATTCCCTTTACATTTATTTGTAGTTGCAATCCTGAGAGACTTCATCCTTGTCCATTTATGGCATGTACATGGGCATATTAGTAGCTACCTTTCATTTCTTTTTAATTTTTCCCTATGAAGAACATGCTGTTTTCCTATGTCAAGTGTCCATAAAAATTTCCTGTGTGTCTTTTCAGGTCAAGCACGTTTTATCATATCATGTATCTATTTAACAATAGCCTTTAGTATAAGAGGCAGTAATTCTCTTTTGTAGTGCGTAGTGAAATTGACCTCTGTCAGTCAATAGAGTATAAGGGCGATGAAAGAGCGTTGCATGTCCATTCACGCAATTACCATATTTTTTACACATAAAACATAATATGATCTATGCTGGTCATTTGCTACTACATGGCAATGAAGTGGTGTTATTTTTAGTAATAAGATAAAAAATTAATCTTGATTCAGTGTGTGTCAGCAATAAGAAGTATGTCTACATTAACTGATAAAAACACCCACTCGACCATCTGTGTACAGGTTAACCAAGATTATTGCATTATGGTGCTTACATACTACAGTTTCGCTGTTTTATGTCCTATGTCACCTTTCATTAATAATGATGGACGCGTTATGCAGCATTCGTTGTGAAAGGGCCAGTATATTCTAATAGTGTAACTCAGGGTAGTGTGTTCGAACTTATATAAATCCATGCATAGTTTGTTACATTGTAGTCATAACATGGTGCAGAAGCTTTATGTTTAAGATTTTCAACATTTCTATAATTATTTGTTTTAAGATATAACTGCAATGGTCTTTTGATCTTTGACAGTCATGGTCTCAGTTAGACATGCACAATGTTCCCCGACATGTTGATTTGCAGCACGTTATCTAGTCCTACCTAGTTTCATGTGAGCTTCTGAGGCCTATCACATGGCGTCCATGGAGATGAGGCGCACGGCAGAGCTAAAGTTCAGTCTTGGTGTTGACTTAGTACTTATGTACCGAATTTTTAAAATGTGTTTACGCCTATTCAGGCTGTTCTAGTTTTATTTCTAGACCATGCCCTCTTAGACGAATTATAGATTCAGGTATATCTTCTGAAGAAGGCTCAATTATTTGGGCTGAAACCTAGGTAAAGTTTGGTTTCATTACCACAATCAAGGCTGATAGTTTCTTATATATTGATATGAATATCCTGATTTTGAAGAGAAGTTTTAAACAACTGTCTCAGCCTGATGGCAGGGAAAACAATGTCATTGTACATAGATTTAGAAACAAAATCTAAGGCTGAATAAAATTGTCTGATCTTCCTCTCTTTTCGTTCTTTCCTCTTCACTGCTCCAGACTTATGTTTAGATTCCATAATATTAATATCATTTAAATCAAGTTTGCACTCTTTCACATCAACCTCACAATTATCAAAAGTTTGTAAAATAGATCTCTGCAGTGCTGCAAACTCAACGACCTCAAGATGAGGTGGGAGTACTCTGTAGTCAGCTTTTGGTATTGCTATGTACAAAAGTATGGGCCATATAGAATTGCTACTCACTCCAGTCTTCAGTGCATTTGATGTAAAAGGTGTGTGCGAGAATGGTGATCTTTTGGGGAATAGCAGGTGGTATCCTGGAGATATAATTAGAGTGTGAAGAGAATTGAGAATAGGGATGGGGAAACATATTGAATTTTTCTTATTAACCATTTTTTCGTTTGTTTATTGGTCTTTTCTCTCTCTTTAATTGTATCAGAAATTAATGAAAAGCCTTTTCTGTAAAAAGAACACTGTAGTGGGAGCTGTCTTAGTTACATAACTAAACTCTTTGGAATGAACAATATTATGTGTCTAGAGACTTTGATATGTATTCCTACAGTCTGACCAGTGAAGCATGTACTATGCTTTCAGTGGTTGAATGCATGCTTCAGCAAGGATTTCTGTTAATAACATATTATTCAGTTCTGCAAGAGTTTCATTATATTTGTACCAACATAAAATGCTAAATAGTGTGCACATACAATAAGACACAACAGTTGCTTTTGGTAGTTCATTCTCCTTTTGGTGAAATTCATTTTGAGCAGATATCTGAAAGGTGGCTATGCCAATTTTAACATTTGGAAAAGTAAAAGATATAACAAGAAAAGGAGTTCTATGTTATATCATGTACTCAGATAAATGATGCATAAATTCATTGATGACGAAAAGCTATGACACACGTCTCAAAAGTAAACGCTACATTTGATACTCCATGTATGAGCACTCCAGCATTCTCATGTTCATACTGCATTCAAAATCCACTGTGAATTGTAGGAGCTTTACCTGCCTTTAGCAAACAATCTTCTAGAAAGCAAGGCCTTGGAGTCATGAAGTTTTGAGAAGGCTGTACAAATATGCACAGTGAGAAGTATTAAGTCTGTCATTTAACAGATCATACTGCCAAAAGTACCTCATAAAATAACACTAGTTAGGAAGAATACTTGTTTATTTTAGAACTAGACAAAAAATTTTGTGATCTTCAGTTCCTCGATGGACCTTACACTGAGTACAGATCTTGTACTTTGAATTATGTACAGACAGTCTAAAGTATCAGAGCAAGTTTTCAGAAAATATTAATCATTTATAAATGCTGAGAATTAAACTCAATGACAGCAAGTATTCAGGTCATGACAATAGTACTCCAAAGACTGACTGGACAAAAATCCTTCAAAGTTTAATACCTATTGATGAGAACTTTTATTAATGAATTCCAGAATTATCATGCGTTGTCATAAATCTTTTAACTATGGCGAGAATTAAATGAATGAAGCCTAATAACTGGACTGAACTTCTTAACAGTCACATTGATTGATAATATCAAGACAGTGATTAAGTTAGTGACATGCTGCAAAGTAAACCTGGATAGCTTGGGTGTATGAGCACTGCCTATGAAAACTGTTGGTCTGGATCCGAGCTTGAGTCGTATGTACTTTCAGCACATTTAATATTATTAAAAAGAAAATCTAATCTAGTTATATAATACCTTAGTGGTGACAATGAGGAAGGAATGAGAGAAGTATTGGGATTAATTTACTATCATCTACCAACATATACATACATACCCCACACAGCGCATGGTGGAGGGTACCGTGTACCATTATTATTTCTTTCCTTTCCTGTTCCACTTGCAAACAGAGTGATGGAGAAATGGCTGTATATAATCCTCCACATATGCCCTAACATCTCATATCTTACCTTTGTTGTCCTTATGCAAAATATATGTTAGCAGCAGTAAATCGTTCTGTAGTCAGCTTCAAATGGTGGTTCTCTAAATTTTCTGAACAGTGTTCCTAAAAAAGAATGTCACCTTCCCTCTGGGAATTCCTATTTGAGTTCCTGAAGCATCTCCATAACACTTGCACATTGTAACAAATCTAGCAACCCACTTCTGAATTGTTTCAACGTATTCCTTTAACCTGACCACGGATGTATCCCAAACATTTAAGCAATACTCAAGAATAGGTTCGCACCAGCGTCCTATACATTGTCTCATTTATAGAGGAACTGCACTTTGCTAAAATTCTCTCAATAAATCAGAGTCAACCTTCTCTACCATAATCCTTAAAAGCTCATTCCATTTCATGCCGCTTTGCATCATTACACCCAGATATTTAAATGAAGCGACTGTGTCAAGCAGGAAACTATTAGTGCTGTATCCAAGCATTATAGGTTTGTTTTTTCTACTCATTCACATTAACTTACATTTTTCTACATTTAGAGCAAGGTGCCATTCATCACACCAACTAGAAATTTTGTCCAAGTCCTCTTGTATCCTCCTACAGTCAGTTGACATCGAGACCTTCCCATACACCCCATCATCAGCAGACAACTGCAGATTGCTGCCCTGTCCACCAGATCATTTATGTATATAGAAAATAATAGTGGTCTTATCCTGGGGTACTCCTGATGATACCCTTGTCTCCAATGAACACTCACCATTGAGGACAACATACTGGGTTCTATTACTAAAGAAGTCTCTGAGCCACTGATGTATCTCAGAACCTGTTCTGTATGCTATAACCTTTGTTAACAGTCTGCAGTGGAGTACCATGTCAAATGCTATTTGGAAATATGTAATCTGCCTATTGCTCTTCATCCATATCTCAAGTGAGAAAAGGACAAGCTGAATTTTGCATGAGTGATGCTTTTTATGAGGCAATTAGAGACTAAGCAGAAGCTCAGATACAACAAGGATAGGAAAGGAAATATATTGTGTTAGTTTTCAGAGGAACCATCCCAGAATTCACAACAGTCAGTTTACAGCAACCATAGAGAATCTAAATCTTTAGTTTTCGAAAATGAATGTCAATTACCTTTATCACTGCTCAGTGACACAAGATCATTTGTGGTGCAAATAGGCTCAACTTCCAGGAAAGAACTGAAGGTTATGTATTTTCCTGCATAGAACATAATCTACAAAGATCTTGTGCAACATACTCTTGATCATGGTAATGGTTCTTAACCAACCTGGACTGAGGAATAAAGTTTAAAAACTTAATTTCTATCCTTTTATCTCACTATATTGTTTTCCATTGTATAATATTCATTTAATTTAATTTCATGAACCGTGAACCTTGCTGTTGATGGGGAGGCTTGCATGCCTCAGTGATACAGATGGCAGTACCGAAGGTGTAACTACAACGGAGGGGTATCTGTTGAGAGGTTCCTGAAGAGGGGCAGCAGCCTTTTCAGTAGTTGCAGGGGCAACAGTCTAGATGATTGACTGATCTGGCCTTGCAACACTAATCAAAACGGCCTTGCTGCGCTGGTACTGTGAATGGCTGAGCAAGGGGAAACTACAGCTGTAATTTTTCCCGAGGGCATGGAGCTTTACTGTATGGTTAAATGATGATGGTGTCCTCTTGGGTTAAATATTCCGGACGTAAAATAGTCTCCCATTTGGATCTCTGGGCGGGGACTACTCAAGAGGACGTCGTTATCAGGAGAAAGAAAACTGGCGTTCTACGGATCGGAGTGTGGAATGTCAGATCCCTTAATCAGGCAGGTAGGTTAGAAAATTTAAAAAGGTAAATGGATAGGTTAAAGTTAGATATAGTGGGAATTAGTGAAGTTTGGTGGCAGGAGGAACAAGACTTTTGGTCAGGTGAATACAGGGTTATAAATACAAAAGCAAATAGGGGTAAAGCAGGAGTAGGCTTAATAATGAATAAAAAAATAGCAGTGCAGGTAAGCTACAACAAAAAGCATAGTGAACACACAATTGTGGCCAAGATAGACACGAAGCCTACACCTACTACAGTAGTACTAGTTTATATGCCAACTAGCTGTGCAGATGAAGAGATTGATGAAATGTATGATGAGATGAAGAGATTGATGAAATGTATGATGAGAAATTATTCAGGTAGTGAAGGGATATGAAAATTTAGTAGGCATGGGTGACTGGAATTTGAGAGTAGGAAAAGAGAGAGAAGGAAGAATAGTAGATGAATATGGATTAGGGGTAAGAAATGAAAGAGGAAGTCATCTGCTAGAATTTCACACAGAGCATAGCTTAATCATAGCTAACACTTGGTTCAAGAATCATAAAAGAAGGTTGTCTACATGGAAGAATCCTGGAGATACGAGAAGGTAACAGATAGATTATATAATGGTAAGACAGAGATTTAGGAATTGAGTTTTAAATTGTAAGACATTTCCAGGGGCAGATGTGAACTCTGACAACTGTATATTAAAACTGAAGAAACTGCAAAAAGGTTGGAATTTAAGGAGATGGGACCTGGATAATTTGACTAAACCAGAGGATGTACAGAGTTTCAGGGAGAGTATAAGGGAACAATTGACAGGAATGGGGGAAAGAAATACAGTAGAAGAAGAATATGTAGCTCTGAGGGATGAAGTAGTGAAGGCAATAGATGATCAAGCAGGTAAAAAGATGAGGGCTAGTAGAAATCCTTGGGTAACAGAAGAAATATTGAATTTAATTGATGAAAGGAGAAAATATAAAAATGCAGTAAATGAAGCAGGCAAAAAGGAATACAAACATCTCAAAAATGAGATCAACAGAAAATGGTTAAGCAGGGATGGCTAGAGGACAAATGTAAGGATGTAGAGGCTTATCTCACTGGGGTAAGATAGATACTGCATACAGGAAAATTTAAAGAGACCTTTGGAGAAAAGAGAACCACTTGTATGAATATCAAGACGTAGGATGAAGACCCAGTTCTGAGCAGAAAGGTGGAAGGAGTATATAGAGGGTCTATACAAGGGCGATGTTCTTAAGGACAATATTATGGAAATGGAAGAGGGTGTAGATGAAGATGAAATGGGAGATGCGATACTGCGTGATGGGTTTGACAGAGCACTGAAAGACCTGAGTCAAAACAAGGCCCCGGGAGTAGTCAACATTCCATTAGAACTACTGACGGCCTTGGGAGAGCCAGTCCGGACAACACTGTACCATCTGGTGAGCAAGATGTATGAGACAGGCAAAATACCCTCATACTTCAAGAAGAATACAATAATTCCAATCCCAAAGAAAGCAGGTGTTGACAGATGTAAAATTACTGAACTATCAGTTAATAAGTCACGGCTGCAAATTACTAACGCGAATTCTTTACTGATGAATGGAAAAACTGGTAGAAGCCAACCTCGGGGGAAGTTCAGTTTAAGATTCTGTAGAAATACTGGAAGATGCGAGGCAATACTGACTCTATGACATATCTTAGAAAATAGATTAAGGTAAGGCATACCTACGTTTCTAGCATTTGTAGACTTAGAGAAACCTTTGACAATGTTGACTGGAATACTCTCTTTCAAATTCTGAAGGTGGCAGGGGTAAAATACAGGGAGTGAAAGGCTATTTACAATCTGTACAGATACCAGATGTCAGTTATAAGAGTTGAGGGGTATAAAAGGGAAGCAGTGGTTGGGAAGGGAGTGAGACAGGGTTGTAGCCTCTCCCCGATGTTATTCAATCTGTATATTGAGCAAGCAGTAAAGGAAACAAAAAGAAAAATTCGGTGTAGGTATTAAAATCCATGGAGAAGAAATAAAAACTTTAAGGTTCCTCCTGATGACATTGTAATTCTGTCAGAGACAGCAAAGGACTTGGAAGAGCAGTTGAACGGAATGGACATTGTCTTGAAAGGAGGATATAAGATGAACATCAGCAAAGGCAAAATGAGGATAATGGAATGTAGTCGAATTAAGTCGGGTGATGCTGAGGGAATTAGATTAGGAAATGAATCACTTAAAGTAGTAAATAAGTTTTGCTATTTGGGGAGCAAAATAACTGACGATGGTTGAAGTAGAGAGGATATAAAATGTAGACTGGCAATGGCAAGGAAAGCGTTTCTGAAGAAGAGAAATTTGTTAACATCGAATATATATTTATGTATCAGGAAGCCATTTCTGAAAGTATTTGTTTGGAGTGTAGCCATGTATGGAAGTGAAACATGGACGATAAATAGTTTGGACAAGAAGAGAATAGAAGCTTTCGAAATGTGGTGCTACAGAAGAATGCTGAAGATTAGATGGGTAGATCACATAACTAATGAGGAGGTATTGAATTGGATTGGGGAGAAGAGACATTTGTGGTACAACCTGACTAGAAGAAGGGATCAGTTGGTAGGACATGTTCTGAGGCATCAAGGGATCACAAATTTAGCAGTGGAGGTCAGCGTGGAGGCTAAAAATCGTAGAGGGAGACCAAGAGATCAATGCACTAAGCAGATTCAGCTGGATGTAGGTTTCAGTAAGTACTGGGAGATGAAGAAGCTTGCACAGGATAGGGTAGCATGGAGGAAGGCATCAAACCAGTCTCAGGACTGAAGACCACAGCAACAACAGCATTTGAGTCACCACAATACATTTCCCTACAACCTTCATGAAAATTTCTGTGGGAGTAAGGAAAAAATACTAGCACTGCTACCATGAACAGTATCTTAAAATATTAGACTGTAATGGTTTTCTGAAATTTATTTCGTTTCATTTGGAAATTAAGACAGACTGCCTACATGAAAATTTTGTTCATGATGTTAAGTACGGAATCTTTCCCATCAATACTAATAATGAAACTGTAAAATAATCATGTCTGTCTGTTTGAATACATTGATCTCCAAAATACTAGATGAATTTTCATGTTAAAATCATCTCATATGCCTTAATTCATCAAAATCTGATCACAGAATAAAAAAGAAAGCAGAATTTAAAGTTTTACCCATAGCGGCAGTGCCTGTCTGTCTGAACACACTACTCTCCAAAACTATTAGATGAATTTTCATTGGGTTTTCACAGTTGACTTGAGAAAAGCTTGGGGCAAAATAATGGGTTTATTTCACCAAAGTTGGAGCACAGAAAAAAAAAAGATATTGTGATTCAAAATTTTATCTAACATTGTCTTCTCAGATTAGTAGTTCTGATGTTTAATGATCATGGCACAGTGTGTCAAAGAACCAATAGATGGCACTGTTAGTTTTATAGTCCACCAAAGTACCAACACATGGCATTGTTAGTGTTTTTTTTAATGCAGTGACATTTGTATTTTTGGAAGTTTACATCAGTGACATAGACAAGCTCCACCAATTTATCTTTATGAATACAAACCAACAGCAAATTTACTTGGCTAGGTAATATGGATTTACTGATATCATTTTGTGTGTTAAAAATTTTATGACATTGCTTTGCTTCTTTTGATAGGTTTTATTTGTATTCATTGCTAGGAAAAACAAAGTTTCCTTTGCGAGTTGGGAGCCTACTCATTAATTTTTATTTTATTTTGTTTATGAATTAAAATGTCTAGAAAATGGTCATGTCTTCCTGAATACTCCAGAACAGCTAAAAGAGTGTGGACTATGCAGTTTCAAGAATCCAATGAGGATTGTGAAGCAAGACTTGCTGGGGCTGGGGGAAACATCAGGCTTTAATTCATTCTCTTTAAATCTCTTCTGAAAATGAGGCACATTGTAGCTCTGGCTGAGAGCATTCTGCATCCTGCTTAAAGTTACTTCCCTCCACTGAAACACAAAGAAGTGGAAATTTTGATGTGCAGCAGTGCAGGTGAGCAAGTTTATATATTCAGAATCCCACTTATTGCTAACAATTTACCATTTCATATTGAACATGCAGAATTTTCAGTACCCTTATATTAAGCCATAACCACAGACATAACACAAGACCAGGCCTACGTTTCACGGGCATGGAACTTAGTGATGGTAGCTTTTTACACAGCCAACTCTATGTGGCTCTCTCCCATGTGACTGACACAAAAAAGCTGTTTTTGCATGCCTTTTTTACAATACCTCAAACATTGTATATAAAGAAACATTGTAAGTCAAAAATAAAGTCTAGAGCACAGCTATAAATAAAAATCTGGGTAATGCTGGATTTCTCAACTAGTAACCAATAAATATGCATAGGAAAACAAAAATAGTAAATCAAGTCATGGAGTTGAATACATTTTTTCTCTGTTAGACTAGTAGTTTGGATTGGGATAGACAACTTGAGTAAAAAGAAAGACGTAGGACACAAACAATATCAAAAAATAATACAGAGAAGAAGATAGGATTTAACTTCCCTTTCATAGCAAAGTCATTAGATAAGATGCACAAGCAAGGAAATTGGTTTTTCCCTTTCCAAAGGAACTATCTCTGAATTCACCTTTAGCAACTTCGGAAAATGATGGAAAACGTAAATCTGGATGGCCAGATGAGGATTTGAACAGCTGCTTCCAAAGGTGAGCCCAATGTCTTACCATTATGCCACCTCACTCAGTACACTAAATATATGCAGCATATTGATTACAAAATTGAGTAAAATACTAGATTTAATAAAAAAATGGGTAAAAATCTAAGAAAAACTCCAAAATGGGAAATAATTCATGACTCCTCACAAACATTTCTAGAATTGGCCAAAGAAAGATTTATTCGACATTGTTGACTTCTTGTGTTACCTTACAAACATGATGGAAATCCTGAAACATACAATGTATGTGCCTTATTTTAAGTTTTATACATTTTCTGTTGATCTGTATTGTGTGTGTGTGTGTGTGTGTGTGTGTGTGTGTGTGTGTGTGTGAGAGAGAGAGAGAGAGAGAGAGAGAGAGAGAGAGAGAGAGAGAGAGAAATATGTCCGCAGCTCGTGGTCGTGCGGTAGTGTTCTCGCTTCCCACGCCCGGGTTCGATTCCCGGCGGGGTCAGGGATTTTCTCTGCCTCATGATGACTGGGTGTTGTGTGATGTCCTTAGGTTAGTTAGGTTTAAGTAGTTCTAAGTTCTAGGGGACTGATGACCATGGATGTTAAGTCCCATAGTGCTCAGAGCCACCTAGAGAAATATGATACAGATAACTAATCTTCAAACACTTATGGATTGTCAGTGAAGAGACGTTATTTAGACAAAAAAGATTAAAGAGAATAATAAAAAACCACAATTAAAATAACAGAGGACTAACTATTAAAACATTTAACAAACAAAATCAAAGGAAGAGGATACATTGAAACACTCTGTGCAACTATTGTGGTATGACTTTGTATTCCTTACATGATCTTTTTTGTATTTAAACAGTGCATTATTATCAAGTACATCTTTATTTTTTGGCAGTAAGTTACTGATTTTAATACTACAACATTGTGCACCTGTCTGTGTCATGGATGCTTCATTAAATCACAGTACAGATTATCCTTTCATCTTGCACTGTAATCATGGTGCATTGATTAGTTTCATAGTGCTTATGATTACAAACTGTGGACATCATTATTGGAAAAGGTACTGGGAAGTGGTGGTGAATGTTACAGCTTGCTTGGAAGGGCTGCAGTCAGATGGGGTCCACATGCCCCAGCTCTCAAGGAATGGAGAAAAAAAAAAAGAAAAACACACACACACACACACACACACACACACACACACAGTGTAGTCAGGCTTTTTATTACATAGGCTTTTAATAGGGCTTGAACTGGAATTTTTTTGTGCAACTTACAAGTCACCATTCATCTTCCAAAATCTTTAAAATATTCTCCACACATCAAGGTCTAGGCCCCCTTCCTCCTACAAACTATTGTGTGGGTGTCACTGCACTCTATACACACATTTCTTGTAGATGGAATATACATCATTTATATATTAAGGTTTATGAAATTCACTTGGAACATACTTCATAATGATCACATCCTTTTCATACTTTTCTCTTATGAAATGATATTGGATATCAATATGTTTTGGCCTTTTATGAAATTCAGGGTTTTTTATGAGTCTTACCGTGATCTGATTATCCATATAGAGTTTTGTTGCTGGATCACATTGATTCCCAAAATCACTTAGCAAACATGTAACATGCAGTGTATTTTAGATACATATTATTCATACGTACACTCAATTCTTAGCTATGGCATTCTTTTCTGGGGAACAAATGCACAAAATATGAACACAATTTTCAAACTCCAGAAAAGAGCCATAAGAATAATAACCAAAAATACTAGTCGAGCTCATTGTAAAGATCTGTTCAAAACACTGGGGATTTTAACTGCTCCATGTGAATACATTTACCAGTCAGTTGTACACATCAAAAATAACATTGGTAATTACTGCACAAACTGCTCTGTCCATGACCACGAACCAAGATATAGACTCAACTTACATTTACCAAGAAAAAATAAACATAAAACTCAAAACAGCAGTTTCTACCAAGGAATAAAACTGTACAATAAATTACCAAAAGAGGTTAAAGAAATTGCAAAAATACACTTATTTAAAAAGGCATCTAAAAAATAGCAGTTATGCAATACATTTTATACATTGAAGGATTACTAAGATAAAACAGAGAAGGAGTTTGATAAAAAATGTTATACAAAAAAAAAAAATAGTGATGATTATAAAACATCTAACATCCCACATAACACCTTCACTTCATATTTTTCCCCTCTTTTTTTTCCTATAAATACTTACCCCAAGCTATGTATAGTACAATACTAATACGTCTTCCTCTTTCTGAGCTCAACATCTCACTCATTACGGAGGGATGCTGACTCAGTTTTTCAGGATAGCAAATGGGAAGTTGCAGTACAGAAAATGGCCCAGGGATCATCAGTGTGTGTGTGTGTGTGTGTGTGTGTGTGTGTGTGTGTGTGTGTAGTGAGTGAAGTATTATGAAACATCATCAGTGTGTGTGTGTGTGTGTGTGTGTGTGTGTGTGTGTGTGTGTGTGTGTGTGTGTAGTGAGTGAAGTATTATGAAACAATGTGTGTATAGTGTGTGCAGTGACTGATAGTGAGATATGAGTGAACAGTGTGGGATTACATTATTTAATAAGTTATTTGTAAAAAATGTATTGTATACCTGAGTGAATCTAATGATTGTAAATATATGTGTATATGAATTAGCTTATTTTAAAATGGTCTAAACTTATTCTGCGAGGACCACATTATTGGTCTATTTTATAACAGAAAAACAAAACCGGAAGTCGACCGCCTTGTTTTCATAGCTCCCACGTAAGCGATCTCTATACCCCAAAAGTATCATCTTGTCTTTGCTCTTTCTGTAGAATTACCAAAAGCTGTCATGCCTTGCACATACTTCAAAATGTGAAAATGCATATGATGGCTTGATAATGACCCTCGTCATAATTGTTCAAGTATTTGCTCGTTGCATTCATTTTGAAAACTACATGTGGTCAATTAACATTCACAAGAAATAATAGTGAACTAACTGCTTCCCTGAATAGAAATTTTGCTATAACTGAAGCATTTTCGTCAGATAAGTATAATTTCACAGAATGAATAATAGATTCGAATTTTCCAAGTAAAAATGTTTCAGAACTTTTGTCGCATACACTGTCTGGTGCATAAACAACGTTTTTCTTGTCTATTTTGCTCAGTTTTCATTCTGCAAAAGACTTCCACTTCCTAAACAGTTATTACAAATGTTTTCACAATTGTTTGTGCAATGACCTTGATGGACTCTTTGCTTTTTCCAATCAACAGCCTATAATCTACAAACAAAGCCAAGAAGACAAGATCATTTCCAACTTTCCCAATAAAAATAAATTTACCTGATCATTCTCTCTGAAACTTCAATTTACAAAATGTTCAATTCCAACAACAGGATGCCTGGTTTAGGGTGTACATCGACTATTTAAGAATGCATACATATTTGTTCTCATTCAGCATCACACCTTGTGGAGATGACATATAAATTGCCTTCCTTTGTTTTCTATACAAAAATGTGGTTTTACATCAAATTGCAAATTTTCAGAATCTTTAATGGCTGGAATTGCAAGAAAATTGCGTAGTCACTCATGTCTCACTACTGGCAAAAAAATTTCACTGTAGTCAAGTCCAGAGAGTGGAGTAAAGACTCAAAGACAAGTCGAGCTTTACCCTGGGAGCCATTCTCATTTTCAATGCTTGGATTTTGGAAATAAACTTTGAATCTATTGTCATTCAGGTCCCTTCTGTTGTTATGGTGACTCAAGATTCATTTGTTTGATGCACTTCAAGGTCCTCTTCAATGGCACATTTCCATTTTTCTTTGTCTGGATCTGAGACTGCCTCTTGAAAAGTGTTCAGTTCAAGACAATCTGCGCAGATCTCATCATATCTGGGTGGGGGTCTACTCTGGCTTCTGTCATGTAATCTGTAAGACTGCTGCTGATCTTGGAGTTGTAGTCTGGGATATCGATCCCCCATCTTCTTGTACTTTCCTCTCATCTTCAGCTTCTCTCAATCTTTGCCTTCAGAGTCTTTGGTGTTGGAGTCCAAAATAGGCAATAAACAATGTAAAACAACACAATCCTGCCTGGAAATGGGTTTGTGAATGGTCAGATTCCCTCACTGAAAATAACATTGTGGGATTTGAAGATTTTCTTGCTGTTTTTGGATAAATAAAATCTGTAGCTGCAAGAGTCTTCGTGATAGTCAACTATGATAATTTTCTTGGCCTTCAGATTCAGCTTCTTCTGGAAAAATTTAGGAACGTGGATGGACAGTTCTGCTCTAAAAGTCCTTATGTGTGAGATTTGGAGTTTTCATATGTTGTTGCATTTCTTCCTTTTTTGATTGAATGTATCAACAGCAGTGTTCACTGCCTCCAGTTAAAGAATTTTCAAAATATTCATCTCAATGAGTATGGACGTCATGGACTCAACAATGGTCCTGCATTCTACTTTTCTGTTTTGTTGAGGAGTATACTGCGAAGTTGTCTCGAGTGATATCCCTAATACAAAAAGATAGCTCTTCATGTTTTTGTTCAAGTGTTCTTTCCCTTGATCAGTCCTTAGAGTCTTCATAGTTTAAGGCATACTGATCAACATCATCTTTTTGAATTCCTTGAAATGATAAAAAATGTTCAGTTTATTTTGCAAGATATAGACACGATGAAAACCAGATGTGTCATCTGTGAATGTTAAAAAATACTTTGCACCATTGATTGATTTGGCCTGCATTGGCCTGTATACATCACTGAGTATGAAATTGCGTATTTCTGAATCTCTTCTTTCAGCTTTCTTGTTAAAAAGCAAACAGTAGATTTTGCATTTTGACATGCTTGACAAATGAAGGACGCCACATCAGACAGGCTTATTCCCTTGATAAGGCTTGTTTTGACATTTGTATGAGCCAATCTTTGTGCCAGGTTTTCGGTTTATTCACAGTTGAGATACAGGGTGACAGTTATTGAACTATATGAGAAAAAACGGAAATTAGTTACAAACTACAGTGTGCGCACACTTTATTCAACATATAAATGTCACTACAGATATTTGGATTTAGGTTATGACATGTTTGATATGCCTGCTATCATTGGCGATGACGTGGCACAGATGAATAACAAACTTGTGCATGACTCGCTGAAGTGTCGGAACATCAGTGCTGTTGATGACCTCCTGAATGGCTGTTTTCAGCTTAGCAATAGTTTTGGGGTTATTGCTGTACACCTTGTCCTTAATATAGCCCCACAATAAAAGAGTCACGTGTGTTCAGATCCAGAGAATATGGTGGCCAAAGGCCCACGACAGTGGCCTATGGGTACCCCAGAGCCAGAATACGGTCCCCGAAGTGCTCCTCTAGGACATCAAACACTCTCCTGCTCTGATGGGGTCGAGCTCCATCTTGCATAAACCACATCTGTCGAAATCAGGGTCACTTTGGATAATGAGGATGAAATCATCTTCCAAAACCTTCACTTACTGTTTGGTAGTCACCATGCCATCAAGGAATATTGCACTGATTATTCTGCGACTGGACATTGCACACCACACAGTCACCATTTGAGGTTGAAGAGACTTCTCAAACCAAAATGCAGATTCTCAGTCCCCAAAATGTGCCAATTTTGCTTATTGACGAACTGATCCAAATGAAAGTGGAGTTCATCAGCAAACCAAACCGTATTCACATCAAAGTCCTCTTCATCAGTTCTATGGACAATAGTGTTGGCGAAAGACAACCACTGTTCCATGGCTCTGGGGCTTAATAGCTGATGGGTTTGAATTTTATATGAGAAGAAATGCAGCTCTTCACCAACAATTTGTCACAGTGTCTCCCAGTTGATTACCACCTGTTGTGCAGCTCATCTGATCAATCTCCTGGGGGCTGGTTTGAAACACAGTGCATGTTTTCTTGATTTTTTTTCAGGCATTTTCACCCTTTTTGGACAACCGACGTTGCCAAAACTGTCATCATGAACACTACCCGATCTCTCAAAGTTGTGAATCAAATTCTTGATTGTTAGCACACTTGGACCAGTTGTCTTCAGTTTGAACTTTGTCGCAAACTTACTTTGAGCTGCAGTTGGGCTGTTATTGCTTGTATAGTAGGCCTCCACAAACACTATATGCCGAGGCACACTGTATCATGACATTTTCATTTGGAAATGGTCGACAACAACAAGGCACATGCGCATGTGCATACTAATTCCCATCATGGGCTGCAGCCAGCTGTGCAATTTGAATGTCCTAATGCAAACTGTCCAGAAGTTACGGCAATTTTATTTCATATATTTCAATAATTGTCACACTGTATTAACACCATATAAGATATTTGATACAAAAACATTCTGGAAATCTCATTTCCTTGGGCAACGCAACATCAGCCACAACAAATGTTTACAAACTTACAAACAAAACTCACCTCGAAACCTTTAGTCATTCAAATACTGACAGAAAACAAATTCATCCTTATTTTTGGGACATACAGCACATTATCAATTCATCCTTCTTCCCAACACCCATTCACGAATTTCTTTATTTTAATTAATCTGATTCCCTTTGCTTCACATTTAGTGTTATCTCCTAGTGAAATTTCGATGTTTTGACATTTGAAAATTTCAGTGAACGATTTCCCACTGAAAAGTGATGTGCTTTGATGCCCCCTATTAGTAACCCAGACATCATTTATTCAGCATACTATTGCAAATCGCTTTATCATGTGTTCGTGTGACCCTCCACTGATAACAATGAACACACATAAATTACCTCTATTTTCTTGCTACTTTTCTTCTTCTTAGAGCAGCAATTTCATGACAAATGGCCTTACTTCCCACAGATCCTGCAAGTAAATTTTCCTCTTGAATTTGATTTCTTCTTCTTTGTGCTCATGTGCTCTTTCTTCCAGCCTTGTGATGAAGTCACTGCCAGGATGTTAGTTGCGCCCTCCACATTATTCAATCATTTTTCTTTAACAGTGATCTGCTCTTGAAGTTTCAGAATCATTTGCTGATCCTTGAGCACACTGTCCCAGCCTAGCATATGGAACTTCATCAGATGGCTTCCAAGGATATTGTCTGTGATCACTATATCCAACATTGTTTCACCTACGTCCTTGTTTTGACTTGCAACATTCATGATTTTTGCTATATGCCATGACACTGGATCACTTGCATTCATTTGATACTTATGGAAGGTTTTCATGAGAGAGTATTTTTTCACTTCAGATGTTTGTTTGTGAATCAAGTAAAATTTCCCTTGATTTAATGAGTAGTATTGGATACTATCAAACATTCACAATCAATATTCAATACATGGCATTAGAATTGTCTTTTATTCACAGTTTTTTAGCAGATGTCATCAAATCCTTGGGTTTTGCTCTCTGGCCATCAACCTCATCTTGAATGCCGTATTTGTCGAACAAAGCCTGAATTTGAAAGTGCCACAACTGGAAATTCGGTTCATCAAATTTCATGATGCCTATTGTTATTCCTTCTTTTGACCAACCATGCACTAGGTGACTCGAACTGTGTATCAAACAAAAGACACATTAGCATCTGCACTGAAATTTGTGATTAAACTGGGCTCAGAACCTATTAAGTTTTATGGAATTGAAATTTGGACACAGGAATACAAACAAACAACTTTTATTATGTCTTAACGATTCTTGGCAGGGATTTTCACCTGCCTCGAGATGACTAGGTGTTGTAGGGTTGTGTTCATCATCATCATTCACCCCCATTACAGTTGGAGGAAAGCAATGGCAAACCACCTCCACTAGGACCTTGCCTAGTACAGCGGTGCAGGTCTCCTGCATCGCCCCCTATGCTCTTTTACGGAGTATTGGACTTCATCATCATCATCATCATCATCATCATCATCATCATCAATGCAAAGCAAAGTGAGTGATGGACACACAATGAGTAAACAAAAAGGACCTACACCCAAGGAACATCAAAAGAAATGCAACTGTATTGCCATAAATATCTTAGGTGGGGAGATCTTAAAAGTGAAAATAACATTCCAGTTTTAAGAGTTAAATTAGCCCTAAATGTAATATCATAACATGTGACGCAATTAAATTACTTGAAGCAAATTGTTACACTTATGTTTCCAATATTTGAATTATTCTTATAGAAAATATGGGTGACACCCATCTTTTTTTGAAGTTTGGAAAACATGATGTTCCCTTGTAAGGCTATTATCTATAGTCTGTTATCTAAAGAGTGACAGTTGTTGAACTATATGATGTAGAATCATCGTAACTTCTGAATGGTTTATGTTAGTATGTTCAAACTGCACAGTTGGCCAGGGAGCATGATGGAAACTAGTATGCACATACATGGTTTGGTTTAGCAACAAAGCCCACTTTCACTGGATGGGTTCATCAATAAGCAAAATTGGCACCTTTGGGGGACTGAGAATCTACTTTTTACAACTGAGAAGTCTCTTCATCCTCAACAGGTGACTGCGTGGTATAGAATGTCCAGTCATAGAATAATCGGTGTTATATTCATTGATGGCATGGTGACTACCGAATGGTAAGTGAAGATTTTGGAAAATGATTTTATCCCCATTACCCAAAGTGACCCTGATTTCTACAAGATGTGGTTCATGCAAGATGGAGCTCCACCCTATCAAAGTAGGAGATTGTTTGATGTCCTGGAGCAGTTCTTTGGGGACTGTATTCTGGCTCTGGGGTACCCAGAGGCCACTGGCATGGGCCTCGATTAGCCACCATTTTCTCTGGATTCTTTTAGTGGGGCTATATTAAAGACAAGGTGTACAGCAATAACACCAAAACCATTGCTGAGTTGAAAACAGCCATTCAGGAGGTCATTGACAGCACTGATGTTCTGACACGTCAGTGGGTCATGCAGAATTTTGCTATTTATCTGTCCACACCATCGCCAATGATGGCAGTCATATCGAACATACCATAATCTAAATCAGAATAACTGTAGTGATGCTTACATGATGAATGAAGTGTGTGCACACACTGTAGCTCGCACCTAATTTACATTTTTTTTATATGGTTCAATAATTGTCATCCTGTATACTGAGTGTTTGTAGCAGTGTATTCATGATACCTATCGACAATTGTGATCTCCCGCAGCAATGTGTGCTCAGTATGAAACTGAATGAAATAAATTTTGTGGAGAGTTATTGACAATGAGCTTACTTGAATCAAATTATGATTTCTGACAACAGTTTATTGCTTTCAGCATATTAGAGCGTCAGAATGTTTGTTGTCTGCTGTAATCCTATCGTCATTTTATTCATATCTTCACATATCCTGTTCTATTACTACAACTGTGAAAAAGGGCCTTCAGGGATGAGGAACAAGTCAAATTTACAATGCCTCAATCAGAATCTAGTTCTCCATCCACTTTACTTCTCTCTCAGGACTAACTTCTGCCGGATGTGTCGGAGGTAGTATTCAAGTCAAGTTTCCCACTGCCCCATCTGCTATCATAGTGGCACACTTTTTCAGGTAGTTTTTGTGATCCACAGAATCAAAATATGCAGAAATATTATAAAATATACCAGCTGGTAACTTTTCCCTTCTATCTTCTTTTTTGAGAATAATAATATAGCTCCAGTTTTGAATTACACACTGTTTTCTGTTGATGACATCAAACTTGTCAAGATCTTGCACAATTCTAGCATACAGTCATTTCCCAAGCACTTCAGTCAAATAGTAGATGAGGCAATAGCTTGTGCCTCGCATTAAATCTTCTTTCTCATAGAGGAGGTTCTTTGCGGAAAATTTATTTCTATCTACGATTGTTGTTATGTGGTGTATGCTGTGTATGTCCGCAACACAATAAATGTGCATTTTTGACTATTGGTTCCCTATTTCAATGTAATCGATTGTGGACCCACAATCACCTGTTTCAATTTGACCCAAAAGATTGGAGACACCCTGTATATGGAGTAACATGTTACTTACTTACTAGGAATGGTATCTAGAATCAGAAACAAAAGTTCATTATCTCACGACACACTGCTTAAATCAGTGATTTATTATACAAGAGACTCTTCAACATTATAGTTCATTCAATTCTAGTTTTAGGGTATTTTTGTGTTGTACAACATAAATATAATACATCATTTAATATCACATATTACATACAAACTGAATCATTCTTTAAAAATTTCTTTATAGCTTTACATATTTCAGTTCCTTTTGCTGTATTCTCCTCAAATAACAATAGTATCGAAACTTCCTGGCAGATTAAAACTGCGTGCCGGACCGAGACTAACTCGGGACCTTCGCCTTTCGCGGGCAAGTGCTCTACCAACTGAGCTACCCAAGCACGACTCATGCACCGTCCTCACAGCTTCACTTCTGCCAGTACCTCGTCTCCTATCTTTCAAATGTGCTTGGGTAGCCCAGTTGGTAGAACACTTGCCCGCGAATGGCAAAGGTCCCGAGTTCGAGTCTCGGTCCGGTACAAAGTTTTAATCTGCCAGGAAGTTTCATATCAGCGCACACTCTGCTGCAGAGTGAAAATCTCATTCTGGGAACAATAGTATCATTCAAGAATACCTTTACTGAGTAGTAGCTCTTCTATACTAGTAAACTACTGTTTTCTCTTTAGTGAACCACTTTTCATCTTATTTAGGCTATTTTTTACCTTTTAATTTGTTAAAAATCTTAATTCCTAAGTACTGGGGGTTTCAGTAATGAGCTTAAAAAGGTACAGCTCTAATTATTATGTACACATGTTGGTCCTTTGCTTTTTATTAATTTAATGATTATCTTCGTACCATTTACAGTTCTGTGTGATACACTTATCTTTTCCATATAATTTGGAACATAGCTTTCTCTATTACAGGACTGCAGCCTATTTGCTCAAGGACACTTAAAAATGACAATTAAAAATGTTTGGCACCTCATCCTGGTTGCTTATTTGTTTCTTATCAAAATTCAAGACAACATATAAGCTATATTATAAGAATTGTATTGTAATGGGTCTTCTCAGAGGAGAGGGAATCAATATACCACAGGACAGTGCTCTGTTTGGATACATGTTAAGAGCACTTCATCCTGTCTAAATGGCTACACCATAATCATGTTTTCACTTTACTACATAATAGATTCTGATCTCTCACTCCTTGGCACTCACCTTCCTAATGACACCTCTCCTTGTGCATCAGCATTTGGGTCCCTGCAGTTGTGAATGGGGGAGGAGGCACTTTGTGTTTCAGTGTCTCTCAGGTGGACTTCTCCTGGTGTTCCTGATACCTCATTTCCCTGGCCCACATGTGGCATAGTAATAAAAAAAAAATGACACTTACCGAAACAATCTCACAAACTCTTTACTGACGACTTGCAATGTATGACTTGACACACAGCCACAATATAGATGCTAATATGTAGCTTATACATGTGAAAAAGATTTTTCCCCCAAAGCTCTCCACCATTTGATCAGAAGTAGAATTGGATTATATTAACACACGTTCAATCAAGTGCAAAATTGGAATATTACATCTCCTATACTTGTCAAGCAATAGTAAAACTTGAGAATTTATGTTCAAGGGTGCCCAATGATAGTTTGTAGAGTGCGGGCACACCTTGGGTGGGGGTAGGGGGGGGTTAGAAAAATTTTATATTTTGAAAGGCGAAGTTTCAGTTCTAATCATGTTAAAAAAACGGACTTTTAAATAATTTTCTTGAAAGAAAAACTCTGACTACAGTACTTTTTTCCTTTCCCCAAGATCTGTGTGAGTGGCTGGGAGGGGGATTGGGGGGGTGGGGGGTTGGTGGCTGGTAGTGGGATTGTGGGGGGGGGGGGGGGTGGCAGCCCTCATTGCCCCTGGATTGGGGGGGGGGGGGGGGGTGGCTCGGAGTGGGATTGGGGCAGGCGGTGGCAGCCCTCATTGCCCCTGTGTATGGGTATCCTTGTTTGGCTTCCATAGATCACATCTCAAAGAAGAACCTTCAGGCTTGTAGAAAGATACAACATATAGAACATAGGAAAGCAGCTGTTAGAAACTGGACTAAATATAACTTCCATATACAGCCACAAACACTACTTGTGTACACTCAGACTAAACTAAAAATGGTAAAAGTAGCAGGAAAACTATGATGCAGGGAAAAGAAAAAGACTGCAAGTGATTACCTTACACCATTTTCTGTAAATTTTTCAGTGAAGTGAAGTGAAATTAAATTATTGCATAAAAAGTAAACCAAGCCAGGTCCAGCTACTTCATGTTCCAAAACTACATAGTTTTCCAGCAGATATTCTCTTTTTTCCAAACATGGCTTTATCATGGCTTTTTTTCTGACTCATCCTGTTGAAAATAGTTTCATCAGTTTTCCTTGGCAATTTTTTGCATGACAGCCTTCAGAGGCAAATTAAATAATGTCAGTGATACAGAATCCCCTTGATGAAGTCCACAAAAAAATGGAAAAATATTGGAGTAATTGCCATTAGCTTTTATTTTACAGTTGTTGTAGCTTAGGATCATTTTCGTGAGTATTATTATCTTTGGTGGTATCCCCAGCACCCATAATGCCTTACAAAGACAATTAAGCTGCTTTAAAATCCACATACTGTTGGTGCACCATTATAGTGTACTCGTAACACTTTTCCATTATTAATCTAAAGGCAAATGTCAGCTCTTTCCTTTGTGAAACTGCACTGGTATTCCCTAATTGTGTCTTCTACACATACTGCACTCTTAACAATTTTCCATTATTAATCTAACAGTGAAGACCTACTGAGCTACCCAAGCACGAATCACGCCCTGTCCTCACAGCTTTACTCCTGCCAGTATCCTGTCTCCTACCTTCCAAACTTTAAAGAAGCTCTCCTGCGAAACTTGCAGAACTAGCACTCCTGAAAGAAAGGATATTGCGGAGACATGGCTTAGTCACAGCCTGGCAGCATTCACCAGTGCTTTTCCTCTAGGGTTGTTGCAATTTGTTCTATCTTCCTCCTTC
The DNA here is from genome assembly GCF_023897955.1 of Schistocerca gregaria. Classification (NCBI taxonomy): domain Eukaryota; kingdom Metazoa; phylum Arthropoda; class Insecta; order Orthoptera; family Acrididae; genus Schistocerca; species Schistocerca gregaria. The sequence goes on along the minus strand of NC_064926.1, from coordinate 452,890,840 downwards.
TGTGCTAGTACAATGACGGATATGTTCCAGTTTGTTGGCATTCTTTCAGTCTTCCATATTTTCCAAACTTGTTGATGTACTTTCTTTAATATCTCGATATTATACTCTTGAAAATTTCACTTAGTATCATATCTCACCCCACAGCTCTGCAGTTCCTCATCTTCTTAACAGCTAAAATCACTTCTTCCTCTTCATCTACATCTACACCATACTCCAGAAGCCACCTAAAGGTGCGTGGCAGAGGGTACTTTCGGTACCACTATCTGATCCCTCCAACCCTATTCCATCTGCGAATAGAGCGTGGGGAGAATGATTGTCGCAAAGCCTCTGTATTAGATCTAATTTCTCAAATTTTCTCCTCGTGGTCAATATATGAGATGCATTATTGTCACTGCTACTAGCTTGTTCCACATGTCCCTCTTCTTCAAATTCCAGGATTTCCCCAAATTTCAATACTTCTTTAAAATATGCTTCTCATATTTCTATGATTGTAGTTTCATCTCCAACCAACTTTTCTTCTTTATCCCTGCAGATTGTTGTCCAAGGCTGCATCCTTGTTTTATCGTTTTTATCCCCTTAAACATTTTTCTAACATCCTTTTCACTCCTACATTCCTCAATGACTTTCAGTCTATTTCTCTCAGATTATTTCTTTTTCCTTCTGGAAACACTTCCTACTTTCCATCTCATTTCTTCATAATTTTGCCTGGAGGCCCATTTATATCACTGGAGCATCTTCGTCCTTGTGCTATTTTGTTCCTCAGTAGCCTTCTCACAGTCATGATTGAACTACTCATTTCACCTACTCTGTTTTCGTTTCAGTTTGACTTCTATTATCTGTTGTACTGTTCTCTCTTATTAGTTGTCACTGCTCTTCAGGGGTAGCTTGCTTCTCAGTGGCAATCACTCTCATCCCTTCATCCATTTCTCTTTGGAATTCTGTTCTTTCCCTGTCATTGGTAATAATTGGGTCAACATTATACTTCTTATCCTTGCCTATAATTGGCTAACACCATATAGTGGTCCAAATCCGCATCCTCCTCCGGATTCATATCTCCCAGAATCACTTTCACATCATTTTCTGCTATCACATCACTTGTCCCTTCAAGTTGTTCATAAAAGGTGTCTTTGGCCCTATCATTTGCTTCCTCTGTTGGTGCATGGTTGCAAATCAGCATTATTCTGAAGAATTTTGCTTTTATCCCCAGAATACACATCCTATCATTTATAAGCTCAAGATTTGATGTCACTGGCCTGTATGCCTTGTGTACTAGAAAACATTTTCCAACTGTTGCTGCAAAACATTGTGTAGTCATCAGAATCCAATGTGCAGGTCTCCATCCACCTAATCTCCTGTAATGCTGCTAATTCTGTTCGGTACTTTTTCAGTTGGTCTTTCTAATTTCTGAATGCTTCTGCCCCATTAAGACTCAGTACAATATAAGTAGGCATTTTTAGATCAGTCCATGTCCATTGCTTGGTCGTCATCATAGAGGCTGTCCAGTTCCCACATGGGCTCGATATTTTCGTGACTGTATACTTTTTAGGTGGCAGGGAACTCACCTCTGCGCACTACCACCAGCGGTGCTATCCCTTCACAGCCTGTTTAGAGAACCTCTACACAGAGAGAATAAACAATGCTCATTACACCATAGACAATATACACTGATAGCCGCCATTATTTTTGCCAGAATTCGCACTGAAAATACTGTTACCCATTGACTATCAAAAGACATGGACTTCGACATACACATTACAGCAGAAAGGCTATCTTGTTATTTAGTATGTGACTACTACATATTTAGTGCTGATTAAATTAAAGTATTGTATGATGTAGTGTATTAGCCATTAATTACAACATTCCAGAAAAAATGAGAATAAACCAGGAAAAAAGTTTCATTTGTATTATTTTAAATACTCTGATATGATTTCAAAGTTTCCTGCTCAGCTGTTCATTCTTGACATTATCAGCCTCCAAGCTTTGTAAATGTTTTTCCTTTCCAGCTAATATATTTTAGATCAGTTCCTTTTGGATCTACAAACTATGTCTTATACTGGAAAATGCAGAAGACATTCTTCTATGGTGATATTTAGAAACACTAAAGAATGAAAGCAATGTAAAACAATTTCACAGTAGCTGTTTTTTAAGAATGAAACATCTGTTATAATGGAAACTCGCATTTTCATGCAATTAGTACTTAAACATAACAAGATTATGATCCATGATTTGTTAACTGACATTTCAATTCGATAAATGCAATTTACAAGGGGAAAAAAATTGATGACAGTAAGATTTGAACTGCTAACAGTACAATTTACAATTACGATCTTGAACACTACTTACTGAGCTGAGAACAACATTATGGCAAACAGGTGAAATATTTTATAGATATAGTGCCCATAAATTTTCGAAACCAAATTTTCCCTTCCCAAGACAAGACACCTGTACACATGGTATGCTGTAGCCTGAAATAGTTTTCCAAAAATCTTCAAAACAATAATCCAACTCCAGAAAGCACTGTGAACATCTGAAGTGAGAGAGACACATGGGAAAAAAGTGGTGCTGCAGCTGGTCAGCCAATCAGGTGCTATTTCACCAATGGCTACACTCTCTCTCTGTATATAGTAGGCACTATGACTGTTTGGTGTCTTCCTTTTCCATCAGGGATAGTCCCTTAGCCTTTGAGGATACCTCTTCTTCCTACAAAGCAGCAAGTTCCTACAATTACCCTCAGCAGGCAGATGCCCCAATGAGATACACTCCTGGAAATGGAAAAAAGAACACATTGACACCGGAGAGTCAGACCCACCATACTTGCTCCGGACACTGCGAGAGGGCTGTACAAGCAATGATCACACGCACGGCACAGCGGACACATCAGGAACTGCGGTGTTGGCCGTCAAATGGCGCTAGCTGCGCAGCATTTGTGCACCGCCGCCGTCAGTGTCAATCAGTTTCCCGTGGCATACGGAGCTCCATCGCAGTCTTTAACACTGGCAGCATGCCGCAACAGCGTGGACGTGAACCGTATGTGCAGTTGACGGACTTTGAGCGAGGGCGTATAGTGGGCATGCGGGAGGCCGGGTGGACGTACCGCCGAATTGCTCAACACGTGGGGCGTGAGGTCTCCACAGTACATCGATGTTGTTGCCAGTGGTCGGCGGAAGGTGCACGTGCCCGTGCCCGTCGACCTGGGACCGGACCGCAGCGACGCAAGGATGCACGCCAAGACTGTAGGATCCTACGCAGTGCCGTAGGGGACCGCACCGCCACTTCCCAGCAAATTAGGGACACTGTTGCTCCTGGGGTATCGACGAGGACCATTCGCAACCGTCTCCATGAAGCTGGGCTACAGTCCCGCACACCGTTAGGCCGTCTTCCGCTCACGCTCCAACATCGTGCAGCCCGCCTCCAGTGGTGTCGCGACAGGCGTGAATGGAGGGACGAATGGAGACGTGTCGTCTTCAGCGATGAGAGTCGCTTCTGCCTTGGTGCCAATGATGGTCGTATGCGTGTTTAGCGCCGTGCAGGTGAGCGCTACAATCAGGACTGCATACGACCGAGGCACACAGGGCCAACACCCGGCATCATGGTGTGGGGAGCGATCTCTTACACTGGCCATACACCTCTCGTGATCGTCGAGGGGACACTGAATAGTGCACGGTACATCCAAACCGTCATGGAACCCATCGTTCTACCATTCCTAGACCGGCAAGGGAATTTGCTGTTCCAACAGGACAATGCACATCCGCATGTATCCAGTGCCACCCAACGTGCTCTAGAAGGTGTAAGTCAACTACTCTGGCCAGCAAGATCTCCGGATCTGTCCCCCATTGAGCATGTTTGGGACTGGATGAAGCGTCGTCTCACGTGGTCTGCACGTCCAGCACGAACGCTGGTCCAACTGAGGCGCCAGGTGGAAATGGCATCGCAAGCCGTTCCACAGGACTACATCCAGCATCTCTACGATCGTCTCCATGGGAGAATAGCAGCCTGCATTGCTGCGAAAGGTGGATATACACTGTACTAGTGCCGAGATTGTGCATGCTCTGTTGCCTGTGTCTATGTGCCTGTGGTTCTGTCAGTGTGATCATGTGATGTATCTGACCCCAGGAATGTGTCAATAAAGTTTCCCCTTCCTGGGACAATGAATTCACGGTGTTCTTATTTCAATTTCCAGGAGTGTAGAAAAGGGAAAAATGAAAGGCACATGGGCCTTGAAACCTAACACTGTTCAGGTCGAAAAAAGCAAGAGGTGACCAAGGGCAGTCGACAGGAGAGAGAACAGAAGAAGCCTGACTGCGACATAATACTGAGTGAAATCCTAATGGGCACATCTGGGTTGCCATGGAGATGTACTTGCCCTGGACCCAGCTCTGAACTATCTCCATGAATTCTGGACAACTATTCAACAGTCATTGATAATGATGGCTTTTCAAGGCTTCCAGTTCTTCATGGAGTTCATGTCACGACATGCTGCCACTGATCCTGGGTATATGGGGTACGTGCTAGTGAGTACTAGTTTTGTTGTGTAGAATTCCAGTTTTCATTAATGTGTTGGCATAGCAGCCCAATTTAGTTGAAATTCTTACTTTGTGAAAAGCTGCACATAATTTTTGACTCTTCTACTTTTGTCTACAAAAGACACTACATTTCCTACATCACTATGTCTTCAGAACCAGGCTATGAGATTGATAATGGAATGTGTAGTATTTAAGATTAGAGGAATATTGCTAGTGCAAATACTGAAAATAAGGAGTAAGGATGGCAATCAATTTCACACACTGACTTTTGTTTCACATTTTATAATAATTTGTACTTTATTTTCTATCAGTAACAACAGACACAGGAACAAATAATGTTTATACAACAAACAATTCTCCAGTCAATGGATAGTGTCAAAACACAATTTTTATAAAATTTCGTTGCTTCAGGTGTGACCAGATACAATACAATACAAAAGATACACATTGCAATCACAGCAGTACACCAAAAGTTACTATACAGTTTTGTATCTTTGCATCACCTCAGAAGCGACTCGTGCATTTGGGAGGCCAGCTCCACATTTACCCTGGAGGTCACTCACACCATGAAGGCTCTGATAAAAATAGGAAATAAAGAGACATATATGAGACTGAACTAGAAGGATAATAATTTATAAAAACAATTCACTGTTATACTGGGTGAAATATGTTTACTATCTAATCAATGTTGGATGAAAATAGTTAAGTGAAATTTGAAAAATAGATACCACAATAAAGTACCATCAAACAGGGTGATTTAAGACACTGTGGGGATTTCATGTTAATTTGCTCTTTACCAGTGCACAGCAATGAACTGCTGCTCATTTTCACTTCCGTATGCTAATTATTTTAAGTGCAAGATTGTATTTATCATGTTCCATGACTTTTATTTTGGCCTGATTGTTTACCTAGGCAAATACCTGATGAAAAGCTTCATAGTTGAAAGTTCATGCTGTATCGTCAAGTGGAAACTTTCTATTGTTGTGACTAGTGGGAAAGTATCACAACTGCAATTGTCAATGAGCTCAGTAGTCTACAGCATTGAGACAAGTCCTGTACAAGTTTGCTGAGTTTTTCGTGTAAAGTTATAAAATAATTATGGTGTGTACTGTGTGGTGTGATTTTGGACAATGTTCAGAGCATATAAAAGCAGAAAAGGTGCTGAAGTACGGTGCAATTATGACCCAGAACTTTTGGATAAAGCTGTTCATGATATTCAGTATTACAAATTATTGAAAAAAAAAATTGTGATTTGTAAGTTATACCCACACTCACGAGCCAAAGCATTATGACCACCTGCATAATAGCAGGTTTGTCTGTCTTTGGAACGAAATAAATACATCACTGATTCTGCGTATCAGGGGTCCGACAGTTTATTGGTAAGTTTGTGGAGGTATGTGGCAGTCTACATCTATGCAAAGGCCACATGACTCGTGTATGCGGCGATGGTGCCCTATAGTGATCCAGATAAGTCATGATCAGACAGAGATTCCAAAATTAGATACTTGATTGTAAGCCACACCCAGGAGCAGAAATATATTCAGATCACAAATTAGCAGTAATCAAAAGTAGGCTGAAGTTAAGAGAAAATTCGGGAAGAATCAGTGCACAAAGAAGTGGAATACAAAAGTACTAAGGAATGAAGAGAGATACTTCAAGTTCTCTGAGGCTGTAGATACTGAAACAATGAATAGCTCAGTAGGCAGTTCAGTTGAAGAGAAATGGACACCTCTAAAAAGGGCAATCATGGAAGTCGGAAAGTAACCATAGGTACAAGAAACCACGAGTAACAGTTGGCTGATGAAAGACTGAAGTACAAAAATGAGCACGGAAATTCAAGAATACAGAAATACAACTAACTAAAAATAGGAAGTGCAAGGAATCTAAGGTGAAATGGCTGCATCAAAAATGTGAATTAATTGAAAAAGAAATGATTGTCGGAATGACAGACTCAGCATACATAATGGTCAAGACAACCTTAGTGAAATTAAATGTAAGGGTGGTAACATTAAGAGTGCAGTGGAAATTCCACTGTTAAATGTAGAGGAGAGAGCAGGTTGGTGGGGGGAGGACTTATCAGATGGTGAAATATATGAAGAAACAGGAGTTGATATGGAAGAGATAGGCAATCCAGAATTAAAATTAGAATTTAAAAGAGCTCTGGAAGACATAGGATTGCGTAAGGCAGAAGGGATAGATAACATTCCATCAGAATTTCTAAAACCATTGGGATAAGTGGAAACGAAATGATTATTCACTTTGGTGTGTAAAACTTCTAAGTCTGGTGATATGCCATCAGGCAGCAGTAGCTGGCCGAGACACAAGCAACAACAGGGAAGTAACCAATATCGTAACTTTTACAAGCTCCTAACCAGGAGCAAATTTTATATCATCATCTTTAGTTTCTTGAGTTTCTGTATGTTAATTTAATACCCAATAACCACAGTTCTCACATTTTCGTTTGTGTCGGAAAGTAAACTGATTTTGTGACATGTTACAAGTTCCTAATCAGGGGCGATTTATTTAGTTTCACGTGAGTGCTTCAGTAGTTAGGTTTTTGAATCTCTGCGTATTAATCCGATTTATTAGACACAGTTCCTGCGTTTTCATCAGGGTCTACAGTAGAGTTGCGCAGCATGTGCTGATAATCCGCTTATCTGCATAGTTTAGTTTTCCACGGTCTTTAATATGGAGACGGACTACGATTGTTGTGTGCGGATGCGAGCCGAGTTGGTGACACTTCGCTCTCTGCTTCAGGCTGTGATGGCTTCGGTTACACAGCTTGAGGCTGCAGTGGATGGGCACCACTGTTGTGGGCTGGCCATGGGGATCCAATGGACGTTCAGCATGTCTAAGTCCTCTGATCAGTGCTCACCGGTGGCTAGCCCAGTTACTGCTCGCACTGATGTTGACCTCTCACCTGTGGTTGAGTGGGAGGTGAACGACTTCCCAGGCGACACACGTAAGGTCTCCCCAGTTTGTCTGACAAACAGGTTCCAGGTAGTGCTGTCTGTGACTGCCACTGCCACTGAGCTAGGTGTTGTCGCCTGTCTTGTCTCAGAGGAAACCTCTCAGCCTGTAAAATACAGACAATCACAGAGGGTGGGATTATTGATAGTTGGGAGCTCCAACGTTAGGCATATTTTGGGGCCCCTTTGAGATCTGGCTGCCAAGAAGGGAAAGAAAATCAATGTGCACTCCATGTGCATACTGGGTGGAGTCACTTCAGATGTGGAATAGGTCCTCTCAGATGCCATGAAGAGCACAGGGTGCAGCCAACTGCAAGTGGTTGCTCACGTTGGTACCAATGATGTGTATCACTTTGGATCAGAAGAGATTCTCTCTGGTTTTGAGTGGCTAACAGAAGTGATAAAGGCTACCAGTCTTGGTTGCAAGATGAAAGCAGAGCTGAACATTTGCAGCATAGTCGACAGGACCGATTGAGGACCTCTGGTACAGAGCTGAGTGAAGGGTCTGAAGCAGAGGCTCAGACGGTTTTGCGACACTGTAGGCTGCAGATCCCTTGACTTGTGCCACAGGGTAGTTGGGTTTTGGGTTTCGCTGAATAGGCCAGGTCTCCACTATACGCAGGAGGTGGCTACACGGGTAGCAGGGTCTGTGTGGTGTGGACTGGGTTGTTTTTTTTAGGTGAGAGGGTCTTGGGGAAAAAAACAAGAAGGGCTTCAGCCACAAAGGGTGCAGGCCGAACACAGATACAGGAACCATTGGTATAACAGTTGTAAATTGTCATAGCTGGCACTGATGCTCAAATCGTTACAGGTACTGAACGCTGGCTAAAGCAGGAGATAAGCTCAGCCCAAATTTTTGCAAAGAATCTAAAGATGTTCCAAAAGGATAGGCTAAACAGGTTGGTGGTGGCATGTTTGTTGCTGTTAGAAGTGGTCTATCTTGTCGCGAAATTGAAGTAGATAGTTCCTGTGAGTTAGTATGGGCAGAGGTACTTGTTGGCAACCAGATTAAAATAATAATTGGACCCTTTTATCAACCTCCCATTTCAGAAGATACAGTTGCTGAAAGATCGAAAGAAAACCCGAGTTTGATTTCAAACACGTACCCGACTCATACAATTGTAGTTGGTGGTGACTATAATTTACCCTAGATATGTTGGCGAAAACACATGTTTAATTCTGGAGCTACCGAAATTGTGCTAAACGCATTCTCTGAAAATCAGTTCCAGCAGTTAGTTCATGAGCCCACCCCTTGAATAGTAAACGGTTGTGAAAACAGACTTGACCTCTTAGCAACAAATAAGCCCGAGTTAATAACAAGCACCAAAACCGATACAGGGATTAGTGAACACAGGGTTGCCGTAGCGAGACTGAATACTGCCAAATCCTTCTAAAATAAATGAAAAATATACCTATTCAAACAAGCACATAAAAATTCACTTGATGCCTTCCTGAGAGACAATCTCCACTCCTTCCAAATTAACAATGTAAGTGTAGACCAGATGTGCTTTCAATTGAAAGAAATAGTATCGGCAGCAATTGAAATATTTATACCCAAATAAATTAACAAACGATGGAGCTGAACCTCCTTGGTACACAAAATGGGTCAGAACACTATTTCAGAAACAACGAAACAACATGCCCAATTTAAACAGACGCAAAATCCCTGAGATTGGCAATCTTTTATAGAAGCTTGAAATTTAGTGCGGACTTCAATGAGAGATACTTATAACAGTTTCCACAATGAAACTTTGTCTCGAAACCTGGAAAACAATCAATGCTTCCTCTGCGCAATAGCGAACGAGATATACTACTGAAGACAGTGCTGACAAAGCAGAGTTACTAAACACAGTCTTCCAAAATGTCTTCACAAATGAAGACAAAGTAAATATTCCAGTATTCGAATCAAGAACAGCTTCCAACATGAGTAACATAGTAGTAAATATCCTCTAAGTAGTGAAGCACCTTAAACCACTTAATAAAAGCAAGCCTTATGGTCCAGACTGTGTACCAATTAGTTTCCTTTCAGAGTATGCTGATGCAATAGCTCCAATTTAGCAATCATTAATACTGTTCCCTTGACGAAAGATCTGTACCCAAAGACTGGAAAGTTGCACAGGTCACACCAATATTCAAGAAAGGTAGTAGGAGTAATCCACTTAATCACAAGTCAATGTCATTAATGTCGATATGCAGCTATTTTGGAACATGCATTGTGTTCGAACATTATGAATTACCTCAAAGAAAACGGTCTATTGACACTCGGTCACCATGGGTTTAGAAAACATCGTTCTTGTGAAACACATCTAGCTCTTTATTCGCATGAAGTGTTGAGTGCTACTGACAAGGGATTTCAGATCGATTCTGTATTTCTGGATTTACAGAAGGCTTTTGACACTGTACACAGAAGCAGTTAAATTGCAAGCTTATGAAATATCGTCTCAGTTATGTGACTGGAATAATGTTTTCTTGTCATAGAGATCACAGTATATAGTAACTGACAGAAAGTCTTTGAATATAATAGAAATGATTTCTGTCTTTATACAAGGTAGTTTTATAGGTACACAAAATTCCAGTAACCAACTTTCTCCTCCGAATCCGAAAATATTTTGTTGACACCAACCTACGTAGGGAGAAACGATCACCACAATAAAATAAGGGAAATCAAAGCTTGTATAGAAATATATAGGTGTTCGTTCTTCCCACACGCTATAAGAGATTGGAATAATAGAGAATTGTGAAGGTAGTTCGATGCACCCTCTGCCAAGCACTTAAATGTGATTTGCAGAGTATCCACGTAGATGTCGATGTAGATATACTATCTGACTTTCAACAAATCATCATCCATACATTTCTGAAGACTGCAAGAGCCGATAAGTGTGAGAATTATTGCACAGTTAGCTTAGCAGCTCATGCATCCAATTTGCTGATAAGAATATACAGAAGAAAACTGAGGATGTGTTAGATGATGATCAGTTTGGCTTTAGGAACAGTAAGAGCAATGACATTGCAGTTGATACCGGAAACAAGACTAAATAAAAATTAATACACATTCATAGGACTTTTTAACCTGGACTAAATGTTTGGCAGGGTCAAATGGTTCAAGAAGTTCGAAAGTCTGAGAAAAATAGGGGTAAGCTTTGGGGAAATACTGGTAATATACAATATGCACAAGAGCAAAGAGGGAACAATAAGAATGTAAGACCAAAGACAAAATGCTCGGATTAAAAATGGTGTATGACAAGGATGTAGCCTATACATTACGGGGGTTTAAGAGTGGAATTAAAATTCAAGGTGAAAGGATATCAATGATAAGATTCACTCACGACATTGCTGTCCTAAGTGAAAGTGAAGAAGAATTACAGGATCTGTTGAATGGAATGAACAGTCTAATGAGTACAGAATGTGAATGGAATGTAAATTGAAGAACGACGAAAGTAATGAGAATTAACACAAATGAGAACAGAGAGAATTAACAATTGGATTGGTGATCACAAAGTAGATGTTAAGGAATTCTGGTACTTAGGCAGCAAAATAACCCACAATGGATCATCCCAACCTATGGTGTAATTTTGGATGCTTTATTTGTCGGCCCATGGGAAAGTACAGGTACACACAGACTTTCTGCTTTTATGATATTTTATTTGTTACACTTATACCCCACCACTCCTGTGTAACAAACAATGCAATCTACCAAAACCTATGCAAGTTGTCGAGAAAATAACCACAAAACAGTTTGAAATCACCCCATTTGACAGCATTCTACAAGTTTACAAAAATTCACCTCTATAAATATTAATTGAACCGTAATAGAACTGATGCCTTTGACACACGGTTAAAAGAAGAGATTCGGATCGGTAGATATGCGACATGCAACTTACTCATTAACATCACTGTCGACCTCTGTAGCAGGAATGTTGTTGGTTGGGTGTGCACAACCTCTGAAATGCAAGGAATAATGGGAGTTGTAATTAATTGAAAATATATATATATATATATATATAAGAATCACTCTGAAAAATCAAGACACACTGAAATTTGTTTAACATCAGCACTGGTTAGTACTGCCCAAGGCATTACAAATTCGTACCATGCTGTTTGCAAGAAACACTACTCACCAAAAGTTCCAGTTTTGGCTAAGAAAGGAGGCACATTAGATATCAATCAGAGTATAATGAAACCACTCTTCAATTATTTGGTTGTGCTAATCTCTCTCTTTCTATTTCAGTGAAACTTCTAAAGTATGACTCATTGCTTCGAAAGTTAAGATTTAGTGGCTGTTTTACGACACAAGTCTAAGTAATTCTTAACAGTTTCATCATTATTCGTATTTTATAAATAATATTATCAAACTTTCCAATTGGCATCTACAACAGACAGTTAGGAAACAAAGGCAATGGTAGATTTGTGAAAGGAAATCTGAAGCAATAAACAATCCCACCAAAAATGAACCTAATCTTAATTCCAAGCCCAGAAGCATACTCATATGTATACAAAAGCTGATATGGGCAAGATGGGTATTTAAATATAAAAGCTTGTGAAAATGTCAGGCAAGTATATAATAAAATTACTTAAGTTATTTTTTATATTGACCTAAGAAAACAGTTTTCAATCACACTGTACATTACCAGAAATAAATTAGATGATGCAATGGGGGAAAAGTGTGTGCCCTCGAGATGACAGGGGAAAATGTTTGTCCCATATACAGTGTTTCTCCCCATAAACAATAATAAAAACGAATATTTGCTAAAATTATTTTTTGTAGAAAGGTTTAATAACTCTAATAGTCATCAAGAAAAGTAATTTTTGGCATGATACAGTTTTTTAGAAAACAACAACATGTATGCCTTCTGGTAACCATCACTCTGAACAGTGGGCTGGCCCATACTTCCTCATGAGTTGAAACCGGAGAAGGTAGTGATGTTGGAAACTGGCATCTGGGGCAAAGGGAACTGTGGCTGTTCCTTCACATTTCCACTTCACAATCACATAACCAACAGTTGACTTGGGCAGCTTCAGAAGGTTTCAAATGTCCCTGATTTGTTCCTCACGTGCCATCCAATAACTAGTCCATGTTCAAAGTCACTGAGTTGTACTGACCAACTCATTCTGCTGTTACTGCTCTACTCTTACTGACAACGCAATACTCCCCACTTTGTTTTATATCGGCAGACCCACTTCTCATGACATTTAATGGTCAGTTCTACATTACGTAGGGATGTCCAAATATTTTTGTACAGATAATAAATTTTGCTAATGGGTTCTAACATATTGGAATCTACAATATCAGCATTAATGGAAATTCTGAACACTGAAGGTTTGTAACACATAATCATAGACAATGGGCACTATGATATATCAACACACATTCAACATTCAACAGCATCTAATATCTCACCACAGCAGTACTGTCTTACAGGGAAGGTCCTTTGCACCATGGTAGAATGCAGACAGGGTAAATATTAATAAAATGCAAGATAAAGATACGATTATATCCAAATCATACAGACTGAATGTTCTTGGTAAGGCATTCAAAACATTGTACAGAAAAGACTACAAACATAGACTGGTGCATGAACTGAGCAGATTTATGAGAAGTATAAAAATTGAAAACTTAACAAATAAGGCGATGTCACTTGGAACAGGCATTCATTTTACTTACACTCTAGTGAGTGGAGTGAGCCCTCAGCAATATAGATTTTTGAGCAATATGACAACTGAAGACCTAATTGATAAGGTGATGTCACTTAGAACAGACATTAATTTTATTTACACTCTAGTAAGGATGATAGATATTACCGGCCCTTTGACAACTTATTGAGGCCATCTTTCTTTCATCACCTTAGGGAGTTGGAGTGTTGTAAGGAATTGTACAGTATACTGAGAGACTATCGCTTTTAGAGACAAGTCTTTAATGTTCTCAGGGCAAGAAATGAATATCATTTTAAAAAAGTTGTCAGTGTATCAATGGAGTTCATAATACAAAAGCTACATGGCGGCAGTAACATACGTTGACTGGTAGTATTTACAGATAATGTGTTGTTTGTCATAAGCAAAGATCTGAGAAGAATTATAGATGACAAGTGTAATGCTGCACTCCATGCACCAGAACCCCACAAAAATAGATACTTCCTGCTTAAAAGGAATCTACTAAGAAATTGTACAATAAAATTGCACAGTGTAATGATTAGAAAAAGTGCAGTGTGCAGGTAATATGTCAGTCTTCTCGATGGGTGAAGAAATCACATTGTTAGTGTCTCCCTTATCATATATTCTCCTGCACCTGTATCTGTATCATTTTACCACAGATTAATTTCTTCATATTGTCATTATTCAAAGTATCCCTTGTACTTCTGGATTGATTGACATTAGGAACCCTGTCTAAGTTAAAGAAAGACAAGTCCAATGAGAATATTTCTAGGATTAACAATAAGGCATCATTTGGAATTGTACAGCACTCGCTTGCAAATCTCTATAGATCACCTCGTTGCACCCTTTCAAATACTGAAACTGGTTTCACAAGCTGTAACCCTGCATGGTCGCACCATATCCCACAACAGGTGGTAATACAAATCTATGGTATGTATTGATTATTTTCAAGAGAAGTTAAAAATTTCTGTATTTGATGTTTATAATTTTTGTGCATCACATTTGTATATTTCCTGCACATTTGTATATTTCCTGCATGCCTCCTCTCTGTGGTGTCTGAAATTCTGACAGTTATCGGAGAGGAGGCATGCAGGAAATATACAAATGTGATGCACAAAAATTATAAACATCAAATACATTATATTATATTTTATAAACATCATCAGACAATCAATCCAGAAGTACAAGGGATACTTGGAATAATGACAATATGAAGAAATTAATCTGTGGTAAAATGAATGGGATTCTTCAGATACAGGTGCAGGAGAATATATGATAAGGGAGACACTAACAATGTGATTTCTTCACCCATCAAGAAGACTGACATATTACCTGCACAGTCATGGCTGGTATCTGCATAAAATCAGAAGATAGACATATGATAGTTGCCCTACAACACTGAGGACACTTTGGAACACATTTTGTAGGACTGTGCTCTATGAAGGTGCTGTGGGCAATGGTTGTCACAGGTGAAGTATTCTTGGATCCCAAAGCAGCATTGAGGAAAATGTCAACCTTGCATTTTGGATAATAGAATACCTAGGAAACCATCAAGGACTTCATGAGGCATTCAGCCACATATCAGTATGCTGCCACCTGTGCTTATCAACATCTTTTGCAGATGGAAAGAAGGTAACTGAGGTGACGATCACTGAATGTAACAATCTTAAAGACAGTCCACTGCACTAGTGCAAGTAGTTATGTAAATGTGGGTCCCAAGAAGTTACAGTGAATCATGGAGCCGACTGCTATGGTGGAAGACATGTCACCCTACACCCAAGGAATTCAGCAGACACTGGCTGCTGTAGTTTTAAGGGCAGATTCAGTAGAAGAAACAATCTTCAGTGGTAGAGATGTAATAGTACTGCAATGAAACAATGACCCTAATGAATTAACAATAAGACAAGTTTACTGAAGTCATAGAAGCAGTAGTACTAACAGAAGTATTAAAAGTTGGTTAATCAGTTAAAGTGTCAATAGTAGTTTGATGGTGGTAGATAGTAGTTCTTTCTTTTCCTGTGTCTTTGTCGTACTATTAGGCTTTTTTTCTTTGCAGTATTTGTAAGTACCATGTAGAAGCAATTTTATATACACATAAGTGGGTTGCATTCCTTATTTTAGTCTTTCAGATAGCAACACTGTAATTGTGAGAAAGTAATAATTCCACAGCTGACTGCTATGCATACTGCTTCATCAGCCGCAATCAATCGCTTGGTTGGCAACATATGCCAATATTTGAATTGGATGAAGTAACTGGACCTCTGTCAGTACCCTCTGCTTTTTTCCATCCTCCAGTCCTGAGCATTATCCATACTGTGCATCTAAACATTACCCCCCCCCCCCCCCCCCCCAATTCTCTGCCATCCACCCTATGACAGCATCTCATCTTCGCTGCTTCTGGGCCGTCTGTTATGAATGGCACTGAAACTTCTCCACAGCACTGATACCCAATTTGGGTCCTCCTGAACAACAATTTAAAATCCATGTCCAGACAGCTACAAAGCCCCAACAGAAAAGCTATCACTTCGAAAAATTATCCTGGGAAGACAATCGATAGGTCATAACTGGGAAGCACACATACCACCATTAGTACCTATATGGCTTACAGGATGGTGTAAAAAAACCGCATAAAGAACAATATCCTGTCTCCCTGATTTCAGGCAAATGTTGCACCCAAAATTTCTACACTTGAAAACTATGTTGACTGCTGCCGTCAACCATCTAACCAACTGTGCTATTGCAATAAACTAAAACCACTTGTGATTCCCCTTGTAGTGGCTCAGAACAAAAGACAATAAGCTGATTGCATCACCAGAAAAACAGTTGCCTCATGTTGATGCAATTAAGAAAAAATTACTTCATCACTACCATCAACACAAAATTTTTGCACAAGAATTAATTTTAGTGTGTCACAGTCTGACACAAAAATCTATGGTTTTTTTATGCTTTCTTAAGTAGCTGCACATGTAATAGGACACATGTTGCAGAAAATGTATAATTAGATATCTCTCCAATTTTCAGAAGGGAGAAACTGCTGAGATTTGGTTTACTTGAGGAAGTGTATTTCAAATTATCAGTACATTAGATCTATTGATAGGAAAAGGTTTTAAAGTGATTTCACACATGATTTGGCAGGGATATAATCAGCAAAGAACAGTAATGGACAAAACCAATCCTCATGGATCAAGGCTGCCGAAAATCAAACAGGTTCTTATAAATAACTGCAGATGAATATGACACCAACAACACCAGGAGCCAAGCATACTCCAAAACCTGTCCCACCAGTCAGTCCGTCATTAGCTGCTCAAACTGAATATTACATTTCACCATGGGTGAGTTACACTCAAAGAGTATGTAGAATTGTTGCGACCTAGTGATTTTATGATACAGAAGTACTTTTCTAAGAATGATGCTGTCTTTCAAGATTATGAAGCCTCATTTTACACACCAAGTTATTTTCAGATATTCTTTGATGAAAGTGGGTGAAATCAAACATTTCTCCTGGTATGTTCCATCATCCAATATAAACAATATCAAGTGGCTGTAGCTAATTTAATAGCTGAGACTTGATTGCACATTTCCTCTCCCAGCACTACTGATGGGACATTCTGCTACACTGCAGGATGAACGGTTCACAATTTTTCTGGAAATTGAAAAATGTGTTCATAAATTTAGAAAGAAAAGTCTCGGTTGAATAATGGCCAATATACCACTACAAAACAAGCAACATAGAAAATATTTATTAGTCTGACACAAAATAACAAATACTATCTAATGAACAGAATCACTCTTTACCAAATAAGCTAGAAATGGTCATCACTGAAGTTGATACAGGATTATGTACGTTTTATCAAATTCTGAGATATGTGTAGCAGCTCTACATGAGGAATGGCAAGAGTAGTATTCACTGTTCTGTTGTGGCTGTTACAGTACCTGGGAATTATCTGAATATACCTGACCTTGCAGTTTTCACCAGTGTGAGAGATTAATCAATCTTGAAGGCCAGGAGATCTTACTGTCTTTGCTGACTGTTCTTTTAAAATCAGAAGCCTAATGATCATGCAAGAAGGAGTGCCCAATGTTGCTGAAAATATAATTTTTCCTTTTCAATCATTTCATCCACAAAGAGATAAATTACATTTCAAACATACCAAAAACACTTTTTGGGCCAGTTTCACATACTTTCCATTGAGTCATAAATGAGCAAGCGAATAGATAGGGTCCAATGCTACACTTATCTTGTTCACTTTGCTGTTTAAATTGAGTAATCAATATACACTTTTGCTAGTATGGCTTCAGAATTAGCACTCCACACCTTATCCTGTTAGTGTATACTACCAAAAGACTAGCATTTCATAATATCTATGGTCTTTAAAGATCAAAACCTGATACCTCTACATGCAATATCAATCATGAACAATGATCAAAATGGCAACCTTAAAAGAAAAGTGAGCTTTTGATGGCACAAGGGTGTGGAAGATTGTTCACTGAAAATAATGCATTTGTTCAAGCAAAACTGAAATGAAGGAAGATTAGAGTGCAACGTCCTGTCAACAGCATGGTCATGCAAGATGGCAAAGCAGAAATGGAAAGATGTATGCAACATAAAATGGTTTTCTGAAATATACTATCAATCTTTTAAGGGAAATAGGTCATGCCCTGAACAGTTGTCTGTGAGCCTTTCTTTCCATTTACAGATTTGGCTCCTTCATTCTACCAACAACTCTTTTCTAATTATCTGCTAACACCTACTAACAAAACAATAACATTTGTTGCATTTAAAAAGTCAAACTGGAAGTACAGAGCAAACAAATTAAAATCGGTTCCTTCTCAAACATAATGCATCTGCAGTATCACCTCTTTGTCAAGATAATGCATCTGCCGCATCATCGCTTTGTCTTCCTACACAAAAAAAGGAACTACTTTGTTTTTCAACTTGTATAAAATGAGTTATAATTCGTGAGCTTTAGACAGCTGTCACTGGCATGTTGAAACTACTGTCTTCTTGGGACTGATGTGCGCCCTCCTTATATATGCAGAGCAGAAAAGCTCAGAGTCTTATAGAGGTGGATCGAATTATGTGAAGGGACATCGAGCAGAGTGCGGCAATTTATACTTTCATCAGCTCTCTGCAGTGCCACATGATGCAAAAAGAGTACAAGGGCCCATACTGTATCCAAAACTGCCATTCCTGTCCCCTTATAACTACTGGGCATGTTATTGCTCCATATCCAAAATTTTAAAACCTTTCCACCATGATCTATGAAGGGTGCACCTCTAGCTATTATTGAAATTATTGTGCCATAATTGAAACACAGTTGCATTTCCAGTTACTGAAGCCCAATAAGTTGTCTGACTGACCAAGATTATCTTTTTTCTCTGAACAGTATTTAGTGTTCATCCTCTGGACAATATTCTGGCAGAACCAACTCATACTCACATTTAAAGCAAACCACTTGTGATAGAGCAAATGGTTAGTTTCATGTAAATACTGCAAGAGTTACACAAAATACTGGCTACACTTGGCCAATGTATTTTTTCACAAGGGGGAGCATATTTCAAATCTTCAGAGAAAGCTGGAACTATCTCAATCCATATCAATGGGAAACCTTTACTCCCTTGCCAGTTGAAATATCACACTAAGGATGTAATATCATCACTCTGGCATCTTCCTCTGAGCCACAAAGCATTCATCACCAACTGTACTTCAAAGTGTTCATCATATCTTTCTTGGTGCAGCTGTTATCCTTGAAATGTGTCCTATAAATGGTTGAATTCAGACTGGAGATGTTCACTGTGTGTTGCTTGACCCTCTTCCCTTAACATTAGCTGCACCTGACCATGAGGAACCTGAGGGGCACCTGGACGTGTCTGTGCCCTATGGGGCAGTGTTTGAACAGTCTGATGTAACTACTGAAGACAATGGGAGTGGCAACTGTCAAAACCAAGAATTATAACTTAACTGATTTGTTCGAAATCTGAAAAAATTTTACTCAGTTATGCACTGAGAAAGGTTGTGAAAATACAAACACACTCAATAATTCCACAAAAAATTAATAGAACTAGAATGCTATTACTTAGTGTGTTATGAAAAGGATTGCACAAATGGTAGATGTTATACTTACTTAGGAACCTCAGCTGAACATGAAGGTGCTCAGTGGCACTGTATCTCTTAACACAAGCTGTATAGCTTATACAATAAATAGTACGAAAGTAAGAAAACATGGTGGCTCTATGAAAGAACGTATGACACTCGATACATCAACTAACAGTGACGGTAAACAAGGTTCACATGTAGACTTTTAACATTTGGTTTAAAAATATGATAATTAAAAATCTACGATGAAGTAAAAACTGAATGAGTACATCATAACTGAGAAAAATATTGTGTTTCCTTTTTATGGTTTCAGACGAAAGACATGAGAGAAGAAAGAAAACAGATGATGAAAAGAAAGAAACAAGAAATACTATTGTTTCAAATAGTATCAGTAGTTGGAAGAACCACCTGATTTGAGCAAATAGTGATCAAATGATCACTGATGATATCACAGATGAGAGAAAGAATGCCCCTCCAGGATTACAGATAATTTATATTTTACAGCACACACAAATCAGCCTGTGTGACACACAAAACGTTTAAAAGCAAATTTCAATACTTGCAGAGCATTCTTTCTCATATAAATTGAGAGTAGACTGATTTCCTCACTTAATACATTAATGGAAGACCAACAATAATTACATTACTTAAATATAAAATTATAAATAATTCTGGTTGTGTGGAAAATATTTACAAAGCCATCAAAAAGAAATGGCTACAACATCCAAGAATATACTATAAACACACAATGGTAGAACATAAAAGGCAGTAAAAAATAAATGCTGCTGTTTACAAACGCTAACACAAACTGAACAGGTAAAAAGTTAAGGAAATTGCCAATATTCAGTCTTAAATACAATCACAGCTATGTTGCACATATTAATATGAATTCTAATATTAAAACGAAAGAAAAAATATGCACAGTACTCTAATGCTCTTACGTTTTAGGCACCAAAATCAATAACATCCCTAACAGCACATTTCTGTGGAAGCTGATAGCTAATTATGATCAAATGTCAAATGAAATTTCTTTGGGGTTGTTGATAAAATAACGAAAACATTACAAAACAAAAATTAATAATGTAAACACAATAAATATAACAACAAAAAAGGAAGGTTGAAGATGAAAACTGGCTACTCAGTTCAGATGTAAACAATGCAAATATGAATGAAATTATGATTATTTAAAGATATTAATGCAATACTCCAATGCTAGTTGTGAAATGTTATCACAATCAGATCATATATGTCTTATGAATATGAGACAGCTCCTATGTTCTTAAAATGCTCTTATGTAAAGTGTAAATATAGCACCAAGTTGCATTTCAATGCACTAACTCACCATAGAAAATTATTAAAACAATTTTCACAACAAGTAAACAAATGCAACAAAATAAATATTTTTTTACAATTACAAAAATTTGTACTATTGAACAAGATTGTCAAATATTTTTTTTTGGACAACAAGGCACTTTTAAAAATGTACGTGATGGCTATCTCTGTTGGATTAAATCAACACTGATTGCACCTCCATATAACATAATGAACTGAGGTGAATCAGATAACAGCCATTCAAGTTTAAAATGAGTTTTTACAACTACTTTCCAAGTTTTATAGGATACACAAAGTAAATATGAATTCCATAAAACAATATCTTAAATGAATAAAGTATTTTCCATTGTTTTACTGCAACTTACTGAGTTCAAATGTTTTCCAGCGAATTTGACAAGCAGGCTTTGTATTTTAAGCTTTTAGTCTTAATAAACAGTCTGTACTTCCACCAAACAATACATGTTTAAGTTACTTTTTTAAAACAAAATTGTCAGTAACAGGACTTCCATTTCTGCAATTTTAAAACAAAATTGTCAGTAACAGGACTTCCATTTCTGCAATCACCAGCAAAGCAGTACCTACTCCCTACATCTGCTCAGTGATGCTTATGAACTGTACAGCTCCTCAAAATAAGGTTGTTGTTTCACTTCTGTACATCTCTTCACAACTGTTGATTCTTTTTACCACTGAAGTAGTTCAGGAGTTACAATTACAACACAGCTACAAAGTCAACAAAGAACACAGCTGTTTGTGGAAAATACTTTATAAATTATATACATGAAATCAGTATCACCTATGTCCAGTCAACTGGTGTCACTTTACAGGAGATTTTCCAAGTAGGTTTTATACTATGCAATTAATACAATGCAACATATAGATGGCGTCTGTCACCTGAATGTAGCATTATCTTTGTAAACTGGGGATTCTGTTCACAGTTTTTTCTTTGGTCATAAGAAATTTATTTTGCCAGAACTACTGCATTTTTCTTACATTATTAGTGTTACATCAGGGCACACATAGCCTGACTATTCTGTGTGCTTTTGAAACACATTGTCCTCATTCAAAGTTATTGATATGTTTCATTCAGCATGTGCGGAAATTACTTTATAGCCGAAGTAATTCTAGAGGTCTTTGGAGTGTATCTTTAGTTTCTTCTGTAACAAAGGAAGGCAGTAGTTATTTGTTATTTTACAAGCAATAAATTTTTATTATTCAAGTTACATCATCTTATTTTCTGAGATCTTTATCTTTCTTCATCCTTACACAAGGTGTAACATGATTCTGAGTCACCTATCACTAATTTTCTCTTTCCTCATGTGGTTCTGAAAATTAAGTATACTATTAACTATTTTTGTATGTTTCTATTGATGCACTGAGAATTTCACGTCCTGCAAATAAGTACTGGCCAGCCCACCTGTCATTCTCTGAATTTTAACAAATTTCTGAATAGAATTATCCTTTTTGTATAATATCTCTGTTCTTTAGGTTCAAACTATCTTTCCTACAGTTAAATTTGTTTTTGGGTGGGATCTGCCTTGAGCAAAACACATTTTTTCTCAACTTTCAACTCAATCAGCAGAATTTTATTTTCTTCTGATTGAACAACAGGGAAAATGCTCTTTACTACTTGTGTGGGTGTAGCCCCCCCCCCCCCCCCCCCCCCACACACACACACCAAAAGATAAGCAAAATCATCCACACTGAGTTACTCTAGTTAATATCAGGCATATTCATAACATTCTCAGTTGTAAACAACTTTTTCTACATTAAATTCTATTTGGTTGCAGATGAACAACTGTAAAAGGAAAACACCTATAATGCAAAACAAACTAGAAAAATCAAAGCATATGCTAACAAGGCATACAGGGTGAGTCAGGAGGAATGGTAATGCTTTGAGGAGTGACAATATTGGTGATTCTGAACATAAAAATGTCATATGAACATATGTCAAGTTCTTAACACCTTCTGTGGAAACTAAAAAACAACTTGGAACAGGACAAATGCAGGTGATAGTACAAGGGCTGTTTGAAAAGCTCTTGGCCCAGAGATTACAGCACTAGTCACATGATTTTCCCCTCTTACAATGATACACATGTTTGTAGACACCACACAGAATTGCAAGTCATTTCAGGCAGCAGTCAACTGTAGGCAGTCTTTTTAAGTAGTTGTTATGTGTATGATGATGAAAACAGAAAAAATTGAGTATTGTGCAATAAAATAATGTCATGTTGCTAGGGCCTCCCATCGGGTACACTGATCGCCAGGTGTAAGTCTTTCGATTTGATGCCCCTTCGATGACCTGCATGTCGATGGAGATGAAATGATGATGATTAGGACAACACAACACCCAGCCCTTGAGTGGAGAAAATCTTCGACCCAGCCAGGAATTGAACCCGGGCCCTTAAGACTGACATTCTGTTGCACTGACCTCTCAACTACTGAGGCTGGACAGTATTATGCAATGATTAAATTTTTTCATAAAATAAGGCTTAACACTGACTGAAATTCATTTGCAGCTTGTAAGTTTGTGTGACTGTTCTTCACCTTCAGTTCCCACCATTAAGAAATGGGCGGCTGAGTTTAAACATGGCTGTAGCATCCAAGATGATCCATGCAAAGGACGTCCAAAAAGTACAAGCACACTGGAAATCATTGACAAAGGGAACAATATGATTTCGGAAGATGGGTGCATTTTGCTAATGCTCTGAGGTATCAAACATCTGGGTCACATCTTGCACCAGGAACTGAAGATGATAAAGCTTTGGTCAGGAAGCATGCGCCACTGCAGATCACAAATGCATTCACATGACATTTTCTGAAAAAAATGCTTGGTGCATTTTAAGAAACACAGAAGTAACTTTTTGCATCAATAAGTGACAAAGGATGAAACATGGATTCACGGCAACAAATCCAAATAGCTTCTATGCAGTCAACAGAAGCTGATTCTTCAGCACTAAAAAAGCCAAGGCTCATGTCACTGGTGGGAAAGATCATGGAATCAGTTTTTTGGGATGCGAAAGGCATGTTGTTGATTGGCTACCTAGAAAATGGTAAAACAAAAACTGGAGAATATTACTCTCAACTGCTAATGAAACGTGATGAAAGCATTTGTGAAAACAAACTTGCTTTAAAGAAGGAAAAAATCATCTACCATCAGAACAATGCACCTCCCAACAAAATGTCTTGGCAACGGGTAAATTGAGGGGTTTGCACCATGAAATACTGGAACATCTACATTATTCCCCAGATTTGGTTCCCTTGGTCTTCTATCTATTCTCCTAGCTGAAGAAATTCCTCAATGGTCAGCACTTTTTGTCCAATCATGAAGCCATTGTGGCTGTAGATGGGTACTTTGCAGCACTACTAATGTTACAGAGAGGGGATAACGGCATTAGAACACAGCCGGATGAAATTTACTGATATTAGAGGAGATTATGTTGAGAAATAAAACTTCTTTGAATGAAAGCATAAATTATTATTTTCACTACGAAGCCGAGAATTTTTCAGAGTGCCCTAATATATGTAACATTGGGATCTAACATTTTGCTTAATTGTGCACATTTCATCACAAAGGATGTTCAAAACATCATCTGTCAACTGCAATGTATTTTGCAGTTCATGTAGACAGCTGCTTCATGGCTGATCTGAGCTCATTCACATTTAAAATACGAGCTAGTAGTTCTATATAGTAAGGAATGTCTTGGCTGCTGTTTCTGTCAAAATGTTCATAATTGGAGAAGTATCAACCCAAGTAGTGTACAAGTCAGTTGCCATAAAGACATATCAATGTGTATGTGTGGAAAAAAAGATATGGTATCAGAAAAAGACCTATGGTCAACGAAGACAAAACTACGTAACCTAATGTTGCTAGTGAAGGAGGACATGCAACTGATGCCTGTTATTTTCAAACAGCTGTATGTCGGTTACGGTTAAGGAGAGGGAAAACATTCCTTTATTTATTTATTTTTTCCTCCCAGAATCACTAATACAATCACCCCATAAAGAATGTTCCTTTCCTCCTCACTCAACCTGAATATAAAAAGTCTTGTCAGTTTTCAAAGTTGCAAACACTTTCTTAAAAACTCTCATTTAT
Source organism: Schistocerca gregaria (assembly GCF_023897955.1). Classification (NCBI taxonomy): domain Eukaryota; kingdom Metazoa; phylum Arthropoda; class Insecta; order Orthoptera; family Acrididae; genus Schistocerca; species Schistocerca gregaria. The sequence continues at coordinate 452,866,177 of NC_064926.1, read as the reverse complement.
ACAAGTACATCCAGTAAAAAGCTTTATCCAGTTGTTTAACAGAAAGAAAATAAGAGCCCACTGATGATGCTGAAACTTCAGCAATACATGTCTGGATAGTAGAAGAAAGCAAAAAAATTTGTTTCGCCCACTTGGATCCCACCCAAAAGCAAATGTATCTCTACGCAGGCAAGGACAGCAGAGCTTCAACCTCAAGATGAATATTTTCTACACTTAAAAATAAATGGAATCATTATAATGTATTAGAATGCTTTAACTTCGTGAAATATCTGTGAATATGAGTTCACCAGTCTTGCATTAGTAAACAAATGCCACAACTACAGGTCCTGAATGAGGAGAATAAATTTTCTTACTGCAAGCAGAGAAGTAACAACACTTTGCATCTACACATAGAGCTTACATTTTTGGACTTTGACAAAATAACCTTCTTAAAAATTAAACCAATATTCATTTAATTAAGCAAACATAACACATAAATAGAAATGTTGCTTATTTGGCAGACACATTACACTGATCATACTGGAACATTGCACAGTGCTGTTTTGAGTGTCTTCACATCAACATGGTAATGTGGGATTATCCTCCTTGTATTAGTTTTGATACTGATTTCATGTTCAGATTCCTAGCATTTACTGAATGCATGCTCCTGGTCACAGATCACTCATTAAGGGCTGAGATTTTGAATTTTGAAAAATATGTTACATTTTTTAGCAAGAAAGTTGAAGGTACATAACATGCAGTATCTATCCAGCATATTTTCAATACAATAATGAGTCCACTTAAGAGTTAATAAAACAATGATATAAAAATTTAAATTATACTGAGAAAGGATGTGCAATTTCCACAAAATGAAATACTTTAGTCCCAAGGTGCATCTCAACTATGTGTCTGATTTCAGTTTCAATTTATCATTGTACACTGTATCAATATGATCCACACTTTGCTTCATGCTTCCATTTCAGAAATAAAAATGGTGAGGCAAGGGCACGAAAACACTTGTTACTGCCTCAAAAAGCTGTACCTCTCAACCTTGTTGAAAGAGAAGTATTTATTAATACTTTTGTCACTAAATATACTGTGGAAATGTGATTTGGCTGTATATTCAACTAATAGATAGTTTTGCTGAAAAAAATCTGGAAATCAGAATGAAAATCCAGGAAAATTTGTTCCATTTTAATGTTTTCAGCATACTTGGATCACTGTTTCCTTTCTTTATTTTGTTGTAATTTTACATCCTCTAATTATTCCTGTACAGTCCACTCCAGTACAGTCTGTGAATATGTATAATTTTTCAACTAAAATTTATAATTTTCCATCAACAAACAAATACACAGACTTAAAATCATCCATGCTGGAATATGTATGTGGACTCATGACATTCTAAGCAGTAAATATTTGTGTCACACAAGCCCATATTGATGCCCAAGAAATCAGAGTCACTACATCTTCAAATCAGCAACAAAAGGCAAAATGCAGACTTGGGCACTCAATTACTCAACTCAAACACAATATATAATAACACATTCTGCAAGTATGTGGAATGCTTCAGTTAAATAAAACCTCTACACTTACTCAAACATGAGTGTTTAGAGGGTGGGTATTTAAGGCTGATTACACACACAGAGGGGAATAAGTGCAGTTAAAAACAGATACAAAATACAACCGCTCTGGATGAAACACATTGCTGAACCCTGATTAATAACTAAAATAGAAGAACCAGGTATCAGCAGTAAGTTCTTTGAAATTATGTTTTAAAGTAGCCTTTTTGATATTTTATATAGATGGACAAATAATAATATATCTTTTTATTAATATAATTAACCATTATAAGCAAAACACACATTCAGTGAGATGTGTTATAGATGAGTGTTTCTGACACTCAGCTTTATGAGATAACTGCAGACCAAACAAGACAGAATATGGAAAGAAAACCAAATTACACTCATACAATCAATTACTGGTTTACTGTTTGCGGTTTCACAAATATTAAAACCTATCTTTTGAACTATATTTAATAGAAACCTTAAGTAACTTACTTACTGAAGCTACTGTCCCAAACTCCAGTGTAATTCCCAGTTATTACAGCCATAATCCACAAAGTTTTGTGTGGACTGTTAATAAAATATTCATATTTTTAAAAATATGACTAAATGGTGAAAATACACATTACATCTTACTGGAGCTATGTGATACACTGGTAAAAACATTGTGGTGTATAAACATGAATTTTGTCAAAATATTGAAGACTGCCAATCACAGCTGGCTCCATAATATTGCTTTTGTGTTCCATTGTATGTACTTAGTGATCAGTTGCTAAAGCAGAATAATCTTCTAAAAGAATAAAAAAATGTATTTCTGTCTTTTTTAAAAAATAAGTAACAGCACAGTCTGTGAATTAAAATGGTGGTGGAAGTACAGCAATATTTCTGAAAAATCAGTTTATAAGGGTCATTATAAGTTGAGACAAAAAAAGAAGAGGTGCCAAAATACTACCCCTCCCAAGGAGGGAGGGGAAAAAAATACTGCAGCAGAGCCTGCTTGCCAGTGAACAGATCTATTGTGGTAATATTTTCAGTATTCTATGAAACTATTGTGAAACATCATAAAAATGTATACCTGCACTTGAAGTTTACTTGCATATTGGATGCCTGGTGCCAGTTGAGTTGATGGACTCGAATTTCCTCACTATTCAAGAAGCCAGTTTTCTGAGAACTATTTGTTGAAAATTTGTATCTTCTGGAAGTAAACTTTCAAAGTGAGTGAACTACCCCACAGCTTCTATCTGTCTAAAGTCTAAGGGCAGTAATGCTAAATCACAACAATATATACATACACTAACTTCAGAGTTGTGTGTCTTTCACAATCCTTTTGAACACTGTAGAATATATCTTCCTTCAAAAAATATTCCACTGCTTTTAAAAATATATTCTTCTAATTGACTGTTAGATTATGATTCACCATTCATGCTGATTAACTGCTTGCAACACGCACATTGCAAACGATATTCACTGTGCAAAAATTGATAGATTTCATTTTGAGGAACTTACTAAAGTAGTATAAAAAAGTTTTCATTCAGAAACAGATCTTTCTGTTAATCACTTATTTTACAAAGTCATACATGCTTCTTGAATGAAGCATTGTATAATAGTTGTATTAAACAAACTATTTTATGGTGCTTGAGAACAAGTCATGCAACTTATCCGTAAAGAAGTTGACAATGTCTGCATTCCTGTATCTTCACGACAACCAGTACAAAAAGAGGAGATAAAAATCATCCTAATTTGATAAAATAAGGATGAGATAATCCACAAACTAAACGAAACCAGTTTCATTTCTTTGTTGTAGCACAATACTTTCCAGCTTAGTTATGGAACTGCCACAGGCAGCAAAAAATTAGTAACATCTTCAGGCTTCTAAAATTTTGTTAGTTTCAAGACCACTGCGTCTTCTTCAAGTTCACATGAACACACACATTGTTAAAAATGTCACAACTTTCTTGGATAACTATGACAAAAATCTCTGAAGTCACAAATACTTCAAATTCAGTCTTTTTCTTGAGCTGCTGTGTTATGATGGAGAAGTATCTACTTCTTCAGTCTTGTGTCAAAAATGTTTTTTAGCTGCTCACAGCAGCTAGACATTCATTACACAGCAACACCAAATTAATTATATCTGTCCCAAATTCAGTCTTTTTCTTGAGCTGCTGTGTTATGATGGAGAAGTATCTACTTCTTCAGTCTTGTGTCAAAAATGTTTTTTAGCTGCTCACAGCAGCTAGACATTCATTACACAGCAACACCAAATTAATTATATCTGTCCCAATGACAAACAGCACCAACAGTCAACTAATATTGTTTTTCTCATTCCTGCAGGGCATGCACAGCAAATAAATGTACTTATGTAAGTTAATAGGCTAAAACCTTGTGTGTATCTGGCATGACACTGCCAAACAGGATAAATGTCAGAAGACTATTCCAACTGTAAACACCACTGCTATGTTAATGGAAGCAGCTATCTGTGATTCCCGGTTTCAACATTAAAGTTTTTCTGATTGTAAGTAATGTACTACACTGTTGTAAAATATTTAGTGCTTATGTTTAGTACACAGGCACTACATTAAAAAGAAAAGAAATTAAACTGCATACTCCAGAGAGGCCTATGCATGATTATTTACAGAATAAATAATGAGACAAAATATGGTCTTGTCATACAGTAATAAGAGAATGAGACCAAATTACTCCTTGATATTGGTGTTCTTAAATAAGCTACACGGTTGGCGATGCATATTAAGCAGCTGAAAGAATTTTTAACAATAAATTGTGAGGAGGTTTTTCAATATTCCTGTATTGCAGGAATTGTGTGTGTGTGTGGTGGGGGTGGGGGTCATGTGTGCTTGAAAACCAAAGAGAAAAATAGACAGGGACATGGACAGAGAGAGAGAGAAAGAGAGAGAGAGAGAGAGAGAGAGAGAGAGAGAGAGAGAGAGGACACATATTTTATTTTCAGTGCTCCCAGTGATCTCTCCTTTGTAAAGGCTGAAATACAAAGATAGCTGCTTCAAGAATCACGAACAAAGACTTATAACAATCTCTCCTTTCAATTTCAGTGACGTAAGTTATTACCTAGACTCTCTTTTCAGTAAGTAAATGCTGTGCAAGCCTGCAAAGAAAGAGTATAATTCCTCCACAATAATTCGGTGTCGTTTAAGGCACTAGTGACACCTGTATGAGTGAGAGGTCAACAATTTTACGCTGATAACGGTCGATGAACATTCCCGCTGAAGATGGGTTAGCAAAAGTGATGACTGCACGTCGATGCTGTGGCTGCATCTGCACTTTCTGTAAACAAAGAACGTATGACATTATACAGCAACAGGTGCTACACAAAGAAAGAAACTAACAAGCACAAGTGTGTGCGCGTACGCACACAACCACACACACACACAAAATACAAACATAGATACCTCAACTGTGCCAACACGCAGGCACATTCTGCGGAGTTTCATTTCATCAGTGTCAACGGAAAGGTTTTCTACTGCAACCGATTTAGATGTTCTTTGTTGGCCTGCTTCAACCTGATTCACTATAACTGTTCGATTTGGAGATGCAACTGCTTGCTGAAATGAGAGCAGGGATTGAACTGTTACATGCATGTCACTGGTATAAAAGAAAAAGATAATAATACAAAGAAACATGAATAAAATATTGTGCTAAACAGAAACAAGAAGCAGGAACATGAAAAGATGTTGAATTTCATTACTCTGGTGTAAAAACGTTTTCACCGAAATGAAATGGCAAAATAAAGTGTGTGGAAGCATTAGAAGAGAGTAAACATTGTTCCAGTATATCAGTAAAGAGTAGAAGTAACACATGCAGAGACAAGTGACTAAAAAGTATACCACGAGATAAATTAAGAACACACATGCCGACAAGAAGTAACTATTAGCCAATTCATAAATAAACAGAAACAAAAACGTCACCTGGGGAAAAAAAAGTCAAAATTATTTAGAACAAAAACCTCACTTTATTTCTCAAGACAGTCTCCATATATTCCTATACATCTGGTTCGTAAAGTTTCCAAGCTTTTTATTTGATCAGAAAAATATATTTCGTCACACACTGTAAATAAATACAGATGGCCATGATCACTTCCTTGTTTTACGAAAATTTCTTCCTAGTAACAAAATTTCATTTTAGCAATTATGAAGAAGCCATTCTGAGCTACATCTATAGAACAAAGTGGATGCAGAACCATTTAACTGCTCAAATAATGCACTTCAACTCCTGTTTCAAATTATCTAAGAATGAAGCACAGACATTTCTCCAGTAATCTAACCAAATAATACCTTGCCAATCCCAAGAAATAGTCGTCACCACTTTACAAGAAAACGAAATTGTCTTTGTCTTCTTTGACATAAATTCATCAGCCTAGTCTGTTGTACTGAATGGGGTTTCACCTCTGTGTGTTTGACAATGGAACAAAGTTTCATTCACTTTCATGACTAGGTAAAAGAAGTCCTTAAAACTGTAACTAACTATAACAAAACATTCTTCTGGACGTGTTTTTGGTCAAAAGTCAGAAATCACTGCATGAATTACACACACTGCTCTTTCTTTCACAATTGGTCAGGCAGCATATTTTGTACTAGTTTAGTTGGCATGTTTATAGTGTCAAATACCCCAGGCATTTTCACTCAGCAGTCTTTCATCATGCTAGAATGGATCTCAACTGTGGTGACTTCAACTGTGTGGCTGGTATGCATCCATGGCCTTATTTGAACTCAATCCATAAATAAACAAAAATATATTTTTCTCTCCACATCCTCACAAAAGGTGGACCTCTCTCGAAATGACGCCCTAGTGCCCGGTGTCTCCCTTATCATCTTCCCGCACAACCTATCCTACCTCCATAACTTATAGTTCTGAAAGCTATTATATTTTTTCTACTTTTGTGTATGATTATGCAGTACACTGATTTTCATTTGCTGATGGTAAGTAGTTGTAATTTTATAGTTTTCCGAAGTGAAGTTTGAAGTCATAATTTTATAGTTTTATGGAGTAAAGTTTTCTTTTGATGCAATTAATGACATATAGATAATGATAATGGAAACTCCTGGATGGGGCAAAATGTAAAATAAAGAAAAGGCAACCACTCCCCTTTAGCAAACTGATGTGTGCTGCAGAGACACACGTAACAGAACACTGCCTTAACTAGATTTTGAGCTCTGGTTCTGTTTCTGTTAGAAAGTACACACATTCACATACACAACCACACAGGCACCCAAATGCACAATACTGTGGCTGTAGTGATAGTCTCCTTCCACCAAAAGAAGAACTAGAGCTTGAAAAGTAGTTAATAATGTGTTCTGTTGTGTGTCTCTAGGTGCCACATATCAGTCTGCTAAAGGTGAGTGATTGTCTTTCCTTTATTTTACATAATAATGTGTAGAGAGGTGATTTGGTTTTAGCACAGATTATGGGCTGCCTGAGGGGTGATAGTGGCTGGAAGCTCCAGTCTCCTCCTCTAAAAGTAAAGGTATGTTACTGTGGACAGTGTTCCTGTTAACAGTTTCTCCCCAGTTCATGGTACCTGACGATACACATCCACATCAATACTCCACAATCCACTGCACGCTGTGTGGCAGAGGGTACCCATAGTCATTTTCTTTCCTGTTCCACTCGTAAATAGAGCGAGGGAAAAATGTCCGGTTTTGTCAAGATCTGCAAGTGAACTTGGAGGTGACACTTCTGCAGGTAGACTTATTTTCTTCTAAAGTAACTTCCCACGCTAACAGCAAAAAATAAACTGTCATAATCTGAAAATATGTGGCACAGAGAATTTGCATATCTCAGCTGAGCATGACTGGCATCCATTAAAGCTCAGTATATATCATCACGAAGAAGAGTCTTTTATGATCTTTTTGTGTTTACAGGATGTACTATTATTGAGAAAATATTGGTCTATGTCATAAAAGTGCTGCTCCGATAGCTTGATGAAGCCCGAGAAGGCTGTGTGTTCTACTAAGAAGGCACATCACTTCATCGTCACCATAAAGATTGGATTTGTTTCTAAATCTCACCACTGGATTGTCAGTGAGTTCACCGTCAAATTTTCAATTTTGCAGGTGTCCAAAACGGTAATATCATGCAAGTTTTTGTTTGTGTGTTGTGTATCCCACAAGGGCTGAAAATATGAAGTGGAATTCTTACAATGTTCCAATTCATAAAAAGGTGACATGTTATTTTGTTGTTGAAAGAACTTTATTATTACGTTTACTTATGCTGCACAACACAAAACTCTTTACATTGAGTGTGGATTCATGACAAGAAATCAAACAAAACACAAAATATTAGCCCATGAGTATCTCATTTTACATTGCTTTCCCACGACTGGAGGACAGCCGTTTAGCAAAGAAATTAATCTCAGAACAGCAGTAAAAGGTACCAGTGTGGCAGAAGTGGAATATTGTTTTGCAACTTCATGAAGCTAAATGATTTAAAATGGAGGTTCTTTAACTACAGGGCAAAAATAGTGGTGCTCCTACAAAACATGCGGCAGTTCAGCTGTAGGGTTGTTGCCAACTTTACCTTTATAAATGATAATATGTGTATGAGAATGAACATATATCCTGAATATCAAACAATGGAAATTCTGTTAGAAATATCAACAATGTAGGAAAAGACAGACTGAAGATGACACATGAAGTCTGCAACTTGATGTGTCTTCTTTCATGTTCATATATCCTGAATATGTAGATGTCCATTGCCTCAAAAGTTATAGACTGTGCACACAAAACCTATGAGGTAAGTTAGGTATGTGCTTAGAAAATGGATAGACATTTACTGCTTTCCACTATAATACAATAATTCTTCTTAACTATGTTTTTGGAAGAACTTTTACTATTGTATTAGTTACGCTTGAATTTTGCTCACAAGTGAAGTTGACATATTGTATGGTAACAGGTTGCAAACATTAATAAATTTCAAGGCAGTTTAATATATAGCATTGTGCAATACCTCTTCTTTTTCGAATTCAGGATGGTCTATCTAGATTGCAGTGCCCTCATTTTTGTCTGTGAGGGGGTGCACACGGTGGAATGGCTCAAGGACAAGGTGCCCACGACATCCCCATGGGAAGATGCGAAGCTGCTGGTTAAGACAGCAGTGAAGCTTCTTAAGACCGCAAAGATATCAATACCGGTACCGTAGATCATTAAGGAAGTCTCTCCTAAGACTCTGTTCGAGAAAATAAGATTCTATTGGAGAGTGATCAACCAGAAGGTTTCACCAGAAGGATGAACCCTGGTAGTGGAGGTAGGAGAGAAGTCCCTGAAGGTGATGAGGAAGCATGACCTGAAATTGATTTTAGGGTTCTCACAGGTCACCGTCAGGGTTCTCAAAAATGGCAGCAAGATGGAGACTCGAGGTGCTGCAGATTAATCTATAGCACAGTAAAGGAACCTCTGCTGCCCTGAGTCGCTGCCTGGGGAGGCAGGAAGTGGATGTGGCCCTGATACAAGAACCCTATTTATATAAAGGGGGTGTATCAGGCCTCGGTGGCACTGGAGGTAAGCTGATTTATGCTAAAAATCTAAGAAACTCCAAAACATGCATCTATGTAAGCAATGGAATTTCTTTCATGCCAATGATAGATTTCTGCTCAAGGGACCTAGTGAACATTAAAATGCAGCAATGTGAGGAAGGTATCATGAGGGAAATTATTTTGGCCTCAGCATACCTTCCTTAAGAAGACAGTTCTCCTCCTCCTTTGGAAGTGAGGAGACTGGTAGAGGCTTGCCATCGCCAAGGTAACCAACTGCTGGTGGGATGTGATGCCAATGGCCACAATCTAGTGTGGGGCAGCAAGGACACCAACAGTAGAGGTGAGTACCTTCTTGAATTTCTTTTAGCTAACAGCTTGGAGGTCCTGAACAGGGGCAATTAACCTACATTCAGGAATAACTGAAGGGAAGAAGTAAGTAATGTAACGTTTGATTCCATGATGACAGGCAGCTATGTCAAACAATGGCATGTGGTGTTAGAGCCATCCTCATTGGACCACATGTACATTAAATTCAAATTTGAAATGGGAATCAGACAGACAATGACCTATAAGAAACCCAGGAAAACAGACTGGGAGACATAGAAGAGGGACCTTGACTTAGGCTTATCGGAAATTAAAACCTCAATAAGGAATTAAGTAGAGTATGAGGAAGTAGCAGAGGCTGTTACCTATGTCATAGTAACTTCATATCAGGACAACTGCACAATCAACAAGAAGTACACAAATATGGTTGGTTGTTTTGGGGAAGGAGACCAGACAGCGAGGTCATAGGTCTCATCGGATTAGGGAAGAACGGGGAAGGAAGTCGGCCGTGCCCATTGAAGGGAACCATCCCCGCATTTGCCTGAAGCGATTTAAGGAAATCACGGAAAACCTAAATCAGGATGGCTGGATGCAGGATTGAACTATTGTCCTCCCGAAAGTGAGTCCCGTGTCTAACCACTGCACCACCTCGCTCGGTAAGTACACAAATAGGAGTGTGCGTTGGTGGAATAACAAATTGGAAATTCAAAGGAAACAGGTATGAAGACTGTTTAACATTGAGAGACATAGAGGTTCATGGGCTAAATATCATGAGGCCCTTGTCAACTATAACCTTGCAATCAGACAAGCAAAGAAGACGTCCTGGGAGGCATTCTGTGAGGAAGTGGAAAGCACGGCTGCTCAAGCCAGACTTCACAGAATCCTCACAGAGTACCAATCAATCCAGAAGGTACGTTGAGGAAGAAGGATGGGGAATATACAAAGACAGCACATGAAACCCTGGAACCGTTCCTCAAAACTCACTTTTCTCAAAATGCGCTGCCGGATAACACAGACTAGTATGTGATCCCGGAGGGACAACAGTTCTCAAGCACTCAAAGAGAGGACTGGGAATCAGTAAAGGAGTTTGTGGACTTGAATAAAATCCAGTGGGCGATTGGAACATTCCAACCGCTCAAGTCACTTGGCCCAGATAGAATTTTTCCAGCTCTCCTGCAACGGACAAGACAGAATCTCATAAGAGTCCTATGCAGGTTATTCAGGGTTAGCCTAGCAGTATGAATCATTCCCATTGCTTGGGGGGGCAGTGAAGGTTGTCTTCATTCCAAAGCCAGGGAGAAAGAATTGATCATACCAAGGCTAAGGATATGAGACCAATCAGTTTGTCCTCCTCCATTTTCAAAACACTGGAAAAACTGGTTTTGTATATGTCGGGGAGAGGAGGCTAATTAGGGCACCTCTACATTCAAACCAACATGCATATCAACCAGGTAAATCATGTGAGATAGCTGTCCAACAACTCGAAGAGAGGGTGGAGAAAGTGCTTCACTTACAAGAAATAGCCCTCTGCATCTTCCTGGATATTCAGGGGGGCCTCCAATAACACGACCTTTGATTCCATGGTAAGGGCAGCAGAGATGCATGACCTAGGGACCAGGGCCATGCTTAGTGGAAGGAAGGTAGAGGCTACCACGATGACTGAAAAGATGGTAATTAATACTACTAGAGGCTGCCCACAAGGAGTAGTTCTGTCCCCTTTATTGTGGAATCTAGTGGTGAATGAACTCATTGGGGAACTAAATTCCAGACAGTGCTTCTGACAAGGATACGCAGATGACCTTGTCATAGTAATACTTGGCAAATTTACTGCCACAGCTGGAAATATGGTTCAAGGAGGATTTGACATTGTGCAAAATTGGTACACTGAACAGGATCTGAGGTTTAATCCTAAGAAGACTGTTGTGGTGCCATTTACAAAGAAGCATATCCAACCTCAAGTTGGAATCTAAAGCTCTTCGATGAAACTCTACTTGTGAAGGGGATAGTGAAATATCTAGAGGTAACCTTAGAATAGGAGCTAACATGGACCCCTCATATTAAGAATATCTGCTCCAAGGCAAAAACTATTCTAGTGAGTACCAGAAGGGCTTGTAGTAAAAACTGGAGCGTAAACCCCAGAGGTATACAATGGATATACACCACAGTGGTTAGACCTAGGGTTTCCTATGGGATAGGTGTGTGGTGGAAGAAGGCAGAACAGTGGGTTACAGCTAAGGAGCTTGCTAAGGTGCAGAGACTGGCCTGCTTAGCCATAACAGGCGGAATTAGCAGCACACCAACCACTGGGTCGGAAGCCATGCTGGACATGCCTCCACTACAACTTTGGGTCAAGATGGGAGCAGCAGCTGGGGCATACAGACTTAAAACTGGCAAAAACTCATCGGGATATCCAGAATCACACACTAACATAGTGAGTGAGGTAAAATAGGAATGGCTGGGGAAATGCCTGCCGACTATATAATTACTCCCAACTGCTTCAACAAGCCTTACAATATAATAACCGGAAGCAGGGAGCAGTGGGAAAAATCAGTTCGACACCATATGGGGGACATTGTTTGGTTCACTGATGGGTTGAAATCAAACAGACATTGGGGCAGGGGCATATGGGGTTCAGCAAAGACTGGAGCGCATCATCTCTCTAGGAAAACTGGCCTCTGTATTCCAAGCTGAAATTAATGCAATCAGGGCATGTGTGGAGGAAAATATGCATAGGTGCTACAATGACTGTAGCATTTACATCTATTCAGACAACCAGGCAGCCCTGACATCACTGGCAGCTCCTCCAACAAGATCAAAAATTGTTGCAGAATCCAACAGGACTCTGGTGGAGCAAGGGGGAAGCAATAGGGTAAACCTAGTGTGGGTCCCTGACCACTCAGAGATCTGTGGCAGTGAACAAGCAGACAGATTGGCCAGGATGGGGGCAATGACTCCATTTATTGGATCGCAACCCGTTATGACAATCAGCAAGGCTATGATCAAACTGGGACTACAGAAACGGCTCAGGAAACAGCACGTAGAGTATTGGGCCAAGGTCCACAAACAAAAAACATGATAAGGTAATGATGCCCAAGCTATGTTTTAAAAGAAGCTCAGGACTGATGACCAGCTGTGGGAAGTTCAAAAAACGCCTACACACAATGGGTATAATGGAAGAAGACCCTAAATGTACGATCTGTGATAAGGTTGACGAAACTGCATCACATCTAATCTTCGAATGCATGGCATTGGAGAGCAAGAGATACAGAATCTTCGGGACAACTAAACCTGAAGAAATTGTGTCTAACAAAAAACTGGTAAAGGGACTCCTTGTACTATTTAAGGGCACTGGTTGGCTTTACTAAAGGAGTGATACCGCACAATGAACTCGGTTTCAGTGCGGGCAGTGGCGGGTTAGACCTAAGCTGTTTTAGCTTCCCTGTCAAAATCAAATCAAAAATGTTAAATATGCCTCCTCTGTGGGGCACAGGGTGCAGGAAATCTGCGTTGTCATTTCATGAATAACTAACCTGTCCTTGCAAGGCAGTACTCTTCTGAATAACCACTCTTTGCTGTTGTTGACCTGTGAGCAACTGAACACCAGTTCCGGATGATGCACCACGGAGTACCACTTTTCGTGCTTGTAGCTGTTGCTGGCCTACTACTGTGACTCTCTTTGGGTTCACCACTGTGGCGGTACCTGATGCCTGCTGAGATGGCGCCCTCACAATCCGCCCAGGTTGCATTCCTGGTGCAGATTTCGATGCTGCTGGTCCACCAATCTTGTAACACAAAATTATAAGAGTCATTTTTAGAAAAACAGGAAATATAAATGATTTTCAAGTTACAATCAACAGATTCCAGTTAATCATATCTCAACTGTTTTCAACAGTAGCTAAAAAAAAAAAAGAGACGTTGCCAAACTGGGCTCTTTGCAAATGATACAAGAACAGAACACTTACAACTAAAACAGCTGCAGACTGTTGAAGTGACTCTACAATTGATATAAAGTTCTTTAAAATTTCTATAAGGAACTTGTCGTGTCAATAATCACAAACAGCATTTTCTAACAATTTAAAGATAAATAATCATATAAAACTAACTAAGCAGTGTCTTATGCATTTGACTGGAAAGTATATTGCACAAAATTCTTACTTACAGGTAGGAAAGCAAACTAAAGGTATATTAATCAAAGAAGGCAATACACGGAAAAATTCCGAACATCAAGAAATAATTAATGTAGAGTAATGAAATTTCAGGAAACATTTGTCTAGGTAACGTGCTTAAGTGATTAATGTTGTAAGATCACAGGTTAAAGTAAGTGCAATAAAAGCCATTGCAAATGTGAAATGCTGGTACATCGATAACCAGTGTAATTGCCAGCATGTAAAATGCTAGCATGCAAACATGCATGCATTGTGTCGTATACATGCTGGATGTCAGTTCGTGCCAAAGAGTTCCATGCCTATTGCACTTGGTTGAGGTTGATTGCTGGCCCTCAACTGGTCTCCTCCTAACCAATACACGGCCATCACTGGCAATGAAGCACAAATGTCTTTCATCAGAAAGCACAATAGTTTTCCACTACGCCCTCTAATAAGCTCTCACTTGACACCACTGAAGTCAAAAATGACGATGGTTTGAGTTCACTGGAATGCAGGATACAGGGTGTCTGGCTCAGAGCTGTCCTTGAAGTAACTGATTTACAACAGTTCATTGTGTCACTGTGATGCCAACTGCCGCTCAAATTGCTCCTGCAGTCACAGTACGATGTGCCACAGCCAAACACAGAATATGATGGGCTTCCCTCTCTGTAGTGCCATGTGGTAGTCTGGAGCTTGGGCTTCTTGCAACCGTACCTTCCCGTGATCACCACCACCAGCAATCATTTACAGAGGCTACTTTCCTGCCAAGGCTTTCTGCAATAATGGGGAAGGAACATTCAGCTTCTCATAGCCCTATTACAAGATCTCTTCCAAACTCGGCGAGCTGCTGATAAGATATCGTCATCATCTTATAGGCATACTTGACTATCAACAACTCACCATGTCCAATCTCAAAGGTAACTATAGTGCGTGTCATTATGATGGTGGCCGAGTTTAGGTTTGTTCTGCGCATCTGACGTCACAAAACACAGTCAGCCAATGAACAGAGAACGACATTGCCAGAGCTCGACTGCAGTGCAGAGCACAGACGAGTGTCTTCAGTTTTAGAAACGTTCAGTCATAAATGAAGTAATTGAACAAAAGCAATGTCTTGATAGCAGACTTTCTTTTATAGAAAGTTTGGAAAAAGCTTTCTTTATAACAACTGCTTCATATTCTATTAATTAATTAAACCAAACAAGCAATAAGCCTCCTAATTCACGCGATAGCAAGGACAAGTGTTTGTATCATTTTCACTAACCGCTTTTTCGCAATAAAGAACAGCGATAATTGTTTATTTCCTATTGTACTTCGACAAAACGTGAGTAATTCATAGTCATACCAACAGTGTTATTCATGTTATCTGTTTTGTTTGTATATCGTCTCTTCCGCAGTTGCTGTTTTATTATTCATATTGAGATATATTCTTTTGTGACAGTATTGAAAGTATTATTTAGAGCTACTTGATTGTCTGACGCAATTCTTTGCTTCGCTGCTTTGGCATCATCATCATATTCAATATCTTCGTCGACTGGTCTATGTTTTGGCAAGTATT
The DNA here is from genome assembly GCF_023897955.1 of Schistocerca gregaria. Taxonomy (NCBI): domain Eukaryota; kingdom Metazoa; phylum Arthropoda; class Insecta; order Orthoptera; family Acrididae; genus Schistocerca; species Schistocerca gregaria. The sequence continues at coordinate 452,851,111 of NC_064926.1, read as the reverse complement.
TGCTGTCTGTTGTGACAAACACAAATTGTTTGTGTAGTTCGCCTTACTGACGATATATTTTAGTTTCTATTTTTTATTACATCCACAATTCCGTTATGTGTCCTTCGCCAACTTTGTTTAATCAGAACTTTTTAGAAAAAAGTGAAATGACTCTGGTATAAACAAAACTTTTATTACAGTCGCGAAAGGCGGAATATTTCTCAATATTACATAAGACACCTATCTGGTTCTTAAATGAGATATTGTTATACAGTAAATTTTATATGAAATTTAGTTATCTTGTCACATTTCATTCTCAACACTGTGGCAACTAAAATCGACCATACGGAAAGTATACGCTATGGACTTTTACCTCTGCAAACTCTTCAAAATTTCGTGCAACGGTTTACTACATTGAATGCTGCACAATAACTACACTGAACATCGAAACAAAATTAAGTCAATGGGGGGAAGGTATCAGTCAAGAAAAGGTGTAAAAATCAAATTTTTGGGCTAAATAGTTTTTGTGAAGTCGAATGAGAAGTGTGTCAAAGCAATCAGAACACCATGTGTCTGCACAGGCAAGCAGTGCAGTGATGACAAAATCGCGCACAGTGCAGAATGCAGGGAGCACGTCTCTGTAGCAGTGAAAGGGTTAATGCGTCCGTGGTGGCTTTACTTCATAATCTGCGCGCTCCTCCCTAATCGTAAGTTTGCCAACTATACTATACCACGGCGCTGCTTCTATTGGCGCATGCGTCATTTGCAACTGGCAATGCAGCAATCTCCCACGTCTGGGTGGGCATGCGCGAGCAGCCAAGATAGAAGAACTGAACTATAATTCTTAACGGTTACAGTGCTTATGTAAAGAAAGCCTGATTTGTATCTTCATAGTGGCACTACTAGTGTCACTCTTACACGTCTGGTGTGAAATTCGAATAGCCTTCTTTTGGATGTAGCTACGCTACTCCCTTCAACGCCACCTAGGTACAAAGCCTACACATGCGAGCTGAGTAGGCTTTGTTCCTAGGTGGTGTTGCTTCCTTTGCTAGTCGGCAGAATACCTTTTGTTGCCTGTGCCATTACTGTTTTTGTAACTATTCTGCACAGTGCAAGGTTTGGCTTATGTATCTCAATGCATCCTTATAGTGATGTCTATAATTATAGACTTTGTAAGGAAGACTTGACTGCAGTATGAAGTGGTTCCTGATTAGTGACAATCATCATCAACATGGTCTGTCAACTGACGGATGGAACAGAGATACTCTAAAGGCGAAAACGAGAAGTATGACGATAACTATTTATTGCTAGGCTTCACAAACAGTACATTCAATGGTGAAGAACGTCTGCAGTGTGTAGTTTGTCTAACAATTTTAGCTGCTGATAGCATGAAACCTAACAGGAGACATTTTGAAACCAAACATCCTGAATCAACGGGAAGACCAAAAGATTTTTGTTTGTCAGGAAACTAAATGTTTTATTACCAACCCAAGAACTTTGCTAGAACAACGAATTATACGCCTAAGGCTCTTTTAGCCTCTTACCAGATTTATCATGGAATTGCTAAACGCAAGAAACTACACAGGGTTGCAGAAACTCTGATTTTACCAGCAGCAACTGATATAGTGTCAACAATGTTTGGTGACTCATTCGCTCAACAGTTGAAAAGTGTTCCTGTCTCAAATGACACATTGTGTAGAAGAATTTCAGACATTTCTGATGATTTAGTTGAGCATTTAATCGATAAATTGTGCAACAACTATTATGCACTTCAAGTGGACAAAGCAACTGACATTCATAAAGATGCTAATTTGATTGCTTATGTTCATTTTGTTGATGAATTTAACATTCAAGAGGAATTTCTTTTCTGTGAGCCAATAGAGAAAACAGCTACAGCTGAAAGTCTTTTTGACATGCTCAATACTTTTTTTAATCAAAACAGTTTATCATGGAATTGGTCCATTGGAGTCTGCACAGACAGAGCTCACTCAATGTCTGGCATTCGTGGTGGATTGCAAGTGAAAGTTAAAGTTGTAGCTCTTGATGCTGTATGGTCTCACTGGAATAATACCGAGAGACTCTGGCCACTAAAGAATTTAGTCCACCCCTTCACAAAGTTCTGCAAACGGTTATACAAACATTTAATATTATTAGGGCAAAATCTATAAATTGGATGCTTTTTGAAGTGCTATATGAGGAGATTGGTACTGAACACACTCAGTTGTTCTTTTTTAGTAATGATTGATGGCTTTTAAGGAGTAAAGTATTGAAAAGAATGTTTGCACTGAGGAATGAGGTATTGTGGTTACGCCAGTCACTTTTTGGCAGACTGTTTCAAGAATGGAGATTTTTATTTAAAATGGTTCACTTCACTGATATTTTTGAGAATCTAAATATTCTTATCACTTCACTTCAATGTAATCAAGCAAGTGTACTATCGCGGAATGAAAAGGTGAAGGTGTTCACAAATAAATTAGAGCTGTGGAAAAACCGGATACAGAGTGGCATATTACACTCATGCTCATAAATTAAGGATAATTGCAGAATGTGGTGCCACACAATGTGGCACTACACAAAACTGGCACTAATAGCATAGGCACATAGGGAACACACACGACACAGATCTGTTAAGTCCACGGTATTGGTGATAAGTTGAGAAAACCATCCCGAAACACTTGCGCTACAAAACACCACTGTTTCTTGCGAATGTACCCTGATATCAATATGGGATATGATCACAATGCATACGTACAGACCACACAATGGGTAGGCATACTCTGGATCAGATGGCCGAGCAGCTGCTGGTGTATAGCCTCCCATTCTTGCATCAGTGCCCGTTGGAGCTCCTGAAGTTTACTAGGTGTTTGAAGACGAGCAACAATAAGTCAACCGAGAGCATCCCAGACAGGCTTGATGGGATTTAGGTCTGGAGAACAGGCAGGCCATTCCATTTGCTTGATATCTTCCGTTTCAAGGTACTCCTCCACGAAGACAGCTCGATGGGGCTGTGCATTATCATCCATCAGGAGGAAGGTGATACACAGTGCACCCTTGAAAAGCAGACATACTGGTGCAAAATGATGTTCCGATACACCTGACCTGTTACAGTTCCTCTGTCTAATACATGCAGGGGTGTATGTGCACCAATCATAATCCCACTCCACACCATCAAACCATGACCTCCACACAGGCCCCTTTCAAGGACATTAAGGGGTTGGTATCTGGTTCTTGGTTACGTCAGATGAAAACTGGCAAGAATCACTGTTCAGACTATACCTGGACTCGTCCACGAACATAACCTGGGACCACTGTTCCAATGACCATGCCCTGTAGACTGTGTGTCTGGAGACAACTGTTCCCGTGGCTGCGGTAAGATACCGAGCAAGGCTACCTGCAGTACTCTGTGGCTGTCTGCAGGCACTGATGGTGAGATATCGGTCTTCTTGTGGTGTTGCAAACTGTCCCATACTGTAGCGGCTGGACACGTTTCCTGTTTGCTGGAATCATTTCCATAATCTTGAGATCACACTTTGTGGCACACAGAGGGTCCGTGCTACAAACTGCTGTGTTTGACCAAGCTCCAGCTGCCCTAGTATTCTACCCCATTAATATGAATTCTTTGAGCCATTTTCAACACACATTCACCATTAGCACGCCTGAAAACATCTGCACACTTACTTGCTGCACCATACTCTGACATGCACCAACACACCTCTGCATATGTGGACTGCTGCCAGTGCCAATGCATCACATGGTCATACCCCAAGGTGCTTTAAACCTGTAAACCACCCACCAGAGCATTGTTTCACCATGTATCAGCATTATCCTTAATTTATGAGCATGAGTGTAGATATGTTCCTTACTGTAGTGTCACTGTTAGAGGGCACAGAAAATCTGATACTTCCAATGGCTTGCTTTCATCATCATCTTGCTAAATTAACAGATCACTTCGAGAAGTATTACAGCAAAAATTTTGTTAAACTTAATTGGATTGAAAATCCATTCATAAATGCTCCTGGACCATCATTTCTAAATACTAAGAGCAAGAACAACTTATTGAACTCACTTGTGATACTTCACTGAAGAATAAATTTAATGAAGTGTCTTTGCAGGAGTCTTGGATACATATTAGCAAGGATTTTCCAACACTAAACAAAAATGCAATGAAGATCCTGATTCCTTTTGCAACAAAATACTTGTGCAAGATTAGATTTTCAGCTTTTTCAGCTATGAAGTCCACTACTGTTCAAAGCTAAATGTAAACAAAGAACTTCGAGTGGCTCTTTCTGCTATTCCTCCACATCTTGAGGAACTTTGTTCTCAAAAGCAAGCGCATCCATCAAACTAATCTTCTTAATTTAAATTTTTATTGTTCTTTTAGTTCTTGTTTGTTGAATTGTACATAATGTTCATTTTATAGTTTTTGCATAAATGAAAATGTGATAACGATAAAAAATTTGTTCCATATTTTCATTACAATGAGTCTTGTTATTTTTGGTTTCTGCTGCATAAAATCCTTTTCAATTGAGTTTGGTAAAGATAATGAGGAAAAAATATAAAATATGACTACTTTTATTAATAGCAATAGGCTGGGGGGCCTGATACTATTTTTCCTAGTGAAGGGGGGCCCCAAGGAAATATACTCCTTTCACCTTTCCTTTCTTTGCTTAGCTGAGCTCTTGATATTCATACAGCTACTTTTGTTTACTCCAAAGGTTTATCTAAATTCCTTATAGATGGTATATATCTTTCTTCAAATTATACATGCTTCTACAGGCTTGTATTTGTCCTCTATCTGTTCCTGCTAAGCCATTTTGCACTTTGTGCCAATCTCATTTTGTAGACATTTGTACTTTGTTTCACCTTCTTCATTTGCTGCAGTTCTGTATTTTCTCCTTTCATTAATTAAATTCAGTATCTCTTGTCTTGTCCAAGGATTTCTACTACACCATGTCTTTTTACCTATTTGATCCTCTGCTGCCTTCACTATTTCACCATTCAAAGCTACTCATCAATGTTTACTGTATTCCCTGTGTGTGCGCACATGCACACACGTGCTTAAACTAATAAAGAGCAATAGTTCACAAGCTTGTGAAATTTTCTCTTCCGTCCACATATAGATAAGGTACAAGCAAGATATTGTCTATGCATGTATTTTCTTTTAAATCATGGAATGTCTGCTATTTTAATACAATCTTTTAATCTCTTTTCAGTTCACATGATTGATGTTTTTAGAATCCATGCTGGTTGGCAAGGAGGAGGACATTATGTTCAAGATTTTAGAAGCCTATGAAATGTAGAGAATCAGAAAACGGTTTAAGATCACATGAATTGATTCAATGGAAAACGATGACCCCTTACTTTATGTCAATGACAAGCAGAAATGGCTAATACAATACACAATCAATATGAAAGATAGGATGATTGGCCACAAATGAGTCATTACTGCAAACTGTAGTTGAAGGGGTGGTGGAAAGAAAGAATCACAAGAGCTACCTTAGACAAATGTAAGTTAATGTGTATGGGTGGGGAAAACAATACAGTAACATTCGAGTACAGCACTAGTAGGGTGTACCTCAAAACAGTAACACTGATTAAATATCTAGATGTAACACAGCAAACTGATAGGAAGTGGAATGAGCATGTAAGGAAAGTGTAGCTCCTCCATAAAGGAGACAGTACATAGAATGCTAGTGCAACTGCAGAAAAATCCTACTGCTGCCAAAGTACATTTCACATAAAGACTATGAAGATAAGATGAGAGAAATTAGGGCTTACATGGAGGGTTTTAGAGTAATTTTCCCTTGCTCTATTTGTGCGTGGAACAGGAAAGGAAATGGACCAGTAGTGGTACAAGATAACCCCTGCCATGCACTGTAAGGCAATTTGCGAAGTACGTATGTATATGCAGATGTAGACATGAGTATACTGAAATGAGGAGCATACACGGTAAGTGTAAGGAATGGAGAACTGCATCAAACCACTGCGAGGAATGGAGAACTGCACAAAACCAACCTTATGGTTGATGACCAAATCAACATTTCTGTACACTCTAAAATAATATCCATTATGGTACCTAATCACTGTTTATCCTACACACAGAACAATTATTAATATTACTACATATAAGTAATGAGAGAAATAATCTGTATTCTCTGGATGGCATACATAAATCACAACTGGGTTCCATTTTTGTGAAATGGTTACTATTGAGTAAGTATGAAGACTATATACAGAGAAATAATGGTCACATAAAATTATACTTACATTTTTCCGTAGAACTGGAATGCCCTGTACTGACTGTTTGGTGACTACAGACACCTTCTGTATAGGATGCTGTTTAAGCTGCTGGCCTCCTTGCGATAAGAATTGTTGTTGTGGCGGTATTTGTTGATGCTGTTGGTGGAAGTGGTGTTGATGCTTCTGCTGATGCTTTAACTGCCGCTGTTAGGAATATTTTGAAAACAGTTCTTTATTTACAATGACATTTCAATACATACAAAAATTTCATTTTGTTCTTTAATTAAATTAATTATCACTTTGTAGCACAGATGGTGCATATTACTAGCACTGCAACTGTCCTTTCAATTACACAATAAAGCTTATTTTGAACAGATAAGCAATGAAACAAGACACTTGTAACATTGAAATCTGCAGTAGTAGTTCAGTGTCTTCAGGATGACACTGATCCAAATATTCACAATACCCGATGTCAGTAATGGTTCTTTTTTTATGTGCAGTATGTTACATTCATAAACATGCATGGTCAATTGCCAGTTCCTGCATTCATCAATTCTCTGCAGGTATGCCTGCAATTCACTATCATCTTATGACATTGGTATCTTCGTACAGGCACATAATCTGCAAACAATTTCATGGAGCTTCCAATGTTGTCCACGGGGTCATTTATATAGCTTGTAAACAGTAATGGTCACATCCACATTTACATGTGTACTCCTGGAATTATCTTGAATCCAGTCAGCTGGTCCGATTGTCAATAAGGTCTTTTTTTTTTTTTTTCACTACATGACAGTGCGGGACTGTACCAAATGCCCTTCTGAAGTCAAGGAACACATCAACCTGAAAATCGATATCAAAAGTGCAGTGGATCTGAGAGAGGAACAGAGCGATCTGAGTTTCACAAGATCTCCGTTTGTGGAATCCATTTTGAGTTTTATAGATGCATGTTTGTTCTCAAAAACCTCCATAATATGTGAGGATAAAATAGATTCCATAATTCTACAATCGATTGACATCAGCGATATGGGCCTGTAATTATGTACGTCTTATGGTACCCTTCGTTGCTCAACGACCTATGATAAACTGCTGCTGGAAGGGAAGGCAAGTTCTCTGCACAATCTCTATAGAATCTTAAAGGGTATCTCATCTGTTCCAGATGTTAATGATTTCCATCTGATTACCGATTTTACCTACACTTAAAATTTCTTAGTTTTAGTCAGACTGGTTGGCTAAATTTTGGTTTCACATTCACTGAACATATCTCTTGCTGCTCTCCTTACACTCATTTTCATTTTGTTCAGCTTTTGTTGTCAGCTAGGTTTTGAGTTCTCTTAAATTTGTGATGAAACTCTGTTTTTTTAAGCAACTTTCTAATGAAACTATTGAACCAACTGGATCTTTTGCATCCCTTAAAGCCTTGCTTGGAACACACTTTTCTAAGGCATATGGAATATTGTCCCCCCCCCCCCCCCCCACCCCTCCCCATTTATCGTCAGCACTGAATATTTTATGTTGACTGCTCAGATACTCCGCAATTTGTATCTGTAACTCTGTCTAAGTAAAAATATTTTCCTACCTTTTACTAGTTCTATAGCAGAGTAAACAATCAATGCAACTAAAAAAGTGTAGCAAGAATTAAAGAGATGAAAAAGTTTCCTTCACTGGTCACTGCATGCAAGGCAAAATGGCCAAACAGCTGGAACAATCTAGTGTGTGTGTGTGTGTGTGTGTGTGTGTGTGTGTGTTAGTTAAGAACAAGTCTGAAAGGTTAGCAATGTTTTCAATCTTCTTTCCTGTTAACCACTCAGCACTTCAACTGAATCAGTGAGTGGAAAAGCAGAACAACTCCGATACTGGTAGTTTTTAATTGAGATAGCCAAAATCACATTGAAACCTGATGAGTTGAAGAGAAGTATGACTAGCGCACTATGTACATATTTATGAGGCCGAGTCAATCCCTGCCAAGTGGTCCAGCACTGGTTGCTTGACCATCTTAGAAAAATTTTATATTTGCTGGGTAATTCCCCAATGCTTAGTACTCACAAAAATATTTCTTAAAAAAATTTATTGTTTATTATTTTGAAATGGCGGCTATATTTGTTCCAGGCCCCATACGTTTTTTTTGCACTTGCAAGCATATACATTTTTTACAATTATTCAGTAGTGGATTGCCCTAAGCCTTTCAGATAAAATGTATTTGCTTCAACACACTCTGGGCTACAAATTAACATCATTATCACTTAGCTGAATGTATTCTTTAATATATATTTTAATAGTTCAAAGTTATCAGCCACAAATTAAAAAAAACTTTTAATAGTAGTTTTCCAAAGAAAGATTAATTTCTCAGCTTTAATATTTTTTCTGCTATTACACTGTATAGTATAGTTACTTTTTATAGTGTATCAATGGTGAGCAGATTACACTTAAGAAAATACACTACTTAAAAAAATGTAATGGATGGAAAATGGATTTGTATCTCATTAATGTCATTGTCAAGTACAACTACTTTGAATTCAACGGACAACTGTATCAGCAGTTTGATGGGCTCGCTATGGGCAACCCTTTAGCTGGCATCCTTGCCGATATCTTTATCAATTCCTTGAAAAAAAAAAAAAAAAGCTGTTTAACCATGTCTCAGCCGCTTTACTAGGTATCCTTTCTTACACAAGATACGTTGATGATATTCTAGTCATCTATAACAGACCCGCCGATAGAATTGATCATATATTTAAACTTTTTAACGACCTCTATGAAAAAATTTCTTCCACTACTGAACTCGAAACGAAAACCGCCAATTACATTATTCAGACTTGATGCTTACAATAGAAGACAATAACATCACTTTCAATATTTTTCGAATAGAAACGTATACTGACCAAATCGTGCCTGCTTCCTCATTTCATCCACAGTCTCAAAAAATGGCCTTTTTTCACTCTGCCGTCCACCAAGCCACCTCTATACCACTTTCAACAAAAAAAGTTTAATGAGAAGATTAATTTACTTAAAACCATAGCAGGCAATAATGAATATACACCTAACATAGTGGACGATATCCTAAAAAAGAAAACTGCAAGAACTACCACACTCAACACTTCATGCACTGAAATTAACCCAAAAAACTTTTTCTATTCCTTTCATAGGACACATTTCCTATAAGATTCAGTGCATGCTTCGCAACAAATACAACTGCAATGTTGCCTTCTCTACTAATAATAATCTAAAGAGAAACTTTATTCATAATCTGGAATCCATTCGCTCCCCTATAGAAAGTTCTGGCGTTTATAAGATCATCTGGGATACCTGCTCCTCCTATTATATAGGGCAAACTGGATGTGCTTTCACCATCAGATATAAAGAACATCTTTTGAGAAAAAACGGCACCAGTCCCCTAAATTCATCCTTTGCCGATCATCTCTTAATTAATGGACACGCGCCTAAAGCCATAGGCAAAAACAATGTTCTACATACTGAAAAGAAGGATGTTTTAGAGGAATTGGAAATTTTCAAACATCTCTCTTGTCATGATGGCCTCATTCTCAACGAACAGCAGCAGCTGCGAAATAAAAACTTTTTCGACTGTATAAAGCCATTGCTTGATTTTGATTCAGATTTCCTCATGCAATTTACGGAAATGATGTTTTCTTGTTACATCTTTGCTGTTTTCTTGTATGTCATAACTAACGTTTTTTTTACATTACAAAATGTATCTCTGTTTAAAGCAGATAAATATGTAACTTAATCCTATTATTATCAGTGGTTACGCTATGCCTGAATCAGCTGCATCACAATTTCATGTGTCTAATTTTGAATGTACAGTAGCCTAGTTGTTTCTGTGGCTACTAGATGGCGCTCGTAGCAAGACCATGTTTACTTGCCCACACTTTCTAATGTGAGCACCTCAGTCTTGTTGCAACCCTTGTTCACTAAAGTATGAGCAGCCCTTAGCGGCTCGCCATCTTTCTTACAACTATTCATGACGTTGCTTTTCCGGCTTACATCTTTTTTAATATGTGACTTGTAAGTACTGCATCTTTTTCCAGTAAGTACAAACTTTAGTTTTATTAATGTATTATATACTTAATATGTTTTAGAACAGTTAGTCTAATTCTGAAGACGGCACTCATAGTAGCGTCGAAACCTGGTCAATTTTGACTTAATATTTGTGACCGAGGGCTTATTTGTTCTTGGGGTACAGAACAAAAAAAGGTATAATAAACTTATCTCCAGGAATGCCTGGTTCCCATGCTAGAGACCATTTATTCAGTCATACATTGTTACAGAGGCAACCTGCCAGGTTATCTGAGAGTACTAATGCACTGCTTTCTGGACTCGGGTATGTGTGCCGGCCCCTGTACTGAATCCGTCTTGCAGATTAATGACGAGGGCTGGTGTGCCAGTCAGCATGGATGTGGTTTTTAGGTAGTTTTCCACATCCTGATAGGTGAATACTGAGCTGGTCCCCAAGTCCCGCCTCAGTTGCTATACTCAGAGACATTTGAAAATGTTCGCACTATTTCATGGCTTCCACTAGAAGCAAACAGCTGGGGTGCACTAATTCTGTCCTGGGAGGGGCATGGGGGAAGGGGGGGGGGGGGGGGGTACTGTCACCAGAAACTTCTTCAAGCCACAAAGTGTTAATTTTGTGCTAGAAGACAGCATACAATTTAGACCAGTGTATTCTAATTTGAGTATTTATCTCATGCAATAACTTTTCGGTAAGCAGGATTTCTGATATAAGGTATCTGTAAATACATAAACTTCAGTAGAGAAATTTATTTCTGTTGAATAACATTGAGAAATCTGCACAGCAACTTTTAGTGTTACTTTATTCTCCTTTGGTATATTTTGTATACATTTCAAACTCAGTAGTGCCATTTGAGACCTTGTATCTATTTTATCTTATATCTATTCCCCCAATGAACCATGGACCTTGCCGTTGGCGGGGCAGCCATACCGCAGGTGCAACCATAACGGAGGGGTATCTGTTGAGAGGCCAGACAAACATGTGGTTCCTGAAGAGGGGCAGCAGCCTTTTCAGTAGTTGCAGGGCAACAGTCTGGATGACTGACTGATCTGGTGTTGTAACACCAACCAAAACAGCCTTGCTGTGCTGGTACTGCGAATGGCTAAAAGCAAGGGGAAACTACAGCCATAGTTTTTCCCGAGGGCATGCCGCTCTTCTGTATGGTTAAATGATGGTGGCGTCCTCTTGGGTAAAATATTCCGGAGGTAAAATAGTCCCCCATTCGGATCTCCGGGCAGGGACTACTAAGGAGGGCGTTGTTATCAGGAGAAAGAAAGCAGGCGTTCTACGGATCGGAGTGTGGAATGTCAGATACCTTAATCGGGCAGGTAGGTTAGAAAATTTAAAAAGGGAAATGGATAGGTTAAAGTTAGATATAGTGGGAATTAGTAAAGTTTGGTGGCAGGAGGAACAAGACTTCTGGTCAGGTGAATACAGGGTTACAAATACAAAATCAAATAAGGGTACTGCAAGAGTAGGTTTAATAATGAATAAAAAAAATAGGAGTGTGGGTAAGCTACTACAAACAGCATAGTGAATGCATTATTGTGGCCAAGATAGACACGAAGCCCATGCCTACCATAGTAGTACAAAGTTTATAGGCCAACTAGCTCCGCAGATGACGAAGAGATTGATGAAATGTATGATGAGATAAAAGAAATTATTCAGATAGTGAACGGAGACGGAAATTTAATAGTCACGGGTGACTGGAATTTGATAGTAGGAAAAGGAAGAGAAGGAAACGTAGTAGGTGAATATGGAATAGAGGTAAGAAATGACAGAGGAAGCCGTCTGGTAGAATTTTGCACAGAGCATAACTTAATCATAGCTAACACTTGGTTCAAGAATCATGAGAGGTTGTACACATGGAAGAGACCTGTAGATACTGGAAGGTTTCAGATAGATTATATAATGGTAAGACAGAGATTTAGGAAACAGGTTTTAAATTGTAAGATATTTCCAGGGGCAGATGTGGACTCTGACCAAAATCTATTGGTTATGAACTGCAGATTAAAACTGAAGAAACTGCCAAAATGTGGGAATTTAAGGAGATGGGACCTGGATAAACTTAAGGAACCAGAGGTTGTAGGCAGTTTCAGGGAGAGCATTAGGGAACAACTAACAGGAATGGGAGAAAGAAATACATTAGAAGAAGAATTGGTGGCTTTGACGGAGCACGCAAAAAGGAACACAAACGTCTCAAAAATGAGATTGATAGGAAGTGCAAAATGGCTAAAAAGGGATGAATAGAGGACAATGACGTAGAGGCATATCTCATTAGTGGTAAAACAGATACTGCCTACAGGAAAATAAAAGAGACGCTTGCAGAAAAGAGAACCACTTGTATGAATATCAAGAGCTACGATGGAAACCTAGTTCTAGGCAAAGAAGGGAAAGCACAAAGGTGGAAGAAGTACATAGAGAGTCTATACAAGGGCGATGTACGTTAGGACAATATTGTAGAAATGGAAGAGGATGCAGATGTAGATGAAATGGGAGATATGATAGTGCGTGAAGAGTTTCACAGAGCACTGGAAGGCCTAAGTCGAAGCACGGACCCGGGAGTAGACAAAATTCCATTAGAACTACTGACAGCCTTGGGAGAGTCAGTCCTGACAAAACTCTACCATCTGGTGAGCAAGATGTATGAGACAGGTGAAATACCCTCAGACATCAAGAAGAATAATATAATTCCAAGTCCAAAGAAAGCAGGTGTTGACAGATGTGAAGAGTACCGAACTATCAGTTTAATAAGTCACGGCTGCAAAATACTAATGTGAATTCTTTACAGACGAATGGAAAAACTGGTAGAAGCTGACCTCGGGGAAGATCAGTTTGGATTCTGTAGAAATGCTGGCACACGTGCGGCAATACTGACCCTATGACTCACCTTAGAAGATAGATAAAGGAAAGGCAAAGCTACGCTTCTAGCATTTGGAGACTTAAGACACAGCTTTTGACAATGTTGAATGGAAAAATTTATTTCAAATTTTGAAGGTAGCAGGGGTAAAATACAGGGAGCGAAAGGCCATTTACAATCTGTACAGAAACCAAATGGCAATTATAAGAGTTAAGGAGCATGAAAGGGAAGCAGTGGTTGGGATGGGAGTCAGACAGGGTTGTAGCCTATTCCCAATGTTATTCAATATGTATATTAACCAAGCAGTAAAGGAAACAAAAGAATAATTTGGAGTAGGTATTAAAATCCATGGACAAGAAATAAAAACTTTGAGGTTTGCCGATGACATTGTCATTCTGTCAGAGACAGCAAAGGACTTGGAAGAGCAGTTGAACGGAATGGATAGTGTCTTGAAAGGAGGATATAAAATGAACATCAAGAAAAGCAAAACGAGGATAATGGAATGTAATCGAATTAAGTTGGGTAATGCTGAGGAAATTAGATTAGGTAAAGAGACACTTAAAGTAGTAAATAAGTTTTGCTATTTGGGGAACAAAACAACTGACGGTGGGCGAAGTAGAGAGGATATAAAATGTATACTGGCATTGGCAATGAAAGGGTTTCTGTACAAGAGGAATTTGTTAATATCAAGTATATATTTAAGTGTCAGGAAGACATTTCTTAAAGTATTTGTATGGAGTGTAGCCTTGTATGGAAGTGAAACATGGACAATAAATAGTTTGGACAAGAAGAGAATAGAAGATTTCTAAATGTGCTACAGAAGAATGCTGAAGATTAGATAGCTAGGTCACATAACTAATGAGGAGATATTGAATAGAATTGGGGAGAAGAGAAAGTTGTGGCACAACTTGACCACAAGAAAGGATTGGTTGGTAGGACATGTTCAGAGGCATCAAGGGACCACCAATTTAGTATTCGAGGGCAGCGTGTAGGGTAAATATTGTAGAGGGAGACCAAGAGGTGAATGCACTACGCAGATTCAGAAGGATGCAGGTTGCAGTAGGTACTGGGAGATGATTCAGCTTGCACAGGATAGAGTAGAATGGAGAACCGCATCAAACCAGTCTCTGAACTGAAGACCACCACTACCATGCCCAAAGTTGCAGTGAGATTGAGGCCAGTAACCTTTGGTGCCACTGGAATTGCCAGGTGACCCGGACATCGCAGAGGCTTCTAATACGCAACACTAATCAGCCCATCCTCACTCCAGAGTGAGTGGCAGACAGTGGTGGGTTCGCATGTCACTGGGCAGAAGATGAAAGAGGAAGCAGGTCATGCAGCTGGCTCCCTACATCTTAGCAACAGAAGTGAGTTGCTACCCAGTGTTGATAACTGAGCCAGCATAGTATGCATCTCCAGTTGGGCCAGTGGTCGATTTTCCTGCTCAGATTGGACAAGTACAGTGGGTGGGTATGCTTGTAATTGGGAGCTCCAATGTTAGGAGGGCGATGGAGCCCGTCAGGGAGATAGCAGGCAAGGTGGGAAAGAATTCCAGTGTTCATTCAGTATGTTTGCTGGGAGGTCTCATCCGTGATTTGGAGGAGGTCCTGCCGGCAGCTATCAAGCACACCGGGTGAAACTGGCTGCATGTAGTGGCAATGTCAGAGTGAATGACCCCTGCTGCTTGGGTTCTGAGGCCATCCTTGGCTCCTTATGGCAGATGGCTGATTTGGTGAAGGCAATTAGCAGTGCATGTGAGGTGGTGGCTAAGCTGTCTATGTGTAGCATCGTGCCCAGGGTTGATCGCGGTCCTCTGGTTTGGAGCAGAGTGGAAGGTCTAAACCAGAGGCTCAATTGACTCTGCGACGGTATTGGATGCAAATTTCTTGACCTCCGCTATCAGGTGCAGAATTGTCGGGTTCCCCTTAATAGGTCAGGCGTGCACTACATGCAGGGGTAGCGGAGTACCTGTGTGCACATGGGGCTTTTTTAGGTGAGAGAACTCTTCCCTTGGGATCAAAGACAATTTGCCTGTTAAAACAGCCACAGTGACCTCAGAGGATCTTGGCCCTCGTAGATCAGATAGAAAAGATTCATATGATTTTAGTAAACTGCAGGAGCATCCAAGGAAAGGTCCCAGAATCAGTATCGCTTACTGAAGGTTATAATGCACAGATAGTATTGGGAACAGAAAGCTGGTTAAAACCAGACGTCAATGTCAATGAAATCCTACACTGAATATTTATAGTAAGGATAGGTTAGTCACCAATGGTGGTGGTATGTTTATTACAGTAAACAACTTGATAAAATCTATCAAGGTTATCACGGATTCCTGATGTGAATTAATCTGGGTGAAATTGACATTCAAAGAACGGTCAAAAATGATGATCAGATGCTTCTATATACCACCTGGGTCAGGATTTGTAGTTGTAGAGCACTTCAGAAAGAACTTGTAGAATATCATTAGTAACTTCCCTGATCATGCTGTTGTAATAGGGGGTGACTACAACTTACCAGGTATAGATTGGGAGTGTCATGCCATCAAAACTGGTGCCAGAGACAGGGATTCGTGTGGCATTGTTCTGGATGTCTTGTCCGAAAATTACCTTCAGCAGATCTTTAGAGAACCAACTCATGAGGGTAACGACTTAAACCTCCTGGCAACAAACAGGCCTGAACTTATTAAATCAGTTAACGTAGAAAAAAGGTATCAGTGATCATAAGGCTGTGACAGCATCTATGATTATGGGTCCTGCAAGGAATGTTAAGAAAGGTAGGAAGATATATTTTCTCAGCAAGGGTGGCAGAATACAAAGATGTGGAGAACAAATGGAAAAAATTGAAAGAAATCATTCAATGTGGCGTAGACAAGTATGTTCCAAGTAAGGTTTCAAGGGATGGGAAAGATCCCCAATGGTTTAATAGCCATGTTAGAAAAGTGCGATGTAAACAAAGAGCTCTTCAACTCAGATTCAAGGGAAGTAAAAACATAGGTGACAAACAAAAGCTGAACGAAGCGAAAATGAACATAAGGAGAACAATGAGAGAAGTGTTCAATGATATCGAAAGTAAGATGTTGTCAACTGACCCAACTAAAAACCCTAAGAGATTTTGATTGTATGTAAAATCAGTAAGGGGGGCAAAATCATCTATTTATTCCCTTAGCAACCGAACCAGCATTGAAACAGAAGATAACAGAGAGGAGGCTGAAATATTGAATTTGGTCTTCTGAAGTTGTTTCACCACAGAAGATCGTAACACTGTCCCTCCTTTCAATTGTCATGCGAACATCGAAATCGCAGATATTGCAGAATCGAAAAGCAGTTACAATCGCTTAGTAGTGGAAAGACATCAGGACCAGTTGAGATGCCTTTAAGATCCTATGAAGATTATGGGAAAGAACTTTCTCCCCTTCTAGATCACTTCAGCAACGAAAGGTACCTAGCAACTGGTAAAAAGAGCAGGTCATTCCTGTTTTTAAGAAAGGCCGTAAGACAGATCCATATAATTATAAACCTATATCGTTGACGCCAAACTGTTGTAGAATTATGGAACGTTTTATGCTCAAAAATTATAATGTTTTTAGAGAATGAACATCTCCTCTATAAAAACCAACATGGATTCCGCAAACAGAGATCCTGTGAAACTCAGCTCGCTCTGTTCCACTGTGAGATCCACAACACAGTGGAAGACAACGACACCAGGCTGATGCAGTATTCCTTGATTTCAGCAAGGCATTTGACACTGTCCCGCATTGCCGTTTAATGAAAAAAAAAAAAAAAAAAAAAAAAAAAAAAAAAAAAAAAAAAAAAAAAACGAGCTTAACAGAGTATCGGAGCAGATTTGCGATTGGATTCAAGACTTTCTTGCGGACAGAACTCAACACGTCACTCTTAACGGACTCGACAAATGTAAAGGCAATATCAGCAGTGTAAAGGTAATATCAGGAGTACCACATGGAAGTGTGATAGAACCGTTGCTGTTTACAATACATATAAATGATCCAGTAGAAAGTGTTGGACACACTTTAAGGCTATTTGCAGATGATACAGTTGTCTATACCAAAGTAGCAATGCCAGAATATAGTAAGAATTTGCAGAACGACCTGCAGAGAATTTATGATTGGTTAAGGCTCTGGCAGTTGACCCTGATAGTAAATAAATGTAATATATTGCGCATACCTAGGAAAAGAAATCCAGTACTATAGAGCTAAACTATTGATGACTAACAGCTGCAGACAGCGTCTACCATAAAATATCTAGGCCTAACTATCCAGAGCAACCTTAAGTGGAATGACCACATAAAACAGATAGTGGGAAAAGCAAACACCAGACTCAGATTATTTGGAAGAATCTTAAGGAAGGGTTAACTCATCCATGAAAGAAGTGGCTTATAGGGCACTTGTTCGCCCAATTCTTGAGTACTGTTTATATATCTGGGATCCCTATCAGGTAGGACTGCTAGAGGAAATAGAGAACATCCAAGAAAGAGTGGGACGTTTCCTCAAGGGATCGTTTAGCTGGCGAGACAGCTTTATGGAGATGCTAAACAAACTCTGCTGGCAGACGTTACAAGAGAGGCATTGTGCATCACGAAAAGAGTTACTATTGAAATTTTGGGACAGCACTTTTCAGGAGTAGTCTGACAACATATTATTTACCCCCCACATATATCTCACCTACTGACCACGAGGAAAAAATTTGAGAAATTAGAGCCAATACAGAGGCTTACCAACAATCATACTTCCCAAACACTATTCACGAGTGGAACAAGGTTGGAGAGATCATTAGGTGGCTTGGAGAGTATGATGTACATATAGATGTAGATGAAATGTCTTTTTTCCCCCTTTCTGTGTAGTTTGCAAGAGGAAGTTTTAAAGACCATCAAGATACATATTTGATTGACATAATGGAACGTCACAAAAATAGCTAGATGTCGCCTGAAAGGAGAAACCAAGCACAAAAATTGGACCACAACATTTTCGTATTTTATGCAAAATAGCTCAGAGATCATTTGTAAAACTGCTTTCTTGAATATACATCCCATAAATAATTCGCATCTTCAGCAAATGAATCAATTAATAGTTTCTGGACAGAATCCTAAAGAATTTTGTGGCAACAGGACAAACGTATTTTGGCTTCATAATTGCCAAAATAAAAAAATCACACAGAGTCATTTCCCAGGTTTCTCATTACAGTCCCAAAGAAGTATAATACTTTGATGCCCCTCTAAATGTGGAGATTATGTATCACCTTTTCATGAAGAAATACATAGAAAAAAGGGAGAAAGTTAAGTATGAATTCTAGTTGAAGTTTCCAATTTTGCTTTTGAGGTTCAGCAGGTCACATGGTGATGTTTGTGGTGAACGTGAACAACTCAGTACAAAACTAAAAGATCACAATCTCAATGATAATGGGAAGTGAGTTGCTGCAGCAGAAAACACGGTACATGAATGAAGAGCTAGTAAATTTTATGCCAAACTCAGAGAAATTGAAGTTTTATGCCAGGAACACAAAGCTGTAATTTTTGATTGCCTTCAGAATATGCCACTTCTAGTGATACCTGTTAATGATATGTTAAATTACAAACATTTATTGCTCTATGGGTTTGAGATACACAACTCGAAAAGTGATACTGGACATTTCTATACATGAATTGAAGGACAAGCTTTGAAAGGTACAAATAATGTTTGTACCTTTATTTCAGATTATATAAAAAAAATGCCTACTGAGATACAGGAACTTCACGTATTTACAGATGGTTGTCCAGGACAAAATTATAATCATACAATTTTCAGATTTCTCTTATATCTCGTACAAAGTAAGCATTTTCGCACCACTTTTCTGTATTTCTCTGTTTATGGGCACTTCTTCCTACCATGTAACAGACCATTTGGAAATAACAAACAAGTCATGATTGAATTTATCAACCAGAAGATCATCAACACATAATTGCACACAGTCAGAAATTAAAGCCATCCACAGTATCAGTAATCAAATATACAGATGTAACAATGCAAAGAAGATTGATGAATGATGAAATCTTGGAGTTTTACTTCATATTAAATCTTGGGAAACAAACAATGAAGATCAACAGGAATCATAATATAAACATTACATTTCTAGGTCATCATATTATGTAAAATTCTTCTTAAATTTAGTTATCTGTGTTTTTACATTTAACAAATGTTGACTGGAAAAACAATATAATTCTGAGTTTTGTTTTCCGTTGAACATTATCTCAGGGTGCACTAAATGAAACTTACCTGGCAAGGGAGTCATTCCTTACAACTTCTCTGTTCACTTGATTATTTTAGAATGTACACTTTTTACCCAAAGCACACATTTGCATTTATCTCAAAACAAGGATTTTGGAGTTGTACTGTTTTTCCACTCACTGATTCAACTACAGGGGATAGGCAAAATAATGTCAACACTTGTAGTAATGGGATGGTTGTGTTTGACAGTCTACAATGCACGTAAGGCATGTGTCATGGTGGACTGTGAATGTTCAGTATGGACTATGCATCAGTGCAGGCTGTTTATGACTAGTGCACACTTTGTATTTGCATTCAGAGGCTGAGGATGACGTGCAATGGAAGACCTAACCAAGTTCTGAAGAGGGCAGATTGTGGGGGCCTGATTAGCTGGAGCATCAATAACTATGACAGCCAACTTATTGAATGTTTCAGGAACAACTGTTTTAATTGTCATGACAGCATAAACAAAATATGGGAAGTCATCATCGTGTAAATGTGACAGTAGGTGCAAATCAAATCTAAAAGACAGAGATCATCTTACACTAACACAAATTATGTCAAAACAACACAAAACTATGCCGACTACAGTGACTGCAGAGCTCAATAGTCATCTTGGAGACCCCGTATCTATTGACACTCTCTACCGAGAAATCCATAAAGTGAATAGTCATGGATGAGCTGCTATACCAAAACCATTAGTGAGACAACCAACACAAAGAAGCATAAAACATGGTGTCAGGAGCATAAATCCTGGGCGGCTGATCTGTGGAAACATGTCATATGATCTGACGAGTCAATGTTTTTGTCATTTCCAACACTAGGCCGGGTTTACATCTGGAGAATGTCAAAAAGAAGCCTACAATCCTGATTACTTGATTCGACCAATTAAGCATGGAGGTAGAACTGTGATGTTATGGGCAGCCATATCATGGTATTCTGCAGATTACATCATTACTCTCATAGGCCTTGTTACGACCAAGGATTATGTGAACATTTTAGGTGATCAGGTGGACCCTATGATTCAAATGTTGTTCCCCAACAATGATGCTGTATTTCAGGACAATAATGCACCCATTCACATAGCCAGGACAGTACAATCATGGTATGAGAAGCATGCAACTGAACTGCAGCATCTTCCCTGGCCAGCACAGTCCCCAGACTTGAACAGTATCGAACCCTCGTGGGCGGTATCGGAGTGCAGACTCCAGAGCAGATTTCTTTCTCTGTTGTTGCTACAGGAGGTAGAAGAGGTTCTGATTGAAGAGCAGCATAACATTCCACTGGAGGCTATACAATCATTATATGACAATATTCCAAGAAGAATTGCAGCTGTATTGGGGGCAAATGGGAGTCCAACTCCTTATTAATAAACCATTCCCAAAAATGTACAAATGTTCACATTATTTTGCCTATCCCCTATATATTGTTGAGGGGTTATATTTACTCCAATAATCACTTGTAATTTACCCAGGACTTGACAGTATTATGTTGCCCAGAATCTTGTTTGTCTTTTAAATTTTCTGATTCTTGTGTGTGTGTGTCCATCCGACAACATTCACAAACATGCATACACCTGTGTGCACACATGGGTCCTCTCTTGCCACAATTCATTATGATGCCTACACATGTACAATCAATTTGTATCAGTTCCTATGGTTGCAACTATGCACATAATGGGTTTACAATGAATTGTGTGTTATCGTAATTGTTGCTTACTAAATTACATTGAAATTATTTGTTTGTATTTTGGCTTCAAGACTGGTATTAAAATCTGAAACTTGCTGCCCGTCCCTGCATCAACAACCAAGTGTCACTATCAGACAATAGATTGGCACTTACCATAAACAAGACTCAAGAAGGTACAGACAGGCACAATTAAAAGGCAGTTATACAAAGCTTTCAGCGACAGTCTTTATCGGACAAAGAGAAACACATATCATTCATTCAACCAGCCAGCACACTTCACACACAGACGATCGCTAATTCCGGCAGCCCGTGCCACAATGCAACCATCACGCAGGATGGAAGCAGCAATCTGGAGGATTGGGGAAGGGGAAGGATAGCAGTGTACAGGTGGGACGGGGGCCGCAAGAGAGTGCACGGACTAGAATACCAACATGGAAGTTTGATATTGTGTTGGCAGAGGGCAGCAAACAAAGAGGGTGGGAGATGAGAATGAGGATGAGGTGATAGGACACAGGGAGTGGAAATTGTTGGGTGGAGGGTCTGGGGACAGCATGTTACCACAGGCTGTATATCAGGTATGTTACCTATATCTGACACCTTCATGCAACCTACATTCTGCTTCTATATTAGTCTCTTCTTATTTTGAGAACATGATTTCTTCTTGACCTTAGTTATGTGGGCTTTTAAACCAGGTTTTACTGACTGAGTATTAACATTTAAAAACTGAAATATTTGCCCTGTAATTCTGCATTACTGGAGTTGTGCTATATCAACATAGCTGTACAAAAAGGAATTGTACAAAATTCCAAATGAGAGAGCTAGTTTGCTTCAGTATAATGAAGCAAACTTTTAAATTTGCATCCTACATCTTCACAGAATAGCATGAATGGCCTTGAGTTTACAGCCCTTGCCTTGATGAAGTTTATAACATTTACAGTGCCTGTCAAAACAATATGAAGAGTTTCGGACATATCCTTAGAAGCTAATGATTGTCAGTGTATTATATAGTGTGTGCTTTGACAATCGGGTACAACTTTCCTCACTTTTACTGCCAGTCCCATTAAATGACCATACACTGCCAAGGAACACCTACATTTAACAAGTAAAGGTATCCCATTTTGTAAAACAAAAACCCCTTTCTTCAATCTTCATGATAGTAAAAATACACAAAAACGAGTAACTGCATTATACTTGGAACAACTGTATTCTAGAACATTTGAAGAGCAAAGTATGTGCACAACTGCAGTTGTAACAACATTTCTTCAATATTGGAACACATCTTCTATTTTCCTTTTTACAGTTTTTGGTTAATGAAACTTTTTGTACTTCTTTGGCCATTTTACCTCCTCAAAAGCTGCTTAAAACATGTCTCTAGCCACAAGCAATAGGAGACTCACCGATCACGCGAGGTTTTCCTCCCTTTCCATTTCTTACACTAGCCAAATATGAGGATTTATGTAGTCACTACAGTGCTAATGCACGGAAGCTCCAAAGAAACTGGTATAGGCAAGCGTACTCAAATACAGAGATATGTAAACAGGCAGAATACTGTGTTGCGGGAGGCAACGCCTATAAGCAACAAATGTCTGGCACTGTTGTTAGATCGGAAACGCTGTTACAATGGCAGGTTATCAAGAATGTGGTGTTATAGTCGATGTATGAGCGATGGGGCACAGAATCTCCAAGGTAGCAATGAAGTTGGGATTTTTCCGTAGGACAATTCCACGTGTGTATTGTGAATATCAGGTATCCGGTAAAACATTAACTTTAAGACACTGCTGTGGCCAGAAAAAGATCCTGCAAGAATGGAACCAACAACGATTGAAAAGAATTGTTCAACATAACAGAAATGCAACCATTCCGCAAAATGCTGCAGATTTCAATGCTGGGTCATTAGCAATTGTGAACATATGAACCATTCAACATAACATTATCAATATGGGCTTTTGGAGCTGACTGCCCACTCGTGTACCATTGATCACTGCATGAGACAAAGCTTTACACCTCGCTCGGGCCCGTCAACACCAACATTGCACTGTTGATGACTGGAAACCTGTTGTCTAGTCGGATGAGTCCTGTTTCAAATTGTACTGAGCAGATGGACGTGTATGGGTATAGAGACGACCTCATGAATCCACAGACCCTGCATGTCAGCAGCAGACTGTTCAGGCTGTTGGATGCTCTGTAATGTGTGGGGTGTGTGCAGTTAAGGGTGATTCGGGACCCCTGATACACCTAGATATGACTATGACAGGTGACAACACATAAGCATCCTGTCTGGTCACCTGCATCCATTCATGTTCTATGTGCAGTCTGATGGACTTGGGCAATTCCAGCAGGACAATGCGACACCTCACATGTCCAGGATTGCTACAGAGTGCCTCCAGGAACACTCATCTGAATTTTATCACTTCTGCTGGCCACTAAATTACCCCAGATATGAGCATTATTGAGCATATCTGGGATGCTTTGCAACGTGGTGTTCATGAGGTATCTCAAATCCCTCATACTCTTACGTGTTTATGGACAGTCCTGCAGTATTCATGGTGTCAGTTCCCTCCAGCACTACTCCTGACATTAGTTGGGTTGATGGCAAGTTGTGTTACGACACTTCTGTGTGCTACACAACATTCGGCAGGTGTACAAGTTTCTTTGGCTCTCCAGTGTAAACTCTGCCATGCACTTGGATTCTTTTTTACAAGACATGGATTTATTTTGAACAAAGTCAATAGGTGTACCAACTTACTCAGACTACTTAGACCTCTGATGACATTTTAAAAATAAAAAAAGACTTCAATGCTTTGATTTGAAAGTGTTTGTAAGTATAGAATGCACTAGGGAATTGGGTTATCGCTGGTTTCTATGCTGGCCTATACTATAAGGCCAAGTTGTAAGCAGCTTTCATCATACTCACAGTTAGGTGTAGGTTTAGGTTTTTTAACTGCATCATTGGAGGTAGAAAAAGCATCCGGGCTTAAAAATCACTTCATGCTTCACTTTGAACATAATCACATATAAGTCAAAAAATTAAATCAAACTTCACATCACAGTTATAGTAGTCAAGAATCAGCTTGTTGAATTACACACACTCTGGTTCCACATGCAAGCTTTCTTCATATCACAATGCCATTTACTGTATGGCCCAATCAAATGACAGTAACAACAATAAACCATTTATCACGTAATGACTACTATTTTGCCACTAAATGGTACACCACGTAAGTTGACAGCAGCTGCAAAGCGACAAAGACAACTTCTGAATAACCACTGACCAGACCCAATCACAATATTGCCAACTTCAAAATAAGACCCATCATTCATGGGCAAGACAGTGACAAACAGTGAAGGGAGCAGTGGGGAGGTACAATTGTCCTTCCTGTGTCCTGTGTATTGCCCAAAACAAACATTCTGTGGTATATCCATTTTCTTTAATGTTATACAGATCCTACTTTTATTAATCTGATTTCTCACTGTCATTTTACTTTAAAACTTTAAAAATACAGTAATGTATGAAAATAATTTTACTTATATCAGTAAATGTTTTGTTTGCTTGAACATGTACCACCTGAAATGTCCTTTCATGCCACCACCTGGAAACCCCTGGCCTAATTGCTAGAACTTCAAAACCATTTTTCCGTAAGGAGAAAGAGCATAGGAATTAAAATTTTCCTTTTATTCTGAATTACAGACAGCTGGATTAGAGTATTACACATCACAGCCCCTTTCATTACTACTTATCATGTTTATGATACGCAATAAAGTGCATTAAATTACATACCTGTATGCCAGTAGTAGGAGTTACACCAACACGCGTAACAGCTGTACGCTTGCGAACTCCTGTTGGAGTAACCTGTGTTGACAATGGCTGTACCGGATTGCGATTGACAATTGTTGCAATGGCATTTCCCTTAGGAGGTTCAACATTGGATGGATCAACACCTGTTTTATAGTAAGAAAGAACTCAAAGTTAAGAATTTTTATCATGGAGTGTAATATCAATACTACTGTGTACAATTTTTTTTTTACTGTAGAACCACTGTCAAAGGCAAACAAGTGAATTCTTTGGTCATAAGGCCTTCATCGCTATCAAATGACAAAATTTAAATTATGGCATAGACTATACTTGACTTGTAAAATACCTGCCAGAATAAAAATTGATATAGTGAGGTAAGATACTGAGATAAGATACCAAAACCTTTCCACTGCTAAAATATTATAGGCACACTGAGGGAAACATTTTTACACATATTGTCTCTTGTGCAACAGCTGCCACTGGAGTTGGGTGAGCCCCCCACAAAATATTGCTCTCTCTAAATGAACACATGGCAAAATAACCCGTGTTTCTTTGGATCTTTTATACTTCAAGTATTAACACTAGTCAAAAAGGATTCGAGACTGATGAGCAGTACTGAAAGTTAAGTCAGAAATGAGTTTTGTAACCTATCCCTTTCATGGGTAGAATGAGCATTATGTGAGAGTAACTGTTTCGTTGCATAGAGGTTAGTTTAAGAACTTTGCTGTGGACACTTTGATAGTTAGCCACTAGGATTTTAATATCCCCACTCCTCATCTTTTGATACACGAGCAGGTTCTCAGACAGTGGATTTCTATCCGACAATGTTTTAAGTTTTGTTAATGTAAATACTCCTATGTGCTTTCTACACACAATCTGCTCCCCAAAATGTCATTTAGAGTGTACAGTACAAGCTGAAGTATGTAGGGCAACCCTACAAGTCTCCCTTGTCTAGCTCAGGAAGAGGAATCTATAAATGAGCTAACCATAGAACTGACAAATTCTCTGGTTTGGACATTCAATGCAACTCCAGACCACACGACCCTCACTGATTCTCCTCATCATGTTGCTAATCACAAGTTGTGCTGAAACTCCATCAGAGTTTCGCTAATCTTTCCCTGGTCCCTGGAGAGAACCATGATTAGTTTCACGATCCCAGATGACAGACATCTTTGGTGCTATTGTTCCATCATCTTTTGGGTGTGTTCAAGACAGTAATATTTCTTCTTCCAATACTTCGACTGATAACTGTACAGCCACCATCAACATGAGTCAGAGACTGAATTAAGACCCCTTGGCACAATTATATATTGAAGTAAAAACAAATGTGCCAAAGATCAAACTGTCAGCACGAGAAGAAACACTGCTGTCTCAGATGCACACCCGAAAGCTGATGGAATGTTCTATCCACAGGGAAAGATTCAAGAAGTTCATCTTTGGTGCTGATGTGAGCAACAATCTGCCGAGGATCCTGAGATGGAGTTTTTTCAGCTGGTGAACAGATTCATCCCATACTCTTATGACACGAGAAGAATCTTGACAGCTAGAAGTGCCTTGTCAGCTTTCAAATGCGACTCAAAAACAGCTACAGCAAGACTGACTGAAAGACATAGATGGATCACACTGAGTGTTGCCACAGAAACATTAGCAAAATAGCATTAAGTGACTAGTCTTATCAACCATGCGAAAAACCTGCGCAAAGCCCACTTTTACTGTCAAGGATCAACCCTTGCCACACACAGTGGATCAACCCTTGCCACACACAGTGTAGGATGTACACTGAGTGAATATTGGATTTCGTCACCTCTTGTGATGTTATTTCCCTAAAGTGGCCATCAAACACAGTGCTCAAGTAGATGCATCTTGAACATTATGGTGAGGCAACTGAGTGATGTTCCTCATAAACTGCAGGACTCTTTTTGCCCAGATAAGACTTTCCCTGTGAAACAGCATTATATCTGAGCAGGACTCACCAGGCACCACCAAATAATCACTGACTGTCAGACTGACATTTTTCTAGGATCACGTCAGCACATTCTAGTTTAGGAACACACCTGCAATAGTAGGTCACCCTGTCATTCTATCACCAGTGTAATTTGCAACAGCCATGTGAAGCCAGCTGACAGTTGCCAATGCAACTTTCAAATGTTCCCAGACAGCAGTCAACTAATCCATTAGGTTTCCATAACGGTCACAATCCTTAGCCATACAGCCAAGAACCTAACCATATTTAGTGGTGGAAATTACGTACAAGTACAGCTCTTCCAAATAACTGACAAGTAAAGAAATTTAAGGCACCAAATGTAGCAAATAACTGATTACTATAACAATACTCAATTTTAGACAAAATCATTTAATTGTATAGATAAAAAACCTACTCACCAAGGGGCAGCAGAACACACTCATAAAAGAAGGTTGAATTAGGCAAGCTTTCAGAGCCAGAGGCTTCTCCTTCAGGTAGAACGGTTGAAGGGGAAGGATAAAGGCTGAAGAGGTCTAGGAAAAGTGGTAGATTTCAGGATAGACACCCAAAAAGATGGGTCAGGGGAGACGGGGAGACTTACCACACAGGATGAGAAGGAATGCCCGTGGCTCTGAAAGCTTGTCTAATTACAATGTTCTTTTATAAGTGTGCTCTGCTGCTGCTTGGTGAGTAGATTTTTTTATCTATCCAATTAAATTCTTCGATGATGTAAATAAAATAGAAAGAAACTTCCACATGGGAAAAATATATTAAAAACAAAGATTCCAAGACTTACCAAGCGGGAAAGTGCCGGCAGACAGGCACAATGAACAAAACACACACACAGAATTACTAGCTTTCGCAACCGATGGTTGCTTCTTCAGGAAGGAGAGGGAAAGACGAAAGGATGTGGGTTTTAAGGGAGAGGGTAAGGAGTCATTCCAATAACGGGAGCGGAAAGACTTCCCTTAGGGGGAAAAAAAGGACAGGTGTGAGTGTACAGGGAAGTCTTTCCGCCCCCGGGATTGGCAAGACTCCTTACCCTCTCCCTTAAAACCCACATCCTTTCGTCTTTCCCTCTCCTTCCTGAAGGAGCAACCATCGGTTGCGAAAGCTAGTAATTCTGTGTGTGTGTTTGTGTGTTTTGTTCATTGTGCCTGTCTGCCGGCGCTTTCCCACTTGGTAAGTCTTGAAATCTTTGTTTTTAATACAATTAAATTCTTTGGTTAAAAAAGTGATAACTGTCTGTTTCCACACAAAGTATGATAAAAAAAAAAAAAAACTAAATATAGTGAAGAAATGAAGTACCATCATTGCTCAAAGAGCAGTCACTGGTAATTAGTAGCTACTGCTACAAAACTAGCACACTACTTCAAAGGGTGCAATAGGCAGAGAGGGGCACAAGAAGAGGATGGGGAGGGGGCAAATCAACAAATATCAACAAACAATAGTGGACAGTAAAAACTGCTTGAGTCAAAGTGCCGAGTTAAACAGATAAGTGACAGAAAGCACAAAAATGAAGCTAATACTCGTTAAATTTGTCAAAGACAACGTTAACTGAGAGAAAATAAAAAAAATAGAAAATCCAGGAAGGAATAATGACAGTATTATGAAAAGGATAGTTGCACTCACCATACATGCTGAGATGCAGATAGGCACAAAAAAAAAACGACACTTCTTGTCAAACAAAGCTTTCAGCCAAACAGGCCTTCGTCAGAATTAGACATAGATGGATCACACTGAGTGTTGCCGCCCCCCCCCCCCCCCCCCCCCCACACACACACCCCTCACACAAACATGACAACAGTCTCTGGCTGCCATGGGCAGACTTGCCAGCTAGAGCCTGTGGTTATTATTCCATCCTGGAGTTTCCATTGTTTGATTTTCTATGAGTTTATGTTGTTATTGAAAATTTTAAGAGTATTATTTTCGTTTTTATGCTTTGTGATACTAAAGGAATAGTAATATTTACATATTGCAGTTGTTTTTAGATATGTGAGTTTCACAAGGACTAGGGATCAAATGCAAAAAAAATGTAAGTATGGAAAATGGCATTTCAAATATTTACAAGAAAGACATAAAACTGGAATTGCTTTGGCTCATATAACAACTGAATTTTTACTGAAAAAATATAGAAACAATGTATCTCAGATCGTTATGAATCTTTTTGCATCAATTAACAGTGAGCCACTCAAAATAACAGTTCTATTTGTTTTAGTTGCTACACCTGATACTCCGTTCTCAACTACTGCTAAAGCATTTCATAACATAAAACTGTATACAACCTCCAGTGAGTTTTTCAGTAACAGAACCAGTCTGATGCTGCTGCTGCTCTTGTCCTTGTTGTGGTTCTTGTTGCTGTTTCTTCAAAAGACGCTGTTTCTCCAATGCTGCCATCATGCGCCGTATTTCTTTCGCTTGAAGTACTTTCTCACGTAATCGTTTCTGCTCTTCGATTTTACGTCGATACTCCCGTGTTTCTTCATCTTCTTGATCTCCCTCTTCATTTGTCGTACTAGCAGTGGCTACTGTAGTTGTTGCTGAGCTTTCTGCCTGTACTGGTAGTGTGTCTACGGTCTTCACTTCATGTAAGTTGCTCATGTCTGGCATGCGCTGGGAACACAAAGTATAATGTCATAATAGGTAAAAACTGCAAATTGTGGTGAAATTTGTTTATGACACATAGAGAAATACGATTATTGTGAAACAGCTAAGATTTTACATCTAGACGCAAAATGCTGTGTGGAATACAAGCAGTGCAATGAATGAAGACATCAACTCTCAAAACTCATATGTTGGAGGCATTGAGCAGTATCTAGGAACATAAACATCCTACATTTGCATTCTTCTTCATGGAACACACCCTTACGTAGCTACATTATCCATATGTTGTGGTCTGATATGACTGTGGGGTTGTTTTCAGCAAAAGGTAAGGTGAGGTGAGCCAGAAAGAGGCATGATGAAGGACGGGTACGGACTGAGACTGGGATTGTGGGGGCGGGGGTGTAGAATAAAATTTAGCAGTAGAGAAAACACTCTGGCACAAATAGGTTTTTTTTTATTATGATTCACATGATAAAATAGGTGGGATAGGGATTTCTTTTTTTTTTTTTGGGGGGGGGGGGGGGGGGGAGTGGAGAGACTAAACTGCTTGGTTATCAGTCCCTTTTTCCAAGGTCACACAGGTCTCGGAGGAAAACCATACCCCAAATGAATCCTATCACTTTCAATCTGATTGTCAATTCAGCAGCAGAAACAATGTTCTGGATCACCTCATCTATACTGCCATACGATGAAGATCCAGTGGAGGTAGCAGAGGCGAAAGCATCTCAGTCAGCCTTGGTAAGAGCCCAGATGGGCATTCAGGCGAGCGATGCCGGGGATGGCAGGTAGAGTGGAAAGTGGTCACTACCATACAAGTCATCGTGAGCTCTTCAGTGGATATATGGTAGAAGGCCAGAACTGCAAACAGAGAGATCAATAGCCAAGTATGTGGCATGTGCCACACTGAAATGAGTGGGGGAACCTGTATTTAGGATGCAAAGATTGGGTTGAGTTAGTAGTTCTTGACATCTTTACCATAGCCAGTAATCTTGGTGCCACCCCACTAAGTGTTAGCAAGAAAGGTGGAGGGAGTTGAGAAATTAGTGCAGCCAATACATGTTGTGGCACATCACCATCTGGAAGAAAGTAGATACTGCAGATGGTAATTTCCTGTGTTGTCCTCACTCTGACAGTCTTCTTTGAAGGGGCACAAGTTTGCTACATACAGAGGTATGGACAAATATGCATACTCCACCTGACTTCCTGTTAGAGGCATTACATTTTTTGTAACATCCTCGATAGACAAGAAAGATGGGGGTCCAGATTACTGTAAACCAAATTTCCTGAAGGGCAACGCAGAAATCAGGTGTAATGTTTAAGAGTTGTCGCAACTCAACCATTTGGTGGAAAAGAGACCACTGCAATTCCACTGGAGGACATGCTTCCTCTAGTCTGGGAAGGCAAGAAGGGACCAAGGGTGCAGTTTACACCTCAGGGTCACCTACTGCCACTGACTGAGTGCTTGTATCCATTTCCACTGCGGCTGAATCATTGACAAGATCTAGGTCCACGGGGGATGCCAAAATCCCCACCGCGTCCTCAGGCGCGGAGCTGGTAGGGGGTGGTAGTGTGCCGGCAACTGGAGTCTCTCAGTTCTTAACAGTCTTCTTCTTCGACTGTTTGCCCTCTTGTTGCTCTTGAGGCATTTGTTGGGAGGGCTTCTCTGAAATAGCTTCACGTACAGAGACCACGAAGCCTTTTGATCAGCACCTTCTGGCTGCTTCAGCCACTGGCTGGTGTCCACTTTTATATGGGGGGAGACCTTGGAAGGTAGAGTCCCTAGGGCCCTTTGTGAGAGGCTAGCCGAGGGGACTACCATCGCCAAGGAGGGTAATGCGGTCGTAACTGCAGTGTAAGAGTTACCATCTGAACAGGGTTCAACTGCCTAAGTAAGTCATCTTGTCCAGGGTCTTTTACTCCATAATTTTCCTCTCCTTTTGGAGTACCTCACAGTCCGGTGAGCAGGGGGAGCTGTGTTCTCCACTGTTGACACAGGCAGGACAAGGGGCACATGGAGTACTCAGATGCAGTGAATGTCCGCAGTCTCTACTTGTGACACTGAAACTGCACTGGCACTACAAGTGCCCAAATTTCCAGCACTTAAAGCATCGTATAGTGGGAGGCATGTATGTTTTTACATCACATGGATAGGATGTGTGGCTGCTGTCTACGGACGCAGGAGGAGCTGGCCACTGTTTGCAAACAGCTGAACGTGCTGATGGCCACAGTCAGCCGTCTTCAGGGTGCAGCTGGGTCACCCTCTCCCCAAGGGGAGTGGTGGGTTCAACGAAGTTCGCGTCGCATGAGGTGGAGGGTCAATGTGGAGGCTGGATGTGTGGCATCGCCCGCTCTGCCTGTGAGTGGACACGTGGCCACTCCTTCAGCATGGTCCAAGCAGGCACATGGGGGGGGGGGGGGGGGTTATTAGTGACTGGGAGCTCCAACGTTGGGTGGGTGGTGGAGCCCCTTAGGGAAATAGCGGAAAGGTCTGGGAAGAAAGCCAGTGTTCACTCTGTCTGCTTGCCAAGGGATCCCATCCAAGTTGTGGAGGATGCCCTGCCGGAAGCAACAGAGAGCACTGACTTCAAATTGTTGCTCATGTCAGTACAAATAACTCCTGCCATCTGGGTTCAGAGGTCATCCTCAGTTCATACAGGCAGCTGGTGGAGTGAAGGCAGAAAGCCTTGCTCACAGGGTGGAATCTGAGCTAACTACTCGTAGTGTTGTTCCCAGAACTGATCACAGTCCACTGGTCTGGAGCCAAGTGGAAGGCTTAAACCAGAGGCTCAGACAATTCTGCGGAGATCTGAGTGCAAATTTCTTGGCCTCCGCAATTGGGTGGAGAAATGTAGGGTCGCCCTGAATAGGTCAGGCGTGCACTGCACGCAGGAAGGGGCTACAAGGGTAGCACAGTACGTTTGGAGTGCACATGTGGGTTTTTTAGGTTAGAGAATTCCCTCTCTAGGCTCCACAAGACGCCTCCCGATACGCGACAAGGTAGCAGTAGGCAAAACGCAACAGGGAATGACAATATTAATGTGGTAATAGTAAACTGCAGGAGCATCTATAGAAAGGTCCCAGAACTTCTCTCATTAATAAATGGTCACAATACCCACATAGTACTAGTGATGGAATGTTGGCTAAAACCAGATGTAAACAGTAATGAAATTCTAAACTAAGACTGGAATGTATACCGCAGTCACAGGCTGGACAGTGAAGGGAGAGGCGTGTTTATAGCAATAAAAAGTGCAATAGTATCGAAGGAAACTGATGAAGATGCGAAATGTGAAATAATTTGGGTGAAAGCCACGGTTAAAGCAGGCTCAGCAGCTGTTGTGGCAGAACACCTGAAGGAAAATTTGGAAAATATTTCGAGTAGATTTCCCAATCATGTTATAGTTTTGGGTGGAGATTTTAATTTACCAGATATAGACTGGGAGACTCAAACATTTATAACGGGTGGCAGGGACAAAGAATCCAGCGAACTTCTTAAAGTGCATTATCTGCAAACTGCCTTGGGCAGTTAAACAGAGAACCAACTAGTGGCGATAACATATTACACCTTCTGGTGACAAACAGACCCGAAATATTTGAAGCATTAATGCAGAACAGGGAATCAGCAATCATAAAGTGGTTACAGCATTGGTGATTTCAACCATAAACAGAAATATAAAAAAAGTAGGAAGATTTTTCTGTTTAGCAAAAGTGACAAAAAGCAGATTTCAGAGTACCTGATGGCTCAACACAAAAGTTTTGTCTCAAGTACAGATAGTGTTGAGGATCAGTGGAGAAAGTTCAAAACCATCGTACAATATACGTTAGATGAGTATGTACCAAGGAAGATCGTAAGAGATGGAAAAGAGCCACCGTGGTACAATAACTGAGTTAGAAAACTGCTATGGAAGCAGAGGGAGCTTCACAGCAAACATTAACACAGCCAAAGCCTTGAAGACAAACAAAAATTACGTGAAGCGAAATGTAGCGTGAGGAGGGCTATGCAAGAGGTGTTCCATGGATTCAAAAGTAAAGTTCTAATTACTGACTTGGCAGAAAATCCTAAGAAATTTATGTCAAAGTGGTAGGTGGATCAAAACAAAATGTCCTGACACTCTGTGACCCAAATGGTACTGAAACAGAGAATGACAGACTAAAGGCCGAAATACTAAATGTCTTTTTCCAAAGCTGTTTCACAGAGGAAGACTGCACTGATAGTTCCTTCTCTAGGTTGTCGCACAGGTGACAAAATGGTAGATATCGAAATGAACCATGGACCTTGCCATTGGTGGGGTGGCTTGCGTGCCTCAACAATACAGATAACCGTACCATAGGTGCAACCACAACGGAGGGGTATCTGTTGAGAGGCCAGACAAACGTGTGGTTCCTGAAGAGGGGCAGCAGCCTTTCCAGTAATTGCAGGGGCAACAGTCTGGATGATTGTCTGATCTGGCCTTGTAACACTAACCAAAACGGCCTTGCTGTTGTGGTACTGTGAACAGCTGAAAGCAAGGGGAAACTACAGCTGTAATTTTTCCCGAGTGCATTCAGCTTTACTGTATGATTAAATGATGATGGCGTCCTCTTGGGTAAAATATTCCGGAGGTAAAACAGTCCCCATTCCGATCTCCGGGCGGGGACTACTCAAGAGGACGTCGTTATCAGGAGAAAGAAAACTGGCGTTCTACGGATCGGAGTGTGGAATGTCAGATCTCTTAATCGGGTAGGTTAGAAAATTTAAAAAGGGAAATGGATAGGTTAAAGTTAGATATAGTGGGAATTAGTGAAGTTCAGTAACAGGAGGAACAAGACTATTGGTCAGGTGAATACAGGGTTATAAATACAAAATCAAATAGGGGTAATGCAGGAGAAGTTTTAATAATGAATAGGAAAATAGGGGTGGGGGTAAGCTATTACAAACAGTGTAGGGAACGCATTAATGTGGCCAAGATAGACACAAAGCCCACACCTACCATAGTAGTACAAATTTATTTGCCAACTAGCTCTGCAGATGAAGAAGAAATTGGTGAAATGTATGATGAGATAAAAGAAATTATTCAGGTAGTGAAGGGAGACGAAAATTTAATAGTCATGGGTGACTGGAATTTGACGGTAGGAAAAGGAAGGGAAGGAAACTAAGTAGGCGAATATGGATTGGGACTAAGAAATGAAAGAGGAAGCCGCCTGGTAGAATTTTGCACAGACCAGAACTTAATCATAGCTAACACTTGGTTCAAGAATCATGAAAGAAGGTTGTATACATGGAAGAACCCTGGAAATACTAGAAGGTTTCAGATAAATTATATAATGACAAGACAGATATTTAGGAACCAGGTTTTAAATTGTGAGACATTTCCAGGGGCAGATGTGGACTCTGACCACACTCTATTAGTTATGAACTGTAGATTAAAACTGAAGAAACTGCAAAAAGGTGGGAATTTAAGGAGATGGGACCTGGATAAACTAAAAGAACCAGAGGTTTTACAGAGTTTCAGGGAGAGCATAAGGGAACAATTGACAGGAATGGGGGAAAGAAATACAGTAGAAGAAGAATGGGTAGCTTTGAGGGATGAAATAGTGAAGGCAGCAGAGGATCAAGTAGATAAAAAGATGAGGGGTAGTAGAAATGCTTGGGTAACAGAAGAGATACTGAATTTAATTGATGAATAGAGAAAATACAAAAATGCAGTAAATGAAGCAGGAGAAAATGAATACAAACGTCTAAAAAATGAGATCGGCAGGAAGTGCAAAATGGCTAAGCAGGGATGGCTAGAGGACAAATATAAGTATGTAGAGGTATATCTCACTAGGGGTAATATAGATACTGCCTACAGGAAAATTAAAGAGACGCTTGCAGAAAAGAGAATCACTTGCATCAATATCAAGAGCTCAGATGGAAACCCAGTTCTAAGCAAAGAAGGGAAAGCACAAAGGTGGAAGGAGTATATGGAGGGTATCTATGGGGGCGATGTTCTTGAGGACAATACTATGGAAATGGAAGAGGCTGTAGATGAAATGGGAGATACGATACTCCGTGAAGAGTTTGACAGAGCACTGAAAGACCTAAGTCGAAACAAGGCCCGGGAGTAGACAACATTCCATTAGAAATACTGACAGTATTGGGAGAGACAGTCCTGACAAATCTCTACCATCTGGTGAGCAAGATGTATCAGACAGGCGAAATACCTTCAGACTTCAAGAAGAATATAATAATCCCAATCCCAAAGAAAGCAGGTGTTGACAGATGTGAAAATTAACGAACTATCAGTTTAAAAAGTCACAGCTGCAAAATACTAACACAAATTCTTTACAGACGAATGGAAAAACTGGTAGAAGCCGACCTCAGGGAAGATTTGTTTGGATTCCATAGAAATGTTGGAACATGTGAGGCAATACTGACCCTAGGACTCATCTTAGAAAATAGATTAAGGAAAGGCAAACCTACGTTTCTAGCATTTGTAGACTTAGAGAAAGCTTTTGACAATGTTGACAGGAATACTCTCTTTCAAATTCTGAAAGTGGCAGGGGTAAAATACAGGGAGCGAAAGGTTATTTACAATTTGTAGAGAAAGCAGATGGCAGTTCTAAGAGTCGAGGGACATGAAAGGGAAGCAACGGTTGGGAAGGGAGTGAGACAGGGTTGTAGCCTCTCCCCGATGCTATTCAATCTGTATATTGAACAAGCAGTAAAGGAAACAAAAGAAAAGTTCGGAGTAGGTATTAAAAACCATGGAGAAGAAATAAAAACTTTTAGGTTCGCCGATGACATTGTAATTCTGTCAGAGACAGCAAAGGACTTGGAAGAGCAGTTGTACGGAATGGACAGTGTCTTGAAAGGATGGTATAAGATGAACATCAACAAAATAAAAACAAGGATAATTGATTGTAGTTGAATTAAGTAGGGTGATGCTGAGGTAATTAGATTAGGAAATGAGACACTTAAAGTAGTTAAGGAGTTTTGCTATTTGGGGAGCAAAATAACTGATGACGGTCGAAGTAGAGAGTATATAAAATGTATACTGGCAATGGCAAGGAAAGCGTTTCTGAAGAAGAGAAATTTGTTAACATCGAGTATTGATTTGTGTGTCAGGAAGTCGTTTCTGAAAGTATTTGTATGGGGTGTAGCCATGTCTGGAAGTGAAACATGGACAATAAATAGTTTAGAGAAGAAGAGAATAGATACTTTTGAAATGTGGTGCTACAGAAGAATGCTGAAGATTAGATGGGTAGATCACATAACTAATGAGGAGGTACTGAATTGAATTACGGAGAAGAGGAGTATGTGGCACAACTTGACTAGAAGAAGGGATCGGTTGGTAGGACATGTTCTGAGGCATCAAGGGATCACCAATTTAGTACTGGAGGGCAGTGTGGAGGGTGAAAATCGTAGAGGGAGACCAAGAGATGAATACACTAAGCAGATTGAGTAGGATGTAGGCTGCAGTAGGTACTGGGAGATGAAGAAGCTTGCACAGGATGGAGTAGCATGGAGAGCTGCATCAAACCAGTCTCAGGACTGAAGTCCACAACAACTACATCGAAATAGATGACAGAGGGATAATTAAAATTGCTCAAAAGTGGAAAGGCTGCTGGGCCTGATGGGATACCAGTTTAATTTTAGACAGAGTACGCAAAGGAACTTGCCCCCTTTCTTGCAGCAGTGTACCGTAGGTCTCTAGAAGAGTGTAACATTCCAAAAGATTGGAAAAGGTCACAGGTCATCCTCGTTTTCAAGAAGGGATGTTGAACAGATGTGCAGAACTATTGACATAAATCTCTATCATTGATCAGTTGTAGAATTTTGGAACACATATTATGTTCGAGTATAATGACTTTTCTGGAGACTAGATATCTACTCTGTAGGAATCAGCATGGATTTCAAAGAAGATGATCGCGTGAAACCCAGCTCACGCTATTCATCCACTAGACTCAGAGGGCCATAGACACGGGTTCCCAGGTAGATGCTATGTTTCTTGACTTCCGCAAGCAGTTTGATACAGTCCCCCACACTTGTTTAACGAATGAAGTAAGAGCATATGGACTATATGACCAATTGTGTGATTGTATTGAAGAGTTCCTAGATAACAGAATGCAGAACGTCACTCTCAATGGAGAGAAGTCTTCCGAAGTAAGAGTGATCGGAAGTTCACTGACACTTTTTGTGGATGATGCTGTAGTATATCGAGAGGTTGTAACAATGGAAAATTGTACTGAAATGCAGGAGGATCTGCAACGAATTGACGCGTGGTGCAGGGAATGGCAACTGAATCTCAATGTAGACAAGTGTAATGTGCTGTGAATACATAGAAAGAAAGACCCTTTATCATATAACAACAATATAGCAGGTCAGCAACTGGAAGCAGTTAATTCCATAAATTAAAGGGGAGTAGGCATTAGGAGTGATTTAAAATGGAATGACCATATAAAATTAATTGTCGATAAAGCAGATGCCAGACTGAGGTTCATTGGAAGAATCCTAAGGAAATGCAATCCGAAAACAATGGAAGTAGGTTACAGTACACTTGTTCACCCACTGCTTGAATACTGCTCACCGGTGTGGGATCCGTACAAGATAGGGTTGATAGAAGAGAGAGAGAGAGAAGATCCAACAGAAAGCAGCACGCTTCATTACAGGATCATTTAGTAATCGCAAAAGCATTACGGAGATGATAGATAAACTCTAGTGGAAGAATCTGCAGGAGAGATGCTCAGTAGCTTGGTACGGGCTTTTGTTGAAGTTTCGAGAACATACCTTCACCGAGGAGTCAAGCAGTATATTGCTCGCTGCTACATATATTTCGCAAAGAGACCATGAGGATAAAATCAGAGAGATTAGAGCCCACACAGAAGCAATACAGACAATCTTTCTTTCCACGAACGATACGAGACTGGAATAGAAGGGAGAACCGATAGAGGTATTCAAGGTACCCTCCGCCACACACCGTCAGGTGGCTTTCGGAGTATGGATGTAGATGTAGACATCGGTGTACCATCACCTTGATATTTATAAGTAACAAGTTACCCTCAAAGGCCAATATGAAGGCACTGGTGACAAACTTATTTATCTTTAGGCCCCCTATAGACGTGCCGAATGAAGTGAACACCTCATTATTCTAAATTGGCGTGTAGCTCACCATCAGACTGCAACAGGAGGTCACAATGAAAAATAATTCCCTGGACAATGTTGAGGCTTTTATGGTGTGTGACCAAAACCGGAATATCACTCTGCTTGTCACATGCGCGTGACACTCGTGATTGGGCTGGTGATGCCATCTGCATCAGGACCAACCAACTGCACATTTTGGACAGCGCTGTCACTTCCCCAAACTTGTCCTCCAGGTGTTCAACAAAACATACAAGCTTCGTATCCAGAAAGAAGTCCCCAATGGTTCTGCTGCTCACTAAATAATGAGGTGAATATGCCTCTCTTCTTTCTGTAGCCCTAACCATTTACACAATTCAGAGAAGCAGATATGAAGAAGTTGACAAAAGGTTGGGGCGGGGGAGGGGCGGCAGATGGTATGTCTTAACTTGTTAGTTTAAATATACTCTGCTTCACAGCTTACTCTGTCACTGATTGATTAAATTTACCCTTGACTACAGTTTGTCGGTGAGGATGAACGTCTTACATACTGCTGATGTGGTAGTTCTTTACCAAAAATATTTACTAGGTACACTCCTCACTATTGCATTGTAAGCATCATGTGACATATGTTCAAACAGTACCTGCAAGAACACTAAAAAGAGACAGACACATTTATAGGCTAACTATAGATTCCAGTCAATCAGTGGTCAACTTCATGGACTTGCATAATTATTTTTGGAGCTGCAGTTTACATCTGTATGAGAAAATTCTTCACTTCTGGTGTTTTAGGTAGTTAAGGTTGTGCTCAAAAATGTAGTGCTGACGTCCAAGATGGAAACATTTAAAGAGAGTAATAATTATGTTACAGAATACTAGTCATGTGTTAATGGCCTATACAGGGTGATTAGAAAATGTGTGAAATGCTTGTAGGGATGTTACAGGGCAGGTTGTACTGAGACATAAATGTTAAGAAAGAAATTTGATACGTTGCTCCGTTTCCGAGTTATTTAGCACAGAATTTAACCTATCAGGACATTGCGTGCTCGCATTCAAGCGACCTGCCAGGGGCGGTGTTGCCCAATGAGTGCTGTGTCTCATGATCTGAAACTTGAATTTAAGCGTGCGCCGAACTGATTGGCTAACATCAATGCTAAATAACTCGTAAACGGCACAACATATCGAATTTCTTTCTTAACATATATGTCTCAGTACAACCTGCCCTGTAACATCACGACAAGCATTACACACATTTTCTGACCACCCTGTGTAGAGGAAATTTTAGCAATACTTCTAAATACAATCACAAGAAATATTGACATCTTCAACTTTTGTAGTCCTGTCTTCCTCAGTTGCGTGTAATATTACGGTACACTGATAATTTTTACTTATGGACCGTCTGACAGCAACTGAATAAAACACGATTTTAGTGCCATACGCGTTTCACCTTTATTTTCTGCAAGGCATCATCAGTGGCCTGGAATATGTACATAAGTTAGCTATTTTATTTACATTTTTGTCACTGTGCCTACAGGTTATAAACAGTTCTGGTGGTTGTTATTTCCTATTAAGTAGTAATGTTTTGAACTGTACTTACAGGTTGCGTGGACAATTTCTTACATATTATGTGCTCCTGTTGCAGTTTTGGTGGTGTTCTTCTTCTTATGAATGCCAATTTGCGGTTTTTTCCCACATTCCACATCACTATGCACTGAACGCAACAGAAACCAAAACATTGCATTAAAACAAGTGTTCAGTGCATAGTGCTTGTGGAATGTGGAAAAAAACGCAAATTTGCATTCATAAGAAGAAGAACAACACCAACAATGCAACAGGAGCACATAATATGTAAGAAATTGTTCACGCAACCTGTAAGTACAGTTCAAAACATTACTACTTAATAGGAAATAATAACCACCAGAACTGTTTATAACCTGTAGGCACATTGACAAAAATGAAAATAAAATAGCTAACTTATGTATATATTCCAGGCCACTGATGATGCCTTGCAGAAAATAAAGGCAAAACGCGTATGGCACTAAAATTGTTTTTTATTCAGTTGCTGTCAGACGGTCCATAAGTAAAAATTATCAGTATACTGTAACAATCATAAGGGCTTTATTTGCAGGAAGGCAAACTTCCTAAACTAAGCAGAGCGATAGGTTCTGTACTATACACTTCAACTAATATAGTGCGCGTCATTTATGTTGGCGGCCGAGTTTAGGTTCGTTCTGCGCATCTGGCATCACAAAACACAGTCAGCCAATGAACAGAGAACAACGTTGCCAGATCCCAACTGCACTGCAGAGCACGGACGAGTGTCTTCAGTTTTAGAAACGTTCAGCCATAAATAAAGTAATAGAACAAAAGCAATGTCTTGATAGCAGACTATCTTTTATAGAAAGTTTGGAAACAGCATTCTTTATACCAATTGCTTCATATTCTATTAATTAATTATCCAAACAAGCAATAAGACTCCTAATTCAGGTGATAACAAGGAAAGGTGTTTGCATCAATCTCACGAATTGCTTTTTCGCAATAAAGAACAGCAGTAATTGTTTATTTCCTATTGTAATTTGACGAAGCGTGAGTAATTCATAGTCATACCAACAGTGTTTGTCAGTATTTTGCATGATGTGTTAAGAGTCCTCTTGGAGTTACATTCTGAGACGAGCTGCATTAGTGTAATGGTTAAGGTGTTGGGCTACTAAACGAGAGGTTGGGCTACTAAATGAGAGGTTATGAGTTCAAATCTTGTGTGGTGCTTAATATTTTCTTTATTTAAAAACAATATCAAAGTGTCTTACTTCACGAATTTTACTCGTTTGAATGCAATTTTTTGAAATTTATAGTGCTTTGTCTCTTCATTAATCCTTTTGCTGCTGCAGACACGTGCTCCCCCCATTTTGTCATCACTGCAATGCTCGCCTGTGCAGACACATGGTGTTCCGACTGCTTTGACACACTTATCATTCGATTTCACAAAAACTATTTGGCCCAAAAATTTGATTTTTACGTATCTTCTTGACTGATACCTTCCCCTCATAAATGAATTAATTTTGTTTCGATGTTCAACACAGTTACTGTGCAGCATTAAATGAAGTAAACCATTGCACGAAAGTTTGAAGAGTTTGCAGAGGTGAAAGTCAATAGCGTATACTTTCCGTATAGTCGATTTTAGTTGCCACAATGTTGAGAATGAAATGTGGACAACATACCTAAATTTCACATAAAATTTACTGTATAACAATATCTCATTTAATTTAAGTACCGGGCGTGCGGTAGCGTTCTTGTTTCCCGCGCCTGGGTTCGATTCCCGGCGCGGTCAGGGATTTTCTCTGCCTCATGATGACTCGGTGTTGTGTGCTGTCCTTAGGTTAGTTAGGTTTAAGTAATTCTTCAAGTTCTAGGGGACTGATGACCATAGATGTTAAGTCCCATAGTGCTCAGAGCCATTTGAGCCAATGTAAGTACCACATAGGTGTTGTATGTAATATTGAGAAATATTCCGTCTTTCGCGACTGTAATAAAAGTTTCATTTACACCGGGTGTGTTTGGCTTTATTTTAAAGAACTTCAATCAATGAAAGGTATGGCACATACACAATGGTACTCATGTTGTCTTTCTTGTTTTTGTTCCACAGTCACAGTTTTACCAATGGTATTGAAATATATTCCTCTTCTGCAACTGTAATAAGTGGCTTATTTAGACCAGACATGTTTCTCTCTTT
The DNA here is from genome assembly GCF_023897955.1 of Schistocerca gregaria. Classification (NCBI taxonomy): domain Eukaryota; kingdom Metazoa; phylum Arthropoda; class Insecta; order Orthoptera; family Acrididae; genus Schistocerca; species Schistocerca gregaria. Next base: position 452,808,897 of record NC_064926.1, on the reverse strand, counting down.
TGAAGCATCTTCAGTGGACAGTATTTTGTTTCCTCCATTGCCATGTCACCTTCCGTAGTTTTGTGCTGGCTGATCAGTGTTTTAGCAAATAAATGCTGTTTGTGTGTGCCACACAAAAATTATATTTGGCATAGCTCAAAGCGCTTCACTGATAATACGGTATATTCAAGTCCTAATGTTTTTGTAAGTCGACAGTTTTGTTAAATGTATTTTGTCTACTTCCTTCTGATTGATTGAAGTACTTTAAAATAAAGTCAAACGTGACCGGTGTAGATAAAACTTTTGCTACAGTCGCGAAAGATGGAATATTTCTCAATATTACATACAACACCTATGTGGTACTTAAATTAAATGAGATATTGTTATACAGTAAATTTTATATGAAATTTAGGTATCTTGTCCACATTTCATTCCCAACATTGTAGCAACTAAAATCGACCATACGGAAAGTAGACACTATGGACTTTTACCTCTGCAAACTCTTCAAAATTTCGTGCAATGGTTTACTATATTTAATGCTGCATAAGAACTGTGTTGAACATCGAAACAAAATTAAATCATTTATGGGGGGAAGGTATCAGTCAAGAAGATATGTACAAATCAAATTTTTGGGCCAAATAGTTTTTGTGGAATCGAATGATAAGAGTGTCAAAGCAGTCAGAACACCATGTGTCTGCACAGGCAAGCAGTGCAGTGACAAAATCGCGCACAGCGCGGAATGCAGGAAACACGTCTTTGTAGCAGCGAAATGGTTAATGTGGCCATTGTGGCTTTACTTCATGAACTGCGTGCTCCCCCCCTAAACGTAAGCTTGTGAACTATGCTATACTATGGCGCGGCTTCTCTTGGCACGTGCGTCGTGTGCAACTGGCAACGCAGCAATCTCCCGCGTCTGGGCGGACATGCGAGAGCCGCCAGATAAAAGAATTGAACTATAGTACTAAAAGGTGTTTTAGTACGGTCAGAAACATTTTAATTCGTGAAACATATGTCTCCCATTCTAATTCCTTGGCTCCATTTTCAAAAAAGGTTTCTTTAAACATTTACTGTTTACAAATGTAGCTAGTCATATATTCCATTAAACTGCAAATGCTTCACTGTGTATTTAAGTTTACTTTTAACAAAATTACTATTATATGTTCAAATCAAAGAATTTTTTACACTGGTAAAAGATAGGTATGTCTGGAACTTCTCAGTGCTGTAATTTGCGTGGAAGATTTCTATCTAACATTATCACCTGTCCAGAATGACTTAACACTTTGGAGGCTGGCCACTTAGAAGAATACTGGGTCTAGGAAACTGGCCAATTATGCTGTGGTTTAAAGTTTTATTGGCATTTATGTAGTAGATGTATCTTCGAGAGTGGTCATAGTGCAACAGGGCCAAGCTTCAAGATTTATTTTTCATGTTTACTTCAATTCTTTGACAGATTATAAATTTTAAAATAAAGATGACAGAAAATTACATTATCCTCTCAAGCAAAAAGTGTGAGGTAAGTTCTTGAGCAATTTCTTCCACTTGAGTTCCCAAAATTGTTTCCTCACTCAAAAAACAATATATTTGTAGCAGTTAACAGCAAACCTAATGAGTACACACACAAATTATATCAGTGCGATCATATGGGATCAACTGTTAACAACAATGACTGTTACGTTTGATAATGTTTCCTTTGAGATAATACTAGAAACTAACAACACAACAAAAGGAAGCACCAGTCAAGGGGCAGGTCGTGACGCGTCCATACATTGCACCCCCATGAATCCTGTTTTTGAGTGACGGCTGGCTTGCGCGGCGAGAACATTGCAACTTGACCAATAATCATGTGCGGTCTTTTTAATGCAAAGTTGTGGTCTAAACTATGCTTGAGCTTGGTCTCCGAAGTGTTGAGATCAATGCCATTTGTAGACAAGTTTGTGAATGTTCATGTATCTCTTACTACTACAGTAGGAAGTGCCCCACCAAGATACTTCAAACAACGGAGAATCCAGGATGGAATGAAACAATATTATAAAACGGAAAGTTGCTACTCACCATATAGCAGAGATGCTGAGTCGCAGATAGGCACAACAAAAGACTGTCACAAATAAAGCTTTTGGCCAGTAAGGCCCACGTCAAAAATAGACCATACACAGACCCACAGAAACCAGGAGCCACCCCATTGCCTGAGACTGGAGTCGCGCGTGTGTGTGGGGGGAGGGGGTTGCTACCGTATTTACTCGAGTCTAAGCCGCACCTGAAAAATGAGACTCGAAATCAAGGAAAAAAAATTCCCGAATCTAAGCCGCGCCTGAAATATGAGACTCGAAATTCAAGAGGAGAGAAAAGTTTTAGGCCGCATCTCCAAATCGAAACAAAGTTGGTCCACTGTAATATGAGACAATTTAGGTAGAAATGAATGACGATACAGCTACAGTAGTTTGGTTCGAGTCTTAAGCTTAGCAGTTAAGCTTTACAGGTAGCCATTGCTATGTGTCAGGCGCTCCGTCCGTATTTATACGGGTACCCTTCCTTTTCCACGTGCTTCGTCTGGTTTGAACTGATTGCTTATTTTTCTTTGAACTGATAAGCGCAGTTTTCTTTGCTATAGGTGTTTACATCACTCTACCGCTGAAAATGCATTACTGTACTGTGTCATGCATTGTTTTGTCATACTCTGATACTGCGTGTTTACGGCCTGACGACGATGCGGCATGGCTTGCTTTTGTGCGTGCTACTGCCGCTTTAAAAAAAAAAGAGGGGGGGGGGGGGAGAGAGAGAGAGAGAGAGAGAAAGAGAGAGAGAGAGAGAGAGAGAGAGAGAGAGAGAGGAATAGTCTCATTAGCGAAACAATGGCAAGAGACTGCTACTTGTTGTTACTTACACTGCTGCTTTCTTTGATAATGACCAACAAGATCCAAATAATAGACTGCGTATGATAGAAGATGTTCTGAACGAGAGCTTAGCAAAAATTTTTCTCCGTTTCAAAATCTTTGTAGGCTCCTCTTTAGTACATTACATTCTGCACAGAAATTAGAATCGTCTTAGATTTAAAAATCTAGTCAATTGCCTCGCTTCATTTCTGACTGTATCACAGTTTCGCATAAGAATAATACGAATATAAACATGACATTGTATGTATATTCTTCCGCGTTTGCTGTTGTCTCACTCTAGTTTTGTGGTTTATTACACAGACAGGATTTAAATGAGATAGCAGCAAACACTAAACAATACATGCCAAAATGTTTATATTCGTATTATTCTTATGGTGACGAGAATACTGCATGTGATTCACAATTTATAAAAGTTCCTATTAGCAACCATCTCCTCTTACAGATAGGAAAAAAATTCAGAACGTAGAGTTGGCCATATTGACAAACCTCCTAAACATTCTTGCCAGCCGGGTTTTCGTAGTACATTGAAATGCTGCTACATTCGAAGATGAACAATACGGAATTTGTATTTACTTTGTTGGATAATGTATAAAAATGCAGTGGTCGAAACTCAGCGCGGAGAAAAAAAGCTTGTCTTCCACGTTTTTTTTAAAATTTATTTACTGACGCAGAGGTTTTGGCGTCAGTATTTATCTTTGTGCCTACAAAGCATGCCTGTGTAGCGCTACATATATTCGGCGGCAGAACTAAGTTGTGGTGGCACCCACCGACATTTTTAAGAACTTCCGCTTGCTTTGCACTCGATTCTAAGCCGCTTGCGGTTTTTTGGGTTACAAAAAACGGAAAAAAAGTGCGGCTTAGATTCGATTAAATACGGTATTTTTGATGAAGGCCTTAGTGGCTGAAAGCTTTATTTGTGATGGTCTTTTTGTTGTGCCCATCTGTGACTCAGCATCTTCGCTATATGGTGAGTAGCAACTTTCCTTTTAATAATATTGTTCAACCATGATACACGCTAGATTTGACAATGCTTAACTAGCATGGGCAGTGTCAGCACTTATCAGAGCTGTACGGTGTTCGAGTAGTAGCCTGGGAACACTGCACAAGGTACTGTGAACACAGCAAATCATGATAATATCTAAACAAACGAATTCTTGATTTATGGAGGTACCCACACAAGAAGCAGTGCAGAAGCTGCAGTGTGGTTACTACAACATAGGGCTGCTTTCACAAGATATCCTGTCTTTCGTCAGCCAGAACATGCGTCAGTGATTAGACAGAAATATGATGTGTTAGAGAGATGTATCAAAGAGAAGCAGGGCTATATTTTCACAAGTGAGGTTCACGCAGAAAGCAGAAGGGACTCGCGGACTGATCAGGTCATTTCATAGCTTGGTTGGACAGCAGAATATCACTTTGAGAGGGAGGGGAAATATTTTCACAGTTCACTTTCTTGCTCACATCAACTGCACCCATGGGAAAAAGCCCCTCAGCCTAGTTGGGCTAGAGCACCAAGACCATTTAACTGCGTGTGTTGGCACAAGATCATATTACAAGTTACCATGTTCCATTTTTCTTTATGTGCCTTTCCATTTCTTCATTGTTTCCACCATACATTTAGTTATTACCTTTGCCCACTTCAATGCTAAAATCGTGTGAAAGTTATCACCTACATATGACATCAGAATACAAATCTTCCACAGAAATATACTACTTTCAAAAACACAGACTTGAAGAGAAACAAATGAGTGAGTATTTTTTAATTAAGTAGGAAGATTTATTTAAATGGTGGGTAAACATTTAAGTCCTTTATATGTGCTAAAAAGAAAAAAAAAAGTGTTCATTGTATAAAAAGGAAAAGTCAGAAGGTGGCATATATGTTGAGAGCCAGTATTACTCTGCAATGTAGTCAATACAAGAAGAAAGAATATGGTATATATGTCCTGCTGATGATAAAATCACTAAGAATGGAACATAAGCTCAGACTGGAGGAAGGATGGAGAAGAATATCACTGACATTCTTTCCAAAGGAACCACCAGCATTTGCTTAGAGAAATCATAGAAAAACTAAATTTGGATGGCTGTGGATTTGAACCACTTTCTTCCCAAATGAGAGTCCAGTGTGCTAACCACTACGCTACTTTCCAATGCAGCCAACATAAACGAAGAGAGATATAGCACTCTTAACTTTCAGAAATTTATGTTCCTTCTGCAAAGTGGAGAGAAGGAACTGCTTGCATAAAATGGAAACGTGAGACAAATAACCCAGAACTTAGGCTAAGAGGGGCCTACCCTATATGAGAAGGAAGGGAGACTATCTAATCTTCTCTTTTGTTTCCTGTAATTACAAAGTTAGGAAGCCTTTTTCATCTGTTGAATGAACTGCAAAGAAAGTGAGGATCTGTTCAACACAGGATGTCAATAAACATGTATGACAATAGTAGCATTTCCTGCTTTAGAAATTTCACTTATAATACCACACGTTTGTTACTATGTGGTTCAGTTTGCATGCATATGTAGATCTAGAAAATAGCAGGATGATTTCTCTGAGAATTCACATACTCTTCTTAAATGCTGCAAGACAAACAGAAATTGGGAGAGTGGTGCATTATTTTTAATTTACAAGATAGTGGATAGGTCTTCAATATGACTGTAGCCTTGCCTGATCCTGATACATGGTTTTACGAGCTCACAGAGCAGGTACAGAATATGAAATACAGTTATTTGTCAATGTAGTTTAGTGGCACATGATGTCTGCATGTCATAAATTTTTCCTGGCGAGACTCACAGCTGTTCTATGTAATGTTCATAATGAAAACATTTGTAGAATGAAATCTTTACATTACCAGGTTTTAGGGAACCAGGCCAGTCTTCAGGTGCATCTATAAGTTACAGGTTAAAGGTGCTTTTCTCGTGGGCATATGTGGGTACTGAATCTGATAAGCTATGTACGGGAGATGTATTGCTTGTGAGTTAGCTTTGACATGGACACTTTGTCCTGCTATTTGTAGGAATACCTAAAGATGGGGCTGGGTGACTGAAAACTTGTAGGAGAACTGTCAGTTGACTTCAAACAACAAATAACTGTACAACAGTAGCAGATGTTTTCATCATGAACATGTCAAAATGTCTCTTTCCCAATATGCAGAGGTTCTGAAGAAGTCACTCAACAGGATGGAGAAATCACAAATAAGTGTGAGTGATGCATCACCCCTCACTTGGTTGAACCACCCATGAAAAGTCTACTTGTATAATTAATTTCTGAAGGATAAAGCTGTAGAACAACTATACACACAGTAAAATAAATCAGTGGGAATACTAAAAACTGGCACTTGGTCAGTACAAAGGACAAAGATTAAAATTCTCAAGTATTTTCACATATATGATACTCATAATATAACATAACATTATTTCTTAGCCACGAAAATTGAGCAGATGCATTTGGAAGGATACAAACTAGTATTACAATATAGCATCCACAATAAATTATCTCGTCAAAGGTATCTGGACACCTATTAGATGACAATAATAAGTGTGTCCACCCTTCATACTTCCAACACCTTGAACTCTGCAATGAACACTTTCCATGAGGTGTCTGAATGTCTGTGGAGGAATGGCAGCACATTCTTCCTAAAGAGCTGAAACCAAAGCAATGTTGGAAACAGGTGTGGAGCAAAGTTAACACACTGTAACTCATTCCAAAGGTATTCTACTGGGTTTAGGTTGGGACTTTTGGCAAACCAGTCCATCTCAGGAGTGTTATTATCCACAAATCATTGCCTCACAGATGCTGTTTTCTGACAGTGTGCACTGCCATGCTGATACAATCATCATCTCCAAACTGTTTCTCTATCGTACACAAAGCTGTAAAATGTGTTCCTATTCTTCCGCATTTAGCATTTTCCTAAGCACAACAAAGGAACAACATTTTAACCATGAAAGAGACCCCAAACCTAATACCACCTCCCCCTTACTTCAATGTTAGCTCGACACCTGATGGCATGTAGCATTTACCAGGCATTTGCCTAACCAACACCTGTCCATTTGACTGCCACAGTGTGTAGCATGATTCATCACTCCAAATAACTCATTTCCAGTCATCTACTGTCTAGTGGCATAACTCTTTGCAACATCCGAAGCATTTCCCAGCATTGGCTACAGAAATGTGTGGCTTATGAGGAATTGTTCAATCACTGGATCCCATTCTTTTTGTCTCCCTCAGGATAGTCATTGTGCTAGCTGGACAGCTTGTAGCACTTTGAAACTCATGAGTTATTCCTTTCACTGATTTCATGTGATTTTTTTTACAACCACTCTCCATGATGCTCAATGGTCCCTGTCCGTCAGTACACGAGGTCTGCCTGGTCTCAGTTTAGCTGTGGTTACTCCCGTCTCAGTTTAGCTGTGGTTGCTCCCACACATTTCCACTTCTAAATCACATCACCAAGAGTCAACTTTGGCAGCTTTAGTGGGTTTGTTACTCAGGTGACAGATTAGTCCACATTCAAAATCACTGAGCTATCTTTGCCGACACACACTATTGTTACTGCTTCTCTACTGACACCACAATACTCCCTGCCTCTTCCTCATTGATGGCTCTGCTTCTCATGACATCTAGCGGTAAGGCTGTACGGATACATTTGATCAGATAGTGTACAAGGAGAGAGTGGGAATATTTACAAAATGTGGAATAAAGACCCAGACCATAGTAAACTGCACTGAATAGCTTTTTGGGAATTGTGCTTCATAGACAGACTTCAAATCATACAAGACACGTAGTTAATTGCATGCTTCATGGCTCATACTTGCGACCTCTTGCTTTGATGCGGAACAAGTCAGTTTTACAAATATTATCAGTGTAAAATACGGTAACATGCTAATGTGGCAATTTTGATACTGATTTCATATTGGATAGCACTTATCAATGGTATCTAGAGTTACTAGTGTCCACCTTTGACTTGTTCACAACAGCAACATTCACAAGACTAGAAGCAACTGATAATTTATTTACAAATCCAATTGTACTTCATTAAACAAATGTGAGCCCTATAAGAACTGGTTTTCATAAGTACAATGGCCAAATATGCATAATAAAACTTCTTCATCAATACACGGTATTGGTTGGAAATGCTTACCAACGTATTATACTTGACCTACAATCTCTTTTATGTCTTGCCCTTCACTCTGTTGTCAGTTGCCTCGGAAACAAGTGGAACCCCTTCTCAATTTGGGGATCTGAGTTACATGCTTCTCCTTCCCCAAACTTTCCTCTTTCTTCCTTGAATAAGGAACTAATAGCTCCAAAAGCTAGTATAATTTTTGTACTTTTATATGTAGCTATCAGTACTACTGGAATTTTGCCTTCTCAATGTAAGTAGTAGTCATCCATTTTGTTCTCTTGTGATTCAATAGTTTCTGCAAGTAGATTTTCCTTTTGATACAATGTATAACATGACTTATTCCACATCCCTGAAGGTTCTTCTTCATGACTGGGTTATTGAACAGATGATGAGACAGGATTTTCTGTTCTTACTAACCCACGTTTCTTTCTCAAAACTTTCTCGAAGGATAGGGATATGTGGTGTGTGATATGGGATTTGTAGAATATCATTTTGGTGCAAACTGGGAAGGTCATCAGAGGAAGACTGGGGTAAGTAAGAAAGGGAAATTACGGTTTAATGTCCTGTTGATTATCAGGGAATTACAGATGGAGACTGGGAAGACTAATTACAATATATACACACAAGTCAAGGCATATTAATAGGACAGACAGTGTGAGATGTGAAACACTGATTTGAACATGTTTTTTAACAAACTGTTTTTCAAAGCTCTTAATACTACAAACAATTATGGTACCATTTTAGCACAATTTTCGCCAAAGTGGAAAGAATACAATGAAGTTTGTAAATTAATTTACACCTTCAGGAGAGACAATACTAACAACACCATCATATGAGGGTAGTCTGAAAAGTTCTGACCATTTTCTGACAGTCTTTTTTGTTGTGCCTATCTGCAACTCAGTCTCTCTGCTATACAGTGAATAGCAACTATGTTTTTCGTAATACTGTTACATTCCATGCTGGATTTTCCATTGCCACATAATAGTTAGTGTATTTCTCTGCAAAACAGTTGTTTGCAATGGAGATGGCCTCTTCAATCAACAAAAATTTCTGTCCTCTGAGCTCAAATTTTAGCCGAGGGAACAAAAAATGTTGCCTGGGACTAGATCTGGTAAGTAAGGAGGGTGATCAAGCTGTTGAACCCACAATTCGTGGAATTTTCACCATGTCAACTGCTGAAATGTCAGACAGCACAGAGTGAGCAATCTTGGCACCTAGCATGTGGTCAGCTTACTCATCCCTAAATTTTCAGTCAACACATGATAAACATGTTCTTTAAACAATGGAAAGATATGGTTGGAATATCAAAAATATTGAAAAGGACAGATTGCTACTCACTGTAAAGATGACACACTGAGTTGCAGACAGGCACAAAAAAACTGCTACACATTTAGCCAGCTTTCAGTCAAAGCCTTTTTTCAGAAAAGGAAACACACACATTCACACAAGCAACCACACCTCATGGATACATGACTGCTATTTTCGGCCACTCAAACCAGTAGTCTGGCTCGAGTGGCTGGAGATAGCGGTCATGTGTGCTTGAGGAGTGCTTGCTTCTGTGAATGTGTATGTTTTCTTTTGTGAAGAAGGCCTTGGACAAAAGCAAAATGTGTAAAACTTTTTTTGGTTGTGCCTCTCCTCTCCTCTCACTCACTCACACACACACACACACACACACACACACACACACACACACACACACACACACAGTTTAACTCGACAGTTCTCTACAACCATCTGGCAAACTTGAGCAATGTTCTCATTAGTGATTGCAGTTTTTGGCCAATGCGAATGTTCATTGTCACCCAAGCTAGTATGAACACATTTAAATTCAGCTGCCCAAAATTTCACTATAGTAAATAACGGTGCAGAGTCCCTGTAAACAGTGTCAAACTTGTGTTTAATTTACATTGTTGTGGTGACTTTCAAAAACAAAATTCCAATTACAACTTGATATTTGGTTTTGTCCATTTTCACGAAAGCACGAACACCAACTCACTAAAGCAACTGTCAAACAACAAATGCATATCGAAAATGTCTGAAATTTTGGTGAGTATGTTACTAGATATACACATATAAATTCCCCAACTTTTGTTGAGAAGTACTGATATTTTCTTGTTGAGGTCGGAAAATTTTCAGACTATCTTTGCACAAATGGAAACTAGCTCACAGGATAGCAGTTTTAGACAATACATAAATAATTCCTGACACCCAGAGAAAAGTATGTGGCTGCACCAAAGAACTTTCCACTTTTTGTCTTAATAAAGCACACATTGATAAAGGTTCCTGTTGGATGCTTCTTACATTCGACAAGGGAACATTTCAAAGTGTCAAAACATGGTATTCGTGATACTTGACATTTGTGTAGAGGAGGCTAAATAATGTAATACTGTAAATATTTTATTTTTCTTGGGTGCCCAGTTTCATTGTCAGGGGCTGAAACACACCTCAAAAGCTAATTTAGCATTTTAGGTTTAGAGAGAATATTTTTAAAATGATGATATATAAAAAATCTTTTTCTTGTAAAAGGTGATATGTAGTCAGTGTTCTTGAAAACTGTATGATCAACTTTTGTAACAACATGAAATTTTGCTAAACACTTCACCCCACTACTATTAATTAATTTTGAAAAATGAAAACTTTTGTCAAAACAGAAATGAAAGAAGATTTTAAGTCACAAACATCCCCGAGTACCAAAGCTGATTTCTGAAATACTATTTCTGGAAAATAAGCTGCACAATGTGCTGGCAGTGTGTTTTCAATATAACTAAGTAAAATATGTGAAAATTCCTTACTATTATAATTATTTATTTTACCTATATTTGTTTTATGTTTAAATTGTTATTTTAGGTTTAACATACATGTTTTTCTTTTTTTAGTTAACTGTTTTGTGATCAAAAAGCATAAGTAACTCATTTTTTATTATGATAGAAAATAATTGCAATAATGATAATCTGTAAGGAAATGTAGCAAACAAAACTTTTTTCACACCATGCACATAAAATAAATGAAATTTCTTCACATAACGTACACAATGGAGAAGACAACAGAAAAGAAAATTAAGCAGGATTTCAAATTGTCACAGGTGATCCTCTAAATACCCTGATTTGTATTAACCAAACAATGGAAAATCCAGGATGGAATGTAACAATACGAGAGAAGGAAAGTTGCTATTCACCATATAGCTGAAATGCTGAGCCACGATAGGAACAATAAAAAGATTCACACAATCATAGCTTTTGGCCATTAAGGCCTTTGTCAGCAGTACACACACACACACACACACACACACACAAACGCGTGCGCAAGCGCAACTTGCACACACATCTGTCTCAGAGAGCTGAAACTACACTGCGAGCAGCAGCACCAGCGCATGATAGGAGTGGCGACTGGGTGGGGGGAAGGAGGAGTCTGGGGCGGGGAGGGAGAGGGATAGAATTTGTATTAGGCATACTGCAGTCCACTGGTAAGCCTTTACGAACAGAATACATTATGAACTAGTGACTGCGGCTTGATTGTATTTTTTGGAGATTGACATCATTATCATTCAACAAAACTAGATCTGAGAATCTTCTCACAATGTTCTTCCAGCATCGAAAGCTGTATACATTCTGCGACTGTGTGTGTGCCACTGAGCCCTTTGGGATCACCAGATGTTTGTCATCCTCTGGTACAATGCTAAAAATGTCCCTCCACCCCCCACCCAAACACACACATACAAACAGACCACCCACCTTTTCATAGCTTTAAAAGAAACTAATAGTGAGTTTAGCCTGAGAATCTCTTTCCCAAGCACCAAATGTCCCAGCATCAAAATCTGATATACAAACGTCTGATTAGGTCAAAAGATATTTGAAAGATGTTTTCTTTCCCAGCGAGGGAGAAATATCTGTATCATTATTATTTCTTTCTTATCTCAGACGTTATGTCTGGTCAGAAGTAGAAAGTGACGCGGACCTTGATCAAGCGTGACTTCCTTTTAACTGTACAGTATATGTTATATTGCATTTAGGAACTTTCGGGTAATTGAACATGTATCAATAATTACGGATTTCTGTAGTTGTATATATAAGTTTGGATGTAGCTGTATTGCATTGATGTACTGGTGGATATTGCGTGGTATGACTAATGTAGTTGATAGTATAATTGGTATAATGTCAACTTTATCCTGATGCCACATACCCTTGACTTCCTCAGCCAGTTGGATGTATTTTTCAATTTTTTCTCCTGTTTTCTTTTGTATATTTGTTGTACTGGGTATGGATATTTCGGTTAGTTGTGTTAATTTCTTCTTTTTATTGGTGAGTTTGATGTCAGGTTTGTTATGTGGTGTTGTTTTATCTGTTATAATGGTTCTGTTCCAGTATAATTTGTATTCATCATTCTCCAGTACATTTTGTGGTGCATACTTGTATGTTGTAAAGTGTTGTTTTACAAGTTTATGTTGTAAGGCAAGCTGTTGATGTATTATTTTTGCTACATTGTCATGTCTTCTGGGGTATTCTGTATTTGCTAGTATTGTACATCCGCTTGTGATGTGATCTACTGTTTCTATTTGTTGTTTGCAAAGTCTGCATTTATCTGTTGTGGTATTGGGATCTTCAATAATATGCTTGCTGTAATATCTGGTGTTTATTGTTTGATCCTGTATTGCAGTCATGAATCCTTCTGTCTCACTGTACATATTGCCTTTTCTTAGCCATGTGTTGGATGCGTCTTGATCGATGTGTGGCTGTGTTAGATGATACGGGTGCTTGCCATGAAGTGTTTTCTTTTTCCAATTTACTTTCTTGATATCTGTTGATGTTATGTGTTTTAAAGGGTTGTAGAAGTGGTTATGAAATTGCAGTGGTGTAGCCGATGTATTTATATGAGTGATTGCTTTGTGTATTTTGCTAGTTTCTGCTCGTTCTAGAAAGAATTTTCTTAAATTGTCTACCTGTCCATAATGTAGGTTTTTTATGTTGATAAATCCCCTTCCTCCTTCCTTTCTGCTTAATGTGAATCTTTCTGTTGCTGAATGTATGTGATGTATTCTATATTTGTGGCATTGTGATCGTGTAAGTGTATTGAGTGCTTCTAGGTCTGTGTTACTCCATTTCACTACTCCAAATGAGTAGGTCAATATTGGTATAGCATAAGTATTTATAGCTTTTGTTTTGTTTCTTGCTGTCAATTCTCTTTTCAGTATTTTTGTTAGTCTTTGTCTATATTTTTCTTTTGGTTCTTCTTTAATATTTGTATTATCTATTCCTATTTTTTGTCTGTATCCTAGATATTTATAGGCATCTGTTTTTTTCCATCGCTTCTATGCAGTCGCTGTGGCTATCCAATATGTAATCTTCTTGTTTAGTGTGTTTTCCCTTGACTATGCTATTTTTCTTACATTTGTCTGTTCCAAAAGCCATATTTATATCATTGCTGAATACTCCTGTTATCTTTACTAATTGGTTGAGTTGTTGATTTGTTGCTGCCAGTAGTTTTAGATCATCCATGTATAGCAAAAGTGTGATTTTGTGTGGGTATGTTCCAGTAATATTGTATCCATAATTTGTATTATTATTATTATTATTAGATCATTGCAGAGATCAATGTGAAAGGACTATTGAGAGACCCATACCTGCAGACAATAAACTTTTTCAACTGGTGATCCCAAATGGCACGATGGCAGAGGTACAGTTGTGGAGGACAGCTTCGATGTTGGAAGAACTTTGTGAGACTACCTTCAAATCTGGTTTTGTTGAATTATTAAAGCTGCAGTCACTTGTACATAATCAATTCTCTTCAGCAAGACCTATCAATGGACTGAAATATGTCTGATACATATCATGATATTTAGACGATTGTCTGTGACAGATTGAAATCCTACTAAATTTAGTTTTATGCTGTTTTTTCCATCATGTATATTATTGATAAAAACTTTCATTTTTGGTGCATGATGTAAAAAAAAAAATATATATGTTTTAAGCATTTCCTTACAGATTATCATTATTGTAATTATTTTCTACATAATAATGAGTTACTTATTATTTTCAACTAAAAAATACACTTACATGAAACAGTAACCTAATAAAAAAACACAAACACATAATGAAATTGAAACATAAAAATAACAATTTAAAACATAAAACAAATATAAGTAAAATAAATAATTAGAATAACAATGAAAGTTTAGATATTTTAATTGGGTATGTTGAAAATGCTCTCTCAGCTTATTTTCCAGAAATGGTGTTCCAGAAACTAGCTTCGTTACACAGGGGTGTATGTGACTTGAAAGCTTCTTTAATTTATGTTTTCAAAATTAATTAATGGCAGTGGGGTATTTTGCAAAATTTCAAATTATTACAAAAGTTAGACAGTTCTCAAGAACTTTAACTACATCTCAACTTTTATATGAAAAACATTTTTTATATATCATTGTTTGAAAAATATTCCCCCTAAACATAAAATGCCAAATTACCCTTTGAGAGTGAAATTGGGCATGTATTGCAATGTTTTGCCCACTCTACACACTCTCAAAGTTTCTTCAAGCTCATTTATTGACACTTCAGGGGAAAAATGAGAATACACAGAAAGAATCATAATTAAATTTTAAATTACTATGGTAAGAAACAAGCAGACAGAAAAGTCTCAACTGAGGACATGAAAACTTAAAGACCATGCAGTCACACTGTAACTGCACTCAAATAACTATACAAAGACACATGTAGTACACAAATTTAGAAAGTAACACATACAACAAATAACAGTATAATAACTGGAATAAGATGAAAAAATGAGAGTAAATGCTACATTATGGCATCAGTGACTATAACTCAGAAAACATGGATCCACAACTAATACTCGAGTATATAACTGATTATAATACCTTCTTTCTTCTGGGGGTAGAGTCCAGACGCTTCACAGGAACAACTTTCACAGGTGGCTGCTGTTGAGGTGTTGAAGTTTCTGGTTGTTGGGAATGCTGACTAGAACTAACAACATTTTGTTGCTTTGGAGAAGCAATCCGTTTAGGACCATTAGGTGGACCTGTTGCAGAAACACAGTTACATTTCATATTGTATACCTGTTCACATCTCCAACCAGAAAATTTATATTTGCTCTTGCAAGAAAAACTTAGTTTTTGGACTTTTAGAAATTACAATTTTGCTTGCAATTAGCAAATTAACAGTGTAATTATTATTTTTAATAATATCAAGACCATTAGGAATGACACAGCCAGTAATTGAGAATGCTTCAATACTAAAACTGTATCTGTCCCAAAACTTCATTTCAGCAAATTTGCCTTCACAGTAGTGCATCCAAGCTAGAGGTTATTTACAAAATTAAATGAGAACAATCAGTTAATTAATATGGTATGACCCATTTTGAAAGGATCATAAAATTTTTCACTAACCTTGATAATGTACCCTTCGCTTCATATTTATATTCTGAAATCTAGACACTGGCTGCCTAAATCGTCCACCAGGACCCATGGTTTGACCAGGAGGTGGAACACGAAATGCACCCTATAAAAATAAATAGTATAAATTTTCTACAATCAGAAAATGGATACTAACTTACAGACTTGCCTATAAAAGTAATAAACTGGAATATGTAACAATAACTACTACTTATTACTCATATCAAAGAGTAGGTTCCTCACCTGTTCCAAACTGTGTAGCTATTACCACTGATGTGTAGTGCACATCCAACTTTTTGCTTTAATGGGACCAACGACTCACTGTGATATGGACTATAAAAGATACTGAAATTGCTGTGGAGAGGCACTCCTTGGTGCCTGGTCAAAAGCTACCTACAGACCACAAAGATTGGTCAAAGCATAGTACAAAGTGTACATGTCTGCTTCTACTGTATTAACAGCTTTACTGTGGAATGTTCATCAAACCATTCTCCCATGATTCATATGTGATAGGTTAGTGCGGGTAGGCAACAAAAGGTCTGATGAAAGCAAGTTATGGTGCTATGGCAAACTGCCCCATTTTCAAAAATAACAGCAATCTTTTCACAGTGGAGTTTAATCTAATTTAACTGCTCATCAGTATAATCAAAATTATACAGAACAAAACATTAAAAATGTTACAAATATCATCTGACAGAAAATATAAACTCAACTCTTGGAATCTCATTCCTTCCAAGAAAATAATTCAATCAATTTAAAGTTTTCATGACTTTTATTAAGACATAACATTTAGGTTTAATTTTTAAATATTTGCATCTCCTTAAATGATGTGAAGCATTATGAGTAAAAGATTTTGGTTCATAAAATGTGGCAGATTTTCAAAATCTGTTACCCCTGATTCCCTTTCTGTAGTTTGTGGGTTTCCTGATGCTGGGGCTTTTCCCTTCATTTTTCTCCTTGTAAAATAACTATTTATGAGTTCTAAACACCAATTTCAATTTTTATGAGATCTAACTCAGCTTCAGATATTATTCTACACATGGCTCATAAGAATATACACATCTTCTGCCTTGAATAGTGTTAGAACTAGTTTTTACTTTCTACTTTGAGTTACTCTACTTCAATTTACAGTATAAGATTATTTCCTTCTCGTACTATCTAGTAGCCCTCTCCTGACCAGCAGTTTTGGGTGACTTTCCCATAACTCTTCCATTTCTTAAACCTCATCAGACCTCTTCCTTTCCCTTCAACCCTTCTGCCAGATGGAGCCACTGATTTGCATTTTCCACATCTTTTTTGTACATTTTATCCTCTCAACATTTGAGGAGAAATTTTTTTTTTTTATCCTGTGACTTTATGTTTTTAAACGGTGATTATTTTCATTGATATATCACTTACTTCAAGATACTTCTATTACTGTTACCTACAAAACAGGCTGTTAAAATCCTTTTTTAATTCAAGAAGTACACAGTTAATACAATTTCTCATGACAAATATACTAAAAGGTTAGTGCTTCAGTACACAATCATAAATAGTAGTTAAGACACAAAATCTACTCACCAAGTGGCAGTAGGAGAAATCACATAAAAGATGTGGAAATCGACAAGCTTTTCGAGCCAGTGGGTCCTTCTTCTGGTAGAATGGTTGAAGGGAAAGGGAGAGGGATGAACGGAAAGGACTGGTGGGGAAGAGTTATGGAAAAGTCATACAGAACCTCAGGTCAGGGGAGACCCGCTGGATGGTAAAAGAAGGAAAGACTAATCTTTTAAGTGCTTTTTCCAGCTGCCACTTGGTAAGAATTTTTTTTTATCTTTCCATATTATATTTTTGAAACTGATTATATTAAAATATAGAAGTGATGGTGTAAGGAAATAAACCTGTTTTACAAATGAAAACAAACAAGTTACTGCATTTCAAAGAAATGTGAAACAAGGTGTGTGTGTGTGTGTGTACAACATTTTAGAACAAGTATATCTACAGAAAACTTCAAATGTAGTTACCTGGATGTGCATATCAGGTGGTGGCATAAAATTGCCAGGAGGTGGAAACCGAGGTCCCTGTTCTTGGAAAGGAGGAAACTGCTGCTGTGGAGGTGGAAACATTAAAGTATCCCGTGGTGGGGGCAAGAAAAAATTGTCAGGGGGGGCCTGTGGGGGTGGTATTTGGTGATGAGCTGGTGGCTGCTGCATCATGCTGTGATTCAACCATGGTTCAGGCCCACTTGGTACAGGGGCATGAGTTGGAGGCTGCTCCTGCAACCAGTACAGCAAGAGATCCTGCACGTTTTTACTGCTGTTTGCGCTTCCATTTATTCTCATGACAAAAACAATGCAAACGGTTACTATGACATATTCTTGGAAAACGAACTGATATGCACTGATCTGCATATTAGTTATATTATGTGTGCAAACCAATATTTCTGATTTTGTGAGTGATTCTATAAACCAGGGTTTCCCAAACTGTGTTCTGCAGAATTCACTTTTTTAAAATTTTATTGTGATTTCTGCGTTATTAGTTATGATGTAAATGGAAGTAATCACAGAATAAAACAATTTTTTCTCACAATCAAAAATTCTGTTAATCTTCAAAATAAACAAGGTGTTCCATCAAATTACCAGGATTATCAAAATGTTCTTTCAGAGGAAAAGTTTGGGAACCCCTGCTATAAACCAAGCACCACAAAGAGTGAAACAAAAGAGCGTAAGCAATTATTTGATTTACTCCTCGGAGATATTTTTACCATATTCTTTGAACATGCAATCAGTACATATAAACTCCTGTTTTCCAAAGAAATGCACTATTTTTGTCTTAAGAAATTGCTGAAAAAAAAAATAAAAGGGGAAGAGATTCCTCTTGGGACGCGTGATGATGACATATTTTATAAATATATCCTTTTGAAAAGTTTGGAGACATACTTTCCCACTGCCTTTGGTACAGCCATTTCTATACTGATTGACTGATGAGAACTTACAATAACATAGGTCACAGAAGGCAATGGAAAGAAAGAAACAGTTTATAAACACAAACATGAAAAACAAAGCAATAACACGTGCTTTCGCTTAGCAATTATGGCTCCACAAAGTCAAATCAATTTCACACAGTAGAAGTGTTTACTGGACTCATTTATCATATGAAACTTTTAGTTGTAACACTAATATGTGTGTACAATTACAAATATAAATAGAAATCTATTTGTTCTGAGAATATTCATCATTTAAATATTTCTAAGTTTTAAAGTATTATTCCATTATTGACCTAAGATTACCTTGCGTATGAGGTTGTTTCTAACAACAAAAATTGAATGTGTAACAGAGAAATTATTTACAAAACAAACCTGCACAATAAATCCAACAAGCCAAATTATGGACTTCAAAAATTGAGAGCTGGCTCTTAGAAAGATTCTTTTAAATATTACATTTGAGCTCAAAGTTTATCAATAAACTGCATGTAGCATTGTATTTCAAACATCAACTGTCACCTAGTTTAAAGATACACCTATTACTTTACATGCACAAAATAAATATGAAAATTAAATACAGCCTAAATCATAACAGGGCAGTGGCAGTGACACTGCTGTGTGTTGGTAAACATTGTAGCATATATATACATATTTATTGGTATAATTGGCAGAAAAGTGCTGTGGCAGTGGGAAAATAGTCCAAACAATAAATGAAATGACTTAAGTTTGAAATGAATATTAGACATTTTCTTCACTGAAATATAAATTTTAGTTTCTGATACCAAATAATATTTTATTGTAAAATCTGGAATTTATGTTTTCTACATGTCAAGTGAAACTGAAGAGCACAAAAAAGAGCTTATGAAACATTCACTATTCTTTATTTGAATGCCCTACACACACACAAAATAAGTAGGAAGTAGTAATAGCATAATGTTTACAAACTATATTAGCACAATATATGACAAAGATAGCCTTATAGGGTTCTGTTGCAAAAAGATAACTTTTAGCACATCATTGTCAAAATTCCACCTCTTTTCTGCAAAACAAGCTGTGTCAGAAATGAAATTGTGGAATGTTGATCATTTGTAATTGTGCAGTGTTGTTTATTATGGTAATCCAAACTTAGGTGTGGTGAGACTTCTCCATTACTATGAAGAATAAAAATTAAATCTGGTGTGCAAGTACACTATTACCATACAGCCTATTCCTGTCAAAAAGATAGGGAAGTAAAACGTATAACAGACATACCAGCAGCAATGAGACATAGGAGAATGGGAATGGAGGTGAAATGAAAGATAAACTATTATTGTTCAGATCTCAATAAATTTACTAATACGGAAGTCTATTGTCTCACTCTACCACACAGAGTTAAGAGATAGTGATTTTACTTAAGACGTTCACATGTTATGAAGCAAGGCTAGATGTTGCTGATGGAATTGGGACAAGCCATAACCTGCTTACCTCTTACTGAGAGGTAGTAAGAATTTAGGCATGCAATGACCTTGACATACAGAGTGTACACATGCACACGCACACACAAATAGGATATGGTAATGTGGGTCCTTTGAGTTATGATTACAGAGGCATAGTTACATTGTAACCCAACATTTTTAAGCAGCAGCACTGATAATAGGCCACAGACAAGGCAATACCAGAACATGAAGTGTAATTGTATGAGCTAATTGGACTATTATGGACTACTGACACCCCACATATCTTCACTCGTATCATGCATGTAGATAAGGTGACCATTTACAAGTACCACAGTGGTTTGGCTAAAACAGACACATTAGATTAAAAGCATCTACTAATGCAGTCTACTTCCCATTCCAACAACAACAACAACAACAATCACTGTTCTTTCACATTGTTCTCATACCTACCAATGCTCTTCAAAATCCAATTGAAAATTTCCTAATTACTTGGCAACCAATTACATTTTGTGTAACTTTATTTATACCAAGATGTCTTTCAGGCTTCCACCCTTGCTAATGTCTTAGTCTGATCTGAAATGTCCTTCCACTTCCCTTATCGCAGGTAAATAGGAAGACTTCCATATAATCCTTAATATTGGGAAAATGAAGAACATCAAATACATATGGTTCTCTTCCTAATAACATAAATGACAACGCTACTGGCAGAGATAAAATTATTTAGCACAGTCTTAACCATAGCTACAACATATTTTGATATTTACATACAAGTAGCCATGCAGAAAATTTCAGTGCAAGTTCATGCTAAAGCAAGCAGATCCATCACAGCCAGCTAGAAGATATCCATAAAAATGAAACTACAGTGCTCTGATTTTTTCAAACTACAGAAATGTTTTATTGCCTATACATTCATGTGGAAACTAGACAAACAGCAGAACAATGTTATATGTTGTAAACATAAATTCCAGATTTCACCCTAATTTTAGGGATGATATGGTGCCTCATCAAAGGGCTAGTGACGAGGTAATGTATATAATATTTAAAACTGCTGTCCTAGTGCGTAGTTCTTACACTGACAAAGTTTTTGAAAAACAAGCAGCGCACCATTAAATCACAAGCATTGTTTTATAAAGTACAGACTTGGTAATTTTACTTTAACTGTTTTGCACATAAATACTTATTTGAAATAAATTTACTAGTATTTACAATATTTCCCTATTGTTTATGAATCATAAACCATAAAATTTAGAGCTTAGCGCATAACATTTAAACAGCATAGGAGGACATCCACCAAGCTGCACAGTACAGTCTTAAGAAACTTTTAGTGAGAGCAAATGCTGAAGAACCTTCATTTATAGCAAACTGTAAAACAAATTGAATAATCAGCTGCTATCTGCTGAAAATATAACAGTATTTTCCCTTGTACCACGTATCCATAAAAAGCTATTAATTTTTATTTGTTCTTCTGGTTTTGCAACACACTGCACATTGGTTTAAACCCTACACCACCATGGAGATAAATAAAGGACGTCCAGCATTATACTCTCACTTACAGATAGCTGAAATCAGTCAAACAACATGAGTTACTGAAATAGTTTGCTCCTCTAAACATTCAATCATTCTTTCCCCAGAGTCAATAATGACTCCAAAAACTCAAAGTAGTGCTCACTAAGAAGTAATGAATTTGTGATTTAATTGAAGGACAGACAGCAAGAAAAACAAGCAGTTCTTAAGTGCTACTTAATTTTGCCCTTTGGTCATGTATAAAGTGTATAAAAACAAACTGGTTTGTATATGTACAAAATCAGTGATTTCTGTTTTAAAAATACGGGTCAGTGCCCACAAAATATGAGATATAATCAAATATATCTCTATTGTTAACAAGAAAGTGATACTTTTTCATTTACACTCAAAGGTGTGTCTGCTAATACACTTACTGAAAACAAAGTCAATGACTGTGAAATAATTTTCAAGTTTTAAGCTTGCCTAAGGCTCAACAGAATAACAAAATTTCCAGAGGCAGTCAATATGCACTATTATTTAATAACATCGAAAAAGGATGCTACATGGACTTGATTCATCTAACAAGCAAAGTTGAAATGGAGCTCCAAACACAACTGAGATGCTTCTAATTTTTGGAAATCAGAGTGTAAACGAGGGACAGTACCACATACTTGAACACACACAGACAAGTCAACTGGTCAAACAGACCAGAGTCAACCAAAATATTCCCCTACAGCATGCCCCTAACATAATGTAAAATTATTCAATCTTTGTACAATACCCGTTTTCCTAAAAAAAAAATTCACCAGAGGCTAATACTATTACTCAAGATAGGGTTATATCAGGATCCACAGAACATAGCACATACACATGGCAATGCTTTGACTCAAGTAAAAATATATACACAGCTTCTGAAAGAGTATCATAGTAGAGGCAGTTGAAACTGAGTACGAAAATTGACTCATCAGGGACATGGCTTTAATTTAAAGAGGTGTTAGATCCAACACCCACAATAGTCAGGGAGCAGCCTTGCAATGGAATACCACTGATGGACCTGGAAACAGCCGCTGTTTTAAAAGAACAGCACCTAACAATGCAACTGAATTGAACAGACCTTTCAGAGCACTCTGCTCAATTGAGAAGTTTTTTATTAATCTTGAAACAGATCTAAGAACTTTGTCAGTGAGATCTTTGTCCTCATACTGTTCCTTCATCTTCATACAGAATGAAGGAATAATAATTGTTCTTATGCCTGGGTATGTGCTCCATTCTCTATTACCTAATACTTATGGTCAAAACAATCTAAGCAGTGTTTCTTGAGCACCGATTCTCCAAATTTTCACGAGAACAACTTCACCTCACTTGAAAAAGTTTCCTTTCAGTTTCCCCTCCATCTCTCAACGACACTTCTATATAGCCTGTACTGACGCACAACAATTAAAGCATCACATCTCTGAATTCCTTCTGCTAGAAAAGAGCTCAAAATGTTTTGTTGTTGTTGTGGTCTTCAGTGCTGAGACTGGTTTGATGCAGCTCTCCATGCTATTCTATCCTTCTGAATCTGCTTAGTGTATTTATCTCTTGGTCTCTCTCTATGATTTTTACCCTACACGCTGCCCTCCAATGCTAAATTTGTGATCCCTTCATGCCTCAGAACAGTCCTCCCAACCGGTCACGTCTTCTTGTCAAATTGTGCCACAAACTCCTCTTCTCCCCAATTCTATTCAATACCTCCTCATTAGTTATGTGATCTACCCATCTAATCTTCAGCATTCTTCTGTAGCACCACATTTTGGAAGCTTCTATTCTCTTTTTGTCTAAACTATTCATCATCCACGTTTCATTTCCATACATGGCTACACTCAATACAAATACTTCCAGAAATTACTTCCTGACACTTAAATCTATACTCGATGTTAACAAATTTCTCTTCTTCAGAAATGCTTTCCTTGCCATTGCCAGTCTACATTTTATATACTCTCCACTTCGACCATCATCAGTTATTTTGCTCCCCAAATAGCAAAACTCCTTTACTACTTTAAGTGTCTCATTTCCTAATCTAATTCCCTCAGCATCACCCGAATTAACTCGACTACATTCCATTATCCACATTTTGCTTTTGTTGATGTTCATCTTATATCCTCCTTTCAAGACTCTGTCCATTCCATACAACTGCTCTTCCAAGTCCTTTGCTGTCTCTGACAATTACAATGTCATCGGCGAACCTTAAAGTTTTTATTTCTTCTCCATGGATTTTAATACCTACTCCGAATTTTTCTTTTGTTTCCTCTACCGCTTGCTCAATATACAGATTGAATAACATCGGGGGAGGCTACAACCCTGTCTTACTCCCTTCCCAACCACTGCTTCTCTTTCATGTCCCTCTACACTTATAACTGCCACCTGGTTTCTGTACAAATTGTAAATAGCCTTACGCTCCCTGTATTTTACCCCTGCCACCTTTAGAATTTGAAAGAGAGTATTCCAGTCAACATTGTCAAAAGCTTTCTCTAAGTCTACATATGCTAGAAATGTAGGTTTGCCTTTTCTCAATCTATTTTCTAAGATGAGTCATAAGGTCAGTATTGCCTCATGTGTTCCAACATTTCTACGGAATCTAAACTGATCTTCCCCGAGGTTGGCTTCTACTAGTTTTTCCATTCGTCTGTAAAGAATTCGCATTAGTATTTTGCAGCTGTGACTTATTAAACTGATAGTTCGGTAATTTTCACATCTGTCAACACCTGCTTTCTTTGGGATTGGAATTATTATATTCTTCTTGATGTCTGAGGGTATTTTGCCTGTCTCATACACCTTGCTCACCAGATGGTAGAGTTTTGTCAGGACTTCCAGTGGAACGCTGTCTACTTCCGGGGCCTTGTTTCGACTCAGGTCTTTCAGTGCTCTGTCAAACTCTTCACGCAGTATCGTATACCCATTTCATCTACTACATCCTCTTCCATTTCCATAATATTTTACTCAAGTAAATCGCCCTTGGATAGACCCTCTATATACTCATTCCACCTTTCTGCTTTCCCTTCTTTGCTTAGAACTGGGTTTCCATCTGAGCTCTTGATATTCATACAAGTAGGTCTCTTTTCTCCAAAGGTCTCTTTAATTTTCCTGTAGGCAATATCTATCTTACCCTTAGTGAGATAAGCCTCTACATCCTTACATGTTTTGCAGACTAAAACACTTTCCCAGGATTCTTTCAACACTTCAGTCATCCATTCAATTCTCTTAATACATTTCCCATGTTCCGGTGAATTGTTTTAGTGACATCCCAAAAAATTCTTGTAATCTGTACATGGATCTTACTCTCCCAAATGCCATGAAACATGCAGTCAGAGATTAAGCTTATCCATTAGGGAAGATGAGCTCTACAAAAGCTCAAAAACTAGCTCATGGAAATAAACAAATACAATTTACTTCTGATCATTCAAGTATAAACAAGTGTGTAATGTTTGCCTCTAGGAAACAGTGATAAACAACAATCCATCACTTGACAAGAACTGGCATTTACATTATTTAAATGGCTGTTGTGTGACAACAGATTATCGTTTCCATTGTTAGCTGCCAACTTGTCCTGCGTAAATCGAAAACAATCTAAATTTTCTGATGTTGTCTGGTGTATAAGTGTTAATGAAGCAATTTGAAAGAACTTTGTAAAAGAGATGACAGAGAAGTGAAGAAATGTGTTGACATTAGGACAAAAATTAGAATTAACTGAAAGATTTGAGAAAAGGAAACTGTTGCAAAACTAAATGCCGATTATAATCGAAGCAGACTGTTCAGGACATTAAAAAGAATAAGCAGAAAATACAAGATTTTCCCAGGAAATGAAATTCTAGTTCTGGACTATCTGCACAAAAAAGCATGAAGAGACCTACATTTAATGAATTGGATGCTGCTCTTTTGCAATGGTTTAGCCAAAAGTGACATGAGGTGTCATTGCTTCAGGCACAATGTGTACTTAAAATGGCAAATTTCTTCATGAAGATCTAGGTTTAGAGGGAGAACTTAATTCTTAATCTGGATGGCTATCCAGATTCTAATGTCATTGAGTGTTCATGCATCTTCAACCCCACATTACCCCAAATAATTATGAGTATACTGTACTTCAAAAGTGACTGGTTGCAGTTTTCTTTGTGTATGTTCAGGTGACGAGAGAGAGAGAGAGAGAGAGAGAGAGAGAGAGAGAGAGAGAGAGAGAGAGAGAGAGAGAGAGAGAAGAGTATGCCATTTATTATTACTGATGATCTACAGGTAAACATTTAAGATGCACCTTGTGTTGCAATGTCATCTTTCGTATCGGAAACATGTCTGTCTGTATTTTTCTGGTCCTGCCTCTTACAAGAGCTCAAGCAATTGCAAAACTACGTTTGAGGTCGTAGTCATAAGGTTTTAATTATCACCATGAAACAAAGTTACATAATTAATTTTTGTTGTGTTCGCAGATACATGACTGCAGTTTTGGTACACACTGAAATCCCCACATAACACATACTGCTAGAGGAACCAAATAAACTAGCTCCTCATCCCACTTACAAAAAGAAATACTGTGCTATTGCATTTGAAGGGGAACAATGCCGAAACAACCTGTGTTAGTGAACATGTGTGGCAACAGTGGTTAGGTGACACAGATGCTTCTGATGAGATAAAACAAGCCTGAATGATGAAGGAGGAAGCGACCAACAATGTTTCTGTAAACAACTGAGAATCACAACAGAGGAGGAGGCTGTTGTTTGACGACCTGCTTTATCACAGTTGAGGGAATAGTGGAAAAACTTAAAATCAGTCATTGATCAGTTTCCATCTTGCACAACATTTCAGAAGTGAAATAGGTCATTGCCCATCAGGTTCCACAATTCCATAAGTCATACGTTTTCCACAAGCCTAACTGAGGCAGCAGTGGGAATGTTGCTGTGACAGTCTAATTAAGATAACTTATGCTGCCTAATCACCATGGATGAGTGCTGGGTGTAAGGAGCACAGCAAGCAGAGGAAACATGTGGTTTCACCCCTATTATTGGCTGTACTACCACAAGAAATCAACTTTAACAGCTCTTTTAGAAAGCAGCCACAAGATCAAATTTGACAAAACCTCTGTTGTGGCTTGCACTAACAGCTTATGGGACTGTAATTAAAGAAGCCATTGAATAAAACTCGTTGATAACACCCTTAATAAAGACAGTGGCCTGCAGCTCACGCGGCATGGTATCCAGCGATTGCACAATTGAAGGCACATCAAACACAAGGTCAACGTATGCCAATATATGGCAATGCTTCCAGCACCAGTGATGTCACAGATGGCAGCTAATGTACACAAGGGCATAATAGCAACACACTGGCAAATTATACCACTTGACAGTGGCCAAGGAACGTTTGGCAGAAAGTTCGTGTAATTTTAATCACTTGACAAGGCTGAAAATCTGAAAACATTTTACATGATGTCACTGCTGCAAGACTTTGCATTCTTACATGTGGTTTCACCACTGACAAAGAGGCAAAGACTCAACAATCATCAGTCAAAATGATGGTGTGTGTTTTGTAACAATGCTCTTAAGGGGCAAACTGTCGCAGACGCATACTATGGAAATCTCCTGATGAGGTTACGGAGAGCTGCCAACATGAATTGTGATAAAAAGCTTCCCAAAGGGTTGTTTTTGTTGCACAGCACCATCTCATCTCAGATCATTCTGCACAGTCCACACTCACACCTGCTGCTTGTCAAGTTTTACCTCATACCTCCAGTATTCTCATGGCATGGCACCCAGCGACTTCTTCGTCTTTCACCAGATGGAGACACCATTGCATGGCAGGTATTTCCAGAATGATGGAGACATTATTTTGAAGATGACAAGATGAAACATTTCCTGAACAGCTGAAATGTAGACTTCTACAACCAAGTCATTCATTGTTGGAAAAAATATGTCACACTGAAGTGTTGATATGCAGAGAAATAGTGACAGCATTATCAAATGCCAAGGTCACAGTTTGATTTTTTTTTTTTTTTTTTAATTGATAACTGAAACTTTACGAATATCCCTCACAGTGTCTTCAGTTTGAGCTTTCCACACTGCTCAGTGCTGATAATTTCATGCAATAATTTCCTAAAACCAGTATCCAGAAACGCATGTATGGGATGCAAATCCATTTCAGACCTTTCAACTCGTCCATCGGTCATAGCCCTCTTCCTCTAGCAAGGATTACTCTTTTCTAAGAGCTTCCTTGCAGGTTTACAGTGGAGTATCACTGCTTGCATTAAATTTGTAAATCAGGATGACATCTTATCAGACACTAGAAACCTGTAGAAATCTCTGAAACAACATCTATGATTAGGTACATTTAGTATGAGCTGATAGATTTGGCAGTCGTGTGCGAGAAGTGTGCTTGCTTGTGTGAATGAATGGTGTGTGTTTCTGTTTCTTTTTCTGACGAAGGCTGTGGTGGCCGAACGTTTGTGTGTACCTGTCTTAATTGTGCCTGTGTGCAATTTAATGTGTCTTCTTTATAATAAGTAACAATCTATCTTTTCCCACATTGTTACTATGGATTTTTTTTTCATTAATAACTTCTTGCATTAGCATCTAATTCACTCACTTTTTTAAATAAATAAAATAATGTGACACATATAAGATCTTCCAGAAGACCCTCTCCAACATACACTGGAATAATGATAGCTCTCACAATACAGACTGCAATGAGATAACAACAAATGACACAATGGAGGTGGGGTGTTGCTATATTTCACTACTGTCAATGCCCTATTAAGTGTTGGCAGTGTGCATGTCAGATGTTGAATGCAAATGTACACAAAATGCAGAGAAGAATTTTCTTCACTTCCCTCTGGTCCAACGGCAATGTATTTAGAACAACACTTAAGTAATTACCACAAATAAATGTAGGTTCATCACTTCGAAAATTAAATCTGCACACAAAATACTGTTCAGAAAATTTACAATGTCAATAAACTCATCTTCCTAGGTAACATAGAACTATTGTCTGTGTGTTCATGCTTACAAGTGATTAATGCTGTTATTGCACAAATTCAATAAGTCTCATAAAACAACTGGTTGGCTCAGTTACAGGACAATTACAAAAAGCAACTGACGTGGAAAAATCTCTCTCAGCTGTGTTTGGCAGCATTACGGTGCGTAAAATCTACAATATTTCTTGGTTCTAAGGCTTTTACTGCAAGAATTGCTAACTTTGTTGCTGTAAGTTAGAAAGAGCAATAATTACTTTACATTAAAAAAATCAATCAGTGAACTGCATCTCCCTTGAATCTGTTATGACTATTTGTCATATTAATCTGCACACGTTCATTTGTTGCTCTGAAATACACGACTGCAACAATTAATGTAAAGAAATGACAGTTCACTTTTACTAGCTACCTAGAATAAATAGCATGCTCGTTTCCCCTACAGATGCCATACTGCTTACATATAACAGCAGCAGCATCATGTATTTTTACTTTAAACTTGTAATTAAAACACAATCCAACACATCTTAATTATTATGTGCAAAACGATTGCAGCTCCGTAGGAAAGAAATGCTTTCATTTGATTTCATAGGCCGTTTAGGCAGTGCTCTTTTTTCCCTGTTAGTTTACATTATATTATCATTATGTTATATGCCTCATTGCATGTGCAGAGTTATATTTCATTGTTTGGTGTTAAATACAAAAGTAATATGTTACTTTACTGTGCAAAATAAATACCCACACATGTACGTTCAATTTATTTCATTTGGTTTTTCACTTATTGGTTTGTTTCCTCTTTATAGCTTTTTCCATTCCTTACTTCTTATCAAACACAGTGCAGAAACAATACATGTGTACAATCTGATAAAACTGGCGAGCCTTTAAATGGCCTGTGGATCAAGCTGCACGAAAATAATATATTGATATAATACAATGTAGCAATTACTTTTGTCAACAATTTAAACAAAAAACTTGTCACAAAGTTACTTAGTGATGTATGAACTGTACGGGACTTTAATATTAGTTTATTACACATGAAATGTCAGATTTGGGCATGATGAGAATTGGATTTTATGAATAAAATGTACAATTACTGAATCTTTTATCAGCAAGTAGACAGTTGAGTGTTAGAAAATCTTGTGATCTTAAAATAAAAATTTCCCTTTATGACTTTTACCTTTATAAGAACATGGTAGAAGCAGCCAGAAAAATAAATGTAACAATGTAACTGGGTACAGGAAATGAATGACTCACTGCAGTTAAAGACGGAAAGAGAGATGTACATCTGGTGATGTAATTCCAACAAATGAACCATGTAGATACACATTTGCACTCACTTGCACGAAGGAAATTATGCAATAGTGGGCATGATGCTCCCAAAATGTAAAGAATCGAACTGTTACTTTGGGTTTGTACTTTTCTATGTTTGTCCCTCATGATCAAGTCTTTGACAAGATGTTAAACCCTAATCTACCCTTTCTCCTTTCATTTCTTTCCGAGTCCCCCGAAGCACTTGGAAAAGAAGAAGAAGAAGAAGAAGAAGAAGAAGAAGAATAAGAAGAAGAAGAAGAAATATTTTACTTTGCCGCTCATGAGACTTGGCATCTTTTCCTGACTAAGCACTGAAAGAACTGATGCTGTGAAGTACTATAATCCGCTGATGTAGCACACAAAAAAATAATGTAATGAACCTAGGCTTATTAGCAACAAATTAAATGTTTCTTTGTAGCCTCAGCATTGGCAAAAAGTAGGAGACATAAGAATAGT
Organism: Schistocerca gregaria; assembly: GCF_023897955.1. Taxonomy (NCBI): domain Eukaryota; kingdom Metazoa; phylum Arthropoda; class Insecta; order Orthoptera; family Acrididae; genus Schistocerca; species Schistocerca gregaria. Next base: position 452,778,855 of record NC_064926.1, on the reverse strand, counting down.
TCTTATTTTCCATTAACTTACTTTTGTTTCAAGCACCATTACCAAATCTGACGTTACCTGTGCAACAATCTGAATACAACGTAGATACAGCAGTGTAGATTTACACCATCAATCCTCACAATATGCTGCTATACTTGACAGAGTAAATAAATTCTCACAACGAATTCATTTCAGTAAAAACATTAAGTACACAACGCAAATTGGAATACAGTTACAAAATGTAGATGCACTTGGTGTGAACGTTATGCAGAATATGGAAATGTTATATACATTTCCAGATCACCTAGCTTACAAAAGAGAATCATTACTTTGAAACCAGCAGCTAGACACTTATGCAAAATTAAAAAAAAAAATGAATTTATAATTCTGCCTATGCTTTGGCTGGAATAAGGAATGAACTAAAAATTAAGTTCACCATATAATTTTCATTGTAGTATTGTGGCTGCTGTTGCGATGCATGCAGTGGGGGTGGGTAACTTTGATTCTGATGGTGATGGTGTGGGTGGAGGCCATCAGGAAGCACAGCGCTGGGAGGATTTGGATTTTGCTGGAAGGGTCCATCAAATCCTCCATGTGGCATCTGACCATAATCTTCATTTCCCATCATACGTTGAGGAAAACCATTATTTACTCCTCCTTCCCGGTCCCATATGAGCCGCGCTGGAAGATAACAGCAATAATTCATCTAGAACCCTCAACATAAGTAAAAAATTTAAACTATTTAAGTCATTCACATTATTAGTAAATCAGAGAATCAAAAATTACTGACAAAAATTAAATAAGATAACAGGGTGTATACATGGACAAGGAAAAAAAAATCCCAGATTTCTCAGTTGAAAATACACTTTCTCCCAGGTGAAAATACATTTTTCCCGTGTTGTGTGAGAGCATACTTTCATCGGAACTGTAAAACTTATCGGTCTTTTGAATGTTTATGGTTTTATACGCCGACGTAGAATTTTCCGGCGCTACAGAAAACGAAAGTTGAGGGGAGGGGGGGGGGGGAGGGGGGACTGGTTTGAAAAAGATCTTTGATATGCAGCAGCAACATGTGCGCTGCATATTTTCGTGTTACGACAATATAAATTCGAATTCCACGAAACACCGCATGTTACTTTCCAAGGCATTGAAATCGAGATTGCGATGCGCTTTTGTAAGCCAGTCATAGTTCATATCATGTGATCCCGCCAGCTGATGACAGCATAGGACACGTGATGTACTCAGCCAATAGCAAGGTCACTCTTAAGTAGCGTGAACACACAATTAAGAAAAGCTGATGGTTTAAATTAATATACATAGTGTTGCTACAAGCAAAACAGAGGTTTTACATATAATCATACTCTCAAAGATTAATAAGCTGCAATAGAAGCTAAGCTTCCATATATAATGTTGATCTTTTTTAGAAGTTTTACACTTTAAGATATATCACACACATGTGCCAGTAAAATTTTAAATAATGACATAAATGTCTGATCTTATGGGCTCGAAATTCTTCTACATGGTAGTCCTCGAAGAGTTGATTTTTAATTGAAAGGCAAACGCTCCGTGATTTAGGAAATTCATCGTACATTTTCGCATATAGTTCAGCTTGTGTAAAAGAAAATTTACTTTGAAAGTAACACTTTACAAACCGCCATCCGCAATGTTTTCCCGCGACCTGTTAGAAACTGATTCTTTTCAGCAGTTGCCAGAGAGTGCCAGATAACAGACACCACCGCTCTTGCACAGCTATGACGACACAGGAAGCCCGCATGTTCGTACGTGTAAAATATTAAAGATCTTGCACTATGTCACAAAAGAAACAAGAAGTTAGAGGACACTTCAAGTTGATCGGAATTTCGTGAACCATACTAAAATGCATAATTGGGCTTAAAGTGCACATCCGTATGTCCAGATTCGGATATAAATTTTCTTGAGTACCGGTACTGTATTATCTCATGTTTGGTTCTTTATTATGGCCTAATGCCATGCGAGCTAGAAGATGGAAAACGTGCACTTGAAATGCAATGAACAGTTGAAACTAGCCAACAGTGTGAAATTAAACACTTCGTTTCAAATAAATTGACTGCCTCAGGGCAAAAGATTAATAAAAGCCAAATCTCTTTAACAAAGCGACAAAAATAACTTCATTGTTCTGCACGGTGATTAATGCTTGACTGATAGAAAGGTGCAAATAATACCTGAAAATAACATATTTTAGCCTTCTGTAATTATGCGAACGTATTTTAATTCCTTTGATAGCTCTCGGCCACAGAAATCCGTTTTATTTTAATTTGATGTGAGAGTAATAAATGAAGAGGAAACAGCAAAATCACTAAACATAAACACAGGTCGTGGAGATTCCCCGCCTCCCCACTACAACTCTGACTGCTCTGTGCATCAGTCCCGGATCTACGATATTTCTGAACCGGGGCAATAGTAGATAGTGGCTAGTGGTGCCCAGCCACACATCCGTAGCCAGAAGCGCGAGAAGCTATTACCCATATGCGACTCAACTGTGCATGCACGAGAGCCCAACCACAACTGCTCAAACGAATCTAATGTCAACAGCTGTCACATTACGCTCATCGGAGGCAATTTGTCGTTATGAATCTTTGCATAGTCTTTCTAAAACCATGGACACTCTTTGCTGTTGGCAGACGCTTGTATAATCTCTACGTTTTGTTGTTGTATATGGCAGATTTCCTTTGCGACTTAAGTTTTATTTTAGTATTTTCTTCCTCTTGTTAATGTTTTGTTGCTGCAGTATTATCCTGCAGACGCGGGATACAGTAATATCCTTTGTTGGAGTATTGGTTCTTACCAGTCAAAATCACAAAAATTTAACTGAAAACTAAAACAATGAAACGTTCCCTGAATTCTAAAAAATTCCCGGGTTTTTCCCGGTTTTCTCCCACATGAAAAAATTCCCGTGTTTTTCCTGGATCTCCTGGTTGTCCTGGGTCGTATACACCCTGTATAACCTACAGCATACATATCGCCACTTGATTTGACCCAGTTTAACATACTATTAGTAATGGTGTACAGAATACTAGCTTGGCAACTTCAAAACATCAACTAGTATGTATTTTGGTGTATATAATCCGAATATACTTTCCAAAATGTTCTAGCACATACCATTTTTGAGTTTTTAAAGTTTTATTTTATTTTTTGTATGCAGTATTTCTCTTTTTGCTGTTGTTCTCTTCTGATGTTTGTTTGCTTTTGATTTGCAAAGAAGCGGTGTGAGCCTAATGATCATTATTGACACTGTTACTTCTGTCTTACAAATATTTCGGGACATTCAAGCAAAACTAGACATAAAATAAATTATCCAAATATATCTTCAGTGCATTTGCCTGTGCCCCATGATGAGTGGTTGCCTATTCCTGTCTGTAACTTGAAAGCGATGGAACCAGACACCATGTCAAGTGAATCAGAAAGTAATGAACATATAGAATACTGCCCTCAATATAATGACATTTCACCTCAGCTCTTTAATCAAAAGGAATTGAACAATTTGGTTCACGATCTAAAACTTTCGGCACAGAAAGCTGAACTCTTGGAGTCGAGACTGCAACAACGGAACCTTCTAGCTCCAGGGACAAAAATTTCCTGTTTCAGATCAAGAGGTGCTTCTTTTGGTCAATATTTCAATATGCAGAATTCAATGTGTGTATGCAGATATGTCAATGGTCTGGTACAACATAATCCACAGGAGTGGCGACTATTTACTGACTCCAGTAAAACCAGTTTGAAAGCTTCTGCCTAATGGCAATGCAGTTCCATCAGTACCTTTGGTTTACGCAGTAGACATGAAAGAAACCTATGAAACCATGGCTTTGCTGTTAGAGGCAATCAAATATAAGGATCGGGAATGGCAACTCTGCTGTGATTTAACAGTTGTTGCACTCCTTATATGTTTACAGGCTGGATTCACGAAATACTGCTGCTTTTTGTGCCTTTGGGGCAGTCATGACACCAAGAACCACTATATAGTCAAGTAATGGCCTCTGCTGAACAACTATAACAACATGGGGTGTAAAATGTCACTTGAAATTCACGTTTTACATTCTCACCTTGATTTCTTCCCAGAAAATTTGGGAGCCATAAGCGATGAGCATGGTGAACACTTTCAACAAGACATTCTTACCATGGAACACCATTACCAAGGCCACTGAAACCCTCTGATGATGGGTGACTACTGCTGGGGTCTTGTTAGGGATAGTGATGAAACGGCAAACAAAAGAAGAGATCTGTCGTGACATTTTTAAAAAACCAAAGACGATTAAAGGCAAAAATATCTTCTGAACTAATCTGGAACTTTTATTGGCATCATGCCCATATATACTTACAAAATAGTATTGATTTCAAACATTCTCAATGTGTATTTTTGTTTGACTTAATTGTGTCAATTTTCACTATTACCGTTTTTTATTCTCCTGTGTATCCTGGAAATGTGGGGCCATAGAGAAAGACTGATTTTACCAGTGTATTCAGCACCTCAAAATTAGGTAAATCCACTCATTTACAAACCAGATGCAGAAAAAAAGTTTAAATTTGTTGACTAGTGTAATGGACATAATGAAAAAAAAAAGAGACTTCTGCAAATCAAACAAGGGAAAATTCATGATGGAAAAATGACAATATTATGAAAAGGGTAGTTGCTTCTCACCACATAGTGAGGTGCTGACTCACAGATAGACACAAGAAAAAGACTGTCAGCAGGTAAGCTTTAGGCCAAAAATGCCTTCATCAGAAATAAATGACGCACACACACACACACACACACAACTAACACTAACATGATCACAGTCTGGCCTCAGCAGCCAGAGATTGTGGTCATGTGTGTGTTAGTTGCATTTGTGTGAGTGCGTATGAGCTTGTATGTCATCTACTTTTGATATACGAGACTGGAATAGAAGTGAGAACTGCTAGATGTACTCAAAATACCCTTCGCCACACACCGTCAGGTAGATGCAGATGTATTCTTTGAACACTGACTACCACCGAGTTATCTGTTTGGGTGAATGGATGTACACAGAGGGTGTATATTGATGACACACAACATACTGTTGCAGAGCATGCTCTACAACATGACAGTTCATGATCTCAGTACCAGTTTCACCACACACGTCTTCTGTATTCTCCCCGAACAATAGTTTCTCAGAACTGGACAGGTGGTAACAGCATTTCAACATATCCTTAGTTCTCTTCACCCACCTGGCCTTCCAGTTACTATTCCTCCCCCCCCCCCCCCCCCCCCACCACCCCACCTCACACGTCTACCACATATAAGCACTTGCACGACATTTTGTCAGTAATTTCTGTCTTTCTTTTTACCCTATATTCCACCTTTAAGCTCCCAAATTTTCAAAACTTGTCCAGTGCATTCCCCAACAGTCACTCTTCCCTTCTCATCCAGGCTCCAGAAAGTCACGCCTGACCCAGGGTTCCTGGTACCTTCTCCATAACTCTTTCTGTTTCCTTAACCTTGTTAGTCATTTTTCTTCATTCCTCTTTCTTCCCCTTCAACCCTTCTGCCAAAACGAGGATCCACTGGCTCAGAAAGCTTGCACATTTCCATAACTTTTGTGTGTGTTTTCTCCTGCTAGCATGTGGTGAATAGACCTTTTATCTATTCAATCATATTAGATCTTGATGAAAGTACATACAAGATGTAGATATAAATATGAGATAAGCTTTTGACAATGCTCACAGGCGTAAATTCTTTTAAATTGTGAAGGAAATAGGGGTAAAATACAGAGAGTGAAAAATCTATCTACAGCTCGTACAGAAACCAGATTGAAGTTATACGAGTTGAAGACCACGAAATGGAAACCCTAAATGGGAAGGGAGCAGGTAAGTTGTAGCATATCGACTGTGTTGTTTAAAATCTGTTCACTGAGTAAGCATTATAGGAAACCAAGGACAATTTTGAAAAAGGTAGTAAAGTTCAGGGAGAAGAAATAAAAATCTGAAGGTTTGCTGATAACACTGTAGTTCTGCCAGAAATGGCAAAGGACTGGAAGATAAATTGAAAGGAATGGATCGCATCTTGAAAAGAGATTATGAATATCAGCAACAGTAAAACATGGGTAATGGAGTGTAGTCAAATTGAATCAGGTGATGCTGAGGGATTTACATTAGAAAATGGGACATTAAAAATAATAAACAAGTCTTATTCATTTTCTGAATTATACAAACAGTTAAAGGAATCCTCAAACACTTGATAGATTTTCCCCATATTTGTTTGTTACTGCCTTATTAACTAATGCAAAGTGACATCCAATAAACACATATTTCTGTTCTGTGTTCTGCCTGCTCTTACAGTTTTCATTGTTTCTCCAATGGCATTTTCATTTTATTTTCTCACATCCTCACAAATACATTTCCAAGCAATTGTGTTTAATACAGTGTAATCTACTATATTTCTGTTATCATTTGCTTGCACACTCTTCTTCCTTGCTCCATTTGAAGTTTTCTGTTCTTTTGTCTCTGCCCCTAACACCTTTTACTGCTTTCCTGAGTACTTATGCTAAATAATTGGATCTTCCCTCTATATCCACATAATACTGATTTTTTTCCAAGATGCTAAACTGATTGCTTAATTTAATCTAGTATGCAGCCCTTATTATTAAATAATTTATCATAATCCAAACGTCTTGGTTTCTTGCCTTGTGAGTTTGCTTATTTCAGCTTTACTTCTATTTTTACTCAGCATCTCAGAAGTCTGTGATCAATTGATGAACTAAAGCAGTTCAGGACTGTCACATCATGCACAATCTCTCTAATGTTTGATAGAACATTCAGTTTCATTTCTTATTTCCAGTTAGTCCCTGCTGAGTCCCTTTTCTATTTGTGGTTTTTTTTCTGTGAGAATGTATGAAGCATAAATATATTACTTTTGACAAATTCTATCAACGTACACTGCTTTGCAAAACTCACGAATGAGCCAGATAAAGTAATGCAACAGATTTACTACATCGTGAAAGTGTGAGGTCAGCATGAGTATAGCATCAAATGTTAATGGCTCAGCAACACTTGAAGGAATGGGAAAAGACAGTGTGTCTATCAGCAAGCAGTTTCCGTGCACTGTGTTCTTCATTACAACATGGGTCGAAGACAACATTTGGATGACTTTACATGGGGAAGAATCATCGGAAAATTGGGAGGAAGACCGGTGTGATAAGTGTATCCCAGAAGTTTGGTACTGCTTGCAGCTTTGTTCCACATGCAGGGGGAGCATTCTGAATCATGGGCACTGCTGTACGAAGGAGAGGAAGTGGTCAACCATGGTCAGCTACAGTAGATGATAACCACTCAATTGTGCAACAGGCAAGAAAGAACCCATGTCAAATAGTGGGTGCCATGGCAACTACATTTAACAGCACTGCAAGGCGCGCAATCTCTCTCTCCACAGAGGCATAGCGAATGCGTGGGGTTGGTTTCTTTACCTGATGACCAGCATGTTGCATGTTCTGTATGTGATGGTACCAAGAGCAAAAGGACTGCACCAACAAGCAGCTGGGTCGTGTACTCTTCGTGGATGAGAGCAGATTCAGTTTGAGTTGTGAGTCTGGATGTACCTTCATATGACAAGTAGTGAAACATGTAATGCACCTCAAAATGTTGTTGAACATGATCATTTTGGTGCTCCAGGTGTCATGGTGCGGGGAAGCATAATGGTGCATGGACATACTGACATCCACATCTTTTTGATCATGGTACACAAACCAGTTAACTTTATTGTGACACTGTACTCCTATCCCACATGCATCTTTTCATGGGTGCATTCAGCCCCAATTTCATTTTTATGGATGACAATCCACAACCACAGTGAACAGCAGAAGCGGAGGAGCCCATGGAACAACAGCATGTGTAGCAAATGGACGGCCCTGCTCGCATTCCCGATTGAGATCCCTTTGAGTATATGTGGGATGCGGTTAAGTACCTTTTTCTGCCATTTGTGATGTCTAGGGTCCCATCATAAATCAATGAGACTTTAGTGTAATTACTGTCTTTGAAAAAAGGTGCCATTTCTGTTCATCTCACTGCATGTTCCCACTCCATCAGTTACCTTCTGTACTATACAGTAACAGTTCTTTTTTAAGTAGGCTGCAAGTTCCATTGATGCTGATGATGATATGATGACTGGTTTGTGGGGCGCTCAACTGCGTGGTATCAGCACCCCTACAGATTCCAAACATTTGCTCAGTCCAATCTTCCCACTTTCATCTCAAGGCACGAGAAAATCCCTGACCCCGCCGGGAATCGAACCTGGGACCCTGTGCTCGAAGTTCCATTGAGCTATGTTACTTTGCAGTGACACATCACGAGAAAGTTACTTTTGTCCTTAAGTTTTGTGCACTAGTCATATTAATTTTTGCTATTATATTCAAATTTTCTCATTGAAAATCCTTATTTCATTATTGTCCTCCTTTTCCATTAAAATCTCTGATCAATGACTTGGGCTAAGATTTTCTATCATATATCAGCTTTCGCATTCCTTCAAAGAGGTATTATACCTTCACAGCAGCATATAATGTTGTTAGTGCATAGACTTGAAGGATTTTCCATGAAAATCTTTTGTTTATTTTTTTTAATCTGTTTGATATTCTATCTGAGATCCCTGTATGTCTGAAACATGGAGCACTTCTGATGACCCTACTATATCCCATCTGATGTTATTCAACTCATTATCCAATTACACTAACTTGTGTTTGCTACTGAATATCTCCTATATTCAGCTGAAATGCTGGTAGCAAGCACGTGTCAGAGCATAATTTGCAGTATCTGATGAAGATGACTACAGTGGCAGCAAAAATATTGCACATAACAATGTAACTGTTTATCTAACAATTGAAAATCCAGGATGGAATGTAACAATATTATGAAAAGGATAGTCGCTACTCACCATATAGTGGAGATGCTGAGTTGTAGATAGGCCAACAAGGCCATTATCGAAAACACACACACACTCACACTCTCTCTCTCTCTCTCTCTCTCTCTCTCTCTCTCCAGCTGACTTTCTGACGGTCTTTTTGTTGTACCTACCTGTGACTCAGCATCTCCATTATATGGCGAGTAGAAACTATCCTTTTCATAATACTGTAATTGTTTATCTATATAGACAAGAAAAAATTGAATGTTAATCCTTCAATTTCCCCTTTAGCTAACACATCAACAATAGCGCACACTATAACTGACTTTATTACTGTTTTATCAGTAAGCATAAGAAAATAAAATTAATCGTTGATTATCTTGCACGTGCAATGGACACAATATATGAGAACAAACACGAAAAAAGTTAAGTGATTGATAACTTTTTAAAGATTTCGTTACTTTTTCTCCCACTCAGTTACAGGGAAAAGGATATACATTATGATTTCGCACAGGTTTTGTATAAGCTGTCAACTTTTTTATAATGATACCAAGCCACAAAATTATATTTTTTAAAGGTAATCACAACTATATACACAGTTCCACACCTGACAGATAAAGGCTTAAGTGCAGTTTCGACCATGTTTTTAATAATCACTCACTGCCTCATTTATGGAAGATGGGTAGCAATCCTGCCAAATTAGGCAGTGTTAAATCGAAATGTGGACACTGGACTAACGTGTGGAACTGAAATATGATGCTTACACAAAATAAATAGATTTTATAATTTCGAAGTGTTTTATTACAAAATACTCGGAGACTCAAGTTTGGAATAGTTCTAGGAACAAATTGAAATATATATACAATTTGCACTTACCATCTGGGTGGGGCTGTACAGCACCTCTGAAATGTGGATTTATGAGAATCTTCTGAGGTGGTTGTTGCATCTGAGCAAAATGGGGTCCAGAGTTCTGGAATGAGTGGAATGGTTGTAGCTTCTGTTGATAATGTTGCTGCTGCTGCTGCTGCGGGCAGTACCACAAAAACACATTTACATGTTAATATATTAATGGATACTTCAATTGCTACTGAATCAAAATGTTTCATACTTAAGCATAAAAAGCAAACAAACTTAACTTTGTTCTACTAGTATTTATTTTAGTTGATGCTAAGATTTTTTCTCCCACTTATGACTTCTTTCATTACTGACAATGATTTGTTTATGCGAAAATGCAAAATTAGGAGTTCACCTTCAGTGTAAAGCCTGCCCACACACTCCCCCCTCCTCACTGCAGCTCATTGAGTGAGTTAGAGCAGATATTGGATGTTCAAACCTAGTACTAGTAAATTTGTCTTTATGGACACTAGTCAGTTGTTAACTGATAATATCCTAAATTAACAGGATACCAATTACAGTGGAACTTTAATTTTACATTCTCTGATTTTACTTTTTTTCATGATTCTCCCTCAATTCATAGCCTCTGTGAAAAGATCAATGCTAAAAAATGTCCTGATTTTACAATTTTTCCTAATAAGGTTTACCTCAATTAAGGTGTGCACATGGGGTTTTTTAGGTTAGAGAATTCCCTCCCTAGGCCCGACAAGATGCCTCCTGAGACGCAGCATGGTAGGAGTAGGCAAAATGCAACAGGGAATAACAATATTAATGTGCTAATAGTAAACTGCAGGAGCATCTGTAGAAAGGTCCCAGAACTGCTCTCATTAATAAACAGTCACAACGCCCATATAGTACTAGGGACAGAAAGTTGGCTGAAACCAGACGTAAACAGTAATGAAATCCTAAACGCAGATTGGAATGTATATGGCAGAGACAGGCTGGACAGTGAAGGGGGAGGCTAGTTTATAGCGATAAGAAGTGCAATAGTATCGAAGGAAATTCACGGAGATCCAAATTGTGAAATGATTTGGGTGAAGGTCACGGTTAAAGCAGGCTCAGACATGGTAATTGGATGTCTCTATAGGCCCCCGGGCTCAGCAGCTGTTGTGGCTGAGCACCTGAAGAATAATTTGGAAAATATTTCGAGTGGATTTCCCCACCATGTTATAGTTTTGGATGGAGATTTTAATTTGCCGGATATAGACTGGGAGACTCAAACGTTCATAACGGGTGGCAGGGAAAAAGAATCCAGTGAATTTTGTTTAAGTGCTTTATCTGAAAACTACCTTGAGCAGTTAAACAGAGAACCGACTCGTGGCGATAACATATTAGACCTTCTGGTGACAAACAGACCTGAACTATTTGAATCAGTTAATGCAGAACAGGGAATCAGCGATCATAAAGCGGTTACTGCATCGATGATTTCAGCCATAAATAAAAATATTAAAAAAGGTAGGAAGATTTTTCTGTTTGGCAATAGTGACTAAAAGCAGATTTCAGAGTACTTGATGGCTCAACACAAAAAATTTGTCTCAAGTACAGATAGTGTTGAGGATCAGTGGACAAAGTTCAAAACCATCGTACAATATGCGTTAGATGAGTTTGTGCCAAGCAAGATGGTAAGAGATGGAAAAGAGCCACCGTGGTACAACAACCAAGTTAGAAAACTGCCGCAAAAGCAAAGGGAACTTCACAGCAAACATAAACATAGCCAAAGCCTTGCAGACAATCAAAAATTACGCGAAGCGAAATGTAGTGTGAGGAGGGCTATGCGAGAGGCGTTCAATGAATTCGAAAGTAAAGTTCTATGTACTGACTTGGCAGAAAATCCTAAGAAATTTTGGTCCTATGTCAAAGCGGTAGGTGGATCAAAACAAAATGTCCAGACACTCTGTGACCAAAATGGTACTGAAACAGAGGATGACAGACTAAAGGCCGAAATACTAAATGTCTTCTTCCAAAGCTGTTTCACAGAGGAAGACTGCACTGTAGTTCCTTCTCTAGAGTGTCACACAGATGACAAAATGATAGATATCGAAATAGACGACAGAGGGATAGAGAAACAATTAAAATCGCTCAAAAGAGGGAAGGCCACTGAACCTGATGGGATACCAGTTCGATTTTACACAGAGTACGCGAAGGAACTTGCCTCCCTTCTTGCAGTGGTGTACCGTAGGTCTCTAGAAGAGCGAAGCGTTCCAAAGGATTAAAAAAGGGCACAGGTCATCCCCGTTTTCAAGAAGGGATGTGGAACAGATGTGCAGAACTACAGACCTATATCTCTAACGTCGATCAGTTGTAGAATTTTGGAACACGAATTATGTTCGAGTATAATAACTTTTCAGGAGACTAGAAATCTACTCTGTAGGAATCAGCATGGGTTTCGAAAAAGACAGTCGTGTGAAACCCAGCTCGCGCTATTCGTCCACGAGACTCAGAGGGCCATAGACACGGGTTCACAGGTAGATGCCATGTTTCTTGACTTCCGCAAGGCATTTGACACAGTTCCCCACAGTCGTTTAATGAACAAAGTAAGAGCATACGGACTATCAGACCAATTGTGTGATTGGATTGAGGAGTTCCTAGATAACAGAACACAGCATATCATTCTCAATGGAGAGAAGTCTTACGAAGTAAGAGTGAATTCAGGTGTGCCGCAGGGGAGTGTCATATGACCGTTGCTATTCACAATATACATAAATGACCTGGTGGATGACATCGGAAGTTCACTGAGGCTTTTTGAGATGATGCTGTGGTGTATCGAGAGGTTGCAACAATGAAAAATTGTACTGAAATGCAGGAGGATCTGCAGCGAATTGACGCATGGTGCACGGAATGGCAATTGAATCTCAATGTAGACAAGTGTAATGTGCTGTGAATACAAAGAAAGATAGATCCCTTATCATTTAGCTAAAAAATAGCAGGTCAGCAACTGGAAGCAGTTAATTCCATAAATTATCTGGGAGTACGCATTAGGAGTGATTTAAAATGGAATGATCATATAAAGTTGATCGTCGGTAAAGCAGATGCCAGACAGATTCATTGGAAGAATTCTAAGGAAATGCAATCCGAAAACAAAGGAAGTAGGTTACAGTACGCTTGTTCGCCCACTGCTTGAATACTGCTCAACTGTGTGGGATCCGTTCTACATAGGGTTGATGGAAGAGAGAGAGAGAAGATCCAACGGAGAGCAGTGCACTTCCTTACAGGATCATTTAGTAATCGCAAAAGCGTTACGGAGATGATAGATAAACTCCAGTGGAAGACTCTGCAGGAGAGACGCTCAGTAGCTCGGTATGGGCTTTTGTTAAAATTTCGAGAACAACAAATTTCTAGAGTCAAGCAGTATATTGCTCCCTCCTACGTGTATCTCGCGAAGCAACCATGAGGATAAAATCAGAGAGATTAGAGCCCACACAGAAGCATACCGACAATCCTTCTTTCCACGCACAATACGAGACTGGAATAGAAGGGAGAACCGATAGAGGTACTCAGGGTACCCTCCGCCACACACCGTCAGGTGGCTTGCGGAGTATGGATGTAGATGTAGATGTAGATGTAAGGTTCTTACTCAACATCTCGTTTGATTACATCCCAATTTCTTCCCATTGACATTTGACGTGGCTGAATGAGTTATATGTGGCACAAAAGACAAATGGTTCGAAACACAGGTGGCGGCAGAGTTAAGGGGATATTTTGGGCCATTGTGAAGGGGGAGACTTCAGAGAGGAAATGGTGGCATAATCCATGGTCGGTGTTGACAAGACAATTTGCAGCATTCAGCTTCACAGCACAAGTATGATACAACTACTGCTAGGTTGCATCGCTAATGAAAAAACAAGACAGTCAACGCAAAATGTTCCGGACCAAGCCAATAGGTGACAAAGCGATCCAGCCACCATATTTTCTTGTGCCACTTAGTCTTTTTGCATGTATTTCCAATGTACTGTGTTCAGTAACACTATCAACTGTCAATCTTTTAAATTCTAACACTGAGTCTCGAAGGATATGCTCGGTCATAAGCAAGGAAACATCGCCTATTTCTGGCTAGTGAGCTCTTACTGGCTGGCAACCTGTTAAAGTCAACCAATAGTCAGCACTGCCACCACACCACACTAACACATATAAAAAGAGCTTGCCTACTGCATGTGTGGAGAGGACGAGTGACCCTTCAACAACCTGAGTGCATGCAGAGGTGAAAGCATTTTGTGAAGTGCTGAAAATATATCTTTATGTAGATGATGTGCTATGACAGAGATGTCAAACGGAAATAGAATAAGGGTTTTGTGATATCACATTTTAAAGATTTTCATTTTCAATTCTGACACAATACAATTGAAACAACTACATACATTACACAATACAGGTGCAACAACTACATACACTATTCACATATATACTTTGCACCACACACACTACACACTGCAGATCGTAAAGATTGGTAGCAGTGGTAAAGGGCACGAAGCAAAACTGTAGCACTTGAGTTTTTACATTTTACACAGTGCAGGAATTTAACGAGCCACCTTCTAATAAGCTTGTAACATCAACTGGGGAAGTAAACTCATATTTTCACGTCTCTCTATCTCTCATCAAGTCTAAAATAACACTTTAACATTGGTGAGCATATGAAGCGTAGCTTTTAAGAAAAGCATTAAACAATAACAGCAATGGTGACAAAATCTCTCATCAAGCAGTTATCCGCATTTATGTTTATGGTTTAACCACTTAGCTGCTGTGACGCTTTTGGTTTAATTCAACATGTTCAGCAATTTTTGCTTTTTTCTGGGTGAACACAAAGGATGATCTCTCAAAAACGCGTGTTTTGCATGTATAATTTGTACTCGTAGCATGTTGGAAAACATGCTTGATTACCTTGTACCAATTTTAAATTTTTTTTTCCCCTTGCTGTTACACATCCTTAATTTTTTTAATAACTGATGAAATCCATTACCACAAATTATACTATAAACATTGTATTGTTCATTTAATTCCCTCCACTTAGACAGATTTTATACAAAGTATCGGAGAGGACTGTGATTTTTTATAATATTTGCCAAGTACATGTGTTTTTGCTTATATTTTGGGGTTTTTACCATTTTCCTGAATTTTACAGTTTTGGGGTCTGGACCACATGAAAACGTAAAACACGGGTTTCTCCATAGTAACAAATAAAAATCAGTGGAGCAAAATACAATTAATTTTCCTTTCACTTTTAAATCAATTATAATAAAGCTGCACACGCAAATTTACTAAATCCTTCCCACACCTCCCAAAGTGGTACTTCATTGCCCACCCAATCTACGAAATATCTTAGTTCATCCTTACACAACTACGTCCAATTCCTTACCATATGAGTCACACTCCTGTGGAAGATCCAGGTGCAAGACCTATACAATGCACCCACCCCACACATTCTACTTAAGTAATAGGCATATCCCATCCTATAATTTGTGCTGGAGTGGTCCACAGCCTTTATGTAATTATATAACTTGATTGTTTCCACTTGAGGCTGTCAAATAATTAATTTTTTTATTTCTTTCAATAGTAATTTTGATTATTGCTACTCATCACCAGGTAGAAGTAGCAAATATAAATATTCATAAAGGCGCATACATATAGCTACTACTCCATACATTAAGAATATGTGAAGTGTCCAAATTACACAATAAATACATAATCACAAAATCAGATAAAAACCATGATGGTAACATTTCTTACATTTGAATGGCCCCACTGTCAAACTTTATGAGTATTTAGCAAGCTGCAAGCAAGCACAGTTACGAAACACGAGATTTTCAAATAATTCCTAGTCAGCATTAGTGCTAATAATAAAAGGTAACAGAAGTGAGGTTGTACTCAAGTGAGTGCGTCTTTCCCCGTCCAACCCTCTCCCCAATTCCACTGACCCATTAACAGAACCATTCTTATATCAGGTACCTATCCCCATGTTATTTATAGGCTTTTGAACATGTGGGTACACTGTAGAATTAATCTTAAGTCATTATTATCACAGTATACTGACACAGTCTCTTATTAAATGTAAATGCTGTGAGACTAGGGCCTCCAGTCAGCTAGACCGTTCGCTGGGTGCGTGTCTTTCGATTTGACGCCACTTCGACGACTTGCGCATCGATGGGGATGAAATTAACACATTAGATATATGAATATGTTATGGACAACTTTATACCAATTTATTTCGTATCCAGGAAGATGTTACGTGCACTATTATACACACATCTAAAATATGTTACATAATTTAACAACTTTGAAACATCTATATAAAATGAACACGCACAATGTGTGCCACCTTATATAGCAATAAGTCAATAATAGTGCAATGCTTTCTAAACTGACTTATAAATACTAACACACATGAGACGCAATAACATGTACTGAAATGTGTGTATTCTAGTTTTGTAGCATGAATAGTAGTTACACTGTTATCATTGTTTTGTATTGTCCCCATCTTCCTTAAGAAAATGAAGGAGATTTGTGTTGAATGCACATGTATTTTGTATTCACAATGCCTGTACGTTAAATGTAAGTAATGTATTTTAAAAATCTTCATGAATACTGTGTTTTAAATCGGTCTTACCAAAGCAGCCCAAACGGCAGTGTTTTCCTAAGCATTCTGAGAAAACCAATGGTTGTATGAATAAATCTGCACAAGTGTCTTACAGTTTTAGAATGTAGTTTACAGTGTTATTTTTCCTGTAGAAGAAATCTTTCATACGAAGTGGGAAATAACCTAGGATGCATATATACAAATGGTCAACTAAGGACCACAGGTTCCTTCTTGGTGGTTCTTTTGTTCTAGGGCTCTTTCGTCTGTCCGCTATCTTATTTCTTCCTGTCTGCTGACCACTTCAGACCAGTTTTTTTTCACTCTCCTACCTTGAAATCCTTCCACATTCAATATTTTTTCCTGAACACCTCTCTGTCAGTTAACACTTATCTGTCAGTTGCTCCTTCAGCTTTCGTATAATTTTTTTCTACTTTATGGATGCAACTTCTTGTTGACTTCTTATGCCACAAACTTTTGAAGATCTGTTTGGTTAATCGACTGTCTTTAATTTGATATAAATGTCCAAAAAATAGAAGTCTTTTATATTTCAATACATTTTGTCATTACTACGAAATTCCACAGTTTCTCATGGGCCTAATACATTCCTAATGATTCGCCTTTTTATTATTTCTAATTTATAGTTTAATGCTAAATATTCACTTGTATACAGTGGAACCTTGAGTAGCAAGCATAATTTGTTCAAGAGTGTTACTCGTAGAGAGAAATACTCATTAAGTGAAACAATTTATCCTCTATAAATTAATGTAAAATATGGTAATGTGTTCCATGCAGAAAAAATACTGAACGTTTTAGCTTTGTCATGCCACTTATTCAAAGAAAATTATACATACAATACACACACTTTATTATTCATGATACATAACCAGTTCTTTTTTACTAGCGAGCTATCTATAGTCATTTGTTTCTGCTTATGCTTCTTCAACATTTGGCAAAACTGCGGCACAGTACTCTCATAAAATAAATTTGTAGTGCACCTACCCACTGCTTTACTGGAAGCGGTGATTTTCAATGTACAATGCAACCAATTCACATGCTTTCCACATTAGCATTTCTCTTGTTGCGCCAGAAGATTTGCTGCTTTCTCTTTACCACCACCACCTCCTCCTCCTCCTCTGAAGAACTCCTCACCACAACTTCCTGCTATAAAACATACTACAACTCCATAAGCTCTTTGGTGGTCATTTCTTGGCTGAGATCTTCCACAAGCTCATCAATATCATTGTTGTTCATTTATAGTCTCACGTTCTTGGCCAAAGACACAATCTCATTGACTACAGGCTTCACAGGTACTCACTCAAATGCCCCAGATCACATTCGACAATGCACTCCAGCCAAAGATTCTTCCAAGCAGAAGTGAGAGTTTTCTTGGTAACCCCTTGCCACATCTTTTCGATCATACTGATGCAGGTAACGATGTTGAAGTATTATTTCCAGAACTCTCTCAGAGTCAGTCATTCAACTCATTCAAGTCAGTCAACTCAAAGCAATGCTCGAAGGGTGCTTTAGTGCACAACTTCTTAAAGTTAGAAATAATCTGTTTTTTGGTCCATAGGCTGGAGTAACGGAGTGGTGTTGGGAGACAAATTTGATCTCAATGAACTGAAATTCTTCAAGAACGTAGTCTTGTAGGCCTAGAGAATGGGTAGGGGTGTTATCCATAGCAAGGAAGACATCGAGTGGCAGATTCATATCAAGCAAATATTTTTTCACTGAAGGACCAAACACTTCATTGATCCAATCACAAAAAAGATTGCATGTCACCCTAGACTTGTTATTGGGCCTCCACATACACTTAACCTATTGTTCTGCACTTTAAACTTCTTAAAGGCTTGTGTAATGTCTGAATGGTAAACAAGCGGCAGTTTAATTTTCAAATCACCACTTGCATTGGCACATAATAGCAGTGTAAGGTGGTCTCTCATTGGCTTGTGACCGGGTAATGCATTCTCCTCTGCTGTTACGAAGGTAAGCTTCAGCACCTTTTTCCAGAATAGATCCATCTTGTCACAATTAAAAACCTGTTACGGCAGATAACCCTCAGAATCTACAAGCATTTTGACATTTTTGACGAAGTTCTCTGCTGCTTTTGTAGCGGAGCTGACTGCTACAACGTGCCTCATAACGCTGTGGATGCTGGTTCTCTTCTTAAACTTCTTGAACCACTCACAACTTCCCTTAAACACTTCTTTGGCCACTGATGACCCTTGCTGCTTCTTAACAAGGTTGGCAAAATTCATTCTCACCTTCTCGCAAATGATGTTCTCATTAATAGTGTCACCTTACAATTGCTTGTCATTTATCCATACACAGACCAACCTTTCGACATCAGCCAGAATACGAAACCATTGTTTAGATACTCTTGTCACTCCCTTTGAAGCATCTATATCTGTAATCTTGTCCCTGTTCTTCAGAATAGTGCAAATAATTAATGTAGACCGATTGTAAGTATGTGCTAAATCAGCAACATTCACACCACGTTCACGTTTTTCAGTGATTTTGTGTGTCATTCCTAAGGTCATTTTTTTCTCTTGTGTCGTCTTCTTGAGGCTTTACCTTTAGGGACATTTATATGAAGATTATTAAAGTCTACACACAAAGAAAAACGCTGTGTGAACACAAGTTTAGAAAAATGTGTGACCACAAGCTGCACTGAGATGATAGCAGAAAGAGCACTAAACCCAGACTGCAGTGCATACAAAAGACATTGTTCATATACCTCTGCCAACAATGAAAGGTGTTCATATTGTTGAGCATTGCTCTCGCTGCATGAGCAGCTGGTGTCATCGCACTAAATCCACTTAATCGTTGTTGCTCATTATGCAAAAACATCGCTCACGAAGTGAGTCCCCCCCACATGTTATGTGAATTGCACCTTATGAGAGGTGCTTGTTAAGTGACGTTGCACTGTATAGAGATTCTGCCTTCACTAGTGTATTGAATGCACCTTTTTTTTGCATTTTTAGACAGGCATTTTTTATTGTTAACATCTTTAGTTAAACCACATGCTTTTCCCATTTTACAAATCCTTTCCTCCATAACTGCTGTCTCCCAAAGGTATTCAAATTTTTTAACCTTTTCAATTTGGCTGTTATCAGAAAGTGGCAGCATATTTTTAATGTTTGTAATTTATTTTCCCCATACAGAAATTCTTAAGCTAGTCCTACTGGCTATTGCATCTACAAGATTAATTTTTGATATAGAAAGTGGCACATTTTCAGAAAGTATAGCAATGTCATCTGCAAATGTGAGACAGTTAATTTCAATATTTTTGTTTCCTTTTCCCAACGTTATTTGTGAAATCTTACATTCATTCAGTTTTTCCTTCCAAAGTTGCACAGTTTTTTCTAAAACACTATTAAAAAGAATCGGGGACAGGCCACCACCTTACCTCACACCTGCTGAGTATTTCTCCCATAAATTTCGCTTTCAGTGTCTGTAAGCATATATTTTTTTTATTAATTCAGTATATTTAATAAGCAACGTCACAAAAGATGGTTTTATGTGGTTGTGAAGTTCACATTCAGTGTTTTTGTTGCAATGTATGCATGAGTAATGGGGTCTACATGATTATTACTGCCCAGATTGCTAGATGTTATGAGCATGCAAAGCTAGGGGAGACGACTTTTACTAAGCCATGCCTTGGTAAATGATATACCCATCTCCTTCCTTAAATGGTACAGTTCTATTATACAGCAGAATACCGAATGTTTGTCAACTAACTTACAATAATTATTAATTCACTCAGATAGGAAATGTTTACTCTGTAGCGCATGATATATGACGACAGCATACAGAATACTACACGAGAATGTGTTTTTTTTCCTGCCAACAGCCTCATTTATCACCTATACAGTGTACACACGTAATGGTTTGCTGCGATTTTTGTAAAAGATGATAATACCACTAACTGCATGTGTAATTTATACCATTTTTATGTCGTTCATAGTTCGTTCTTGATTGATATAGACCAATTCTTGCACTGAAATAGCCAACATATGTATGTGCTGATTACATATACAGGGTGCTAAAAAGAAAGTGTTGAAGATTTTGAGGGGTGTTAGTATCCACCAAAACAAGAACATAAAGTCCAATAAACATGGGTCCTCAAAACTTACTTTCTGAGATATGCACACATGTTCATAGGGAAGGTTCGACTTGATGTCCTTTCATCACACTTGTAATAGGAGGTGTCCAACATGATTTCTGTCCATGGCAATGCATCCCTCTCTCCCTTGGAATAACAAATCACCACTCATTGAAATACACCTGGTTGTCATCGTAAGCTGCCATGCATTGAAAACGTAATCCTGCACTATTTGGACATCACTGACTGGGATGGCATAGACTAATGCCTTTAAGCATCCCCATAATAAAAATCCTACGGGAACCAAATATGTTGGGGACTGAAGTCTGGGGAACAGGGAGGTCAAGGTGTGGGGCCCCTCAGACCTATCCAGCGATCTTGAAATGTCAGCATCAGATATTCACCCACTCTGCAAAGGAAATGTGCTGGTGCATGACAGTGCATAAACCACACCTGTGATCTTTGCTGATAAGGCCAACAAGGAAGGAAATACATTTTGTTTATGCACTCTTTCTGCAAGTGCACAGGGATTTCCGTTAGCCCACTCATGCTGGTTATGAACGTCACATGCCATCTCTTGTGAATTCTGCCTCGTCAGTCACTAAAATCTTCGGCAAAAGTAGTAGATCTGCAGAACACTTCTGTAAGAGCCACTGACAGGACTGCAATCTGCTGTGGTCATCTTCTGGCCTTAGTGCTTTGTTGCACTGAAGATGGTACGGTTGCAGCAATTGCTCATGAAGTACCAACCAGACAAATGGAGACTCATGCCTTCTGCTGCTGCCAACTGCCACACACTGGTTATGAAAGTTCACAATGTCATCTCTTGTGAAAACCACCTTGTCATAGATTTAGAACATGCTCCTCCATCTGAGGTGTGTGGACTGATCAAGACCACCTACTGTTCACCTTGTGTGGTGCTAGAGGACCTGTGTCCTTGAAATGCTGAAATAGTTAGCCGAACAGCTTATCAGATGGTACTGTGTGATGTGAATATTTTTCCGTGTAGATGGCACAGGCTTACAACTACTTCCATTTGCTAAACTGTAGCAGAAAATCATATCTACCATTTCACTTGTCAATTAGTACATGCCCATTGCTAACATGTGGAAGACAAAAGAAAATTACTGCACCATTTATGTAGAGGGCAATATGCACATCACAACAACAGTAAACATAACAATTAAGCCATTTTTTTAAAGCTGATACTACTCTACAACACATACCCAGCACTGCTAGAAATTTACTGCACAATAACACACACTAACAAGTCTGAGACTACAGCACCTATAACACAATGCTGACAACACAACTACCCAATGCTCAGAATGATGTTAATACCAGAGAATGTCAATACAAAAAGACATGCAGAGTAATGAACCCTGCTTACAGATCACTAAGGCTATGACTGTGCCCATACAGTATTTGTCTCCTTAATGTTTATCTTGCATGTCAAGGAGGTGGAGTTATTGTCTTCAACCACTATGGACAAATGTAACAATCTCAGATTGCATGCATTTCCGAACCCATATTTATTGGACTTTTTTTCATTGTCTTGATGGTTACTACCACCTCTCAAAACATCTGACACTTTTTTTTGTCAACACTCGATATAAATGTCAGATAGTTTTTATTATTTTGATATATGCTGAAGCACAATGTGAGCAATATGTTAATTTTGACTTTATTTTATTATATAACTGCTAAACACGACACGACTCAAATATAATTGTGTGTATATGATCTGCTTTTGCAGTTCACGATATTCCAATTGATAATGGCTATAAGGCTGAAACTACAATATTGGTTTTTATAAATAAATAATTTTACAGTCAAATGTGGAAATGATGTCCTGTTAGAAAAGTTCTCAGCCTCATTTAGATGCTTATCGATGTGTCAATGCCTCCACTGTATGGTGAACTGTTCCTTTCACTCTTCCCATTATTTATACTGTTTGCCATTAAAATTTTGACACCATGAAGATGGTATGTGAAAAAAGTCAATCTGGCATTAAATGCTCTGTACTGTTGGATATACAAATGATTAACATCTAAATGCAAATTCTCAAAGTATGTACAAGCAGTAGCATTTAATCCCACTCAGAAATTTTATTTCTTTGTGAGACGATCAAGTTTTGTCTCATATAAGAAGGATAAACTTCTAGCAGCACATGTCAAAAATTCAACAGCTACACAATGGAGGCCGGTCAAGATGTGGTTTACCATTCTGTGATATTCGTGGTTGGGTGTCTCATGACTGTCATATTAATGTTAAATCAACTGGTTCAGCAGGACGAACCAAACTCGACAAACTTGCAGGATGACAGTGGTTCCGTGTGACTAGTGCCCAAGAGGACAAACGTACAGTTCACTTGGCTGTGCAGTGTCATATATCCATGTCAGGAACCCTGAGTCAGGTAATGGGCTTGCTTGCAACAAGGCAAGGCAAGTACCCAAAGAGCAGTGAAACAAGGTCCGGAGAACCATGGACTTTCAGCATGATGAACATTGTCATGTCTTCCCTTGTCACAGCAGCAGAGAGAGGTGTGCTGTCAGTGGTGCAACACATTGGACACAAAACTGGCAACATGTCATCCTTTCAGACTAATCCTAATTCTGTGTACTGCATCATAACAAACTTATCCATATGTGAAGGTTCCAAGGAGAACAAATGTTATCAGACTACATTCATTACCATCATGTGGATCATTTAAAAACATTTTATATATATTTATTGTACTAGGATACTGCTATTTTTTGAAGCTTTATTCAAGAGTTGTACATTTATGCAATAAACTTATTTCGGCTGCATTGCATTTTCAAGGGATATGCAATTATATAGTGCTTTTAGCTTATAAAATTTTTACATTATATATCTGACTGGTTTATAACAGTGTGTGAGTATGTACTTCCATATAACATCGTTGAAGTTGTAGCTATCAAATATTTCTGCATATTTTATTTGTAATAATGAGTGAATTGTTTTTGTTTATTATATATATACTCTTTCTCCACAGTAGATGCTATTGAGTAATTTTTGAAATTTTGATTTTCTATAACTTTGACAACGTTACCTGAGAAAAATCATAGATGTTGTATGGTTATATATTTATCTTATTCGTATGTGTGTGTGTGTGTGCGTGCGTGCGCACGCACGCGCGCGCGTTACTCTTTCTGGTGTGTTCTCGACATCTAATTAGAAAATTTCTTCCTGCTTGGCCTATATAGACTTTTTTCAGTTGTTACAACTGGTTTTATAGATATCTGGGTATATGTATGTTGGTGGTTTTGTTTTATTGGAATGGATTTGTGTTTTTATGTTGTGTGCAGTACGGTTCGCAAATCTCACTGTAGTATTTTTAATAGTGGATTTAGTTTGTTTGATATATTTCTTATGTGTATTTGTAGTATATATGTGATTTTCCATTTAGTTGATGTTCCTCATATTAATTTTATGTCAGCATGAATTTGGGCATGTGTGGGATTTTTATATTTCTCTTGTGTTTGGCTGACTATACTGGGATCAAAACTGTTATGTTGTGCTATGTATTTGAGAGTTTCAAGTTCTTTCTGAATAGCCGGTTGTTGTAATGGTAGTTTATGTAATCTGTTAATCACTGTGTGAAAATAAGCATGTTAGTGTTTTTTGGATGACAGGAATTTGCATTAATAATGTTATCTGAGGTCGTAGTTTTTCTGTAAATTTTAAACTCATTTGTGGTGTTACTGCTTTTTATTCTTAGGTCAAGGAAGTTGATCAATTGATTGTGTTCATGTCCTGTAGTGAATTTCATGTTAGGATGAAGTTCGTATAGTGTTGCATGTATCTCTTGAATTTCATTGTTAGAACTGTCTATTAGCAGCAGAGTATCATCTACATATTGGAAATACTATTTAAGTGTCTTAGTGTGTGTATGTGTTATTAGTACTGGAGATTTTTTGCTCTAAGTTGTTGAGAAATATATTAGCTATTGTGCCAGCTATATCTAACCTACTAGATTAGCAGGAAACTGAATGACATATTTAAATAAGATGCCACAACAAGAACTGAGTGTTTCTTGGAAGAAAGTGATTCTAATGATTCAAGCAATGGTGAAAACTATGACAGTGCAAGTGGCACAACAAAAGACAATGATAACTGTAAAGTTTTTGACAATAGGGAAATGTACACAACAAAAAATGTTGATACGAGAAACATGCTGATGTGACAACAAAGTGTGCTGTAGACTGTTCAAAGGCGAATGACTGGAATCAGGATAGTGAGTGTAGCAAATCACTCTGAAAATGGTACTTGATACATGATATCAGAAATAGTAGCTACAGGTATACAATTTATTTAATTCTTATATTCCATCCTGGATTTTCCACTGTTTGATTTCTATGATAAAATTTTACAGAACTTTTTCAAGCGGTATACATGTTTCTGACAATACTGTTGTTTAGTAGTAGTAGTAGTAGTAGTAGTAGTAGTAGCAGTAGTAATAGTGAAAAAGGTTCCAGTACTCAATTCATGCTGATACGCAGCTTGACACAACAGATCTGCAGTGCAACAGGAGAATAATCGTAGAGACAGTAAAAAAAACTGCACATCGATCCCAACCTACTCCTTTAGATGATGGGAGGTGGGAGTATAGTAGACACTCCTTGCAGGCTTGTGATCACCATTGCTTGTGAAGCACATCTTATGTGAAGCCCTGATCTAAGCTATTTGAACAGTCAAACAGTTCGACATTACCAATGGCAGCAATGGTAAGTTCCAGAGAGGCATTAACTGCAAAAGTTAGTAGTGTGACTCAGTTTAAGATTTAGCTACAAGAGTCAATGACACAATAATTTGCAGAAATAATTGACTGAATGTGTAGAGGTGTTGTTTGAACAAAACATTCAGACTGAAGTAATAAAAGAAATGTTGTCAAACAAATTCAGAGAATATAAACAATAATTAGATAATAAATGATAGGAACAGGAACAAAATTTAATGGTAAAAATTTAAAAATTGGAAACAGCACTGGAAAAAAAGGTGTATGTGGTTTCAAAGATGAACTGCTCTTAACAATTATTGATGACAAAGTTAAGGAGTGGCACAAAATGCATGATAAAAATTCTCAGAATGGAAAAAAAGCACAGGCCAAGGAGTTACACGACAAAGTTCAAGAGGTTTTCGACAACTACAAGTCACACATTGACATGCACGTAGTGGAATTAATCAGAGCACAAAACATTGCACTAAATCAACATAAGAAATGCAAACATGAGATTCTGGAGTATACAGGCAAGATGCATAAAACTATTAATCAGGAATACAAAAAAGGCATTGAAGCCATCACTTCTGACATGGAACATGTTAAACAAGAGTTAAAGGAATTCAAGCATACATTAGAGCAATTAGAGTCCAAACCCCCATCATTGATGATTTGATGTTGTGAGAAGAACTCATCTGTTGAGATTGGGACCCAAGTCCATAAAATTTTGTAAAAACTACCACCATTATGAAAGCAAAAGTAATAATGATAACATATCAGACAGAGGATGTTAAAATTCAGCACTGGTAATTTTCTGAATGTACATCTGGAAAATGCGATCCACACCAACCAGTCATATTTATAAAGCTTCCCACTGTGTACTGCTAGAGACTTGGACGTAAAATCAGTCAGGTTTATCAGAGGCAATATGACATGTGACACACCACTGTGAGCAACAGAAGCTGCCAACATATGCCAGATATATGTACAATGTAAGATGTGGGATGCTTGACAGATATTTTGGAAAGTGTCTAAACAAAGCAGAGTACTATGACCATGATGTGCTGCAAGTTGAAGAGAAACAAACGGCCGCATGCATGATGTGAATAACAGTGAAAGAAATCGACAGTCACATCACAACCATAGGTACCAACTGGACAGCCACAAACATATTAACTGGAGAGACTGTGATTACAATGTGGGATGCACTTGAACAGATTAACAGACATTCGAGGCAGAACAAAGGAGGGAAGACAAATCACGATAAGGAAAACTACGCACAAACGGTCATAGCTCCAAATCACTGCTCAAAGGTACACGAAGGGACATTATAAAATCTCTTCCTAAAATCCACAAACCCAATCACCGTGGTCATCTAATAGTTTCTGCCATCAAAGCACACCTGAATTTATATCTGCCTTACTTCATCAACATGTGCAACCTATAGCACAAAGACATCAACTGTTTCATCTGTGTCCATCCCAATCTCATAATACACCTTGCTTGACACCAATAACACTGCTTCTGCCTATACCAACAGCCCCCAGTAAATGGTAGCTTTGCTGCTGAACATTACGTCAATCAGCACCCATCTGATTCCAAACCTATGAAGTCATTCCTGATTACCTTAATCAACTTTATACTTACCAACAACTACTTTAACTCTGAGGTCGGACACACAAAGAGATCAGGGACGCAGCCGTAGGAACCAGAATAGCCTCCCTATGACAACCTTTCCATGGGTTGCTTGGAGAGGGATTGGATTAACGTGGAATCCATACACCTTCAACTCATGTTTTGGTTTAGGTACATTAGTGACAACTTTCCCATATGGACTTAGGTGAAGCTGGAGTTTTAAATTTTTTTGAATCTCACCCTACCTTAACCTTCACACGTGTGTGTACTCCTGCCACCACTTGGTGAGTAGATTTTTTATCCATTCAGTTACATTATATTTTCAAAAATTGATTATTTTCATTGATTTATTGGCAAATCACTTTGACAAAAGAAACATGGAATTATACAACACCCAGATTTGCAGGAAGAAGTTACTAGTTTAGTGTTCCATCATTTAGGTTGAATGTAAATGCAGGTGTATTTGCTGCAGCCTTGGATAAAGTAGTGGGACAACTATTACGTTCATATTGACAATTTGTTATTAGTTGCAACATGGAAAATATATCTGAAATTGATACAAAGAAGTACCACAAAAAATTTGAAGAGCTGAAACAATCTTAAAAAGTCAAATTTTGGAAGGAAGAGGATTAAATTTCTTGGTCACATCATTTCATCAGAAGGAATTTTCCTACATCATGCAACAAAAACAATTAAAATCATTCATAGGATGGCATAGTACTTACTAAAGGTTTGTTCCAAAGCAGGCACAAAATAGTCAAGCTTTAAGTTAATTGTTAAAGAAACATATTATGTGGGAACGGACAGCAGAAAGCCAATCAGCTTTTGACTTGACTACAAGAGAAATAAGTCAAGCAAAGATATTATACCACTGATGTTTCAAGAGTTGGATTAAGAAATGTTTTGTTTCAGATTAAAGTTTTACACCATAGGTATTGCAAGCCTGCAAGCCAAGTTACATTATGAGAAGTCATATACCTCCACCAAACATGAAGCCTTAGCCATATTGTGGGCAAACAATAAGATTTCATTTTTGCTTAGTGGGTAACCATATCAAAATATACAGTGATCATAAAGCATTAAGTTTCCTACTCAGTTGTAAACTACTGCATGCCCAATTACGCATACTGGACATTACCTCTACATTAGTTCTGTTTTGAAATAATTTACAGTAAAGGCGGTCAGATGATGATGATTGGTTTGTGGGGTGCTCAACTGTGCGGTTATCAGTGCCCATACATATTCCCAACCATTGCTCAGTCCAAACTTAACACATTCGTGAATGATGATGAAATGATGAGGACAACACAAACACCTTGTCATCTCGAGGCAGGTGAAAATCCAGGAGAACAGATAGAGCCACAGATGCATTATCACATTTACAGGAAGGATTGGGTGAATCATCTTTGTGTATGGAGAGGATGGCAGATCTAAAAGTTTTATTGGCAAAGAATGGATATATCACAAATACTTTCTGAGCCACATGCAAAACACAGATCCTATTTAGTCAAAAGTAAAAGGAACTCTGAAAACTGCCCACTATATTCTGGACCGAGATGTATTATATTACAAAAAAAGGTATAACATATTTAGTGCCTGCAGAAGGTGTGATAATGCTGCTACTCAAGATTGTCGGCGTGGTATTTGACAGGTCAACAGTGACTCAGTAACAATCAGGGAACAGAACTCTGTGGCTGGAATTAACTCTCTGTGCCAACTTAACTACAGGGCATATGTGCATAAAAAAAAGACAACAATTCAGCACACAGATGGTGCAGGTGGCTTATGATTGTAGACAACTCTTGGCATGAGTGCTAGGATAGGTCCGTGGTAGTCTTACTCCATAGGAACACTGCCCTGCTCCATTTACTGCCTCAACAGTAAACACTGATGTCGGCAGGTCTGCCTATATGGCGTAACGAGCACACCCTCCATGGCAGTTTCCTAGATCAGTACACTGTTCCTACCAAACCAGCCATTTGCCTCCATCAGGGCGTCCACTACTGATGATGCTAAATCCCCCCCCCCCCCCCCTCCAGGAAAGGCCACCTAGTTCAAACAATGACCAGGCTTAGATCATGACCTCTGCCACAGAAACAGAGACAGTGCTACAGAATCCAGCAGTGGACTGCTCACCAAAGGAGGCAACATCGACATTGCCGGCTCCACCGGAAAGAGGGAATGCTTAAGTTAAGGGTGAAGTTGCAGCTGAGAGCAAAAAGATACTCTGCCTTGCAGAAGAATTATATATGCCACGACAATCATTACTACCACAAGTGGACAAGAATTGCTGTGGATCACCAGCTGCCATGAACAACCACAATTAGTCCCTAAGGACGTGTTCATAGGGACAGTGAAACCAGTCCAAGTTGGTCAGCTCAATTCCACTGATGAAGAATTAGATTAGGTGATCATTACTGACTACCCACCAGAGGTATCTACTATCCAGCTGCCAATAGGTCCTGCCTAGATATTGTCAGCAAGTGCTAACCATTCTGCATCATTTTTTGGCATCTTCCAGACCAGAGGGATAGAATGCAGACCCAACATCCCTGTGTGAAACGCCATTTTAATAATGGGGATCAAACCCCCATCACTCATCGCTTATAGGGACTGATTGGTGAATATATGTCATTACAGTACTACACAAAAATGGATACAAACTCAAGGAAGCACTAATGAACAATGCAGCTCGTCATCTCAGCTCATTTACAGGCAGCCAGTGTATAGCATTTTCACACTGCCCTTGACATCATGTAGGATTTCTGGAGATCATGAAACAAATAAGAAGCAGGTATTGTTGACTGTGTGTCTACTTATCTGGCAGAAATCACTTGAGCCACTGTAGGGAAAACCAACAATGGGAAATACGTGCCTCAGTTACTGCCAGGACAACTGGTACCAATTGCACCTGCAGCTGCTTCAGTTCACTGGACGATAATTGATGTCTCCGGGAGGTTATCCAAGTCAACAAATGGAAATGACTACATCACCCACTATGGTCTCACTAAGGTTGTACCAACTGCCCAAGCACTAGAGATAGCCAAGTTTCCCGTAGAAAATATAATTTTAAAGTGTGGCACACCACATGTGCTGATCTATGAGCATAAAAAACTGTTTTAGTCAAGATAAATGTCAGATGCAATGTTGCGATGTAGCATCATCCGCAGGATACCTAATGCCTAACATGTGCAGACAAAGGGGTCTGCAAAACATTTTATAAGACTTTGGAAGATATGGTCTTGATAAATGCAGATGTTGAACAGAGAGACTGGAATAAGACACTTACTGCCATGACTTATCCCTGATCCATGGTGGAGAGGCTAATATAACAATGGATACTTTGTTTCCATTTCAATCTGATGAAGCTTAGGGTGATAACTGTGAAAATCTCATCCCTTGAACAGAAGAAGCATAAGGGCTCATATGCATACGATTTTCGGACACTGAAACATTATAATCTCAAACACCAATCAGTGGGCCATCGTGGATTTTTACACCTGTGCTGAAGGCTAGGCAATCAGAAATATTGACGTGCTTTCTGGTCTGTACAGGAGCTTCCGTCACTTGTCGGACAGTGTCGACAACGTTCAAGGATGATGATCCTACACTGAGAACGCGAAAGAGCAGGAAATGCTGTCCATATTCTTTGCATCAAGCCCTATGAGAACCCTGAAGTGGTGATCAACAATAGGTGCATATAATAGGGGAAACTTGAAAACCTACCTCGACTTTGATACCTGGATGGAAGTAATCACTCATGAACAATTCAGTTACTACACAGATCAGTCAAAACATTATGACCACTGCCCACCACGATGCTGGGTGCCACCTGGTGGGGTAGCGTGCGTGTGATGTGCTAACAAAAGTACGTAAGTGGAGCAGAAACGGATGGGGGATCACCCTAGACAAGATATGGGCTGCAAATAGGAAAATTCTTTGAGATAAGCAACTCTGACAAAGGGCAGATTGTCACTACACAGAAACTGTGAACAAGAATTTTGAAAACAGTGAAGCTGGTCAAATCTTCATGCACTACTACTGTGAGCATCTATGGGAAAAGGTAGGAGGTCAATGAAACTACTGCTACACACTAAATGGTTGGACATCCTTGGCTCTTCGCTGAACATGGGGCCTGGAGGCTTGTGTTATCTTTAAAGTAGGACAGATAATGATCTGTGACATCTCTTCCAAAAGAGCACAATGCTGGTGCACACACAAGTGTTTGGAGCATACTGTTCACCATACATTGTTGAACATGGAACTCCACAGCAGACCACCCCAAAGTCGTCATAACAACATTGTCAGTTACGATTGCAGTGGGCACATGACCATCAGGATTTGACTGTTGATCAATGGAAATGTGTCAGCTCTTCAGGTGTATCACATTTTTGCTACACTAGGTCAATGGTCTCTTCTACAAACACCGTCATCGAGGTGAACGCCAGCTCAAAATATGCAGCACATCATGAGTGCTTGCTGGTGGGGGCAGGATTATGCTTCCATAAGATCTGAAGACCCACTGACAGCTCTGAACCACCTGCATCCATTCATGCTTGATGTCTACCCCACAGCAATGTCATCTTTCAGCAGTATAACTGTCCATGTCTCTGAGCCAGAACCATGCTACAGTGTTTTGAGGAGCATTGTAGTGAACTCACACTGATTTGAAACTTCCTGGCAGATTAAAACTGTGTGCCCGACCGAGACTCGAACTCGGGATCTTTGCAAAGATCCCGAGTTCGAGTCTCGGTCGGGCACACAGTTTTAATCTGCCAGGAAGTTTCATATCAGCGCACACTCCGCTGCAGAGTGGAAATCTCATTCTGGTCACACTGATTTCTTGGTGACCAGATTCACCTGACGTAAATCCTACGGAACCCACCTGGGTCACTATCGGGTGCCATCACAACATATGAAAATCAGTGGCTTATTGTTTCCATGAATTACATAACCTATGCATAGACATCTAATGCCACATAGTTCCACAAACCTACAGACAAACTGTCAGATCCCTGTTATGCAAAATCAGTGATGTATTCAGTTCCAACAGCAGACAAAGAAGCCATTAAGCAGGTGGCCACAATGTTTTGGCTCATCAGTGCAAGGGGACACAAAGATCCACCACCACCAGGTGAAGAGCCACTAAAGAACCACAGTTAGATAGTCATAGTACACTCACAATAGGGAGTTGCTGTTTTGATGGGGGGGGGGGGGGGGGACAAAGCCAAATGTGGTATACCACATACCTCTGGTTGGCAACATGAACACCAGTTTGATTCTCACCTACTACAAGTATTTATAATTTAACATTTCTGACTTCTGTCAATTTCTGATCGTTACATATTACTGAATATTGTAAATCGCTAGAACATTCTATATTATGTATAAATATGAGCACTCTCTGCTGTGGTAAGCATTTCACCTCTGTCATTTGTACACAATAAAAGTTCTTTCAGTGTAAAGTGTTAGTTCTTGCTGAAGACCCTGCTCTCAATTCTGTATTCTATATGGCAATATCTCTAGACACATTTAAAAACTAACAGGGGAATGTTGTTTGTTGTTTTGCCATACACTGCAGCACGCCCGGAGTCTATAACCAACAGGAAGCCAAAATTCAATGGCATATGATCAGGGTCACAAAGAGGATGGCACAGCAGTGCTGGAAATTGCTTCAAGAGGAATACTCTTATTACCAGTGACATGCAGCTAATGCCTCTGCCTACTCAGCTTTTTACTTACTATAAAGTATCTTTCCTGTAGATTTTGTCTTAAAGAAAGCATTTCAGTCACAAAATTTATGATTTACGTGCAAAAATTCATTGTATATCAGTGACTGATTCTGCCTCACACTTTTACTCATGGAATAATTCTCAGTAATACCTACATTTGACAACTGATCTGCAATCTGTGATGACACAAACACAACTGAGCTCCACATCATTTGCACAACAAACTGCACCAACTGCTACCTCTGGAGACCTGACACATTACTTTCCCAGCCTTGTACACAAATTTACTACAATGACCGAAAGCAGTCACCTTACAGGGCAAAAAGAAAGGTGGATATAATGATAAAAATTCTCATATCTTTGCACACAAAATAATTTATCTTGTGGCAGCCACGGAAATTAATGTTATTTTCAATGTACATTTTAATAGTAATAATATTTAACCATTTTTAGACTGAAAATTACCTGGTGAAATCGCTGATTCAAACCACCACGCATGTTAGATCCCGACTGTCGCGAATAAGCCCATCCTTTCTTTCCTCTCCACTTCCTCTTTACATTAACATCATCTGAAGGAATTACACTATCTGTAAACAGGAGAACTTTTAATAAGAACATATCCTCAGAACTGTACATACATATTTTACTTCTCAAAGTAACAAGAAATAATTCACAAATGATATTTTTTTTGTTAAAAAAAGTGGGGGAATGTGAGGGATTATAAAGTTCAGTCAACATATTTTATCAACCTGTAGGATAACATAAAAATAAACTATCTCATAATGAAATACGTATTTCAAGTAATTTCTGAACCATTTTCTGTATCATAGTATAATGATTGTTCGGCCAAACAACTGAAACTACAAAAGTTCTGTACAAGTGAAAGACACTCAATGACAAATGGCAATCAATCTTGAACATCAGTCAACCAGTTTTCTACCTTAAGGCTAAGATCAATTTGTGTAAAAGGAGGTACACAATAGCCCCATTTTTACATTGCCAAAATTTTCCTAATGTTTACAGCATTTTGTATCATTTTCACCAAATCTCTATTGTTCATAATGTTAATTTGCACCAACTTTCGCGAAACATAATAAATTTCCTAGCACTTTCACTTAATGAAATGACATTCATGAGAAAAACAATGTGTTCAAATGGTTTTTGAGCCCTAGAATCCCTAGTTCTGAATTGCAAAAATTCATTAGAAGTTGAATCAATTTGTACCGTTAGTGCTTTGCCTCCCAACACTGTCATATTAACAATAACTATACTGCATGTAGCATTCCCCATTGTCATGAAGTCATACTGAAGTCAAATCACTGAATGAAGTGTTGTTTAGGGATAAATTGTAGTCCGACAGTAAGGAAACTTGGCAACGATATGAAGCAATTTTTGAGGTGGCATTAGTCTGGCACCTAACAGCACAGCTTAATTTTTTGTGGGTCAAATGAGCAGCAATGATATTTATAGCCATGACTGTCATGCAATTTTGATGGTTATTTCAGAAAAACTCTGAGTTCTGAGAAGTTGTGTTGGGATCCGACAGATAAGCTAAAATTTAACTGCACATTCGGTTTAACATGCCCTAGAGCAGGGGTGGGCAGCAATGCTGCACGTGTGCGGTGCACTTGCACGTGTGCAGTAAACAGGTGTTCTGTGTGCACACAGGGGCAAGTTGGCCACCCGCTTCTCTCCCCTCCCCACCATACCATCTCTCCGCTTCTTCTTCTGTTAATGTGTTTTGTTTCCTGGCCTGCTTTATTGAATGAAGGAATAAAGTTAGTGGGAGCGCTTGAAAGAAATCATGGTTTGAAAGAGTATCTATTCCTACGATGCATTGTATTTATCACAGGTGGAATTTACAATACGTTCAATGTCTGGAACAAAATTTCTACATACAGACAAACGCAAACAGTTAGGTAAATTTTCATTACTGATGTTTGCTCTTAACATAGACTTATTAAATTTCATAACAGAAAAAATTCTTTCACAAACATATTATCTTCGCAGCTTCACGATGGAGACGAGGAAACTCTTGCTGTGGAAAGCTGTGATAAAAATCTATTACATGTCTTGCCAAAAGGAACTTGTTTCTCATACGAGAATTACGCTGTAGAATCTACAATGTAGATCTATTAATTCCATTTGCAAACTGGGATGAATATCATCTACAGAAACAGCAAATTGTCTCGAGAACTATTCAAAACCTTGGGATAAGTATAATATATCCCCAAATTGCTTGAGAATTTCCTCTTTTATTGCACTAAGTACTGGAATGTATTGAAATTTATTATAATGGTGTTCAATATTAAACTTCTGCTGACCAGCGAGAATACTGTCACATATTATACATTTCAAATTTTCCCATTTTTGCACAAAGAAAAAATGATTCTCCTGTTCCTTTTTAAAAGATAGCAAATCTCCACTTCTCCGTTTCCTTGATTCACTCTGCATTTTCCGGTTCTTGAAATACAACGTTCACTATGTAGTGGTCGCTTCACTTCAACGTCCACAGCTTAGCCTGGTACTACACTGCCGCAACCTGCCAGCTGTCACCACTGTCCCATTCGACGACTGCACGCGAGCAGCACACGTGCAATGCTGTGTGCTCATGAGCCGCGTGCAACGTTTGCCTGCCCCTGCCCTAGAGAATTATATTTCACTATGTTGCCATGTATCTTTATACATGTAATGGCATGATGACATTCACCAAAAGCAATTCTCTGGTTGGCTCCATCATCTAAGATAATCAGTCAACATCCACCATTGTCAACTGCTATTCTGCATATCACACTTAAAAAAAAA
Organism: Schistocerca gregaria; assembly: GCF_023897955.1. Taxonomy (NCBI): domain Eukaryota; kingdom Metazoa; phylum Arthropoda; class Insecta; order Orthoptera; family Acrididae; genus Schistocerca; species Schistocerca gregaria. The sequence goes on along the minus strand of NC_064926.1, from coordinate 452,743,512 downwards.
AGTTTTGCAGCATATGGGCTAGTATGTTTTATGATTTGAAGTAACTGATCTACTATTTATATGCAGTTTAGAGTCATACCTATGAAGGCAACACATGTGCATATCTTGTAATAACTTCTGGACTGTGTATAAAGTTTCACCAAAGGCAGCAGTGAATGTAGTACAGAAATATGTTTCTGCTTCATAGGGAAACATTCCACGTGGGAAAAATATATCCAAAAACAAAGATGACGTAACTTACCAAACGAAAGCACTGGCATGTTGATAGACACACAAACATACACAGAAAATTCACGCTTTCGCAACCAATGGTTGCTTCATCAGGAAAGAGGGAAGGAGAGGGAAAGACGAAAGGATGTCAGTTTTAAGGGAGTTGGTAAGGAGCCCTTTATCATGGGAAGCGTGCAAGGGATAAGTCCCTGCAGTCGCGCTATTCATCTGTGTCCTTGGTGGCTCAGATGGATAGAGCGTCTGCCATGTAAACAAGAGATCCCAGGTTCGAGTCCCGGTCGGGGCACACATTTTCAGCTGTCCACATTGAGGTACATCAACAACACCTGTCGGCAGCTGAGGGTTTCAGTTAGTCATCATTTATTCCAGGGAAAAGCTGCACGGTCAACAAGAGTAATCTGTTCTTTCGAGAACAATTACTGTCTTTGGCAGGTCGATGGATACACAAACATACACACAAAATAAAGCTTTCGCAACCAACGTTTGCTTCTTCAGGAAAATAGGAAAGGAGAGGGAAAGAAGAAAGGATGCGGTTTTTAAGGGAGAGGGTAAGGAGTCATTCCAATCCCGGGAGTGGAAAGACTTACCTATAGGGGAAAAAAGGACAGATATACACTCGCACCCACACACACACATATCCATCCGCACATACACAGACACAAGCAGACATTTGTAAAGGCAAAGAGTTTAGGCAGAGATGTCAGTCGAGGCGGAAGTACACAGGCAAAGATGTTGTTGAAAGACAGGTGAGGTATGAGTGGCGGCAACTTGAAATTAGCGGTGGTTGAGGCCTGGCGGATAACGGAAGAGAGGATATACTGAAGGGCAAGTTCCCATCTCCAGAGTTCGGACGGGTTGGTGTTAGCGGGAAGTATCCAGATAACCCGGACGGTGTTACACTGTGCCAAGATGTGCTGGCCGTGCACCAAGGCATGTTTAGCCACAGGGTGATCCTCATTACCAACAAACACTGTCTGCCTGTGTCCATTCATGCGAATGGACAGTTTGTTGCTGGCCATTCCCACATCGAAAGCTTCACAGTGTAGGCAGATCAGTTGGTAAATCATGTAGGTGCTTTCACACTTGGCTCTGCCTTTGATCGTGTACACCTTCCGGGTTACAGGACTGGAGTAGGTGGTGGTGGGAGGGTGCATAGGACAGGTTTTACACCGGGGGCGGTTGCAAGGGTAGGAGCCAGAGGGTAGGGAAGGTGGTTTGGGGATTTCATAGGGATGAACCAAGAGGTTACGAAGGTTAGGTGGACGGCGGAAAGACACTCTTGGTGGAGTGGGGAGGATTTCGTGAAGGATTGATCTCATTTCAGGGCAGGATTTGAGGAAGTCATATCCCTGCTGGAGAGCCACATTCAGAGTCTGATCCAGTCCCGGCAAGTATCCTGTCACAAGTGGGGCACATTTGTGGTTCTTCTGTGGGAGGTTCTGGGTTTGAGGGGATGAGGAAGTGACTCTGGTTATTAGCTTCTGTACCAAGTTGGGATGGTAGTTGCGGGATGCGAAAGCTGTTTTCAGGTTGTTGGTGTAATGGCTCAGGGATTCCTGACTGGAGCAGATTCGTTTGCCACGAAGACCTAGGCTGTAGGGAAGGGACCGTTTGATGTGGAATGGGTGGCAGCTGTCATAATGGAGTACTGCTGCTTGTTGGTGGGTTTGATGTGGACGGACGATTGAAGCTGGCCATTGGACAGATGGAGGTCAACGTGAAGGAAAGTGGCATGTGATTTGGAGTAGGACCAGGTGAATCTGATGGAACCAAATGAGTTGAGGTTGGAGAGGTGAAATACCCTCAGACTTCAAGAAGAATATAATAATCCCAATCCCAAAGAAAGCAGGTGTTGACAGATGTGAAAATTACCGAACTATCAGTTTAATAAGTCACGTATGCAAAATACTAACGCGAATTCTTTACAGACGAATGGAAAAACTAGTAGAAGCTGACCTTGGGGAAGATCAGTTTGGATTCTGTAGAAATGTTGGAACACGTGAGACAATACTGACCCTACGACTCATCTTAGAAAATAGATTAAGGAAAGGCAAACCTATGTTTCTAGCATTTGTAGACATTTTGACAATGTTGACTGGAATACTCTCTTTCAAATTCTGAAGGTGGCATGGGTAAAATACAGTGAGCGAAAGGTTATTTACAATTTGTAGAGAAAGCAGGTGGCAGTTATAAGAGTCGAGGGACATGAAAGGGAAGCAACGGTTGGGAAGGGAGTAAGACAGGGTTGTAGCCTCTCCCCGATGCTATTCAATCTGTATATTGAGAAAACAGTAAAGGAAACAAAAGAAAAGTTCGGAGTAGGTATTAAAATCCATGGAGAAGAAATAAAAACTTTTAGGTTCGCCGATGACATTGTAATTCTATCAGAGACAGCGAAGGACTTGGAAGAGCAGTTGAACGGAATGGACAGACACTTGAAAGGAGGATATAAGATGAACATCAACAAAAGCAAAATGTGGATAATGGAATGTAGCCGAATTAAGTCGGGTGATGATGAGGGAATTAGATTAGGAAATGAGACACTTAAAGTAGTAAAGGACTTTTGCTATTTGGGGAGCAAAATAAATGATGATGATCGAAGTAGAGAGGATATAAAATGTGGACTGGCAATGGCAAGGAAAGCGTTTCTGAAGAAGAGAAATTTGTTAACATCGAGTATTGATTTAAGTGTTAGGAAGTCGTTTCTGAAAGTATTTGTATGGAGTGTAGCCATGTATGGAAGTGAAACATGGACGATAAATAGTTTGGACAAGAAGAGGATAGAAGCTTTCGAAATGTGGTGCTACAGAAGAATGCTGAAGATTAGATGGGTAGATCACATAACTAATGAGGAGGTGTTGAATAGGATTGGAGAGAAGAGAAGTTTGTGGCACAACTTGACTAGAAGAAGGGATCGGTTGGTAGGACATGTTCTGAGGCATCAAGGGATCACCAATTTAGTATTGGAGGGCAGCGTAGTGGGTAAAAATTGTAGAGGGAGACCAAGAGATGAATACACCAAACAGATTAAGAAGGATGTAGGTTGCAGTAGGTATTGGGAGATGAAGAAGCTTGCACATGATAGAGTAGCATGGAGAGCTGCATCAAACCAGTCTCAGGACAGAAGACCACAACAACAACAACAACAACAACAACAACACCCAGCCACTGACCTGCATCTGTGCAAATGCGCACAGGTTGCCGAAACTCTTATAGGAATCGCCAAAGCGTGCATGAGTAATGAGTGAATGGGCAAATGTCTATAAGGTACATTACATATGTAGAATTGTGGAAAGTTGGGAATGTGAGTCTCATGGGAAGCATGCAAGGGGTAAGTCCCTGCAGTCGCACTATTCATCTGTGTCCTCGGTAGCTCAGATGGATAGATCGTCTGCCATGTAAGCAGGAGATCATGGGTTCGAGTCCCAGTCGGGGCACACATTTTCAGCTGACCTCATCGAGGTATATCAACAACACCTGTCGGCAGCTGAGGGTTTCAGTTAGCCATCATTTATTCCAGGGAAAAGTTGCACGGTCAACAAGAGTAATCTGTTCTTTCGAGAACAATTACTGTCTTCATATATAATAGTGAAGAAGTGTCAGAAGAAGAAGAAGTGGTCCGACTCAAAATCCCAATAAGTTGTTCAATAAACTTAAAAAATGTTTTTGTTCGAATGAAGACACTGAAGTGTGTGTGTGTGTGTGTGTGTGTGTGTGTGTGTGTGTGTGTGTGTGTGTGTGGTGAGGGAGGGGGCGGGCGTCAGTGATGCTGTTATTGCTTCTAATGATAGCAACATTGCTAGGGTGAAAGTACTACTGCTTATGGGAGTTAATCCTGGAGCAAACTGCATCAGAGAGCTTGAGCGGATGGACAAGGTTTGCATTGATAAAGCAGAGTAGGCAGTACAGTTGGTCACTAAGGAGTCCAGAAAGAAGAAAAGGAGAAAAATCTTTGAAAACGATCAAGAAGATGACATACAGTATGGTGCAGGGTGCTTCTGAGTGACTAAGAATAAAAAAATTAAGCATATATTAAGTGAGTTACAGTCTTTTGAAGCTTTAGAAGCTGTTCCTGAAAATTTACATTTTCTGTTACTTTTTTCCATAAATCTCAGAAACCACTTCGTGTAGACTATTCAAATTTTCACGGAGTAATGACATACATGTCCTGAGTCTACTGAACTAACACAAGAACATAATGTTATGTATAATTAAAATTATTTAGGATAATGTACAAAAAAGTATACCAAATTTTAACCATGTAATTAAAAAAACTTTATTTCTAAAAGCAATGGCTGAAATGCAATTATTGTAGTTCAGCAGACTCAGCATATACAGTTTAACGGCCTGTAAAAATTTCATGTCAATGGTTACAGTGATTCCTGAAATACAAGGAAGCTAAATCACTAAATTTAACATTGTCGGGATAGGGCATTCCAACTCCCCTTAAAGACAGTAATTCGACAGTATCACATTTTTCTTGCTATTATAGCCTCTTGATAACCAGATCAAGGATGTGGAAAGCTTCTTCAATGGATTGTTTTTTTCTACATCTACATCTACATTTATACTTCGCAAGCCACCCAACGGTGTGTGGCGTAGGGCACTTTACGTGCCACTGTCATTACGTCTCTTTCCTGTTCCAGTCTCGTATGGTTTGCGGGAAGAACAACTGTCTGAAAGCCTCTGTGCGCGCTCGAATCTCTCTAATTTTACATTCGTGATCTCCTCGTGAGGTATAAGTAGGGGGAAGCAATATACTAGATACCTCATCCAGAAGCGCACCCTCTCGAAACCTGGCGAGCAAGCTACACTGCGATGCAAGGGCCTCTCTTGCAGAGTCTGCCACTTGAGTTTGTTAAACATCTCCGTAATGCTATCATGGTTACCAAACAACCCTGTGACGAAACGCGCCGCTCTTCTTTGGATCTTCTCTATCTCCTCCGTCAACCTGATCTGGTACGGATCCCACACTGATGAGCAATACTCAAGTATAGGTTGAACGAGTGTTTTGTAAGCCACCTCCTTTGTTGATGGACTACATTTTCTAAGGACTCTCCCAATGAATCTCAACCTGGTACCCGCCTTACCAACAATTCATTTTATATGATCATTCCACTTCAAATCGTTCCGCACGCATACTCCCAGATATTTTACAGAAGTAACTGCTACCAGTGTTTGTTCCACTATCATATAATCATACAATAAAGGTTTCTTATTTCTATGTATTCGCAATACACTACATTTGTCTATGTTAAGGGTCAGTTGCCACTCCCTGCACCAAGTGCCTATCCGCTGCAGATCTTCCTGCATTTCGCTACAATTTTCTAATGCTGCAACTTCTCTGTATACTACAGCATCACCCGCGAAAAGCCGCATGGAACTTCCGACACTATCTACTAGGTCATTTATATATATATTGTGAAAAGCAATGGTCCCATAACACTCCCCTGTGGCATGCCAGAGGTTACTTTAACGTCTGTAGACGTCTCTCCATTGATAATAACATGCTGTGTTCTGTTTGCTAAAAACTTTTCAATACAGCCACACAACTGGTCTGATATTCCGTAGGCTCTTACTTTGTTTATCAGGCGACAGTGCGAAACTGTATCGAACGCCTTCCGGAAGTCAAGAAAAATAGCATCTACCTGGGAGCTTGTATCTAATATTTTCTGGGTCTCATGAACAAATAAAGCGAGTTGGGTTTCCAAAACTGACATGATACTCGAGCAAAAAACATGTTCTAAAATTCTACAACAGATCGACGTCAGAGATATAGGTCTATAGTTTTGCGCATCTGCTCAACGACCCTTCTTGAAGACTGGGACTACCTGTGCTCTTTTCCAATCATTTGGAACCTTCCGTTCCTCAAGAGACTTGCGGTACACGGCTGTTGGAAGGGGGGCAAGTTCTTTCGCGTACTCTGTGTAGAATCGAATTGGTATCCCGTCAGGTCCTGTGGACTTTCCTCTGTTGAGTGATTCCAGTTGCTTTTCTATTCCTTGGACACTTATTTCGATGTCAGCCATTTTTTCGTTTGAGGGAGGATTTAGAGAAGGAACTGCAGTGCGGTATTCCTCTGTGAAACAGCTTTGAAAAAAGGAATTTAGTATTTCAGCTTTACGCATGTCATCCTCTGTTTCAATGCCATCATCATCCCGGAGTGTCTGGATATGCTGTTTCGAGCCACATACTGATTTAACGTAAGACCAGAACTTCCTAGGATTTTCTGTCAAGTCGGTACATAGAATTTTACTTTCGAATTCACTGAACGCTTCACGCATAGCCATCCTTACGCTAACTTTGACATCGTTTAGCTTCTGTTTGTCTGCGAGGTTTTGGCTGCGTTTAAACTTGGAGTGAAGCTCTCTCTGCTTTCGCAGTAGTTTCCTAACTTTGTTGTTGTACCACGGTGGGTTTTTCCTGTCCCTCACAGTTTTACTCGGCACGTACCTGTCTAAAACGCATTTTACGATTGCCTTGAACTTTTTCCATAAACACTCAACATTGTCAGTGTAGGAACAGAAATTTTCGTTTTGATCTGTTAGGTAGTCTGAAATCCGCCTTCTATTACTCTTGCTAAACAGATAAACCTTCCTTTTTTTTATATTCCTATTAACTTCCATATTCAGGGATGCTGCAACAGCCTTATGATCACTGACTCCCTGTTCTGCACATACAGGGTCAAAAAGTTCGGGTCTGTTTGTTATCAGTAGGTCCAAGATGTTATCTCCACGAGTCGGTTCTCTGTTTAATTGCTCGAGGTAATTTTCGGATAGTGCACTCAGTATAATGTCACTCGATGCTCTGTCCCTACCACCCGTCCTAAACATCTGAGTGTCCCAGTCTATATCTGGTAAATTCAAATCTCCACCTAAGACTATAACATGCTGAGAAAATTTATGTGAAATGTATTACAAATTTTCTCTCAGTTGTTCTGCCACTAATGCTGCTGAGTCGTGAGGTCGGTAAAAGGAGCCAATTATTAACCTAGTTCGGTTGTTGAGTGTAATCTCCACCCATAATAATTCACAGGAACTATTCACTTCTACTTCACTACAGGATAAACTACTACTAACAGCGACGAACACTCCACCACCGGTTGCATGCAATCTATCCTTTCTAAACACTTTCCGTACCATTGTAAAAATTTCGGCTGAATTTATCTCTTGCTTCAGCAAGCTTTCTGTACCTATAACGATTTCAGCTTCGGTGCTTTCTATCAGCGCTTGAAGTTCCGGTACTTTACCAACGGACTTTCGACAGTTTACAATTACAATACCTATTGCTGCTTGGTCCCCGCATGTCCTGACTTTGCCCCGCGCCCGTTGAGGCTGTTGCCCTTTCTGTACTTGTCCGAGGCCATCTAACCTAAAAAACCGCCCAGCCCACGCCACACAACCCCTGCTACCCGTGTAGCCGCTTGTTGCGTGTAGTGGACTCCTGACCTATCCAGCAGAACCCGAAACCCCACCACCCTATGGCGCAAGTCGAGGAATCTGCAGCCCACATGGTCGCAGAACCGTCTCAGCCTCTGATTCAGACCCTCCACTCAGCTCTGTACCAAACGTCCGCAGTCAGTCCTGTCGACGATGCTGCAGATGGTGAGCTCTGCTTTCATCCTGCTAGCGAGACTGGCAGTCTTCACCAAATCAGATAGCTTCCGAAAGCCAGAGAGGATTTCCTCCGATCCATAGCGACACACATCATTGGTGGCGACATGAGCGACCACCTGCAGATGGGTGCACCCTGTACCCTTCATGGCATCCGGAAGGACCGTTTCCACATCTGGAATGACTCCCCCCGGTATGCACACGGAGTGCACATTGGTTTTCTTCCCCTCTCTTGCTGCCATATCCCTAAGGGGCCCCATTATGCGCCTGACGTTGGAGCTCCCAACTACCAGTAAGCCCATCCTCTGCGACCGCCAGGATCTTGCAGACTGAGGGGCAACCTCTGGAATAGGACAAGCAGCCATGTCAGGCTGAAGATCAGTATCAGACTGTGACAGAGCCTGAAACCGGTTCATCAGACAAACCGGAGAGGCCTTCCGTTCAGCCCTCTGGAATGTCTTTCGCCCCCTGCCACACCTTGAGACGACCTCCCACTCTACCACAGGTGAGGGATCAGCCTCAATGCGTGCAGTATCCCGGGCAACCACAGTCTTAGTCAGATCGGGGGATGCGTGGGACGAGCTGGCCGTCCCCGACAAACTCCCATCCGGACCCCCACAGTGATGCCCATTGGCAACAGCCTCAAGCTGTGTGACCGAAGCCAACACAGCCTGAAGCTGGGAGCGAAGGGATCCCAACTTAACCTGCATCCGAACACAGCAGTTGCAGTCCCTATCCATGCTAAAAACTCTTGTGCAAAGAACGTCTGAGCTAATCTACAGAGAGCGCAAACAAATCAACACAAAATTTAAGCGGTTATTAAAATACAAGATTTCCTAGTAAATGCAGTAATGCTGCTACTTGGGCACTGCTGACATTGCTTGGCGGCGGTAGGAGACTACGCGATTTTACACTATTCAATACTAAAACGCGATGCTACAACTCTCTAATACTACAATACGCCCGAAATTTATGAATTAAATAATGCAAGTACCAAAAACACGCAAAGAAATTAAGAATTAAAATATGTAACAAATGAGTGAGCTAGGAGTATACGACTTTGCTGCTGCAGCTACTTATCCAACGGCAGCAGGGAGCACTGTACTTAGAAACAAATAGGCTTAAACCTATATGGCCTGATGGAGATGAAAAATCAGATCCTGTAGATGAAGCAGTCAAATACAAGCACCATTCAAAAAATGAGAAGCTATATAATGTTTTTTTCATAATACAGTCTGCAACATGTAGTAAGTCAGCTAAACAATAATTACATAAGGGTACTACATCAGAATATTCAAAACATTGGTAAAAAGGAACTCTAAACAGGAATACTCATAAGTGAAATCTGGCCAAACATACCGGGCAACAGTGAATATGGACTAACTGAAAGTCAAATAAGTAAACTGACAATAAAAGACTGTACCACATCCAATTACTTCTGTAGATTTGAACATAAAGGTGGTGATGTTTATATTGAAACGTCACTGTTAGATTCGTTTTACACTATTTAACTCGTATTTTGTGCTGTTATGCTCAATTATTTGTAATTTGGTTTGGTGCTTTGTGTTTGTCCACAGTCAGTGGTACACAATTACATTACGATATCAGTAAGTATCTAATCCTATGTCCCTTACCCACCTTTTGTGCAACCAAATTTCCTTTCTCCATTTATCATCTGTATGAAGGCAAAGAGATCTGCACCCTTTCGGTAGACATTCGACAGTAGTTAAGTTGGAGGTAGAACGGACCCCCCCCCCCCCTCTGGTCTCTTCTGGCTATCTGGGTGAAGTTCGTTGCAGGGAGTGTGTGCTCTCATCACTTGGGGTTGGACCTTTGGTGAGTGAAGACGGTACTCTTCAGAGCAACTTGGCTTTGGTGAGTGTGTTCATGTGTGATGGTGTGTAGCTGTTGTAACTAGAGTACATATTTGATCTGCTAGTTCATTTTCAAGTTCAGTAGTTGAATTCTTACATTTTTCAGAGTGTCGTCAGGAGCATATTTTCTGTACTTAGTAAGTTCTTCCGATCCTTGCTTTGCGTAACCAGAACACATGCGTGGGAAGTTTGTTACTCCAGCGCAGGTTTAAAATTAAACTGTCTGACTTTTCTTTTAGCTGGAATGTATGTGTGAACTTTTCTCATGTGTATGTGTCTTATTTCTTCTATTTTTCATTTCATTTCATTTCAGTTTTAAGATTGTGTAGCTTCATTCGCCATGTTTAATTTCAGGACCACCTTGGATATGTTTTATTCTTAATTATGTATGATATTTTATTGCTGTTTGTGTCTATAAGGTTTAGATTTGTGTTCCTGAAGTTTTCACGAGTCTTGGTAATTTTGCTTTGTTAATGAATATTCAACGTCATTTGCAAGTGTTTCATAGCAGCCTAGCTCCGTTTCACGGGCAAGGTGACACAAATAAATTACTTAGTCAGAAAGTGTTCCATAGCATTTGTACTCACAATAATTCAATCATAGCAATAGGGATGAACCTCTGAGCCTTTGGCTTATTGTGATGGGTAAAACTGTTTTTATCTCTATTCTTGTGTGTGTGACTCTAGTATGATTGCGCAAACTTTTCCCATTTGCGCCTAAATTTCTTTTACTTTTATCACTGCAATGTACCTTGGCATTCAATATAATAATAGCACAAGTGAGTTAATTAAATAGCACGCAACAACACATCATAGTTTAGCATTACTTTGCAAATTCTTAATATGATGTTTCATTTTAATAAACTATGATAAACTGTCATGACTGTTTCTCACACAAACCAACCCCAATTTGTAAGATTATTTTTAATACATCTCACCTGGTGTTTCTTAAGCACAAAAGGCAGGCCTTATATTTGAAGACTTTCGTATGATTGTCTTACTTTTTTTTTTTGTTGAGGCTTAAGCTCCTGCTTGCTCTGACTTAATTGATTTAACATTTGTACTGAAATTGTTCCCATATGCTCATTCCATACATTTCTTTGGATCTGTTTATTAATAGTAAAACATTAGTTACGCTTAGCAATTCAGTGATTAATTCATTTCTTATATTAAATTTTCCCAATTTTAATTAAATCTGGTGGCGATCCAGCAAAATTTTGCAGCACACAAAACTTACAGTGAACTATAGGGTTTCACATTGACTGACTTCCCCAGTTTTTGTTTCCAGATAACCATTGACCCATTAATTACCATTTACATGGTGACCCTGCATACAAACATAACTGGAGCTGTAGAGGAAGAGTCAGAAGGTAGGGTGTATTAACTGAATTTTTTTTTCCTTTAGCACTTAAACAACTTACACGTTGTTCCAAGATGATTTCTTCTTGTGATTTTACACCGATGTCCTCGACTCGGAGTTGCACTGTTCTATATTGTGTATATATGTATTTTGTAAGTTTGAGAACTCTCTTGTTTTATAGTGTGTGTGTGTGTGTGTGTGTGTGTTTTGATTCCACGTGTCAGTTTGTTTGTGTTACTTGTATTTAGACTGTGTGTGAAACTTATATTCTGACTGCCTGTTTAGAAAAGCAGACTTCTGTTATGTTTTAGATTTCTATGGCTGTAGATATTTGATAGTGGCATTTTGCAGAAGTGGGTTTTGCTTATGACGACTCATATGCAGCCCAAAAGTGATAATAGGCATGAAACCGTTGACATGATGGAACAGAGTAATCATTCAGTCGCAGAGGTCAAGCAAATGGGGAGTATAGCAGGAGGGATTCTGTACCTTTCTAATAATAATGCAGGACAATGATCAATTTTCAACTGAAAATGTTAGCAACAATACCACATACATAAGTTTTGAAAACGGACGGACACCATCCACTTTCGTGTCAGAAAGTGCAAGACCGAACTTAAGTAATAATAGTGAAGTACAGCTGAGTCCCCAAACAACCCTGCAGTAAATTATCAATTTGACATGAAAGAGCTAGTAAGAATATTGTCTGAGGAGAACTGCATGGCATTTGAAGAAAGTAATAAAAAATTATCCAAGGAGAACTGTAAGGCGGTAGATGAAAGTAATAAAAAATTATCTGAGAAAATGTCGGAGGACATGGATCAGAAGCTGACGGATCTTGCAGTAAAGATGAAAAACAATATAGTTGCGGAATGTAACGAGCAGATCCAAATTTTTGACCAGCATATTTGCACTTTGGAAGAGGGATAGCTGCATGCTAGTGAACAACTTAAGCTGCAGAAAGAGTGTCTTACACGGGATTTCCGTGCGCTGACTGAGTTGTGTATGCACAAACATGTGGAGCTACAAACACTTGTGGAAAGGCCAACGGCACAGGTACCGCAGCACATTAGCGGCCGGGTGGCCACTAATAGTAAAGCGATCAAGGTATAGGAAGCCAAGGTTGAAAGCATGGTCAGAAAGTTAGGAGACTTGTTCATTAGCAACAATTGCGACAAGAATGTACTGATCAGTGTAGCTGAGACGCCAGGGAGGAGATCACCACCACTGAAAACTCAATATAGAACATAAGGACATTATGACAGAATTGTGTTGAGTGGGTAGTGCATTTAGAGAACTTTAGGAATAGTACACGCAAAATGCCGTGGATACTTTATGCGCAGTCGGCTGGGGACGAGTGGGGAGAGCGGCAGTGATGGAGGGCCACTCAGAGTACTGTAGGGGAAAAGCCAAGTGCTGGAGAGGAAGTTCTAAAATGAAGCATATACTCTCATTTTTGGGAAATATTAAGTGGAGCCCCTCCATGTCCACACTTCTATGGTGACCATTCAAAAACATCTGTCACCTCTTCTTTCGTTAGTACCTAAGAAGAATTACGCCGAAAATGCAGTGATTTATTTTCATCTGGTTTGATAGCCATTTGTAACTTTCAAAAAAGAGTCATGAATGGGGAATTTTGAGTAAAACCTACACATTTCTCTTGCTGCCATGTTAAAATTTGCTTCTTTTGCCAAAACTTAGTTGAGTTTACACAGTCTCACCTCACTAACAAGTTGTGCAGACGCAACTGCGAGAGAATTCTGAAACAGTGGTTTAATCAGTTTATTAAGTGAAGAGCTGAGGAAAGTACGGCCAGCATCTTATGAAAAAGCACATCCTCTGTACAAAATAAACTTATGTTGTTCCAAAGCCCATAGCATTTGCCATTCCACCAGTCCTAACAAATTACATTCTTTTACAGAAATTTTAGTAGTTAGTGGAATAACACAGTAGATAATGAAGTTTTGCATAATAACACAGCAAAATAGTCTCCTCTTTGTGTTCTAAAATTTGCCAAAATCTCACTATGATATCTCGAACAGTTTATGAACCATAAGCAATGTTGGGGATTTTTCACTCTGGCTTTATTGGTGGCACGGTGCAATCACAAATGAGTGTGCTACATCTGATCAATTTTCTTGAGATTCGTGACAGGTAGAGACCTCCAACAAAGTATAAAGAAAAATTCAACATGGTAGCTAAATTTCATATACAGCAACATATTATGTAATATGCAACAGAGACAAAATCATAGCAACCCCTATTTTTCATTTCAAACTTATTCGAATTTCGGGCAGTCTTACTTCCCACATAAAAATCACAATAAATATGACCATTAATGAAATGAGAGGCACATCGTAACGAACCTGACATGTAAAGCTACAAGTAAAGCAAAAGCGAAATTTTGTTACGAAATAGTTTCTGTAAAATCATTTGAGAAAGACTGCAGGGCATGTGCGTCAATTTTGCAATCACTAACCGGCTGAAAGGTGGCAAACGTTTGTCAGCTTCCACTTCTCAACAAATGAAAGAACTAGCCCAACTTTTTGGAATCCTTGGCCACCATACCCTGTGTGACCTATACAAGAGAGAGGCTAGTGAACTAGTCTGTAAACACAGACAGGAAAATACAGATCGAGACTCTGGACACGGTGCTGATTTGGACGAGGATAGAGCAGAAGAAAGAGAAATGCGAGTGGACGCGAGCAATACCCATGAGAGGAAATGCGCGGATTTGATTTTAAAAGAAATTTCAGAGTGTTTACTTCCTCTCTTGTTTTGCCATCTGGCTCCTTAAATTCATTTCTTCATTTCTGACTAATTACCATTAACATAAATGAATATAATCTGCATTTTCATAAAAGATAAAGGTTGGCCCTCACTCTTAAGAAATATAGTACCAGATCTAATCTTGTGCTTAGTACTCAATTTCCTAATTTATTTTGACTATTCCTAGTTAATATCTTTTGTTATAGGGTGCTTCATAACTTAAATTCTGTTGTTGACTTATAAACAAATATAAATTCTGTACTAATTATAAACCTTTGGAAGAATCACCACTAGGATTCTTTAAATATTTATTTGGCTCTATTCGAAAACATATTAGCAAAGCCAGCCCTTAATTAATTCCAAAATAATTACCAGGTTTGTCAAAAGCATTGTTTGCGTGGCTATATCTGTAAGTTTCATTATTTAAACAAATAACTCAACCTAACCTTTGTGGTAGAAGAAACTGTTGGATAGAAGGCATTTTTAACTGTATTTAGTTAATTGAATGAGTTATGTTTTAATTGAAATGTCTGTAAATTAAATACCAAACAATGTGTAGTTTCAGTATCTATTATTGTGAGGATATATACAGGCCTAATATTTGGTCCCGAGACAGTAAGTCTATGGCTGAGTTTCAGATGAGGAACTCATATTGGTTAGAACAACAACAATGCCTCAACTTAACTTTGAAATAAGTGTAACACAAATAGGCCGTGTGTTAAAACAATGACAGTGTCTGTTCAATATGTACTGTATTATTCTGCACGAACTGTGTATTTCGATTTTTGCTGCTCACAGATATTCAATAGTAAACTGCTGTAGCAGTATGCTGATGTTTGCCTGTAACCTATTGGCCAACAGTTAACTGGCCTTTTTAACTGTGTAATATTGAAGGAGAGGTGTGTGTGTGTGTGTGTGTGTGTGTGTGTGTGTGGTGAACAGTGAAAGTGAAGAACTGTGAAACACAACTGTACAATTGTCAGCTACATCATTTACAGTAATCAGTGTTGAACTTCCACCCCCCCCCCCCCCCCTTTTTCAGCTAGTATAACAACACAGTATGTCGACACCGAGGACTATCAACGAAGAAATAAAGCAGGTGAACTTCACAAACTCTCCAAATGGGATTCATCCCAGAGCTTGGTTAGAACAGTTCTGATTTTCCCTTCCTCCTGTCTGGCTGGATTCATACAAGTTTGAATGCGTGTGTGGTTACCTCAAGAGCGAGCCAGTTATATGCATGAGGGTGGTACCATGCGATTGAAATTCAGTCAAGGAGTTCCAACAGATTTTTCTATTGGCTTACCAATGTGAGGCAACTTTCATCAATCAGGCTTTTAAAGCCTGGCTCAGTTATTCGAAGATATACTACACGTAATTCAGTTCTTGTACGATACTTATGGACCAGCAGAACTAATTCGCAATTTCTTTATGAAGTTACCAATGAACTTGAGCCATATCATTATTGCAGGAAGATCTAAAGATGAAATAGAGGTATTTAGAACCATGCTACATGAACTGCAGTATGATATAGGCAATGGCACACAGTATGGAGTATATTTTCATAGACAGATGCGTCACAACCATAGTCGCAGCCGTGGCGGAAACAGGAGATGTGACTGCATGGGGCGGGGCGGGAGGGGGGGGGGGGGGGCAAGACCAATACAAGAATGAAACACATCAGCCTTATCAGAACTGGCATAATAACAACACGGAACATAGGTATTATCACACTAATCAAAAAAATATTGTTAACCAACAAAATTATGGTAATTATGGTAAAAGACAGCATTATGAGAACCAAGAAAATAATGGCAGCCACGAAAATCGCACGCACCAAAATGAACATACTAGCCATGAGACCTGCAACCAATCTCGTCGTGAAAGACATGCTAACAACGGTGTCACAGGGCCTCCTCCAGGAGTTCAGATCAAGCCAGCAAACCCCAGACACAACCAGCGGTAACAATCAGCAATGACTGTTAGCAAAAGCGAAGGATGAGGCTCTGGAGCAGACTATGGCAAGGCCACACGAACATGTATTGTACAAAAGGGTGGCATTAGGGAGGAACTTTTGCAGAAAGTCTCCTGTGCGAAGGTTATGGCAATCAGGCCCGTAGTTGCAAATGCAACTAGGGAAGTGCGACTTGAGTGCATTACTGACACTGGTAACCCCCCGTCTCAATCATAAGCAAGGTGGCATTTCAGAAATTTGGGGAAGACGATGCTTGGTCTATTTTTTGGTTCAGGGAAACAAAAGTAAGGGGAGCGATACACAGGAAGAGCCTTGAAATACACAAGCAGACTCTACTAACTGTTACCTGGCAGGGGAAAGAGTTTGAGTTTAATTTTTTTACTGCCCACCTATTAAATGTCTCTGTTGTATTGGGGACAGACTTTACGTATACCTACCATGCAGAGATTGACATGGGTGAAGGAACTATGATGGTCCAGGTTATTGGTAAATTTTTGGATATTGTACGAGGGTAAGTCAATTATTATCCACAAAGTAGTTAAAAAATTTTATTGTAATCAAATAGGAAACTTACGAGAACATCATTTTTCGACATAATCTCCTTGTGTTTCAACGCGCTTGGTCCACTGTTGTACAAGCTTCCTGATGCCCTCATAAATGAAGGTTCTCGGTTGAGATGCGAGCCAAGAATGCACTGCTTCTTTCACTGCTTCATCCCAGGCAAATCGACGGCCCCTTAACGCCTGTTTGAGTGTACCAAACAAGTGATAGTCAGAATGGGCAAGACCGGGACTATATGGAGGATGATCCAGTACTTCAAATTTGAGTTTCTGGAGTGTTTCAGCAGTGTGGGCAGCAGTATGCAGACAGGCATTGTTGTGCAACTACACAACACCTTTTGACGGCAATCCTCAGTGTTTGCTTTGAATTGCAGGCTTTAGCCTGGCAGAAAGCATCTCAATGTAATGTACATTGTTTGCTGTTGTGCTCATTCCCCATAATGTTCCAGTACTGGACTTTGTGCATCCCAAAAAACCATAAGCATCAGTTTTCCTGCGTACGGTTGGGTCTCGAACTTTTTCTTGCATGGCGAATTTGGGTGTTTCCATTTCATGCTCTGACGTTTACTCTCCGGCTTGTAATTATGGATCCATGTTTCGTCACCAGAAATGATCCTATCTAAGAAGTTGTCCCCTTCATTACCACAGTGATTCAAATATTTTTTGGAGATGTCCAAGTGCGTTCGTTTATGCAACTGTGTGAACTGTTTTGGGACCCATTTTGCACAAACTTTATGAAACCCAAGCCTGTTGTGGATGATTTTGTAGGCAGAACAGTGACTAATTTGCAGACAATGTGCCACTTTGTCAATAGCTAATCGTGTGTCTAAGAGAATAATTTCACTCAATGGTTTCTTCATTTGTGGCGGTACGTTGTCGTCCGACTCCTTCATCTTGCGGCCATTTTGGAATTTTTCAATCCATTCGTAGACACACTGTTGTGGCAAAACACCATTTCCGTACTGTATCGAAAGTCTCCGATGAATTTCGGTCCGATACGCCTTCCAATCACAAAATATGGACATTGCTCTTCTTTGGTGCAAATAGACAGTGGAGAAGCCATGATTAACAGCACAGCAGCGATAACGAAACTAACCTAGCAGCTTGAAAATTGCAAAGATATAACAACAAATAAACAGAGCATGTGTCATCAACATAAAACAAGAGTACTACCAAAATAAACAAAAATATAACTAAATTCCGGATAATAATTGACTTACTCTCGTATTTAATGAATGCATATTGCATCATGAATCTGAAGTCAGCTGCCTGAGTTTTTGCATTCAATCCGAGGCTTGACTGGGTCAAGAGGTCATAGTTCGCTGCATTAACGGGTCAAGTTGCCCGAATAAGGAACACGAAAGAAATGCCATCCTCATTGGTTAATTTGAGTTGGAATGTTGCTGGTGTGGGTATGGAATTGTTGCAGATCTTGCGGGGGACACGAGCGGGTTTTCTCTGAAGCACAAGGTGCAATTAAAGGATTGGTCTACAAGTTTAGGGTACAGGAACATCAGAAGTTTTTTGTTTGCCCATATCCGATTCCCTGCGCACATAAGAAGCAGGTTGAGCATGAACTAAATAAAATGGTTCACCTTGTCTTGGATTCCAGACAGATAAACACTGTCATCACATCAGAGACGGACAGGATGGAGAGCTGGATGAATTGTTACAGTGCTTCCATGGTGTGAAAGTTTTGTCATTGATTGATTTCCATGCCAGCTTCTAGCTGATTATTTCAGATCATTCTTGTAGACAGTACACAGCCTTTTACTGTTACGGTAATTGCTACCAGTTCTGGCACCTTCAGTTTGGGCTGACTGTATCTTCAGCCACATTTATTAGAGGGCTAAACAGCATTTTGGTGGACGACTTATGGGCACAGGTATCACTTTATGTTGATGATATTCTCATCGCACAAAAGTTATGCGAACAACAGAATAAAGTGTTCACAGACTACTGGAGGTTTTCGAAAATGCAGGTCTTACTGTGAATTTAGATGAGTCTCAATTTGGACAGAAAGTGATAAAGTTCCTAGGGTACATTTTATCAGCTGATGGAATACGACAGGACCCTGAGAAAATCGCATTGATAGCGGAGTGTGCAATGCTGCTGCTTAGCAATTGAGAGCATATTTACATCTCTGCAACTTCTATAAGCAGTTTGTGAACATGAGTGTACTTGTCATCCCTCGTCTTTGCACCTTGACAGGGAAAAATAGTGTATCGGATTGAGACCAGGAGGCACAAGAAGAATTTAACATGATGAAGAATGCTCTAATCAATGTAATCCTTCTGTCACATCCTGATCAAACAAAAGAATTTTGTCTCATGACAGACAGTTCTTTGTCTGGTTTAGGTGTAGTTCTCTTTCAAACAGATGATGAGGAAGACTCGTCTTCTTATAAGACAATTTCCTTTGACAGCAGAGGGGTTTTGCGCTCAGGGAAAAACTACTCTGTCACAGAACTCGAGGCACTTGCATTCATCTGAGCATTCAACAAATTTCGGTATATTTGGGTTGGTCAAATGACTAGTGCTCACAGACCACGGCATTCTGCAATTTTTAATGAGCACAAAACACCGATAAGATTATTACCAACATTAGTACATGTGATTACAAGTAACATGTAGTTAAAATAGAAATACCTTATCATCACGGACAGTTGACCTTCTGCAGAAGTGATGACATATCGTCAGAATCAAAATAAACAATTAAAGAAGGCAGATTCATCAGTGAGCTAAATATGAACACTTTTAGAACCAGTAAAGAATGTAAATGAAAAGCATGATGAATTTAATACTATAAGAATAAGATACAAAACATACCCCCACTGACTGACTGTTCTTTGTAAACAATGGTGTTAGAAAGCATGATGTGATACTACATATCACACCAGTAGAGTGATATGTAACACTATGTTTACCTTTCCCACAAATGATGCTCACAAAAAAATAAAACGATATAATGATTTAATAATAGGAGAGCACAACTTCTGTGTGATTTTGCTATGTATTTTGCATGTGGAAAGTCATCCTGAGGGACGATGAATGTCTTTAAGGTGGGACAATGATCATGTTAACTTTCAAAACAGGAAGTAACCGCAGGGGGCATTCATCCATTCTGCAAGGATCAACACCCTACAGCGGAGTAACAAATCAGCCATTGAGGAGCTACAGTTGTCAACACTAAGCAATTGAAGAAACAAGTGAATGTTTAAAAATGTATTAATTCTCTTGTGATACACTGAGCTGTCCTATTGACATCTGCACTCTTATGTCAGATCTATAGAGAACTGTAATGTCACATACCTATATTACGATAAGTTAAACATTCCAGCCCGAGATGATGGAGCTGGCGGTTGTGTGTGTGTGTGTGTGTGTGTGTGTGTGTGTGTGTGTGTTTTACTGATGAAAGCTGTAGCCGAAAGCTTTGTGAAAGTGTCTTGTTTTAGAAACGACCATTAGACGCAACACCTACTTCTCTTGCAGTTAGTCTGCAATAAAGATGCGCTTGCCAAAGCTCACAGCACACCAACTGGTGCCCATCTGAACTACGGCAGCTTACTTAAGACTGTGGCTCGAGCTCCAAGCTTCACTTCGCTAGCTGCACCATAATGATCATGTTCTTGTACTCTGCGCTACAATTACCTAGGCTCTAGTACTGGACATTGTCTCTTTTACTCTATTTGGATCAACATTTGCTAGTGCTTGTAATTTTGGTGTCAATAAAGAAGTGTTACTGTTTACGAGTTCTATCACTGTGTAGTAGTCAGTACAATGTGTTCTGTATTACATGTACGCTTGTTATACTCCATGTAATCCTACAGAATATGTTAAAATTAAATTCAACCGTTGTAAGGTTTTTCCTTGATGTTACAAGGGTTTTGGCCCTTGATGTTATTGACAATGATTTCATCATCCATCAGTTCTTAGTAGTCAGCATAGTCAACAGCACATTCACATTTTGTTGGTCATGTTCTTCAAATCCTAAAGAGTTTTTAATCAGATCAGCCAGTTCTGATACAAATTGGCTGTTTGGTTGGTCATCTAATGGAAAGAGCTAGTGTAAAGTTATCAATAACAGCCCAATTTCTACTGCCATGTACACAATACCCCTCAAGTTGAATTTGATGTTCATTTGCTTTTTCCCAAACCTTCCCTGATCAGAACCATATGTAGCAATGCCTTTCTGTAATAACATTTTAAACTTTCCACATAACCCTGGTCCAATAGTTGAGGGACTGAGGTAATGAATGGAGGTTAAAAAAACTCAAACATTTATTCTCTCTTCCCAATGGAATGTTTCAGTGATGATTTGAGCATAATCAACCAACACAAAACCATTTCCAAAATTCCCAGTTGTAAGTTGATGCTTTTTGACTACAGAGAAAAATACAGTATCATACCATTCTGCAAAACTGGTTCACTCTATCCATGAAAACTTCTGCTTCAAGCAGAAGACAGTATTTTTTAAAAAGAATTTTATGGCACCACAGATTCTTAGACTTCTTAGGAAAGATAATCTCTGCATTCTGGTAACATTCATAGACACTAAGGAAATTGATAGCATTCTCTCCCAGTACAAATCAGTTTTGTGTTTTTGCTTTTTAAACAATTTTTAGTTCACTTTATAATCACATTATTAAAGGGGCTTTTTCACATGTTCAACTCATTGAATCCCAGAAAACCTTTTCCATCCTGGGTTTCCCATTACCTAATTCCACACCCAAGTTTTAAAGAACATTTGAGAGCCAGAAGTCATTTTAAAACCAATATAACCATATAGTTTCTTATTCCTTTCAAGTGCTCTGTAATAAATCAAAGAGCAAATAACTGTTGGTCTTGGCTAAATACTTGAATGAACTATTGATAAACTGCAGTTCGTTTCCTGCCATTTTATAATTTTTCAGAGTATGCTTTCATCTTCACAGCCAAATACACTCACAAATTTTGCAATGAAATCAATGTTCCTTTTTATATTAGATATTATTGCATTTGCAGTTAAATATTCTTGAGCTAAGTTTGGTCCTTTCCACCATTCTTCAACTAGCCTATAATTCCAAGTTTACCAGAAACACTGAGAATGATGTGCTTGTATTTGGTTGCCAAAACGAATAGTACAACAGCATGATCTGTCAGAAGCAAAAGCTCACTTGCTTCTAATGGAATGAGGTTTGTTACATACATTGATTGGTATGAAGAGTAAACTGCTGCAGTGCCACAGTATAAGCAGCTGAAAGTTTGAATTTACCAACTACAATAGTTTTGGATAACCAATGATTCAGTTAACTGATATGGATAATTGATGTTATATCGTAGTTTATTCAGTTGGTGGCTAAAGGCAAGATGGGAGGAGCAGAACGGTTTAGCCAACAAATATTAGTATAGGTGAATCTCTCGCAAAGCTGAGAATCCCAGCAAACATATAGTGTTCATCAATCTTATTACATTATTGTACCTCATTTTCTTATGACTCTTGTGTAATACTTGGATGAGGTAGATAAGTACTGTGAGGCAGAAAAACAGCAGACTGTTGATTATCAACAGTATAAAACATGGATTAATTTTGATAACAATTAGAAAACTGAAGGGGTACAGCAGGAAATAAGAATCCTGTGTGTTCATGAGCTTCCAGTGCAGAAGGTGAATATACTATGCAATAGCTAATGTGACACTAATGTGAACAACACTTGGAACATTGTATCAGACAACTGCTACCATTTTACACAGATGATGTAGTAAACGGGGCAGCAGCACAATGGTACCTACAGTAATAACATAGTATCTCATTGATAAGCTACTGTTAATGATAATACAAAATTTAGTGGAAAGAATAATGGTGACCACTTAGCATATAGTTGATAAGGCACTGGCAGCTGACACGCACGGAAACAAGATTTAAATACCCCATATGGCTACAATGTCCTAGCACTGCAACCCAATAGTCACTTTTATCGCTTCCATTGTCAATATGCCAAAGAGGAGTTACTAGTAATGAAACCTGCTTACAGTATATCTGATTTTTAATTGAGAAAGTAAAAACATGATTTATCAAAAATTAGTAAAAAAAAATTAAGACAAACTGAGGAGTTCATATAAGTGGTTTAGAGAAACAACAAAGAACATAACTGTAGTTGGCCAGACTTCGATCTGGAACTGCTTTTTCAAATAATAATTTCATTCAAGGCCGTACTGCTTCAATTTCCTTCCAATATTTAATTTCAACATGAATCCCTTTTTATTACTAACGCTTTGGTCAGCCCTTTTCAACTAAAAAGATTTGCACCACATAAAATAAATCGAGTACATATATGGGTGGGAACTTTGTACATTTGTCTCGTCTCTTTTCCCTGTCATACTCTAATTAACCTGACCGTGAGTATTACAGTGAAAATGAATAATTTATTTTAAGTTTTCTCCTGAAAATGAATACATAACAAATGGAACAGCAGCAAAAAGTAATTTAAAAACAAAAGTGATAAGTGCAACTTTACCTAAAGTGTCTGGGATATTTCCAAATGTCTTTGAGCTCTTCAGGGGAACAATATTGGTTCTCTCAGACTTAAAACGATCCCGGCTTTCCATTTCAGACTCTTCCTCCTCCTCAGATTCCACATGCGTTGTAGTCTCTGCAGATACATCTTCTGCATTGTTCTTCTCTGTACTGACGGAACCTACACTGTGGTTAGGATCTGAAAGAAGACAGATGCTATGATGTAATGGACCATTAATAAAATACAAGAAATATTTTGAAAGTCTTTGCATCTCATTGAATGACATGGGATGAAATAATTCAAAAAAATGTGAAACAATGTTATATGATTATTCTGAAGCATTAAGGTATGAGTCACTACATTTGCAAAATGTCAAACATAAACATATTTTTACGTTTCATACCAATGGTCATCAAAATGTAGCCAAAATCAGGTACTCATGTGTCCCACGATTCTCAGCTTTATTTCATAACTAGCCTTTTTGCTGCAGCTTTGCCCATGTATGTGTTCAACACATATACTGAACATACCTCCTACTTCCCCCTCTCTGTGTACATCTCTTCCTCCCTCGTCTTTCCTCCTCAACCTCCCACCTCTATCTATCTACGCCTACTTCTCTCTTTGTTCATTTGCTTTGCTCCCTCACTCTGACCGCACCTTCCTTCTCCCCCTCTCTTTAACCATATCCTCCTCTCATCTTTCCATCTCCACCTATCCCTCTCCCTTTTTCACCGGCTCACCACCCCTCTTCACCTCCAACTGCCTCGTGCATTTTCTCTTCCTCCCCTCACTCTGTCCACCTCCTCCTCTACTAATCTCAATCTGTTCCCAGCCATGCTTATCGGCATGTGTAGCCCCTGCAATACAAGTCAATAAAGCAGGATGCTATTACTCCCACAAGATGCCCACAGTGTTGATACCTGAGACCTGCTGTTTCTA
Organism: Schistocerca gregaria; assembly: GCF_023897955.1. Taxonomy (NCBI): domain Eukaryota; kingdom Metazoa; phylum Arthropoda; class Insecta; order Orthoptera; family Acrididae; genus Schistocerca; species Schistocerca gregaria. The sequence continues at coordinate 452,719,696 of NC_064926.1, read as the reverse complement.
TGCCAAATCTGATTGACATCGATGAAGGGATTTGGGAGGAGAGCCCAGACATGCACACAAACACCGTGCTTTATATGTATAATAGATAATATGCACCCAGGAACTGACAGCCAAATCCAATAACACCAACTAATGTTAAGTGTTTTATTTTTTGAATGTAGTTGTATTGCTCAGTAACAAACAAAAATAATCAGAGACAGTAATAATTTAAGATGTACTTAACTTTAATTGATTACGGTGAATTTGGCCTTGAGCTAAGTAAAGCTGGCTACTTACCCCAGGAGCAGAGTAGTAACATGGACACTGTGGGGATGGATTTGAGGATGTGAGAGGGAGGATGTTTTACTATCTGTCTTGTAGTACTGACAACTCACAGGCACGCATGATTAGTATCAATCAGCTGCTATGATATAACTTCTGACATGGAAGTAACATGGATTTGTGGATGCACATTACAGAGACTGTCATCTTCAAATGTGGTACTTATTCATAACCAGGAACATTAAATTAATTAATGATGTTGTCATACAATAATACAACACAGTGAGTGCAAGGAAACTGGCATTTAAATATTTTACCAAACTTTTGTGATGGTGTCTTGCACGAATATTGCATTTAAATATTAGTAAAAATACTATCATTAATCAAAGTCACTCACACACATACAGTAAAACCAACAATGCTTCACCACATGGCTGTACTATCACAACTGTCAGATCACAGATGTTGGCAGCAATCTGAAACAGACCACAGTCAACATCAAGTGATCTGAATAGAGCAGACATCATGTAATCAGTACTTTGGGGCCGCCAGCCAACTAAGCGCATGTCTACTATTGAATAATCCTATCAATAACAAAAGTGACCAATAATTATATAAACGGAATGATAGAAAACAAACCCGTGAAGTCGAGGTTTTATGCCATCAAATTTTCTCAGTGTAATTACCACCATATAAATTACTTAGCACAGACAAGAGAAGTTTACCCAACACAATGTAGATGTTTATTGCTACTATACTGTGATTAAGATTAGTTTGCACTTGACAGTTAAGCACATGTGTTGCCGGGTATCTGACTGGGCCAATCATACCTTGCAGTAAAGTGTACAAGTCCTGCATGGTTGCAATCTCCCTGGCATGTGCTCTGTGTTAGATGTTGGTGTGCCGCAACAGATGGCACCGTGTTGCCTTCATCAACTTTCAGATGCAAAGTAAGTTTAATAAGTCAATAATGATAATGATTGTTATAACCTTTAATCACCAATAATTGCGTGGATATTCAAACACACTCACTTAGAAACAATAGCTGGTTACATGATAACAACTTAGTATCTCGTATTCGACTGCCATGCCGTGACATGCGGCTGGTGCTGTTCGTAGCTAGGTGGTGCTCCCGCGCACAGCCGAGTCGCAGAGCGCCTCTATCGCCGTTTGTGCGTACTGTCGTGGTGGCACTGTTAAATGTCGTGGCACTGTCACAACACTTCCCCCCCCCCCCCCCTCCCCCTTGGGGAAAAAAAAAAAAAAAACCTCACTTCCTTGGAGACATGGACAGTGGGGAGACATACATGACCTCTTGTGAGGCCTCGAGAAGATCCCGCGGAGAGACACGGGGAGTATGGTCGAAAATGTCCAGGACGGAACCTCGTGCATGGAACGTGCCTCCTGGATGAGATGATGGGCGAAAACTCCGGAGAAGCATCCATAGGTGTCGTGGACCTGGGGGTGTGCTCCAGCGAGATGGGTCCCAGAGAAGGCGGAGGTGCGACTGGGGCCGGTTCCGGCGTACTCGGAAGCGGCAGCGATGTCGGGTGCATCAACACGTACGGTAGATCGGCAGCCGCGACAGGATTGGCCTCTCAGGTTGGTGGAGGCAAAGGAAGGGGCGGTGGCACCGGCATGGCCACCACTCGTGGGTGCATCTGGTCATAATGGCGAACAACCGTGCCATCGTCCGTTCGTATTTCACAAAGCCAACAGCCGCAAAGAGCCTTGACCACCCCTGGAATCCATTTAGGGGCGAGATCCATACCCTCGTGCCCACACGTCGGTGCCCACCGAGTATTTTCCCGCACTAGGGGACACAGCACAAGGCTTGACAGGATGAAGCAGGTGCAGTAGAGTGTGCGGTTGGCGGCCATGCAAGAGTTCAGCAGGGCTGCGATCACCCAGAGGCGTGAAGCTATAAGAACTCAGAAATTTCAGCAGAGCGTCATCTGTGGAAAAATCACTAAGGAACTTTTTCATCTGGATTTTGAAAGTGCGGACAAGGCGCTCAACCTCCCCATTCGATTGCGGATGCTGTAACATGATGAATCTCTTGTCCAGTACAAAAATCACGGAAGGCCTTCAAAGAGAACTGAGGGCCATTGTCCGTGACGATCGTGGATGGAAGACCTTCTAGCACAAAGATTTTGGACAAAGCCAGCGTCATCGCCACAGTGGTGGGTGATGGACGGCGAACAACAAACGGAAACTTCGAGAAGGCGTCAATCAACAGTAGCCAATAAGTACTGAGGAAGGGGTCGGCAAAGTCAGTGTGCACCCTTTCCCATGGCTGCGCTGGATCAGGCCACGGAGAGGGCATTGTACGAGGTGCAGCCAGTTGTTGAGCACACTGACCACACACAGCAACCATGTGGGCGATGCCCGAATCAATACTGGGCCAATAAAATTGCCTGTGGGCCAGGGACTTAGTCTGAGAAATACCCCAATGGCCTTCATGCAACAGTTTGAGAACATCTTTGCGAAGAGAGGCTGGCACCATGACCCATGGAGATGCGCCACCCGTGGCCAGAAGAACAACACCATCATGAACAGACAGACGAAGGCGCAAGGCATGGTAGTTGCGAAGGGGATCCAATGCCCGGCCCTTGGTCCTGTCCGGCCAACCCCGTTGAACAAAACTGATCACCTGACGCAGGACCGGGTCCCGCGCAGTAGCCGACGCGACCTGCGAACCTGTAAGTGGAAAACCCTCGACCGCACGATGTTCTTCCTCATCAATGTGGAAACAGCGTAGTTCATCACAATCGAAAACCGGGTTGGGGCCCATCGGCAATCGCGACAATGCGTCAACGTTGGTGTGCTGGGCCGTGGAGCGATAGTGAATCTCATAGTGAAAACGAGACAAGTATAAGGCCCAATGTTGCAGGCGGTGAGCTGCCTTATCCGGAAGTGACGTCGATGGGCTGAACAGAGAGACCAGCGGCTTGTGGTCGGTGATGAGGTGAAACTTAGAACCATACAAAAAAACGCTGAACTTTTTTAGAGCATAAATGATAGCGAGCACCTCCTTTTCGATTTGAGACTAACGCCGTTGCGCATCGTTGAGGGTCTTGGAAGCATAGGCGATGGGTCATTCCGACCCATCCTCATACCGATGGGCGAGAACAGCCCCTAGGCCATACTGTGATGCGTCAGTCGCCAGAACCAAGTGCTGACCCAGACGGAATGTGGCAAGACAAGGCGCCGACTGCAAATGAGCCTTCAGGTGGACAAAAGCCTGCTCACACTCGTCGGACCAACAGAAAGGGACGTTTTTGCGTAACAGCTGATGCAGAGGATGAGCTACCGCCGCTGCGGATGGAATGAATTTGTGATAACAAGCAATCTTGCCTAGAAACACCTGAAGTTCTTTGACCGTAGACGGCCGGGGTAGAGTGTTAATGGCAGCAACGTGCTGATGTAGAGGACTTATACCCTCACGGGACAAGTGGAAACCAAGATACACAATGGAGGGTTGGAAGAACTGTGACTTGTCCAGATTGCACCTCAACCCAGCCGAACGCAAAACCCGAAACAGTGAACACAAATTGCGAAGGTGCTCCTCAGTGGAGGCCCCCGTGACAACAATGTCATCGAGATAGTTTATGCAGCCGGGAACGGAAGCTGTGAGCTGTTCCAAAAACCGCTGAAAAATGGCCGGCGCGCTAGCGATGCCAGATGGTAACCACTGGTACTGATACAACCCATAAGGAGTGTTGATGATGAGAAATTCCTTGGAAGAAGCATCCAACGGCAACTAATGGTACACCTCCGATAAGTCAAGTTTGGAAAAGAACTGGCCCCCAGTGAGTTTGGTAAATAACTCCTCAGGACGGGGAAGAGGATAAGTGTCAATGAGGCTCTGAGCATTGACAGTGGCTTTAAAATCACCACACAATCGCAGACTCCCATTTGGTTTAGAAACCACCACGATTGGTGATGCCCATTCACTGGAGGTAACAGGAAGGAGAATCCCTGAAGCTGTTAACCTGTCTATCTCAGCCTTGACAGGTGCACGCAACGCCACCGGGATAGGGCGTGCCCGGAAAAACTTAGGGCAAGCTGTAGGTTTAACAGTAATGTGGGCTTCAAAATCCTTGGCACGACCCAGACCAGCAGAGAACACAGACGAAAATTCAGAACACAATCCATCCAGCTGTTGATATGAAATATCCTCAGATATGAGATGCACATCTTCATCAACAGAGAACCCGAACAACTGGAAAGCATCATAACCGAACAGGTTTTCAGTGCCGGCAAGATCCACCACATAAAACGTGAGGGGACTAACAACAAACTTGTAGGCAGTGGAAGCATCAAACTGGCCAATGATAGGAATTTTCTGTTTATTAGAAGCTCTCAGTTTTCGCGTAACTGGAGACAAAGGATGGGAGTCCAACTCCAAATACGTGCGAGAATTAATGAGAGTTACTGCAGAGCCAGTGTCCACTTGCATGCGGATGTCTTTATCCAGAACACGAACAGCAACAAACAACTTATTTGTTTGAGAAAGCACACAGTGAACATCCATGTCCGATGCCTCGTCCTCGTGACAGGAACTTTAGGGGACTGACACAGAAGCAAAGTGGCCTTTTTTCCTAAATGAATTACACGTGGCACAACGTTTTGGACATGTGGCCCTGTCATGCTGTATGAAACAACGTGGACAAGAAGGAAGTGCCGAATGAACCTGCTTCTGTGGTTGCTGGTTTCGCTGCGAACTTTGCGGGCCAACGCGACGTCGTTTACGCGAGTGAACCGCCGCCACATCTTCGTTCTCCTGTGAAACAGGCAAATTGTCCGTGTCGAAAGTTGACTGTACAGCACCTACATCACACCACGCATCTATCTGCGCGCCAGCAGCGTGAGACACTTCAAAGGATTGTACGATGCTTAGAACTTCCGACAACGACGGGTTTGGTAGTTGCAGGGCACGTTGCTGAACTACTTTATCAGGAGCAAGCCGTAGAATAGCATCCCTAACCATTGAATCATCATAAGACTCATGATAAGCGTCCGTGACATGCGGCCGGTGTCGTTCGTAGCTAGGTGGCACTCCCGCGCTCAGCCGAGTTGCGGAGTGCCTCTATCGCCGTTTGAGCATACTGTCGTGGCGGCACTGTTAAATGTCGTGGCATTGTCACGACAATGATAGTCGAAGATTTTGCATTTAGGAAACACTAAGATAGGGTGAGGAGCCATGGTGATACTTGAAGAAGATGAAAAAGGTGACAAACACTTTAAAAAAGGTGATACAAAATTTTAAAAAATGAATAAAAGGTGACAAATTATTTCAATAAATATATGTGGCACAAATGAGTGGCGTTCAGTTTTGATAATTCCCTACCACGGAGGTCAATTACGACCGTAACAAATTTCTCTATTATGATCCGGAATGGGGCGTGGCCATTTTTTTTCTTCATACAAATTTATTAATATATGCAGATACATTAGTAATTTAGTATAGGTAAGTCTATCTTGTTAAATGTAATTCACAAACACTATTTACTTCACATTTTTACATGTAATGACCTTCCACACATCAGCCCTGGAGAAATATCAACAAGATATTTCTGAATTACTGTTTCCTAGGAACCTTAGCAAAAGATGAAGTAATCATACTAAACAAAGCAAAATCCAGGATGGAATACAGCAATAATGAAAAGGATAGTTGCTACTCACCATATAGCATAGATACTGAGTCGCAAAAAGGCACAGCAAAAAGGATGTCACACAATTAGCTAGTTATCAACAAGGGCTTTGTCAAAAATTACACAACATACACACATCAGACAGAAGTCTGTCTTCAGCTGCTAGAGAATGTGGTCATGTGTGTGTGTGTGTGTGTGTGTGTGTGTGTGTGTGTGTGTGTGTGTGTGTGTTTTCGAGAGTGTGGGTGCGTATGTACGTTGCCTAATGGGACAAAGGTATCTTTGGCCAAAAGCTAATTGTTTGACAGTCTGTTTGTTGTGTTTTCTGCAATGCAGCATCTCCACTATATGGTGAGTACCAACTATCCTTTTCATTATATTGTTATACTAATCATACTACATTTTTCTTTTCCCAAGATATTTCTGAATGGTTTCAACCTCCCTCTTTCTTGTATAAATTATTTATGCATCCTCAAGTGAACTCTGGGTCAATTTTGTTGCCTTTAGACCATTTTTTTTGAGTGATTTTTTTTCATTTAGCCGAAGCCCGAGAGCAAAGTTCTTCTCGTGCCTCGTTCGATAGTTGTTGGCCTCTCATCTTCTCTTTCAGAGCAGCTCTATCGAGTAGTTAACTGATCTCTCCATGTTATTCACCTTTTTAATCCCCTCTTCAAGATCAGTTTTGGTTTTGTTTCTCTTTTTGCTTGCCTTTTAATTCAAGTTCTCTTTTCCTTTCACATTCATTATTGTAAGCAGTATAATTTGCATGTGTTTGCTGTCCATACCTAATGTGCTGTGAGTCAATGGGGAAAAAAATGTGGGTATTGTCCCAAGGCATCCATCACTATCAAAACACTGTTTAAAAATTTTCTGATCGTTTTTGCCTTATCTTCTTCTAATACACTATGTGATCAAAAGTATCTAGACATCCCCAAAACAAACTTTTTTCATGTTAGTTGCATTGTGCTGCCACCTACTGCCAGGTACTCCATATCAGCGACCTCATTAGACATAGTGAGAAAGCAGAATGGGGAACTGTGCAGAACTTACGGACTTCGAATATGATCAGGTGATTGGGTGTCATTTGTGTTATACACCTGTACACAAGATTTCCACTCCTAAACATCCCTAGGTCCTCTGTTTCTGATGTGATAGTGAATTGGAAACGTGAAGAGACACATACAGCACAAATGTGTACACCCTGACCTCGTCTGTTGACTGACAGAGACTGCCAACAGTTGAAGAGGGTCATAATGTGTAATATGCAGACATCTATCCAGACAATCACACAGGAATTCCAAACTGCATCAGGATCCACTGCAACTACTATGAAAGTTAGGCAGGAGGTGAGAAAACTTGGATTTCATGGTCAAGTGGTTGCTCATAAGCCACACATCACACCGGTAAATGCCATACAATGCCTCACTTGAAGTAAGGAGCATAAACATTGGACGACTGAACAGTGGAAAAACGTTGTGTGGAGTGACGAATCATGGTAGATGATGTGATGATCTGATGGCAGGATGTGGGTATGGCAAATTTCTGATGAACGTCATCTGTCAGTGTGTGTAGTCCCAAGAGTAAAATTTGGAGGTGGTGCTGTTATGGTGGTGTTGTGTTTTTTCACTGAGGGGGCTTCCACCCTTTGTTGTTTTGCATGGCACTTTCAGCACAGGCCTACATTGATGTTTTAAGCACCTTTTTGCTTCCCACTGTTAAAGAGTAATTCGGAGATGGCGACTGTATCTTTCAACATGATTGAGCACCTGTTCATAATGCACGGCCTGTTGCGGAGTGGTTACATGACAACAACTTCCCTGTAATAGACTGGCCTGCACAGAGTCCTGACCTGAATCCTACAGAACACCTTTGGGATGTTTTGGAACACCGACTTCATGCCAGGCCTCACCGACCAACATCAATACCTCTCCTCAGTGCAGCACACCATGAAGAATGGGCTGCCATTCCCCAAGAAACCTCCCAGCACCTGATTGAAAATATGCCTGCGAGAGTGTAAGCTGTCATCAAGGCTAAGGGTGAGCCAACATCATATTGAATTCGAACATTACCGATGCAGGACGCCACGAACTTTTGACTCATTTTCAGCCAGGTGTCCGGATACTTTTGATCACATAGTGTATGTACTTCACATCAGACCATCATCTCTCCATGTCCTTGTTGCTATGGGCAATATAAGAGGACCTTAAACAAGTTTTGAGACACTTGGATGATGAGTCTCTTATTGAGATGTGCTGCTACCAATAATTGTCAATACTTTTATTACCTGAAATTGGGTATAACAGACTTGCATGTCTGTTCCCCCAACTTAAACCCGATAAAACACATGTGGGATGCATGGGAGACATGTACTGCAGCACGCGCACATGCACCAAGCATCCAGCAGTTCTCAACCACACTGGTGGAGGACTTGAATGTTGTACCGCAAGAACTCCTTACCAATCTTGTGGTCTGAACAGGAACGCATTGCTATCTGTTATGATCACACTCCCTGAACCATATCCCAACTTTTGTAATGTCCAGGGAACCATCATAAATTGCGGTGAATTCAGTGTAATTATAGTCTTTGAATTAAAGTGTCATTTTTGAACATATTATTGCGTATTTCTTTGTTACCTTCTGGACTACACTGTAGCAGTTCTTTCTAGGTACGGTCAAAGTTTCAAAGAGCTATGTTACTTGGTAATGACATGTCATATGAAAGTTACTTTTGTCCATATGTTTTGCACACCAGTGCACTTATTCGTTAGCAGTTGTGACTACACTTCCATTTGTAACAGGTATTAACATTTAACAGCTTCTGAAGAAGGATAACCTACATACATTTTTAACTGCTAGAGAATAAATACTTACAATCTGCAAATGTTGGCAGTACCTGACTCCTTCCATACAGGTCACAGGTCCTCTTACAGAGACCACCTGGATCGGCATCCTAACACTCTCTTGTGAGCCACCACATAAACAGCTATATTTAAGCGATTGCAAACAAGTACTCAGCACTTTCTGTACGCTGTATTACCGTTGTACAGTCAATGTGTTCAGTGCTAAGCACAACCTTTATCTTACATGTTGCTTTATAATGTACTGCGTTTCACAAGTGTGTTCTTGCTACAATACCTGCCCTGCATGATAAGTGTGTTGTAGTCTACTTTACTGAATGCTACTACAAGGGCTACACATTGTGAGCATAGCTGGGGCAGGTTGGAATGGACAGAGGAGGTGATGGAAAGGGAGGAGGAAATGGACAGAGGGAGAGGGAGGTGGAAATGGGCAGAGAGGGGAGGAGAGGACGTCCCTGAGGCAGGTGGAAAGTGCAGATGGGTGGTGGGCAGGTAGAAAAGGAAGAGGATGAGGTGAAGATGGAAAGGGAGGGAGGGGGATGAAGATATGGTCAGAGCTAGGGTGGAGACAGTGTAATACGAAACGGGATGGAGGAGATAATGAGACATAAAGTGGAGAGGAAGAGACAGATAGCCGTGGGAGGATGAGGTGGACAAACAGCGGGAGGATGAGGTGAGCAGACAGAGGGAGGACAAGGTGAACTGACAAGAGGGAGGATGAGGTGGACACGGGGGAGGTGTTCAATACATGTGTCAAATGCATACATAGGTGAAGCTGTGGAGAAAAGGCTAGTTGATAATAAGACTACATATGGGCCCCAAGGTGCTGCCCCACAATGTCAGTATTATTGAGAGAGAGGAGAAAAAAAAATTACGACCTCTGTTTGATTCCATAAATGCCAGAATCAAGTTTACGAAAATATTTGTCAGCATGCAGAGATAAAAAGTAATATGCAAGAAATTGAGGTAAAATAGCTAAATGTGACATAATTCAAAAGGAGCAAAGCAATTTCTGACTTTTTTAAATCCACATATCTTTATTTTTTATTTATTTTTTTGCTGATCTATGAGGGGCAGTCAAATGAAAACTGGACACCTGGCACAATGGGACCATGGAATGGTAATCACCACACGTATTATATCAAGAAATTTATTCCACTGGGAGACAAGACAATCAATTTTTGTTTCGTAAAACATGGCCGGCTGCTGATGGCTCCACAACCACACCAACTATTGCACTTCTTCGTCCGACTGAAACCGACATCCACACGTCTTTCTTCAGGTCGCCAAAGATGTGAAAATCACATGGTGAAACATCTGGGCTGTACAGTATATGTCACATTGTTTCCCAACCACAACACTGAAGCACAGCCTTTGGCTGAATGGCAAAGTGTACGGGGTGTTATCGTGCTACAGGATGATTCCGTCTGACAGCCCGAGGGCAAAAGGCAAAGCCAACAGTGGGAACATGCCACACCTCCCACGCCAAAGAAATCCAAAACTGTTCACATAAGTTTTGGTACGGGCATGATGACCACCTCCTTCAACTGCAGGAGCCCTCTGCTGGCCAAGTTCCTTGAGTGTGGAACCACAGTCAATGCACAGCACTATGAAGACTTTGCAGAAACTGTGATATGCCATAAAGTCAAAATGCCCAGCAACGTTGTAAGATGGAATCAGCCTATTGCATGATAAAGCTCACCCCCACATTGCCAATCAGACGAAGGCTACGTACGCTTCAGCAACTTGGATGGGAAACACTGCAATATCCTCTGTATAGCCCAAATCTTTCAATGTAGGATTTCCACATCTCTTGCATCCCGAAGAAAGATATGCGTGGATGTTGGTTTCAGTTGGACGAAGAAGAGTAAGTGTGGGTGCAGTTGTGGATCCGTCAGTAGCTGCCGCATTCTATGAAACAGGATGTATGTCTCAACGCACGTGGTGATTACTTTTGAACGGAACCATTCCATGGTCCCGCTGTGGAGGATGTTCAGGTTTCATTTGATTGCTCCTTATATTTGCTTTTCTTTACACAAACAGCCACTCTTTTTCCATATTTCTGTATTTATCTTTCTTCAGGTTATTGACTTACACTTTGTATGCCATTCCTGACAGCTTCTTTTTTGGGGGACTCAATTCGAAGCAGGACTCATCACTGAAGACAATTCTACTCCAGACCAAGCGATAACAACCTGAAGATATGTTTGGAGACGCCCCAGACAGTGATCAGATACCAACCTGAATGTTGCCCACCATGTGGACCAACAACGAGGAGTGATGGTCTGGGATGCAATTCCTTTTCAAAGCAGAACACCTTTAGTAGTCATCTGCAGCACTCTACAGCACAGTGGTGTGTCAACAATATTCTATGCCGTCCACCGTAAGCCACCCTGAGCTTACATTTCAGCAAGATTATGCCTGCTGCAGATGACGAGAGCTTCTATGGCTTATCTTCATGCCTACCAAACCCTATCTTGGCAAGAGAGGTTGCTAGATCTCTCCCAACAGAGAACATTTGGAGTATTATAGCAGGACCCTCCAGCCAGCTTGTGACTCTGACAATCTAACATGCCAACTGCACAGAATGTGGTACGATGTCCCTCAGGAGAACACCCAACAACTCTTCAATCAATGTCAAGTCAAATAATAGCTTGCATAAGGCCCAGAGGTGGACCAACATGTTGCTGACTTGCGCAATTTGTGAGTCTCTTTCTCTTGAATAACTCATAAAAAAATTTTCTGAAACAGTAATCATTTCTTTATCTCTATATGCACATCACATCTACTGATTTCAATTCCATTCATGTGATTCCTCTGTGGTGCTTTTTTTGGGTGTATTTACAGTTGGATAAATGGAGCAGAGAAAAAGTAGAAATGAGTAACAATTTAACATGGAAACTAAAAATTCAAGCTAGTTCAGTGTAGGGTGTGTGGGTGTGTGTGTGTGTGTGTGTGTGTGTGTGTGTGTGTGTGTGTGTGTTTGAGGTTTACGGGCGCTAAACAGCGTGGTCATCAGCGCCCAAACGCATAGAAACAGGAACACAAGCGGTGAAGGGACGAAGACGGACGCCGAACAAGGAGAACGGCTAAAAGACATAGGCCTGACGCAGTTCCAAATGCGCACATACAGAGGCAAAACAAGAGGAGAAGAAACACACTAAAAAAGGAAAGGATACACAAGGAAAAGAGAACAGATACCGAAGGGAAACAAGGAGGTAATCGTGACTGGCGGACCTCTTACCTAAAACCTGGGTGAGCCAGTCACCCAGCAGCACATTAAAACCTTCTCCCTAAAATCCGAGGCAACAGATTGGACAGGACACAAAACCGTAAAACCTTAACCACAGTCGCTGCGTCGTCTTGCAAAATAGAGGGCAAATCCGGTGGCAAGGAAACCACTGCCCTCTGGTCAGAGAATAAAAGACAGTCAAGTAAAATGTGGCGGACAGTAATCTGGACGCCACAAGCACTGCAGATTGGGGGGTCCTCCTGCCGGAGTAAAAAACCATGCGTGAAGGGACTGTGTCCAATGGGGAGGCGAGTGAGGAGAACCTCATCCCGCCTGTATGACTGGTAGGACGTACGCCATGGTCGCGTAGTGGCCTTTACCAGACGCAGCTTATTGTCAGAAACTGCCAACCACTCCTTGTCCCATTGATGCATAACACGAAAACGCAAAAGGGAGGTTACAGCATGGAGGGGGACGGCACATTCAACAACGTGAGGGAGGGAACATGCATCTTTGGCAGCCACATCCGCCAGTTCGTTTCCCCTAATACCCACGTGCCCCGGCACCCAGCAGAAAGAAACCTCCTTCCCCTGCCGTTGCAGGTGGAGTAGGGCATCATGGATGTTCTGGACGACCGTATCCGCTGGGTACAAGTGTTGCACGGTCTGAAGGGCACTCAGGGAGTCAGAAAAGATGAGGAACTTAAGACTGGTAACACATCTCATCTGCTCCAATGCCCGCAAGATTGCAAACAATTCGGCATCGAGGATGGTAAACGCCGCAGGAAGCCGTAACTTGACGACTCGATCAGGGAAAACAACAGCACAACCAACAGAATCCCCCTGTTTAGAGCCATCTGTGAATACAGGTACATGGTCCGGATGCTGGTTTAAAATATCGTAAAATAAGGAGGTGAACACAAACGCCGGAGTGCAGTTCCTCCGGTACTCCGACAAGTCTAGAAGGATGCTGGGCCTCTGGAGCAACCAGGGAGGCAGGCGAGTAAAACCTTGTCGTTGGGGGGCCACACGCTCCACACCAAGGGACTCAAGCAAATGCTTGGCACGAATCCCAAATGGTCTCGTTGCCCTGGGACGACTGGAAAAGAGACGTACCATAGGCGGTCGGGCAACGGTAGGGTACGCAGGGGAGGTAGGACAGGCAAGGAAATGACACACCCGTTGCACCATGAGGAGTTTCCGCCGGATGGCGAGCGGCGGTTCCCCTGCCTCAGCACACAGGCTGGGGATGGGACTGGTACGGAAGGCACCAGTGGCCAGCCTGATACCCTCATGGTGTACTGCGTCAAGGATCTTCAGATACGAAGGCCTTGCTGACCCATACACGGTGCAAGCATAGTCAAGACGCGATCGGACGAAAGCCCTATAAAACTGCAGCAGACGCGCCCGATCTGCTCCCCAGGACTGATGGCTCAGACACTTCAAAATATTCAGTGCCTTCAGGGCCCGCACCTTGAGGTCTTTAAGGTGAGGCAACCACGACAACTTGTAATCAAAAGTGAGGCCCAGGAACCTCACAGTGTCTCTAAAAGGAAGAACGGTGTCCCTCAGACGCAATTCAGGGGAGGTAAAAAGACGCCGAGAACGATTAAAATGAACACACACAGATTTGTCTGCAGAAAAGGTAAAACCCGTCTTTGCAGTCCATGCCTCTAAGCGCTTTATCGTAAGCTGTAACTGCCGACTAGCACTGACAAGACTGGAGGAAGAACAGAAAACAGCAAAATCGTCCACAAACAAGGAGCATTGGGCAGGACTCCGGATAGTGGACGTGATACTGTTAATAGCAACGGCAAAGAGGGTGACACTTAAAACGCTGCCCTGAGGAACACCATTCTCCTGCACGTACAAATCCGATAGCACATTACCAACCCGATACCGAAAGAGGCGGTGAGAAAGAAAGGACCGAATGAAGATGGGGAGACGGCCACGAAAGCCCCACTAATGGAGTTGATTGAGGATAAGGCGGCGCCAAGCAGTGTCATACGCCTTATTAATGTCAAAGAAGACCCCTAGACAATGCTGGTTACGTAGAAAGGCCTGCTGGATGGCGGCCTCAAGCAGGGTCAAGTTGTCTATAGTGGAACGACATCTCCTAAAGCCACACTGAGAGGGGCTAAGGAGCTGCCTGGTCTCGAGCAGCCAAACCAGGCGGCGGTTGACCATGCGTTCCAACGTCTTCCCAACACAGCTCATCAAGGCAATACTCCGATAACTACTGGGATGCGTTCGGTCCTTCCCTGGTTTGAGGAGGGGAATCAAAATTGCCTCCCTCCACGAGTCAGGGTTCGTGCCAGATAACCATATCATATTGAAACAGTTCAGGAGAACTTCCTTGGATGGCAGCAACAGGTGCCGCAGCATGCTGTACCGGATTTGATCATGACCAGGCGCAGTATCATGAGCCACAGACAGCGCAGAATCCAGTTCCCACATTGTGAAGGGGCAGTTATAGGGTTCAGAATTCAGAGACCAGAAGTCCAAGTGACCCCTTTCGATGGCAGTGCGGTAGCGGCAGAAATCTGGATCACAGTTAATAGTGGCGGTAGATTCCGCAAAATCCATGGCCAGTGTCTGGGCAATGTCTCTCGGCGCCGTGAGGAGACATCCCTGATGCAGCAATGCCGTGACAGGTAGCTGGCTGAGTTTCCCGGAAATCCTCCTGATGGCTTCCCATACTTTCGTAGAACTAGTGGAGCGAGAGATGGAATTCAAGAACGATTGCCATGACCGTCGTTTGCTCTCTTTAATCACTCGCCGCGCTCTGGCCCTTGCCACCCGAAAGGCCGCAAGATTGTCAGCTGAGGGACGGCACTTGAAGCGGCGCAGTGCTGCACGGCGGGCGCGGATGGCTGAGTGGCACTCAGTGGTCCACCAAGGGACAGGACGCCTCTTGGGATGACCGTGGGATTGACAATGCAGCAGCATGTGAGATCACGGCTGCAACATGGTCTACCCATTCGTGGACGCTGGCACGGTGTTCCAAAACAGCCAGGTGGCTGAAAAGTGTCCAGTCAGCTCTGCGAAGGTGCCACCGGGGCGGCACTGGTAATGCCACAGCCTCATCCAGGAGGCAAATCCAGAGGGGGAAGTGGTCACTAGAATGGAGGTCAGCTGCAGCCTCCCACAGAGCAGAATCCGCGAGTGCTGGGGAGCAAAAGGAAAGGTCAATAGCCGATGACGATCCGGAAGCAGTACAGAAATGAGTGGGAGCACCAGAGTTGAGGAGGCACAGTTCTTCAGACATCATGACGCTTTCCAGAATGCGACCCCTGGGGCAAGTAGTCGGAGAGCCCCATAAGACATTATGAGCGTTGAAGTCCCCCAGAAGAAGAAATGGGCGGGGGAGTTGGCTAATAAGGTCCGTGAGAGCCTCAGAGTCTATCGCATCCGGAGGTGGTAAATAAACAGAACAGACTATGAGCCTCCGACCCACAAGAATGTCAACTGCAACTGCTTGCAAGTCGGTGACGAGAGGGAGCTCAATTGATGGGTGCATGTCACGGACAAAAACTGCAACACCACTCTTTGCCCTTTGCCCCGTCAGATCATCTTTTCGATATACGGTATAGCCGCGTAAAGAAGGAGAATCAGTGGCCCGAAAATGTGTCTCTTGGAGACATAAGCACAAGGGGCACTCTCGTATAAGGAGTTGTAATTCGGCCACATGCGTCCTGAACCCATTCAGGTTCCACTGTAATATGGGAGCCAGTGATCAGGGTGGGCTGAACTTTCACCCTGCCTCTGTGCTTTGGAGGAGAGACCGTACTGGCCGGAGATTTATTCCTGGGGCGAGAAGATCGACCCCGGTCAACATCAATGTCCATAAGCTCCGATGACGACCCACGGGAGATGTCAGACAGTACGATGGCCTCGTCATCGGACCGACGCTGACTAGTCTCCTCAGGTGGCAGAACCTTCATCTTCTGAGGCTTTGTCTTGGGGGGCTTGGAATGCAGAGCCTTGTCAACAGTTGGAGGTTGACTCGCCTGGGCAGAAGGCGGCATATGGGGGGAGGCTGGAAGTACCTCAATGTCAGCAACCACGGCCTTGTCCGATGTAGCGGGGAGAGCCGCAGATTGCAAAACAACCGCAGCAGCACAAGTGCACTGGCAAGCGCAGGTTTTAGTGCTAACACTAGCAACCTCTGTTTGTGTAGCAACAGTGGCCAGTTGTACCGGTTTTTTGAGAGCGGAAGCGAAAGATGTTGAAAACACAGGAGGTTGCATGGCCTTAAAGAGCTTCTTGGCCTCACCATAGGGGATGCGCTTAGATGTTTTAATCTCCTGTACCTTCCGTTCTTCGAGATAGATGGGGCACATCCGGCTCCAGACAGGGTGACTCCCAGAGCAATTCACGCACTTCACAGGCGATGAACAATCGGCTCCGTCATGGGCAGGCTGACCACATTTACCACAAGTGGCTATCCCATTGCACCCCAACGTAGTATGCCCAAAGCGCTGACATTTAAAACAGCGCATTGGGTTGGGGAAATATGGCCGTACGGGCAAACGTAAGAACCCCGCTTTAACATGCTCTGGGAGTCTCGGGCAACTGAATGTGAGAATAAACGAATCAGATTTGACGAGGTCCCCATTGACTCGTTTCATAATGTGCTGCACGTCAACAATTCCTTCGTCAGCCCACTCAGATTTTAGCACGTCTATGGGGATATCCACCAAGTCCCTACACGTCACAACACCCTTCCTATAATTCAAAGTGGAGTGGAGCTCGGTCTCAACAGCGTACTCTCCTAGACAATTTGCTTTCCGAAGGGCAGCGACTTGACGGGAACTAGAAGTTTCAACTAACAGAGTCCCATTGCGCAGTCGCTTTACAGATTTCAGTGTTCCTGCAATTCCCTCAAGACCCTTGTGGATGTAAAAGGGAGAAACCCTCTCAAAGCTACCCTCATTCCTTTTAATAATCAAAAACACATTCTGATTATCAGCATGTGCTCCGTTACTACATTCTGTTAAATCTCTAGCAACACCAGGCGCTGGAGGACTCGCAACGCGTAGCCGCTTTTTCGATGGGGTGTGTTTTCCTACCAGCGGCCCACCCAAGCCACTGGTAGGGGGAAATGTAGAGGTCGAAGGGTCCATTGCGATCCCACGAGCAGCTAGGGAACTAAAAGTCCGCTCAGACAGAGCCCCGCGTGCCTGAGTAAGCCTTATACAACTGGGGTGCGGCAGGTGCCCCAGAGGTTGCCCGCTTGCGACTGTTCCACCCCAACAGCCATGCATCTTCTAGGCGCGGAGCACACCGAAAGATTGAGGGTTTTTTATAGAGGTTGGCCTTCCTCGCAATCCAGGCGGTCAAGCCAAGATTACCATTCCCCGCAGCACACAACATTTCACCGCCGCGCCGTACGGTGGTTGCTGAAGCATGTCCGGGGGTTACGGTGACAGGACACTGGCGGCGCAGACCAGTCCCCAGCTCAGGACCCCGGGGTCGCCAAGCCCGTACTCAGCAAGTGAATGCTGAGCCCCTGGGGGCTTCAGTGTAGGGGGTCACCTAAAGATTTCTAGTGCACTTTACTACTAGTGTCATCATAACAAATGAAAAGAAAGTATATATAATACCAAAAATAATCAATTATTGACAATATAATGTAAATGGATAGATAAAAAATCTAATCTATCCATTTACACTATAAAGATAAAAGAGAGAACGAGAGGTCTAGCTGTCCTTCAGCTTACTCTTCACATACTTCAGAGCTACATTTTAGGTCTTGACAAACAAGCAATGGATAAATATGAGCAATACCTGTGGTTTCTGGTTCTGCAGTTACATTCTCTATTTCTGTGCCAAAAGTGGATTGTTCTTCAACAAGTTTCTGCTGGCTAACATCAGCACTTTCTTGTATTTCTGAATCTAAGTCATCAAGGCCATCAGTTACACCCAAATCTAAAATATCATCTTCAGCTGGCTCATCAGTTTCTCTGTAAATAAGAAAACAATGTATATTCATGAGCCCTAGTAAGTTTATGGAAACCATTTGCAGTAACAGGTATTTCAAGAGATAGATCGACAGCAAACCTTTTAAACCTTACACATTAAGTGCCCAATTTACTTTTTTTTTGAGAGAGAGAGAGAGAGAGAGAGAGAGAGAGAAATGAAACTAACTCTTTGTGTACAAATAGGAATAAATTACTCCTCAGATGAGATGGATATTTCACCTCAACTCTGTATTCAATGTGTATCTGACTGATTTGTAAGTCCACCCTCCAGCACCTGTTTCTACTCCCCCATTAGAATAATAATAATAATAATAATAATAATAATAATAATAATAATAATATCATTCTTTACAATGGAATTTTTTTAAATAAAAAAAAAACAATCAAATATAAATAGACTCCAAATAAAGTTCCTGAATGAAATTTCTAACCTTTTTAAAATATTATACAGTTGTAAGACATACCTACAGTACTCTTCAACTATATAACATTAATGGAAATTTCTGGATAGAGCGATATGTAAAATAAGGAAAAGGCAACAGCTCACCTAAGTAGACTGATGCATGGAGCACTGAAACACAATGCATGAATGTTGTTTTCTATCATGTGTTTCTGTGCTCCATATATTGATCCTCTATAGGTGAGTAAGAATTTGGAATGAACAATTAAAAAAATAAAAAATAAAATAAATAAAATAAAATAATAAATCAAGTATCATTAACACAACTGGGGAGAAAGAAGCATTGTACTGAGGCCAGACAGTTGCAAAATAAAAATTGCTCTATGCCAAATAGCTGAAAATCTGGCAGATGCAAAAATATAGATTAATCTCTTGGACAGATACCAGTACAGATAATCAAAAATCTCTCTTTAGAAAGTAAACTTTATCATTAACATACAAAATAGCCTTTTTTCACACTGGTGAAATAGAAAAGTCAAATAGTTCATGTATCTAGGACAGATAAAATGGATTACAAAAATCTGCCATAATGAAAGAATTCACAAAATGGAAAGGGCATACATAATAACAAGAAACATTCACAATTATAAGTAGATATCAAGAAATCCAAAAAATAATGCATTACAGCAAAGTAGTGAAACAAGAATGCCTCTACCCAAGCAAATGCCTAGGACTGAATTACAAATTAGATAAACTCATGAGAAAATTGTACAACAATGAAATATACCAAAATACAGAAAACATAACAGAAACAATAAGGAAAAGGGGAATGATACTTTCTGGATATCTATACATGTTGACAGACAATAGGTTGACAAAATAAATCTTCTGTGAGTCTGGGAAAAGAAGTTTATAATACACATAGCCAGGAAGTTAAAGAAGATTAGGAAATATGCAGGATACAAGCAGAAGAAGCAGCAAAAGAGGTGTTTTCAGAAGAAAGAAGTTAGAGTTGTTTCAAATCAGAAACAGTAAGAGAACATGTGTAAAGTGGTCTGAAGAAAGAATACTTATGATGAAAGTATGGAAGAAGACTGGTAGAAAAGGAAAGAAAAGAGCAAATGAGAAGGAATTGAAACTGGCAAAAATGGATATACTGAATCTGAAATTTCAGTGATAGTTCGAAAGTTTTGCATCCACACATTTCCTGACTTTCACTACATTTCTTTGACTAACCTATTACCCATAGTACATTCCATCTCAAATATAACACTTGACCCTATGATTTGTCCTCCATTAATCATGTCTGTTTTGTGCATGCCAATAACAGAATGCAGCACATTGGGTATATAGGCTATGTTACATCATTTAAATTTACTCGAAATACATTTGTTTGAGACATTATCATATTCAAAAAAAGAGTGCTGGTTCATCTTAAGTGTAATATTTTATTTTTCAAGTTTTGTCATTTTCCAATAAGATGCAGCCTGATTCACAATGTTTTCCTGCATGACTGAATGGTTTATGTTTCCTTGCTTCTAGCTGAGTTTCAGTTTCATCTCACTCACAAGTTTTTACCATCTGACCCAATCATCATCTTCAAGTACTTTGAACAGTGGTCTTATGCATGCTTGTTGAACTGAGTGCAGCCACATTGAAAGGGATTGCTGGTGTTGGGCTCCCATTTCGAAGGGCTTAAATACCAATACTCATCACCTTCGTCTCTGTGCCAGTGTCATTACCAGATGAAATACACTTGTCTTTGACATTTTCTGGCTATTAGGGAGGAGATGATCAACAGAATCTTAATAAATCAATTACTGAATCTTTAGCCCTCTATAACTGAAATCTCTGTAGTTTATAAATTTCCTGGTATGCTTACTTCAATATATAATTAAGCTGCACCAGAAATATTAAGCATGAATCATGTTACTGAACTTGTATCAAATTTCATGATTATATTCCAAATAGAGCTGGACAATTGTTTTATTAATTTTCTATGAACATGCTTTAACAGTTGTTAGATTTCTTTTTTTAATGGCTCCATAACATTTCTTTTTTTAATGGCTTCATAACCACCCACAACTGTCAATTTCTTTGTGTAATCTCAGTACAAATGAGGCAAACATTCAATAATTTTAGTGAGAATAAACCAAGAAGAGGGGGGAAAAAGTCTATGTTTAAATATGCAGCATAAGAGGAAACAAGGCTTCTTAAATAAAGAAGCACATACAGTTATGGAACTTCCTGGCAGATTAAAACTGTGTGCCGGACCGAGACTCGAACTCGGGACCTTTGCCTTTCGCGGGCAAGTGCTCTACCACCAGAGCTACCATGCACAACTCACACCTCGTCCATACAACATTACTCCTGCCAGTTCCTCGTCTCATACCTTCCAAACTTTACAGAAGCTCTCCTGCGAACCTTGCATTCTGGAAACATCACTCAGGCTGTGGCTAAGCCATGTCTGCGCAATATCCTTTCTTTCTGGAGTGCTAGTTCTGCAAGGTTTGCAGAAGAGCTTCTGTAAAGTTTGGAAGGTAGGAGACGAGGTACTGGCAGAAGTAAAGCTGTGAGGACAGGGTGAGAGTCGTGCATGGGTAGCTCAGGTGGTAGAGTACTTGCCAGCGAAAGACAAAGGTCCCGAGTGCGAGTCTCAGTCCGGCACACAGTTTTAATCTGCCAGGAAGTACCATACCAGCGCACACACTGCTGCAGAGTGAAAATCTCATTCTGGAAACATACACTTATGGTTCTCTACCTCATAACAAAAGGAAGGAAGATTAGGGTTTAACATCCCATCGACAGCAAAGTCATTAAAGAGCACGAGGTCTACTTTTCCAGGATGGGGAAGGAAATCTGTTGTGACCTTTCAAAGGAACCTTTGAACTCTCAAAGTTGTGGAGTCAGGGACATTTGAGAACTTTCTTACAGTACAGCAGCAATTGTCTGAACAAGGTCAGAGAGTTCCAAGTCAGAAACTATATACACTGTGATTATCCATTTTCTGTAAGCCATGATCTAATGTTATTCACTTCCATATTTACTGAATCAATTACATAACATACTATATCTTTCACTGTGACCTTGTGTCAACTGCAAACAGTTTTTGACTGATTATCGATAAAATCAAGAAAAGCAACAGGTACAAACAGATCCCCGTGGCACCTCTCACTTTACAGCACCCAAGTCAGATTCAAATATATTCTTCAATTTCTGGCATTGAAAAACAACTCTCTTTCATATTTTCTGGAAATACAATGAACCACTTTCTGGTTCTTCTTTCGCAAGAACAGACCATATAGCAATTACTGTAGTAGATTAATGCACCTACAATATCATTTTAAAATCCAGTTACAAACAAATTACATACACCTAATGCTGGTGGTAATACACCATTTTTTTACTCCATTGCGTTAATGCGTAGTCTCATGTACATTTAATATATGTGGATTTTTAGATGAAAATGAAGTCTATATCCTTCACATATTTAACACCTTGCAGTATCTCCTTGTTCACGGAAGATGTGCAAAAGATTGAGGTACTGCTATTTGAAATGTCACAGGAAGTGCTTACACCTTGTAAGACCATCAGACAAAATATTTGTCATTCCCTTAAAGGAGTACAATGGTTGTTTTATAGCATCGTAGATAATACAGAACTGCTATCAGGGACTTATGTGACATTGCACCACTGACATAAGACATGGAAAAGAAGTGGTGTGTGTTGGCCAGTAGGTTGTACAGAATCAGAACAGTACGGCAGCTAGACATGGAGACACGACAGAAAGGCAGGAAGAAATTACTTTGCCTGGACATTCATATGATCATATCCTGAATGACATTTCCAATTTGTTGGTGTATCAACAAGACTCTCCAACATATCTACAAGGAATAGTGTCACAGCTTGTCAATGGCAGGCATTGTTGCTTTCAGTGAAGCAAAGGGAACTACTCGTAATGGGCATCTGGAGACACGTGCTCACAGTAGCGTGTAAAGCTGCATGTCTTCAGTGTGCCAAACGACACAGAAACTGGACAGTAGTTGACTGAAGGCGTGTAGGTCAACCACTATGCTTCTTTTCAAATGATGTAAATCATGAAGAGCACCAATGGTTTTTGTACTATGCGTAACAATGTAAGGTGGGATTATACAACTTTTCCTTACATAGTTCCTGATACAATATTTCTTTTTTTATATATCTGCAGACTGAAGCGACACAATGAAAATTTGAACCAAGGGCAGGATTCAAAGCCAGGTCTCCTGCTGCAGGTGTGCTAACCCCTACACCATCTTCGTACATCAGCTTTTCACAACTGCACATACTTTATCACACTTCCTTCCTCAATCCAAATTCCTATTCACGCCTCAGCCAACTCAGTATTCCACCTAAATTTCAACAGCATTGCAGAGGATCTCCTGCTGTACTGGAATAGCACCTCGCATTATGAGGGATCCTGTCTAAGAACCCAAGTTTTGTAAAAACTTCCATTCGTTGCTTCAGTCTGCATGGCTCAGTTCTCATACAATTATAATCAATGGTGACTTTAATTTACCCTCAAAATGTTGACAAAAATACATGTTTAATTTCAATCTGGAGGTATGCATAAAATAACCGAAAATGGGTTAAATGCATTATCTGAAAATTATTTTGAGCAGTTAGTTCATGAGCCCACATGAACAGTAAACGGGTGTGAACGTACACTTTACCTCGTAGCAATAAATAATCCTGAGCTAATAACAAGTGTCAAAACAGATACAGGGATCAGTGAATACAGCAAGACTGAATACTGTAACCTCCAAATATAAACAAAAAATATACCAGTTCAAAAAAGCAGATAAAAATTCACTTGACGCCTTCCTTAGACGATATCCACTCCTTTCAAATTAACAATGTAAGTGTAGACCACATGTGGCTTGAATTCAAAGAAATAGTATCAACACCAATTGAGAGATTTATACCAAATACATTAACAAATGGTGGAGGTGATCACTCTTGATACACAAAACTGGTCTGAACAATTTTACAGAAACAACAGAAACCGCATGTCAAATTCAAACGAAGACAAAATCTCCATGATTACTATCTTTTGCAGAAGCTTGAAATTTAGTGCGGAAATCAATGTGAGATGTTTATAATAAGTTTCCACAACAAAACTTTGTCTCAAAAGCTGGCAGAAAATCAGAAGAGATTCTGGTTGTATGTAAAATATGCTAGCAGCAAGACACAGACAATGCATTCTCTGTATGATAGCAATGGAAATACTATTGGAGACAGTGCAGCGAGAGCAGAGTTTCTGAACACAGCCTTTGGAAATTCCTTCACCAAAGGAGATGAAGTAATAATTCCAGAATTTGAATCAAGTAGTTAAGCAACATAAATCATTTAGTAAAAGCAAGTCTTCTGGTCCAGACTGTATACCATACTTTCACAGTATGCTCACGCAATAGCTCCATACTTAACTATCATAAACAACCCCTCAATCGATGAAAGATCTGTACTCAAAAACTGGAAAGTTGCACAGGTCACACCAATACTCAAGAAAGGTAGTAGGAGTAATCCACTAAATTACAGGCCCATATCATTAACATCAATATGCAGTAGGATTATGGAACATATACTGTGTTTGAACATTATGAATTACCTCAAAGAGAATGGTCTATCAACACACAGTCAAGGATTTAGAAAACATCATTCTTGTGAAATACAACTAGATATTTACACATGAAATGCTGAGTAGTAATGACAATGAATTTCAAATAGATTTTGTATTTCTAGATTTCTAAAAGGCTTATGACACTGTACCACAGAGGTGTCTCCTAGTGTTTGCGTGCTTATGGAATATTGTCTCAGTTATGTGAATGGATTACTGATTTTATATCAGAGAGGTCTCAGTTCATAGAATCTGACAGAAAGTCATTGAGTAAAACAGAAGTGATCTCCGGTGTTCCCCAAAGTAGTGTTATAAACCCACTGCTGTTCCGTGTCTATATGTATCATTTAGGAGGCAATCTGAGCAGCCATCTTAGGTTTTTGCAGATGATGCTGTCGTTTATCGTCTAGTAATCACAAGATCAAAACAAATTGCAAAATAATTTAGAAAAGATATCTGAATGGTGCAAAACTTGGCAATTGATCCTAAATAACGAAAAGTGTGAGGTCATTCAAATGAGTACTAACAGAAATCCGTTAAACTTCAGTTACATAAATCAGTCAAATCTAAAACGCCATCCATTCAACTAAATACCTAGGAATTGCAATTATGAACTATTTAAATTGGAAAGGACACATATAAAACGTTGTGGGGAAGGCAAACCAAAGACTGTGATTTACTGGCAGAACACTTAGAAAAGTAACAGTTCTACTAAAGTAACTCCCTACTCTACACTTGTCCATCCTTTTTTGGAGTACTGTTGTGCATTCTGGGATCCTACCCAGATATGATTAATGGAGTACATACATAAAGTTCAAAAAAGAGCTACACATTTTTGTATTATCGTGAAATAGGGTAGAGAGTGTCACTGGCATAATACAAGATTTGGGGTGGATGCCTAAAAAAAAAAAAAAAAAAAAAAAAAGGCATTTTTTGTTGTAGCAGAATCTTCTCATAAAATTTCAATCACCAACTTTCTCCATCGAATGCGAAAATATTATGTTGATGCCGACCTACATATGGAGAAACGACCATAATAATAAAATAAAGGAAATAAGAGCTTCCACGGAAAGATATAGGTGTTGGTTTTCTTCTGCACACTATTCAAGATTGAAATAATAGAGAATTATTGTGAAGGTGGTTTGATGAGCTCTCTGCCAGGCCGTTAAGTGTGATTGGGCAGAGTATGCATGTAGATGTAGGTCTCTGGAATCGTATATATTAAGCAAAACACCTATGCCTGGGTTTCAGGAAGGATCTCCTGTTTTACTTGATGCTGAGGTGCTATTCCAATGCAGTCAGAGAGCCTCTGCAACACTTCTCAAGTTTAAGGGGAATACCAAGTGGGCTGAGGTGTGAATGGGAGTTTGGATTGAGGAGGGAGGCATGCTAGGGTAGTCCATGCAATTCTGGAAAGCCAGTATATCAGAATGGCATAGTGGTAGGAGAATCTGCCTAGTGAGCAGAAGACCCGGGTTGGAATCCCAGCTTTGGTATAAATTTTCATTTGTCACTTCAGTCTGCATGTATACATCATAGATGTTTGAAATTTGACAAGGTCTCTGGAACCATGTAGTTTCATTTTACTACTCTTTTTCTTTTCTTTTGTGATCTCCTTTCATTAGTAGTGCACGTACAGCTAGTTCCATAAAATAATCAATTTCGTATTTATGCTGTGCATTGCTGAACTTTATTATTCGTGGTGCTATTTACTGACTGGTGGTAACAATAGTATATTTAGCTCATATGGAAACATTTTATTTAAAGAAAGTAATTTACAGCATCTCTTAAAATATGGGCGCGTCAAAATTCTTCTCCACTAAAAATTATTTGTTTTATGATTGAGTTTATAAGAAATCTCTGCATTTTCTCTTTCAGACAGACATTATACTTTGTAATGTAATTGGATAGATACGAAATCTACTGACCCAACGGTGGCAGGAGAACACACATGATGCCACTTGGTGAGTAAATTTCTTATCTGTCCAATTACATCATATTGTCAAAAATTGATTATTTTTGTTGTTGTAAACATCATAATTTGCACAAAAACTTGGTATTTCAAAAGTTAATTGTATTCATAATTTTTTGTGTTCCAGAAACCTAGTCTCCAAGTTACAATTCTCTATAAAATCCAGTGTTACATTTTTGTAGCCCTGATTTTTCTGTTTCCAAAAATATAGACTTCTACTAAAAGAAATGTTAGTTTACTAATTATTCCACCTGGAAAATCTCATTTTCTAGAAAATTTTTGGCAAAATTTGAGAAGAGTATAGATTAAAACTTCCCTCTAATAATATGTTACCTTTTATTTTGTCATTTTGTAATTGTACAGCTTTTGGTTGGACAAATTTACTTCACTGCCTATCATATCTTCATATTTTTCATTTTTTCTATCTTTTATGTTAATATCTATAAGTGGTGATCAAAAAGTTTCAATTTGTAGACCCTACAGCCCAGAAGCAGTATGCTGGTGATGTAAAATCACTGAGAGCATTGAGGCAATTAACCTACCAATTCACCAGGTATCCATTTGGTAAAACACCATCTCCTGCTGTGTGAAGAAGTCCATAACTGACTGCTGCACATTCTCGTCTGACACAAATCGTCAAACTTTCAAGGCCTTTTCTAAGGCACCAAAGGCGTGGTATTCACATGGACTATAGGGCGGGTACTAGAGTGTCTCCTAATTGGGCCTTCCAGCTGAGGCTGACCTCCCAGATTGACCAGTGTCTTGTGTCAAATCATGGCCAGCACAGCACTTGGTGCACCACTTCACAATGGTAGTTTTCAACAGATATGCTGCCCCACACACTTTCTTCATTCTCTGATGGAAGCCTACTGGTGACTGTCCTTCGGCATCCAAGAAAGAGATAACGGCACACTGGTCCTATTTGGATGAATTTGATTATAACATCGCCTAGTTCATGTTTACACTTTTACCGCACGCACATTGGAAAGACATGAATGCCACACTAATTCCTTGGCTACATGTCAGCACTTATGTACCAGCATCAAGGTCATGCTATGTTGCATCACTGCAGCAATGCCCTCAAACAGAAATTTTTTGATTGTCCTTCATAAAATATAACACTCCTGTATTGTACCATTTTGTAATTTCTGTAATATGCATGTCTATAAACAGGTGTTGCGCACAAAGCATCAGGCAGGTGGTATCTAGTCAGTAAGAGCATAATCTATGTCCAGTTTTCACTATGCAATGTTAAAT
This sequence comes from Schistocerca gregaria, assembly GCF_023897955.1. Lineage (NCBI taxonomy): Eukaryota > Metazoa > Arthropoda > Insecta > Orthoptera > Acrididae > Schistocerca > Schistocerca gregaria. Next base: position 452,692,423 of record NC_064926.1, on the reverse strand, counting down.
CAGTTGTCAACCATAACTCATTGTGAAAAACTTATGTCCGTCACATTCCACGATGTAATGTTCCACGTCAGTCAATCTGTGCCTGGGAGTAACTGTGCCAAGTTCTACTCAAAACAACATGTTTAACTACAATGCCATTTGTTAATACTCATTGGGTAATAATGGCATATGTAGGTTAGCGACCTGTGATGTTAAATTGAAATAGTTCATGACAAGGTGATCATGTATAATGTTTATGAACAATAAGTATGAATTAAATGAAAGTTCATATCATCAGGTTCGTGTACCATCATTTTGCAATTGCTGCCACCTATGAAAGCAGACATGTTATATTCCAGCTCTGCTGCAATCGTTGCACAGCCTTTTATATGACTATCAACCAGTTGTCCACCAGATTGAACAGTCACTGCCCTGTGGCACAAAATGCAGCGAACATATCATGCTTGATTTCAATGGCTGCTTCAATACCCAAGCCATCTGGATCCTTCCCTCCACCACCAGTTTTTCTGAACTGTACAGATGGGACATATCCTTACAACACATTCTCTGCTCCCTAAATCATCCTGGCCTCAACCTATGGTAACACACTGTTCCCCATACCCTCCACCCAACAGTTTCCACTCCCTCTGTCCTATCACCTTCTCCATATTCTCGTCTCCCTCCCTCTTTGTGTACCACACTCTGCCAATGCACCCACCCACCTTTCCCTACTCCTCTCCTGTGTCATACCCTGTTCCTCCCCCCTCGCTGCCCCATAGCATCCTGACACTGCACCTACTGGCAAACTAGTCCTGCACACTTTGGCACACAAGCCATATACTGCTATCCCTTTCCTTTCCTGCCCCCTCCAGAATGCAGCTTCCATTCTATGTGACAGTTATACTTTGGCCCGAGCTGCCGGAGATGGCGGTCATGTGTGTGTGAGGTGTGCTCGCTTGTGTGAAGGAATGGGCGTGTGTTTCTTTTTATGATGAAGGCTGTGGTCGAAAGCTAATGCATTAAGTGTCTTTTAGTTGTTCCTGTCTGCATCGTAACATGTCATCTTTATGGTAAATAGCAATCTATCTTTTCCTCACGTTGTTGATATTCCAACCTGGAGTTTTCTGTTTACTGGAATTTTTTAGGTTTGAACTACTTCTCTAGCTTCTGTGCTAATGAAAGTAGTTTATACATGGTAAGTATAATTGTGCTGCCACCAATTGTGTATACGAAATAAACTTGTAAATAATCATCTCTGCTGTGTAGTGCACTACATTACTATAACATTCTTGCCTACAGTTGAAAGAACATGATACTAAAAGCAAAAAAGTCTCGGCAAACATGGACTCTAAATTGCATAACTTCAATACAGTGAAACAAATCTCTTGTACAGCACGCTCTCTCCTTTCGATATTTTGAGAAGTGGTAGCATTGAGCAAAACAAGAAAAAATGTTTCATAGAATGTGCTCTAAAGTGCATATCTTAAGAGCTATGAGCACTACTTCACTTTCGCTACTGTGAAACATATCTCTTTTACTGAATAAGTGCTCACAGCTCTTGCTGTATGTAACACATTTACTGATACTTTTCTGCTTGTAGTATCATGTATTTCCAACTGTATTAATTTGCGCCATTAATTATGATACACTCTGTACAAACAACACTGTAATGTTTTAACAGTCTGGCAAATAAAGGGGGGAAATATCTCACTGTTTGACATTTGTTCCTTCACAGATACGTGCTGCTCATATTGTAGCAGATGAAGCAGTTTGTTTGTGAAGACATATTTTGAAGTAATGTAAGTATCACATATTAAATAATAATTATTATTATTCCAGATATGGTTCAAAGTGCTCTGCAATGACAAGATGGGTATGTATGGCCTACAGATGTTCTAAAAATGTGAATGGTAATGGCAATTCAGTACCCTACAAAACAATGGTTTTTATTTTTTATCTGCATCTTATCCAAGCACTTTTATTATTATTATTATTATTATTATTATTATTATTATTATTGCAGAAATCTTAATAAACACCAAAATCCATACTTACACAAAACTCTTCTCATCTGACTGCAGTATTTCTCCATGATCATGACCCTCCAGCTCAGAGGAATCCTACAAAGAAGAGATGGTATTAAAAAATCCAAAGTGAAAACAATTTTAAGATAATTATTGTTTTAATAGAATACAGATATCATACCTGTAGCTCATAATCATCTGCCAGAAGACGATCTTCATCTTCATTACCAAGATCATAGTCAATATCATCTTCCAGATCATCATCTAAGAGGTTTATGTCACTGCAGACACAAAGAACCAGGATTTAGCTTACATCTGTTTCATGACTATATTTAAAATAATGTAATGCTTAAAAGCAAAAACTTTATCTATTTTATAAGTCTGGTATGACCTGAGAAAATATCTCAGGACTATGTGTGTCATACAGTTTTAGAATTATTACAACTGTATTGCCTATAACTATGAAAGTGTAAAAATATAACCAACATACACTAGCAGGATCTGTAATTAAAATAAATAAATTAATTAATTAAACAGAATGATGAGATTGTGTAGAACACCGATAAATACTGGTCTATACTGCAGTTGCAGATTAGCATGCAGTCTTACTGAACCAAACATTCACTCTCACACAGCGACTCACAACATTCTTGCAACTAGATTGTGTACCCAAGGTATATGGTATGGTATGAACATCTGAAGTGAATGGAAGATGATGCCTTGGATGATTCAAAGGATGAAAATGGTGGGCACAAGAGACCAGGGGTAAGGCCAAGAAACAAATCGCTAAAGGAGTATGCTGGATTTTTGGAGTGTTGTACTAGAAGTTATTGTTCTTTGCTGTACAGTGCTGTTTCAAAGTCTGTTGTTGGCCTTTTTTTTATTACAGAATTCTGCGAATTATACACCACTTATAAGCGAAGACTAATGTACAATCTTTTTCTTATCTTCCCAGACCTACTTGTGGATCGGCTGATGGCCTGCCTTTGTTCATTTGACATCATCCTCCTAGATTGTAATTTTTGTTGTTGGATGCAGTATTGATCAGTAGCCTGAAATTTTCCGTGTCCTGTATAATTTCTTCTGTGACATTAAGTTTTCTCAGATTCCTTTTTGTCTCTTCCTGCCATCCTGTAGTGTCATTCATTCTGCAAATATGGCAGTAAAACTTTAATCTCCTCTTCCTTACTGTGTCTGCAACTTTTTCTATGTTTCTTTATAGATCTTCATTGTTCCTATTTGTCTAGTTATTATCTTCATTCTTTTGTGGTCTTTAAGTTTTTCTGAGTATTTTCCTTCCATTCTTTTCTAGTTCTTCTTGTTCACATCTTTTATTCATTGTTGAGCATTCAGATTCATGAAGTGCTTCCACTTAATTACTTTTGCTTGATGTTTAATTTTTGCCTGGGGTGATACCAATCTTTATTGTATCAGTTTGTAGTGAGCCTATATGCAAATTCCATTTCCTTCGACCTTTCTTTACTTGTGGTATTATCTAATCCATTTGATTGTATACATTCTCCCAAATACTTAAACTTATCAATTCTTTTAATGTTTCTGTGTTGTGTTTGAATACATTTTTCTCTGTCATGTTTATGTTCAATGTATTCTGGTTTCTCATGCGATATTTGTAAGCCAATTTTAGCCACAATTTTGCAAAGTGTTTCTACCTTTACATTTGTTTGGCTTTGGAAATTATTGCCATGTCATTATCAAAAGCAAGACATTTAACCTCAAATCTTCCTCTTCCTCATTGTACAATGACTCCTTCTAGGTTTTCTCTTGTAGGTCTCTACCCTACTCTCTTATGACCTTGTCTAAGACTAGACTAAAAACAATCACTAAGAGCCCATTGCCCTGTTGAACATTTGTGTTAATCCTGAAGGATTCAGAAACTTCTGCTCTGTGCATTATCTATTTTTTTCCTGAATCCCACTTGGTACTCACCAATTGTGTGTTTCGCTTGGTCTTCTATTTTATTAGGTAGAGCTTTGGATGCAATGTTATACGAAGTAGAGATATAGCTTGGTAATTGTTGGTTTCTGTCCTGTATTCTTCGTTTCTCCCAGAAATCTGTAATAACCTCACGAATAGTTTAGCCACCCGCTTCCCTCCCAGTTTCCACATTTCAGCTAACACGTCCTGTTTTTCAGTTAGCCAATGTATTGTTGAATTTGATGCAGTGATGGCAGTTCTGAATATGGGTTTTCCTTTTGAGGCTGCCTGAAAATTAATTGGTGTGTTAGATTCCTCACAGTTTAGAAGATTTTTGAAGTATTTTGCTCATAACTCACAGTTGCTGTCATCATTGGTAATCAGTTTGCCTGTTGAATCTTTAAATTCTTTGAAAACTTTGTAGAAGACCCTAGAGTTGTTCTGTTTGAAATTTGTATCTATGTCTCTAATCATTTTTGTCATATTTCTGTTTCTCTGCTTGAATAATTCTGATGTCTGTTTTTTGATTTTAGTGACTGTGTTCCAGTCTCTTTCCTTTTTGCTGGAGTTCCATTTTTTCCAAGCAGTCAGTCTACGCTCTACTGCTTCGTCTCATTATTCCACCAAATATGTCTCTTCTATTTTTGTGGTTGTTCTCACTCTTTCGCCATTTCTATCATTGCTTCTCTAATCTCATCCTAATTTCCCATTGTCTGAAGTATGAAGCTTTTTATGAATTCATTCCTGTTGTCTGACAAATTTTTTGTCAATCTATGGACTTTTTTAATTTTGGGAGTGGTCTGAATTTATGCCTAGTCCTTTTCTGATTCACAATTTCTCTAAGATTTTGTTTGATTATTGCCATATGAACCAGTTGATATGAGCCTAAAAGTTTCTTAGGAGAAGACCAGATCGTATTTCTCCTTGGCAATTTTCTAACAAAGACTGACATTAGTTTTAAGTCGAATTGTCTGCAGAAGTTGACGAGCCTTTCCCCATTGTTACTGGTGCCTTTGTGAGCAGGAAAATTTTCTATTATTGCCTTGTATTTCTGTTCTCTGCTGATCTGTGCACTGAAGTCTCCTACAAGCAGTTTAATGTAGTGCACTGGCATCTTTGATCGGTCATTGTCTAATATTTTCGATGATGTTTGACATTTTCTGTTTTTTTTTAACATCATTGTTGGCTGGGGAATGTGACTTCATGATGGTGGATTATAAGGGAGTATTTCTTCATTTCAGGAGTGTTAGTCTGTCTTTTTGTTTCTTCTGCAATTTGTTTGGCTGTTGAACTGAATTTTGTGAGTTTTCAATTGTTTGCATGTGTGGATGCAACTGCAACATGCAGCACTTGATTGCTCGATGCTGTTATGGCTGAAGATGTGTACAATGTGATTAGATTTCTGCAACTGCTTGGTCTGGTTGCTGAATGTGTGAGGTGCCATCAATATAGCTATCTTATAATGAGAGTCTCTTCTCCTTATTCTCCTTAGACAAGGGACATCTATGTATAGAGGAGTCAGAGAGATGATGGGTGTAAATCTATTTGCAGAGGTTCCTGGTTGAATCAACCTAAGATGGCCTGGAGTAATACTGTGTTAGTGACTTAATGTTGGATTTATTACTATACACTTTGGTTGTGTGCATTTGAGACTGGTTTGTGAGACAGGTGTGTATTGTTTAATGGAGGTGGGTGTGCTGATGGTGTTTCTAAGGTGGTGGGCAGATAGACTAATCCAATAATAAAAGCAAGATGAAGGAGACAGGGAAGTCAGCAGGTAGGTATCTCTAATGCTCTGCATGCAGCAGGACATGTCCCACCCACAGCTGCCCCGCTCCTGATCCATAACAGTCAAGAGCGCCCACTATCCAACAAAGTGCAACACCCAGAACAGAAACTTGGTGCAGAACAAAGAAGGCAAACAGAATCTAAAAGCCAGTAAAATGGAGTTAAATTGCGATGAAAGAGTTGCCTGGTCAAAGGGGAAGGGTCAATGGTCGACACAGACCTAGATTATAATGGAAGATGTCCCATAAGGGCCATTCCGTGCCAAGTGGTCTAATATCGAGAAATGTCCCCACATGACCATTATGGATTTTGATTAAATTTTGTTTGAACATTCACACATGTTCTCAATGAACACTGGTAAAGTTTCAGTTTCAGAAATTGAATACTTTTGGAGATACAGCCACTTGTTTCAGACCATAGCACAGCTTTCTATAGGGCGTCCTTGAATTTTCAGCAACTTTGAGATGAGATATCTCTGTAAGTATTTGCAGGAAAGAAACAAAACTTGGCCATCTTATTCAACTTTTAGAGCTCTTTGAAGTAAAATATTAAGAAAAGGATTTCTGAGCAATTTTCATATAGATAATTTGAAGCAAAGTTGGGCGAAAAAATAGCTCTTAAAAAAATGCGAACTTTAGTTTTTTATATCTCCAAAAGTAATTGTGGGATGTACATCAAACTTTGCACACCATAACTCACCAGCACAAGGTCTTAGAATATAAAGTTTTATTCTCCTATTGCTTTCCATTATTTCACAAATCTATTGCTGAAAATGGGTATTTTTTGTCAATATTTTTTGTCAAATGTTTCAAAAAAGTATTTTCTCCAAACTCTTCTAAATTATGGTCATTAGAAAGAGCATATTCTAAATTATCTAGAAAAGTGGATTTGGTTTTGCAATGCAAGCATATAAGGCCCTACAAAGTAGCATCATCAAAGAGGCACACTGGAAGTTTGAACACATTTTTCTGGCACTCAAATTATACCTGAAACCTTTTATTATGCCTAATAAATGTTTATTAGTGCCTTGAATAATTGAAATAAAAATATCTGGTAAATAGGCAATGAGACTGTCAAAAAACGTGAAAACAATGAGAAGTAGCCCTTCTGCTTTTATCGTAAGTGTTCATCTGCATAAAACTCTAAAACTCTTCTGATTTGTAAAGAGAGAGAGAGAGAGAGAGAGAGAGAGAGAGAGAGAGAGAGAGAGAGAGAGATCATAAAGAATTTAATGAATAATAGCTTCATATTTTTTGTACTTCTCAAAATTGTAAATATTTACAAGTGAAAAGTGAAGACCTAATTTTTGGACTCAAAACATTTTTCCAAAAAAGAATCGGTTTGCTTGAATCATGCATCAAGTGATGTAAATTTTCCATTTAATACCTAGGTGTTGTAATTTTTGTCCTAAAGTTATTAGGGAAACATGTGAAATTGGTTGGTTAAACATCTAAGAGTTTTAATTTTGTATTTAATCACACTTAAATGTAGCCTACTGCCTTGGTAAATACGTAACCACTAGTTTCACAGAGAAAATTCACAAGATCCACTGTTTATACAAAATACAATGGCAACAATTACTTTAACAATCAGATTGTTTCATTATTGTGAGCCTTGTTTGAACAATCAGTATTTCAGTGGTGTGTTTGCAGCATAGTGAGTGGGTTCTCTTGACTGAGTGTGGCTTGTTATGCGATTCATAAGACCATCAAAGTTTGTAATCTAATTTACAAAAAATTGTTTTGATTGTGCCTTTTATAGCATATATCTCTCATTAGATTTTTTCATTGGTATTATACATTGTGTATAATTTCATTCAGTAGCAATTTGTCTGAAATTTAAGCAGATTATAATTTGCACTTAGAGGCCAAATACATTATTTAGTTACTGATTAGAGATGGATGCAGAAGGGAACAGCATACTGTCCTGCCCAATTGGGCAAGGATATAGTGGAACAAAGTGTCATGTCACTTTCTTTGCCAAAAAAGCTGCTTTAAAATGGTTTGCGGATTTTAGGGATGAGGAAAAAGAGTTGTTGGTCCGACGTTCTGAAGCAAAGCTGGACAATACCTCTCAAGTTTGCCTACACCATGAAGCCCTGTTATTGACACAATATGAGAGGTTACAAAAAAATGCTTCAATCCCTTTGGGAAGGTGAATCATAATGTTACGGCAGGAATTCGCACTTTTGATACTGAAACAGCTAGTAGAGCTTCTGATATGTTGAAGAAGCAGCTTGTTAATAACAAAGCCAGGTCAGAAAATTGGTCCGACTTACAGGACTACCTTAAATAAACACTTGAACGAAGCTTATCAGCCTCATCGCCACATTCTGATGAGGACTTTACACCAAAAGAAGAATTAAATAGTAGCTTATTGTCTATCAGTATTTCACCCCTGAAGAGAACAGTAAGCTACAGAGATAAGCCCCAATATGTGAAGAAGAAAATTCAAAAGCCTCAAAATGTAATTAAAAATAGAATTGTAAATGCAATGGGAGTAAACGGACAAATTGAAAATGCTAGTGAAATTAAGGAATGTGGAAACTGTGCCAACTATGCACATTTGCTGACTGAACTGAAAGCCAAGATGCAGAATGCAATTCATAAAGAACATATGCAAATTTTAACCTTGGCACCTGTAAGTTGGACAGTCAGACAAACAGCAGCTCAGTTCGGTGTGTCCGAAAGAATGGTGAAGAATGCTCGGAAGTTTAAGGCAGAGAAGGGCATTCTGGCACTTCCCCAAAATAGGCAAAACAGGAAATTACCAGCAGAAGTTGCTAGTAGAGTGCGAAATTTTTTTTAAGAGATGAGTATAGTAGGGTGTGCCCTGGAAAAAAAGATAGTCTTTCAGTTAGACTTTTAGATAGAAAGACATACATGCAGAAAAGATTGTTACTTTGCAGTTCACGGGAAATGTATGTTATCTTTGAGAATATAAATGGTCCAGAAATAGGGTTCTTTTGTTTTGTGAACTTAGACCCAAATGGTGTGTAACAGTAGGATCAGCTGGAATGCATGCAGTTTGTGTCTGTGCAATTCACCAAAATGTTGAGCTTATGCTTAGCGGAGCTGGTATATGTGAAAATTATAAGGAGATTCTCAGCAAGGCAGTTTGCAGTTTGAACTCTAAGCAGTGCATGCTACATCGCTGTGAAAAGTGTCCTGAGCCCGAAGCTATAGCATCTGAAGTTGCCAGCTATTTCCTAGATCATGAGCCACAGGAAGTTATTGTGTTAAAGCAATGGATACATACTGATCGGGCCCCACTGGACACGAAGCAAATGGTAGTGGATGAATTTATTGAAGATGTAAAAAATATATGGAGTCTTCATGCCATCATTACATTGCCAAGCATCAAAGCTTGCAACTTAAAGACCTTAAATGTCATCTGAAAGACGAAGAGCTTGTTGTCCTAATGGATTTTGCACAAAATTATTCTTTTATCATTCAGGATGCTGTGCAAGGCTTCCACTGGGACAATAGTCAAGCAACAGTTCATCCATTTGTTATCCACTTTCAGCAAAATGAGAAAGTAGAATCTTTAAGTTTTTGCATTATCAGTGATTGTTTGCGGCATGACACTATTACAGTTCACATTTTTATCAAGAAGCTCATCAAATATATAAAAGCACGGTTTGCACAGATATCCCACATTCATTATTTCAGTGATGACTCCAGTACTCAATATAGAAATTTCAAGAACTTCCTAAATTTGTGCTATCATAAGAGTGATTTTAGAATGACAGCCGAATTTATTTTTTTTTGCTACTAGGCATGGGAAATCACCTTGTGATGGGATTGGAGGTACAACAAAGCGGTTAGCACCAAGAACAAGCTTGCAACAGCCACTTAATGGGCAAATTCTTACTCTCCTAGATCTGTTTCACTTCTGCTCTGAATACATTAATGGAATTAAATTTGTTTTTGTCAGTAAAGATGAAATTGAAAAAAAAAAAAAATTGTGTCACAAGAAGAGAGGTTTAAACTTGGACAAACTGTAGCAGGCACTAGAGAAAATCATCACTTTTTACCTATTGATGAAATAACAATTCAGGTCAGCAGAGTTTCAAATGATTGTTCATCTTTTCTAGCTAAAATGGGTCACAGTAATGAAGGAGGCATATTAATGTCTTCTCTCCAACCAGGACAATATGTTGCATGCATCTATGAAAACGTGTGGTGGATTGGGAATATCTGTTAGACCTCCACAGAGCAAAGGGATGCATTAACAAACTATATGCACCCACATGGTCCAGCAAATTCATTTTATTGGCCATGAAGAAGTGACAAGTGCTGGGTTCCGGAACACCACATTATTGCAGTTATTCCAGTTATTCCGGCTCCATCAGTAAATTCGTCTGGCCAGCAATACACCATTCCTCTTGATATTCATCAGAAAATTAATGTAGCATATCAAAAATTGAAATAAGTTAGGGGAAACAATCTAAGGAACCCAGAGGGCACTTAAATAATTTTACTATCAGGCTTGGGAACCTGGGTAAAGAAACCCTTATCAGGCTTGGGATCCTGTGGTAAAGAAACCCACCCGTGACTGTTGTTGTTAAGCTATCGGGCGTGGCCCCTATGGCAATGGGAATGCTGGCTTTATCAGATGAAGTGAAACTGGCAGTGGTTAAGCCACCATGCACCATAGCAACTCATTTGTACAATTCTATTACATTAATAAGCTGGTGTTGTTCATTAAACAGGCACCTAATAATTAGATGATTATCCAAATAAATTTTATGATTTACATTCATTCTTCATAATAATAATTGTGTGTGTGTGTGTGTGTGTGTGTGTGTGTGTGAGAGAGAGAGAGAGAGAGAGAGAGAGAGAGAGAGAGAGAGAGAGAGAGAGAGAGAGAGAGAGAGAGAGTTGGAGGGGGGGAGGTGACAATTAAGAAATAATGTTGTTTCTATTTTTATTCTTTTGCCATTCGGACTTAAGCTAGGTCCTATCCTTCAGAACTTCTTATTTCAATTATCCCAGACATTAATAAACATGTATAAGGCAAAATAAAATATTTTAGGTATAATTTGAGTGTCAGAAAATTGTGTTCAAACTTCCAGTGTGCCTCTTTGATGATGCTACTTTTTAGGGCCTTATATGCTTGCATTGCAAAACCAAATCCACTTTTCTAGATAGTTTAGCATATGCTCTTTCTAATTACCATAGTTTAGAAGAGTTCGGAGAAAACACTTTTTTGAAAAATTTGACTAAAAATACCTATTTTCAGTACTTTTTGAAAAATCGTCAACTTTACCCTAGATTTGTGAAATAATGGAAAGCAATAGGAGAATGAAATTTTATATTCTAAGGCCTTGTGCTGGTGAGTTATGGTTTGCAAAGTTTCATGTACATCCCACAATTACTTTTGGAGATATAAAAAACTAAAGTTCGCATTTTTTTAAGAGCTATTTTTTCGCCCAACTTTGCTTCAAATTATCTATGTGAAAATTGCTCAGAAATCCTTTTCTTAATATTTTACTTTAAAGAGCTCTAAAAGTTGAATAAGATGGCCAAGTTTTGTTTCTTTCCTGCAAATACTTACAGAGATATCTCATCTCAAAGTTGCTGAAAATTCAAGGACACCCTATAGAAAGCTGTGCTATGGTCTGAAACAAGTGGCTGTATCTCCGAAAGTATTCAATTTCTGAAACTGAAACTTTACCAGTGTTCATTGAGAACATGTGTGAATGTTCATACAAAATTTCATCAAATTCCATGAGGGTCATGTGGGAGCCTCTAGACCACTTGGCATGGAATGACCCGTATACCTAACTACTCTGCCCCTGTTCTGGAGGTAGATTAAAACCTTTTAACTGAGAATAAAAATCATGGAGCAAACAGAACCAGTTCAACCATCTGTGAATCATCTACCAACATTAGTTGCAATGATTCCAGAAATCCATACTTACAAGGGAAACTCGCCATCGCGCCCCCGTCACATTTAATGGTACTAGGCCTCAATGGACAGCCCATCAAAAACTGAACATAGATCAAGCATGAAAACACGAAGAATGGAACAAAAAAAGGAAACTAGAAACAGTGAACAGTCCAAGAACAACAAGTACAATAGAAAGCAGCCAGGATTAGAAATGGAGTCGTCATTAAGTGGTAATGCTGTTGAATTGCCAAGCGGGTGACCTGTGTTAAAACCTCCTCGTGCCAACCCTCCCCCCTCTAATGTTCGTTTTCTTTAAAGTTGTGTCCATTTCGTGGTATAATGTCCATTTGCAACAGCAAGGTGTAAGACCGTTGATTCTGCACAAGTACTCTATTAGCAGCCAAAAGGAAGTGGCTTTCGAATGGGAACTGCAAACATTTGATAACTAGGCGACAAGCCAACCAAATCCTCCACAGAAAAATGTGTCAGGTGTGTCATATATGGCATTAGTGATAGTACATGTGTCATATGATAGGAATCTCTTATTGATGGACCTAATTTGTATGACTGGTGAGTGAGAAAGATATACCTCCTGCCCGATATAGGTGTTCATATGACTGTGAATGTGATAACTCCCAAGGAAATGATGACAACATAACAGTTTGTCACATAAGCTGCAATAAATGAATGCAACAGTTTCACAACCAGACAGTTTCTCTGTGCTCTGTCAAAACATACGTTTGTAACGTTTTTTAAGTTGTATTCCATTTTGGAAGTCTGGTCTCTTGAATTCCTTTCTTGTAACATAGTTCACACCTTTTTATTTGTTGTTTTCATTTCTGTGAGATGGTTATGTGGTATCTCACCTGCTCTTGTTCTTGAATCATTCACTGTTTCTTCTTTTTTTCACTGCAGTTCAGTACACATTCTTACTGTTTTCATGCTTGATCTGCGTTAAGTTTTTGATGAGCTATCCACTGGGCACTAAATATTAGGGGGTTGTGATGCGGAGTTTCCATTGTTAGCACTGAGGCCAAAAGAAGAGGGCATTCCACCAAGATATAAGCTACTGTCTGTAAGGTACCACAACCACAATGTGGGGGATAGCTCATTATGTAAAATAAAGCTACGGGTTAACTTGGTATGACTGACACAGAGGAGACATATAGGACTGTGCATTCTTTCTGAGAGAACTGGAAGGAAGAGCACCATGCTGTAGGAGTCACCTTGTTGTTTATTAGATGTGGCAATAGCCCACCAGATGCAATGCCATTTCCGATCAAACACATATCTAACATGCGCTCACAAATCTGCACCTGGTGTCAACAAAGCTAACTAGGAGTGAGTTAGTGCTTCTCTAGCCAAACAGTTGACCAGTTCATTCCCTGGGATACCCATATGACTTGGGAGTCAGATGAAGACAATTGAGCAGGCAGCACAACAAATATCAGCAAGAAAGTCAGAACAGTAGAGACCCGCAACACACATTCCCTGCAGTGAATGACATTCCATACGGGCAGGAGATGTATAAACATATCCCGTCTTATCCACAGTTTTGGAGCTGTCAGGGTAAAAGATGGTAGCACCCTGGAAGTCTTGAAGAAATGGATGTAACAGTCACCAAAGGGTCATGGGAGGAGTTGGAGATCTCAGCTAAGGGAAGCAAAGCAGATTCCAACTGGTAATCCCAACTGAGGGCAGGAATCAGGACAACATCCCTCGTGTGTAAGGACAAAGTGATATGTCGAATGATCTGGGAATTGCTGAATGGTGATTTCACAGGAAATCAAGAGTTGGTACCGTCAAATCAGGATGGGGAAGATCCCCACTTCAGCAAGGAGACTGTCTACGAGACTAGTCCAAAAGACACTGGAGGCTAGGCGCATTCCACAATGATGGACTGTGTCTAACAGTTTTAAAACTGAAAGGACCACAGAGCCATAAACCTGGCAACCATAGTTCAGTCGAGACAAAACCAAGGCCCAGTAAACATGGGTAAGATAGTATGATCCACACCCCAAGCTGTACATGCAAGGAAGCAGAGAGGGTTAAGTTTGAGCATGCAGCCTTAAAAAAAAAAAAAATAAATAAATAAATAAATAAAATACAAAAAGCAGTCCCAACAACTTCTGGGTACTGATTACCTACACAGAGTTCCAGGTGAGGATTGACCATGGTACAATGGCAGAAACGCATAATCCGTATTTCATAGGAGAAAACTGGAAACCATCGGAAAAGCCAACGCAGAGTGCTGCAGTACAGCACCTTGGAGCATTAAGCAGTGGCTACAAAGTGGGAGCGGTACCAAATGCAAAAATAGTCGACACACAATGAAGGGGTGACATGGATCCAACAAAGGTCATTAGTCTATTAATGGTGATGACAAAAAGAGTGAAACTCAACACACAGCCCTGTGGAATGCCATTCTCTTGGCCCTGTGAGGAACTGAGTGAATTTCTGACTCCAACCCAGAACACCCGGGGTGTTAAAAGCTGATGAATAAAAATTGGTAAGGGACTTCTAAAGCCCCAGTCATGGAGTGTGAACAAAATGTGATAACACCTAGTGTCATATGCCTTATGCAGGTAAAAAAAAAAAAAAAAAAAAAAAAAAAAAAAAAAAAAAAACTGCAATAAGATGTTGGTGTTTAGAAAAATACTGTCAGTTTGCTGTTTCCAATCTAGACAGATCATTGGTTTTGGATTGTCCCTCCCGTAGTTGATCGGTTGGTTGGCTGATTCAGTGGAGGGGGCCAAACAGCAGCATGGGGAAGGAAGTCGGCTGTGCCCTTTCAAAGGAACTATCCTGGCATTTGCCTGAAGCAATTTAGGGAAAACACAGAAAACCTGAATCAGGACAGCCGGATGTGGGTTTGAATTGTCGTCCTCCCAAATGCGAATCCGCGCCTTTCTCAGTTATCTCCCAGAAACCATACTGAGAGGGGGACAAAAGGCACCTAGAGTAGAGAGCTCAGTATAATCTGTTGGTCTGGCTAATTGGCCAGTAACTATCGAGAGATATTGAGTTCTTGCCCGCATTAAGGAGTGGGACAATTATGCTGTCTTGCCATTGCGAAGGAAAGTCGTCTTGAGGCCATAGACAGTACAAGACTATGAGGAGATATTGCTTTTGGGAAACGTTCAGGTGGGGGATCATCTGACTGAACTGAAATTAAGGCCTGGAGCTGTGTTGTGGGATGAGGGAAGAACTTGAAGTAGTTCCTAGTCAGAGAAGGTTTCATCATAGGATTCAGATTGGTGGCAAGTGAAACATGAAGGGATGTCTTGAACTTATGGCTTCTGCAGTAGAAAGATAGCCAGATATGAAGATAATGCCAATATTCTCGCAAAACGGGCAGAAAGGTGTCATGCAAGAATCGATGAATTGGTACAAAGATTACCCTGTAGGACACGAGCCAGAACAGCTGTTGAATACTAGTGAACCGTAAGACCACGGGGACCTAGGCCAACACGAGATGAAGAGCCATACATCCCCAGGGAGGAACGCTAATAGAAGTTCCTCTGGTGTGGATGATCGTATCTGAGAATGAGACACCATGCACTTTATCAATACAATCCAACAAAGAGGCAGTGAAGGTAACAGCAGAAGCATACAAAGGTCAGCTGTCTCTGTGAAGAGCCCAACATGGTATTCAGTCAGTCTGGCAGTGGCAAGGAAACAATGGGACCACTGAAAAATGGTCACTGTCACAAAGGTCATCATTTAGTGACCAACATGGTGATGCCACAAGATTAGGGAAGATCATCAGGTCGATAGCGGAAAAGGTGCCATGGGCAGCATCACTGAAGTGGATAGGAAAACTATTATTGACGAGGCTCAGATCATGGTCTGTGGGAAGCTAGTCAATTACAAGGCCCCTACCACACAAAGTGGTATTCCGCCACAGGGGGTGGTGTGTGTTGAAGTCGCCAAATAGGATAAAAGAAAGGGGGGGAGGGTGGTGTTGCTGGATTAACGTGGTCAATTCAACTTACGTGAGTGGCCTGGCTGGTAATCACTGAGATTATCTGCATGCACACCATTATGTTCTTCAACAAGGTAGAAAGGACAATCCATTCAAGCAATGACATAAGTACGACCAAAAGTACACACGCCTTCAGATGCCATCTCAGGACCAGCACAGTAATAAAAGAATGCACAACAATCACAAAGCATTGGACAATACTCACCAGTGCAATGTGGTTCTTGTAGAGCAATGCGGACCACAGAAGGAGAGGAAATAAGGTGGTGTAGTTCCAGCAAGTGACAGTAGTATCCATTACAATTCCACTGAATGATCACACAACTGGTAGGCTTGTTAGGCATGAAAGGGCCACAAGGGCTCGTCATGCAGCAGGATCACTGCCTGTCACCAGTGGGGAGGGAACCATATCCACAAATCTCCGGTGATATCAGAGGAGCTTTGTTGCAATTCGATTCTTATTCTGCTTTGCCTTCATAACCTTTAGTGGGCAAGGGGTTCAAGGTGCTGTCTGCATTGAGTGCACAGACAGGTGAGCTGACAGCCTTGGGAACCACAGGCTGTGGCTCCTTCAGCAACAACTGTTTGGCGTTGGGCCTCCAGTCTAGGGGTTGCCGGGAGACAGATCCTAAGAGCGAACCCTGTCACCAGTAGAAGCAGAAGAAGGAGAATACTTTACTGGCAGGGTTCAGGAAGTAGTTCCTGGTGGAGATAGTGGGGGAACCACAGGAGAGGAGGGTGGTGAGAGATATGGTTTGGGGAAGGCTGTGATGGTGGGAGTAATGGTCCGGATGTTAACATAATTCAGTGTCACATCCAAAGGATATAGGCATTGATATTGCTTCCTTGCCTCAGTATACAATAGACAGTGGACAGATTTTTAATCCTGGATCTTACATTCTTTCTTGAAAACTCGGCACTCTGGCAAATGTAATGGGTGATGTTTTGCGAAGCTGACACACTAAACTGTGTGTTCACAAGGACTACCTTCATGGACTGCTGCATTTTGGGTCCACTGTGGAGTGAAGTGACATATGCTCAAAGTGTAAAAATCATTTTGAATGGTTTATGAGGCATTGGGATTCCTTATTATGCTGTGTGTCAGACAGCAGCACACAGTTGACAGTCTGTGGTGACTTCAATATAGATTTTCTAAAGGATTATGATATAGCAAAAATGGTGTGGAAACCTACTATTTGATCTCCATAATTAATTTTCAAACTCGAGTACATAAAGACAGTAAGACACTAAATGATAATGTATTCTTTAGTGAAAAAAAAAGAAAACTGTTTAATCAGGATATGGGTGACTTCAACTTGCCAAGTATAGATTGGGAATGTTATGCCATCAAAACTCGTGCCAGAGACAGAGAATCGTGTGGCATTGTTCTCGATGTCTTGTCTGAAAATTACCTTGAGCAGATAGAGAACCAACTCGTGAGAGTAACGTCTTAGATCTCCTGGCAACAAAGAGACCTGAACTTATCGAATCAGTTAATGTAGAGGAACGTATCAGTGATCATAAGGCTGTGACAGCATCTATGACAATAGATTCTACAAGAAATGTTAAGAAAGGTAGGAGTATATATTTGCTCAGCAAGTGAGACAGGATACAAATTTCAGAATACCTCAAGCAGTCAGCATCAAACATTCAGCGATGAGGACAAAGATGTGGAGAACAAACACAAAAAATTCAAATTCGTTGTTCAATATGCCCTACACAAGTATGTTCCAAATAAGGTTTTAAGGGATGGGAAAGATCCACCATGGCTTAATAGCTGTGTTAGAAAAGCACTACGTAAACAAAGAGCACTTCATCTCAGATTCAAGAGAAGTAAAAACCTAGCTGACAAACAAAAGCTGAATGAAGTGAAAATGTGTGTAAGGAAAGCAATGAGAGAAGTGTTCAATGATTCTGAAAGTAATACATTGTCAACCGACCTAAGTAAAAACCATAAGAGATTTTGGTCAGTAAGTGGGGCAGAATCATCTATTCATTTTCTCAGTGACCACACAGCCACTGAAATGGAAGCTGTTTCTTCCGAAGTGGTTTCACCGCGGAAGATGGTAACACTGTCCCTCCTTTCAGTCGTCCTGCGAACATCGAAATGAAAGATATTGAGATAATCGATTGCGAAACTGAAAAGCAGTTACAATCACTTAGTAGTGGAAAGTCATCAGGACCAGATGACATACCTATAAATTCCATAAAGATTATGCAAAAGAACTTGCTCCCCTTCTAGCAATAATTTATCGTAGATCGCTTGAGCAATGAAGGTACCAACAACTAGAAAAAAAGTGCAGGTCGTTCCTGATTTTAAGAAAGGTCGTAAGACAAATCCACACCATTATAGACCTATATCATTGATGCCAATCCATTGTAGAATTATGAAACATGTTTTATGCTCAAGAATTATGACATTCTTGGTTGGTTGGTTGGATTAAAAGAGGGGGGGAAGGGACCAAACTATGAAGTCATCAGTCCCTTGTTCCGAATAAATCAATGCCACAAATGTGAGAATAAAACAAACGAGAGGGACAAAGGACATGTGCTAAAACATAGATCAAATGATAAAATCCACCTTAATGAATAAAACGTAAAGCTAAAACAGGCAATGAGGTGTAGTCAAAGTGGGACAGTGTAGCAGAATATGGGCCACTGTCAACCGGGCACCGCACCGACACTCAGGTGGGTTTTCCCGGTGCAGGAGGTAACTGTGGGTCACCCAAGAGTGGTCAATGGGGAGTCGGCAGAGGACAACTGATTCCCTACGAAAGGCCCACATGGAAGACTTCAGACATCTGTAGTGTCCTTAATGACAAGCAGTTTGGTGTGTGTACTGTTATGTCATTCTGTCTCCCTATGTCAGTACGCAGGTCAGGTTCAGAGATGTCCATCTCCAGAAGCAGTTTTCGCGTAGCCTGTTTGGCCAGCCTGTGAGCCAGTTCGTTGCCTGGCATGCCTGTGTGTCCTGGAGTCCACACAAACACCACTGAACAACAGGATCAGTGCATCGCATAGATGGACTCCTGGAAGACAGCTACCAAAGGATGGCGAGGTTAGCACTGGTCGATAGCTTGTAGGCTGCTCAAGAAGTCAGTACACCGAAGAAACGATTCCCCGAGGCATGAACGGATATACCAAAGTGCATGAGAGATGGCCACCAGCTCTGCAGTGAATACAATGCAGCCATCGAGCAAGGAATGCTGCTCAAAATGGCCTCTGTGGACGTAAATGAAGCCTACATGACCCACCGAGCGAGGTGGCGCAGTGGTTAGACACTGGACTCGCATTCGGGAGGACGACAGTTAAATCCTGCGTCCGGCCATCCTGATTTAGGTTTTCCGCGATTTCCCTAAATCACTTCAGGCAAATGCCGGGATGGTTCCTTTCAAAGGGCACGGCCGACTTCCTTCCCCATCCTTCCCTAATCCGATGAGACCGCAGACTAGCCGTCTGGTCTCCTTCCCCAAACAACCCAACCCCTACATGACCATCACCCGCAGAGCCATCAGTGTAAACCACTTCAGAGCCCCGAAACACGTCAAGAATCGAGAGGAAGTGACAGCGGAGAGTGACAGGAGTAACTGAGTCCTTCAGGTCATGTGAAAGGTCTAGACAAATCTGCGGCCTAGGTGTACACCATGGAGGTGTATGCGGACGGACCTGGATGGGAGGTGGTAAAGGAAAGGACTCCAATACAGAGAGAAGGGATCACAAGTGAAATGCAATCATTAGCCCTGACCTGGGCCGCCAGTGCAGGAGATGAACTGCCGTGGGTGGAAAAAGGAGATGGTAATTCAGATGCTCAGGAGAACTACGAATGTGTGCAATGTAACTGGCGAGCAGTTGTGCATGTCGGATCTGCAATTGAGGGACTCCGTCCTCCACCAGGACACTGGTCACCAGGCTCGTTCTAAAAGCTCCTGCCACTAGGCGAATGCCACAGTGGTGCACTGAGTCGAGTACAAGCAATGCTGAGGACGCTGCCGAACCATAAACCAACCACACACCCATAGTCAAGGCGGAATTGAACAAGGTCTTTGTAGAGATGCCACAGAGAAGAGCGATCTGCACTCCAGTTGGTGTTGCTTAGGCAGTGGAGGGCATTGACGTGCTGCCAGCACTTCCGCTTAAGCTGATGAAGGTGAGGTAACCAAGTCAATTGGGTATTGAAAACCAGTCGTAAGAATCGATGTCTCCACTACAATGAATGGATCATCATGAAGCTAAAGTTCTGGTTCTGGATGAACAGTACGATGCAGACAGAAGTGCATGACAAGGGACACAAGATTATCAGTGGTAGAGTGCCCTGGTGGAAGTTGCCCTGACGTGGAGCCAGTAGGCCACGTGACTCCAGGACCCATCCCCACCCCGCCGACAAACCAAACATTCCAGCAGCTTACACACAACCTTGGTGAGGCTGATGGGCCAATAGCTATCCAATCAAGCGGGTTTTTGCTGGGTTTGAGCACCAGAACGATGATGCTCTCCCGCCATTGTGATGGAAAGATGTCATCGCACCAGATCCGGTTGAAGATGACGAGGAGATGGCGATTGTAGTCAGACGAGAGATGTTTAATCATCAGACTGTGGATCCGATCCGGCCCAGGGGCTGTGTCGGGGCAATGTACAAGTGCACTGAGGAGTTCCCACTCTGTAAATGGGGCGTTGTAGGGTTCACTGTGGCGTGTAGTGAATGAGAGGATTTTCCTTTCCATCCACCATTTGTGGGTGCAAAAGGCTGGGGGGGTAGTTCTCCAATGCAGAGGCGCGAACATAGTGCTCAGCAAAGTGCTCGGCAATCACATTTATGTCAGTACATAGCACACCATTGATGGTAACACCAGGGACACCTGTTGGGGTCTGGTACTCAAAAAGACGTCCGATCTTCGTCCAGACTCGAGAAGGTGACGTATGACACCCAATGGTCGACACATATCTCTCCCAACATTTCTGTTTCCATCATTTAATAAGCTGTCGTACATGGGCACGGAGCTGCTTAAAGGCTATCAGATGCTCAAGAGAAAGGTGTTGCTTATGTCGCTGTAGAGCTCGGTGACACATTGTAATTGCCTCAGCAACTTCCGTTGACCACCAAGGGACTGTCTTTCGCTGGGGGTACCCTAAAGAGCGAGGAATCACTTCTTCTGCCGTAGAAACGATTGTGGTAGTCACCTGCTCAACCATCACATCGATATTACCATGTGGGGCAGAGTCAACGGTGACAGCAGAGGTGAAAGTTTCCCAGTCGGCCTTGTTTAAAGCCCATCTGGGCAGGGGTCTGTGGGCCTGTTGCCGGGGCAGTGGCAGGAAGATGGGGAAGTGGTCACTACCACAAAGGTCATCACGTGCTCTCCAGTGGATAGATGGGAGAAGTCCTGGGCTGCAAATTGATAAATCAATGACCGATGAACTACCTCGAGCCAGTATTTAAGAGGCAGAGGTCGAACTGAGGTAGTAAAGTTTCAACATCTTTGCTTCGGCCAGCAAGCACAGTGTCACCCTATAAGGGGTTATGGGCATTAAAATCTCCTAAAAGTAGGAAAGGTTTAGGGAGTTGATCAATCAGTGCAGCTAATACATTCAGGGGTACTGCTTCATCTGGAGGAAGATATACGTTGCAGACAGTTATTTCCTGCATTGTCTGTATTCTGACAGCCACAACTTGAAGGCACACAGGTTCACTACAGATTGAGTTTAGGACATAAACGCAAACTCCACCTGATACTCTATTACAGTCGCTACGGTTCCTGTAGTATCCCTTATAGCTACGGAGGGCAGGGGTCAGCATTGCCAGGAACCAGGTTTCCTGGAAGGCAATGCAGAAAGCATCTTCTCTATAAAAATCAACATGAATTCTGCAAACAGAGATCCTGCGAAACTCAGCTCACTCTGTTCCTCCATGAGATACACAGTGCAGTGGACAATGGTGCTCAGGTTGATGCCGTGTTTCTTGATTTCAGTAAGGCATTTCACACTGTCCCTCATTGCCATTTAATGAAAAAAAAAAAATGAGCTTGCATAGTATCGGAGCAGACGTGCAATTACATAAAGCATAGGATGCTCTTTAAGGCTATTCGCAGATTATGCAGTTGTCTATACCAAAGTAGCAATGCCAGAAGATAGTAAGAATCTGCAGCGTGACCTGCACAAATTTGATGAATGGTGCAGACTCTGGCAGTTGACCGTGAATGTAATTAAATGTTAACACATTTTGCAAACATAGGAAAAGAAATCCACTACTGTACAGCTACACTATTGATGACAAACAGCTGCAGACTGTTTCTGCCCTAAAATATCTAGGTATAACTATCCAGTGCAACCTTAAATGGAATGACCATATAAAACAGACTGTGGGAAAAGCAGACACCAGACTCAGATCCATCACAAGAATCTTAAGGAAAGTTAACTCATCCATGAAAGACGTACCCTATAAGGTACTTGTTTGCCTCATTCTTGAGTATTGTTCATCTATCTAGGATCTTTATCAGGTAGCGCTGATAGAGGAGATAGAGAAGATTCAACGAAGAGAGGCGCATTTCGTCACAGGATCGTTTAGCTGGCGAGAGAGCTTTACAAAGATGCTAAACAAACTCCATTGGCAGACATTACAAGAGAGGCATTGTGCATCACAGAGAGATTTACTATTAAAATTTTGGGACAGCACTTTTCCGAGGGTCAGACAACACATTACTTCCCCACCACATACATCTTGCGTTACTGACCACGAGAAAAAATTCAAGAAATTAGAGCCCATACAGACGCTTACCATCAATCATTCTTCCCACGTACTACTCGTGAGTGGAACAGGGTTGGAGGGATCAGATAGTGGTACTGAAAGTACCTTCCGCCACACACTATTAGGTGGCTTGCGGAGTCTGATGTAGATGTAAATGAACAATTGTTCTCCTTGCTCATGATGCACAGTCAGTTAGGCTAAATATCGTAGTGCCCTAAGGTATCGAAACTCCTCAGCGGAAATCAGTTACATCAATTAATGATTTCAGGACAAATGTTTTTAGGATCAGTTTACAAGAGATAACCTGGGATGAAATTTATAATGTACCAAATGCTACTATCAAATTTGCTCTATTCCATGGTAAAGTCATACCATTACTTGAAAATAGATTTCCGCATACGCTAATCCGAAAGAATGCTTAAACAGCCACATAAATAACCATGGATCACCAGAGGATTAAAGTATCCAGCGAAACAAAAAGGGAAATATATCTTTTGACAAGTAAAAGCAGGGATCCTGCAGAAGTAGCAACCTGCAAAAACTACTCAGAAACTAAGAAAGGTTATTTAAAAAGTCAAGGAAAAATACACATCATCTCTAAAACCAGTAATTCCAACAACAGACTAGGCTATTGAATGTAGTGAAACAAGAGACAGGTCAACCAGTCATAGAACATGATATCATCACTATTGAATAGAATGGATGGGCTATAAATGATGAGTCACAAGTAGCAAATGTATTTAATAATCATTTCTTAAATATAGTAGGAAGCATAGGGACAAACAGCTCATGAGAAGAATTGCAGCAGCATGTAGAAAGGGTAACTCTCATAAAATCCAAGCACCAACTTTCCATTCTGAAACTAAGAAAATTATTCATTCTTTCAAAAATAAAAGCTTATCTGGTTTTCATGGTGTTTCCAACATAGTATTAAAGATTTGTTCCCATAAAATAAGCCTGGTCTTATCTGAAATATGGAATGCATCATTAACACAAGGCATTTTTGCAGAGAAGCTGAAATATGCCATTGTTAAACTTTAAGAAAAATGATAAGACAAATGTCAATAACTACCAATCTATTTTACTGCTGAAATTGTTTTCCAAAATTTTTGAGCAGGTGCTGCATTCAAGAATAGTATCTCACCTTGTTGTTGTTGTCTTCAGTCCTGAGACTGGTTTGATGCAGCTCTCCATGCTACTCTATCCTGTGCAAGCTGCTTCATCTCCCAGTACCTACTACAACCTACATCCTTCTGAATCTGCTTAGTGTACTCATCTCTCGGTCTCCCTCTACGATTTTTACCCTCCACGCTGCCCTCCAATGCTAAATTTGTGATCCCTTGATGCCTCAAAACATGTCCTACCAACCGATCCCTTCTTCTAGTCAAGTTGTGCCACAAACTTCTCTTCTCCCCAATCCTATTCAATACCTCCTCATTAGTTACGTGATCTATCCACCTTATCTTCAGTATTCTTCTGTAGCACCACATTTCGAAAGCTTCTATTCTCTTCTTGTCCAAACTATTTATCGTCCATGTTTCACTTCCATACATGGCTACACTCCAAACAAATACTTTCAGAAACGACTTCCTGATACATAAATCTATATTCGATGTTAACAAATTTCTCTTCTTCGGAAACGCTTTCCTTGCCATGGCCAGTATACATTTTATATCCTCTCTACTTCGACCATCATCAGTTATTTTACTTCCTAAATAGCAAAACTCTTTTACTACTTTAAGTGTCTCATTTCCTAATCTAATTCCCTCAGCATCACCCGATTTAATTTGACTACATTCCATTATCCTCATTTTGCTTTTGTTAATGTTCATCTTATATCCTCCTTTCAAGACACTGTCCATTCCGTTCAACTGCTCTTCCAAGTCCTTTGCCGTCTCTGACAGAATTACAATGTCATCGGTGAACCTCAAAGTTTTTACTTCTTCTCCATGAATTTTAATACCTACTCCAAATTTTTCTTTTGTTTCCTTTACTGCTTGCTCAATATACAGATTGAATAACATCGGGGAGAGGCTACAACCCTGTCTCACTCCTTTTCCAACCACTGCTTCCCTTTCATGCCCCCTCGACTCTTATGACTGCCATCTGGTTTCTGTACAAATTATAAATAGCGTTTTGCTCCCTGTATTTTACCCCTGCCACCTTTAGAATTTGAAAAAGAGTATTCCAGTCAACATTGTCAAAAGCTTTCTCTAAGTCTACAAATGCTAGAAACGTAGGTTTGCCTTTTCTTAATCTTTCTTCTAAGATAAGTCGTAAGGTCAGTATTGCCTCGCGTGTTCCAACATTTCGACGGAATCCAAACTGATCCTCCCCGAGGTCCGCATCTACCAGTTTTTCCATTCGTCTGTAAAGAATTCGCATTAGTATTTTGCAGCCGTGGCTTATTAAACTGATAGTTCGGTAATTTTCACATCTGTCAGCACCTGCTTTCTTTGGGATTGGAATTATTATATTCTTCTTGAAGTCTGTGGGTATTTTGCCTGTCTCATACATCTTGCTCACCAGATGGTAGAGTTTTGTCAGGACTGGTTCTCCCAAGGCCGTCAGTAGTTCCAATGGAATGTTGTCTACTCCCGGGGCCTTGTTTCGACTCAGGTCTTTCAGTGCTCTGTCAAACTCTTCACGCAGTATCGTATCTCCCATTTCGTCTTCATCTACATCCTCTTCCATTTCCATAATATTGTCCTCAAGTACATCGCCCTTGTATAAACCTTCTATATACTCCTTCCACCCTTCTGCCTTCGATTCTTTGCTTAGAACTGGGTTGCCATCTGACCTCTTGATATTCATACACGTGGTTCTCTTCTACATCCTTCCACTTGTCCTCTAGCCATCCCTGTTTAGCCATTTTGCACTTCCTGTCGATCTCATTTTTGAGACGTTTGTATTCCTTTTTGCCTGCTTCATTTACTGCATTTTTATATTTTCTCCTTTCTCACCTTAGCAATAATAATATCCTCAGCAAGTCACAGTGTGGGTTTCAGGAGAGTTGCTCTACTCAGATAAATAATAAAACAGCACCAGTTAGTATCTTCTGTGAACCATCTAAGGCATTTGATTGAGTGAATCACAGTATTCTAGATAAAGTGAAGTTTTGTGGGATTGATGGTACAGTCAACCAACTGAGAATATCACATATAACCAAAAGAATACAGAAAGTTTCAGAAGTAATTCAACCATATAGTTTGGAAACCTCATTCTGACTGGGGAGAAATCACAAATGGGGTTCCCAAGCCTCAGTCTTTGGTCCACTATTGTTCACCATATTTGTAAACGATCTTCTATCTAATATACAATAAAGCATAATTAGTTCTTTTTACTGATGATTTGTATGGAGTGTAGGCATGTATGGAAGTGAATCATGGACGATAAATAGTTTGGACAAGAAGAAAATAGAAGTTTTCGAAATGTGGTGCTACAGAAGAATGCTGAAGATTAGATGGGTAGATCACATAACTAATGAGGAGGTGTTGAATAGGATTGAAGAGAAGAGAAGTTTGTGGCACAACTTGACTAGAAGAAGGAACTGGTTGGCAGGACATGTTCTGAGGTGTCAAGGGATCACAAATTTAGCACTGGAGGGCAGTGTTGAGGGTAAAAATCATAGAGGGAGACCAAGAGATGAATACAATAAGCAGACTCAGAAGGATGTGGGTTGCAGTAAGTACTGAGAGATAAAGAAGCTTGCACAGGATAGAGTAGCATGAAGAGCTGCATCAAACCAGTCTCAGGACTGAAGACCACAACAACAACAACAACTGATGACACCAGTATTGTAATCAATCCCAGCATACATATGGAAACAGAGGATATGGTAAAAATTTTTCTTGTAAGTATCATAGCCTAGCTTTCTGAGAATGGTCTCACCATCAACTTTAAAAGACACTAAAGATTCAGTCCTGCACATCCAGGGGTACTGCACTAATGATATGAGTAACACATAGTGAGGAAATACTAAACAGGGTGGAAGGTCCAAATTCTTTGGTGTCCGTGCCGATGAGAATTTAAATTCGAAAAAGTACATTTTGGAACTCCTAAAAAGAACTTACTTCAGCCATATTTGCACTTAGAATCATTGCAAATCTTGGGAGGGGGGGGGGGGGGGGGGGAGATAAATTCATATGCATTCTGTAATGTCATTTGAAATAATGTTCTCAGGTAGCTCATCTTCACTGAGCGAAAATGACTGTAAGAATAATATGTGGTGCTCACCAACGATCATCATGTAGATATCTGTTTAAGGAGTTGGGCATTCTGACTACTGCTTAAGGTACTTCCATCAAAATGTTTGTTGTAAATAAACCACTACAGTCCAAAAGGAATAGTGATGTACATAATAGCAATAAGAGAAGGAAAAATTACACTCACTACTCCATATGGTCTTCAACAAAAAAAAAAAAAAAAAGTGCGAAATGCTGCAACAAAAATTTTGGTAAAAATCTAGAACAGGGTCATAGTGTATTTACATGTTTTGTGCTGCAGTGCTGTCAGTGCTTGTTGTGAGGTATGATGGGAACAAAAGAGGGTGTGTCAGCTGTTTTGTGTTACACAGCCAACAAGAGAGCAACAGGCAGAGAATGAATTTTGAAACAATACATTCTGAAGAAAGGGTGAAATATTGCTGTAAACGATAATTATAAAATTAATTGCTCGAAAAAGAAGTGAAATGTTTCTCTGCTCTGTGTTGCTACACACTCAATCTTCACAAGCACAGTGAGTAAGTGGACCAACGATTTTTAATTAAATCATGGGAGAAGGTATGTGTATCAATGTTTATTAATATATCGAACATGTGACCATTACTGATAAACACTGATCCATCTACCTTCTCCCATGATTTAATTAAAAAAACACATGCTCAGTGTGCTCCCACAGATCAACTGCGCAGTCATTTCACCAACACCTCTGATACATTTTCATACCTCTGTAATTAATCCATGAGACATGCACTGACAGTTGATGCTGCCCTGCAGAATTCATCATTTAAACCAGTCGACTTTATAGCACACACTGCCATAATCATAAAATATTTCTGTCGAAACTAACAAATACACTGAAAAGCAGCAAACAAGACAATGACTTCAATTTCCCCCTAGACATTGCCTCTCTTCTCACCTCCCATTGGTTATGTCAAAGTATCATCCCATTATCTATACAAATCATTAGCTATGCAAACAGACGCATTGCCAACCTATGAGCAGTAGATAAGCACCATCATGAGTGACGCTGGCCCTGATTTACTTTGGCCAAAATTTTTGATCCCTTGCCCAGTGATATAAAATATCTGACAGACAACAAGGTAACAGATATTCCTTCCGTTCTCCATTTGTGTGGCAATAGTGTCCATTGTTGCTTTAAAATTATTGAGGGTACTTTTGTTCTGTTGTTGCAGCTACAAAAATGTGTGATTTTTTTTCGCCAGACGCATTTTGCTTTATTGAGGTAAAGCATCATCAGTGATCTGTAATTAAGTTATTTATATTTCGATTTGCTTTTAGAGCTATTCTCTAGAAGAATTTCTATTACTGTAATGTGTAGAAGGTGGTGGGTCGGAATTTAAGTTTTAATTCATAATGAAACATTTTGCACTTTCTCCAAGGACTCTACTTCTCCAAGTTTGTCTTCAGTTTAAAATAAATAAATAAAAGGAGGGGGGGGGGGGGTGGTTCATTGCAGTAAAATCACTCCAAGTACAGACCAAGTATTGGTGAATTATTACCCTATTTTGCTCCCATTGTCTGGCTTCACCTTCTTCCCATAGCGTAGCATGAAAGGAAACACTGTGGAGTATCTGAAAAAACTGCAAGGGTCTTGCAACTAGCAGCAGAAGAAACTTTAATTTGCTACATTTGTGAACCTTTCACAATGGTACCACCCACTCCAAACGGTGGTTTCCCTACTAGTGCCACCCAGCCACAGCAATGGTTACCTGGCCAGTAAACTGTTGGCTGGACTCCCTGTGCTTGAGGCATGATACACACATTCTCGTGGCTTGGGTGGTGAGTTTCCAAATGGTTCAAACGGCTCTAAGCACTATGGGATGTAACATGTGAGGTCAACGGTCCCATAGACTTAGGACTACTTAAACTTAACTAACCCAAGGACATTACACACATTCATGCCCAAGGCAGGATTCGAACCTGCGACCGTAGCAGCCGCGTGGTTCCAGACTGAAGCGCTTAGAAATGCTCGGCCACCGCGAGTTTCCAGTTCAGGCGCCAACAGTGTGATTCCTGTGTGGTAGGAGACTGCCACAGTGCAGGTACTTTGACTTACCTGGGCATTCTGTTGGTTTTTTTGGCTGTTTTGAGATGTGTTTTTATGTATGTGTGTGTGGGGGGGGGGGGGGGGGGACCTTGATTATTGCTAAGCACCTATTTTATGACCTTTTTTGTATTTGTTGTGAGATTGTAGCTTGTTTTTAGAGGGAATTTTCTGTGAAATGAAGGTTTTGTAATTTATGTTCAATTAGTTTGGTATTATTTTGAGGTTATTTATTGGCATATACTGCTGGGCATTCTGGAGTGTGGTCCAGTGTTTTTAGATTGTGGGGCTGAGTGTTTTATAAACATTTTTCCAACTGGGCTCTGCACTTGACGTGAAAGTTGGCGCACTGGTTTATATGGCTTTGTGGAGGTGTCTGGTACTGTTTGAGATATATAGATCAAGTGATTCACTTTAGCTATTTATGTTAAGTGGAATATTCAATTCCAATGGTGTGTTTTTCATATGTTTTGTTCAGTTGACTACCAGGCAATTTGTGTGCATTATATTTGTTTTTGAATGATGACTTTACTCTTATTGTAATCATATTTAGTTTGTCCCCACCCAAAATCTCCCACTTCCAGCAGATGCCCGTTAGTTTAATTTTATTGCTGGTGTGAAATATTTGGTATGTTACTTTTGTTTGTTTGCAGGTTAAATGAGTGATTTTGTGGTCACCTTATTGAATATTGCACGAAACACAGGTCACAGCCATGTTTATAATGTCACAGGTCAAAGCAGACAGGTGGGATTGGGCTATTCGGTAATCCCCAGTTCTGCTTCTGAAATGGGGAAGTACAACATTATGTCTTACAGAGTTCAAAATGGTAGTACTTGCAGGTACTGACAAAAATGTGTGATAGACATATCCTAGACTTGTCTACGCCTTTTGACGCTGTTAACCATGCAATACAGTGAATCAAGCTAAAAGCACTTAGTGTCATAGAAACAGCAAAGAAGTGGTTCCCGAAATTGCAAGGAAAAGATGCAAAAGGTAGTGGCAGTTCATACATCTGCTGATGATAAACTTCTGGTAAAACAAATATCAGACAAGAAACATATAAACATAGGTGGTCCTCAGGGAAGAGTACTGCATTCAGTTCTGCTCTAAATATATACGAATAGCTTTCCTGACTATGGAAGAAAAGAGGAAAAAATTCCTTTGACGATGACAGCAACATCACAGTCGCTGGTAAAACACAAACTTCAATCAGAGAAATAAAACAAAACCCTCAAGGATGTTTATAATTGGGCAAAATGTAATACATTAAAAATTAACATAAAAAGGAAACATTTTAGTGTGAAGAGGGAAACCAACTCTATTGCCAAAAAGAATACATCAGCATATTATGCTCTTAGAATTCTATCATCAGTTTGTAAAAGTCAATGTCTTGTGATAATGTACTGTTCCTACACACACTCAGTTCTTAGCTATGAGATTCTTTTTAGGGGATCAGAGGCAGAAACCATAAATACAATTTTGAAACTGCAAAAAAGGGGCACAAGAATAACTAAAAACTGTGGTCAAGCTCATCAAAAAGAACTGAAAAGAAATATCTGCAAATAAAACTGTGTAATAATTGGAAAGTGAGATGGAAAAGATTATTAAAATACATTTGTTTCATAAAGCAGCTAAAACATTCTTCACAAATAATGCATTCAACGCAATTAAAGATGATTTAAAGGACTGAAGGGTAGTAGTTAAAAGGAAGGGGGTAACTACAAGACACAGTCACATTCCAATAAACGATCATAATGTAATACGTTTACAAAGATGTCTTATGTTAAGACGTATAGTGCAAGATAATAACGCCATTCTCCTGAGTTCAATATCGGCTGAAATTTACAATGGGGCACCCATGCACAGGTGTTGGCAACTCCTATGAGTGTATGACTATGAGAAAATGTGTTATTACTTTTGACAATAAAAACTGATCACTTATCTTCACCCATCCATCTCACTTTAAAAATCATACATACACTGACTCACAATACAACTGTCTTCAATCACCCAGACGGCAGTTAGTAAAAGTTTTACAGCATCCTATCCATCATGGGGAGATGCATACTCAATTTTCATGTGGACTCAGGGGAGGAAATCTAGACATGTATGGGGCATAATTTTCTGAACATACTGGAGTCAGTGCCAGTGGCATAGCAGCATGTTCATGGCCCAGAGTCAGCAGCAGATGTCCTTAGTGTGTCCAACAACAAAGAGCAAAACCATATTTTTTAAGTTACCTGAAGCAAAATGTGTGTAAATCAAGAACACCCAATCAAGTGACGTATTACAGTTGTTTAGACACTAGCTTAATATTGGGGAAGATTGAGTGTTCGCTCTGTCCGATCACCCTATTCAGGTTTTCCTAAATCTTTTCAGGCAATACCAAGATCGTTCCGTCATCAAGCCATGGCCAACAGCCTATCCTATCCTTGTAGGGGCTTACTTGTGCATTGTGTATGTAAGCTACCTATAATTTGCATTAGCCTATATATTTTTCACTACTATGAAAAATACTGTATCACTGTGATAAATACATGGATGAATAAACAGATCGATAATTTTTTTGTGTGGAGGGGGGGGGGGGGGGGGGGGGGTAATCACGCTCAAACCTACTTGACCACTGAGTAACCAAATGAGAATTAATGAACCCTACAGATTACATGGAGCTTTCACTCTGTAACACAGTTATGTAGCAGTAAATGAATATACACAGCGTGTTGATAATTATCTCCCGTTAACAGATACATTACACGTCTCTGGTAACGAAAACCTCTAGACATGCACCAAAATGTCTAGAAGTGTAACACAAAATTTCCCAAGATAAATGACAAAAAATATGAATCGCAATCACTCCGGTAAGGTCTGTAATTAAAGCTTTCGACGGCAATAACATAAAATATGCGCTAATCGTTATACCCTAGTGTGTAATTCTGCAAACATAAGAACATTTAATCGAATTGTAAAAGTTTTTTTTTAAAAAAAGTCATAATTACTTGTTATCCGACATTTTACTGCTGGATCATCACACACTGGAACCAACGTTTACACAATGTCTTCGTTAACTAATAAGACGATATTTCATTTCATGAGCCACATAGCTCTTGTGTAATGTCTATAACGACCTCAGACAGTCTCTTATAGTCACAAAGAACAGGAAGTCGTTATACTTCGACACAGTAACGAACAGTGAATATTTGAACGCCTAGTTTACTTGAACAACACAATTTCGCTTCGCGCAGATTGTTTATTTACGGACAACAGTGCCGTCAGATTCACTTCAACATGGCCAAATTTAATGCTTCACTCTCTTCCACCTAAACTATTTGGAAGATATACTCAACAAAGGCTTTGTATGCAAAGGTCTTCAAGAGAAATACTTTAAAGATATTCAGTAGTATAATACACAGAACATTAACGAAAAGCATTTGCTATATATTCACCCAATTTGATTTCTTGCAGTGTCTGAACTGCGAATGAGTGAAAATATTTCATTTATGTCTTGTTTGTAGACTAATATCAAAATACGAAGGTAGCATCTATGGTGTATGCCATAGATGATCCTCCAGGAGAGAGGTGTAGTGAAG
Organism: Schistocerca gregaria; assembly: GCF_023897955.1. Classification (NCBI taxonomy): domain Eukaryota; kingdom Metazoa; phylum Arthropoda; class Insecta; order Orthoptera; family Acrididae; genus Schistocerca; species Schistocerca gregaria. Next base: position 452,660,202 of record NC_064926.1, on the reverse strand, counting down.
AGAGACATATGTTTGAGTGTTTGTGTTGTTTGACTGAAGCGTGGTCGAAGTGCATGTTTACAATTAACCAAGTGGAGAGCGTATGTTGAACAGCGACATTTCTGCAAAATGAGTTTGGGTAAACAAAAAGTTGAACATTTAGTCGCTGACACTAACACTTTCATAAAAAATTCATCTCTGCAAGTAAGCACACTTTAAATTTAATGTCGTAAGACAGCTGCTGACAATTTTTATTGATTTGGCAGCAATATTTTAAAATCATTTTCAATGTGCATTAACGTTGCGTTACACAGTCTGCCCTGCAGATTTTACAGTACGTTAAAGATTTTGATAATGATTCTCTTCTTCACCCAGGACGTAGCTGCCAACGTATATACTGTGCAGGACGTACTTGATGAAATTACAAATAAACGCCAACTGCGAAACTTAGTAGTGTTGCCCTATAATGTGGTTGTGAAGGACGTTTTCACTGAAAATGTTAAGTTTGGTAAGTATAGTGTAGCACTTTAATTATCATTAATTATTCTAGGATTATATTCTACTCAGGAAATACGGAAGCGTCCGATTCCACCCGTCTGCTTTGACCTATGACATCACAAATATGGCGGAGCTATATAGGTCAAGGGAAGTGTTCGATTCTAGAGGATATTGTGTTTAGTGGAATTTTGGGAGTTTTGTGTTGTCGTTTTTTTTTTCCATCGTTTTGTGTGGTTTGGTATGGTGGTGTGTGTCTAAATTTGGTTATATTTACTTTGTCCCCACCCAAAAACCCTCAGTTTCCCACGCTTGTCGCGTTAGTTTCATTAGGTTTTTTGTCGGACGTGTGTGTTGGTTTTTCAATGTATTTTCGTGTTTGTGGTCATGTTTACGTAATTACGTCATAGGCGCCATATTGGAGTCGTAGTTTATGGTCGTTTGCGTCATATTTGTGACGTCATGGGTCAAAGAATACGGGTGGAATCGGACACTTCTGAAGAACAGTGTTCGGTTATTTGGTTTTTGCATAGTGAAGGAGTCAAACCTATTGAAATTCATCGACGAATGAAGGTTCAGTACGGTGATACATATTTGTCACAGCAGCAAGTCTACGAATGGAGTAGGACGTTCGCAAATTGTGTGACTTCAATGGAACATGCTCCACATTCATGTCAGGCACAACGAGTTGTGACTCCACAGAACATTGCAGCAGTTGAAGCCACAGTGAAGGAAAACCGCAGAGTGGTACTGAATAACATTACAGCATTTTTACAGATTAGTCATGGGTCAGCACACCACATAGTGCATGATGTGCTCCAGTTTCACAAATTGTCTGCAAGATGGGTGCCACAGCAGCTGTCTCCCGAAAGGAGAGAACGTGTTGATGCTAGTGAAGAACTTCTTCGGTGCTTTGAACGAGAAGGGGATGGCCTCCTTGCAAGAATCGTTACTGGGGACAAAACCTGGGTTCATTTCCACCAACCGCAAATGAAGAGAGCCAGCAGGGAATGGTGCCATTCCTCATCACCAAAACCAAATAAATTTTGAACAGAACCATCAGCAGGGAATGTTGTGCTGACTCTCTTTTGTGACGAAAAGGATTACATGCCTAGAGGCCAGTAAATCATACACAGGTCTCCTAAAAAATCATCTGCGGCCTGCAATCAAATCAAAACAATGTGGATTGCTGTCAGCAGGTGTCCTTTTGCAACATGACAATGCAAGGCCTCACACTGCCCATACAACAGTTGCAACAATCACAGACCTGGATTTTGAGTGTCTTCCTCATCCACCATACTCACCAGACCTTGCCCCAAGTGATTTCCATATATTTGGACCACTCAAAGATGGGAGGAAAGAAGTTCTGTTCTAATTAAGAGATATGCTGTGCGGTGCATGAGTGGTTGTGCGAATTACCAAAAGAATTTTTTTCTAAAGGAATTTATGCACTTTGTAAGTGCTGGAGTAAATGCATTGAGCGTGGGGGAGGTTATATGTTGAAAAGTGATACAGCTTTGTACCACTTCTGCACAATAAATAATATTTAAAAAAATATTTAAGGTTTTCATTTGATTCACCCTCGTATATTGATCAAGTGAAATTTCCATTACCAGTTTTTTCAGGTCTTTTTGTTGTGGCTTTGTTGATTACTGATGATTTCGTTTGTTTGATTTTTGCGTTAGAATCTGTTTTACTATGTCCTCATTATTAAGATTGTCATTTATTTAGTTTATCCCTGCTCAGAACCACATAATTCCTGTATTTGTCCCATTAATTTCATGTTATTTCTGGAGTTAAATATTTTTGTATTATTTGTGACTTTCTGTGTGCAATCATTGATGTCTTGGTTGTCATATTTTATAAGCTTGAAATAAGTGTGTACCTTACCTTGATAACAACAGTCAAATGTGATGCGTAGCACGATAATCTTAAGTTTCTCCAAAAAAACTATCTTTATAAATTTCCACTCTTCTCCACTTCTACAAGAACTTGATACATGCCATGTCTTCACAGTATGGCACTGGAATTAATAGAAACTAAAGCTGTAGGAATATCGCAAAGAACAATTTAAAATGAGACTGTCATGTGAAAGCTCTTGAACAAAGTTTTAAAATGTTTGTTGTGCTCTATTTTGCACTAAATCAATGTGCAAGCAGGTCAGCAGTGATTGAGGCTTATTATACATACTTCCATTCAATACTTAAATCTGGGGAAACTCAGACCCCACTCCCAGTAAAACAGAATTTAACAATGTAGAAAAAAGCAGTCAGGGCCCATCTGCAACTTATAGTAAGTGGAAACATAAGGATTGCAGTAAAATCAGCTGAAAAGCATTTGCACATATCAGTGTACCCTTTTTGCAACTGAACGTATTTTAAATAGAAGTAGTGAACTACAGTGAAATAGACCTCTCCATAACCATACCACAAGAAGTGTTGGTAAATCCACGTCTCATTCTAGAACAGATCTATATCAGGAAAGTGTTTCTCAGATAACCAGTTAAATTATTCAGCAGTCTATCTCAAGATTTAAAACAGCAGTGACATAAATATACCTTTCACCGTAACCGTAAGTCATTTCTGATGGAACTGCTTTTACCCAGTAAAAGAATTCTTGAATTATAGAACAAAACTTTTGTGAATTGAATCTTACCTGTGAATAATTTTGGACATTTAAATTGTTTTTTAGGTATATAGATTGAAGCAGCGAGTGAAAATTTGTACCAAGGCTGGGAACCGATTCCGGGTCTCATGCTTACTGGGCAGGTGTGTTAGCCACCATGCCACAGTGGTTCACACAACTGCACGGACTACCCTGGCACACCCTCCCTCCTCAATCCAGATTCTCACTGCCATCCCCAGTCTACTTTAAATTCCTCCTTACACTCTCACCGCTTCAGTGTACATACACAAAATCATATCTATATCAGACCAAAACTGCACCATTTCACTCATTCACTTAAATTGTGCTTTTTGTTACTTGTAATTTATGATTGTAAGCAGGTACTTGTCATTATTCTGTCCCCCCCCCCCCCCCCCCCCCCCCCCCCCCCGCTTATGAAAACAAAATACCACAATGACCTTAATGTGGAGAGTGACCTTAGAAGTCCTTTGTAATTAGTTTGAAACCAAACATTTGGGTGCTGTTTAAAGAAAAACTGTTTGTCATCTCATTGATGTTTGGAGTTCTTGTCATGACTTTCATCACGTAAAAAAAAAAGTTAGATGTGAAAAGTGTCATTTAGGTGAAAACAGTATCATTGGTTATTTAAGAAAGAGACACAGAAATTTCTGTTTCGGTTGCAGTTTTGTATTACACTACATTTGATAACCTTCCATTAATTGCAGATTATTATCAATTAAAGTCTTTCCAAAGAAGCAAAAAATATTAACAAATGAAATAAATATAGGGAGCTATCAGATATTCTGGGATTGCAATAGGAGACACTATGTAGCAAAGATTGGGAACCACTGATCTATAATTTGCAGTAAAACTGAATGTTCCTTACCTGTAACTGATTTAATGTGCTTATCAGTACCAGTGCTTTATTCCTCATGTTCTATAGAGATTGGAAAGTGTCACATCTGGGAAAAGCTTTGATGTCTACATGTGCTAGTATGTCAAAAAAGTATCTTCATTAGTTTTTATACAGCAAAATGATACTTTTTTTTAGTGATATGACGGTTAGGGAAATGTAGTTGTGTATTTTTCATTGAGCTGCACTGGTCATTTGATGGCTACTTCATTCCTTCCTTAAATTTTGAGTTACCTGGGTCTGTTTGGTTAAAGACCATATGTAGCTATCACTATTTTGTGGGTATTTAGGTAATGACTATTAGGATATTGGTTGTACAATAACAGCTGTGTTACTTTTGTGGAGCAGAGAGGCTATCATATTTTTCGATTAACATTCTGGGCCCTGGTGTCATTGGACGCAATGCAGAAGCTCAGTTGAGACAAAGATTTAATAGGGAACCAGCTGTGGTGTATTTAAAGAAAGTATGGTCACATTTGACTGATTCAGCAAAACCACGGGTTGCCTAAATCTGGATGGCTGCTTTGAAAAGGGAGTTGAACACACAACTACTGTATCATCATATTCTTTGTCATGTGAGATAACACTGTCCATCATGAAGTTGCCTGGCTGATTCCAAGTGTGTACTTAATTAGTCCAAGAATTGCCTTTGTCTTGTGGCACTGGTGGCAGCTGGCACTTCGTGCCAATGCGTTTTCTCTTCTGTTGGTATTCATTCAGTATTTTAGTTGCAGTTCAGCTGATTTAACTAGAAGGTAAGATAGTCCACATTAATCATACAGTGCAGGCTTTCACGGCCGGAATAGTCTTCAGTTAAAACTTCCGGGCTGAGAGGCCGTGGTCGATGTATAAAATTTCCACCTGACGTTTCCACCCGCAGCTGGAGACGAAACGTCAGGTGGAAATTTTATACATCGACCACGGCCTCTCAGCCCGGAAGTTTTAACTGAAGATAGTCCACATTGTTCAAGATGCCCTGTATTTCTTTCATGAAGGAAACTCATTGTGCTTTCCACTTTAACATGTTGTTTATTAAGATTGAAGGAAGTCAGTACTGGATCAGAAGTTGACATTGAAGTTACAGTAACTTGCCATTAGTGAAACTGGAATTACTTTCATGGTTACACTTTCTAAGTTTTACTGGGAACATTGTCAGTGGACACATGACTTTTTCCTATGACAAGGTGAGTTGTTAGAATGAAGCAGTTGTGGAGTGTTGCTCTCTGCACACCATGTTTTAATCCTTGGCTATAGCATGCAGTTGTGTTGTCACTAGTCACAACAAAAGAGCAGTAAATCTTCTGTACACACAATGAATGGATGTAAGCGCTAGTTTTGCACAATCTTTAGAAGTAAAGAAATTAAACCAGAAGGTAACCATCTGTAGCATTTAGCATATTTGAAAGAAGGATGAAGCTCAGTCTGCATTGCTTCTCTTCAGGAATCTGTGCAAAATGTGAAGGATTCCGTAGTAAGTGTCAGAAAGTGATGGTGCTTTTGCAGACCATAAATTTCACCCCATTGCTTTTTTCTTCTTTTTTTAAAAAATTAGAGGTTCTGTTATTCACTTAAGATTATAGTGTTTGTTGTAATGTAAACTGGTTCAGTTCATCAGTATCTCCCTAAATAGCCAAGGAGATTTTATTATTTTATTTTCGTTGTCCGTACATAATAATTAACAATAATAGTTCTCATTTCTTTTTTCCAGTTACTGAATTTTCGAAGAAGACTGGGGACTACACAAGTCTTTCTGCTACAGACATAAGAGTTATAGCACTGACATATCAATTAGAAAAAGAGGTAGTGGGATCTGACCACCTGAAGCAGCAACCACAATTTAGTTGTGTTATCAATACTGCGAAAAAAGCACCAGATGATTGTACAAAACTCCCAGGATTTTACGTGCCCAAAAAGATGGTGAGTTGATTGGCCTAAAGTATATCAGTGATATTTAAATAAATAGTTATTGGACTCAACTCGAGCACATTAAAAATCATATTTGTACAATTATCACACAAATGGGAATACTGAACTTGGAAGAGTTTCATATCAGGTCCATTTAAATGGTAGAGAATCATGATCGAATAGTTCTTGACTGTTTGATGAAGATGTAAACTGAAATGTGTGGTGTGAGGCAGCCCAAGTGGTTTACTTAGTATTTTTGGCAAGAAAATTTATACTGAAGTATTAATACTCTACATGGTGTAATTCAGAAATGTGCCCCTATATGATACTGTGGCATTTCATTTGGTATGTTTCTACAATGTGACAATTGTGATTTTTCGATTTGAGAGACACAGTCAGCTCTTGCTCATCGCCAATATATACTTGCATATCATACTCTGGTTCCTGAGGCATAACATGAGAATTCTTAAGAAAAAAAACTGAGAAGTTTCTAGGATGCTATGGCAACTCCTAGTACGTCGCTAATATAGTAGTGACTACAATCTGCTAAGTAAGAGTGTGGTTAGCAGTACACACAGGTGGTAAAAGATATTGCCTTAGTTCTTTCACAGCCCCCTAGAGGAACTTTTGACCTTCATGCAGTTCGATAAAGCATTAGTTTACTTTGAATTCTCGGCTGAGATTTACATGTGTTTACTGACAATTTAAAAGCGCAGAAAATGTTACATATTTACCAGAAATGTTTGAAGCTGACTTTCAAACATTGGTTCATTGACAAAAATGAAGACTGGATACTGCGTGAGGGCAATGACCCGAAGCACTACAGCAGGCTGTGCAGTGACTGGAAAAAGGAGAAAGTTGTTCAGGTAGTGGATTGGCCCTCAGAGTCATCTGATGCTAATCCTACTGAAAATGTATGGTTTTACATCAGAAATACATTGCAAAGAAAAAAGAACTTCACTTTGAAATAGCTGCTAATACGAATTTGACACATGTGGAGTTCTCTTCCATGTGAATATGTGGGAAACTTGGTTTCAAGCATGCGTCAGAGATGCCAAGTGGTTATCGATGCTGCAGCTGACTGGAAATATTATTAATTGTATTTGCATTCTTCCTTGGTTCATATATGATGTGCATATATGTTTTAGTTTGTTGTCATATAAATTTTCCTACTGATTAACCCAACCATTTGCTTAACAGACTGGAATTAGGACACCTAGACTTTGTAATTTAAAGTGATATGTAGTACTCTGTACTTGAATTAATATGATTTAATTTTAGCTTTGTTTTCCAGAAATGGTGAGGGGTACATACACTGAGCTTCCCAGAAACTGACTTTATTTTATACACAAAATTAGTTAGTAACAAAGTATATGTAATGACTGTGTACAGTGATGTTGGGGGGGGGGGGGGGGGGGGGGGGTTGGGCGACTTTCAAGCTGCAGTTTCCTCTTTCCCATGATGGAATTATTAATCATGGTAATTGACATGTATCTACTTTGTGTTCAATGCACAGGCACATTATTTCTTTGCATCATACTTCTGCAGCAAGCTTTTTGCCCCATTAAGGGGCAATCCCAAAGAAAGCAGGTGTTGACAGATGTGAAAATTACCGAACTATCAGTTTAATAAGCCACAGCTGCAAAATACTAACACGAATTCTTTACAGACGAATGGAAAAACTGGTAGAAGCCGACCTCAGGGAAGATCTGTTTGGATTCCGTAGAAATGTTGGAACACGTGAGGCAATACTGACTCAACTTAGAAAATAGATTAAGGAAAGCCAAACCTACGTTTCTAGCATTTGTAGACTTAGAGAAAGCTTTTGACAATGTTGACTAGAATACTCTCTTTCAAATTCTGAAAGTGGCAGGGGTAAAATACAGGGAGCGAAAGGCTATTTACAATTTGTACAGAAACCAGACGGCAGTTATAAGAGTCTAGGGACATGAAAGGGAAGCAGTGGTTGGGAAGAGAGTGAAACAGGGTTGTAGCCTCTCACCGATGTTATTCAATCTGTATATTGAGCAAGCTGTAAAGGAAACAAAAGAAAAATTCGGAGTAGGTATTAAAAATTCATGGAGAAGAAATAAAAACTTTGAGGTTCGCCGATGTCATTGTAATTCTGTCAGACAGCAAAGGACTTGGAAGAGCAGTTGAACGGAATGGAGAGTGTCTCGAGAGGAGTATATAAGATGAACATCAACAAAAGCAAAACGAGGATAATGGAATGTAGTCGAATTAAGTAGGGTGATGCTGAGGGAAATAGATTAGGAAATGAGACACTTAAAGTAGTAAAGGAGTTTTGCTATTTGGGGAGCAAAATAACTGATGATGGTCGAAGTAGAGAGGATATAAAATGTAGACTGGCAATGGCAAGGAAAGTGTTTCTGAAGAAGAGAAAATTTGTTAACATCAAGTATAGATTTAAGTGTCAGGAAGTCTTTTCTGAAAGTATTTGTATGGAGTGTAGCCATGTATGGAAGTGAAACATGGACAATAAATAGTTTGGACAAGAAGAGAATAGGAGCTTTTGAAATGTGGTGCTACAGCATAATGCTGAAGATTAGATGGGTAGATCACAACTAATGAGGAAGTATTGAATAGGATTGGGGAGAAGAGAAGTTTGTGGCACAACTTGACCAGAAGAAGGGATCGGTTGGTAGGACATGTTCTGAGGCATCAAGGGATCACCAATTTAGTATTGGAGGGCAGTGTGGAGGGTAAAAATTGTAGAGGGAGACCAAGAGATGAATACACCAAGCAGATTCAGAAGGATGTAGGTTGCAGTAGGTCTGGGAGTTGAAGAAGCTTGCACAGGATAGAGTAGCTTGGAGAGCTGCATCAAACCAGTTTCAGGATTGAAGACCAGAACAACAACAAGGGGTAACTATACAAAGTCCGTTCAGACAATTCCAGAACATTTGTAATTTTGCGCCCGAGGTGCATTGGAGCAAAATGTGTTTGGCATCACTGTCCATGCCTGTGTTTAATGTGTAACTGCCAGAAGTTTTGTTGTGTCTTTATTAGTTATTGTTAAGTGCCATATTGAGTAGAATGTTGTCGCACAGTTTATCAATTTTGAGATGGCAAAGCTAGAGGAGCAACACATTTGCATTAAATTTTGCACAAAATTCAAGAAAACTTTTACAGACACGCGTTAAATGATACAGGAACCCTACAGTGAAGAGTTCTTAAGCCATTTCTATGTTCTGATTGGTTCACATGCATTAAAAAGGGCCAGGCAGAAGTCAAACGTGACCCTCGTTCAGGATGCCCTTCAACATCTCCCAGTGGTGCTCCTGTCAGGAACATCAATGAAATTGTGCATGCCAATTAAACACTGTCTAAGAGATTGCAGAAGAATTTAACATTTCAGTTGGATCATGTCATGAAATCCTGACACAGCATCTTGGAATGCATTGTGGTGCTGCCAAGTTTGTCCCACGGCTCGGGAGTCAAAACCAGAAAGACCTTTTCCTCACAATCTGTGAAGAGCTTTTGGATCACGCAAATGAGAACGAGATGTTCCTTAAGAGAATTATAACTGGTGGTAAGTGGTGGTCTACAGTTATGATGTCAAGACCAAGGTTTGGTCTTAACAGTGAGTTGGAAAAGGTTCTCAAAGGCCAAAAAAAGCTTGTCAGGTCAGGTCAAAAGTCAAAGCCAGGCTGATAGTTTTCTTTGACCTTGAAGGATTAGTTCATTGTGAATTCGTGCTACAGGAACAAACTGTTAATCAATGATACTATTGGGACGTGTTGTGATGCCTGCGAGAAAGTGTTAGAATGAAATGAGACAATTCACGAGTCTTGCATCACGATAACACACCCGCACATTCATCCCTGTTGTGCATGACTATTGCACAAAGAAAGAAATCGCTGTGCTGTCTCATCTTCCGGACTCTCCAGACCTGGCCCCTGTGGACCTTTTTTATTTCCAAAGTTGAAAACCCCATTAAAAGGACAAAGATGTGCATTGATAGATGAGATAAAATAAAATTTGTAGACAGTGCCTTGCATGATCCAGAAAGAGGCGTACCAAGAGTGCTTCCAGAAGTGGAAATGGCATTGGAAGCGATGTATCAATTGTGGCGGAGAGTATTTTGAAGGAGACCATACACAGTAAGTAAAAGGCAAGCGTAGAAAAATTTTGTGGACAAAGTTCCGAAATTTTTTGAACTGACCTCATATGTTGTTTCTGTTACTGTTTTCGTTACTGTTACTGTTACTGTTTGTCACAATATTTTTTACAAAGTGTTTTGTGACTGGTAGTCTGGAGAGTTGTAACACTGAGGAATTCAAGAATAATTTGTGAAATACAGACTGAAAAGGTATACACAACACCTCCTGGTGTTAATGATGAATATAATAAATTCTGTAACATTGTGATTGGCTTTCATAATAAATTAATTGGCAGAAGCAGATGAAATATGCCTAAACACAGAATTACAAATGGAATCAGAATATTGTGCAAAACTAAGAGAAGACTGCACCTAGCACCAAGAGACACAGTCAATATAAGGTTAAATCGGAGTAAAAAGTTATTGCCAAATTTTAAGTGAAGTCATCAGAGTATCAAAGTGTATGTGTTATGAGGGGAAAATAAGCTTCTCCAGCGACAAGAAAAGAACTATTTGGAATGCAATAACTACTCTAAATCATGATAATTAGGAAAATTATTAGAATAGCAATGCTCTTACAAGACACATCTAGAAGGAATCTGAAAAACATGAGAGGGTATATGAGACAGTGGACATAAATTCCAATTTAAAGCATTTCTGAATAACTTTCTCCCTGCTGTTAACAGCTGTCACTCAATGATGAAAACAGAAATATGGCACCTGTAGAGCATCAAAGAAATTGCAGATAACAAAAGGTATTGGATTATCATGTAGCAGAATGAGAGAACTATACAGACTAATGAGTATAAGCACAAATGTAAAAGTGCTTTCATATTGTGGAATGTATTGTGGTATGCTGAGAAGAACTATAAGCAAATTAAAAGTGCATCTCAAGTCAGAGATTAAGAATTCCGAAAATAAAATCAAAACAGTGTGGAGTGTAGTTAGAAAGGAACATGGGAATTCTATCAAGGATGAAAGATAATGACCAAATGGTCTTTGACGTCAAAGTTACAGCAAACCTTTTTAACAATCACTGGTGGATGTCCTAAATTGAGGAGGGCTTGAGCTTTTAATTGTTACCTTTTTGTAGTGTATGCACGAGTTAACTGGCACCTTCGAAATTACATAGAAAAGGCAGATATTACATGGGCCAGTGAACATATGAACAACTTATTTGTGATACAATCTGTCACATAGATTGGTTTTGACTATTCCTTGATTAAAAATATATAAATTTGACTTTCACAGCAGTTTGCCTTTAGCTTATCTTATGTAAATTTTATTTGTTCAAACTGGTAGGAGATGAAATTTGAATATAAAAGTTTACTCTCGTCTTTGAAGAGTAGTTTTTGTAGTTTCCTGTTCTGATTAAAGTGACAGACTTGGACAAAACCTATTTTTCCAGGCAGATCAGTGATAAGTATCTTCCAAAAAATCAGTCATCAGTTTCCTCAAAATGACAAGAGAACACGCAAACAAATTTGTCATCGGATGTACCATACCCAACAATGTTGCCATAACTAATTGACCCACAAAAAGACAGAAAATGTACATACTTTAGCGTGAACCATAAGAACATCTAAAGCAGGGGCAGCCAAGAATTTGGCTCGCGAGGTGTGCCCTGGCACAAGTGGCAAAGTGCCCAATCTGATTGCATGGTATGCTGTCTGAACGTGAGGATGGGGAAAAGTGAACATGCCGCATTTAAATGCCAATGCAGTCACATTGCATATGACTTGATTTTGTATTCCACATTTCCCAACAACGTAGATCACAAATGAAACAAATTTTCAGTTTTATTTAATTAATTTTGGTGTGTTGAAAACATAATTTTTGTTTGGTGCAAACTATCTGCGTAAGGACAAACGCGGACAATTTTGCAGATTTTCACTCTCATGTTGCCCTCATAATTGTAACATATTTTGTTTCAGCCTCATTACGGAGATGTGGAAACTCTATTTTAGTGAAACACTGTAGATGTCCTGGACAGTTTTAATGTAAAGGGTTTCTCGTTAAAACGGTAACTACATTGCAGATCAGTCAATTACATCTGCACATGCAGAGGAGCGCTTTCAATTGTAATGAATAATGGTCTTGAAAGCAGCTGGTACACAGATGAGGGTTTGGCATTGTCCTCAAAATTTCAGGAAACTATCCTTGTGATTCTTTTAAGGCCACATTTACTTCTTCAAACCTTGCATTTTCTTTAACACCAGTGAGCTTAAGAAACTGGACTGTGTCAGAATTTGTCCCTTATACAGTGCAGTTTTCTTTTTAAATGCATCCCCATCAAACCGGAAATGAATTGTTTTTCATCCTGCAGTCTCTTACTGTTTGCAGTGTGTAGTCAAGTCCACTCAAAACGCCAGGTCGGCAGACCATTCCAGATGTTCTAATTTTCATTTCTGCACTCTTTTCTCCTTCATAAATTTAACAATAGCAAGTTTTAAATTGAAAAATGTCCCTTGACTTGATCGACCTACTTTGTGGCAAAACGTAAGGTCTCCATACTGTTCGTTCAGTTCCATCGAACTGTTGTGACTGACAGTGGAATAATGCATGTGAGGTCGGAAATTTTGCAAGGGTGTACTGAAAAGTAATGCCTCCAAATTTTTTACGTGAAAACTTAAAGCTTTTTAAAAATAACGAATGTTATTAACGTTTTACATCTTTATTCCCCATGTGTACGTATTTATTTCTCAACAGTCTAGTGATGAACACATTTTTTTCTATTGAGAGAGAAATTTGTTAATACTGTCCTTGTAGAATGTTTGATTTTGTTGGTGGAACCACAACCTCACCACTGCTTGTTCTGTTTCATCACTATCAAAGTGAAGTTCTCCAAGGTGTACTTGAAGTTTTGGAAAAAGATAAAAATAGGATGAGACTAAGTTGGGACTGTGTAGAAGATGATTGATGGCAGTGAACCCTAGGCACCAGATTGTTGAAGACATTGGCATGCTCGTGTATGGTCTGGCTCTGTCATGCTGAAGAAGAGGGTGCTCCATGTGCAGACAGAATCGTGGAATTTGAAACTCGATTACAGCATGCTGTTACTATGCTTTGATATAGTTAAATTACATATCACCAAGTCACACCCTAAAATTTGCAGCCCTTTAGGAACAGAGGGCTGGAAATGTGTAGACACGAAGAATGAAGATGTAGAATGTTAATAATGTTTGTTTTATTTAAAAAGCTGTAAGAGTTTTCACAAAAAAATTTGGAGGCATAACTTTTCAGCATGCCATTACAATTACCAAATATGCAGCAACCAGTCGCATAATCCTGTTTTATTTATTCACTTTTGCAAATCGATTTCAACTGGTTAACAGCCATAATCGGTGCTTTCAACCAATATGTGCCCTGAGTAGTAATACTGTCTTAAGCTGAGGTCAAACATATTGGTTGAAAGTACCGATGATGGCTGTTAAGCAGTTGAAATCAATTTGCAAAAGTGAATAAATAAAACAGGATTTTGCGACTGGTTGCTGCATATTTGATATTTTTATGGTTTACGATTGCTGCACAACTTGGGAACCACATGGAGCCCACCATTCATAGTTTTCAGTTTGCCCTCGTACTGTTTGTACCATCAGTTTCTTCACATGCTCCAAGCCTTCAAATTTAGCACAGAGTGCTTCTCGATGTACAGAATAATGAATCCCATCTGTTGACCATTGTAATTATTTGCTCTTTCATTGTCAACTAAATCTTTACCTACTTCCTGCATGGTATTGTAATGTTGTTTCACGGCAGATTTGCAGTATTTGTGGCTTATGCAAGTGCATAATAGGTACTGAGAATTCTCATTCCTCACTTCTACCATTCACATTGTTTTAAATGCTTGTGATGATCACTAGACTGCTTCTTTTTGTGCAAACAGCCACTGGACCTGTGAATGTCCTTTATACCACAAACAGATAGCAAAGGGTAAACAGCGCTAACACCACGATTCTGCAAAATGAAGGGAGTTGTGCCACCCAAAACATACCATACTGCAATACTAAATGAAATGTCATGCTGTACTGGTAACTTCCGAGAAGGACCGAGCAAAGCTGAGACAGTCCAAACCTCGACCTACACGCAGCCCACGTATCCAGATTGAATACAGTTTGACACGCTGGATCCAGCCCTGATCTAAAGAACTGAGCGAAAACACGAAGAAAATGCTTTCTTAGAATTACAGGTGGCAGACTTCCAGGTAAACCGATGAAAATGAAAAGATTTATATATGGTGTGAAAAGTGTCAATTCACTCTAAATAATGAAAAGTATGAGGTCATCCACATGAGTACTCCACGACGTCTGTGAAACTTAGGTTTTGTGATAAATTACATGAATCTAAGGGCCATCAATTCAACTAAATACCTCAGAATTACAGTTACAAACAACTTATCATAATAAAATACGAGAAATCAGAGATTGCATGGAAAAATGTGTGTACATTTTTTCAAACTGTTTGAGAGTGGATTGGTAGAGAAAAAAGTCTGACGGTGCTTGGTACTTAAATGCGAATTGCAGAGTAGTCATGTAGATTTAGAAGCCCCTTTTTTTTATTTTTTATTTTTTTTAAGTGCACTGCAAAGCCTAAAACTCGCATATCCATAACCCACTTTTACACTTGACAGTATCTCCAAGATATTTTTGAACACAGTTAAACCAGCTGAGACAGAAGTTTGAGACTAATAAGAATAATAGTAATAATGATAATAATAGTAGTAGTAAAGTAAAATTAATGAAGGAAAAATGTACAATTGTGTCTTTTTGAAATTTCATGATGATATTTTCTTTGCTTACACTATTTTTTCATGCACTCTTATTTTCAGGGCCATAACTCACCCAATGAATCTGATGATTCCACTGATTCTTATATTGATGAGAGGAATGATGGTGGTAATGAACAAATCACAAATATTTCTGCGGCTCTACAAGAAGAAGAAAGTAATTTAAGTAAAACTAAGAAACCTTGTGAAAATACTGTTTTGATGGACTGCTCTACAGAGCAGCTTCAAAGCAATGAGGAGAGACATACAGAGGGCAGTAAAATGTCTTCATCTGTTACAACAGAAAACAGTTGCACAGAGACCACTGATGAAACAAATAACTACAGAAAAAATTCCTGTGGAGATTCAGTGGAAGATCAAGAAAAGTTCCATAGCTGGCGTGATTCCCATGCTGATGGCAGTGAAGATAGCCCTGGAGAGGAAGGGTATGATACTGATGATGATGATGATTATATTGATGATGATGAGGCAGACTGGATTACTCCAGAGAATATTGATGAAATAAAAAGATCTACTGGTGGCGGTGACCTAGAAAGCAAGCCCGTCTCTGTTGCTTGTATTACATCTGATTTTGCTATGCAGGTAATGTAAAATAGTGTGTGTCCTAATGTTCTTTGTGCTTTACAAATTGTTAGTAATGTTGTACACACATCATTTGGTGTGTGTGTGTGTGTGTGTGTGTGTGTGTGTGTGTGTGTGTGTGTGTGTGTGTGTGTGTTATGGGCACTCAATGTCGAGGTCATCAGTGCCCTGACACACATTAGAAGGAACAAATGTGGACAGACCTAATAAAACTGGACCACAGGCATAAAGAAAGCAGGAAAAGAAGGAAAATGCTACATAAAAAAGTAAAATGTAAGGAAAGGGAAAACATTGCAACAAGAATGCCACTGGAAATTGTCATTGGCTGGCCACTTACATAAAATATGGTTGAGCATGTCACACAGTGAGCAAATTATGATCCTCTCCTTAAAATCTTTGTAAAAACATTTGACATGGCACAGAACTTTAAAACTTTAACCACATTTGTCCGAGTGTTGGCTAAAAGAGATGGCAGGTCCGCTGGCAAGTCAGCCACGGCCCGCTGGTCAGAAAATAAAACGCAATCAAATAAAACGTGGTGCACAGTGACCTGGACGCCACAAGTACCACACATTGGAGGGTCCTCTCGCTGGAGCAGGAAGCCATGCATCATAGGGCTGTGGCCTATCCGAAGCCGAGTGAGGAGAACTTCGTCCCATCGACGGGGCTGAAAGGAAGTACACCACACACGCGTTGTGGGCTTGACCAAACGGAGCTTATTGTCAGTCACTTCCAGCCACTCATCCTCCCACCGATGCGTGACTCGTGAGCTCAACAGCGAGGTAAGTGCGTGCAGGGGTATAGCACACTGAGATACTTGTGGATCGAGACACGCCTCCTTGGCTGCGAGATTTGCCCTTTCATTCCCAGCAATGCCGACATGCCCTGGAACCCAGCAGAAAGCCACCACCTTCCCCAATCGCTGTAGTTGGAGGAGGGCTTCCTAGATGGTCTGGACTATTTTATCAGCTGGATTCAAATGTTGCAATGAGTGAAGGGCACTTAGTGAATCAGAACAGACAAGGAATTTAGGACAGGAAGAACGTCTCATCTGCTCCAGTGCCCGCAAGATCGCAGACAATTACGCATCAAAGACAGTAAAAGTCTGAGGCAGTCAGACCTTGAGGACACGATCCGGAAAAACAACAGAGCAACCAATGGAATCCCCTTGTTTCAACCCATCCATAAAAACGGCTACATAGTCTTGGTGCTCAGATAAAATTGCAGAAAATGCTGCATTAAAAACGGTGGCAGGAGTGCAATCTTTCTTGTACTGCAATAAATCTAAAATCACTCCAGGCCTCTTCAGTAACCAAGGTGGCAGGCAGTTAAAACCCAGGATTTGGGGTTGTACAGACTCCACACCGAGGGACTCTAGCACACGTTGCACACGGATCCCAAACGGCAACGTAGCCCGGGGACAGTGGGTTTGCTGTAAACTGCAGTGAAGTACAAAATTTAACTATGACCCAGAAAAAATTCCAAATTACTTTCAATAACCAATAAAATAATTGTATTCACTAAAATTTACAATTATATTAAAATATTGAAGAGGGAGATAATTTATGGCAGAACTGTATTGCCCTGTTTAACCCTCGGTTATTCACATTATTTTCCTCATTTTCTTAGCACTTGCCTAGCTTACATGCAGGACAATAGCATACAATAAGGACAGGAAAAGTGTGTTCTTAGTATACATCACACAGAGAATGTATATTAATCAGGAAATAGATTTAAGTCACAAATCTGTAAAAAGTTTGGCATGTGAAGAAATCCACCAGACAAGTCGGTGGTTCTTAAGTCTCAATTCCACACACTTTTGCTTCCATGTGAAAGTTACATCTGGACCCATACAGTTTTGGACCCAGATGTAAAATACACAATTTGTAGATCTTATTCTGATGCTCCAGAAACAACTGTGTCTATATGAACAACTTTACCAAGAGGTGTATCGTTGTCATCATTGAGTTTGAGGAAATATGCTTTTGAATACAACTGCAAGGAAATTATTTGGAAGATAAAATACATTTGAAAAAATCGTCTGAATCACTTTCTTTAAATTCACTGATCTTCATATTTTTTGTGCTTGTTTTGTTCACTGCCAGTAGAATTTTAGAACATGTTTTTTGCTAAAGTATCATGTTGTTTTTGGAAACCCAGAATCTACTCTGTAGGAATCAACATGTATTCCGGAAACAGCGATCGTGTGAGACCCAACTCGCTTTATTTGTTCATGTGACCCAAAAAATATTAGATACAGGCTCCCAGATAGACTTCCCCCTACTTATACCTCCAGAGGAGATCACGAATGTAAAATTAGATAGATTCGAGGGCGCACAGAGGCTTTCAGACAGTTGTTCTTCCCGCGAACCATACGCGACTGGAATAGAAAAGAGAGGTAATGACAGTGGCATGTAAAGTTCCCTCTGCCACACACCGTTGGGTGGCTTGCGGAGTATAAATGTAGATGTACTACTAGATTGTGTTTCATGATCCTTTACTGGGCACAGCTTCTGGAAAGCTGTTTTTCACAGTGTGTCTGAGAAGTCCTTGCACTTCTAGTTCAAAACCATGTACTGGAGTACTTATGTATAAAAAATTATCTAATCCACAGATCTGTGTGTGCACTGTTATACCTCACATGAAGATCCATATATTTCCATGTTCCTCCAGACATCCTGGGGAGAATCTCTGGAGTTGCATGTAAAAGAGCTTCCTCAACACTTCTGAGCAATTCTTCATTAGGTCTGGTACTGATGTTGAGTCACAGGGTACAAGTTGCATGGCGTGAGCAGGTCCAGGATTTGTGGTCTTCATTTCACAGGACTAGAAATGTGGCCGAATCACACGCAGTCCATTGGCTTCAAAATTGTTCATCAAGAAAATCACACACCTGATTGGCAGGATGTACTGGAGCTCCATCCTGCTGTAACTATACCACAACTCCCTTGTCTTCAAATTGAGGTATTAATCACATTTGTAAAATGACCAAATAAAAGTCGCCATTTAAAAAAGTTTGATTTGAACAGGCACCCTGGTAACACTGTGGCCCCATATTATGATGTGATGCTGGTTCCTTTCCAACTCTTGTGAATTTTCTTTAGACTAGAAAAACACATTTCACCTGAATGAAATAGATATAGTGCACATTTGTCAGAAAATAACACACATGAGCAAGGCACAGCATTTGGAAACTGTGACAACAAAGTATGGCAGGCTGGAACAAGCTGCTCCTGCCTGTTGCCAGATAATTCATTCACAAACCTCAATCTAAATCCTTTCAATTTCAATTCTTTCTTGCCCGCAGTACTTGAAGTTCAGTTGAGGTTTTGGGAGTGGGTTTCAAAGGAAACAATGAAGTTGATTGGGCTATGGTGGCACATTTCTTCCCATGTTTTCATACATATTTTGTGTGACTTGTATTTGACAGAGCCTGAGTCAAAAGTATATTTCTCACGGTGAGGCAGGGTTCACACACACACACACACACACACACACACACACACACACACACACACACACACCACTAACCACTCCTCAGCAGTGTACATGTGTCCATTCACGTCAGGGGTGGCTACACAACTGAAACAATGCAGTACTGGCAACAGTGCTTCTCGTCATCTTTGAAGCAAGAATGCCTATAAAGCAACCATTTATTTCTCAAAATGTTAAAGGTGTGAAGGGTACAGGAACTTCTCGGTCACCATATTGTAATGCTCATTAAGCCCAGGGGCCTAATGAGACTTAACACTTTCCACCATAATATGGTACTAGCCTGTTTGCATTTAGGTGTGATAGTTTGACTACCATTCTTTTTACATGCAGCCTTGGTAATTAAAACACATCTACAAATATTCAATTTGCCCTATTATTGATGCTAAAAATTCTTCGTATATATTGATGTTTTTAGCTCTTGGTGGAGTGTGTTAAACATGTATTCCTTCATGTCTGTATTTTGCCAATAGTACAAAAGTTGGTATGAATACTACATTCTGTTACTAGGATCATCCTTCGCTTTTAGCACACTCTTTTGAGACACATTCCATTGCAGACAATGCTGCATATCATGTGATTGAGTCAGGAACTACACATCAGTGATACCCACCTATGACCCCCCTACGGGTTCGGGGGTTAGAATAGACTCGTGGTATTCCTGCCTGTCGTAAGAGGCGACTAAAAGGAGTCCCTCCCCCTCAAGGGGTTAGTTAGCACCTGCGTCTGGAGACGGATGGTTTCACGACCTATATTTGCATTCATTTTGGTTTTTCACTTCTTCTGGTTTCTTCCTTCCTTTGGTTGGTTCCTTTTTTTGTTCTTCTCCATCCCACTGTCTTACTTACTCTTCCCCTTGCCTTCTTCCCCTTGCCTTCTTCTCCTTCTCTGGTCTCCGCTTCGGCGTTTGAGACAGTCTGTCCTTTCTTTCCCTCTCTCCTTTCTTTTTCCTCTTCTTCCTTCCTCCCTGTGTGTGCCTGAAGGCCGACCCATGCGTTCGCACGCGTAGTCGGTGACGGGGGTAACGCGTAATTCCCCGCCCTGGGTAGACAAGTAAGGCACGCACGTGCCCCCTGGTAAAGGCCAGGCCCAGGGAGGGATGATTGCCTGACCTGACACCTTCCGACCATGCCGATTGGTCCCTCTGTCCGTTTCTCAGGAGGTGTGACCTGAGGTGTGAACAATTACCTAAGGCGGGAGTGCCCTCTGACAGGATCCCCACAAGGAAGGAGCGCGCCATCGGAGACACTGGCAATCATGGGGGATTCCTCCGCAATGGATTTCTCTTATTCTTCTCTCTCGACTTCTGCCCACAAACAGAAACTTGACCAGCCACCAGTGACAAAAGTACTACCACCTGCCCCACAGTTCCTCGTAGTTTCTCGATCTGAGGACAGAAAGGATTTTTCCTCTGTCACCCCTTTCGTTATCCAGAAGGGCGTAGATGTCATAGCCGGATCTGTCAAGTCTTGTACCAGGTTGCGCAATGGTACCTTGTTACTAGAAACTGAGAGCGCCTTACAGGCACAAAAACTGCTTCGGGCCACACTCCTGTACATGTTCGCTGTCCAGGTGGAGGCTCACCGCACTTTGAATTCGTCTCGTGGTGTGGTCTATACTAGATCACTCGACGGATTGACTGACGAGAAGATTCAGTCTTTCCTCACTGAGCAGGGCGTGACGGCTGTCCATAGGGTCATGAAAAAGGTCAACAATGACCTTGTACCGACCCGGACACTTTTCTTGACCTTTGATAGTGTTCAGCTGCCGTCGCGCATCAAAGCAGGCTACGAGGTTATTTCTGTGTGATTGTGGCAGGGATGCCCATGAGGGTGACTGTCCATCTCCATCTCCTCGTTGTGTGAATTGTCACGGTGACCATGCAGCGTCCTCCCGCGACTGTTCCATCTACAAGGAAGAACGCTGTATCCAAGAAATTCGGGTCAAAGAGAAAGTCTCCACCTCGGCTGCTCGCAAGCTATTCACTAGTAGGAAGCCCACGTTGCTCCCAGCAGGGAAGTACAGTACTGTCCTCGCCTCTCCTCGGACTACCAGGGAGGTGGCGACACAGACATGCGATCTGACATTCAGCACTACGGTCGTCCGTTCGGCCAGTGCTAAGATCGCCCGGTCGACGTCTCCTCTTCCTCCCGTCGCCCCTCCGACACAAGCTCAACTAGTTGGAACATGTCCAAAGCAGACTGGGCGCTCTTCTCTTCCAGGGCGACCTTTCAGGATCAAACCTTCACCAGCTGCGATAGTCAGGCCGCACACCTCCGCGTACCACTCCCCTGGTGGACCGCAGCATGTAGAGACTCCTTACGTGCTCGTCGACGTGCTTTATGCACCTTTAAACGCCACCCTACAGTGGGGAATTGTATCAGTTATAAACGATTACGTGCGCAGTGTCGTCGTATTTTTAAAGAAAGCAAGAAAGGCAGCTGGGCTGCTTTCACAAGCACCTTCAACAGTTTTACTCCTTCTTCTGTTGTCTGGGGTAGCCTGCGCCAGCTATCTGGCACTAAGGTCCACTCACCAGTTTCTGGCTTGACGGTCGCGAATGACGTCCTTGTGGCCCCTGAGGATGTCTCCAATGCCTTCGGCCGCTTTTCTGCAGAGGTTTCGAGCTCACTCATAACCCCCCTGCCTTCCTCCCCCGAAATCAGGCAGAGGAGGCTCGGCCACCTAATTTCCACTCCTCGAATTGTGAAAACTACAATGCCTCATTCACCATGGGGGAACTTGAAAATGCACTTGTCCGGTCACGGTCCTCCGCTCCGGGGCCTGATTCTATTCATATTCAGATGCTGAAGAACCTTTCTCCTGCGGGTAAAGGTTTCCTTCTTCGTACTTACAATCGCATTTGGATTGAGGGACATGTTCCCGCGTGCTGGTGCAAGTCTATTGTTGTACCGATTCCTAAGCCAGGGAAGGACAAGAACTTGCCTTCCAGTTATCAACCCATCTCGCTTACCAGCTGTGTCTGTAAGGTGATGGAGCGAATGCTTAACTCTCGTTTGGTTTGGCTGCTCGAATCTAGACTCCTACTTACCAATGTACAATGTGGATTTTGTAGGCGCCGCTCTGATGTTGACCATCTGGTTACCTTGTCGACCTTCATTATGAATAACTTCTTGCGGAAGCGCCAGACCGCGGCTGTGTTCTTTGATTTGGAGAAGGCTTACGACACCTGTTTGAGGGCGGGCATTCTCCGCACCATGCATACATGGGGCTTTCGCGGTCACCTCCCTCTTTTTATTCATTCCTTTTTAATGGATCGACAGTTCAGGGTACGTGTGGGTTCTGTCCTGTCAGACATCTTATGCCAAGAGAATAGGGTGCCACAGGGGTCCGTTTTGAGCGTTGCTCTCTTCGCCATAGTGATCAATCCAATAATGGATTGCCTCCCAGATGATGTATCAGGCTCCCTTTTCGTGGACGATTTTACCATCTATTGCAGCGCGCAGCATACATGTTTCCTGGAGCGCTGTCTTCAGCGTTCTCTTGACTGTCTTTACTCCTGGAGTGTCGCCAGTGGCTTCCGTTTTTCTGCTGAGAAAACGGTCTGTATTAACTTCTGGCGCTACAAAGAGTTTCTCCCACCGTCCTTACGACTCGGCCCCGTTGCTCTCCCATTCGTGGAGACAACAAAATTTTTAGGTCTTACATTTGACAGGAAACTTAGTTGGTCTCCACATGTATCATATTTGGCTGCCCATCGTACCCATTCTCTAAATGTCCTCCGTGTTCTCAGTGGCATGTCGTGGGGAGCGGATCGAACCGTCCTACTTCGCCTATATCGGTCGATCGTCCACTCCAAGCTGGATTATGGGTGCTTTGTATACTCCTCTGCACGGCCGTCCATCTTACGCCGCCTCAACTCCGTACAACATCGGGGTTTACGGATTGTGATCGGAGCGTTTTATACTAGTCCCTTCGAGAGTCTTCATGCTGAAGCCAGTGAATTGCCACTCACCTACCGGCGCGATATACTACTTTGTCGTTACGCCTGTCGGCTACTGTCAGTGCCCGACCGCCCATCGTATCGTTCCTTTTTTGACAACTCTCTCGACCGTCAATACGGGTTATATGTCTCTGCCCTGCTACCCCCTGGAGTTCGCTTTTGTCGCCTCCTTCAACACCTTGATTTTTCACTCCCTGCAACCTTTAGAGTGGGCGAGAGCCACACGCCACCTTGGCTCCAGGCTCAGGTTCGCGTTCACCTTGACCTCCGCTCGCTCCCAAAGGAGGTTACGCCCGGTTCAGTATACCACTCCCGTTTTGTCGAACTTCGTTCGAAGTTCATTAATATGACCTTCGTTTATACAGATGGCTCTAAGACCAATGACGGGGTCGGGTGTTCTTTTATTGTCGGGGCACAAAGTTTCAAATACCGGCTACATGGCCATTGTTCGGTCTTCACAGCTGAGCTCTTTGCCCTCTACCAGGCTGTTCTTTACGTCTGCCGCCACCGACATTCTGCTTATGTTATCTGCTCCGATTCTCTGAGCGCCATCCAGAGCCTCAGTGATCCGTATCCGGTTTACCCTTTTGTGCACCGGATCCAACGCTCTCTTCAGCAGCTGGTGGACGACGGGTCTCCAGTTAGCTTTATGTGGGTTCCTGGCCATGTCGGTATCCCTGGGAACGAAGCTGCAGATGCCACGGCCAAGGCTGCGGTCCTCCAGCCTCGGACGGCTTCTTGTTGTGTCCCTTCATCAGATTGTAGCACGGTCATTTGTTGGCGCATTTTATTGCTGTGGCATGCCGATTGGGCTGTACTTAGGGACAACAAGCTTCGGGCCTTGAAACCTTTTCCCGCAGCTTGGACGTCCTCCTCACGTCCTTGTCGGTGGGAGGAGGTCATTTTGGCCCTGCTACGAATTGGACACTGCCAGTTCAGCCATCGCCATCAGCTGACGGCAGCGCCGGCGCCGTTCTGTCCATGTGGGCAATTGCTGACGGTCCGCCACATTTTAACGTCCTGTCCGGATTTTACTACGCTGCGTCTTGATCTTGGCCTGCCATGTACTGTGGATGCCATTTTAGCGGATGACCCAGGAGCTGCTGCTCGCGTTCTTCGTTTTATCAACTTGACACACCTGTCTAAGGACATTTGATTATGCTGTAGTTTTTTAATCCTATGCCTGTTAATACGTCTTTTATAGTGTTGTCCCTTTTAGTTGCTGTTTTAACCTTGTGCCTCGCGGTACATTCCTAAATTAGTCAGGGCGCTAATGACCATTGTAGTTGTGCGCCCTAAAACCACAAAAAAAAAAAACCACCACCTATGAGTGCCTATCCCTTTCCTTTATCTCTTGAAGGCTTCTTAGAGCACAGCAGTAACATGTGTTGCAGAGCACTTTTTCGAGGTCTTGTTTTACTGTTAAAGGGCTGATACAATTTTCACATTCAGGAGATGAAGCTTAGCCAGTAATTTGTCAGATATCCTGATTTACATAATTGATTTTAACTGATGTTGCTATCAAAACTACTGCATGCATACCATGTAGTCACAGTCTTAATTTTTTGATACCAGTGTCTTTCTTAGAGAGCCTGAATCAGAGGTTCCTGATGTTTGCTGACTTGGCTAACATATTCTAGTAACCCGGTATTCAGTACCCAGAATTATGCACCTGATTTGACATTCTACTCCTATGGTTATTACCTATTGGCAGTATTATGAAAAGGATAGATTGCTACTCACCATACAGAGGAGATGTTGACTCGCAGACAGACACAACAAAAAGTCCTGAGCGGCCAGAGACAGTGATCCTATGTGTGTGAGTTGCGCTTGGGGAAATGTGTTTTGGCTGAAAGCTTGATTATATACCAGTCTTTTCATTGTGGCTGTCTGTGACAATTCGTCTCCTCTATAAGATGAGCAGCAATCTACCTGTTTCATAAGATTGTTGTTATTCCGTTTGGGATTTTCCATTTTTTGGTTTTATAATATTGGGTCATTTTTTGTTGTCTTAACTCCTTGTTTCCTTGTCATAATTTGCACTTTGTCTCTTGTACTGCCAGGCTGCTTCTCTTATTGGATTACTATAGAGTTTTGTCTGTAGTCGCTTGAACACTAAAGTTAAACTGAAGCTGTTACATTTGCATCATACCCTAAATCTTTTAATTTATTTGGAAGGACTGATCTTAATCCATTCATTTAACAAAGTCCTAACATCACTGCTCTAAAATGCAACTTGTTCATTTCCTTTTCTTTCCTATGGTAAAAATTTCTCTGGCAGTTGCACATTTTCCATAATTGGGTACCCATTACATCCACAATAAAAATAACCAGCACCACTGGTGATGCAGGTGGTAGCACAGCAGTCTTCATGAACATGTTCTAGTCTCTTGATTTCCAGTGTTTAGATCACTTGAACTGTTTACAGTATTTATTGTAATTGTAAAAGTTTAGTAACATTTTTATCCCCATAAGAAGAGAAATTTTTATTTGTTTTATTTCTGAATAGTGCATGTTTCACATAAGTGATTAATGAACATTATTGAGCTAAAGATATATTCATGAGATTTTTGATGCTGCATTCTATTTCTAGCAACATAAGTTGCCTAGATAAATTGATTAAAGAAAATTATTCTGAAACATGAGGTAGAATTGCTGCCCTAATTTTATAGTTTTCTTGTGTAAATTGTCCTTTTGAAAATTATTCAGAACATGATAGCAAATACATGGTTAAAACTGCTTTAGAGATTAAATGTGATGCTGAAATCACAGTTTTTACAGAGATATAACATCTTTCTTTATACCTTTTTGGTAAATTATCTGCTGTTGCTAATTTAATGACCACTGTGCTGACCACTATTAGTAGCTGCGGCTAGTAATATATTCTTAAAAATACTTGCCTTTAACTGCTGCTGCCTTATCCCTCCTTTTTGATACACACTAACTCTGTTGGTTTAAGTATGCCAACTTATTTATTAGTTTCCTCAGGAAAACAATACTTCAGAAATATTCTCTGAATGCCTCAAAGTACAGAATAAATTTTAGAAGGTATGTATTGTCTAGCAAAATTATTAAAGACTTAATATGGATCTAAATTATCTCTTTTTTTTAATAGGGGAAATGTTTACATTCTTGTTTTCCAAAGCTCAAATCATAAATGAAATGAGCCTGGTTATGCAATAACCAAAGTTAAAGTGATAGGAGTCATCATTGCATCTGTTCTACTATGGCGCACGCGCCCACTCTCTCTCCCTCCCTCCTCTCCCTCCCTCCTCTCCCTCCCCCCTCTCACACACACACACACACACACACACACACACACACACACACACACACACACACACACACGCACGCAGAGAGAGAGAGAGAGAGAGAGAGAGAGAGAGAGAGAGAGAGAGAGAGGGGGTTTTTTTTTCATTTTTCCATACTGTAGTTGCAGTAAACTGCATACCTCTATAATGTTTCTTCAAAAATGTAAGCACATACACTATTTTATTTATATGATGTAATAACCTATAAATCAAAACCACAAATGTTGGCTGGATATAAAATTTACACAAATTGAAGTTGCTATTTCTTTCTTAGATACATTTGAATGGCAAGTTTCCAATGAAGTGATAAGCTGTTGTTTCGTATCCAAAGTGTAATTACTCAATTATTTTCTTTCTGTCTCTCTTACAGAATGTTTTGAAACAAATTGGCCTGAATGTGTTATCCATCGATGGTCGTCTGATTCGACAAACTAGGACATTTGTTCTCCGCTGCTATGCATGCTTTAAAAGAACCAGCATTATGACAAAAGTATTCTGCCCTCATTGTGGCAACAGGACATTGAAGAAAGTGGCTGTAACTCTAAAAGAAGATGGCACTCAGGAAATACATATCAACACAAGACGACCCCTCTCAGGAAAAGGGAAACGGGTAATAAGCAGTTTGTTTCCTCAAAAGATGTCCTTTAAAAGTACATATTTAAGAGACTGTTCTTATTAATTTTTTTACAGGTCTTCCTCTAATTTTTAATATTTTCGTTGAATTTAAAGATTGATTGCATTTTATTTTATGTTTTACTTCAAAAATATCTTCAAATTTTTCATCAATACCTTTGTTTTTTTCCTCTTTCAATGAAACATTTTCTCCTCCTTCATAAATTTTATATTCCAATAAGTATCAGATCTACATGTGGCTTCTTTTTTGAGAAATTATTTTTGTCTGAACACTCCATGCTATTTATTAAATAGGCTTTATCATGAGAGGAATATAAATTTGCATGACAACAGTACTTTAGCAGAAACTGAGGGCTAAGAGGAATGCTGTACTGAGATTTGCACACTGTGATTTGCAATTCTGGACAAAATTGTTGCTACTGGTTCATGTTTACTGCATACCTCTGATTGGATCTCAAACAATCTGTTGCTACATACACACACTGTACTGTGGTTGATGCAGTGTACTTCATACCAATAGCAGTTACTTGCTATCATATACCATTCCCACATGTAGCAAAAAAATGGTGTTTGCCTCAGCTCTTCCCCAAATCTCTCTTATTCTCTTTAGCTCTATACAGTGCACTTAATGAAAGCAACATAAGAATTGCGCACTCTTCCTCGAATTCTGATTCTTTGGTGTACTTACCCAGTAGGTTTTATTGAGAACAATGTCTCCTTTCTTCCAGAGATTCCCATTTACTTTTGGTGAGCAGCACTGTTACACTTTTGTATGAAAAACGACAATATGAACTAGGATAGAATACCACAGACCACATAGGAGATGCGTTGAGCAGCAGACAGGTTCATTTAAAAGTAGATTAAACTGTCAGTGTCCTCCTTCATAATTAGAAAAATTCACAGGCATTCACATACTCACAACTCAAGACACACAGCCACTGTCTTCTCCAGGTGCTGAGATGACCTTATCATTCAGAAATGAGAGTGCTATATGTGTACGAGTTATGTGTTTATGAAATAGTGTGCTTTCCTAAGTCTAAAGGAAAATGTTGTCCAGTAGCTTACTCTATTTTTAAGTGTTTTGTCATTCTGTCCCAAGTTTTACAGTATTTACTTTCTTAAGAAACATTTAACATGTGCCGTTGAAATTATCAGGGTTGTCAGAAACAGTCTAGGAAGCTGGTAAGGGTGTTGAAGGTGGGTTGTGTTGAGAAATAATTTTTCAAAAAAATGATTCAATATTTTGAGCTGTTTCGGAGTTTTTTATTCCCGTGTCAGAAGCGAAGCATACAGGTTCATGTGCATACATTTTACACAGTTATGATTTAATTACTTTTGACCAACATTTGGCCACTTGCAGTGCATTTTCTGTTGCTTGTTGAAGATCATCTTCTGTACAGGAGACTGGGCACAATTGACACCAAAGCATGTGCCAAACTGTCTGTTCTTCTCCACAGTCACACTGAATTTGGATCAGTGTATCCCCATCTTACCAAGTTAACTTTTGACCTTCCAACTCTGCATCTCAGTCTATTCAGGGACCTCCAAGTTGTCCATCCCCCATCATGGCCTGGAGGTAAAGCCTCAACAACTCTTTTCAAACCAGGGGAAGGTAGGTCGTAGCCCTCCATAGATGTAACCTACCTTTTTCAGCAGTCATTCTAAGTTCATTTGATGTTGCAACGAAACTCTTCCTTGACTTTGGTCATTGCAGATGCAGTTCGTGCCCATACAGAGGATGGGTAATTTCCTGTTCCACTGCCTTTCATTCCTTGTCCGCAGCTCTCTCTCTCTTTGAACAGGTAGTGGTGCTATTCCTGTGAGGTGGTAAAGTCATTCGACTGGAGCGGATTTCAAGCAACCTGTTATACTTCTGCAGGTTTCATTGAGAGCTGCACCCACCTGTATGGCATGAGTTGAATTATACAAAACAGAACAGGCATACTCTGCCACAGAATACCATAGTGCCATTGCATATATTCGAATTGTTTCAGGTTGACTACCCCACTGTGATACATCCAGTTTCTGCAAGAGATTGTTCTTGGTGGAAACTTCCAACTTGCATTTCATGCAGTGCTTTTTGAAAGTGAGAGATCTGTCAAGTGTCACTCCCAGGTATTTTGGAGTCTCGTAGTGTATCATTTTGACCCCCAACCATACTATTTTCAACTTGTGAATGGCTTCTATGTCTCTCAAATGAAAAGCACACACTTTGGTCTTTCAAGCGTTTGGTTTAATCTGGTATGTGTTGTAGTATCTGGATAGATCTTCAAGGGTATTCGTGAGGTTGTTCTCCACTGATTCAAAATCTCTGCTGTGGATGACTAGAGTGAGGTAGTCAGCATATAAGAAGCTCCTGGTGTTTGGGGCTATAGATTGGTTGTTTGTGTGTATATTAAACAGAATTGGAGCCAAAACACTTCCTTGCAGGAGGCCATTCTTCCCTTGACTACACTGTACTTGAAAGTCGACAAAGACCCTGCGATTCTGCAGGAGGGCGGCGATGAGTCTGGTTAGACCTAAATCTTTGGTCAGATTGTAGACCTTGACAAGTAGTAGCTGGTGATAGACCATACCATACACTGCTGATAAGTCGACAAATGACTCTATCACCTTTCGAGCTTCAAAGCCATCTCCTATAAACTGTGTGAGATTTAGCAATTGTCGAATACAGCTTTTACCTGGTCAAATCCAGATAGCTGCGGTATAATCGAGGGTTCAGTTGCAGGTGATAGGTAATTTAAAATCTGCCTTTCCAGCAATTTTTAAAAAGTAGTGCAAGTGGTCGAAAAATTTTCGGATCATTTCCTTCTTTGCCAGGTTTGAGCAAAGCACGCATGGACAATACGATTATTTTAGTTATGTGCTTTTTTGTCATTTGTGTGCATTTTATCAACTGTGTGTATTTTATTGACTGTTCGTAGAGTGTCCCTTTTATACTTTGACTTCATGTAATGTAACATGGCAGTTTTATAGCAATTTCCAGAAGGTATATTTCATATTTTATATATCCGTCTCTCTCCAGCCCCTCTTATTATCTTTATTTTGCCCTTAGATCAGATGAAGGCAGCATAAGACTGTCAAAATCATTCATCGTGGAGCAGCAAAAGTGTCTACACTGTGATCGTGGCTTACGAAGTATGTCTATTTTCAACCATATCAATCACCCCACAGCACAATATGTGCGCCTTACAAAAGGCCTTATTGGCTGACATCAGTGCTAATTAACTAAAAAAATTGAATCTTTTCTTAACAATTATTTCTAAGCCCAACCTACCCTGGTTTTCGGACTGTTTCTGACTACCATGCGCATATTGCAGACATTATGGTTTGTCAAAATTGCCAGCTGTACAAATTGTAGCCACATGTTCAACAACATTGGTGGCAATACATTCACAGACGAGAAATGTCAACAAGGTCAACAGTACTGCCATGAAGTGGATGAAAGTGAGGTTGTAGTTTGTGCTGCCAAAAACAACGAAAAATGTTAGTGAGAAAATGAAAACCAGATTTGTTTATGCTTACTTTTTTGTAAGTGAACTGATTCGGAAACTTTTAATTCATGAAATAATGCTGGACACACAGCTTTTCCAGAATTTTATCATATTGTCAAAACAAATTTTTGAATTTATCATAAAAGCAAATGGTCCAAGAATTGGTAAGACCATTACCAATATGAAAGACTCTATACCAGGTACAACCAGACTGATGATCACCGTCAGTGTTTGGCTGTTGGTAGTTCGTACAGAAATTTGATGTACTTTTAAAGTGCATTTCTCATGTACATGTCTCTTCATACAAAAAGTTTCTAATGCTTTGGTAGAAGGACTCAGTGAATTATGAGATGATGAAAGTAGAGTACATGTATACGAAAACAATAATAGAAGTGAGTCAGTCAGCATGTTACTGTCCATGAACACGGAAACCTACGTGATGAAGCTTACAAAAAGTTTAGAAGTCTCATGAATCTATGTAGATTACAATTATTGCTCACTGTTGCAGATGTTCTTCTAATATGACAGTAGCAGATAGAATGTATTTTTTCTGATTGCTGTTTTTGTGTATATGACTTTCCGTGTCCCATAACCCTGTGACGTACCACATTTAAGAAATTCACAGTCCTCTCGTTTCTCCACTTCTACATTGCTGAAGACAACAAACAAACCAAATGCCTACATGTAGGTTCACGAACATCCAAACTGAAGCAGAATATTACTACATAGTTCTACTTGTTGCGGGATCACAGACTCATAGAACTTTTTAAATGACTTCCTATTTGCTATTGGCTGTGCTATTTATTACAATATCTTCTGTTACATTTTCAACCTTACTCCATACATTGGTGCCAACATTGGCACTGACATTGGTCAATAGTTATGGGGAAGCACCCACATGTTGGAGCCAACATTCAGTTGATTTAATATAGAGGTAAGCATATCTCATGGACAGATCACAGCCAGTGCATTTGCAGTTTTTAATGTGAATAGTTGTATTTTGTCATTGCAAAACAAAAAACAAAAACCTGTAAAAAATAGCAGGCAGTGACTGTAGGATATACACATAAATACTCTGGTCTTAGACAATGTATTGCATCACATTCAGAATAAGAATACATGGACTGGAAAATTTAGTTTAAAATGAGTCTTTGTGTGATTTAATACATCCTTTACTGTGTATAAGAATTATTCAACGCAGGAAAATCCCAAAATCAGTTGGAGCTGTGTGTAACTCACTAGTTTCAGGGAAAAGAGTTAAGAGAAAACCATTCTAAAAGGAAGTTAATATAAATATTATGTAGCATACGGATAAATTCGAATTTGAATAAACTATGTGTTAGGTGGACCGGATAAGGAAACTCTCACTCACGAATCGGATATATTATGATCTAACCCACGCAATAAGTCCAATGTGCAACGTAGTTGTTTGGTGATCATAAGCTTATAAAATTTAAGAAAACGAAAGTTGCTACTCGCCATCTAGCGGAGATGCTGAGTCACAGATAGGTACAGCAAAAAGACTGATCCAAATCAAGTTTTTGGCCTGTAAGGCTTTTCTCAAAAATACACATGTGCACGCCCACCCCCTCCCCCCCCTCACACACACACACACACACACACACACACACACACACACACACACTCTCTCTCTCTCTCTCTCTCTCTCTCTCTCTCTCTCTCTCTCTCTCTCTCTCTCTCTCTCCCCCTCCCCCTCCAATGGCTACAGTTGCCTTAGACTGCAGGTGTGCCGCGCGCGCGTGCGTGCGTGCGTGCGTGCGTGCGTGCGTGCGTGCGTGCGTGCGTGGGTGCATGTGTGTGTTGGTCGTCTATTTTTGGCAAAGCCCTTACCGGCCAAAAGCTGTATTTGGAACAGTCTTTTTCTTGTGCGTATCTGCGACTCAGCATCTCCGCTGTGTGGTGAGTAACAACTTTCCTTTTCATAGTATTGTTACATTCCATCCTGGATTTCCATTGTTTGATTTAAGTTTATGAAATTAATACTTAAGACACTACCTAGCTAAGTTAGCTTTTTCTTGATTTATATCAATGAAAATAATCAATAATATAAAAAAGCAGCAACATGAGAACCCTGAACCAGGGTTGTGTGCCTCTTTTCCTAAACCTCATCAGTCCTTTTCCTGCACCCATCTTCCTTCCCCTTCAACCCTTCTGCCAGAAAAAGGAGCAGCCACTGGCTCCTAAAGCTTCCAATATCTTTTATATGTGTGCTCTTCTGTCGCCACTTGGTGAGTAGGTTTTTTTTATCTATATGATTACATTATTTCTCCTGAATTAGCTTATCTGTTTATTACTCAGATCCATCTTTGCAAAATGACTACCTGTATATAAAAAGATACTGAGATTGTGCTTCATCGAGTAATTTGCTCTATTTACTTTGCATACAAAGGGGTCATATTATAATTTGAAGTTGTAATTTAAAACAAGTAACCTTGTGCTCTTAGGAAGTTACATACCTTTCTGTCTGTAATTCATATTTTCTAATGTGCAAACATACTTCTTCCAAATTTCCAGGAACCAACAAAAACAATTATTGAGTGAAACTTCCTGACAGATTAAAGCTGTGTGCCGAACCAAGACTCGAACTCGGGAACTTTGCCTTTCGCTGGCAAGTGCTCTACCATCTGAGCTACCCCAGCACGAGTTCAAGTCTCGGTCCGGCACATAGTTTTAATCTGTCAGGAACTTCCATATCAGTGCAAACGCCGCTACAGAGTGATAATCTCATTCTGGAATTATGTGAGTGATGCCAACTGCGACTTTTCAAAAACTGAATCACTTACTCCCCCCCCCCCCCCTGGGGCTCACCATTCATTTGCTGAGTATAGGCTGAGCTGGGGATCGGTAAGTGCCATTGGGCAGGCTTCAGTGACCACCATCTTGTGGGGCAGTGGAATGTTATGTCACAGGGGCTGGGAATCACCTTCTGGGTCTCAAGAACAGTACAGACCTCTTAAAAAGCCTCAAGCTTAAGTTGCACTGTGTGCCGATGAGATGCTTAGCTGTTGAGGTGGAACCCGCCACACGCCAGTTGTATAAGGCTTAGGCAAGTGGGGTCCTGGCTGGGTGGACTGTTTGTTTCCCTAGTGGCTCAGGGATCACTATGGCATCCGTAACTTCTCACACACTTACTCCCAACGGTCTGGGTGATCTGTTGGGTAGTGCTAATACCCAACCTTCAAAGAAAGCCTGGGAGGATAGCCCTCCTGAGCAATTTTCATCAAAGATCAGGCATTTTATTGTAACAGGGCACACCCAGCGTCTCAAAATTTCTTTCTTGTGATAAGAAGAGAAGATTGTACATTTAAGAAGGTATTATCGCCCTTCTGTATCCAAAAAGGCGTTGATGGTTCGGCTGGATCCTCAGATATGTTAAATGGCTGTGTAATGGCACATTGCTGGTCAAAACAGTGGCATTACAGTAAGTTAACAACCTTCTGAAGTCCAAATATTTGTGTGAATATCCTGTTGTGGTTGAACAGCATCGTAGCCCTAATTACAATCATAGAATGGTTGCATGCAGTGACATCATGCATAGGACACAAAGAAGTTTAAAGAGGAGTGGGCTGACGAAGGACTCATTGAGGTGAAACATGTAATGCATTGTACGAATGGAACACTGGAAAATCAGATTCGTTTGCATTGATGTTTGGTTCACTAGTTTCGCCAAATTATATTAAAGCTGGCTTTCTAAGACTGAAAGTCAGACCATACATCCCCAACACTATAAGGTATTTCACGTATCAGTAATTCGGATACACTTTTCCAGGGTGTAACGGATAAGTTGCATGTGGTAAATGTTGTATGGCTGCTCATGATGATAGAACTCCTCTTCATTTGCTGCAGTACTCATGAAGAAACATGCGTCTGTAAGTGTTTCCACCCAAATGTCAAGTGTGGGCCTTGAGCCAAGATTTTCTCTTGAAATTGCAATTATGGCAGCAGCAATTCAGGTGGAGCTGTTGCTGTCTCCACGCAAACTCCAATAGCAAGCACTGCTTTTGCTCCTGCAATTAGTGTGAGTTTGGGAGGACAAGTGCAGCACACTGGGTTGACACTCTGCCAAGAAGACAGAATTGAGGCAGTTGGATTGTCGGATCGGAAATACTCAGAGGATGATAACTCACCCGTGGTCTTGGAACTCTGCTTTGATGAACCATTGAGTCCACTGAATTCTCGTCCTTCTGAAGTGGGTACTCCTACAGTCAGAAGGACAAAGAGAAAACATAAACCTCCCAGATAAATGGCTCTTGTGATTCAATGGAGCATGACTTGGTACAGAACATCTGTGGTGGGGCTCAAACTGCTGGCAAAGGGGTGGGGGTTTGGGGGGAGGTACAGAACACATGGAAGAGCTGAAACTGTTGGCACAGGAGAGACTCCTTTGTCTGTGTATACAGGAAACACATTTTAAATGTAGCGATACCCCTGCGCCCAGGGAAACGCATTTTAAAAATATTGATACCCCTGTGCTCTGGGGATACAGCCTCCATCAGAAAGATGAGCTCAGTGTAGACAGGGCTAAAGATGATGTGGATATCTTTGTGAGTGACACCTCTCCAATTCTGTCTCTCTTGTAACATCTGTCCAGGCAGTTGCTGTCTTGGTGAATACTCCATTCACTGTTACAATTTGCAGTGTGCATTGGCCACCCAATAGAACTTTGGGTACAGCATGTCTTTCTGACCTGAATTGACAAGTCCCTTCACTCTTCCTGCTTGTAGGAGTTATTAATGCGCAAAATGTGCTGTTGGGATCTCCATCAACATTCCCCAGGGGTTGGGTTGCCATAAGCCTTATTGTGTCAGAAGCATTATGCCTTCTTAACACTTGGGGTTGCACCCACTTTACCACTTTCATGCAGTCATTCTCAGCCATGTTCTCCTGCTATTTTAGGTACTGCTCACTGGAAAGTGGTCAATGACTTGTATTCCACTGACTACTTCCCCATCTGTATTCACTTCTCAGGTAGAGCTGTCCGTGAAAGGAAGCTGCCAAGGTGGATGGTTAAAGGAGTAAACTGGACACTAGTCAGTCAGGTAGCTGTTTTTGAATGCCAAGATAGTGTCCGGGACAGGATAGATCACATTACTAATATGCTCCATCATGCCACTGTGGCATCTATCCCAAAGTTTTCACAGTAACTTCAGAGGTGACACGTCCCATGGTGAAACAGTGAATGTTGCTCTGCCATTAGGGAGAGACACATGGCCTTGCAACGGTTCAATTGCTATTCATCTCATAGTCTTTCAAATTGTGAGGGCAAAGGCATGACAAATGAACAGAGGGAACAAGAAGTGGTCTTAGCAATTCTTTCTAGGCTTGATCAATTGTTCCACTAGCTCTTCAAAGGCATGGAAAGCCATAAGGAGAATATCTGGCAAATGGGGCATATGACTATAACTGCTGTACAGTCTACATTGTACACCTAGAGACATTGCAAATCCAATGGCACATTACTTCAATTCGATCACTGCCCCTGCAAACCAAGCTCTAGCTTTCTGCACCCATCAGGCAGTGATGCAGAGGGGAGGCTGGAATTTTAATTCCATGAAAACCAAGCACTACAATTGCCCCTTTTCCATAGCTTTGGTGTGTATTGCTTCAGGTCAAGGAGACTGCCCTGGGTAAGGATTGAATACCATACAACATGTTACAGTACCTTCACCAGGATGCAAGGGAAATTATCTTGTCCATTTTTAATGGAGTTTGGTTGACTGGGGACTTTCCATTCATGGACGAGCTCAATTTTAGTGCCCTTTCTGAAACCAGGAGAGAACCACGTGTTGCCCAGTAGTTACCCTAGTGTGGCCCTCACTAGCTGCATAGGAAAGATGCTAGAACACATAATCCACCACGGTCTGATTTGGATCTTAGAATTGTGGGCCCTACTTAGTTACTCCCAGTGACAGTTTCAGAGGTATCATTCAATTCTTCACAACCTGACCCTGCTGAAGGTGAAAATCCAACAATAGTTCCTATGCAAACAGCACCTCATAGATGTCTTCTTTGATCTTGAGAGGATCTGTGATGTTCTTTGGAGGCATCACATCCTGGTAAAGCTTCATAAATGGGGCTTCAGAGGACGTTTACAAATTTTCACATGGTCCTTCTTTTCCAGACGATTTTTTTAATATCAGGTCAGTGGTGCTCTTCCTGAGCAGTGTAAGCAAGAAAATTGTGTCTCTCAAGCATCTGTTTTAAGTGACCTCTGTTCACCATTGTCTTTAATGGTACTATGCCCATAGTTTGTGGACGACTTTGCCACCCTGTGCCCCTATTCCAACTTGCAATGACCATTCGTCAATTGGAACTGATGATATGGTGATTGGAAGAGTGGGCAGATAGTATAGGTTTTAAATTTTCCTCAGAGAGATGTGTTTGAGGTAATTTTAATCATTCATGTCACTCTATTAACATGAGGGCACTGTTCTTACTTTTAAAAGTTCAAGGAAGTTTTTTTGTCTCACTTTCGATGAATACCTCACATGGTTACCACATCTGAAGGCTATTAAGGCCCAATGTTTAAAAGCACCGAATATTTTAAAATGCCTCAGCCACAGGTCATGGGAGATAAATCAATCATGTCTGCTTCAGTTTTACAAAGAGTTTGTGCAATCCTACCTTGACTCTGGTTGCACAGTTTATGGCTCAGCTACATTATCTTATCTTAAGATAATCTATGCTGTTCATCCTGAGGGGTTGTTTAGTATCAGGAGCATATAGGACAAGTCTGATTTCTAGCATCTGCTGAGATTGGTGAACCACCACTTGTCATCTGGCAGTGGGCCCTCATGATGCATCATGTTTGCAGCCTGCTCTCCACACTACAATCGCTGACATTCCATACTGTTGCTCGCCCTCCAGTGGAGCAACTATTTAGAAATAGTAGCTTGTGGTGTAGACAATATTTCTGTGCTTCATCGAGGTTGGAGTCCCTCGCTGCCTTGGTTAACGTGGAGATCCAGAATTATTTTAGATCTATAAATGTACAAGAAGATTTTTACTCCAGAATCTATTTTTAAATTGATACTGAGTTGGGTAATGCAGTGGTTAGCACACTGGACTCATATTTAGGAGATGATGGTTCAAATCTACATCCAGCCATCCTGATTTAGGTTTTCCATGATTTCCCTAAATTACTTAAAGCAAGTGCCAGGATGGTTCTTTCGAAAGCACTTGGATGCTTTCCTGCTCCACCCTTTCCTAATCGGAGCTTGTGTTCCATCTCTGATGACCTTGTTGTCGAGGGGACGTTGTACACTAATCGCCTCCTCCTCCTTTGAATCGATGTTCTATATAATTTTAGCCAAGCTCTGTGACTGTGTGGTCGTTTACACTGATGCATCTAAGCAGGATAATTCCAGTGGTTGTGCTGTGTTATTTCCAGACTGTGTTATCGAGATTCGCTTACCTCGTACAGACACAGTGTATGACACTGAATTATATTTGATCTTGAGGGAGCTGGAGAAGATGTAATGCCTTCCTGCAAATTCCTCATCTGAACTGACTCCCTAAGTGCCCTAGCTGAAAAGTATCTCAACTGATCCACAGCACCCTTTTCCACTTGCGCTTGAGACACAGCATTGTGCATCTGTGGGAGGAGGACCAGTTACGGTTCGAGAACAATGGGCTGAGGCTCGTGAAACTAACAATATGTCTGTGGCATTCCTCCTCCTGGCCACTGCAGTGGGAGCAGCATTTCTTCATGTGGTCACTGCAGTGGGAGGGGGCAATACTTTTAATGCAACTCTGTATAGGATGCAGTCTTCTGATGCATGAATTCCTTCTTCAGTGGAAATATCCCCCAGTATGCAGTGCTTGGAATGTACACATTTCTGTAAACCACATTGTAACAGAATGTGTTTTATACCATGCCATGAGGCTGCAACCCACTTACCAGATGACCTGCCCTCTATTTTTGGTGTGATGAATCAAGTGTGGTTCAAATTTTAAGGTACTTGTACACACAGTTCGATGCTCCACTATTTTAGATGTTGTGTGGTTATAGTCTATGTATTTTACTCACACACTGCCTTTAGGCACACATATTTTTCTGGTTTGTCTGGCAGTGTAAGCGAGAGCGTCCCAGGATGGCTGCAGATTACATTTTCTAATTTACATTTTGTTGCATGCTTCTAACAATCCAAAACCACACTTGTATTCTGTTAACTGTGTAAGGGCACTGATGACCGTGCTGTTGAGCACCCTAAACAACCCACTACCACCACAACTGCAACCATGAATCACTTACTGGTACTTTATAATACTCATAGAAAATAAAATACAGTTCACCATACCTTCCATTCAGCAACTAAATTTTTTGTCATAATGAATACATATACAAACAAAGATTCCAAGACTTACCAAGCAGGAAAGCGCCGGCAGACAGGCACAATGAACAACACACACACACACACACACACACACACACACACACACACACACACACAGAGAGAGAGAGAGAGAGAGAGAGAGAGAGAGAGAGAGAGAGAGAATTACTAGCTTTCGCAACCGATGGTTGCTTCTTCAGGAAAGAGGGAAGGAGAGGGAAAGACGGAAGGATGTGGGTTTTAAGGGAGAGGGTAAGGAGTCATTCCAATCACGGGAGCGGAAAGACTTCCCTTAGGGGGAAAAAAGGACAGGTGTACACTCGCGCGCACACACACACATATCCATCCGCACATACACAGACACAAGCAGACATATTTAAAGGCAAAGTGTGTGTGTGTGTGTGTGTGTGTGTGTGTGTGTGTGTGTGTGTGTGTGTGTGTGTGTGTGTGTTTTGTTCATTGTGCCTGTCTGCCGGCACTTTCCCGCTTGGTAAGTCTTGGAATCTTTGTTTTTAATATATTTTTCCCATGTGGAAGTTTCTTTCGATTTGAATACATATACAGATATTTCAAAAACATTAAAATATAGTGCAAGCCTCTGTCAGGATTCTTTTACACAACATTCTCAAAATATTGTATGGCTTAGGGTACGCGGAAAAAAACTTAGATGAAACAAGCTTTATTGCACAAGTAAACAAAACCATCAATGTACACAGAAACAGCGCATAGCATATATACAGAATGTAAATTCAAATATATACACCAATTTTCAATCATCTCTTTAGATATGTGCTTGTATTTAAGTCTGAGAAGGTATGGTTCCGAAAAGAGATTCAGCAATTACATAACTGTTTTGTCACCATGCATCTGCAGTGGCATTGCAATTTTTGTGATTCATCATACCAGCATTCCACAGATGTATTTCTTGCTGGTAAAGTTCCAAAAACTCAAGAACTTGCATGTTACTCACTATTCCTGAGACACTGTGTTTTCAAATATCTGACCTGCAAGTACAAGCAACAAACAAACTTGGGTTGTGAAATGACAACCGGAAAAACAGTGTTGATGCTAGTGTGAATTCAAAGTGTTGGTTGGTTCAAAGTTCTTTCATTATCTACTACTGAGTGAGGTGGTGCAGTGGTTAGCACACTAGATTCGCATTCAGGAGGATAACAGTTGAAACCTGCGTCTGGCCATCCTGGCTTAGCTTCTCAGTGATTTCCTAAATCACTCCATGCAAATGCCAGAATAGTTCCTCTGAAAGGGCATGGCTGACAGACATCCTTCGCTAATCCAACGGGACTGATGACCATGCTGTTTGGTCCCCTCCCCCCCCCCCCCCCCCCAAATAAACCAACCAACACACTTGATTGACACTGTTTGTGCCAGTATTGGCCCCAATGTGTGGACACAGCCTAGCTCATTTTCTAGTGATTACACATGCTTAAAACTCAGTAGTAGTCAACATTAATACTGCTTTATTTCCCACCTGAAAATGACGAAGTCAAAATTTCAGTAGTGGGTATTGTAATAAACAGTGCAATCAGTGGTGAATATGAAGTCATTGAAAATAGTATTCTTTCACTACTCAAAGTACATTACTTGATATCTTTCCAAAATGCTTCCTATAAATATGACTTTTCCATTTGCCCTCCCCATATCTGATTTCATATACTCTTCCTGTTGCATATGGCTTTGTACTGTTGTCTCAAAA
Organism: Schistocerca gregaria; assembly: GCF_023897955.1. NCBI lineage: Eukaryota > Metazoa > Arthropoda > Insecta > Orthoptera > Acrididae > Schistocerca > Schistocerca gregaria. The sequence continues at coordinate 452,619,832 of NC_064926.1, read as the reverse complement.
TATTTGAACTCACATGTGGATGGATGACGGTTCAAACCCACATCCGGCTATACTGATTTATGTTTCCCGTGATTTCTCTAAATTGCTTAAGGCAAAAGCTGGGATGGTTTCTTTGAAAAGAAATGGCCGATTTCCTTCTCCATCCCTCCCTAATCTGAGCTTGTGCTCCATCTCTAATAACAGATCGTTAAATACTGATCTCTTTCTCCCCCTCTGGACAGATGTATGGTGCAGCAATAATGTTGTTTATGGACCATTGCATAGATTTATTAATAAAAACCAGAGAACAACATTAGGTGACTGAATATGATCACTCTCAAATAATAAATGATACAAGAAGCACATGCCAGGAAGGTTTTCAGGAGGTATGAATGTTAACCATTCCATGCTAAATTGGTATTTGGAATGACATCTTTTGGTAACAATGAGCACACTTCTGTTTACGACACACACAAAGTTCAATATATCATGGTTTTGTTAGTATATGAGATATGTCTCTTAATTTGTAGCATGTCATATATCGGAGGTTGACTGAGTTGATAGTGTCAAAAGGCCGGAAATGAACTGAAATTTTATAAAATCCAAACATAATATAGATGTTTAACCAGTGGCAGCACTTCCCTTGTAACATTTAGTATGCGTCATTTCATTATAGAAACTCGCTGCCAACATTCTTTGTCACAGACCCTTAGTGGGATACTTTTTTGCTCTGCCACACAAAGAATTGCGTCCTCATGTAGGATTGAAGGAAAGTAGAAAGCTGGAAGTTTAGTTGTGTGACGCACTGCTGGAAAAGCTTTCTTTATGTAAATGAAGTAGTTTTTTGGAAAATGCATAACTTTTTACAAACAGTTGCAGAAAAACCATTTTGGTAAAAAAAAAATCCATTCTTTCACATTTTACAGCCTTCCATCATAGCTTGAGGATGAAGCAATTATCTCTTCATTATTGGTCATATTTATTATAATACTTCGTAGTGAAATAAGTCAGTGCCCATTGTTGAAAGAATTTGCCCTAAATTGTGAGTGTGAATTGTGATTGCAAATCTGGGAAAGCACAAATTGGCTATGTAAACTTATCTTTTTTCAAAATGCGTTCCTGAACCTTGTGTAGAAGTCTTTTGAAATCTTGTGTAGTCTTTCTGAATCCCATTCCATCCTCTACGTTTAAGGTATCAAGAAGATTGTGTCCACGTATCTTTCCTTTCTCCATACATAAATGTATGTTAGCAACGAAGTGCTCTGCACTGAACACTTTCTGACTATTGTCGGCACACCAAACAAAGCAGAGTGCATTAACTCAGTTTGATGGGGCTGTGTCGTGCTGCACAGAGCTGTGCTCCCATGGAGTCCTGCCATTCACCAGTAGATGGCAATGCCATTGTTTTCACAGCAGCAATGGATTTTAATTCATCATAGTTCAGTTAATTAGCATGAAATATTTATAAATTGTATACGCAAACCTTGCTTGTGAATCAGTCATACCTATTATAGAAACCTGTATCAGAACCCCTACAGTAGTTCCGGAGATTAGTCTGAACATACAGATAGAAATGTATGTAGATAGAAGAAGAATGTTTAATAAAGATTCCACCAGGTCTTGGTACCTTTTTTGAGTAGTCTGATTCTTAAAAGCAAACAATGGAAAATCCAGGATAGAATGAGGACAGTATTATCAAAAGGATAGTTGTCAATCTCTCTCGTTTTTGCTTATCTGTGGCAGTTGAATATTGGCACAGTAGTAATCTCATGTTGGGACACATTGGTAAATGCAGAAGTTAATGTTTTGGCTTTCTGTCTACCCCAACACAAGACTAATCCATGATTGGACAGATGGCCAGATCTTTCTAGGGTTTTCTGCTACATCTCTTGCAACAATCTATTTGTGGTAATTATTGTTGTCGTCATACATACCCATTCTTACAAATGCGGTAGTTGCTGTTAAGTATTCTCTATAAGTTTCCCTGCAGTCTCCTTTTCAGAGAGACTGTAGTAGTCTGTTTTCACAACATTCTCCAAAGGAAGGAAGTTTAGGGGTTAACATCCCATGAGAGAAGGGATCATTAGAGATGTAAACATGCACAGTACTATTATACTAAGGTGAGTATTCAACATCTGTCATTATTTGGTATGTATTTACCTAGACTGTACTGTGGTTTACAATGTCTCTGAGCTTTAACTGCAGTTGTTCTGTGCTTTTCAGGGCAACAAAATGTTCACAATTTGTATTTTAAGTAAGTTCTTAGTGACTGTGTCATTAGTTGTACCAAACACAAATACTTTCCTATGTAATTTTTTTCCCCCTTGCTGACCACAATCCCTGTAATATCGTAGTTACTAATCACAGTCTCTTTTGTGACTCTCTCAGAAAGATAAGGTTTGTTTGTACCAGGAGATCCTAAACATCCCTTTCACGAGTGAGTTGTTGGACTAATTGTTTGAGGCAGTTGCCTAGTAATGAATTCATAATAACTTCGCAATACTGTCCTTACAAGGCTGTTAGTCACTGTGTGCTAAATCTGTGTTATTGAATTTAGGCTATCTTGGAATAACTCTAATAATACTGTATCTAAATTTGGCAGATAGTAGATTCATCAGTGTTTCTTTTGGAGGGAGGTTTGTTATGGTGGGGAGAGAGAGAGAGAGAGAGAGAGAGAGAGAGAGAGAGAGAGAGAGAGAGAGAGAGAGAGAGTGACTACTGTTGGGGAAATAAATGAGAGTGAGTTCTTAGGCTTGGCAGTGAACACTCTTAACGGTTAATAGCTAATATTTAAAATGTACACATCATATATACTGCCCGCACATCCAGGAATGATCTGTCATGGATGGTTTTATAACTCACCACCCATTTGCATAAGCAAGGGTTCTTCATCTGATCTTTTCACCAATCAAGTCTCTAGTTTGGACCCTCCACTGGGCACTGAACCTGAATACGTTTACCAGTCCTTGGAATAATGGTGCTAATAGATAGCTGTACTCAACCACCACTTTCTCCATTGTCTACAAAGAACCAAGGATACACTCTGATCTTAGACAACAGATATTGGTGATGATGAGGTGAGCCACTATCTGCATCATATTGTAACCTGTGATCTCAGTTGCTCCTGAGACAGCTTCTACCATTTGATGGATGATTCCTCCTAAGATATACGCAAGGTGCACAATCGATTCATTTCGCTCGTGTGACACTGTTTCCCTAAGAGTAAAATCAGATACCTAACATTGAAGTTGCCTTAATAATAAAGGCCCTTATGCCCTCTCCATGGGTGCTTGGACCCATCAACAGTAGAGAGAGTGCTGCTCAGGCAAGAGAGACAAAACCCAAAGGCTGCCACATTATCAGCATTATTAGTATTGGGTCTAGAATTTCTGTCATTTTCCAGATAAAAATTTTCTCCAGATCTGACTACAAGAACACAAAGATAATAAAAAAACTCAACATTTTATTACTTAAAGAAGGCTAGTACAGAAAAACACTTCCCATGGAGTGACTAGACTCTTAGTCTGAGACACACAAGCTGAATATCAGTGGGCCGGGCCCAACTCTACAAATCATTGGCTGGCCAGTAGAGTGCACTACAGAGACGGTGCACGCATCTTACAGTGGGTGGCCTATATCTCCTGGCAGTAGTGTGTTGCTACTTCTGTGGCACTCCTGAATCGCGGGTGTGGAAACTTACATGGGTCACCCCTCCCCCCCCCCCCCCCCCTAGTGGCAGAGCATCACTAATTCCCTAAATGTGGAGTGGATGGCTGCAGTGTGGAGATGGTTCTCACACCCATTGAGGCCTTGGAGGCGATTAGGAGAGCAACTCCTGGTCAATGGAAATCTCAGAATAGGGGCAAAAGTCCCTGGTTTAGAAGTGCCCCAGTACTTCCCTTGTATGGGAGCAAACGATGATGGGACCAGCAATGAGCAGTCCTAGCCGGAATCCATGGAAACGTCTGGTGGCAGTGGGGAAGTTGGAGGCAACCCCACTGCAGACTGAGACGACACAAGAGACATCGATCCGGCAAGGTGCTTGTCCATCAGCTGGAGGGGTACCAGAATAGCTGCAAGAGGCTGCAAAGTCGAAGGCTCATCTGGTGGCACAGATGCAGGCAAAAATTGGCGCAGCCAGGATTTGGTGGGTGGGTGTCCTCCCAGACTCGAGCTTATTTTGATGGTAGCAAACCTCGTGGTATCCTGTCTGCAGAGTGTAGACACAGCACCCACTGTGATGCTCAGTGGTTGCTGGTAACCGGTGTGGGTGCCAAACAAGTCCGTGCACCCAGAGACTGCTGTCACTGGCGATGTAGTGGAACATGAATTTGGGCCTGGATGGAGGAGGTGGAGCAGTGTCCACAGCTGATTAGTTAGCGCCTGCGTCCGGAGACGGATGGTTTCACGACCAATATTTGCGTTCATTTTGGTTTTTCACTTCTTCTGGTTTCTTCCTTCCTTTGGTTGGTTCCTTTCTTTGTTCTTCTCCATCTCACTGTCTTACTTACTCTTCTCCTTGCCTTCTCCTCCTTGCCTTCTCTTGTCTCCGCCTCGGCGTTTGAGACAGTCTGTCCTTTCTTTCCCTCTCTCCTTTCTTTTTCCTCTTCTTCCTTCCTCCCTGTGCGTGCCTGAAGGCCGACCCATGCGTTCGCACGCGTAGTCGGTGACGGGGTAACGCGTAATTCCCCGCCCTGGGTAGACAAGTAAGGCACGCACGTACCCCCTGGTAAAGGCCAGGCCCAGGGAGGGGTGATTGCCTGAGCTGACACCTTCCGACCATGCCGATTGGTCCCTCCGTCCGTTTCTCGGGAGGTGTGACCTGAGGTGTGAACAATCACCTAAGGCGGGAGTGCCCTCTGAGAAGGTCCCCACAAGGAAGGAGCGCGCCATCGAAGACGCTGGCAATCATGGGGGATTCCTCCGCAATGGATTTCTCTTCTTCTTTTCTCTCGACTTCTGCCCACAAACGGAAACTTGACTAGCCACCAGTGACAAAAGTACTACCGCCTGCCCCACAGTTCCTTGTAGTTTCTCGATCTGAGGACGGAAAGGATTTTTCCTCTGTCAACCCTTTCGCTATCCAGAAGGGCGTACATGTCATAGCTGGATCTGTCAAGTCTTGTACCAGGTTGCGCAATGGTACCTTGTTACTAGAAACTGAGAGCGCCTTACAGGCACAAAAACTGCTTCCGGCCACACTCCTGTACACGTTCCCTGTCCGGGTGGAGGCTCACCGCACTTTGAATTCGTCTCGTGGTGTGGTCTATACTAGATCACTCGACGGATTGACTGACGAGGAGATTCAGTCTTTCCTCGTTGAACAGGGCGTGACGGCTGTCCGTAGGGTCATGAAAAAGGTCAACAATGACCTTGTACCGACCCGGACACTTTTCTTGACCTTTGATGGTGTTCAGCTGCCGTCGCGCATCAAGGCGGGCTACAAGGTTATTTCTGTTCGCCCCTATGTCCCGACACCTACGCGCTGCTACCAGTGTCAGCATTTTAATCACACTCGCCATTCTTGTACCAATGCGACTACATGTGTGATTGTGGCAGGGATGCCCATGAGGGTGACTGTCCGTCTCCGTCTCCTCGTTGTGTGAACTGTCACGGTGACCATGCAACGTCCTCCCGCGACTGTCCCGTCTACAAGGAAGAACGCTGTATCCAAGAAATTCGGGTCAAAGAGAAAGTCCCCACCTCGGCTGCCCGCAAGCTATTCGCTAGTAGGAAGCCCTCGTTTCTCCCTGCAGGGACGTACAGTACTGTCCTCGCCTCTCCTCGGACTACCAGGGAGGTGGCGACACAGACATGCGATCTGATCTTCAGCACTACGGTCGTCTGTTCGGCCAGTGCTAAGATCGCCCGGTCGACGTCTCCTCTTCCTCCAGTCACCCCTCCGACACAAGCACCTTTACCAGCTTCTGCCAGGACGAAGACCCAGAAGTCAGAAGCACATCAAGAAAGAACCGTCTCGTGCAGACCTTCTACGTACCTCGAACCCTCAGCCATCAACCAATCCTTCCACAAAACGACCTTCCAAGAAGGCTCATAGGAAGCACAGTTCTCCTTCCCCGCCATGGCGCATTTCTCCTCCTGCGCCACCCAGCGGTTGCCGCCCCAGGCCGTCATCTGTTTTGCTTGGCCGCACCGCTGGTAGCCGAACATCTGGCCGTTCACCAGCGGAGGAAGCTACCCCTCCCGGCCATCTTCACAAGATGGGCGATGAACCTATAGAACAAATGGACGATGACTGTCCGCCTCCTGCTAGCGGTGGCAGTGATCGCTCGAAGCCGGGCCCTCAGCGGCCTTCTAGATGACCCCTTCTTCCATCTTCTTCTCACAATGGCACTTATTCACTGGAATATTTGCAGCATTCGCTCCAACCGAGAGGACTTGAAATTGCTGCTCCGCTTGCACCGTCCGCTCGTCGTAGCCCTCCAGGAAACGAACCCATGCGATCAAATTGCCTTGGCACACTACACCTCTGTGCGTTTTGACTTACCCCCTATGGCAGGTATTCCGGCTCATGGAGGGGTTATGTTGCTGCTCCGGGATGATATCTACTATGATCCCATCATATTGCACACCGGCCTGCAGGCAGTTGCCGTCCGCATTACTCTCCCCAATTTTACATTTTCCATCTGTACCGTTTACACTCCATCATCGTCTGCCATTACCAGGGCAGACATGCTGCAAATTATTGCTGAGCTCCCTGCTCCATTTTTGTTAACTGGAGAATTCAATGCTCACCATCCTCTTTGGGACACTCCAGCATCCTGTCCGAGAGGCTCCCTGTTGGCAGACGTTTTCAACCAGCTCAATCTTGTCTGCCTCAATACTGGCGCCCCTACTTTCCTTTCAGACACCTCTCACACCTATTCCCATTTAGACCTCTCTGTATGTACTACCCAACTTGCACGGCGGTTTGAGTGGTATGCGCTTTTTGATACATATTCGAGCGACCACTTCCCGTGTGTTGTCCATCTATTGCATCATACCCCCTCTCCGTGCTCAACTAGTTGGAACATGTCCAAAGCAGACTGGGGGCTCTTCTCTTCCAGCGCGACCTTTCAGGATCAAACCTTCACAAGCTGCTATAGTCAGGCCGCACACCTCACGGAAGTCATTCTCACTGCTGCTGAATATTCCATTCCTCACACTACTTCTTTTCCACGCTGCGTACCGGTCCCCTGGTGGACCGCAGCACGTAGAGACAACTTACGTGCTCGTCGACGTGCTTTATGCACCTTTAAACGCCACCCTACAGTGGCGAATTGTATCAATTATAAACGATTACGTGCGCAATGTCGTCGTATTTTTAAAGAAAGCAAGAAAGCCAGCTGGGCTGCTTTCAAAGCACCTTCAACAGTTTTACTCCTTCTGTTGTCTGGGGTAGCCTGCGACGGCTATCTGGCACTAAGGTCCACTCACCAGTTTCTGGCTTGACGGTCGCGAATGACGTCAATTGGCCTCTGAGGATGTCTCCAATGCCTTTGGCCTCTTTTTCGCAGAAGTTTCAAGCTCCACTCATTACCCCCCTGCCTTCCTCCCCCAAAAACAGGCAGAGGAGGCTCGGCCACCTAATTTCCACTCCTCAAATTATGAAAACTACAATGCCTCATTCACCATGGGGGAACTTGAAAATGCACTTGTCCGGTCACGGTCCTCCGCTCCGGGGCCTGATTCTATTCATATTCAGATGCTGAAGAACCTTTCTCCTGCGGGTAAAGGTTTCCTTCTTCGTACTTACAATCGCATTTGGATTGAGGGACATGTTCCCGCGTGCTGGTGCAAGTCTATTGTTGTACCGATTCCTAAGCCGGGGAAGGACAAGCACTTGCTTTCCAGTTATCGACCCATCTCACTTACCAGCTCTGTCTGTAAGATGATGGAGCGTGTTCTCAGTGGCATGTCGTGGGGAGCGGATCGAACCGTCCTACTTCGCCTATATCTGTCCATCGTCCGCTCCAAGCTGGATTATGGGTGCTTTGTATACTACTCTCCACGGCCGTCCATCTTACGCCGCCTCAACTCCATACAACATCGGAGTTTACGGATTGCGATCGGAGCGTTTTATACTAGTCCCTTCGAGAGTCTTCATGCTGAAGCCGGTGAATTGCCACTCACCTACCGGCGCGATATACTGCTTTGTCGGCTTCTGTCAATGCCCGACCACCCATTGTATCGTTCCTTCTTTGACGACTCTCTCGACCGTCAATACGGGTTGTATGTCTCTGCCCTGCTACCCCCTGGAGTTTGCTTTCGTCGCCTCCTTCAACACCTTGATTTTTCACTCCCTGCAGCCTTTAGAGTGGGCAAGAGCCACACACCACCTTGGCTCCAGGCTCAGGTTTGCGTTCACCTTGACCTCCGCTCGCTCCCAAAGGAGGTTACCACCGGTTCAGTATACCACTCTCGTTTTGTCGAACTTCGTTCGAAGTTCATTAATATTGACCTTCATTTATACAGATGGCTCTAAGACCAATGACGGGGTCGGGTGTTCTTTTATTGTCGGGGCACAAAGTTTCAAATACCGGCTACATGGCCATTGTTCGGTCTTCACAGCTGAGCTCTTTGCCCTCTACCAGGCTGTTCTTTACGTCTGCCGCCACCGACATTCTGCTTATGTCATCTGCTCCGATTCTATGAGCGCCATCCAGAGCCTCAGTGATCCGTATCCGGTTCACCCTTTCGTGCACCGGATCCAACGCTCTCTTCAGCAGCTGGTTGATGACGGGTCTCCAGTTAGCTTTATGTGGGTTCCTGGCCATGTCGGTATCCCTGGGAACGAAGCTGCAGATGCCGCGGCCAAGGCTGCGGTCCTCCAGCCTCGGACGGCTTCTTGTTGTGTCCCTTCATCAGATTGTAGCACGGTTATTTGTTGGCGCATTTTATCGCTGTGGCATGCCGATTGGGCTGCACTTAGGGACAACCACCTTCGGGCCTTGAAACATCTTCCCGTAGCTTGGACGTCCTCATCACGTCCTTCTCGGCGGGAGGAGTTCGTTTTGGCCCGGCTACGAATTGGACACTGCCAGTTCAGCCATCGCCATCTGCTGACGGCAGCGCCGGCGCCGTTCTGTCCATGTGGGCAATTGCTGACGGTCCGCCACATTTTAACGTCCTGTCCGGATTTTACTACGCTGCGTCTTGATCTTGGCCTGCCATGTACTGTGGATGCCATTTTAGCGGATGACCCAGGAGCTGCTGCTCGCGTTCTTCGTTTTATCAACTTGACACACCTGTCTAAGGACATTTGATTATGCTGTAGTTTTTTAATCCTATGCCTGTTAATACGTCTTTTATAGTGTTGTCCCTTTTAGTTGCTGTTTTAACCTTGTGCCTCGCGGTACATTCCTAAATTAGTCGGGGCGCTAATGACCATTGAAGTTGTGCGCCCTAAAACCACAAAAAAAAACAATGGCCAGAGCCTTCTTCTTGATGTAGGAGTAATGGACTTGTGCTGGACTGAGAATTTTGGATGGAAATACCAGTGACTGCTCTAAGCCATCTGCATTTCAGTGGGCAATGACCACCACCATGCCATAGTGCGAGGCATCTGTAGCTAAAATGAGTGGTTTGCTAGACTCAAAAGTAGCTAGACACAGCACTGACCTGAGGTGGTCCTTCAATGTGGGAAAGGCCTGGTTGCACATTGAAGATGAAGGAAGTGCCCTTGTGAAGAAGGAGGTAGAAAGGCCGCGCAATGGCAGATGCCCCAGGAACGAACCAATCGTAATAGGCAAGTTTACCCAAGAAAGCATGCAGTTAGTATGACGAAGAGCAACAAGTCAGGTCCATAATGGCCTTGAGCAGAGTCGCAAGTGGTTGGGTATCCTGCCATGATACGTTGTTGCCCAGATACTCAAGAAAGGGTTGGAAAAATTTAGACTTCCGTAGACTGCATAGATTGTATTGCAGTCACAGGACCCAAAGTTTTTCCAAAACAGCCTGGAGATTGTGCAGGTGGTTGCTTGTAGTATGTCTGGTAACAGTAATGTCATCCAGATGATTGAAACACTGTAGAATAGTATACATGACCATATTGAGAACAATGATGCATATGGACTCCTTATCAGAGGGTCACTGGTGATATGCTTCAGAAAGATCAAGTTTGGCACAGGATTGACCACCTGCTAAGCATATGAACAGCTCTTTCAAACATGGCAACGGACGTGTGTTGGCCACAAACTGTGAATTCACAGCGACCTTACAGTCACTGCAAGTTCCCAATTTACCAGAGCATTTCATAACAATAACAGGGGGTGCAGCCTATTAGCTAGAAGAAATGGGGACCACAACCCAAGAGATGCAAGCCGGTACAGCTCCACCTTGACTTTGGAGCGGAGGGCTATTGGAATCTGCTGGGGGGGGGGGGGGGGGGGGGGGAGAGGTCTAGCACCAGCCAACTGTCAACTGTGTGCTTTAAAGTCTGTGGTGCACCCTAGGCCTTTCACAAAAAATATCCTGAAATTCGGAAGACAGAGATTCCAATGATAGAGAGAGGATGTCGGCAGATACAAACTATATGGAGTCCATGATTGAAAAGCCAAAGGCTTGAGAGGCATCAAACCCGAAATTGTTTTCTAAACTAGCATAGTGAACAACAATAAAAGTGATTGGCCGAGTTACTGATCTATAATTAACATCAGCTGTGAATTGTCAAAGCAAGACGATTTGCTTTTTACCTTATTTCTGTAAGGGCCTGTTAACTGGTGACAGCAGAGAAGAATCAAGGTCTGAATATGTTTGGGCATTAAGCAGAGAAACTGCCATGCCGGTGTCCACATGCAGGTGCAACTGTCACAAGAGAACCAAAACCTTGATAAAAAAATCTTGTTGAATGACTGATCAGGAATCAGGCCTAATGGTGACACTTCCTGGAAATCCATATCTGTGTCCTCTGATATTGCGTTCTGTGCTGTTGCTTGGCAGAGTACTACATGTGGCCTTTTCTCTGACATGACAAATGGCTCAGTGCTGGGTATGCTTTTATCTATCATGTTGTGAGTAACGAGATGCACACAACGACAACAGGGAATGGCGGCTGGAATGCTGTTTCCTTGCTATGAGCAAGCTGCCGGATGGGCCGGCTTGCACCACTGCTATGTCACCCTCCCTGGATGCAGTGGATGCAGGTGGGCTATGCGTGGATGCAGGTGGGCTATGCTACACTGCCGTCACATCACTCCATGGATCCAGCTGTCGACCAGCTGCCCCCAAGATCTCATACGACTGGGCAATGAACAACACCTCTTCAAGGGAATAGTTTTCTAATTGGAAGGCTTGTTTCTGGACTTCCTTATCCAAGGTGGAGCAGATGATGACTTCGTGAAGCATGTTGTCTGCATATGACACTTTTGACTTGGACATGACAAAATGGCACTTGCAACTAAGGCCGTAGAGTGTTGAGGCTCAGACACGATAAGACTGATGTGACTGTTTCTTCCATTAGTGGAATTCAACCCTAGCAGCCACAATGTGCATGCTGTAATGGTAATAGGAAAACAACAATGAGCATAAATTGTCAAAAGACAATGAAGAAAGTTCCTGTGATGAGGCCAACAGCTGCAACATCTGATACAAGGCGAAATCCATGACAAAATCACTGCATGACATACCTCTGCATTCGTCACATGGAAGGCCTGAAATGATGCTGTAGGCAGTGTTCATATGTATCCCAATCTTCTACTGCCTCATCAAACAGGAGGAACAGCGGAGGAAACATAACCAGAGGCAAAGGTGAAAAGAGCAACTCTGGCACAGCCTGTCGCACAGCTGTAAGAAGTTCTGTCTGCTGTTACACCAATTTTTGAAGCAGAGCTTCCACGTCACAATAAGTAAAATGTTGCAGCCTAGTGTGAAAAGCAACTGCACAACAAAACACGTGAAAAACAAACCTACTTGTCTCCAGTGTGTTCTGGCTTCAGGAACACACCGATAATTACAAACACAACACTTTATTATTTCAAGAAGACTGCCACAGTAAAACACTTGTCATGAAAAGAGAGACACATGGCGAATGTCAACATATGTCTGAGAGCGAGGTGGAACGGGTCCAACTCTATAAGCTATTGGCCAGCTGGTAGAGTGCACTATGAAGATGCTACATGCACATCCAAGTGTGGGGGCCTCTGCCTCTGCTACTTCTGTGGCGCACCGTACAGCTGTCTGCCCAGATTTTGGATGTGGAATCTTATTTTGGTCACTACAGCCACAACCCATCAGATTCGACCAGGTGATTATTTCATCTTCAGTTGGATTCATTGAAGATCACATCATGTTAGGAGACTTGTTATGACACAACATGGGATTGCCTTGTCACTTCACAGTGGTACGATTTGCAGGATCCTCTTGAAGCCAGTCAACAGTTCCTAATGCAGTTTCCAGACTACAGAACAGAAATGCACATGAGAAATTTCACATAATGAAATAACAACTTTTCTTATTATTTCTGCTTAAGAGAGAAAATTAGACTTTAACTTTCATTTGTCTGTTAGGCTTACTCTTTTATGAACAGTTCAGAGTCTTTTTTACAATCCCCCCACCCCTCCCTCACATCCAGCTCTCTCATTTCGTCCCCTCAGATAATAGTGAGTGAACCCTGATGCTGCAAAAATAATATATAATGCATTTTCTGCTGTTCTTTGAATTTTTGAAGTGTCAGTAAAAATGAATGTTGGCATAATGGTAGGTGAATGATTCTTTTACATGCTAGAATGTATGGCCCCTCTCTTCGCTTCATGGATTAGGTTTCTGCATCTGTTCTGAGCATGTTTTATGCATATTTTTACATTGAAAGGTTGTCATTGTAGTCTTCAGCCTGAAGACTGGTTTGATTCATCTTTTACCCTCAGCATTTCCATCCACTATGAAAGTGAAGATTCCTTAATGCATCAGGATGTGTCCTATCAAATGATCCCTCCTTTTAGTCAGTTTGTGTCATTGCAATACATTTCTTTTTTCCTCACATTCATTCAGTACTTCCTCATTAGTTACTGTATTGACCCATCTAATCTTCAGCATTCTGCTGTAGAACCTCTCTTCAAAAGCTTCTACTCTCTTCTTATTGAAGTGTTTATCGTCAACATTTCCCTTCCATACAAGGCTATTCCCCAGACCAATACTTTCAGAAAAGACTTTGTAACATTTAAAATTATATTCAATGGTAACAGTTACTTCATTTTCAGAAATGCTCTTTTAGATATTGGGAGTTTACGTTTCATATTCTCTTCACTTTGACCATTGGCATTACCAATATCTAATTGACCTTAAATATATCTGTGGTGGAATACCTCCAGATATTGGTACAACTGCATTAACAGACCACAGTGCAATAACTTTGAGATGTAGTGTGAGGCATTGATAGTCAGTTAAGTCTCTTGTTTTACCATTGTTGCTTTTGAAGATATACACCTCTCTGAATTTATATCAATTGTGTAGCTCTTATTGTGTGTTATAAATGCTACTTTCTTTTTAGAGATACTGAAACCACTAATTTGTATTTACATTCACAGTTCTCAATTCCAAGGCTCAGAGGTGGAAAGCACTCAAATGATCCAATCTTGTGTGAGGATCAGCCTGTTCCACATCAGCGACCATCACGTTTGGCTTGCAAGAAAAATGATCCCTTGGATCCAGATTATATTGCAGGTTTGTGAAAACAAGTGATGTTCATTTGGTGTTAGCTAAAACAAGTGATGTTCATTTGGTGTTAGCTGGGGGATTGACATGTTTCTTTCAAAGCTGTAACATATTCTGAAATTTTCCAATTGACTTAGATTAATCCTGTGGCACATAGTGTCCACTACAGTGGACAGCTGTTAATGATCACTTCTTTGGCATTTTCAATGCACACAGTTCCCTGCAGTGGTCACTCCCAACTGGTGTTATGTCCTGCATGCATTTGCAGCCTCATGACTCACTGAAACCGCCAGAGAATTTACCATTAAAAGTTGTCCACTGCACACTGCAGTGAAATTCGTGCACCACAGGGTTAAGTGGAAGATTCAAAGCTAATACTGGAATTGACTTGGTACTGGGACCACCATGCCACTTTTTTTAATCTTGTTTAGGCCAATTGACCCTTTTTTTAACCATAGCCATTTCTTTCATCTGGCCAGGGTGGCCATTTCTTTCAAAAATAAATAAATTTTGAACTGGAGCAATACCAATTATAGAATACTCTTACATTTTATTCACATTATTTATGACATATTTCTGTTGGTAATGCTTTGTCAATTCACTTAAAGTGAAATTGCTTAATAAATTGACCCATCTAATCTTCAGCATTCTTCTGTAGCACCACCCTTCAGAAGCTTCTATTCTCTTCTTAGCTGAAGTGTTTATCATCCACATTTCCCTTCCATGCAAGACTACTCTCCAGATCAATATGTTCGGAAAAATCACACTGTTGCATGTTGTACTGAAAACAAAACATTAACTGTGTTGCATCAGTTTCCATTTTGAAAAAATGCATTTGGAAAAGTAAATGCCTTTCTCTTACATTGGAGGAGAAACAGAGTAGAACTGAACTGTTATTTCATAGCATGTAGTTTCAGCAACTCTTAAGGATGACTCAGAAGAGACTCCAAATTATCTGAATATCTGAGAGGAAAACAAAAAAATCTCACATCCAACAGGATCGAGGCAACTGGTTTGCCAGCTAGGAATGTGGGAGAGATGGGTGGCAGGTGCACAGGCTAGGCATGTGATGCATGGTTGACAGAGAAGGTGGGGGATGGAGAACACAGAAGTGGAAACTGTTGGGTGGAGGCTGTGGAAGCAATGGGTTACTGGAGGCAGAGGCCAGAATGATTGTGGGAGTGAAGGATGTGTTGCAAGGATAACTCTCATCTGCATAATTCAGAGAAGCTGGTGATACAGGGAAGGATACAGATGGCCCAGACTGTGAAGTAGTCATTGAAATAGAGCTTGTTATGCTCAGCTGCATGTTGTACGATTGGTAGGAGGGGGGATCAGCTTTGTTCTTGGCAACAGTTTGGCAGTGGCCATTCGTCCTGGTGGATAGCTGGTTGGTAGTCATACCAACATAAAAATTGTGCAGTGTTTGCAACAGAGTTGGTGTATGACATGACAGCTTGGTGGAAGACCTGCCAAATCCACCCAACCAACAGTCCTACTCCACTCTTTTCACAGACTTACTGTATCTCCACAGAGGTCGGGTGGCCACCTGTGCTGTAAACAGTGCACAACTTTTATGTCATTATGACTACAAACCAGCTGTTTACAAGAAATGATTCTGCCGAACTGTTACCAGGAACAAAGTTAACCACCTCGTGGGACTACATGCAGCTAAGCATGTTGTTGTTGTTGTTGTTGATGATGATGATGATGATGATGATGATGATGATGATGCAGCTCTCCATGCTAATCTATCCTGTCCAAGCTCCTTCATATCCCAGTACCTACTGCTACCTACATCCTTCTGAATCTGTTTAGTGTATTCATCTCTTGGTGTCCCTCTATGATTTTTACCCTCTGCGCTGCCCTCCAGTGCTAAATTTGTGATCCCTTGATGCATCAAAACATGTCCTACCAACCGATCCCTTCTTCTAGTCAAGTTGTGTCACAAACTTCTCTTCTCCCCAATCCTATTCAATCCCCCTCATTAGGTACGTGATCTACCCACCTAATCTTCAACATTCTTCTGTAGCACCACATTACGAAAGCTTCTATTCTCTTCTTGTCCAAACTATTTATTGTCCATGTTTCACTTCCATACATGGCTACACTCCATACAAATACTTTGAAAAACGACTACCTGACACTTAAATCTGTACTCGATGTTAACAAATTTCTTTTCTTCGTAAACGCTTTCCTTGCCATTGCCAGTCTAGATTTTATATCCTCTCCACTTCGATCATCATCAGTTATTTTACTCCCCAAATAGCAAAATTCCTTTACTACTTTAAGTGTCTCATTTCCTAATCTAATTCCCTCAGCATCACCCGACTTAATTCGACTACATTCCATTAACCTCGTTTTGCTTTTGTTGATGTTCATCTTATATCCTCCTTTCAAGACACAATCTATTCCATTCAACTGCTCTTCCAAGCCCTTGGCTGTCTCTGACAGAATTACAATATCATCGGCGAACCTCAAAGTTTTTACTTCTTCTCCATGAATTTTAATACCTAATCCAAATTTTTCTTTTGTTTCCTTTACTGCTTGCTCAATATACAGATTAAATAACATCGGGGAGAGGCTACAACCCTGTCTCACTCCCTTCCCAACCACTGCTTCCCTTTCATGCCCCTCGACTCTTATAATTGCCATCTGGTTTCTGTACAAATTGTGAGTAGCCTTTCGCTCACTGTATTTTACCCCTGCCACCTTTAGAATTTGAAAGAGAGTATTCCAATCAACATTGTCAAAAGCTTTCTCTAAGTCTACAAATGCTAGAAATATAGGTTTGCCTTTTCTTAATCTATTTTGTAAGATGAGTCGTAGGGTCAGTATTGCCTCGTGTTCAAACATTTCTACGGAATCCAAACTGATCTTCCCCGAGGTTGGCTTCTACCAGTTTTTCCATTCGTCTGTAAATAATTCGCGTTAGTATTTTGCAGCTGTGGCTTATTAAACTGATAGTTTGGTAATTTTCACATCTGTCAACACCTGCTTTCTTTGGGATTGGAATTATTATATTATTCTTGAAGTCTGAGGGTATTTCGCCTGTCTCGTACATCTTGTTCACCAGATGGTAGAGTTTTGTCAGGACTGGCTCTCCCAAGGCCGTCAGTAGTTCTTTGCATTTCAGTGAGCGATCCTCCTCACTCCTAAAATATTTACAATTATTAGGTTGGTTAGTTCTCATTATGAGTGTGTTTCTTAAGTAAGATTATGTGCTCTTATGTACATACTTCATTCCACAGGCAATTAAAGTGACACCCAGTACTATGATATTGATACTGTTTACATCATAATAGCAGCAATAGAAGCAAATTTATAAAGAGGAAATGTCATTTCCTTTACAGTCGTATCAAAATGGGATACTTTATACCTATATTGGTTGAGCATTGACTACCACTCAACAGCTTCTTTGTCTTAGAAGATGGAAATTACTGACTGTCAGTTGGAGGCTATGTTTGCAGTACATATGAGTTGATATGGCACTTCATATTGGGGGTAACAGAACTTCTTGCAGTCCTAACTCCTTGCATCACAGAAGGAAAATTTCAGTGGTAGAAAACTCTTAAGCAGTACATGTCGTGGCTTGAGGGGTTTGGTGCAGATATCATTTATGTAGTAACTGATGCCTTAATGGACTTTTGTAACAAATCTTCGGGCATCTTATTGACCATTCTGAAAAATATTGAATATTTCTGTGATACTCCAGTGTATCTGTATAAATCTCCATGGAATGAAATTTGCCCCCAACAACTCTTGTTACCTTATTGTTTTAAGCACTGCTGTTTATTGGCCATGGTTCCATAATTTGACCAGTAGTTTGGTTTTTTAGAAAATTTATTGGGTCAGTACTACTGATCTCTTCATAAGAAATTTGACCCCTCTACTATTGTTGAGTTCCATTTTGGAAATAGAACTATAAGAGAACTAACAACAGTGCAGTTTTCTTGTACTAAAGACATATAAAGAACACTTTAAAAATTACCATGAGACAGGAATAACTTGCCATTCATACCTTCAGGAGACAAGATTCCCAGTGCTGCCGATACACACAGAAGTAAAATAAACTGCACTGACTTTTGGAATTGTTAGTTCATTCCTCAGGGAGGAAAAATGTGTGTGTTGGATAAGGTCCCTATCAACTTGGAGTCTGAATGATCTCCTATCAACTTGGAGTCTGAATGATCTGCCCTTCCTTCCCAACCTTCCCTAACTCAGCCCTCTTTCCTACCTGGCAAAGAAACTAACAGCTACAGAAACTTTCTGTTTTTATGTGTGTTTATATATACGTACATACTCCACAAGCCACCGTAGGGTGCATGGCAGAGGGTACCCTGTACTACAACTAGTTGTTTTGTTTCCTGTTCCACTTGCAGACAGAGTGAGAGAAAAATGGCTGTCTATAGGTCTCCATATGGGCCCACAATATAGTAGTGATGAAGAGTAGGCTGTAGTTTAAGACATTAGTCAAAAAGAATCAGTACACAAAGAAGTGGAATATGGAAGTACTAAGGAATGACGAGATGCACTTGAAGTTCTCTAAGATACAGCAATAAGAAATAGCTCAGTAGGTGGTACAGTTGAAGAGAAAAGGACATCTCTCTCTAAAAGGAGCCATCACAGAAGTTGGGAAGGAAAACATAAGTACAAAAGAAGGTAACTGCAAAGAAACCATGGGTAACAGAAGAAATACTTCAGTTGATTGATGAAAGGAGGAAGTACAAAAATGTTCAGGGAAACTCAGGAATACAGAAATACAAGTCACTGAGGAATGGAAATAAATAGGAAATGCAGAGAAGCTAAGATGAAATGGCTGCAGGAAAAATGTGAAGACATCAAAAAAGAAATCATTGTCGGAAGGATGGACAGGAAAGTTAAAACAGCCTTCAGTGACACTAAAGGCAAGGGTGGTAACATTGAGAGTGCAATGAGAATTCCACTTTTAAATGCATAGGAGAGAACATATAGGTGGAAAGAATATATTAAAAGCCTCTACAAAGGGGAAGATTTGTCTGATGTGATAGAAGAAGAAACAGGGGTCGATTTAGAATAGATAGGGGATCCAGTATTAGAATCAGAATTTAAAAGAGCTTTGGAGGACATAAAGTCAAATAAGGCAGAAGGGATAGATAACATTCCATTAGAATTTGTAAAATCATTGGGGGAAGTGGCAACAAAACGACTTTTCACAATGGTGTGTAGAATATATGAGTCTGGCGACATACCATCTGACTTTCGGAAAAGCATCATCCACTCAATTCCGAAGACGACAAGAGCTGACAAGTGCGAGAATTATCGCACAATCAGCTTAACAGCTCATGCATCGAAGCTGTTTGCAAGAATAATATACAGAAGAATCGAAAAGAAAATTGAGGATGTGCTAAATGTCGATCAGTTTGGCTTTAGGAAAAGTAAAGGCATGAAAGACGCAATTCTGACATTGAGGTTTGTAATGGAAGCAAGACTAAAAAAAAAAAAATAAAGACGCATTCATAGGATTTGTTGACCTGGAAAAAGTGTTCGACAATTTAAAATGGTGCAAGATGTTCAAAATCCTGAAAAAAGTAGGGGTAAGCTATATGGAGAGATGGGTCATATACAGTATGTACAACAGCCAAGAGGGAATAATAAGAATGACGACCAAGAACAGAGTGCTCGCATTAAAAAGAGTGTAAGATGAGGATGTAGCCTTTTGCCCCTACTGTTCATTCTGTATATTGAGGAAGCAATGATGGAAATAAAAGAAAAGTTCAGGAGTGGAATTAAAATTCAAGGTGAAGGGATATCAGTGATACAATTTGCTGATGACATTGCTATCCTGAGTGAAAGTGAAGAAGAATTAAATGATCTTCTGAATGGGACGAACAGTCTAATGAGTTCACAGTATGGACTGAGTAAATCGAAGAAAGATGAAAGTAATGAGTAGTAGTAGAAATGAGAACAGCGAGAAGCTTAACGTCAGGATTGATCATCACGAAGTAGATGAAGTTAAGGAATTCTGCTGCCAAGGCAGTAGAATAATCAATGATTGATGGAGCAAGAAGGAGATCAAAAGCAGGCAAAAAAGGCATTTCCCGCCAAAAGAAATCTACTAATATCAAATATCAGCCTTAATTTGAGGAAGAAATTTCTGAGAATGTACATCTCAAGTACAGCATTGTATGGTAGTGAAACGTGGACTGTGGGAAAACCGGAACAGAAGAGAATCGAAGCATGTTGAAATGTTGAAAATTATGTGGACCGATAAGGTAAGGAATGAGGAGGTTCTATACAGAATCAGAGAGGAAAGTAATATGTGGAAAATAATGATAAGGAGAAGGGACAGGATGATAGGACATCTGTTAAGACATGGGGGAATGACTTCCATGGTACTAGAGGGAGCTGTAGAGGAAGACATAGCTTGGAATACATCCAGCAAATAATTGAGGACATAGGCTGCAAGTGCTACTCCGAGATGAAGAGGTTAGCACACGAGAGGAATTCGTGGTGGGCCGCATCGAACCAGTCGAGGGGGTACTTATTTCTTGTATCTTATCTTCATGGTCCCTAAACAAAGTGTATGTTGGTGGCAGTAGGATCATTCTGCAATCTGCTTCAAATGTTAATTTTTTAAACATTTTCATTAGTGTTCTTTGAAATGAATCTCTTCTTCCCTGCAGGGATTCCCAATTGAGCTCCCAAAGAATATCCCTAACACTTGCATGCTGATCGAACCTACCAGTAACAAATCTAGCAGCTCGCCTCTGAATTGCTTTGATGTCTTCTTTCAAAACAACCTGGTGCGGATTCCAAACACTCAAGCAGTGCTCAAGAATAGATCACACTAGTGTCCTGTATGTGGTCTCCTTTACAGATGAACTACGCTTTCCTAAAATGCTTCCAATAAAATGAAGTTGACCATTTGCCTTTTCTACCGCAACCCTCACATGCTCATTCCATCATATTGCTTCATAACATGACGCCTAGATATTTACTTTAAGAGCCAGCTGCCATTCATCACACCGGCTAGAAATTTTGTTTGGTCATCTTGAATCGACCTACAGTCACTTTTCTTCAGTACCTTCCTGCACACCGCAGCATCACCAGTGAACTTCTGCTGATTGTTGCCCACCCTGCCTGCCACATCATTTACGAGGGTTGGAACTTAAATAGTGGCAACTATTTATTCACAACCGATACAAAAGAGTTAACATGTTTGCACCTTTCACTGTTCTTCAAAATAGTCACCGTGATGTGTGAAACCTGTTGCCAGCGATGTGGAAGGTGTAGTATACCGTTAGCGGAGCCTATTCTGTTGATGGTGCGAATGAAGCAGTCTACTGCCTGTCGAATCTCTGGAACAGTTCTGAAGTGAATGCCACGAAGTGGTTCCCACATCTTTGAAATCAAATCAAAGTCACAAGGACTTAAGTCCGGGAAGTATGGTGGATGGTACAGTACTTCGCAGTCCCATCGACCGAACAGAGCAGCCACAGATTGCTCTGTATGCGCCCGTGCATTGTCATGGAAAATTACGGGCAGGTTGCGCAGAAAGTGTCGCCGCTTATTTCGCAAAGTTGGTTGCAGGCGATGCTCCATAAACGAACAGTAATACTGTGCATTGATGGTCTGCTGTGGAGGAATATAATGCGTTAGGATAACACCATCACAGTTGTACAAGAGAATCACTATAACTTCAGATCACTGTTCACACCATCAACAGAACAGGCTCTGCTAACGGTTTACTACGCCTTCCACATCGCTGGTAACGAGTTCTACACTACGCTGGTGACTACTTTGAAGGACAGCAACAGGTGCAAACATGTAATTCTTTTGTATCGGTTGTGAATAAATAGTTGCCACTATTTAAGTTCCAACCCTTGTACGTGCAAAGTAGCAGCAATCCTGTGACACATTCCTGGGGCACTCCTGATGTTACTCCTGTCTCTGATAAACACTTACCACCGAGATCTTCAAGTCAGTCACATGTCTGGGAGCCTAGTCCATATCCACTTACCTTCTTTACAGTCTGCAGTGGCACACCGTATTGAATGCTTTTCAAAAATCTAGAAATATGGAATCTGGCTGTTGCCTTTCACCAATAGTTTGCAGTTTATCACATGAGAAAAGAGCAAGCTGGGTTTTGTATGAATGATGCTTTCTAAAGTCGCGCTGATTTGTGGACATAAGTTTTTTTAGCCGCACGGTAATTTGTTATATTCAAACTCAGAATACGCTGTAGAGTTCTGCAGCAAACTGCTGTTAAGGATATTGGCCTGTAATTTTGTGGGTCTGTTCTTTTACTCATCTTATATACAGGAAACACCTGTGCTTATTTCCAGTCACTTGGCACTTTGCGCTGGTCAAGAGAGTGCAATAAATGCAAGCCTAGTAAGGGGCCAGTGATGTAGAGTATTCTTTGTAAAACGAAACTGGGATTCCATCTGGACCTGCCGACTTATTTGTTTCCATATCTTTCAGTTGTTTCTCTACATCAGGGATGCTTATTACTATGGCATCCATACAGTGCTCTGTGCAATGGTCAAACAGTGGTACATTTGTATGCTTCTCATGTATGAATGATTTCTTATATGTGGAATTTAAAACTTTGGTCTTCCTTTTGCTATCTTCTGCTGCCAAACCAGACTGGTCATCTAGTACCTCATGCCGCGGAAGTCGAGCATGCAAATGGACGTGGTCAGCCCATAGAGGGCTCCGCGTCCACGGCGGCTATTCCGTGCAGTGGCTCTCACGCTCTGCCCTAGTCCAGCCAGTCTGGTACTCGCTCTGGATTGAGTTTCTATCTCGGCAGTTCTTATAGTTGCTCGTTGTTGACTTTTGCCTGACTCTGGTTCCGAGTGGATTTACTGTTGGTGTTTGGTGTTGTGGCTACTACAAACCTCCGTTGTTTATCCCTTCCTTGTTGTGTCGGTTGTCGTTGGTTGTCATTGGTCTGTTGTCAGACTCATCCTTGTGTGTAAACACACACCGCGTGCTCCGGCGCCGGCGGCTTCCCCACCTGGCGGCTCCGATCCGCAGCCCAAGGCGTTCCCGCAGTTGGTTGTGGTTACTACAGGTCAACAAGAGACTAGATGGAAGACTTCGACCCCCTTAGTGATTTTACACAGGACTAGAATTTTTCGAGTTCGCCACCAGATCTTCAACCAAGGTATGATGATAGTACCTCTGTATGCATCTTGTGAAGATATTTCCACAGATGCGCGAATCTCTACTAATGTTTGACTGTCATAATTTGTGTGTCCTCTTTTGAACCGAGCCTTTGTCTTCTCACTTGACCTCTGTCGACAGTACTTGAAATTCTCCGCGTCCTCTTTTGAATGGAGAGTGCAACAGCCTTTGCCTCCTCAGTTGGCCTCTGCTGGCAGTACTTGAAATTATCCGGAAGATGAGTGACGATTATCTATACTGACTAATTGTAATTTTAAAGGTGTGTAAAAGGCTGAAATAAGTGTGTTGTGTAATATAGTTGTTCTACTTTTATTTTAATCGTTGTCAAATCGAACTCTTCCCAGAGACTAACATAGCAGTTTAGAAAATGTTTTCTAGCAAAATGGCACAACAATAATATTGTTTTTAAAAGAATCATTATTTCAGCAACTGTAATATCAAACAAACTTTATTACCTAAGATTATGAATATCACACTTGAGAAATGTTAAGTCCACAGTTCCTGTCTTGACCATCATATGTGTGAGCAAATGCTTCAGAGTTGTACAAATGAAATAGTATTTTGGTTAAAATTAATTTTTTTCAAATATTACAGCTTTGTAAGCACACTGTTCATTTGAAACAGTGTGGTAAGACATGCTAGAGCATTATTACATTTGCGCATTTTCTCATGTAAACTAATTATATTTTATTTTTCAGGCTATTCACCTTTTGTTATGCGTGACATAACTTCCAAATCAGCTGTGCTAGGAATCAGAAATGGGAATTTGAAGAATTACTTCAGAAGGAGTGAAGTTAATAAACCAAAGCGAAGGAAGTAGTGATTTCTAACTTGCATTGTGTTTCTTGTGTCATTTCTAAATATGTGTTACTTGCTCAGTTTGGCTGAGCACTCAGTGTATAAACTGGTTTTGTTTATTAAAAACAACGGGAATAATTTTCAGTGTATCTCTTGAATTTAAATTTGTGTTGTTTGGCGATATGCAACCATGAGGAATAATATTAAGATATATAATTTATATATGTGTGTATATGAAATGTACGTGCTATAATATCACCAAACATAAAATTTTCATCAGGTGATTAACCATGTAAACATGTTTGAAACTGTCCTTTACAAATGTCCAGATAACATTTCAGTAAGCCATTCAGTAATTCAATTTTGATTACTATGCATTATACTCTGTTAAGAACTTAACAAAGACAGGATGTTACATTTTATCTACAGAAAAAATCAGAGTCACAGGATGATAAGAAATGTTGTATTTCTGTATTTTGCCTGTCAAGATACAGGCTTTCAGTACCTCTTCTATATTGAGCAGATGCTTTGAGAGAACTTTTTACAGTTAACACTCCACTTTGCATAGGAAATGAGTGACTGTACTGCTTCTGATGTTTATAACAATAATAATAATAGGCCTCCGGTATGTTCTGCCAGTCGTAAAAGATGATGAAAAGAACAAACCACTAATAGGGCTAACCCCCCCCCCCTCCCCCCCACCTTTAGTGTGATTAGTTGGTTCAGGACAGAACTAATGAAGCCTCGGACAAGTGCTGTCATGGTCGGGGACAACGCTTGAACCCTATGCCCGTGCACAATGGTAACGACACTGCTATCCACATGAAAAATGATTTAACTCCAAATAGAGGTGTTTTGCAGGATATGCTTCTTGCAACCACTCTAAAAGGAAAATAAAGACATAGGATGAGATGGTCAGATGAAGTTAACCGACACCTCATGTCCTGTTATTACCAAGCAACAAACTTAGGAACCAACACAACTGGATACGGATCACAAGTTTACACAACATTTATTACCAGATACCCAGAATTAAAATTTTTAACAGAACAACGACTAGCTGATCAGATCCGAGTAATAATCAAAAATAACAGGATACCCCAGTCAGAATTAGAAAACATCAAACAACAAGTACAACAAATACTGGAACAAAATAATGTGCAATCAGAAGAAGAAGAAAATACAGTAATGGACTCAAACATCCCAGAGCAAACAAACAAAGAACAACACACATCAATTAATCAATCAGAGGAAAACAAAATCTTAACAAAGCCACCAGAACAAGCACAAATAGAACACGAAGTGACACACATGTTAGATATAGAAGAAAAATTTCAGCTGACATATATAGAATACAAAGACATAAATACAGACATTAGACCATTCTTGCATAGACCACCAAATAACCCACAAGTCGAAACAACAATAACAACTATCAACACAATCATACACAACAAAATAAATGAAAATACAAGTATGGAAGAGTTACAACTATTGGTTTATATAGGAGCACTCACTACACTAAATATACACACTAGGCAGAGATCAGAGCCAACCAACACACAGAAGAAACCCACAAAACCAGCATGGCAACACAGGCTACAGATCAGAATAGAAAAACTGAGAAAAGACATTGGCCAGCTAACACAATTTATAAGAAATGAAATATCGGACAAAAAACGAAAAAGGTTAGGTAAAATCTCACAACAAGAAGCGATAGAGCAATTAGATGAAAAGAAGCAGAAATTACAAGCATTGGCCAAACGACTTAGAAGATACAAAAAAAGTGAAAATAGAAGGAAAAAATACCAAACATTCAACACAAACCAAAAGAAATTTTACCAGACAATAGATAACACATACACTGAAATAGACAATCCACCGAACATAACAGGCATGCACGTTGGATACAAGCAGAAACAGACACATACAAGATGATACCACAAATGCCCGAAGTGATAATTTTGCAACATGAAGTCACCCCAGCAATTAATTCTACGCACAATTGTAAATCCCCTGGAAAAGATAAAATAGCAAATTTCTGGCTAAAGAAGTTCACCTCAACACATTCACATCTAACTAAATTATTTAACAATGTAAATAAAATAGAAAGAAACTTCCACATGGGAAAAATATATTAAAAACAAAGATTCCAAGATTTACCAAGCGAGAAAGCGCCGCTAGGCAGGCACAATAAATAAAACACACACACAAAATTTCTAGCTTTCGCAACCGACGGTTGCGTCTTCAGGAAAGAGGGAAAGACGAAAGGATGTGGGTTTTAGGGAGAGGGTAAGGAGTCATTCCAATCCCGGGAGGGGAAAGACTTACCTTGGGGGAAAAAAGGACAGTTGTTCGCTCGCTCGCTCGCGCGCGCGCGCGCGCACACACACACACACACACACACACACACACACACACACACACACACACACACACACACAGACAGGCAGACACAAGCAGACATTTGTAAAGGCAAAGAGTTCGGGCAGAGATGTCAGTCGAGGCGGAAGTACAGAGGCAAAGAAGTTGCTGAAAGACAGGTGAGGTATGAGCGGCGGCAACTTGAAATTAGCGGAGGTTGAGGCCTGGCGGATATCGAGAAGAGAGGATATACTGAAGGGCGAGTTCCCATCTCCGGAGTTCGGGTAGGTTGGTGTTAGTGGGAAATATCCAGATAACTTGGACGGTGTAACACTGTGCCAAGATGTGCTGGCCATGCACCAAGGCATGTTTAGCCACAGGGTGATCCTCATTACCAACAAACACTGTCTGCCTGTGTCCATTCCTGTGAATGGACAGTTTGTTGCTGGTTATGCCCACATAGAAAGCGTCACAGTGTAGGCAGGTCAGTTGGTAAATCATGTGGATGCTTTCACGCGTGGCTCTGCCTTTGATCATGTACACCTTCCGGGTTACAGGAATGGAGTAGGTGGTGGTGGGAGGGTGCATAGGACAGGTTTTACACCGGGGGCGGGTGGGGGGGGGGGGTGGTTACAAGGGTAGGAGCCAGAGGGTAGAGAAGGTGGTTTGGGATGAACCAAGAGGTTACGATGGTTAGGTTGACGGCGGAAAGACACTCTTGGTGGAGTGGGGAGGATTTCATGAAGGATGGATCTCATTTCGGGGCAGGATTTTAGGAAGTCGTATCCCTGCTGGAGAACCACATTCAGAGTCTGATCCAGTCCCGGGAAGTATACTGTCACAAGTGGGGCACTTTTAGGGTTCTTCTGTGAGAGGTTCTGCGTTTGAGGGGATGAGGAAGTGGCTCTGGTTATTTGCTTCTGTACCAGGTCGGGAGGGTAGTTGCGGGATGCGAAAGTTGTTTTCAGGTTGTTGGTGTAATGGTTCAGGGATTCAGGACTGGAGCAGATTCGTTTGCCACGAAGGCCTAGGCTGGCAGCTGTCATAATGGAGGTACTGCTGCTTGTTGGTGGGTTTGATGTGGATGGACGTGTGAAGCTGGCCATTGGACAGATGGAGGTCAACGTCAACGAAAGTTTCATGGGTTTTGGAGTAGGACCACGTGAATCTGATGGAACGGGAGGAGTTGAGGCTGGAGAGGAAATTCTGGAGTTCTTCACTGTGAGTCCAGATCATGAAGATGTCATCAATAAATCTGTACCAAACATTGGGTTGGCAGGCCTGGATAACCAAGAAGGCTTCCCTCTAAGTGACCCATGAATAGGTTGGCCTTCCAACACTTGACATTACCCCCAAAGGCCTCACACTTAAAGTTCCCATCTCTGGCTGCAACCCTTCTTTCCATCAGTCCCTATACCAGTTCCAAACTGAACAATCCTTTGCCCTCACCCACCTAATCCTTCACCTACATATCAACTCAGCCAATGAACACACCCGTCAACTCCTATCCTTAAAAAAAGTCCTCAATCTTTCCTCTCCCACATCCACACTGGATGCAACCTACAAAATCTGTGCATATAATACAGGGTCTCCCAGGAGGAATAGTTAGTATTCAGGAATAGGGCAGGAATGTTCATTCGAAGAAAAACAGTCTAGCAAATGTGGGTTCTTAATATGCATATATTGAGAGCTATAAGCACTTCTTCAGTGGAACAGATACACTTCATATTAGTAAATATGAACAAATGTTCATAGCTCTTAAGGTATGCCACTTTAAACCCCATGTTTACTGAACTTTTTGCTTCTTTTGGTCCATACTATCACCTCTCAAAATACGGAAAGCAAAAATATCTCACTAAAGGAGATTTGTTTAGCAGCAATATGAAAAGGGTAGATTTCTACTTACCAAGTAAAGAAGATGATGAGCTGCAGGCGCGACAGAAAGACTGTTGTACGTTTGAGCTTTCGGCCAAGAAGTCATCTTCCAGAGTAGACAACAAATGCACATTCACACAAGACAACTCGACACATGACCACTGTCTCTGGTAACTGAGGCTGGAATGCATACAGTGACTGTGCTCGATGGGAGGGGCAATTTCTGCATGATAGTGGTAAGGAGGAGGCTGGAGCTGGGAGGAGGAGGGTATGGTGCTGCTTGTGAGAGCATGCAGGAATGTGGCAGGGACAGGGTATGTATGGTATAAGGGATAATCAAAAAGTTTATGTCTGAGGGTGTTGCTGCAGTGTATATGCAATATAGTTCTACTCCAATGCAGATATATGTGCTGATGTGTAGGCAAGGGCATTCATGTGGCTTTCCTTACTTTCCAACATGTCTGCACCAAATGTGGAAATGTGAACTATGGTGACGTTATTACCAAATGTTGCAAACTGAACAGTGTGCTGTTATTCTTTTCTTGGTGATGACAGCCTAAGTGCTCACAGAAATTTTGCCTGGTTGGCATACTGAATCTGGAGTGTACGACCTTCAAACAGAAACTTGTCATCACCCCTTATGCTCATTGACAGAAAAAAATTGCACTACCAAAAAACAATTAGTGTTGAGCAATGAAATTTCGAGAATACATTTGTCTAGATAACATGTTTAAGAGATAACACTGCTAGATCACACATCAATGTAAGTGCAAGTCAAGTCATTGCAAATGTGAAATGTTGATACATTAAGAATCTGCATAACCACCAGAATGTTGGATGCAAACATTCATACATTGCATTGTACAGGTGCTGAATGCCAATTTCGGGATGGAGTTCCATGCCTGTTGTACTTGGTCAATACAAAGTGGAATCCAAAATTTTTGGGCCTGGTGCTCCATCTGGAAAGTAGGAGTAGTAGGCCTTTGAACCGCTAGGTAGCGAGAGCTGCAGATCAGATGAGTCAGTGTGCGGAGTGGCATTCAGCTAGGAGGATGTGTTGCCTGTACATAGTGATTTCCATAATACTCCGTGTTTGGTGTGTGACAATTTTACGATGGCTTCGCGAACAGAACAGTGTGTATGTAGCAAATTTTGTGCGAATCTTGGGAAAAGTGCTACAGAGAACCTTGCAATGATTCAACAACTGTTTGGGGGACAAAGTATGAGTCATACGCGTGTGTTTGAGTGGCATGCTTGGTTCAGGGCCGGGTGTACAGATGTCAAATGTGATGCTCACACTGGAAGGCCCCTTAGCCACACGATGCCAGACATTGTTGCCAAACTTCAACAGTTGGTTCACGCAGACCAACGTGAAACCATACAAGACCTTTCGGATGAAGTGGGTATTGGTTATGGGACATGTCAACGAATGTTGACTGATGAACTGGGCATGCGTCATGTCGCCACAAAATTTGTGCCAATGATCTTGACTGCTGATCAGAAGGCACAGTGTTTTGAAGTGTGCACGGACCTTCGTCACACCACATCTGATAATCCAACCTTCTTGTCACGGGTTATCGCTGGCGACGAGAGCTGAATTTACGGCTATGACCCAGAGACAAAGCAACAATCATTCCAGTGGAAGAGCTCGGGCTCTCCAAGACACAAAAAAGTGAGACAGGTGAAGAGCATGATCATCGTTTTCTTTGATACCAAGGGAATTGTGCACAAAGAATTTGTCCCACCCAACCAAACACTGAATTCTGTGTACTACTATGACGATTTCAACAGCTCCGTGAAGACATGCGGCGACGACGGCCCAAACTTTGGCGTCAAGGGAACTGGCTGCTGCATCACGACAACTCATCCTGTCACACGTCCTTGCTCACCAGGACCTTTTTGGCAAAAAACAACATGGTAGTTGTACACCACTCACCATACTCGCCAGATTTGGCACCTTGCAACTTCGTGCTATTCCCAAAACTGAAACTCAAGTTGAAAGGATGTCGGTTCGACACTCTAGAGAGGCTTTAAGAAGCATTGCTGGCTGTGATAAACACTCTCAAAGAACAGGACTTCCAGAAAATGTTTGACCAATGGCAGAAGTGCTGGAACAGGTGTGTACGTGCGGATGGGAACTACTTTGAGGATGATGGTGAAAATTAGTCCAAAGGTAAAGTTTTCAACAAGTAGCAGCACAAGTCCTGAAAATTTTGGATAGCATCTCGTATGTTAATGGTTAATGCTGTTTGTGTACGATGCTGGAGGTGTTGACCGATGATGTCACATTTGTGCTCTACTGGAGACAGATCTGGTGATTGAGCATGCCAATACAACACGTCAACAGTCCGTCGATCATGTTGGGGTACAACAGTGGTCTGTGGAAAGGTGTTATCCTGTTAAAAAAAACCTCAGATGCTGTTAATGAAGGGCAACACGTCAGGTTGAATCACCAGACTGACATAAAATTTTGTATTTGGGGTGCGTGGAATGACCACAAGAGTACATCTTGTGTCATGTGAAATCGCACCCCAGAAAATAACTTGTGGTTTAAGTCCAGTGTGTTTAGCATGCAGACAAGTTGGGTGCAGGTACTCAACTGGCCTCTCTCTAACCAGCACATGAACATCTCTCACAGAAAGACAGAATTAGTTTTCATCAGAAAACACATCAGACCTTCACTCTGCCCACCAACAAGCTCTTGCTTGACACCACTGAAGTCGCAAATGGCGGTGGTTTGGGCTCAGTCAAGTGCATGCTACAGGGCATGTGCCTCAGATCTGTCCTTGAAGTATCAATTTGTAACAGTTTGTTGTGTCACTGTGGTGCCAACTGCTGCTCACATTGCTGCTGCAGATGCAGTACAATGCGACAGAGCCATGTGCTGAACATGTAGTGCCACTTGGCATGCTTGGAACTAGAGTACCATAAGGCTGTTTAGCCAACAGTCCTGTAGTCTCCGAAATACTCCATGTCTTCCAAGTGAGAATGTTAGCATCTGGAAAAGCTTCAAGGCCATCATAATCTGCTTGATTGCCCCACACAACAGCAAGTGTGAGCCAAGTACTACCTCCAAACACTGCTTGTACATCACAGGTAAAGTTCAGATGGAGTCCACGAAATACATTCGGTCCTCCAATCAACTGCTGCTTATTAAATTGACCAGCAAGGTCAATATCAATTACCTTTCTGTAGTGCCACTTGGATGCCAGTCTTCTGTGATTGTACCACCACTATCAGTAATCATGTAGAGTGTTTCTGTAGTATTGTAGGAGCAACATCCAGCTCCTTGTACCCTATTATATGACCTCATTCAAACTCAGTGAGGTGTTGATAATGGCATCATTGTCACTTTAAAGACATTCTTGCCTAATATCAGCTCACCATATCCAGTCTCAAAGGTAACTATAACTCTTGAAAGTTACAGTGTGTGTCTAAAGCAAACCTGATCTGCATCCTCATAATGGCACCACTGGCGCCAGTCTTATGCAACTAGGGTGAAATTTGAATGGGCATCATGTTTCAGATGTAGAAACACTCCTACCAACTTTTGTTTGTCATACAATTTCTTGGAGTTAAGATTTTGCGTAAATGTATACAATGAGTAGCAAAATATCCTTTTCATAATACTGTCATTATTCTATTGTGGATTTTCAATGGTTTGTTTCACAGAACTGAAGATAAAGAAGTTCTCATAGCTCTTAAGGTATGCATTTTAGAGTCCATGTTTACCAGACTTTTTTTTGCTTTGAATGATCATTTCTGTCATATCCCTTAATATGGACCTTTCCATTCCACCTGTAACACCTTGTATACAATCCAGTGTCTGTGTAGTAGTATTCTAAGGTACAGACATTATTTTGTGCTTTTCCTGTTTGGTAAATTGTGACAGGCATAAAGAGTTGTTCTTCCAACAATTCCTTACAAAAGTGGGGATAACCCACCTTGAAAGATGTTCCCACTCAACTCCATGATCAGGCAGTCGTACAAGATACTGCATACCTGCCTTAGCAGGTTACCGTAATTTTTTTTTGAAAACAGACTCAAAAAATGGGGTGATGTTTAATGACACTGCGCAACATTTTTTTTTGTAGCCACGTGGAGTGGCCGCTCTGTTTGAAGCACCATGTCACTGACTGTGTGGCACCTCCCGCCGAAGGTTCGAGTCCTCCCTCAGGCATGGGTGTGTGTGTTGCTCTTAGAATAGGTTAGTTTAAGTAGTGTGTAAGTCTAGGAACTGATGACCTGTGCAGTTTGGTTCCTTAAGAACACACACACACTTTTTTTGTAACCCTGTCATCTTCTTCCATTGTGATGCAGAAGTTTGAAATTTGGGTCACAGATGCGTACATCATTCCTCTGTAATGGTGCAAAAGCATAGTGCTCTACAGTGTCACCCTTGGGCTGGGTGACACTTCAACCAACAAGGTGTCAACACATGCAAAAATAAGACCAGAGCTCAGAAGTTAAAATGAAGTCTGAAGAGTATTAATGATGTCACCTTGGCATGACATTTCACCACAGTACTGCCCAATGCCACTGTGGGTATGTCACGCTATGGGAAGGGCATCACACCTCCCCTTACCCATATTTCACCCCTTCTCTTTACATCTCTGTGACAGAGATCAGAACTGTGATGCCCAGCATTGAAATCACACAGTTTTCTTATGGTTGGCTGAGGAAAACATTTTTATTTAAAATGAAACTCCTTAAGAACAGCTGGAGGAGTCCATTTTTAATAAAAATTATACCAGCTGTGTCCCACCTTCATCCAATTTAAATATGGATGTATGGAGATTTGTAGAGAAGCCAAACTGATCTGTGCTGCTTCAAGAATGGCAGTAGCCTTGCCAGTAGTTGCAGGGGCAACAGTCACGATGACCGACTGATCTAACCTGAGTAGGCAATACGGGCTTGTTGTGAACAGCTAAAAGCTTTGTGAAACTACAGCCATTATTTTTCCCAAGAGGATGCAGCTCTTCTGTATAATTAAAAGATGATGTCATCCATTTGGGTAAAATATTTTGGACATAAAATATTCTCTGTTCAGATCTCTGGGTAGGGACTACTCAGGAAGATGTTATCAGGAAAAACAAGACTGGCATTCTATGGGTTGAAATGTGGAATGAGAGATTTCTTAATTGGCTGCATATTATTCTTACCAAGGTGGACACAAAGCCAATGACCACTATAGTTTTAGTATTTGCAGCCAAGGGAAGCAACATGCTACAATAGATGTACCAGATAGCAAGGAACACACATTTGTTGATTCTAATGAACAAAATACAAGAAGCACAGTTTCTTCGGATTTGAGTCCACACTGCTTGGTTCATACCGAAGGTCAATGACTGACACTGCACTGGAAGGTTCTCGACAGAAATTCTATCGCTGATGTTGCACAGTAATGTTCTTGTATAGATTAAGTTCATGAGGCTGGAGTTGGCAGTGAGCAGCAGGGCGCTTGAGGATGATTGGCGGCTGATCCAGTTAGGCAATCAGCTCCAGGACAGTTGAGACAAAGGTAAGTGAGATGGTTAGCTCAAGGATGGCTGAGACGAAGTCCAGTGATGTGATGAGCTCGAGAACAACTGAGACTAAAAAGTCCGGTGAAGGGGTGAACTTGAAAACAGCTGAGACAATAGTCCTGCAAAGTATTGAGCTGAGAGTGCTCTCTATGATGGCTTGGTTGTGTGGATGTTGCAGTGAGATGCACCTCGTACAGCTTAGCAAAATGAACTCTGATTGATGAGCTACTAAGTGCAGCTGGTGTAAGGCTAAGCCCAAATCATGAAGTGCTGTAGAGCAGCTGAATGGTGCAATAAATACCGGTTGGTAGAAGGATACAGGAACAACATTCAGCAGGCACTTATTTCATGGAAGAGAAGTGTTTCCATGATTGCAGTGCTGTTAGCAGGGAGGCTGGCGGCACATGGTACTGTGGCTGCTGCTGGAGGTTCAGCTGAAAACACCCAGCGTCTTTGTGTTTGGTGCTGGACTGATTCTATCAATGCATGAGAGCAGTGTAGCTAGTAGGCCTGAGCTGCAGCAGCCTGTGGTATATGCCTTTATGGTTGGTGGCATGCTGCAGGCAGCAGCTTAGGTATGCAATGTACCTCATCCCCTTAAGAAATAGTTGGTGGAGCTACCTTAGAAACAATGTGGAAGCCAAAGAGAGGGGGCACTGCCAGGATTGAGGAGCAATTCCTGATGTGGGTGCTCGCGAAGGTGGAGGCTCCAGGTAGGGCAACCTGGCCGCTGCAAGTGTAGATGGGCAAATGCAGCACAGCCAGGGTTTATGTTGTTGGAATTTCTAGGAGTGCACAACTGAAGATCTGAGAAAGTCCAGCTGGTGGCCTGCATAGGACATTCCGAGGAGGCATAGCAGCAACCCTGCATGATGTGAGAGATTCCCAGGGATGCACATTGTGCTATTAACGCAAGGCATCCAGGAGAGCTGACCAAGCAGGGTAGGAACAGGACGTAACCAGTTGGGCAGCACAACGTGTCTTGTGATGTCACCTGACTGAAAAAGAGAAGAAGTGTATCTGATGTATGGCCATTCTGGAAAGGAGAGTAGTGGGGTAAATGGAGAAGCATGTGAGAAATCACAGGACAATGAATGCATAAGGGACAGAACAAGGACGTATCACCAACAGACAGAAACTGAGGAGAATAAACTGTGAGGTCCAGACCGAACATATAGGAATACCATGACTGGAGCAGCTACCGCATGGTGTCGGCAGCCAATGAGAGGGAAAGCTCGACCAACAGCAGCTGCCATACATGTGACTGCTAAGTAAGTTCAGCTGCCGGGTGGAACCAAAGGGCAGAACAGTTGCCTGTTGGCTATGGAGGACGCAATAGTGCTTGGGAACACCACTGAAGATTCATCATCCATGTGAACAGGAGTTTGAGGTACCTGAGGGATGCCCAAAAGAGAGAAGCCAGGAGCACCATATGTGTCACACTCGATCAGTGCAGGATCCACAGAGAGAGGAGAAAAGTTGTAGAGTGTCAGAGATGCAGGCTGAGTCTTGTCAACGGGTGGGGAAGAAGCCGCTACCAAGGGCAGCATGACAATAAACGAGCTTCCTTGAGGAAAACTGCACAGAGATGAATGACCGGCAGTCAGCTGAGCAAGTGGGAGATGGAACAATATCACCAGCGAATGGAGGGTAGGAGTGTCGAGGGTGTGCTTGCACATTAGGCACAGGAAAGAGAGTGATGAGCGAGGCAGAAAACAAGCCCTGAGAAAAGGTAGGAGCATGGGTGAACCGGTGGTGATGGTGGCGCTAACAGTGATGGCAGGCCCAGCAGCGGAGGTGGCAGTGGCAGTTGGACCAAGGGTATTGGTGGAGGTGCCGGCGGCAGAAGAGTTGGTGAGGAAGGTATAGTGTTGAAATTGTGGCATCGCTTCAGACAATGTCACACATTCCATAGACTTATCAAAGCCTGTGAACAGCGCTGGGGGCTCAAGAGGAGAAGGCATCTCCACAGATGCTTGGCCCTACACTAGTGCAACCTTCTCGGTGTAATTCTGTTCGTTGTTTGGGCAGCTCCTGCAGTAGCTTCAGCTGTAGTTGTTGCACTTGCATCTGCTTTTGGTGTTGTTCCTGCAGCGTTATGTGACCCTGTCAAAGCTCCAGAGACTTGGGTCCACTGTTACAAGTTAATTACGCAAACTAGAGTGAGCTTCATCACTACTTTAGTATTTGCGACTAATTGGAGCAACACGCTACAGTTGGCATACCCAGATAGCAAGGAACAATGATACAGTTTTTAAATCTGATGAACACAGAATAACAACGTTACTTCACACTACTTGGTTCAGCTGGAAGTCAGTAACAGATGTTGCAGTGGAAGGTTCTTGATGGTAAGTCTATCACCGACATTGTACAGGAATGTTCTTAGATAGACTGAGTCTGTTGTTTGCAGTGAGCAGTAGGGTGCTCAAGGCTGATTGGTGATTGGGTCCAGAGAGACAGCTTGTAAACAGTCGAAACAAAGCTCAGCAAGGTACTGAGTTCGGACGGTTGAGATGAAAATGCAGCTAAGCACTGAGTGAAAGGTGCTCTCAATGATGGCATGATTGTGCGGTTGATGTGGTGAGATGCACCTCGTTTGGCTTTGTGAAGTGAACTCCAAATGATGGGATTGTAGGTGTGACAGCATAAGCCTGCAGCATGAATTGTTGTAGCACCCTAAATACCCACTGGTAGAAGCAAATGGACGCGGCATTCAGCCTGAAAAAGCGTACAGGTGCAGCATTCATCCTGAACTAGCTGAAAAAAAGTGGTGCCCACAATTGCAACACTGTTTATTGTGATACACGTTCCATTAGCTGTGAAACTGGTACCATAAGGTACTGTGGTGGCTACTGGGGATACACTTGGAAACAACTCTGTGTAAGTCTCTGGAAGGCGATGTTGCTAGCAAACCTGAACTGCAGGAACCTGCGTTATACACCTGTAGGTTGGTGGTGTGTCGCAGGAAGCAGCCTGGGTAATCATAAACAGAAGTACAAGAAAATACGCCAATTTGCTCCACAGATGACGAATAGATTGAAAGAATGTATGCGGAGTTATTCATATGGTTAAGATGCGTGATGACTGACTGGAATCTGGTACTGGGAGAAGGAAGGGAAGCAAAAGTAGTTGGAGTACAAGGACACGGGAAAGGAATGATAGAGAAACACGCCTATTAGAATTTTGGACACCATTTAATCATCACTTTTTGGTTTAAGCATCATGAAACATGGTTATATCTGTGGAAGAGACCTGGGGCATTGAATAGTTTCAGATTGATTGTATTATTGTAAGACAGAGATTTCGAAAACAAATTTTAAACTGTAAGACTTTTCCAGGAGAAGATCTGGACCCTGGCCTTAATTTACTGGTTATGAACTGGAGAGTAAAACTGAAGAAATTGCAAAAAAGGAGGAAATTACAGCGAGGGGACCTGCATAAATGGAAGGAACCAGTAATTGTTGAACATTTTGGAGGGGGCGTTAGGTAACATTTGACTGAAACGGTGGAAAGAGAAAAAGTAAAAACGGAGCCAATAAAGCAGGAAAATGAAATACATACAGTTCCTAATTAAAGGCACTGAGACAGAAATTCCGCAAAATATAGACACTAATGGACAAAAATAGCAACACCAAAAAATAATCAATCTGAGTAATTAAGTTTCGGGAATACATATTTACATGATTAACATTGGAAAATCACATGTTAATGTAAGTGCGACATAAGCCATTACATTACTAAACGGTGTGACCGCCAGAATGTTGAATCCAAGCATCCATTGGTGTTGTATAGGTGCCGTTATGTCAGTTTGTGGGATGGAGTTCCATGCCTGTTGCACTTGGTCAGTCAATACAGGGATGGTTAAAGTTGTTTTTGTGAACAACAGATGGAATTGTTGTCCATTATACAGGGTGTTACAAAAAGGTACGGCCAAACTTTCAGGAAACATTCCTCACACACAAATAAAGAAAAGATTTTATGTGGATATGTGTCCGGAAACACTTAATTTCCATGTTAGGGCTCATTTTAGTTTCGTCAGTATGTACTGTACTTCCTCGATTCACCACCAGCTGGCCCAATTGAAGGAAGGTAATGTTGACTTCGGTGCTTGTGTTGACATGCGACTCATTCCTCTACAGCACTAGCATCAAGCACATCAGTACGTAGCATCAACAGGTTAGTGTTCATCACGAACGTGGTTTTGCAGTCAGTGCAATGTTTACAAATGCGGAGTTGGCAGATGCCCATTTGATGCATGGATTAGCCCGGGGCAATAAGCGTGGCGCGGTAAGTTTGTATCGAGACAGATTTCCAGACCGAAGGTGTCCCGACAGGAAGGCGTTCGAAGCAATTGATGGGCGTCTTAGGGAGCACGGAACATTCCAGCCTATGACTCGCGACTGGGAAAGACCTAGAACGACGAGGACACATGCAATGGACGAGACAATTCTTCGTGCAATTGACGATAACCCTAATGTCAGCGTCAGAGAAGTTGCTGCTGCACAAGGTAACGTTGACCATGTCACTGTATGGAGAGTCCTACGGGAGAACCAGTTGTTTCCGTATCATGTACAGCGTGTGCAGGCACTATCAGCGTCTGATTGGCCTCCACAGGCACACTTCTGCGAATAGTTCATCCAGCAATGTGTCAATCCTCATTTCAGTGCAA
The DNA here is from genome assembly GCF_023897955.1 of Schistocerca gregaria. NCBI lineage: Eukaryota > Metazoa > Arthropoda > Insecta > Orthoptera > Acrididae > Schistocerca > Schistocerca gregaria. Next base: position 452,581,798 of record NC_064926.1, on the reverse strand, counting down.
ATGTTCTCTGTACGGATGAGGCTTCATTCCAACGTGATCAAATTGTAAGTTTTCACAATCAATATGTGTGGGCTGACGAGAATCCGCACGCAATTGTGCAATCACGTCATCAACACAGATTTTCTGTGAACGTTTGGGCAGGCATCGTTGGTGATGGCCTGATTGGGCCCCATGTTCTTCCACCTACACTCAATGGAGCACGTTATCATGACTTCATACGCGATACTTTCCTGTGGTGCTAGAACATGTGCCTTTACAAGTACGACACAACAGGTGGTTCATGCACGATGGAGCTCCTGCACATTTCAGTCGAAGTGTTCGTACGTTTCTCAACAACAGATTCGGTGACCGATGGATTGGTAGAGGCGGACCAAGTCCATGGCCTCCAAGCTCTCCTGACCTCAACCCTCTTGACTTTCATTTATGGGGGCATGTGGAAGCTCTTGTCTACGCAACCCCGGTACAGCATGTAGAGACTCTTCGCACTCGTATTGTGGACGGCTGTGATACAATACGCCGTCCTCCAGGGCTACATCAGCGCATCAGGAATTCAATGCGACGGAGGGTGGATTCATGTATCCTCGCTAACGGATGACATTTTGAACATTTCCTGTAAGAAAGTGTTTGCAGTCACGCTGGTACGTTCTGTTGCTGTGTGTTTCCATTCCATGATTAATGTGATTTGAAGAGAAGTAATAAAATGAGCTCTAACATGGAAAGTAAGCGTTTCCAGACACATGTCTTTCTTTGTGTGTGAGAAATGTTTCCTGAAAGTTTGGCCGTACCTTTTTGTAACACCCTGTATATGCCCAACTAGCGACAGATCTGGTGATCAAGCAAGCCAAGGCAACATGTCGACACTCTGTATAGCATGTTAGGTTACAACAGCGGTATATTGGCGAGTGTTATTGAGTTGGGCAACACCGCCTGGAATGCTGTTCATGAATGGCAGCACAATAGGTGGAATCCCCAGGCGGACGTATAAATTTGTAGTGAGGGTGCGTGGGATAACCATGAGAGTGCTCCTGCTGTCATATGAAATCGCACCCCAGACAATAACTCATGGTTTAAGTCCAGCGCGTTTAACATCCAGATAAGGTGAGTGCAGGTCCTCAACTGGCATCTTTCTAACCAACATATGAACATCTCTCGCGGCAGTTTTCATCAGAAAACACAACAGACCCTCACTCTGCCCTCCAATGAGCTCTTGCTTGACACCACTGAAGTCGCATATGGCGGTGGTTTGGAGTTAATGGAATGCACGCTACAGGGTGTGGCTCACAGCCCGCATCTCGTGGTCGTGCGGTAGCGTTCTCGCTTCCCACGCTCGGGTTCCCGGGTTCGATTCCCGGCGGGTTCAGGGATTTTCTCTGCCTCGTGATGGCTGGGTGTTGTGTGATGTCCTTAGGTTAGTTAGGTTTAAGTAGTTCTAAGTTCTAGGGGACTGATGACCATGGATGTTAAGTCCCATAGTGCTCAGAGCCAGTTGTGGCTCACAGCTGTCGTTGAAGTAACAAATTTGTAACAGTCCATTGCGTCACTGTGGTACCAAATGCTGCTCAAATTGCTACTGCAGATGCAGTATGATGCAACAGAACCATACGCCATATGCGATGATCCCTCTTGGTAGTGCAACATACCCAACCGGACCCCGATCTTCTTGTGACGGTATGTTCTCATGACCACGGCTGCCAGCAACAGTGCACAGTGGCTACATTCCTGCCAAGTATTTCTGCAAGACAATGTTACTTATAATCCGTTTGCATTTGTGAAAAAGTAAAGTAGTATCATTGTCGTTTCAGATCTGAAGATGGTTCTAGATGAACCGAAACCGGTCATGTGAATAAACATTTTTGCAATCAAGACGGATTATGAGTAACATTGCATAACCAGTGACTGCGCTATCCCATCAGACATAATGTCTGTTTTTGCAAAATCTTTCTGTAATATTGCAGAAGGAGCATCCAGCTTCTCATAGTCATATTACACGACCTCGTTCAAACTCAGTGAGGTATTGATAATCGTGTCTTTGTCACCTTAAAGGCATTCGTGATAAACATCAAGTCACCACGTCCAGTCTCAAAGGTAACTAACGCTCACAACTGTTACAGCGAGTATTTAAAGCAAACATGATATTCATCCTCATAGTGGCGTTACTAGCGCCACTTTTATGCACCTGGCGCGAAATTAGAATAGACATCTTTCACATGTAGAGACACGCCTACTAACTTTCGTTTATGTAGCACAACTCCTTGATGTTGCAATTTTTTTCCACCGGTGTATAAAAACACATTAATTTGTTGATTATGGACTATAGAAAACTGTTATATTTTCAGGACACATTTTGAATATGTATCACACGAATTTACAAAATGAATTTTTGGAATAGTCGATATCGAGTAAGTTTTTAGAAGCGACAGTAGCTAGTCTGAAGAGTGCACATTGAAGTGCTGGTTCGGTCTATGTGCCAGAGATTTGGGGGTGGGCAGAGTACAGCTCTTACAGGCCTCCCAAAGTCCGTCCCTTAAGCCTAGTCATCTTGTGTCGCTTCGTACGTCAGGTCTGTGTCACAAGCAGAACTTGGGGGACACCACACTTGAGTTTGTCTTAATCAGTTGAAGCCCATATTTGATAGGTTTCATATTATAATGTACAGTGTTGCCAACAGTGAAATGAGATTTCACACGAAAAAGCTTAGCCACCAGAGACAACTAGAGCTTTTTTGTGTATTTGACAAAACCATTAGGTTCGTAGATCCATGTTGTTGTTGTCCCGCGAGTGGTTTGATGCAGCTCTCCATGCTACTCTATCCTGTGCAAACTTCTTCATCTCCCAGTACCTACTGCAACCTAGATCCTTCTGAATCTGCTTAGTGTATTCATCTCTTGGTCTCCCTCTACGATTTATATCCTCCACGCTGACCTCCAGTACTTAATTGGTGGTCCCTTGATGCCTCAGAACATGTCCTACCAACCGATCCCTTCTTCTGGTCAAGTTGTGCCACAAACTCCTCTTCTCCCCAGTCCTATTCAATACTTCCTCATTAGTTACGTGATCTACCCATCTAATTTTCAGCATTCTTCTGTAGCACCACATTTCGAAAGCTTCTATTCTCTTCTTGTCTAAACTATTTATTGTCCATGTTTCACTTCCATACATGGCTACACTCCATACAAATACTTTCAGAAAAGACTTCCTGACACTTAAATCTGTACTCGATGTTAACAAATTTCTCTTCTTCAGAAACGCTTTCCTTGCCATTGCCAGTCTACATTTTATATTCTCTCTACTTCTACCATCATCAGTTATTTTGCTCCCCAAATAGCAAAACTCCTTTACTACTTTAAGTGTCTCATTTCCTAATCTAATTCCCTCAGCATCACCCGACTTAATTCGACTACATTCCATTATCCTCGTTTTGCTTTTGTTGATGTTCATCTTATATACTCCTCTCAAGACACTGTCCATTACATTCAACTGCTCTTCCAAATCCCTTGCTGTCTCTGACAGAATTACAATGTCATCGGCGAACCTCAAAGTTTTTATTTCTTCTCCATGGATTTTAATACCTACTCCGAATTTTTCTTTTGTTTCCTTCACTGCTTGCTCAATATACAGATTGAATAACATCGGGGAGAGGCTACAACCCTGTCTCACTCCCTTCCCAAACACTGGTTCCCTTTCATGCTCCTCGACTCTTATAACTGCCATCTGGTTTCTGTACAAATTGTAAATAGCCTTTCGCTCCCTGTATTTTATCCCTGCCACCTTTAGAATTTGAAAAAGAGTACTCCAGTCAACACTGTCAAAAGCTTTCTCTAAGTCTACAAATGCTAGAAACGTAGGTTTGCCCTTCCTTAATCTAGCTTCTAAGATAAGTCGTAAGGTCAGTATTGCCTCACGTGTTCCAACATTTCTGCGGAATCCAAACTGATCTTCCTCAAGGTCCGCTTCTACCAGTTTTTCCATTCGTCTGTAAAGACCCATACAATGAGCATATAGCGTGTGAGGCAAAGTATGTACAACGTGATATTGTACAGAAATAATACTTCATTATGCTTAAATAGTATACAGCGAGAAAGTACGTCTGCTCGTTTTTAATCCATAAAGTGCACTGTCAGTGCACAGTCCATTATGAAGTGAAATCGATTGTAGCAGATTTACAAAACGAGGTGTCTCCACAGTCACTCCCCTCCCTCGGAGTGCAGAACACTGGGGCGAAAGGAATGGTCGTGATTCAGTGATGATGCATGACCCTGGCATCCTGTGATTTTGTGATGTGCCGTGAGCAGCAAACAGGATGGTGTCCAAGCTAGGTTTGTTGGGGTATGGCGATGTGGCTCTCATTGCAAAGCATTAAGATGGCAGGTATGTGAGACAGCACTGAGTCCAACCATAGCGAGACTGTTGCAGGGTGTCAGCTGTGGCATAGCGGCAATGCCATATTGCATGGGATAGTCTTCATGGTCCTCCACTGTGGTGTCATAAGAGTGTGATGTTCTGGGAATGGTGACTGTTAGGAAACTGTTGGGAGCCATGATGTGATGGCTACCATGCCCACATTATTGGGCAGTTTGTAAGAATGCGTGAAATTCCACATGATGAAACCATTGCCAGCATTGCGTTTAATATGGTGACTTTCGTCGACTAAGAACCTGTCAAGTAGTTTAATTTTCAGGTCGTCTGGTCAGAAATCTTTGGTACCAAAATGTACTACAAAATCGGTGATGACCACATTATGTCTCGTCACGTTGTTGTGTTGGTTGGTGGAGGCTGATGTACCATTGATGGACAGGTCATCCTGAAGTGACCCTGCAGGTTTCAAATAGTTTACAGATACTGTGCGGAGTCTTCCATTCAGGAGTATTTCGAACATATGTGTACCACGTTTAAGAGCCTTATGTGGACTTGTATAGGGGGGCTGTGAAGCAGACCAAATTGTATCGTCATGACATATTGTGTGGGTGCTGTCCACAGGTGCTTTATGAATGGAAACTGAGTGTACTGTGAGGTTGTGGAGATGGTATCTTAAGCCATGTGATGCGTTTTTCTGTTAACGTGGGCAGGAAGTAAGAATGTTTCAGCTGGTGGCATGTGTAGCGTGAAGTTTGAGGGAAGGACAAGGAGCTCACCAGACAGAATTTCGACGAGGGAAGCATATAGATCTCTTTACTGGGATCTGCATTTCCCTAAAGCCACAGTAAAACTTCTGTCCAGTGTTCACCATGGCACATAAGAGTGGCTTTTAATGTGTGATGCCACCATTCTACAAGCTACTGCTTTGCAGGTGGTAAGTGGTAATTTGATAATGATGGGTGCCACAATCGTTCTACGGCTCACTGAACAGAGCACAATCATGTCGGCCTTGGTCAGTGGTTATGAACACCAAACATCCAAGTGCCTATGAAAGGCTTGGCTTTTGATTTTGCTGGGAAGTCTTGGGGAGAGTTGGCTTTGACCCACCGTATCAGTGACTGAGACGATGTATTGATAACCCACAGATCAAGGCGCACATGTTGGAAACATCTGTTTGGTATTGTAAACTGCCCGACGGGTGGTTGTGTGTGGTAGTCCACTTCACGTTTCTGACATGATCCGACCGATAGTGCAATTAAATCGACAGCATTTTGGCGAGGCATTCGTCTTCATGGACAACAATTCGGGCCCCCATCATGCACATTTTGTGAATGACTTCCTTCAGGATAACGACATCGCTCGACTACAGTGTCTAGCACATTCTCCAGATAGGGACTCTATCGAAAATGCCTGGGATAGATTGAAAAGAGCTGTTTATAGACGACGTGACCCACCAACCACTCTGAGCGATCTTCGCCGAATTGCCGTTGAGGAGTGGGACAACATGGACCAACAGTGCCTTGATGAACTTGTAGATAGTATGCTATGACGAATGTAGGCATGCATCAGTGCAAGAGGACGCGCTACTGGGTATCAGAGGTAACGGTGTGTACAGCAATCTGGACCACCACCTCTGAAGGACTCGCTGTATGGTGTACAACATGCAATGTGTGGTTCTCATGAGCATTAAAAAGGGCGGAAATGATGTTTATGTTGATGTCTGTTATAATTTTCTGTTCAGGTTCGGGAACTTTCGGAACCGATGTGACGCAAAACTTTTTTTATACAGTATATGTGTATATTGTAAACAGCAACGGTCCTATCACACTTTCCTGTGGTACTCCAGATATTACCTTTACATCTGTCGACTTTGTTTCGTTAGGATCGACGAGTTGAGTTCTATCTGCAAGAAAGTCTTGAATCCAATCGCAAGTCTGCTCCGATACTCCGTAAGCTCGTATTTTTTTTTTTCATAAAACGGCAATTCGGGAAGGCGTCAAATGCCTTACTGAAATCAAGGAACACGGCATCAACCTGGACGCCGTTGTCCACTGCGCTGTGGATCTCATGGAGGAACAGAGCGAGCTGCGTTTCGCAGGATACATATTTGCGGAATTCATGTTGATTTTTATAGAGGAGATGTTCATTTTTCAAAACCATCATAATTCTTTAGCATAAAACGTGTTCTATAATTCTACTTCAGATTGACGTCGACGATATAGGTCTACAATTGTGTGAATCTGTCTTACGGCCTTTCTTAGAAACGGAAATAACATGCGCTTTTTTTCCAGTCGTTAGGTACTTTTCCTTACTCAAGCGATCTACGATAAATTATTGCTAGATGGGGAGCAAGTTCTTTCTCATAATCTTTATAGAACCTTATAGGTATCTCATCTGGTCCAGATGGCTTTCCACTACTAAGCGATTGTAGCTGCTTTTCAAATGCGCGATCGATTATTATCTCAATATCTGCCATTTCGACGTTCGCACGATTCAAGGAGAGGAATTAGTGGCTCTTTAACGACCCGAAGAACTTTGGACACCGAAAGAAGTGAAATTCTCCTAAAAATTTCCACGTTGTCTGGAAGTCCTTGCAACAACTAAATTATCATTTGGCAGACTTGATTACGACGAATGATGGCAAGTTTGTTCTCCACAGAACCTACAAACGGATACGTACATCATGATGCAGTATGCATCCGAAAAGGCAATGTGTTCTCTGATATCGCTCGACGCATCATTGTCGCACTGCCTCCCTCTGTTGCCGCATGGGACACGTGGTAACACCAATAAAGAAAGGTGGCACTAAAAAAAGAGTTTCGTCGCAATTGATAGTGAGGACCAAGACTTTCAACAGATTGTTAGTAAGAGAAGTCGAATGAAAACTTTGAAAACGTACTAAATGTTGACTTTCCGCACCATTGTTCGGCAAGTTGGCATTACAGTTACCAGTGCTTTAAAGAACGGCCAACAGCTGGTAGCATACTGCAAGCAAACGAAACGCTGCCACAATACTTCTTTCCAATTGCTGCTCTGCTTGTTACGTGCACCAACGAAGACCAGGGTTATGTCATGAATTTCGTGATTAGTGAATGTACGAAACCACTTGGAGATCATTTGGCAAATAAAAGCCCATTATGGTGACGCGTGTTTATTACTGTGCAAATGTGGGAATGGAGTAGGAAGTTAAGAAATATTGCGATCTCTGTGGCTGCAGTTCTCCCGCCTGGTAAGGTACGGTATATCGCGTTTTGGCACCAGAGTCTACTGCTGCAGCTGAAGCCACTGCGAAGAGCAGTCGCTGCATGAAGGGGGATGAAATATCTGTATGTCTGAAAATTAATCATGGCTCAGCACATAGCATAATTCAAGACGTACTAAGGCTTTGCAAACAGTCTGCAAGGTGGATGCAGCGGTATCTCACGCCAGAATTGAAAGATCGGCGAGCTGGCTTTAGTAAAAAAATTTTGGTGTGATTTTGAAGCGGAAGATGGTGGTTTCCTTGCAAGAACTATCACAGGAGATGAAACCTGGACCCAGTACCACCAACTCGAATCCAAGAGAGCAAGCAAGGAACGGCACTATTCCTCATCACCAAAATCCAAGAAGATGCGAGCGCAGCCATCTGCAGGGAAGGTTATACTGACTCACTTCTGTGCTGAACCAGTCGTTATTTTGGAACACCACACGCCTAGCGGAAGCTCCACCCCCAGTTAATCATTTCCCGATTTGTTGTAAAATCATCTTCAACATGCAATCGGATCAAATCGACATGGACGTCTTATACGAGGGTTATTCGGAAAGTAAGGAACGATCTGTCGCGAAATGGAAACCACAGTGAAAAATCCGAGGAAGTTTTGCACAGGTGTGTTGGGCAGTGTCTCTAGTATGCCCGTCTATCGCAATACGTCGTTCTTTTTAGTTCTGAGCACACAGGGAGCACATAAAGATACCTAGAACAAAAGTGTCTCCCGCCAAGTACGAGGGCCTGGTGAGACATTTTCAGCCAAGATTACATAACTGTCGTGCGTTTTCTTCTTCAAGACAATTCTCAGCCGCATTCTGCATGGACAATGAAGATGCTCCTGCATCGTTTCAATTAGAAATGTTTGATTACCCACAATACAGCCCGTAATTGCCTCCCTCTGAGTTTCATCCCTGCTCACATGAACCGCTGTCTATGAAGACAACATTTTGACACAGACAACGAGCTGTAGGCCAGCGTAGAGTAGAGAATTGGTGGAAAGCGCTGGCAGCTGCCTTCTATAACGAGGGTGTTGGAAAGTTGGTACAACGCTACGACAAACGTCTAAGTAGGTCTGGCGACTATGGAGGAAAGTAGCTGGAAGTTGTAGCTAACTGTTTCAAATAAAGCAGTTTTGATTTTCACTATGGTTTCCACTTCGCGACCTATTGTTCCTTACTTTCCGAATAGCCCTCGCAACATACCTATAGTCTGCAGTGTATATAAAGGTTTTTGTGACAATAATGGAACAAGGTATCGAATCCGAAGATCAATGCTTAGGATAGAATATAGATAGTTACAGCTTCATCGTTATCGTACAAGCATGTGATGTGTACAGCAACGACAGAAATGTAAAATAAATAAGTAAATAAATAAGTAGAAGATACACTGAAATTTCACTATAGTTAATGGTACTTTGTATACCAACATTGAATGAATTCAGATTGCAGCATAAAAGCGGTCTCCAACCCTAAAACGAGCAAACATTAAATTTTGTAAATGACTATAATGACTTCGAAAACACATAAATACAGGGCAAGAATTATCGCGCCTGCTTAGATATAGAAAACACGTGCAACATGATCTCTGAAGACGTTAATCTGGGATACAATTATATTAATTATAAATGTGAAAACCAATAATATACAACGATTAGCAACATGTCATAGAAACTGTGCTAAATTACTTAAGTCACGGTAATGCTATCAGCTGGATGTTTGCATAATCGTTATCGAATTTAATTACTACTGTTTACTTTCCAAATTATGCGTAAAAACATTCATTCATAGCAACAACTATTTGTCAATACTGAAATTACGTAGACATATGCCTACAATACCATTTACAGAACACAACATAAAATTACTTAGACTGCAAGGGAGCCAGCATCCTTTTTCCACAGAAATATGAATTGCGTTTAAATCACTTTTACGAGGGTCGTCAAGCAAGTAATGCAACACAGTTTTTTCTGGAAGCAGGTTGGTTTTATTCAGGATTCTAACATACCATATTATTCCCCACTCTTTTGCCTAGAAAATCCTATTTTTGAACATAATCTCCGTTCGACGCGACGGCCTTACGCCACCTTACATGTGGAGGGCCTGCATGCCCGCTTAGGACCACTCTACTGGTCAACGTCGGAGCCAACGCCTTGCTGCATCAATAACTTCCCCATCATCCACGTACTGCTTCTTGAGGAGGGCATCCTTCATTGGGCCAAACAGATTGAAGTCAGGCGGTGCGATATCCGGGCTGTAGGTGGATGAGAAAGACCAGTACAGCAGATCTGTGTTAGCCCTTGCGTTGTCAAGGGAAGGAGAAGTTCATTTGCATTATGATGGCGACAAACATGCTGAAGTCGTTTCTTCAACTTCCTGAGAACAGCATAACACATTTCAGAGTTGATCGTATTTAATGAGGGAAGACTTCAAATATAAAATACCTCCAGAGTGTTAAAAGACTGTCGTCATGAATTTACCGGCTGGGGGTTCGGCTTTGAACTTTTTCTTCGGTGGAGATGTGACATGCGCTACTCCAAGAATTGCTGTTTTGTTTCTGGTTCGAAGTGATGAACCAATGTTTTATCACCTGTGACGATGTTGGACAGAAAATTGTCACAATCAGTCTCGTAATGCGCAAGCAATGTTGCACCGATGATCTTCGTTGCTCTTTACGGTCTTTGATAGGCAGCGAGGACTCCAGCAACCACACACCTTCGAGTACCCCAAATGGTGGACGAGTGTATCAGCACAACAAGACCTCCAGTTGAGCCGCGAGGTGCTGGATTGTGATCCGTAGGGACAAGAGGAGCTTGTGGCACAACTTGACTAGAAGAAGGAGAAGAAGGGATCGGTTGGTAGGACATGTTCTGAGACATCGAGGGATCACCAATTTAGTATTGGAGGGCAGCGTGGAGGGTAAAAATCGTAGAGGGAGACCAAGAGATGAACACACTACGCAGATTCAGAAGGATGTAGGCTGCAGTAGGTACTGGGAGATGAAGAAGCTTGCACAGGATAGAGTCGCATGGAGGGCTGCATCAAACCAGTCTCAGGACTGAAGAACACAACAACAAGGTACTTTGAATGAGAATATCCGCACGTTCCAACATTGCAGGAGTCACAGCTGTGTGCGGCCGACTTACACGCAGGAGATCGAATAAGTTTGCCCGACGTTGTTGCAGTGATGACAGACACCTCGCCCAACGCCTCACCGTGCTTTTTTTCACTGCCAGGTCTCCGTAGACATTCTGCACGCGCCTATGAGTATCTGCAACGCTCTGGTTTTCCGCCCAAAGAAACTCAATGAGAGCTCACTGCTTGGAGAGCACTTCCGTTACAGACGCCATTTTTAAGACTACATATTGCGCCGCCACCTATCAGAACTTCACGAAACTATAGGAGCTGAAGCGGAAATATTTCACGATGTCCCACAACAAATTCAGCATTTTCTTTTCAATCGAAACTGGCCGAGAAAGAACGTGGTGCATTAATTATTGAACGCCCGTCGTAAATTGAGCTGATTGTCCGCAGTAGTAACACAACACTGTGTGAACAACTATTGTTAGTACTGCCTTTTATTAATGGATAAATTCTAGTGTCCGATACCACCCGTCGGCTTTGACAAATGACGTCATACGTAAGGCAAAGATGCTGCAATGGACCATCTATGAATGGCACGGATTATGCTCGTAAACAAATGAATGTAGTATGCCATAAAATAATACATTTAATGCGACTATTATTTACGCGCTAATTTCATTTAAACGAGCAGAAGATAACTGAAATAAATAAGAATACGAGAGCAATTACGAGTGCATATATTATGTAATATAATAGAACCTGTTGCCAGCGATGTGGAAGGCGCAGTATACCGTTAGCAGAGCCTGTTCTATTATATTTTCCACACGTACTGCAAAACCGATCTAAATAATGAATCGTTGAATAGCTGGAATCGGTAACTAGAAGCAGCAACCTATGTACGTAGGAGGTCATTTCTAGTTACCGATTCCAATATTACTGTTTGTTGCGCAAAAATCTTATAACATATCAAAAAAGTACATAAAAAATGATCTTGTTAGTGAACTACAGAATACGACTAGACTTTCAAAAAATGAAAATCTTTACACACATTACTGCACACGCAAAGAAATAAAATGCAAAAAAGACCAAACGTTGAACCGATAACTATACTACACGAAAGTCACACCAGCTGCAGTAGCTTCAAATTAACACTCAGTAAAATCGATACACCAGGCGTGACAGTAAAAACAAGTGTAGCAAAAACATCAAAACGGAAAACATAATATTGGCTACATAAAAAGAAACTTACCGCATATGAACTTCCAAAGAAGTCAAAGATCGATGCTGACAACAACGAAATAAGAACATAAAAAGAAATAATAATGTTGGAAGGTCAAACTGTAACGAAAGAAGCAAAATCCATAATAACTGATGAAAAATAATAAGAAACACAAAGTCCAGGCACGAATGAGGTACCACTCAAATAAGTTCTTCCCGCCCTCAATCAGACGCAAAATTTTAAAATAATAAAAATAATGAAACGACGAGTCAATCACATAAACCCTACGGCAAAGACACAGCAATACCCCTCGGCCTACCATTGTAACCAAAAAACATTAAAACGACAGAAAAACCTCCCTCCAGAGAAACCAAAACAGTAGCACAGTACAGTAACGTAAAAAACCTTAACGTAAAACAAGAAAAAAGTATCAGACCCACCAATACATAGCTAACAAAACGAGGCCTGTACATTTTGCTGACTACTTTCATAAATGCAAGAAATAAACAATAGCCTTACAGCATTGGTCAAAGCTGACGGGTGGTATCGGACAATAGAATTGACCCTTTATTACAATAAATACTTGATTGAAAATCAACTGTAAATTTAACTGAATCTTTTTTAACTGTTTCGGTCACTCACTACTTTCTCGGAAGTTATAGTGAAGAAGATAGGACTCTGCTGATGGTTTACTACTTGGGTCAATAAAGTTTCACTTGCAAAGTTTATGCTTTGGCAAAACACACTCCAATATTCCAAAACAGTTATTACGCTGGGGTGCCTATTACAAAGCTATAAAAAACTGGATGGCTCTTACTTTGCGATGAGCTGCTTGTAGTGTGGTGTAATGCTTATTATGAAATTAATTATTGGCAATAAGCTCTTCTTGATTGGCGAGCAATTTGAATAAATTTGCGCCAGCACAATATTCGTTCGGCATTTGCGCGCCAATCCAGACGTCTGTACCAGATCACAGATGCTTCGCTGCTCAACTCTGCACTCTCTGCTGCGACTGCACGCTCTCGCACCAACGACGTTATTGTTACATGACACATAGTCTTTGCATTTCGTAGAATATAAATTTCCCTGACATTGCCAGCGTGTTTACGACAACGATTTGACATAATTATTTCTTAGTTATTTTTCCAGCGTTTATTACATTTTCACAAACACTATACAAATTCATAAATACCTTTAGTTAACAAAAAATGGTTTTAAACCCATGAAATGAAGTAGCTGAAAAATACGCGAGGTATATACTGAGTTGCAGTGTTACAGTCTCCAGGCGCCACTCTGTAGCATGCCAGTGCTTGACCTCATACTGGCCTTGCACCAGTTGCAACTAACATAAACCGCCTTCGACATCCGCCATACACACCAGACCTCACCGAGTGGTTACCACACGGTTCCACCATACGGAGGCAATAGGAAGAAAAATTTCGTTTCGGTGGTTAGGTGCACCAGGCAGTGCACGAGTGATTGTTCACACGACCACAACATTTTTTTTCCCCCGGGGAATCCGTGCACTCCCTGTATGCTGGATGACATATGTTGAACCTTATGGAGGCTACGTTGAAACTTGTTTCCACTTTTGTTCAGTGACGTGTAAAAAAATTCTCCATTTCGTTTGACGAATTCTTTGAAGTGTTACGAGCCCTTTCGGTGAAGACAAACATCCAATTCATATTGCGGGAGGAGAGATTCGCTACTGCTGCTTGTGTTGCTGTTCGAACGCGCACTGAAGAGGACAATGGGGGCGTAAATGCCATCGCTGGCAGGTGCTGAAACCCCGTTGAGTCAGACACAACGGCTGCCGAGGAGCATGCTCTCCCTTGCCTTTAAAACTACGCTGATACAGGCCGGCACTTGAATTATGCATGTTCTCTTTGCCATAAAAGGGAGCATAACCTCATTGCAAACAGGTAACGAGAGACTTTCTTCCATCTTGTCATATGGGGAGATGTTTTTTTTTTTTTCATTGTGCAACTGCCACATTAATAGTAAAGGCTTGAGAAAGGTCGAGGATGTTACAGTCCTTCGTTGGCTAACGCAAACACTGGCTGGGTGAGCCGGGCGGCAGATGAGTGTTCGAAAACTTCTAGTTACTGGGACCTCGAGACGAACAGATGTGCAGAGAGATGACGCCAGCTTTGAGTGATGTGCTTCACTAGCGAGCTGTGGCACACCCGACCCTTTGCCTGTTCGGAGTTGCGTCTTCCCCTCAACCATCCATTCGTGATACAGTTAATTTTTAAAGGAAATGATTAGCCTAGAATAGACGGTGGGCTTCTTGAAAGCCATTCAGTGGTGTACCTATATCTACAACATCCTCTGCAAGTCAACTAACGGTGTGTGGCGGACGATACTTCTGCTGTTACTAACTGATCCCCCCTTCCCTGTTCTAGCCGCTCACGGCGCTTGAGAAAAATGATTGTTGTTAAGCCTCTGTACTGGTTATAATTTCTCGAATTTTCTCGTCTTGGTCACTTCGCTAGATATACAGTATGTAGGAGGAAATGTGTTGTCCCACTTGTACCGGAAAGTGCTCTCTCTAAATCTCAATGGTAAACCTCCCCGTGATGCACAGCGCCTCTCTTGTAGAGTGTGCCACTGAAGTTTGTTGAGAATCTCTGTAACGCTCTCGCACCGACTAAACGATCCCGAGACGAATCGTACCGCTCTTCGTTGGATCTTGTCCATCTTTTCTATGCGTCCTATCTGGTAAGGATCCCAGCTACATGAACAGTACTTGAGAATTGGTCGAACAAGCGCCTGATATGCCACTTCTTTCATGGATGATGAGTTACATTACCTTAAGATTGTTCCTATGAATCTCAGCCTGGCGTCTGCTTTTTGTGCAGTTTGCTTTACGAGTATGTGGTCATTGCACTTCAGGTCGCTCTGGGTAGTTACTCCCAGATATTTCACGGTAGCTACAGTTTGCAGCAATTTGTCATCAATAATGTAGTCGTACAGTAGTTGATTTCTTTTCCTGTTGATGCGCAGTTTGTTACAATTATTTACGTTCAAACTGCGAGAGCCTGCACCATTCTCCAGTCCTCTGCAGATCATTCTACAAATCGATACTACAGGGTGTTTCAAAAATGACCGGTATATTTGAAACAGCAATAAAAACTAAACGAGCAGCGATAGAAATACACCGTTTGTTTCAATATGCTTGGGACAACAGTACATTTTCAGGCGGACAAACTTTCGAAATTACAGTAGTTACACTTTTCAACAACAGATGGCACTGCAAGTGATGTAAAAGATATAGAAGACAACGCAGTCTGTGGGTGCGCCATTCTGTACTTCGTCTTTCTGCTGTAAGCGTGTGCTGTTCACAACATGCAAGTGTGCTGTGGACAACATGGTTTATTCCTTAGAACAGAGGATTTTTCTGGTGTTGGAATTCCACCACTTAGAACACAGTGTTGTTGCAACAAGACGAAGTTTTCAACGGAGGTTTAATGTAACCAAAGGACCGAAAAGCGATACAATAAAGGATCTGTTTGAAAAATTTCAACGGACTGGGAACGTGACGGATGAACGTGCTGGAAAGGTAGGGCGACCGCGTACGGCAACCACAGAGGGCAACGCGCAGCTAGTGCAGCAGGTGATCCAACAGCGACCTCGGGTTTCCGTTCGCCGTGTTGCAGCTGCGGTCCAAATGACGCCAACGTCCACGTATCGTATCATGCGCCAGAGTTTACACCTCTATCCATACAAAATTCAAACGCGGCAACCCCTCAGCGCCGCTACCATTGCTGCACGAGAGACATTCGCTAACGATATAGTGCACAGGATTGATGACGGCGATATGCATGTGGGCAGCATTTGGTTTACTGACGAAGCTTATTTTTACCTGGACGGCTTCGTCAATAAACAGAACTGGCGCATGTGGGGAACCGAAAAGCCCCATGTTGCAGTCCCATCGTCCCTGCATCCTCAAAAAGTACTGGTCTGGGCCGCCATTTCTTCCAAAGCAATCATTGGCCCATTTTTCAGATCTGAAACGATTACTGCATCACGGTATCTGGACATTCTTCGTGAATTTGTGGCTGTACAAACTGCCTTAGACGACACTGCGAACACCTCGTGGTTTATGCAAGATGGTGCCCGGCTACATCGCACGGCCGACGTCTTTAATTTCCTGAATGAATATTTCGATGATCGTGTGATTGCTTTGGGCTATCCGAAACATACAGGAGGCGGCGTGGATTGGCCTCCCTATTCGCCAGACATGAACCCCTGTGACTTCGTTCTGTGGGGACACTTGAAAGACCAGGTGTACCGCCAGAATCCAGAAACAATTGAACAGCTGAAGCAGTACATCTCATCTGCATGTGAAGCCATTCCGCCAGACACGTTGTCAAAGGTTTCGGGTAATTTCATTCAGAGACTACGCCATATTATTGCTACGCATGGTGGATATGTGGAAAATATCGTAATATCGTTTTTCCCAGACCGCAGCGCCATCTGTTGGTGACAATTGTAACTACTGTAATTTCGAAAGTTTGTCTGCCTGAAAATGTACTGTTGTCCCAAGCATATTGCAACAAACGGTGTATTTCTATCGCTGCTCGTTTAGTTTGTATTGCCGTTTCAAATATACCGGTCATTTTTGAAACACCCTGTATGTTAATGGCGTTGCTGCTTTCTTATAGACAACAGCATCATCTGCAAACAGTCTTTAAGAATTTCCGGCACTTTCTGTGAGATCATTTATAGACTATGTAAATAGTAACGGTCGTATCAAATTTCCCTCGTGTACTCCGGAAATTACATTTACACCCGTCGATTTTGTTCCGATAAGAGCGACGTGTTGAACGACGCGTTCAGTTCTATCTGCAAGAAAGTATCGAATCCACTCCCAAATCTGGTGCTGTACTGGTTTTTATATATTTTTTTATTCTAAACGCCAGTTCGGGACGGTGTCAAATACCTTCCTGAAGTCAAGGAACAAACTTGAGCCCCGTTGTCATAGCGCTATGCATCTCAAGCAGGTTTCGCAAGAAGTCTGTTTGCTAAATCCATGTTGATTTTTATAGAGGAGATTTTCGTTCTCCATATTTCTTGAGCGTACAACATTTACTGTTAGAAGTGGAGCAAATTCTTTCGCATTACAAATTCTTTCGACGGCCGTTGTGGCCGAGCGGTTCTAGGCGCTTCAGTCCGGAACCGCGCTGCTGCTACGGTCGTAGGTTCGAATCCTGCCTCGAGCATGGATGTGTGTGCTGTCCTTAGGTTAGTTAGGTTTAAATAGTTCTAAGTCTAGGGGACTGATGACCTCAGATGTTAAGTCGCATAGTGCTCAGAGCCATATGAACAAATTCTTTCGCATTATCTTTGTAAAGTGTTTGAAGTATCTCATCTTGTTGTGACTCGTTTACAGTAATAAGCGATTGCAGTTGCTTTGCGATTCCGCGATCGATTATCTCAATATTTGCCATTTCGACGTTCGTAAGATGATGGAAAGGACGAACCGTGTTACGATCTTGCGCGGAGAAACAATTTTGGAAGGCCGAATTCAGTATTTCCGGCGTCTCTGTTATCTTCCAGTGCGGTGCCAGTATGACCACTGAGTGAAAGAATAGTCGATTTGAACCGCTTACTGATTTTACGTAAGACCAAAATCTCTTAGGTTCTTCACTCAGAAATATTAATAAAATTTTAGTTAAGTCGTTGAACCCTTCACTCATTGCCTTCCTCACGCTCAATTCCGCTTCCTTTAGTTTCTGTTCGTCAACTAGATTTTGATCTCTCTTGAATCTGTGATGAAGCTGTCTTTGTTTACTTAGTAGTTTTCTAACACGGTAATTAAACCACGGTGTATCTTTCTCATCCATTAAGACCTTGCTAGGAGTATACTTGTCTAAGGTGTGTAGAACTATGCTATCGAATTTTTCCGATTTGTGCTCCACATCTTCGTCCTCAGCACTGAATATTTGATGCTGACTAGTCAGCTACCTTGCGATTTGTAACCTGTCACTCTACCTAATGAAAATTATTTTCCTACCGTTCTTAACAATCCTTGTGCAACACGTGGTCATAGTCGGTATCACTGATACTTTCCTCTTGCTTAACTGATTCGATAAGTCTGTTTGTTGCTAGGAGATCTAAGATGTTACCTTCACATGTTGATTCTTTAATTATCCGCTCGAAATAATTTTCGGACGACACATTTAGAATAATGTTGAATGCCTGGCTCTGACACCTGTTTTGATGGCATGGCTCTCTCAATCTATACCTGGCAAGTTGCAGTCACCCCCTGTTACAACATGTTCAGAAAAATTACGAACGCTATTATGCAAGTTCTCTCTGAAGCGCTCTATCACTACAGCTCCTGACTCAAGCGGTCTGTAAAAGCGTACATTTAGCATTTTTGACCGAATTTTGATGCTTAACTTTACCCAGATTAACCCACATTCGGAGTCCACGATATCATCGCTAGATATTATAGAATTCTTTAACGCAATAAATACGTCACGTATGGGCGAACAACCTATCCTTTCGATGATCTTCAAATCTGAACTTAGGATTTAGTTACTGTTGACTTCTGGTTTCAAACACTTTGCTGTTCCTAATACTATATGGCCTTACAGTCTTGAATAATAGATACTGAAACGTCCCCTTAGAAAAATTTTATAAATGACATTGCTGGAAAACCTCTATGTTATTTGATTTTCAAGCACCTGAGCAAAACTGAATGTACTCAGACATTTCTCTCTTTAAAACTTCCTGGCAGATTAAAACTGTGTGCCGGACCGAGACTCGAACTCGGGACCATTGCCTTTCGTGGGCAAGTGCTCTACCAACTGAGCTACCCATGCACGACTCATGCCCCGTCCTCACAGTTTTAATTCCGCCAGTACCTCGCCTCCTACCTTCCAAACTTCACAGAAGCTCTTCTGCGAACCCTGCAGAACTAGCACTCCTGGAAGAAAGGATATTGCGGAGACATGGCTTAGCCAGAGCCTAGGGGTTGTTTCTAGAATGTAATTTTCACTGTACAGCGGAGTGTGCGCTGATATGAAACTTCCTGGCGGATTAAAACTGTGTGCCGGACCGAGACTCGAACTCGGGTCCCGAGTTCGATTCTCGGTCCGGCACACAATTTTAATCTGCCAGGAAGTTTCACATCAGCGCACACTCCGCTGTAGAGTGAAAATTTCATTTCTCTCTTTACTTATTCTGATCAACACTAAACTGACACACAATTTTTTTTAGCGCAACGCAATCTGACTTTCAATAATCCCTACAAAAGAATGGCCCTGACTAACAATAACCTATACCTTTCATGAATCACTTACCTCACAAAAATCTTCGTTACTCAAACTACTGCAATACAGGGAGCGCCAATACTGCCAGCTAAATAAAAGATTCTTACTACTGAAGGCACTAACTACTGATAGGAGTAGTTAGCAAATGAAAGATTTTGATAGAGAACAAACAATGTATTTACCTTAATAGTGTTCAATATATATCAGTTCATGACATCCAGTCTTACAAATTTCCTTTTTCTGGCGGACACACGTCCAAATCGTCCGCTCTCAAAACTTTGCCATCTCTCTCCACCCATCCACCACTGCTGGCGGCTCACCATAGACAGTTTGGATTGGGAATAATGATGCTAGGGCAGCATAAAGCAGATCACGGCCAATTGGGTTCCGAAGGTGACGTAATTTCGCACACACTCGCGCTGCTGGGTCTCAGCATTGCACGTTACATCTGGGACTTTTCAAGTCGAAGGGAGTGCCATAAAACTCTCCAACCAATCCACAGACTGTAGCGCCTAGAACCGCTCGGCCAAACCGGCCGGCTAGTTACATCAGCCCTCGCAGATCCGATATAGAAAAGGTTAATATGATGCTGGTAAACTGATGGAGTATCCAGGAAAAGACTCCAGAATCAGTATCTATGGGCATTTGACTGTGTAAATCACAATAACCTTTTAAGTAAATTAGAATATTATAGTGTAACAGGAAATGCTGCAAAATGGTTCAAATCTTATATCTCTGTCAGGGAACAAAGGGTGTTATTAGGAAAGAGAGATGTATCAAGCTATCAGGCATCATTCAACTGAGAACTAATTACATGTGGGGTCCCACAAGGTTCTATTTTGGGGCCCTTACTTTTTCTTGTGTATATCAATGACCTTTCATCAGTAACATTACCAGATGCCAAGTTCGTTTTGTTTGCCGATGATACAAACATTGCAATAAATAGCAAATCAAATTTAGTCTTAGAAAGATCAGCTAATAAAATATTTGTGGACATTAATCACTGGTTCCTAGTCAATTCTTTGTCACTAAACTTTGAAAAAACACACTACATGAAGTTCAGAACTTGTAAGGGGTGTTCTGCGAGTATATGTCTAACATATGATGACAAGAAGATAGAAGAAGTGGACAGTGTTACATTCTTGGGATTACAGCTTGATAATAAATTCAACTGGGAGGAGCACACCACAGAACTGCTGAAGCGTCTTAATAAATCTCTGTTTGCAATGCGAATTTTGTCAGACATAGAGGGTATAAAAATGAAAAAGCTGGCATACTATGCTTACTTTCATTTCATAATGTCATATGGGATTATTTTTTGGGGTAATTCATCAAGCCAAGCTAAAGTTTTCCAGGCACAAAAACGTGCAGTAAGAGTTATATGTGGAGTGAACTGAAGAACAACCTTCAGAAGCCTGTTTAGGGAAGTAAGGATACTAACTATTGCTTCCCAATATATTTATTCCTTAATGAAATTTGTCATTAAAAATGTATCACTTTTTCAAACCAACAGCTCAATTCATGGAATCAATGCTAGAAATAAGAATAATCTTCACAAGGATTTAAAGTCACTTAGTCTTGTACAAAAGGGTGTGCATTATTCAGGAACGCACATTTTCATTAACTTGCCAGCAGCCATACAAAGCTTAACAACCAATGAAATTCAGTTCAAGAGAAGCCTAAAGGATTTATTGGTGGCCAACTCCTTCTACTCCATTGATGAATTTCTCAGTAAAACCTTGTATATAAGTACAATATAACTTCTGCACAATTTCAGTGTAGTAATGTGTTCATTGAAAATTTGTGTGTGTGTGTAAGTACAATCTAACTTCTGCACCATTTCAGTGCAGTAATGTGTTCATTGTAAATAAGTATTATAGTAGTTGTATTACATGTTTATTACCTTATAAATAAATAAAAAACTTTTTTATTTTAAATTCAGTGCATTAGTATTTGTGATATGACTCTTTCATATAGTGTTAATTAAAAATGACGATCATTCCACTTGGGACCTGAGGAATGATACATTAGCTTATTTGTTTTAGTTGTAAATATTTGTAACGTATTGTTGTTTTTCTGACATGTTCCACATCCTGGAGGACCTCTTCACTACGGATCAATTGGAATGAAAGTAAATCTAATCTAATCTAAACTCGACTTCTCGGCGTAACTCATAGTATGTTATTTTGACAAGTTCGTGACTCCACAGAAGGAGGTGTGCGGCCCATTTCCTATCATACGTGACAATAGCCCCGGGCAGAGTGGTGCTGCGCAGCGCTGTGGTGTGGTGTGGTGTCGGCACGCTGCGCTGCGCCACGCCACGCCACGTCGGAAGCGGCTACTGTGCACTGGAGTGTGTGTCCTGTACAGAAGTCACGCCCAGCCGACTAACCCGGCGCAGCGCAGCCCTGCGCTTGCAGTCTGCGCCCGCGCGCCGAGATGCCGAGCGACCTCCGCATCGGGAAGGCAGTGCTGTTCTGCTCCAACAGCGTATTCGTGGTAAGCTACTGGCAAGTGCTACTCGCTGTTTACACCGTGTTCCTCTCCAAAGGACTAACTCTCTTTTTTCCATAGAATATGCAATGCTTTAATTTATCTTTCTGAAGCTAGTTTCGAGCGGAGTTTGTTATTAGGCGGTACCTGACCTAAAGGAAAGGACCGTTATCACATGTTATAATCAGTAATACGAAAGCTTATAAGCAAAATCATCAATCAGAAGATGGTTTGGGCACCACAATGCTTTATTAGGCATGGTCCTGCTGTAGGTTATATTACCTTTCTCCGACCTTTACCCAGCCATTAATGGGGGTGGGGTCTACAGTTCAGCGTGGATTCCGAACCACGGTGCAGCTCGGCATTTTTCACATAAACAATCATTGCCAGAAGTGAAATAAGTGTTAAAGCGAGAGCTGGAAATCCTAGGATTGACCGGAGATCGAAAACGAGACCTATGGACTTGTAATCTGGCACTTTATCTCTGAGCCACACAAAACAAATAAGATCTAAAATTTATATTTTTTATTGTATAAAGGAAGGGTAGGTCACTTTCTGTCCCACTGGTTCTTTTATTGTCCTTGTATATCCAGCTTTCAACTATAAACAGCCATATTCAGTGCATTTGAGTGACTTACTTTGTTTTCTTATGCATATATCCTAGCAAAGACATATGGTGGCATCTACTGCTGCGAATTTGTTGGAAAATAACTCACTCAGATGCACTGAAGATGGCTGTTTATAGCTGAGAGCTGTATACACAAGAGTAATAAGAAAAATGTGGTTGATACTGAGTGCTGTGTTGACTTACGGTAGCTGTGTACACCTGTTCCACATGGAACTGTTTTTACTGTATGTTAAAACATCACGTTAAACGAATCGAATCATTACCGTTTGCGACTTACTCATCGCCAGATGATATGTTGATTTATAACATAGTTTCCTAGTGACCGAGCGGTTCCAGGCGCTACAGTCTGGAACCGCGAGACCTCTACGGTCGAAGGTTCGAATCCTGCCTCGGGAATGGATGTGTGTGATGTCCTTAGGTTAGTTAGGTTTAAGTAGTTCAAACTCTAGGGACTGATGACCTCAGAAGTTAAGTCCCATAGAGCTGAGAGCCATTTGAACCATCTTTTCCTCAATTTTTTTACTAGCTACCTTTTTCGTAAAACCTTTGAGCTCAGTGAAAGCGACTCCCTAGAAATTACACAATGGATTTTTATCCCAGTTTTCATAGCCATACCAAGAGTGGCACATGGGCAAATGGGGTATGAAATTGACCATCGTGAAGTCTAGGTTTGCAATAAAAAGATGTAATTGCTTCATACTAATCAGCGTAATTAAGAAAGACTTAATTGACCTGAGGGAAAATTTTTGGCAGAAAGTTCACAGCCGAACGAGGAATTGGAAATGGACAACTGTGATATCAAATCAACCAGCGCGAGGTCAAGATTAAAAAAAAAAGTTTGAAAATAATCAGGGTACATAAGAAAGACATAATTAATGGCCTGAGGGGAACTGAAACATTCCGCCAACAGCTGCTGCTAGCTATAAAAATGAAATGTCAAAACGTACGCCTCTTCAAACTCCAGCTATTTTGTGCATAAGAAGCTACATTGGTATAGAAATTGTGCAATTCTTTCTTTCATATTAAAAACATAAAATAAATATCAAATTGCAGTGTAATCTGAAACTTCTCTAATTTATTCATGTAATATTAATAATAATACAAAACCGATCGGTATTATGATCAAAAAATGGGAAAAAGTCCTGTCAAATATTTTGTGACATGATTTGCCTAAAAGTAGGAAGTGAAACAAATCTGAGAAATATTTGATGTACCACATTTACGGTACACGATTTCCAGCATCATTCAAAGGCGCAACAAATGTTTCTCTAAGCTATTTCATTTCACAAAACATTTGACCACATTTTTTTTCAAACTTTTCTTTCCTTGTATACAGTTCATTTAACATCTAAATCTACATCCATACTCTGCAAAACAAAGTTTATGACAGAGGGTACTTCTAATTGTACCAGTTATTAAGGCTTCTTTGCCCTCCATTCACGTACGGAACACGGGAAGGTCGGTTGTTTAAAGGCCTCTGTGCAATGATGTAAGTAGTCTAATCTTGTAATCACGATACTACGGCATCGGTACATAGGGGGTTGTAGTATATTTCTAGATTTGTTGTTTAAAGTTGGTTCTTGAAACTTCGTAAGTAAATTTCCTCGGGACAGTTTGCGTCTTTCTTCAAGCGTCTGGCATTTCAGTTTTTTCAGCATTTCTGTTTACACGAGACACACCTTCCCGAAGACGAAAACCGAGTTTCGGAAATATTTTTTTTTTTTTTTTTTTTTTTTTTGCTGTCGTGTTCACCTGAAGCGCTTTTGCTAAGAACGGTAAAATATCGGTTTTCCGATCGTCAGTTGTTTGTGTAAAACAGCCACTGCAAATCAGCCGTTCCGGTTTCTGGTTTTGTCAGCACAATGGCTGTTTCTCTTCAATTAAAGAACAGAGGTACACACTTCACTCTCAGTTTAATATTTCTACTTCTCCGTACTGCAGCCGGCCGCGGTGGTCTCGCGGTTCTAGGCACGCAGTCCGGAACCGAGCGACTGCTACGGTCGCAGGTTCGAATCCTGCCTCGGGCATGGATGTGTGTTATGTCCTTAGGTTAGTTAGGTGTAAGTAGTTCTAAGTTCTAGGGGACTAATGACCACAGCAGTTGAGTCCCATAGTGCTCAGAGCCAGTCAGTCTCCGTACTGCACAAAAAGTCACTCCGTCCAGATTAGACGCAAATTTTTAAAAACAGCCTCATCGTTGGAAAATCTCTTTCCTCCTGGGGCTCTTTCAGCTCGACGAAAAGATGGAAATCGCGTGTACAAGATGTGGACTGTATGGAAGATGATTCCCTAACCTCCATCGAAAACGTTGAAGGAATGCTTATGTTGTGTGCGCCATGTGCATTGTTGCATTGTAGTGCAAGAGAACAATACTCCTGCATAATTTTCCACGCCTCTTGTTCTTATGACGCTGCGCAGTGATGTAAGTGTTTCACAGTACGAATCGGCATTAATGGTTTCCCCTGTGTACGCAACTCCTTCGCTGTTTATGAACGTAGTGGTCGTGACCTTCCCTGCTCATGGCGCAATTTCGCGTGTCTTCCGCGGAGGCGAGAAGGTGTGTCTCCGTTCCGTAGACGCTTTGTTGTAGGTATGAAATGATGGACCTATGTCTTATCGCCCATAATGATGCGGCCTGGGAAAGCATTGGCTTGCACGGAGTAACCCTCAAGGAAGTCCAGAGAAGCCATAACCTTGCGCCCTTGCGTGCTCGTAACAGTAATTGCGAAACCTAGTGCGAACACAATTTCCGATACTGCAGTCGATGTAGAACGACGGAATGAGCACTGCCTATTGAAGTGGGCACCTACTAAACGATGTCCTGGGTTGCTGCGAATCGGTTTCCCGAATGTCTGGACATTGTCGCCTGTGTTGATTATCGACGATCTTTCTTCCAGATCAGTGTCATCCACTTCAAGTATCAAATTGTTGCCAACAGAAACTACGCTTAGAAGCGACATTTCATTTGATCCGTACACTAGCAGAATTTCACGACGAATAAGTGTTCAGTTTAGCCGTTTTTCCGCACTTCGGAGTATGTTTCCGGTTGCCGAACCATTTCACTCGCACAGTGCCAAGCACCTGTTACCCGCACCGCAACAGAAATGCGTCTGCAGGAAATCCAGAACATGTTCTCTCTTCAGACTATGCGCCACTTTGTCGACCAATGGCCATCGCGTTGGACGACATGTGTAACTTACTTTTTGAACTACCTGCGTGTTTCATGATACGCATAGTGGCTATTCTTGACAAAACCGAGACGGTGAAAATAAGTTTGTCTGTTGACTTTCCAGTAGCGTTTTGTCGGAAAACAGCTTCGTCATGACACCTTCAGTTCGTTATCGAAGCCCCGTAACTGCGACATTAACATGCCGGACAGTCCATTGGTGCATGCTGCTGATTTCCAATATATACGATATCATAATAAACTAACTTCCATATAATATTTACGCTGCTACATAATGTTGTTGTTGTTGTTGTTGTTGTTGTGGTCTTCAGTCCTGAGACTGGTTTGATGCAGCTCTCCATGCTACTCTATCCTGTGCAAGCTTCTTCATCTCCCAGTACCTACTGCAACCTACATCCTTCTGAATCTGCTTAGTGTATTCATCTCTTGGTCTCCCTCTACGATTTATATCCTCCACGCTGACCTCCAATACTTAATTGGTGATCCCTTGATGCCTCAGAACATGTCCTACCAACCGATCCCTTCTTCTGGTCAAGTTGTGCCACAAACTCCTCTTCTCCCCAATCCTATTCAATACTTCCTCATTAGTTACGTGATCTATCCATCTAATTTTCAGCATTCTTCTGTAGCACCACATTTCGAAAGCTTCTATTCTCTTCTTGTCCAAACTATTCATCGTCCTTGATTCACTTCCTTACATGGCTACACTCCATACAAATACTTTCAGAAATGACTTCCTGACACTTAAATCTATACTCGATGTTAACAAATTTCTCTTCTTCAGAAACGCTTTCCTTGCTATTGCCAGTCTACTTTTTATATCCTCTCTACTTCGACCATCATCAGTTATTTTGCTCCCCAAATAGCAAAACTCCTTTACTGCTTTAAGTGTCTCATTTCCTAATCTAATTCCCTCAGCATCACCCGACTTAATTCGACTACATTCCATTATCCTCGTTTTGCTTTTGTTGATGTTCATCTTATATCCTCCTTTCAAGACACTATCCATTCCATTCAACTGCTCTTCCAAGTCCTTTGCTGTCTCTGACAGAATTACAATGTAATCGGCGAACCTCAAAGTGTTTATTTCTTCTCCATGGACTTTAATAGCTACTCTGGATTTTTCTTTTGTTTCCTTCACTGCTAGCTCAATATACAGATTGAATAACATCGTGGAGAGACTACAGCCCTGTCTCACTCCCTTCCTAACCACTGCTTTCCTTTCATGTTCCTCCACTCTTATAACTGCCATCTGGTTTCTGTACAAATTGTAAATAGCCTTTCGCTCCCTGTATTTTATCCCTGCTACCTTCCGAATTTGAAAGAGAGTATTCCAGTCAACATTGTCAAAGGCTTTCACTAAGTCTACAAATGCTAGAAACGTAGGTTTGCCCTTCCTTAATCTAGCTTCTAAGATAAGTCGTAGGGTCAGTATTGCCTCACGTGTTCCAATATTTCTACGGAATCCAAACTGACCCCCGAGGTCGGCTTCTACTAGTTTTTCCATTCGTCTGTAGAGAATTCGCGTTAGTATTTTGCAGCTGTGACTTATTAAACTGATAGTTCGGTAATTTTCACATCTGTCAACAGCTGCTTTCTTTGGGATTGGAATTATTATATTCTTCTTGAAGTCTGAGGGTATTTCGCCTGTCTCATACATCTTGCTCACCAGATGGTAGAATTTTGTCAGGACTGGCTCTCCCAAGGCCGTCATTAGTTCCAATGGAATGTTGTCTACTCCGGGGGCCTTGTTTCGACTCAGGTCCTCCAGTGCTCTGTCAAACTCTTCACGCAGTATCGTATCTCCCATTTCATCTTCATCTACATCCTCTTTCATTTCCATAATATTGTCCTCAAGTACATCGCCCTTGTATAGACCCTCTATATACTCCCTCCACCTTTCTACTTTCCCTTCTTTGCTTAGAACTGGGTTTCCATCTGAGCTCTTAATATTCATACAAGTTGTTCACTTTTCTCCAAAGGTCTCTTTAATTTTCTTGTAGGCAGTATCTATCTTACCCCTAGTGAGATAAGCCTCTACATCCTTACATTTGTCCTTTAGAAATCCCTGCTCAGCCATTTTGCACTTCCTGTCGCCCTCATTTTTGAGACGTTTGTATTCCTTTTTGCATGCTTCATTTACTGCATTTTTATATTTTCTCCTTTCATCAATTAAATTCAATATTTCTTCTGTTACCCAAAGATTTCTACTAGCCCTCGTCTTTTTACCTACTTGATCCTCTTCTGCCTTCACTACTTCATCCCTCAAAGCTACCCATTCTTCTTCTATTGTATTTCTTTCCCCCATTCCTGTTAATAACTCCCTTATCCTCTCCTTGAAACTCTGTACAACCTCTGGTTCATTTAGTTTATCCAGGTCCCATCTCCTTAAATTCCCACCTTTTTGCAGTTTCTTCAGTTTTAATCTACAGGTCATAACCAATAGATTGTGGTCAGAGTTTACATCTGCCCCTGGTAATGTCGTACAATTTAAAACCTGGTTCCTAAATCTCTGTCGTACCATTATATAATCTATCTGAAACCTGTTAGTATCTCCAGGCTTCTTCCATGTATACAGCCTTCTTTTATGATTCTTGAATCAAGTGTTATTCATGATTAAGTTGTGCTCTGTGCAAAATTCTACTAGGCGGCTTCCTCTTTCATTTCTTTTCCCCAGTCCGTATTCACCTATTACGTTTCTTTCTCTCCCTTTTCCTACTACCGAATTCTAGTCACCCATCACTATTAAATTTTCGTCACCCTTCACTATCTGAATAATTTCTTTTATATGATCATACATTTCTTCAATTTCTTCGTCATCTGCAGAGCTAGTTGGCATATAAACTTGTACTACTGTAGTAGGTGTGGGCTTTGTATCTATCTTGGCCACAATAATGCATTCACTATGTTGTTTGTAGTAGCTTACCCGCATTCCTATTTTCCTATTCATTATTAGACCTACTCCTGCATTACCCCTATTTGATTTTGTGTTTATAACCCTGTAGTCACCTGACCAGAAGTCTTGTTCCTCCTGCCACCGTACTTCACTAATTCCCACTCTATCTAACTTTAACCTATCCATTTCCCTTTTTAAATTTTCTAACCTACCTACCCGATTAAGGGATCTGACATTCCACGCTCCGATCCGTAGAACGCCAGTTTTCTTTCTCCTGATAACGACATCCTCCTGAGTAGTCCCCGCCCGGAGATCCGAATGGGGACTATTTTATCACGTTGAAATTGGGTCCCCAGCTGCGACAAGCTACTTAAATGACTTCATCCCACCTCCCACTGTCAGTTTTATTTCATTTTTTGTACTGCAGTACTGTTTCGGTCTTGGGCCATTTTCGGGTACCTGGACATCTATAGACAACAATGTGCCATCGCTGATTTTTGGGAAGTATATTGTCTACAAATGTTCACAAACCTGGAAAAGGCATAAGGTTGAAAATGTACAGTAACGTAACAAGTGAAGTAAAATTGACAATTGGAGGTGGAATGTATTCAAAATATTTTACTGCGTGGTCACAAACAGTCTGTAAAGCTTGTTGCAGGTAGTAGCGCTCGCAAATTCAAGCAATTGCACGCTCTAAAATTGGTAATGCACAGACATCTGTGGGTCCGTGAGTTACCACTTGTTCAAATGCTCATTACCGGTTAAAATGTGCCTTTTTAGGAAGTGATAAGTGTAGGCTAGATGAGCAGAAACTGCGTTTGTTCGGTTTGAGGAAACCAAACGAAGAACACTTTTGGAGACGTGGCAGGCTGCTTCAATTTTCGCGCACAACGGCCTGATTAGCTAACTTCAATGCTAATTAAATCGGAAACTGTGCAGCGTATCGAATTTTTTTCTTAACAATTATTTCTCAGCACAGCATATCCTGCAACAACCATACAGGCTTTTCAGACTGTTTCTGACCACTCTGAGTGATAGCGTATCCACATGTTCTTTACACTGGTATGCAGGGCGTATTTATTTATTTGCTCTTATACCTCTGTTTTGCTGCCTAGAAGGAAAAGCCGACCGCACAACCGCTACTACAACCGAAGCAATGAGAAAAATGGGAAGTATATTAAAATTAATACCGAAGACTGACATAATTGAATATACACAATACATAAAAACAAAAACTTTCCAGCAAATATGAGTCGATCTGTGAGGTAATTGGAAAAGTGTCGGAACAATCGGTGACTGACTTCGCTACGAAATTTTGTCGCAGTTAGTACAAATATATTTTGAATGCTTTTTGATTGTGTCCCCATCTAATTGGGCTCAAATTTCTTATACTTGTTACAGGAGATAATCCACTTGTTCTCGCATTTGAATGAAATAATGCACTCGTCTCCGGAAGGAGTTGTGGGTTCTTTTATATACCTCCAGAACATTTCGTAGATCTTGATAAGACTTCAGTTCGCTGCTCTTTTTCTTCAACCGAATGAACGGGACTGCTCTGCACTCTACTTTTTACCTCCCTATACTTGATATCTGTGTCAATGCAATGAATGTCTTCCTCCTTTTCAAGATATGCTGTCCTAGTGTTGCTGCAGAGGACGGCAGTAAAAGGAATCCCACGGTATATCTTGACTCCAGCTCTTTTTCTGGATGGACCTTGGGCCGGGTACTTTCTCCCGCTACTCTGCCTTCACCTGTGCTCGTCCTCCATCTTCTTTTTATACTCTCAGTGCACTGTCCTCCGTAAGTCATGTCTTGTGACAGCGTTATCGTTCTTGGCTCGATTCTATCCGTATTCCTCGAAAAACTCTTCTATTGGCTACTGCGAAGCAACAGCCACTCTGAGTCCCTCGGAATTCCCATTCATCATCATCATAATCATCATCATCATCATTTTAAGATGACCGCAGGCTGAAAAATTTTCTCTGTTTACGCTATCACTCCTATTTGGTACGGATCCCGTACTGATGAACAAAATTCAAATACTGGTCGAACAAGTGTTTTGTAAACTACATCCTTTGATGATGGACTACATTTCCTAAGAATTCTTTCAATGATTTTCAGTCTGGCATCTGCTCTACTCGCTATGACAGCATATCGTTTAAGAACAATATAACGCTACTTTGGGGTGCCGCAGATAAAACTGTACATTCACTCGATGACTGCCTGGCAGTTACTACGAACTGTGGCCATTCCGACAGCAAATCACGAATCCAGTTTTACAGTTCAGATATAATCCATAGGCACGCGATTTGATTAAAAGCAGCTTGTGAGAATCTGTGTCAAAACCTTCCGGAAATCCAGAAATATGGAATCAACTTCAGGTCACTTATCAACAGCACACATCACTTCGTACGAATAAAGATCCAGTAGTGTGTTCATAAGAACGATATTTTCTGAAGTTGTGGCTTATTATGTGTCAATAGAGAGTTTTTTCAAGTTATTTCTAAAGTTCAAACATTGTATACAATCGAAAATCGTTCTAGCGCCATGTTAACTATTCCTGGGTGCCGTAACACATGCCCGACCAACCTGTCCCTATTGCTAAATTTATGTACTTATTTATTAATTTCCTTTTACTTCATTACGTCGTCCTTTATTCCTTATCTTTGTATTGTAAAAGCTACAAAGCTCCTCGTGCGCCTGAAGACAGTCTCTGCTCATCCTTAGCAGGGGCATGTACAAGGCAAATCGACCTATCTGATATAATTAAGTGGACCTTTTATCAGCAGATTTGTTGATGGAAACTTACGGCGTTTGCAATACAAAATAATGCAAAGACTGCCTACAGGAAAATTGTTACTGTCAGTCATGTTACAAGAACTGTAACGAGAGTAATACTAAGAAGAACTGAAAAGAAACTGGAGGAGAAGACTGGGGAAGACAAGCTTGGATTTAGAGAGGATAAAGGAGCAAGTAACACTATAGATTGTGTGATGATGACGGGAGAAAGAATGATAGAAATGAACAAGGAGGAGTATATTTGTGTTACCGACTGGGAGAAGATATTCGATAGAGTCACTGGAGTACATCGCTGAGAATTTTATAAAACGGCAGAATAGCCTGGAGTGACAGAAGGTTAATGAAGGAGATGTACACCAAGCAGGACGTAAGAGAATAGAGAATAAGGAGATGGAAGAGATTAGCATTGGAAGCGGTATAAGGCAAGAATGCTCAGTGACGCCGAAGCTATTTAACATATACGGAGGAGTAATGATGTTAAGGCCATAGAGGAAACAAAAGACATTCTACACCGATGGAAAAAAAATCGCAATACCAAAAAATAATTACTGTAGAGTAATGATATTTTGGGAATACCTCTGTCTAGGTAACATATTTAAGTGATTAACATTGGAAGCTCACAGATTAATGTAAGCGCGAGGTAAGCCACTGCAGATGTGATATGTAGGTACGTTAATGCATTGTGTTGACGGTGGCGGATGTCAGTTTATGAGATGGAGTTCCTTGCCTATTGTGCTTAGTCAATCAGCACAAGGACGGTTAATGCTGGTTGTGGATGACGCAGCAGTTGTCGTCCGATAATGTCCAGTATGTACTCAATTGGAGACAGATCTGGTGACTGAGCAGGCCAAATTAATATGTCGACACTCTGTAGAGCATGTTGAGTTACAACATCAACTGTGGGCGATCGTTATCTTGTTGGAAGACACCCCGTGGAATGATGTTCATGAATGGCAGCACAAGGGGTAGAATCACAAGGCTGAAGTATAAATTTGCAGTCAGGGTGGATGGGATAATCATGAGAGTAGTTCTGCTGCCATCCAAAATCGCACTTCAGACCATAATTCCAAGTGTAGGTCCAGTGTATGTGGCCCGCAGACAGGTTGGATCTAAGCCCTCACCTGGCCTCCTTGTAACCAATGCAGTGCCATCTTTGGCATCGGGGCAAAACCATCTTTCATCAGAAAACACAACAGACCTCCACCTTTTCCTCCAATGAGCTCTCGCATGACACCACTAAAATCGCAAATGACGACGGTTTGGGGCCAGTGGAGTGCATGCTACAGGGCATGTAGCTCGGAGCTGTCCTTGAAGTAACTGATTTGTAATAGTTAGCTACGTTATTTTGGGGCCAACTACTGTTCAAATTACTGCTGCAGATGCAGTACGATGTGCCAGAGCCATACTCCGAACACGGTGGTCCTCCCTTTCGGTAGAGCCACGTGACCGTCCGGAGCCCGGTCTTCTTGGGACAATACATACCCATAACCATCGCAGCCAGCAGTCATGTACAGTGGCTACACCTCTTCTAAGTCTTTCTGCAGTACCGCAGAAGTAACATTCAGCTTCTCATAGCCCTGTTACATGACTTCGTTCAAACTCAGTGAGCCGCGCGGGATTAGCCGAACGGTCTAAAGCGCTGCAGTCATGGACTGTGCGGCTGGTCCCGACGGAGGTTCGAGTCCTCCCTCGGGCATCGGTATGAGTGTTTGTCCTTAGGATAATTTAGCTTAAGTAGTGTGTAAGCTTAGGGACTGATGACCTTAGCAGTTAAGTCCCATAAGATTTCACATACACACACAAACTCAGTGAGGTGTTGACAATAGTGTCTTTGTCACCTTAAAGGCATTCTTATTAACATCAACTCACGTCGTCCATTCTCAAAGGTAGCTAACGCTCCCGACCATTACAGTGCATATAAAGCAAACCTGATTTGAATAGTGGCGCGATTCTTAAGTGACTGGCGAAAATATGAATAGTCATCATCTTTCAGATGTAGAAACACGCGCTTTTTTTCCTCAGAGTATGTGGAGGATACTGGATAAATAGTTTAAAATACGAAGATGATCAAGCAGTATTAGCGGAATCAGAAGATGAGCTACAGAATATGTTTTGCAAGCAGGGACGAAGAGTATGAAATGAAGATAAATTTAGGAGAGAAAAAAAGGGATGAGAATGAGCAAGAAGGAAGCACCAGCTAACATGCTCTTAAACGGAAAAAAGATAGAACAAGTAAAATCCTTTCTGTACCTTAATTTCAATACTATTAAACCATAGTATTGAAATTAAGTTGTACAGAAGAAATAAGGAGGAGGGCATCCGTGGGAAAGAGAGTTACTAACAAGTAGAGTAATTCCAATGGAGCTGAGGAAGAGATAAGCTTATTAATAAGTCAGGAGTGCAATACAGCAGTGACCCGTGGACAGTTAAAAAGAAAGAAGAAAATATTTAGAAAGTTTTGAAATGTGGCTATGGAGAAGGATGCTTAAGGCGAAGTGGACTGACAGCCTTAAGAATGGAGAAATAATGAAGAAAATAGGGGAAGAAAGAAGATTGCTGGAAGTTATCAGAAAGACGAACACCGTTTGGCTGGGATATATACGCATAGAAATCGTCTGGAATAAAGAAATATAGAGGGAAAAGTGGAAGGAATGAGAGGAAGCGGTAGGAATTGGAATGATGTACGACATTCGAAATAGACGAACATACAAATACATGAAGGAAAATGCTCTGAAGACGACACGATGTAGAGTCTCCAGTTGAAAACTGTCTTAAGACAGATGCTATAAAGAAGAAGACCAAGAAGATGTTTCACTGTTTTCAAGTTTCCTGGAATAATCATAGTCCTTCATATAACGCAGAAGTTAAAAAGTTAGATACGACACGATCTGTACCGCAAGGTTTTATAGGATTTCGGGACGGGGTCCGTCGATTGTAAGTGCTTCCCCATGTAGTGTCAAACTTGGCGTGTAGTGAGTAGGAATGGAAGAAACGTCAATACATTTGTCAAAAGAAGTATAGAAAGCCATTTGAAAGTTGCAAATCACGGAGAGCAGAGTACCAGACTGCATGTGGTCAAACTTGCTAACAGTTTCTGAATCCATATGGTTCATTTACCTCACAGCGAAACAAGGAGCTCTCACAGAAACTGCTACCTATGTTTCCACGTGAAGCGTGTGATTCCCGTCTTCGAAAAAACTGAAATGTCATTATAAACGATTGTAGGAATACCGCTGAAATACTGTGTTCACCGTTGTCGTATGGTCAGGAACCGTAACTAAGTAGGGTTTTACAAAGCCTCTTCTATTGAGGAAACTGAAGTACAGTAGTCGGTTGGCTGATCACACGGTACAAACAAGTTGGTGCAAACATTGACTCTTCTTGATTTGTGATGACTGAGACTGGATTTCCACAATTTTCGGTGACAACTGAAATGAAATAAATTCAAAACAACCGAAGGAAGCCCTGAGATCCGTAGTATGATTTCATTGCAATAGATTTGGTATGAAGAAAAGATATTATTATCTATTACAGTACGGTTTTGTTCTCAAAAAATCCATTTTAAAAGACATTCCAATCTTTTCCACCTACATTGCTTCAACGAATTTCTTCTAATGCCTCTCGACTGAGTGTCCTATAATGAACTGTACCAATGACCTGATATTTAGGATCATCAGAACTTAAATCCTGGTGCGGCTACGTTTCTCACTTGTTTTCCTATACAGTTATCGCACTTCAACATCTGTCTGTAATGAAGACTATATTTCACAAGTCTTCTTTCGGTGAATGGCGGAGGGTACATCGCGTACTAGTATCATTTTCCCCTTTGCCGCTCCATTCCTTAATTGTGCACGGGAAGAATGCATATCGGTAAGGCACCGCATAAGTAAGAACCTCTACGATTATCCAGTCATGGACAGTTAGCGAGATGAACACTACTGGCCATTAAAATTGCTGCACCACGAAGATGACGTGCTACAGACGCGAAATTTAGCCGACAGGACGAAGATGCTATGATATGCAAATGATTACCTTTTCAGAGCATTCACACAAGATTGGTGCCGGCGGCGACACCTATAACGTGCTGACATGAGGAACGTTTCCAACCGATTTCTCATACACAAACAGCAGTTGACCGGCCTTGCCTGGTGAAACGTTCTTGTGATGCCTCGTGTAAGGAGGAGAAATGTGTACCATCGCGTTTCCGACTTTGATAGAGGTCGAATTGTAGACTATCGCGATTGCGGTTTATCGTATCGCGACATTACTGCTCCCGTTGGTCGAGATCCAATGACTGTTAGCAGGATATGGAATCGGTGGGTTCAGGAGGGTAACACGGAACGCCGTGCTGGATCCTAACGGCCTTGTATCACTAGCAGTCGAGGTGACAGACATCTTATGCGCATGGCTGTAATGGATCGTGCAGCCACGTCTCGATCCCTGAGTCAACAGATGGAGACGTTTGCAAGACAACAACCATCTGCACGAACAGTTCGACGACGTTTGCAGCAGCATGGACTATCAGCTCAGAGACCATGGCCGGTTACCCTTGACGCTTCATCACAGATAAGAGCGCCTGCGATGGTGTACTCAACGACGAACCTGGGTGCACGAATGGCGAAACGTCATTTTTTCGGATTAATCCAGGTTCTGTTTACAGCATCATGATGATGGCATCCGTTTTTGGCGACATCGCGGTGAACACACATTGGAAGCGTGTATTCGTCATCGCCATACTGGCGTATCAACGGGCGTGATGGTATGGGGGGACAATGGTTGTTGTTTATACGTCTGGGTCACCTCTTGTTCGCATTGACGGCATTTTCGCAGTGGACTTTACATTTCAGATGTGTTACGACCAGTGGCTCTACCCTTCATACGGTCCCTGCGAAACCCTACATTCCAGTAGGATAATGCACGACCACATGTTGCAGGTCCTGTACGGGCCTTTCTGGATACAGAAAATGTTCGACTGCTGCCCTGACCAGCACATTCTCCAGATCTCTCACCAACTGAAAACGTCTGGTCAATGGTGGCCGAGCAATTGGCTCGTCACAACACGCCTGTCACTACTCTTGATGAACTGCGGTATCTTGTTGAAGCTGCATGGGAAGCTGTACATGTACACGCCATCCAAGCTCTGTTTGAGTAAATGCCCAGGCGTATCAAGGCCGTTATTACTGCCAGAGGTGGTTGTTCTGGGTACTGAATTCTCAGGATGTACGCACCCAAATTGCGTGAAAATGTAATCACATGTCAGTTCTAGTACAATGTATTTGTCCAATGAATTCCCGTTTATCATCTGCATTTCTTCTTGGTGTAGCAATTTTAATGGCCAGTAGTGTATATTGGAGGAGGTAATACGCTGACAGAAAGAAAATCCCAACGCCGAGAAGTAGTTGTGCGGGGTAAACGGAAGTTGGTAAGCGTGTTCCACCTGGAAAATGACGTCTGTTCACATTTCGCGCCAATCGTGAAGAGTGACGCTAGTAGCGCCACTATGAGGTTGCAAATCAGGTTTGCCACAAATACGCCCGGTAACGGTCGTAAACTTTACTTATCTTTGAGATTCAACGTAGTGAGTTGATTTTAGTCGAGAATGCCTTTAAGGCGACGAAGATGCGATTATTAACATCTTACTGAGTTTGAACGAGGTCCTGTAATAGGGCTACGAGCAGCTGAATATTCCCTCAACGATACTGCAGAAAGACTTCTCAGGAACGTAGCCACTGCATATTATTGCCGGTAGCGGTGATCACGGGAATGCATGGTCGCAAGAAGCATTGGCTCCGGACAGCCATGTGACACTCACGAGAGGGAAGACCATCGTGTGCGGTGTATTACTGTAGCACATCGTACTACGTCTCTAGCAGCATATTGAGCAGCAGTTGGCAGAACAGTGACACAATGAACTGTTACAAATCGGTTACTTCAACGACAGCTCCGACCCAGACTCCCTTTTGCGTGCAATCCACTGACCCCAAACCATCGCCACTTGCGATTTCAGTGGTGTCAAGTGAGAGCTCATTGGAGGTAAGGGTGAAAGTCAATTGCGTTTTCTGATGGAAGCTAGTTACGTCTCGGTGCCAGTGATACTGCGCGCTACATATACTAGACCTACACCTGGAGTTATGGTCTGAAGAGTGATTTCGTATGACAGCGAGAGCACTCTCGTGGTTATCCCATGCACCCGGATTTCAAATTTATACGTCAACCTGGTGATTCTACTTGTCGTGCTGCCATTCATGAACATCATTCCACGGGGTGTCTTCCAACAAGATAACGATCGCCCATGATGTTGTAACCCAACATGCTCTACAGAGTGCCAACATACAATTTGGCCTGCTCGATCACCAGATCTGTCTCCAATAGAGATCGTGTGGGATATCATTGGACGACAGCTCCTGCATCATCCACAACCAGTATTAACCTGACCAAGTGCACCATTCCCCAAACCGACATCCGACACATTGTATTTAACATTCTGGCTGTTACACCGATTGTTAATGTATCAGCAGCAATTTACATTTGCAATGGCTTGTCTTGGGCTTACATTAACCTGTCATCTTGCAATTATAATCTCTTAAGTGTGTTACCTAGGCAAATGTATTCTCGAAATTTCATTACTCTATATTAATTATTTCTTTGTAGTCGGATTATTTTCCGTCAGTGTGTGTTACCTGATAATGCTCCGACGTGATGTTGAACCCTAAGTTTACTTCCCTCCTTGAGAAAATCTCGAGATTGCTATGAACATCATGACTGGAGAGCAAATGGACAAACAACGGAAAGGATTCCGTAAATTGACCGAGGAATGTGAAATTGGTAGTCACTTTTCTGTCGGCCGATGAGTCAGACGTGTACATCAAAATCTACATCTACACTCCGCAAGCCAACGGTGTGAGTACTTCCGGCACCACTTTGTTTAACACCATTTTCTGTTCCAGTTACGAATGACACGTGGGAAGAACAGTTGTCGAGTTAGCTAGAATTACTCTAATTTTCCCGTTATTGTGATTTCGCGAGATAGACGAGGGGTAAGGAAGAGGAGTTAATGTCCTGTCGACAAGAAGGTCATTAGAGATGGAACACAAGCTCGGATTAGGGAATAATAGAGAAGGAAATCGGCCTTGCTTCATCAAATGAACCATCCCGGCAATTTATTTTAACTGGAATAACGACAAAATACCTAATGCATGAGTAAGGGCTACTTGTAGCGGTCTGACGGCACCAGATGCCTAAGCTACGCAGCCATGAACCGTGACAGATCATACGTTTGTTTACACGAGAGAGCAGCTTAGATAAACAGAGTATATAAGGTGTCTGTGATAGAGGTATAAAAAAAAACATTTTATTATATTTCAGTACCTATTAAGGTTTATAGATTTATTTGTTCAACACTGTATACAGGGGCTTAAAAAATTTATACATGTTTTACAGTTCAGTGAGGGCACCGTTTGTAGCTCGACAGATATCGAAACACTACTCCGCTTCTCGCCACATGTTCATAAGCATGACAGGTGTTAAGGCCCCTACTGCGGCTACATTTCAACAGCAATGGCCTCTACTGCGGCTATGATCCGTTGTCTAGGATCTCCCAGATCTCGGACCCTTGTTCTGTAAACAATATCCTTGATAAACCCCCATGTACTGAAATCCAGCGGAGTCATATCGGAAGAGCGAGGGGGCCAGGCAATGGAGTCTCCTTTCTGATCCAACGCTCAGGAAACGTCTCATCGAGAAATTTGGCAACATTCCCATAATAGTGGGGTGGGGCACAGTACTGCTGGAAGATGACATCGGGATGATTCTGTGGAAGTGCATAGTTTGAGGTAGGTATGCCCTATCATTGTAGGCACTACCAAAAAAAATAGACCAATTACACCATCTTTGTGTAATCCAAACCACATACTAACTTTTCGTGTGTCCCTTTTTTGCACAATCACTTCTCCTGGAGTCACACTTCCCATATTCGACGGTTATGTCGTTTAATGTTACCACCTGCGTGAAAGGTAGATTCATCATTGAACAGCACTGCATTGAGGTAGTCGTTCTTTTCGTCTATGCGATGCAACATTTCAACAGCGGTGTCACATCGTCTGAGGTGATCCTCAGGCTTGATGCGATACAAAAGTTGGAGCTTGTAAGCACCCAACCGCAGAAGTTTGTGCACAATATCGTGCATCGTCGAAGGGGGGACGGCTAGTCTCCTACTAGTTTTTCTAACGGACTTGGTGGGCTTCGAGCGAATGCTTCGCGCACACGTTCCACGGTCTTTTCAGTCACATGCTCTGTACTATTTTCCAGCGTTTGAACAAACTCGCCGTTTCGCGAAGGGTTTTGTTGCATTAGTAAATGGATTTACGCATGAAAGGGATCCATGTTGAATTCTCTCCTTCCACGCCGCTGAACACGTGTTACAGATCTGAAATCTGCTAACCATAGCACACACTGCACCGTTCTTTGTGACGTCCACATGTTGTCAGTCAGCAGTACATCTGCCTACTGCACTGTAAACATTTGTGCGTGTGCGCCATACGACTCAGCGCTGTTCACGAAATTAGGATCACCTCTTGGAGAGTGTCTCTAACGATTGCGTATTTACCCAAAAACATAAAATATTGAGTTCTTCCGTTATAAGCATTTGATTGTGTATACCTCTTGCCCGGGCAGCCTTTAGCTGCCTGTAGGCACAATGACTACCGGCTCCCGTAATATTATTAACAATCTACTGAAGCACTAATCTTGAGTTTTGTTTTACTTACGTAGCAGATGGTATCAACCGCTACGTGAGGGAACAGAAAGTGCTTGCTGAAGGGGAAAATAAATTACTTATACCTTCAACATTTTTGCTTGTATTTTCCACTGTCGTCTCGTGTCCTAGTCTTAAGTCAACAAAAATCGGTAAAAATCGGAATGCATCCCTGAATTAGCATATTTGCTCCAGCACCCGCTGGTCGACCCTTCAGTTTCTGCAACACCGCGACGAGATAGCAGCAGGAACTCCGTTACAGGACATGAGCGAGCTGTATAGGTGGCAGTAACTGCGTGAAGCAAGAGCACTGTTGCACGTATATCGTGTTGGCGATAGATGTCTTTTCGGTTGCAGTCGTTTCCTTACGGTGATAATTGGAAGAAAAGACGCAGTAGAAATGAGACTGTGACAACGGCTTACGTTTACAGTTGCCGACCAAGGGGATCTCTATAGGCAGAAGACAGGGACTTCCGAGGTATGAGAGTTGGGTTGTTTGGGGAAGGAGGCCAGACAGCGAGGTCATCGGTCTCATCGGATTAGGGAAGGACGGGGAAGGAAGTAGGCCGTGCCCTTTCAAAGGAACCATCCCGGCATTTGCCTGGATCGATTTAGGGAAATCACGGAAAACCTAATCAGGATGGCCGGACGTGGGATTGAACCGTCGTCCTCCCGAATGCGAGTCCAGTGTTTAACCACTGAGCCACCTTGCTCGGTGAGGTATGAGAAATCACATACTTCTTCCAATTAATTCATAAATCTTCGTTCTGTTTCTTCTCCTTCTGCACCCTTTGAATAAGGCAATGTTGCTTGTTCCTGCTTTAGAACATACCTGATCATTGTTTACAACTTCTTCCCTTAGGCCTATAGTACAACACTCTTCTTGGGATGCTCTCCTTCGGCGTTCTATCAACATGCTGTCTTCCATCATTTTATAGTTCAAAGTTTTTCCTTCCAAACAATTTATTTCTAGTTCTTTCCTCAATTTTTCATTTAAAAATTTATGTATTTTTCATTTTTTAGAGTTTCATATTTCAATCGGTAAAAACGGAATCCTTGCAGGATCACTTTGTTGCCCGTCTCTCTTTGTGTCTGTTAACACACCATGTTTCACGAACGGGTAGACGTATCAAGCTGAAATTTATGCCACATACTAATGTCTATTTTCTCATGCGGTGAAAAATATTTAAACTTCTATGTCAGTGACATAAAACAAACGGTCATTTATGTCATATATTTTATTATTAGAAAACTCATTCATTAAAACCTCTGGGATACTTCCCGTTGACCTGGAATCTTGAAATTTGGCAAGAAGCGGGGTTCCACAGTACAAGTAAAAAAAAAAAAAATCAGAAAACTGTTAATTTCTAACTACATCACAGAAAAAATATCCCTTTTGTCATTTGTTGTATGACTTCGAACTTAAAACAGTCTCGAAAATCTTGGACTTCCCGGGGGCCGATATATTGACAGCATTAATGTCGATAATAGGTAAAAATCATAGAGATTCTCGATTCCCAGGATGGGTGAACTATCTATATGCATAATTAGGTTTTAGTGAAGCCTGAAATTATCAGAGAGGAGACAGCAGTCTTAATGTAATTTATTAAATGATATTTTAAGGTAAAAACGTTTAATGCCTAGATCACAATTTTCCTATTGGAATAAAAGTACCATAATCAGTGTCGGTTGATTTGTACAACCACCTTCAGATTGTTTAAAACGTAAAAAAGTGGCGAATATGCACTGTAAAGCATCATTACCTGCAGCGATGCAACGATATTCATGATTCACCGTCAACAATCCAGGTTGTAGACCGTAATCTCTACGGTAATAATGAAGGAAAATGGCCAAATGTTACAGTGAGAACAGTATATGCAACGTTTCCAAAAATTATTAGCCTTACCGTAGCCTAGGTTACCTGCATGGTGTATGAAATAGTCTTCTTAATAACATACACACAGGCTGAAGAATAAAAGGAAAGTGCCACAAGCTGACCAGCCTGACAAGACACGTCAATAATGAAGTTGATGCAGGACCCTAGTGAGCGAGTCGTACTCGCACCTACCAATTTTTTACTTTTTTATTTATTTTATTTTTGTCCCTTCTCTTCTTGCGTTCTTGACAGAAGCGCATTCAACACCCTCTTGGTACAGCGTAGTGAGGACTATACTTCTCGTAAGGTTAGTCTCATTCGTACACGGGATGTGCTGCTTGGTGAATATGTCAGTACGCCAACAACGGCATCCTTGCAG
Source organism: Schistocerca gregaria (assembly GCF_023897955.1). NCBI lineage: Eukaryota > Metazoa > Arthropoda > Insecta > Orthoptera > Acrididae > Schistocerca > Schistocerca gregaria. The sequence continues at coordinate 452,539,603 of NC_064926.1, read as the reverse complement.
TTCGTTACCTATTGTTAATGAGACGCTGAGTAGTAGCGGTAACAACTGCTGAAGCTTTCTCCGCTAAGCTGGGCAAGAAAGACGGCAAGGTACAAGCCTGCAGTACAATCCTCCCTTCTAATTTCTTTTCAAAGTAAGTTCCACTACGCTCAAATAATCACTTCATTCTTGAGGACCAGCCAAAAAACCATTTTCTCCATCCTAATTTGGCAGCATCCGCGGTGTATTACTAGAAACATTAAGAAATTCCATCCTTTCATCCTACATGCCACGTGTGAAAGAAGACAAAACCACTTAGAGCACCAGCGCAGTCATAGCTGTAGAGAGCTTTTTAAGCCTACTGCACCTACGAGTAGGTACTCAGTACAAATTTTTTATCGGTATAGTACAGCACAGTTGTGAAGAGACTACCAACTTTTGGGTTTAGATCTGGAATGAGTTGTTTCAAATGCCTCTGTTACTTTATGTAGGCAGTATTCTGCATTCACGTAGCGGTTTTCTAAGAATGAGCCACTAAATCAGTTAGCAGAAATATTAGAGAGGCCAACATGCAGCTTAAGACTGATGGTACTAACAGTTTTGGAATTTCGACAGTATAATTATAACTGGTGTTAATGAAAATAAAGAGAAGAATCTCACGAGAAAAAAATTATGATCAAATTACAAGTAAGCTCAACAAATTATACTTCAGTCCGGAACCGCGCTGCTGCTACGATCGCAGGTTCGAATCCCGCCTCGGGCATGGATGTGTGTGCTGTCCTTAGGTTAGTTAGGTTTAAGTAGTTCTAAATCTAGGAGACTGATGACCTCAGGTTTTAAGTCCCATAGTGCTTAGAGGCATTTGAACCATTTGAACAAATTATAGATACGGAAATACTTTGCAAAATGATTAGTGTGGAGCGCATTTCTCTACAGACGTTAAAATTGGACACTGTGGTAACAAGAGATTAGTTGATTGGAGACCACATAAATGTGAATTCAGCAAAAACTTAAAATAAAATCAGTTAGATGAAATTGTGACATGTGGAAAAAAGTTAGTAAATTGTTCATTATTGCAAAAGTAATCGTCATAAATGTCAATACATTTATCCCAGTGTGAGACAAGACGGTCAAAGACTTCATAGAAAAATGTTTGCGATTGCCTATGAAACTACGATTTTACTCAGGCCTCCACGTCATCGTCAGAAGTAAATCGACGATCACGAATGTCTTTCTCCACAGCACCAAAAATATGGAAATCTTATGGGGAGAGATCGGAAATGTAAGGAGGATGTGTAAGGGGTTCATAGCGTAACTTCTGCAATGTGGTCGAAGCGAAATGCTAATAAAGTGCCCGCCCACGTGTTACCAAGGTTGTTTCGAGTACGCTGCAGAAGTTTCGCTGGGAATCCCTTACACATCCTCCGAACAGTGCCGATGCCTAACCCATGCGTTTTCCATATTTCTGTAGCGTCTCCGTCGAACAATCTTACTGCGAGGATTTTACACGGTGAATCAGAACTCTCGTAAAAAAGGGTTCCAAAATGCGTACCTTGAAATGAAATATTCGTATGGCATCAATGGCCAGGAGTTCTTCGGCTGCCTGCTGTGAGTCTTTTTTTACTTGACGCCACTTTGGCAACTTGCACATCGACGATGATGAAATGTTGATGATGGCGACATAACACTAAGTCCTCGAGTGGATAAAATCTCTGACCCGGCCCGATATCGAAACCTGACCCCTTCATTGCAGTCAGCCACGCTGACCGCTTTTCTTTTGCCTGAGTGACAACATTGTAGTTTATTAGTACAACATATAAAATAGAATACAACCAATCTGAGGATACCCTCCAGTAGCACAATGTAAGAACGACGGCCACTCGAAAACGTCATAATATAAATGCTGTCTGGTCCCAGCTCTCCATAGTGGCAACCCAGGTACGCCTTCTCGGAATACAGTTTTGTCCAGTGGTCCCCTGCGAAATTCAGGTCAGTGTTCATCAGAATCAACTTCTCTTACCCGGTGCTGCCAAGCTGCGAGGGGCATCCTTGAATACACAGTTTAAGTAATTAACAAAAGTCTGACGATATTTGGAATATTACTGCAAATCGTGTCGTTCCTATAAGAAAGTCCAAAAGTCAAGCACATCTTTGAAACCGTCCCGAAAACGGTAGTATACTGAAATTCTTTTGATCAACTTCATCACTTGTGTCTTTGATTGGGGAAAGTAGGTCTCAACCGGAGGAAGGAGCATTCTGGAAGGCACTTGGAGATAGAAGGCAAGCATCTTCTGAATTAGAAGCTACATTTCCGCGGAAGTTCCTCATTCCATGTGATGTTCATCCATGTCGGTCTCGCGATACCATATGCACGTTGGCGAGTCAGCTAGAGCAATGTCGAGCAGCCTACATCTCGCAGAAAACTTTTCATTGACCCGGAGGTGCCAGGTGGCGTGGATCTCCGTCGTGAAATATTTTTGGTGAGTCGCTCGCCACACCGCAGGCCGCTGGCGTTTTTCAACCATATTCCGAGGGTGATTCGTCTCCAAAAGGTCGCACGCGTTAATCGCCGGCGTAAGGGAAATTCGTGTACACATCTATAATCGAGGAGTCATGTTTTCATGTGGGAGAGACCAGGCGCGACGTGAGCGAATGCAACAGGGGACAGGCACAACAGAGGCGCTAGCTCATCAACGAGGAGACCAGTGAAACTTTGTCGACGATGGGTCCACATTTTGAGCATGGTGTTGGATGTAAGGGGCGCCACATATGCTCAGACGCTGATAAGTCTCAGTCCTCTGCTGCGGGGGCGGTGGGTGAGGGCATTATAGAGTATCTTGAAGAGAAGTCCATTATTAATGAAGTAACCAAAGGCATCTTGGATCCGCTGTGCCATCACTGGAGTCATCGGTATGATCTGCGCCGAATGAGGTATCCGGGACGCCATGTGGGTGTTAATGAAGGCGATCCTTTGGACCATAACTAAAGCCTGGAGGAGGTGGTCTCAGATGCCTGTACGGAGAGCTTATAAAAGGCATTTATATATCAGTACCATCGTACGACAGACATCTCTCATAAATACGAAGCCCAAACACAGAAATGAATTCATCTTGTGCAGCAGGGCTACAGCCCCCTGTAGGGGCCCTCTGCCAATTTCTATGGCACGTGACTTGACCATCTTCATGCTGCAGCCTGCTATAATTCGATACTACTCGATCCATCCCAGCGCACTCCGGATCACCTCTTTAGGACAGGCGAAAAAGACTAGCTCATATGCAAAGCATGGCATTGAATATTGTGTCGTCTCAGCGAGATCACTAAAATACGTTGTTTCAGCCCATATAGAAACGGCTATGTCGCTATTGCATAGAAGGTCACTGAGAGGGGACAGCCCTGTCGGACCAAACATAAGATTAGAGTGTATCCTCCCGCCCCATCTTTAATCATCAACCTCGACGAGGCACTATGGATAATGGCCATGATCACGCAGGTAAAGGTGGCAGGGAAAGCCGTACAATCCATCACAGCCAGGAAAGAATAACTCACTTTATGAAATGCACGATCGAAGTCCTTGGAGACTAGGGCACTGCATAACCTACAGGACGGACTGGCGCGGGCCAATCACATCTCGATTGTCAGTAAGGCTGTCTGAATATTAAAGTACCTCCCCCCCCCCCCTCCCCAAAAGACGTTTTTCCATATGAAGAAGGCGCAACTCCAGAATTCTGGCGGAGATCTCGAAATCACAGTGATTGGCTGGTAATGTTCAATACATGTGACTCCAGCTTGTTTGAAAGCTGGTGACGAGACCTGCCACGAAAGCCGGCAGAATGGGCACAGCTATTGACAGCGATTCTTGGTACATTTCGTTCCACTGCATGGCTATCAGGTCTTTGAAATTATGGTGTAATTCCAATGGAAAACTATCTAGACCTGGTGATTTATTAACTGCCTTAAGGCAAGGGCGTCCACCACATAATCTCCTCCAAAAGAGATGCCGAGGCCGCATTATCATGGCGCACCTCCTGATACATTCAGTGATACTGGTCGACGAATGCACGTCCGATGTTTACCTGAGACGTCGCCCTGCTACCATCAAGGAGATCCAGAGTACATAAGAATATTCACCGTCTTTGTCGTCGTTCAGAGATAATGTGCCGCATAGACATATATTTTCGACGATCCTGGCTTAGCATCTCGTTCGCACCATGACAATTTTAAGCTTATTGTGGGTAAAGGTGGGAATCTTCCTTTGGCATGATTGATCTCCGCCTGACAACCGAGGAATGGCGGGAGCACTATAAGTTATCAGAGAAGCGCGAAATAATAATTCATTGTCTATGTGAGAGCGATCTTTCCCTATTCTAACCGATCAGCGCAAGTCAAAAGCTGGTTTGACTCATTTTAGCCACCACTGAAGTCACAACGTACACTGCAGCAACTGATGTTCACACGAGGCCTATGTACTCACTGTGAGTTGCTTAGATTCCTCATCCTGTAGGAGTGCCTCAATCAATTTCCATAGCCCCGACTTCTCTACACTGTCTGCCTCCGGAGGTTGACTGTGCAGTTGTATGGTCCGAGAAAGCAGAAGGCCAGCACTCCACTACTAGAATTGCCCTCGCAATGTCAGAGGAGACGCAGATGCGATCAGGTCTGCTAGTGGAATTACTGGTCCCACAAGTAAAGCCAGGGAGATCACCTAGTATACTTCCCAAGTCCAGTAAGACGCAGGTATTGTACCAAGAGGCGCAGTCTTGTTCCTATGAATCCCTTGGAGGAGGTGGCGGTCGAGTGACTTAGGTTAGTGGAGGTAGTCCAAGTTTCCTTTCTTTCGCGCCATTTTCTTAGCTCAATAGAGATATATGAGTTGACCTTTCTTTACCACCAAAATTCTAACATGGCGCCAGTTCCTAAGGAGAGGTGGCGGTCCGATGACTTGGGTTAGTGGAGGTAGTCCAAGTGACCTATCTTCCTGCGGTATTCTTCGATTAGTAGACATAACCTGGTGTGAAGCATTATCCTTTTGGAATTTGAACTTCCCACCATTTTTCTGGGGTAGTGCGCCAATAGATGCCATCTTGAACGACGTCATCGCCGCCATCTTGGATGACGTCATCGCCACCATGTTGGATAACGGTACTTTGGGGTGGTGTCCCCTTTGCCCCAATACTCGTACTATCTCTCCTACTAACTCGTGTTGCATGGCAAAGCTTCATTTGGCGCTGACCTTACACTCTGTACACAGTTCAAAATGCCTCTGAGCACTATGGGATTTAACTGCTTAGGTTAGCAGTCCCATAGAACTTAGAACTACTTAAACCTAACCAACCTAAGGACATCAAACACATCCATGCCTGAGGCAGGATTCGAACCTGCGACCGTAGCGGTCGCGCAGTTCCAGACTGTAGCGCCTAGAACCGCTCGGCCACTCCGGCCGGCTGTACACAGTGGGTGGAGCTATGACAACGTGTTCCTATTTACAACGAGTGGTCAAAACGAGCTCCTGTTGCATTAACTCAGGCAGTCCTGTTTCCCCACAGGATGCGGAAGGTCTTAGATATAGTGCATTCTCACATCCATACAGGTCAAACTTGCAATGGGACGATCACGTGGACTAAGCTGCAGGGAGGGCGGGGCAGAGACTTAGGAGCAGTTACAAGATGCAGAGGAATTGTCTAAAAACAGCGTTGTAGTTCTTGGTGTAAAGTAAGAAAAGGGTGACACATTTCTAGATACGTGAGTGGCACAAATATGATTTACCAGTGGCTCGAACCATTAAAAGACGCCTGTACAAGATACAACTTGCGTACATGTTAGAATGGATAGACTTGATCCAAATCGCAGACAGCATTTCTACCTGAAAGCGTAACACTATCAGCGATTCGTGTGTGTGCCTGTAGACTCAAGACCACTTTTTATGCAGGGTGACGGTAACATAGGCACTGTGACTGTGTTTCAATAGCGCAGTTCTTATGCGAAAAGTATGTTGTGTACTGTAGAATCCCCCTGTGGTCAGCTACAAATGTAATTTCTGAATAGAGTTCCTCGTAAGGAACATCGCGTTCCCTAGATGGATTCGCAGTTGTCCTACTTGTCGAGTGTAATCCGACTGCTGAAAAACAATTGCTCGTCATACTAAGTGGCTCTCATGACCAATTTAATTAACTAGCCTATCAAATTGATATCAATGACGTACCGCCTGGCGGATGGAAGAGACGGCTTGGGCACCGCGGAATGATTCTTGACAAGTGTTTCTTTTTTTTCGTTTTAACGATATCTTTTAACGAAATTTCAATCAGCCACCCACACAGGGCGAGATAGGGTCTCACGATTTGTTTCGTAAACGCTAGTATGATATGGCACCGTACTGATGTTGATAATATTTATTCAGAACAAAGGTTAAGTACAAATCATGGTACAACTACACACATACATATTTTTACAGTGAGTGAGAAAACATGCAAAGAAAGAAACGGTTGTGCTATATAGATATATCTCTCTTCATTGGATTCCATATACCGATATAAATGTACGAACATTCCAACACGCCTCCTTACATTTATACCATAGTCAGATTACATTTAACATTTCTAGAATTTTACAAACTTATGCTTGCTCAGAGATTTGGTAAAAATGTCTGCTACATTGCTTTCTGAATCTACTTTACAAATGTCTATAATTCCGTTTTTAAAACATTCATTCACAAAATGGTAATGCACTTCAATATACTTTGAATTTTTAGTAAGATTACCAAATCTAGCAAAACTGACTGTCTCTGACTTGTCTTCATAAACTTTAATGGGCTTGTCGGACTTTACATCAAAAACATTCAAAATATCTAGAAATAACTTAATCTCAGTGACAGCTTCTGACAATGCTACATACTCAGAGAAAGTAGAAGATTTTGTAACACTTCTTTGTTTCCTGGATTTGCAAAATATTACATTTCTAAATAATCTAATTACATAGCCTGATGTGGACTTACGATCCACAGAATCACCTGCCCAATCTGCATCTACAAAAAATCTAACAAATCCATATCTTCAGTCTTTCTCTATGTTAGCTTCAAATCTTTTGTTTGATACAAATATTTCAGTGCTCTCACAGCATACTTAAAGTGAGTAGCTTTGAAATCACACTGTAACCTATATCCTGGCGTGTTTCAGAACTAATGTACAGGAGAGAACCTATCAAGTTCCTGTACTTGCTATAAAGACTTCTATCATGTGCTACATCTAGTTTCAAATTTTCTTCCATTGGTGTACTGTACAATTTTGCATGTTCAATCTGATATTTCTTAGCTAAAGATTCAATATAGCTACCCTGACCCAGAGTCATTACATTTTCTGCATAATTATAATTAATATCTATCCCAAGATAATTCTTTACTTCACCTAAGTCTTTCATCTATAGACACCACAAATTGTAGTCCTCAGTACATACAGACAATAGCCATAGTTACTTCTCTGAAACCATTGACCTTTTAAAAACTCGTCCAGACGATCATACCAAGCTCTAGGTCTTTCCCTCAAGCCATAAAGTGCCTAAAATAACTTATAAACCCTATCTGTTCCATCCATGTATCCAGGCGGTTGCTTAATATAAATTTCTGACAAAATTTTTCCATTAAGAAATGCATTTGTACATCCATTTGTTCTACAATTATGCCCTTTTGACAACAGAATGACAACAACATTTTCAGTGTTTGCATCATAGCAACTGGTGAATAAATATCATCCACAAATTCTTTTGTTGGAAGCCCCTTACAACTAATCTTGCTTTACAAGTGTTATCTGATTTCCTTGCAAAAACTCACTTTACATCAAGAACATTTACATTTATTGGTTTAGTTACTAGTTTCCAAGTTTTATTTTTATTTAAACTTTCAATTTCTTTATCCATTGCCTCCTTCCACATTTCTGACTCATTACTATTCATTGCCTCCTCAACATTTTCTGGACTATCAGCACAACAAAAGCTTACATAAACGAAGTTACTTAAAACGTAATCATTTAATCTATCAGGCATTCTATGTTCCCTAGTTGACCTTTTCAACTCTTGTTCATGGTTTCGTTTTTGCTTACATTGGACAATGCTCGACACATCTTCCTTGTATATGCTCATTTACTGATTCATTGTTTATGCTTTTGCACTCAGAAACACTAAAATGTTCATTCCTTGAATTGGATGGCTTAATATCAATACACATAACATCCTCTTCCACAATATCAACATGTCTGGCAATGATAACTTTGTTATTAATCAATACTCTGTACCCAACTTCACTGTATCCTATTAAAATTCCCAAGTCTGCTTTACAATCCCACTTTTACTTCCTCAACTGTTCTGGTACACATACAAAAAGCCTACTTACATATAACTTTAAATGTTTAACATCAGGTTTCTTCTCAAATAATATCTCATAAGGTGTTTTCTTTTCAATAGTATTAGATAAAGTTCTGTTCTTAAGGTATGCAGCTGCACATACAACTTCTGGCCAAAATCGCCTATCTACTCTCACTTTAGATATCAGACATCGTAACATATCCATAACTGGCCTGTTATATCTTTCAGCTGTACCATTTAGTTCATGTACATAGGGAGGGCACGCATTTAATATGATTCCTTTCAGTCTTGTAAACTGATACACATCCAGATTTAAATATTTTTTCCCATTGTCACACCTCATTTTCGTAATAGTAAACCACGCTCTGCTACCATGTTGATCATATTTATTCAGAACAAAGGTTAAGTACAAATCATGGTACAACTACACACATCCATCTTTTTACAGTGAGTTAGACAACACGCAAAATACAAAACGGTTGTGCTATAAAGATATATTACTTTTCATTGGATTCCATATATCGATATAAATGTACGAACAGTCCAACAAGTAGTAAAAGGGGCCCTCTCACAGTGTACAAAACAGCTACCTTGAATTATAGCTTCTTGTTGTCAAACATAAAAATGAATGTGATTTTTTCCCGACATGTGTGCCAATGGCGTGAAAGATTGTCTACGTGCATGACAGTTTATGACAGTTTCGAAATAACGAGGACATTCTTTTATACAGGTTGGACATGTCTCTGCTGATCATTTGTGATCGGTGGCGGTACACTTATGCTGGACGTCACAATGGTAGCACAGGGTGCATTATAAGATGCGACTGCAGTCGAATGTAGGAACTATACCAATTTTGCTCATAAAATTAAAAGAAAATGGACTTTACCTATTTTCGTGGAAAGAGGACATTTATTATGGTTGCAAATGTGTTTTGCTTTTTTAAATAGATGCTTGATTATAGATGCATTGACGGCAAATAAATTGTTCTCCATGACCGAACGGCGGGCTGCTGTGGACAAGGGATCTAGAGGGGGGTTCTGCTATGGTGGTCGCTGGACACAGCTGCTCTCTGTCTGGGGGCGGCTTGTGGGGGCTCTGTCACTATATGTTAGACCAACAAGTTGCACTTCAGGTGGCCATCCTCTTATCTCCTATTGTTTAATTGACTATACACGCTACTGTGTTGGCATAAGGCGGCGGCCAGATGGTGGAAAGCCCAGTGCTGATCTCGGCCGTTCTCCAGATGGGCGGGGTTATGCTACTCAATTTCCCTTTTTTATTGTCTAGGTCCGTTGCCCTTAGGCGGCGGCCAGATGGTGGAAAGCAGAGTGCGGCCAGCGACCGCAGAGGGCGGCAGCAAAGGGCAGACAACGGCTTGCCCATCCGGCGAGGCGGTTGGCTGAGCAGCTGGCCGTTTGAAGGAGCATGTTGTCCCCCCCCCCCCCCACCCCACACACACACACACACTCGTAGGTGGATGGATGGAGGGAGGGAGGGAGGAAGGGGCCCTCGATTTTCAGCAGTTTGTGGACGCATAACGAGGAGAATGCACATTCAACTACTGCCTCTTCTGCAGTCTTTTAGGACTACAAATTTCCCCAATATATGTGCTGCATTATGACCCCTTCATTACGAATGCTAGTGTTTTCACGACAATTTTGAAGTTTAATTAGAACGGTGACACATTTTTGTCCATCAGTTGCGGTAGGGTGTATTGGCTTCGATTACCTGGGCTGCAGGATGGTTTTTGAGCAGGTATCTGTAGCGAACTCTGACGTCAAACAGCGACAGATACTGTTTGCTTACAGGTAATACACTCATCTCTGTCCAACACCATCTCGTCAGTTGAGCGTATTTCCCACCAAAAAGAATAAAGATAGTATCTTACACTCCAACCATTTTCCCATCAGCTTGTAGGTGTAGGGTAGAGTATGAGTAGAGTTTTAGTGTGCCTGTCGCTAATTTCGAATGGTACTGGGAAATTTTATTCCCAGCACGATAACACCAGCTGAAACGCCCCCTTTGAACAATTATGCATGACTGGGCTTAAACTGAAACACAATATTTTTAGCGCAACGCAATCTGACTTTTAATAATCCCTACAAGAGAATGGCCCTGACTAAATTAACCTATACGTTTCACAAATCATTTACCTCACAAAAATCTTCGTTACTCGAACTACTGCAATTCAGCGACCGCCACTGCTGCCAGCTAAATAAAAGATTGAAACTACTGAAGGCACTAACTACTGATAGGCATAGTTAGCAAATGAAAGATTTTGATAGAGAACAAACAATGTATTTACCTTAATAGTGTTTAAAAGTCATAATATATATAGCAGTTCATGACATCCAGTCTTGTAAATTTCAAAACTCCGCCATTTCTCTCCCCACACCCACCACTGCTGACGGCTCACCTCCAACTGTGCAACACTACGCGCTGTTAACATCCATATGCCCAACACTACAATAGCCAACAACAATGCTAACCAGCCACAGTCTGCACACAGCACAGCCAGTGATTTTCATACAGAGCGCTGCATGGCGTTACCAATAAGAAAACCTAAACAGCCTACTCACATAGCCCCCATGCTCCCCACAAAAAATTTTACATATGGTTTTGGGCACTGGCCAATACATATTTGTTACAAAATTGTTTCACCATTACAATAACAAAGAAATCAAATGCACACACTTATTGATACAATGTTGGTCAAAAGCTAAAATTTTCTCACAGTCCACAAAGACAGTCCTGATCGTTCATCACAGTAAAATAGCAATGTTTTCCTCAAAGTCTGAGCAGTAAAAGAAAATGCACACCGAAGTAGTGGATTTCCATGCAGTCTTGAAGAAGTAGAGTTGTCCTTCCAACGGAAAGACAGTGTTGACTCTTGACATGAAAGACAGGTAATGGGCCACAACAGAGCAAACCCACAGCAGAGTCATTCGAAGTTTTGAAGAATATTGTTAGGTAGGTCATCACAGAGCAGACTCACTATAGTCTTGGTAGAGAGTATGGTATTGGTGGGCCACCAGAGGTGCAGACCCAGTGCAGTCCTTGTAGAAATAATGGTATTGGTGGGCCATCAAAGATGCAGACCCACTGTAGTCCTTGTAGAGACGGCCAGCAGCCATCTGTTGCGACTGTGCAGGTGCACAATCATCAACGAAGAGTCTTTCAGACAATATAGCAAGTCCATAAACCACCACTTGTGCGCTCACAAATTATTTTTGAAATGTCCTTAGAACCAGCAATGCTGTTATCCAGTCCCTTGCTGAATTATTAACACACGTGCAAACACTAACAGTCCCTACTCTTCACATATTGTCCATATATTATGACCAACAGAAACCTGTGCAATAAAATGTAACTTACAAGTTACTTATTTGATGAACTGGTGTCTACAAAATTATAAATTTACAACATAAGAATACAATTACAAAGGTACAAAATACATCATTAAAGAACATAATAGTACAGATAACATTTGTAGTAATACAGGCTTTACAAAAGAATAGAAATAAACAGATACATCAGTGTTACAGGAATTATGACATAAGTAAATATATAAAATAATGAGAATAGTTTTCGAAACATTGATTTCACACATGAGCATTAAAACAGAACAGAATAAATAACGTCTAAACATCTTTACAGAGAAAAGAACATAGTATTTGAAAAATTCTACAATATAAATCTTATTAGATAAACACATAAAGACAGGAAAAAGACAAATACACAAGGGTACATAAACACATAGCGGAATAATACAAAAGGAAAGACAGGGTTCGTTTTCAGTGTAATATTTGGTACTGCAGTCCAACCCAAAACTTCATTCCATAGATCTTTCCTCTTATTTCAACATTTGTTTCCACCAAAAAAAATCCTATCCAAGCATGCTTTCTGTATTTATATGTTCACATATTTCTTACCTCATTTTTATTTTCCATTATCTTACCTCATCATTTATTTCCAAGAAAATCCTACCTAAACCTATTGTCCCGAAACCCTACTTTTTTGTTCATATCCTCTTTCAAAATACGTTTTTGGCCAAACCATTTTCTTATAGTTTCTCAATGCATTTCTTCCAATTCATCGCAACTCGTTCTCTTATACAGCCTACCCCATCTTAAGCTAACTTAAATCTACTGAGCTCAGATGCATAAACTAAGGGATGAGGCAATGCAGCAGCACAAAAGAATTAACACAAACAGCAATCACAAAAAATGCAAATTAGCAAAGCAAACAGCAGTAAATCTAAATTAACAGAGAAAATGCAAGATTACAACTAATATGAGCCAGTGTGCAGCAACAAGAAAAATAAATCAGTAGTAAAACTGGCTTAACAGAGTAATACAAAGTGACATTCAGTAGCACTATGCCTCGCAAACAGCAGCAGCAAATGCCATAAGTTATACCTAAACATGGCAAAGTTCAAGCAGAAAAAATATTATACTAAATACAACAATCCAGATAAGGGAAATGTCTATTCACATCTTAATGTCTACTTAATTAAAGTGATGCACCACAAAAACTAAATTCTACACAAAATTACCAAGTACTTGAAAAGAAAAGTGTACATGCAGTTACTGTTATTAGTCCCTTCTTATTGTTCTTTCCATTCCAAGAGCTTCTTTTTCGAAGAATGTGAATAATAAAATAATTATTTAATAGATCTGTTGATAGAAAGTGTTCACATTAGCAAATGCATTTAATTTTATTTTATAAAACCAATGCTGCATCACAGCTGGAAAACAGATATCAAATGAAATAAGCAACTATGTACAAAGCATAAAAATATCGTTCAATAGTCATGTGACATTTCATAAGTTAGTAGAAATTATCTCAACTCTCGTAGACACTTGTCATAATCAGGTGTGCAGATGTACGAATATTTCCCATCAATTCATAAGCATTTCAGTAAGTAGCACAAAGTACGAGTAATCATGTTTCCAAGTAATGAGCGTGTCGTATTTGTGATGCTTTCTACGAAGACATGTCAATAGTGAGGATAATGGCCTCTTTATTTCTCCACCTGCGCCTCTCAAAGGCACAACTAATGGCTTTTTTCCAGGCAGGTGGTACAGCTGGGCGTCCATGACGCATACGTGTAGGTCACTTAACTTTCTTACCGAAATATTTACGACAGCAGTGACAGTCTCATGTAAAATTTTCACAGGTCGAGAATTTGCGTTACAAATGTGTAGAAAAAAAATCCTGTAAATATAACAGTGTCCAAAAAATATTCGCCGGCATTGTGATACATTCACACATTTACCCACATTTCATAACTCTTAAAGTACGATTCTTGGTTTCCAACATCCTTTTCATAAACCCTAACCACTACTCCTTATTCCTTACCTTATTACGCATGTACATATTCATATTCATCAACACGTCTTCAATATTTCGGCATAATAAATACATAACATAATCAGATTCCTCATATAGCATCATCTCATTGATCACAAACATACGTCAAAAGCATAATACAGATCGTCGTCGTAATAATAACATCATAACACCTCAGCCAAATCTCAAAAACGTCGTAGCTTTCTGCAATAATTTCAAAACCTAAAAAAAATTCTCTGCTCATTTCAATAGTGTCATCTACCTCAAACGTACTTTAAAAATCATGATCCCATACCAAATGCATCATGCAGAGCTCTCATAGTATCACATTGGTTCCGAAAAAATATGAACAGTTCGCCAAGTACAGACAAAATACAATTTCATAAGTGTGAAGCTCCCCAACTGTGTAATTGCCGAAACAAGTGTCACTGATGTAGTAAAAAAAACATGTTTGTCTCTGTCAGTTAAATGATCAGATAGCTGTGTAATTTATGTGTTAGAGAAATATGGTACCGATGTGTAAAGTTGTGTAAGCAAGTACCATATTAGCTAGGGTTCCTTGTGCTTGCCAAACACATGGTAAACAAAGTAAGCGTGTACCCCCCTGAGGATTGATGTAATTATACCCTCAGGTGTTACAGATTACAGCAATGGAATGAAATGTATCACGGAAAACCTTTGTATCATTGTAATTCAAAAATCTTTAAAAATAAATGTTTTAAGTACAAAATTAATCACTCAAATACGTGTACTGTGGCGCTAAACTGTGCGGCTTGTTGTAAGATAATCTCTGTGGAAGTGTCGTAGTTATCGTCCTCCGAAAGCTAAGTTCTGCAGAAGTCAATGTACTTACCTCATGATAAACAAAAGTGTAATGCTTTGCATATAGATATCTTACTTATTATGCTTATTGCCGTGATGAAATAAGTACTGTACTGTGAGGTATTGTAGTGCTACAGAAAAGGCTCTCTTTGTAGCTATACCACAAAAGTTACTACTAAAACATGTTTTACTTTCCAGAAGAATTCATAAAAACTGTGCAGATATAAAACAGATACACCGAAAAAGCAACAATGTAAATTGTGTCACACATTAGTAGCGTCGTGATATAATCGTTTAGCTGCCAAAGAAACCAAATGCTAAGTCATCTCTAATCTCACAGAATGTACTTCAGATAAAGAATGTCATTTCAAGTAAACCAAAATGGTGCACTAAGATCTCAATAGCAGTATATGTTCTAAGTATGTAAGCCTTATAGTCGTTACACCGTGGAACTAACAAGCAAGGATGAACATACACAGTAATACTGTGTCCTCTGTTTACTATAACAATGCATTTGTAATTACTTGTCTAAATAATTCCCTAGGTTCATGACTGGATAGTTGACTTCAGAACATAGTTGCATGTTAGCGGTTTCTAAGTGTGACAAAGAGGGCTAGTAACGTGAAGTGAGAAATTTTATAGCAAAGACTAAGTTAAAAAACAGATTATCTCTCAATAAACGGTTTTACATGTGAAAAGTGGTGCAATCCTTTACTCTTCATAGTACTCAGAGTTGCAGCTTGAACGCAATTATCATGGAGTATACGTCGGTAAAGAATACTGGAATTTTTCTCCAGGTTAGCGTCTATGTTATTTTTCTCTGAGGCAGCCGGGGCAAGTGGCTGCCTGCGGTGCGAGTCATTATCTTTCTCTTTGTTGGCGCGCATCGTTATTGGGATTAGGAGACCTAAATTCTACAAATTCACCTTGTCGAGAGGGCCCTGCCCTGTTTGAATCCCGCCAGTTCTGATACAATTCAGGTCTGTCGTTACGATTATATCGTCTGTCGTCATGTCGGTAATTTCTGTAATTTTTTTTTGTCGGTCACATGGTGGAGAACTTCTCCCTGAGGCGTAACTGCGCGGACGACCATTGTGTCTGAAGTTATTCTGTCTCCCCTGATAATAATTGTTTTGGTTCCCATATTGTCTGTTTCTATGGTTGTCTCTGTCACATTCATTACTATGGAAATGCGATCTTTCTCTGTAACTATTACTCTGCCAACGGTTGTCATACGGGTGGTGTCTGTTTTCGTCACGATTTACGTTGTGAGAATAGCCTTGTCGTGTCCAGTTATTATTTTTTTCATCGCGGAATTGTGACGCATGTGACCTGTAATTGTTGTGTTCCTGTTTTCGGCTCCCGTGATTGTCAGTGTCGATTTCCAATTCTTGTAAGAGTCCCTGAAAAGCTTCAATGTCGTCCTTGCAACGTCCTGCCAAAATAATATGTAGTAAATGTGCAGGTAATTTGATTAAGCAAATGCGGATGAGTTCTGAGGGGCTGTATGGGTTTGACAGTAATTGATTCTTGTACAACATGTCTTCAAAATAATTCACAAGACTGGAAAATTCAGATTGTTCGAAATGTTTCATCATTATGATGCTATGCCTTGCTCGTTCTTGTGTAGCTTGAGACCAATATGCTGAGAGGAAGGCATCATAAAATTCTCCTTCACTGTGACAATCGTGAATGACCGATCGCATTCCTTCAGCTGGTTCATTCTCTACGTAGCCACACAGAAATTCTAACCTGTGCTCTAATGACCATTTGGGAGGAAAACAATGAGAGAATTGATGGAGCCACGCTTGTGGATGAATGTTGTTGCCAGAATTCTTAAATGTTTTGAATTTACGTGTAGTAATGAACAGCTTATAGTAAAAATCATCGTGTCGGCGAGTGGCATATCAGTCATTGTTACGTCGTGTCGGCGGTTCCATCTCAAAATTCGGTGCACCTTGCCAATTTCTCTCATAATTTCCGAAATGCCCTGTGTTATTATTTTGTGACTTTTCCGTATTTCTAAGTCCCTCTTCCCGTGTTGGAGCGCTAGTGTCCTCTGAAATACGTAATTCTTGTATTACTTGTGCCAACTGATCTTGTAATTCCCGGATTTCTCTTTTGTGTTTCGTATTAATTTGATTCTGATTTTGTTTGAATTTCTTAATTTGTTCATACTCTTCTGTGTCAGAGATGGCTACAGGTCTTGTGTCATTCAGATCCTTACCTACCTTTGCAGATACGTTAGTGAACTGATCCGAAAGTTCGGCTACATTTTCCGATAGTGTACTTATATCCCAGTGTGTTTTTCTGAACCAAGTTTCAGAGTGTCCATTTGTGATGAAATCGTATCTACTGTGTCCTTTAAGTTTTACTGAGTTTTTGCAAGTTGCGTAACCGAATCGGTAGATGCAACTGAGTCAGTTTTAGCTTGCAAGGTCTCATGATTTTCGTGAACAATATTTTGCAATTCTTTTATGGCTGCTTCGTGATTCTGTAATGTATTTCCATGCCGCGAAAAAATAGGTTGGAAATTCTCACAAATTTGTTTTTTTACGTAATTACAGACTTTTTGACATTTCGATTCGATTTTATGTAACTCAGTAGTTAAATCTTCACGTGTTTGTTCAAGCGTGTGTTCCACTGAGTCTAACTTTTGAAGCTTTTGCTCCATTGCATCCAACTTTTGCTCTGTTTGTCTCTGGTGTTGTTCCATTGTCTAACTTTTGAAGATTTTGTTCCATTGTGTCTAACATTTGAAGATTTTGTCCCATTTGTTTCTGACTTTGTTCAAGAGTTGTGTCCAACTTTTGTAGCCTTTGTCCCATTTGTTGCATTAACTGTAATAACAATGCACTGGTGTCTGAAACATGTTCCTCAGTGCTTTTCGGCAATGAAGTTGCACCGGCGACATTCACATTTTGACAAGCAGAAAATGTGTCTTGACTTATATGAGAAAACGGTGAGGACCCAAAACCCGAATCTTCTGCATTTGCAAGATTGTGTTCTGTCATTTCCGATTCCTGAGACGGACTGTTCCCGACCGATCGATCGATAATGCTTCCCTGTTCACTAATTGTTCCACTGTCTACACCACTGTTCGCCGCCCGCTCCATTTCCCTGTGCACAATTACCAAATTACTATGTTGAACATTAGTTAATTCATTACACGGTAGCGCTAACACACTGCTTTCGTCTTCACTGTCATTTCTCAGTTTACTTTGCAGCCTAGTATTACGTTTTTCACACGCCATAATTGTCATAATATTTCACACCTTAACACAGGAAAGCACAATGTGAAGAGCAAAAATAAGAAAACACATTAACATAGCACTGAAAATAATATCTAGCTAACCGCAAACGCAGCTGCGAAATACCTGGTGCAAATCTACATGGCCACAACTGTTTTACTGTACAACAATGAAAGACTGCAACTACAAAGAAAATTCTCTCTACAATTAGGCGCTAGCAATAAACAAAAGCTACACTAATTACACTAACTACAAGAAAAAATCAGAAGATTCCAGTGAGGTATCCTCGGCTAAGGGTCGACATATGAAATGTCCCCTTTGAACAATCCTACATGACTGTGCTTAAACTGACACACAATATTTTTTAGCGCAACGCATCTGACTTTTAATAATCCCTACAAGAGAATGGCCCTGACTAAATTAACCTATACGTTTCACAAACCACTTACCTCACAAAAATCTTCGTTACTCAAACTACTGCAATACAGCGAGCGCCAATACTGCTAGCTAAATAAAAGATTCAAACTACTGAAGGCACTAACTACTGATAGGCATAGTTAGCAAATGAAAGATTTTGATAGAGAACAAACAATGTATTTACCTTAATAGTGTTCAAGAGTCATAATATATATAGCAGTTCCTGACATCCCTTCTTACAAATGTACTGTTTATGATGGACACACGTCCAGATCACCCGCTCTCAAAAATCCGCCATCTCACTTCCCCACATCCACCACTGCTGGCGGCTCACCTCCAAATGAGCAACGCTACGCGCTGTTAACATCCAGCTGCCCAACACTACTATAGCCAACAACAATGCAAACCAGCCACAGACTGCACACAGCACAGCCAGTGATTTTCATACAGAGCGCTACGTGGCGTTACCAATAAGAAAACCTAAACAGCCTACTTACACAGTTGTATGGTATCGTCAGTTTCTGCAGTGTATTGCGCTTTTATGCCGTCCTTGTGTAGCGCTATGCATATAGTTGTTTACTTAGTCCCGATCTTTGTGATTAATTATGTAATTAGGATCGATTTGCGTCAGTTTCGAGTGGCATTGTGAAATTTTTTCCCAGGAGGATAACGTGAGTGTATGGTATCATCAGTTTTTGGGCTGTATTGCGCATTTATGACGTGCTTGTGTAGCACTATGCATATAATTCTGTAGTTAGGACCGATCTTTGTGATTAATTAGATAATTAGGATCGATCTTTGCGTCAGTTTCCCAACCAAAATAAATATCGTACACTAACCTAACCTTCCTCTCCCGCATCTGAACAGTTTCTGCTACATCTGCCCCAGCGGCCCCTGCCAGGCAGACTACATACAAGACACCCCTTTGTACCATATAACATACACAAGCACTTGCAGGCGCAACCAAGAGGGAAACAATTCTTCAAAATAAACAGGACATGCTAGAGACTAATGCGAAACTTTTTCTGCAGAGGTCGCCTCACAGATACAGGGAAAGTAGGCGTACTCCGCCAACCTCCGCCGGCTTTATAAGCCCAGCGCAGAAGCAGTACAGCGTCCGTCTGATCGTCTCCTTTCTCTCCCACCGTCTTTCCTACGTCACCATCCATAACACGGATTCCTACACCTTTTTTCCCTCCGCCGGTGTGCCCCAAGGCCCCGTCCTCCCCCCCTTCTGTACCTTTTGTATACGGCGGACATGCCGCCGCCTTCACACCCCCTCCCCCAGTCCACCTTCTCCAGTTTCCCGATGACAACGCCTTCCTTGCCCTTGCCCCCAGCCTGCAGCGCTCCCAACACCTTCTCCAATCCCATCTTGACCGGTTCACCGCTTGCTGCAACCAGTGGTTGCTCAAGGTCAATCCCTCCAAAACCCAGGCGATCATTGTAGGCAAAACCACCCCTTCCTTCCGCCTCCTTGATTTCTATCTCACCATCTATGGCCGTCCGATCGCCCTCACTCCCACCCTCAAGTACCTTGGCGTCACCCTCGACCGTCGCCTCTCCTGGACCCCCCATCTCCGGACATCCAAGCCAAGGCACACTCCCGACTCCGTCTCCTCAAGCCCCTTTCGGGCCAAACGTGGGGTCTCGACCCCTCTACCATCCTCCACACCTATAAATCCCTCATCTGCCCTATCCTTTGCTACACCCATCCAGCCTGGATCTCCGCCCCCCTACCTTTTATAAATCGCTTCAAATCCTGGAACGCCATGCTCTCCGCCTCGCCTATCGCATCCGTCTCCCCTCCCCCACGCGGATCCTGTACGATCTCATTCCTTTCCCCCACCTCCTCCTTTTCCTTGAAAGGATACAGATCCTGTACACCTCCCGTAAACTCGACCCTCCTCACCCGCTTGTCTCCCCCATCCTTTCCCACCCGCGCCCGCTGCCGCTCCTGTATTCCCACGTCTCACCTGGTCTCCATCTCTCCACCCTCCTTACCTGATCCTCCCCACACCCACTTCCTGTGTCCTCTCCTCTTCTCACCCTCCTTCCCTTCTCTTTCCTTTTCCCCCATCCCCTTCCTCCACCCCTCTTCCCCCGGGCTCCCCCCTGCTCTCCCTTCCCCCTATCTCCCCTGCCCATGGCATCGTTTCTCCCCTCTCCTTCTCCCTCTCCCTCTTCCACCCCTCCCCCCTCCTCCTCTCTTGACAGCTCCCTGGACTCGTACACGGTTAGTGAACATTCGCGCGGCAGAGATGGACGCCTTGTGTTTCTGTGTGTGCCATCGTTTGTGCTTAAGTGGTTCAGTGTAATTCGTTTTGTGCACCTACGTTCACGTGTGACAATTTTCGTTTATGTCTACGTCCAAGTGTCTGAACACCTTTTATCTTGGACTCTACGCCCGTGAATAGCTCCATGTATTGTAAAAAGTGTTTGTCTCCGTTTACATGTCCACCGTATTCTTTTTTTTCGCACATTTTCATCAATTGTATCTTGTATATTTCTCTGTGGCCGAAGAGCGGCGTAGTATGCTGCTGCTGGCCTGCCTGTAGACAGGTTTGAAAATAACAATAAAGGAAAAAAAAGCAGTACAGCCAGTTCCTCGCCGAGCTAGGACCAGCTCCGACAGACCTCACCGACACTCTTGATGAATAGTCAGCTACATGTTATTTGTTTTCTTTGTGTGTATATAGTGATTGTTCGAGAAGTGTAGTTCAGTTTCAATAAACGACATTATACTGAGTGT
Organism: Schistocerca gregaria; assembly: GCF_023897955.1. NCBI lineage: Eukaryota > Metazoa > Arthropoda > Insecta > Orthoptera > Acrididae > Schistocerca > Schistocerca gregaria. Next base: position 452,518,681 of record NC_064926.1, on the reverse strand, counting down.
TCTACAATGCTGAGTATTCTTCAGTTTCCATGTGTTAGAGGGTGCACTTGGGCTTTCTGTTCAGGAGGACCAGAGTTCAAGCCTCAGAAAGGGCACCGCCGTTTTTAATTTCCAGTCAATTCCAAGAGCCTCTGGTGGTTTAATTGTGTTAGGGGGTACACTTGTGCTATCCGCCCATGAGGACTAGGGTTCGAGTTCCAGAAAGGGTTCTGCTAATTTTTATTTCCCGCCAATTCCCGGTTGGGGGGTGGACTGGGGTGTCAGCACAACCCTGGGGCAAAGAAAATCCCGCCAAAATTTGAAATTCCCGCCAGTAGGGTACGTTGGGCGAAGAGAGTTGGTGGAGGGGAGAGGGCGAGGTGAAGGCTGGGTCACACGTGCAGGCTGGTCGGGGGTGGTGGTGGGCGGAAGTTGTTGGGGGCTGGGTTGATTAATTGATCGGTTTAATTTATTTGGATATCGATTTGTTATCAAAGGTGTCCTGACGCCGTCAGTCCCCTACTACTAACGAACAGTTTAAAAGCAGCAATAAAAATATTTTCAGACAGCACAGTTTAAAAGACACACGAAGGACACTAAAAAAAATCGGAAAAACACTGGAACAACACCGAACAACACAGAAGAGACACTGACCATTAAAAACGTATCACTGTACACTTTCAATAAAATTCGAAAGGACCTACCCTGGTATAATAGACGAGAGGAAGAGAGGAGAGGGATGGGGATGGGAACTGAGGGCTAGTAGGAGTTAGTAATGAGAGTGAGATAGGGATGGCTGTTGGTGGGGGAGATGACAGGGACAGGGGCATACCTGGCATTGGGATCTGTGAATTTGAAAGATTAAAGGGAAATAGGAACGACTGCGAGGAGAAAAAGAGGAGGCGTGGGACTGGGGGAGAAGAAGGATAGGGATCCTTTGGGAGGGGTGAAGTAGGGGGGAGGGGTGGATTCAGAGTTGGTAGCAGGGGTATATTTGGGGGCAGAGTTCCTCAACTGTGAAAGAGAAATGGTTGAAATTTCTTTGGGAGATGATATGAAGGGTATGCAGGTTGAGTGTTGGGGGGATGTGTAGGTAGAGGCCCGGAAGCACTCAAGGACTGGAGAGGAGAGAGAACACAATAGGCTTGTTGGAATTGAGATTGCAGATGGTGTAGATTAGCCGAGGGTGTTCTATGTCATTAGGAGAGGCGGGAATTTGATGAGTTAGTAAAGGATCCATGTGGTGGAAGATAAGCGGATGAGGAAAGCTAGGCGGAAAGCATGCCGTTCGAGAATCTGGAGGGAATTACAGAACTTTGATGCGGCGACAGCTCCGGTAAATCACTGCCCTTCTATACCTTGTGTACGTGATACTACCGCCATCTGTATGTGTGCATATCGCTATCCCATTACTTGTGCCATCTAACAAGGGAAACTCCCCTTTGCATCCGCCTCAGATTTAATGGTAACAGATACGAGTGGACAGTCCGTGAAAAACTGAACATAGATAAAGCATGAAATCAGGAAGAAGATGTACTGCACTGTGAAAAAAAAGCAAGATAGAAACAGTGAACGCTCCAAGAACAAGAAGTGCAATACGGAAGAGCCGGTAACAGAAATGGCGACATTGTCAAGGGGTTACGATGTTGGACTGCCTAATGGCCGAATCGTGCTCAAACCTCCCTGAAGCCTTTTTTTTTATTTCGGTGACTGCTCTATTCAAATTTGTATCTTTGTCGTAGTAAAACGTCCGTTTGCAACAGTGAGGTGTGAAATACGGAACTGAATGGTGAAACGTCCCCTTAGAAAAATTATACGTAACTGTGCTTAAACTGACACACAATATTTTTAGCGCAACGCAATCTGACTTTCAATAATCCCTATAAAAGAATGGCCCTGACTAACATTAACCTATACGTTTCACAAATCACTTACCTCACAAAAATCTTCGTTACTCAAGCTACTGCAATACAGAGAGCGCCACTACTGCCAGCTAAATAAAAGATTCAAACTGCTGAAGGCACTAACTACTGATAGGCATAGTTAGCAAATGAAAGATTTTAATAGAGAACAAACAGTGTATTTACCTTAATAGTCAAAATATATATGATAGTTCATGACATCCAGTCTTACAAATTACAAAACTCCGCCATCTCTCTCCCCACGTCCACCACTGCTGGCGGCTCACCTCCAACTGCGCAACGCTACGCGCTGTTAGCATCCAGCTGCCGCTGCCCAACACTACAATGGCAGACAACAATGCAAACTAAACACAGATTGCGCACAGCACAGCCAGTGATTTTTCATACCGAGCGCTAAGCGGCGTTACCAATAAGAAAACCTAAACAGCCTACTTACAATGGGAACCGAAAACGTTGGTGACAAGGCGACAAGTCAACCGTATGCTTCCACCGTAAAACACGTCTGATGTGTCATACGCGACGTAAGTGACAGTACGTGTGTCATACGACAGGAATCCCTTCTCGACGAACCTAATTTGTACGACTGGTAAGTGAGTGGAGCCTCCTTGCCCGATATAGGTGTTTGTATGGATGTGAGTACTCCCAAGGAAATGATGAAAACAGTAGTTTGTCGCATAAGCTGCCATAAATGAACGCAACAGATTCACAATCACGCAGTCCCTCTGTACTTTGTCAAAACGTATGTTTTTAGCCTTTTTGAAGTTTCTTCCATTTTGGAAGTCTGAAATCTTGAATTCCTTTGTTGTAACATAGTTCACACCCGGTTGCTGTTTTCATTTTTGTGAGACGTCTATGTGGTATCTCATCTGTTCTCACTATTCATCACATGTACTTGCGATGGTAACGTATTTTTGCCTCATGACTCATATTCTACAACCAGTCTGTTGTGTGACAGCTGCCATGACTATAGAAAGGGAAAAACATTTCAGTCACCGGACGGACAGTTCATAATGTGGAAAAAATAAAATAAAAACGCTTGATCGTTTGGTAGTCCAACATCATGATCCCTTTTTTTTATCTCATGTTGTTCTTTATTGGTTGTTGTATTTGTTCGGGGTGGACATCCCACGACATCTGTTCAGGTTCATCATTGATCTGTTCACTCTGTGTATTTATTTATTTTATTACAGAGGGTAGCTAACCGACCGAACGCCCTGAGCTACCATGCCACCGGTCAGAACATAAGTTTTTAACGTTTCTGAACTTGCGTTCCATTTTGTAAGTCTTGACTCTTGACTTCCGTTGTTGTAATATAGTTCACATTGTTTACTTGATGTTTTCATTTCTGTGAGACGTCTATGTGGCATCTCGGCTGCTCTCACTCATCATCAAATTTACTAGCGACGGTAACGAATTCTTATTCGTTTTCTACAAGCACTATGTAGTATGACAACTGCCAAGACAATTGAAAGAGAACAACAATTTCAATTTCCGTACTGATAGTTCATAATGTTGTGGGGAAAAAATAAAAATAAATCGCACAAGGCAGTTTCGAACACTGCTTGCTTACATCTTTTTCCCCTCAGTAATCCAAAAGGGATTCAAAAATAATGAAGGAAAATTGCCATTGCCACCGCCAATTTTACCCTACACAAAAAACCACCATCTTCTCGTTGAGTGGGCATAGATTCGGTTATCGGTTCCGTTCAGTCCGGGTATGTATGTATTAGCCGGGGACCTAGAAATGACAGGCTTCGTCCCACCGTAGCCCACCAGTGGTTCACAATCCCACAACAGGCCACAGCATTCCACCCACCCCACCACCGCCCCACGGCGAAACCAGGGTTATTGTGCGACTCGGCCCTCAGTGGACCCCCCCCCCCCCCTCCCCCCGAGAACGTCTCATACCAGACGAGTGTAACCTCAAATGTTTGCGTGGTAGAATAACAATGGTGTACACGTATGTGGAGATGGTATTCGTGCAGCAATCGCCGACACAGTGTAGCTGAGCCGGAGTAGGGGGAGCCAGCCCGCATTCACTGAGGTAGATGGAAAACCGCTTTAAAAACCATCCATAGGCTAGTTGGCTCACCGGACCTTGACACTACAATCTGTTCATTATAAGAATAAACCTGATGTAAACAAACACAAACGCGATGATTGGTCAGAACGCGATGATTGGTGATCCCTTGATGCCTCAGAACATGTCCTACCAACCGATCCCTTCTTCTAGTCAAGTTGCGCCACAAATGTCTCTTCTCCCAATCCTATTCAGTACCTCCTCATTAGTTATATGATCTACCCATCTAATCTTCAGCATTCTTCTGCAGCACCACATTTCAAAAGCTTCTATCCTCTTCTTGTCCAAACTAGTTATCGTCCATGTTTCACTTCCATACATGGCTACGCTCCATACAAATACTTTCAGAAACGACTTCCTGCCACTTAAATCTATACTCGATGTTAACAAATTTCTCTTCTTCAGTAACGCTGTCCTTGCCATTGCCAGTCTACATTTGATATCCTCTCTGCTTCGACCATCATCAGTTATTTTGCTGACCAAATAGCAAAACCTCTTTACTACTTTAAGTGTCTCATTTCCTGATCTAATTCCCTCAGCATCACCCGACTTAATTCGACTACATTCCATTAACCTCGTTTTCCTTTGTTGATGTTCATCTTATACCCTCCTATCATGACACTGTCCATTCCGTTTAACTGCTCTTCCAAGTCCTTTTCTGTCTCTAACAGAATTACAATGTCACCGGCGAACCTCAAAGTTTTTTATTTCTTCTGCATGGATTTTAATACGTACTCCGAATTTTTCTTTTGTTTCCTTCACTGCTTGCTCAATATATAGATTGAATAACACCAGGGAGAGGCTACAACCCTGTCTCACTCCCTTCCCAACCACTGCTTCCCTTCCATGTCCCTCGACTCTGATAACTGCCATCTGGTTTCTGTACAAATTGTAAATAGCCTTTCGCTCCGTGTATTTTACCCCTGCCACCTTCAGAATTTGAAAGAGAGTATTCCAGTCAGCATTGTCAAAAGCTTTCTCTAAGTCTACAAATGCTAGAAATGTAGGTTTACCTTTCCTTAATCTAGCTTCTAAGATAAGTCGTAGGGTCAGTATTGCCTCACGTGTTCCAATATTTCTACTGAATCCAAATTGATCTCCCCCGAGGTCGGCTTCTACCAGTTTTTCCATTCGTCTGTAAAGAATTCGCGTTAGTATTTTGCATCCGTGACTCATTAAACTGATTATTCGGTAATTTTCACATCTGTTAGCACCGGCTTTCTTTGGAATTGGAATTATTATATTCTTCTTGAAGACTGAGGGTATTTCGCCTGTCTCATACATCTTGCTCACCAGCTGGTAGAGTTTTGTCAAGACTGGCTCTCCCAAGACCGTCAGTAGTTCTAATGGAATGTTGTCTACTTCTGGGGCCTTGTTTCGACTCAGGTCTTCCAGTGCTCTATCGAACGCTTCACGCAGTATCGTATCTCCCATTGCATCTTCATCTACATCTTCTTCCATTTCCATAATATTGTCCTCAAGTACATCGCCCTTGCATAGACCCTCTATATATTCCTTCCACCTTTCTGCTTTCCCTTCTTTGCTTAGAACTGGGTTTCCATCTGAGCTCTTGATATTCATACAAGTGGCTCTCTTTTTTACAAAGGTCTCTTTAATTTTCCTGTAGGCAGTATCTATCTCGCCCCTAGTGAGATAAGCCTCTACATCCTTACATTTATCCTCTAGCCATCCCTGCTTAGCCATTTTGCACTTCCTGTCGACCCCCTTTTTGAGACGTTTGTATTCTTTTTTGCCTGTTTCATTTACTGCATTTTTATATTTTCTTCTTTCATCAATTAAATTCAATATTTCTTCTGTTACCCAAGGATTTCTACTAGCCCTCGTCTTTTTACCTACTTGATCCTCTGCCGCCTTCACTACGTCATCTCTCAAAGCTACCCATTCTTCTTCTACTGTATTTCTTTCCCCCATTCCTGTCAATTGTTCGCTTATGCTCTCCCTAAAACTCTGTACAACCTCTGGTTTAGTCAGTTTATCGAGGTTCCATCTCCTTAAATTGCCACCTTTTTGCATTTTCTTCAGTTTCAATGTACAGTTCATAACCAATAGATTATGGTCAGAGTCCACATCTGCTCCTGGAAATGTCTTACAATTTAAAACCTGGTTCCTAAATCTCTGTCTTACCATTATACAATCTATCTGAAACCTGTCAGTATCTCCAGGCTTCTTCCGCATATACAACCTTTTTTTTATGGTTCTTGAACCAAGTGTTAGCTATGATTAACTTGTGCTCTGTGCAAAATTCTACCAAGCGGCTGCCTCTTTCATTTATTAGCCCCAATCCATTTGCACCTACTACGTTTCCTTCTCTCCCTTTTCCTACTACCGAATTCCAGTCGCCCATGACTATTAAATTTTTGTATCCCTTCACTATCTGAGTAATTTCTTTTATTTCATCATACATTTCTTCAATTTCTTCGTCATCTGAAGAGCTAGTTGGCATATAAACTTGTACTATCATGTATTAACAGCCATCAACGTTTTTCGTAATCAATCTTTAGCCACGTAGTTTTTATTTCAAAAATCGTGTACAGTCACAGCCTCTGCGGCTTTGTGCTCTGACTGTCGCGCTGTTAATGCCCAGTATGAAAATGGCTGAGGCTGCTTTCTGTTCCGTAATGAAACACACGCTGAAGTATTCCCAGCGCTGTATGTACATGCAGTTGATAATGCAACCCACATCTAATGTGTAGTGCAGACGGTAGAGTAATGGAATGTGAATGATACTCAGGTAATGGTTCGTTGATTCAAATCACCTCACTCTCATTTTTTTGTCGTTCAATTTGAAATACTTACATATTGTAATTATAAAACTCGTCATCATTTTTTATGAATAGTGCACGTCTTCTTGTTTCTAATTAACATATTAGACGCGAAATTCCAGTTTCCATTCCAATTAAAACTTCTTAATTACCGATGTTTTATGAAACATTGTTCATAAAAGTTGTTTAAATTAAGAAAACATAACAATTTAATTTTGTAAGGTAAAAACGAAAAACCAAATCCTCTTTATTTGGACTATGTCCACTGTTTTTTACCACAGAGGTAGATAAATATCGCAGGCATATGAAGAACAATCATTTTTCACAGCACCGAGCACATCATACAAATGCTACATTTTTACATTTGCTATTGTAGCATTGTAATACGAACCCAACAGAACTGATCTGGAACCATGTTGTAGGATTTGACTCGAGCAGTAACAAGACTGTAAAGCTGCCGACGTACTGTACCTAACGCACGCACCTATTTCACATGTTACTGCCCGACGCTGGCGGGATATACACTCCTGGAAATTGAAATAAGAACACCGTGAATTCATTGTCCCAGGAAGGGGAAACTTTATTGACACATTCCTAGGGTCAGATACATCACATGATCACACTGACAGAACCACAGGCACATAGACACAGGCAACAGAGCATGCACAATGTCGGCACTAGTACAGTGTATATCCACCTTTCGCAGCAATGCAGGCTGCTATTCTCCCATGGACACGATCGTAGAGATGCTGGATGTAGTCCTGTGGAACGGCTTGCCATGCCATTCCCACCTGGCGCCTCAGTTGGACCATCGTTCGTGCTGGACATGCAGACCGCATGAGACGACGCTTCATCCAGTCCCAAACACGCTCAATGGGGGACAGATCCGGAGATCTTGCTGGCCAGGGTAGTTGACTTACACCTTCTAGAGCACGTTGGGTGGCACGGGATACATGCGGATGTGCATTGTCCTGTTGGAACAGCAAGTTCCCTTGCCGGTCTAGGAATGGTAGAACGATGGGTTCGATGACGGTTTGGATGCACCGTGCACTATTCACTGTCCCCTCGACGATCACCAGAGGTTGTCGGCCAGTGTAGGAGATCGCTCCTCACACCATGATGCCGGGTGTTGGCCCTGTGTGCCTCGGTCGTATGCAGTCCTGATTGTGGCGCTCACCTGCACGGCGCCAAACACGCATACGACCATCATTGGCACCAAGGCAGAAGCGACTCTCATCGCTGAAGACGACACGTCTCCATTCGTCCCTCCATTCACACCTGTCGCGACACCACTGGAGGCGGGCAGCACGTGTTGGGGCGTGAGCGGAAGACGGCCTAACGGTGTGCGGGACCGTAGCCCAGCTTCATGGAGACGGTTGCGAATGGTCCTCGCCGATACCCCAGGAGCAACAGTGTCCCTAATTTGTTGGGATGTGGCGGTGCGTAGGATCCTACGGTCTTGGCGTGCATCCGTGCGTCGCTGCGGTCCGGTCCCAGGTCGACGGGCACGTGCACCTTCCGCCGACCACTGGCGACAACATCGATGTACTGTGGAGACCTCACGCCCCACGTGTTGAGCAATTCGGCGGTACGTCCACCTGGCCTCCCGCATGCCCACTATACGCCCTCGCTCAAAGTCCGTCAACTGCACATACGGTTCACGTCCACGCTGTCGCGGCACGCTACCAGTGTTAAAGACTGCGATGGAGCTCCGTACGCCACGGCAAACTGGCTGACACTGACGGCGGCGGTGCACAAATGCTGCGCAGCTAGCGCCATTCGACGGCCAACACCGCGGTTCCTGGTGTGTCCGCTGTGCCGTGCGTGTGATCATTGCTTGTACAGCCCTCTCGAAGTGTCCGGAGCAAGTTTGGTGGGTCTGACACACCGGTGTCAATGTGTTCTTTTTTCCATTTCCAGGAGTGTAGAATGGCACCTCATGAAAGAAGAAGAGAAAATGCTGCGCCTTCGTGGGTTCTGGGTTTGATAGGCTCGTTATCAACGTAGCAGGTGACACTTCCAGAACTGAAATGTATTTCTCGGATTTGGATAAGGAAGGAGCTAAGGGATTACCAGACAACTGACTGTAAGTAATAGCTTCAGTGGCTTCAATATTTAACCATAAGGTGAAATCCTTCGTGGATTCTGGTGTTGATAGGCTCGTTATCAACGTAGCAGGTGACACTTCCAGAACTGAAATGAATTTCTCGGATTTGGATAAAGGAGTTAAGCGATTACCAGGCAACTGGCTGTAAGTAATAGCTTCAGTGAAATCCTTCAATACTCTCTTACGTTACACAGAGCTTATGCAGAAAAATTACCTTGCCGTTAACTCAGGAATTTTCATTCTGGTTTTTAATTACAATAGTACTTTAGCTGAAAACGATAACGTGTTGCTGTTTTAGTCTAGTTGTCTAAGGAGCGTATTGTGGGAGATTTTCAGAGCATTATTTCATTCTGCTTAAAAATTAAATGACATTCGGAACTATCTTGCTCCTCTGCTCGTCTCTTTTACGTGTGAACTGCAGCTGGCCACGTCACTGCAGGCTAGCTGTACCAGCTGACCGGCCAGTGCTGTCCAAGTTAAATGCGCCGGGAAAGCTGTTGTCCCGCAATATCGCTAAGTACAAAACTCACCCTTATTATCGTACTTGACAGTACTCGAGACAGCTTGGCTGCAGTCCCAAGTGAAACAGAAATCCAATGACGTCCCAGCAAACGTATAAGAATACATATTGCAATGTAGGTTTGTTATTATGATGACTGGATTATAATCCGCCGGGCGGAATCGTGCCAGGGACCGGCACGCCTTCTCGCTCGGTTCAAAAATGGTTCAAATGCCTCTGAGCACTATGGGACTTAACATCGGAGGTCATCAGTCCCCTAGAACTTACAACTACTTAAACCTAAGTAACCTAAGGACATCACATACATCCATGCCTGAGGCAGGATACGAAGCTGTGACGAGGACCGGCACGCCTTCTTAATCGGTTCAAAAATGGTTCAAATGCCTCTGAGCACTATGGGACTTAACATCGGAGGTCATCAGTCCCCTAGAACTTACAACTACTTAAACCTAACTAACCTAAGGACATCACATACATCCATGCCCGAGGCAGGATACGAAGCTGCGACGGGGACCGGCACGCCTTCTTAATCGGTTCAAAAATGGTTCAAATGCCTCTGAGCACTATGGGACTTAACATCTTAGGTCATCAGTCCCCTAGAACTTACAACTACTTAAACCTAACTAACCTAAGGACATCACATACATCCATGACCGAGGCAGGATACGAAGCTGCGACGGGGACCGGCACGCCTTCTTAATTGGTTCAAAAATGGTTCAAATGCCTCTGAGCACTATGGGACTTAACATCGGAGGTCATCAGTCCCCTAGAACTTACAACTACTTAAACCTAACTAACCTAAGGACATCACATACATCCATGCCCGAGGCAGGATACGAAGCTGCGACGGGGACCGGCACGCCTTCTTAATCGGTTCAAAAATGGTTCAAATGCCTCTGAGCACTATGGGACTTAACATCGGAGGTCATCAGTCCCCTAGAACTTACAACTACGTAAACCTAACTAACCTAAGGACATCACATACATCCATGCCTGAGGCAGGATACGAAGCTGTGACGAGGACCGGCACGCCTTCTTAATCGGTTCAAAAATGGTTCAAATAGCTCTGAGCACTATGGGACTTAACATCTTAGGTCATCAGTCCCCTAGAACTTAGAACTACTTAAACCTAACTAACCTAAGGACATCACATACATCCATGCCCGAGGCAGGATACAAAGCTGCGACAGGGACCGGCATGCCCTCTTGATCGGTTCAAAAATGGTTCAAATGGCTCTGAGCATTATGGGACTTAACATCTTAGGTCATCAGTCCCCTAGAACTTAGAACTACTTATACCTAATTAACCTAAGGACATCACACACAACCATGCCCGAGGCAAGATTCGAAGCTGTGACGGTAGCAGTTCCGCGGTTCCGGACTGCAGCGCCTAGAACCGCACGGCCACCGTGGCCGGCTTCTCGCTCGGAAGTAGCGCGTTATACAGCGAGGCGAGTCGGGAGGGCTCGGTTCGGGTAGATTCAGATCAGTTCTGAGCTTCTCATGGATTGGACGTTCCACCTGCGAGGCGGATCATTAAAGATGGTCCGTAAGAAATGGGAGAAGTAGTGCTGAAAATGTGTTAGTTGGTAGTCCAACACCATGATAATTTACCCACGACGTCGTGGCTGTTTGAGTCTGCTCTTTCTTGCACTTCTTGTCCTTGGACAATTCACTGTTCCTATTTTGCTTTTTCTTTCATAGTTCAGTACATCTTCTTCGTGTTCCCATGCTTGATCTGAGTTCAATTTTTGACGCACTATGCACTGGGCCATCTTACCACTAAATGTGAGGGGGATGCTATCCGCTGGCCGGAGTGGCCGAGCGGTTCTAGGCGCTTCAGTCTGGAACCGCGTGACTGCTACGATCGCAGGTTCGAATCCTCCCTCAGGTATGCATGTGTGTGATGTCCTTAGGTTAGTTAGGTTTAAGTAGTTCTAAGTTCTAGGGGACTGCTGACCTCAGCTGTTAAGTCCCATAGTGCTCAGAGCCATTTGAACCATTTGGATGCTATCCATTGTGGGCCATCTTACCACTAAATCTGAGGGGGATGCTATCTGCCGGCCTTTGTGGCCGAGCGGTTCTAGGCGCTTCAGTCTGGAACCGCGTGACTGCTACGGTCGCAGGTTCGAATCCTCCCTCAGGCATGCATGTGTGTGATGTCCTTAGGTTAGTTAGGTTTAAGTAGTTCTAAGTTCTAGGGGACTGATGACCTCAGCTGTTAAGTCCCATGGTGCTCAGAGCCATTTGAACCATTTGGATGCTATCCATTGTGGGCCATCTTACCACTAAATCTGAGGGGGATGCTATCCGCCGGCCGGTGTGGCCGAGCGGTTCTAGGCGCTTCAGTCTGGAACCGCGTGACTGCTACGGTCGCAGGTTCGAATCCTCCCTCAGGCATGCATGTGTGTGATGTCCTTAGGTTAGTTAGGTTTAAGTAGTTCTAAGTTCTAGGGGACTGATGACCTCAGCTGTTAAGTCCCATGGTGCTCAGAGCCATTTGAACCATTTGGATGCTATCCATTGTGGGCCATCTTACCACTAAATCTTAGGGGGATGCTATCCGCCGGCCGGTGTGGCCGAGCGGTTCTAGGCCCTTCAGTCTGGAACCGCGTAACCGTTATGGTCGCAGGTTCGAATCCCGCCTCAGGCAGGTTTAAGTAGTTGTAAGTTCTAGGGGACTGATGACCTCAGCTGTTAAGTCCCATGGTGCTCAGAGCCATTTGAACCATTTGGATGGTATCCATTGTGGGCCATGTTCCCACTAAATCTGTGGGGGTGTGATGGGGAGTTTCCCTTGTTGTCAGTGTACAGTGTGCCTCCAAGGCTGCTGGGGCCTACGCGTCTGACGAGCGCCGTCTGCTGCAGGTGGTGGGCCTGAGCGTGGTGGCGGCGGGCGGCGTGCTGCTGACTGACTCCGGCCGCGTGCTACTGTCTCGCCTGCTGACGTCACACGACGCGCCGCGCCAGCCGCTCTTCTACTACGTGGGGCTGGCCGCCGTCTGCGCAGGCGTCGTCGTGGCCGCCGGGGGCGTGCTGGGCTGCTGGGCCGCCAGCCTGCACAGCCGCTGCTTCCTCGCCGTGGTGAGTGCTGCAAGCGTGCTGCGTTCAGAGGGGAGATGGTGGTGGTGGTTAGTGTTTAACGTCCCGTCGTCGACGAGGTCATTAGAGACGGAGCGCAAGCTCGGGTTAGGGAAGGATTGGGAAAGAAATCGCCCGTGCCCTTTCAAAGGAACCATTTGCCTGAAACGATTTAGGGAAATCGCGGAAAACCTAAATCAGGATGGCCGGAGACTCAGAGGGGAGAGGCGGCGCCTATAATAGTAGCTAGAGATGGGAAAAACCTCTCTCCTAAAACCGATACCGATATTTTAGTTACCGTATTTTACGGACTATAAGATTCACTTTCTTCTTCGAAATATTACCCTCTAAAATTAAGGTGCGTCTTATTCTCGAAATTAATATAAAAATGTGCAGTACTTGAATTAAAATTTCCACCGGTCTTAAAAATGGCGTATATTCGATGTCACTGGAAGCGGCTCGTGAATATGCGTTCTGGGTGTTCACAAATTTTTACATTCAGGTAAATTTGAGTGTGTGAAATTAATAGCATCTGCTGTCCTGCTTATTAACAAGTTTAGACAACTACAGCCAATAATAAAAACAGTGATGATTAAAGCAGAAAGGAAGGAGGAAGGGGATTTATCGACATAAGAAACCTACATTACGGACAGGTAGATAATTTAAGAAAATGCTTTATAGAACGAGCAGAAACTAGCAAAATACACAAAGCAGTCACTCATATGAATACATCGGCTACCTCACTGCAATTTCATAACCACTTCTACAACCCTTTAGATCACATAACATCAACAGATACGAAGAAAGTAAATTGGAAAAAGAAAACACTACATGACAAGCACCCGTATCATCTAACACAGCCACACATTGATCAAGACGCATCCAACACATGGCTAAGAAAAGGGAATATATACAGTGAGACGGAAGGATTCATGATTGCAATACAGGATCAAACAATAAACACCAGATGTTACAGCAAGCATATTATTAAAGATCCAATACCGCAACAGATAAATGCAGACTTTGCAAACAACAAATAGAAACAGTAGTTCACATCACAAGCGGATGTACAATACTAGCAAATACAAAATACCCCAGAAGACACGACAATGTAGCAAAAATAATACATCAACAACTTGCCATACAACATAAACTAATAAAATAACACGTTCCCACATACAAGTATACACCACAAAATGTACTGGAGAATGATGAATACAAATTATACTGGAACAGAACCATTATAACAGATAAAACAACACCACCTAACAAACCTGACATCATACTCTCCAATAAAAATAAGAAATTAACACAACTAATCGAAATATCCATACCCAATACAACAAATGTACAGAAGAAAACAGGAGAAAAAAATGAAAAATACATCCAACTGGCTGAGGAAGTCAAGGGCATGTGGCAACAGGATAAAGTTGACATTGTACCAATTATACTATCAACTACAGGGGTCATACCACACAATATCCACTAGTACATCAACGCAATACAGCTACATCCAAACATATATATACAACTGCAGAAATCTGTAATTACTGATACACGTTCAGTTACCCGAAATACCTAAATGCAATGTAACATATACCGCACAGTTAAAAGGAAGTCACGCTTGATCAAGGTCCGCGTCACTTTCCATTTTTAACCAGACATAGCGTCTGAGGTAGGAAAGACAATAATAATAATAATAATAATATCAATAATAATAAAATGCATAACTTATCAGACAAAAGAAAGGATTGTCGTGAAATTTTGCTGTTATGGAGTCAGGGATTTTCACTGCCTCGAGATGACTGGGTGTTCTTGTGTCGTCATCATCATCATCATCATCATCATCATCATGCATCCCCATTATGGTCGGAGGAAGGCAATGACAAACCACCCCGTCTAGAACCTTGCCTAGTAGGAGGTGCGGGTCTCCCATATCGTCACCTACGTTCCTCGGAGTATGGGACCTCATCATCATCCTCACATAATTAACTAAAGTTTGGGGCAATAATGAAGTAACGCGCTAACTTTCTAGCTCTCCACTTCGCATTTTTTTTGTAAGAGGGAGTTTTCGGTCTTTTCCATTTTTCGGACAAATGTACAAGATCCCTAACTTCCGGGCTGAAAATCAGATATTCTAAAGCTGCAAACTCACAACACTTCTTTGTTAAGCGTTCGCTTGTATTCACGCTCATTTGATTTCGTCACTCTCTCAAAGGATCTGTTCTCGGAGGCCCTAGTTCCTTTGCGCCTAACTTTTTCTGGTAATTTACTTTCATGTTCCCAGAATGAGATTTTCACTGTGCAGTGGAGCGCGCGCTGATACGAAGCGCTGGCGGATTAAAGCTATGTGCCGGACCGAGATTCGAACTCGAGGCCTTTTTGCTGGCAAGCGCTCTATGGACTAAGCTACCCAAGCTCGACTCACGATCCCTCCTCACAGCTTTACTTTTCTGCTAGCTGCCGGCATTTAAAATGTTTACACTGCAAACGAAAGCCAATTCCCGCACAGTAAACAACCAACTCCAAACACGAAGTGCCGTTTGTGGAAATGATTAAAATCAAGTAGTAATGTCTACCAACATAGTCACTTGACTAGAATACAAATGAGGTGATGAGATCCGTAAGGACCTAAAGCACACTGCCGTTGATCTCACTTTTAAGTGAGTATCGGAGAAAACAGTGAAACAGCTTTTCGTGAATTTTCATGTGGGCCTACCGTACAGATAACCCTCACGCACCGTAAGATCAACAGATTTCAGAAGCATGAATAAATGGTACAATCTCACAAACGACAGTGATATGCTTTAGGCCCTGATGATTCTCAGCGCCTCAAATGGATTACTGTATGATAAGATTCATAACTTAATATACTATGACTCATTCAGAAACCAACAAAATAGGTTTACTGTCAGTACAACTTTAAGGCCATATACTGACGTCTGATGTAATTTTACTACAGTATATGTGAGTGAATTAGGATATCTGAGGCGTGTGCTATCATCTAGCATTGTTTATGCCGAGTGAATGGGGATAGCCGACCGGAATGGCCAAGCGGTTCTAGGCGCTTCAGTCTGGAACCGCGCTGCTGCTACGGTCGCAGGTTCGAATCCTGCCTCGAGCATGGATATGTGTGATGTCCTTAGGTTACTGAGGTTTAAGTAGTTCTAAGTTCTAGGGTACTGATGATCTCAGAAGTTAAGCCCCATAGTGCTCAGAGCCATTTGAACCATTTTGAATGGGGATAAAAATCTGATGCAATGTGCTACCGCTTGGTGGCACTGACGTAAATTTCTGGTTGCGTAGCAAGGGCTTGCTGTGCACGTCGTGAACAGTGTACGTTGTTGTGAAATCAGCATGTTTTTGGCCCGGAAGCCAATTAAGTCACGCGAATTGCGCATGCGCAAAAGCTCCTTGCACAACTGAAGATGTGCTCCCGCCCATGATGCTAAGTTTCACGAGTCTAGAGGGGCAGTAGTCGTATCTTTCAGAGTCTAGTACCTATGTTAAGTTTACAGCATTCTAGGAAAAATAATCAATAAATCCGCAAGGTGTCGAAAGTTAGTGTTCGCGTGTTCTTGTACCTTTACACAGACCAGCCACTGCCATCTGGTAACATTGGATTCAACTGCCAGAACCAGTACACCGATGCAAAGAACATGACTTGCGGGAATTCACATGTTTGCTAACACTGTCTGCAGCCCAACCCGCAAACACAAACCCAGAAACACTATCTAGCCTATGATGCGACATTGCAGTCTACGGTGCGAGTGAATTTGAATTGAAAGTATCAAAAGAAAATATTACCTTTCCATCGCATCAATGGGCAACTAAGCCAAATAGCGAATATTGATGGAACTCCTCTATTTGATGTACCGAGCAACAAAACTGCTGCCATGAAAGGTGTTAAAACCATAAAAACAAATGGACATGAAAAATGCACTACACTGCTGTTCTTTCATGTTGTGCTGACGGTACTAAACTTAATCCAATTATCATTTTCGAGCGCAAAACAATGTCAGAATCTTCTGAAATACAGCCAGGTGCTATTGTTCACGTACATGACAAGGATTGGATAGTATGAAATTATGTATTTATAGAGTGTGAGAAACAAGGGAAGATGCTTTATCGAAGAAGAGTTCTCTTCTTGTGCTAGATCAGTTTAGCAGTCGTTTGAAAAACCCTGTGAATGAGAAATTGAGACAGGGAAATATAGAGCTTGCTGTTATTCCGAGAGGACTTAATTCACATTTGCGACCTCTTGATGTC
The DNA here is from genome assembly GCF_023897955.1 of Schistocerca gregaria. Taxonomy (NCBI): domain Eukaryota; kingdom Metazoa; phylum Arthropoda; class Insecta; order Orthoptera; family Acrididae; genus Schistocerca; species Schistocerca gregaria. The sequence continues at coordinate 452,501,940 of NC_064926.1, read as the reverse complement.
TCGATAAATAAACCACTTAAAGGGTATAGGGAAGAGGAATGAAACAAATGGATGATGGATGAAACCCACCATGAATTCACGCCGAAGGGAGCTTTAAAACTACCTACAATCAAACAAGTGCGTCACTGGATAAAACAGTCGTGATCTAGAGTGAAAGAAGACATTATTGGAAAACCTCTCAAGAAGTGTGGCATAAGTAATGTCCTCGATGCCAGTGAAGACAATCTTATATCTGAAAAAGACAAATTACGACAACTAAGAGGAAGAAGAAGAAGCAAGTGCAAATGACGATTTTCAGGTGTTTTAAAGGCCAGTTCAATTTTATTAACTAAGAATTTTTTTAGCTGGCTTGGAAACCTAATAATAAAAATGGCAGAAATGTTATTTTTTTAAAAATCTCTTAAAAAGTAATGTTTATCTTATAGCCCGCAGCGTCTTATAGTCCGTAAAATATGGTATGAATAGCCGGCATTTTCGGTATATGTTTTCTCTCGGTTATAACTGGTGTTTTTTTGTGTTTTAACAATAACAGACTAAATGACGAAATATCGATTAGCCGTAGCAGCAGCTCTAAAATTCTTCGTTTTTAATAAACTTTTTTAAAAAGTGAAGTAATTTTTATTCTTAAAAAATGGTATTTTAATAACACATGGCATAAGAGTTGGTACAGAATTGCGGAGACAATAATGCCCCCGTTGCTGTCGTCGCCAGACTTTCTTTGTATTGTAGAATGGCATTGTCCTTAATTTGGAAATATTTTTACAAAGTAATTTAGCAATGAAATACAATGCTTCATTTGTTTTAAAAGAGTGTTTTAAAATTGGTCTGCCACTTCTATGGGATGGTAAAACAGGAAGGAAATTATGGTAACAGTAGTAAATAAAAAGTTAACGACAAATCATTCATATTATACAATAAAAGTAAAAAGTAGCTGATCCACTGGCTATATCTACGCAATAAACCTTTATCTGTTTGTAGCCACTGAAAACGAACGGCGTAACAAGACAAAGAGATCTTCAACCTTTGTTTGCACCATTTAGCATTGACTACTCTAATCCCCAAATAGTGGTATGATCCCCAATCAAAATATGATTTTTGGGCAGTTAAAGAAAATGGAATCAATAAGAGAACACTGGTGATTTTTTGTTGTATTCAACCACTTATCACTTCTGGAGAAAAGCAGCGAACGTTGATAGACTCAGTTTCCTATTATTTAAGTATTTAATTTAATTTCAATATATCTTGACACTGAGAGAGTCAAAATTTTTCAGTCTTTATTCGACTTCTACGTTTATTATAGGTAATAATAGGAATGGGTTATTTTGAGCGGTTAAAATGCTGTGCGGAGAAAAAAAAAACACTATATAACGCAAAACTTGTTATTCTTTCAGCGCTATCCCCACTAAGTAGCCCAGTCACCGAAGACCATAAAAAGTCTAAAATGGAAAAAAATCGTGGAATCGCGAGTTTTTTGCACAGTGGTAGGAGGGGGTGTCATGAACAACATAGGCATACCTGAATAACTACTGCAACCTGCATCCTTCTGAATCTGCTTAGCGTATTCACCTCTTGGTCTTAGTCTACAATTCTACCCTCTACGCTTCCCTCCAGCACTAAATTGGTATCCCTCGATGCCTCAGAACGTGTCCTACCAACCGATCCCTCCTTCTAGTCAAGTTGTGCCACAATTTTCTCTTCTCCCCAATTCTGTTCAGTACTTCCTTATTAGTAACGTGATCTACCCATCTAATCTTCAGCATTCTTCTGTAGCACCACATTTCGAAAGCTTCTATTCTCTTCTTGTCTAAACTGTTTAACGTTCACGTTTCACTTCCATACATGGCTACACTCCATACAAATACCTTCAGGAAAGACTTTCGGACACTTAAATCTATACTCGATGCTAACAAATTTCTCTTCTTCAGAAGCACTTTCCTTGACATAGCCAATCTAGATTTCATATCCTCTCTACTTCGACCGTCATCAATTATTTTACTCCCCAAATAGCAAAACTCATTTACTACTTTAAATGTCCCATTCCATAATCTAATATCCTCAGCATCACTTGATTTAATTCGATAACATTCCATTATCCTTGTTTTGCTTTTGTTGATGTTCATCTTATATCCTCCTTTCAAGACACTGTCCATTCCGTTCAGTTGCTCTTCCGGGTGCCTTTCTGTCTCTGACAGAATTACGATGTCGTCGGTAAACCTCAAACTTTTTTATTTCTTCTCCATGGTTTTTAATTCCTACTCCAATTTTTTTCTTTTGTTTCCTTTACTGTTTGCTCAATATACAAATTGAACAACATTGGAGACAGGCTACAACCCCTGTCTCACTCCCTTCTCAACTACTACTTCCCTTTCATGCCCCTCGACTCTTGTAACTAAATGTAGGTCTGCCTTTCCTTAACCTATCTTCTAAGATAAGTCGTAGGGTCAGTATTGCCTCACTTGTTCCAACATTTCTACGGGATCCAAATTGATCTTCCCCGGGGTCGGCTTCTACCAGTTCAGTTCTTCTGTAAAGAAGAGTTCGAAAATGTTTACCAGCACAAAATAAAACTACATTAAATTTCGTACAAAAAAGGTCCGATTAATTTTTTCTCTAGGACTAACAGCTTCCACATAGCAATGGAGAGAACGATCGCAGATTATTAAAAATAGTGTTTTGATGGTATAAAATTGCGTTTTCTGTTTAATCAAGTGGATTAAGAACTAATATTAAATGCGTGTACCATGTCTCAATGCAGTAGAATCGTCTTAAAGGGTAAACAGCATTCTGGGAGTGTAAAGGTGTAGAGAGGGTAGAGGTGGATGGGACGAGAGCAAGGTACATTGCAGGATTGTGGTTATGCGCTTCTCTCCTTCATAGGTCTGCAAACTAAGGAGTGAGTACATGGTTCCCCACTATGTTACAAGAAGCAACTTGCTTTTGAACTTGCAGACAGAACATACCTCCCCACAATTTTCTGTCCAGTTCTCTTATGTGAGCTGACAAACTAACTTCAGTCAGCTTGTGTCTTTACAGCGGAGCTCTTTTCAGTTTATTAAATGAGTGATTATCTGGAATTGTTAAGTGAGATTTTATACAAAAAAGTTCAACATCTGGAGCTGTCAACTGTCTACTACACTGAGAAGCCTGTCCCAAGTTAACATGCTGTCGATACGTATTTGTCAGTGTCGGTTTCGTTGTTCCCATTACCACTGGCTGGAATATTTCTCACACCATAATGAATATGAAATGTATAACCCCAGCCTCAGCTCTCCCAACATCTGAAGAATCCACGAGGCTTAAATTGTCATTTAGGTGATCTGGAGTTACAGATGTTTCAGCATAAGTCATCAATTCATTACAGCAGATTACTGTCGATTATTCGCATGATTTTGAAACGGATTCTAGTTGGTTTTTGAACATTTTTGGAATACATTCTAAGCTGATTTCTGGACGAACTGTAATTAAGTTTTTGAATGCTTGCATAGGGTACGTGATATCTATGCCAGGGGAATCCCGCTTGCCACTAGAAATAAAAAACTTGCCCGTACACAAAAATTGACGAGTATGTAGAGCTGAGCCGAATAAACCCGAACGGGTGAATGCCAGTCGCTGTTTTGGTTGTATGTTTGATTAGATGTGTGATAAGCGTTGTTATAATTATTAGCGAAATCTGTAGATTAAAACTACTAGAGGGGAAATAAACGACTAACAGGAATAACAGGAAAGAAAGATCACACATTATCTTCTCGGTATATCCGAGAAAATGAAGTTTTGACAGAACATTTTTGCCAGAAGTCACAGGATCGGTGGTGACAAGATTGATTGTTAGAACAAGGAAGGAGAAGAAAAGGGGACATCACACATATTGTGTGGAAGAATATGATAATTCCAAATTTATATAAACATTTCGTACTACCACATTTTTATCTCAAGCTTGAGAAAGCGGAGCATATGAAAGAAATGTCGAACTATTTCCTAACATAGAACTTTTTTGCTTGTAATAGGCGTAATGGGCATTTGATATTGGTACTTCGTGAATTCTGCCCCTTGTTACTTATGTAAATGAAGTACATAAAAATGATTATTTGTGTCAAAACAGTCTCACTTATTTGGCGTGTTATAACTGCGGCAATATTTGAAAGCCCTATTTCATTTTATCTGACAGACAGTGACAAAATCAAATCGAGAAATCACACCAGTCTTGTGTATTATTCGTATTAACTGCTTTTTCAGTCTTAAACTACATTTCGATTTTGGATGTAGCAACGCGTTTGACGAACTTTCATAAGGTAAGAGATTCGGTCGCAGAATTCGTGTAAAGCTGTAGCAAGATTAAAGAGAGAGAAAAAAAAAATGCTGAGACCTAAGGAGTGCAGAAATGTGTACTGTCTTGCTTGTCTCTTGTCTTTACTGATTTTATGTTTCCTACATTTAATTTTATGTCATGTAAAAGATAAAGTTACTATAATAAACAAACACAAACGCGATGATTGGTCAGAAGCCGCGGCACACGTACACTGGTGTTGTTACGCTCTTGGAAGTAGGTCCTACTTATGTATTACATCTCTTACTACTAAGTTACGTTAAATAAAACTTTAAGATATTCAAATGTATAAACAGCCATCAAGGTTTTTCTTAATAACGCTTTAGCCACGTAGTTTATATTTCAAAAATCGTGTACAGTGGCAGCCACTGTGGCGTTGTGCTCTGATTGTCGCGCCGTTAATGCGCAGTGTGAAGATGGCTGAGGCTGCTTTCTGTTCGGTAGTGAAACACGCGCGTGGAACACGGGTACAAAGTACCTAGAAACAGGCTGTTCTTAATGTTTTCCATAAATTTACGGAAATAATCGGCTTTGAAGTTTTCCCAGCATTGTATATAATGCAGTTGATAAACAAACTCACATTGAACGTGTAGCGCAGTCGTTAGCGTAATGGAATGTGTAGCAACTACTGTTATTCGTGCGTTTTTTCAAATTTCCCATGTATAATTTTTTTCTTCTCATTCAATTTGAAATACCTACATCTCGTAATTATTAAACTCATCATCATTTTTTATGAATAATGCACGTCTTATTCTTTGTAATTACATATTGGACGCGAAATTCTTTTTTCCATTTCAAATACAAATTCTTAACTATCGATAAATGTAACCGTAGGCTTCCGCAGCCGTTGTCAATGTCAATAAAATTCTTCTGGGTTAGAGACCGCATTGTCATTTATAAAATTCCAATGTTTCGGCGTCTGTTGCAAGACAATGCGGTCTCTAACCCAGAAGAATTTTATTGACCTTAACTATCGATGTTTTATGAAAGACTGTTCATGAGACTTGTTTAAATTAAGAAAACATAATTTAATTTTTAAGGCAAAAATGAAAAACCAAATCGTCTTTATTTGGACTATGTCCATGGTTTTATAACACAGAGGTAGATAAGTATCGTAGAAACATGAAAAATAATCATTTTTATAGCATTGAGCACATCATATAAATGGTGCATTTTTACATTTGCTATACAATATGAACCCAACAGAACTGATCTGGAGCCAAGGTGCGGGATTTGGCCCGAGAAGTAACAAGACTGTTAAGCTGCCAGACGTACTGACACACGTCACTGCCGAACGCTTGCTGGATGTAGAACGGCTTGTCATAAAAGAAGAGAAAATGCTGGCTGGCATCGTGGACGCTGTTGTTGATAGGCTCGTTATCCACGTAGCAGGTGACACTTCCAGAATTGGAATGTATTTCTCGGATTCAGATAAGGAAAGAGCTAAGATTACCAGAAAACTGACTGCAAGTAATAGCTTCAGTGCTTTCAATATTTAGTTGTACGGCGAAATCCTTCAATACTCTCTTACCTTACACACAGCTTATGCAGATGAATTATCCTGTGGTTAAGTCAGGAATTTTCATCATTCTTGTTTTTAGTTACTATAGGATGTTAGCTAAAAACGATAACGTATTGTGGGAGATTTGCGGTGTATTATTTCATGGTGCTTAAAAATTAAATGACATTCGAGGCTGTATTGCCCCTCTGCTCGTCTCGTTTTACGTATGAACTGCAGCTGGCCCCGTCGCTGCAGCCTAGCTGTACGAGCTGACCGGCCACTGCTAAGTTAAATGCGGCGGTAAAGTTGTTGTCCCGTATTATCGCTATAAGTCGATGTGCGCTTAATACACAGCTCAAAACGTACCCTTTTCATCGTACTTGACACTAATCAAGACAGCTTGGCTGCAGTCCCACGTGAAACTGAAATCCTGTGAGGCGCCAGCAAACGCGGAAGAATACATAGTGTAATGTTTACATTAGGTATATTCTTATGATGAACGGATTATAGCTAACAGACAATAAAGCGTGTATAATTTTCTGTAAAGTTATTATTTTCCCTGTCACAAATAACCCCACCCAATTACTTTTTTAAAGGGGGTAGGATGTCAATCTAGTAGAGTGAGAGCAGGAGAGACACCACAGGTCATTTTAATATATCACTGTCCTGAATATACTGGGAGCAGGAGAGGCACCACAGGACATTTTGATCACTGCTAACCTGAATATACTGAAAGTTTGACGGCTTCCATTACAAAATATGCACGTTTGAATTACACAGAGTGAAATACAGTGACGTCCAATAGAAGAATGCTGTGTGAAGAGGTGTCGCAATCCGCCCGCTTTAGCACACTTAAGAGCGGATAACATGCTGTGGATTTCCTCGAACATTAATGTTTTATATATGAAACTACTCAGAAAGATGTGGGCTACAGAATGAACATATTTTATTAAAAGGTCGATGTTCGTTTTAAATTTTTAACGTCCGATCTCAAACGGGGGAGGGGGGCCCTATCAAGTTCTTGCCCCACTTCGGAAATTACGTAGATCCGGGCCTAACAATATTAATGGTGAGACGAGTGTAGTAACTTTCCGGCCATTTATAATTCAGCACAGAGTGACTACAACACAATTGTGCAGCTTTAGGATGCACTCTTCATCACAAATAGCAGCAAGGTGCCACAATTACCAATCGAGTCCCTTTCCCACCAACGCTAAAAAAGTCACTGACATCATCACACTTACAAATTATACTCCTCTCAGCCATTCTTTATAGAAACGTACTATACATAAAAGCTCACTTAAAAACTCCAAATTAGTACTTATTTTATAAATGGAATATAGCTCCCTTATCTAAATAAAAGCTCCTTTGTACTCAAATAAGAAAACTAGAGAGAAAATGCTAATGAAGTATAGTCAGTCTATAAACTTAAAAGCAAGCAGCATTCATGGTGAGGGAAGTTGACGTTCTTGGCAGAATGTTACAGCACTGTACAAGAAAACTAAGAACTAATTTCCCCTCTAGCAGTGTAGAACAGAGAGCAAAGATTTACATAAATTCTGTTCATATGCATTAGTATTATCCAATCTGAACTTCTACTTGTGTAACATTTAGTATTAACACACTTTGTGGAAAATAAACACGCTCCAGAGCGTCTCTGCCCATTGCATAGCCAGTGATTCATACAACACACTGTAGAGGGTTGGCATAACTTTGTGCAACAGCTTGTGTTGCTTCTTGTGATGTGTGAGATAGACAGAGTGGGGAATCAACTGCTCACTCCCCAGTTTGCAGACCTGTGGAGGGAAGTGCATGACCACAAACAGGCTATCTACATTCCCTTGCCCTTCTTCCCTCCATTCCCACACCGTTACCCTGTTACACCACAGAACACTATTTATCTCTTAATACAGCTCTACTACACTTAGCTGTGGTACAAACATTTAATATTTGTTCTCATCCACTTCATATAACAGTAAACAGTAATTTCATACCATTTAAACAATATGCAACATGGAAATTATCAGTCCTGGAGAAAAAATAAAATGGATAGGACTTTTTTTGTAGGAAATTAATGTAGTGACGAAACGTTTTCGCCAGGAGCCACAGTTTTCGAGTTCTTCCGAATGGAATATGCTAGCTTGCCCACCATACTTATGTTAATTTAACAACTTTCTTTGCAGCAGTATCCTTTTTCTACAATTCAAAGTCGTTTATTTATTGGTTTTGTCATCTCTTTTTTGTTTCAGTATCTGTTTGTGCTGGTGCTGTTACTGCTTGCAGAATGCTCTGTCGGAGTATTGGTAACAGTGTGCCCCCGATACCTGGGGGTTGGACTGTCTGCTGAGGATCTTATGGACAACCTACAACGCTATTATGCCACTCCAGGAGCAGACCAGTTTACAGCAGCCGTTGATCTGGCACAGGCGCAGGTATTTGTAACTCCAACTTTTGTGCTCCTGCGTTTTATTCAGTCACAGTAACTATGCAAGGGCCATCCAACCCTGTCTCCTTACATTCATTCGTTCATTCATTAATCCTTGTTCTACAGATCATGAATATGACATTTCATAATGATGTAGAATGTGCTACTTTAACATAAGTTTTCTTTACACAAAAAATTAGTTAATTACTACTTCATATCTAATAATTCATCTATTGAGTAGAAGGAGTTGTCATTGAGAAATTCTTTTAATTTGCTTTTAGATGTTGCATGTCTATCTGTCAGACTTTTAATACTATTTAGCAAATTACTAAAGATTTTTGTGGCAGCGTAATTCACCCCTTTCAGTGCCAAAGTGAGATTTAATCAAAAATAGTGAATATCATCGTTTCTTCCAGTGTCGTAGCTATGTGCTTTGCTGTTATTTTTGATTTGGGATGTATTATTAATGACAAATTTCATAAGTGAATAAATGTATTGTGAAGGTACTGTGAATATCCAGAGTTCCTTAGATAAATGTCTGCAAGGTGATCTTGAGTGGGCTCCAGCTATTATTCTGATTACACGCTTTTGTGCAATGAATACTTTCTCTCTTAATGACGAATTGCCCCAAAATATGATGCCATATGAAAGCAGTGAATGAAAATTATTCATTGATATGTTTGTCACCAAAATTTGCAGTAACCCTAATAGCATAAGTTTCTGAACCTAACCATTTCAGCAGATCATCAATGTGTTTCTTCCAATTCAATTTCTCATCAAAGCACACACCCAGAAAATTGGAGTATTCTGCCTTAGCAACAGACTTCCGTTCATAGTCTATACTTATCAATCGTGTTATGCCATTTTCTGTACAGAATTGTATAAACTGTGTTTTCTCAACATTTAGTAATAAATAATGTTGTGTGACGAGGGCTTCCCGTCGGGTAGACTGTTCGCCTGGTGCAAGTCTTTCGATTTGACGCCACTTCGGCAACTTGCGTGTCGATGGGGATGAAATGATGATTAGGACAACATGACACTCAGTCCCCGAGCGGAGAAAATCTCCAACCCAGCCGGGAATTGAGCCTGGGCCCTTAGGATTGACATTCCGTCGTGCTGACCACTCAGCTACCGGGGGCGGACTCAACATTTAGTGAGAGTCCATTTGCAGAGAACCACATAATAATTTTGTGAAAGACGTTATTTGCAATTTCCTCAGCTGATTCTTGCTTCTTGGGTATGGTCACTATAATTGTATCATCAGCAAAAAGAACTAGCTTAGCATCTTCATGAATATGGATTGGTAAATCGTTAATATATATATTAGGAACAATAATGGACCCAAGACTGAACCCTGTGGGACACCATTCTTGATATCTCCAAAGTTAGAGGACTCTGCGGGATTTTTGCAGGCTGTCTGTGCTATTAATTTCAGCCTTATGCATTCTAACAGTTAAGTATCACTTAAACCATTTGTGCACTGTACCCCTCATACCACCATACTTAAGCTTATCTAGAAGAATTTCATGATTCACACAATCAAAAGCCTTTGAGAGTTCACAAAATATCCCAATGGGTGATGTTTGGTTATTTAATGCATTTAATTTTTGATCAGTGAAAGCATATGTAGCATTTTTTTGTTCAAAAGCGTTTCTGAAAACCAAACTGACATTTCGTTAGTACTACATTTTTACAAATATGTGATGCTATTCTTCAATACATTACTTATTCACTAATTTTGGATAACGGTGTCAGAAGTGAGATTGGGCGTTAGTTGTTAGGATCAGATCTATCCCCTTTTTATGCAGTGGTTTAACAATAGTGTATTTCAGGCTATCTAGAAAAATTCCCTGTTTCAGTGAGCTACTATGTATGTGACTGAGAATCCTACTTATTTGTTGAGAACAAGCTTTTAGTACTCTGGTGGAAATGCCATCGATTTGATGTGAGCTTTTACTTTTGAGTGAATTTGTTATTTTCCTAATTTCAGTAGGAGAGGTGGGTTGAATTTAAATTTTATCAAATTGCATAGGTACTGCCACTTCAATACAGTGGCTTGCATTTTCTAATGAATAGCTGGATCCTATTTTCTCTGCAACACTTGAAAAATTATCATTAAAAATGTTTTCTTCTTCTGACTTCTTGTTAACATACTTTTCATTGTGTTTGATAGAAATAGTTTTCCTGCGGACGTTTGGGTCTTGAACTTTTTCTTGCATGGCGAATTTGGATGTTTCCATTCCATAATTTGCCGTTTACTATCCAGCTCATAATGATGCATCCATGTTTTGTCACCAGTAATGATCTATCTAAGAAGTTGTCCCCTTTGTTATCATAGCAATCCAAACATTTTTTGCAGATGTCCAAGTGTGTTTCTTTATGCAACTGTGTGAGTTGTTGGGACCCATCTTAGACAAACTTTATGAAACCCAAGCCTGTTGTGGATGATTTTGTAAGCAGAACTGTGACTAATTACTAGCTTTCAGAACTAATAGTTCCTTACTCAGGGAGGTGAGAGGGATAGGTTGGCAGAAGTTGAATAGGAAGAGCAGGTAACTCAGTCCCCATGATGAAATATACACTTCAAAAAAATCAAACAGTGGAAAATCCCGAATGGAATGTAACAATATTAGAGAAGGAAAGTTGCTACTCACCATATAGTGGAGATGCTGAGTCGCAATAGGCACAAGAAAAAGATTCAAACAATTATAGCTTTTGGCCATTAAGACCTTTGTGAGCAATAGACACACATACACACACGCGCGCACACACAAATTCACGCAAACGCAACTTGCACACATGTCTGCAGTCTCAGACAACTGGTTTCAAGGGAACACAAAGATGACTTCAGATCACACACTTCAATTTGGCCCCTTTCTGTGGATCTGTATTTGTATAGATTTCATTATAATAGTATTCCAGTGGTCAGTGGTTTGGCATAGCAAATTTGTATACTCAATTTTGTATTCTCAGAGAAAAAAGTGTGATGTCTCTTCCTGCACTCCATATGTGGATGGAATGGAAAAAGCTCTGATGGTTGATTCAGTGGGACTGAGCCTCTGCCTTGCACTTTACAGAGGTTTGCAGAGTAGAGATCTAGATACATATGTACAACTGTGAAATAGCTAGCACTGATGCTCAGACAGTGGGCCATGGTTCTCTCTTGTTGAAAATAAGGAATCTGAAGTCATGGAAAGTACTGCAGTTTTTCTGCTGCAGAATGCACAAACGTATCATTGCATTCCCTTTATCATCCTCAAACAAGTAAGACCCTAAGACTCCATCATACATCACACTGACATGGCACACTGAGTAATGTTCATTCTTGCATTGGGCAACAGTTTTCAGATTCTCAGTTTCTGAGATTCTGTTTGTTTACATACCTGTTGATATGGGAATGGGCCTAATCTTGCATGAAAATACTGACAGCGAAATACCTAAATGTATGTTGGAATTCTTGTTGAGTTGCAGTCAGACTGTTGCCATTCTTGTAAAATGTCTTCATGTCAATAGCATGTTGTGAACCAACTCACTCCTCCATGATCAGTAAATGGCAAGGAGTTCCACTTACAGATGCCACATTCATTTTTCTACCAAATCCTCAGGGCTGCCACTATTCCACTCAAAATTTTCAGTTTCCCCATGCCACCTTGTATTATGACAACAGGTAGATGGGCAGCTCATAAGACTAACCATGAAAATGATTAACTTCACACAATAATACAGGCATTTGTAGAATAAGGTGCAAGTTCAGGATGGTGGACAAGTTGGAAGCTGTGATCAAAATCTCTGAATGGGCATTCTGGTTGTATCTTGTGTGCTGGACAGTGCTGAGCAAACACTTATTGTATTGGTGCTAACTTGGGATTACATGCCAAACTAAGTTGATAACCTAAATCCATTTTGATCCGATTTTTGTGAATCCATATTTCTATGGCTTCCTTAACAGCACTGCCCAAATAGCCAGTTGTTTGGTATAGCATCTTCATGTTCTGAGAGTCAAAAGTGTGATCTTTGTTTATGCTATCCTCTACATCCGCTAATTTTTCTGTATGTCTCAGCTGGAAACACTTGACGTGTTTCTCACAGTGTTTTGAGATACAGTGCTATGTGTGTCCAGTTTACCACATTCACATGGGATGCCATATAACTCTGGGAGATCAGTTTTGGTGATTATTTAGCAGAACCAAGAAATTCTTTCATCTTAAGCAATGCTCAGAATATGGTTTTGATGCTGTATTTTCCTAGCAACCCCACAATTTTAGCTGAGTGTATAAAGGAGGAAAGTGCATCTCTGGTTTGCTTATCCCTCTTCCTGGTTTACTACAACTTTTCGAGAAACTTTTTTCATTTGGGTTTCACTGGATCCATTTTTGTGGAAAATTTTCCTTTTATGTTGTAGCTCAGCTGGGAGGCTTTCTTTGTTGCAGAGGATGTGTGTACTATGAACCAGGGTGGTTAGCACTGTCTGCCTCTGTTCTGCGTGATGGCAGTTCAGTGTATGCAGGTACAAGTCCTACCTGCAGACAAAGCTAATTCAATGGTGACAGTATGAGTTCTTGAGAGACTGAAACCTTACTAATTATGGGAAGTTTATTACCACAAAAGTAATATAATAGTTATGATGCCAGATATGATTCAAGAATAACTGCTTTTAATGAACATACAATGGTGAGTGTTTAGTACTCAGTTACACGCACATACAATGATAATAGTTCAACACTTGGTGCTTGCTCACCATTGTCTTTACATTAACACAATCCTTCATTACTTCTGTAGTGTCACTACATGACACCCTTGACAATATTGAAATAAGCTTTCACCATTGCAAATAACATAGTCCTTGCTCTGATGAATATACTGCTCAGCTACCTCATTTAAAGTTTTTCTTTTTGGAAGCATCTTGCAATTTCATGGTTTCTCATCAGTTACTAGGAAATGATAAATTGAATAATAATACTAAAGACAGAATCTTACTGTGATAGCCACAATGAGTTTTTGTGGCTATTTATTTCATGCAGTAAATGATTTGTGAGCTTGTGTACTGCAAATATAAAAGGCCCTAATTTTTGATATTGTAATTTTTGTCTGCAATAAATTTTCTCCAGCTTCCAGTATAGCTGCCATTTATAATCCATTCAACAAAAGTTTAAATTTTGAATATTTCCCTCAAAATCGGAAATATGGAATACACAAGAATGTCACTGTGTTCAGGAAATTTTGTGTTACCATGTTATCAAAACAGAATTTGAAAATGTGATGGAGGTGTCTTGAAATTGGATCTAAATCTGCACATATAAAAGTGTATATATGTTCCACATCTCCACATAAACTACTGGACCATTTTCAACCAAACTTGATATACATGTCACTTACTCTGTGAAAAGAATCACTGTGGTGGTAAGAACAATGTACTGTGTCAAAGGGCTGGGGATGGGAGTGACAAAGAAGTATACCCATGATGCGCAAATATCCACAATTTATTCATCCAGTATTTGAGAATGAGAGCACTTAGTATCTTGGAATAAACTTTGAGCATATTTCACACCTCTAAAAAACTTCTGGTCACTGACAACACAAATAATGATGAAAGGAAAAAAGTTTATCACTTACTACATTTTCATTGTTCATGCAATAAAACAGCCACATGGAGCATGCATTTTAATTATTACTTCTTTACTACTAACTGTATTCATGACACATTTTTCGGACAGTACTCATATATACCATTGACTGTACCAGCAAAGAAGCTTGAAAAAGGGCCACATCATGTGTGGCATTCTTCACTAGGGAGGAGGAGATTAAGTAACAGCTGGATGCTTGGGAAGAAACTATGAGACAATAGGTGATGAAATTTAATGTAAACAAATGAGAGATCCTAATAACAATTAGAAAGAAAAATAGATCAGCTACAGAATAAGGATTGGAAATGAACATCTGAAGAAGATGGGAAGTATCAAGTATTAGGGAAGTGTGACAGAGGAAAATGGAACAAATGAGAAAGAGATCAGCAAACATGGCAGGCAGACAGAAGAATTCCTGTGAAGCATTAGGAGCCTGGTTTGTAATAATGATGTCCCACAAACAGCAAAGAAGTGATGTATGTATAGAGGTTACTACTGCCCATTATTGACTTATGCATCTGTAACTTGGGTATTGAAGAAAAGAGGTGTAAGCATTACAGTATATTGATAATTATTACTTATGGACCGTCTGACAGCAACTGAATAAAACACAGTTTTAGTGCCATACGCGTTTCGCCTTTATTTTCTGCAAGGCATCATTAGTGGCAGGTTTCGTGGACAATTTCTTACATATTACGCTCCTGTTGCATTTTTGGTGTTGTTGTTCTTCTTCTTATGAACGCCAATTTGCGGTTTTTTTTCTACATTCCGCATGAAACTGTCGTTCCACTATTGTTATTTTGTAATAAAACCTGGCATAGTTCAAATAAAGTAGTCACTTTTTTGTATATATAAATAATAGTTAAATTCCTACAGGTGGCTTCAGTTGTCTAATATGAGTATGATTCCAATAGTGCCGTTTGTTGGATGCAGAAGTTCCGCTGTCCACCGTGTCTGTCTGAATTTGGGTGTTTCTAATACCATTTTTCTTTCTGGATGTGCTTGCTTGCTGCTACTTGATATAAAAAGTAATACGAAAAACTCAAAAGTTCATCATTCACTTTCGATTTATTTCACAGGGAAGTACAACTTTGTTCCACGACTGCGTCTCAACCGACCACAGCCGACTCTACAAGTGACAAAGGAATGATTCTAGCTTCAAAGATATTCCACTCGACACCCAAACCTCCGCTTGTAATAAGTCTCTTTGATATTGTTCGTCATATCCACCAATATCAATCAATATATTGCAATTTTTAAACATAATAGTAAATTAACATAAAAAATAAGTAGATTATAATTTATAAAAATTCCGACAAAAATATAAGAGAAAACATTCACCACTTCGCCCACTAAGTTCGGTATCAATAACTTCAGTTGAAAATAATACATCTCCCAGATCCATTAAACGCAGCACTATGCACTGAGCACTTGTTTTAATGCAAGAAAAACATTGCATAGGATGCGTAATGGGAAGGTAAAGGAAATAGTGAAATAGGAACCCTTGCAGAACAGGATAGAAACATCAAGGCTAAGATGATACAGGCACTTAAATAGAGTGGAAAAGAAGAGGATTCACTAAATGGAGATGCAAAGGAAACAACCAAGAGGGATACCAAGAGATATTTGGGGAAAGGTGTAGAGGAGTGTGCTGGAAAAAGAAAAAAAAGAAAGAAAGAGAAAGGCTAGGACTAGACTAGAGTGAACAGAGAAAGCTGGTGGGAGAACAGGACTACATGGAAAGGCTTGTGTTCCAAACAGACTCAGCCTGGAGCTGGAAACTGTTCAAGATAATGATGATGACTTCTTCACTAATAACTCCATTCACAACACATTTTGTAGGCAGTATCCACATATACAAATGGATACACCTGCAAAATTATATTATTGTATGACACATAGTTCCAAAGGTATGATGTCATAAACATCTGAGCTGCATGGAAACAAAACTGTGGGATGAAATTTACTAGAGATCTAGGTGTATGTGTGAAATATGTTAAATTTATGTGATGTGTGTGTATGTGTGCAAAGCCGTGGGTAAAAAGCTCTTCCTAAACCACTGGATTGATTTCAGCCTAACTTGATATGCATATTACTTACTATCTGGAAAAATGTGCTATGGGGGTAAAAACCATGAATTGGAATGGGAAGACAACATGAGAAGAGAGTGGAGGATGGAAGAGGTGGAGGGACAGAGAGAGGAAATATGGAGTGGACACATATGGGGAGGAGGGAACGGTCAGAGAGAGAGAGAGAGAGGGGGTGGGACGAGATAGAGGACTTGAGGAGGAGACAAAGGGGCAGGAGGAAATAGGCTTAGTTGGGGGAGAAGGAAGTAGACATAGAGAGTGGAGAGTGTGGAGATAAGCAGATGGACCAAGAGAGAGATAGGAGGAGATAAATAGAGAAAGGGGTTGGAGGATGTAGACAGAAAGTGGGGGAAGGAGGAGGTAGACCAATAGAATTGGAGTACATACATACCAGGGCAAAGTATTCAGCTAGTTAATTAATAACTTTTGAATTATAAAATATTAAGATAGATTAATTACTTTCTATGAATCAGGAACAATGGTTCTACAAAAGTGACTAGGTTGTTGATTCTTAAGTTTCAATTTTGACACATGTATTTTCCCGTAGTATTGACAAGATCATGGGAGGAATAGATTGCTACTCGCCATAAACAGGATACAACAAAAAGACTGCTACACATTTTAGCTTTTGACCGAAAGACCTTCTTCTGAAGTAGAAAACACATACACATACACAATCCTTGCAATAGACCTAGTTGCAAGACTTGCCCACACAACCTCTCATCACCATCTACTCCAGTCCATCTCCTATCCCATCAAAGGCGGGGCTATGTAAGTCAGGTGAGCAAAAGACTAAGCTGCAACCAGTGTGCTGCTTTCTACATGGGCATGATGACTAATGAGCTGTCTGTCCGCATGAATGGCCACCAACAAATTGTGGTCTAGAGACAGCTGGACCATTCAGTTGCTGAACATGCTCCCAACACAATGTGCTTCACTTCAATGACTGCTTCACAGGCTGTGCAGCCTGTAACCTTTGCACCAACACCAGCTTTTTAGAACAGCACGGGTTGGAACGCTTCCTACAATATATCCTATATTCCCACAACCCCCCTTTCCTCAACCGTCACTAGTCCCTGTCCTCCATTTACCAATCCCCTTCCCTGCTCCCACTCCAGCACAACACAGTGTTTCATTCCACCAACACACCCACTCGCACCCACAGCCCTACCTCATCCCAACCAAGTCCCTGCCGCTCCTACAAGCAGCAGTATACCTTCTCCCAGCCCACCTTACTATTTCCACCCTGTCTCCACCTCATGGCTCCTTCGTAGACCCCCCCCCCCCCCTACCCCCTCTCCAATGGCTTACTGCTCCCATCAGGCTCACTTACAACTAAGTCGATACCCAACAGTCAAAAATAGTTGTTATGTGTGACTGAATTGTGCTTCTGTGTGTGTTTTCTACTTCAGAAGAAGGCCTTTCAGCTGAAAGCTGAAATGTATAACAGTCTTATAATTGTGACTGTCTGAAACTCAAATGTTTCCTCTATGTAGTGAGTAGAAATCTGTCCTTTCATAACATTGTTGTTGTTCCATCCTGGAGTTTCCACGGTTTGATTTTCTATTATAATGAATTTACGATATCATCATTCCTGGTATCTTCTTAACTAAATAACTTCAAGTAAAACGAATTTCATTGAAACATTCAGGATCGAATAAATTACATCTGTAATAAAAAGAGTAAGAGATCATTGAAAAGGTTGACAATAATCTACGCATTTATGGTGTAATTATGCATCTATACTTACGATAAAGAGATAGTGATTGATGTCTATAGCATGTTAATGGTTGGATTAAACATGCAGCATGTCAGGTTCTAATTCATACTAATGATTACAAGCACAAAATTAGCTCTCTGATACAGGACTTGGCCTTCAAGAAGTATCCTATTATCACAGTAATTAAGAAAATCATTTCTGTGTTAGGGAGCTAAGGTTTACTATAGGAAGTGAAGAAGCAATTGTATCGCAGACTACCAGCCATACCACAAGTGAATGGACTTCTGAAAATCCACAAGGAAGGGGCACCTCTTCAGCTGATACTTGACACCATTAATGTACATAGTCATGGACCAGCCAAATACACTCCTGGAAATTGAAATAAGAACACCGTGAATTCATTGTCCCAGGAAGGGGAAACTTTATTGACACATTCCTGGGGTCAGATACATCATATGATCACTCTGACAGAACCACAGGCACATAGACACAGGCAACAGAGCATGCACAATGTCGGCACTAGTACAGTGTATATCCACCTTTCGCAGCAATGCAGGCTGCTATTCTCCCATGGAGACGATCGTAGAGATGCTGGATGTAGTCCTGTGGAACGGCTTGCCATGCCATTTCCACCTGGCGCCTCAGTTGGACCAGCGTTCGTGCTGGACGTGCAGACCGCGTGAGACGACGCTTCATCCAGTCCCAAACATGCTCAATGGGGGACAGATCCGGAGATCTTGCTGGCCAGGGTAGTTGACTTACACCTTCTAGAGCACGTTGGGTGGCACGGGATACATGCGGACGTGCATTGTCCTGTTGGAACAGCAAGTTCCCTTGCTGGTCTACGAATGGTAGAACGATGGGTTCGATGACGGTTTGGATGTACCGTGCACTATTCAGTGTCCCCTCGAGGATCACCAGAAGTGTACGGCCAGTGTAGGAGATCGCTCCCCACACCATGATGCCGGGTGTTGGCCCTGTGTGCCTCGGTCGTATGCAGTCCTGATTGTGGCGCTCACCTGCATGGCGCGAAACATGCATACGACCATCATTGGCACCAAGGCAGAAGCGACTCTCATCGCTGAAGACGACACGTCTCCATTCGTCCCTCCATTCACACCTGTCGCGACACCACTGGAGGCGGGCTGCACGATGTTGGGGCATGAGCGGAAGACGGCCTAATGGTGTGCGGGACCGTAGCCCAGCTTCATGGAGACGGTTGCGAATGGTCCTCGCCGATACCCCAGGAGCAACAGTTTCCCTAATTTGCTGGGAAGTGGCGGTGCGCTCCCCTACGGCACTGCGTAGGATCCTACGGTCCTGGCGTGCATCCGTGCGTCGCTGCGGTCCAGTCCCAGGTCGACGGGCACGTGCACCTTCTGCCGACCATTGGCGACAACATCGATGTACTGTGGAGACCTCACGCCCCACGTGTTGAGCAATTCGGCGGTACGTCCACCCGACCTCCCGCATGCCCACTATACGCCCTCGCTCAAAGCCCGTCAACTGCACATACGGTTCACGTCCACGCTGTCGCGGCATGCTACCAGTGTTAAAGACTGCGATGGAGCTCCGTATGCCACGGCAAACTGGCTGACACTGACGGCGGCGGTGCACAAATGCTGCGCTGCTAGCGTCATTCGACCGCCAACACCGCGGTTCCTGGTGTGTCCGCTGTGCCGTGCGTGTGATCATTGCTTGTACAGCCCTCTCGCAGTGTCCGGAGCAAGTATGGTGGGTCTGACACACCGGTGTCAATGTGTTCTTTTTTCCGTTTCCACGAGTGTATATAGCTAAATTTCTAAAACCTCTTGTGGGACACAGTATTCACCGTGTAAAGAATTAGACCAATTTTGTGAAAGTTCTATAGGACACACCATTCCAGAGGTAGTCCTACTTATGAGATTTGATGTTACATCACTTTTCTTGAAAGTAGCTCTTCAAGACTCCTTGATGCCCCTGGATCAACACTTTAAGCTTCAAATGGCTAAATTTATCTGAGTGTCACTGACTACCTCCTACTTCCAGTGGAATGGGGAGTTTTTTTGGACAGATTGATGGGTTTACAAATCTCCACATGAAACACTTTGAGGAGATGGTACTTCAGGCTGCCTGCAAATAAACCCAAGCACTTATTCCACTATGTTGATGAAATCTTTAAGCTGTGGGAACATGACAGACAAATATTTGATGAGTTTTGTGACAATCTTAATAGCATCAATCCAAATGTTGCATCCACTATGGAAGCAGAGGAGAAAGGATATATCTCTTTCTTGGATACATTAAAACAGAAGACAGACAGTACAATAACCATGCAGTGTTTAGGAAGAAGACCCACACAGACATGTGTCTGCAGTGCCAACAATGCTACTACCTAGGGCACACATCATCTGTAACAAAGATAACCTCCCAGCAGAGCTACAGCACCTGATGGAAGTGTTCTGTAAAAATGGGTACAGTGGAGCATAGATTAGAAGGGTGTCCAACAAAAGACAATGTGCTACAAACACAGAAGAGGGGAAGGAAACAAGAGAATAATTCCTTCTTACTTGGGACTGCTCTCGGCAAAAATTGTGAGGCTGCTTAGATAATACAATATCAAAACTGTCCAGACACTGCCTGAGATGACAGAGTTCCTTGGTTCTGCAAAAGACCCACCAAAACTGAGCATACCAAGCATATGCAGCATTTCATGTTAATTTGGTCATGAATGCATTGGCCAAATGCAGTGCTGTATCTCAAAATGTAGAACTGGGAGAGACAGAGAAATCAGCAGCAGCAGAGCATAACAAAACAAAAATCACACTTCTGACTCTGAGAACACCAAGTTGCTATGCCGAGGAATCAGCTTCAGGGCAGGAACTTAAGGAATACAGAAAAACATGTTTGAACAAGAGCCTGGTCAACTGGAAGGAAGGTTAACAACTTTGTTCAGCATGGAATCCCATGTTACTGCTAATATGATACATGTTCCCAGCACTCCCCAGCACACCACATACATCTGGAATGCCCGTGCAGAGATGCCCGTGCATCCCTCACCCATACAACTGCACCTTCACTGCCCTCCACACTTGCCATCCAAACATGACTAGCCTCACGCAGCCACTTTGCAAGAAGATTATGAATATGACTCTTGTTGAAATGTCATGACATCTTAATATTGTCACCTAGCTGGAAACCAAACAGCTTTTCATCACATTTTTATTTCTTTGGAATTGTGTAATGGAAGAGCTTAAAAGTTATGGCTTACATTACATGCTGTAAACAGTTGTAAGCCTGTTCTACTTTTATCTGTGTCTAGTGAGACAATGTTTGGACTCATTTGTCAGCACACTTGTCATCAGTTAACATCACAGTTTCTAAATGGCTTTCCAATGTCAGACTTATCATGTATGTAGGTAAGAAGAGAATTGAGCCATGCACTGAATCTTGCTGGATATCACATTTAATATTTCTCCACTATAAATTTAACATTATGCTAGTGGTGTCATTTGTTATTGTGATCATGTGTTTTCTGTTGTTGAGGTATGTCTTCATCAGTGTGAGAGTGGGGCCTTTAACACTATGTCATTTTAGGTTCTTCAGCAGAATTTTTTCATCTACACAACCAAAGGCTTTATGAAGGTTGCAGAAAATGCCATCAAGGTCATTTTTCTTGTTTAGTTCTACACAAACTGAGGTTCTTAGATCATATATAAATTTCTCTGTAGAGAAGGTTTTATGGCAGGCTAAATGAGTTGTTGTAATTTTATAATCAGAAAGGTTGCTTAGTATTCTGTTACATGCTTATCATCCCACAATGTTTAAGAATACAGGAATGAGGAAGACAGGTCTATTATTAGAAATCGGTTGCTTATCTCCACTTTCATAAGTGGGTTTTACTAGAACATAATTCAGTCTTTCAGGAAAGACATCTTGACTGGTCAACTGGTTACAAAGATACCTCATGTGGAATGCTGCCAGGACAGCAAAAGATTTTAGTGTTTTGACTGAGATATAAGAGTTACTGATTTCAGTGACAAAATAATTTTTTGAGTTGTCTTTAACAGCTGATTTATCAAAACTGGCATCTAGCTGTGAAGTATGCAATATCTGTTTAAGTAAGTCTAATGGCCCTGCTTTTGAATGTCAAGTGTTTTGTCCCCATGTTTTCAACTATTGTTAGATAGAGTAAACTGAATTTAGTGAACAATAATTTGAATTTAACTTCAATTGTCTCATTGCTAAGCTATCATCAGGGAATTGAATATCATTTTCTTTATTTACTTTATTCATTTAATGTTTATTATAGCTTCAAATTGCCTTTACTTTGTTCTGAGAATTTGTGATGTTTTGGGTATATTGCATGGTTTTGCCATATTGATGACACAGTCAAGAGATTTGAAATACTACTTGAAATGTAGCTTCATAACTTGATTAGAGCTAGTCCTCTGCATTAAATTAAGTTCTCTCAGCCTTGCACAAAATACTATGCTCCTGTATGTTAGCTGCCATTTCTTCCAGTTTCCATTATAACTGTCATCTACCTGTTGTAAAGGGGAATTACTATGACAGTGTTGTACGAATATTTGTAAGAAAGAATGAAATCCTTCAGTTAGTATGGGCCATGGTTAACTTCTTCCCATTGTTCATTCATTATATTCCCTCTCAACAGTTTAACTACATTTATGATTTGTGTGAAACTGTACTTTTTCTTCCTTAGCAAAACCTGGTTGATAGAGACAATTGGTTGCTGCCATTTGACCACCGTTGTCAGGTAAACCATTTGTTACATGGCCCACATATATGTAATGAAATGCCAACGGAGGGTAGCACCCCATTGACTAGGAGCCCTAGCATGGTAAATGATCAATTTCTATTTACCTTTTCAGCCAAGGACAACTGTGGATAATATGGGGTAGTGGTGACATGCTTGATTGCCTGATTAAAGCAAAAACCTTTAAATTGCTTGGAAGTGAAGGCTGGGTCATTGTCACCCAGAAAGACTTTCAGAGGACTGAACCAAGATATAACATTAACCAATTGCTGAATTGTAATGGATGCGGTAACACCGCAGGTAGGGAGGAGCCAAATGAACTGGGAAAAGGCATCCACAATGACTAGTATATACCTCTTACCTTTCTTAGACTGAGGTAGAAGGCCTATAAAATCCATGATGCTGTTCCTGTTCAGATTGCAAGAAACCATGAGGTGATCTGGAATTCGGGTTGCCCCTCTTACACATCTCGCTTTGGTTAACCAAGCGCCATATGTCTCAATACAAGGACAGCCAGGTAAAGTTAGCCTGCACCTTGGTGAGGGTTTTATATAGTCCAAGGTTACCTCCCATCAGAGAGTCATGGAAGTATCAAAATAATGAGGGAACTAATTCAACCGGTAGGCATATCTTGGGTTCCGGGAGTTCTCCTACTTCCTTGAAAAAATGCCCTCCCTCAAGAAGTAATTGAGCAGAGATTCCCCCCCTACCAACTTCCTTCTGATAGGACCCCAAATTGAATCAGCACCTTGCTTATCTATCAAATTGAAGAATAGCTGGTTTACCTCCGCCAACACAGTATTGATGACATTCTGGGGCTCCTGGTGTTGGGCTCCTAGTTCACTATCTTCTCAACTAAACATGCAGCTAAGGGCATCAGCTATCTTGTTCTCCGATCCCTGAATGTGTTTTACTTGGAAGCGGAAAGCCGATATCTCAACAGCACAGCGCATAATTCTACCAGTCTTATGTGGCCTGGCCAATACAGAGATAAGGGCTTGATTGTCCATTTTCAAAAGAATTTTCTTATGTTCCAGGTAAAAGCTGAACTTTTCTAGGGTGAACAACACCACTAAAGCCTCACATTCATAGATAGAGTAGTTGAGATCTGGACCTGACAGTTCCCTTGAGGCAAAAACTAATGCACATCTTTCCCATTATGTTCTTGGAACAGGAGCTCAGAAATCCTGAGATGGGAAGCATCAGTTTGTACAACAAAGTTTTCGGCAACATCTGGAACAGTCAAAACCAGAGGGTTGGTAATCATGGTCTTAATTGCTTCAAATGCCCCCTGCTGACTCTCTCTGCAGGTAAATTTAACTTGCTTCTTACACAAGGCATTAAAGGTGTGTGTGTGTGTGGGGGGGGGGGGGGGGGGGGGTCAGCTGTTGTTGGGGACAAACTTCTGGAAATAATTTGCCATTCTGACAACCTAGTGATTTCCCTCTTATTCTTGGGTGGAGGGAAAGCCTTTAAATCTTTAGTTCTCTCCTGGTCAATCCTTATTCCATCGAGAGAAACTAAGTGTCCCAAGAAGGATACTTGCGGCATGCACAAGGTTACTTTGGAAGGCTTAACCATCAAATCTGCTGCCCAAAATTTATATAAAACTTGTCCAAGGTGGTAGAGGTGCTCAGAAAATGAACAACTATAAACTACAACATCTTCCAAATAATTACACACACACACACACACACACACACACACACACACACACACACACACACACACAAACTTAAAATCTCCCAAAACCGCATCTAGTAAATTGGATAAAAGAGCAGTGCCAGTAGCTAGACCAAAGGGAACTTAGTTATACTCAAAGAGATTCCAGTCGGTGTGAAAGGCTGTCACGGGCTTGGATTGTTCTACCAGGGGATCCTGGTAGTAGACCTGATTGAGATCCAGAATCATAAAATACATTGCAAATGAAAACCAAGTGAAACAATTATGTAGATCAGGTAAGGGGACTGATTCCATAATATCCTTCTTATTGAGAATGTGATAGTCAATGATGGTTCAAAAATCCTGCCCCTTATCCTTGGTAAAGAGAAATAGGGGAGAAGCGTTGGGGGAAGTAGACGGCCTGATCACCCCATCCTGTAACATGCCTTCAACCTTTTCCCTCAGGATCCTCATCTTTGGTGGCTACAGTCTGTGTGGAGACTGACGGACCAGTACATTGTCGACTAAGCAGATTGTGTATTCAACCAGATTTATTGGACAACACATCAGAATATTGTCCTGACAGCTCAACTCTAATCCAACGCCGTTGCTACTAACTAAATTAACCCATGAAGGGTGATGGCAAGAACAAAGAGAAATCTTTTGAACTGGTGAAAATTTAAAGGAAATTGCACTACTCACATAGTCAGGAACCAGACCAGAGCGCTGTATGAAATCACTACCCAATAGTAAAGGTAATTTAAGATCCTTTACCAAAACCACATCAACCGGCTAAGAATTATTCCCAACAGACAAGCTGTCCTGCACCTTGCCCATTAGAGGTAACTCCTGCCCATCAGCTACACAACATCTCTGAGTGTCAGGACATCAGAAAGAGAATTTACACAAATGGTGGAATTCCAAATACTAATGCTAGTCTAACAATGACACCAAACTGCCCGAATTAAGGAGGGCACACAGAGGTTCTTGACCAAGTCAGGCACATACAAATGGGAGAGTCACATACTTAGGCATACTAACAGCCTTACAATACCAAGGCCAGGAACCTGGGTGCCTGCAAACCCACCTCTTATAGCACCGTCTGGTAGATTTAGGATATTTCTCTTAACAGGACACTCGTGCGCTAAATGATCTGACACTCCACATCAATAAACAGAAACCTGATTTACGACTCATGCACTGGGGGTTCAGTATCAATGGGCAACATCCACTTTCCACCCTCCCTCTCGCATTGTTCATCTAAAAATGAAAGTGGCTCTATAGAATTAATCAGCTCTCGAAACTGATCAAAAGTACTAGCCTGATGGAAAAATTTCAAGCAAGAGCTATCCTGAGGTCACATCCTGTCTAACATACTAGAAACACTCTTCACCTCAGTCATACATATATCGAGAGCTGACACTGCCGTACACATATGTTAAAAGTACTGGCTTAACGCTTCTGGAGTCCCTTGCGCCATCCAAAAAAACTCACGCTCCAGCTTGATGCGTGTATATGCAGATAATTTACTATGTAGCATCTGCATCCTTAATTTCTGTAAGGTTCCCTGTTGCTGCAATGCATCAGCGTGAACCTGAAAATGTACCAACAAAAAAAGGACTTGCTGGACATGAAGTAAGCTCTTGACTGCCAATTCCAAAATCCCACTAAGAAGACTCATGATGGGTTTTGGTTTTTTACCAAAATGACCCAAGAAACTACTGCTTCTGCAAGCTTAAGAATCTCTATCAGTGACCGACTGACCATTCAGTGAAAGTTCCTGCTCAAGACCTGAACCGCCACTCTCTAAGCTCAAGGACACTACCCTGAATTGCAGCTCACTGATTCTATCAGCTAACTCCTGCTGAAGCTGTCTATTGGAATCTTTAAGATCTATAAATCCAAGATTGGTTAGACAGTTCTCCAGGTGAGCTAAATGTGCTCGCAGCTGACACATGTGTTTTGACGTGGGGTGACTCACCTCAAGAAATCAAATATAACGGCACAACTCCTCCAACGCACTGGAAATATTGGAGAGAAAGTCACCTAACTTGCCAAAGGTGTCTGCAGAGGGTGAAAGGGAGCAATCAACCACTGCACACAACTGGGTCGCTAACTTGGGTATGCTTCCATCTATGGGAAGCCCACAAATATGCAGTTCAGAGAGAAGGTGTTCGCATTTAAGGTGGGAAATCCCTGGACAAGCTCTGGAGCTCATGGTGGAGGTGAACCCCCTTAAAACAAATAAAAATCAGTGCACTGGTACGATACCGTATTCTGACAACTTCTTAAGTTGAACTACATAAGGTGAAAACAACAACTGAGCCAGGAGTGAAAATACAAAAATCTCCCCTCCCCCTCCTCTAAGCTAGCAGATCGTTCTGCTAGCAATTGAAACTGAGGCAACAGGTTCAGGGTACAAAAGGATAAAAACGTCAAAACTTGGAAGGGAGACCCAACACATAGTTCATTGTTTGCATCAAATTAACATTTATTTCAGAAAAACATACTGATCAATTAAATTCCAGATTAATAACAACATGAAAACAATCAGAATTATAGCAACATATAAAGTGAAAACTACTGAAATTTACCAATATAAGCAAAAGAAAACAGTATTTAATAAACACAAAGCATCTGAGTTTATAACAGTAAGAATAAAATTTGAATCTAAAATTACAAAAGTTAATGAGTTAATCCAACCAAACTCCACATCCTACAACCCTAGCAGCAGTCACTCAGCCCAGGTATAGCTCCAAGGAACAAGGCAACTACTCACCTTGTGCTAGGTATGCCAAATGATGCGGCAAAGTGCTCCTACAACAATAACCACGGGCTTTGGGCAGCCCAGAAGTCATGGCTACATCAGCAAGGTAGACTTGCGTGTTTTGCAGTCAACTGTGAACATAAATCACATGCGAGGCAGCACCCTCAAACTATAACAGAATATACACTCACAAATGATGAGACCTGCATTAGCGAGATAAATACAACTCGTATCCACACACACACACAAACACACACACACACACACACACACACACACACACACACACACACACACACACACGCGCGGCTCCACAAGGCTTTTAATCACATCAGGGGAACTCACTAAGATTGACAGGGATAATTAGAATGGATTTGGTCATATACAATAAATACAAATGCCTCTGTCTAGGTAAGATGATAAACGAGTACATGTAACTGGCAAGGTGCAGGTACAAACAGAGCAGTTGCAGTTAAACCCTGAAGCAAGGCAGAAAATTACACTCAGTACTAGCCCTATGTAATTCAATTATGATTAAAACACATCATCATAGGTTAGAGTGAATACACTTTACTAAATGCCAATCAGATTTCAATTCATACCCCGAACCTGATACAGTACCATGACATTGCCACCGGGTACAGTGCCACTCATCGGCGTTACCACTTCAATTCATAACATCGCACACCAAGTGGGTGCACACAAGCAGTTTACCAATTAACAGAATCAGGTGGCTTCAAAGAAGACACATTAACAGCATTTGGCCACTGTCAAGCCAAGGTACACTGTGAAACAAACAAATACATATTATTCACTGGACATGACACAATAATATTACGCCAGTTTTCCTTTAAACTATAAAGGCACAAGGCCAGAATGCCCATAGGCAGTATGTTATGGTGCAGCCTCCCCACCATAGATTATCCTTTTAACTCTTCTTCAAATAACAGAAGGAGGCCCCCATTACCAGAGCTCCAGAGCATGACCTTCATCACCTTCTTTAGTGGCTGCCCAACATTTGACAAGTCACTCAACGATCCAGCTGGGTACATACATTTCAAACCCAAATCGGCCAAACCAAAGCCTACCACCAGGCACTGCTGCTCCAGTCCTCCTCATTCCATCATGTGCCGTTCACAACAAACTGCCGCCACGCCAAGCCTCCACCTCAACCAGGAAAACCAAAGATAAGTCACAAGGGAAGTGACTATTGACTATCAATACTGATGCCAGAGGTAGTTAGGCCAGCAAACCGAACTGCCATGGCTCAATTGTTAAAGTGTGGGAATTACTTCAATCTTGATTGGACTCTTACAATCACTCCTGGCTATATGCTAGAGTGTGAGATTTACAATTACCTTACTGACATATATGAATTTCTGTAGGGGAAGGATGTTGACCTGTGCAGGAATTTATAGTCTGTAATTATTTTTCATCACTGGATTCATAGAAAGCCCTCTATATGTATGAGCATTTCCAGAGAATAAGTACATGAATTTGGCAGGTCTCTATCGCTGTCATCAGTGGTTTCCCTTGTTCTGTTGCTGGTAACTGTATTTGTTCCCTGGGCTTTCTGTTTGACAGACTAACATATCCCAACCAATATGACAGAAAGCAAGAGGTTTCAGTGTAATGAACAACACTTTAATCAGTTAGTCCATTTGCGAAAGAGAAACTGTTTCGGTTTTTGTATCTTTGTTGGGATATTTGCATTGACTTTCCATTTCATCCAGAGCCTCATATGTAGCATAGTTTCTTGAACTGTAATTTTGACACATTTAAAATAGGAACGTAGTTCAAACAACTGTAGGACCTAATTGGTTAACATTCATGTAGCATTGCAATCTAATGCAATCTTCCCCCAATTATCAATGGGATAAATTGTTTCAGCATTTCGTTGTTGGTTACTTGTATACGTCTCGTGTTAGAATTTCACTGTAGCAACATACCAACAACATACAAATGCTACACGCTTCTGTCTTTTTTTTCAAATTAGATAAATTGTGTTGTTAATTCAGGATAGCCATTGGTTGTTTTTTTACACGCAGTTGTTCAGAGAGCTTCTGTACCCGTATCGCATCTCATCATGACTATGAAACTTACAGACATATTTTAATGGTGTAAAATATTAGTAATAATAATAATAATAATAATAATAATAATATGTGATTTAACTCTGTAGTAACCATGTATCAGAGATAATGTAAAAGTACTCTCCATGCTAATTATTTTGTTTCTGTTTTGTTGAAAATGATTTTTCCTTTGAAACAGCTGCATTGTTGTACTATTAAGGACAATTTGCATTTTTTCCTTACATTCATATTAATTTGTGATTGTTACCTCTTTAGCTCAAATGCTGTGGAATGACACAACCATCAGATTATGAAATGTCATGGTGGAAACTGAGAGATATTGGTCAGAATGAGCTTATAGTTCCCCTGTCTTGTTGTATTCTGAAAAACAAAGATGATCCTGGGGCATTTCTTGATCCTATACCACAGAACAACTCGCTCTGCCAGTCAGTAGATGAGACCATCAACAATAAAGCACGACATACTGAGGTGAGACAAATACTATCAATTTTTAAGTGCACTCAATACCATTAAGATTTAGGAGCATACAAATGTTTTAATGCTGTTTGTGTCAGTATGTTTTCTTCTTACTAAAACAAAATAAATTATTTTGGCATTGTGTATTCAGCTGTACAACGTAGGAGCTGTACAGGTGTGTGCGTGTGCATGTGTGTGTGTGTGTGTGTGTGTGTGTGTGTGTGTGTGTATGTGTGTGTGTGTGTGTGTGTGTGTGTGTGTGACAATATTTAAAAGATCAAAATGGTGTAAAAATGAATACTGTGATACTGAGTGGAATAACGACAATGTTATGAAGAGATTATATTGCTACCCACCATAGATGCTGAATTGCAGATAGGCACGGCAAGAAGATATACATTATTTGAACATTTGGCCAAAATACCCTCTTCTAAAGTAGAAAACATACACACAATCACACAAATGAAACTCACACACACATGACTACTGTTTCTGGGTGTTGAGGCCGGACTTGTACACCAATTGCGCCTGATGGGAGAAACAATCTTCAGATGGAGACTAGGGTGAGAAGGGGGAGGGATAGCAGGCTAGGGGTGGGGGAAAGTGCAGTGTTGCTTGCGGGAGCACACAGGGATATGGTGGGGTCAGGGTGAGTCCAATAGGTGAAGACAAGAGGTTTGGAGGGGGGGGGGGGATGAGAAGGGAAGTGGAAATGATGAAAAGATAGAAGTAGAGGAAGGAAGAAAGGCCAATGGGTGCATTGGTGGAACAGAAGGCTATGTAGTGCTGGAGTGGGAGTGGGTAGGAACTCTCCCTGCAGTTTATCCTATATTCCTGTAACTCCCTGGCCTCAACCCAGTCTTTTCTTCCCCTTGTCTACTCTTCTCCTTTTCTGCATCCTTCCTCCACTCCCCTTCATCTCAAATCATCTGTCTGCACCTATCAGCCCTAGTCTGTCCCTATCATGTCCCTGCATGCTCCTGAAAGCTGCACTACACATTCCCCCAACCCTACCTTGCTATCCCACCTCATCCCCACGCCACATTCTCCTTACCCCTACCACCTACAGATTGCTTCTACCATCAGGTGCAGTTGGTGTATGCAAGTTGCTCTCAGATGCCAGAGGCAGTGGTCATGTGTATGTGTGTGTTGTGCATGTGCGAATTTGTGTATATTTTCTACTTTGAAAAAGGGAAATTTTGCTAAAAACTTAAATGAATAATGGTCCTTTTGTTGTGCCTGTGTGTGACTCAGTGTCTCTTCAATATGATGAGAAGCAATCTATCCCTTTCATAACATTGTCAATGCCATGACATACTCATTCATTCATTCATTTATTCATTGCATTCTTTACCACCATTTTACTAGGTTATATTTGGCCTAAATAAGCAAAAATGTTGCATTTTAGGAATTCCCCTTGTTTACTGTCGGGTCAGCTGTGTTACAACAGATTTGACAGTGTTAGTTGCAGAGGGTGGCTGGATGCCCTTCCTGCCACCACCCTGAACCCCCCGGGATGGAATTAGTGAACCCCAGTTGTCTGCGTTTAGTGTAAGCCATGAAATAGTGCGATCATTTTCAAATGTCTGTGGGTTGTGTGACTCAGGCACAACATGGTGACGAGCCTGGTATTCACCTAGCGGGATGTGGAAAGCTGCCTAATAACCACATCCAGGCTGTCCAGCCTGCTGGCCCTTATCGTTAATCTGCAGGGAGGATTCCATCAGGGGCCAGCACACCTACCCTAGTCCAGGAAGCAGCATATTAGCACTCTCAGTTACTCTGGCACATGTAGCATTTTA
Organism: Schistocerca gregaria; assembly: GCF_023897955.1. NCBI lineage: Eukaryota > Metazoa > Arthropoda > Insecta > Orthoptera > Acrididae > Schistocerca > Schistocerca gregaria. The sequence goes on along the minus strand of NC_064926.1, from coordinate 452,470,720 downwards.
GGAATTTTTAGATGGCATTTCAAATCCAGTCTCAGAAAGGTTATGGTGTAACATTTAGGTGACAAACCATTTTTGGAGTGCTGGGGGAACTGTGAGAAGTGGGCTGTTAGTCACCAATGCATCAAGGGTGGGTATCTTTAATGTGATGACCCCAACCAGAAAGACAGTTGGTTGACTTCATGGAGGAGTGGAATGTAGGAATGTCAAGCCTAAATGAGGTCAGGTGGAAGGGAACAGGAAGGAGAAAAATAAGAAAAGGATATACACTTTACTGAAGTAATGGGTAAAAGGCCAAAAATGGAATGGCTATAATAATAAAGCCAACCCTACAAGAATATGAGGAAGAAGTGGAATATACAAGTGACAGGATATGAAGATTCAGCTGATAATTAATAAAGGAGTGAACGACTTCACCCAAGTATATGCACCATAAACAGAAAGTAAAGAGGAGAACATCAAAGAATTCGTACAGAAACTAAAGAATGAAATTATGAATGTGGAAGCAATAGTGGTGAGTGACTTAAATGGATAGGTGAGGAATGAAAGACTAAGTAAGGAAAAGATAATTGGTCTGCATGGATAGGAAGGAGAATGAGGAAGGAGAGAAGCTGGCTGATTTTTGTGAAAGAAGTATTTTGATTATGGGCAACTCATGGTTCAGGAAGATAAACAGCTAAGAATAACAAGATATGGTTGGGGAGAGAGAAGGATGAAGAAGTTCATTGACTAATTTCTGGTGGAAAAGCAATATCATCTGCAACTAATAAAAGTAACTTCACTCCCAGATGATGGAGATCATTGAGTAGGGGTGGCAAAGGTGAGCATGGATAAAATGAAGGGAATAAAGGCAGAAAGGGAGAAAAAAAATTAAAGTGTGTAAACTAAAGATAGACAAGTCCAATAACAGTTCAGAGAGTTATATAAGACTAAAATCTCTAGTATTGAAAGTGGAAGTGTGGAAGAGGAATGTACAATCACTCCTTGATATATGTTAGAGTGTGAGATTTACAATTACCTTACTGACATATCCGAATTTCTGTAGGGGACGGATGTTGACCTGTGCAGGAATTTATAGTCTTCAAAGAAGCATTTGTAAGTTCTGCAGGCAACACCTGTGGCAGAATGGTTGGAAGGGCAAAGGATAAGCAGACACCATGGTGGAATGAGCAAGTGAAGGAAGCAGCAAAAGAAAAGAAGTAAGCATAGTAGGAGTGGAACAGAGACAAAGATAAAGAAAGTAAAAAGGAATACTAGGAAAGCAGACATAAGTAGAAGAAAATGCTATTGGAAGAAAAGAGAAAGAGTTGAAAGGAATTCACACAAGTGCTGGGAAATGATGTGAAGTGGGGGTGGGGGAATAAAAGGATGCCATATGGAATTAGGAGAAGTAAGGGGAAGGAAAGCACCTACACAATGCTGGTGAAATGGTGACATTGATAGATGATAAGGAAAATGTACTTTGACAAACTACTACATCTGTGGAAAAAAAACAATGAAAATGGGTATACTAGTAAATTGGGGAGACTTGGATCTGGAAGAAGAGAAACATATTACTATGTTAGGAGTGGAACTTGCAGTTAAAAGAATGAAAACAGGAAAGACAGCTAGGATAGAGAAAATAAGTGTGGAGAGATGAAGGCAGCTGGACCTACTGGGTTACAGTGATTACATAGATGGTTAAGATGCATATGGACTCAGATATGTGTTCCTGAAGAATGGGGAAAGTGGATAACAATTTCAGTGTCCAAGGAGAAAGACAAGTAAATAGCTATTGAGGGATCACAATCATATCAAAAGTAGCAAAAATAATGGAGAGGATACTGAACAGAAGAGTGAGGGAAAAATGTGGATCAGTTAGTAGAGGAGTAGTATGGCTTTTGGCATGGTAAATCAACAGTGGAGCAAATCTTTAGTACAAAACAGGTCATGGAAAAGCACTGGAAGTATAGAAAAGATCTAGTGATGATATTTCTGGACTTAATTATTGAATATAATAGTGTCCCCAGAGAAAAGGTATGAGAAACCTTGGAGAGAGAGGGAGTTGGGGAACAAACAACTGAAATTGCTCAAGCAGTGCAGGAAAAACTTTCAGTTGTGTCCAGACCCAAGTTGGGATAACTCGTCGGTTTAGGAATGTTATGGGGTTGAGGCTAGGAAATATGATGTCAGCACTATTATTTACAGTACTGAAGGATGAATCTGTGAAAAAGGCAAAAGATCATAGAGGAAAGGAGATAAAGTTATTGCTATTTGCTGATGATATGTTGTGGAGAACCAACAGTAAGGATGTACCAGAACAACTAGACAAACAACTAAACAAAAAAATTGAGAAATACAGTGTGACATGCAGTGTGAAGAAAAGTAAGACCATGGTGGTAAACAGAAGTGCAGAAGGGAAAGGACAAATAGATGTCAGTGGACAGCAAATTGAAATGACTGACAGCTTTCAATATCTGAGAAGTGAGGTAATCCAAAATGAAAGGAAGGAGGTGGAAAACTGATGGAGGGTACAATAACACATTTTATCATTGTGTTACGATTTTAGTCTGTGGAAGGGAGGTGCCAATGAAGTCTAAGGAACTTCTGTACAAGATGTACTTTATGCCTATATTGATATATGTGTTGGAGGCCTTGACAATGAGAAGAAGAGATGAGAGTAGAAGTCAAGACAATGAAATGAAATTCCCAGGAAGTATGTTAGGAAAAATGAGGAGACATGAAGTTTCTAAGAAAAAAATTGAAGTAGAAAAGTTCAAAGTTCAGTGATGTAATTGAGAGGAGTAGGTTAAAATGGTTCGGACATGTAAAGAGAATGGAAGGTAGAAGAATACAAAAACAAATGAGGGAAGGCAAATCTGAGGGCAAGAGGTAGACCCAGAGCAAAATGGATTGACTGGACTGGAAAAAAACGGGTGTAGAAGAAGAATTGTGGAAAAACAGGCAAAGGGAGAAGCAACCCAGCCTGATACTGGATAATGGAGAAATAAATATAGATAACATAATATAAATGAAAATAATGAATGACTGACTGAAGAAAGTGACTCAGGCACTACCATCAAGGCACAGCAGTGGCAGTACGAGTAGAATTTAATGCATAAGCTGGCTGCTCTCCATTGTTTCTCATATGATTTTGAGGAAAATATTTGGTAAATAAAACAAAACAAAAGAAAAAAGATTACATCTTATGACCTCTTTTGTCACCTTCATGATGAACTGTCTGCCTTTTTATAATGTTCTTAGTTATTGTGATATTCCAAATATTAGTAACCCACTGCATAAAATTTGAATTGTTTGCACTAAAAATTGGGGTCATTATGTGTTATGTTTGGTGCATGCTAGGTCATGCATTTCCTACATGTGCAGTTTAGATAAGACACTGAAATAATTCATTGCACTTATCTCCAGACTCAAGAAAACAAAATTGCATGCACCCCCAGACAATAAAATGAGAGTGAACTATTTTTAAGATCTATGGTATTTCATAAATGGCAAAATATATCAAAACAAGTTTAATAGCCAGCAGAGACGAGAGCATTTTGAAATTTGTTAGACATGTGAAACCATCTTATTTGCTATGATATAGTAATAATTATAGAGTTTTTTAAATGTAATAATATAATTTTTAACAGTTATCAATAGCTGGTGAAGTGAGAATTGGTGTGGGTTTGGAACAGCATATGTGAAGAAATTACTAGTTTATTTTAATACTGACAAGTTATTGACCTGTCTCAACCTCCATTGATTGTTTAATAATACACTGATTTACGATACCATTTCCTTGCTGAGGGATTCCAACAAAACTGCAACAGAAAGAATAGTTTACTTTTGCCTGACATGTTACTCTTTTTACTCTTCAGAGACCCATTATCAGTGGCAAGTTTTGAGTAACTCTTTCACTTTCCTTGCTGTCATTTTAGAAATGAACTTCTTTTACCAAAATGGACATGGAGTTCACAAAGTTTTGCCTAACTAACATGTTAACGCAGTTGCTGTTGTGATAGCACCCGGAAACAATGTTTTGTTAAAGAAGCATCTGGGGAAAAGACATGTCAAATGCTTATGAAAAAAACTTTGATTTTTATTTGGTCCTGTAGATTACATGTTGTGCAAGTAGTTTATTATTAATATAGGACCAATCAAGTCAAATAATATAATATTACAGGAACATTTTGTACACAAAAGTTTAATTATCACATAGGTACTATTTTAGCTATTGTCTTCATTGTCACTATAAAAATAAACTTGTGTTTTATTCACTTTTCTGGCTTCAAACCCATTCCTATTCTCATGTTACATGTAAATCATGGTAGACAAGAGAGTTTTACATATTAACCATATGGCAAAATACTCTCCTCTTTGTGTGCTGTTGTTCGCTAAAAATATTTTCCTGTGCCTTGAATTGTTTATGAGATGCAATGGATATTATGAGTGGATCACTCTTGCTGTATACTTTCTCACAGGCAAAAGAGAGAATGCCAGATATGAGCAATTTTCTCAGAACTGATATAAATAAAGACCTCCTTCCAAGTTAACACAAAACTTTAATCTGTATATACGTAAAGAATTATGATTTAACATGCAACTCCTATTTTTCATTGAAAATTTTGAGCAGTGAGTTACTTAATCCTCTAATATCTTAATAACTATAACTAAATACTTCATATTGTAGTCTTTTGTACTCAGAAAACTTCACCATGGTTTGATGAGTTATCCCAGAAACATGACTGTGTATGGCATTATGGAACAAAAGTGAACAAACTGTACTGGCATTTTTATTCTTATATCACCTATGCCTGATTGCATCTGGAGTACAAATAATAATTTATTTGAGTGTTTTGCAGTTCTGTTCTGTGGTGTGCTACTTCCAGTTAAATTTATTATTGAGTTGTAATTCTAAGATTTTTACACTGTAAATTTTTTCTGTGCACTTGTCATATTTTAGACATGCACTTGGGAGGAGGGGGTGAGAACCCCTTAAAAATTGTGGACTGCATGTAGTTTTTCTTTTCTAAGCTTTGTGGTGAAGAATTGACTAGGAAACATTTATTATCATTCATGGAAAATTTTTAACAGTTCTGTCTAAAACTTGTTTGGATTGCTACTTATTATAATCTTTGTATCATATACAAACCAAATGGACTGGCATTTGGTAATGTTAATGACGAAAAGTGTATGTAAGAAGAAGTAAAGGCCCTAAGATGGAATCTTGTGGAACACTAAACACATTAGTTACCATATGAATCGTGACTGATAGTTTAACACAGTACTATTTTCTTTCCGTGACCTTTACTTCCAGTCAGAGAAATTTGATTTGAAACATTTTGTGGTATCCTAATTTATTTTAATGGGTTTGTGATTCACAGAGTCAAATTCCTTTGATGGTTCAAATGGCTCTGAGCACTATGGGACTTAACTTCTGAGGTCATCAATTCCCTAGAACTTAGAACTACTTAAACCTAACTAACCTTAGGACATCACACACATCCATGCCTGAGGCAGGATTCGAACCTGCGACCGTAGCAGTCGTGCGGTTCCAGACTGAAGCGCCTGGAACTGCTGGGCCACTCAAATTCCTTAGATATAACAGAATATAGCAGTGGTCTGTAGTTTATTGCCAAATGAATTAAGTAATTCTAACTGTATGTTAATAATTTCTCATTATTAGAACCTTTCAGAAACGTGGACAATATATTATTTGCAGTTAGGATGTTGAGGAGCCACTTGTGTATTACCTTTTCTAAAATTTTTGACAATGCTGGCAAATGTGAAGCTGGATGGAACTTTGATAGTACCTCTTTACCTCATTTCTTATATGGGTGCTTAACTGCAACATATCTCAGCTGACTGAGGAAATGTTCTAATGATAAATGACTGGCTATACAAATAACTTAATATGTTACAAAACTCAGAAGAACACTCATTCATTAATTTTTTTGGTATTTTGTCATAAGCACTAGAATTTTTGATTTTATATCTCTACTCCCACAAACACAATCCACAAGCCTCTACACAGTACACAATGGCAGGTCCTTTTAAAGATTATAAGGTGGACATTATTCATATTACTGAAGTTATCTGTAATGGTTAGTCTGTGGTATTCCGTGGCAGCATCTACAGTAACAGTTATGAAATAGTTGTTACAAAGCTTTGCAATGCTATGCTCATATGTTATCAAAGTATCATTTACTCTTAATACTATCTGCTGGTTTCCATCTCTGGTTCTACCTGTCTCCTCCTTCACTATGTTCCATAATGTCTTTATTTTGTTACCTAATGTGCCTATATTTTTCTCATGTGGCATTTACTCTAATTCCTGTATTACTGAATTAAGTATTCTGTTGCAGGTTTTGAAATGAGCTATAGCATTAACATAAGACATGTTTCTAACTGACAGACACAGTTTCCTTTTTGTCTTCTTGATCATCAGTCCAGATGGTGGTTTTATCTAGGGTGATCCACTTCATTAACTAAAGAGATTCCAATAACGGTTCATTGATTTACAGCAGACATCAAAAACCTTCAGGATTTTCTGGATTGTGCAAGTTATTTATTTTGTTTGGAACTTCAATTATACTTGCACTTTATTTTTAAATGCACAGAATACTCTTGAGAAAATAGTTAACTAGTCTGAAAGGAGATGAAGGAGAGCAGACTTTTAAAAAAATTATGGTGAGGGGGCCCTTGTCAAGGGACAGGAAGGAAAACCATAAATGACTCCTTCAGTTATTTGGTTTTGTATTCATAGTGTTGTGCAGCCTGTACAAAGTTGATGAATTGCTTTATTTGTGTGTACATAGACAAGACTCCTTGTTTTGTATTCTTTATTTGCAGTTTGGCTGGATCGACAAAGATCTTCAGTGCACATGTAATTTATTATTGTGTCTTCATAGAATTTTAATAGATTTTCATTAAGTTTCAGATGAGGCAGTGTGCTTTACAAACTGAAGTAAAACTTCCAAAAGAATCTACAGATATTTTAAGAGGGTCTAACAATAGATTATACAATGGCTGAAGATGGTCATCTACTAAATTAAATGATTCTTCTAATCACGTGTATCATAGTGCGAGCATGTTATTCTTATGACCTTCTTGTTGCTGTGGTCTTTGGTCCAGAGATTCTTCTAATCACCTGTATCATAGTGCGAGGATGTTATTCTTATGACCTTCTTGTTGCTGTGGTCTTTGCTCCAGAGACTGATTTGATGCAGCTCTCCATGCTACTCTATCCTGTGCAAGCTTCTTCATCTCTCAGTGCCTACTGCAACCTACATCCTTCTGAATCTGTTTAATGTATTCATCTCTTGGTCTCCCTCTACAATTTTTACCCTCCACACTGCCCTCCAATACTAAATTGGTGATCCCTTGATGCCTCAGAATATTCCCTACCAACCAATCCCTTCTTCTAGTCAAGTTGTGCCACAAATTTCTCTTCTCTCCAATTTTATTCAATACTTCCTCATTAGTTATGTGATCTACCCATCTAATCTTCAGCATTCTTCTGTAGCACCAGATTTTTAAAGCTTCTATTCTCTTTTTTTCTTAACTATTTATCATCCATGTTTCACTTCCATACAGGGCTACACTCCATACAAATACTTTCAGAATCAATGCCTTTAAACATTCTTTGTTTAAAGGGTGAGTATTTCTTTGTTTAAATTGCTTAAGTATTTTAATTTAAAATATTGCTTTGTAGCATCAGTTATAAAGTTTACTGGCATTAATTTTGTAACTCTACAATAAATCTTCTTATGTAGTAAATTAGAATGTTGAAGTGAGACTATGATTTACATACTATATTCAGATCACTTACTGTTGCTCCATGTCACCATGGCTATCATTGTGATTATTAAGAACATGGTTTCACTGTAGTGTTATGAGAATTTCATCTCAGTTTCAAAGCTATCATTGAATGCCACACTCTTTTAAATATATGTCAACAATGAAGGACACAGATTAAGCGATTCAAACAAGTCATATTTCTGCTCATGGCCTTTCTGTTCACAGCACATTATCTTAATGTAATGCCTACAAACTGCTGAGAAAAGTTATACCTAACAGGTCATAGAAAAATCCAACACATAAACTACAATACTCTGGCAAATGGGTATTCACACATACATTGACAGGTCATAGGTAGTGAGGTATCATGAGATAGTAAGTTTATAAAATTCACTCACAGAGTTATTGCACTTTATGACCAGCATGCTACCTGGCATTCAGTTAGATCCATGCCTGACAACAGTTTTATGAGATATTGACTAAATGAGAGACTGCACACGGAAGATTTAAGCAAATTCCAACTATGGAAGATTCAAGCAAGTTCCAATACTTGAACTTTACGAGGACTACATGAAAATCTAGTACAGATTTAAAAAATACCATTTCCAAAAATTAGGTATATCTTTTCTCTTATATATTAGCGAGTCAAATCTGGCAGGGCTTGCAGAATAAGCAGTGCAGTCTTTGCCCATAAAGGCAGTGTCTGACGTGTTTATCAACAAATCTCCAAACAAACAGCCCTTAAGCTGCAATAAATGGAGTCTTCACAACTACAGGCAACATTTCTGCAACAGACATGTTTTCTTAAACCTGGAACAATGGAAACCCCAGATGAGATTATAAAAAATGTAAGAAAAAGATAGATTGCTACTTACTGTAGAGATGGAACATTATGTTCCAGACAGGCACAACTAAAAGACACTTACACATTGGCTTTTGGCCGCAGACTTCATCAGAAAAGAAAAGACTCACAAATTCATTCACACAAACAAGAATGTCACGCATGCGTAATCGCCATCTCTGACAGCTCGGACCAGATTGCTGTGACCAAAAGCTAATGCATAATCATCTTTTAGTTGTGCCTGTCTGTAACTTAATGTGTCACCTCTATGGTAAGAGGGAATCTATATTTTCCTTAGTTTTTTAAAACTTGTTTATAGAAACACATTATGGAAACTCCACATTAGAAGCTCTGCCAAAATCATGTTTTATTCCAGTTCTAAAGGATATCATCAGTCTTTCTCTTGTGTTGGTAAGTAACCGACTGAGTGAAAACAAAGCTAAATTCACTTATAAGAATACCTAAGTATTTTAATGAAATATAATCAGCCAAATAAAAGTGAATTTTCATATTACCAATAGTACCAAAATTTTTGGAGTACAACGATCATCATCAGATCCAGAATTACCATAATCTGACAACAGCATTAATCAAACTGAGCAACAATCTCAGGTAATAGCTACATATGAAGCAAACATTTTAACATTGAAAACTTTCAGTGAGGTATTGATTTTGGTATCTTACTTAAAAAAAAAAAAAAAAAAAAAAAAAAAAAAAAAAAAAAAAAAAAAAAAAAAAAAACATGAACTATGGACCTTGCCGTTGGTGGGGAGGCTTGCGTGCCTCAGCGATACAGATGGCCGTACCGTAGTTGCAACCGCAACAGAGGGGTATCTGTTGAGAGGCCAGACCAATGTGTGGTTCCTGAAGAGGGGCAGCAACCTTTTCAGTAGTTGCAGGGGCAACAGTCTGGATGATTGACTGATCTGGCCTTGTAACACTAACCAAAATGGCCTTGCTGTGCTGGTACTGCGAATGGCTGAAAGCAAGGGGAAACTACAGCCATAATTTTTCCTGAGGGCATGCAGCTTTACTGTATGGTTAAATGATGATGGCGTCCTCTTGGGTAAAATATTCCAGAGGTAAAATTGCCTCCATTCGGATCTCCGGGCGGGGACCACTCAAGAGGACGTTGTTATCAGGAAAAAGAAAACTGGTGTTCTACGGATCGGAGCGTGGAATGTCAGATCCCTTAATCGGGCAAGTAGGTCAGAAAATTTAAAAAGGGAAATGGATAGGTTAAAGTTAGATATAGTGGGGATTAGTGAAGTTCAGTGGCAGGAGGAACAAGACTTTTGGTCAGGTGAACAGAGGGTTATAAATTCAAAATCAAATAGGGGTAATGCAGGAGTAGGTTTAATAATGAATAAAAAAATAGGAGTGTGGGTAAGCTACTACAAACAGCATAGTGAATGCATTATTGTGGCCAAGATAGACACAAAGCCAATACCTACTACAGTAGTACAAGTTTATATGCCAAATAGATCTGCAGATGATGAAGAAATTGATGAAATGTATGATGAGATAAAAGAAATTATTCAGGTAGTGAAGGGATACGAAAATTTAATAGTCATGGGTGACTGGAATTCAGTAGTAGGAAAAGGAAGAGAAGGAAACATAGTAGGTGAATATGGATTGGGGCTAAGAAATGAAAGAGGAAGCCGCCTAGTAGAATTTTGTACAGAGCACAACTTAGTCATAGGTAACACTTGGTTCAAGAATCATAAAAGAAGGTTGTATACGTGGAAGAATCCTGGAGATACTAAAAGGTATCAGATAGATTATATAATGGTAAGACAGAGATTTAGGAACCAGGTTTTAAGTTGTAAGACATTTCCAGGGGCAGATGTGGACTCTGACCACAATCTATTGGTTATGACCTGTAGATTAAAACTGAAGAAACTGCAAAAATGTGGGAAATTAAGGAGATGGGACCTGGATAAACTGAAAGAACCAGAGGTTGTACAGAGTTTCAGGGAGAGCATAAGGGAACAATTGACAGGAATAGGCGAAAGAAATACAGTAGAAGAAGAATGGGTAGCTCTGAGGGATGAAGTAGTGAAGGCAGCAGAGGATAAAGTAGGTAAAAAGACGAGGGCTGCTAGAAATCCTTGGGTAACAGAAGAAATATTGAATTTAATTGATGAAAGGAGAAAATATAAAAATGCAGTAAATGAAGCAGGCAAAAAGGAATACAAAAATCTCAAAAATGAGGTCGACAGGAAGTGCAAAATGGCTAAGCAGGGATGGCTAGAGGACAAATGTAAGGATGTAGAGGCTTATCTCACTAGGGGTAAGATAGATACTGACTACAGGAAAATTAAAGAGACCTTTGGAGAAAAGAGAGCCACTTGTATGAATATCAAGAGCTCAGATGAAACCTAGTTCTAAGCAAAGAAGGGAAAGCAGAAAGGTGGAAGTAGTATATAGAGGGTCTATACAAGGACGATATACTTGAGGACAATATTATGGAAATGGAAGGGGATGTAGCTGAAGATGAAATGGGAGATACGATACTGCGTGAAGAGTTTGACAGAGCACTGAAAGACCTGAGTCGAAAATAAGGCCCAGTAGTAGACAACATTCCATTAGAACTACTGACAACCTTGGGAGAGAGAGTCCTGACAAAACTCTACCATCTGGTGAGCAAGATGTATGAGATAGATGAAATACCCTCAGACTCCAAGAAGAATATAATAATTCCAATCCCAAACAAAGCAGGTGTTGACAGATGTGAATATTGCCGAACTATCAGTTTAATAAGTCACAGCTGCAAAATACTAACGCGAATTCTTTACAGATGAATGGAAAAACTGGTAGAAGCCGACCTCAGGGAAGATCAGTTTGGATTCCATAGAAATGTTGGAACACGTGAGGCAATACTGACCTTACGACTTATCTTAGAAGAAAGATTAAGGAAAGGCAAACCTACATTTCTAGCATTTGTAGAATTAGAGAAAGCTTTTGACAATGTTGACTGGAATACTCTCTTTCAAATTCTAAAGGTGGCAGGAGTAAAATAAAGGGAGCGAAAGGCTATTTACAATTTGTACAGAAACCAGATGGCAGTTATAAGAGTCGAGGGACATGAAAGGGAAGACGTGGTTGAGAAGGGAGAGAGAGACAGGTGTTTAGCCTCTCTCCAGTGTTATTCAATCCAAATATGGAGCAAGCTGGAAAGGAAACAAAAGAAAAATTCAGAGTAGGTATTAAAATCCATGGAGAAGAAATAAAAATTTTGAGGTTCACCGATGACATAGTAATTCTGTCAGAGACAGCAAAGGACTTGGAAGAGCTGTTGAACGGAATGGACAGTGTCTTGAAATGAGGATATAAGATGAACATCAACAAAAGCAAAACGAGGATAATGGAATGTAGTCGAATTAAGTCTGGTGATGCTGAGGGAATTAATTTAGGAAATGAGACGCTCAAAGTAGTAAAGGAGTTTTGCTATTTGGGGAGCAAAATAACTGATGATGGTTGAAGTAGAGAGGATATGAAATGTAGACTGGCAATGGCAAGGAAAACGTTTCTGAAGAAGAGAAATTTGTTAACATCGAGTATAGATTTAAGTGTCAGGAAGTCGTTTCTGAAAGTATTTGTATGGAGTGTAGCCATGAATGGATGTGAAACATGGACGATAAATAGTTTGGACAAGAAGAGAATAGAAGCTTCTGAAATGTGGTACTACAGAAGAATGCCGAAGATTATATGGGTAGATCATATAACTAATGAGGAGGTACTGAATAGGATTGGGGAGAAGAGGAGTTTGTGGCACAACTTGACTAGAAGAAGGGATCAGTTGGTAGGATATGTTCTGAGGCATCAAGGGATCACCAATTTAGTATTGGAGGGCAGCGTGGAGGGTAAAAGTCGTAGAGGGAGGCCAAGAGATGAATACACTAAACAGATACAGAAGGATGTATGTTACAGTAGGTACTGGGAGATAAAGAAGCTTGCACAGTATAGAGTAGCATGGAGAGCTTCATCAAACCAGTCTCAGGACTGAAGACCACAACAACAACAACAACTTTTGAAAACAAAATGGTTGTATTTATCAGATATTGTATGACAGCTGCCTAGTGAAGATACAACAATTCATCTTTGAAAACAATAAAAAATAAAAATAAAAATAAAAAACGCACTAAGTCAGCCTTTGGTCTGCCTTATGCTCACACCTTACATAGTATCTTAAGTAGTTATCATCATTCCAAAACTGCAGTACATGGTTTGATTCCTCTAGCATCTTAGCATTACATTTTCTGTGTCATCTTCTGCACTGCAGCCACAAACTAAACCACTAACCAGTAACCTGTGACATATCCACAACTATGCTGTATTGGCGAGTATATTGACACCTTTTATCATTGCAGTAGTTTTCCCTTGCAATATCCAGACTATCTTCCTCCTGTTTAACAGTGAACAACTATTTCCAGCTCATTTTTTAACATTTTCTTTTCTGTTCATGTAAAAAAATGGAGCTTCTATAGCAGCAACCTGGACAATTGAATGGTAGACCCGACACAACAAGAGCATGTCAATAGCAACCCATTCAATGATGCAGTGTAATGAACCTTTAATACAATTCTTTCAACAGGTCAAAGTAGTGCCACAATCTAAATCAAGACCAAAGAGGAGAACCAATACCAAAGCGAAGTTGTTGACAAGTAGACAGTAGTATGGTAGAGACTGAATGAATGCTATCAGCCAAAGTTCACAACTGACTAACTGGTCAAGATGAGGTGGTATTTACGCCAGCCAGCTGTGAAGGACACTATTAGCCAGTGTATTCAGATGGTGCACTGCAGGGACACTGCCCTCTATCAGCCATCAAAATACATTTGTTCCAGCGGGAATTCAACTTCTGCACAGCCTAATACCAGATCCCCTCTGCCCCAAAACTGGTGCATATGGGTGGAAGTGCCCCAGACGGTGCCATGAAAAGTGAAACAAAGGTATGGGCAAAGGTGCAGTCTCATCAACTGTAGGCTGTGAGGAGGAAATGTGATTGCCAAATGTGGTTGCCAGTGTCCATTGGAACATTGCTGGGGATGGGCATGTCATGGAAAACCACTGATCCACAGGGAGAGCCTGGGTGAAAATGGGACATCTGTAGCCACTCGGAGTTCGGGCCATTGTGGCACATTGGTGCCAGAAGGTGGTGGAAGAGGGACTGTGGAGGGAATGTTTGTGTCTGAGGTCAAAGCTGGATGTGAGGATGGTGCTCAAGCCCCTTCTGTCTTTGGACCAATGTAACTTGTCCCCCATGGATGGACATTACCATTGCTGGTGTCCAAGCCTCTGTACTCCCGCAGGAACATGCCTACACCACAGTGCCAAGGGGTTAATACCCAGACGGACATGAGCGAGGTTCCAGCATCAACAGTGTCAGCAGATGAAGCAAGGGCCAATGCTGGTGACCATGGTGGTGCTCTGCAGGCTATGACCGTTAATCAGTATGGTGTGATAAATGCTCTAAACCAAAGTAAGTGCCTCCATAGAGGAGGATGATTCAATAGCCATCTTCATCAGCTGCTTAAAAGTTCAGACCAGACATTCAGCTTCATCATTGGAGGAAGGCTGGAATGGGGGGCTACAGATGTGTTTTATGCTATTATTGGCAAAGAAGTTCTCGAAGGCAGAGGCCATGAATTGTGGGCCATTGTCAGAGAGCTATGTGCTAGGCAACCCTTCAATGGCCTAAATTTCATCTAAGACAGTAAGTGTGCCGCAGTTGTGGTGGATGCCATGCATATGACTTAGGGGTACTTTGAATAAGCATCCAAAATGAGAAACCACAGAGAACCCAAGAATAGGCCTGTGAAATTGAGATAGATACTGTTCCAAGTGAGGTGAGGATCAGGCCAAGGGGCAAAAGAGTGAGGGGGCACTGCCTAGTACTAGGCATATGCTGCACAACTACAGACCACTTTTCCAATATCGCCATTGTTCCCAGGCCAGTAAACATCATGGTATGCCAGCATCTTCATACAGGACATGCCCCAAAAACTCCGTTGGAGCAAACTCGACACCTGAAGGTGCAGTTCCACCAGAATAACCGCTTCAAGTGCATACATATTAATATCTAAAAGGATGATACCATCAACAACTGAGAGGCAGTGAGAAAGCTGTGTCCAGGGATGGAGCACTGTTGTCAGTTGATGAGAGAGATAATGGGGCAAGCCGTGGATTACATAGTGAAAGACCTGTCGCTGGGTAGGGGCCCAGCACAGTGTGCTGAGATGCCTCAAATAAAGGCAGCTGGAGGTACGCATCAGAGAGGTGAGAAGATCTTCTTGCTGGGAATAGATTAGGTTTCTCATAATAGCCTGGAATATTTTATTAACTGTGGTAATCCCCACATAAGCAAAGAGACCCATTCGGCTTCCAGATGATGACCGAGTGTTTGACCCATGCACTAGATTTGACAGGTTCGACAACCCCAACTGCTTGGAGACAATTGAATTCCTGCTTCACAGCATGGTAAAAAGGAGGTGTGGCACCCAGCTGAAGGGTTATGTGTGCCTGAAAGTATGAAGCACATCCCAAATCTTGCTGGAAAACACCTTCACTTAATCTGAGATAGAAAATCCAAATGCCATGAAGGCATTGACATAAAAAATTTTGTTAGCTGACAATGGTTGATGACAAAGAATGTCAAAGGCTGGGTAATATATTTTTACATTGCTGCAATCAAAAACTGCCCACAAAGAGGAATCACACTGTCTCCATAGGGTGGGGACAAGTCAGGTGAACCCCATAAGACATAAGTCACCTGATTGATCAAAGTGATGGTGGCCTCAATGTCTACATGAAACCAGATGTCCTGTTGGGACATATGAAGCATGAGAAACAATTTTTGTGTGAAGAGGTTGCCCTGGGGCACCACTGTCAGCAGCACCTGTATCTTATCCTGGTGTGATCATGGTGCTGGGTGGGGCTAGGTCATGTGACTGCAACATACAGAGTAGAAATGCCATTCCTTGCCACAGTGTGTACAGTAACATCAGCAATCTGGTCAGTATGCTCGAGAGTGAGAGGAAAAACACTGGAGCACGAAGACATTGGACAACCATGACATTTCTCAACCTGACGTCGTCCTATGTTTATGATGCTGAGGTGGGGCATGTGGTGGCATGTGAAATGCATCCCCTTGCAGCCTTACCATGAGATATTCGTTAGCCACCTGTGCAACTTCAAATGAACGAGCGATGTGCAAGATGTCTTCTAATGAGAGGTTATCCAGTTTCAATGTCTTCTTGTGAACCTCTGGGCCAGCTGCATTGAATCATCACATCACAAATCAAGCGGCCAGCGTAGGAAGCCTTACAGCCTTGATTGGGGCAAATAAAATCACATTTTCGGCTGAGTCCTTGTAAATCTGTGACCCGTGAGTGATATGAATGTCCCTATTGTTTATGGTATTGATGAAATTCTAGCCTGGAGGCGAGCACATGGTACTGGTGGGAATAATAATTAGTCAACAGAGTGCATATCTCCTGGTAGAGGAGAGGAGCCAGACAGAGGCACCAATTCTTGGAGGAGAAAAAACTTGTCCTGTGACATCCAACACAGATAGAACGATTACTGCAATGAATCATCCATGATTTAAAATGCCATGAAATGCTGCTTGAGTTGATGCAAATATGTGCCCCAGTCCTCTGTAGTGTCAGTGAAAGAAAGAAATGACAGACGATGGAATGTGGTGTCGAGTGCAGGGGGCGCTGGTCCTTGGGGCACAGTGGACTCCTGCACATGAAGATGATCCACCAAGAGCTGAAGCAAATTTTGTAACAAGTCCATCTGTATCTGCTGCTGGTGCATCATCTGCTACTTCCATGCTACAGTACAACTTCCTCTTTCCTCATTGCCAATTGCTGGGTCCACAAGTGGCTGGATACTAGTGCACACATCAAAAAACATAGAGAAACTGTGATGATGCTAGGTAGGAAGACAACCTACAGATGGGACTCAAAACTCATGCTGGAGTTGAGCAATCGGGCGGACTGAACAGTGGACCCTGTATCATAAGAGCAGGTCAGTTGCAACCTATGCAACAATGAAGAGCAATAAACCTTCAACACAGTGCTGCTGACAGGTCAAGTAGAGCCACAATCCAAATTGAGACCAAAGGGGAGAAACAGTACCAAAGTGAAGTCGTTGACCAGTGGACAGTAGTACAGTGGAGACTAATGAACCTTACCAGCTGAAGTACTCAATTGACTGAGGGCCTGAGGTGCAGCAGTATTTATCCCAGCTGCAAGCGACACTATTAGCCAGTCTATTCACATGATGAGATGGTGGTACACTCGCTAGGCAAGTGCAGCACTGCCGTGACACTGCTATCTATTGGCCATTGAGATCCATTTGTTCTGGTGAGCATTTAGTCCAATATCCGAGTTCTCCTAGATGATTTGATAAAAAGTTATTCTAAAAAATGCTTAACAATTGATGAACTTTTAAACTTGGCTTTTTGAAATCCATTGAGCCCCATACGACGAACCTACTGTTGTCTGAAATAATTCAAGAAGTACATTAGTAAAGGAAATTTTAGTATAACCTGCATGTTACCCTTAAATAACATACAGTGTTAGTGGCAGGTCCACCAATATAATGTCATTCCTTGGATTTGTGGTGCATAGCGACTGTTTATCATCTCTGACTGTAAACATTGATACTGCTGCCCTTAGCAACAGGCAGAAGTAATGAGTAATGTCCTTGACACTGATTTCAGTTTTCTCTATGCGTCTGACTTGAGTGTCATGGTGTATTGTCTACTTTGCTAGTAAAGTATGGAACTGTCTACTAGTATTGATGTATATTATTCTGTATATGCACCTTCTAGTACTACTCTTCCTACAGATCTGTTTCACATTTTTCCTGCTTAAAATGCCTGTAATGTGCAGCTGCCCCCCCCCCCCCCCCCTTTTCCACTCACTCACTCACACACACATACACACACAACACACAAACACACACACACACACACACACACACACACACACACACACACACACACACAAACACAAACAGCTACTTTGTACTTTGACTAATATTACTGATTTTTGTTTTACTAGTAACATTACTCGGTAAAGCGCGAACAGTGTCTCCACTACTAAAATGTAGATAATTCCAGTGCTAGTCATGTTCTTAATTTCCTGCAGCCTATAGTTTCTTGCCTAATATGTGTAGGTTTCTTTAACATTTTACATCAGAGTAAAGACTCCCTCAAGAGAACTCTATTTGCAAATAACTTCTGAAGCTTTATTTACCAAAGGGTTCAGTCTAATGTTAACCAAGCAAACTAGAATCATTTAAAGAAGTGTAGAACTGTGAGATACAAATGGAACGCTATATGTGAATTGAAGGGTGATGACTACTATCAGCTGCAGCCAGACATTACATGGAATCAGCAGTGATCAGCGAAAATGTGTACTGGACCAGGATTCAAACCCGGGATCTCCTGTTTACTAGGCAGGTGTGGTAGACACTGCACCACCCTGAACACAGCATTACCGCACCTGCATGGACTATCTCAGTTCAACTCATAGCTGATCCGCACTCCCACTGAGTGCCACCTATCCACAGTCCCTGTCACTTAATGTCCCACTGCAGCGGATAGCAGTCATCTCTGTTCAGTTTACACGTAGTGTTTCACAAATGCGGGATCTGCATGTGTCTATTCTTTTGAAGGAACAGACACCATGCATTTGAA
This sequence comes from Schistocerca gregaria, assembly GCF_023897955.1. Classification (NCBI taxonomy): domain Eukaryota; kingdom Metazoa; phylum Arthropoda; class Insecta; order Orthoptera; family Acrididae; genus Schistocerca; species Schistocerca gregaria. Next base: position 452,452,385 of record NC_064926.1, on the reverse strand, counting down.
TAACTAGTCAAAGACTGTGGTAAGTTGGCACTGCAAAAGCCTTCAGTGACGTTTCCTTTAAGCAGCTGAAAATGTGGTTAACATATTGCACCCAGTTACTCAGGACAGTTCTGTTTTAAGCTTGTATTTCTATACTGATTACAAATGCTAGTCATTTTACAAGTCGCAAATGAATGTGATTAATCTCCTGTCACCCAGCATTAGCTGAACCTATGTCCTTAACATGCTGAATATTCACTGCAGTCTTGAAGCATTTTAATAAGCTACTAATGTAAGATAAAAAAGAAAGAATTGTTGCTGGTTTATAAAAGAGAAGAAAGTAATTTCTGTATGAATGTCTAAAATGTTTAAAATGTGAGTGGATTTTTCACATAACTGTCATGTTAACTCATTTTCATGAGGACGGAATCATACTTTTCTCTCTTGAAATATATAGGGTGTATCAAAAACAATCTTCCAATTTAAAAAAGTTAAAACTATTATGTTATTTGAGATATATGCTTGAACAACATACTGTTGGAAAGAGCAAACTCTCGAGTTTTACCTGGCTCCTGCTAGGTAGCAGCAGTGTGCACCCATTTCAATTCTAGTAAAAATGGTGTTGGGGCAACAGAAAGCATTTTTTGTTCTATGTTTTGCGCAGTGCATTAGACGATGGCATGAAAAACTCTGAGAAACAGGTTGTCTGTGTAAAGGCAAATCACTGGGCTTTCCCCAAGTGTCTGACACAGACGTAGAATGCATCAGCCATAGTTTCACAAGGAGCTCGCAGAAATCCGTTCACCATGCAGCTTGATAGCTCAACATGCCCGCAATGTCTGTCTGATGTGTGTTGCATTCACATTTCCACATGAAACCATACAAAATTCAGCTACTACAAGATGACAAGAAGATGACAAACAAACACGTGTGGAGTTCTGTAATTTTGTTCTCGGCAAGATGGAGGATACAGTTTTCTTCCATGCTTAGTGTTTAGTGATGGGGCAATATTCCATTTAAATGGAAAGGTGAACCATAATAATGTGAGAATATGGGGTATGGAACAACCACTTGAAGTTGTACAACATGTGAAGGGCTCTCCAAAATTTAATGTGTTTTGTGTGGTTTCACAGGAAAATGTGTATGGTCCATTTTTCTTTGCCAAGAACACTGTTATAGGAAGCACATATCTCAAAATGCTTTCTTTTGCCACAGATGGATGGATGGATGGACGGCTTCATTTACCAACAGGATGGGTCACAGCCACACTGACATCTGGAAGTGTAGGGATTTTTAAATCGAAGGATTACTGAATGATGGATCAGTTGCACTCGACCAAATGATTCTGCCTTACATTACTGGCCTCGAAGTTCACAGGACCTGACTGTGTGTAATTATTTATTGTGGGGGTTTATAAAAGACTCTCTTTATGTGACTCCATTACCAACAACAATGAATGAACTGAGACATCGCATAATGGCAGCTGTGGAAGCTGTAAGTCAAGACATGCTCATTGCAGTGTGGGAACAATTTGATTACCGCATGGACATATGTCGTGTATCTTGAGGGGGACATATTGAACACTCATGAAAAGGCATAAAAAAAGTACTTTTTGAGTTTCCCATTATGCAAAAAAAAATCATTGTATATGTTTATTAGTTTTAGAAATATAGATGTGCCAAATTGGATGATTCTTTTTGATACACCCTGTATTTTTTGTGTAATTTGCGTAAGGTTCCAAGTTCGAGTCTCGGTCGGGCACACAGTTTTAATCTGCCAGGAAGTTTCATATCAGCGCACTCTCCGCTGCAAAGTGAAAATCTCATTCTGGAAACATCCCCCAGGCTGTGGCCAAGCCATGTCTCTGCAGTATCCTTTCTTTCAGGAGTGCTAGTTCTGCAAGGTTCACAGGAGAGCTTCTGTAAAGTTTGGAAGGTAGGAGACGAGATACTGGCAGATGTAAAGCTGTGAGTACCGGGCGTGAGTCATGCTTCGGTAGCTCAGAAGGTAGAGCACTTGCCCGCGAAAGACAAAGGTCCCGAATTCGAGTCTCGGTCAGGCACACAGTTTTAATGTGCCAGGAAGTTTCAATTTGTCTATAAATTTTCAAATTATTTCATCCTTTCAGTAGTCCTTTTAATGGAAGACTTTTAATTCCATCAGTCATATGTCCTTACTAACAATACTAAGTTGCTTTGTTTGTTGCAGGGGTGCTCAAAGAGGCTAGAGGCATGGCTAAAGCAGCACAGTGCTATGTTTCTAGCTGGCAGTTTGACACTAGTACTGGTAGAGTTGTCTGTGGTCCTGAGCACTCTGCTTGTATGTGTGAAACTGCCACGCGATCCATCTCTTCGACCTGCGTGAAGACGGCTGGACCTCCCAGGATGTGACTTTACAAATGCAGAAACAGCATATCCTTGGGAGGATCGTCACTGGAGTAGAGGAAGATGTGGGACTTTCTGCTATGCTCCCAGTGCTGAAATAATAGCTCGTGTAACTGCAAAGCAGAACCCTTCCAGTGTTGCAGGTACTGACAGAAGAAGGTGGTGCATTTATGAGAGTGACATTTCCTCATATACTGCTAGTCTGAGATTCTTGAATCCACAAAGTAGGCTAAATGTAACTGATGTGACAGAAACTGGCAGTATGATTTGGTAACTCATTTCCAGAATTACCTTTTACCGCTAAAATAACATACAGAGGCTAAAAGTTACTTGTGATACTCAGTGAAAGTAGAATAACTAGTTCAAAATGTATGTTTTTGAAATAAATGCCTCGCCAATATTGCAGTTCTTACGTTTAATAAGAGCACATGATGAATGAAGACTGTCAAAGCAATATAACATTATGTAAATATTGTAGATACTTGTATAATTCAATTAAAACACCATTTAATATACACTGCTGTAGCTGTTAGCCCTATGTCATCTCTGTGGTTTATGTTCCTCTGATGTAAGAGTCAATGTAATAGTATGTAATTATTGTAAGGTAGAGGCATATTTTATTTAAAAACAAATCTGATTACCCACTACTGCAGATTTTGGTGCTTTATTTTCATCTGACGTCATCAGATTATTATTTGCAATTCTGTGAAATACAAATATCCATAGCCATTGTTTTGTTTTTGATAACATTTTCTTTTGTTTTATTACTATAAATTGTAATGTAGATTGCAATTCATGTCGAATATCTATTTATGTAGTAGATGGAAATTATGACAAAAGTTATCTATTTAATGTAATGGATATAATATAATTTTTCAAAGTTAGCACAGTCTTCATAAAACATTATTTTCAAAATGGTATTGTTGAACCTGAATTGTAGTAGTCAATCATTAATGAGATGACAGTTTGAGTTATGCATTGAAATGTTTATGTGAAATAGTGACTGTTTCTTATAATTTTTTAGTCTGACAAATTTTGTTTGATTTCTGAGATGTTATACCATTAACTTGGAAAAACACACTATTGTATATATTCAGTAAGTTTCAAAGTATGTAATTTTAAACATGAATAATTATAGTGGGAAATATCTGGTAGAATGCAAATATTGTGGGAATAAAGGAGACCACTCACTGAAAAGCACTGTATGTCCAGCCAGCACCATGTAGGGGCACAGGTGTGTTGGTGTTTGTAGTCTAGCTTAAAAAAAAAGTATTGATTCAAAAAGCTTACAATTTTTTTTCATTCCTTTTCTGTGTAAGCATGTTGACAATTCAATGTTTTTGCATTTTGCTGATTGGTCTCCTTTACTTGTAAAGTATTTACACATGAATACTTTTATTTAAAAATATATTCATAAATGAATGTAACATGTCATTAACAGTGATTTACATGTATTTGATGTTTCATTTGAACTGAAACTGGAAACAGTTTTTATTGTTGTCATTCTATCTACAAGCAGAAAGATGTTTCATATCGAAAGGAAGGCCATGTAATATGTAAAGAAACTGATAAAATGATCACATCATAAATAGTTTTCATATTTGTGTTTCTGTACTATGAGCTACTTACTTGATTCATTCTGCTTCTTATTTGGCTGAAGTACCTGAAGTATGCTATTAATATCAGAAACATCAAGGCAGAAGTTCTCACATATCTGTGCAATATAAATGTACAGTCCAAAATCTAGTATTTTTGACAGTGTATTTTTGAAATTTTCATATGTACATAAATTCTGAGTGCCGCATACAATAAACAGATATTTGACTTTTGTTTTCTTTAGCTTTCCTGTTAGTTGTCATGCAGGTCGTATACTGGTCAGCACACTCGACACTATAACCATGGCAGTTTTTCTCATTGCCTACTCAGTAATTTACAAGCTGCTGGAATGACTTTAGGTTAAAATGTGGTTATTCCCTTTTAATCATGTCAAAATGTAAATAAAAAAATTAAATTTTACAAAGATGAGATCAGCCTGGCAATTAATGTTCAGCATTAGAGTTCAGTGCCTGCTTTTGTGAGGTGACTATATTAATATCAAGGCCTGAAAATATGTGGTTCAGTAGGTACATCTTCAGCTGCATCTGCATACACTGATCAGCCAGAACATTATGACCACAGATCTATTATCGATATATACCCATTCATGTCCTCGCTCAGGGACTGGGTGTTGTGCTGTCCTAATCATCATCATCATTTCATCTCCATCGACGCACAAGTCGCCAAAGTGGCATCAAATCGAAAGACTTGCACCCAGCGAATGGTATACCCAACTGGAGACCCTAGTCACACGAAATTTACATTTATTTTACCCATTCAGGTTACAGTAGCATCACCTAGTGAGGAGTAACTGCTAGTCAGACACACACACAGTGCATGTAGTACCAGTGAGTGTGCTGTTTGTGCATAGAATGGGGAAGGTGTGTGATCTATTTAATTTTGACCAAGGACAGATTGTGATGGCCCACAGACTCGGTACTAGAATTTCAAAAATGGCACGACTTGTCAGGTGTTCGAAGAGTACTGTGGTGAGTGACTTCAATGCGTGGTGAAACCAAGGTGAAAGCATGTCCAGATCTCGCGGGGTTGGGTGGCCACCCCTCATTAAAGATGTCAGATGTCGTAGGCTGGCAAATTAGGAAAACAGGACAGGCGGCAAATTGTGGTGGAACTAACATCAGATTTTAATTCTAGGCAGAGTAAAAGTGTGTGTGAACACATAGTGCACTGAACACTCCTAATTATGGGCCTCCTCAGCCTGTGACCCATGCATGTGTCATTGTTAACACCACATCACTGGCAACTATGACTGAAATGAGCACTTGACAGCCAGTACTGGATGTTGGCACAGTGACAGATTGTTGCTTGATTTGATGAATCCTGATACGATCTTCACCATGCTGATGGAAGTTCTCGAATCTTTCATCTTCCAGGAGAACAATTCCTTGATACATGTGCTACAGGACATAGACAAGCTGGTGGCACCTCCATTATGCTCTGGGTAACATTCACTGGGCATCCATGGGTCCAGTGGACCTTGAACAAGGCACTACAATCTCCAAGGAGTATTGTACACTGGCTGCAGACCACATACACCCCTTCATAATGATCATGTTGCTCGATGGCAGTGGCATTTTTCAACAAGATAACGCACCAGGAGTGTGATGGAGTGGTCTCAGGAACATGGTGGTGAGCTCCAAGTGACATACTGGGCCCTCAACTCACCAGATCTGAAACTGATTGAGCAAGTCCCAAAAATGGACATATCGGCTATTATGTAGGTGGTCATAGTATTCTGGCTGATCAGTGTATATTTCAAGCCTCCACAGGGTGAACAGCAGAGGGTATCTTTTACCACTGCTGGTCATTGCTTTTCGTGTCCCTCTCGCAAATGGAGAGAGGGAAAAACAACTGTCTATATGTTTCCATATGAGGTATAATTTCTCTTATCTTGTTTTTACAATCCTTATGGGAGATGTACATTGGTGGCAGTGGAATAGTTCTGTAATCAGTTGCAAATATCAATTCTTTAATTTTTCTCAATAATGTTTCATGAAAAGAATGTCGTCTTACCTCCAACAATTCCCATTTGAGTACATGGAGCATTTCTGTAAATCTCGCATGTTGATTGAACCTACCTGTAACAAATCTAACAGGATGCCTCTCAACTGCTACCTGTAATCTGGCCTGGCGGGGATTCAAAATACTCAAGCAGAATTCAAGAATGGGTCACGCAAGTCCAAGTGGAGGGGAATCAATCTTGTAATGTTCAAATACAGTAATTGAGGCATGTTGCTTGACACACTCCCATTGTGTATTAGCTTACATTTTTCTACATTTAGAACAAGCTGACATTTATCTCACCAAAAAGAGATGATGTTTAAGTCATTCTGTACCTTCCTACAGTAACCCAATGATGACACTTTCCTATGCATACAGTGTACAGCAAACAGTTGCAGATTGCTGCTTACCCTATCAATCAAATTGTTTATGTATGTAGAGAACAAGAGTGATCCTATCACACCACTCTAGTGCACTCCTAACAATACCCTTGTCTCTGATGAACAGTTATCACTGAGAAGAATGTATTGGGTTCTATACTTAAAAAGTCTTTGAGTCACTCACATATCTGGGAACCTACTCTGTGTGTTCATACCTTTGTTAACAGATTTCAGTGAGTCACTGTGTTAAATGCTTTCTGGAAATCTAGGGATATGCAATCTACCTCTTGCCCTTCACCCATGGTTTACAGGATTTTGTGCAAGAAAAGGAGAAGATTTCTAAATCTGCACTGTATTGTGGACAGAAGTTTTTTCTCTTGAAGGCATTTATTATGCTTAAACTTAGAATATGCACAAGACAATCTGATGTTAAGTGTATTGGTCTGTAATTTTGTGGGTCTGTTATTTTATCCTTCTTATTATATGAGAGTCACCCGAGCATTATCCCAGTCACCAGGGACTTTGGACTGCGTCAGAGATTGTTGATAAGTAAGGGGCCAAAGCCTCCTAAGATACTCCCTGTAAAATCAAAATAAAATTCCATCTGGACCTTGTGACTTGAATGATTTCAACTCTTTTGATTGTTTCTCAGTCCGAGAAATGCCTGTTTCTATGTACTCTATAGAAGAATCTGCATGATGGTCAAACAATGTTACGTTTCTATGATCTTCCAGCATAAACGATTTTTTTAAAGGTGAGATTTATAACTTCAACTTCCTTTTTGGTGTCTTCTTTTATATACTAGATTGATTGACAGGTGACTTCATAGATGCATTTGACTCAACTTAGCAATTTTATGTAGGAACAGAATTTTTTGGGTTCTGTACAGTTTTTGCATCATTTTTTTTATAGACACATTGAGTTCTACTAAATTTTGACTGTCCACATTTCAGTATTCTTTTTTTTAACAAAGAGTGCAACAATCTCTTGTTTTCACAGTATTTCCTGAATTTTGATATTAAACTGTGGTTGGTATTTTTCACCCTTAATCCACTTACTCAGTACATACTTCTCCAGAGAGAAATTTATGATCAATTTAAACTTTGCATGTAATTCCTGTACATTCATCATATTGGAACTAAATGATGTGCAGTCATTATGAAATAGGATGCCCACAACTTCTTATCTGCTCTTTCCAACATAAAACCTCTCCTAGCTTCCCTGACAGACTTATTAATTTTAGTAATCATTGTTGCTATGATATCATGATCGTTAATCCCTGTCTCTGTATTGACACTATCAATAAGGTCACACTCATCTGTAGTTACAAATTCTAAAACATTTCCACTGTGTGTGTAGATTGTCAAACTAGTTGCTGAAGGAAGTTTGCAGAGAACATGTTCGGAACTATTTTTTAGTCCACAGGCATCCCAGTGTATACTTGGTAGATTTAAGTTACCTCCGACTAACATTGCATGATAAGGATATTTCCGGACTACTGATAACAGACTTTATTTGAATGAGTCTACTGCTATTACAGCATAATTGGATCGCCAGAAAAAAAGAAAAAAAAATACGATTAACTTGTGATCACCTAGGCAAGTAACTTGTGTCCAGATAACTTTGCATGAAGATGGTATCTGCTTCCTTGGTGGCTCAGATGGATAGAGTGTCTGTCATGTAAGCAGAAGATCCTGGGTTCAAGTCCCAAATGGGCCACACATTTTCAACTGTCCCCATTGATGTTTATCAATGCCTGAAAGCAGCCAAAGGTCTGGATTTCATTGTAACTTCAAATTCAATTTCAGATAACTTTGCAGTCAGACTCAATTTTGACCTTGATAGACATAAGACTTTTTGTGTTTTGCTGGAAGCAAAGCTGTGAGGGCACATTGTGGTTCATGCTTGGATAGATCAGTCATTAGAGCACTTACCTGTGAAAGGGAAAGGTCCCAGCTTCAAGTTCTGGTTGAGCAAACAGTTTTCATCTGACAGGAAGTTTCAAATCAGTGCACACTTTGGTGCAGAGTGAAAACTCATTCTGTAATATTTTTGCTAATGCAACAAATACTCTTTCTCCCTTACAATAAATGTTCCATGCCACTTTAAATATTTCAAAATCTTTTATTTCAGGTTTCTTCCAGCTCTCAGTTTTGAGTATAATTTGAGCACGACAGCTTTGCTGGAGAATGGTTAATTGTTACAAATGTTTTGGGGACTGATGACCTCAGATGTTAAGCCCCATTGTGCACAGAGCCATTTAAACAAATGTTTTGGAAATTTACTGTTAAAATCTTGAAATTCAATGTGCCTTTACTTTGTATGCATCCTAACTTCTGATGAGTGTTCCTCAGAGAACCTCGCACTATTGCCAAGGGGAAAAAAAGTGTCTAAACTATAAATCCAAAGGCCTGGGATTAAAACCTCAGTTAGTTCCAGGTTTTTCTGACTCTTCTTACACCTTTTACCCTCTGGAAATAGTTTGTTGATGTAAAAAATTCCAAATTGCACCATTGTCTGAGCAGAAAAGTTTGTAGGAATATGATGTTATATCCTCTCCAATAAGACCACACATATGTACAGTGGTGTTCAAAAAAACTTTTAATTTGAGCACAACCTCTTTATTAAATTTGTTGTATTGCAGGCAAACAGTTTACATTATTCGGTTTAAAAAAATGATGCACCATAAAGGAATCTCATTGAGTTGAGTAGAACTTTCTTCAGCGATGGGTCCCACTTTGAACTAAGCCCCAATGGCCTATGAAGACATGCCTGGAGATGCCACTGACAGTGGTGGGATACTAACCTCACTGTTGCCCACAATAAGGCCTAACAACCAGGGCTGGTTGTCTCGAGTGCCATTTCTTTTCACAGCAGGACCCCTTTGGTTGTCATGTATATCAGCACAGTGGTACACAGATGACATATTATGCCTTTTCTGTTGTCTTTCATGGCAAGCCATCCTGGGCTTACATTTCAGCAAGATGATGCCCACCTGCATCAAGAGTTTCTACAGCTGTCTTCGAGCTTACCAAAACCCATCTTGGCCGGCAAAGTTGATGGATCTCTCCTCAATTGAGAATGTTTGAAACATTGTGGGCAGGGCATCCCAAACCGGCTTGGGATATCAAAGATCTAACATGCCAAGTAGATAGAATTTGAATTTGACACAATATCCCTCAGGAGAACATCCAACAGCTATCCGTCAATGCCAGGCCAAGTAACTGCTTGCATAAGGGCCAGAGGTGGACCGACATGTAATTGACTTGCTCAGATTGTGAAGCTCTTCTTCTTGAATAAATCATACAATTCTTCTGAAATTTTAATAATTTGTTTGACTATATATGTACATCACATCTACTGATACCTGTCCCATTTGGATAGTTCCATCATGGTGCATCTTTTTTTTTGCCTTAGGGTGCATACACTTTCTCTCTCTCTCTCTCTCTCTCTCATCTCACTCTCTAACCCTTCTCTCTTTTTAATTCAGACTTAAATGTGCTAATACAGTCAGTTGAAAACTTAATAAAACTCATTAAATGGGTTTGAAGAGAAATCAGTTTCTCAGTATAGCAAAGCTATGGCAGCATATGACTAACTTGCAGCAAAGTTTGCACAGTCATGAAAATTTCTCAGCAATTAGAATTTTGCGCAAAACCAGCACATATTGACTGTTGTGAAGCCATCAGTGGGCACAGTAGAGTTTCATGCCTGACACCTTGTTCTTGCCATCTGCCACATGCACCACTAAGTTTAGTAAAGTGTTGGAGTATTGTGCATTAGTTTGCTTCTCTGGACTGAGTTGATGTTGGTGTACAGAAAATCAGCTACAGTGTCTTGTTCAATGTTTTGAACTTTGTATTTTGCAACTCTACACTCCATCCAAAGATATATTGCACTGGACAGGGTGGAGCATCTGGCTGCTAGCAGGCACATGGCTTCAGATGTGAACTTCTGCTGTGTCTGGGGGCTTTGTGGCAGTCAACGTGATAAACTAAGACTTTTGCCTTTATAGACAATATTATCACTAACTGAGCTATCTAGACATGACTTGTGACCTACTTTGACAGCTTAAATTTTGTTAGTACATATCTCCCAATTTCTAAATTCTGAATCATTTTGCATACCTTGCTGAATATAGTCTGCAGATCTTCAAACGTAGGAGACAGATTCTAATAGAACTGAAGCTGTGAAAGATGGTCATCAGTCTAGTCTAGATAGCTCAGAAAGAACACTGTCCGTAAAAGACAAGGTTCTGGGTTCACGTTCCCCTCACAAACAAAATTTTGATCTATTTAAAGCTGTTTATAACCTGAAGAAAATATATATATTATACATTATGAAAGACAAGGCTGTCTTGTCAGAGAAACCATTTTAATAGAAAAGGTGATGCATTAACATAGTTATGCTCTGACTGAAGAACTAAATCCAGTTGCACTGCACATTCAGTAAAACTTCACCTCTATTTTGCACCAATTGCTAACAACCATCAGTGATAGTTCTGTTCTTCTACGAATAAGCAGAATTAACCCGGTAAGTATAACTGTCAATGTTACACTGTAGATGTAATTGCCTATGGATTGTTTACTAATGTATTTTGTTATTTGTCCATTATATTTTGAGTCAATACTAGTTGGGTGTGGAAAAGTGATTAAGGTAAAGAAATCATATTAAGAAGCTGGCTTCAAATGCTCATCCAGCCTTCCTGGTATACAATTTATACGGTTTCACCACTTAACAAATCCAATCTCAGAGTGGGTCATTCAACACATCATCTCAAATTCCTTCTCCAGCCGATTCACCACCCCATTTTCCAGTGATTATAGTGTGAAAATGGCACTGTACTATAATATATTTATCTCACTGAGTTCTAAGTTTCAATAAGTAATGATAATTAGATTTTTATTTCAGTATTATTAAAACCACCAACTATTACAAAATCCATTAGAAGTCTCTTCATGATAAAGTGGTAGATAAAATTTGAGCAGCATTGTTGTTTTTGTTGTAATTTATTGCATTTTTAACACTTAAAGTGCTAACACTTCATAAAAATATTAGTCAGTACTACACTTGAAATAAATGTGTACAAAACAAAGATGGCTGGTGAGTATTTCAGTACATCTGCATTTCTAAAGTATGTAGCAAATACAAATCTGAAAACTTTTATTCTTGACTTTTTAGTGTCTTCAGGATAAAAAATGAAATAATTATGACAGGACCATTTTCATACAGACTCCGATAAGATTCACTTTAAAAACATTTTTTCTTTATTGTTAAAATATTTTATCAAATGCAAAAATATACTTCTTCTGTGTTTAATTTTTAGTGTTTATTTTTATGAAGAATAAATATAAATTTTGTAAATTATATGAAACTTTCATTAAACTAACTAGGTATTTAATTACATTTCAGTGTTGACAATATACTTATAAAACTCCTGAACTAAAAATGGTGATGTTTATAAATAATAACTTTGTCAATGGCCCTAACTCATTGTAAGAGCATGTAACACTTGTGACAGTGTAGTAGCAAATATGATCAAGCATGCACTAGACAGTTAAAAAAAATGGAAAAACAATAACTGGAAAAGACACAGTCATATGTTTAACTTCACAATTATAATGAACATGTGATGGTGAACACTATATCTGAATTATTTCCCATGGTCTGAGTTGGGCTAGCTGCTTCATCCTGCCTTCCCTTCCCTCGTACAGCTTATACTCAACTGACTGCAGATACTGTGACACGTAAACATGGACAAAAATGATGAAAAAGAATCAGTATATTTTAAATATCTGACATCAAGTCTCAATATTCCTGTAGATTTTAAGCATATTAATATAAAGCAAATAATCATATATATTTTCAACTTCCACTTATTAATAAATTTGTGAGAAAAAATGACAATCTGTAGGATGCAGTCAACCCACCATTTATGAAGTGTCAGGAATAATTGACTTTTATTTGAATAAAGTACATCAATCAGTAGATAACATTTACATTGTAAAAATGAGACAAGCTGTTTTATTGTATAACCAGTAGCTATGGAAGATATAAAAGACACTTGTAGAATGAACTCAAATTGCAAAGTGATCTTGACGCAAGACTTGAAAGTGTCAGATGTGCTGCCCACTTAAATTTGCTGCCACTTAAAAACTGCTGCCCAGTGCCACAAAGGACCTTATTGTTGAGCAATAGGGATCAGCTTTTCACCTTCTGCAAGTGCAGGAAGGGGTGCTTCAACAGTAAGCACACCATCCTTGCTGAGTGATGACTTTATGCTCTCTGGGTTTGTGCCTTTTGGAAGCATAAATTCTCGGTTGTATTCCCTGTACACTGACTTGCTTTCAGTCTTCTCCTCATGCTTGGCGTGAACCTGGAATAACAAAAAATAATGTTGATGTATTCCATTATATAATAATAGTAACACAAAGTTTGATTTGAGCTTTGTAATTTACAATTAACACCAAAAACTTTCTGTGTATAAAAGGGGGAAGGTGGAGAAGGGAGAGGTTGAATGGAACGCAAATGTTATAGTTAACTACAGCTCTTGAGGGGAGGGGTGAGGTGGCTGTGGTTGGTAGGGCATTCCCTTCACTGTTGAAGTATGTCATCAACTGTATGTGTGTGTAGTTTATAGGACAATGTACAAATAAATACCTCTTACTTTTGAAGCTGTAATCATGTGTAGAACAGAGCACAGAGTTCACATTATGTGGTATGGACTGATGAATGTTTTTTTGCAGGTTATAGGCATCAGCACAGACTAGGTACTATGCTGTGGATCCTCTGCCTAAAAAGCCAATTATCTCTGTGGCACAAAACACTAAAATGCTTGGCCAAATATTTGTGTAGTCTTAAAACAAAGATACTCACATTGTCAAATGCTGCAGAAGGTTGACGAAATGTGAGAATTTGCAAGTATTACTTATGAGATAGTTTTATCATTAACCAACTTTCATTCCACAAAGAACCATTTTGCACAGTGACTGTAGACTATTATAAGGAATTGACCACAGTCTCTGGCAGCTGGCTTCAGCTGTCAGAGCCTGTGGGTAAGTGTATATGAGTTGTATTTGTGTGAGTGTGTGTGTATGTTGTCTATTTTCGGCAAAGGTCCTTTTGGTCGAAAGCCCACTCTCCGAGAGGCTTTTTGTTGTGCCTATCTGCAACTCGAGCATCTCTGCTATATGGTGAGTGGCAACTATCCTTTTCAATATTGTTAGTTATGTATATAGAAACTTAATATATTTCAGGAATTATGAATCTCTAGTATTTTTGCCTGTTTTTGACACTGATACTGGCAAGATATAGGTCTAAGGATTCCAAGATTTTCAAGAATGTTTTAACTAATTATATAAATGTGACAAAATCATGCAGGAGGCAGGCAACCATTATTATAATAATCAGTAGTAATCCATTCAGGCTGACTGGGTCACAGTGGAAAAAGTCAATCATCAGACTAGAAATGACTTTATTGCTCATTTGATGCATTTCAAAATCCAAAATTTTTGCATGATGGATACATTTTTAAATGGATCATATGAGCAATAATGTCATTTCTTGCCTGATGTTTGACTTTTACCATTGCAATCCAGTCGTTTTAATTTCAAATTTGACATCATATAACAAATGAAAAAAGAAACTTTTTTTGTGTGATACAACTTCATATTAACAATCTTCGGATTTTTTTGTTTACTTGCGCCATGAAACCTTACTTATTGCCAAATTTTATGATTCTAGGTCAACGGAAAGTACCCTATAGGTTTCGATGAGGGATATTGTGAGTATTAAAATGTGTGACATAAATGGCCATGTCTTTTGATCTCATTGCCATAGAAGTTTCATTATTTTACACTGGCTAGGGACTGTAGACCTCAGTATGTGACAAACTTCAATTTGATACATCTACATCTTCCTGAGAAAAAGGGTTTTTAACAGTGAGACAGATAGACAGAGCAAAAACAGTCAGTTGGTCTGTTGACCATCCATGCACATACCCATAAAATATATATCCTATCCACCACCACTCCAATTTTATTATGGTCACAGTTACATTTTCATCTCTAGTCTCTTTCACAATCTGCTTGTTTTCCTGTTCCTGCTAGTAGTTCCAAACATGCTTTGCTCATTTGGTTCCATTATTTTATTAAAAAATCTTGTAAATAGTCCATTGTGATGCACCTATGTCTATACACTGATTATTCATATTAAAATCCAACATTTTGTGGCAATACCTGTAATAAGTAATGTTATTTTATCCATGCTGGATCTAGAGAATCCTGTAGTCATTCAGGATTGACATTTAAAAATGCATGCTGTCACAAATACTTTTAAAAGGATTTATTTTAATCCCATTACTGCTTTCAGGCTTTCATACTTTCATGGCTTTTCCAATTACATTACTGCATTTCCCACCACGACATCATCTGCTCCTACAATATGTTCCAGTAGATAGCATTTTGTCTCCTATAGATCCTTGGGATTTTTCAGGATGATGCACAAACAATTTCAGTGCAAACAGCACACACATTCTAAACAAATCACACACATGCAAAATCTGTAGAAGTTTTTGAGAAATGCTTCAACCTTAAATAATTGTTAGTACTTTCACATAATGTGTTCTTTCTAAAATTCAGTGTTCAGTGTTGATATAGTCTTAGGATCATTTCCTGTTATTTGTTGTTTTTTCCACTTCTACTAATGATTTGTAAATTGGGGAAAATTCCAAACTGTACCATGGTTTGGAGCACACATCAAATTGTTGATCCCACTACGACTACCTAGGTAGCCCTGCCCAAGCGTCTGAGGAGGAAATAGCAGACCACTTGCAACAGCATCTCCAGTAAAGTTCAACAATGTTCAAAACAATATTCAATTGAGGACAGCTTTACATTAACTTTGCTATTTGCAAAGTCATAATTGCTTTCGATGTACCAGCAGATGTAACTGAGAAAGGCACCCCATTATGCAGTAATGTCTTGCAACTGCAACATCTTACAACACCCCAACGATTTTTGTTAATGTTGCCTGTGAATTGTGGTGGGGTAACAAAATAACTGAGTGCTATTTACTGCCCTTGATAATACTGCACGCTTATCTTACACTTAAACAAGAAGCATTAACTTTTTTTACATCTTCTTGACATCGCTATCATTTGAGGTCAAACACAAGTTCGATATGGGCAAGCACTGGGGAAGGAAACAGCAGTGGCCATTTCGAAGGAATGCAGCCAGTGTCAGCTTGATGCGATTTGGGTAAGCCACAAGAAAATAACTTGGTAATTTGAACCCTTCCCTTCATAACACGAGTCTGGTACCGATTAATATGTCGTCCTCCTCTGATGTTTCTATTAAAAATTTCACCGGAAAAGACTTTTTGTTCAGGATGTTGCGTAAAACTGATTTCAGACTTAGTTTAAATCTTTGGATTTATCGTGGAATATGCGCATTCCCTTGCACGATTGCCACACGGTTATAAACTTGTACGCTGGGAGGAGTTCGAGGAGCGGCAACGGCGCCCTGCTGAGAATAGAACGAGGCAAAAATAGAGGCCAGCAACAAGAATGCCAAAGAGGCAGGCGTCGTGCTACCGCAGGCTGCAGAACCTACTGCCTCCTATACCACCGTTGTAGGCCATACTCGACACCCAATGTCTGCGACATTTGGGTCGGGCGCACTGGCTAGATTGTTCCGTCGACCAAATTATCGAGTTAAAAATATGAGATTTGTGATTTCAGGTCGATTAAACTGTTTCTTTGCAAGGGGGCGTAACTATGCACAGTATTCGTGAAAACCAAGCTGACACGGCGCGGTGGCTGACGGGAGCGGCCGTAAATATTCAGCTTTTACGATCGCTCCCATCAACCACTGCGCCGTGTCAACTTGGTTTGCGCGTGTACTGCAGTCTGTTGCCTGCTTGCAGCCGAGATTTCCAAACGGGCGTTCATGTGCATCCTGTTATAATACTCACGCAATAGCTACGTTCAGCCAAATGATTAACAGGAAAGCTCTCAGATGAGCTTTACAAAATATGGAACATAAAACAATGAAAAGGAATAGGAGATAGTGCGTAGGTCCAGTTTTCATTTGAGAGATTATTAAATAGAAAACTCCACACGTTACATTTCGATCTGAAAATACGCCGAGAAAAGCTTTGCAATTTTTATACTCGTAAAATGAGTGAAGAGAATTATGACAAATCATCAATAATTGGTCTGCACATTCAGTGTCGTGGCACAGCGTGGAAACGCTCTGTGTTATCTGTAGAGAGATTGTTCATTCAAGGGAAATGAAACATATTTGCTATAATTTTATTGATATAATTAATTAATGACACTGCAAATCGTGACTAAACAAACACAACACTTTCTGGTGAAGGATTGACATTAGTCTCGTAGATTGTTTTCTACACTTTCAACAAAAATCTGCATGTCATTAGCGATGATTTGCATAATTCTGGGAGGATTAACAAAGCCTCATAGTCCGATTGCTACAACGCGCCTGAACCAGAGTCGCATTTCACATAGGCTAAGCATAAAAAAAAAAAAAAAAAAAAAAAAAAAAAAAAAAAAAAAAAAAACGCGAACGATTCTTCCGCCCTGGGCCCCCATTTCCAAAGAACGTGTTGAGGTCGGATCATTTTGAGGTTACTGTTTAATAAGTAATTTTGTGCGTAACGTGAGCTGTTATAGGATGAGTCATGTTGTCACATGTAAGCTGATCTGTGTGGAAAATGAGCTTTATTCTGTCAAGAACGTCTGGAATTTCTGCTGAATGCCTCGTATTTCACGAATTATGATGCCCTTAGCAGTGTTGCAGTGTTAAACGAGTTTTTGCTGTTTCGCGATAAGTATCTTTCGTCGGAGCAGGATTATTCTAAAACGGTGACGCGTGTCCCAATTATTTAACAGAATTAATGATGTACAAGGCAACAGTAAACGGTCTGTATAACGAATGCGCAATGCATTCATGTTTCTCTAAAACGTTGCTACTCGTCGGTATAGCGCTGCGGTCGGCGATCTGTCCATGTGCGCTGAGAAACTGTAGCTGCTGGGTCATAACGTTAAGTATTCTTTCCTGTTTACGTTTATTACTATTTATTTAAATGTCTCAGTTAATTGAAACACCTGCAGTGATTCGTTTTCTGTGATCCAAAGCCGTGTAAGCGCTGGGAATTCATCGGCAGGTTAGAGAATTGTATGAAAAAAATAGGAGAGAGAGAGAAGGAAACAACTTAGGTGGTCATCGCACGACGTCGATGTCTAAAAACGACTTTTCAGAAAGAGTTGGGCAAATCAGGCAACAGATTTTTATGGGATGGAATAAAAAAAAAAAAGTTGGTTGTTCGCTGTGACAAGTGCCTCAATATTGGAGACTCATTTGAAAGTACGTCTCGTACATTTTGCAGTATTCGCTAATAATATGAGCATCATACTTTTGATTGGTTGAGCGGTCGAATGATTGCCATAGCAGATCGACCTCCCCCAACCCCTCTCTTTCTCTCTCTCTCTCACCCTCTCTCTCTTTCTCTTTTTCTTTCTTTCTGATAGGAGAAATGCTAGCCGCATGTGCAAGTTTCTTGTCCACGACTCTTATCCGCATCTGCGGAGTCAACGCAGGTGTTTATGTGGCGATGCCGTGAACACCACTGACGTCACAGCCAGCAGCTCGAGTGCACCGTTCGTCCATTTTAGTTGCGCTGTTTATTCATGCTGCAATGATTTAATTTCTGTAATTTGACTTTAGATTTCCTAATAGCGCTGTGGTTGAACGATATGAGAAGGAAATATTGAAAACCATCTTAGGATTTTTGGGAAGAGAACATCAGTTTCGCCGGCCGCGGTGGTCTCGCGGTTCTAGGCGCGCAGTCGGGAACCGTGCGATTGCTACGGTCGCAGGTTCGAATCCTGCCTCGGGCATGGATGTGTGTGATGTCCTTAGGTTAGTTAGGTTTAAGTAGTACTAAGTTCTAGGGGACTAATGACCACAGCAGTTGAGTCCCACAGTGCTCAGAGCCATTTGAACATCAGTTTCGTCATTCCGTATTAAGGGAAATGCTGGACTGCGAAAGCAGCCTTTACTTCGCTTCCTGGTTATTCAAAACGTGTAACAAAGAGGCAGTTACGTTAACGAGGTAAAAAGCATGGTGTTACTGGATCAAATATACCTTTAAGACCAGAAAAAGTCCTGAAAATGCTTTCCTAACACTGTTCTTCACGAAAGCATTGTAATATTTTCTGTTTAAGACAACAGCTGCTTGGATACGACAGAAGTTAAGAACAAGAAGCAAATTTTAAACAGTGGTCTGCTAATGTTTAGGAGTTACTAACATGCGACTCCGGCATCAAAGCAACATACAGGTTAAGTCTACAGCGCCACCTCCTCTTATTGTATCTTCTTGGCCACAAATCGCAAGGAGCATCTCTTAATCAAGGGTTCAAGACATTCTGAATATGTTCAGGAAGGAGAAATTCCGATCTCTGTCGCATTTGGGGAGCAAAAGAATTCACTGGCGACAAATTAAAATTTGTACCAAAACCGGGATTCGAACCTGGGTCTCCTTCTTGCAAGGCAGAGGCGTTATCCACCCGCGTTACCTTTGCACGGTGGTTAGACACAACTGCACGGACCACCTAAGCACGCTTTCCCCCTCAGTCCAATTTCGTATTTGCCGCGCACTACCGAAGTTGCTTCCTCTAGTCATTTTCCTTCTTGTTGCTCGTCAATCACGGGACGTCCCACAGGAGGTCGGACGAAGAGAGCTCTCCACTGAATGATCATCTGCGCCTTCGCGGCGCATATGTATCTATACGAAAGGTGTCTGTTCTTTCGGTCATATCCGAAAGAACAAACACCATTCATACGTATATATTCTCCTGAATGTTTCGAAGCTCGAAAATGTGGGGGCAGAGTTTGTCCCGCACGTCTTGACCCCCGAACGAAAGCAACAACGTGTGGACGCATGCCGTGACTTGATTGAAATGCAAAATGACAGTTCTTTCTGGAAAAAGTAATCACGGGGAACAAGATTTTTTGTTATCAATATGAGCCTACCACAAAATACGACAAAGTACCGAAATTCACAAGAAGGTCCAACTATTTAACTACATAACCGGCATTCAAGGCAATGTGACCGCGCGAATTGTACAACTTCCCGAAAAAGAACTTCTCCGATAGTTTCACATGGTTGTGTGACAAGCCGTGCGTTGTACTCAAGTGAGGGGAGACTATGTAGAACTCGAAGCATTAAGACTGCCATCTTAACTTTTCTTTATTTTTTATTGACGCAGTCTCGAAACTTTTTCGTCTGATATTGGTACATAGGGGCGTACCAGCGGCCCATCTGCAGTTTATTCCACTTAATAACTAAGGTGTGCTTGATCGAAAGCTTGAGGCATTTTAACCACTTGACGTGGCTGGAATACTGAAAACATTTTATTCAATTACAATCATTATTATCGATGGCCTGTAACGTACAAATAGAGGAGAATCGTTATATTGACATCGACTTTAAGCCACAAAGTAATGTTTAGTGCGAACATTCGTAGGATCCTCACATCGAAAGAGGCTTTTATACACAAAGTGTTTGACACTGCGGATGTACATAGATCTTCCCATGGGTATTGGCAGCCCGCGTAGACGCCTAACCCTCCCTTCTACACTGGAGTTGCTTCTGCCGCAGTTCCTCGTCCTTCAGCGTCGGCGGAAAGTGGGTCAGCGGCAGCAGGCTACCCCGCTGTGAGTAAGCCTTCCCCTGGGAAATTGCCCGGCGGTAGGCGGCCGGTAATCTCCCTTAATGGGTCACTTGTTGCCACAGGGCGGTGACCCGGAGCGGCTGTTCTCGTCTGCAGGGCCGGCGCGTTGTAGGTAAGGCACGCAGCACAACCGGTTCCAACTCGACCACACGCCCTATTCAGAAGTGCGCTCAACGAGAAGATCGGGTTTTTCAGTCTGTAAGCGGAAGGTGCCGCAGGCTCGGCGTCATTCATGTTTAACCGTGTTACTGCATCACACGTTGGTTTCCACATGTTTCGTCGGGTTTCTGAGAGGTAGTTACCGACACAAGTGACATGAAAAAAAAAAAAAAGGTTCAAATGGCTCTGAGCACTATGGGACTTGACATCTTAGGTCATCAGTCCCCTAGAACTTAGAACTACTTGAACATAACTAACCTAAGGACATCACACACATCCATGTCCGAGGCAGGATTCGAACCTGCGACCGTAGCAGTCCCGCGGTTCCGGACTGCAGCGCCTAGAACCGCACGACCACCGCGACCGGCCAAGTGACATGACAGTGATGTGATGTGACAGTGCTGTGACACGTCATTGATGTGATCTGTCCTGTCTTGGGCGATCTTGATGTCATATGGAGATCGATTCACACAAAACCATTATGTAACTCGGCCACGACCACCTTTATTGCTGCTGATGTCGGGGCACACGCCAAAAATAGTGCTGGAGGAGTTTTTGGCAATTCAAAGGCTATTTCAGCAAACTCTACGATATGAAATACGGATACTTGACTTCCATGAGTTATTGAAGTTGTAGAAATACACTGCATGACACAAAAAGTGAAGTACACAAAATACATGGTCGGATGTCAATGTAACATCCTACATGTACACCCTCTCGGAGGTTACGTAAATTATTAAAGTTGCAATTTCCTGTGTCAGGTAGAACGGCCACCTAAGTCCATGAGTGATGTTCGTGTTTCACTTGTTACCAGGCCTGCTAGGGTATATGAGGCGTCAGATGCTATCACTGTGAAGGACACGGAGATGACGCGTACTCATATGAGGCAGCGTTATCAGCACGTGGTACAATTTGAAAGCGGCCTTATTATGGGTCTCCGTTTGGTCGGTTGTTCGAATCGTGCAATATCCAGATCTGCGGGCACACAGATATGAGAATGGCTCGACGCTGCGCTTCATGGAAACATGACAGTATGCATACTCGTCGTCAAACCCTTCGCAGTCGCGCCACCCGTCCAAGAACAAGTAGAGGACACCCTTCAACACACTGTGTCATCCCGCATCGTTGGGCGGAAAATAGCATCCGCCTGACTACAGAATTACCATTCCACGCGTATCATGACGTTAACAACACAAGCGGCTTTAGCGGTGTTACCCCTGGCGTTATAGAGTGGGAAACCATCGACTATGACTTCAGGTCATGGCCATTAGTGACTGAAGAGAAACTGGGGGCACAACAGGAAGTCACAGACATCCTGCATCCTTAAGTTTAAATGGCTCTGAGAACTATTGGACTTAACTGCTGTGGTCATCAGTCCCCTAGAACATAGAACTACTTAAACCTAACTAACCTAAGGACATCACAAACAACCATGCCCAAGGCAGAATTCGAACCTGCGACCGCACCGGTCGCGCGGTTCCAGACTGTAGCGCCTAGAACTGCTCGGCTAATCCGACCGGCGTCATCCTTAAGTGTTACCTCTCATAGAACAGTAACGTGGTGTCATTTTCCAACAGGACAATGCTAATTCGTACATGGCATTTGTCTGTATGAACTGTCTGCGTCATGTTGGGGTACTCCTGTGTCCCCGATAAAAAGAGCATGGGTCCAGCTCGGACGACAACTCCATCCCACTGTCGATATCCGGGATATCCAGGACCATTTACACCAAGTTGTGGACCAGCTTGTCTGAGAAAAGGATACGTCTTTCTCACATCCTTCCTAACCGAATCAATCCATGCAGTCAGGTGAGAGGGGGTGCAACGTCAGTCTGGCAAGAGAGCATGAACTGCCGAGTACTTTGTATCTTTTACTCCATTTCATAATCACTGGAGTGACATCACATTCCCTCTCAACCGATAAAGTTCAGTTTCGTTTCCACACCCCCTTCTCTGTGCTTCACCTTTTTCGTCATGTAGTGTGTTTTGCTGTTGAAATATACACTGTGAGACTTCATGCACGGGGTTATTGAGATATAAGCGTCATGT
Source organism: Schistocerca gregaria (assembly GCF_023897955.1). Lineage (NCBI taxonomy): Eukaryota > Metazoa > Arthropoda > Insecta > Orthoptera > Acrididae > Schistocerca > Schistocerca gregaria. The sequence continues at coordinate 452,430,061 of NC_064926.1, read as the reverse complement.
AGTGTGTTTTGCTGTTAAAATATACACTGTGAGACTTCATGCCTCCTCATCTATCGTTTGATTCGTGCAGGAGGACGTGTGAGCATACTTCTAGTATTATCGTTAAAAACGTGGATTTGACAGTAGGCGTTTTCAGATTTCCAGAAAACAATCAAATAACATAATTTTAGCATTTTGATTACTGCATAATTTTATTAACAACACAAATACGAACAGTTACATTATACAGCAAGTGGACTTTATGAGAGGTGGTTCACAGGCTATAAAATTTACGTTTCCACTGAGGGAACTACACGCCAGTTTCATTTCGTGAAATCGAAGTATTAAGAGAATACTTCAGTTTAAATGGTTCAAATGGCTCTGAGCACTATGGGACTTAACATCTATGGTCATCAGTTCCCTAGAACTTAGAACTACTTAAACCTAACTAACCTACGGACATCACACAACACCCAGTCATCACGAGGCAGAGAAAATCCCTGACCCGCGGGAATCGAACCCGGGCGCGGGAAGCGAGAACGCTACCGCACGACCACGAGCTGCTGACATACTTCAGTTCTTATGCTTGGTCTCTGCCTTGGTCGTGAAAGATGGGAAGGAAAAATAAGACAGAAATGCACTGAATGAATAAGATGAACAAGCATGTAAAAATGTTGATCTTACTGAACACATCATGTAACAGGCACAGATTCACTACGTTTTTTGTCAGTCATGTTTGAGATGATAAATCGAACAACAAACCAAAAAACGGAAAGCTTTACTAATTGGAGGGCTGTAAAATAATCACGCTCATGGCGGTAACATCAACAGCAAGAAATCCGATAATCACTTTAGGGTGACGGCTACAAGACAGTTGGAACCGGCTCGGTCACGCCCCGGCTGATCCCGATTACAGCCAGTCAGGTTCTGGGAAGAATATTTCTAAGCTGGCCGGAGAAGCACGGGCTGGTCACGGCAGTGTACGTCAGTGGTGTGTGTGTGTGAATCGACCCTAAACGTTAACAAGTACGTGGGGAGGAATGGCCCATGACCTCACCGGAGAAACTATCCTGCCAAGTGCCTTAAATGATCTAGGAAACTCACAGAAACGAAACATAGATCTATCTATGCACTCCGAAGGTCACCTTACGCTTTGGCAGAAGCTATTTCGGACGTCGAACAGATGTGCAGAACTATAGACCTATATCTCTAACGTCGATCAGTTGTAGAATTTTGGAACACGTATTATGTTCGAGTATAATGACTTTCCTGGAGACTAGAAATCTACTGTGTAGGAATCAGCATGGGTTTCGAAAAAGACGGTCGTGTGAAACCCAGCTCGCGCTATGCGTCCACGAGACTCAGAGGGCCATAGACACGGGTTCACAGGTAGATGCCGTGTTTCTTGACTTCCGCAAGGCGTTTGACACAGTTCCCCACAGTCGTTTAATGAACAAAGTAAGAGCATACGGACTATCAGATCAATTGTGTGATTGGATTGAGGAGTTCCTAGATAACAGAACGCAGCATGTCATTCTCAATGGAGAGAAGTCTTCCGAAGTAAGAGTGATTTCAGGTGTGCCGCAGGGGAGTGTCATAGGACCGTTGCTATTCACAATATACATAAATGACCTGGTGGATGACATCGGAAGTTCACTGAGGCTTTTTGCAGATGATGCTGTGGTGTATCGAGAGGTTGCAACAATGGAAAATTGTACTGAAATGCAGGAGGATCTGCAGCGAATTGACGCATGGTGCACGGAATGGCAATTGAATCTCAATGTAGACAAGTGTAATGTGATGCGAATACATAGAAAGATAGGTCCCTTATCATTTAGCTACAAAATAGCAGGTCAGCAACTGGAAGCAGTTAATTCCATAAATTATCTGGGAGTACTCATTAGGAGTGATTTGAAATGGAATGATCATATAAAGTTGATCGTCGGTAAAGCAGATGCCAGACTGAGATTCATTGGAAGAATCCTAAGGAAATGCAATCCGACAACAAAGGAAGTAGGTTACACTACGCTTGTGCGCCCACTGCTTGAATACTGCTCAGCAGTGTGGGATCCGCACCAGATAGGGTTGATAGAAGAGATAGAGAAGATCCAACGGAGAGCAGCGCGCTTCATTGCAGGATCATTTAGTAATTGCGAAAGCGTTACGGAGATGATAGATAAACTCCAGTGGAAGACTCTGCAGGAGCGACGCTCAGTAGCTCGGTACGGGCTTTTGTTAAAGTTTCGAGAACATACCTTCACCGAAGAGTCAAGCAGTATATTGCTCCCTCCTACGTATATCTCGCGAAGAGACCATGAGGATAAAATCAGAGAGATTAGAGCCCACACAGAAGCATACCGACAATCCTTCTTTCCACGTACAATACGAGACTGGAATAGAAGGGAGAACCGATAGAGGTACTCAGGGTACCCTCCGCCACACACCGTCAGGTGGCTTGCGGAGTATGGATGTAGATGTAGATGTATATATCAGTGCCTCACCCCCGCCCCCTTCGTTATTACATCTGCGAACGGTACGCGCTAAGAGAAACTAGTAGTAAGCCTTCGCATAAGCTCTACTTTGAACCTTGCTTTTTTAGGATACAGGAAATCATTGCGTCATTTCGGCCAGTATTTTATCCAGAGCGAAACCAGCGCTCTAAAACGATATTCTTCTCGTAACAGCTTAGATGATATCTTCTCTCCTGGGTACTGCTTGTCAGTCTGTTGATCAAAGGTAAGCAGTACGTCAAGAAAGGGAAAACACCCCTCTTAATGAGGGATTGCAGACTTGATCAACAAAACAACACTTCTCACGATTCAGGAACGGAGGTGACACAATCCTCATTAATATTTATGGCGTTCGTCAGGTATTCACGATGTACTGCGAACGGGAAGAAACAAAGAGGCAGAAACAGAATAGGATCTCCAACACTCCGCACAATACTTGAAAATATTTTTTCCTGTTTCATCACTGCCATCAGTATCAAAACAAAAAGTAATATCGAAACAACGACGCGATGGGTAAAGTGCTGGATTTGGACTTGGAAGGTACAGGGCTTATGCGAATGATGCCAGAACAATCCGCATTTCACCTTACCAGAAGATGAGGAGTTAAGCGAGCGGAAGGCACAAAAAAACTCTCCTCTTCCTTAAAAAAAAAAAACGAAAAAAACTGTCCCCAATGCATAATATATTTCCACCTTTTGCTGAAAGCGATGTACATGAAAAAGTTTCTGCGATTTCTGTAAGTCACAATGACAGAGTGACGGGATGGCTCATTCAGCAAGGTCTCGGCCGATTTCTTCTGACGTTGCTAAAACTAAGTAAGCATGTACTCCGCCTTTAATATCCTCGTTATAAACACAAGATTAATAAAAAAGTAATAAGGTCGGAAATTCGCTTACAGTGATAATGATCGACAGTTAAAGATTCGTTTGCAAAGAGAATTCACGAACTGCTTTACACAGTGTTATGCCTCGCTGTTTTCTAGTTCAACGACGTGAAAAATTTTGCAGCTTCTTTTATATTTCACTATAGTATTATTTTGCCAAGGGTGGCTCATAAATGCAATTCTCTCCGTAGCTGACTGTGGCCGACGCGATGATCGCGCGAATTACGTAAAATTTATAGAAAATTGAAAATTTTTCATGAAAAATCATAATTTCCAATAGGTCTCAACCTAAATGGATGAAACTTAGAAAAAGTCGTGCAGTTCTCAAAACAGATGCAGAGGTACCCATTTTTCTCTTAGTTAACATGACAGGAGAATGTACATCTAAACCATACTCCGTAAGTTACCTAACGGTGTGTGGCGGAGCCTACTACCACCAACTGATCTCCTTCCCAAACTCCCCCCCCCCCCCGCCCCCCTACCATTCCCTCTTACACTCGCGGATGCCGCGAGGGAAGAATGATTGTCGTAAACCTGTGCATTAGCTCTAATTTCTCGGATTTTCTCGTCGTGGCCTCCCTGACTATTCCCGGAAATTGCTTTCTTGAAATTTCTGTAGTAAGCCTGTCCGCGATGTACAACGTATCTCTTGTAACATCTGCGACTGTAATTTGTTGAGCATCTCTGTACGGTTCTCGCCCCAACAAAACGATCCCGTGACGAAACGTGCCCCCCTTCCCTGAGTCTCTTCTATCAGTCCTAACCGGTAAGGATCTCAAATTGATGAACAGTACTCAAGAATCCGTCGAACTTGCGACTTGCAATTCCTTGGAGGAAGAGTCACATTTCCTTAAGATCCTTCCTATAGATCTCAGTCTGGCATCTCCCTACTGTTTGTTTTATATGGTCATTCCTCTTAAGGTCACTCGGATAGATACCGCTAGATATTATCCCGCAATTTCTTATCAATAGTGCAGTTGTGCAATAGTGTATTTCTTTTCCAATGTATGCGCAATATGTTACATTTATTTACGTTCAGGGTCAGTTGCCACAGTGTCCATCGGCCATCAATTCCCTGCAGATCATTCTGGACGTCTTCTGGCACTGCTACCTACTTTTCGCGAAAAGTTGCTTTCTAGCACCAATTTGTCTAATGTCCGGTTTTAGCTTCCTAATAGCCTTTGGAAGTTTACATTATGGATAGCGATTCTGAGTCCTGGCAACAGCATTTCACACTGTTTTATGGCTTTTTTCCTAATAACTAATTTTTTTAAGTATTTCGCAATTGCGTCGTCCCAGTTACACTCCTGGCAGAGGTAGTTTCAGAGTACAAAAAAAGTTCATTCGAGATGAATGATATGAAGTTTTCTCAATGTTTGAACACGTCGATTGATCCACTCCGCATCGCCATTTCTACCATGCAGGTTCGGGCACGCTACTTTTGAGTGACAGCAAACGTATCGCCATGGTTATATCCTCAATCTGCCGCTGTTGCTGTGAGGGAGGTCATGTGTGTCGAAGAAAGGAAATGTTAATTTAGCTTTTATTTTGACGTTTTGCGCCAGGAACCGGCGCAATCGCGCAACGGAGAACAGATAGAAGCATATAAGCAATCACATTAATATCAGTTGCCTCGAAACTTAACAACTCCGAAAACATAGCATATCTCATCCCGTAATTATCATTCTTTCCTTGAAATGTTCACTCATTTCTAGTATTTTCGTGATGAACTACAATTAACTGCGTATGAATAAATTGATATCGGACGTAAAATCTTGTTTTCTAATAATCACAATAGTTTGTACAATGAATTTTCACTCTGCAACGGAGTATGCACTGATTTAAAACTTCTTGGCAGATTAAAAATGTGTACTCGACCGACGAGCGAACCTGGGATCTTTGCCTTTCGCCGGTGACTGCCCTATCGGCTGAGCTATCCAAACACGTCTCACTACCCGACCTCGCAGGTTTTTTTTCCGCGGGTACCTCATCTATACCTTCCAAAGTTCACAGAAATGTCCCGCGTACCTTGTAGGTCTAGTACTTCCTGAAAAAAAAATGAATTTCGTAATTGTGTTCTAGGTCACAGAATTCGGTGATGTTTGTTATTGATGAAATATAACAAAAATGAAGCAATAAATGCGAAACCAAAAACCACATAAGCAGCAAGGACTGTAATACAGTGTATCGTTGCTGATTTTATTGCCAGTTTTTCTTATTTTTGAAATTTTATTTCTGTATTTGTGTCTTAAATGGCTCTCTGGCAACGAGAGAGATTTGAGCTGAATAAGAAATTGAGTATAGGAAGAAATGAGGAGTGATGAGATGTATATTAATTGTTTTCTTGCTTTCGTGAAACGCCAGTTAAATTAGTTGTTGACAGGTCTAGAATTTTTCAGTGGCGACCCACACGCTATATGCTGGCCTGTGAGAACGCCACCGGTTCGCCACGCTTCAGCGGTTGTGTCCATCCGTTTACTCAGCTGATTCACAGAGCATGCTGACCCCAGGGCGACCCTGTCTGCAGGAGGCAGGAGAGATCGTGCGAACTACGGCCTTCCTACGTGATACCTCACAATATGAACAGCAGAAAGACTTTTCGAACGCATGGCCTCTCAAGTAGAGCCATCATTGAATGGAATCACTATAAGTAGTCGTTTTTGTCAAGTCACATATTACTGACTTTTTTTTCGGACATTGTCATGTGGAAAAAGTAACGATGTCACTTTTCTCAGTTCTACAGAACCAACAAACTATCAGCTCCCAAAATACACCACAGAGGAGCGAGTGATGTCTTCACGTTGTTGTTACGTTATGGTTTTAAAACTGAGCATTAGGCACGCGGGCTGCTGCTTCTACGTGCTTAATAGCACGTTTACGCTCAACATATCGGACGCAGAAATAATGTGTAGTCGCCTCTTGCCTCGTCAATATGTTGCGTCTCTTCCGTCCACGACTGCCCCACAGTAGCCAGCGAACCACTTCACCTGAACATGTTTCGAACCACACCACATCCGCATCCACTGGAATCTCGTACACAAGTTACTTTAGATATCCCTATATGAAATAATCAAGGGGATTCAGATCAGGTGACCTCGCAGGCCATGGAATAGGACCTCCCCTTCCAATACAGCGATCACGAAATACTTCCTAGTAATTACTCTTGTCCATCTCGTTTTGTTGCACGAAATAAAGAATGAAAATGAAAATAAATAGCATAGTACGTGTAAACTTGTACGCATGTCAGCTGTAAATAAGCTGGAAAATAGTAATGCTAGACAAAGCGGTAGAGAAGTTTACTCCATTATCTCCCACCCCAGGTTCCATACCTAAAATTGTTCGGTGGAGCATTCTCCACGTCCTGTTGCATTTTTGCACGCTCTTACGGAAACACCCAGTATGTTAACTATCGGTCGTTGTGTGATGGCACTAGTTTTTCATGTGTGTGTGTGTGTGTGTGTGTGTGTGTGTGTGTGTGTGTGTGTGGTTCAAAAATGGCTCTGAACACTATGGGACTCAACATCTTAGGTCATAAGTCCCCTAGAACTTAGAACTACTTAAACCTAAGTAACCTAAGGACATCACACACACCCATGCCCGAGGCAGGATTCGAACTTGCGACCGTAGCAGCCCCGCGGTTCCGGACTGCAACGCCAGAACCGCACGGCCACCGCGGCCGGCGTGTGTGTGTGTGTGTGTGTGTGTGTGTGCGTGTGTGTGTGTGTGTGTGTGTGTGTGTGTGTGTGTGTGTGTGTTGCCGTATCGTGGTTTGCTATCGGCGCGGCCCCACCTATCAAGGGTTTAAATTTCCTTTAACAGCGCTTTCTCGGGGCATTTGTGTCTTAAAAATTACAGGACGTTCTCTTGTGGAAACATCGGCGGTTGCCGGAAATGTCATCCGGTTGCATTCCCGTAAGTTGTTTGAAATACACTGAAGCACGAAAGAAACTGGTATAGGCATACTTATTCAAATACAGAGATATGTAAACAGGCAGAATACGCAGCTGCGGTCGTCAGCGGCCATATAAGACAATGAGTGTCTGGCGCAGTTGTTATATCGGTTACTGCTAGTGCAATGGCAGGTTATCAAGATTTAAGCGAGTTTGAACGTGGTGTTACAGTTGGCGCACGAGTGATAGGACACAGCATTTCCGAAACAGCGACTAAGTGGCGATTTTTCCGAATCATCATTTCACGAGTGTACCGTGAGTATCAGGAATCTGGTAAAACATCAAATCTCCGACATCGCTGCGGCCGGAAAAAGATCCTGCAAGAACGGGACCAACGACGACTGAAGAGAATCGTTCAACATGACAGAAATGCAACCCTTCCACAAATTGCCGCAGATTTCAATGCTGGGCCCTCAAAGAGTGCCTGCGTGCGAAACATTCAATCAAAAATCATCGATATGGGCTTTCGGAGCCGAAAGCCCATTCGTGGACCCCTAATGATTGCACGACGCAAAGGCTTTACACTTTACCTCGACTCGTAACACCGACACTGAACTGCTGATGACTGGAAACATGTTGCCTGGTCGGACGAGTCTACTTTCAAATTGTATCGAGCAGATGGACGGGTACGGGTATGGAGACAACCTCATGAATCCATGGACCCTGCGTGTCAGCAGGGGACTGTTCAAGCTGTTTGAGGCCCTGGTGTGGGCCAAGTGCAGTTGGAGTGATATGGAAACCCATATATGTCTAGATACGACTGTGACAGGTGACATATACGTAAGCATCCCTTCTGACCACCTGCACCTATTCTTGTCTATTGTGCATTCTGACGGACTTGGACAATTCCAGCAGGACAATGCGACAACCTACACGTTCAAAACTGCTACAGAGTGGCTCCAGGAACACTCTTCTGAGTGTAAAAACTTCCGCTGGCCACCAAACTCCCTAGACACGAAGACATGAACATTATTGAGCATATCTGGGATACCTTGCAACGTGCTCTTCAGAGGAGATTTCCACCTCCTCGTACTCTTACGGATTTACGGGCAGCCCTGCAGGATTCAAGGAGTTAATTTCCTCCAGCGCTACTTCAGGCATTAGTCGAGCGTATGCCGCGTCGTGTTGCGGCACTTCTGCGTGGACGCGGTATTAGGCAGGTGTACCAATTTTTTTGGCTCTGCAGTGTGTTATGCGCCGGAGAGACTCATGTGACAGGTTAAAACGTTTCGAGCCATTGGCCCACGGTATTCTTCCAGGTGCCCCACTTACTTCATGTATCTGATTTAATTGTGCGTTTTCATTTTCAGCAGGAAACCCAGTGCACAGTATCAACTAGAAATTTTGGAAATTTATGGTAAGGACAATGGGACCAAACTGCTGAGGTCATTGGTCCCCAGGCTTTCGCACTTTTCTTTTCACTAGCTGCTTATTTTTTATGACCCACCGTCTAATTTCTTATGCTGGGTCGTATTTTGCCACTTAGCCGCTGTGACTGGGTCCGGGGTCCGTAGTGACTGAAAGTGACACCACCCCGTCCCCAGTCACACCGCTGCCCGTGTCCCGCCACGTGGAGGCGGGCTCTATTTGTTTGCATCCATTTGATATCTTTTTTGTGCAGCATTAGAAAAACTTATAACTAATACAAAATCAAGCGAGATGTTAATAAACAAAACGAAATTAAATACTTAGAAAGAAGGAAGCAAGAGAATTGAATAGAGAAGAGATATGTATAATATTGCCCGTCACCTGGCTGTGGGGCGGCGCCCCGGTCTTGGAATGACCTTCAAGACTCTGGCCATCACTCACCATGCTTTTAACATCTACCATCCTAAAAACTAACTTAACTAGAAGAGACTGGGGTACGTTAAAGCTAGAAACTAAGACTAAGACCTCTGTGTCCAGCCCGCTAAACTTTTTACTATATACAATAGCCGGCCGGATTGGCCGTGCGGTTCTAGGCGCTACAATCTGGAACCGAGCGACCGCTACGATCGCAGGTTCGAATCCTGCCTCGGACATGGATGTGTGTGATGTCCTTAGGTTAGTTAGGTTTAAGTAGTTCTAAGTTCTTGGGGATTGATGACCTCAGAAGTTAAGTCGCATAGTGCTCAGAGCCATTTCAACCATTTTTGATATACAATAGAGAGGTAACTGATTTTGTGCTTGGCTAAAAGTTGCTAATGAAAGGGTACTTGTGGTAAAAATAATAAAGGTAATGACGCTAGCGGTTTGTGTTGAGCCTACAAGTTTCCTAGTAGAGTACATCAGGTGCGAACACCTCCCCAAGCAGCCTTTGCGGTTCCTAAGTGAGAACGTATACACAGTTTAGTGCCGGAGAATGCGGCTTCTCTGATCGATTGCTTAGCAACAATACGGGGGTCGTTTATGAGCTGGCACACAGCGCTAGATGCGCTAAAAACCTTTTACGCATGCGCGGAGCGAGCTCTGTCGACTAATCACAGCTCTCGCTGGCACGTATGCGGCCCCAGGCATCATTAAATGTTAAACTTGCCTATGTCAGTGCACTACCTGTTTCATAAGTCTATTTTTGACCTGTTTATTACTTCTAACATGGATCGGTGGCTAAAGTCAGGATCTTTGAAGAACGCCGCAGTTTCTACATCGCCTTCACAATAAGGGAAGTTTCCAGTTGAAATGAATGAGGAGGAACGACGACCAAAGGAAGAATTTACATACATTTGAACATTTTTCTTCGGATTTCACGAAAAACCACACACACACACACACACACACACACACACACACACACACGCACACGACTGTTAGGAAATATGCATGCTCCTTACACAACAGTAGCCAAATAGTGGAAATGAACAGACCATAAGCAACAGCTTGTCAACAGCGAACAGTTTGGACGTGACGTTAATTGCTCTTGTAGGAAGAAAGCTCCATCGTGTGAAATGTCAATTACCAAGTAATTTTAATCAGGCTGTAGTCTGACAAACTGCCTATTGGCTTCTGTCTCGGGTTCTTCGGCCGACGTTCATCTAATGAGTTTTCTGACGTTTCGCCAGCACGACTGGCTGGAATTGTCAAAGCTTCACCCTCCATTGCCGGAGCTTTGACAATGCCAGCCACTCGTGCTGGCGAAACGTCAGAAAAATCATTAGATGACGTCGGCCGAAGAACCCGAGACAGAAGCCAATAGGCAGTTTGTCAACAAGTGGCCACGAAAGCCTTAACAATTTTGTAGGCTATATTCTGTTGAACAAAGAGAGTAAATCCACTAGTAAGTGTCTGGATGCAGTGGGAATTCAAATAGGATCCTTAATTTCAAGTTGTTTTCATTCATCTCTAAATAAACCAAAGACTATTGATACTTCGGGGGGGGGGGGGGGGGGGGCATTGGGAATATGGCACCTGCATTAAGAAGCTTTCAGTTCCCATGGGTTTCACTCTGAAATTTGAAGTTACTGTGCTCTTGACTGACTAGGGGTCCGCCATGGATTTTCGACTGAAGAAGGGGTCCGCCAGCTGAAAAGGTTGGGAAGCCCTGCTCTAGTCGAGAGCGCACGATGTCGAAAACGAGCTGGGCCCGCGTGTAGATCGGTGGCGAGCGCTGACCCGAGCCGGCGGTCGGCGGCCGGTGTCTCGCCTTTTATGGGCAGACAGGCAGGCAGGCCCGAGTCTAGCTAGGCGCGCCCACTCCCGCTCCTCACCCCGTGGGGCCCCTGCTGCGCCGCGGCCCAAGTGCCGAAGGCCGCGCCGTCCACACGCCAGGTGAGGCGTCGACGCCTGATGTACGGCCGGAGGTGCAAATAAGGGCCCCGCTGCCGCTTGCTGCATGCACGCATAACTACTCTACTGCCCATTAAAATTGCTACACCACGAAGATGACGTGCTACAGAAATTTAACTGACAGCAAGAAGATGCAAATGATTAGCTTTTCAGAGCACTCACACAAGGGTGGCGCCGGTGGCGACACCTACAAGGTGCTGACATGAGGAAAGTTTCCAACCTATTTCTCATAAGCAAACAGCAGTTGAACGGCGTTGGCTGGTGTGATGCCTCGTGTAAGGAGGAGAAATGCGTACCATCACGTTTCCGACTTTGACAAAAATCAGATTGTAGCCTATCGCGATTGCGGTTTATCGTATCGCGACATTACCTGTCGCGTTGGTCGAGATCCAATGACTGTTAGCAGAACATGGTGGGTTCAGGAGGTAAATACGGAACGCCGTGCTGGATCTCAACGGCCTCGTATCACTAGCAGTCGAGATGACAGACATCCTTCATGGCTGTAACGGATCGTGCAGCCACGTCTCGACTCCTGACTCAACAGAGGGCACGTTTGAAGGCAACAACCATCTGCTCGAACAGTTCGACGACGTTTGCAGCTGCAAAGACTATCAGCTTGGAGACCGTGGCTGCGGTTACCCTTGACGCTGCATCACAGGCAGGAGCGCCGGCGATGGTGTACTCAACGACGGACCTGGGTGCACGAATGCCAAAACGTCGTTTTTTTCGGATGAATCCAGGTTCTGTTGACAGCATGATGATGGCCACACCCGTGTTTGGCGACATCGCAGTGAACGCACATGGGAAGCGTGTATTCGTCATCGCCATACTGCCGTGATGGTATGGGATTGCCATTGGTTACACGTCTCGGTCACCTCTTGTTCGCATGGACGGCACTTTCAACAGTGGCCGTTACATTTCAGAAGTGTTGCGACCCGTGGCGCTACCCTTCATTCAATCCCTGCGAAACCCTACATTTCAGCAGGATAATGCACGACCGCATGTTGCAGATCCTGTATGGGCCTTTCTGGATACGGAAAATGTTCGATTGCTGCCCTGGCCACCACATTCTCCATATCTCTCTCCAATTGAAAACGTTTGGTCAATGGTGGCCAAGCATCTGGCTCGTAATAACACGCCTGTCACTACTCTTGATGAACTGTGGTATCGTGTTGAAGCTGCATGGGCAGCTGTACCGGTACACGCCATCCAATCTCTGTTTGACTGAATGCCCAGGCGTATCGAGGCCGTTATTATGGCCAGAGGTGGATTTCTGGACACTGATTTCTCAGGATCTATGCACCCAAATTGCGAGAAAATGTAATCACATGTCAGTTCTAGTATTTTATATTTGTCCAATGAATACCCATTTATCATCTCTATTTCTGCATGGTGTACCAATTTTAATGGCGAGTAGTGTAGATTTCAGCAGAAAACGTAATTCTCGTTAGTACGTAAACACCTAGTCGCGAATTAACAGGTTTAGAAATGCATTTAGTCTGCTGAGCGGAGGAGCGAGTGAGCTCGGGCGTATCCTCGTGACGTACGCGCCGCAGCCTGTCTTTCTCGTGGGCCTCGGCGTGTGATCAACGTGCCTGTAACGGCAAATGGGACTGGTCCTGCAATGCGGGACAGTTGCAGGAACGGGAAAAGGACTGTATGTATCGATCAGCGAGTAGTTACGGTGCACTGTGGTGCTGTTCTTCGATTGCTACGTGGCCCGGAGACACGGAGACAACGTCTGGATGACTTCACACAGGGAAGAATCGTAGAAAAACTGGAAGAAGGAAGAAGTATGACGAATGCAGCTCAGGGGTTTGATATTGTTCATAGCGTTGTTTCACGTGCATGGGAAGCGTTCCGACCGAGAGGCACTACTAACCGAAAGAGAGGGGGTTGTCGACTACGGTCACCTACAGCAGTAGATGACCGCTACATTGTGCAACAGACAGGAAAGGACCCACTTCAAACAGTGGGTGCAATTGCAACCACATTTAACAGGGCAGCAAGGCACGCAATTTCACATTCCACAGTGGCACAACGACTGCATGGGGGTGGTCTCTCTGCCCGACGATCAGTACATTGTGTTCTGTTGACGCCCGTCTGCGACGGTCCGAAGAGAACTGGTTGAGGACCAACGAGGAGTGCAGTCCCGTGCTCTTCTCGGATGACAGCAGATACAATCTGAGTTGTGACTCTGGATGTACCCTCATATGGCGAGAGGTGGGAACGCGTAAAGCACACCGGAACATTGTCGAAAATAATCGCTCTGGTGGTCCAAGTGTTACACTTCTTCAGAGGAGAGCGGTTGCCTTTACGCCGTAAGCAACGTGTAGTATGGCTGTGCCTCTCACTTTAGTTTGTTAACGTATTTTTTGCGGCTATCGGTCTCTAGTTCGGTGGCGTAAGCTAACAAACACCATATCCAGCTGTTTTTAGTGTCCAGTGGAATTCAGTGTAACTATTGTCTCTGAATAAAAAAGTGTCATTTTTGCTCGTATCATTGGATATTTTTTTCACTTACCGCCTGTATTGCTTTTATATATACCGCGTGTCCTTCCTAGGATATGTTAGGCGCGTAGTTTTTGTTTATTTTTGTTTTGTTTCAGCAGATATTTGCAATTTCGTTTTTCCAGTCTAGCTGGAGTCAGCCCACAAACACAGCTCATCTTTCATGCCACCAGTTTGTTTCCCCTTACAAACAAAATGATTTTTAAATCGGATTTTAGGAGCCCACTCGATAGAGCGGTCGCAAATTATTCTAGTGAGATATCCGTTTTATCGATATGTATTAACAGGGACAGTAAAATGCAAAGAATAAACAGTACTGCAGCAGCTATTCGCGCTCGCACTGACCGCTGCCGCTATGCAGGTGCGCTACTCGGTAGCTTCTGGAGCGCTGGTTAGTCTTCCTGTTTCACTTTCCCTAATAATGCGTACCAGATAGGACTGATAGTGGAAACAGAGAAGATCCAAAGAAGAGCGGCACGTTTCGTTACACGTTCATTTAATAGGCGCAAAATCGTCGTGGAGATGCTCAGCCACCTACAGTGGCAGACGCTGAAAGGGAGGCACTCTGAACCACGGTGTTGTTCGCTGTTAAAATTCAGAGAGCGTACATTACAGAGGTGTCAAGCAATATAATACGAACATTTTTAGACATATTGGGCGTAACAGCGATCACAATGAACAGTAAATGTAAATGTCGTGTAGCTAGTGACTCCCGTCGGGTAGACCGTTCGCCGAGTGCAAATATTTCTATTTGACGACACTTCGGCGACTAGGGCGTCGAGGGGGATGAAATGATGATGATTATTACAACACAACACCCAGTCCCGGAGCGGAGAAAATCTCCGACCCAGCCAGGAATCGAACCCGGGCCCTTAGGATTGATATTCTGTCGCGCTTGCCATTCAGCTACCAGAGGCGGACATAATGAACAGTAATAAAATATTAAATAGAACATTCTTGATCGCAAAAAACCACTTTTATTCATAAGATGTGACCGATTTCGATCCGATGTGGATCATCTTCGCCCCATACTCTAAAATTAAGCTACCTCCTATATACAGTATTTTAGTTCCAATGCAGGAAACTTTGTAATTAAATGAAAACCGGTGACTACACAGCACTCCGTACGTATTATGAAAGGGTCTATATCGCTCTAAATGCTGGACAATGGTTGAATATGTTTTCTACAGTGTATAACACGGCATGCAAGGTTAACGCTCAACGCTGAACGCCTACTTGCAACCAACGCAAATATGAACATCATATGAGGCCGAATCGAATGCAGTACGACAGCGGCGTAGCATCTGTGATCGCTATCAGTAAATTGTCCTCGTCGTTAGGTAACCAGCAGCGTACTACAGCCCATCTTTGGTGTACGCCAAGTCCTTCAGAGGACAGTAACTAACGTAACTGATCCCACTGGCTGGTCAATTATACTTCTTTTGTGTTACATTATGTAAAATTATAAATGTATAACATATAAATGGCTGTCTTGATATAACTTACGATAGTAGGCAGCGTAGTATTAAGGTTAATATTACGCTATCTGGCATATTTTGCATACGTTATAACCTGTTGGCTGAGGATGAAGTAAGGAGACAGGCAAGGGGCGAGGCACCTGCTATTTAATTCTATGATGCCGCCACATAGTCAGCAGCTGACGTCAGTGGGTGGTATGCATCGTTCCTGTTCCGTGCCGTAGTCTCCACACATCATCAGTGGATGTAACATCGCATAATTTATTTTTAACTTAGTGTTTATCATATTGCATGTTTCCCTCTATTTTGCTGTACTCTGAATTAAAGAGTATTGTCCGATGATGATCCACATCTGGTCGAAACCGGTCGCCACTTACGAAGAAAAGTGCTTTTTTGCGATCTAGACTGCTCTGTATAATATTTTATTACGACGTACTACTACCTCCTACGTAAACTTATATCTCGCCAAAGATCATAAAGGTAAAATGAAAGAGATTCGAGCTCACGCGGTGGCTCATCGATAACCGTTCTTCCCACGGTCCATTCGCGACTGGAACAGGAAAGAAGGGAAGTAAGAGTGATAAACGAAGTACCCTCCGTTATGCATAGTAAAGTTACTTGCGGGGTTCAGATGCCGGCTTAGATTATAATTATGTGCTGGACCTCAATTCGAAACTGAAGCTTTTCCGCTCTCGGGTAATACTCATACCAAATGAACTATTCAGGAACGGCTCAAGATTCGCCTTTACAGCTTCAATTTTGGAAGTATCTCCCCCTACGGAACGGTGATGACGCACTGGACTGACAATCGGGAGAACAGAGGTTAAAATCCTCGTCCAGCCATCCCAGCTGCGACTTGACGAGCGAGTTGAAGCCTCCATTTCTTGCTGAATTTTCAGAGCACCAACAGCTGTGTCTGGCACT
Organism: Schistocerca gregaria; assembly: GCF_023897955.1. Classification (NCBI taxonomy): domain Eukaryota; kingdom Metazoa; phylum Arthropoda; class Insecta; order Orthoptera; family Acrididae; genus Schistocerca; species Schistocerca gregaria. The sequence continues at coordinate 452,414,064 of NC_064926.1, read as the reverse complement.
ACGGGGCCGATCCTCCAAACGACCCGCGGGTGCTATCTTCGTCATTGTTCTCTTCACAACGTCGCTTGTCACTGGACCTTTATCCGTTCGAATACCCTTCTGTATCACGACTGGTCGCTGAGCTAAACGGGCTGTATCCTCAGATGGGAAACGAGCACGGTTTGGTGTTTTTCGCCTATACGTTTCTCCATGCTTGGCACGCTCCAGTTGCCCCACATTTTCCATCCACGAGAGCGCACACGCACTCACGTACTCTCTTTCTCTCTCTCTCTCTCTCTCTCTCTCACACACACACACACACACACACACACACACACACACTCACTCACTGACAATGCACTGATAGAAATCTGCGCACGCGAGTGCTAAGGGGCGCTTCGCCGTGCATATTCATGAGGCGTGAGTGAATGTGCCTTCGCGAACACTCCGCTTCCCTCAGCGCAGCTGCCGCCGACCGCCGGCAAGCAGATACTACATGCGGTAACGGGCTCCTCCTTTTTAACAGCGTGTCGCCTCTACGAAAATCGCCGAACGGCAACTGCAACGTGTTGCACGCCGAAGCTGCAACAGCACTGCTCTCGTTGTGTTCTTCATTCCGGAGACTGGTTTCGTGAAGCTCACCGTGCAAATATATCCTGTACAAGCCTCTCCACTTCCGAATAACTATTTCAGTCTACATCTTCCAGAGAAAAAATGCCCCTACTGGAACACAAAAAAGCGAATATGCTTCTGTTTACTAAAAGACTGCGTGAAAGGTGGGGTACTAGTTGCCTCATTCACACCTTAAAATGTTTTCAAATAATTTTGGCATGTGAACTTATTAACGTTTTTTTAACATCCAACTCTCACTCTCACAAACTCCCATAACTGTAACTCTCTCATACCCACTAGTCCATCGCCACGTCACTTTATAGACTACATTTTCGCCTCACACAGGATTTATCATGTACAAATAAGGTAAATATAAACCACTGTACCTCCGAAACTGATACAGATATTAAGAAAATTTTCTAGGCTGTTCGAGATCGGGATCTTAGGAAAATATTGAGAAAATTACAGCCATTTACTGCGCATGGCCGTCTTGGAATCTGTGGCGTGGTTTCCTCAGGAGCTACCCATGAACTAAAAGGTTCCTCCATAAGTTCGCTAAGATGTACCATAGACAGCATCTGATGAAAAAGGAACGACTCGATTTGCTGCATTTTCTTAAACTGGAGGAATATCGTAATATTCACACTTCGCCCCCATACTGTAGGACAGTTACGTTAAGACGATCTGTACCATCGGTTCCTAACCAAAGGGATATCCAAAACACTTGGGCTTACCTTTCTACAGTCTGGAACCGCGCGACAGCTGCGGTCGCAGGTTCGAATCCTGCCTCGGGGATGGATGTGTATGATGTCCTTAGGTTAGTTAGGTTTAAGTAGTTCTAAGTTTTAGGGTACTTATGACCTCAGCAGTTGAGCACCATAGTGCTCAGAGCCATTTGAACCATTTTTTTTCACCTTTCTACACCAACAGAAGATGAGGCATTTGCCCCGGGAAAATACTGTTTTAATGCGCGGCGGTTTTGGAATGTATTTGGTAGAACATGCTGGCGCATGCGTACTTATATCTTCAGAGCTTATATTAGTCGGCAGCGTGACAGTCGAAACGACAATGGGAATGACGCATTTGATAGTGGCCAGATTTTCGCTGCCCTGCATGGGACACACTGTCTCCAAGTTCGTACAGGAAACTGGGCTTAATACATCCAACTGTGTCACGGGGGATGCACAGTGAGTACGATTTGTGTAAAAACTACGAGCCAAACCGTGAATAGGACATTCACAAAAGCTACAACCCTCTTGGAAGATATCCTGCGCAGATGTGGACGAAACGTTCGGTTTCTCCAAGAAACTCTTTCGACTATGGCATAATAGCGCAGGGTATTTTAATAGAAAGTCCTAACTGTGGATGTCAAACGATGTATGTAACGCACTCCTGAATATTTACATTCAGCTTACTCGCTAAGATCGGCTCTGTTGTAAGTATATTTACGTATGCCCAGGGCCCGTTCGAGGACATTTTTCCGCACAAGCCTCTTGCTCCGCTTGTCTCTCCACTTTTCCCTCGTACACTTTCACCAGTGTTATATTTCGCTACCAATTATGGTATGCGCAGTATACGAATCTTGCACTTGGTCGCCACACTCAGCCTGACACCCAAAGCAGTTGCTACTAATTCTGATACGTCCTGTACAGATATATTATAGCTGCCACGCCTCTGAAGGCGTTCCAAGCGGCGCCTTGTGTCGTTTGAGCATAAGGCCGGTCCTCGCTATGCCCTACGTAATAATTTCGTATAAAATTGCGATGAACTAGGAGAACGACAACCGAACGACGGCAATGAGAATTTGAAGTAAACATGATTCTGCAAAAACTGACATAACCTCTTTGGAGATAAAATCCACGATCTCTAGTTTTAAAACAGTTTTTTAATCGTACTTGAACCAATTTTTTTTTTAAATTACTGGTTTCAGTCAATATGAACCATCCTCAGATCTGATTGTGTTGGTTAAAAGAGTAAATTACCCAACCATCAGCAAAATTTACGTGGTACGTCATACTATAAAATGATTTAATGAATGTAATAAAATTTTTATTATATGGCATAGCACGTTTATTCTGCTGATAGTTGGAAGAGTTACTCTTGTAACCGATACAATCTGACCTGAGGATTTTCCAGTTGAACCGAAACCGGTCATAAAAGAAAATAGGTGCAATCTGTTTTAAAGATGCATTTTTTTAAAGGTTGTATATGCCTTGCAGGACTCTAAAAATAATCAAAACAGGAAAGTTGCACAGAATTCCACACTGACCATTCGGCAGTCACTGTTAGTTTGTTTCATTTCGAGCACTCGCAAAATGTATTAGTAACGAAAGGTATTTATCAAACGTTCTTTTTTTTCTAATGCTGTTTAGAATATAAACACAGAGATTCGCTACTAATATTCTGTAAATGGCTGGAAATTGTAATCTGGCTGAATACTGGCAAACGTGTGTATTGCCATTTTCGTCAGAATCACTCATCCACCGAACACTACCTTCCCGATCTTCCTCTCCTTGGTCTCCTTAAGACACCTTCTCCTAGTAAAAGTTGGCGGTTTGGTCTTAACAGTGCACCAAATAGAAAGCTTCTTCTGATATACAACTGTACCATCTTCGAATGTATTTCGGCCAAGAGTATCTCCGTCTTTCCAAAGACCATTCACATTGCATCTTTACTTTAAGTTATAATAACAGATATCTCTCACGCCCTCATAACATGTCCTACGCATTGTATCTTGCTTAGTTTCACAGTATTATGTAACAGTTCTTGTTTCTTTTTCCTCCGATGAATGTCTTTTACTTTTGCCATTTTTAATATCAAAGATATAGGCAACAGACGACGATACAAATACATTTCAAAGGGCTCAATTCGTTTTTCAGCTCTTGGGCCAAGGTACGTGAAGGGGAACAGAGAATGTATAGCATCGAATCATTCCGGCTCTCAATAGTAAACTGAGGGTTGACCTCACAAAGAATTGTCTTACGTCGAGAATTGTTTTCTGGCGTGTTCAGTTATGGATTCTATATCTTGCTTGAAATAGCATTTTTGTTTCAATATTGGCTTCCCAAATCGTTGAAGAATGTGTGTGTGTGTGTGGGGGGGGGGGGGGGGGGGGTAGGAGGGTGGTTGTTTACTTTAGAGGTCTCCGTTAGGTACTTACCAGCAGTTTGTTGTCTACCGTCTTGACAACGATCTCCTCCGGCTGGTATTGGCTAACATCGAAGCGCAGCTTGAGAACTTTGCTCTGGCCTTCATCCTGGATCAGGGGCGAGTTGAAGCCGTCCAGCCACGTGCGCGGGGAAGATGCGACGTCCGTTGAGGATGTCGTGCTGCAAAATGGAACCACTATGAGCCACATGCACCACATTAAACTAATCTGAAATGTAAATTTTCTGCTGCTAATACACATTACGATTATGATTATTGCAATATATGATATCACTCATCACATGATTAATCACATTTTGGAAAAAAACGACGGCAGTACTTAGTCATGAAGATGTTGGCAGGTTTGGTGTCCGTTAGCGTTCAGATTTTCAAAGACTAGACATTCTCAGATCTCAGGTGTTATTCGAAAGCGTCTGTTGTTTTGTATTTTCAACTAACATTATAACGTCAAGTAACGCTGGATGATAAGGAAATGTAGGCATATTGGGCAATCTCAATGCTACAACACGTACTTTTCAGAGCAAGCTTGCCAACATCTGCAGAGAAAGAGAAAAAAGTAGTTGTGTCTCTATTCCATAAATGACTGTCAACAATCATCTTGTGAAAGCTGTAGTTCTTCTCATTTCCGTGGTTGCTAAGGAAAATTGGAGAGGAATTCCGTCTTATGTATGACAACGTGTAGTAATTTTGTTTTCACCTAGACATGTTTCAGCACTTTTTGTACTGTCTTCAGTGGGTTTACTTATTTTCTTCCTCTCGTGAAGCTATTGGTTGTTTATGCTGATTGCTTTAAATCTACTACCCAGTCTACAGCTTGCCAACGTTTTTGAAATTGTGACATTTTTTCCCTTGTTTGTCAATACACATGCATTTTGTAAGATTTGTTTCCCAAGCCCAAAGGTGTTGTAACATGTTTGGCTAAAAACACACTACGGTGACTTGCATAAGGCTATAGACTGACCAGGCTGCAGAGGGATAAAACTGGGACACTTGTGTTTGTACTTTATACCTAACCTCATTACTACATTAACGTTTAGCTTCTTGTCAGTTATCGTGATGTTTTCAAATCGATAATAGGCATATGACGATGTACCAGCTGAAAACTCATAGCAAGAATGTATCTTCATTTTGTGAATAGGAAAGGAAAATGTATGCACATTACACATAAATAAAATTATTTTCTTCAGAAATAAAAAAGGCTGATACATCCTTTTTTATTGTAATAGCCTGGATATATTTTCTGCGATTTTCAGTCACGGACCAGGTACTGAGGTACAATTTTTTCATCCTAAAAACAGTGTAATATTACTAAGAAGTAATCAGATACAAATTATAGATTTGGAACTAAAATTTAAGATTTCAGACTTTTAGAACAAGAATGCATTCATCACAAAAAATACAATAAACGCTACTAACACATGCCGCATCGCTCGCGTTCTTCACAAAATTAACTTGCATATGGGTGCAGTACCGTTATGAGAAATGGTATAAGTTAACTGGTGCTCATTTATACCTCCTTTGGTTTTGGTTTTACACCTCGCGTGGGCCATAAAGCGGAACGTCGGCAAGTTAGAGACAGGGCTAGATAATACCTGCTTTTCTTCTCAACGTATCTCTTACTCTTTCTTTAAACATAAGACGAATTAAACCAAATGCGCCGCGCGGGATTAGCCGGGCGGTCTCAGGCGCTGCGGTCAGGGACTGCGCGGCTTGTCCCGGCGGAGGTTCGAGTCCTCCCTCGGGCATGGGTGTGTGTGTGCTTGTCCTTAGGATAATTTAGGTTAAGTAGTGTGTAAGCTTAGGGACTGATGACCTTAGCAGTTAAGTCCCATAAGATTTCACACACATTTGAACATTTTGAAACCAAATGCGGTGAAAATATATGTTTCTATAACGTTTTGCTTCTATGAAACTTGTTTTCCAAAAATATTTATTTAAATGGAAAGTGTTATTGAACGCATTTTGTTTCTGGATTATAAACCGGGACAATTACGTGTCCCGAATGATTTTCTCAGGACACTAGGACATTTATATGAAAACCGAGACTGTCCTGGCGAAACCGGAACGTCTGGTCAGAATTCCTCTCCAGTAACTATCAGTATTAACACACGCATCACATAACTTTGTTCTGCTTAGAAACTTTGTATTTTTTTTAATAATCACTGGGTACTGCAACTTAAGGAATTTTACAGAACTAAATAAAAAGCCGACACTAAAAAGTTATTATGATAACGCACTCCAAATCAAAGATTCTCATTCAAAATAATATCTTTGGATTCTTCGTAACAGCGTAATCTTAAAAAGGAATAAAGTAATGTTCTTTGTTAGATGTGTACTGTAATCAATGAGCATACAATGCACAAAGCAAACTGCGTTATTTGTAATATTATCAAGTATAAAAAACGTAAGTGTAAGAGCCTCCTCACCTGAGTTCTGCAGCGAAGTAATAAACAATTTAGCATGTGAGGTCGACTCGTTTCAGCTTTCAGTTTTGTTCTATAGCAGTTTCGTACTCCAATATATACAGTTTCTTTATCAGTTTTCGAACGATAGGCCTAATTATTGTCTTACATTATTTCCCAAGGTTTTTTTTATAGCAGTTATTTCACGTCTGATCAGATATTTCCAGTTAACGATTTATGAAAGTTACGTACATTCGATACACTCGTGTGAAGTATATTTATAACAAACGTTAATATAAGAAGTTTTGAACTACAATACTCTTAAGACAGTGAACAGAACAATAGAAGAGCCATAAAGAATCGTAGTATCACAATGGATGATTCGTGGAGAAAGGGGATCGAATAAGTTGTTTTATTTAGGTGCAAAACCACTAAAACACGCCGACGCATGAAAAATGTATTGTCGCGTGACCTAGTAAACTTCCGTATCGACTCACTGCGTTCAACGACCTGTCCGGTACAGGCGGACTAAAGAGGTCGCACAACTCTATTCGTCATTCATCGTTTCCCTAGCCAGGGCATCTAACTAACACTTGTGCGATGCTCCCGGCTGTGGTCCGAGTTCACGAGTTGGAAAAAATTTTCACCACCAAGTTTTGGCCAGCATGGGGAGAACAGGTGGTGGCGTGTTCTCCGGAATCACGTAAAAATTATGGATTACATACACAGCCGATTCGCAGTGTCAGACTGCGACGTTGTTTATTATGCTCCGTCTGTCCGATGGGAATGATGAAGTTGGGAGCTACCTTCGTGCTATTCAGCAGTAGAAGGCTATATGCCGGTGTCAGGTTTCATGCATAACCATCGTCGTCAACAGCACAAAACTTACTTACACACACACACACACACACACACACACACACACACACACACACACACGCTCATCACAGTTACCTATACAGGGCAAATATACAGTACACAAATTTGACGAAGAAAATGTGCCCGCCCTTAAAAAAAAAAGGACGAATCCGAAATTATCCTACCGTTAAAATTATTTTTACCTGTAAAGCGACAGGAGGGGCGCTTTAGAGTATGAGCTTGGAACACACAGCGAACTGCGAACTTGGTTGGGACAGCAGTGAGATTTTCGGCAACACAGCGGCAGATGGCAGAAAAAAAGCTCGCGCGACAGAACGCAGACGACGCAAGCGAGCCCGCATCTGCTTGGCCATTAATCACACGATTCGCGCGAGGGGGATAAAGGAAAAGGGAGAAAAAAGCAAGCAAGCATGGCAGCTCGAGAAGAAAGCGTGACTACCGCAACCATACAAGGACAAATCTGTGTTTCCAAAATGATCAAATGAGGAGTAACGCTCCGTGGGCGTCGGCGTCGAGCCTAGACAAGAGAGAGCTTTCACAAAAAGAGAGGGACCGAACTAACATACATTAATAGTCTACTAAAAGAACCAATCTCTGTCACGAAATAATAAAGAACTTTAAATTTATGTAACATCTGACACAGATACTTCAGTGTCTAATGCGTTAGACCACTACATTTTCGTTAATATATAGAAACTTCGTGAGTCACTGTAATTGTGACACCGCTGTTGTTGTGGTCTTCAATCCGAAGATAGGTTTGAGGCATCTCTCCACGCTGGTCTGCGCTGCGACAACCTTTTGTCTCTGCTTATATACTGTGCGCTACATCCATCTGGTCTGCTAGTAAAGTTTTTACCTCTTTACATTCCCCTGAAATACCAGATTGACGACTCATTGATGCCTCAGGACGTTCCTATTAACGTACCCCGTCTTTTAGTCAAGTTGTGCCATAATTTTTTCTTTTCCCCATTTCGAGTCAGTACCTTCTCCCTCAGTCACCCGGTCTACCCATTCGATGTTTATCACTGTCTTGTAACAACACATTTCTGAAACTTCTGTTCTCTTCAAATCTCTTCCGTAGATTCCAGACAAAAGACCCCAGTAAATGGCTCCCTAATACGCGGTTCAAATGTTCAAATGTGTGTGAAATCTTATGGGACTTAACTGCTAAGGTCATCAGTCCCTAAGCTTACACACTACTTAACCTAGATTATCCTAAGGACAAACACACACACCCATGCCCGAGGGAGGACCCGAACCTCCGCCGGGACCAGCCGCACAGTCCATGACTGCAGCGCTTAGACCGCTGGGCTAATCCCGCGCAGCAATACGCGGTTCAGTCACATTAATGTGACCACCGTCTATGTTCGACGTCGGTGTCCGATTATCACTCACAGTGGGCAGGTGGTAGCACTAGCAGTGGAAAGCATACAGTGCGTGTTGGGCGACTCGGAAAACAGTGCAGTCGCTGTCGTAATGCGGAAACGGAATGATTTATTTAACGTAGAAAAAGGGCATGACTATTGGCTTTCGGGCCTAGGGCGGAAGCATTTCCCAAACGGCTAAGTTCGTTAAATGTTTGCCTGTCGCTGCGGTTAAAGTATATCGTGTATGGCAAAATGGCGCATCTAAAACCTGCGCATAGGCAACTGTGGTGCAGCACGGCCCTAGATGAAGGGTGAACAACAACTGCGGAGATGTGTACGGGAGAATACACGTGGAACTCTTGAGCACCTGACGGTTCAGATGACTCAAGCGACTACAAACAGTATCTCTTCAATGACCTTTCAGCGAACGTTGCTGCGTATAGTACTCAGCACTGGTTCACACACGAAAGCTGACTGCTGTTCATCGGCGATGAAGGCAGGAATTTGCACGCCGATACCGCAATTGGACGTCCACTGATGAATGTCGACAGTTGACGTTTCCAGATGAATCACTTTTCATGTTCCATCGGACAGATGGCTATTGGGGAGTACAGGTGAAACGCCTGAAAGGAAACACCCTCCAGCAGTCGTCGGAAGGAACCAGGCCGGAGGAGGGAGCGTTACGGCCTGGGGAATGGTTCCGTGGCATCCCCAGGGTGACCTCGCCATTCTAGAAGGCTCAATGGGTCAACACATCTCTGCTAGGGGATCATGTCCAGCGTTAGATGAATTTCTTTTCTCCTTGGCACGATGGCATCTACCAGCATGACAATGCAACGCTTCACACAGCTCGCAGTATACATGCGTGGTGCGAAGAACAACAGGCCGATTTACCGTATTCCCCTGGCCAGCAAACTCCCCGGATTTAAACTCAAGCGAGAATCTGTTGGACCACCTCGATAGCGCTGCTCGCACCACGGATCCGCAGCCGAGAAACCTGGCGCAGATGGCAACGGCACTGGGTTACATACCCGTTGATACCTTCGGCAACATGACTGGCTCTCTTCCTGCACTTTCGCGCTGTTAAGGGTGGTTATTCAGGCTTTTGACTGGTGGTCACACTAATTTGACTGGACTCTGTACTTGAATGTTTATTCGATGTTGACAAATTTCTCATTTTCAGGAGCAAAATGCAGTTGCCAACTACATTGTGTATCCTTGCTTATAAAATTGTCAGTTTTTTGCTAAAAAAGGTCCCAGTATTGGCTCAGTTGATTTGGCTACATTGTTTTACTGTTGGTTTACTTTCTTTCGTTTTCATTTTATAACTTCTTTTCAATGTACTGTCCTTTCGTGCACGCAGTCTTATAAGCTACTTGCCGTCTCCGATCGAATTACAATGACATCAGCAAATCTCAAAGTATTCATTCCTTCTCCATAAACTTTAAATAGTTTTGCGAATTTCTCATTGGATTTATTTACTGTTTGCTCAACGTATAGCCTGAATTCCGACGGGGATGGGCTAATGCCATGTATCACTCTCTTCTCAACGACTGTTCCCCTTTCAAGTCTTATAACTGCAGCATTGTTTCTGTATAAGTTGTAGACAATCTTTCTCTCCTTTATTTATTTATTTTTATATCTGCAATCTTCAGAATTGCCGGTAAGAGGAATCTGCCATTCTATTGGGCAATTACCCACCGCACTGCACTGAATGTAATCTGTCGTCCATTGGTACGGTCTGCTGCCGAAATCTCTCTGACGCGGTTGCCTCAGAGGGCGTCGTCAAATACAGACATATATGTAATGTGTGTATGCAAGGACCGCACAGTGAATAAACCGTCTTTTATGCTGCAAATTCCAGTCATTTCGAGATCGTGTTTTACCTTGTATGAAACCGAAAGTTATGGTGTACCGTCAAGTGAGATTTATAAAACTTGAATCCCAGACGTAAGCAGCATCGGTGGCTAAGTGAACATCAGCCTACACATCCGAAGACCCAAGGATCGATTCGGTTGGTTCTAGTAATATGGCATGCGAATCGGGTCGGGGTCTGAGTTCACGTTAAACTGCACGTGAGTCTACTCAAAGGTCGGAGTAAGGCAGTGAGAAACCACGTCCAGTGGCTGCTCCATGCCCAGTAATACACTGTTGTGTCCAAACCAACCTTTACTGCCGGCCAGGGTGGCCGAGTGGTTCTAGGCGCTACAGTCTGGAACCGCGCGACCGCTACGGCCGCAGGTTCGAATCCTGCCTCGGGCATGGGCGTGTTTGATGTCCTTAGGTTAGCTAGGTTTAAGTAGTTCTAAGTTCTAGGGGACTGATGACCTCAGAAGTTAAGTCCCATGGTGCTCAGAGCCATTTGAACCAACCTTTACATAGCACTCGTCAGTCCAAAAACTTTAAATACTGGATTAATAAAAAAATAGAGAAACTTTAAGGTGCTAATTTCAGTGATTCAGGTTTCTTCATAGTCTCTCCTCAATTGAGTACAACGTTCAGAACGTTCATACACTCATGCGAAAAAGTCAGAAAAGTCTTCTTCTGAGATGTTGGTTAAGTCACACGTAAAATCGACTTGAATATTGGTTATGTCGACAAAGCGTTGACCCTTGGCCATGACCCTTGGCTACAAGTTCACTATGCCTACTCGCAACTGACCGGTCGGATGCTCGACTGTTGTTTACAGTTGTTAGTTCAAGCTGACACCGATGTTACTGCGCTGAAATCTTTATACTCCAGGAATAAAATCGATCTCTGAATTTTTTTAGATTGATAAAGTAATAACAGATTCATGTAACGTACCTGATACCGTATTTAAAGATTATTAAATTGTATGAAACAAAATTTACGATACTATTTAATGTTACATCTCCAGCACTTGATCGGAAGTGGTGAAGTATCTGTGTATTAACGGACATAGGAACGAATATACCGCAACTTTTGAATGAAAGTACACTATGTGATCAAAAGTATCCGGACACCTGGCTGAAAATGTCTTACAATTTCGTGGCGCCCTCCATCGGTAATGCTGGAATTCAGTATGGTTTTGGCCCACTCTCAGCCTTGATGACAGCTTCCACTCTCGCAGGCATACGTTCAATCAGATGCTGGAAGGTTTCTTGGGGGATGGCAGCCCATTATTCACGGAGTGCTGCACTGAGGAGCGGTATCGATGTCGCTCGGTGAGGCCTGGCACGAAGTCGGCGTTTATCCCAAAGGTGTTCTATGGGATTCAGGTCAGGACTCTGTGTAGGCCAGTCCATTAAAGGGATGGTATTGTCGTGTAACCACTCCGCCACAGGCCCTCGTTATCAACAGGTGCTCGATCGTGTTGAAAGATCCAATCGCCATCCCCGAATTTCTCTTCAACAGTAGGGAGAAGAAGGTGCTAAAACATCAATGCAGGCCTGTGCTGTGATAGTGCCACGCAAAACAACAAGGGGTGCAAGCCCCCTCCATGAAAAATATGAGCACAACATAGCACCACCGCCTCTGAATTGTACTGTTGGCACTACACACGCTGGCAGATGACGTCCACCGGGCATTCGACACACCCACACCCTGCCATCGGATCGGCACATTGTGTACCGTGATTCGTCACGCCACACAACGTTTTTCCACTGTTCAATCGTCCAATGTTTAAGCTCCTTACACCAAGAGAGGCGTCTTTTGGCATTTACCGGCGTGATGTGTGGCTTATGAGCAGCCGCTCGACCACGAAATCCAAGTTTTCTCACCTCTCGCCTAAATGTCATAGTACGTGCAGTGGATACTGATGCAGATTGGAATTCCTATGTGATTTTCTGGACAGATGTCTGGCTATTGCACATTGCGACCCTCTTCATTGTCGACGGTCTCTGTCAACAGCCGAGGTCAGCCTGTACGCTTTTGTACTATCACATCGGAAATAGTGGGCCTAGTGATGTTTAGGAGTGGGGAAATCTCGCGTGCAGACGTATGACACAAGTGACACCCAATCACCTGACCACACTCGAAGTCAGTGATTTCCGTGGAGCGCCCCATTCTGCTCTCTCACGATGTTTAATGACTACTGAAGTCTCTGATATGGAGTACCTGGCAGTAGGTGGCAGCACAATGCACGCAATATGAAAAACGTATATTTTTGGGGGTGTCCAGATACTTTTGATCACATAATGTATCATGACATACGTTTTGTAGAAGCCATAGGATGATGTACAGTATCAGAAGCGAAATTCGTACACAGTTCGCAAATACCTCTAGCAAGACCTCAATTCTTGTTGACCAACATTAAAAAATCGTAGATAAAGGTAACTTATATTTACACTGAGTGATGATTTCCTTTCCCAGTTTCCAGCGAATGCTGCTTGAATGAGCATATTCGAAACTGTGGGCTCGTGTCAGAAGCATCTCTGTTCACATCGGAATGTGGAATTAAGTAAAAAGTGTTAAACGACATACTTAATGATGAGCTACGTCAATTTCCTCCACGCTATAGGGGTCACGGTAATATGTTTTAACTAATAGCAGACGGCTCTCTGAGAGATTAGACCATGTCAGTTGTCTCAACCAAAAACTGCATGAATTTATCTACGCGCCATACACAGTGGAGGATTTCCCCTATGAGTAGAGCAGAATATATTTTTTTTAAGAATAGCCAAATTTAGCATTTATGAATATCTTCGAATGACAGTGTGTGAAACGTGTATTTTTATTGTATGTCTGAAGGGAACTGCTTTCCTTATTGAAAGTATGGCGCAAGTAGCGCTGCTCTGCAGATGACCAGCTTCAAGCTCCTGCTGGTCTTTCCGCCGAGGGAAGTCCTGGAGTGCATACATAAAAGTAGTAAAGTGAATTATTATTTTATACTGTGATTTTCTTTTTCCACAACGAGTTGTTTAGATTTAAGCAAGCACCGAACATTAGATCATCTCGCCGTCGACATGAGTTTGTTCCAGTGAACCATGACTTTTTATTATTATTTACGTGAATACTACGTAGGCAGCAAGTGTCAAGTGACGTTATAGGGATGTGTAGGAGGTTTTGAGAGGAAAAAAAAATGCGTAATTGACTTTAGCGATCCGCGACGAAAATTTGCAACGGGCGGTCCACTTTCATTTTCTGGGAAGAACGCCCACTTTCCAAATGGATGCAGCCTTAAGACCTTGACGTACGTTGTCGGCAGGCTGTACGTAATCGTGGTGAGCGTTAAGGTTGGAAGCGGTGAGCGTATTTGCTTTGCTTGGCTGAAGTCAGCGGGCACCGTGTCACAACATCCCGTTAGGTGTCTGACGTGATCATATGATCCAGAAGGGGAAACAAAGGCCAGCAAACAGTTTAGATAACGTCCAAGACAGACCCTGTGAACTCAGGCGTGAGTCATTCCTGTTCTGCTCACTGAATCTCAATATGCCACTCTAGATAAACGAAATTTATCGTTAATATTCGTTCTTCTTTGTGTCGTATTACAATCTCCTGGTTTTATTGCAGTGCGTTGCCCAAGTTCTTTAATGTTAATTGTGTGTACCACGCTAAAATTTGCGTTCGCAAACAAAATTAACGGTCATAATGTAAAGATTTATCTGTTCCGGATGTGAGCAATGAAAGCAGAGACTTACGGAAAACAATTTTCTTTTAAGAAGATGGAAACCAAGGTAGCAATGATAAAATCCTCTTAATTCTAGTATGTAGATGGAGGAAAAAGAGAGTGTAAAGCGATTCAGAATGGATACAACAATACAAAGATACAGATAAAGCTAAAACTAGTAGACAAACTAGCCCTTTTGGCCGAAAGTAAGGATGACTTACAACTTTTGAAGGAGATACAGAAGATATTTAGCATAGAATGTAGACAAGGTTAACGAAATAATGATAGTGCAGCAAAAATTTTTGATCATTTATCTGGTGATATAAAATGTCTGACAGACAGCAAAGTGAAGTACAATTTGAAAACGAACTGAAAAAAATTTCTCCTTGACAATCCTGTTCCGTAGCAGAATTTCTATTATTGTAATGTGTAAAAGTTGGTGGGCAGGAATTACTAACTCACATCTACATATTGAAAAAAGTTGTAAATGTACAGCATGTAGCCATATTCACAACTTAACTTGCGATGAATGACTCGTTCCTCATCATTACGATTTATCGTGAAAAATGATCCATAGAACACGCAAGTAGCTAAGAAACTAAGATGAAAAATAAACGGTAGCAATAGGCAGGAGAATAATGATTCGCTAAACATAAAATATGATGAAAAAACATCTATATCTAACAGTGATTTGAACTGTTATCGTTATACCATTTTGATACAGTTTCACAGCTAGAAACTTTTACCAATCTCATAAAGTGTCCACATCCGTTGTCAAAGAGCAAAGCGATTTTCGGAACAAGACATTTTCTTAAGTATATTCTCATGTTACACTGTCTTCTCCCTATTTTTTTGCCCTTTTCCTTTGTTGGGTGGCCCTTTTTTCACAGGCTCACAGTTGCCTACTATTAGCTTGTTATAATAATGCTTTCGTATTGGCCGCTTAGTGTGGACATGTGAACACTACTGACTAGCTAGGCACTCGCGGATCAACAGTAGTTACATTTATTTTTTATTAGAGTTTATCTTGCGAAGAGTGAAACTGACAACCGGTTTTAAACTGTGAATGTCATAACATAATTTTTCGATGTAAAAATCATCACCTTTAGATTACTACATAGTTAACAGCTGCTTTAAGTTCAGCGAATCAGAACGCAGATACGTTTACACTGTGCTCCTCTCCTGACCTCCGCGGTTGTACCTTGAACATTTACTATTTAACGCATTCAAGCAAGTGTATTTGTTTGTAGAAGTTAGATTCTGTAATTTAGTTTCCTAGTATTTCACTATCGACTGTTATCTTTCTTTTTAAACACATGATCTGCTGACAGCTTTTTAAAAAGTTGAAACCTATACTGATACAGTGTAACCTGAGGCTGAAACTAGAAAAAGGGAAGACATTGAATCCGCATCCGCGAGGACGGCGGTTCAGATCCACTTCTGGTCACCCAATTTAAGTTTTCCATGATTTCTCTAACTCGCTTAAGGAAAATTCCGGGACGATTTCTCAGGAAAGTACGCGGTTTCTTTCCTTCCTCATCCTACTCTAATCCCAGGGTGCGTTTCGCCCCTAGTTACCTCGTCGACGGTAGGTGAAACCCTATCATTCCGTACATCTTTCGACTACTCTGTAAACAATCAGCATCAAATTTAAGCCAGAGAACTTAAAACTGTTAATATGTCACACCGGAATACACCACATACCCAAACTCAAAGAGAGAGCATATACCTCATGGAACGGAGAGTGGGAAACAACTCTATGGCAGAATGGCCGCCATTGCTATAAGCTGTAATCCCTACCCAAAAGTCCGTGATTCACGGATTGTCCTCGTAGCAACAGATGTGATTAGGATGAGTTTTAGTCACATTAACTTCCCTAGTCGCCTTCACCGGATAAACTATATAATTTCCCCTACTTTTTATGCAACTCGACATCATATGGTGGTTTAAATGCCACACCCATTCGCGTGACAGGTACAGAGACCATCAGGTAACTTAGTGCAAGAAACCCAGCTAAATGAAACGTCGGTATCCCACAATGATCCTCGCACCAAAATATGCAAAAAAATATCAAATTGATTATGAACTTTTTACAAGATTCAAACCTTTATATAAAAACACAAGCTTTTTTGCGCTCCACACGTATAAAAAAATGAAATGACCGTTTGGCATTGATGGTAGGGAGGCCCCATCCGGGGAAGTTCGGCCGCGGGGTAGCAAGTCTTATTTCAGGTGAAGCCAAATTGGGCGACTTGCGCATAGGTGATGATGAAATGACGAGGAGGACAACACAACACCCAGTCCACGTGTGGGGAAAATCTCCAGTCCGGCCGGTGATCGAACCCGAGCCCTCAGCGTGGGAAGCAAGCACGTTACCACTCAGCTAAGCTGGCAGACTTCCATCTGTATAAGGGGCGGTCAAAAGAAAATGAGACACATGGAAATAAGTAGGTTAACTGTTTTTAATTTCAATAAACTGTAGTACGTTTATCCCAGGATATGCAAGATATGCCGTGTTAGGATATTGGCCAGTAATCTGCGGATTGTACTGTTACACTGATTTTAATAACTTCTCGGCTTGATATTTTGTAACCACTCCGTCTACAGGCCACAAGTGGCCCATCGGGACCATCCGACCGCCGTGTTACCCTCAAGGAGGATGCGGATAGGAGGGGCATGGGGTCAGCACACCGTTTTCCCGGTCGTTATGATGTTATTCTTACCGTAGCCGCTACTATTCGGTGGAGTAGCTCCTCAATTGGCATCACGAGGCTGAATGCACCCCGGAAAATGGCAACAGAGCATGGCGGCCTGGATGGTCACCCATCCAAGTGCCGACCACGCCCGACAGCGCTTAACTTCGGTGATCTCACGGGAACAGGTGTATCCACTGCGGAAAGGCCATTGCCTTGATATTTTGTAACGATTTTTAATTTTGAAAAACGTGTAGATGCGTGATAATTTTGAAGGAGTATTTTTTTTACTGAAAAAACTATATTATATGCATGTTAAATAAAATGTATGCTACCAGTGATATCATATACCTTTGGTTGTACTCCTATCGTTACGTTCCTGTCAGAGACGGCAGTTTGGGTACGGTGCTTCAATTAACTAACGGCACATTTATAACTCGAAAACGAAGGATTTTCGGACCTATGTTTATATGAACTATATTTCTTATTTTGGTGCAAGGAAGGTTCCTTGCGCAAAAGTTTGTAAAAGCATTTTTGAAACAGACTGTACACTGACTGCCTATTTTGAGCTACTGTGCAGAAATGGTAAACATTTGCATATCCAAGCATGTAGTACACTTCATCACACTGTGGCGGAGGTTGCATTCCGTCTTGAAGGTGCTGCAGTTTTAGTGGCCAGCGGTGTGACCAGAAGTACGGCCGTGTGCACCAGTACTCCGAATCACAGAGCGCGCTGTGCCACAGTTGGAAAAAGCAGAGGAGAGTTAGGTAAGAGAGGTGAAGCGAGAAGCGGGCGTACCTCTTGAAGTTGGAGGAGGAGAAGAAGTCGGCCGGTGGCTCCCCCCAGGCGGTGCTGCTGCTGGTAGTCTTGGTCTCCGAGTGCTGGCTGCAAGGTTAGTCGGGTTAGTGTGTGAGAGAGAGACTGTGTGCTGTGGAGGCGCCCCAACACCGGGCAGCAGCATGCTGCGAGGGCGAAACACACCGCTGGTGACCGGCTGCCGTTACACGAATGGAGAAGCTCCAAGTGAGCTACTGACAGATGGAATAGCACTTGCCAATTAGAGAAGAAGTTGGCTGTAGTAGGTTGACGGTGCACTACACGTTTCGATCATCATCCCCCCACCATCCTTTTTACTATCGTTTATAAATTTCACACCTCCAAAGCCGATATTGGCATGAGACTTCTAGAATTCACTATGAAACTTTTACCGAATGAACTGAAGTAATATTCTCTTAAGCAAGCCAATAATACAATATCGAAACGTGTCGCGCATAGAGAACCCAAGCCAAACACTACGTTAGGTACAATCCCAGCTGACAATATCGACCACTTGCATCTTAGTGCAAATGTAGCCTACCATAATTAAATGTCCAGGCATCAAGTTCCTTTTGTGGTTATCCGTGTCCCCTTCCTTTGCGCTTTCAATCACCAATTTCCTCTTCTCAACCAGCCTCTCTTCAAAACAAATATTAAGAAACAGGTGGAGAGGCGTTTTTTTGTACGTACACGCTAAAAAGGCACTCGGCGACATCGCTCAAGTGAGTCAGAGAATCGAAAGAAGTGGATTGACATCGACCAACTACTTTCTGATCGTAGTCAACTGCTAACTAGAGGATTACACTTTGTTTAATGCCTACATCAAAGATATAAGAACGGACAATGGAATTAGCGATCGCTCAACCGTTTTGTGTTTGATATAGTCTTATTAACGAGCGATTAGAAGCGTTGAAAACGTTGTTGTCCGCTAGCTAAGGTTGGCAGCCAATGGTAAGCTCTTAATAGTGGTCAGTACCAATGGGCTTCTATCCATTCAACTACTGCAATGAGTCATCTGCCAGTGAGTCTATTTAGAGCGCGCATATATTATGTCTTACATTCTTAATCGTCTCTTGTGCGCAGAATAGAGTTGCATTAGTCTATTTGCACCATATAATAATTTGAAAAGGGTACACCAATAGACTTAGCTACTTATTGTATTTTATTTTTGTTACAGTGATTCTTTCGGAATCACTTTTACATTAAGGCACGAAATTATTTGCACGTTTACTTTCAAGACAGGTATGTCCGCGATGCTGAACTGCTTCAATCTAGCAAACGTCTTACGAAGCATCTGACACCGAGCGAGGTGGCGCAGTGGTTAGCACACTGGACTCGCATTCGGGAGGACGACGGTTCAATCCCGTCTCCGCCATCCTGATTTAGGTTTTCCGTGATTTCCCTAAATCGTTTCGGACAAATGCCGGGATGGTTCCTTTCAAAGGGCACGGCCGATTTCCTTCCCAATCCTTCCCTAACCCGAGCTTGCGCTCCGTCTCTAATGACCCCGTTGTCGACGGGACGCTAAACACTAACAGCCACCACACCACCACGAAGCATCTGTATACGTTACTGAGGCAGAACCTCTTACGTGAATCACAGCAACACTACACCCTTTCCTTCTGAAATGAAGCTTACTTTTGTGGTCAGATACTATTTAAAATTGCAGCAGATTTTGTACTTAGGGCTGCCACACTTTTAAAAGGTAAGACAGTCAGCCCCGTTTCACTTCATGTAAATGAGAGACCATCAGCCACTTAAATTTTACCTAATTTCTTAGATGAGCATATGTGCTCTGGGCTTTGATCACTATTTCGGTATATGGGGACCCCGTTAGCTCACCAGACACTGTTACTCATGGTACCGCTGGAGCGTAAATGTTATTTTATGTTTGACGTCCGCTGCTTTACGGAAAAACCATTTTCTTTTCTCAATCAGAACATGACTTGATTTTATTGCACCTGATGATGCAATTAAAATGCCGCGAGTCCAGTCGCGTCTTTAAATAAAGGACTTACAGCTAAAGCGGCCTTATCTTTTCAAAATGCAACTATTTAAAATCTCAGTGTTGCGTGATTAGATATGAAGTGCAATTTTTTCTATCTTATATGGTTCAGACACACCTCCATATTCTTCTTGAAATCTAGCGTCTTAGAACATTCTAAAAACAACGCGTCAGAACATGCTTGCGTGACCTAGAAATATATTAAAATTGGAGATCAGTTGAAACAAATACTAGGAAGAAGCTCAGATAACACAAAAGGACTCAGATATGCATCCACAGTAGTAAGAAGCTAGCGGTATATAGCATTCCGGTTTCAAAGTAAGACAAATAAAAGCCTTCTGATTACAGAGTCGGTGTGTTTCGCCCATAGGATACAAGATGCTGAAAATTTGAGAACACATTAGTTCACAGCAAACCATCGTGCATCAAAGCATTAGAAGTGTAGTAAGATAATATAAGTGCTAACTACTACATCCAGAAGTCAATCGAATTTGTGCTGAGTATTCAATGAGCCATCAGAGACATTCTCTTTTCTGTTACATCACATTCATGTTTTCCACTTAAAACATCTGCGCCATAGATCGCAAAGATTAATAACAACTTCTTTTTCATATACCTGTAAACGTTGGTGATTTTACAGACAAATGGGTGAAAAATTGATACTTAAAATGAAGATTGCATATTTCGAATTTCAACATGGATGAATGAGTTGAGTTGCTCAGTTTCATTCACAGGAATACACTTATTTATCGTAGTAATTTCTAAAGTGACAATCTCATTTTACCCGTACTTGAGGTTTTTACAAATTTCATGACTTGAGCAAATTAATAAAATGATCGATGAGCAAGAACATGTATTTCTTCTTTGGATGATGTGCATTTTTCGTTGTATACTGCAATTCCATGTTTCAGGTCCTTTGAACGAAAACTGGACGCATGGAGGAGACGATTCCGTTCGAGATGTTATCGTTAGAATGCAAAGCTGCACCGTTATCTGGAGTCCTTTTGAGACTGTAGGCTTCCCTATAATTACCTGGATAATTCGATTCAAAGATA